>NC_139397.1:22239596-25154596 GCF_054392235.1 Sus scrofa
TATTTGCTAAGGTTACAGTGTTAGTTTAATTTTCATAGAAGCGGTGGAATATTTTGAAGCGAGTAACATTTACCAAGTCATTAGTTTTATGCAAACTAGGAAGGAAGATGAAAGAAAAAAAATTATCAATTATTTATAGATTGTTAAAATGTATCTTAGTGCACTGCTACTGTATAGAAATGACAATTAGCCAAACTTACCTTCTTTAATTAATAATGCATACATTATGCTCTTTGGGCAACTAATCACCAGCTCTACAAATTTGTTTGACACTGTTGAAGATACCTATCACCCGGGTTAAAAAAAGAACAATGCTGTGCCAGCTGCAGCCAACTTTCAGCCTTCTAGCAATGCTTGAAATGCAGTAGCAGTTCCAGGGGAGCAAAATGGTGGTCCTTCAGCTGCCTGACACTATGAATATGGCACTGCGCTGCAGAACACTGCCTGCTATGACTTCACCCCCAAAGAATGCACACTTTATCTTAACCGGTTCCTCAGCAATGAAAGCCCCCATCTCTTTCTCCTGTGTTAATTTCCATAATATTATAGTGAATTCTTGCAGGTGAAATTGTCCTGTTGCCATAAAGCTGCATTTACCATATATTCTGAAAGAAAATAGGAACATGTGGTTGGAGAAAAGGATGGACTATTTGAAAATTGAACTGTTACAGAGAATCTGGAATGAATGGTCACCATGCTTATGACAGAAAATTTCAGTCAAACCTGTGACTGCAGCATTTTGTTGCCATAATTCTCCCCAAATTTATTTTTAATAAGACATAAGCATCCATCCATAATATATTTAGACCAGAAGGAAAAATAAAAAAAATCTTAGAAAATTGCCTGTCCCTGCATCTCTCTATACTTTAAGGATGGCAAGCCCAGTCTCCTCATTTTACTACAGCAGCTACAGGGGAGTCTACAAAAGTTTCATATACGCAGTTAAATTAACATAAAGGCCTAGGCAGTCTATTTCTCAGAGGCCATTAAAGCATAGTGTGCTCCAGCGGTCAATAGGCCTACTGACATTGGGGCCACGTGGACAGTTGGCTGTCACCAATGTTGTCCCAGAGTCACACACACCACAATGAGGTAGCAGCTTGTAACATTTGGAAGGAGGAATGAGACTGGTGCAGCTCCCTCACATATGGTGTTGAACAGACTACCCTTCCCATTTGCTACTCCGAAAGGTGTGCATTTTCCAGGGACAGTGCCAAGTGTTCTTTGTGCTATGGTGTCTTTGCAGTGAAAGGTGATGTGTCTGACACATTTTGGCAGCTACCGTGAAGAGCTTTAGAATTTTCCACTGACTTGCACTAAGACTTAAGAGAACAGGATTTTACTTTATCAAAGTTAATCATCTGACTTTTGAAATGACAGGGTCATCATTCTGAAGTGACCAAAAGCATGAGACATGGATTTTTATTGATGATATCCCTCACTCTCCTGTAAATTTTCTGCTTTGTTGCTTAAAAATAACAACAAAAACAAAAACATATGGACTAGTGGATCTGCCACCTAAGCAGGTTTATCATTTTAAGTAGATTCTGAATTAGAGTTTTGCAATGTGGGTATAATACAACTAGAACGTGTCTTTCTCACAAAATCCTCTCCTCTTTTTCAACTGCTATAAATGAAATGCAGAATAAGAGTCAGAATAAATGCAAGGAACTCCTCTCAGAAGCATGAGAGAAGAACCAGTTCTACATATAAACTGAAGGAAATCTTCATTTCTATCATGAACAGTGGGTATTTCCCCACCCACCGTTTAGAAGGATTTCTGTTAGTCTTTTGTGAGAGATTGCTCTCATTTATTTAACTCATGCCACATGGCTTAACTTCATAACCAGTATAGGGTTTCCAGAGATTAAAAAAATCCATTTTGTATCTATGGAAATATGAAGCTGGAATTTAGGCTACAATTGCTGCAAGTTTTCCACATTATGGTATAAAATTGCCAGATTTATTAACGCTGGGCATACTTCAAGTACTCCATGTTTTGCTCTGGTCAATGGTTACTTGTCAAAAGTAAAATGATTTTTTATAGAATATTCTGTGCCACAGAGAAAATAATATGTGGATTTTTTCCATGTTTTTGTTTGTTATAAGCAGAGTATTTGCAGTAATATATGGAAAGTCTTGGAATTAGAAGTATTACGGTTTTACCAAATGATTTAACTATTCCTCCATGGCAAATTGTCTTTAAACACTACCATTTTTTTTCTTTCGTTCTTTTTTTTTTGTCATTTACTTGTGGACCAGAAACACTTGCAGGCTCTTGCCCCTGGCCTTCTGTGAGAATGTTAGTTAGCAATGCTCATAAAAACTCAATTCATCAATGTGAACATAATTTGCTATGAACAGAAAGCTCACAAAAGGGTGAATTTGTCAGATAGACAGGTGGCCTGAGATCTCTCCCTGATACTGAATGATATGAATAATAGATTCTGGTAAATGTATGCCAAGACTTGAGCTGTAAACACAGCTGCCTCCATTCCCTTCCAGAAAAACAGCTTCGAGGACGAAAGCACAGGAACCACGGTTCCACCTGAGGACCTAAGCTTGTACACACACACACATGCACGCACATGTACACATACACACAAACACACTCATTCAAGAAATAAACAACCTTCATAAAAAGGGACAGAGTTAGAGGAATCTTCTTGTTTTATTCTCTCTATGAGAAAGACATTTTAAAGCTGTCTTGGGCAGAGGAGATAGAGAAGAGAAAGAAGAGAAAGGAAATAGATTTTCCTAATGGTTCTGGTTCTATTTTATTCAAATGTCTTATTTTATAAAATACACAAATAAACAGAGATAGTAAACTTTGCAATATTATAACTCCTGTTTTATAATGAGCAAAAATAAGAGAGCAGGTTGGCTCTACACAGAAGCACTGTGCTTGAAATCATTCTAGTAATTCATGGCTATTTGTCTTATGGGTTATTAAGTATTTATTAAGGTTCAAATGTAATGTAGCCTTTTCTCCAATTTACTCTGAACTTTAAAAATCTATTTTGCGAATTGTTTTCCAGGTAATGCACATACCCACTTAAGAGTTGAATCTTAGGATTTAGAAGATTCTGATTGAGTGCAACATAGATCTTTTCAGTCTTTACAGATACTAGTGCATATAGGTTGTCCTATTCTGATAACATTTATGATTGACTGTCAACTGGCAAAGGCATTGGTGAGTCTTTTTTAATATAGTAAAGCAGTGTAAAATACACTTATTATTGGTTGAGTAAGAGACAAATTTAATAATTATGATTAATTTTCATGTGTATTAAAGCATAAGGAATATTTAGAATGTATGCTTTTATGGATATTATTACTTGGGAATAAAGCTAAATATATTTAAGTAAAAAGCCAATTGATTTTTAATAAAATATTTAACATCAATTTACTGAAAATACTATCCATGAAATTAGCATGTAGATCAATGAAGTTTGGAAAACTTGGCAACCTTATTCCAGTCACCCAATTCACATAAAAAAAATCTTATCAAAGACAATTAGAATCATTAAGCCACAGAATAGAATCATGATATTTTCAGAGTTGGAGTAGACCTTGGAAACCATTCTGTCCTATTCTCTAATTTTGTGGCTATAAAGACTATGATAGAAGAGGAGTAAGCTGATGAGCAAGCCACCCTTTCAGTTAAGGGAAAATATATAATTAGAAACCAAAACTTCTCACAGGTTATGTTCTCTTTCGTTAGGAGAAAAGAATAAACAAATTTTGGCATCACTTCCCATTCACTCACACTTGATTTTAAGAGGAAATATGAAACATTCTCCTTACAAAAGCTTATCTTCTTGACTCTTCATTGAAAGAGAATCCCTAAAACTTCTTACTATTTTTTATTTCGGCTTTCCTAACATGCATACACTAAACATGAGTTAAATTTGGTCTGATAGACAACAAGTCTCTCTAACAGGAGAGTGAAAATAGAAGCAAACATATCTTTCCTCTTCGCATTTTCATAAGAATGCATCTCTTCCTCTCTTTTTTTTCACATGACTTTCCATGTATTATTGTGTATCAGTTATATGCATTGTTTTTTCCTGACAGTATGGTAGAGCTTTGCATATGAGAACTACACCTTATATGTCTTTGACTTTTTATTTCTTATCTCAGTGTCCTGCACTTGGTAAGTACTCAGTAACTATGTTAAAGGAGGGCACAAATGAATCCAACTCCTCAAATCCCTATTGATAGTGCCCGGTCTGTAAGTAACTGTCATCTACAATGGTTATTCTATCCAGTCTAATCCAATCCAACCCATCATATATTTCAAAACTTACCAAGCACTTGATCTAAATTAAGTGATATTATAGGTGCAATGAGATAATAAACAGTTTTTAGTCTTAAGAGCACATCAACTAGAAGCGGTGATTTGACATGGACACAAAATATAGGGCAAAGTAAAGAGCTACAAATCTCTTCTGTATTGAAGAGGGGAAATACCATATTTATCTAGGATAATCCAGAAGGTTGCATGAAAGCAAGTTCCAATAACCTGGAGCTCTATCCATTCCCTATACCAGTGCCTAAAGATAAATAAAATAATATACATTCTCTGGTTTACTCACTGATTCTAATATCCAAACTCATGACTTCGTTACCAGGTGCACCAACCATGCATTACAAAACTTGGTATTTACAAAACAGAAATCCCCAAGCCCAATCAGGTCAAAATTTTCTATTTCGTCTCTTTGCTTTAAGCCTAATACTGACGCTCTGGGTTTCCTACATTTTCACAGACTCTGAATCAATATTAGAATCACTGGAATCATGCAGAATGAATGAAACAGGGAATGAGATGTCTATGGGAATCATGTAGAATCAAAACAGAATAAAATAATGAAACAAACCATACATGATCTTTCAGTTATTTTTCCATTGGTTTCTAGTTCAACTAAAATTGAGGTAAAATTCAAATGGTGTAATGTATAAATCTTAAATCTACAGTTTTATTAGCTCTGACAAATGCATGCTGTCAAGTAAGCAACACCCCAATTGAGTTAGAATGCGTATAGCACATCTTTCTCACTTCCAAAACTTCCCTAAGACATCTTTCCAGTCAATTTCCATCTTCCTTATATGTAGCCATTATTCTGATTTCATCATAAGGGCTTACTTTTTATTGTTCTTGAACTTCATATCAATGGAATTGTGTGGGTATATACTCTTGTGCATCTGAATTCTTTTCCTCAAGAAAAAAATTTATGATTCATCATATTATTGTGTATATCCATAGTTCATTCTTTTTTAATGATTAATAGTATTCTGTTATGTGATTTTTGTTGACAAAATCTTTTGATGAACATGAACAAATGAGTCATTTCCATATTTTGGCTATGATGAATAAAGCTTATGGATTCTTATACAGGTCTTTTCTTTGAGAAATGTTTTTATTGCTCTTGGGTATATAACTAGGAGTATAATTTTTGGACCACAAGTAGAAATACATTCAATTTTTAAGAGCTGCCTAACATTTTCCCAAAATGCTTTTACCATTTTACTATCTCACCAGCAATGTACAAGAGTTCTAGCTGCTCACTATTTTCACCAATATTTGTGTTATTAGTCTTAATTTTATCCATTCTGATGGGTATAAAGTTTACGTATTATTTCTGGTAATGTTTTTACAAATTACCTTAGGATTGCATTGGCTAGAAAATCCAGTAAACCTTTGAACAAGAGTTGCAAGTCTCAGCTGATTTCTTCCCAGTACTTTAAGGATACTTTTCCTTTGTTTTTTATGTGAAGTCTGCAATTTCCATATATGTATAAATTATATCTTCTTTCTCTATAAACTTTAAAGATTTTTATTTCCATCTTTGGTTTTGAGTTTATGTAGTTTAGAGTTTGTAATTCATGTTTTGTGTATTTTCTGTTTAAGTTTTGACGAGCTTGCTGGATTTATAAATTGAAGTTTATCATCAAATTTGGGAGATTCTGATCATTTTTCTACAAATATATATATTTTTGTGCTCATTCTTTTTTACTCTCCCTCTGTATGTCCAATTATATGTGTGTTACACTTTGATTTTGTTCCACAAGTCACTGAAGTTCTGTTCTCTTTTTCAACTTTTTTCTTTGTTCTTTTCCTTGATAATATTTATTGACCTGTCTGAAATTCACTAACCCTTTATAATATAAATATCTGTATGTTGCTAAGCCCATTCATTTCAAATAAATTTACTTTTCATATATTTCACTTTTCATTTCTAGAACATTCATTACTTTCATTCATTTTTTTCTTTCTTTTTTCCTTTCTTCCTTCCTTCCTTTTATTCTTTCTCCCTGCCTTTCTTCCTCCCTCCCTCCCTTCCTCCCTCCCTTTATTACTACATTTCTATGCTTAAGTTCCCCTCTGATTACTCAATATGGCTATATTTTCCTTTAAGTCTTTGGACACATTTATTGTGGCTGTCTCAAAATCCTTCTCTCATAATTTCATTATTCTGGTCATCTTAAGGTCTATATCTGTTTGCTTTTTTCTTGATTGTGGGCCAAATCTTCTGCTTTGTTACATCTCTAGTTATTGTGTTTTTGAAGATGATATGTTGTAGGGAATCTGGATTGTTCTGTCTTTCTTTAAAGATGAGAAGTTTTTACTGAAGGATAGTTAAGCTTCTATTGGAGCCTCTTGGTCTTGGGAAACTTGGCTATTTTTCTCTTAGGGTAGGTCTCTGTCACTTTTGAACTAAATTATAGATCTTATTAGATAGCTACAGCCTTTCTGAGGTCTCACCTAAATGTCAAAACTGATCAGAGAGATTTCTCTACTCTGATTAAACTGAAACGCCAGTGTAAGTTTCAGTACTATAAGACCTCTGGTGTCTTGCTTCACCTCTCAACCTTGACCAAGGGTATCTCTGCTGGGCCTCATGGAAGCTTTCTGCATGTGTAACACAGCTCTCAGGCATACACATACAGATAGTCATCATGAAGATTTCTCAGAAGCCCTGTTTGCAAAGCTCCCTCTTTTTTCATGCCATCCTCCATAAATTCCAGTCATTATAGCAATCCTGAACATTGGTCTCAGCCTCTTAAACTAAACAACACTGCTATCCTCTTTGGTCTCCATCTTCCTTTGTTATAACATCAAAGTGTATCCAGATAGAAAGCTAGAGAAATCATGAAGTTCTTTTCATGTGATTTCCTTCTTTTATTATTTTTGATATCTTAATACCTCTTATATTTTGTCAAATTGTATAGTTGCTTAAAGTAGAATGGCATGTCCATTAAAGTTATTCCAATATGGAGAGAAGAGAAATCACCATCTTTCATATATATATATATATATATATATATATACATACTTTTTTTTTTCTTTTTCTTTTCCTTTTTTTATGGCTGCACCTGTGGCATATGGAAGTTCCCAGGCTAGGAGCTGAATCAGAGTTGTAGCTGCAGGCCTATGGCACAACCACAGCAACACCAGATCCAAACCACTTCTGTGACCTAAGCTGGAGCTTGTGGCATTGAGCAGGGCCAGGGATCCAACCCACATCCTCCTGGATACTAGTTGGGTTAGTTACCAGTGAGCCACAGTGGGAACTCCTACTTACATCTCTCTTGAGATGAAAATCTACTGATCTGTTCGAAGTAATGTTATTCATCTCCCTCTATTTAGGAAAAATATTCTTTTTATTAGAGCAGGCATGGCTCTACTTACTGCTGTATTAATACAAATGATTAAAAACAGGCTTTTCATAGCACCAAGTACACACTATTTGTCTGTGGTATATGCAAAACTTTATGTAAAGCTTCTATAGTGAAGTCTTGAATACATCAATAATGATAATTCTTTTAGCTTCAGCTGATGGTGTAAGAGGAGAGTATAGGCCTGAATTCATATAAAACCACTGTTATGAATTTACCTATATGAATATTCTACATTTACCTACATGAATTCTTCTACATTAGTTAAGTAATACATAAAGAAAAGCAGGAGTTCCCATTGCAGTTCAGTGGTAACGAACCTGACTAGTATCCATGATGATGTGGTACAATCCCTGGCCTTGCTCAGTAGGTTAAGGATCTGGCATTGCCATAAGCTCTGGTGTAGGTTGCAGATGTGGCTCGGATCTGGTGTTGCTGTGGCTCTGGTGTAGGCCGGCACCTGTAGCTCCGATTTGACCCCTAGCCTGGGAACTTCAATATGCTGCAGGTGCTGCCCTAAAAAAAAAAAAAAAAAAAAAAAAAAAAAAAAGGAAAGAGAGAAAATCAAAGTATTGCAAATAAAGTATTAGAAGGCAATTCTTGATGTTTTTAAAGATTATATAGAGATGTGGAAAAATGACCACCTGATTTCATAGAACCTCAGCAAAACAAACTGAAGATATGGCTATATAGTAATAATGATTGACAACATGATTACTGAAGTAAATGTAAGTAAAAGTGTCCTTTTTTGTTATCACTGTTTTAGTTGGATACCTATAAGTTTATCACTGGTTTAATCGCCCCCAAATTTTGCTAGAACCCCTTCTAAAAATCTTATTTAAGATATCTGTAAAGATAAGTTCTTTAGTTAAATCAGTAATCTTTCACTTTTGTTATTAAAGGAAAATTTTTCCTAAATCAGAAATGATGCAATGTAGCCGACTGCTCTAACAAGTCAAAAAGAGCCATACTGACAGATTCCAAGGCACTACTCTTTCAGGTGGCCACTGGAGTTGAGATACTCGGAGCACCACACATGTGTATCTAGAAGCAAATCTCCCACTGATATAATAAAACTGGTTAATAAACCCTAACATTTGAACAACTGAACCAAAATAATAGTTTTACAAAAGGATCATTCAAAACAAAACTTAAAGCTGCTTCTTCATTGCATTATATTGTATGAGCACTGTTCATAGTAATGTTCAATTATTGTTCAACCAATAACATACACTATGTTATTTAGCTTTCCGACACATCATTTTCTCAGTAGGCATGCCATTAGCACATTGTTCTCAAAGAAAATATAGTTGTAGAATGGAGGTAGTTTAGTGAAAGCTAGAAGAACTAATGAGTATTCCCCAGAATTCATCTCCAGTAATTTCTTTCTTTTTTCTTTTTTTCTTTTTGTCTTTTGTCTTTTATTTAGGGCTGCACCCACAACACATGGAGGTTCCCAGGCTAGGGGTCTAATCAGAGCTATAGCTGCCAGCCTATGCCACAGCCACAGCAATGCCAGATCCAAGCCGCGTCTATGACCTACAGCACAGCTCACGGCAATGCTGGATCCTCAACCCACTGAGTGAGGCCAGGGATCGAACCTGCAACCTCATGGTTCCTAGTCGCATTCGTTTCTACTGTGCCACAACTGAACTCCCATCGGTAATTTCTATCAATGGTTTCCTTTGGCCTGGGCCTGATGTTTTACAAACCCAGTTAACTCATTCTGTTTAGTGAGTCAGGTCAGTTTCTTAGTGTTCAAAAAGAGACAAAGAATTTATCTTTAGAAACCTGGAATATGCAAAACAACTAAAATATACACTAAAAAGGAATCTTTGTGTTGGTGATGAGTTTTACATATAAAATTCAGTTTCTTTCGATTTCCTTAATAGGTCAGGTCCAGTCCTGCTGCCTGAAGGGGATGGATATTAGAAAAAGAGACAATGGGGTGTTTGGTAGATGTAACTTTGGCTCAATCAGGAACATGGTCACCACCAGCAGAACAATACATAGGGCAGGATGCCCACAGAGAGTTCTGGTCTCCATTGACCCATTAGTTCCTTCACTGTGTGCAGGTTGTTGAAACCATGAAATTTGAGATTTGTCTTTTTGTGGAATTGGCAGGAGTAGGCAAAAGTGTCCACAGGTGTATCATGATTTTATGTGTCCTTTGCACTGACTTTTGCTGGATAAGCAATAAGGTCCTACTGTAATCTCTTAGGATAGAACATGATGGATGATAATATGAGAAAAAGAATGTATAGATATGTATGGCTGGGTCATTTTTCTGTGCAGCAGAAATTGGCACATTGCAAATCAACTATATTTTAATAAAAAATAAAAATATATAAATTTTAAAAAGCTAGAATGAAGTTAGGAGCAGAGACGGGGTTTGCTTTAAGAATTTTGAGAAGCTGCAAAAGGTTTTTTAGACAAAACCTGACTCCTAGAATTTTCAGTCTCTTCTGTCCAGCCACAGAATGTTTAACTGCCACTAGTGGGCTCAGTTCCTCCCTGGTGTCCAAGGTCTGCCCTGACCTTAAGCAGTGGTAGGCACTTAAGAAACTCCAGGCTACATGCTCTACATATGGAACCTGAACCTTTGTTACTTGCCTCAGCTTAAAATTAACTGCAGTATAATATACTGGACTTCTACTTGGTCCCTTTTTGCTTGAATCTTTGTGTTTGTGATGAGGTCTGATACATACTGGATCCCTCTAATAACAGGAGCCTTGCAGTCCTCTCCCTGTTTCTTAGGTAGAAATTCTTCTACTCAAGTATAAACACTCAAAGCGCCATGCATGCATACCAAGAAGCAAATCTCCACTTTCAGATCGCCACTTCCAGCTGGAAGCTGTCCTGTATTCTCAGCCCTTTAGAGTTTGCTAAGATAGTCTTTTGTCTATATTATAAAATATAAACTAATCTTAGATTCACTCTTAGAGCTTCGTATGCTATATATCTACTGATAGAAGACTAAGTAGTGTTGGACTAAACCCTTTTTTTATACAAGAGGGTAAGTCTTTGGATCAAGGAACCAGAGAGGCCTAGAATTAAACCTTGGGTCTATAAATTACTAGTGTCCTTGTCTGACCTTGACAAGACCTTTGATAAGTCACATAAACTCTCTAAGTCTTAGTTTCCTTACTTGTAAAAATGGGAAGAGTGATAGGTGCCTGATCACGGGATTTAAGTTACACTGATTATAGAAAGCCTGTAGCACAGTTTGAGCATACAGCTGGTGCTCAAGAACCATGGCTGCTGCTGTCATTATCTTTTGGATTTTCACATGGTACCTACACTTGTGTTTGTCGATCAAATGTCTGATTCACGACATGGTAGGTTTAGTTTGTTCATTTAGTCATTAATTCAAACTGTTGTTGTCCTAGGCACTGCAGTGGACTTTAGCTTTAAATTTTGGCTTTTCTCATTGGGCTCTATCCTAAAATAAGTAACAGATTCATGTTCAACTATGCTCCAAGACAGGAGATATGCGAGAGGCAGTACACTTTGGTGGCTAAGGAAGTGGCTTTGGCCTCATACTTTCTAGATTGAATGCCAGTTCCTCTATTGGATAGCTGAGTAAACTAAGATAATTTTTCTATATCTCAATTTTTATTTTCTACAAAATAGAAGTAATAATAATACATAATTCCTAAAACTACTATAAAGCTGAAATTGACACCTTTCATGTGCTGAGATTAGTATTTGGCACATAATAAATGCTTGATGAGTTAGTTGTATTAAAATCATAAGGTCCAAACTCAGAGAGCTAAGGCCTAACACAATGTAAACTTTCCACTTAGCTACCAGTTCGGACATCTCAACAATTAAAATTCGGTTTCTTTCATAGAGGAGAGAAGAATATGTTTACAACTAAATTTATACCCATATGAATTAAATCATTCCCTTATTTCTCCTCATTGGGAAGCCCTATGGGGAATCTAGTTTTGTGTTATGATTCTCTAGCCCACTGTGGCCTGTATCTTTGACTTTACAAGATTGCCTATGTGTTCAGCTTCAAATAGAAAGTTGGAATTACTCATCAAAGGATGGGCATAAAGGTGACTTGAACCACAAGCACATCAAAACTCTGGGCTTCGCTAAGGAAAAATAACTGACAGATCAACTGCAGAAAAAGGAACAGGGTGACTTATTCAGAGCGAGATGGTCATGTAGGCTGCACAAAAAAGGGAAGAGTCAGAGTACAGGCTTGTCAAACAGCAAATTGCGCCTGCAAACAAAGGACATAGTTTAAGGGCATGGGCTTTTAGAAAAGAATGCTGGTCTCTCATTTGTCTTTTCAGCTGGGTCTGCATACATGGGTAATATTGCCACAATCAACCGTGTCATCTTTGAATAGGGAGGAATAGAGACTCACACAGAGCTTGCACCAGGGAGATCCTACACACAGATGAACAATTCATTAGTCATTCACAACACAAAGCTGTTGCCAAATTTTGCTCTGTATGCTAAAAACAATACAATGATTGAAAATAAAAAGAAAATAGAATCAAGACAGTGAAGAAGGCTTTTAGGAGGCAATGGGAGTGTTACATCAACATACTGTCAAGGTTCAGATGAATATCTTCACAGTGTTTTCCATCTTAAGACATATGAAATAAGACAACATATAGGTTTAACAGCAGTATTAACTATTCTCCAGTTTAACATTACTAAACCTACTAAACCTTTCTCCTTGTTTCTCTTCAGTGCATTTTTCTTTTCTGAACCTTTATCATAATTTATACTAAATTATAGATTGCATTTTCTTAAAGAGTAAATCAACACACTTCTGTGGAGCACTTTGTTTCAAGGTAGCTATCATTGATGACTTTATTTTCAGAATAAGAACATATACTCCTTAAAGGTATGGGTTTTTTTTCACACCCTTCTGGGGTCTTTTTTTTTTTTTTTTTCAGCCTTGTATTTCCTCCTCATCCCCTCCTACTTCTCTCTCTATTCATAGTTGACATTCATTAAATGTTTGTTGTTTCATTATTTTGGCAATGGCAATGCAGGATATCAACTTTTTATCATTTAAGAAATGCTATATCATACTTAACAAGTGTGTGGTAAGGCAGAATAACAGACCCCCCAAGATGCCCATGGCCTAATCTCTGAAAACTAGGAATATGTTATCTTCACAGCAAAAGGAATTTTGTAGATGTGATTAAGTTAAGGACCTTGAGATGAAGTGATTATACTGGATTATCTGGTTGGGCCCAATCTAATCATATGCTTCCTTAAAAGCAGAGATTTCCTGGAGGTGGTAAGAGAGAGATATGAGTAAGGAAGAATGTTCAGAGAGACTCAATGTTTCAGTTTGTTGCTGGTCCTGAAGATGGAGGAATGGGGCCACGAGCTGGAGGATGTGGGTGCTCTTTAGAAGCTGGAAAAGGCAAGAAAATAAAATCTTACCAAGAGTGGTCAGAAAAGAACACCGTCCTGCTGACACCTTGATTTTCACCCAGAGAGAACGATGTCAGACTTCTAACTCAGAACTCTAAGGCAACATGTCATTAGGTTTGTTGTCATTTTATATTAGCAACATAAAATTAACACACTTTGGAATGAGATAAAATGGGGGCATATCCTCGTGTTAGCTGCTGGATATCACAAATTCACTTTGTTGCTACTACTTATAACTAAAGGGTCAAGGGTTAGAAAAAGATTTCTCTTAAAGAAACATATATAGTAGGTCTAATCTTTTTCTTCCTGTGACAATTTAGCACCTAATTCTGTAATTTCACATATTTATAGTCAAATAAGGATACCCCCCCAGGAGACATATCACACATCACATGTACCGTCAATGATATTTACTCAGTCCTAGCTCTAAATGAGCAATTGCCTGATATCCATTAATAATTCAAAAGCTCTGTTTTAGGATTGACTCCTGTCTATGGTTTTTGTTTGTTTGCTTTTGCTTTTTAGGGCTGCAGGTGTGGCATATGGAAATTCTCAGGCTAGGGGTCAAGTTGGAGCTATAGCTTCCAGCGTATGCCACAGCCACAGCAACACCAGATCCTTAACCCACTGAGCAGGGCCAGGGATCAAATACACGTCCTCAAGGATACTAGTCAGTTTCATTACCACTGAGCTACAATGGGAACTTCCTTATTTTGTTTTTTAATGATGTCCTCTCTTTCCTCACCCTTCAGTCCTTGGCCATGTTAAACTGTTAACCCTGCTTTAACCTCTCAGGGCACAGATCTCTTTTCTGGTTCCAGAAATGTTGTGCAGAAATATAGAACTTTAAAATCTGGTTCAAAGTAATATCATCAAAATTGACTTTTTTATAAATGCAATTAGTATCCCATTGGCTCTCCTAGAATTCCTGGGATTACAGAGTGGAAAAGACATTCAAGAGTTGAAGAATTATACTAAATGTGGAGGAAGGGGGAGAAATATACACTCAGATGTAACTTTTAAAAACAAATAGAAGCAAGTATGTGTTAATAGATTTTACACAGAAGAAAGTTTGAATGTAGGGCCCCTCATTCCAGGATTTGAAATTTTCAATTATTCTTGTCACAGAGCAGTAAAACATTTTATTAGATGCACATCTGTTATATTTTGGAACATAGACCATGTGTCTATCTACACTATCCTGTTTGGAAAATCAGTCAGAAAAATTCAAATTCAGCATTTGTCTATGTTGGCTATTTCTAATGTCCTTCCATAAGAAGAATATCCACCTATTGCTTAATTCATCTTGAGGAAAGTTCTAAGATGCAGATAGCATCAACTAAACAGAGCATCAGAGAAATGGGCGGAACACGGAGGCTTGTTGCTAAGAGGCAGAAATTTCCAGAATACAACCACTAAGGATTTCTAAAATTATCAAAAGCTAATATAATTGACTACAAATGAACCCAAAGTATTCCCAGTTTTTAAAAGGGATTGTATTACCAAATAAATCCATGTCTGCCTAGAAGGCAGGCAACTCCTTAAATAGACAACTCTTCAACCCTTTAAAACTTCCCTGGGCCCCTGAGGACAAGGATACTGCTAAGGTCTATCCATCACCATTTACTTTTCTCTACTGTGACCATGAAGACAATGGGTAAGTGAGAATTTTCCAGGAAGTAGAATCAGGAGCTGACCCAGAAAATCACTCTGCAGCCAGGGCATGACGTGCACACTTTTCCTGCCCCACAGAATATCATATATTCCACGGACAAAGAACTATGCGCTCCATTGTTCACCTCTACAAATAGAAATTTTAGTTGTCATTTTTTTTTCCCTGTACCCTTGAATAGTAAGTGCTTTGGTGGCAGAGAGCTGTCATTTAGTTAGAGAAGTCATATCATACCTGACTTAAAAAAACAAAAACAACAAATCTGAGCACAAACTTTGATTCTTGGAACCAGATGCAATAGCTGGATGAGGCTTTGGGGAGGAATAGGTGGATTCAAATAGTTGTGAAGGCTCTCGAGGTAAATGTTGGAGCAGAAGGGAGCAGGTGAGTGTTGGGTAGTCAATGAGTGGCAATGGAGATACTGTTGACACATTTCTTCTAAACGGAATTTTCATATTGTTCAGGGATCTATTATATGACTAAGGCTTAGCAGACCCTAATCCCTGACTTTGGGTTCAGCCTTGCTTAATCTATGTCAATGTAACTTTTCCTGGCTATTTTAAGAAATAGGCATGTGATAAATTAATTAGGCAGAAGGAGGTGTTTGCTTCAGATTCCTGGGAAGTGAGCTCTTCTGAAGAGGAAGGACATGGTTTCTGCTACTATTGATGGTCATCCTACACAACAAGCATTGGGATGAAGCCATCCTGCGGATGGCAGAGCAGTGATGGATTGGGCCTGGGCCCATGATGTCCGCCTTCGAATTCCTGTAACAATACACCCTGCAATTCACCTTATTTCATGTAACACTTTCTCATGACATGAGCCAAAACATTTCCTCATTGGTTAAGTAGTTCTGAACTGACAAAGTCAGCTGACACAGTATTTGATGGTGACATACGAAAGGTTAAGTTACTAAGTAATTTACAGGGGTAAATAAAACAGGAAGGTTTAATTCTGGCTCCTTGGTTGAGTATGCCAGATATGAATGTAATGGTTAGGAATATAGGGTTTTTTAAAATTATTATAGTTAATTTATAATGTTCTGTCAATTTCTGCTGTACAGCAAAGTGACCCAAAGATACATGTATCTCCTTTTTCTCATATTATCTTCTATTATGTTTTATCTCAAGAGATTTGGCTACAGTTCCCTTTGCTATACAGCAGGACCTCATTACTTACCCATTTTAAATGTGGAATATAGGCTTTTGAGACAAATACACCTGAAATTCTACTCTGCTTTGTCCATCACTGCCTATGCCTGTCTTCTCTGAACTCCAATCTTCATACTGGTACAATGAAGATAATGGGCTTACATTATAAGATAGTGATAGAGGATAAATGAGATAATGGACATAAAATTCCTGTCATGAAGTAGATGTTCAATAACTGTAACCATTATTTTAAGGGCCAGAGGAAAAAGTTGTTTAAGAGCCCTTGATGAGAATTCCTTAATAGGAAGATGACTCAAAAAGATTAGAACACTTAAAAAAATGAAATTCTGAAAATACAATTGCAAATGATTCTGATGAGAAAGAAAATGAGTGTTAGCTAGAGGAACTGAAGTAGCTGCACAGAAATATTTCTCATGAACTAGGATAATTTTTTTAAATGTATGCTGAAAGACAGAAGTATTATAACCAAGAATAGATATAAAAGAAAAGTGCCAAACTCCAAGAACAGGATCAGGATGGTTGAGGCCCTGAAAGAATACCAACTTAAAAAAAACATTCGCAATTATATCCAAAGCCACAATAGTATAAACAAATCAATAAGACACATGGAGATGACAAAGAAAAAATAAGATTGTTTGAAAACCGAACTGAGCTGAGCAACAAGCAATACCATATGCATAATATAGATGGAACCACCAAAGAGTAAAATAATAGTCTACCCATTTTCAAGGTAAAGGTTAGTTTTATGAAATTTGAAATTATACTTCGAAACATTACAGGTCATGTTGGCTTGATCATTACTTAGTTATGAAAATATAATAAAATAAAATATCAGATAAATTCATTCCAAATCACCCCAAATTACTGATACATTTCAGAGAGAAGTCTTGGCAGTATAAAAGAGTAACTACTCTTTACCCTGAGGTCTGTACTGGCAACCTACTATTTTTCTGCTTAAGCACGGTATTTATCATTTTCCTCAATGCACAGAAATGGCTTTCAAAAATCTTTTATTAACTTTATAAAAATGTTTCTTAGTGATTATACTAATGGATAATAGGCCCCTCAACATATATACCCACAGGGAGAGATTGGGAATTGAGTTCAGAATTCAGACAGATGACACCAAGTATATGTGTGCCTTGTTAAAAACATACCAACACACACACACACACACACACACACACACACACACACACACATCCCAGAAACTATGTCCTAAGATCTTTGTGTCTGTCAGCAATAAAAAGTCCAAGGGGAGGCCTTTGTTATCAAGGTCAAATTCATGTCTAACCTAGTTAAATTTCCTAGAGAGGAGGAAAAGAGTTCCTCCTTGCCAGGCCAGGAGAGAACAGTTTTCTCACCAAGGAGGTCCTTGGAAATAATTCACCTTCAGGTGAACTGCTTTTAGAAAGCACTTTTCAGTTACCTGCCCCCAGAGTGAAGTTCAAAAGAAAAGGGAGGATAGTGTTCTCAATCAAGATCTCTGGGCTGTGGTGTTTTCTACCACTGGAGAGTTGCTTGATTTCGAACATTATCACCTTCAGGAATAGGAAATAGTCATTTCTTCACCCAGACAGTCTTTTAATCTTGGAATGAGAGGCCTAGAAAGCTATTCTCACGGAAGGCTTTTCTTGCTTTTAAAACACAATCAAATTGGTTCCAGTGGAGCAGGATACAAGGAATGCACCTCCTCTACTTCTACACAAGTAATTGGCCTAGCCTAATTAGACTGCCCAAGTGTTTAGATACCATGGGGATGGGCATTTGATAAATACTGTATGTAGCTAACCTGGGAGCATCTCTTGCGACAGTAATAGCCATACAGTTAGCTCTGATAGGTTAGCAAGATACAAGCCAAATACTTTGCTACGTTCCATAATATTTATTGATAGTTATTTATGTTGACACTTTCAGCCATTTGTGGTGTCTTTTTATTCTAGACCTGTGGGTAGTGTGGTCAAAGATGACTTCTACAGACAAAGATATCATCTTGTATGCAAGGTAAGCGTCATTGTGGATTCTGCCCAATAACTAAGAAAACTGTTATAACTTATAAACAACTGCCATCCAGAAATCAAGCTGCACTTAATCAGTTTAGAATTAGAAGATGCTTAAAGGAGACCTGCAGGGAGTGAAAACCACATATTGCACAGAAGCTAATGGTCTTTGGTCCTAGAAGAAAACCAAAGGATAGTCTCTAGTAGAAATAAATCCAAGAAATAGTACCATTCTGAATGCTGAGTTGCTTTCTTTCCTTCTCAAACTTTTTTTTTCCTGCTTTACCTGTCAAACTGGGGCAACCTCAATGAAAAAACTGCAGGGAAAAAGAATGGAACTGCTGATTTATACAAGCAGGAAGAAACTTATCTATGTTTTCAGTTTATGTACTTAATTTTTCCAAACTGGATGGTAACTTACGATTTTTTAAAAGGTTTATAAATTCTTTCATACCACCAGCCAGTTACCCCAGCATGATAGGGAAGTAACACATAAAAGTTAAAACCTTTGCTCCTAAAATCGACTCTTTCCTATAGGGAGGAAAGGGAAATTAACATCTCAAAATGCCAGGCCCCATCCTCTTTCCACAATACCATGTTTTTTCTTTTTAATTCCTCATTAAAAAATGCTGTCCTAGGGAAATAGGTTACTACCTTCACCATGAGTTTTTCAGAATTCTTAGTCTGAATTTTGATTGAGCTTTTGTCCTTTTTAGTTAATTAATTCAATAATGAGACCATTCCTGGATAATATCACAGTATACATGGGGATAATATAGTAAGGTGGAAGAAGCCAGATTTAGAATAAAAACACCTGGGTTCAAATCTTGAGGCTGACATTTTCAATTTGTGACATTAGAAATGTCATTTAACCTCTCTGAATCTCAATTTATTTATCAGAAAAATGAGGGCATTTATAATATCTATTCCTAGGGAAGGTAGCAAAAAATTGAAAAATCTGAAAAAGCATTAGGGAAGTAGGTAATGCTTAGAATCAAAATATTTCCTACTTCTGGGGTGTTTCACTTATTGGGAAATTCACTTATATGAGTCCATTGTGCCTACTACACTGAATCAGTGCTATAGTGACAATAAAATTATCATGCTTTTCTTACCTCCTTTTAAAGTAAGGTTTGGAAACCTCATTGGGAATGATTAAAGGGAGAAAGAATCAAACTAAAGATTTATATAGGTAACAAACTAGACACCTGCCATTTTGACATATAAAGGTTTCCCTTACTCCATTATTTTTAACTTTTCTTAGTAGCACCATAAATCCAGTAAGTTGCTCAAGTTAAAATTTTGAGAGACTATTCTGCTTCTTTTATCCTCTTGTTCTCTACATTGAATTTTCCCTCATTCTCTCCTGTAAGCGGCCAAACAAATTCTGTTAGTTCTACTCCCAAAATACTCCTTAAATAACCAATGTTTTCCTAACTGGATCCTTATCCTGTCTTCCTTTGTCCACCACCTTCCATTCTCTAAGCATGTTCCACTGCAAAATCTCAATATGTCCTGCACTTGTTTAAAATCCTCAGAGGATTTTTGTTTGCCCTCAGGATAAACCCATCTCCATAGTACATCATAGAAAAATGTTCAGAATCTGGTCAATGCTTATGTTAATTCATTTATAACATATTAAATGAATAACTTTTGAGTGCCTGCTATGTGCCAGGTACTGTGCCCTCCCCTGGTACTATGGAAGTAAACAAAAGAGACAATTTCAAACTACATATGCAAAATTGATAAGAGTGCTATGACTGAGGGTTTTGGGGTAGGGGGTGCTAACCCAGACTGGGGAACAAGTAGTTCTCTCCCAGGAACTCTTTTCTCAACTCTTTTATTTCATGTTTTTTAAGTTCTAATCAGTTTCCTAAAATTTTGTATTCTCCTCTTTGAGGCATTTTTCCTTTTCCCTTACAATGATCTTGAAAAAAAAAAAAAACACATAGAAGATGCTAATTACTAAAGTCAGGAATGAGGCAGGTGACATCACTGTAGATTCTTTGGACAATAAAAGAATAAGAAAATATTATAGGAAAATACATGCCAATATACTCAACAAATAAGATGAAATGAAGAAATTCCTTGAAAGACAAACTCTATCAACAGTCACACAAGAAGAAATAAATAACCTCAATATTCCTATATGTTGTAGAGAAGCTGAAGTTTTGGTTCAAACCTTCACACAAAATTGAAGAGGAAGAAACAGTTCTCCATTTTGTTAGGGCAAGCATTATAGATAGCCAATTACAAAACTGTATAAATATATTACAAGGGGAAAAACTCTTTAAAGATCAATATCCCTCATGAACACAGATGAACAATTCCAAACAAAATTGTAAGAAATAAAAATAAATCACCAGTATATAAAGACAATATGTCATGGCCAAATGGGACTTGTTCCAGGAATGCATTTGAAAAATCTATCAATTTAATTAATTGTATTAACAAACTAAAGCAGAAAATCATATGACTATCTCGATATATTCAGAAAAAATTTTGGCAAAATTCAACATCTAATAAAAAATGTCAGAAACTAGTGATAGATGCAAGGAAAAAAACTACAGCTAGCATTGTACTTGGTGGTGAAAGAGGGAATACTTTTCATCTAAAGGAAACAGTAAGGCAAAGCTCTCTACTCTCATCATTTCTATCTAACATTATTGGAAGTTTTAGCCAGTGCAATGAGACAAGAAAAAGAAATAAAATGTACCCAGATGGGAAGTGGAGAACTATTATTGTTTTAACTCAAAGATGACATAATCATTGATGTAGAAAATTTGAGAGTGTACCATGTACAATGTATATATATATACCATGTAATGTATATGTATAATGAAATTTGTAAAACATTGCTGAGAAGAGTTAAAGAAGATATAAATAAATGAGATAAAATTTGTTCATTGGTCGGGAGATATTATGTTGTTAAAATATCAATTCTTCCTAAATTCATCTATAGGTTCAATTCAAAGCTAGTCAAAATCTCAGCAAATCTTTTTTTTTTAATTTTTTATAAATTGTCAAGTTGATTCTAAAGTTCACGTGAAAATGCAAAGGACCTACAACAGGCGTTAGCAAACTATGACCTTCAGTGTACTTCCAGCCTGCTGCTTGCTTTTGTAAATAAAGCTTTACTGGAAGACAGCCATGTCTATTTGATTAAATATTGCCTATGGCTGTTTTTGCATTGCAGTGGCAGAGATGACTGCTGATGAGACTACATGGCTGCAAACCTTAAACTATTTACTATCTGCCCCATCAGGGAAAAATATTTGCTAACCCCTGACCTAAAATAGAAAAACAAGTTTGAGAAAGGACAAAGTTAGAGGAAAAACAATACCTGATCTTAAGACTTATTTTAAATTCATGATATTAAAGTATGGTACTGGCATTGAGTTAGATAAATAGATCAATAAATCAAAATAGTCCCAAAAGAGACTTACAGTTACATGGACAACTTTGAACAAAGGTGCAAAGGCAATTGAGTGGAAAGAGGATAGTATTTTCAAAAAAGGGTGCTGGGAAAATTGGGTATCTACAGGCCAAAAGGAATGGACTTAGGTCTGTATCTTTCAACCTTATACAAGAATGAACTCAAACTAGATCATAAATAAAAATCTAAAACTATAAAACTGGAAGATAACATAGGAGAAAATCTTTGAGACATGGTGTAGGCGAAGATTTCTTTGAAATGATACTGAAAACACAACTCATGAAACATGTAAATTAAACTTCATTAAAATTAAGAGCTTCTGTTTTTTAATATACACTGCTAAGTCTGTGAAAGAAAAATACACAAACTAGGAGAAAATATTTGCAGAACATAAATCTGAGGAAGGATTCTTATCTAGAATATGTGGATAAATCTCAAAGGTCATCAGAAAACAGACAACCCGATAATAATGAGAAAAAATAATTGAACAGACACTTCACCAAAGAAGACATAAAGATGCTAAATAATCACATGAAAAGATGCCCAACATTATTGACCATTGGAGAAATGACAATCAAAACCACAGTACAACTCCTATTAACTATTAGACTAGCTAAAACTAAAAAGACTGACCATCCCAAGTGTTGATGAGCATGTGAAGAATTATAACACTCACATACTGCTGGTGAGAATTAAAAACTGAAATAACTTTGATGATTATTTTTATTTTTATTTTTTTGTCTTTTGTTGTTGTTGTTGCTATTTCTTGGGCCGCTCCCGCGGCATATGGAGGTTCCCAGCCTAGGGGTCGAATTGGAGCTGTAGCCACCAGCCTACGCCAGAGCCACAGCAACACGGGATCCGAGCCGCATCTGCAACCTACACCACAGCTCACAGCAACGCCGGATCATTAACCCACTGAGCAAGGGCAGGGACCGAACCTGCAACCTCATGGTTCCTAGTCGGATTCTTAAACCACTGCGCCACGAAGGGAACTCCCCTGATGATTATTTTTAAAGTTAAATATACATCTACCAGATGACCTTGCCATTCTACTCCTAGGTGTTTACATAAGAAAAATGAAAGTATCTGTTCATACAAAGGCTTATACAAAAATGCCCCTAACAGCTTTATTTGTAATAACCAAAAACTTGGCAATCCAAATGTCCAGTAACAAGTAAATTGATAAACAAATTGCGATATATCCAAATAGTAGAATACTACTCCGCAGTAAAAAAGAATAAATCCTCAATAGGCATGTCAATGAATTTTAACATAATTCTTGTACATGGAATGAACCAGACAGAAAAAAAGATTATCTATTGAATGACTATACTTGTAAAGCACTTTAGAAAATGCAAACTAATCTATGGTGATGGAAAGCAATTCATCTGTTATGGAGAAAGGCACCAGGGGCAGAGGAAGGGAATTACAGAAGGGCATGGAGAAAGATTTTGGGGTGAAGGATGACCTCATTATTTTGACTGTGGTGATGATTTCCTGGTGTATACATATCAAATTGAATACTAAATTTGTGCCCCAAATGATACTTTATTACAGCTGGAAAAAAAATCCACATGAATTGCTTCAATACTGAGCATTTTAAACTTTTTACCACTACAGTTTTTTTTTTTTTTTTTTTTTTTTTTTTTATCAACAAGAAACATACAGCAACAGTAACCATACTTAAATTGGGTTAGTTAATGTGGCGAGGACACTTGCATTGCAGTAAATCCATTGTATTTGACTTCTGCTGCTGATGACAAGGCATAAGTAATTGATGGTTTTTATGTACTAAAAATCTACTAATTCGTCAATATATAGTATTTTCCTCCAAGAGTCCTCTAAGTCACCATGGGAATGTATCACCAGCACAGCAAAAAAGGACAACACATGAGAATGTGCTGATTTGGGGGGAAATGAGCCATGTGATGGGTGTTATGTAATTATACTCTGAAGTTAATCTTAAAGATATTTCATTTAAAGGGTACTGATAATAAAATAATAATTTATTATATCTGAAAACTTACCTAATAGAGAGGTATATTAGGTGTCACCAAATATATGACAGATTAAGCCAAGAATTTTATTTTGTCCCCAGTACTATATTCTCACTAATACTGAATAAGTTGTACTGGCAACAAGGATTTGATACGTGTAAGGATCTTTACACATTGTTACCTTTCCCATAACAAGACAAAGGTGTTTTCCTGCTTCTTTCATTTGGCTGTGCTCTTGATATAGAGAATATGTATTCAGTGGAGTATACAAGACTACAGGAAAATCAAACAAAAGATTTGACTTGATTCACCAAGAAACTGCAGACTTCTAAAGAAGGTAGTTTGTAAGGTGCAGCACTATAAAACCATGGAACTTTAGAGCAGGGTGAGATGCTTAGAGATCACTTTTTCAATAACCTGAAACATCAAATTCGAGAGGACGAATTATTTGTTTGATGTGGTGGAGGTAGCTTGAGCCAAACTAAGAGAATTTAAGGGCTTATAAACCCACTTTTTTCTTGGTGAACCATACATGCCCTTTGTTATTCATGATGACATTCAATGTAGGTGACAAAAAGACCTACTGAAATTTTATCATATTAATTTAAAGAAAATAATCTGTCAACCCAGCCTTGATCTTTCAGCCCATTAGAACCCACAGCTAGGGAACATTTTCAGAGTTGTTCCATATATTAATGAGTTTCTGACTTTTTTTTTTTTTTTTTTTGGCAAAGCGCTAACTGAATATTTAGGATACTGAATAAATTTAAAAGAAGAAGAAAAAAAAAAAAACCCAGCTACATGAAGTTCATTTACAATCTTTTGGAAAACATTAATATTCATAGTAAAGAATACTTGTTACCAAAATGATTAATTTTTAACTTAACTCTGGCAATCCCCGAAGGATGATGTACTTTATAAAAGGGGTTATTTCACTGCTGTGCTTCATGGTAGTCTCCTAGTTTCTTCCATCTGTAAAATGGGTATAACCCTGAGTTCTAGTGACCTGTTTTTAGACTTCCCAACAGACAAAATAGTATGTATTTCAACAGTATGGTATGCAAGCAGACTATTGTCATTTTCATTTTCCTGTATTAAAGGGCACAGATTTATTCAATACCTTCCTTATTCAATGATTGTGGAAAACAGACTACATCTGCCGGAGAGCAAACATTGTTTCTTCTCTCCAGATGTCTGCTTTTTCTCCCAGAAGTTGGAGAGCATTGGACAAGCAATAACAGATGATGAACACATGCATAACTACAAATGGGCAAGCTGATTGTTTTCAAAATTGGTATAAACATTTGCTCTTGGGTTGAGATTTAGCCCATAGCAAATCTTTACATTTGCGTTATAAACTCCCAACTAAAAAAAATGTTTATAATGGAAGTGCTGACAATGTGAAAATTCAGTTATGGTCAGGAAAGCAGTTTTGTTTAAAAATGCCATTTTGCGCTTCCATATTTACTTCCTAACCAGTGACTGAGATGTCAATTTCTCCAAAGTTTTCTTTTCCAGTCCAAAGAAGAATTTGACAACTGTTTTGAAATGAACAAGAGATCTGAATTTCAGCTTCTTGTTTCTGCAACAAATACCAATTAGAGGATGGAACCACATGCTGGTTACTTAACTGGGTACATAGATGATGATGTTGTTGATGGTGATGATGATAATGATGAATGAGAAGAGAATTAAGCTTGTTGCTCAAGAGAGGTTTTGCTTTTATACACCATTTGAAAAAGAATGGCAGCGATTATTAGGAAATACTTTGCATTCTCTGACCTTGAGTATGTCAAAACACAGTGAATACACTGACTAGAGGTTATTAAGTAAGGTCAGTGAAGTCCCTTGACTTGCTTATAAGTCACTTGGTTTGGGACTAAATGTGTGGTTTTCACTATGGGGTTGGTATTACAGTGAGCCCAGTGGGCAGAAGCAGAAATTACTCCTTTGTCTCATTATATAAATTCAGACATGGCCCTTTTTTACACAGTTGAATTGCAAAGGCCACCCAACTACTCAGACTGGCAAAAAAGAAAAGAAAAAAAAAAGGTATATAGATGTAAAAATGTGCTAACAATGCATCTTTATGAGTAAGGGGTTCTCTATTGGAGAACTGTGATTGGGTGGAAATCACAGGAAATTTTACATTTGATTAGAGTCAATGATGGGAATTTCTGCTGTCACTTTGGATACAAGGAAAACTGTTTTCATTTGAAAATTTAAAGATATTATTTCTTTTCTTTTCTTTTTTTATTTATTTTATTTTATTTTATTTTTTTTGTCTTTTTAGGCCACACCAGTGGCATATGGAGATTCCCAGGCTAGGGACTGAATTGGAGCTGTAGCCACTGGCCTACACCACAGCCCCAGCAATGCACGATCCAAGCCATATCTGCCACCTACACCATAGCTCACAGCAACGCCGGATCCTTAACCCACTGAGCGAGGCGAGGCCAGGGATCGCACCCGCATCCTCATGGATACTAGTCAAGTTCATTAACCACTGAGCCATGACGGGAACGCCAAAGATATTATTTCTGATAATCTAGATTCTTAACTAGATTCTCAATTAGTCTTAGGGTAATTTAAGTGTTTTTATAATAAGAGAGGAGAAAAAGGAAAAAAAAAAAAAGAAATATTCCAAAGACTCATTTGACATGAATAGGCAGGTGCTCTTTATGTGGTTCTGAGCTCAATCTCTCAATCTAGTCCTCTCCTCTTAGGTTCAGACAGCAGAAGAAGCACACATGACTCTCATCCTTGACATAAAAACACCTGGAAAAATTTCTCCTGAAAATGTTAGAGTCTCTTGAAGGCAGAAAAAGTATGCTAATATATTAAAGTTGGAATTCCCCAATAGGCTACTAATACTTAACACTTGCCCAATACTGTACTCAAACAATTAAGGCATTCATGTAAAATTTTAAGATTTGTATTTTTTCTGCCTTCAAGCACATGTAATAGGGTAATACTGTGCTCATAATAACTTCCAAATTACCACATGAAAGAAGGCTAAAGCTCAAACCTAGAACCTGGGTAAGAAGCCATTCAACCATTAGCAGAAAATGTGGATTTTGCCTTTGTACTTTGGTTTTCAAGTCTCAAATCACGTAAATGCTTAACCTTGCCCGAGGATAAGAAGACTTGCATTGAGCTTATTGTTTGTGGGGAACTATCTGGGTGGTGGTAGAATAACAGTCCTCTGAGTGGGTTGATATTCTGAGTATTACTCCTCAACCCTCTTGGGCTGTTAGATTTCTGGAACTCTTTTGAAAAGAGTGTCATACACCATCAGACCGTAATGAAGAGGGCATGTGTATGAAAATACGGAATCCATTCTCATTTGCCATATTAATGAGAAAAGTTAATGTACTTAGGACACTGAAATACTTTGAAGTGAAATGCATACCTTGAATAAAATGGTACAATATAAATCTTAGATGGCTAGTTAATATTGTTAGTCATTTTGAATTTTTACTGTAATTTAACATTTCATAAAAATTATGTATATTTGCAAATTAAGTTAAAAGAGCTTTGATGGACAGAATAAAAGCAGAATTAAAGATGATTTTTTCCCCCCCAAATGAGACCTTTGTGGGCTGTCCTTTTACAATTATTGCTCAGAGCACTGGAATGTGTTCTTTGTTTATAACTCAATGATTCCCATAAAGGCAGCACTGTATTACCACATAAAATAACTATAATAATTTTCTATAATTGAAGAAAAATGTGTTTGTACAGAAGAGCACCTAACAACCACAGTTTTGGTGAATTCTTTTCATAATCCTTCGATCAGCACTGTAATGTGAGCAGATTTAAAATATACTTTCTAATAAGTGGTTTGCCTTTTTTTTTTCCGTAACTACTTGGTGATATCCTAATTAACCATGCTCAATTGATTGCTTTCAAAATAAGAACTAAGAGCTCTCATCTAGTCAAGTGGAAGCTAATTCAACTCTTTTACACTATGGCAATGATACATCTCACATACACACTCATACCCACAGCCACACATCCACCACACATTCCACAGTAGCAATATTACATTCTGGGTCTTCTGGTTTGAGAAAGCGTAGCTTGATAACCACATTTCTCTGGATTTTTGTGTGTTATTTTCTTATGAGTATAAATATTCATTCACAGATTGAAATTGTTTTTGGAATTTTTTTTTTTTTGATCATTTAACAAACTCTCACATCCAGAAAATATGCTGTTCACTTGGAAGAAAGTGGAAGAGTAAGTGGGAAAAATAAAACTCCAATCAGGCAGAAGCAAACTCTGACCATTTCAAGTCTGAACTTACCCACATGGCTTCTCTTTTTTCAAGTCACAATTAAACACAATTTAATTTAATTAAACACAATTAAACAATTAATTTGGGTTGACAAAACACTTAATCATTTGATTATGAGGTTATAGTAAGGAGCCAGAGGATCTATGTGCATAAGGTTATTCTGTAGTAGAATAGAGAATGTTCAGTCCTCGTTACTCTGCATCCTACGAACATCTCCAGTCACACGGATAAACGGGTGCAGAGGATACAGTACATAACTAAATGCCATGTACAGAACTGAAAAACTGTTTTCAGCATATATAAATCTCAGTCCAGGCATTACACAACAGGAGTTTAAAATGTGACATGTAAATCATCTAGGCTTAAGCTTCTTAGGAAACACAAACCATTCTCCAAGGACATATGAGACCAGAACTTCAGAAGATGCTGTCTTACTGTGGGGTGGCGGGGAACAGCAGCTTGCAGACCACCCTGGTGTGCAGTAATCAACAATGTAGTGGCCCACTTTATAAAGGCGTCAGACAGTCTGTAAGCAAAAGGCAGAGCCTCCAACTGAGACAGGCCCTGCTAATAAGTGGCTTCTAGTAAATAGAGGGGGGAAAAAGCTTCTTTAACATGTGCAACAGGTCTCCTATCACAGTCTATGAATTTCTTTTGTGTTCTACCTTCTTCACTTGGAGCATCTCCATCAAGGACATTATCTTGAAACACCACGGGCTGTGGAAGAGAGTCCTTCACACTGTCACGGTCTTTCATGTCTGCACCATGGGTTGATCTGGGTTAACATCTCATCACATGCCTGTTTCGCTCCCCGGATGGTGAATTCCATGAAAGCAGCCCCATATCCTGTTCATCTTACTGTCTCTAACTTTCAATATAGTGTGTCTATAAGAAGTCATTCAATACGTATTTGGTGAAAAAGTTGTCTCTTCCTGTACTGCTCTTAATGATCTGGGAGATTCTGGACAAACCACTTCATGGGTTTTAGCTTCAGTTTCCTCATGCAGCTTTAAACATTTCACAAAAAATTAGCGAAAGAGGTGATATATTTGAAAAGTTTTTTTTTTAATTGTTTTTTTAAAGCGCATGTGTTTGCGAGTGCAGGTATGGGTATTTCTTACCCTATAAGGTAAACTTTCTGAATAATATAATGATTAGATGATCTATAATAGTATTGTCGAATTTGACTTATTCTGACAGACATAAGTTCTGTGATCTCATGTTAAAAATCATTCACAAGAATGTTGTTCATTTGTATAATTTATATAACACATGAAATGATGAAAAATAACAAAACCAATTACTTCAGAAAGTATTGAAAATATTTGTTTCCTTATAATTCTGACTTTATATCAGCAAAAGTACCTCAGCGAGTGCTCATACCTGCTGTGATAAGTAGATAGTCTAAGCCACATTTTGTCAATAGGCGCAACTTGTACAAACTGGGTACACAAATAGAAAATAATAATGTTGAAGAAAGTGTAATTAATTAATTCAAGCTTCAAGATAAGATCACTGGATCCTGCTGACCCGACATGTTAATCAGTTGATTGATTAATTGCTACAATCATAATAATTATATAGTGCAAATCTAAGTACACTTAATGATAGTGTAGACAGAGTTAAAAGTTCTTTTCAATCTGCATATCTTTTCTCTTTCTTGGATCAAAGGAGTTGGTTTCATTTACTTTAAAGATATCTTGTGGCTTGTAGAGCTGGAAAGCTTTTGTCAAAATTAGTTAAGGTTCAAATTTGCTTGTCCAGTTAACCATTTTTGGTCATTTCTTAATGCTTGGTTTAAAAATTTAAAACAATCTCACTTCTGAAATGGGAATTTTACTTTATACATATTCATCAAACCATCTATTCACATGTGGGAATCCCAATTTTAGGCTTTAATTTTTTTTTGCTACACAAACACACACACACACACATCAACATATATCATGGTATCTTTGAGTTTGCCAAGTTTTCTTTCTCATCACTTTTACCTTCTGATCAGCTATTCAATGTTCCAATAGCTGTATTCAGTTCAATGATCCTGGAATAATTTCTTGCAGCACAAAGGTACATTGAACTGTGCTCCTATGTCTACAAGAACAATGCCAGGAAGAAAAATTAGTTCATTGATGAGTCGTGTTTGGTTTGGTCTTCTACTGTAGGCAAAACAGTCACCCCAGCTTCTTTATTTCTGTCAAATACAGTTGTATCCTCTTGATCATCTAAATTTAAAATCTGACCATGACTGTTTATCCAAGTTGTCATTAAATCTTTGCAATTTTCCTTGTCTTTTATTTTGGTTATATTGATACCTTCTTTTTTTTCCCTTTTCTTTATTTTGTAAACTAGTCAAAGGTTTTTGAGTTGATGAGCAGCTTAGAACTCATCTAGCTGTTAGATGTTTCTTAAACTTTTGCATGCAGATGAATAAAACAGATTCCTGGGCTCTGTTCCCAGAGTTTGTCATTCAGAAAGTCTGGACTCTAGGCTAGCTCCAGAATTTTTATGTCCAAGAAGATCCTAGGTGATTCTGATGCTAGCAGTCTGCAGAGCATGCTGTGAGTAGACCTCATTCTATAAATTTTGAGGAGGTCGCATATCTTTTGACAATCTTGCTCCAGAAAATACACAGGTGCACATATACAGAAATTTGCCAACATTTTGGGCAGTGGATCATGAACCTCTTGCATATTCATGGATCTCAACTTCAGAATTTTGACATAGTGTAATTTCATCACTTTACTGAAGAAAAATCTGGGTCCCTGAGTGTCTAGGCCACATGCCCAAGGTCATACTTGATTGGTATCTAAGAACAGTGCCAGGTGAACAGAGCTTTCTGTTTCCTGTCTCTTCTCTTAAATACATCTTGCCAGTTATTACACAACAACTTCACTAAAACATAGTTTTCACCACTTCTCTCAAAAAAGTTTAATAGGATTTTCTCTGCTGTGGATTAAAATTAAAATCCTTCTAGGAGTTCCCATTGTGGCGCAGTGGTTAACAAATCCAACTAGGAACCATGAGGTTGCGGGTTCGGTCCCTGCCCTTGCTCAGTGGGTTAAGGATCCGGCATTACTGTGAGCTGTGGTGTGGGTCGCAGATGTGGCTCAGATTCCGCATTGCTGTGGTTCTGGCATAGGCCAGCAGCTACAGCTCTGATTGGACCCCTAGTCTGGGAACCTCCATATGCTGCGGGAAGCAGCCCTAGAAAAGGCAAAAAGACAAAAAGACAAAAAAAAAAAAATTAAAATCCTTCTGTAGTATTGAGTTTTCTGCCATTAGTTAATTTACTGACCAAATATTTCCTGAGTAGCTTTCTGTGGAAGGCTCTGTGTTAGGCAGGAGGATACAGGGTCAAATACTACAGTTGCAGATGCAACCTTCCTGGGATATATAACATTAGTTTTCATGTAGCTCTGATCCCCTATCTTCTGTTGTTGGATCCAAAATCTTAACTGCTTTCTATACTCAGGCTCTTCATTCTCTTCAGAATGACACACTCATCTCAGGTCTGGAGCCAGGATTCTTGTTCTTTCCCTGGCTGGCTTTTCAGACTCCCAACCACTGCACTTTTCTCTCTCCCTCTGTAGAACATTCATCGTCTTTATCACTTCCTGTGCCACTAGACTACACGTGATGGAAAACTCTTCTTCAGGGAATTTACCTCTTACTTTTTCAGTATCTCTTCAAGGAATGCACACCTTGGTTTGGGGTAAGATGCTATGAAGCCAATAAACTATGTCCAGAAGGAAGAGCGGTTCTCATTTTCAGCTTTATCAAGGAAAAAGGACCAAAATCAATGCTTCCCAAATCTGACTGCACATCAGAACCACTTGAAGATTTGCTTGTTGCTTTTTTGTAAAAATTTCTCAACCTCATCGCAGGCACACTAAATCAAAATCTATTAGGATAGGCCCAGGAATCTGCTCCTACAAAGGCGATTTGGGTCAAAACCACTTTTTGGAGCCCTTAGACTAACTGATTCTGGGATCTCTTACAACACTGTCAACTTACCCTCATTTTATACTTCTTCTTATTTTCAGTTTTTTAAAATTATTACACATGTACTTTATTGAATAAGCTTTCATAAGATGTAAAAAAAGAATAAAAAACAAGGGCTTTATAGTCAATTAGAGACAACCTTTGTTAACATTTTGAAATACTCTGTCTTTTCTCTATTTAAAATATTTACATACATATTTTAAAATAGGTTCATACTGCACACACTTATGATCTTTTAATATTTGCTGGCATTTTATCTTGTGAAGCAATGTTCTCACAATATAGTTTAATAATTGTATAATATTTCATTGTATAAATGTACCATAACTTAATTTTCCCTAAATTTAGGCATATATGTTACTTTTGCATTGTTCACTATTATAAATAACATTTTGATGAGCAGTTTTGTATACATTCCTGTGCATATCTGTAAAATTTCCTAAGATAAGTTTCTAGATATGTAATAGTCAATACAAAGGTATGCATGTTTTTAAATCTTTCGATATAGAGATAGTTAAAATGTCCTCGAGAATGTTGTAAGAGTTCCAGTTTTAAGTAGCTCACAATTCTTGCCTCATCATGAACTATAGCTGGCATTTCATCTGTAGCCAAGCGTTTATATGATCAGCAGTTCTTTACAGGTATCACCAGCTTACTCCACTATGTGGAAACTACATTTTTTGTTAAGGTTATTAAATTTTTGGCTATCTTTCTTACAGATTGCCACCAATGTTAGACAAAAGAGAATTCTAAAATAATTAATCTCCTGAAGTAAACTTCAATGAGATGTAACATAAAAGCTAAAAACCTGAGGCAGGAGAATGCTATTTTCTTGTGTGATACCTTATTTTGGCCATCTGTTTAACAAATATCTGGTTCCAAAGAGTGTCAATTAAAACTGATGGCAAATCTTAATAACTTCGACTTGTGAATATCAGCAAGATCAGCCTTGTGCTATTCGTGTAGTTATCTTATGGCAGTTGAGGTACCAACAGATTTTAGATGGATACACAGAGTGCTTCTCCCTCTCTCTCTCTCTCTCTCTCTCTCTCTGTTTTTGACCTCTCAAAACTAGTAATCCAGAACTCCTGCTGCTAAGCAAGTTTGTAAAATACAGTACTGCTTAGCATTGGGAAATCCCAAATCTGGTGCCAAGAGGTTCATAAATATAGTAATGAACCCTCTTGTGTCAAAAGTGAGCACTGTTTAACAGAGCAAGTAGGAATGGCCTTTGGGATGCTTTGCAGCTGGAGTTGTTCCACTACAAGAGAGCAGAAACTTCATGATGGTAGTAGTTATAACACTGGATCCTGGAAAGGCAATCTACTTCAGTCTGCTAAGTAAACTAAAAGGAATGCCTGCTCACACATGGTCCTGATGCCACCGACATAAGAAACACAGCAATAGGAGCAGTGAAAGAGGAATTTGGTGGCAGATGGAAAGGTCTGCGGGAAGTGTCCACCCAGCTTTGTTTGGCCCATATTCTGAAACAACTAGAATAAACACTTAGTGTCATAATTTATACGCATATCAGTACCAATAAATCAGAATCATGCAAACAGTCATGTTTATTATATTCTTGTTGCTTAATATTCATGACAGTAATTTATTTTTATAGTACAGTTTCACTGTTCTCTTCACCATTGCTCTGCATTTAAGTCTGGCAAGTTATATTAGCAGGAGTTCAGGTAACCCTTTGAATACTGCAAAAGTTCACTAGCCTGAACAAAATACTTTATTTGCTAATTTAATTTCCTCTTTCTTCTCTCATAAACTTTTTAACCACCAAGATGAAGTCTCTGTAAATTATATAGTAATACATTTTAATATACAGAAAATATGAAGAATGGAGTTGGCATATGCCCCTGAAGGTAAATGTATAAGAAAGCTTTAAAGCCAGATGGGAACATTTGGAGAGATGTAAGCAGTTACTTCTTAAATTTTTATCAGTAAAATGGGTTATATTAAGGACAGTTTCCACCTCTCTTATTCAGTTCATGACCGATTCCTCCCACTCCCCCACTTCCCAAGTCCACTACTGCTCATTACAATGGATTGTTAAAGGAGGAATTATATTAAACAACCACCACAAAGCATGCTATGTTTGTATAGTCACTTATTGCTGCAGCTACAAAGATAACTAAGACATGACTACCTCAGGGATCCTTAGGTCAGATTAAGAGAGAGAAAACAATATTGTATATTTCTGTACCTAGACATGAGACAGCTTGTACTGTTTCATACTTAAAAATAGAACAGAGATCATTTACAATTAGTCCTCAGAGAAAAAAGTCACAAACATATAAGCCTAGAAAACCAACTTTATAAAAAAAATCATTCCCAATTAATAACACTCTCAAGGTCTGTGTACTTTTCTTGTGTGTTTGCTCTGTTCCAACAAGATGTTAAACATGTTTCATTTTTAAAATTAAAAAAATTTTTTGGTCTTTTTAGGGCCATATGCATGTGGAGGTTCCCAGGCTAGGGGTCCAATCAGAGCTGTAGCACTACAGCCACAGCAATGCCAGATCCAAGTGGCATCTGCGACCTATACCACAGCTCATGGCAACATCAGATCCTTAAGCAACTGAGCAAGGCCAGGGATCGAACCCACATCCTCATGGGTGCTAGTAGAGTTTGTTAACCACTGAGCCACAACAGGAACTCCCTAAACATGTTTTAAAAAGGAGTATATCATTGCATGTGAGTGGACGTAGTATTAATAGTTTAACTATAGTTGAACTTTCTCTATTATGAATATTTTGGGTTGACATATCAAATCTATTTTATAGACTCCATGAAAATATATTCTAGCACGTGACATGAGAGGCAAAGCAATGCTTTGTTGTAGTTCTACCTTTCAATTAAATAACACATATGATAGTTGAAAGTAAGAAATGTTATTTCTTAAGTCACTTGCTAGAAAGTGTAATAAGGACAGAGTGCCTTTTTTCTACACACACTTTATGCATTTTCTTCTCCATCTGCTAGGAGTGTTTGAATTTCATTGGTGCTTAATTTTATTTTTAAAAGTTTTTCCAGTGACCCAGGCATAAGAATGAGTACCTGTACTGTTGTCTTGGATACAGAAAGCAATAAAAATTTTTGTTGAATTTGTTTTATATTGAATAGCCAGGACAGAAGTCTTTCTTAAATAAATAATGAGGTTTTTGAGACCATGTGTATGAGCATAGCAATTTATTCATGTTCTATTTAGTTTCCTCTCATTATAATTCTTGACAACAGAGTCTTTATCTGAGCCACATCTACATCTACTAATTATCTCATTTCTAAGTAGACTCTTGTTACTTGTTATCACTTTGTCCAAATTAGGCAAGAGTGATAGTTTCTTGGTTAAGAACAACAGCTTTGGAGTCTTCCAGTTATGGGTTCAAATCTCAGTTCTGAAACATTCCAGCTGGTGGTCTTAGGCACATTGTTTAATTTCCATGACGTCAGTTTTCAAAATTGAAATAATAGGAATAATACTATTAATCACAAAGGAATGTTTTAAATACTAATTTGAATGGCAAAATGTACATATAGACTTGACTTTATGCAAGTGAAAAATATGATAAGTAAGCCCTAACTTGAAACTGTAATTATATGGACATTTACAGGGTTTATTTATGTATTAAGATTGCTCTATTAGTTTACAATATTTATAACTCAAATTAATTCCTAAAACTGTCCAAATGTCTGGAGAATTACACTTTATAAATTCTGAATGCCTCTTTCTACATTTCTTCTTACTGGTACAGTATCTGAAATTCTTTCCAAAATGTTGTAAATTGGTCTCTCTCATTGTTGTTCCAAATGGCCTTCCAGTCTATGCTACATGGTCTTGAAATGTATTCAAGGACCTGGGTGTGGGCATAGAATACACGCTGTTCAGATTTGCAAATGTCATAATGCTGAGAGAAAGTGTTGAATGATAAGACTGAAGGATTTATGATTAAAAACTTGAATTTTGGTCCCAGTTCCAATTGTCAAGTGACTCAGGCGAGATAAGTCCTGTGAACATGCAAAACTTAAAGCAAAGCTCCTCTGCCAGGTTATAGCTTTGACAGCCTGGGATCATGAGAAAAAGAGCACAATAGGAGAGGGCTGCATTCATATTTCTGCACGTGGGTTAAAAAATGAGCAAAACCGGGAGTTCCTGAAATGGCGCAGTGGTAAAGAACCTGACTGGTATCCACGAAGACGTGGGTTTGATCCCGGCCTCGCTAAGTGGGTTAAGGATCTACTGTTGTTGTAAGCTGTGATGTAGGTCATAGATGCAGCTCAGATCTGGTGTTGCGGCTGTGCTGTAGACTGGCAGCTGCATCTCTGATTTGATCGCTAGCTTGGGAACTTCCATATGCCATGAGTACAGCCCTGAAAACACAATAAATAAGTAAGTAAGTAAGTAAATAAATAAATAAATAAAAGCACAAAATTGGTATGAGAGAGAAATGGGTAAAATTGGTGCCTGGAACTTTAAATTCAATTTTAGATTCCAATAATGTAATTGACTAATAGTAATAAAGAATTAATTAAGGAAGTCCTATTGTGGCTCAGCAGCAACGAACCTGGCTAATATCCTTGAGGACATGGGTTTGATCTCTGGCTCTGCTCAGTGGGTTAAGGATCTGGCATTGCCATAAGCTGTGGTGTAGATCACAGATGTGGCTCAGATCTGGCCTTGCCATGGCTGTGGTGTAGACTGGTAGCTGTAGCTCTGATTTGACCCCGTAGCCTGGGAACTTCCATATGCCGTGAGTGCAGTCCTAAAGAGACCAAAAAAACCCAACAAAACAAAACTCAAACTAATTAAATCTTGTGTTGCAGTAGATATTGCCAGAATAAGGGAAGAAAGTTTGTCCTACACTAGTTAAGCTATACATCTAAAATATTCCATTGAAATATGATTTCTGTTACTGATTAAACATTTCTTCCCCCATCCCCAAATCCTGATATTGGAACCCTAACATCCAATGTGATGGTATTTGCAGGTGGGGCCTTTGGGAGTTGATTAGACTTTGGTGAGGCCATGAGGGTGGGGCTTTGTGCTGGGACAAACAGCCATATAAGAAGAGGAAGAGACTGAACTTGCTCTCTCTCATCATGTAAGGACACAGGGAGAAGGTGTCCATCTGCAAGCCAAGGAGTGAGCTCTTACCAGAACTCAACCATGTTGGTGCCCTGATCTCAGACTCTTACCCTCCAGAACCATGAGAATTATATTTCTGTTGTTCAGGTCACTCAGTGTAGGTTATTTTGTTATGGCAGCTCACATTGACTAATAATAATTTCCAAACTATAGAGGGCGCACTTGGAAGAGTGTGATCTTAGTGATGAGGGATCTGGACACCTTAATTTGTGAGAATTACTGCAAGAGAGAAAGATGGAGAACACTAATCAGGGGCTGGATCTCATGTTTTAGGCCTTTTAAAATACTAAGGTACTGTTAGTGCATGCTATTTGGATTCTGATACTAACCTGTGATTCTTCTAGTTCTGCTGTTGCTGGTCTGTGTTCCTCCTTTGTGGAGAGCTCTGGGTTTTCTGTTTGGCTAAGACATATTCATTTAGGGGCCCAGCTCTTGGAAGCCCTGAGCATTATAGATCCCAGCATCATAGATAAGAGATTTCAGGGGTTTTTCTAATATTTACTCCGAATAATTCTGTTTTTCCTAAAACATTTTCAAGTCAGAGAACCAAGGAACAGAAGCTTCAAAAAATATTTCAGTGAGGTTATAGTTCCTTCTTAGGTGCCAATTAGATATTCAGAGAGTAATATGGAAAAGGCCTCAGGAGCAATCTCACCTTTGTGCTTAGAGTTAGGGACCTGAAGGAGGAGCTCAAAAGATCATTGTTTCATGTATTGGAAAGATAGTATAAACCTGCAGCTAGCATGACAGATGGCACTAATTAGGTCTGCCCATCCGTTACTTGGCAGAGAAATGGACTTGAGATCTGAAAGAGGGAACCTTTCACCTTCTGGATACTCAAAGTGAGAAGTAAAAGAGAAAGGGGTCAAGAGCTGATTGGTTAACCAGTCATCATGGACTCCGAGCTTTTTGCATTTACCCTTTCAAGGTTTCAATTTTCTGAAAAATGAAGGTGTTGCATGAAACAAAAGGGGAGACTGCACATTTAAATGGAAAACTATAAAAAGTCAATGAAAGAAAGAAACTCTCATAATTATCTTTTTTATTTCTTTTTTTCTCGTAATTATCCAATATATTTTTTGTCATTCATAGATTTATAAAAAAAATGTATTTCTTTTCATTCTTTCAAGCATATTTTTACCTGTAAAACCAGCACTGGTACTTGCTTTCTATAAAAGGATATCTATTTCCCATGGTTCGGTTTTCCAAAGTGTAGGTAGAAAATGTGTGAATCAATCCTTAGGGAAAAATTCCATTCTCCAAAGCACATGACAATTCTCAGGGAGTAGAGTATAGTCTGCTCTTCCAATAGGAGCAGAACTCCCCCAGGAAATTTATAGTACCGCAGTAGATAAACCACTTCTGAAGTTTAACCCTCTATAACAATAAAGAGTGCACCAATGAAGAAATGCTACATTTCAAGGAGCCCATGATAGTCCTGGAAACTATTAGAAGAAAATTCTTTTATCTCCTGAGAGGTGGAGAAGGACAGGTATGAGAGCATGCGACTGAGTGTGAGCAAGTAAGAAAAAATGGGATAAGGGGTCCATTCTGATTTCACATCAAGGTTCAAAAATAGCTCAAGGGACATTAATATGAAAGCTCTCTTGAGAATAATTATTAAAATAATAACTAAGTTTATCTCTTTAAAGCTAGAATGTCATAAGCTGTGAGAGCTGGAAAGAAAAAAAGATACTTTTTGGGTCTGCAGAATGAGTGTGCCTGTGTGTGTGTGTGTGTGTGTGTGTGTGTGTGTGTATGTGTCCCTGTATCTATATGTGTGTATGAGGAAGAATGACTTCTTGTTGAGTATGGCTCAGTTGATAACTCTTTCAACGTTTTTTCTGTGAGAAAAATCTACAGTGTTACAAATATTTGCACAGGCTGGTGTATAACCTCCTCCTACAACACCCTAAAGGGGTCTATGACTTCCATAAGAGGAAACGTAGGAACACTATCAGCAAGGAAGCAAATTTCCCAACTGGAAGAAGGCATTACTTTGAAGTTATCTTTTCTGGTGCCACTATCAATGTCACTTCTAAGAATATTTAGTAGAACTAAGGCAGCATCAGGTTGGAGATGATGGTTAGTGTCTGGGTTATAATTAAGATCCATGTTCTATAACGAAGTGACAGGCCTTGGAGTAATCAAGTGGAGCTGGGCCTGGGAACTTCTAGCAGAACAAAGGGGAAATGTCATGAGATAAAGAAAGAAAGTGGGAGTTGCTGGACCTAAAAGCAAGCAAATCTTAAATGTATTTGGTCTGCCTGGAATTCTGGAAACAGATATTAAAGCAGAGCAAAGATGGTCATATATGTCACTTGAGACAACTTTACTGGAGGAGTAGAAAGATCGTGGGAATGGGTAGGAAGGTCACTTGAGAGCGTGGTCTGAAGGACAGTCTGACTGTACCATTATTTAATTTTACTAGCCAACGTTTACTGAATGCCATGTGCTGGAAATCTGTAAATAAGTGCCTTGTCATGATTTGCATTTCATTAAATATTTTTGCATTCCCCATAGGGAAGATAGTACTTTTGCATCCATTTTCTAGATGTAGAGATCGAGGTGAAGGCTCAAGGTCTTAAAGGTAGTAAAGAGCACACTTAGGATTTGAATGAAGGTGGTGGTATGTCCTGTAGGTAGAAATGTTAGCTCCTCTGATGAGAAGGGGCCTCACTGAGAAGTTGACATGTGAGTTGCAAAACAGGGAGGTGCCCCTAGGGGAGGGATTGGGCAGTCACAGATCCTGCAGATGCCTGGGACGTTCCAGGAAGAGCCAAGAGACCAATGGACTCAAATACGATGGTTCAGGTAAGAGAGCTTGGGGGTGACCCAACAATGAAGGGCTTTGAGGAGCTCACAAAGAATCTGGCTTTTCTTCAGAAAGAAAAGTCCAGCTGGTTGCATTTTTAAGCCTATCTTTATTACTAGAACCACACTAGATTGGGTGAGAGAGAAGAAACCTACTAGGGATGTAGGAGAGGGCATTTTTCTGGAGATGTGGCCAGAATCAGAGTTGGGAGTGGGTGGGCATAAAACTTTTTGGAAAACCCCTCTGTGGGGATGACAAAGCAGTGTTGTTGTCAACCCAAGGATGTAAAGTGAGACTGATATCTTCTTGTCAAACGAAAGGCCACAAACTCTCAATTTCATTAGATCTATTGAGTCTGTGAACCTGACAACTGCCGATGAATACTAGCCGCCCATATCCTCATTAGAGGAGAAAGTCAGGATGATTGTTTTCCACTGAGGTATCAAGAAGAAAGTCTACATCTTGGTGTATATTTTTAAAAGCATCTCTATTTGGTGGAGGCAGGCATGCTCAGGAAGCTGACTCATGAAGGCTGACTGGCTGATTGCTCAGCTTGAAAAGTTTATTACTTTGAAAAGTGACCTTACAAGGATATAGAAGAAAAGTGCAAGTAAAATAAAGTTTTAAGGAAAAGCAAAAAGACAAGCACCGCACTTTCTAATGGAGCTGATGTCTTATCACTCAATTAATTTTTAGCATCAGGGCCATGATTTTCGTTCTGAATCACCTTCTAGTTTTACTTATAAAGGACTTTTCATTAAGCCAAATTAAGGAGATGGAGGTCCAGTTGTTTATTATCTAGCACTAAACCATTCTTACAAAAAGACACCTGTGCAAGCCATTTGGCTCTAGTCAACTATTTTTTTTTACAATTTAATTATGAATATAATTAGAATGAGTTAAGAGACAAGCTAGGCATCAGCCATAAAATTTCTAGTTTGCTAAAACACACACACACACACACACACACACACATGCACACACTGATTAAAAAGCTACCACAACAAAACCCCACCAAGTCTGTGAGACTGTTAGCTTGCTGTGGAAACTGTAGTAAAAGGGAAGTATTTGTAAAATATACCTTTATTTTAATTTCAAATTTCCTTGAAATGGTGCAGTAGAGAATATTTCTGTACTACATTATTTTTACATCTCTGGTTTCTTTGTGGTGACCCTTGAAACCCTGCTTTTTCCATTCTCTATTCTTAAGGCAATTTGTCACTATCATGCTTCCATGTTTAGCAACTGTTTGTCATCAAGTACCTTGCAAGCTCTGTTTCTTTTCTTCCAAAGAGTGTCATCATGGAGTTGATGGTGCATCAGAAATAGTTTGACCAAAGGGCAAGATAATGTCAAGAGTAAAGGAAATATTTGAAAATATACTTGACTAGCTTTTTTCCCTAGTTATTTATTGAAAGTATACTTTAAAGGTAAAATGGCATGCTAGGCATAGGGGAAAGAATGTTAAGACACGTAATAGATACCTTCTGCCATAGGACAATGTCTTTAATTTAAATCATTTTATATGACGAGGGTGTGACTGACAGATATATAGTAGGATAAGTTAAGGACTAGGCATGGGGTATGCTCTACCTTTGGTGACTAATAGCCTGAATTTTCAAGATGCTTATTCACTCTTATGGATACCATTTCTCACAATTTGTTTTACTCTTTAATTAATCAGTGTTTACCAATGAGCTTTAAATATTGTGTTCAAATACATGTCTAACTACAACCTTTACACTGAAGACTTGTATGCAGTATCCTCATTGTCTCAGTTTATTGCTGGCTTGCCTAATTTCCATGTGTTATGGACATAAATACATACCTATATATGTATATGCACATAATAAAATAAACATGATATATACATAATGACCATGATACATAATAAACATGATATATAATAAAAATTTCATATGTATATAATATTTGCTTAAGAGAAATGGAAAAAGATGACAATGGCATTTATATTGGAACCATGAGGTGGTTTTGATCATGGAGTTGGCATTTATTGCAGTCCTGTGATAGGAAATGCAAAGGGCATTGCTCCGGAATGGGATGGAAAGTAATTACTTTTGTGCACAAAAGGCAACTTTGGAAATTTAGAATACAACAAATTAACAAACCCAAACTTATGTTCTAAAATGAGCATCAAAAAGTTGAGGTGGAGTTCCTGTCGTGGCGCAGTGGTTAACGAATCCGACTAGGAACCATGAGGTTGCGGGTTCGGTCCCTGCCCTTGCTCAGTGGGTTAAGGATCCGGTGTTGCCGTGAGCCGTGGTGTAGGTTGCAGACGCGGCTCGGATCACGCGTTGCTGTGGCTCTGGCGTAGGCTGGCGGCTACAGCTCCGATTAGACCCCTAGCCTGGGAACCTCCATATGCCCGCGGGAGCAGCCCAAAGAAATAGCAAAAAGCCAAAAAAAAAAAAAAAAAAAAAAAAAAAGTTGAGGTGAAGAAGGTAACCAAAATGAAATTGTCAGGTAGTCATTGAATAAATGAGCTTTGGTCCAGGCTTAAGACAAATCTCTAAGTCTTTCCCTCACAGATAATAGATAAAATATTTTGTCCAGAAATTCATGAGGTCCTTTCTCATTTCCCTTTCATCTACTAATCAATCTAGTTTCACTATTACCTCAACTCTAATGACTGCTTAGATCTGAGACAAGACTGATGAAAATAGATGGGTTAAGAGCATTCGTGACAAGGAAGTAGAACAGGAGCCACCTGTAAAAACTAAGAAAGGAAAAAAATGTAGTAGCCAAAAAAAAAAAATTTCTCCATAATGATTGTCCACACTTTAATTTCAGAGCCTATGAGTATGTTATCTTATGTGGCAGAAGAGATTTTGTAGATATGATTAATTTAAGGACCTTGAGATGGGGAAGCGTCTTGGATAATCTAAGTAGGCCCAATGTTATCACAAGTGTCCTCAAAAGTGGAAAATGGAGTGAGGAGAAAGTCAGAGGGAAATGTGACTATGGAACAGGTCAGAATGATGTGATGTCATGTGATTGTCTGTGAAGGGGAGGAAGAGAACCACTGACTAAGGTGTGCTGGCAACTGCTAGAAGCTGGAAAAAGCAAGGAAGTAGATTCTCATCTAAAGCTTCTGAAAAGAAGGCAGCCTTTCTGTATTGAATTTAGCTCAGTTCCTATACTATAACACTATGAAATATAAGATAATAAATAACAGTTATATTAGGCCACTGAGTTTGAGGTAATTTGTTATGGCAGCAATAGGAAACTAATACACATGTCCTCTAGAAATCAATGGCTCTAACTCAGAAAAAAGAAAGAAATCCCTGTTTGGACACCCTGAAGCAGTCCTGGAAGCACCATTCTAATAGGAAATAAAATGACAGAAGGCTCTAGAGAGAGGGCATCCTAGAAAAACAAGACTGTATAATTGTGTCAGAAAAGAGTAAGGAAATTATTAAAAAAAAAAAAAAAAGAAAAGAAAAAGGAAAGCAAAAGAAAGCAGTTGCAAACTCCAGGAAAAAAAATATACAATCTACACAAGACAAACACTAACTATAAAAGGAGCCAAATATTAGCAATAGTTTAAACAATTTTTGAAGTATAATAAAGTAGATCTGTTTGACCTGGTGAGAAATATTCTATAAGTGTAGGGATTGTGACAGTGAATTCTAAAGAAGGAATCTTTGTGAAACCACTTGGTCAGGCAGTGAGTAACACTTACAGATTCATAATAATGCAAACATAAATGCTGTTTATTAGTTTTTTAATTGGTCAAATCACTGCAGACAGACAATCATTAAGATTTAAAGGAGCTGAAGTTCCTGTCATGGCTCAGCAGAAATGAATCTGACTAGTATCCATGAGGACATAGGTTTGATCCCTGGCCTCACTCAGTGGGTTAAGGATCCAGTGTTTCTGTGAGCTGTGGTGTAGGTTGCAGACATGGCTGAGATCTAGCATTGCTATGGCTCTGGTGTAGGCTGGTGGCTACAGCTCCAATTTGACCTCTAGCCTGGCAACCTCCATATGCTACGGGTGTGGCCTTAAAATTTAAAAAAAAAATTAAAAAAGAAAGATTTAAAGGAGTTAATGATCAGGGATTGTGAAAGAAAGGAAGAGAGGGAAAGGAAAATATACTTATCTAACAAAGGGAAGTTAGTCGATATTGTGTAATGTTAATGAAGCAAGAAACAGAGGTTTATGTGTATTATCTAACGTCCGAATATAATAATGTGACTACCCAATATTGGAAGAGGTGAAATAGAATAAATTAATATATTAGGTATTATCTATAGTTGCTAAGTCAATAAGTAGAGCTATTATCCAGAGTTATGAAAGTAACCACTAGAAGAGATAAAAACTGAAATAGTTACAGGAGGTTTCCTCTGATAAGTAAGCCTGGGGAAGTGAAGTCATAGGGCCCAATCCACCACTTCCCATAATAAACTCCTCTGTAGAATTTGGTTTAGTACATTGTATAATTTGATATAAGTGAAAAACTATAAAAAGGAATATTAATAACACCTAAGCTTAAATAGATACTCATATGAAATAGGAAAATAACATTGTATATGTATCCACATGAATTTCAAAAGAGGATGAGTGAATAATTGGTTATAAAAATTAATACAGCAGAGGGTTAAAATGTACTCAGAGGGCAACATATAAAGCACTGATGCTTTTATTTTCTAGTAGTAAATATTGAAACATTTCTCACTCTTGGAAAGTTCTACCTTATTTCTAAGCTCAAACTCTAACACTAAAATTTTTTATCATTTAATTCTAACCTTGGTTTAAAAAAAAAGAAATGAGATGATCTTACATAGACTGATACAGGATATAGGCCTTATATAGGATGGTATAAAAGACAGATATTTGGCTACAGTTAGTTAGTTATTCTCCCAGCAAGAATTTTTTTTAGATAAACAGTCCCAGAAATGCAATGTAGAGTAATGGAAAGTATTTATGTTTTAGAGTCTGGAGCTTAATGCTAAACCTAATCTTCTGAGCCACATAAACTTGAGAAATATTTTGTGACTTGCTTTACTCCTCTAAAAAGTGAATTTCTTTCAAATCATTTATTGAGCACCTAATATAGAGTAAGGAAAATGTTATGTTATGTAATTCTCACAGTAACTTCATGAGCTAGAAATTATTTTCCACATGGTTTTTCCATTTCTTTTGTGTCTCCTGTGTTATTTTCAGAAATAAATTAGATAATTGTAAAAAATGCCAACAAGTTTTCCTCACCTCTTTCCCTTTCCCAGGAATTTTGGAAAAATGCAGAAATCAAAACAGAAAAGACACTGTTTTTTGGTTTTTCCTTTTGGATCTGTAGAGGTATCAGAACAAAAGAGATGGGAAGAGAGGTACACTTAGTACATTTCCTAGGATTTAGATGTACTGGAAATGTCCAGACCCCCTGCAGGCCTTTAGCCGCAAGATTGCATCACCTATCATAAAACTCTAAAGCTGTGTTTTTTTGTACTGAGTTCACGTTTACAGTATTAATAATACCTTCAGCGCAAGTCATTTCCAGGGAATTAAATCCTTGCAGTCAGTGGGTTAAATCCCCATGAAATAACCTGCAGGTGACCCAGCTGCATTGACCTCAAGTATAGAATTTCAGATCAATAGCTGCAGTACTTAGATTCTGAAATATAAAACTATCACTCGTGGTTTTGTTACCCCAATGAGTGTTATCAGACAAGGGATCACTATGGCAATTGCAGGTTCTTATCATATTAATGTTTGTTTTTGGTCCAAAAAGAAACTACTTTAAAAAGTAAATGCCTTCTGTTCCCTCTTCTTGGAATATGTAATGATGACTTTCAAACATATAATAAAAATTAACAGTATTTCAAAAAGCACAAATGGGCATTAATTGCTTTTACATGAAATAACATTTCCTCTTCAGAAGCAAAGCATTCCAGTTGGATGTAAAATTCCTTTTGGTCTATTCACTTTTAACTCTGTCATGAAAGGGTAACAGAAGATCTCAATTTCAGGCCAAATAGAAATGTTAAGCCTTCACAAACTGGTCTGGGGTAGTGAGTCAGAAAAGGAAAATAATGTTATAGCTACATGAACCATGACATTGACTGACGTGGTGTTTTGCTAGTGTCTAACCAAAGACCAGACACCACTTCAAGCATTAACACCAACAGAGAGAATAATTTTGACACAGGGAACTGGTTACCCACGTTGTAAGAAGCCCAAGGCCAAATAAGGAAGAGAAAAGTAACCAAGAAACTGGCCACTGCAGGAAGCCACTGCCAGGCTGGAGAGGCAAAGGGAGGAGGATCTACATCACCAGCTGGAGGCTGGAACCAGAATAGGCCTGTCCATCTAAGCTGAAGACATATAGGAGATGGAACCTCAGGTAGAAAAGCTACATGAGGCAGGTGGGCAAGGGAGAGGGGATGGAAGATAAGTAAAACACTGGTTGGCCTTTTCTTTCCTCCTCTCTCTGCCACCCACTGCTGGTGGCTTCCACTGGTTGCAGCAGCAGGAATGTAGCCTTCAAAAGCGTCTCTAAAACACAGTTCACTAGGGTCAACCTTCCAAAGGTCCAGAGCAAGAAAGTGAAGAATGAAGATGGTCAACAAAGCCCAGAGCCAGCATATATGGACATCTCTCCTGTGGATTTACCTAACTTGGCTGATTCCTTTTCATAAAAAGTCAAGAACTCAGGGGCAGGTCTGTTGAGCCACTCAAAGCACAGATTTTACAGGAGGCAGTAAGAGCCATGATAAAGACCAGCACCATTCTGGGACTGGATATGAATGTCTTTACAGTTTTGAAAGATTGTTTTATTCAATTAGTGTGCAGTGGGGTAAAAGTACCTCCTTTGGTGTGGTTTTGTCATTTCCAAGGAACTGTGTAGAACAAGCTTTTACCTTGTTGCTTAAGGTATTTAAATATGAACTATGACTTTGAACTGAGTTAAAAACACAAGAACTAATGCCAAGGTAATGTCCAAAATGCATGAATTAGCAAGCCTCTGTCCTTGTCCAACATCAAATTTCTCATATTACCCTCTGGCTAGTCTCTCCATTTTACATATTAAAAAAACAATAAGTACTACCTTAGTTAAGTAGGGAAAGATTGCTCAGATCGAGTCTCTTTGCTTTGAACAATGAAGGAAAACCTCCCACTTCTTTGCTTCCCTATTACTTTCTCAAACAAAGCTCATCTGGAGAAACACTGTTAGTATTTGTACAGTATCTTACATCTTTAAAGGACTTTCTAAAACACTATCTCATTCATTCTCACCATAATCAATTTTACAGGTGTTGGAAAAAAGTCTTGTAGTAGCCATCAGTCACAATAGCATGCTGCCTACCCCAGCTCTGCCTTGGTCAATTCTGACCATGAAAGTATTTCTGAAATTCTATCCAGTTTGGAGTTGAGTCTAGAGTAGTTCAGAGATGGTCCTACTCTTTATGGAAGTTCCAAAGACACATCCTCACACGGATCTGAGGGCCCGCTTCCCGTATCTCTTAGGTTAAGGGAATGACTGCCAAACATCTTCAGAATCAGATCAACTCAAGGAAGGAATAATGACGCCTCGCTTATGTCACAGCCCTCAGATCAGCACATAAACAAGTATGTTTCCAAATGAGACAATTCTCACTTAAAAGTATGGAGACTGATGTGAAATTTGTATGATTTTTAAAAATAACATGATCAGAGACAGGAACCCCAATGCAAGAGGTCCCAATCTCTTACCAGAACACTGTCCTAGCACTGTGAGGAATCTTCCACGCTTTCCTGGTCCCAGGATAAAATATTAGAACAAGCTTTTATGAAAATTCATGCTTATTTATTTTTTCTTTATTCCTCCTTTTAAAAAGAAGTCAAGAGAGCCTGAAAACTATAAAATGTTGTTCTTGAGAAGTAAAGGATCATGAAATAAAAAGGCTAACAGGAGATAAGAGTTTCAGCCTCACTTCAAAATACATAGTTAAAGCACTGCCACTCTATTCAACAACAATGACACCTGAAATTGTGAGCAGACAGCAAGAGAAAGACCTTGGGAGAATAAACTCTGCTTTATTCCTCTCGATATCATTTTGCCAGAGCTTTAAACAACCTACAAAACTGTTTTGAAATGAAAAACAGAATAAAAAGGCATATGTAGGGGCTGTTTCCAATGGGCTCCCCAAATTCCCACTCCCCCTAATGGGAAGGAAACACTGTACACACAGCCATCTAAGATCAGACCTCCTAAGTAGAGCTTTTTTTTTTTTTTTTCTTGGAGATTTTTCTCATTTGGACTTTAATTAAGCTCCTGCCAGGCTTGCAAGCTTTTTAATTTTACCTTTCTTTCTTCTTTCTTTTTCCTCTTTGAATCAGCCTGCCTGCCAGGAAACTTTTTCCAAGCTGTCACAATCACTGTAAGTATATCCTAAGATATTAAATTTAGAGACGTACTTAGTCGTTACTGCTCCAAGAATCAATAGACGTTTCCTTGCATTTGGAAAGATTTCCATTCATTCATTCACTCAATCATTCATTCACTGTTACTCAAGAGTATGTGTATGTGTGTGCATGTGTTATGAATGAGAAAATAATAGAAAGGAAGCTTTATAGCCTGTACAACAACAACTGGCTAGTAAGTGAGGCAGTCAACCTCCCATTAAGCCACACATGTAATAGAAGAAACTTTCCATTACTTAATATTCACACTGTTTGTAAACAGATTGTAGCCAACTCTTTACTAGTGTTGAGGGGTAAAGGGGGAACGAACCTAGAGAAGGTGATACCTCCGTTGGTGACTTAACATCTCTTTAATGAAATGTAATATTTAATTTGCTTTGGTTCTTTTTCAAAATCCTTTTGTCCTCAGTTAAACTCATTGTGATTCTGAAAGCATTAAAGGTATGGGCTAGGGATGTGAAAGGAGATCCCTTTACAGCAAATTCCTTGAGAAAACTGTTTTTGTTTGAGAAGGCTTAGTTGAAAATTGGTCATCCAAAATAGGATGACTTTTTCTTTTTTTTTTTTTTTTTTCTAATTAGGAAAAAACTAAACAAAAACTAAAATGAATGCTGTGGAACACTGGAGATATTATTATCTCCACGACTGCTAGTCTCATCATCCTCGTTATTTACTTAGTAATAATTCCGTACTGCAGGTTATTCCACCAACCGATCCTGTCTGTGAGGTACTTACTGATCGCTTCCACAAACCGCTCAAAGAAGCTGTAAGGGAAGAGCGGCTCAGGCAGCTCCCGGAAAAACATCTTCAGTGCTCCGGTGACAACGTGGATGTCCTCCCACTGGCTGTCGTCCAAATTCAGCTTCTCTTCTGGGAAAACACGAGGAGAAATGGAACAACTGGTTTTAATGAAACAATTACAAGACACTAATTATTATGTTAATGTTTGCCTACTATCATCAGCAACCGTTAACAGCCTTCTGCACCTAGAGGTTTGGTGCTGTGCATGTTTTTTTTTTTTTTTTTCCCCTTTTTTTTCTGTAGGAAGGGAACATTTTCAATGGAATACCATCTGTAGGAATGCAGCTAACAGAAAAACAAGAGACACAAAGAGACAGTGCCATTGACACAGTATGTCAGATACATTTATTCCCATAATGCATCAGTATAAAAATTAGCATCACAGCTCAACATGATTCAAAGCTATTTGGTTTTGAGGCCGAGGGGCTAAGAGTTGCCAATGATGGCCGGCTCAAGGGACCGGCCTAAAGGCCTTGCTGAGCCAACAGGAGACATATGCTAAACATGGCAATAGAAAATGAGTTATTGCTTTACATGTGTTAGCCTTGCTATGTACAAGGGAATAATGGGTAACACTTTTTTCCTTCTTTTGCTGAATATAAAGTCAGCAAGGAATAGAATACTGAGTGAGAAAGGATATTAATTCCTTCTTACTGCTTCAAAAATATCTTTTTTTTAGTTTTCATCTCAGTGAGGAAAATGTGCCCAGCAACAATATTAGACAGACCCCTGTTGGCCTACGTAGGCTATGCAAAGCTGTCAAAAATGATAACACACTAAAGACAAACCACAAGTGCTTACCAACTCCTCTTAGAAACAACAGAAATGTTTGTTTGGGAAGCTTGAGTGAGTTGAGACATTTAAATATTAAAGAAAATAAAGGCCACAATAAAGTTCTTAGAAGAAATAAAGAGATGCTGGGCAATTATTTCCTTCCTTTTTGCCTTCAATATGAAAGTCTGGAATCATTCTCACCCAAAAAGGGGATGTAACAGGGTCTGAAAGTGACATCTTTACATAAGATGAAAAGGCATAAAAGCATTGCTGCTGATCCATAGTATTTGTCTTTCTGAACAAACAACAGAAAAGATTTTGGATTCTGGGCTTAATGAAAACTAAAGCTAATCATTTGAGACAACCTAGAGGTTAACAGAAAAGCTGAGTATCCTGGCAAGAACTTAATAGGTATTTGGTCAACTGGAATTGTGTTTCTTTACTGATGTCTTGGGCTCACATTCAGATGCCTGCTTGTGTCAGTTTTATGAATGCAGAGGAGAATTTGCACCAAAATGTAAGAAAAGCTGAGAATTGTCACTGTAGGGGATCTCTGCATGGGCTGTTTTGTTAATAGTGTTCATGTCCTTTTAAAAATATTAGCCAAAATCTTTATCAGATCTTCTTTTCTGCATGGACTATTGTTCCCAGGGCTAGCAAGTGATGTTCCTGCTCAATTGGATGTTTGCAAAGAGAAGGAATGAAGGTGAATCTGTTTATTGCAGATGGGCTATTTTCTTCTTCCCTTTCAGTCTTCATTCCTACCCCAATCATAACACAATAATTTGATCCACAACAAAATCAGCAGAGGAGACCTTCTCTGTGCACTGCAATCATTTTTGATTGATTGTATTTCAACAATTAGTCTTTTATTTGGCTACACACTATTGAAATAGGACGACAGCATCTTAGCAGGCCAGCTTTAAACAGTCAACTGTTAACAATAGCATCAAAAAGGAAAACCTGATGGGGTTTACTGTCACTTTAAAGAACAGGGTTTTCACATTGTTGAAATCTGTCAGATATTTTGAAATGTCCCTCTCACTATGGTGCCACACCCCCTGCGTGCCCTTATAATAAAATTGGTTTTACTCCTGATTAAATCATTTTCTCCCTACCCACTACCATACTTCTCATAATGGACCTGTGCGCTCTACAGCTGGTGTTCTTCCCATGGTACCAATTCTTACTTTATCTTTTAAGCACTTTGCTGCTAAGATCTCATGCAGAGTGCTTATGTTTTGTTAAGAGCTTCATTCTTAGAGAAATAGCTTAACACATGTTCTAAAAATGTTGTACAACTTATTGCTTAAAACACATTTAGAAAATGTATAAGTATGGTAGCTTTGGCACTGAACTTTAAGTGGAAACCTAAATACATACATACACACCACACACACACAACTATCTCTACCGAAAATGCATCACAAAAGTCCAACACAAAATGCCATTTTGGTGCCTAGGTTTAAGATCACCAAAGGCAAGTGTTCAGCAGGTAAAAAAGAGAATGATTTTGTCTTCAGTCAGAAAACAGCAAGAATAAATAATTGCTTAACCAAAGGCAAATGCCAATGATGTCTGTCACCTCCGCATAAACATCAATGGATTGTGAAAATGATTTTGTATGTACTTCTACATACCTAAAAAAGAAAATTTATCAGTCAATAAATACCGCTGGATTATATCCACTCAAAATGCAATATAATATCAATATCAACTTGTGTTACACACACTAGCCTTTCTACTATGTAATTTTCATTTTAAAAACACTATTTGTAGCTCCTCAACAAGTAGCTTCAATAAATAATACGGCAAGTAGCTGGAAAGAGTCTTTTGGTATATAATACCTAATTTTTACATTAAGTTTTTCCATAAACAACCAAGGTTAAGATTCCTTGTAAGCCAAAAGACTTCAAGGCATATTTTTCAAGGCTGCTGTGATTTATCTGAATATGAAATCTGTCCATTTTTCTATACCGTCTCATGAATTTCGTTTTGAAGGTGAAGTGACCACACCTTGTCTCCACGTTAAGAGGTAACAAATATATTTGTATTATCTGATTAGCATTTTCTAACTAATCTGTTAGCAGTGATGATGTCTCACACTTCCCCCCTTTTCAATAGAACAGGATTTCTCCATAGTGAAGTGCTACTGACATTTGGGGCTAAACAATTCTTTGTTGGGGGGCTATCCTGTACACTCTGGGATATTTAGTAGCATCTCTGGCCTTGGCCCACACTGCCAGTGGTACTTCTCAGTGCTGCTGTTTACAAATATTTCCAGATATTGCCAAATATCTCCTGGTGGTGCAAGGTTATCCCCAGTTGAGAACCACAACAATGGAGCCTGAACACCTATAAAAGTTACTCAATAAACATTGATTTATGAAGTTTACCTTAGGTGGGCAAAGAACTGGAAAGCTAGATATATGCATACGGAGATTTCTTTAATATGATCTAAAGAGTTGGTAATCGCTGACAAAATAAAAACCTCTTAAGGATATAAATTCACACAACTACATTTCAGGGACTCTGCAACAGAAACAATAACCAACCGTTATTCATTGCTTATACTATACTAGGGACTATGCTATGTACTTTGCATTTATTATCTAATATATATTTTTTCAATAAGAGAATGAGGTCCATCCTATTGTTATCATCAGTTCCATTTTACATATAGATAAAATGAGGTGTGGGTAGACTTAGTAACTTTTCCATGGGTGACAAATGATAAATTTAGGGTAAGAAGCCAGTAAGCCTCCCCTCAAAACTGCTAGGGTCAGACTAATCTTGGCTGGTAGAAGCTGAAAGGAAAAAGGCAAACAACTAGTAACTGCCAGTGGTAGTAGATCAATTATTACTTCAAAGATAGTGATTTTTATATTTTATCTCTAAATATCTGACTTGAGGCTATGTTTTTACCTGGAAACTGACTCTGACCTCTCATAATTACTTATTTATAGAAGGAACAGATTCTTATACAAACACATACAAAGCAAACTAGTAATAAAAAGAAACTGCATTAGGAATGAGAGAGAAGATGGAGCAAATTATTATGTGGTGATGGAGTGAAGAGGAAATATGATAGAGTGAGAAAGAGATTATACAAAACAACAGGCCTAGATTTACCTCTCCTTCATTGCATATCTATTTATTTATTGTGGAATGAAGATATTTGGAAGGAAAGTTGTTGATACCAAATGAGAAAATATATCTGGAAAACATTTGGAAAGCAAAAAAAACCCCAAACATATACAGGACACCACTATGATGGGGAAAGTGAATAAAGGCCAAAAAGCAAAATAGATTAGGGATTAAAGCAATGGAAATACTGAGCAAACATCATTAATGATCTTGGTTGTTTTAGAGGATTTACCTCAGCGTAATGAATTTTGTCGTATGAGCTCAACAAAAATTTTACGTGCTGGAGTTCAACACTGGGAAGAAGTCTGGTTGAATCACAACCACCACACTGATCATCTGTGCTGGTTTCTCCTGGACCTCTAATTAGGCTATTGTGAATTCATTTTGGTCCTGGCTTTTGACTTAAAAAGCTCTTAAACAGGTTAAGCTCCAGAATCCAAAGTCATTATTTACTTTTATGATATCACAAAACTATAAATATTATATCCAAACATTCAAATCCACCTTGAAATGTCCTTTTTTGAAGGGACTTCTGTGTATTTTTATTTATTTATTTATTTATTTATTTATTTATTTATTTAATTTATAAGTCAAAACTTACCTATATCCAGCTAAAAACTGTTATATTTGAAAGAAAAAAAAAAAAACCTGACGATACTGATTAAGAATGATTTAAAAAAAAAAGAGGACTGAAAGATGGGCCATAGTAGGTCATGGAAATTTCCATAGAAAAAGGCACATTTAAATATCACTAATAGTTTAATTACCATTTTCCTCTTGTATGATATATTGTTCTATAGACTGGTAGAACCAGACTGCAATACCAGGTCTGATTTTAAATAAACTCACTGTGTTAACCTAGTATTGGTTGATATGTGGCTTCAGATAACTTGGACTATCCAAAACAGAGTGGTTACTAAGAATACAGAGGCTCTTCTTTGTGTATTGAAAACGCATTTTTGCCCTGTAATTTTTTCCATGCCAATTTTAAAGCCCCCTCACAACTTCTATTTTACTGTTGTAATAAAAAAAAAAAAAAGGGAAAAGCTCAGCTTTCCCATGACATAGGGAGAATAGCTTTGATTTCATTAATATAATGACAAGAACCTATTACATCATGAAACTCTCAAGAAGGATGTTGTATCTGTTTCCAGTGCAGATGACCATTTGGAAACTTATCTGAAAGACCTTCTGGTTACATGAATGTCACATCGTGAATGAAAGACATGCCAGAGGGACTACTGATCTAAAAAATAATAATATGTTTGGCCACAATATCAAACTGGAAGATTAGATATAAAAGTGGATAAAACATACTGTTTATCTATAAGGATTTTAGTTTACCATTTAAAGGAGTGGATCAAAAGGAAGTTGGTTGAATCATTCAACTAGTTCAACTTTTCCTGCTGTGTTTGCTCCTTAAAGTGACAGTTCAATCTAATTTTTGATGGATTAGAGAGGTTCCAAATTTCCAAATAGGACAATATAAACCTTGTTTCAAAAGTAGCGTCTTTTATTGCTTGGCTCACTATAACCCCTTCCTACAACACCTTGGGTATAACCTGAGACTTCAGTAAGGACACTGTCTTAGAAAACGAGGTTAATTGACCAGCTAACTTGTTCACTCAGTTCTCATTAAACAAACATAGATTGAACGGAGGCTGGATATCAGGCACTGTATTTTGTGCGTTTCAAAGCTATAGCTCTTGAGGCTGCTTTATATTCCTCAAAGGCAGAGGGCTTTACCAGGTGCTCAGAAATACTAGTCAAATGAAAATAAATTATGTTCTACACAATTTACATCTTATTTTTGCCCCCTAGAATAAAATACTGTTGTTGATCTTGAAGACAAGCAGGGGAAAATTCACCCTCCAAAATGCTTTATGTCCATTATGGGCTGAATTGTGTCCTCCCAACCCCAGTGAATAATTTGAAGTCTCAACCCCCTTTACCTTACCATGTGACTATATTTGGAGATAGAGCCACTTAAAGAGGTAGTTAGGGTGAAATGAGATTACGTGAATGGGCCTTATTTCAATATGACTGGTGTCCTTATAAGAAGAAGAGATAAGGACACAGACATACACAGAAGGAAGACCATATGAGGACATAGGAGGAAGAGAAGCATCCAAAAGCTAAGGAGAGAGGCCTTGGAAGAAAGCAACTTTGTCAACGCCTTGATCCTGGTCTTCTAACCTCTGGAACAGTGAGGAAACACATTTCCATGGTTTAATCCCTGACCCACTATACATGCCTCCACCATCGGTGTGTGATATTTTGTCATGGCAGCCTTAGGAAATAAACACAATGCCCCAAGGTTTTGTGCAGAGAAAGATGCCATGCTCCTAGATCATATCTAAAAATTTTCTTAACACATGGGCTACACCATACTTATGAGATATGGTCGACAACAGAGAGAGCTGTTTAGGTGTTCATATTAAATAAAAATAACTATCTAGATTCGGAGAAAGGATCTGAAGATGGAATTAGTTGAATAATTGCTTGCCTACTCAGGCCCAATCTGTTTCATGAGATTTGCTCTGTAAACATGCATGGCCCCCAGACAAAGTATGAAATCATTACTGCTGTTTTCTTACTCATTCTTTTTTCCAGCTACTAATTTTTAAGTAGAAATAGTTCACTGCTGCTATAGCCCAAGACATGACATACTAGGGAACATTTAAAACGTTCCCAAGAAAACTCAATACCAGCCAACTCAACTCTCTATGGCCATGGTGTCTACTAAAGAAGGCGGAAAGTGATTTTAAATATGAAACTTTGTAGTCCAAAACTAGAGAGATTTATCCCTTACAATCTATCACTGTAACATTAAGGAAGCTATTTGGAGGCTTACATTTGAAAATGGTTACTTTCCTGTAAGCAGAGATGGTTGGATCTATGTATAGACTGAGCGTTTTTGCCACCTGGTCTACAAAATCCAGTTTTGTGTGGCCTTCTTCAAGTAGGAAAAGAGGGAGGAGTCAAGAAAATAAGCAGACATTCTCTAAGTTACTAAAACTTTATTTGTAAAAACTTCTTTTTCTTAATATTCACTGGGATATTCTGGCATGCCATGTTAGCTAGCTTTCTATGTACTTCATGCTGTGTGTATTTCTTTGGAAATCATATAAGAAGCCCAAGGTATGCAATTAATGTCACAGGCTCATATGAACTATCTTTAGTTAATCTCTTTGAAGGAGGAAGAGAAGGCTCCTATTATATCCAGTATAGGAACTGAGTCAGGAATGAGAATGTCTTATTTTTATTTTTCCTCAGATTTCATTTGAATGTAAATAATAACATAATAAATAGGTACAACTGAAATTTGTGAAGCAAGCATCACAGATGGAAAGTATAACAAATGTGTCATTGTGCTGTGCATTTTTAATTTATAATGGCATAACATAAAATATCTTCCCATCATCATAACTCCATGTATAACACCACCTTATAAAACGATGTTATTGACATTATGCTTCTCTACAGGCTTCTAGATTTTTTTCTGTATAGGTATCTGAGGGGAGGTAGCCCTGTTCAGATTATAACAACAACAACAATGACAAAAATGAACTGGCTTTATTTATCAGGATAATAAATTTTAAAAAGAATACATTTCATGACAGCACTATATAGCACTTTAATTCCTTTCTTACTCAGAGCTTCCAACACTGCCCTTATTTCCATCCAGTCAAAGGCTTTTTGTACTCTGCAGACACTATACACAATGGTTCGTTTTATTTGACCATCTTCTCCAAACAGATTCTGAATTTGCCTGGATTCCATGGATGACTTCATACGTTACATACTCCAAAGGGTAGAGAATCGTAGGATTAAATTTCAAGAGTCATTTTTTGAAAATTTTCTTCGTTAGTGGTTCTGGATTTCAAGACTATTGCTATTTGTTCTCTCCAACTTATATTGCACTTGTAAATACCAAGTGGAAGGTCAGGTCAAAACATATCTCATAATGATATCTAGGAAATAAATATAACTAAGTCCTATAAATACCCATATACAGATAACATGTCAATGTAGGTTGAGGTACATACATAGAGGATACATAATGTATTGGTTTCCTCACTTGAGAACTTTCAACTCACCCAACTAATTTTGTGTGAGGATCAATGAAGTAATATATGTAAAAGATCTAGTACAGGCTTATTATAATATTATTAAAAAAACTTTTAAACATTATCTTTACAGTCAGACTTTGGCAATATTTCCAAAATCTAATATAATTTTTTGCTTTTATTATTCCTTTTATTTCACTGTTGGTGTACATGAGGTTAGAAATGATATTATTTAGCAGGAGAAGGACTGGATTTTTACTAATTTAGAAGTCTCCTGCCTGGATATATTCTGTTAGGAAACTAGAAATAAAATATAAACCAAATGGATAGACTAAGACAGAGCTATTCTCATTCCTTGAAAGCATTTTATTCCTGGATAGGACATCTATTAATAGTCAATTAAAGATAACCAAAATAAAGTGGGGATCTTTAGCAATTATTGAGGATAGTATTTTAAACCTAAATTATCTTTACTAATTGATCCATGGGAGTAGTAAAGTAAATTTTGTACTTTATATCACAAGAAGACCAAAAGCTCTGCAAAGGTACATATAATAAGAGTAGAAGATTTATAAATCTTACCACTACATGCATAAAGTTAGAGAGAATAGCTACGTATTTATACATCAGTTTTTTTTGTGAAACCACACAATAATACTATCTTCTTAGTTCTGCATGTAGACAATATTTCAAGCCCAGATTAGTGATATAGATGCTTTATTGGGTCAATATATTACCAATAATTGTTTTTGGTGTTTTGTATGTGAATGAAAAGCTTCAGAGATTTATTTTTTCCACCTCAAAAGAGAGTCTTCCTGTCTGATGCTGGGGGCCTCCAGTTACGGAGAATAAAATCCTTCTGTTTTCCTTTCTACAATAACTGAAGAATCATAATTCATACAAGTAATTTAAATATGGGTTATTTTTATTACAAAGGAGCTCTAAAAACTATTTGATAAAACCCGTCAAAATACCTGTTAAGATGATACTCAAAAACATACAACTGTTTAATATGAAGTATGTGCTGCTTGTTTTTACATTTTTTTTTTTTTTTTTTTGTCTTTTTGCTATTTCTTGGGCAGCTCCCGCGGCATATGGAGGTTCCCAGGCTAGGGGTCCAATCGGAGCCGTAGCCACCGGCCTACGCCAGAGCCACAGCAACGCGGGATCCAAGCCGCATTTGCAACCTACACCACAGCTCACGGCAACGCCGGATCGTTAACCCACTAAGCAAGGGCAGGGACCGAACCCGCAACCTCATGGTTCCTAGTCGGATTCGTTAACCACTGCGCCACGTTGGGAACTCCATTGTTTTTACATTTTTTTGATTTAATTTTTTTTTAATTTTTTTTTTTTTTTTTTGGTCTTTTGTCTTTTTAGGGCCGCACCCATGGCATATGGAGGTTCCCAGCCTAGGGGTCTAATCAGAGCCATTGCTGCCGGCCTACGCCACGGCCACAGCAACGCGAGATACAAGCTGTATCTGAAACCTACACCACAGCTCATGGCAAGGCCGGATCCTTAACCCACTGAGCGAGGCCAGGGATCAAACCCAAAACCTCATGGTTCTTAGTCGGATTCTTAAATTTTATTTTTAAATAAATAATATATTTACATGAAGTTCAACTTACATGGGTATATACTGCATGAGCCTGTTTCTAGTCTATCCTTAACTATCCAGTTTACACCTCCTACAGAAAGCCTATATTGTGAATTTACCATATATTCTTTCAGACATTTTTTTATACTTAAGCAATATTACCCTCAGTTGCCTTTTAAAAAATACTAACAGTTATATAATCTATGCATTGTTCTGCATTTGATTCTTTTCACTTGACACTACATCACAGAGAATGTTCAAAATTAGGACATAGTGTACTCATTCTTTTTTTGCTACATATTTACTTTTATGAATGTACCTAGCCAATTTCCAACTGTCAAATATTTTGCATAGTGCTAATGTCATTAATCTTGTACTTAGATCATTTATATCTAAACATAAGTAAGCATCTGCATGAGAAGAAAAAATTCTCAGACTTTGAATTTCTAGGTAAAAAGTTGTAAAAGTATTTTAAAATATTGATAGACCTTGCCCAATTAACCTCATAGCTGTGTACCAATGTATGTTTACTATCACAATATTTGAGATACTATGGTTCACTGGGAATATACAATCATTACTCCTTGTAACTCTTCTCAGATGACTATGGATAAATTGTGCCTTTGGCTGTACAGTTGAAAAACTATACACCAAAGAGTAAAACAGGGAAAGATACGGAGACTTGGACTAAAAAAATATATATAATGTCTTCGTTAAACACATGAGAAGGTCATGAGAAATTTAATTTCTTTTTTTTTTTATTTTTTTTTTTTTTTTATTTTTTTATTTTTTTTTTAATTTTATTTTCCCACTGTACAGCAAGGGGGTCAGGTTATCCTTACATGTATACATTACAATTACAGTTTTTCCCCCACCATTTCTTCTGTTGCAACATGAGTATCTAGACATAGTTCTCAATGCTATTTAGCGGGATCTCCTTGTAAATCTATTCTACGTTGTGACTGATAAGCCCAAGCTCCCAATCCCTCCCACTCCCTCCCCCTCCCATCAGGCAACCACAAGTCTCTTCTCCAAGTCCATGATTGATTTTCTTTTCTGAGGAGATGTTCATTTGTGCTGGATATTAGATTCCAGTTATAAGTGATGTCATATGGTATTTGTCTTTGTCTTTCTGGCTCATTTCACTCAGTATGAGATTCTCTAGTTCCATCCATGTTGCTGCAAATGGCATGATGTCATCCTTTTTTATGGCTGAGTAGTATTCCATCGTGTATATATACCACATCTTCCGAATCCAGTCCTCTGTCGATGGACATTTGGATTGTTTCCATGTCCTGGCTATTGTGAATAGTGCTGCAATGAACATGCGGGTGCATGTGTCTCTTTTAAGTAGAGCTTTGTCCGGATAGATGCCCAAGAGTGGGATTGCAGGGTCATATGGAAGTTCTATGTATAGATTTCTAAGGTATCTCCAAACTGTTCTCCATAGTGGCTGTACCAGTTTACATTCCCACCAGCAGTGCAGGAGGGTTCCCTTTTCTCCACAGCCCCTCCAGCACTTGTTATTTGTGGATTTATGAATGATGGCCATTCTGACTGGTGTGAGGTGGTATCTCATGGTAGTTTTGATTTGCATTTCTCTTATAATCAGCGATGTTGAGCATTTTTTCATGTGTTTGTTGGCCATCTGTATATCTTCCTTGGAGAAATGTCTATTCAGGTCTTTTGCCCATTTTTCCATTGATTGATTGGTTTTTTTGCTGTTGAGTTGTATAAGTTGCTTGTATATTCTAGAGATTAAGCCCTTGTCAGTTGCATCATTTGAAACTATTTTCTCCCATTCTGTAAGTTGTCTTTTTGTTTTCTTTTGGGTTTCCTTTGCTGTGCAAAAGCTTTTCAGTTTGATGAGGTCCCATGGGTTTATTTTTGCTCTAGTTTCTATTGCTTTGGGAGACTGACCTGAGAAAATATTCATGATGTTGATGTCAGAGAGTGTTTTGCCTATGTTTTCTTCTAGGAGTTTGATGGTGTCCTGTCGTATATTTAAGTCTTTCAGCCATTTGGAGTTTATTTTTGTGCATGGTGTGAGGGTGTGTTCTAGTTTCATTGCTTTGCATGCAGCTGTCCAGGTTTCCCAGCAATGCTTGCTGAATAGACTTTCCTTTTCCCATTTGATGTTCTTGCCTCCCTTGTCAAAGATTAATTGACCATAGGTGTCAGGGTTAATTTCCAGATTCTCTATTCTGTTCCATTGGTCTGTCTGTCTGTTTTGATACCAGTACCACACTGTTTTGATGACTGTGGCTTTGTAGTATTTCTTGAAGTCTGGGAGAGTTATGCCTCCTGCTTGGTTTTTGTTTCTCAGGATTGCTTTGGCGATTCTGGGTCTTTTGTTGTTCCATATAAATGTTTGGATTGTTTGTTCTAGTTCTGTGAAAAATGTCATGGGTAATTTGATAGGGATTGCATTGAATCTGTAGATTGCTTTGGGTAGGATGGCCATTTTCACAATATTGATTTTTCCAATCCAGGAACATGGAATATCTTTCCATTTTTTTACATCTTCTTTGATTTCTTTGATTAAGGTTTTATAGTTCTCGGCATATAGGTCCTTTACCTCTTTGGTTAGGTGTATTCCGAGGTATTTGATTTTGTGAGGTACAATTTTAAAAGGTATCGTATTTTTATATTCCTTTTCTAATGCTTCATTGCTGGTATACAGAAATGCAACTGACTTCTGAATGTTAATCTTATATCCTGCCACTTTGCTGAATTTATTAATCAGTTCAAGGAGTTTTGGGGTTGAGTCCTTAGGGTTTTCTAGGTATAGAATCATGTCATCTGCATACAGTGACAGTTTGATCTCTTCTCTTCCTATATGGATGCCTTTGATTTCTTTTGTTTGTCTAATTGCTGTGGCTAAGACTTCCAAAACTATGTTGAAGAGCAGTGGTGAGAGTGGGCATCCCTGTCTTGTTCCAGATTTGAGTGAGAAGGCTTTCAGTTTTTCCCCATTGAGGATTATATTTGCTGTGGGTTTATCATAAATGGCTTTGATTATATTCAGGAATGTTCCCTCTATACCCACTTTGGCGAGGGTCTTGATCATGAATGGATGTTGAACTTTGTCAAATGCTTTTTCTGCATCTATTGAGATGATCATATGATTTTTGACTTTTTTCTTGTTAATGTGGTGTATGATGTTGATTGATTTGCGTATGTTGAACCATCCTTGTGAACCTGGGATGAACCCAACCTGGTCATGGTGTATAATTTTTTTGATATGTTGTTGGATTCGGTTGGCTAAGATTTTGTTGAGAAGTTTTGCATCTATATTCATCAATGATATTGGGCGATAGTTTTCTTTTTTGGTGGTATCTCTGCCTGGTTTTGGAATGAGGGTGATGGTGGCCTCATAGAATGTCTTTGGGAGTATTCCTTCTTCTTCAACCTTTTGAAAGAGTTTAAGGAGGATGGGCACCAATTCCTCTTTATATGTTTGATAGAATTCACCTGTGAAGCCATCTGGTCCTGGGCTTTTATTTGTAGGGAGTGATTTTATGACCTCTTCAATTTCATTTCTAGTGATTGGTCTGTTCAGTTGGTCTGTTTCTGCTTGATTCAGTTTTGGCAGGCTGTAAGATTCTAGAAAATTGTCCATTTCTTCCAGATTGTCAAACTTATTGCCATATAGTTGTTCATAGTATTCTCTTATGGTTTTTTGAATTTCTGCTGTATCCGTTGTGATTTCTCCTTTTTCATTTATAATTTTGGTGATTTGGGTTCTTTCTCTCCTCTTTTTAGTGAGTCTGGCCAGGGGTTTATCAATTTTGTTCACCTTTTCAAAGAACCAGCTCTTGGTTTTATTAATTTTCTCTATTGTTTTTTGAGTCTCTATTTTATTGATTTCTTCTTTGATCTTTACAATTTCCTTCCTTCTGCTGACTTTAGGACTTCTTTGTTCTTCTTTTTCTAATTCATTTAGGTGGAGGGTTAAGTTGTCAATTTGGGATCTTTCTTCTTTTTTGAGAAAGGCCTGGATTGCTATAAATTTCCCTCTGAGCACTGCTTTCGCAGCATCCCATAGATTTTGAGAGGTTGTGTCTTCATTATCATTTGTTTCAAGATAGTTTTTAATTTCCTTCTTGATTTCCTCATTGACCCATTGGTTTTTTAGTAGCATGTTGTTTAGTCTCCATGGAGTAGGTTTTTTCTCTTTCCTTTTCCCATGGTTGATTTCTAATTTCATGGCATTGTGGTCAGAGAAGATACTTGAGATAATTTCTATGCTCCTAAATTTATTGAGATTCGCTTTATGTCCCAATATGTGGTCGATTCTTGAGAATGTTCCATGAGCATTTGAGAAGAATGTGTATTCTGATTTTTTTGGATGTAGTGTCCTGAAGATATCAATTAAGTCTAACTTTTCTATTGTTTCCTTTAGGATCTCTGTTGCTTTATTGGTTTTCTGTCTAGAGGATCTGTCCATTGATGTGAGGGGGGTATTTAGGTCTCCTACTATGATTGTATTCTCATCAATATCTCCCTTTATGTCTGTTAATATTTGTTGTATGTATCTGGGTGCTCCTATGTTTGGGGCATATATGTTGATGATAGTAACATCCTCTCCTTGGATGGATCCCTTAATCATTAAATAGTGTCCTTCTTTGTCTTTCTTTATGTCTTTTGTTTTAAAGTCTATTTTGTCTGATATGAGCGTTGCAACTCCTGCTTTTCTGTCATGTCTATTGGCATGAAATACTTTTCCCCAGCCTTTCACTTTCAATCTATATGTATCTTTTGTCCTAAGGTGAGTTTCTTGTAGGCAGCATATTGAAGGTTTTTGCCGTTTTATCCACTCAGCCATTCTGTGTCTTTTGATTGGGGCATTCAGTCCATTGACATTTAAGGTGATAATTGATAGATGATTATTTATTGCCATTTGATCCTCGTGTTCCAGTTGATTCTATGGTTCTCCATTCTTCTTTTTTTTTTTTTTTTTTTTGGTTGGATGGTCTCCTGTTATTATCTGCTTGAGTGTATTTTTTTTTTTTCATTTTTTGCAAATGCAATATTTGGTTTTGGCTTATGGTTGCCCTGTTTTTTAAGTATGCTAACCCCTTCCCATAATTGTGTGTTTTAGCCTGATGGTCCTGTAAGTTCAAACACTTCATTATTATATTAAAATTAAGAAGAGAGACATACATACAAACAAAAAGGATTATTTACCTCCTAACATCCCTTGCCCACATTTTATGGTTTTGATGACTCTTTTATTTTTTTCTTTTTAATTTTATTTTGTTTGAAGCATGTTCATGATTAAATCTGTATGCTGGCTTATTTGAGTGACTGCTCTCTGATTGTATCTTCCTCAGTCCTAGTTCTTCCTCTTCTTCTTCTTCTTCTTTTTTTTTTTTTGAGAAATTTAATTTCTGATGAAAAGTTTGAATAAATAAAAACTGATAAAAATTGAGGTTTAATAAATATATAACAATAATACAGTTGGCCCTTGAACAACTCAGGTTTAAGCTGCAAGGGTTTACTTAATATACACATTTTTTTTTCAGTAGTAAATACTGCAGTGCTACATGACCCTTGGTGGTTTAATTCAGTGGATGCAGGACTGCAGATACAAAGGGACTGCATATGTGGAAGGTAAGTTACAAATTATGCTTGGATTTTTCCACTGCATAGAGAGTCTGTACACCTAATCCCCGAATTGCTCAAGGGTCAGCTGTAATTACAAATATACTGGTTTCTGATGAAATAAGAATCTAAACAGAAACAAAGTAAAAATTTTTTAAAAAAGAATAAACATGCTAGAAATGAAATGAAGGAATGGAATCCATCACTATGTGTCAATTTCAGCATTACTTAGTGTAAAATGAAACTAAGAAAACACTGATCAAATTAATTAATATAGTCACTAATTAAAAAACAAGACACCCATTAGGTGTTAGATGTGCTAAGTGCAAAAAGGTATGGGTGGGAAGGCAGTTAAAAGGAGAGAATGAGGATTGAAAGCTGTCTAAGAAATGGCATATAATCTCTTGAAGTCTGATAAATTTTTATGTTCTTTTTAACATCATTACCAGGACAGTGCTGTCTCTAGGGAAGGAGCAACTCCCATTATATATATATTTGTTTGTTTGTTTTAGGGCTGCACCCATGGCATATGGAAGTTTCCAGGCTAGGTGTCAAATTGGATCTGTAGCCGCTGGCCTACACCACAGCCACAGTGATGCGGGATCCGAGACACATCTGTGACCTACACCATAACTCATGGCAATGCTGGATCCTTAATCCATCAAGAGAGGCCAGGAATCAAGTCTGTGTACTCATGGTTCATTACCACTGATGGGAACTCCTAATTGTATAGCAGCTTCTTTAGTACAAAGACATGTTCAATTAGTTGCTTAATAAGTACATTTTTAATGAAGATGATGATGATGCTCTATATAAACTTCCAAATATGAGAGTTATTTACATTCCTCTTGTAGAAAGATAGGAAGACAACTTTTGCTATGGTCTCAGGTGACTTGTTAGTACTAAGACACGTTTCCAAGCAGCCTAGGCAGTTTGGGCTGGTACTAGCCTCTCCTCTTTCTGCAGGGCAGAGATGGACTTGCTCAAGAGTCTAACTTCACCACACGTTCTCACACGAGAGAGTCAGTGGAGGAAGCTGGAGTGAGGTAAGTGGAAAGATACTGGCTTCTTTGATCAGGTATTCTTCTCCTTGCTTTTCTTCTCTTCTAATCCAACACTGAACAAATGTGTGGCACTACCTCCTGGGTCTCTGCCTATGGCTCCTGCTTTCACCCATTCCCATGCTGTTAATCTTCACTCTGGTCTAAATGCTGCTTAATCTCATATCCTGTTGACTATGTTACTCATCCCAGCCTGATGCTCCCTAAATAATTTAACTACATCAATCCTCTATGCTTTTGGTTACCTGCCGCCAACCACGGTCTAAAAATACTGCATGATACTTTCCAAAAATAAACAATCCATTATTTTAGGTTGTCAGTCACTCTGAGTAGCATGATGCAATGTCGTATAGTCCTACTCTGTCCCCTCTGGGATCTGAATCTTCCCTTTGTCTAGCAAACCCATCATTAGTCACCTAGTAGCCATCTAGCTTATCAGTCTGACTGTCACAGTATCGCAGTGCTTGTGTTCATGTCACCCTTATTTTACTTAATATGGGTTCCAAAGCACAGGCATGGTGATGCTGGCAATTGGGACATGCCAAAGAGAGGCCATAAAGTGTTCCTCTAAGTGAAAATAGGAATGTTGTCGACTTAATAAAGAAAGAAAAAATACGTATGTCAAAGTTAATAAGATCTATGCTAAGAATGGATCTTCCATCCATGAAATCATGAAAAAGGAGAAAGAAATTTCTGCTAGTCTTACTGTTGCACCTCCAACTGCTAAACTTACAGCCACAGTGCATAACAAGTGCTTAGCTAAAATGGAAAATAGATTAAATTTGTACAAGATATTTATTGTGTGTGAAAGACCAATTCAGACAACTTTTAATTCATATTTTGTTATAATTTTTCTTTTTATTATTGTTGTTAATCTCTTACTGTGCCTAATTTATGAATTAAATGTTGTCATAGGTATGTATAAGTAGGAAAAACATAGTATATATAGGGTTCGATACGATACGCAGTTTCAGGTATCCACTGGGGGCCATGGAATGTATTTCTTGCAGTTAAGGGGGAACTACTGTGCTATGAAATAGGCTCTACCATTAAAGAAAGGTAACATTTGACATGCAGTACAAATATAACCATAAATAGCAAAAGGGAAAGTATCAGGCCCTAGACACTAGGCTAAGCACTGGAAATATAAATATTAACAAGAATTAACTCTTCAGAGGAGGGATATAGGAGAAGCTCTTTGGTTAAATCAGTATACTGCCACCTTTCAATATCTGCAGAGGATTGGTTCCAGGACTCCCTGGAGATAACAAACTTCAAGGATGCTCAAGTCCTTTATATATAACTGCATATTATTTTCATATAACCCACACACATCCTCCTGCATACTGTAAGTCATCTCTAGATTATTTATAATGCCAAATACAATGTGAATGCTATGTAAATAGCTGTAAATGCTATGTAACTTGTTGTTTACATGTAGCAAATTTAAGTTTTGCTTTTTTGTAACTTTCTGGAGTTTTTTTTTTTTTCCCTGAATATTTTCAATCTCTGGTTGGTTGAGTCTGCAAATGCAGAACATGGGGACATGGAGGGCCGACTGTATAGTCTGCGTACCTGAGCGTGTTGAGGATAGAAAGGAAGGTACAGGCCAGAGTATGAAGGGCCTTACAATTGAAATAGTCTGGATGACTGTGGTAGGAGAGTGACACTTTAGAAAGGTGGGTTGGCAGGTAGGTTGGATCAGAGTGGGATATGGACAAGAGGTGGTGTGTCCAAAAGGTGCCAGAAACAAGGAGCTCAGTTGAGAGGCTCTGTTGTGTTAAAATATTGTGTATTCACTGTGGAAAAACAATATTTTAAAGGAAGTCAGGAAACAAGAGTAAAAAACTCAGGTGTATTCATGACACCATTACATAGCAGAGAAAGAAGTCTAGAAAACTAATGGTTAGGCATGTACAAAGGATTAAAGTTCAGAGAAAATTACTGTGTATCACATTTATCATAAGTTCAGGGAAGTCAAAATATTCTATTTTCCTGAAGTTTATAAAGACCTGCTGGTAGTTGGAAAATAAGAATTCATTTTGGATTATCTGACCAGAGCTAAGACTTCAATGGTGTTTTAGTATCATGCACTACTTCACTGATTCTACAAAAGGGAATTACAATTAATTGGATTATGCTGGTCTCCACATGCTGATTGTAAGAAAAAAAGTATAAAAGTGTAACTATTGCTAACAGGTCATATCTATAATCAACCATGGGATTTGCTTTTTTACTTACCAATAAGATTAATTTCTTCTTTATAATTTTTCAACTTGAAGCCATTTTAATTATAGAGTTAAGAAAATTCAAAGGAAAAGGCAAACCTGCTTTCAACGTATTATTAATAATTGACCTCTTTTTTACTTGTCTTTATGGTGAAGGAAAAAGAAATGGATGGCTTGTTTATTGTTTAGAAAACTAAGCAGTGTTTGTAGAAATACAAAGAAGAAGCTGAGTATAAGAGGCCTTAAAATTTAATGAAAGTAGTGGTGGTAAAGGGAAGAGAATCAAATACAACTCTGTCGTTTCTAGCTAGAAGGATGTTGATGTGTTGACACAGTCCTTGTGTTAGACACCTGAGAAAGAGTGGCTAGGATTTTTTTATTCATTCAATTTGTTCTCAACACAAATATGCCAGGGATTATGAGTTTGGTTTGGGTATCCTATTGACATTTTTAGGTGGCAATGTCCAGTAGATATTTGGATATATGAATATGAAGCTTAGTAAAGGAGATAAAAGTTGGAAATGTCAACTTGAGAATTATCAACATAGAAGTAAAAGTTGAATAATAATGATAACTACAGTAATGACAGCAAAAGCCATTAATCTATCACCTATCATGTGCCAGTCACTGTGATAGGCACTTTACACACATGGTCTTACTTAAGCTTCCATAGCAACCAAGCAAGGAAGTATATTCCTCACTTAACGTGTGAAGATCTAAGGACCTGAGAAATTAACTTGTTCAAATTGATACAGGAAGTTAGTGTTACAGCTAAGTGTTACCACTGTTTCCTCACTTGCAGACTGTTTTGCAGCTACCTAAAATAATAAGGGAGCAAAAATGGTCATACAGAAACAGAGCAAGGGAGTTCCTATTGTGGCTCAGTGGTTAATGAACCTTACTAGCATCCATAAGGATGCAGGTTCAATACTTGGCCTCGCTCAGTGGGTTAAGGATCCAGCATTGCCATGAGCTGTGGTGTAGGTTGCAGACATGGCTTGGATCCCATGTTGCTGTGGCTCTGGAGTAGGCCAGCAGCTACAGTTCGGATTGGACCCCTAGCCTGGGAACCTCCATATGCCATGGGTATGGCCCTAAAAGCCAAAAAACAAAACAAAACAAAAAAACTCAAAAAACACAAAAGAAACAGAACAGGAAGGGAAAAGTGCTATTCAAATTTATGGCCTTGCTACCCAAAGCAGTCTACAGATTCAATGCAATCCCTATCAAATTACCCATGACATTTTTCACAGAACTAGAACAAACAATCCAAACATTTATATGGAAGAACAAAAGACCCAGAATTGCCAAAGCAATCCTGAGAAACAAAAACCAAGCAAGAGGCATAACTCTCCCAGACTTCAAGCAATATTACAAAGCCACAGTCATCAAAACAGTGTGGTACTGGTATCAAAACAGACAGACAGACCAAGGGAACAGAATAGAGAACCCAGAAATAAACCCTGACACCTATGGTCAATTAATCTGTGACAAGGGAGGCAAGAACATAATATGGGAAAAAGAAAGTCTATTCAGCAAGCATTGCTGGGAAACCTGGACAGCTGCATGCAAAGCAATGAAATTAGAATACCCCCTCACACCATGCACCAAAATAAACTCAAAATGGCTGAAAGACTTAAATATAAGACAAGACACCATCAAACTCCTAGAAGAGAACATAGGCAAAACACTCTCTGACCTCAACCTCATGAATATTTTCTCAGGTCAGTCTCCCAAAGCAATAGAAATAAGAGCAAAAATAAACCAATGGGACCTAATCAAACTGAAAAGCTTTTTCACAGCAAAGGAAACCAAAAAGAAAACAAAAATATTTATACTGCAACAGAACAAAGGGTGGGGGAAAAATGCATATATATAAGAGGAACTTGGTCCCCATGCTGTACAGCGGAACAAAATTAAATAATAAAACAAGAAAAAAAATTTATGTCCTAAAAGAAAGAGTACCATTATATTTACATGAGCTTATAAACAGCCTAGTTTCGGATATGAAAGAAATGTTCAACCAATAATGTGGAGTCATGTGTTAAGAGTTAATCTCCAAAGATCAGTGTCTACCCAAATCAACTTGCTTGACAAGGTAAACTCATTGCAGTTTTGTCTTCAGAGGAGTCTTTAGTACAAGGAACAAGTCATATTTTGTGATTCAGGTCATCTGTGCTGAAGAGCACTGATCACTGCAAACCCAGGGCTCTTTGATGTGTTACTGATTAATAACGATCACTATGTTGTAAATTTTATGGGGTAAAACATATCTAAAGTTGAGAGGAATGAAACACATGGAGTGAATGAAACACCTGGTGTTTCCCAGGTTCAATGGTCATGCCTATGCAAAAAACCAAGATGATGGTTTTCAACCAAATTGGAAAGCTTGTTTGCTCAAGTGCAGATAACCGGTCAGATTTATAACTCTCCACCTTAGTTAAAAATGTTTATTAGGAAGATAGTACTAAATAATGAATCTTGGTTAAAGACATAAAATGATTTTAGGAACATTATGTTTTAATTTTCTGAAAATCTAGGTTACATTTCTTTTAATGAACAGAGCTATTTTTAAGTGATAGAACAGCCATAAGTTAATTTGAACGTGTGATAAGGCACGTGAATAATACATATCATTTACGGATTGTGTTTATATACTGCACACACCTTTGCCATGTATTTTTAAAACTATGCTTCCTTATTCCATCCATTCAAGGCCTCTACTATTAAACCTGCCATTTAATCTTAACTTTCCACTTCACCTAGACCCCTATCATCTGCTTCTATTAACCTGGGGTACTCACTATTCCCAAACAAGAGCTGTACTTTTATAACCTCCATACTTTGGTTCTTGCTCATTGTTGACCTACTATCATGTCCACCCCTTCCTCCTATCCCACGCTACCAATTCTGTAAAGCCCAAAGGAAGCCTTCACGTCTCCAGAAATCCTGCCTAGAGAGATCCACTTTTCCTTGATCTCACTTTGCTTTGAAAGCTGAGCATTTATTGCCTATGATACTAATTTGGGGGATTAAGCATTAGCAATCACAGCCTTCTTGCCTTGTCTTCTCCTGCCCTCTTCTCTCTTGCAGATACCTCTTATGGGCTCAATCTAGTCGGAAGCTTTGAGGCGAAAGGACTTGGGTGAAATAGCGTGTATGGGTCAGATCCTGGGTGCTGAACAGGGTAGTGAAGAATGGAGAACCAGTGAAGGGTAGGGAGGCAAACAGAAAATTACTAGCATATCAATTCTATAATCTGTTCCTTGAAACCTAGAATCCAATTGCCCAGAGAAATATTTCAGAATCTCAAAACAGTGTAACTTGGATTTGAATATTGTAGAAACTTTCTGGGTGGGGATGGGATGGACAAAAACCTTTTGTGTAAGGCTGTCCCTAACATCCCTAAACCCATAGAGAAACACATGTACATGCACTTATTTCAATGTATAATTATTGACATAAACACAGCTGCTCTCTATGTTAAAGGAACATTAAGCTCACAAAAGCATGTAAATTCCTACTTAGAGTGTCTACTCCATCTTTAACATGCCTTGTTGTGCCCAGATGCTGCATGTATTTTTGCACCATTTAAAGGGTTGATGCACAAAAGCAAAAAGGTGGTAGAAAAATTAACGGAGGAAAGGATTGAGCCATGTAGAATTGTCCCATTCTTAAATTTTATTATGCTCTAATCTCCATAATGGCTAGGCACAACAAAACAAATTAAGAATTAAAGAAGAGATAATTTGACTGTGGATTTTTGGATTTGGGGGCAGGAAAGCTACACATGTAAAGATACACAAGACATGTACAGCCAAAACAGAAGAACACTGAAATTGTGTAGTTTATGTTAAACTTAAAATAAATAGAGATTTACACTTCCCTTTAGATCCAGAAATACATGAAAAGTTGCAAGGCAGCCCACAACAAAGCAATTGACAAGAAAGATAGCATCTGCTTTTCTGTCTATTCAAGCTGAAGTTTTTCATTCTAAATGCAAGCAATGCTTCCCAAGTTAACATAATTAACTCATGACAATCCTGAAACATCATAATATAAGATACAGATGGAAATTCAAAGCTTTAAAAATGTCAGCTAACTGCATCAGGATTATCACTTTTTTTTTTTTTTAAGTGAACAAACCGTAATGCTAATTAAAACAGGTGTTTTTATTTCAAACCCTTTTGCATGTTATGAAATTACAACCAGCGTTATTTATTAGTCTGCTGTGAAACATACATCTTAGAACAAGGGGATCTGTGAAAACAACAAAGTAAAAAGATAAAAAGAATGACACTCAGCATTGCTTTCTGACACAATAGAGGACCAGTCGTTCAATTAGTTAGTAATTTCCGTGTGACTACTTGACAGAATCTACTAATTGTTAATCTTCCACTAACTATTGCTTAACATAATTAATTATATTCAAATAAAAACAACAAAGATATGTGTGGGCCAGTTGCCCTTTAGAGAATTTTTTTTTTTTTTTTTTACAAACTGGTTCTGCTTACTGACAATATTTCTAATATGAAAGGATATTAATCTCACAGAAGAAAACACATTAAAGTGTTAGCACACTTTGTCTTTTACCTTGTTTACAGAGCAATCCCTATGCCCACTACTACCAAGGACATAAAAACAAAAAACCCTGAAGCTACTGACTGCTTTACACAAATCCAGCCTCGAAGCGATTCATAACAGCAAAAGTCCTTTGAGTTGGGATCTTTCATATTAATTTAGCATTGCATAAAATTCAGAGTAACCCATCCAGACAGAGGTCAAGCATCATTCATCATTAGCTGAAGTGACATTTTCAACCCTTCATATTGCAGCTGCTAAGAAGTGGGGTGGAAAGGTATTTTTGGGAGGAAAAAAACACGACTCAGAACACAATCCTTGCTCTATCCACAGAAGAGAAAACAAGGTGCCTCTATGTCAGCATGATAATATGCTTAAATTTGGTGATGTCATTTTTCCCTAACCCCAAAGTCACTAAGCACATGGCAGCTGCATTCCTCCACTTAGGCGTTCTAGTGGAGATCAGTATTAACCATTTTAGATGTAAATGAAATCCTTCAGTGGGGAGGAGAACATAGCTTTGTGAGCTGAACTGATGATTTATATCCGAATCTTATCTTGTTTTTGAGAGACTGCAACTGTTAACAAGGCTGTCCTTGTTCTTATGGCATCCTCCAGGCATAAAAAATTCTGGGAAGCTGAGTATGATCACTTTTGAAACTGCAAAACAGCATTCCAAGGCTTTGCAGCAAACACACTGGCCAAATTAGGATCTATGAAGCTTGGCAGTTCGCAAGTGAAAGATCACTCTCTCTTTTGTGGGATGCCTTCCTTTCTCTGAAACATTAAGGTCAAGACAGGAAATGGGAGCAATTATAATGGAAAAGCCATCAGAAAAAATTAGATAACTGGTATTTAAATAACTAGTAATTCACAGGGCTTTTGAGAATGCATAGATGTTTGCAAAATTATGAGACATCTCTGGGTTCTAAAATATTATTAGGGGATTTGGTCTAGGAAGAAAATTTCTCTGACAGATACTCAGAATCCAAAACAAGTATTATGAAAAGTTCCGATGAAATAGGTGAGATCTGGAGGTCTCTGCTTAGACTCTCTAGTCTCTCTTTGAGTTGCCTTAGACTCTGACCCACATAGGAGAATTTTGAAAACATAGTAGCATTTTAGTGCTAATTCTCTCATGTTACACCAGTGTGATTGAAAGGTTTCTATAGTAATTGGTTGTGATGCGTAAGAAAACCATTGTCCAAATTTTGCAAAAATCAAAACTAAAAATGACTGACATTTCATTTGGGAGAAGAAAGTAATTTCAAGGAATCCTCCATATTGCTGGCTTATGTGGCTTTGAATTATGTATATAGTTCTAATTCTGTTGTATTATGTCAAAATTCATATAATGTGGTATTTTCATCTCTAATGACTTTCCTAATATTATTTAACCTTCTCATCCACTGTATTTGGCTAGGATCATACTTATTCAAAGAGGCGAGTGGAGTAAATAATGGCATATGATTGTGGCAGGTGAGATCACAGGTCTTATGGATTCTTACACATGTGGTCAGAGTCTACAGTGGTCCAATTTTTAGACTTGACCCTGAGAGAAATGCACACCTTTTACTTACATCAAAACCATATGGGATTTTGGCATTGAAAACTTCTTTACAGGGTAGACTTTAAGTTTGAATATGAATGTCTCATAAACAAGCTGACAAAAAATAGAGGCTGTCCTTATGAGGGGGTGCAAGGACCCTTATAAATTCCAAATGTCTTTTCTATTTCACTGTTAATTACCCAGATATTGGCTGAGCACACACAGGGATAAAATTGGGGTGTTAAAGGGGTAGTTATTTGAATAATTTAAGAAATTGTTTTTACTAAGCTACTAAACTAATTGAAGTAAAATATAATAATAATAGATTATGTTGATACTGTGCATCACAGATAAAGCAAGTCATGTTCAGGATCTCATTTAATACTCACAACAATCTGGGGAAAAGTTATTCATAGGTACTCGCATTCCCTGCATTTTAGAGGACAGTAAATGGAGGTTCCGTGAAATAACTACAGAAACATTGTAAATAGGAGAGCCAAGATTTGAACCAAGTCTTTGAATCAAATGCTCTTTTTCTCGTACCAGTGGAGCATCATTGCTGCTACTGAAACTAGATTTCAGAGTTCCTGTCATGGCGCATGGGAAATGAATCTGACTAGGGCAGCTGTAGCTCTGCTTGGACCCCTAGCTTAGGAACCTCCATATGCCGTGAGTGTAGCCCTGCAAAACAAACAAAAAAAGAAATCAAATTTCCATTTTAATTGTTAAACCATATCTAGGTTGAATTATGAAGAAAGAATCCAGGGATGAAAATGGTAAAAAAATTTCAAATTCAAAACACAGGTAGTTTGAAAGTTACAGACGAAAGGTTTTAAGGTAGGTTTCCATTAGTTCTCTGTGGTCAATTAATTCCACCTCTTTGTCCTGGAAGACAAAATGTCTTTATATTAAGGGCTCTGAATCTACTTCATAGTAGTATATACTGGCATAACTATTAGTTGGGGGTCATTTATGTTTTTTCCTGGGACCTATCCTATTTTCAACTCTGTGTTTCAAGCACCCTGACATGAGGGACTGTGTCTTACATTTCTATGAGTGCCTTGTTTCTGTGCAGTTAGGTACATTTTACCTCTTCCCTTAAGAATACTTCTTTAGGAGTTTCTGTCGTGGCGCAGTGGTTAACAAATCCGACTAGGAACCATGAGGTTGCGGGTTTGGTCCCTGCCCTTGCTCAGTGGGTTAACGATCCGGCGTTGCCGTGAGCTGTGGTGTAGGTTGCCCTTGCTCAGTGGGTTAAGGATCCGGCGTTGCCGTGAGCTGTGGTGCGGGTTTGGTCCCTGCCCTTGCTCAGTGGGTTAAGGATCCCACGTTGCTGTGGCTGTGGTGTAGGCCAGTGGCTGCAGTTTTGATTTGACCCCTAGCCTGGGAACTCCACATGCCGTGGGAGCAGCCCAAAAAATAGCAAAAAGACAAAAAAAAAAAAAAAGAATACTTCTTTACCTGGTGCAAGGTGAGATGCCCCAAGGCAGGGAGGCAGACAGGGCTCTGCTGGGCACAGGGATGGAGGAGGGAGAGGAATCCATTTACTGCATGAGGGCAGGTGGTCCAGTGGGAGAAGAAGTCCAGCCACTGGGGAGCCAGATGGTGGATCATGGTAATTATGCGCTAGTTCCAGTGGAAGAGAACACCAAATGGAAAACGTTTTTCATGTGAGAATTCAGCCATGGAGCAAAGGTGGATGGAGTGGGAAGGAACTGAGAGTCAGAACTCCTTACTTCAAGTCCACGCTCTGTTAATCTCTTAGCTTTAGTTGCTAGGTTATTGTGAGAATCCATTAAAGGAAATACATTTGAAAACAATCTATGAACTGCACAATGTTATGCTGTGAAGGCATCACCACTCCAATCTTTTCTTCACCAGAACTGAGATGCTCAAAAGAGTAGAATGATTAGGAAAAAGCACAAAATATGTATTTGAGATTTAAAGCTGTGTGAATTTTACTATTTACTTATAGCAAATTCTATTCTATATCATTTAATTTTAGCAGGAGTATAATCTGCATGTATCAAAACATGGTCATCAGGACTAAAACATTAAAACCTCACCTAGAGGAATTTATTAGGGGACATCTCAGCAGCTACCTAGATATAATACTTTCTCAGAAAGGGCATTTTTAATATACAAATGGGAAAAATGCCCCAAATGGGCAAAATGCTGTTGAATTTTATAACTGTATGATATTTAACTGAGATAACAAAAGAGCTTTATAAACCTTAGGAAGAATTATCTAAATGATAACTCTGATGACACTTCTGCTTCAGATGCTTGCAGAAGAATGTAGATGCACAGACAAAACCAGGCCTATATATGAGATTCCATCCCAGTTACCTAAAACAGCTTCCAAAGATCTGTAAGGGAGCATCTTAGAAAATTCCAGTCCTATGTTTGACCAATCTTGTGTTTGACCAAAGACAAACAAAGACAAGAGAAACACCTAGCTTCAAAAGAGTTGGTATTTCTAACTGCCAGAATAAAACTTTGCATTTGGGCCTGAAAGTTGTGGCTGTCTTCAGTCAAACCTTAAATTTTAAATCTTATAAGCAATGCAACCACTACTTTGAGAGATTATTTCGTAGTCTAATGGACCTCATTGTCAGGAAATGGTTTTTGATATTCAGCCAAAATCAAGCTTTCCAGAAACAAGTTTTATTTGTGCATTTCCCTCCTTTAATATTTATGGCTAATGCAGATATTTCATTTATGGGCTTCTTTTTTAAAGCTTCAAATTAGTTGATGAGGAAAGGAAGAAGAGTCTATCTTTTTCTTTGAGGATTTCTTTCTTTTTTCTTCTTATCCACAGTAAAGTTAACTGCTAATATGGATGACTACTTTTCCACCGAGAACATGATAAATCTTTACAAGGAGAAGCAGCACAGATAGGTGGGAATATTTGAACAGTACCTTGCAAGAGCTGCCCCTGGAAGTTCACCAAACAAACTAAATCTGTAAGAAGACTACTCCAACTTCAACAGCTTTAAAATTCTTTGTATTGCCATCATTCATGGGTAACTGGGGAGTTTTTACAGCCTTTCAAATCTTAGCGTCCTTTCAATCACTAGATGCCTTAAAGGGACAGAAGGCCTTAAAATGTGCTCCCAATCTCCCTAGTTGAAAAAGATACATAGACAGAGGGGGAAAAGTCAAACAACAATACAAAAAGCATTAATGCAAAGAACAGTGGGGTCTCTCCCTAATTTGACTTTCTCTACAGGTGGCCTGCAGCTGCGTCCAAACAGGTTACTCCATTGCCTTCCCATGAGCATGACAACAAAGTGCTATCTGTATTCACAAGAATACATTTAGTGGCATAGACTGATTCAGGCCTAAAAATAAGAAAAAAGCATTTTTCTTGCATAGCCTGAGGTAACTCTGTGCACCAGCAGAAGACAGTAGCACTCTTGTCTCCCTGGCTGTGCCTGAACATAAAGGAATCAGAAACCTACTTCACATGACTCAAGGAGGCCCAGGGCCAGCAAGGAGTAGATTCATTCTATTTACATCCGTGTGAGTCCCATTGACTGCATACAGAAGCCGAGCAGGCAAAATCAATAAGGAATATTCTGTTTTCAATTGACTTCAAGGTAAACTATACATATAGATCTCTGAGATGGATATACCTGTTTAAATAACTCTTCCACCATGCTGGTCAACATTATGCTGAAATACACAAAATTACAGCATGCCTGTTTGGTTTGGCTTAAAAATAATTGATCAGAGTACCTTTACTAATATCCTTTAAAGATACACATACCCTTGTGCATGTGGTTATTTGGTGATGAAATGACAAGAAGAAAACCTGGAAAAATGTTTACATTGGATGGATAACTGTCCTAAAATTGATTTATAATTTACAGATTAATACTTGAATAATATCTTTTGAAATGGGATTTCAACAACACTGTTTCTTGTATGTAACCTTTACATGTGAGGGAGTTCAGTTTGTTTCTGAAGAGTTTTCTACCCTTCCTCCTCCTTCCTCCTTCCTTCATTTTTTAATCTTTTTTTCCATTTCCCCTCTTATCTCTCATGCATGTATTCATATTTTTTTCTTTCATGGAATCTGTGCTCTTTTCCAATTCATCAGGCTGATTTAGGAACAAATCAGTAAAAGGTGCTGTCTCCATTCAGCTCTGCCAAAAAAGAAAAATCTGATCCTTTCCATCTTCCCTAGAACACAGCTGAATTTCTATTCGTATGACCAAGCAAATCATATCTGAGATATGTTTAATCCCCTCCTGACCCAAGAAGTGTGAATCTCTACTCTCCTTCTAAGTATAGGTCTTATGAATAAGTTTATTTGTTCAATTGCTACACACCAGAACTGTCTTCTTTTTAAACTTTTTGATAGCTCTGTGTTTTCCTGTCCACTTGTCCACTTAGAAAGCCAGACAATGTTATTTTTGTAATGTGTACATGACAACCATTAGCAAAAACTTTTCTCTACTTTGGATATCCAGATGTTTCCAATTTCTTTCCCTATTTCTCTTGAAACCTCCACCTATATTGTTTTATGAAGATATATTATTTTAGAATACCTCATAATAACATATTTTTGCTGATGTATGCCAAAAAGAAAAAAGACTAGCTGATTTGCCTTTTGAATTCAATAAAGAGAAAAAGAAGAATGGATTTAATAATGATTAATGAATGCTTTACTGTTTTATGTTGTACAAAAAAAAAAAAACCTTAAAATATATCTGGAAAGGGTAAGTAAGTGTCCAGTAGTCAATGTTCATTGTAAAGTGAAGGCTCACAAATGGGACAGGATAAGATGAACAAGTCATTCCCAAAGAAAGTCACAAACAATTGAACGGATTTAGGAAGAAAAAAAAAATCCAAGCTAAGCTATATAATAGTTTTCTTATTTTAAGTGAGATTTTAAGTTACTTATTTTTAAGTAACACACTCAATAGAATGTTAGAATGTGATTGGAAATAAAATTTTTAAGAATCAGGGTGGAAAACTTTAAATCCTGCATCATACAAAATTTTCATCACCAGATGAAGTAAAAATGTGCAATTATGTTCACACGATTGAAATGTGAAAGACAGTTACACAGGGAAAACTGAGAGTCTCCAACTTACTTTACCAGAGAAATGATGGAGCTCAGCTTTTAAATGGTCAAGCCCTGTGGTTAGGCAACTTCCTCCCTCTTGTGTTTGAAACTAGCAACACTTGCTTGATTACTGGCTAATGCTAATTTTTAAGGTTTATGCATACTAACTGTATCAGAGAAAATAGATTAATTTTTAAAACATATTATGTTGCTTTTTACTTCTTATCATGTCTATTTCTAATTTCCCCTGGCAAGAAACTGTCTAAAGATTCAGGAAAGTAAAGATTTTTGCAGAGACACTGTATAGGTTGTCATCAAAATACTGTAAACTCATGAAATCCAAACAAATCTATAGACCACTACTCTGTAAAATAAATGTTAAAGATATAAAGAGAAACTGAATCATGTTTGGAGATCATGTCAGATGAACTGTTGCGGTTCCTTCAAACTCAGCAGCTGTATTATTCAAGCCATGAGGAGCAGTCTGGGACATCCACTGCCACTGATGTTCTCTAGCCAAGCCTTTAGAATTATTGCTTTAGTACAGGGATTGGCAAAGTATGGCTCATGATCATATTTAACTCAAAATATAGATAAGTAACATTTAAAAATAGGTCATATTTTAAATATGACATGCTTCGAAATGTCATTCATATGGGTGGCATTTTTTTTTTTTTTTGCCACACCCATGGCATACAGAATTTCCTGGGCCACGGATTGGAGAATCCAAGCCACAGCTGTGACCTACACCACAGCTGCAGTAACACCATATCCTTTAACACACCGAGCAGGTTCAGGGATTGAACCCATGCTTCTGCAGTGACCCGAACCACTGCAGTCAGATTCTTAACCCACTGTACCCTGATGAGAACTCCTAGGTGGAATTGTTAAATGACATTTTTATGTGAAGTTCCTTGATCCTCAAAAAAATATTATTGGAATTAAAAAGAGTACAATAAAAAGTAAGTGTACATTTGTGCAGATGAAGTATACATTTACCCAAGATCACTTAGCAGTTCACCAAAACCATCTAAAATATGACATGACATTAACCAGTACCATTTAATTCACTAAAGACAAGGCCCTTAAAGGTTAGTTTGGCAATTGATTTAATCTGCTTTATGGGACTCTAAGGTCCTTCAATACAGTGGACAATTTCACATGGCAGTTAAAGATGAGGTTTGTAAAAATAATTTAAAGCAGTAAAGAACTATGTAAAGCGGTAGTTATCATTGTGATACTAGTCGTAGAAGTAGGTGTTTAATAAATATTTGTTGGATGAATTAAATGTTGGCTCCATTCTGAACCATGATTTTAAGAGTTTTAGCTGCTCAAAAGGATGACATACAGATAAAATGTCTATTTCGGATCCGAAAGTTGACTGAGTTACATATAATATGAATGCTCCACTGGTTATGCAATGCTTGGAATTCCAAGTGGGAGTTTTACTCATGGAAGAAATACACTATGTGGCCCTGTGACTAAAAGATAATAGGAACTATTGAAGATGGAGATTTTTCCACTTGGTCCTGGGCAGGGAATCAAAATCTAAGTTTAACTTGGTAATATTTAAAAATGCATAACATGCAAAAGTCTGCAATCATTCTGTTTCTCAGCTAGTGAAAATAGAAGTCTACAGCCTAGTATGTGTCAATTTTGAAAATATAGCCAAATCAGGCCGACAAGAAAAATCTTAAGTAAATAACTTCATCCATGTGTTTAGTACCATCCATGACTCTATGCCAAATTCACTTCAAGTTCCCTTCTTCAGCAACTTCTTTTATAACATGTGCCTGCAGCTATTAACTATCTGAAGTGTTGATGAGGATAGGAAAGAAATTACTTTCATGGTTATGTTTTAGGGGGACATTTGGAACTCAACAGTACGTGAAAGGACCAGCTTCGGCTTGAAATAATCTGCTAAGAAAAACACCTGAATTCTAAGCAAACAGTTTAGCCATTTAAAACTCACTGAGGCAGATACACATGGTAAGAAGCAGCAGAACTGAAAGAAAGAGAGAGAGAGGGAGGGAGAGAGGAAAGTGAACATGTCCATCAATAGCAATGGAAAAGGGCTTGAATAGGTTAGACTGGAAATACACGATGAAGGCAAACTGTATGAAATATTGGACATTTGATTTGGATGAAAAATGCTTTCTGGTCTTTGAGGAATATTTTTCTGGCTTTGGTAGTGATGCCTTCATTTCTTTATCATTCATTCTTTATTTATAATTGGCATTTTTTTCCACTGTATTTTTATTACCACAAAAGTCATTTTTCACCTCCTAAGTATAAAACTTTCAAATGGCTCATACTCAGATTTACTTTTGAAAGAAAAGTGCATTAATAGGAACTTACAGGTGCACATATGTTTTTCAAAGTGCATTGTTCTCTGCTGATAGGAAAATTACTTAGGCTCTAATCTATGGACAGCAACAATACCATTCAAGTGTCCATGTTTGTTAAAATGATTTGTTGCTGTTCTTCCAAGTGGAAGCATCTAGATGTTTGGTATGCTGTGAATAGACAAATAAATATTTTCTCAATAGCTAGCATTCCTTCCAGAATACATCACACATATTCCTGTTTGCTGTTGATGTTTGGTTTTTAAGCAAATGCATAGACCTTCTTCTCTTTAAGATTTTTAAATTTACTCTTCAACCCTGAGAAATGTACCTTAGTCCCCTTCTGTCCCGTATATTTCTCATGCTTTCTATCTCCTGGTTGCACACTTTCTGTCCTCAACAAAAATAAAATAAAATGAAACACTAAAGAGTGAAGTATTCACTGCTGTAGAGGGCAAGCAGGGTGTGATAAGAGACCTACAAGGTAGGGCTGATCTTACTGGGTCGCTGATCCAACCCCGTTCCTCACCTCTTTCCCTGTGGAATAGCACACTTGTCTAGACATTTTAACACATATATTTCATGTAATACAATCTAAATTCTTCACATTCCTCCATAACTATTGAAGACCTTGGAAGTTTTTAACTATTTTACTCCCTTACCCACTTTATATATTATTTTTTGACCAAGATTTTACCTACATCTAGATTTACACCCCACAAATTTCTCATTGTTTTAGTTTCTTTGCCAATCTTTTCTTCTAACACTTCAGACATTTCTTCTAGGAATATTTAACTTTTTCCTGAAATACACCCTTATAGTATCTTTTCAAGAGTATCCATTGATGTTAAACTCTCAGAATGCTTGAGAATGTTTTATTTTGCTACAGATCTTAAAAATATGTAGATACACATTATTAGTTTGAATGATTTTTCGTGTAAGAAAATACTATTTACTTGTTAAAGCTATCTTTTTCTCTTTTCTGTACCATTTTTAAGTTAAATAGTTACCCTTTGAGATTTATGTCTTTCCCTTAAATTATATTTGGGAAAGGAACAATAGGAGGGAATTATTAAGATTTACTTATTTATTTAGAATTTTTAAATGCTTTCTCTTCCTAATCTGGACTGGGTAGTTCTTATACAGGCCTCCTGCTCTCTTCTAGAAAGGCCATACAAGGGCATTTCCATATAAATTGGATTAAAGGTAGATTTTCTACTTGCATCTGCATCTGAATTAAGATCTGTAGGCTTATATGTAATACATCTAATATAAACCATCAACAATAGGTTTCCATAGCTCTTACAAAAGAATATCAATTTTGTATGTTTATTTCTTTATTATCATGTTCTGTATTCAAGCAAATCAACTAATAAGTGATAATCAGAGAAGCCTTGGATTCTGCCATGTTTCCTGGATTTTAAATTAATTCTCAAAAATTAATTTTGAGAGGTTCTTCTTTCTATACCATTCAATTTTCAATATGTCTGTAGACATGTATTACTTGGGGGTGAAGGTGGTGGTTATGGGGGAGGGATGGGGAGAGGAAAAGAAAAGGAGAGGCCTGTTTAAATTAGTGAGGAATTTTAAATCATGGTCAACTTTGCTATCATTTAAAATAGCAATGTTATGTATCATTGAGGATAATAAATGGTTCTTTGCGACATTCCTTGGAGGATCTGAGTTAATGATTAGTTATGAAGGTTTTATAGTTAGAAAATCACTTTGGGAAGACAAACAGATACTTCTAAAAGTAAATAAGAATGCTTTAAAATGTCTCTGGAATTTTGAAAGCATTTTCTTTGAAGACTTTTGCATAATAAGAAGGTAAATTCAACTTATTCTATCTCAAGTATACAGGAATCAATTAATGCAATCTAAATTATTTGGAAGGGTTACATAGAATATTCTAAAGAATTGGCTTAATGATTCTAAATAAAAATAAAGGTAACACTTTGGGGTAAGACAAGTGCTAGTTTACATGTATGTAATTTACTTTCAGAAGTAATCATTTTATTTTGAGCAAGTTTGGTAGATTCAGAAATGGGGACTTTCATTCAAATAATTATTGTGCCTCACTCCCAAATGATCTGATTCCATCAACCCCATTTCTCTAGGGTCAGTATGACTTGAACTGAAAGTTTTAGCAGTCTTTACAAAGTAAAAAATAAAAGCTCTTGCTTGTATCTAATTTCAATAGAAAGGTTTGCTTCACACAGGAAATGACAATAGTAGTTGAAAAGGTTCTACTCAGATGTAGCAATCTAGATGTCTCTCTTCATATTGACTCACCCTAAAAATTTCATTTTAGTGAGAATTAGGCCATGACATTTTCCTTTGCAAAGCCACATTTCCATTCTAGGGACTGTGTTTTAATTCCTGGAATAATCTTGGGCAACATAATCCTGAAGAGTATTGTCAATACCACCTCCTCCTTTGCCCAAAACAGAAGTGGTTTGGGCAAAATTTGAGATCGTCTACGAAAGGAAACCAAAATGTTATCCTCACCTTAAAAATTCTTCTTTACATAAAAGGAATGTCTAAAAATCCCCCAGTTAACAATCAATCTTAGTTTAAGAGATGAATCTTGGTTAGAAAAGAAATTGTCCTAAAAAAAGACAATATTTTTAAAGATTCTTCATACTTCATATCTTAATATTTGTGGGTTTCAGATGCTGTTCTGAAGTAGGTTTCCGAAGAAGGGAAAAGGAGAGAAGAATATATGGGATATGTACTTAGAGGATTTAGAAGGTATCGTGAAGAAAAGGACGAATGGACAAAATGTTGAAGCAAATTTCTGTTTTATCACATTCCTAATCAAGGGCTGCCCCAATATTCATGAATTCATTTGACTAGCTTTGTGTTCCTGTGTTCTTGGGCATTGGGGGTATGAAAGTGAACATGGTATATTTTCTGTTTTTAGGAATTCTATTGGAGGAGTAAGAAATCAACCATCAAAATGCACAGTGGCAAATGTGTAAGAGAAGACTGTAGGGGATTCCTTTGGAGGATTATGTAAAATAGAGGGACTCCATTTATCTATAAAGTATTTTTGAAGTTAAAATATTCATTTATAGGAATATGAGATGATGCTCACTTAATATAATTCACATTGATTCTACTCAACCATTGCTGGCCCTACATTTCCAGCTCTAGGAATGCCTCACTACATTTCTTCTCTAAAGATACAGTGCCAGCAAAGCTTAAAATATTTTAATATCTGGTCAAGTCAGCTGCTCTGACAGCAACTGATTTGCTGAATGTCATATCTGTTCACTCTGGAATTTAATGGGTTTTAATAAGGTTGGAGATGGGATAAATCTAAATAATGTTTGAATAAGTATTTACCAATTTAACTTTTTATATTTTGGTTGAATAGGAGGCATTTATACATCTAAATATGGATTTACATCATGGGCATGAAGGCAGCACCACTATTCATTTTATGGATTATAATATATCTTGACACAATTGAGGGAATTTGAAGGTAGAGTTGACACTCCATCATTTGCTTGCATAGTTGTGTCTTTTCCTAAAACTGAACAACTTAAGCAGAGTGTGATTATAGATGTTAACTTTGATGCTGCTGACATTTGTCACCTGTGTCATAACCTTAACATTATTTAAGTGTATTTGTGGAAGCATATCCCTGATGGTTCAAAGCACAACCTAGAATTCTGAAATATACAGGCTCCTGTAACATTTGCACCATCAGTAATCAACACATCAGCTTTTCTTGAGAGGTAAATATTACGTGTCATGTCCCATAGGGGGAAACATTAAGAACTGCTATGACATGGTCTTTGATAATTTTCTCCTATTTTCCTTTGTTTTAGAGGTTACTTATATTAGAAATGAAATAGGCTGTGAATTTCTCTTTGTCCTTCATCAATCAAAGCTGATCAATTATAAGACCAGCAAAACTGGATCACAACTCCAAGCTACATGGTCATATTACACTCATATTATTACTAAAAGCCACATCTATATTCCAAACTGGGCTACTATAACCCCTTTGTCATTTTCCAATAAAAAGACCATACCAAATAGGCCGAGCACACCGTAATTAGCAGCTGGCAGAGAAAGCTGTAAATCTGTATGAGTTCTGAACGATTTGCTTACATTGTTGCTTTGTTGACAAATGATGCTGTACATGTTAATGTTCCTGAAATGTCCCCATTGCACCTGACGTGCCAATAAATGCCAGCCAGCTGTATGAATTATGGAAATAAGATTTTTGTTTATGAAGGTATCCCAGACATTTATTTTACAGCATTCCTCTCGACAGATTTAATGTCTGGAGTTACATTGAGAAGATATTTGCTACCTGACATAATGGATAATGGAAACTTTAAAGGCTCTTTTTTCCTCCTTTTAATGATGAGATTAATACATCCACACACGCACACACATGCACACCCATATATGTATTTTAACATTTATCTTCTGACTTCATAATTTTCTCTTAATTTTTAAACATCACACTTTCCTGCTCAAGAGTTGAATATGGAATCAATTTCCAATTAAGACTATTAGGGGTGGATATTTAGAATTATACATTTGTAATTTCCACTTCCATTCGAATTATTCTTTTAGTGTGTATGTGAGGAGCACAAAAATATTTTGTATCAATTATACTATTTTGCATTTCTTGATCTATTACTTTATTGTTCATCTAAAGGAGCTTTACTTGTGGCTATTTTATATGTTCCAGGACTTAGTACTCAATAAATAGCTTTGTCTTAATATACTCCAAAGTAATATAGTCTATGGCTGAGGATCCCACAGACTTTGCCTCCTCATCACCCATTGCACCACTTAAACCCATTATTCAGATGAGAGATTTAATTATTATTATTTTTATAATTAATTTATTTATAATTAAATTATTATTAAGGGGCTCACACATGAGATAAAAATTACCTGATCTTACAATAATCATAAAATAACCACTGGTTCTGAATCTTAACAGATATAGCAATAAAATAAATTAAACCAAACAAATTTAAAAACCTTTCCTCTAATGTGAGAACAAAATGTATAATTCCTAGATATGAATTCCAGTTTTCTCATGTTTTAATCTTCAAACTTGTGTGATAGAGGCTCACTATTGCCTTTGAATTATTCTCTTTTGCCACAGGTAAAAGGGGACTAGAAATTATGATTTCTGGGTCTAGTTATATTTTTGTTTTCTGCTTCAATGCTAAGAAATGAACTGAATTAATACTTGAAAGAGCTAATAGTATGTGGCCAATAAAATTTTGAATTTGATCACTGATCTCCACATGATTTGCCATATCATGTGGCACGTGATTTAGAAAAGAACTAATATGTAGAGGCTAACTGGCCTTCCCTGAGCCACTGGTTGCATGATTTCTCCTCTGGGTTAAAAATTGTTTAGTTGATTTCTACACACATAGGATGATGTGTTTGTCCAAGGAATGTTTGATATACCTTCCCAGATCCTAGTCAAGATCTCCAAGCTACCTAAAGTCTCAAAGCAGTAGAAAAAAAATGCCCCTTTAATGGAACTTTGAACAATGGTGCCTGAGGGATGATTAACATATAAGTAGGGAGGAAAGTCAAGTCACCTTTGTGACCAAAGGCAATTCCCTTCAAATGTTTCTTTCCTCACAAAAGAATCCAGATGGCAAAAATGATGCTTAAATAAATGCTGGCTACAGCTCAATTCTTCTGGTTCACATTGGCTACAACAGACACTCACATTTATATATTAACCATTTCACAGGTTTTATACAAGGAATAAGCGACGTGTCTCTAGTCCTATCGTGTTTAAAGAGTTAAGCCTCTGATTCTTGGCATAGCTGCTCTAGTCTGTATTTGCTCAAAGGAGGATTAAGGGTAATGTGCATCAGAGGAACAATGTATGGAGACCTGGACTATATCTTTCTCCTCAATATACCTGCACAATGGGACACGCAAGGCTCCAGACTCCACTCTCCATGTTTTCTTTCACGTGCATGGAATTCATTGAAACTAATGGGAAGGAAATTATAGTCGTCTCACAGGTCTCCTAACTACAGGTTTCTGTGTGGATAAATTTAACTTGTCAAGGTTTCTTTACAGAATGACACAACAAAAGTCAAATAGTCAACTAAGAATAGCAGGAAAATCTAAAAGTATTCAATTCCTCCATTTCAGTTAAATAAAACCAGATACATCTTAGGCAAAGATCAGAGTTTGACTGGAGATTTTCCAAAATGATACTATAGTTTCTTACTGAGTTGTGAAGTGAAACACACACAAAATAATAAATATCTGGAAAAATATGGATAGTTCTAATTATATCAGAGCATAATCTTTAAAAATGAATTTTTATAAACAAATCTTTTCATATATCTCTATGAGAATATAGTAGGGTTGACACTAGAAAAAAGTAAAAGAAGGAGTTGCTAAATGCTGTTTGATTATCATTCAGAAAGAGCATTTCATCCAGGAAACATTGACTATAATAAATAATATCTAAAACATAAATGAGCTATGCTGCTTTGTTTGGGCAAAGTAAAGTGTTTTGTAAAAGAAAAAGTCTTCAAGCGTAAATCCTTCTCAAAGTAGAGTTATAAGAAATTTTATCCCAGCAAAGTTTGTAGAATAACAACAGAGTAACAATGATAATAATAATAATAATAATAATAATAATAATAATAATTTATCTCATTTGCATTTTATTTTGGAACTTCATAAGGTAGGAAGTATTATTAATTTTGTGTTACAGTTGAAGAAATGGAGTCCTAAGAAGTTTTAACCTATTTAAGGCTGGCTCAGTTTTACAAAGAAGGGCTTCAATTTATCCTAGGGCAATGTGAGTCTAAAACTCATATTTTAAAGCACATATTATTTTGTGCCTAGAGATGAAATGTGCTGATGGTCACAATCTAATTTTAGGATTTAATGAGTGCATTTTGGAAACTGTAATGAAAAATGGAAAACAAAGCCAAGTGGATTGGGGAAGGGGATCCTCTGGACAGACCAGAATTTGGTTGGAAAGATAAAGTAACAAAAATAATGAAAAAGGTGTGACATGGTACACCAAAAGGGTACTTTTTGGAAATTCACAAGAAAAACATTTTTCAAGCTCCTGAATATACACTATCACAAACTCACATAGGTCATCACTTGGAGAAGCCCTGAACCAGATGCCTAATTTTTGTGGACAAACAGTTCCTAAATAGAACATACAGTACAAAATGATAATTTGTCCACCTTGCTGCTTAAAGCTACTTTACTCATTTAAAAAAAAAACAAAAAAAACTTATGGTCGCACCAACAGCATATGGAAGTTCCCTGACCAGGGATTAAATCTGAGCTACAACTGTGGCAATGCTGGATGCTTTAGTCCAATGCACTGGGCCAGGAATTGAACCCAGGCCTCTGCAGCAACCTGAGCTGCTTCAGTCAAGTTCTTAAGTTACTGTACCAGGGCAGGAACTCCTACTTTCTTCATTATTTTTGATACTAATCCTTTCCTACCAACTTCTATACTATCCAGAGGATCCTCTCCCCCAATTCACTTGCCTTTGCTTTACATTTTTTAGTACAGTTTCCCAAATGGGACTATCATCTGCAATATATACTGAATCAAGGGATGAAAATATGTATTAACTACTAGGAGTTAACTATTTGAAATAGCAATAATACTCACAAACTCATAAAAAATGCCCACCACCACACCAAGCTTTAGTCTGTTTTTCATTAGTTCCTAAAGTCCTCTGAGCAAGAACCACATCTTATTCATTTGTACACTCTGTTGCCTTGTGCCTGGGACTTAACAGCTATTCAATTCATGTTTCTTCAAGGATAGACTCAAAAAGCCTACCCTAGACCTGGAAAATTTAAGACAACTTTATGCATCTTGACTAAGGGCATGCTGAGCTTAGATTCAATCAACCCCAGGTTTGAATCTTGGCTCTGTGGCATACTAGCTGTGGGGCCTCAGGCAAGTTAACCTCACTAATCCCCAGTTCCATTATTAGCGCAACTGAGATAGTAATGTCTACTCCTGAGATTATTGTTCTTAAATTATTAAATGAGATAATATTTGTAAAGCACACCATGTCATGCCTGGTACATAATAAGTATTCAAGAAATGCTGTTAAAGCTGTAGTGGTTGAGATAATAAAAAAGGAAATACTGGAAATGACTCAAACTTGGCACCTTAGGATACTAAGAGCAGTCAACTATTATAAGCAGTAGTGTATACACAAAGGAAGTGGATTGCTTAGAAGAGACACTAAGTTTTTCTATCATTCCAGTGACTAGTGACCATTTAAGTGGAGATAAATTTTCAGGCAGTAAGAACTGCACTTCTGATTAACATATATACACACATACTACTATATATAAAATTGATAATCAACAAGGACCTACTACATAGCACAGGGAACTATAATCAATATTTTGTAATAACCTATAAGGGAAAAGAAACTGAAAAATAATATATATATTATTAATAATATACTTAATCACTTTGCTGAACATCTGAAACTAACACAACATTTTAAATCAAACTATAGTTCAATTTTTGAAAAAAATAAAATTGCACATCTAATGATATGTTGAAAACAGGAATTTAGGTAAAGAAATGTAGGCTTGAGAATAATCTGATTGCAAGTGGCAGTTGAACGCCACAAACTCTCTAAGGAAGGAGCAGGTAGAGAAGAGGGCCTAAAGTTGAATTTTCTGAAGCCTAGTTCAATAGAAGAAATAAAGATTAGGAATTGGCCAAAGGGATCTTTCAGGCTCTTTCTAAAGTCTTGAGGCAGGAAGTAGGTAAAAAAGGCCATGAAGGTGGCAAATGGTTACGGAGGACAAACATGAATGTAAATTCACTATAATGCATTGGGAACATGCCCAAACCAGAAATAACATGTATTAAACTATGCAGAAAATAACAGGTTCCAGAATCATTTATTGTTCAGTATGGTACAGGTGGTATTTCTTTGTCAGAGATTTTCTGATACGTATGCCCAGGATGAGCACAATCTAATTTAACTAATTAAATATCTCCACCTTTCTCTCCTGCTCATAACAACCCAAATCGGGATTCAATGGAGTGTGACTTTTTAAAATGGCAACGTTTATTTTTCTCCAATCTATTTTAAAGAAGGTAAATAAATTTAAAACATAAGTACTAAGAGCAACTGAGTTGGCTATTCTAGAATGTGATAAAGAATAGAAAGCCAGATGGAAAGGCTGCCCAGAGGGTACCATTGCTGTCCCAGAGTGCTTGTCCAAAAGGACTCTAAAATGTCACTTAAAATGTAATGAGCAGGGAGAATTTATATTACTCGAATTTCTCTTAGGAGGAGAATTACATATGGTTCTTTGATAAGCTGTTTGGGAAGGAGGAGAGAAGCTAAAGTCCTAAATGGTTATGCTTGAGTAAAACCAAAATACTTTTAAATTACCTTTTAAGGGAGTCAAGCTAAGTTAAGAGAAAAGCTTTTGATTAGCTGAATGGGGTCTACAAGTTGAGTTTCTGGCAACAGTGGACTTCTTTTCCACTCTTCCACCACCCAGTACTTGAGTTTGTCTCTAAGACATGTTTATTAAATATTCATATCAGTTTAATAAAGTGAAAAATTACTGGTGTACTCCAAAGGTCAAATGATAAATGTGACCATAGTACAAAATTATTTTCCAACCAGTGGTGTCCACACCCCTCCATTCAGTTCAGATTGAAGGGGCTGGCACTACAGAACTTGTTATGAAAGAGGAAAGATGAAAGAAAGGAAGGTCTTCATTCTTCATTTCAAGAAGGATAAAATCAACTAAAACAAGAGGGATTCAGGAAAGAGTAGCATATTTGGTTTGTTTAAATTAATTCATTAGAAAAGAAGAGATTTTTTTCAGGAGTATTTGAATAAAGATGAATTTAATATGACACAAACTTCAAAAGTCCAGAGGAACTTGGGTCTTAGATTATTTCCTTTAAAAAGCATCTGGATTGAGTGCTTTGAAAACATACCAAAGGCAATAAAGACTGAAAACATAGGGAACCACAACAACATTAACAGCAGAAACCCTCAATTCTCAATAAAACAAAAATAGTCACAGCTTCAAAACATAAACAGTCATGTGGACTGTGAAATACTGTGGAGTCTATACCAAAATGAGGAGAGAAACTGAAAGCCAACACAAACTTCAGAAATGGAAGAGGAAAGAGGTTTCCTTAAAAGGGTCATAGTCTTTAATGTGATATCTGAAGATCTGATTAGAGTATCAGGCCATGGGAATGGAATGGGTACATCCTGTGAGTAGGGAAATATGCTAGAAATTTATGCCACAGAAAGTCAAGGAAGGGGACATGGAGGCACAACTGTTTTCCTGTTTATTATCCAGTCTCCTAGCTTAGGAAAATTTCCAAAGAGGAAGCTGTATGAAGGAGGGAGAGGGGACAGTAATTTCAGGTTCCAACACACAGAGCTGTGTTGTGGAAATTCTGAGAGAGAGAGAGAGGTTCAATTTGGCCTATTTCAAGGATTAGTAGTAGTCAGAAAAAAATAAGTAAGAATTCCAGAGGCACCAAGGGATCATTGATTAGAGAGGAATAAAAAGCAGAGGGCTATAAGTCATAAAAAGAATTATTCAAGAAACCAGGAGAATTCAGAAAAATAGTTATCTACAGTTGCAAAGAAAGCATCTACAAAAAATGTATCAGGAAGAATTTTTAAAAAGTGCTATGCATATTCAAAGGGAGGACAAGAAAGTTTATGGAGCTCATGAAATAAGTGGATTAAAAAGAAACTGCCAAGAATGTTAAAGTAGAATAAAATTGAAAACATAGGACAACATACAGACTAGAAGAAATATACAAAGTAAAATGGAAAAACTGAATAGAAAATATACCTATGAATAATTTTATGTATACAAATAAAGGTGATTATAATTCAAAGACAAATAAAACTAGTGCTCTTGAAAATTAAAGAGCAAATGGGACAGAAAAAAACCATTAAAGACATAACAGAAGAAAAGATTTTTGGAACTAGAGAAAGGCAAATTTGCATACTGAAAAAAATATACTTAATCTCAGGAAAAATTGATAGAGTGATTAATTTAACACATCCCAATAGGGCTACTGAAATTTAAGGATAAATTTAAAAAATATATGGTTTTCTAGGCAGCAAAGGTAAAATTATATTAAAAGAGAATTTAAAAAAAAAAGGTTGGTCTCAGAATACTTCACAGCAACACTTAGCGCCTGGTGTAAAAGTATGCAAATTCAGAGAAATTCATTTAGAAACTTGAGAGTAATCTACTCAAGCTCCTTTCTTGGAAATGGAACTAGACAACAAAATATAATAAACACAACATTTAAATAAAGCTCTGGAGAGTGGAGAACACTTGGTAAAATGACTATGTGTGAGCAATTTTTCCTTTGCAACACAGAACTGAGTCTAAACAACACTGGGACTAATTAGTATAAATATGAATGTTAACCTTGTCAATAATAAATTTCTAAGTAAATTGTAAGACTATCTGAAAGGAAGAATACCCACTAATTTCCTTATAAATTAATAACAAAAGATTTAGTCTAAAATGGAGATAATTCTGACTTCAACGTCAACTTTTCTTAAGGTTAAGTTATCTTTGAGGAGCTAATCATTCTTGGGTCAAATAAACATTTATTTGACATTTGGCCAATCTGTCAAGTGCATTTAAATTTCCTCTTCTTCTTAAAATTTAGGTAAAACTAAGTATAAAACCTTTTACTATGGAATAACCACTTCCACAGAGTCATATTTTTGTCTATATGTTTACCCATCTGTCTGTCTACATCATTGTATCAAGGGGCCATCTTGCATGCTATTCACTGAATACATACATGCAACATTTGCTTATTTAGTTATGCATTTATTTGGAATGACTAAGTGAAAATTTTTTTCTTCATCTATTTTCATATTGTTGAATTTTTGTAACAGTTAACATTTTAATACAAAATAGTTTTGAAATATTCTTTAAACAAACAGCAACATAGCTGCACAAGATCAGGGCTGAAGTGTTTCTATCATTCTTTATTCAGTCAACATAAAATTATAAAGAGAAGGTATAGGGTTAAGCAAACCTTTACATTCTTTTAGTTTTAGTCTAGGGAACTATGAACCTCCTGTAGGATTTATGTTGCATTTGCCTAAATTTAGAAAGGATATTTTAAAACTCAGGACTATTTTTTTTAACACCCAGAATGTTTCTGATCCATTTCTCGTGCCTTTATCGATACACTTAGAAAACATAAAATTGTCTTCATTGCAAAAAATAAAATAGAAATATTAAGGTATTTGTAAGATATTTAAAAGCCAAATAGAAATTATTTGGAACTATTTAGAATTACAGATTTTATTGCTAGCTGTTTTGATATGATTGTAGTTCATTTTCAGAATTTTTCAGGTATTCATATTTAAAATCTTGCAACTGAGAATAAAGAATGTATGACAAATTATTTACATTCATAAAGATTGCTCTGCTGATTATAGCTTGACTTCAATTGGCTTCAGTAGATATGTACTAAGTGTCTATATTGCTGGATTTTTTTTCTTTTTTTTTTGTCTTTTTGACATTTCTTGGGCCACTCCCGCGGCATATGGAGGTTCCCAGGCTAGGGGTCTAATCAGAGCTGAGCTGCCAGCCTACGCCAGAGCCACAGCAACGTGGGATCTGAGCCGCGTCTGCAACCTACACCACAGCTCACGGCAACGCCAGTTCGTTAACCCACTGAGCAAGGGCACGGATGGAATCCGCAACCTCACGGTTCCTAGTCGGATTCGTTAACCACTGCGCCACGAGGGGAACTCCAATATTGCTGGATTTTTAATGCTCTAATTATCCAGATTATGTTGCAATTTCTCTTCTAAAGTCTTAAGTTTTACCAGGATGCTGTCAATAAATACACAGTGAATGTTGACATGCTTTGATACCTGAAAGACTTGGAATGTACTGCTGATTCTCTGCCCTGCCTTGTATATATTCTGTAGTCCAAGTTCTTTTGGACATTTACTTTCATAACACTCCTTTTCAAATATCTAACTTCAATAGCAGTTTTAGCATTTACAAAAAACGAGAATGGTAACTCTTGGGTTACATTTTCTCACACTGCATTTATTTAATGTATTAGTTAATGGAGAACATAATTTTCAATATTTCAATTTTAAAATTTCAAATTTACCTGGAAACACTTCAATATCGATAAAAAAATGACTTAGTTGAAACTATGAGAAATGACAGGAGAAATTTGTTTTCTCAACCAATAAAACACCTAAAAATTAGTAGTAGACATTTAACTAACTATAAGTGAACAAAAATTAGTTTTTTTCAGTAACCAGTACAAAAAAAAAAAATCCTTGGAGAACTTTTTTATTTGGAATTATTTCTAAATATAAGAATTGCTAGTTTATCTTCGTTCATAAGAGGTCTTCCAGTATAAGCTTTAACTTGATCTCCATGTTTAAATAAACTTAGACAAAAATCTTAGAAATATCCCTAACAGAACCTAACTCCCTACATTAATTTTCGATTTGTCTAAGAATTCAGAAACATTGTCTTAAGGAGATTCTGTTAAGTAAATCCTGTCATCTACCTTTCTGACTCATTTTTTAAAAATGAATGCAAGAAACATCCATCATGAGTAACTTGACTTTCTATAAATGTAACAGTTCATAAAAATCTGTGAAACTACTACTGGGAACAAACAAATTAAACAAATGACAATGTAATATAATAAAACTGCTGTTGTCCTCCTCTGGTGGAAGAATTGCTTCTTCTGTGGGACTAATACATCTTGCAGAAACAATTTTAAATAATATGTAACATATGGATTCAGCTTTTATTATTCTTCTAAAAGAAGACAATTATATTTATGTGATAAACTGTTCAGTGTTAGTAGCATGATGTTTATATTACTGGCCACTTAAATAATCTTTGACATGCTCCTATGCGAATCAGCAGCCCTCTTCTCTTGAAATTCCTCTTACAGTTTAAGTCCCGTCTCTTTACAGTGGTGCTCATGTGCCCTTCAGCACATTAGGACTCCCTGAGACCAGTGAAGAAAAAACTTTCTTACAGCGGACATGGCTAAGGTTCACTCATCTCCTCTCCCCTTCCACGCATCTTTCATTTGAGTTCTCTCTTATCTATGAAGAGAAAGTTGGGACTTGACCGCAGGTTTTGGTGGAATGAAAGGAAAGCAACTTTCAAAATTCAGCTTTTGCTAAGGGAATGATCAAATTGGTGTTATCCATAAAAAGTTTTTCAAGTACTGTCTCCTCCTCACCCATTGGCAAGCTGGTATGAGATGTATTTTACATTACTTTTAAAGAAAAAGCTTATGGGAGAGGAGAGAAACTTGTAGACATTTGCTGAGTTGTTTTCCACAATTTATCTAAAAATGCTTAATAAGAGCAGAGAGAAGTTTGTTTCTGCATCTTTCAGCGTGACTGCCCCCTCACCCACATAGACATTTCTGAAGGAGAGAAATGAATTTCCAAATTGTCATTTTGGCTCACTCATGGGTTGCTGCTGTGTGTTTAGATAACGCTTGTTAAAAAGTGATGGAGTTTGCTCTGCCGCCTTGTGCTTCTGTAACAAATCTCTTAGAGAATATCAGTTGGCTTAGTACTTACCCATGCCCCTCCTCATTGCCCTACTGAGTGAGTTGAATAATTCTAATAATCAAAGGCACAGAGTCTGCATCTAGTTTGGAAGTGAAACCATGGGTAATTTTCAAATGTGGTGCCCTCAATTTTTTGATGAACTGTCACAGAAACAGGAATTACCACAATTCAAAAATCCCATCCACTAGCGGACAGAGATCAGCATCTGTGGATGATTTCTTCTAACCCACTACCCTCAAATTTCCTTCCCTGCCCCCCTAATGAAAACACACCCCTTTTCCTCATGCTTCTAATTTAGCACAATCATGCCTCTTACTGGCCACTGCCTTGCAGGACACCAGCTGTCAAACACGTAGATGCAAGATATGGGGGTCTGAAATATAAAGCCTTATTAATGTAAAAGATGTGCATGTTTTATGTCACGGCCAATATCAGACTCACATAAGGCTGCTCAGCATGCAGAAGCAAGAACTCAACTGCCTCATAAACACTTGAAGGAATGCTAAATGGCAGTTATCACTTTCTAGAGTCTTTAGATGAGTAATCTAATCTAATCTCTTGTCTTTCAGAGAAAGAAGTGACCCTGTTCCCATCCTTTCTAATCCCCTCCCCACCAATGTGAGAGAAGCTCCTATCCTTGGACGGTTTTAAGACATTGTCTTTGAAGATGAGATTTTGGTTTTCCATAAATTCTGAGAATCTGAAGTTGGAGGAGATGCCAAGGGAGCTCAGAATGTGCCATTTCTGGAATTGGAGCAGCCAATTTCATGCAAAAATAAACTGCATTTTTTTTTCTTTTTTTGCAATAACTTAGACTCATTTATTTGTTTATATCACTTCTGCACTAGTCCTTATGCCAGGTGACAGAGGCAAAGGTGAGATGCAATACTTGCCCTAACAGAATTCAGGCTTTTCAAGTGAGAAGGCTGAGACAGGCAAATAAATAAGTAAATGAGTGTAAAATACTAAATGCTATGAGGAAAGTATGGCTAATGAAGGAAGACCAAAGGAGGAAAAGAGGGGTTATCTCTGCCCGAGGAATTTAAGGACAGTTTCAGAGATGTGATAGTTTTGATGATTTTAGCTTGATTTTGAAGGGTGAGCCAGGAATTTGCAGGAATTTATGGGGCTGTATTCTGGGAAGGACTAGTGTGTGCAGTGGTTCATAGTTACGCACTAGCAGGCATAGCAAGTTGCTATTTTGACACCATGAGCCAAGCTCCTTGTAAAGTTAAGCTACAGAAAACTGCAGCTTGTCTAATGAATATTATGGTATATTGGGATAGATGTTGCTTGGCTCCTGCATCTTTTGGCTTTTGTGGAGCTAATTAACTAATCGACTATGCTTGAAAACATGGATTCTGTTTAAGCATGTCTATGTTTGATCTGGGTTACCAGATCCATGTCCTTAGTTAAATTCTTTATATCACTACACCTCACTCTCTTCATTGGTAGAGGGGAATGATACTGGCACCTGTTACATAGGATCATTGTGATGATCAGCAAAATAATGTTAATCAAACAGTTGGCACACACAGCACCTAGCACACAGTAAGGTTTCAATAAACATTAGTTATCATTATCACTATCACTATTAAGTATCTGTTATGTCACAAGTGTTCTTCTGGGCATTTTGAGGGTAAACATATAGAATATGATATGATTGTATCCAGGAAGATCTAGATATTTTTGGATAAGGAGACAAGGTATCGAATGTAGAATTAGTATAAAGAGAAAATTACATACATTAATTATTATTACTATGTATTTATACATGTAATGAAAACCCCTATAAAATAGAGCAATTTACTTTTAGGAATTGATTACTATAAAATAGTATGTTTTTTTTCTAAAAAAAACATGTAAAGGGAGGAAGAGTAAGGAAATAAGGTGAGTTCATTACAAGAATTTGGAACTTGAGTTTTGAAAAATGGTCTAAGCAAGGAAATCTCAGGAAAACAAAAATCCCAGAACATGGAATCTGCTGGCACCAGCAAGTCATACAGGTGGATAAAAAGGTACCATTTTGTGCCTATAATAATTATACACTTGCTTTCAGGAGCATGAGATACATGTTGTGCATGGGTTGAAAATAATAAGATGCAGTCAACTTCTGGAGAAGGCAGTGAACTCTGGAGAATTTATCTGGCTTTTGTACTAAGAGATATAGGAAATGTTCAGTTAAATTTTGTCTTTTCATTTCTTGTCTAATTGCAATGGCACAAATGAAAGACTTGACCTACTAAATACTCTGAATTGGGACAATTACTTTTACCTATCTTTGACCCTCTAATTGAATCACTACTAGAAATATTAAACAGAGGAGCCCCCATTGTGGCTGAGTGGAAATGAACCTGACTAGTATCCATGAATATGTGGGTTTGATCCCTGGCCCTGATCAGTGGGTTAAGGATCTGGCATTGCTGTGAGCTGTGGTGTAGGTCACAGATGTGGCTTGGACCCAAGTTGCTCTGGCTGAGGCGTAGCTCTGATTCGACCCCCACCCTGAAACTTCCACATGCCACAGGTGTGGCTCTAAAATAAATAAATAAATAAATAAATAAATAAATAAATAAAATACTAAATAAGTACAAATATGAAACAGAAAAAAATGCTTGAGTTTTTCCTCTACCCTTAGAATACGCCATCAACCTAGTCTTCTCCTGGTTCTGTATCCAGATTGTTGGAAAATTTGGAAATAAAAAGCCTTTTCTCATGTCCCAGTGTTCTTCCTAAATAAAAGAGACAAATGTTCTAGTTCTGGGACTAGGTGGAGGAACTCTGCGTGGTGAGAGTTGGGAAAAACTCGGAACCTTATCTGTTGCTCATTTAAGTGTGTGCCCCTCTCAAATATTTATTAACCAAAATCAAGCTTCGTCCTTTATGTTTAGAGTTGCCTTATAACACTGGCCTCTCTTGACAAAATATCTGGCTGATTTTCTCCATGGGAGGCATCTGCTTTGAGCAGTTTTTTTCTGGAAATGGGGATGGATCTGTGTCGATCCACTCATGATTACAGAAACATGGATCTTAATTAAGGGCATGATTTACATCCATGGAATACAAAGGATCAAACGGACCCACACAGAGACTAGACATGCGGTGCTCCAGCTCAACTAACTAAATACTAACATTGTTTTCTCCAGGAGAGGAAACCATGGTAGGTCAAATTCAAACACATTCAGATTTACCAAGATAGTGTCTATAATTTGAAGCAGCTACAAGTCCTCTTCTAGCAAACCTGTGTTTGAATCAGTTGTCCATTCAATAACAAATATGAATGGCAACTTTACACCCTCTGATTTAACCATCCTTGGGAAGACCATGTACTCAGAGGTCTCCTATCACATTTTAAATGCTCTTTTAAATATTCAAATTATACAATTATGACTAATTATGCAATACACTGTATTTGATTACAAAATCATAATACAGTTTTGATATCATTGTCATCTTACAGCATTTGCCTTATGCTGTGGCATTTTGAGTATTTTTGATCAAACAGTATAAATAGTACAAGTTTTGCATTCTGAGCATCTTTAAACCCACTTTAAAGAGATTTACCATCAATGCACATTTTCCATTTCGCTGGAAAAAATAAGAACTTCATAGTGTGTATTATGAAATGTTAAATATTAATACTATTTAAAGTTAATAGTATGCCAAAGAAAATGGCTGATAATACATTATACAATTAAATGCCTATCATATTAGTTCATCTGTTAACAAAATAGAATAGATTTAAATAGAAGGTCTCTGGTTTTTAGTTTTTTAGCAAGGGTTGCCCATGTATAAAAGCTAAATTATTTATTCAATTTTTTAATTGCTGGATATATCAGTTTGCAGTTGTTTGCATTATATTTAAAAGCTTTGCTGTGTGTCCATCATAAAACAACAAAAACAAACAAACAAACCAGTTTTCTCTTTATGTATGAAGGCATCTTCTTCTGTACAGGTGCCACAAACAAGGACAAAAAAATATCAGCCAAAAAATCACCTTCCTCTATGTCTAGAGAGTCATTAAGGCTTTCTTGACACTCTGGAGTCACCAAAGAGCTCAATACTACTCTGTCAGACCCTTTACTAAACTATATTTGTTATCACACCTTAACTTGATTCTGGAGTACATGGTTCTACATCATTATTCTGATTCTCATAACATTTACCTTTGCCTGTCCAAGGTTAAGTCTTTCCTTTTTAATACTCTATGTTGTAATTTTATATATCTTGGTCCATATCTGCTTGTATACCTTCATGTACTTATTATTTTTTTCTTTTCAATGATGGTAGCCTAAATATTTTAAAAGCATGGTTTTGCTCCTAAAACATTTCAAAGATTACAGATTAATTAAAAGCTAAGAACATGCTGAGCCCATGATTGTACTAGAGTGAGCTAATGAATATAACTGGGATGCAATTACCCCTTTCCTGAACCTATCGATTATAGCAAAGTTTATGTACATCATCTCCCAAAGCAATTACTGCATGTTTAATAAAAGCTACCAAACCTGATGAAATGAATTCACCTAGAGAGTTTTAAGCATGTTCAAGTATTTCTTGAAGATAAGAGCATGGCTTAAGTGATGCCCAATGTCTCTTCCACACTCCAGTCTCCTGGTATGAGACTCATTGTCTTAACAGTAAAAATTAATCTACTCATTGTGGAAAGCATCCTACTTCTGGACCTAGTGCACCAAATTTCCTCAAGGGAGCATCCTTCTCCTCCATCCTGGTTCGTATGCTCTGGATGGTACTCTATCCCTACCTCCAAGTCTGGACCTGTGACCTTTGTCTAAACCAATTTTCCCATCTGATTTCCGTAGCCCCACTGGTTGATTCATGGACATTGGTTAATAAGCCAATTTTAGTCACTAGTACTCAAGCCTGTCAAGGAAAAAGATTCCTGATGAACTAGTTAGAAGTAGCCACTATATTGACCAAGAGATGCTGCAGCTGTTTTGCCACCCTGTAGAACTTGAGAAGGAAGCCAACATGGAGGAGATTAGAGCTGAAGGATCCAGAACTAGGTCCTGATGAGGTTGTTTAAGCTCCCAATTTTAGTCACGCTTGAATCTGGATTGCATTCTGCATTTTCTAGTTACATGAAAAAGTATTTATTTTAAGTCAGTTTGGGATTGGTTTTCTATTTCCTGAAATCCAAAGAATCTCAAATGATTAACTTGTATTTTTTACTTACTCTTACCATTAAGTTGCTGAGTTTTTCAGCACCTGCATTCTTACATAGTGAGAGATCAAATTTATCAATAAATAAAAAAAGTAAATGTTTTGTCCTTATCCTCAGTGAATAGGACTATATTTTAGCTGATACAAGGAATGGGCTGAGATCTTGTACAGATGATGATTTCATCTATTTTTTTCAGGGTCTGTCAAAAAATATGTCCTAATGAAAATAAATCTCATCAACCTGAGCCCAAAGTGAAAGTAAAGTGGAAAGATGTGGTTAGGTGTACCATTTCAATTTTTCTGTATTTCATGTGACTTGCTTTTATCTCTCAGTTAGGGGGTTTGTTCTATCCACAGTTAAATGACAGTTTTATAGACAGAAAGACAGTGTATATGGTCATCTGCTAAAGTCATTAACTGGGACGGGACATTTCTTGTATGGAAGATTACCTTAGTCTTCCTGTCATTCCACTGGGAATCGACTCATACATGGTTTGCCTAATGAAAAAGAGTCAACCAAACTAGTTAAGGCATACCTTCTGCCAAAGAGGGAATTTAGTGGGCAATACATGGATAATCTTAGTGAAATGGTTAAGTCTTTTTCATCTTACACATTGTTAGAGTCAAAGCTCTTTTTGCTCTTAAGCTTCTAGGACTTATCCTGAGTTCTTCATACTTTATCATATACTCCTTCCCTCTTCTGATTCTTCCATAATGTCTTTGCTATATTCTCTAGGAGGTATATTAAGATATGTGCTATCCTGCCTGATAAATGGATTTATGTTCATTATATTTCCTTACTGTGTAAACCTCAAATGAGATTTGTATTCTAATAATCAAATTTTATAAATCCAACACCATAACCCAGAAACAGAAAATTTGTGGCAAGCACATTTAGCATCTTTTTAAAAAAGTAATGCCCATGCCATACATCACTACTGGATCACAGGACTCATTCTCTTTAGGACACTGCTTCAGTATCCTTCTTAACACAACCATCTAGTCAGCCACTAACAATCAACTGTATTTAGTATAAGAGGTAAAATCATTTGTCTTTCCTGCTTTAGCCAGATGAATTGATTTTCTAATTGTGGCATTTCAGGCACAGTGAAATGGTGGTGGGAAATTATTTTGTATATAAAGAATTTTCTTCATTGGCACATAAGAATCCACCTACACTGCTGTCAAATCAGGTTAGTCCATGAGTATTTTAAACTTGTTAAATAAGAGATATAGATTTGGGTGTTACCGAACAGTGCTTTTTATATTGTCATTTGAATATGGATGTACTGAGTGACCTAAGTGAGTTTATATTCCACCTCCTCCAGTTTAGATTATTTATAAAATAATTCAGGGCACTTCTTTGTCGAAATAACATATTCCATCTAGAGAAGGCTAAATCAAGTACTCCAGTCCCTGCTTCCTTTTCCTTCCCTCTTGCCCCCAGAATATGACTATTCATATGGGAAACAAAATACAGGCACTATTAGAATGGTATCATCTCTTATTTACTTCACAAAACAGAATACAATATGGATTGCTGTGAAATACAAATGAACTGTAATCCTCATCAGGTTTGGAAATAATGGATTCAGGCTAACATTTCCAGAAGAAATATGAAGGCAGTATTCTAAATTTCCTATTCTTTCCCAAATGAGTTTGCACAAAATGTGTCGCTAAGAAGAGTAATGTGCCCATCACATAGTGAAATTTCCCACTTGCAAAATGAAAATGAAAAGTCTGCATTTTAGGATGGCGGATTTAAACACATGCACCATGCTGTTTGTACAGGAGGGAAAAGAAAGCTCCCCCTACTGGAGCATAAAAAGGCCTCATCACTTTCCTGCACCCCGTGGCTCTATCAGATGCAGTAAGGCACCGAAACATGGAGTCTTTCCATTATCCTGCTCAGAATCCTGGTTCTCTCATCAAAATATTGCATTTTCCTCATTTCAGTTAATTAAGAGACAGCTGAACATTTCACTATTGCACTAGTCTCAGCTCTGTCTTACTGAAATGGGGGATGCAAAGGTCTTGGTTGCAAACAGACTTTCACCTGAGACCAACGGTTTTATAATCCATGCCTCTAAGGGGGAAATTTAAAAAATAAATAAAAATAATCTTTAAAGTATGTACATATATGTGCCTATATATGGTTTTCACAACACACAAGTGCATGCAGATACAGGGATTGTGAAACTTAGCATGGAAGAATTTTACTAGGGAAATTATATGCGTGGAAAGAAAAGAGAACACACAAGCACACATATGTACACACCTTAAAATTATTTTCATTTCTTTTTCATACATATATGCGGGAGGAAATGAAAATAAGGAGTCACATGATTGGTGAGGGTTTTTTTAACTGTTTGGTTATTAGCGTTCATTGACAAAACTCTAGACATGTGAAACTCAGTATATATCTATTTTATCTTGCAAGCATAAGAAGCTAATGCAAATGTAAGAGGTTAGATCTTTAGTCAAACTAAAGATAAAAATATTTTTTTCCCATGATAATATATGAGATATACCACAATATGTTTTATCAGAAGGGCAAAGGAGTATATACTGAAAAGGATTCTAATGAAAATTTTCCTCAAAAGAATTTCTAAGCTTTCACAATTGAAGCATTTGCTGTCCACAGAAAAAACATCCACATTAACCAAAATTTAGAATATTTCTACTAATTATAGTAAGATAGGGGCATGGCTGAAGGGGACATTAAGAATATTTTCCATATCTTTTCACAGTTTTAGTGTTCCTGACTTAAGACTCTTTGGGGCACTCCTCTCTCATCAGGATCAATTGGGAAGCCCTTATCTTCAAGCCATCACAGAGAATTGGAAAACACTTGCCTTTGAAATAGGCTCAAGTATAGTTCTTTATTTTCAAGACAAGGCTCATATTTTCGTTCTTTTTATTCTTTGACATAAAACCTGGGATTTGTCACCCCTTCAGAATTAGCAAAAAATAATGTATTCTCTCTTGCTCCTTTGGACTAAGCAAATGACCTCTTCTAGGTTCAACAACAAAGAAGGTCTCTGAGGCTTTTGGCAATGGAGACTTGGTCAGCAAGGTTCCCACCCTGAGAAATCTGAGGCATTGCACTCACATGGTTTTGAGAATCATACTGATTGGATTTTTGACCAGAGGATTCCAAATTCCAAAATCTCTGTGAGGGTAAGGGGAGTGTCTGGGTGCTAGCGAGTATGGCTATAAAAACAGAGATCGTGCACGCAAGATGTTCTTTGCCTGTTTTCTTATCTCCCTTAATGGTTCAAATGCAACTATTTTCAAAAAAGGCCATCCATACAGTCTAGAAACCATCCTTGGTTATAACCACTACTGTTTACACACATTTTCAAGAAAATAATACAAACAGTCACAGACTGAAAATAGTTCAGAAAATTTTTCTCCTTTCCGATTTTATTAAATGTAAAATATAAAAGATGCAATTTTTCTATAAGTGGACAAAATATGATTACATCTGAGGTGAGTGAGGGAAGTATATGTCAGATTTGTCATTTCTTCCCAACAAGTAGAACTGAGTTACCTCTTATAAAGGAAGAGTGTACCTCTAAACACACTATACTAGGTATGTTGGAACCCATAAAATTTCCAATTACTGCTTCAGAATTTATTGTGCACATATGGAAAATAATACTTGTAAAACAGAAAGGGGTTTGTGCCTTGTGCTGTCAATACTGTGAAGGATGGGGTGATTATAAAGCAAATTAACAATACTTTTAAATGTGCATTCACTTATCTTTCCAATTAAATCCTTGTTAAACAACTGCACAGACAGTAATGGCGCTTCTGCAAAGCACTGATCAAGACAGTTTTATTGTAATTTTTACTCTGTAACAATTAATCAAGTAGGCATTTTCTTTATTATTAAATTATTTAGTTAATAAATATTCTCAATTGGCTAACATATTTGTAGTTTACATGTTATTTTTGATTTTCCAGCCGTGGAACATATTTGGGAATATTTCCATTCTCAAGCAGAGGGACCATTAAGGGATGTGATTTTATAAATTTCTTTTCTCTCGAAGAATAACTGTGAACAAGAGAAGTCCTTGAAACTTTAAACCATTGAAAAACCCTATTTCAACCATTTTATTTTGTAAAGGATGCAAACACATTGCTTTCAGCAGATAAGAAATGAGAGGTTTTGCTCTATGGCGTCTTTATGTTGGGGTAAGCATTAAAATTACCATTTTAAAAGTTCATTAATACCAGTTACAGACTTTTGAGTCATGAGGCTACATTTCCTTTTCTTATCCTAGTGAAATAAAAGAACCTGAACATTATTTCTTCTACAAACATACAAGGTGGTATAAATGAATACACAGATACATCTAAAATATTTTGTCCATTTTTCCATTTCCATTTTTTGTAATTTGGAGGTTTGAATGTATCGAGCTAGTATACTTCACTTTTAAAATGCTTTAGATGGTTCTTTATATTGTCTTTTGTATTTCAATTATATTTTAGATATTTTAAAATTTATGATTAGGAGAAATGACTAGATAACTAGATTAGTATTAAGAACAGAAATTACACCTGAATTTAGGATTCAGGAGGACTATATTAATTCAACAGTAAGAATAAACATATGAGAAGTATAGCTTTTTCTTGAGTCATAAAAAGAAAATTCCAGGCATAGCTGGTCTAAGAGGTGTGATTTGAGGTGAGTCAACATTTCTTGTTGAAAATACCCTATAAAGAAACCTGATATTCTCACTACTGGCCTGATTATAGAAGGCCCCTTATATTAGGCTATTATGTAGTAAAATGCCTGAACTAGTACACTCAGATTAACAGATTGTCACCTTGGAAAGTCCAAGCAAGCAGACTCTTGGGAATGGGGACGATAAAGTTCAGCAGAGGGTAAGAGGAAAGGGAGAGGGACGGAAAGAATAGAGAAACTGGTTGGGTGCTTTGGGAATGAGTGTGGAGGAAGTAGGCTCATTGAGGCTCAGTGTCTTTGGAGATGTCAGAGGTGAGGGTGAAGTGACTTGAAAGCTCTAAAGAACATGTGGTCCTTCTATGCTCTGATTGATGACTGACCCCAATTTCAAGTCAGGTAGCTTTCTGGGGTAGATGTGTAATGCTAACACCAAGGCATACACCTCTTTTGGCTGAGTATTTGGCAAGCACAAATTACAGGTTCTGGCAGGTACAACTTTACTGAGGGCCTAAAATGTGGTTGGCACATGATGGCATAATGGGAAATCCGCAGGTAAGTGTGAAGCTCTCTTCACTTCCCAGCATCTAACAGTCAGGAAAGGAAGAGATGCGATGCAAAATAGACTAAACCTATAGAAAGGGAGAAAATGTTTGCAAATGAAGTGACTGACAAGGGATTAATCTCCAAAATATATAAACAATTCCTGCAGCTCAATATCAAACAAATAAACAAACCGCATTAAAAAATGGGCAGAAGATCTAAACAGACATTTCTCCAAAGAAGACATATGGATGACTAGAAAAATAAAAAGGAAAGATGTTCAAGATCACTAAGTATTAGAGAAATTCAATAAAAACTACTATTAGGTACTACTTTACACCAGTCAGAATGGCCATCATCAAAACGTCTGCGAACAATAAATGCTGGAGAGAGTATGGAGAAAAGGGAACCCTCTTACACTGTTGGTGAGAATGTAAATTGGTGAAACCGCTATGGAAAACAGTATAGAGGTTCCTCAAAAAACTGAAAATAGAACTATCATAAGATCCAGCAATTCCACCCCTGGACATCTATCTAGAAAAAAAATGTGTCTTGAAAAGATATACATACTCCAATATTCACTGTTGCAATATATACAGTAGCCAAGGCATGAAAGCAAACTAAACATCCATCAGCAGAGGAATGGATAAAGATGCGGTACATACATACAGTGGGATATTACTCAACCACAAAAAAAGAATAAAATAATGGCATTTCAGCAACATGGATGGACCCAGGAATTATCATACTAAGTAAAGTTAGACAGTGAGAGACAAACATCATATGCTATCACTTATATGTGGAATCTAAAAAAAAGGGTACAAATGAACTTACTTGCAAATTAGAAATAAGACTCACAGACTTTAGAAAACTTATGGTTACCAAAGGAGAGAGGTAGGGGGGCAGCAGACTTGGGGTTTGGGATGAAAGTTTTCTAAAATTAGGTTGTGGTGATGGTTGTACAACTATAAATATAAAATAATTCATAAAAATAGACTAAACTCAGTACTTAACTACAAGTACAAAATGCTACAGGAATACAGTGAAAGAAGAAGCTAATTCCTCTAGAGATTTATTCCAGGAATCATGAGATTTCTCTTAAGCAGGTGAGTTTATCCCTTAGCAAAACCAATGGCCGTGTGCCTTTTGCTCAGAAAGACAGATCTACTGTTCCTTCCATTGGGGCCAATCAAATAATAACCTACATACACACTCTAGTCTCTAAGGCTGATGGCACATGGAATTCCAACATCTTGAGCAGAGAAAGGAGAGTGACTGTCCCTTATGACTGTCAGAATATTAAAGGAATGAATTAATTAGAAGAGAGAACAAGGCACTCACTAAGGAAAAATGTAGCAGGGAGTGGTGAGACAAAAAGACAAACGATCTAGAGAAATGTAAAAGATGAGATAGTGAAACAGCAAGAAAAACTGCTATTTAAACAAAATTATTCCAATGGGCTTTCTAGAATCTCATGGACATTATGTTAAGTAGACTATCATGCACCCTGCTCGCCCTGTAGGCTCCGAGATGGAGACCAGGCATTAAAAGACCATAGCCGGGCTTTAAATATAGTTCATCTCTAGATTACCATGAGACATGTGGTGACCTCTGGAAATACCAGCTGAATGAGACAAATGCACCTTTCAGCAAGTCGTTAAACTCATCAGGATTTTGGTTCATCTACAAAGTAAAGAGCTTTCTTATAAAGATCTGGTGAGATTGAACTGAAAATGCTTTAGAAAACGCAGGTATGGACATTCCCCTGGCACCTTCTAAGTGGACTTACCTAATTCTTTGAAACAAAACATGTATGTCCTTTGTTATTTCAAATTTGTGTTAATTATAGGATATTAGAAAATGGTTTAGAAAAAAAGAAGACAAAGTCACTAGTACCTAGTCTAACATTTTATGCATTTCTTGCCATTGTTTCCACAACAGAGTTCAGGAATATGCAATGAAATAGTCCATTTAGAGAGTGATCTCTAGCATGTGCAAAATGCCCCTTCTTCTTTTTAAAGAAAATGTCCCAACTTGGGATCTGATCAATACATTAATTCAAATGTGTAGAGACTCTATCAGGTGTAAGATATTCTTCGAAGTGAGGGACAGACAGACTTAAAAGATATAATCTCTTCTCTTAAGAAGTGTTCAGTGTGTTGAGAAGATAAGATATGCACTTAATTTTTGCTAATTACATTTGATAACAAACACAATGTGAGATTTTTGTGATCTGAGTAGTTAATATGGGAATTAACAGGAGCAGCAATTCCTCCGGGCTATGGTGATCCAGGGGAAATTTGAGTGACACTTAAATAAGGAAGACATGAGATTAGCCCTTTATGAAATATTCTTTCCTTTTAAAAGTTATATACCTCATTGTATTAAAATAAAGGTCTCCATTAGAATGGGTGTCAGGAACACATTTTGATATAACTTCCATTTCTACAGGCATCCCTTGAAGTTATAGGTTCAGTTCCAGAACACAGCAATAACGTGAATACCACAATAGACTGAGTCACATAAATTTTCTGAACTTCCAGTGAATATAAAAGTCATATTTATACTATACTTATAAGTCTTATAAGTATGCAATGTCATGTCTACAAAACAATTAATTTTAATTCAAACCTTAATTAAAAATACTTTAATGCCCCCCAAATACTAACCATCATCTGAGCTTTCAAAGCATAATCTTATTGTTGGTAGAGGGTCTTGCCTTGATGTTGATGGCTGCTGACTGATCTGGGTGATGGTTGCTAAAGGTTAGGGTGGCTGGGGCAGTCTCTTAAAATAAGACAATGAATTTGCTGTATTGATAGACTTCCTTTTACAAACAAGTGCTCTGTAGCATGAAATGCTGTTTGATAGCATTTTAGCCAAACTAGAACTTCTTTCGAAATTGGAATCAATCCTCTCAAACTCTACCACTGCTTTATCAATTAAGTTTAGGTAATATTATAAGCCTTTGTCACCATTTCAAAACTCTTCACAGCATCTTCACCAGAAGTAAATTCCATCTCAAAAAACCAGTTTCTTTGCTCATATATAAAAATCAACTTCTCACCCAATCAGATTTCATCATATGATTGTTGCAATTTAGTCACATCTTAGGCTCCACTTCTAGTTCTCTTGCTATTTCTACCACATCTGCAGTTATTTCCTCCACTGAAGTCTCGAACCCCTCAAAGTCATTCACAAAGTTTGGAATCAGCTTCTTCCAAACTTCTACTGATGCTGATTTTGACCTCTTCCCATGATTCATTAATGTTCTTAGGGCATCCAGAATGGTGAATCCTTTCCAGAAGGTTTTCAATTTACTTTGCCCAAATCCATCAGAGCAGTCACTATCTATAGCAATATATATATTTATAGTATTGCTATGTGTGTATACATATTTTCTTTTCACAGCTGCACCTTAGCATATAGAAGTTCCCAGGCCAGGGACTGAATCAGAGTTTTGGCCTACACCACAGCCATGGCAACACTAGATTCGAGCTGCAGCCAAGAACTACACTGCAGCTTGCAGCAGTATGCTGGATCCTTAACCCAGTGAGAGAGGCCAGGGATCAAACATGCATCCTTACAGAGACTTAGATCCTTAACCTGTAGAGCCACAATGGGAATCCCAGCCACTATACAGTTTTATGAAACCTATTTCTGAAATAATAAGCCTTGAAAGTCAGAAGAACTCCTTACTCCAAGGGCTGCAGAATGGATGTTGTTAGCAGGAATTAAAAAAAAATCATTAATCTCATTGTACATCTCCACCAGAGCTATTGGGTGTCCAGGTGCAATGTCAATGAGCAGAAGTATTTTTAAAGGGATATTCTTTTTCTGAGAAGTAGGTCTCAACATTGGGCTAAAAGTATCCAGTAAACCGTGTTTTTCAATAGATGTGCTGTCGCCCTGACTTTGTTGTTTCGCTTATAGAGAGTAGAGGCAGAGTGGATTCAGTATAATTCTGAAGGGCCCTAGGATTTCCAGAATGGTAATTAAGCATTGGATTCACCTTAAAGTCACCAGAGCATTAGCACCTAACAAGAGAGTCAGCCTGTCCTTTGAGGATTTGAAGCCAGGCATTGACTTCTCTTCTTTAGCTATGAAAGTCCTAGATGGCATCTTCTTCCAATAGAAGTTGTTTCACCTGCATTGAAAATTTGTTTTTTAGTGTAGCCATCTTCATTGATTATCTTTACTAGATTTTCTGGGCAACTTGCCGCAGCTTCTACATCAGCACTTGTTGTGTCACCTTGCGCTTTGATGTTATGGAGATGGCTTCTTTCCTTATACCTTATGTACCAACCTCTGATAGTTTCAAACTTTTCTTCTACAGCTTCCTTACTTTTCAGCCTTTGTAGAACTGAAGAGAGTTAGGGCCTTGCCCTGGATTAGGTTTTGGCCTAAGGGACTATTGTGGCTGGTTTAATCTTGTATCCAGACCACTAAAACTTCCTCCATATCAGCAATTAGGATGTCTCACTTTCTTATCATTCAAGTGGAGTTGAACTTTTAATTTTTTAAAAGAATTTTTTTTTTTTACATTCAAAACCTGGCTAACTTGTTCAAGAGGCCTAGCTTTCTGCCTATCATGGATTTTATCATGCATTCCTCAATAAGTTTAACCATTTCTAGCTTTTGACTTAAAGTGAGAAGCGTGTGACTCTTCCTTTTATTTGAATACTTAAATGCCTTTGAAGGATTATTAATAGGCCTGATTTCAACACTGCTGTGTCTTAGGGAACAGCAAAGTCCATGGAGAAGGAGAGACAAGTGAATGGTTGGTTGTGTGGGATAGTCAGAATATTTATGGATTAAGTTCACTGTCTTACATGGGCATGGTTAGTGGAGCCCCCAATAATTACAATAGCAGCATCAAAGATAATGAATCACAAATCACCATAACAGTAGTTATAATGAAAAAGTTTGAAATATTTTGAGAATTACCAAATGTGACACAGAGACACAAAGTGAGCAAATGCTGTTAGAGTAATGACGTTGCTAAACTTGATGTACAATAAAACAAGGCATGGTGTAGCATATTCCAGTATAACTGGCTCATTATTTTACATGATTAACTCATCCCAAAATAAGAGATAGTCTTATTTAAGATGAGAAAGTTGGCCTGTGAAGGTAAGTGACTTGAGCAAGAGGACACTTGGGGGTGATACGGAAACTGATCCAGGCTTTCTAACTCCTGGACCTCAGTATTCTCATTGCACTTAACTGCCTAAAGGAAAAGAACAGACTTGTGGTTACCAAGGGGAAGGGGGAGGGAGTGGGATGGGTTGGGAACTTAGGGTCAATAGATGCAGACTATTGCCTTTGGAATGGATTAGCAATGAGATCCTGCTGTGTATCACTGGGAGCTATGTCTAGTCACTTATACATGGAGCATGACAATATGAGAAAAAAATGCATACATGTTTGTGTAACTGGGTCACTATGCTGTATGGTAGGAAAAAAATGTATTGGGGAAATAACAATTGATTACAATAAAAAAAAGAAAAAAAAAAGAGAAATTGTTCAAAATTCACATAGAACAGGAAACAGATTCGAATATGACATTTACCTCATGTAAACCAGTTACCATTATTACATCTTGACTGAACTACTATAAAACCTCCTAGCTGTTCCCCTATTTCTATTTTTGTCCTCTACAATTTATTCTCATAGAAGTCAGAATGATTTTAAAATATATAAATCAAATAAGATCATTTCCTGATTATTCCCCCACCCCCCTCCATCCCAGTGACTTTCCACTGAATTTGTAATGAAAGACCAAGCTCCTTATCTTGATCTGCCAGGGCCTCCCTGGGCTGGCTTTGGCCCCCTCCTTGATGTCTGTGTACTGAAGTCATCCAAGCCCTCATTCCCTTGGACCAGTTTCCCTTTGTCTGCTCTGCTCTCCCCTCCCCATCTGTGTTTATCTCTCTTTCCTGTCAGGTCAAGTCTCTGCTCAGATGGCTCCTTCTTAAAGAGATCATCCCAGACCATCCAACATGAGGACTTTTCTGCTCACCTACCAACCCCCACCAGTTAATCTAACACATCCCCATCCTGACTCTCAACTTGGTCTGTAGGCATCTGGTGTATCTGATTATTATTTCTCTTTTGGCACCAAAATGAACAGTCTGCCAAAGCCTCATGCCTCAGGGTTCTCCTCAGTACCCAAAAGGAGCCTGACTCACAGAAGGTTTTGGACAATATTTTTGAATGAATACATTCCCATTTGAAGTTGTTCTTAGGCTAATTAAAGCCTTATTTTATTCCCTAGACTAATTTTCCTCCTTTCTTAACTCTTCTCATATACTTTTCTACTCATATACTTCTTCTTGTATATTTTTTGGCCAAAGTGGGACTGACAGAGTCTTAGGGAGAAGCAATGTCAATGAGAGAAATCACACTGTGGAAATTCATATAAGACAGGTGAGTCCTGAACATGGTCTTACCACTTGGGTTGGAAATCACCCATTATTTAGGGGGTCTTTCTTGGCAGAATGGGCCAGGCTATTATGGCAGGCTCTGGTCGTCCATCTTGACAGCTGCCTCTTTTTTTGTTGTCAAGTCTTTCCTATATGGTCCATGTCAGACAATCAGATTGTGACTATAGTGGAGGTGGGAAGTGGGGAGAAGTTTATGGGTCATTGGCCCATCTGGACACGGACTCTCAAATTCTGGAGTTTTTTTCTTGGGGCTGCATTTTTTTCTGGTCCTAAAAGCTAAAGCTACTGTTCAATTAGAGCCTAATCATCACTGGTGGTCCAACATTACTCATTAATTTACTTATGGAATTTATTCATATTCAACAAAGACTTATTTGAAGGATATTACATGACTGGTCAGTAAGAACAGGATACTCAGGTGACCAAAACAGACAAGATATTGCTTGTATAGAGGCCACAGTGTAGAGAAAGAAGGCAGTCACTGAAGCAACAAATGAAAAGCAAGGCGGTTTCGGAGAGTATTCATTCTGAAGAAAATAAAATAGGGAGGTGGAGAGTGACTGGGTGGGTAGGGCAGAGGCATGTTTCAGACCCATTAGTCAACAAAGGCCTTGCTAACAAGATGATTTGAATATTTAGAAGAGTGGGTGGTCTTGGGGTGGGGGGGGAGGGGTGTGAAGGAAGCACGGTTCAGGTACACAAGAGCAAAAGCCAAAGCCCTGGGAAGGAAATGAGCTTGATGCATCTAAGGAAGGAAGGAAGCTAGGATGGTTGGAAAATAATGAGATGAGAGAAAGAGTGGTACATGGTGAGATAGGAGAGGTAGGAAGGAAAAAGAATCTGGAGCCTGCAGATCCTAGTATTTTCTTACTAATTTAAATTGACTAGATTAGCAGTCTTCTTGGCTATTGGATTTGAATATCCATGGTAATACAGGCCCTATGTCAAGGAGGACTTCATCTGTTGTATTTACTGCTGCAATGAGAAGTGGTTTTTGGTTCTTTGATGTTAAAAAGAAGAAAATGTTTCTCTTCCCCCTCCCCAGTGGTAAATTGAATCCAGCAACCAGCAATATATTCTTTGTAGTAAGTTTAAAATAGGTTCACTCTCTGACTTCAAAACATATTAACTTTGTGACCTTAGAAAAGTTACTTAGTCTTTCTGAAACATGATTTTCCTGTGTGACTAATGTGGATAATAAAGTTCATCTACTTTGCAAAACTTTATGAGGGTTAGAGGTAACTCTGAATGTGCATACCTGCCATGTAGTAGATTCTCAATTAAATATTAATTATCATCAGCATCAGTATCACTCTGTTGCATATTTTAAATATTATTTACTATTTAGTTTTGTTAGCAAGTCCTTAGGTAAAATATCTTTCCTTTTCATTTATTCCTGAATCTATAATATTGGGAAAGGACTGCAGCTCTGAAAAATGTCAGTAATTTAATCATAATAATAATAAACATGTTACATTCATGGCATTCATTTCTTAGTTATACTCCAAATCATAACTCAGAGTTCATAAAAGTTAACATTATTACATCAATCAATAATCAAAGCGAACACCTCTCATCAGTACAAAATTGGTTAACAAAAAAAAGGTTCAGAGTATATTTCTGCTTTACTTAAACATGAATCTCACATGTCTTATGGCTTGTAGGTCATGCCTTCTCTAAATAAGTAGAATAGAACTAGCTGGGTCTTGTGCAAGGATTCCCAAACCTGGCTATGCACCTGGCTCACCTGGGAAGTTTTTCAGTAAAAACACATACATATAGCTCCAATCTCTGCCCTTTTCCATCTGAAATTTTATGACTGGGCTCCAAAATCTTTTCAAAAGCTCTACTACTTAATTTTTGTGGCAGACAAAATTTAAAATGATCCTTGGTACTCCTGGGCTCAGTGATAAATGAACCCAACTAGTATCCATGAGGATGCAGGTTCTATCCCTGGCCTTGCTCACTGGGATTCAACATTGCTGTGAGCTGTGCTGTAGGTCACAGATGTGGCTTGGATCCTGCATTGCTGTGGCTGTGGTGTAGGCCAGCAGCTATAGCTCTGATTCGACCCCTAGCCTAGGAACCTCCATATGCCATGGGTACAGCCCTAAAAAGACAAAAAATAAAAATAATAAAAATAAAATGATCCCTGATTATCTCCTCCTTCTTGTGTTCATGCCTTATATAATCTCCTCTAGGGTATGAAGAACTGTGACTTGCTTCTAACCATCGGAATGCACAAACTTACTGAGCTATAACCTTTATGATATCTTAAAAAAGATTATAACTTCTTTAGTCACCGTTCTCTCTCCCTTGCTTCTTTGATAAAGAAAGCTGTCATGTTGCGATGGCTTATGGGGAGGTCCACAAGGCCTTAGCTGATAGCCAGTAATGATGAGGGCCTAAATTCAACAACCCACGCAGAACTAAATCCTGCCAACAATCATGGGAGCTTGGAAGCAGACCTGTCCCCACTTGAGCCTCCAGATTAGGACCTATGCCTGGTTGATACCTTGATTGCAGCCTTATGGAGGACTTGGCTAAACTATGTCCAGACTTCTGACCCACAAAAACTGGGAGATAATAAATGTGTGTTGCCTTAAGTAGCTAGTTGGTGGTAATATGTTATGCAGCAGTAGATAACCAGTACAGCTCTGAAATATAGTCAGGGTCAGGAACTAGTGTTTTAAAGCTTGATTAGAGCAGAAGTAAGTATGGTGTGTTCTTCCACTAATTTTTAATGACTACACATTAATTCTGATAGTGATGATAATGATTTATGGTAGGATGGATTTTTATAACAATCTTTAGGGATTTCCTTGAAGATAGGGAGTTGCACAACTCTGACAGATTTAATTTCTGGACTCAATTTCTGGACCCACTGGAAAAGCCACGACTAAATTAAAACCTAAAATTTCAGTAGACTTCACTCCCTTCTCCAGTGAACATGAAGAACAGGAGGCTGTTCTTGTGGAATCTGGAATCTCCCAAAGCCTAAGGTTAAGATAAAGCCAAGTTCCTCTTTTGTGTTCAGGAACCCCAAATTCCTACAAATTTGGCTAGGAATGAGACAAATCATTGGATAGCAGGGGGTCGCCAAAGAAAAATAATCTTATTATCATCAGAGAAAATGCCATAATATGGAAGCCAAAATCCAAAATGTTTTATTATTAACATTTAGTATCATATTATTATCAAGACAACTAAGTAATATTGCTCTGATTTCCTGTAACCACTTGTCATCTTAGTTAAAGTTAATACTGATTATCACTTGGATGATTCAGAATTTTTTAAATCTTCACAATTTCATGATCATCCCCATTTTGGAAATGAAGATTCTGTGCCTCAAAGGGTTAAGACAGTTCCCTTCAGATCAACAAACAGCTCAGAGTCAAGATAACAGGGTAGATCCGTGGATAATTAGCCAGTGCTCTTCCCCCACTGATGGTGTCCATCTTTAATTGTTTCACCAGAGTTCAATCAGCTCCTTATTGCTGGGTATGCAATGAACTATAGAATATAGTTCACCATATATATGGGTGGTATAATTTCACTTCATATTAAGTAGCCAGAAATTGTGTACTTTAGAGACTAGATGTCTTCAGAAAGTTGTAATTAGAATATTATGTGAAACTAAAAACTATATAAATTTGTATGCATGTGTAGAGCTTACTGTTTCAATGTCCATGTTTAGCATTATGTACTAATGACAAATACATTTTCTTAAGCAGCTAGAAAGCAATACAAGTTTTGGGTTCAATAATCTTTGAGCTCTTTGACTCAATGTAGCTGAAAAATGAGGTCTAAGAAAGTTTCCAAAGGCCTGAACCATGTTAGAGTCTGGCCCTTTTATGATCAAGTGATCTTTTCAGCTTTAATGGGAAAAATAAATCATTGCTAAAAGATAATCTTGACACATGAAAGCCAGAAAGGTGCAATATCAATGATTTGACTTACCAAAAAACCGCCCTGTGGAATAGGATAAAGCAAATAACATTGTTTTGTTGTTGCTGTGGTTGGCGGTGAGAGGGAAGTAGGCTTAAGGAAATACCTCGTTTTAAAAATAATAAGAGGTCAATATAAACTCACTTAATAGAAAAATGAATGGACTTGATACAAGGGCTATTTTATGAGAACAGAACTAGAAGTTTTGAAAGCCTTTTCCAGATCTTTTTCTGTTTCATCCAATTGCTTATTTCATGATGAAACTGCCAATTGTTCACATTCTTTCTCTCTTTCTTCTTCTTTTATTCAATTTTTGATGCTGCAAGTAATATGAAAAGCACAAGGATAGCTACTAAACTTAATGCTTTGCTTTCTTTGCTTTGTGGTACAAATCTATATAAAAGTAGTTTAGATATAGTTGGCAACACAAAATTGTTTCTCCAGTAGTTTATTTTCAAGGGAGCTTATTCTTAGCATGTTCAAAATAAGCAAATTCATCTCTTTAAGCCAATATTTAATTTGGACTATTATGCCAATAAGATCTGGGTGAATAAAGATATGCAAAGTACAAGACTGTAAATTAATGGGGAAAAAAATCCTTTTCCATTTTAAAATAACGCACACAATCGTATGCACACACACACGTACACACACCCACACACCCAATTAAGATTCTTGGCCATGTAGATTTATGGCATTTATATATTTTGTTCCTCTGGGTGTGAAAAAGTGAAGGAGGGTGTCCCTAAGAATGTTCCTTTAAATTATTTTTCTATATACAGAAAACATGTCTAAAATTCTGGTAAGAAGTAACTTCCTCTAGTTCAGAGAAATGCTTAGAGGGAATATTTGTTATTATGTACTAAGAAACACCAGTTTGGAAAATTCCCAGTCAGTTCTTCCCTTAGTGCCTCATAGTTCTCCTATTGGCTCATGGGCTTGGAAACTTCATAGTTAATATTTTCCAAAAAGGATGCCAGCCTTCCTTGTCCCCCACCCCCCTTTTTTTAAAGGTTAAAGAGAACATCGAATACCAAAGAGAGTCTGAACTGTATTTGGTGTTTGAGCAATGGCTAGAAGGGCAGCTTAAACCAGAATTTTGATGTCAGAGGGAGGGTTAATTCAGAATGTGCAATTTCTAAGTCCCACTGTCCAAAGTTTTCAAGACAGTTATGGAGCATCCTTAGTGCTAAAGCCTAGCCTTTGTAAAATTACGCGCACACACAAAAAATCATCACGTCACAGATCATTCCAAAGAATCAGTGCAGTGTCACAGGCTGATGACAAGTTGACATCTAAGGTCATAGTCTCGTTTTCTTTGGGGGATGCCCTCACAGAATGGAAGAGCCACATCGGCAAAATGTCACTGAAAGCTGTCACTAAATACAACAGACAAGGGAGTGCACTGCTCACTAATGCATCAACTGCCCAGGAAATCTAGAATCCTTGATGCCTTTCTTGAAGGTTGCAACAGAATATTTTGTTAAAGTAGCTTCTTAGTCCAAACATGGACCCTACAGAGAATAGCAGTGCCTGGCTTCTTCCTTACTAAGGTGTTTAGTGTTTTCCCAGGCATTTCTCTTTCTTTAAAGGTTTTAGCCAAACTCTTATAACAGTACTTGCCACAAATACCAGAAAACGGAAAGTCACTAACAAATGCATAAAGCATGAAAAGACTAGCCTCCACTTTTTTTTTTTTTTTTAATGGCCACACTGTGGCATATGGAAATTCCCAGGCCAGGGATTGAATCTGAGCTGCAGCTGCTGCCTATGACACAATTGTAACACTGCCCTTGGGATCAAACTCTTGGCTCTATAGCTACCTGAGCTGCTACAGTCTGATTCTTAACCCACTGTGCCACAGTGTGGAACTCCTGATCTCCATTTTTGTAAGGAGGTAGTCAGCAGTTAATGAATGGGAAATGCCAAATCACAGCAGTGATTTTCAGTATAGACTCTGAGGCAGAGATCTGGGATCTAGTCCTAGCTCCCTCACTTACTTGCCTGATGACTTTAGGACATTATTTAACATTTCTAAGCCTCAGTTTCCTCAACTGTAAAATGGGAACAATAATAGCACACATTTTATGGAATGGCAGAAAGGAGTAAATCAAATGATATATAAGTAAAGCACTTAGTAGAGTGCCTGGTACATAATAAATTATGAAAATACATTAGCTAATTTTATAATAATAATTATTATCATCATCATTACTAGTTATAATTAGGAAATGCTTTTCAAAGTGATCACTTTGAATTTAACTTGTATGCCATCTGATCTGGAAGTATAATAAGGGTATCCAATTCCTACTGATTTAGTGAGTCAAAGAGAAAACCAAAACAAATTGAATCATTCAACTGGTGTATTTAGAATTGCTGATGATTATAGTATTCAAGAAAGTTAGTGAAATACATAAATTGCAATTAAACTGTTCTTGAAAATCCCCAAAATCAGTTTTCATTTGTCTAGTCTAATGGTGGGTAGGGCTTGTTCATTTTAAAAATGTACATTTAGAATCTTCTAAAAAGGAAACATTGTGGAGTGTGAACATGGAGGAGATAAAAGGTATTAATACAAAGAGAGCATGCCCAAGCCAGCCATGTTCCACCTTTGAATACAGCAAAAAAATGCACTGCATTCATACGTCCCTTTATTTGTTTCACGGAATTATCCCTGCACTGCCAATTTATTTCCTTGTATGCATGGGTGTGAGTGCAGGAGCGCTCGCGTGCATGCGTGCACACACACACACACGGGGGGAGGGTCACAATGTACACATTCAGCCTCTTTGTATCCATCACTAATTCTCTTCTACATCAGCTTGGCTGTCAGCAACCAGCATGTAGATGGAGAGGATGGTATGGTGTCACTACCAATGTCACAGGTCCACTCCTGAAATTGCATTCACAACGTAATCTGATTAGCAAAATTTGAGAAAAGCTGGCATATACATATCTTTTATCATTTAATTCAAAAACTCCACAACACAACTTGGACAAAATCACTATACCAAAGGTCCTAATATAGCATAATTTGTGTTGAGTGTTTTGCATTCTGACAATGCTATAAACTAGGAAGACAGTTTACTGACAATTCTGTGCTACCAGATACCAACTCAGGCCTCTGTCCAGCTTTACATTGTCAACTCTTATGGAAACATGAGCAGTTACACAGCCCCAGAGGATGCTGAAGTTTGGATTGCAAAAGATGAGATGGACAGATTTCATATTTTCATTGCAGGCTTTTTTTTTTTTTTTTTGCCTTTTCAAACTGCTGAGTATAATTTTTTTTTTTTAAGGCAGGAAATGCAACTAGTGTTTGTTTCTAGCATGACTTCTGTTTTGAGACTTCTTTTTTGTAGAAGAAATGTGTTGCCCAGCTGTCTAGAATCCCAATCAGGATATGGTTTCAGTATGAAATATATTACAGGAATGATTTTAGCTAGTTATAAACAGGAATGGTTATAAAAAGCTGGGGCTATTTTATCCAATTTTTATCCACAGAGGGTGTACTCTGGTTCAGTCCAAACGGGCTAAATACGTGAGGTAAAGTTTAGTTCTGTTTTTTTGCCCAGGAAGGAGAGTAATTGTGAAAGACAAAGGTGCATATTAGTGAGCAAACAGAGCAAACAGATTCTCAGTTACAGAGATTCTCAGAAATAGGAATCCTGTAGCCACTGACCAAAAACACTGCATTTAACACTTCAAACCAAGTTGAACTGCTGGGGAGGTTAATAATCCTCAGTATTAATACTTCTATTTGCCCCCCCCACACAAGCATATATTATACAACAAATATTAAGAGCTCCCATTTGTTCCAGCAATCCCACTCCTGGGCATCTATCCAGAGATAACCATGACTCAAAAAGACACATGTACTCCAATGTTCATTGCAGCATTATTTTCAATAGCCAATGCATGGAAACAACCTGTCAGAGGAGTGGATAAAGAAGATGTGGTACATATATACACCGTGGAATATTAGCCATTAAAAGGAATGAAATACCGCCATTCTTAGCAACATGGATGGACATAGAAATTATCATGCTAAGTGAAGTCAGTCAGACAGTGAGACACAAACATCAAATGCTTTCACTGACGTGGAATCTGAAGAAAGGACACAATGAACTTCTTTGTAGAACAGATACTGACTCATAGACTTTGAAAAACTTATGGTTTCCAAAGGTGACAGTTTGGGGAGTGGGGGATGTGCTGGGTTTGTGGGATAGAAATTCTATAAAGTTGGATTGTGATGATCATTGTACAGCTATAAATGTAATAAATTCATTGAGTAATTAAAAAAAAAAAAAAAGAGGTCCCTGTATGGAGGCTCCAGGGCTACTGGTGGTTGGTGAGGGAAGATACAAAGATGATCTAAATCCTACCATTTTGGTTGTACAGAAATTCAAGGAGGAGACAGATGTTTCATCCCATCTCCTCTTTTTTTACATCAAGACTTTCATATTTTAATGTTTCTAAAATATAATCACGGAATATATTGGATTAAATTCTCTCTAAAAGGTGGCATTAAATCTCTGGATCCTTTAATAGATGGGATTTTTGAAGTTAGATGTGCCTGTAAGATGGCAAATTTAACTACCAAGGGTAATGGGCACAAAAAGAAGAAATCTGACTGAAGGAAAGTTGCAGACTTCCTGAAGAAAATTATTTACAATCTGGGCCTTGAAGAATAAGGTGAAATGTAGTCAGGCAGGAAGCTTGTATACCTGGGATGGGAAGGAAAAGACAGGAGGATGCTTAAAGTATATGGAAGAGAGTATGCAAAGGTATGAAGAAATGAAACAGTATGTAAATATGGAAGAATAGTTAGGAATGTATTGTGAAGCAAATTCAGAGGAACTTCAGCTGCTAGAAGGAGATGGAAAGCCAAATTATGGAGACTTTGTGTTCATTCTCCTGAAAGCAATAAGACATCATTGACTGTTCGTAAGTGAAAGGGAAACTTACATGTATTGAACATCTACCACGATTCTGCTATGTTACTATTTACTAAGGAAATATAACATGCTATCTCATTTAATTCTCACAAATGTTTCCAAGGCACTTTCTTCCTGTTTCACTTGTAAGAAACAGAGCATGGGGGGTTAAATAAGATGCTAACGACACAAGGAGAAAGGGTCTAGGTTTTATCCCACCTGACTAATTCTAAACCTGTGAATTATCTGTAACATCACCTCAAGATGTTTTAGTCTCCTTTTTTTTTTCTTTAAAATTTCCTAATTTTTTATTTTTTAAATTCAGTGTCTTTAGGAGAAGTTTTAGGTTTACAGAAAAACTAAACAGAAAATCAAGGAGTTCCCAGATGCCTCTCCTTAACCCTTCCCATCCCCCCACAATTTCCCCCATTAGTAACATATTGCAATACTGTGGCACATTTGTTACAATAGATAAGCCAATATTTATACATTATTATTAGCTAAAGTCCATAGTTTACATTAAGATTCACTCTTAGTGTTGTGTATTATATAGATTTTGACAGATGTATGATGACATGTATCCACTATTACAATATCAAATGGAATAGTTTTGTGATCTTAAAAAATTCCTTATTCATCCCTCTCTCCCCTCACAGCCTTTGCTACCACTGATGTTTTACTGTTTCCATGGTTTTGTCTTTTCCAGCCATGTGTTGTCACATAGCTGAGACAACACAGTATACAGCCCTTTTAGATTGGCTTCTTTTCACTTAGCAATATACATTTAAGTTTCATCCAAGTCTTTCTGAAATGAGACTCAATAGCTCATTTTTTTTTAATCATTGAACAATAACCCATTATATGGATGTGTTAAGGTTTGTTTATCCATTCACCCACTGAAGCACATCTTGGTTGCTTTCAACTTTTACCTAATACAAATAAAGCTGCTGGAAATATCTGTGTGCAGTTTTTTTGTGTGGACCTAAGTTTTAACTCATGTGGGTAAATACCAAAGAGCACGATTGCTGGGTGATACGGTAAGAATATGTTTATTTTCTAAGAAACTACCAAGCTATTTTCCAAATTAGCTGTACTATTTTCCATATCTACCAGCACAAATGAGACTTCCTGTTGCTACACATCCTTGTCAGCATTTGGTCTTGTCAATGTTTTAAATTTTAGCTATTCTAATAGATTTATAGCATTATTTCATTGTTGTATTAGTAAATCTTTGATAATATGTGTATTTCCTAATTTTTAATTATTTTAATTATCTAATATAGATATTTATAACATCTGTGATTTTGACACTTACATTTTCCACCATTCACTGATTTATCAACATATATATTAAGTGTGTATTATATGCCAGTACAATTTTTCAAAGCTACTTTATTTCTTTCTTTTCTTATTTTCTTCTTCATTTTTAGCTTATCATATTTCACATTGTTTATTTCACACAAAGTAATAGTTGGTCCCTCTCTTTATTCATCTCCAAATACACTGGCTATCTTTTACTTTTCTAGTGATAATCATTTAATTTCTTCAAATTTCTCTTTATCCCATCAAAGCTTTTATCATTGTATATTCATAATACATTCAGCACAGAATAAGAAATGTTGTTAGAGATGAAACTACTTATAAAAATGTCTTAAGTGAAAAAATCACTTACCTTGGTTGACAATAAATCTTAACTTCTGTATTGTTGCCAGATTGCCACTAACTCGATATATTCCATCAACATTCAGACCTGAAAACAAAATGACATGTTTTATATTCACCTGATAAGAACTGAGATAGTAAAAGAAAAAAATGAATAATTATGGGGTGTTCCATTACAGAGGGAAAAATAAAAAGAAATCCTTGACAAGGAGTTCCCTGGTGGCCTAGCAGTTAGATTCAGTGAGCTTCTGCATGCCAAGGGTATGGCAAAGAAAAAAAGCAAATTCCTGACAAAATGGTGACATAAGTTTCAGATAATTTTATATCTAGTCATCTATAATTATTCAAAATAGCTTATCCTGGCAGTGGGTTTGGATAATCAACCATTTGTTTTCTATACATTTATTTATAGCATCTATTCCATGACCCAGTTATCAAAAAGATGAAAAAAGAGGAAAATGGAAGAGAAATACTCAGAGTTGATATCATGGCTCAGTGGTAATGAACCTGACTAGTATCCATGAGGACATAGGTTCAATCCCTGGCCTCGCTCAGTGAGTGAAGGCTCTGGCATTGCCGTGAGTTGTGGTGTAGGTCACAGATGCAGCTCAGATTCTATCCTGCTGTGGCCATGGCGTAGGCCAGAAACTGTAACTCCAATTCGATCCCTAGTCTGGGAGCCTCCATATGCAGTGGGTGTGGCCCTAAAAAACAAGACAAAAAAAATAAAAGGAGAAATATTTATTTCAACACTATTACTGTTGATAAGAAATGTTGATAACATATCTTAATGTCTGGACTGCATATTACTTGATGTGTCTAGGCCCTCAAAGAGGCCTGGGTGAGATTCCCAATTAATGTACAGGTCAGTATCTCAGCAGTTTCTCCAGGAAGGTGGCATAGCACCATGGATGAACGCTGTAATTCACAACAGTAAGTATTAAATAAATTGGTAGAAGTTACCATGCTAGAATAAAGTCTTGTAAAGCTCTTTACTGACATGGTATGAGCCACTTTACGGCTTTACCATCTCTGTTTTTATGTACTTTATAGTAGGAACATTTCTGCTCTTGTGCAAAATATATCATCAATAGGTGAGGGTAGAATCACATAAGGTGTAATATTGGTATTAATAACATAATTCAAAACTATCAGCCATTGACTTTTAAGACCTTGTGCTTTAGAAAAAGTTTAAGTTTATATCAAAATTGAAGGGAAGGTACAGAGATTTCCTATATACACCTCACCCCTACACATGCATAGCTTCCTCATTATCAACATACCCCACCAGAGTAGTACATTTGCTAGAACTAATGAAAGTACATTGATATATCCAGAGTCCATAGTTTGCATTAGGGTTCAGTTTTGGTGTTGTACATTCTATTGGTTTTGACAATATCTAATGACATGTATACATCATTATAATATCATACAGAGTATTTACACTGGCTTAACAATTCTGTGTTCCCCACCTATTTGTCCTCACTATGGTGTTTACTCTTCCATGTAATAACTTGTATATAATGGTAATAGAATGGAATACCTCTTAACAAATGTATTAATTGGTCTGATTTTTGTAGTTCTGGAACAATTTAATGATAAATTACAGAGTCTCTATTCCAACCAGCAAACTATGAATTTATGAATTCTTGAGGAATCAAGGTGAGGTTGGACACCTAATAGTGTGTACTGAAAACGTCTAAGAAACATTTATAAAAATCAGATGCATTCTTATTTTTTCCTGATGTACAAAATAGCTCCATTAATCAAAGGGCACTTCAGTCTGTTTTTAAGCATGATGTACATTTGACAACTTCAATGTGACAATTGTCTTAATTAAAACTTTTCTAATATTCGATTTTTAGTGTTGGACCATGTTGGTCTTAAGTTTATGCCTATGCTTAGAACTTTAGAATTTATCAAACATTTTCTTCTTTGCTTTGACAATAGTGTTTGGTATATAGCTTTAACCTACATAATTTTAAATAATGTGACAGACTTCTAAAATATTAAAACTTATGCATTCAAGTAAGTGTGTCCCTTCCAAAGTTTCCCCTCTTGAAGATATGTGTAATTTTTCTGAACATATAGCCATTAGGGAAAATATTTTGAAATTCTTTTCCAAAATGACCTTCAGTGGCTCCATATTGTATACAGAAAAAATGTTCACTGATGTCAAGTTTGGTGATAGTTTTTGGTTTGGAAATAGTCAAAGGTCATTTAGAACCATGAATGGTGAAAAATGACATCTTGCTTTCCATCACAAACAGAAAATGTGGCCCTCATTTTTTTCTCCATGAGTTATCAGTTGCTCTGAAGGAATTTGAGAAAAAGAATGTTTTGGAAAATTGAAACATCAATGGAATATGCAAGTCTACATTCACCAAACAAGTAATCTTAATATATTTTTTAAAGAATCAGTCAAATTAGCCCTATTTAAATAACAATTAAAGATGAAATGCCGATTGATAGCTATTATAATACAGAAGGAGAAAATTTACCATATATTTATTTTTAAATCTATTTTTATTTTACTAATTAAATGGATCTTTATCAAAGGCTAACTATAAGTAAAATTATTTGAATTTTTATTGCAAATTCATTTAATAAGTATATTTATAGATATAAAATCAGTGCATTTCTATTTTGAAGCTAGAATTCTTTCTTTTCCAATATTATTTTATATGTTATTGAAGTGCATATGTTGTCTAAAGCTATAAACTGAATTTCAATTACTGAAATTTCCCAGTATCTAAAAACATTTTCTCTTATAGAAATTTAAAGTTAAAACATAGGAAGTATCCCTTTGATCTTTCATAAATTTCAGCAGAATTTTTTTTTAAGTTCAGTTAATCAAAAACATTTGAAAGAGCAATATGGGTTGGATATATTACGTATGAGCAATTGGAAAGCACTATACTGTTCAAACAAAGCAGACTTACCCTAAATTAATAACCCAATTTCCTTTTAGAATAAAAGAAGGGAGGGCTGGGGATGGAGACAGGGAGGGTAACTCAGACCAGTGTGACCAGTGTGGTTGGAGAACTCAGTGCCAGTAGAGAAACTGCCTTGTAGCTTAGGATAGAAACCAGAAAGTAAGAAGGAATAAAGCAAAACACATTAGATGCCATTTGTATCTAACTTGACACAACTTCCAAGCCCTTTAGATTCAGATATATCAACACCATCTATCTTGGGGAGGATAACAATCTCTGACGTTGGGGGCTCCTGCTTTGAATGGCTCATGCTCCTCTGCTATCATACTTTTGAAATTACATAGAGGTGAAAATGACAAAGTACATATTAAAAAGGAGGGTATTACATTTTGCAAAATAATCTGGAATCTATCAGTGAATTTTAGCAGTTATAAATTATACAGGTAAAGTCTTATACTTGGTTAGCTTTCCCCTGAATGGCTCACAGAATGGCTAACCCTAAGTCCTGGGAATTGAAGCCAAATTACAATAATTCACGTGCCATCCTCTTTTTGCTCCAAGAACTTTGAAAGTTATGCCAGACCAAACCAATGTGAATTGGTGGACTTGGACATCCTTTTCATGACCACATTATCCTTGCTGGATTGGAAACTACTTATTTTGGAAATATAATTAGACCTCTTATGATTCTTAAATGAGCAATGTCTTCAAGGTACCCATGTTGTGCTCGGTGATGTTTGGAGAAAAATCACTTTAAGAGGTACTTCTTTCAAGAAACTACCATGACTGAAAATGCTGACTGGAATTTTGCCTGTTACACTAAAAATACTTTGGGAACACAGTGAAACTGAAACATTCTATAGATATTTTTTATCAGGCCAGCATTAATGTATTGTTAATGAAAAATTCTCTGAAGAAGTCCACAGTCACAGAAACATTGGTTTATTTGTTCCCCATCAGCTGACCTTCTTAAGTTTACTGTTGACAGAAATCACTGGGTTTTGTTGCAAGGGATTTTCAAAAGTCTTCCCCCCACCTTTTTTTCTTTCTTTTTTTTTTTTCTGAAGACGCTTAGACTAGGATAGACACACAATTAGGAGTTATTAAAGCAAATGGTGGTCTAAAGCCAGTGGAAAGAATGCAGTTGTCATGAGTAATTCCCACCATAAATCTTAGCCACTTTCCAAAAAAGAAATCTAAGAGACCAGCACTGTTTTCAGAGTTGACTGGCTTATCTGCCAAAATATGGGCAGTTTTTAACAATGCAGATGAGCCTGTTAAAAATAGTTGCAGACTGTGGATTAGGTAGCATTCTTAGTAGCTCAAATGATGGACAGACCACGAAGACATGAAGTTTGAGCCTGGTTGAGGTGTGTGCCCAAAAAGCCTGCTTGTTTTTCTGGAACATAACAAAATGCATCTGAAACTCTGGAGTCTGAAATGTGGGCTGGGAATTTTGCACAGTCTCTCTCCTGAGCTTTATGGAACTTCCTAATTCCTAGGAGGCCAGAGCTACCACAAGAAGAGTCATTCTGACAATACTTTGGTCTTCTGGCTTCACCCTCTGTCAAGAACGATTGAGTGCAGGAACACCCAGACTGCCCCCAAAGAGTAGTGCACATTTCTTTCCCCATCTTTCTGAAGGTCCAGCTTAGTTTCAGAGCTGAATATGAGGAGAGGTTTTGTACCATTTTGAATGGCACACATTTCCTCCTCCTTTAAAGTGAAATGTTTCCAACTTTATATTGTTAACTTATTAGATCACACCCTTTAAATTCAGTGACCGAGAGTACAAGGTATAATTGGAAACTCTTTTTAAATTTAATTTCTACTCTGTCTTAATGGCTTGTATTTATTCTGTATCTTTTGCCAGCTTTATTTAACTATTTTTTGTGAGATAGTCATCCTTCAAGAATGACTACCTTAGAAAATAGTTGACACTACTCTGACTATCAAATAAGAATGATTTTATTCTATATGAAAACCTTATGACTTTGTAATGACCACTTTAAATTTATTTATTTATTTTTATTATAGAGGCAATACACTTCCCTGGTTAAAAAATGAAACTAAACCACACAAGATTATACAATGACGACTAAGTATTTACCTCATCCTACTGTCCAAAGATAGTTAACAGTTCTCTTTTGGTCCTTTTTGTTGTTATTCATTGATGTTAATGTATCACATTTATGTTTATTAATGTATCAACTTTGAATAGCATTTATTCACCCTCTATCAGAAAAGATAAAGTTTATAGTTCTTAGAACTATGTACCTCTTTTTCCTTGTTATTAGTTACATTTGTCTATTTCTATATTTTAAAATATCAAATTACCTCAGTGTATAAAAAATAAGGAACTAATAAGTGCATTTGCTCTTTTTTTTCCCCCTTGTCTTCTCCCTCGTACCTTCCAATTTTATTCTTTATGTTACTATTGCTTACATTCTCAAAGTTTAGAATATTCCATTTTATTCTCTATATGTTGTGACTTATCTATGGACTAACATTAGTCACTGTTTTAAAAATTGAGTGTTATTGAGTTCCACATTAATTTTGTTTCACCAGGGAGATCTCCCCAAAGTCAAGGTCTCATGTGTCTTCTTCCTTTCTAGGTTCCTTCATCTCTTCAAAGTAAGCAATGCCCAAAAGAACTTTATGTGATGGTGGAAATGTTCTGTATATTAACTGTCCAGACCAGTGTTCACTGACCACATACAGCTGGCTACTGAGCACTTGAAATGTGGTTAATTCAACTGAACAACTAAAATTTTATTTTATCTTATTTTAAATAACTCAACCACAGGTGGCTTGGGACTACCATATTGGACAGTGCAGCTCTAGGGCAGAATCAAATACTGCTCCTCTGTTGTATTACACTGTTATTCTTTCTTGGATTTCTTTAAGCTTATTTTTTTCATAAAAGTATGTGTTTGATAAAATTACTTATTTCTTACATCTCAATGACTGTTTTCTTCTGCCTCATATTTAATTGTTGATTTGAGTATTTATTTGATTTTTATAACTTTCACTTTTCTAACTTTGAAAAAGAATGTTCCATTATCTGCTAGCATCTCTGCTGTTAAGTCTGACATCAAGTTGATTATTGATGCTTTGACGGTAAATTGCATTTACTTTCAGGATTAAAACAAAAAAAGGTTTTTTTTTTTAAACTTGTAGAAGTGAAACTTAGATGTATCTACATCTAGGTGCTTTTGATCAGAAAACATTTTCTTATATTATTTGTTTTTTATAGCCTTCCCTCTACTCTCTGTTTTCTCTCCATCTAGAACTTCTTCAAGATGGATATTTAAGTATTGGATTGCCTTATGATGAAAGACCAAATTAACTAGAATAAATCATGCTCATGAGTATTGATCTGTCCACATGTTTTTACTCCCAACTGGCTTTATCTTAAATTGTCAGGCTGAGTGAGGTTTTCCTGGGTGGGTGGTGAATAGATAGTGGGCTATATGTTCTTCAGTTACCAAGTAAGGAGGACGTCTTTTTGCAGTGAAATACTTTAATTGTTTTGTTTCTGGGTAAAGCTCTCTAATTTGATGTCTGCTATAAAGAATCTGAGATACCTCATTATCCACTGCCTTCCTTCTCAGATGTCAGCATCCTCTCATTTGTCCTTTGTAGAACCTATTCTCAGGTGAGAACTTCCTCTGTGCAAGGTAAATGAAGAGGGACCCAGATCTCCCACTAGTTAGATCAAATACTTGGTGCATTACTTTATTTATTGCCCTCTTGACAATTTTTGTTCTTTTTATTTGTTAACTCCATGCTTGGATATTCTCTAGGACATTCCTGGAAAGAACTGTGCCTAATTATGCTGTCTGAGAATGGTGTTTCTTTTGCTCTAATATCTATCACTTGTTTGATCCCATCTGCTTTCTGTCTTCCTGGAATTTCTATTTCTGGTCTGCTGATGGCACCTTTTCTGTTTTCAGCACCACTCTTATTTTCTTTTCCAACATATCTTTTCTATTATGTCATTTTTTTTTTTTTTTTTTGAGGCCGGAGAATCAGACAAGATTTTCCAGTCTGCCAACTTGAATGGGGGGATGGGTGGGTCATTTTTCAGAAAGATAGACTTTTTAATGCTGGGAACAAAAGTTTCACTGGTTTGTAAATATATTGCTATACAATAATTTCTCTTCAATAATAGCAAATGGGATACTCATGACTCCTATGAGATAAATTATGAACATTTAAATACTATGTGTATCCAAATCTAATATTTACAGAAAACATTAATATAGGGTCTAAGATCAGTACATGTGTATATATATATATATGTGTATCTGTATATTTTTTGTCTTTTCAGGGCCACACTGGCAGCATATGGAGGTTCCCAGGCTAGGGGTTGAATTGGAGCTGTAGCCACCGGCCTACGCCAGAGCTACAGCAACGCGGGATCCGAGCCACGTGTGCAACTTACACCACAGCTCATAGCCACGCCAGATCCTTAACCCACTGAGCAAGACCAGGGATTGAACCTGCAACCTCATGATTCCTAGTTGAATTCGTTAACCACTGAGCCACGACGGGAACTCCAAGTATATTCTTCATACTTTTCTCACCCCGTCCTTTCTTTTGTCTTTAGAAGTTCCTATTGTCATTTATGCCTTGCCCAATGGTCCCTTTATTATTGAGATTGTTTTCTTTTTATCTTCTATTTGTTCCATGAGCCTATTCTTTTTCATTTTTATCTTATTTTGATTTTTTGTCCTACCTTCCTTGTATCTATGCAATAGATTCTTATTTCATAGAGACAATTGTTCCAATGAGCTTTTCTTTTTCTTTTTCATATCATAACAAAATACTGTCTTCAATGTTCCTTCACCTGTTTGTTTGATTTTGGTAGCAGTCCATTTTGGGTTACTTATTTCTAAATGAAATGGGTTTTTCATCCACCCAACATTTTATGGTATATTCATATGGAAAAGAAGAATTTTATCTTAAAATATGGAAGACATAAGTATTTATTGATAATATTAAAAAATATTAGACTGAAAATAAGTGTCCGAAGGAAGCGTGCTGCCTTTTTTTCCCCCTGAGAAAACGGCTTAGAAGCTGTGATGTGAACCATTATTTTATATTGTTTTATGTAGCATACATTGTAGATTGGGGGAATTCCAGACTTCAAATACTGGAAGAGCACAAATAAAGGAAACAACATATGGGACTAAGGAAAGAATGATCTCAAACATGAAAAGTCTTGAACCAGAGGGAAGGATGTTGGGACTTTTCATTGAGCACCTGGGTGGTTAGCATCACTGTCATATCTTTCCCTCCCCACCTCCCCATCTGCTTAAGCTCTTATACTAAGAAATAAAAGTAAGAAGGGACCTAGCCAAATTCTTTTTATCTGTCTGTCTGTCTATCTATCTATCTATCTATCTATCTATCTATCTATCTATCTATCTATCTATCCATCAATCTATCTACACATCTGTCATGTCATATTGCTATTTTGTCCTGTCCTGACCTCTTAATCAGCCTGTCTGGGCACCTGGGAAGACAATTTAAAATTGGAATAGGAAAAGGATAAAATATCCTGAGTGTTATGTGTGTTACTGGTCCTGTTTCTTAGTGGTTCCATATTATACCATTTATGCCTTGAAAAGATCTACCACACTAGTATTTAGAGACTGTGTATGGGGGAAAGAGCTGGCTATCTTGCTTTTAACTATGCCGAGGCATTCCTGTAAAGAGTCACCTTGCTGGAAAAATTTGGAAAGAGCATTTATCGCATTAATTTCCCATCTCCCCAATTTTTTTAGAGTAGAATATTGACCACTTCAACAAGTAGAGGAAAATAACAATAAATTCCTTAAATGTTAGCAGAAACACAGAAGCCATCTCTCCTCCATGTGTGTCATTCCTCACTATTGGAATTTTCCCCTTGTATTTAGACTTCTTGCCATAATATTTCACTAACTGTCTCATAATTGGAGATGCATATGTATGCCATTAGAGTCCAGAAATGCAGTTATATATATATATATATATATAAAGTCCTATGACACTTGTATGCGTATAGAGGGCTAGATCCTGGTTTACATTTGCTTTTTTTTATGTATTATGCTTGTTTTTGCATATAGTCTCCATACTTTTAATGCACCTCATATTCCATTCAAACTTACTACTGGGACCACTGCCTTTAAAATCATGTATTTTAATTTATGGATTGATAAGCAAATAAGAGAAAAGACAAGGGGAAAAAGTTCCAGTATGGATTATGATATAGAAGGAAACAATCTGTGTGCTGTGTTTAATACCTGGATAAAATGAAACGCTAGTTTAAGTATGCTATCTCAAGTGCGGCCCATCATTTTTTACTTTTGGGTCTTCATGTCTGTTAAAACTCAGCTAAGAATTTGAGGCCTAAGCGTATGATGCCTAAAGAATGGTAGAAATAAATATAATTTATAGATTTATACCAATCAAGACTTGAATAGTATTAGAAATATACTCAAAGTAAGAAGGATCTCAAGAGAGCTGGAGTATGCTTGTGAAATTTCACTAGGGATGCTAACATCTTTGATTTGATAAGGCTAAAGATTACCACCTGAAATGATTTCTGGATAGTAGAAAACAAAAAATACCTAGAAATAGTATTTAATAAATTCTCTTACATATGTCTTTCTTTCAAATTCTAGTCTTAAAGACAAATATAAGCCAATGATCCCAAGTATTGTTAAGTAAGAGCACTTGTCTTAAAGGAAAATCGCATGTCTGGAAGATATTGACATTGGAGGTTGTATTTGGTTCATCTCATAGCCTTCTCTGAGTCTTTGAGTTCCATTGTTATGTTATGCTGTGGCCATGCTGATGCAAATAAATCATTCTTTTGGTATTGTGACTTGCTCAGGGTGTTTCTTTAAAATAAATAGGAGTCACAGTATCAAAAGCCTAATTTGGTCAGCCAGTATCATCTGGTGGTTTGCAAGTAAATATGCCAACATAACCTGAGGTCCAGAAAGCAGTGGATGGCCACAGCAGGTTTACTGAAAGAAAACTAGTTTCCTGAAGATGCTATTCCTAAGGAAAGTTTAGGGCCCAGGGATGAGTAATCTACAGACTATGCCCATTTAAAATTTTAAATTTTAGCAACAAACTCCTAAGTTAAAGATATGCAATAAAAGGCTTACCAACACAAACAAGAAGAAAACACTGAAAAATTGCTCCTTCTGTGATGAAGTCATTACAGTTACATAAAGTCTTGCCTTTGATCCCATCATACTTGAAATCGATATAGATTTTAAATGTATATATCCTATTCTCATTCTTTTCAATCCCTTCACCTCGATTTTTTCAAACATCTAAACAAAGTGACCTCATTGTTTTCCATTGGACTTTTTTTTTAAACATTGGCTGGGATGATTGAGATTCAGGAATGTGGGAAAATGGATTCCCAAACCACGTTCCTCCCCTTTCATTCTGAACTGTAATTTTTGGCTTGGCTTGAATCACAGTCATCACATTTCAGCCTGAATCTCTCTGTAAAGTGATCTTTCTTAAACATTTCTCTCACTCATCAAGGGATCAGAAACAAAGCCATTCTAGCCTTTCAGCAAAACACTTACAAGCAGCTTTTACAGAGAAGTTGCAAGAGCTAAATTTCCTCTAAAATTGTCTGAAAAGTGAACATTTTCAGTGCCTTGTTGTCCTTTTTGTGAATCTTGTCATCTGTATGCCATGAGCTCCAGCAGCTATTTTAATCTGTTTTTGTTTGCAATCCATTTGGTGTCCACCCAAAGAAATGCAGGTGATTCTAATTAACTTATTGCTGAAGATGTAGGCAAAAAATATCTCAATTGTGTTGTAAAGAATCATACACTTAAACCTTTTCTTCTATTATTTATAACATATTATTAATGAAAATATTATATGACTGTATTTACCACCTAATTCAATGCTGTTCACTTTTATAAATCAATGAGGCTTATGGCACAGGAAAAAGCCACACACATACACAAATACACAGACACAATACAGACCCCAAGAATGCTTGCCAACTTTTATTTAACAAGAGTAGCAACTTAAAAATAACATTATTTTTACTTTGTGCAACATAGTTTAATATCTGAAATAACCCTGTTCCAATAAAAACCTATTGAAATACTCTTAGGCCTAACTCTGCCCTGAAGGTAAAAGTGATTAATTGAAAGATTTTGGCAGATCTCTGCTCACCACCAGGGCAGTTTAATTTAGAACACATTCAACCATTTCTCAGTGTCTCTGTGTTGGTGGAGCATAACTTTTGATCTTCTTTGGGGAGGTGCCTCTAATTCAGACCCTTTGGCTAGCCACTTCCTGGTGGGTTTTGATAGCCTGCTTCTGCTAAGCATTCAGGTGAGAAAGAGAGCCCTTTCTGGCTGCTGCCTCTAGAGTGGGTTAGAGAAGCTGAATTCCAGACACAAAGGCAAGATAGTCTACAGCCTGTTGACAGTGTCAATACCCACGATACCTATTTAAAATTATAGAAAAGATAGTTCTTTTTAACATCTCGTTTCTCTCCCAAACTTCTGAGAAATTTTGTGTCATTAGACTCTTTCCTAGTCAAAGAAGATTCTCCTGACCATGACAGTGGATGAGATTGCAAAGACTGAACTTTCTTTTCTTAAGAAACACAAATACATTGTTTTCTTTTTGAGAATACAGGAGAACTATTGAGTGGGTATTGTTAATACCTCTGCTAAACAGAAACATCGGGCTAGGGTATAATCCTCCCTGTTTTGCAGTTGAAGCACTGTGGTTAAATGGAGAGAGGAAAATTCCAATACCTTCTAGATAGAAAGACCTTGAGTTGGTACTCCAACTCTCTATGCAATTTAATGCATATTGATTCAGCACTTATTATGTAGCAAAGGTATGCAAGGCACTGTGGATACAGCAAAGATCAAAGGTTCTTTTACTGATGTAAGAGAGACCTATCTTCTCAGCTTCATTTTTGACTACTTGTTAACCATCTAGCAAAGAATTTCACATAGTCTAGTTGCTCAAAACATTACTTGTTGCCTTAAAAAAATACATTCCAATACCAACTGTTCTCTTATTTAAACTCATTAGCACTAGTGTAATACAAACCAGATTTCCTGCTTCTGGATGAATTTGTCACTTGGGTCTACATCAAAAGTCTTATTGAAATATTGTGTATATATGCATATACACACTTACAAGGCTATACATGTACACACACATATTTAGCACCTCTCATTAGATTTTAGCATTTTTCATTTATTTCTGACCTGTTGTCACGGAAAGAAAATATATTAAAGATGTGTTACATATGCTGATTTTCATTAACATAATACTTATTGAGTGTCTATTCCATGTGTAACTTTTCTAAGTGGTAAGAAACCAAGTTGCAAATATATGTCATGTTTTATCATTTTCTTAAATTTAAATAGTGTTTTAAGTTTCCCAACTCCACCAAAATCTGTCAAATTTTGAATTGTGAAAGTAGTATTAGAAAAGCCATGATCAGTTACTATGGCTGACTCTTAAAAGTGCTATAGAAGATAGAAATAAAAGACTATAAAATTGAAGACCTAGATTTTATTTCATTGTTTTCCAAGGTTAGCTTTAACATTAATTATAGAGGCTATATTTACAATGTGCTAAGATGTTATGGGAAGATAATTCCATCTTAAAATATTTTTTATATAGTTTTGTCCAAAATTCTGTAATTAGAATTTTATTCCTTTGCCTTTAAATCCCATGGAGGGATTTCACATCAAACCTCACCAATCACGTATACTTTAGTTTGAATCAATCTATTAGATCTTTCCTGAGAGCACACTTTAGATAAAAGGAAGGCAAATACAGGAAGACTTCACTCGTGTAGGATGTGGGATAGGAAGAGATGAAGGATAAAAGTCAAGTTTAATAAGTAATGAGTGAAGAACAGAAAAGGAAGTGGGTATACCATGGTGGTTTCAAGTTAATCCAGAAGGGTAGTTGCTATGATCCAAATGCTAACCATTCTATTTTCAGATGCACCAAGATATAGGAAAATGGTATGTTCTTACTGAATTTAAAGATTTGGAAAAGAAGAGGCACAATTTTCAGTTTGACTAAATACAATTTATCCTTAAACATAATTTATTTTTATTATCATAATACTTTTCCATTTTTGGAAGTATAATAATCTATCTTTCTTCTGGGAAAACTTACACAATGTACTTTCTTTGAGGTGAATGTAATGCTCTAAACCAAGTTTCCAAAGTTGAGCTTATATAAATCCATATAGGGCTTTGCTCTAAAGACTGAAATGCTATGAAAGAACACACTGTTCTTCTTTGGAATCATGAGATTGTCTCCTTCTCTGGGTAGTCTTTGAGACTTCTTCCATTGCGTCATTCTTCTGCACCTGCACTGCATGTGGGGCTGCCTGTGTCTAGACCAATGGCTCCATCAGATACCTCTTCTTGCTAGTGTTCTTAAGTATCTTCAGTAACTTAGCCTAAAAATCTTCAGCCTCAACTGAGATGGCTGGTATTGAACAATGGCAGATTCATGAGGTCCTAGATCCCCAACCCACTTTCAAGTTTTCAAACAAACTTTAACAAAGACTGTTATACACAGACACAAATGCATTTCTATTAACTCATTGACCAGAATAAAAAGAAAACAGTGACATTCTTTCACCAAAGTTTAGAGCAAAATATACCACAAGCAACAGCCTTAGAGAGGAGGAAGGTACTAAGCTCAGGAACATAGCCTGTTCTTGGAGGTGTCAATATGATTCCCTTATCTCTTCTTTGCCTCGTCAAACAAAACACAACCAAACCCCTTCTTTGCTGCTTGAATATACTCTAATAGGAGACAAAGTGATTTGATGCCAATTTATTGATACCTTTTAGACCAATTTTATTCAAGGTAATACTCAAACGTATAAGGGTGTCTGAACTTCAGGCTGAGGTATAAATGATATTCCTGAGGGAGGTTTGCTGGGAGAATGGTATGGAAGGTCAGACAGTGCTCAAGGGGACCTTATGGAGTCACGCACCCATCAAGAGAAGAAAAAGGAGGGGGACAAATGAGTACCCCAAATACATCATCATTGTCCTGGAGTTATCCTTGTTCATAATTCATGTTTTGCCCAGTGTGAAATTTCACTAACAGGTTTGCAATTGCTTTCAGATGGTTTCAGGACTCCAGATTCCTTTCAATTCTGTTACCTACCAGTATTAGTTATGAAATACTGCTATGAGCTAAAATTTAATATTTGACAATGTTTGATAAGTGGAAAGAGTTTTCTCTGCCCACCATGCTGTCAAACAGGACAATGGCAATAAACGATTCAGAACTTTGAGTTTGAAAGTGTTTTCATTCTTATAAGCCATGTGTGTTAGAAATCATAGGTAAGAGGAAATTTCAAACATCTTGAAGAGGGAGGTTGTTGTTGATTGTATAGTAGTTCTGTGCAATCTCCCATAGTTTTAAACAGAAGTGTAACTTTTTGTTTGTTTGTTTTAGTTTTAATTTTAGCAATGGGAATTTGTGGGAGTTAATTTAAAAATATGGAATCTTAATTCTTTAAACTCTTTTTCCTCTACATAAAACATGACCCTGCTGAACTATCCATGGGATTAAATGCAATATCCCTTTAAATATTAAAATTTCCTATACATTCGTCTGTAAAGATATGGGAAAATATGTCCAAACTATATTAGTTTAAGCCATGATCTTCTTTTAAAGCTACTGGTATTGCTTTTTTTCATATGGTACCCTAATTGTTTCTGTTGGATCCTCTTGAATCTACTATCTAGTTCTGGAACTATTTTCAGTTAAGAAGAGTTGCTTTCTACCATTAATTCAATTTCTAGCTTAATAACTTCTCCATTTATTTATCCTGAAGAACAACTGTTTTATCTGCTCCCACCCATAAGCAGCTCATGAAAAGATGCCTTTCTTATGGGAAAAGAATTTGAATGGAAAACATGGTCATACATATATCAGACCAAGGATTAAAAAATGAACATTATACGTGAGGAAACATTACAAGAAGGTTTCACTATATTAGTTTTTCCAAGTCAGTATTCCAAGTTGGTCTTGGATTATGTGTGAAAAGTAAGAACTCTGCAATGTAACAGGTGCTGGCAGGAAACTCCCATTAAAGCTTATGGAAGTTATGCCTGTAAAGTCCTGGCATCTGAGAAAATTCTCTCATAAGAATTCATCGTGCATCAGATTTTTCTCACTGAAAAAACAATACAAGGCTGTAACTACTTAACCATATTCCCAGTCACTATTTTGTTAACACTATCCCTTGGTGATGACATGTTTGATGACCTTGTGCTATATGTAAAGTATATATCAGCCTCATTTCAACATTGCAAACGTGCATTGACTGCTGTATATAATAATAGAGATGTTGGTCTACCATCTGTCTGTCCTAATCAAAGTATAAACTTGAAAACTTTTTTTCCTGTGGAGTCAATGATTTATTCTAATTCACCCACATTCTGAAGACTGACTGTTCATATGGCAAATGTTTAAGCAATTCACTGGAGCTAGATACAGTTTGGAGTATCAGGTAGTAATTAATATGTACTTTAAATATGTACTATTGAGTTGTGTTGGAAAGCACTAGCATTATGCATGGTGCATAGTTGGTGCTTAATAAATGTCATCTTTGTTTTCCTTTCATATATCATACCACATCTGTAAGACCACAACCTCAAAGACTAATGGTATAACCCTGCACATAAATTTGCCTACCTTAAAGTTAACTGGTTAGGCCTCTTTCTCTGATCGAGTTCAATTTTTCAGTCTATTAATTCTACAGGTTAAAGTATTTTTTCCCTGACATTTTCCTGTTGGATACAACTGAAAAAATCCTCTTATTTTATAAATCTACAATTTATAAGGAATTTGATTTAAACCTGATGGGTAATTTGGGTTTAAAGCATTTATCAAGTTAAGGACTGAGAGAAAAATTTAGACAGTAGTGAATGTCAGAAAAGGCCCACTGAAAATGATTGTGAACCTGTATATATCCAGATGTGCATATTCTTACCTGTGTTTGTGGCTAAACTACAGATTAAATGTTACTAGCTTACCTTTATATTTGTATTTATAATTTTAAATGTGCTTTTAATACGTCAATAAATGTATCTTTAGTAAAAGCCCTCAGTTAGGATAATATAGCTACCTTCCAGAATACACGCACACACACACACACACACACACACACACACACAGAGCACCATCCCAGGCAATCTGCCAAAGTGTGGTTGTTGTGAAAAAGGTTTTGCTTTAGGGCAATAGCAAACTAGCTCACCACCCTGCTGCCCTGTCCACTCTTCACCACATGCTTCTTTGCTGTATCCTTAACTTCCCCTCCTACAGTGAGGGAACATTTCTTTGGACTGTTTTATTGCCAATACATTTTTACTTTGTATGATGAAATGAAACAAGGGACTGGTTTCATTAGAAGGAGAGGTAAACAGAGCATTAATTAAATTTGCTGATGATACTAAATTGGGAGGAACTGTGGACATCTGTGAAGACAAAAGAATCATACAAATGGACTTAAGGAGTTTAGAAATACGAGCAGGAAATAATAAAATGAGATTCAGCCTTAAATAATGCAAGCTAATACATTTGGGAAAAGATAATCAGAAACATGGCTATTCAGTGGATCATAGATGCCTGGAAAGTGGTGATAGTAAAAGAGACCTAGGGAGCGATAATGGGAAAAATTGTACCCAACCTTCAGGGAGGTAGGCACAATGTCTAGAGGTTTATATATTAAAAAATATAATTTTTTGAAACAGAAACACTATAGTTCTACTCTTACGACACTGGTAGATCTCAAAAGCATCAACTTTGTCTCTAGTTAGTTGAATCTCTCAGGTTTATGAAATAATTTAACACCATTTGTTGAGAGACTGCTTTCTCCCTCTTAAGGATGAGAAAGTTTTGTCTGAAACTTGACCTGAACATCAGAGACATTGCTCCATCTCTGTTCTGTCTTACGTTATTATAGACTATTGCTAATATGGTATGTGATGTAGATATAAGTATGGATATAGATATTGGTGTTGATATAGACATCTATCATACCAGGATGCAAATGCAAAACAAAACAACTCTTACTCTTAAGGCATTTTCTCTATCTTTCCAGATAATATGATTTTACATTGAGCTTCAAGGAACATTTAATCATTATCTGTTCTAGCAGTTCAATGAATCTTCAGTATAGTACATGATTCTCTAAGAATGGATGGATGGATAAATGGATAGATGGAACAAAATCTTGGATAATATCCACCCATTTAATCATCCATCACGAATTGAACCCCTACCATATGCTAGCCAGCTTTGATGTCCTGAGAACTAAGGAGGCAGAGGTAAACCAGATATAATCCCTAGAATCCAGGACTCACATTCTAGATGGGGAAACAGATATGAAACCAGCTCTTACAGCTCCATGCAATAAGAGCTATGTAGGGGAAACAAAGCCCTTATTGGAAACTATGGAGGAAGGGTCAAATAATGTTCATGAGACCACGGAGAGGTGGTTGAGGATGAGTCAGAGAATATTCACTGGAGAGAATATAAAAGTGAATTTGACAGGTAGATAGATAGGGAAAGGGTCTTTAAGGAGAGAGAAGAGAAGGAATATCAGCCTTTGGAAAAGTTCATGTAGTTGGAGCATAGGAAACAGCTGATGAGTTTATAAACCAGAGAGTAGACAGAGGTCACATGCTTATTCTTTTTATGGTAATAACTAGTGTGGAATTTTGTTTATCCTGATGGAAGGGTTCTAAGAAGGGATAATATAATCCTATTTGTATTTAAAAGGGATAATTTTGGCAGCATTGAGAAGAATGGTCTGGGGAGAAAGAAAAACAAAGGAAACGGTATCAATTAGAGAGTTTATCTCAAAAGAAATTATGGGAGCACAATGAAGGGCACAGAAGGTGAGAGAATCAGATTCAAGAGATAGTAAAAAAAAATAGAGATTAGACTTGAATGATGCTATACACAATGAGGAGATGTGAATTTCTATTTACAGCAATGGGGAAAATAGGTCATGAATCCATTTATGGCATAAGGACTACAAGACAAGGAGCAGGGTTGTTGAGAAAAGTTACAACTTCAGTTTGAAAAACTTGAATTTGTGATGTCAGAGGAAAATTCAAAAAGGGTTGTTCCTAGACCTCAGGTCTGAGTATTAAAAAGTAGCTGGAGGAGTCATGCCCCTATACAAACTTTAAAGTTATTGAAAGAATCATTGGAGCTTTAGGGTCATTGAGATCACATTGAATGAGAAGCATGAAATGTCAGTTAAGAATTAAATACAGAGGGAGTTCCTGTCATGGCTCAGTGGTTAATGGATCCAACTAGGAACCATGAAGTTGCGGGTTCGATCCCTAGCTTTGCTCAGTGGATTAAGGATCTGGTGCTGCCGTGAGCTGTGGTGTAGGTTGCAGACGTGGCTCAGATCCTGCGTTGCTGTGGCTGTGGCATAGGCTGGCAGCTACAGCTCCGACTCGACCCCTAGCCTGGGAACCTCCATATGCCACAGGAGTGGCCCAAGAAATGGCAAAAAGACAAAAAAAAAATTAAACACAGAGGAAATTTATATTTTTATATTGTAAACTCTAGACCAAGCACACGGACCCAAATATTATGCTATGCAATTTCGAATGCATGCCAACTGTTCACATTCAAGACAAAAGTACAGAAACCTTACTACAGTGATTACAATACTATCTGTTTGGTGTCCCACCACTGTGTAGGAATACTCAAGAGTTAACCTAGCCTAAACTGTCAAAAATGCAAAACATAACAAGAACATTATTTTTAAAACAAGATAGATAATACTTCTATTTTAATGACACTGGTGTATTCAAAGTCTTTACTGAGCTTTTGAAAGCATCAGAAGAATTTAACTTTTTTTAAGCTGTTAAGTAAATTTGGAGAAAATGAAATCAATATCCAATAGCAAAACCATGTCAGAGTTCAGAGTATTTGTATCCTCTGTTCATTAGCTTCAAATTGATAGCTCTGTGTACCTGATCATATCTTTTTCATTGCAAATTCTTTGACAGGCTCTTTAAACTCAAAAAATTATCATCAAAATAAGAATTTCCTGAGATTTACATAGAAAATTAATATTAAATCAGGAAGGTGAGGCATTCACAGGGAAGTAAACTAACACAGACAAGCACCAGCATGTTATTCCAAGTCTGAATTAAAGGAAAAGACATGGTGCTCAACTTTCTGTGTGGTTATGGGACCCGAGCCTATGCCTGACCATTCTCAGGCATGTCACTTACAAGTCATCATTGCCATTCAATTACTAAATTAAAAACAGTAGGATATGGGTGTTGAAATAATGCCTAATGGGATCTGACTTCCTCTGAAGAAATGAGTAGAGAATGGATGCTCTATTAGTTGCTGAACTTAAATGTTGATTCCAAAAATTGATGAGCATAAATTCTTTAAGTAAACATAACTTCAGATGTTCAACATAGCTGAGAATATTGATGGGAAAGAATGATGTCAGTTAGAATAATATACTATCATCAGAAGTGGTTTAAATGTTTAGAAAGCAGCTTTGCAAACCACTCTATTTTCTGCATATCCTGTAGCTGCCTTCAACCAACAACTGCTGGTCATTCATCTTGTTAGTGTCAACCACGTGCAGGTGTAGCAATGGTGTACAACTTTCCAGTGAAGAGGTAAACAATGGTGAATATAATTTATTCATTTGCTCATCTTTTATTGAGAACTTGTCATATTCAAGACACTGTGTGAAGAGTTAAAAAATCTCCTTATAGGAAGGAGGACACAATGTACTAAAGGCGATATTTTAAATATTTTTCTTCTATAAATAGTGCTTTCACCCTATACCTCAGGGCACTCTTATATCCTTTAAAAGAGTGCAATTTTACATTTTGGGTCTACAGTCTACAATAACCTCAAAAACTCATCCAGCAGAATAATCTCAGATCTATTTTGGTTTTGCATCATTAGTTTTTCTTTTCAAAATGTCCCGCTCTTGACTTTTTTTGTTTGTTTTTTTTTTCTGAACTGAAAATAGGAAGTGGCTTGAAAAGTATAAGATCTGGCAAAAAGGAATAAAACTAGATAAGGAAAGATTATTTAAACCCAATAGAAACATGTCTAACTCAATAGCCCATTAGACTGTAAGATAATCTCTCATAGAATTTAGAATCTTCAAGACATGAATCTATTAAGGAGATAAGTAAACTACTTAAAACATCCTATAGGGAGTTCACATTGTGGCTCAGCAGTAACGAACCTGACTAGTATCCATGAGGATGTGGGTTCGATCCCTGGCCTTGCATTACTGTGAGCTGTGGTGTAGGTCTCAGATGGAGCTCGGATCTGGCGTTGCTATGACTGTGGTGTAGGCTGGCAGCTGTAGCTCTTATTTGACCCCTGGCCTGGGAACTTTATATGCCACAGGTGCAGCCCTTAAAAAAAAAAAAAAAATCCTATAGAGGAAAATATGCCATGTTCAATTATGTAGACCAATGCAACCATTTATCCTGGAATCTGTATGTCTCTTTTACTGTACATGTAGATTAATAATGAATGCTTAAGTTGGACACACATCATCTGAAAGTGTGAAAATTCCTTGGAAAGGCAATTTTTTTCTAGACATTTAGAAAGGGAATGTTATTCATTAGGAAACCCACAAAAGAGTGTAGTATTTTGGTCTCATTTATAGCTTCCTGAATTAATTTAAGCCTTCTTAATTATCACACATTTTTAACCGCTAGGGAAATGTCTATAAAAATATAATACATAGGTTCTTGTTCAACCAATAAAGAACAGAGTAATTCAAAAAATGATGTGACACTCTTGTCAAAGTGTGGATAATTTAGTTTGTAATCAGTTGGGTTACATAATACAACAAGAATAAAAAATTATTTAAAAACTACAAATCCAGTTTTGAATCCCAAGTCAATAAGTACTTGAAAATCTCTAACTGCCTTGTTGTTGTTGTTGTTATTATTATTATTATTATTATTATTATTATTACTCACATTTCTTGAAAACCTGAACGCATTCCAAATGCATTTTTTTTCCCTCAAATTTTGTAAACATTTGCTTTTAGGCTTAAAGATTCTGCCAACTTTCAGCCAAGATTATTTTTATGGTTGAACTATTAACTTCTGAATATCAGGGCTTATAATGGAAAAACTCCCAGACCCAGAATTCTCATCATATAAATGACACCACCAAAGCATAATTTAAACTGTTGCATCTTGACATGTTGAGGTGTTGCATTATTTAAATCCTCCATCTACAACCAGAGGCTAATTTCCTAGGGTATTAATTTTGGCTCTGTTTCCGTCCAACTGACTCCAAGGGAAAAGTATGCTAAGAACCTAAACTTTAGAAAGAGGGTGGGAGTGGGGGCGGAGGATGGAAATTAGACTCAGCCTTTATCTGGGGAGAGACATTATTTATTTGTATGCATTCTGGACTCAAAAGTGTGGGAATATCCGCTGACTGATTTGACCAGAGCCACATTGCTGGATATGTTAGATAGCCTTTCTGGTTATTGAACTGCGCATTCACTTCCACGTTAACTTCTGTTATAATTAAGCTCTCTTTTTTGATAATAAGACCGTTGTGTGTTGCTTAATGTAGATAAAGTCCATGAAATTTCACTAATAAGTAAAGTGAATTAATTAATAACCACATCTATACATAGAATTTGTGAACATTCAGTGTAATCTTGCCATGTGTGACAAGATTTAACTTAGAAGCATTTGCTAAAGCAAGAGTACATTTCTCTGAATCAGGGAAGCAGGTATCAGGTAACTACAGCAGAGATGGCAACTGGTTCAATAGTCTGTCTTCTCTTCATTATAGACCTTACAAGCATGCCCTTTTATCAACATTTGTTTTCTTAATTGCAAAACACAGCTTTTTTCTCTCTCCCCACCTTGTCATCTCTGATTTCTTTTGGTTGTCTTTTCCCAGTTTCTCTTTTATACTCTCCCTGGATGTTTCCTGTTTACTCTTTTTTTTTTTTTTTTTTTTTTTTAAATTTTATCTTCCCTTTCTAGCCCTGAATGTGGCTTTCTTACAGACACAGAGGCCCCAGCATGACTACCCCAAAGAGCCAATTCCAACTTGGACCCAGCACAACACTATTGCTGTCAGGAAGGTGGCTGTCATTGGGTTGCATTAAAACAAAACAAAACAAAACAAAATAAAACAGAAAATACCAAAAACACTAAATTGGACTTAATTTTAACCCAGAAGTAGAAACTAAGGAAAATTTGCTGCAAACTTTCATGGAACTTCTTTGAGGATCATCTCTATTGTAAACAATGTGGATGTCTAACTTTAGGCATAAAAAGCAAGCACTTAAAAAAAAAAAAAGGAACACATAGGTCCATGCCCTCAGAAACATTTTTGTTCAGTCCACAAATATTCTCTGGGGAAAAAGAAATAGTGCTTATCTTGAACTTTTGATTTTATTTTTTGAGCATGTAATTTTTTATCAGTTTGTTTTGTTTTTGTTACTTTTTTTTTCACTCACTGCTTATAAAACCGGCAAGCAGAAGTCTCCCTGGAACAAGATAGAATCATAAAAGTTTTCAAGAATCTCGTCACAAACTAAACAGTACAAATTGCACATTCTTCATGGAAGTATCAGCCTCTGGTGCGTGCCTGGATCCAACTATAATAGATTACCCCAAAGTGGGAAAGAATGAACAGTACAAAATTAGCAGAGCTGGGAGCAGATCTCGTCTAGAGAAGGCATTATGATCTGCCCTGCAGGGGCCTAGATCATCAGGCAATGGGAAAAGACGATGTAGTTTTATTTTTGCAAGTGAACACTTAGTAATATCTCAAGAGGCAAACGGTTGCACTGAATATCAGCCTAATGGCTATACTACAATCATGTCTATTCTTTTTATAATAAATACATACATGTGTATGCCTTACTTAATACGCATATTAAGTAAAACACGTACTATATGTAGTAGTAAATATCCATGTATTTATGTACAGTCCTTGTTCTGAATTTTTATGACTCAGATAAGCATATTCCTGTGTAGGTGTATAACCATACCTTCCTATGCTATTAACAAATACATCCAAATAAATAGTCACATAATTAGAGAAACTATAATCTTATTGGATTCTTACTGTGACTTTTTCTCAAACATCATGTAACAGAAGAGGAATTACCAAAAAGAAACAGCTAAGGTATAATAATAATTTTAGCCATTCTTTTTCCAAGTTGCTATAATCTACCCAAAGATAACTAATTGTTCAAAGTAAACATTCCACTCCGACCACAAAAGGAATCCATTACACAAACATATAATTCACAGTCATTTTTAGTGGGTTGTAAACAGTTTGGAATGAGCATAAAATGGGACAAAAATCAAAGTGAGCATTTTGAAATGAAAAAGTGTTTGCTACAAAAGGTCAGTCCCTTTGCTTGGCAAACTATGTAGAAAAGCCTGGGAAAATGCTGATCACACAAGCAATGAGGGAATTTTAAAGCCAACAGCCTCCTTGTTTCTTTAAACAGACATCGGAACCTATAACTGGATCCTGTCAAACAAACGACAGCAAAAAAATATAACAGCTGCTAAGAAGTCAAGTAGAGAGATAAAGTTTTCGAGGCTAAGGACCTTCTCAGAAGGAGACTAAAGGTCTTTCTTAAATCTTTAAGCAAGGTTATGGATCCCAGGGTGGCTTTTAGGCACCGAGTCAAATATGTAATTTTGTGTATCATTCTTGTCATAGTATTTTGTGTTCCAGAAAAAAGAAAGAGAGGACAAAATTGTTGGTTAGCATCTGCTGAGGCATTCTGCAAAGTAGCTTATAGCTGGAATCATCAAATGTGGAAGACCTGGTATTACTTATTTTTAATTGTGGTAAAAAAAAAAACCTAATATAAAATTTATCATTTTAACCATTTTTAAGTGTACACCTAGTGATATTAAGTGCATTCATATTATTTGCAATAGATCTGCATGTATCATTTTAATGTTGTTAAATAGTTTGGGGGCATATTAACCAGAATTGGGAATCATGGAGGAAGAATGAGTCATAACTATTTTCCAAAGGATGAATGCAAATCCAAATGAAATTTAAAAATTTTTTAAAACTAGCCCAATTCCCTTACAAACAAAAATATGTTGGATGCATAAAAGTAAATTTAGTGTAGAAACATATTCATTCATTTAACTCCATTATTATACAAAGGAAGTCTTTGGCAACGTATGGTATTATTGCGTAGAAAAAGGACTGGTTCACCATTTACAGGATGTTCTTTTGCGTATTTCCCAACAAGTGACTCCCTGTTTCACACTGTCACAGTGTGTCAAGAAAACAACCTGGGAAATAAAGCTGTAATTAAACTTCTGGTCTCATCAGGAGGCTAAAACCAGAAGAGTTTGCGTTTATTATTTGGGATTTATTATGGCATTACAAATATATTTTAAATAAAAATTATACATATTTAAGGTATGACATGATGGTTTGGTATACACATATCTAGCAAAATGACAAGCTAATTAACATACCATCTCCTTACATAACTACCAATTTTTGTCTATCAGGAGAGTAACTAAAGTCTCTTAGCTTATTTTCAGTATTCAACAAAGTATTGTTAACACTGGTCATCATGCTTTTATATTAGGTCTCTAGACTTATTTACCCCACATAACTGCAACTTTGTGCCCTCTGACCAACATCTTTCCATTTCTTTCATTCCCTATTATGCCATTTTCAAGCAGACAAACTTTTCCTATTCACTTATTTATTATTATTATAGTGACTGTTCTTTCTTTTTTCGTTCATAGCATATATCACAGTTTGTTTAATATCCATCTCCTCTATATTCTCAGCTGGTAGCATGGAGAATGACACAGAGTACTTTATTTAAAATATATTTTTAATGACATAATAAGCCCTGAATCATAAACGTAAACTCTTCTGGTAGTATGGAGAGTGACACAAGAGTAAGTACTGAATAGCTCCTTGTTGCTGAAATGCAATAAACACTAGTGTCTGTTACTTCATTCAACCAATATTTATTGAGTGCTTACAATGTGTCACATACTATGTACAGCTCTTTCCAAATAACTGGGCTTCACAAAGAGTAGTCAGTCAGCTACACATTTTTCATAAAAAGAACTATGGATTAAGACCTTAGTACTAATTACACTAGGTTAGTTGGTACTTTGTTTAGTTCATATCTCCTAGGTCCTTGTCTCTAAGTTATATAGGTGACCCTATTTTTAAGTAAGCAATTTCTATACACTTTTGAGGTGATCATAAACTACAGAAAGTATGTGATAAAGCCCTGACAACTAGACTTCCCCATATGAGTAAACAGAATTGGCACATAAATGTAAGAATATTAATCCAACAAAATGATCACCGCTAGCTATGTCACAATATTGCCCTCTACATGCTTATTCCCCCAGACTTCAAAAAAGTGTCAGATGCACTTCTGCTTTTGGTTGGTTTACCATAGGTATTGAGCATTAAGTAATGATAATTCAGTATTTTTTGCAGAAATTGATCTGGAAGAAGACACAAATTGAGTTTTTCATTGGCTACTTATGACTATATATATAGATATCTATATATATATATCTATATATATAGTCTGAAAGTGTAAAGGCAAGGCAAGGGAGAATGAATCACTTGGAAGAGATTTAAAGACTAACATGCTCCTTTACAATTTGCCCTCCAAGTTTTGTGTATATTTTCTAGGCTGAGCGACAATGTCAGAAACCACAGAAATAACTTTAATCTAGTTATAATAGTTGGTAAGAAGGAGAATGCTCTGGTGGTTTAGAGGAATAAAGGGAATCCAAATCAAGATAAGGAAACACTAAACAAGTGATTCGCTAAATTGGTTTACATTCGGCTCACTAAGAGATTTTCTTTTGGGCATGTCGAAGAGATGCAAAATTTAAAATGTAACTAATACCAGTTTACCAGGGATGAATAAAGAATGTATCTTGTGCCAAGCACTGAGTAGAATTTCCCTGGGGAGACTAGAGGAGTATGAACAAATTGGTTTTGCGAGTACAAGTAACTAACTGAATGAATGAATGAAAGGATGGATGGATGGAGGGATGGATGAATAATGGTGAAATCCGCCCTCCTGATGTTGTTTCATTTGAAATCAGGCATGTAATAGGCATTTAAAAAATACAGCTACAGTTTGTAAATGATACTTTTAAGGTGGGGGAAATAATCTCAAGAAAGAGAGAAAGGAAATGAATAAATCTTTTTTATAACAGCTGATGTGCTACTGTAGTACTGAGTATTGAGGCTGTACTCCTAAGACTGTGAGGGTAAACACACAGTTTTCATTAAATGTGCCCTTCCCATAACTGGTCCATAAGCATTTCCCGTGACTCTGCACTTGAGTATCTTGGCTGGAAGAGGATCTGGCCATTAGAAGGAGGGCTCTAGATATGCTGCGTCTAGCATGCCGAGAGACTTGGCACCTTTATATGCTACTTCCTAATACCAACCCCAGCATAAAATGTCATCAGAAGCCTGCATAAACATTGGACTTAGATTCACATAAATTATTTCTGTCCTGAGGTGCTTTATGCCAGAATTTAGTAAAAACAACACTTTGAGTAAATAGAATTGGCATATAAATGTAAGAATATTAATCCAACAAAATGATCATAGAAAATATAATCAAAAGTACACACTTGTAAATCTTGCAGTGATGTGAGAGGTTTATCGTGCCTCTGATTTTTTATTGAACAATTTCCATAGAGTTCCTTTAAGCTGACACTGTCAAAATGCTTTGAACTATTAGTTGCTTTATAGCATTGGAGTCTTTGAGTTTCATTAAAATCTTACGAATTATTTTGATAATCATATGTGTGATTAGTGCCTTTTAGTGCTGAATGTACAAAATCACTTTTAGAATAAACACTGGGACAATGAAACATAATGCCAACTATGTCAGCAAAAACAGTGTTTTATTTTATTAAAAATCACCAACAAAATGCCATGAACAAAGCATACTATTTCTTTTTATAGGCATTTTCTACTCTACAATGCTATGGTTATCTGCATGCCACAAGGCTGTATCTAGTAGAGTTTTCATTTTGCTTGGGGTATGTACATAAATAGGTATAGAACCCTTTTTCATGTGTGCACACATCTTATTACGTACAGCCTCCCCCAAAGTCCTATTTTGCTTTAATATATCTATGCTCACATCGTCAGTACTGAGTATAAGTGAATGAAGGTTTCCTGAAAATGAAGATAATTTAGCTATTGGCAATAATAACATTTTAACATCTTCAGTGATCCATTTGGTTTAAGTACTTATTAAATCATATTTATTCCTAAAATTTGCACTTACAAAATTAAATGAGATTGTAACATGCAATAAAAATACATTTCACTCTAAACCTCAATTGACTCCATTCTTCACAGATACCTCTCCTTGAGTTTATTCTGCTTTTACTTTCTCCTCTCTCTCTCTGAGCTCTCAGCTCTTCTCTCTGATGTGTCGAAATGTTTTTCCCTAAAGCTGCTCACTTCACCCACTTTCCCTACCTACCCATCCCTTCCGTGTGATTCTCTCATTCTCAACTGATATGGGAATAATAGGATCCCAAGGCTGTCCTTACAGTATAATTAAAGTATGAATTTCCAGAAGTTGGAAATTGCAGACCATTTTTATTATGTTTCTATAATAAAGCAGGTAACAGTGAGAGAATTAAAATGGCTTTTCCCTAGCGGATAACTTCGTAAAAATTTCTTCCCTTGGTTCTATTGTTTTAAGAGATTAGGAGCTGAAAATAGGAATAGACTCACCAATTCTTTTTCTGAAAACACCTCTATCTTTTACATGATATATATCTCCCTAGATCCTGGGAATATGTTGTAAACTTGTAACAGATGGTGATGAAGCTTCACATTTTTATACAATACATTTCTTGGGATTCTGCATCTCTGGTACATATCTTCCAGGGAAAATGACCTTGAATGAATGAAGTCATAGTTTGAAGGAAAAACACCTCACAGATAGACTAGCATAGAAACGATGAGTCCATTGGGTTTTGTTTTTTTCTCCTCAGGAAGATGAAATAATTTCAGATGAAAAACAGAATGTTGAAATCGTGGAATCAAAGGTCATCTTAACACTGGAGATGTGTATGTTAATTGTTCTAGGAAAACTAGTTAGCCGTATTCGGTACTGAACAGATATATGTGGTAGATGGAACAGCACTGTTTGCAGTAGGAATGCTATTTGCTTCACTTGGGTAATGTTGGGGGCTTACCAAAATTTGTTCTGGCACAACATCTACCAGCATGAATGTTAGGAGGGTTCTAACACTGTGAGTGCTGATATTTTATGAATGTTTTATCACTGGCGAGAAAACAAGAAGTTTGCAATTGAATCAACAACATGTCAGAAAGAAAAAAATATTAAAAAAAGAACATTAGTGGGAATTATTGATGTCCCTACTGTGAAAACAAACTGAAGTTAATAAGAAACTTGATCCTCTTAACTGATTAACAAAAGTCAAATTTTAATTGCATGGCTTTCCAGACAAATCAAGTGGCACTGTTAACTTGAGCACTGGTGGTATAAAGGGTGCAGTACTGGGGGAAAGTGCTGCATATTCAGTTACCCACCTCTTTTTTCAACAGCTTCAATGCACTGCTTTACAAACCGCGGAACTGTGGAATTTTCACGTTCACACACTGTGTGCAGATGAGAGCCAAAAATTTGATCTGCAAAAGAAACAAAGATGAGCTTCATTAAAATCCAAGCTTGTGTTGTTCTTTAATTTGATTCTGTTTCCATATCCACTGCATGATGAAATCTGCATCTTGCATAGGAATCGATTTTTTGCTTTAATTCCAAAGTGTCTACTGCAGACATACAAAGATCATAACTCACTCTGTTATGGAACAGGACTCTGGCCCCAGAGAAAGAAAACTAACACTGCGCCATCGATTAGGCAGAGATGACTGAGTAAGTTATAGTCTCTCTGGGCCTAACTTTGTTGTCTACAAAATAATGACAAGGAATTAAGAAAAGTTCTACAAAATAATTAATCTTAGTGAATTGGTGTCTTGAGTGTTTGAGAAGAAATTGATCAATGATCATCAAAATTATGGTGTTGTTGGTATGATTAGAAGAGTCATCCTGTGGCTTAATGACATTTGAAGAAGGCAAGTTCCAAGAGGCTTACTTTGAAGTGAATTTCTTCACATTTCTCCTGACTTGAATGCCCTTCCTCTTCTCTAATCTCAGGATCCCCTTTCCTTCAAGGCTCAGCTCAGATGGCACTTTCTCCACAGACTCTATCCTTCCTATATCAGCTTTACATCTCCTGTGACACAGGTTCTTTGGAATACCAGTTCCTTGGGATGGCAATTTGAGAGAAAGAGCCTGTGATCAAAATGGTTTAGCAACATTGGGTTAAACAAAGAAAAAAACAGGTTTCTTTCATGTGTATTTATCTTTAGAGCCTGTGTTATGCCAATGTAGACTGGGACTCTCCAGGCAAGACTGGAGGATGCACTATTTCCCAAACTTATTTGAGTAAGATCCTTTTATTTCAAAGGGCATCTCTCCAGACTAATGTTTCCGAGAATACACGCTGTGAAATTCTAGCCTAGCCCTCTCATTTAGAACATGATTTATGCTACCTTGAATTATGTATTTACATTTATAGTATATGGAATGTATTGTCTCAAAGCAGATTCTGAGTTCTGCATTGCCTATGTGTTCTTATAGTCATCAGTGCCTAGCACAGATCTGGGCTCACAATATTCACTCAAAAATGTTTTTAATTGCAAAATATATATAACATAGAATTTACCATTTTAGCCACTTCCATGTGTATGTACAGTTTAGTAGTATTAAGTACATGTACACTGCTGTGTAACCATCATTACCATCTATTTCTAGAATCTTTTAAACAGCATAGATGTTGATTACTGATAATGAAACACATATTTAATAAGTTCAAGGGCTTCCCAGCATGCACAGATTGAAATCCAATTCCCTATCACCACTTTCAAGGCAGTACATGACCTGAGATTCTACCAATTAATTGATTTCTTTGCTTGCTCTCTCCTCTCTCCTGATCATCGCTTTCTGCCACAGCTTTGTCCACATTGCTGATTCCTGTCCATGCCAAGTACACTTCTGTCTCAGGGACTTTGCACTTCTAACTTCCTATGCATGGAACCCTGTTTCCCGAGATTCCTGATCAAATGTGATCTTCTTGGGAGTTTCCGTTGTGGCTCAGGGGTTACAAACCCAACTAATATCCATGACAATGTGGGCTCCATCCCTGGCCTCCCTCAGTGGGTTAATGATCCAGTGTTCCCCTGAGCTATGGTGTAGGTCACAGATGTGGCTTGACTCCCACATTGCTGTTGCTGTAGTGTAGGTCAGCAGCTGGAGCTCTGATTCAATCCCTAGCATGGGAATTCCCATATGCTGCAGGTGCGGCCCTAAAAAAACAAAGCAAAACAAAAAACCCAGTGACCTTCTTATTGTAGCCTTTCCTGTCTATCTTAACAAAACAAAACAAAACCTGGCCACCACTGCCAATAGGAACTCTCCAGGCCACCTCTACCTTACTTTTCTTAGAGCGATTTTCTCCACCTGACCTATTAGATTGAAATGTTTATTGGTTAGTTGCTTTCCTTTCTTAGAATGCAAAACCCAGGAGAGTAAGGACTCTTCCTATTTCCTTTATTACTGGATCCCCAGTAATTTGATAATGTTTAGCATATACTAGAAGTTCAATAAATATTTACTGAATTATTGACTGTAAGACAATGTCTTAATCAGTGTGGGTCTTCAATAAATTTAAAACAAATTTTAGCAGAAGCAGGGAGAAGAACATAAAATGCAGCATAACAAAATGCTAAACATTATATTATTATAAAGGGCTAGGCAACATGGACTGTGGTGAGACTTCAAGAAAGTCATGATTTTCATCCATTTTTTGGAAAGGTGATGTCTTGGATTGGGAACACTCAGCAGGGAGACAAGCAATTAAGGCTAAAGCACTAATAATAATGTGTTTCAATATGGAAATTTGCATTTTCATCCAAGAAACAGAAAGAAGATAAGCTCAAAACACATCAACACAGTGTAGAGAAGAGGAAATAATTGTTTTGAATACCTGGTCAAGTAACAAAGATTTTTTCAAAAACAGTGAGTCACCAGTATAAGGAAGAATAACAAATATTATTTAAGAAAATAATCTAGAGCTTCAGATTGGATAATTTAAATTGGCCAGAAATTACAGTCAGGAAGACATGCCATAAAATATAAAATCCTTGAATGGTAATCACAAGTCAAATGAATTCCACAAATATTTATTGAGGATCTTCTACAGTATGTAGCAATGGTGGTGGTTATGAAAAAGATATCTAGAAGTTTAAAATATTATAGGGTTAACAGAAATATTCAATAATATAAAAATAGAATATAACAGGTTTCATAAAAGGTACTTGGTGCTAAGAAAGATGTACTATAGTATAGGTCTTTTTTGTCATTTAATGTAGAGGTGGTGTGTGTGTTGGGAGTGGTTATGAGATGGAGATCATTTAAGAAAAATAGATTCCTAAATAAAGGGGGTGTCAAAATCTGGAGAGAGGTTTCTTTTGTTTGTTTGTTTTTTTCTTCTGATAGATACAGGAAGGTGAAGGAGATAAAGTCATTTTAGTGTATGTACTCTTTCTTTACCCAGTTATTTACAAAAACAGACAAACAAACAAACAAACAAAACCCCTGAGTTCCTACTCTGTGTCAGGAGCTAGGAAAAGCCCAGGTAACACAATAACCAAGACTCATTTCTTATGCTCTACAGTTTTTTGTCTGTTGGGGGCATCATAAAAGGAAACAGATAAGAACATGTCATTGCAAAAAAACCCACTATTCCTGGGGAAGTACAGATGCAGTGGGAGCAATGGTATGGGCATCTGAACAGCCTTGAGTGCTCATGGAAGACTTTCCAGAGTAGAACTGAATCCTCAGGGATAAGTAAGACTTAAATTGGAGAGGTAAGAGAAGGGGCAAAAGGGCATTTGAGGAAGATGGAGGAGAGGTAAACAAATACATCAGTGATAAGAAGAAAGATAAGAAAGAAAAATGTGATGTGCTAAGGGAAACATTCCTATTTAGAGAAATCTTGATGCATTAAACTTTAAAAAGAGGTGAAGATTTTGTTATAAAGAGTTTTAAATATGAAGTCAAGTATGTTATACTATTTGAGAATGTGAAAATACTACTGATTTTTTTCCTGTAAATTTACTTTTATTTTTAAAAAAATTTTTATTAGAGTATAGTTGATTTACAATGTTGTATTAGTACTGTTGATTTCTTATACATACGCTCATCCCTCCTAACTTCTTTCTTGTTCTTAGAGTCCGCTCTTACGACAGAACCTGAAAATGTTCTTCACTGATTTCTGACTCCCTTGCAGCTTAAATTAGTTTAGATTAGATAGTTCTGGTTGGTAAAATGTAAGGGGATGTAACTTGGGAACCTACAAGAGGAGATTTTATTCCTCAAGAATGTATATGAAGACATTCTTTCTTTTCTCCTTCCTGCTTTGAACATCACTGTGAAATCATGTGATATATGGAGCTACTGATGCAACCTCGTCACCATGAGGCAAGAAGCTTGCAAACAAAAGCTAAAATTGATTCAAAAAAAGAATCCACACAAACCTGAAGCCTCAATAATATTGCTGAGCTTTTAAACCTATCATAAAACGCTTTCTGGAGACTTTTTGTTATATGAGATAACATAAATAATTTTAACTGGGTATTCTATCACCTATAACCAAAATATTCTTAACCAAATGAGGGGTACAGATTGTGGGGAAGTCTAAACACAAAGAGATTTATTAAGAGGCTAATGCAATTGCCTAGGAAGGTGTTATGAAGATGAGAATCAGGATAGGCTCATAGTAAATTTAATCATCATTGAGAATTCTTCCCTTCTTCTTTGAACTAGTCTTATATATTCACCACCTTTGCCATGTGACTGTGTGGCAAAACCCACTAGAGTAGACAATATTTATTTCCCTCAGTCCACTGATACTGGGCTTGGCCATATACTTTGTTTTTGGGCAACATAGTGTGTGTAGAAGTGACAATGTGGAGTTCCCGTCGTGGCGCAGTGGTGAACGAATCCGACTAGGAACCATGAGGTTGGGGGTTCGATCCCTGCCCTTGCTCAGTGGGTTAACGATCCGGCGTTGCCGTGAGCTGTGGTGTAGGTCGCAGACGCGGCTCGGATCCTGCGTTGCTGTGGCTCTGGCGTAGGCTGACAGCTACAGCTCTGATTAGACCCCTAGCCTGGGAACCTCCATATGCCACCAGAGTGGCCCAAGAAATGGCAAAAAGACAAAAAAAAAAAAAAAAAAAAAAAGAAAGAAAATTCGAAATGACAATGTGTCTGTTCAAGAGTGAAGCTTTAAGATACATGACAATTTTTACTCATCTCCTTGATTCTCTGGTATTGGCCAGACAGGAGTTTCCCTGGGTTGCTGTTGTCCCTTCAATCCAGGCATGGATGGCACAGAACTGAGTCCAATCCTCAGTGAGGAGACAAATCCAGTCAGATGGACAACCTAAAGCAGAGCTGTTCACTCAAGCCTGCCCTAGACTACCTGACCCACAACACAGGAAAAATAAGTGCTTTTTGCTGTTTGCCATTGAGAGTCTATGTTTTTTAAGCAGCAATAGTTTACTGATAAGGGTAATAATAGGGGTCTGCATTTTTTGGTAATCTAAGCTATGTTGCAAGAATGAAAACAGAGAATTGACAGGACATGGAGACTAAAACTAGGGCGCAAATAGAGAAAAAAATTCTAAATTTCCTTAGTATGTGGAATTATGCATCTGTTTAAAATCAACCCTTAAGGAGAGGTCTCCAAGGAAATTTCTGTCACCTCAAAATTTAAATTCATCATGTTTTACATTATATTATGACACTTCTTATTCTGTATTCTCCCCAGATCAATTTATCAGTCTATTTAATTAAATTCAGTATTTAATGGGCACCTACCATGTTCAGAACACTGTAAAGAATGACCTAGAGATTATCATACTAAGCGAAGTTAGGCAGTGAAAGACAAATATCACTTGATATCGCTTACATGTGGAATCTTGAAAAAGGATACAAAGAAACTTATTTGCAGAACAGAAACAGACTCACAGTCTGAAAACAAACTTACGGTTACTGAAGTGTTAGGTGGGGTGGGAAGGAACGGACTGAGGATTTGGGATTGGCATATGCACACTGTGATATATGGAATGATTAGCCAACAGGGACCTGCTGTATAGCACAGGAAACTCTACCCAGTATTCTGTGATGGTCTGTATGGGAAAAGAATCTGAAAAAGAATGGATGTGTGTTCCTGTATAAATGAACCACTTTGTTGTACAGCAGCAATTATCACAACATTGTAAATCTACTAAACTTAAATAAAACTTTAAAAAATTTAAAAACTACAAAAAAAGAATGCAAAGATTGATTCATTCATTCATAACTGTCACTGAAACCTAGACACTGTGCTCCATCAAAATGCAATGATGCATGAAGCATGATCTCCTAGAGTCTAGGGGGGAGAAAAGCTCTCAGAAACAGTTATTATGTGATTAGTACTACTGCAAAGGCATTTAATAATAATAATGAAGATTTATTATGTTTAGTCAGGCAAGGTTCAAAGTACTTTATATCTTCTAAGTTAGTTAATTTTTTAGAAATCCCTAACACTTTGGTGGTAGATACTATTACCATCCTGATTTATAGAAGAGGAAACTGAGGCACAAAGATACTGAGTCATTTGTCCATAGTTATAAAACATCAGGCTCTAGGAAAATAAATAAGAACGTGAACTAACAATGGAGAGATGGGGTGACTCAGTGGGATTCATAAACTGGATATGGGAGGCGAGCCAACCCACCAGGCAAAGAGGACTTACAAGTTTCTTGTTTGGTTGAAGGAAATTAAGATGCAAAAACCTGAAGGTCTGGAGAAGAATATAGAGTTTGATACCAATTGATGGGATTTCCTATCTTATCAATTGATAGAAGTTAGGATAAACATTTCAGACACGGCAGAATGGTGATAGGATATCAAGGTAAAAACTTCTAAATTGGACTTTGTCAATTAAGAGGCTATCGGTGATCATAAGGGAAATGGCTTTAGAATGAAACAGAAGCAGCTGTTTTGTGGTCAAGATGTGAAAGGAAGGGGAGAAAGAAAGCAAAGATACTCCCTTTTTTAGAAGGTTAACGGTGGAGATTCACTCATTATAAGAAAAGATGGGTCTTGGGGAAGAATTTTCAGTTGGGGTGAAGAGGAAAGAATTTTAATTGCAGGGCATTTTTGATTGCCAGAATGCACTAGAAGGGGGTGAGGTGCACAACTGGCTACTTTCGGCTCTTGTAACACTGGAGGTGGGGGAGGTGCGTTACTGCCACTTACTGGGTGGTCCAGGCAAGTGCAGGCAATCCCTCCTCACTGGGAAAGAAAACAATCCCTCCCTGATTGCCAACAGAGCTCTGGTGAAAAAAGAGCTTAGGTATGTCGAACCTCATGAGATAAAAGGGAGAGGTTTGCTTCCACCTGTTACCAAAAAGGCCAAAAAATTTCATCTCGCTTATATCCTGTCTTTAAAGTAGTTATACTCACCCAAGAAGGTATGGCTCTGTAGGAGGACTTAGCCTTCCAGGTGAACCTGATTAAATTGAAAGCTGTCATGTGGACCAAGCTGGGTCAGTGAAATCCTCCCTCCAAAAGTTTTAGAATTGGGACACTACAGAATGAGTTGGTATAAGCGAGACTACCTGCTCAAGGGATCTGAATTAAGACTGCCTAGATTTAGACACCAAGGGGTAAGGACAGCCATTCAGGGAGATGGCCACGTGCAATGAGCGAGTGGGTACAGAAACTTAATTTGCAGAGAGAGGTAAATGAAACAGATACACCTCGACCCCTAACTTCCCAATGCCTGGGCACCAAGATGGTTGCTATTGGGATGCATTAGAAATTAGAGGGATTTTCAGCTTAATGCAACCAAGTAAATTTGGCTAGAACATGGACACAGCATTATCTAGAAGGTTTCAAGAGAGGGCTTCCAATCACCTTAGAAAAGGTTAGGCTTGGGAAACTAACTTAATGAAATTCACTTTTAGAGATGACACTGGCTAGGAAGAGTATGTTGGATGTCTCTTGGTTTTTCTGGCCCTGGAACTAGTCTTCTGGTCTCTGGTAAGCACACCCTGGTTTTCCTTTGAGGATGATGCTTTCTCGTTTTGCATTTGTTCTGAGTAGTGCTGACCTCATCGGCTCCACTTCCAGGGAGGAACATGTATTTCCTCCCCTTGGCCACAGTAATTCATTCAGGCATGAACACATGACCCAAGTGGATCTGGTCAAGCAAAACCTGAGGCTTTTTTAGTGCTAGTGGGAAAGAGGGAGCCCTCTTCCTACAGGCGTTGGTACACTGTGAGGACATGAGTCTGAGGTTCTAGAAGTTATACTGCCAGTTCTGGGAAAACACAGTGGAGAATCAAGCAAAGAGAATATAAAGCAGTGCTAAGGAATGGAGGAGATAAAGATTTGATAGCATTTTGTGCCCACAGATCCAGTCATGCCTGAAGCTATCCTTGTCCCTTGGACTTTTTCGTTAAATAGTCCAATAAATTCCATTCTTGCAGTTTGGACAAGTTTCTATCAAATACAACTAAAAAAAAAAAAAAAAAAAAAAAAAAACCCTGACTACAACATTAGCCTCCAACATTAATGGTGAATTATATAACGGGGAGGAGATGATGATACATAGGAAATGGCTTTGCAAAGAAAAAGAGCTATCCACACACAGGAAGTAAATCATAGAGATTGAGCCAGAATGTCATCATCAAATTTAGGGGCTATTGCAGGATTGCCACCCATCTGTAAATTTCAAACCGTCCAGAGTTTGATACACCAAGGGAGATCATTAAATTACAGGAACCTGTTTGAAACACAGAAACTCCTATCTTAAAACCATGCAAGGAAAGAGGGAGGGAGAGAGAGACGGTATTTTGTTTTCTTGGCAAACGTTGATGAACTAGCTTTTGCCCCCTCAACTTCCATGCCTGCTCTCCTGGCACAATATTAAGGATTATTTCTGCTTTTCTCTTCCTTATGGTTTTCCAAAAAAAGGGAGCAGTCCCAGAACCCTGAGCTCCCGACTCCCCACCTATAGTTCCATCTGTGGGCTCCCTGGTAATCCTTTCTTCCTGTCTTAACAACTTTTTGTATTTAGAAAACACCTCTTGCTACGGGTGCCAATATTTTCAGAATGCTCTGCACATGCCTATGGCCTTGGCTGGTGTGATCATTACATCTTTGTTCTCCTGCTTCAGTGCTTGTACCAGGGGTGGCAGGCAACACATTGGTTGGAGAAAATCCATTTTCTGTAATTTTTCTTTGAAAGCATCTTTTGGTGAGAAAAACAAATAGGCCTTCCACATGACTGCACTTACAAATCATGTTGTTTACATAATGAATTAGAGTTTAACTAGGGAATGTTGGTTTTTAATCTTTAAGCTCTCAAACTTTTGACCGATTTAGTTAGTTCATCAGCATAACCAGGTTAAGTCTCCAAGATTACAAATTAGCTTCATTCTCCCTCATCTCTGCTATATATTTTTTGACAAATTATGGAAAGAACACCCAGTAATGGGATCTTTGTCAGTTAGATTCCAAATGAATCAAAACTACGAGGAAAACTACTCAATAGAGGCAGTTAAATGTTCAAATAATGTGATGGTGTTATCATCATTTACACAGGGAGACAGTCTCCACATGCTTTTCAAAATGATGTTATTCTGCTTTCAGGACAGAGGGGCATTGCAGCTACTCTAGTAAATTTTAAGGAAGAAAAACAGAGCACCTAGAACTATACATGCATGAAGAATAAAGAGGGGAGCCGAAAACAATAACACCAAAATGAACTGTTCAGCTACACACACTCATATCGGACAATTATTTGGTAATGAAGAGTATTCATTATGGCTTTTAGCTGCAATAGAAAATAATCCCATTGTGGCTATTTTAAGCAAAGAAAAATTTATTTGAATGATGTTTAAGGTTGGGGGTGAAAGGAAACTCAAAAAAATTACTGGGAACTAAAAGTAATTTATTAATTCCTCAGAGAAATTACTGGAGGTGAGGGGACCAGTCTTTGAGATATTCAATCCAAAGTTCTCAAGATAGTCATGATATAAGAACTATCAGTAAGGGTCAACTGGTTTGAAAAAATAATATAAAACAAAAAGAAATAGGAAATACAGCGACTGTCTCATAACTGAGAGCTGAGTCAGGATGCTATTTTATCCTTTTCTTTCTTTCTTCCTTCCTTCCTTCCTTCCTTCCTTCCTTCCTGGGCCATACATGTGGCATATGGAAGTTCTTGGGCTAGGAGTCTAATTGGAGCTACAGTTGCCAGCCTACGCCACAGCCATAGCAATGCTGGACCCTTAACCCACTGAGAGAGGCCAGGGTTCGAACCCTCATCCTCATGGATACTAGTTGGGTTCATTACTGCTCAGCCACAACAGGAACTCCAGGCCACTATTTTCATTGTCATCCCTACCACTGGTACTGTCCTAATGACTTCTGGTCATCAATTGCTCAAGATTTGAGGTTCCAAAAAAGGATGTTCAGTTGGTTGAGATTTTGTTTAAAAACTGGGTTGGGATGGGAAAAAGCACAGCTCTTATAGCTTTCATAGGTGGCAGCACTCACTCAGAAAAATTTCTTCCTCTAGAATGTCACATACGTGGGCAGATCATTTCCCAATAGGTTGCTATAAGGGCAGGGTAGTGGACAGTGGAGGGCAAAAATAATATTCTCAAAATGATTAATTTCAACAATTTAACTGAATTTATCTTTTGATTCTAAACTATAAGTGACATTTGATTTTCCTTTTGAGAGTATGTTTCCAGACCAAAACTGTCTGATTGCTTATCAGGGAATCCTGTTTCTAATCTTACATTTTCTCCACTTCTATCCTTCCATTCGTCTCGTACACACCTTTAAAATACTTAGCATATGATGCCCCATCATATAACTCTCCTACAACTTTAGGAGAATTTTTGGAAGGATGGGTGATTTAATTACTCTAGTTTACTGAGAGCTTATGTCTTTGAAGTAACATGTAGAAAAATATGCTTAATGCTAAAACAAGAGCACTGAATATATCTTAAGTGCTTTGGAAGATACTGCTTTAACTAATGATACCTAAAGGCCTTGATTTAAAATATCAGCTATTGCTTTGTGTTACATAAATATCAAAAATTGGGATGATTCTCTGCTGAGTCTCTAATATACACTAAAAGTAAATCTCTCTTATTGCCTTGTTTACTTGTGATTATTTTTCTCATAAGGAGTGAGTTCAGGAAAAAGCTTAATTATTTTAACTTTTAAGCATCTTGGAATCTAAATAAATAAGAATTTTAAATATATACACTTTTGTGTAGAGTTTTTCCCCACATGTTTATTCATGTTTTTGCATCTCATCTAGTCTAATTGATTTTAAAGTCTCTGGTGGAAAAGGATAATGTCTAGTCTGGAAAGACTGGCCTGTGATCTAGACAGAAGATATCCCCAAACATGGGTAGGCTGGGATCTGAGCTTCCAATTCAAGTTGAACAGTTGGATGCAGGCTATCCTTTGACAAGAGCAGCCCAAGGATGTGTTTCAGAGACAGTCTAGATGTCATGCAGACAGAATGGCGAGTTCTTCTCCAGCCCTTTCCAAGTTTTCTCCTCCTTCCCTTCCAGTAGTCTCCCCCTTTTCCAGTTTCACCCTCAACCTCAAACACCACTTCTCTGAAGTACCCTTTGTCCCTTCCTTTTAAGCTGTCCAACTCTTATTAAAATAGATGTCAACTCAGGTTTGGTCTATTTAATGCAATGTACATTTTGATGGATCTACCAGAAGGAAAAAATTTGTGTTTTAAATGAATTTATTAACCCAAATGTAACAATGAGTATAATTTTTTTCTATATTTATCTCCCCTAGGCAGCACTTTGTCCTATACTTCTCCTTCTCTCTGTTTACCCGAAGCAGCACAACACATAAATCACACACACACACACACACACACACACACATGCGTGCATGCAGAATCACAACAGTATGGAAAACGGTTTGACCAATGGTTTGAATAATCCTGCATTTTTATATTCTTTCATTCAATCTATCCATCTATGAGTATTTTTCCACGCCTCCTGGGGATGGAATAATGGGTGGGATACTCTCCGTCTTCACATAGCCTTATGCAAATGGGGAAAACAAACACATAAACACATTAATACATAACATAATGTCAGATGATGACAGGTGCTATGAGAAAATAAAGCCAGGCAGGGAGATGAAAGCAAGAGAGAAGTGTTGTTAGGGAAGACATCGGCGAGGCAATGGCATTATGCAGGGAACCAAAGAAGTGAAGGCATGGGCCATGCCAACACAATGATAGAGCATGTAATCAGAGGAGTAGCAAGCGGGAGTAAGTAGGGTACCTTGGAGGAGCAGAAAGAAGGCCATTGTGGCTGGAGTTAAATGATAAACTGGAAGGGTGGTTGAGGACAAAACTGAAAAAAGTAGTCTGGGGAACAAAGCAGCTAGGACCCTATAGATAACAGGAAGGATAATAGACATTAAGTAGGATTTTATTCTAAATAATTATGATTATTGAGTAGGGGAGTAACTTAAAGCGATTTATGCTTTTAAATGATACTTCTAGTTGCTGTGTGGAGATTATATTTAAAAGGGTCAAGAAAAGAAGCAAAAAGGCCAGTTAGGGATCTGGTGAGATATTCCAGGGAGAGAGGATGATACCTAGATAGGGTAGTAACAATGGAAGTAAGTAAAAGTGGTTGAATTTATATATGTACATATTTTCTTATTTTTATGGCCATACCTGCCACATATGCAAGTTCTTGGGCTGGGATCGAATCAGATCTGAGCTACATCTGGGACCTAGGCCACAGCTTGCAACAATGCTAGATCCTTAACTCACTGAGTGAGGCCAAAGATGGAACCCGCATCCTTGCAGAGATGATGTCAGATCTTTAACCCACTGAGATATAATGGGAACTTCTAGAATATATTTTTAAGGTGGGATTTGTTGATGAGAGAAGAGACAGAATAACCAGGAAGGTGACCCCACTTGGCAAATAGCAGAGGTATTTCCTGAGGTTGAGAACACGTGAAGCTGGGGAGACAAGGGTCGCTTTAGGTAAGTATGAGATGTCTACAAAACATCCCAGGGGACATCAAATAGACATCTGAATATGCAAGTGTGGAGTTTCAAGAATTTGGAGATTGAAACTGAAGTATTAAGTTTGAACACCCTACACAGATGGAATCTGAAGTCACAGGGCTGGAATACTTCAGCCCTGGAATATCTGAACGTGCTCAGTAGTCTGAGAAGAAGAATGAAGAGAAGGGAAATCCGAAGACTTGACATAGGAGCAGCCCAACATCATGAAGCTGGTGTTAGGAGCAACACTACCAAGGGAGCAACCCTACCAAGGGAGCAACCGCTGGCATAAGAGTTTCCACAAGAAGGAATGAGAAATTATGAAATAGCAATTCTAAAACCACTGAAAGAGTTCATGTCCTGCCTCCTTTCTTTCCTATCCCCTTTAGGCAAGAACGTCCCTGAAAGCAGAGCAAAGTAAGAGGGTCTGTTCTCTACCAGAGACACTTCACCATCTCCTTGGAAAGTATTACAATATTCAAACAATGAAATTATAGTTTCGGTATAAAGAGAAGAGAGGACTAGTTCAGAATGAGGACAACAGAGATGGTTTTATGGAGTTGGTAACTTTGAGCTGAAAGAGTAAAACTGAATAGAAGTTTACCAACTTAGAAAAGCATATTCAAGGTGAATGAAACTTTTACACAGTAGAGCAAGATTAACAATTTCTTCCACTTGTATTTCTATTGCATCCTATTACATTCCCTTCTGGATGCCAGATAAACCCATATATGAATGAATGAATGAATGAATGAATAGGAAAAGACAATGTATAAAAGAAAGTGACTTCTATGTAAATATTGTGTAATTTATGTAATCTATGTAAAGATTGTGCCCTGATCATTTGAGGATGAGAGAAACGTATTTCTGTTTGGTTTGCATTAGTGCATTTTGGATGACTAACGTGGCCTCATCTTGCTTAGCAAAGAATGATTATTTACATTTTGGGTTGAAAATATTTTCTGTTTTTCCTATGACTATTCTCATCTTATTAAAATCACAGAGGGGATTAAAGTTCTAAGAATATCAGAGCTTGCTACCTTATCTCTATTTGTGTACCTTTTGATTTTTTTTTTAAATAGAAAACTGTCCATGGAATCCATTTGCTCAGTCACACAACTTACTGTAATTACTCTGAAGTTAAAACTTTTAGGTTTCCTACTTACTTTACTAGTAGGAACTTCAATGGGGTTAAAACTAGTATGAAATCAGTATTTTCATTTCTATTTAAGTGAGGAGGCTAAGAAGAAAACAAGATACATAAAATTTATTCAGATATTTGATGGAATTAGTTCTAAATGACAGACGAAATTACCTTTTTAGCACAAACAAATATGGACTAAAACTGGAAATGTCATTCAGTGATTGATAAAAGTTAAAAGTCTCTTTTAGGGTGGAGAAAGTGTGGAAATTCTGACTCACTCTGGATTTAAGTAAAATCTAGGCAAGAACACTGTACTTTTCCTAATATCAGCATAGATTTGTTAGAATCCCAGGTGGTAAGACTTCAATTTATTTGCATGAATGCATAGTTCAATAAGAAAAGATTCAAATTTAGTTGGAGTAAAACTGCTTAATGATTTCAAATATTACTTGTAATATATTAATATAACAGGTTTGAATATCTATAATAGAGTCTCTTTCATTTGGGTCTTAAGGGTGTTCTCATAGCCACTAATGCTGAGTGCTAGGGACACGCTGAAGTACCTAAGAGGAAAGCACTTTAGGTTAAAAGCACTTTCTCTTCTCAGCCTCGGGTTAAAAGCTATTTCAGGATTCTGTTAAAGGCATTCTTTGGTGCTCAGCTTCAGCTTAAAAGCAGCTTTGATGAAAAGTGCTTTGAGGCAGGTAAAGGATTTTATAATAAACCATATTAAGAGCCGGGGAATCGTGCGGTTCTGTGGAAGTGTTGGCTAGCTCCGTGGAGGTGCGGTGTAAGCTCTGCACAGGTTTGCCTATTCCCTGCGCTCCACTGATTATTTTATGCAAAGAAATTGAAAAACATTTCCAGGAATGTAATTGGAGAGAGGGGGTTATAAGCCCCAATTAGTAGGTCATGATGCACACATTTCCGAAAACATTTTGTCTCTTTTGGGCTTCCAGTCAAACCCAGTTGTGTGCATTTCTTTTTCAGTCCTTACTGAGAAAAAAAAAACTATGCAATAATATTTCTAAAACACCTTATCCTGTCCCAAAGCTGTCCACAGAATTGAATAAATAGATACCTCACTGGAAGATGCATTTTGCATATTTCACATTTTCTGGGTTTATTTTATACTCTTTATTTATATTATGTTTCCAGCTAACAGGATCTCCCATGAGGGATGGGCACACTTACAGATGAAATGGAGTATCACAATTGGGTCTGCCTACTGAATTGGTAGAATGATGGTCACTGCCCGGGTGCTGAATGTCAAGTGCTGATATTTGTTGGTGAAAACATGGTGAACTTGAGAGGTATTTTGAGTGTATAGGTCAATGGGAATTCTGAGAGATGGCAAAGTGGTTCCTGTATCCCAGTTAAGTTCCTGGGGGTAGATCTAACTTCTGTTGAGGAAAGAGCCTCAGACAGAATGGAAAGAAGCTATTTTCTTATGCTGTGAGATTTAAAGTCTAAGTGCTATTGTTTTAGGCTCCAAAAAACCAAATGTAACATGCAGATGGCTGGGGAAAAGAGCAGTCTCCCTGTCTGCTCTGGAGACAAAGTGAATCCAGAAATGCACTGCAACCAGAGGGATCAAAGCACGGTATGACACTCAAAAGTTTTGTGGGTTTGGAAACTCCTGGACGGTGCCTAAGCAGTGAAACAGCCATCCATTGGAAGATGCTGTTTATCTGTGACCATGGTGAAGTGCTTTCCTTAGCCAGTTTGTAGGCAGTAAGGTTCAAAGAAGTATCAAAGGAGAAGAACATGAGGAGAGCAGTCCTCCTCATATGCAATGAATTCCGGGTGTTCACAGCAATAGCTGGGGAGACCTTGGAAACAGAGAAAGCCTCAATTGCTATGATTATACAGGTAGGAGCCATGACTTGTGGTATTTGTGCCCTAATGTCAGTGTTACTTCATTCATATTCACAGGCTGCTGGGGCCTGGCTCACTGAAGTTATATAGGAATTAAGTAAAATTAGATAAAAAGCATTAAGTCCATAATACAACTTTCTAATATAATCGGCCCTCCATATCAGTAGGAATGCTGAGCCAGCAAATACAGAGGAAAAACTGTACTACGGATACTGGACTTCCTCGAATTTTGTATCTGCTCGGGGTCCTGAAACCAATTCTTTGCGTAGGGTAAGGGACAACTATATATCTTTCCACTAGTCTTTTAAAATGGAGCTAAGTTGGCAGGGTATGGATGTGAGTTTTTTGAAGTATTTTTTTCTAAGTAGTATTAGTGTTTAATTTTGAAGGAAGGAATCTCACCTTATTCATCTTCAAGGCCCAGTATCCAGCCCATTGTTTCCCACAATGTGGGTCCCAATAAATGTTCATCAAATTAAATATACATATATATGTGTGTATATAATATGGACTGAGGGAATAATAAAATTGCTTATAAAATAAAATACAAGCTCCTTAGCCTGGCACTATGCAAAACACCTGCCAAAACTTCTCACAAATCCTCTACATTTCATTCAAGCCATCATTCCCTAGGCTTTCCTGTAACTGTGCTTTGAATGTCTCACTCATTTCTTCACATATCCAACTGCATGAAGTCAAGACTCAGTTTAAAGCCTATAGAATAAAAGAAGTACTAATCTTTTCTACACTTTTTCCAAGTGTGATTTTCCCAAATCTGTGACCTGCATGCCCCTTGAAGCATTTGACATTTGATATATTACGCTGTATTTGTTGCGCGTTTTCCTTCCTTATTCATTTCTTGGAGGATTCTGCTTTATGTAACTTTGTATTCTCTTAGAACATAGTGATTTACAGAGTATATGTGAGTAGGCAATAGGAATAACCATCAAAGCATAAAGAAATGCAAGCACAGTTCTTTATCCTTGTTATTGGACAACACAAGTAATGTTGCAAGCACAGTGTGAGGCACATAGAATGCTCAACACGTTGGCTTTATTAATGCCATGTCACAAAAATCTCACCATATTTTATCTGTTTTGCAATTTTCAGAATACCTAATCTGCATTCAGGAGGAGCACTAGTAATATGCTATGCAATAGGAAGAGTCGAATTAGGATTATAAGAATGAAGAGTTATTACTTGCTATGCTAATTGTTCTTTATACAGTATCAACTATCCTAAGAGGTATTATCTGGGAAGTGTTAAGACAGAAGAATTTCACTACCTTCTCCAAATTCACAAGAAGATAAGTAACAGAATCAAGACTAGACTTCAAATCTACTTCAAAATTCAAAAAGAGACCTTTATGGCTTAATGATAGCAATACACTGTTTTCCTGAGTAAAATAGAATATATGGAGCTTTTTCAAATAGCATAGCAAGGGTCTGTCACTATAATCTTATCACTTCACAGCACATGTACCCAGAAGGGAAAATAATCTTTCATATATTTAATTATTTCAGGTGTTCTTTATATATATATATATCACATAAAACCAAGTGTGATTTTATGTTGAAGTATCTCTTTTCACCCCAAATCCAAAATGCATTGCTGCATTTCTTGTTGGATATTGGAGTCTAGGATTCTAGGCTGATATAATGGAGGCAATAGGCTGGGAGCCTTCTCCAGCAGAGGCTGCCGAGGCATTCCTAGAGGTGGTGTGCAGGGTGGATTAGCACAGCATCCTTCTAGCGGATCTCAGTTGACTATGATCCAGCTCAAATCATGAAGTAGTTAAAACTAAAGCTAAACACACAAATCCATGGCAGTGTCTCAAACTCTTAACTTGGAGAACTGCATCTGGGAGACAGTAGCTTCCTGCAGGCTTTTGGTAGTGTTCATGCTATAATAACTGATTTTAGGAACAAATGGCTTTGGGTTATCACAGGGAAGAATTTTCCACTTAAACTTTACCCAAGAGTACTTACTACCTTCTCCGGAATGCCTCAGATATGATGGCCACCTCCCCAAATTTCTTCAATGCCCTATCCTCAACCTAGACCAAGGTTGCAGTCCTTGTTTTCCCATACTCCTAGCCCATCAGTCCTGTCTGAGGACACAGTTCCCTGGACAGGGCTTTGATTTCCCATTCTGTCCTCCACGATGCAGCATGGGAAAAGCATATTTCCTAGTGGCACTGTGTGGTCACACTGGAATGCTTATGTTCCTACACCACATAGCCACCCTGAAACACCTTCTCCATATCACTGTGGCATCTTGAGTTGAACATAACCTTACACACAGATGTGACTGTCTTTCCTTGTGTGTGATGAATAGTGTATTCCTAGCCAATATTACTTTTCTTCAAGATTATTCATTCATACTCTATATACCTGATCTTTCTGCTTAAAGGGGCAAGCATACAACTGTGTATATGAACAAAAAAAAAAAAACTTTATGCTAGAGAATTTGAGATACATCATTGGGAATTCTGCTTTTGATGAAGAGAGGCCTAACCTTGCTTTTTTTTCCTCCTTAAAATGTTTGACTTCTTCAACTGGTAATTATGTAAACAGATTTGTAACCAAAATGAGCTCTCACTTCCTCTTTTGACATGTTAATTGTTTCTAAAAAACAGTAAGTGAGGTCCTGTCAAATTCTTTATATAATATTGAATGTTCTCCTATGCTAATTACTTTTTTTAAAAATGGAAAAATTGTAACATGCTTAAGGCCTGGGTACATTTGAAATGTAGAGTCACAAGAGAGGTAAACACAGTATTTTACTGTTCAGAGAAGGAATGTATGAGTTGGTATAAATGATGAGGGGGCCTGGGGAATAATGGCTTTTCTGAAATTTAGATTATTTGGAATATCAAGATACTAGATATCCTCAAGATATTATTTTCAGACCATCTGCTTTCTTATTTCTCAGCCTCTAGTGCATGATGGATTCCTTCATTGTGAGGTTAACTGAGGCCAGTTCTCTTCCGCCTCCATCATTTCTTTTCCTCCTATGAGTTTGAGTTCCAAGTTCAAAGGATTAAGTTAATAGTGATATATTCAAGTTAATGACCCTCACATGTGTTTAACTTGGATTCCATCTCCTCTAAAATCTCCCTCCTGTCTAATATGGGTAGATAAGAAAATCATTAAAAAATTGGAGCGCAACAACTGTTGAAAGAGAAAGAAAAATTCTCTCCTTTGCTCTGACATTTCTAAGGGAAGTAATCTTATGAAAATGCCAATCCTTTTAACAGCCTCTTAGATGGTTCTTATCCATCACAATATGAAGCATCTCAATGGTTGTAAGCATCTCAGGAAAGCATCAAGTTAGGCAATTTTAGGGTTTATTCCAGTACACAGGTATAATTTGGGACAAGATTTCAGCATTAAATATATTGCAGTAACACACTTTCTAATAAATACAGGATAAATATATATCACTTATTTTGCTTTAAAATTATACTATCTTTTAAAATTTGATTATCTTTAATGTCTGAACATATGTATCAGTATCCACAAATATTATTGTCAAATAAATCTAAACATCTTATTCCACTAATTTTAATGGACACTTGATATTTGCTACATGTTTGGGATATGCTAGCTGGGCACAATATTTTAGTTTTTCTTTTAAGAATGTATAGGTGAAATGGCTACATGATATTTGGCCTTATATTTCTTCAATAAATCCCAATTTTATTATAAATTGATGTTCTCTATCAGTTAGTGCTTCTAATATTTTAAAAATTTTTTAATAGTTATTTCCCAATACAACTTTTTTTCTACTGTTCACCATGGTGACCCAGTTACACATTCATGTACACATTCTATTTTCACATATTGTCATGCTCCATCATAAGTGACTAGACATAGTTCCTAGTGCTACAGAGCAGGATTTCATCGCTAATCCATTCCAAAGGCAATAGTTTGCATCTATTAGCCCCAAGCTCCCAACCACCCCACTCCATCCCCCTCCCCCTTGGCAACTACAAGTCTATTCTGCAAGTCCATGATTTTCTTTTCTGTGGAAAGGTTCATTTGTGCCTTATATTAGATTTCAGATATAAGTGATATCAGATGGTATTTGTCTTTCTCTTTCTGACTTACTTCACTCAAGATGAAAGTCTCTAGTTCCAATCATGTTGCTACAAATGGCATTATTTCATTCTTTTTTATGGCCAAGTAGTATTCCATTGTGTATATATATCATATCTTCCTGATCCAATCATTTGTCAATGGACATTTGGGTTGTTTCCATGTCTTGGCTATTGTGAATAGAGCTGCAACCCTAACCCTAACCCTAACCCTAACCCTAACCCTAACCCTAACCCACAGCCACAGCAATGCAGGATCATGTCTGCCACATGTCTGCAACCTACACACCACAGATTCAGAGAAATGCCAGATTCTTAACCCACTGAGTGAGGCCAGGGATCGAACCTGCATCTTCATGGACCCTAGTTGTATTCGTTACCGCCGAGCCAGGACAGGAACTCCCAGATCACCTTTTTAAATAATGAAAACCATAATAACTATTCCCAGGAGAATACGAAAGCAAAGAAGAGGCTTTGTTTGAGTTATCTGTGATAAGGCACTTTGGTTCTTCTGTTTTTGTGAGTTGCAGAAGGAGAGGTACATGACATGCCAACCCTTCTATTATGACAGTTTATGCTTCTTATACAGCTTATTTAACTCAGATGCCTGGGAAATAGACACAATTACCACCTTATAGAATGCTGCTTAACTTTAAATGTTCCCTGCAGAATAGAAATCCACTTCATCAAAATTTATCTCAGTTTCTTGGGAGTTATTTCTCTTGTAGGCTCCCGAATATTTCCATGCAATTGTAGAATTTAACCCAAGATTTCTTAGAAACAACTGTGATATAAAAAGAAAGAAAAATTTCCCACACTAAGGGAGTTTGCTCACAAGAGTTCCTGTGAAAGAGCTGTGTTGTATGCCCATGTACACTTTAATCATTCACTCTTTCAGCTGTTATCAATTTAAAACCAATGAAACTCCCACACTGAGTCCATTTGAGCAGTCAATTTTAATATCTCAAGGCATCTGTAGTTATTCTGAATTGGCTGCAAAAGCAGAACTAACAAGTTAAGCTCTAACCATAAGTCGACATCAGGCTGGTAAACCATACATCAAACACAGACAGTTAGTCAATACTCCAGTATGAAAAACCAACTAGCATTTTTAAGCAGAGCAATATATTCATAATATGTTTGGCAGTCTGGTTTGCATTGCTTCCTCGATGGCTGTGCATTTAACTTTCTAGTCAACAGGGTGCTTCTTGCACCGCCAAGGCAACATGTTTGGGGAAAATTGGTCAGTCTTTCAATGTCTGGGTGATATTTTTAAATGAGAATGAAAAGGATAGAAGAGTGCGCCTTTTGTGAATAAGACTCTAGGAAGTGTCTTAATAGTTGCTTTTTATAAGAAAACTCTTTCAACCATATGTTCTGGATCTTTGAGCACAGTTTCTACTTCAAATATTATGTCATTGTCAGGCCATGTGTCTCAATTTTGTGTTTGGAAAATATGGTTGCTTGAAATACCTCTTTCTCTCCCAGGAACGACTCTGTGGCAGGATTGTTGCCTCCCATAGAGAGAAGACAATGAAGAAGGAGGGGTATTCAAAAAAGATCAAGGCAGTCATCACTTCAATCAAATTATTTCCAAATTTCGGGGCTCTGGGGGTCCTGGGCGAGGGGGAGTGAAGGGTGTTTATGACATATAGCTGCCTATTCCCAGAACTCTTTTATGTACTTTTATCTTCAAAAAGAAAGGACATATTAAAGAGAAATATCTAAGGAGGAACAATGCTACATAAAGTTTATGTTTTCAGATCTGTTGCCCCAGAAAATGCTTTGATAAAACACACTTAGAGCAACATAGTCAAATTCAAAGAAAAGTTGGGAGTTACACCTCTCCATTCTGCAATTTGACTAACACTGACAGACCACCAATTATGATTATCCAAATTCTGATATGGTCTGTTGCCTCTTTGCCACAAAGAAAAATAGAATGTGCTGGAATAGCACTTTTGCCACACAGAGTAATTTTTCTGATGACTATTACAGAGGCTAGTCAAATTTCAATGTCACTTAATCAGGAAGGGTAACAAGTCAAAAGAGATATTTTATATTGAACAAAATGTGCCCCCCACCCCACATAAAATGATACAGTTCTTTATGCTGGGAATTTGTAGAATCTTGCTGATTTATAATATACATGAATTTGAGGGGCAGGATTTGTAGACCAAACAGTCAGCCATGCTAAAGAAATAAAAGGGGCACTAATCTTAATCTCAGGATATGTCAAAATGAATTGTTGATATTAATATTTTCTTGGCCGATAGCAGTCCACACATCTGCTGAATGTGGCCCCTGAAGCGGAGGTACTGGCTGGGAGAACTCTGATATGTACCACCTTTAGAGACATTCAATGGACATATAATATAGACTCTCAAATCCCAGTCATACTATGATCACTTCCTTTCTCAAGTACTATGAAAAATGCAATTCATCTCACTATATATGATGCATTTATCCATCCCCTTTCTTCAAATTATCAACTTTCAGGTCAGGAAGAAATTCTTTCTTCTCCCTCAATTATCCACCTCACTACCAAAAGAAATCAGCAGCCAGGACTTTGTGTAAGCAGTAGAATGGCAAAAACTACAAAGGAGAAAATGAAGCACCAGCACTGGCTTTGGACACAGTCCATAGGGTCTACCAAGGCCCTGAAAAGCTAACAAGAATTAAGCTGAAGAATCTTCCACTGCCAGTGAGCTGGGTTTAGGAGTCACGAGGGAACAATGTGGTATGAGAACACCTGCTGGAGAACAGCAGGGTATCAACAATAAATGCTAACCTTTAAAAAGGGGGGATTCTTACAAACACTGACGGGAGCCCAGCATCTCTTTCTTCTCTTCAGGTGGTTGATGGAGGAAAGATTTAGAATGTGATTAGAGGGCTGAGCTGGTCATAGACCACCTCTCCAGAGGGCTGTGGCAGCAGCCTCTTGACACAGGGAGGAAATATCACATTGGTCTGACTGTTGGTCATCTGCAACTTCAGAGAGTGCATAAACTTGGGCTGGTACAATGTCAGGGGTGGAAATGAAGGTTTCCTATCCTTTATACAATCTACACACACACACAATTTGAACTAGAACACAGAGTATGCTTAAAACATGGTTTGGATTCACATTATGAAACAAAACCTATCTCTACCTGTTATTATTTTCTTACTGGTGCTCATGCTCTGCTTCTTATTTTATGGAAACTTGCCAGTCTGCAAACTGGAAGACTTAAAGAAAATATTTTGAACTGGCACCAAGATTGGACTAACCCTGCAGGCTATGCCAAAACTCTGGAAAACCTTTTAATGTCTATGGAATGAATAAAACTGGCATCTACTGCCAGGACAAGAATTAGTATGGGTTTTAGAGGCCATCGGCTAACAACAAAATGCCAATATGCTGGTTTCAAATCAATTGGGTCTTATTCATTTCCTATTCTCAGCATTTAGCATGGTTATTACTAGGCATCCAGTCAGCTTTAGTGCTAAATCCTGATATTAAAAAAGACAAAGATCTTGAGAACTTGGCTCAAAGGGAAAGTAATATAATTTAAAGGAAGAAAAAGAGAATAATAGACAAATTATTATTATTTGCAAATACACAGAATACAGTGGGTTTTACCAGGAAATTATTGGTAAAACCATTTTGTAGATACTAAAAATAAAGAATATATAAGTGATCATCTCAAATAATACATTCTAACTAATCCCGTATAGAAAAGGTCTTGCTCCATAAGAAAATACATTCTTAAACCACAGGGAAACTAATTTATTATTCTGGCTCATTCTTTTTCTCCTTACCTAATTCGCTCCCATTTCTGGACTTCATTTTTCTCTTGTTGCTCCAAAGTTATTTTGCTTTTAATATCTCATAATATCAGGATCATTTCCTCCCTGGATAACAAGCTTTTAAAAGACATGGGCTTAACCTGCTACCCAGGTGCACATTTTTCTCAACATTTGCCATCTTTTGTGGTGACCTGTATTTTATTATTGAACAAAAGCTAGCTATGTGGTACTCTATTACCAACACATTTGCTCCCAAGAGCCTTTAAATAACAGAAACTGCCTGGGAACTATAAATGTAGAGGAACCAGGAAGCTTATAGGCCAAGATAAAGCAGCTTAAGGTTGGCTATTAATTTTGGATAATATTAAATCATGACATAGCTCACACGTAAGGATCACAGTTCAATTATGAACCGTAAAGAAGTTTAAAGAAAAGAAGATTTACAAGATATTTTTAAGCACATTAATGCATATTGTGGAAGTTGTGAGAGTATTTCAAGCCCAAGCAATGATAGACCCATGCCCCAGTATATAAATTCAAATATAATTATTCTCAGGCTAAGACTGATAAAGTGGCAAAGTTGGAGCATATCTCTACTTAAAGGTATATTGCAGTATTGCTCACAGATATTTTTCTTAAATTAGCAATGTGACAGGTAGGTTACTTTGTAATATATTAGTTCTAACAAATTATTTTAAAAACACTTTCCTCTGAACACAATTATTTTGCTATTCATAAATACGACTGTTGAAACTTTAGGGTTTATCAAACTTTTATCTGCAACTTGAATGGCAAATCTTTCTTTACTTCTCAATATAACTGACATATTTTACAAAAGTACTGTTATTTTAAAGATATTATTTTCTCATACGACAAAAATCTTAAACAATTAGTTGTGTCTGTGTGGGTAATTATTAAACATTCCAGCAAGCAGATGACACCATGTAAATGGGTGTGGATAGGTACAAATGAGTTCATGTCTGTTTACGTATAACAAGTACCATGATAAAAAAAAAAAAAAAACCTACCGAAAAAGATAAACATGAGCCAACTGCAAACTATCTTTACATCTTCCTTGAAGTAAGTGAGCTACTGCTGCTTTGACACTTTGACATTTGTTGGATTGATTCTCTAACTTTAAAGGAATACCTGGGAGAATGGTTTCTTAGGGGTATCTTGGTCATGATTTCCTCCATAAACATAGTAAGAAAAAAAAAGAAGAGGGAAAGAAAAAAGATGAAAACAGGCAAGGAAAGACAGAGGGAAAGAACGAAGGAAGGAAGTTGCTAAATGATCAGGCATTAGCATTAATGTTTAATTTTAAGATAAGCTAGGCACTGTGTGAGATTCTTTCCATATATCATTTCGTTTAAACTTTATGATGTAAATTTCATATGGCAGAAAAAGCTGATAACTAAATATTAAGTTATATCACTGGAAAATGGCAAAATCCAGCTTTAAACTTAGTCACATTCTGAAGCTGCTCTACTTTCAAATAAACTTAATTTTCTTAATTATAAAGTGGAATTGAAAATTTTCTCTCATAAAAATTCAGTAATGATTGATTCAGTTTATCAATATTACATAAGGGATACTGTATCCTAAGGAAATATTTGATGTTTGAGGCAGATGTGGTAGTCTCTATAAGCCACTTTAGAGCAAAAACATCATTGACAAGCTCTATCCATGTACACAGAGTTGCAGCTTATCTTTATGGAGCCTCATTCTGTAATAAGAATGGATACTCATGGCCTACCAGGCACTTACATAAAGTCACTAATATGATGGAAACAGAATGAGACATATATATGAAAGAAACCTAGATGAAATTGATGATTCAAAAAAGAAAAGAGAAAATTTTAAAATAAAATATAAAAACAAAAGCCCAAAACAAATTTAAATTTATATCCTTAGACAATTTAGAAAAAATACTGTCTATTTTGTTTTCTCACTTATTCAATTAAATAATATTTATGGGGTGCTATGTACCATCCTCACTATTAGGAATGGGAGTAGCATGGTCAAAAAATTTTTTGCTCTCATAGCATGTGAGAGAGTGAGGTATGCACAAAAAAAGAGAGAAAGACACATATATAATTGAAAATATAATTGCTTACGTAAAAATAAAGGAATATTAAGGTAGGAGAATCAAACTGATCATTCTTTTGGAATATGAGAAAAATCAATCCAGATGATCTCATATTCACATCGTAAAGATCACAAAAGAGAAAACAGAGAGAACTGATGGGAGGAACTTATTAACATAATAATAAAGAGAAAAATTCCAGAGCCAAAGAGTCACAGTTCCTCAAGTTGAATGTCAAGCAGAATAAATTTTAAAAATTCCACCAAGTATATACATTATCTCGATTGCAGAATTTCAAAGACAAAAAAAAAAAAAAAATGATTCTGAAAGAAAAAAAAAATTGAAGAAGCAAGAAAAAGAATTGGAAGCAGCAACTCTATACTCTTGAGGCAATGGGATTTTATGCCCAACTAAACTATTGATCAAGTGTGTGGGCACTCTGAGGATATTTTTAGACAGTCAAGGTCTCATGTTTTCTAAATGAGTTACTAGAGGCTGTTGCATGGTAATAGAAGAAATTAAAGCACGAAAGAAAATGCATGGGATTCAGAAGACAGTGAATACAACTCGGATCAGTGAAAGGAAATCACAGGGTGAAAAAGGAGAAGCCTGGAAAGCAACCAATACAAATGAGAGTGGAGATAGAAGGACTTAAGAAGATATTATGGGGTGAAACCCAGGGAGTCACAGACTAAAGTACATAGACTGTTTAATTGAAGGGATTAAAGCCTTGGAGAAAGTAAAGGTCCAGAAAGTAAGAAAAAATAAAACTCTGGGGGAAAAACATCTGTACAAGAAATTCACAATCCAAATATGCATCAGACTAAAAAGATAGCACAATTACAGCAAATGATGAAGCATGAGCTTTAAAAATAAAGATGTTATAATATGTGTGGCCCAAATGGATCCATGGATAGGCTAATCCAATCTGGCACATTCCATGGTGAAAAATTCCATAGTATTCACTTGGTTAATATAAAATAAATGCAAATGATTGATTTTTTTTTTTAATTTAGATTTAAAATATGAGGAAGGGGAAATAGGAGACGACGGTGGTTGTGAAACCACATAAACTTACTGATAAAACTTTCAAATGTAAAAGAAAGGAGCACCTTTTCCACCAGGATCAAGGGCATTACTCTTTGAGAGTTAAGGGAACATGATATTGTAAGAAGAGAGAAGGAAGTCTAATACTTGGTGCTGCAGTAGGCAACCTCACATAATCATAATCAGATGAATGTTTTTGGTTTTTAACTTTTAGGGTCAATCTATAAATACATCATAATTACAGCAAACAGTGAAATAATATAAATTTTCATGATGTAGAAATAAAGATACAACAGCAAAATCAGAGGAGACAGCAGGGGAAAAGGACACAAATTTCTCATCTTGTCCATGGAGACATTAAGTTTCAATTTTCTATGGTTAATGGAACAATAAATAGAAATTTAAATGTTATGGATGTTTCAGATAAGCCGATGGTAACAGCAAGACCAGCTGTATTTGAATATTTGAAGAGGAAAAGGGCCAGGTAGATGAAGTCCAGTTTAATTAAATTATAATTTTAATTGTAAAAACAAATCTGAGGTGATTTCTAGGCTTGATAAAGATATTGTAACATAAAAGATAAGAAAGAGGAGTTCCTTTGTAGTTCAATGGGTTAAAGATGTGGTATTGTCTCTTCTATGGCTCTGGTTACTACAGTGGTTTGAGTTTGATGGATCCCTGGGGAACCTGCACATGCTGAGGGTGTGGCCAAAAAAATAAGACAAGAAACATATTGACAAAAATCTATACCCCAAAACAACAATAAAATTAGATACTGGAGGCAACTACCAGATGAACTACAAGTAGAAACCATTATAATGTTGCCCTATTAGAAGAAAAAGAGGACTGAGGAAGGAAAACACTGCTTTTCATCATAAACCCCTGAAGCATAGTACTTAATCTTTAAACTAGTTGCTTCCTTTATAATATACTGATTAATAAACAGAAGTAGTACAGCATTGCTCTTAAACTTCTACTAATATCATCCAGTAAGGTTTTGTCCACATGAAGATGAAAGAAACTATTTTCTAAATATACAGTACTTTCTAACTCTTTCACTTTGATATAAGGAAATACTAGTTGCTCCTAAAAAACCAAACAGTTGTTATCTTTTCTAAAAGTTGCATTGCCAAGTGTTTTCTGTTCTTGGATGTCAGTGCTGCTATTTGAAAGATTACATAAGGTCATTTGGCTAATGCTAAAGCGTTATTACCTCGGTTCCAAAAAGCAAGTAGAGGACATGTACAAAGACACCTACCACCCTAAAATGTACCTTCTTCCCTATAATTTACGTATTATACTGATTGGAGTTTTGTTTTCCATGAGAGGCTCAATGTAATAAACTTGTACATTTAAAAAGCTCTTGCCATTCTCTTGGCAAATGTGAAAACACTTGGAGAAATTGAAGGCTTTTCAGAGGCTACCACTGCAATGGTACAATAATTGCAACACCCACCTTAGCTATTATGACTCCTTTCCATTGGGTGATCATTCAGAATTATCTGCTGGTCCCGTTTTGGCATTACAATGTACCCTTCTCATTAGGCACATTAAAGAAATTAGAAAATGCAGCCCCATCAAGAGACTGTTTCCAGATCTAAAATTTAGCCAGTGAAATCACATATTGGCCAGGTCTCCTTGAGTCCACAAAGCAGGTTCTGAAGAAAGGGTTTGTGAGTGAGCTTTGACTGTGTGATACTGGGACAGTTTTCTTTTCACATTAAGTGCTTTGCGAATATTGTTCCACTGGGCATTTAAAGTCAATAAAACACAGCCTTTCTTGCCCCACAGTGGGGGCTCAATAAAGGCCTCTCAATCTGTTAGGAGCAATACATAAAAGAGTAAAGACTTTGAAAAGTGGCTGTGACCTTGCCAGCCCCTTTCCTGGGTATCAGGAGGAATGCCTGTACGACCCAAACTACCACGTAGAGCCTTCCTAAACCTGGGTAACGAAGGCCTTAATTCTAGATATGGAAAATTAGATAGTTTAAAGAAGTTGATATATACTTTTGGGGCAAATGAACTGCAGAACAATTAAAGGCCATTATCCCTTTCTAAATTATTCCTCTCCTTGAAAAAGTTAAGTCATTTGACTTGGAGAAATTAACCATTTAACTGCTAATCATTAATTTGTTTTACACGGTTTTTCATAACCAATAAAAAACAATGATTTTTGTTTTTGCTTTTTCTAAATCTTTGCCTTGGGAAGGCTAAGAAAATGGACTTAAAGTACTAAATTTGACGGACCTATATTTTTTTAAAAAATTTGGTTTAATGCTTTCTACTCAGTTAAAAAAAAAATCTCAGAAAAAGCCTTACAAAAAATTCACAGTTAAAACTGAATCAAGTCCAAGAAGTGACTATATTTGCATAACTTGATCTGTATTTGGAAGCAAATTCCACTGAAGACAACAATGGAAGCTTATCAAATCAGAATTTCACATAGATTTTCCATAGTCCTACTAATGAATACTGACTCATTGGTCAGCTATGGTGAAAATTTAATGGAGCTCTAAGATAGGAAATCTACCATCAGAGTATGTTCAGTGGTTCCATTACATCATTATGAAAACTGCATTAGGCATCCAGTTTCTCTGCTGCTTGCTAAGACCAATTCTAGAGCACTATGGTTATTAAATCCTTAGCATTTTGATTGGGGTCAGATGCTGACACTGAATTAAAACCCTCTTTATTTTGCCACAGTCATGAAAAATGTAGACTTTATGTAAGATTGGGATTGTTAGAGCTGTGAATCTGGGTTTTTTTTTTTTTTTTTTTGGTCTCTTTTCTGGGGGGTCACACCCATGGCATATGGAAGTTCCCAGGCTAGGGGTTGAATTGGAGCTGCAGCTGCTAGCCTACGCCACAGCCACAGGAATGCAGTATCCTAGCTGTGTCTTCGACCTACACCATAGCTCACAGCAACGCCGGATCCTTAACCCACTGAGTGAGGGCAAGGATCGAACCTGAGTCCTCACAGATACTAGTCAGGTTCCTTACCACTGCGCCATGATGGGAATTCCTGTCTAGCTTTATCAGCAGGTGGCATGCTACTGGATCCTTCCAAAGAAAATTATAATCTATGGGATACATTTTACAGTAGAATTAAAGGTACTAATATATTACTATATGAAGTTGGATAAATAAAAGATGAATGCTGTCTGTGGCACTGAAAAGGACACTTCAGAGAGTAAAAATCTGAGATGATAAGACTGATTTAAAGCATTAGCTCTACTCCCAAATGCTTATATTCTAAGAACTTTCCACTCTATTCATGATAGCTACCCTCATGCTTCATAAAACTTCACCTTCCATGATTGATCCAGCATGCTAGATCATTTTTGCAAAACACTCACCTCTTTTAAAATGGACTGAAATTGATACATCAAACAGTTATTGTCAACTATTTAGATAATTCTCATACTAATTAGAGATCTACTCTACCCTGCTCCTGAGAAATAATTGTATATTAAATCATTTTTTTGATATCTATGTGGATCAATCTTTCACCTTTGTTTTCCAAGTTTATTTTAGGACTTTATGTTAGCCCATTTTCAAATTCTTTCTTGTATTTAATTTTTAAAATATATCTATCAGTTTGAAAATTTGAAAACCAGGAAGAATAAGGGAAATGATGCACATCTTCTTCTTAGAAAAATAATGCATTTGGCCTGTGTGATCTATGAGGTGATTTCCAGTTATAGACATCTACATATTCACCCATCCTTTCACCTTTCTGGCACACTATCAGTAATAGCAACAGTAATGAATGATAATAATAGTATTAACAATAGCAGAGGACATTTATTGAGTACTTATGTCCTAGAAACTCTGTGAAATCTTTTAAATGCCTTACCTCATTTATTTCTTTCAACAGTCTTTTCAGTGGTGGTGGGTATAAATGTCCCCATTTAAGAGAAGAGGTATTTGAGGCTCAGAAAAATCATACCTTGTTCAATGTTAATACTAGTGAGTGGTAGAACCAAGAACTGGATTCTGATTACAGTCTCCTGCCAGAGTCTGTTTCTCTATTTTGGTGGCCAGGTTGGTCTAGGATATTTTATTTATTTATTTATTTATTTATTTATTGCTTTTTAGGGCCACACTTGTGGCATATATAAGTTTCCAGTCTAGGGGTTGAATCAGACCTGTAGTTGCTGGCCACAGCCACAGCAATGGAAGATGTTAGAGAGGTCTGTGACCTTCACCACAGCTCATAGCAACACTGGATCCTTAACCCCACTGAGCAAAGCCAGGGATTGAACCTGCATTCTCATGGATACTAGTTGGGTTTGTAACCTGCTGAGCCACAATGGGAACTCCTAGGCTATTTTGTTCTTTACTTTAGATATATTATTTCATTTAGACTGGCTTCTCAATCTTCCAGTTCTCAAATCTATGTTTTCATGACATCCTATGATACAACTTCTATTTTCTCAGGATTTGTTTTCTGGACAACTGCTTTTTCCCTCTGTTATAGAGCAGAAGATTTAAAAAATAACCTAAAAAGAAAAAAAATACCCCAATACTTCTTAAGAGCTGAATAACTATGGACACAGAGGCACAATTATTTACCACTGTTACAGTAAAAGTATAAAATATTCTGTACCTTTAATAAGTCCTTTTTCTTGCAGAGTTTTCAGAGAAGGTCTTCGAGTAATAAACTTCTTTAATCTGCTTTTAACTCGGTTTTTGTCGCTTGTATCAGAAGCACTATGATGAAGTCTGAACACTGAAGATTAAAAAAAAGTCAGAGGCTTTCGGTAAATTTTTCCTTTATGATTATTACTTTATGCAAATATGAGTAGAAAACATTAGTTATTGGACAGCTACCTGAATTAATAGTTTAGGCCCTTCTGTTTAGATAGGGCATAGGGGTAAAAATTTGCCCACATGAAAATATTAGCTCTACTGCAACATGAATGTGTAATGAGAATGTGGTTTGCTCCATATATTCAAAATTTATTTTCACATTCATTCTCTCATATTTACCCTGATAACCTTGAATCTGGATAATTCCATGTAATTATATCTATACACAAAATTGTAGATATGAAAAATTCACCTAAATTGGGGGGAAAAGCTCTTGTTAATTTTAATTAATTATGATTATATATGATTGTTGGAAATTTAGTCATCTCTAAAGGTCCTACTTGCCCTAATATCCTTTTTTTTATAGCTTTTATTTTTATTTTATTGATTTATTGATTTTTGCTTTTTTAGGACCACTCCCATGGCATATGGATATTCTCAGGCTAGGGAGTAGAATCAGAGCTACAGCTGTCAGTTTACACCACAGCCACAACAACATGGGATACCCTATACATTGAGCTAGGCTGGGGATCAAACCCATATTCTTGTGGATACTAGTCAGATTAGTTTCCACTGTGCCACAACCAGAACTCCTACCCCAATAATTCTGCCTATCTTCTTTATTAGGTTAACCCAAAGTAATTTCTTTTTTATAAAGCAGATATTTCCTATTCTTCTTAATGGTGTGAAATTATCTTTAGTTGAAATTCTGTAATACATATTGCCTCAAAGTTTTTCCATGTCTTCATCAGTCCCCCATCCTCAGCTTCCTAGCCTCACTGTTATTTTCAAACTTAGGTGTGTGCCAAATTCATTTCCTAGGCAAATATATTGAAAGTCTACTGATTATCACGGTTCCACGCTAAAGCTTATGAATTTCGTGATGAACATAACACTTAAGGTCCATCCCTTTATTTAGTATGGAGTCTAAATAGATTCAAGATATGTTATTATCAATTACTTTATTAACAGACTTATTAATAATGTTTCTTATTCATAATTCATAAAATGATAGGAGTTTATTATCTCTATGACAAGATACATATCTTAGCTGGGCCCTTGGCAGTTTTAACCCAATATTGATGGGTTAACTCAATAACCCAGTTATTGATGTCATGTGACGATTTGGGGCACTTGAGTAGGTTGCCCTGTGCAGGATAAGGATGTTGAGAAGCCTCTCTGGCCTCTACCCAAGATATACCAGTAGCACCTTCTCCTCAGTTGTGACAATCAAAAATGTTTCCTGGGGGAAAGGAAGGGGAAAAGAGCTTCCTGCTGAGAATCATTCCCTTAAATTGAAGGAAAAGCTGATAGGACCTGCTAAAGTTCCCATTTATTGGTGGTGAAAGGGCTACTCACACATTGACAAGATGTAAAGGGACTGTGAAAATCAAAAAACAAAGTATTATTCTAATATATCTCTCTATAAATAGCAATATATACATATATATAAAACATATCACTTTATATAGCATCTACCTATCTGCTATCTATATATTAAATGAATTGGTTGTAAAAGTACACCACTACCATATGAAGGTGATCAATGGATCTCTTACTTGAAAATGTTGGGAACCATTGTGTAGACCAGAGCTTCCCAACTACTGTACCTGACAGGACGGTTATGCTGGGTGAGCATTATGGATTCCCTTAGTTCTCAGGGTAACAGAGCAGGACCAAGGCAGCCTGAGCCCCTGGGAAGTTGCCATGGGTTATGCACAGTCTTATGTATTTATTCCAATGAGCTACACAAATATCATTTCTTGTGTATTTTAAACTTAAAATGGTTTGAGGAGCACTGCTTTAGACCTGCATTGTCCAATATGGTAGCCACTAGTCACTCACAGCAACAGAATACTTGAAATTCATCTTGTGCCATGGGTTGAAATAATAATGTTTTGGTTTTTGTTAAATAAAATATAGTATTAAATTAACATATAATTAAAATATATTTCCTGTTACTTTTAAAAATATGACTACTAGAAGATCTTAATGATACGAAGATTTTAATGTTTCTCAGATATTTCTCTATAGTGCTGCTAGATGATAAAAATAATGAACACAAAAAAATGAACACTACTGATACATGTCAGTGCTGGAATTAACTGTTGTGGATAAAAATGCATATGACCGATGTAGTAATAATACAGCATGGTATGGAGTATGAATGTAAGAGACTAAGGGATTTTGGAGGTGGAACTGACCTCAGTCATTTTGGAGAAATAGCACATGCCCACAACTGCTTTTATGGGACCATGAATATCGGGCATTAATTGATTCAAAATGGTATGATTGGAAGAGTCTTTTTCAGCATCTTAATATACCATGCTTAAATGCTATCCTATCAACTTTAGTCTGGGACTGGTTATGTATGATGTGATCTGTTCCAACTTATAGCTGTATCAAAGCCCCATGAGTCTGAGTTCTAGTGTTGGAAGCTAAAGGAACACTTAATATCCCTCAAGAAAAAATCTGCCTCAGAGAAATTTTGGTCTCAAGTCTGCTTGTGAAATGATACAGAATAATCAATCTAAATTTTCACAGGTTACCAAAGGTAATGTTTTCTATATCTAGTCTCACCTCAAAATCTTGTCATTTTCCATGACACAGTGTCAAGAAATGCAGGGCCAAAGGAGGTATTTTTCTGTCATTTACTGACTAGTTAAAATGATATGATTAAAAAGTCATTTGCAAATTAAAACACACACAATATAAATGTGAGATTATGAAAATAATTATCGAGTGAGTTATAGGTTTTTGGAACCCGTTAGGTACGCTGGTAATAGTACTCTTAATTAGAGAGGTGTATATGTATATTATATTGCTTTTAATACTACCATCTGGTTCCACGTGTGAGAAATGTATGTAAGGTGCACTAGTTTTTCATGGAAAATGAAAGTATATTTTTAAACACTTTAGCTTGACTCCTTCTCTTACAAAACTGAGAAACTAGCAGAGTCTTGGATATGATTATACTGTTTTTAACATAACCAAACTCTCCAAAGTTGCCTCTAATGATGACTTTCCTGGAGACAGACTAGAGAGTCAGCTTCCATTTCCTGATGCCATAAATAATCGTCCTCAGATGACAAGTCAAATTACAAGGCCTTTGCCATCATTTATTCTGCTCATTTTGTACCAAGGAGAGTTATGCAGAAGTTAAAGTCAATAGATGGCTATAATATATGGCATACTTTCTATTAACCAAATAACTTGAAAGCACTATAAATACAAACTAAAAATGTAAAAAGCGCATGGTTATAAAGCAAAGTCCATCACTGGGCCCCTGTAAACAGCAGTAAAAGTCTTTGAATATTGTGGTTTACAAATCTGATTTTAACAGCCAAACTTATAAAACAGTTTACGCTTTTCTGTTGTCAAGGGAGAAAAACTTGCCAAATTGTTCATTTTAAGTAAATACAACATAACCAATTAAGGAAAGCAAAATTTAAACACATGCCTATGATAATCAGGACATAGTTTGCTTCTGATTTCACTACTGATTTTAACAGAACAGTGTTCCTTCCACTTTCCCACAGCACCCAAATGACCCCACACATACTTTTAGAAACTTGTAATCACACAGTGCAAATAAAAGGACACTTTACTGGAAAATACACAGTGTGGTACAATAATCCATCATTTATGAAAAATAGAATTCAGCCTTTTCTTTTTCCTCAGAGATTCAACTACTTTTTGAGGGTGAAGCTTACTGCAATTTAAAGATTTATGTTAAGCCAATGAGCAGTTTTTTTTTTTCCCAGTCCCATTTAAACTTTTTATTTAAAAATAAAAAGAGACTAAAGAGATATGGGTTTAAATTCCAAAGCATTTAATCTGATTTACAGAGGAATCACTCTTAATTCTACATATTTTCACCTCCATGAAAAGTTAACTTAACTTGGATTAACTTTCCAGGTGTTCTAGAATTTACTTTTATTTCCTTTATGCTCCATTTTTTTTTCCCACTGACAGATGATCTTTTCTTTAAAGCCCAAACAAATGGAATATTTTTCAAAGCTTAACAATTTTGAATAACAATATGCAATTTAAGTCTCATACTCAAAGGCCAAAGGCATTAGCTTTAAGTACCATTCTTAGAGAGTGGAGAGATTTAATTGGTGTTAAAGTTGCTCATATCATATAATAGTTAGGATCCTGGGCTTTTCAAGATGATCTTCAATAAATATCATTACATATAAGAATAGGCATTAGTCCAACACAAGTTTTGTGCCTGACACAGCCATTATGGTATTAAAACACCTCGGAATGCTTATTGTACTGGATGCCCTGTGTATATTATTTTCCAACTTTAGTAATGGGAGGGGGGAGAAACACAATTTGGAGGATGAACATCCACTACCATTCTTTTAAGGGATGGGAACCACAAAGGAAAAACCCTTAAATCTTCCAGAATACAATGGTTTGGATAACATGATCCAGAATTGTGAATCTGCCAGAATTTTTCTTGCTAGGGATCTTATTTTGAAATATCTCCTTTTTCTGCCAAACTACTGTTCTCGCGGTATTCCCATGTTACAATTACATGTTGTTGATTTTTTTTTTTTTTTAATTTGGAAATGCTGGGAGAGTAACATTTCAGAAACATTGCTAAAGGAGAGTCATTACCCTGCAGAAATGCTATTATGAACAACTTTCTAGGCTAATTGTTGTCACTTTTTTGGTAGGGTTTTACATAGGGATCAACATCAAGTATAGATAGTTGTATTGCAGCTGAGAGCTCCCAAAACAGAGTCTCAGAGGATGTTCAGAGCAAAGCTGGCAGCAGTTGCCAAGTACAATCATCTTACCATGCTGCAGTGTTCGGAGAGGGAGCTCCAAAAAGAAATGACAAAATAGGGTTATATCAGGCTCTTCATCCCCAGAGATTCCCAAACACTTCTCAAACCATCGCATGGATTACATAACAAAGTACTGATTGCCTCCGCTCATATTTTCCAATACAACCTTCTTGTATTTGGAATTACCCCATGGTACCACTTTGTAAACTACAGAAACAAGAGCACCCTACCCAAAACTGAGAATTAAATTTTATTAAATTTCTTTTTAGCCTCCTGCCTGATTCCCTTCCAGAGCATACGAGCTTGCTCTAATTCATTAGGCTGTAATAAGTACTGCTTTGCTATCTCCAGAGTGATGTTTTAGAGCTCAAAAAACTGCACATAACTCCCTATGTCAGAGTGGGCAGTGGGCAGAACGGGTAAGTTTGGGCTTAATGTACTGTTGGTCATTTAATATCTCTTTTCTTTCACATGCTAAATGTAAAGAGAAGTCATAATTTCAACCCCTTGAGAAACAAAGTTATCGAAACTTTAAAGGTGACTTATTTGAAACACAAACCATGATTAAATCTGGAAATAATCGGAAGAGGGAATGTAGGTCATTTTAAGAGCAGTGCTTTGTTTTAACCTCTTAATTCCCACTTAAACATTGTAGATATATGAAATAATCAGTTGGAAACAGAAGGGTATAAAAACATCTCTCCAGTGATTCATATTTATGCTATATACTCATTTAAAGAGAGGTGAGATTTCAAACACAGAAAATTTTTTATTTTAGACTAAATTATCTAGTTTAAATAGAAAAACCTAACCACATTTTTACGTTTTCAGTGTCAATAAAGAGGTTACAGTTTGCTTTCATGGCCCTGTCATTCAGCTCGATGAAAATGCCATAACTGTTTTTTGTTTGTTTGTTTGTTTTTCTTTGTTTTTGTTTTTTAGTAATGTGTAAATGCTTCATTGTCTTTCATGTGTAGGCATAATATTTTTATTTTGATGATGATTATTTCTTAGGTGTGCCTATGATGATAATGCATTTCTATAGCATGAGTTGGGATGTTATATTTAGACTTTTTTATAGCATTTAGCATAGCTTTAAGTTACTTAAAGAATAACATTCATAGTGGTTATGATGATGATGACAACTTCAAAACTGTACTGTGAATATTGAGTAATTTCATCACAAATATAATTTTCTTTCAATTGTAAGTCTATCTGGTTTCTTTCTGTGAGTCAGAGTTGCAAAATATTTTTGCATCAAAGGTTGTGGAAATACTATGTAGTCATACACAAAAAAAGTAAAGAAGAAAGAAAAAAGAGAAAATATACCTAAGTAGTAAAAAACTATGGCATATGTAGAGACATAAGATGACATTTTTTTTTCCTGGAACAGAATCAGATTAAGTATTAGACGTAAAGATTCAGATAATCAAATTATTTTCTACTGACTAGATATTTTATCTTGGCTTCTTGCAACTTTTTTTTTTTTTTTTTTTTTTTTTTTTGTCTTTTTGGGGCTGCATCTGTGGCCTGTGGAGATTCTCAGGCCAGGGGTTGAATCAGAGCTACAGCTGCCAGCCTACACCACAGCCACAGCACCTTGGGGTCTGAGCCGCATCTGTGACCTACACCACAGCTCATGGCAACCCTGGATACTTAACCCATTGAGCGAGGCCAGGGATCAAACCAGCGTCCCCATGGATACTAGTTGGGTTCATTAACCACTGAGCCACAACAGGAACTCCAGCTTCTTACAACTTGATGTGGTGTTGGTAAAACTTCGATAATTTTGCAAATAAAGCAAGGAAATGGGTGGTTTTGAGAGCAAAATTGCTAAAAAGAAAAAAAGAAAAAAGAAAAATAACAGGGCATCGATCCAGACAAAGGGCACCATGAAGTAGAAATATAATTTCCATGAGGAAAGGCTGTATATGAAAATACAGGAATGAGTTCTCACTGAGTGAGAGAAAATAAGCCATTGCCGAATCAAAGGAGAAGAGCATTAGAGATGTATGTGAGCATCAGTCCACAAACAGAACACAAAAACCAACGGAGATATAGGCAAGGCACTTCCCTCCGTAGAGGGAACAGTGTGACAGAATTTTAAGAAATGAACATTTAGATTTTTGTGGAAAAAAAAAGTCAAGCTGGAGAAAGAAATAATATTCATATTTAAGAGTTTTAGACAATTTCCACACTGATTGTACATACTGACTCAGATCCTAGACCATGATTAGCATTATTTGAATTGGTGGGTGGTATTAAAATATCCTCTCCATACAGACATAAAAAGAGTGTTACCACTATGAATTTTGTGTGTGCACATGTATTTGTACTTTTGTGAAATGTGCCTACAGATACTGCATCCTTAGCAGCTACAGAGGGGAGAAATACATGACAGCTTTGAAGTTTTTTCTTTAATCTCTAAACTCTTGGCCCTAGGTGTGATCGAGAATATGATACAAATGTATCCTTAATTTTTCAAGCATAAAATTTGAACCAGGACATGAAAATATATACTTCAGGCATAAGCAGTTTGAGAAATTTCTCAAGTCAAAAAAAATCAAGGCAGTTCCCTTCATAGCGCAGTGGAAATGAATCCGACTAGAATCCATGAGGATGTGGGTTTAATCCCTGGCCTCACTCGGTGGGTCAGGAATCTGGCATTGCCATGAGCTGAGGTGTAGATCACAGAGGTGGCTCGGATCTTGCCATTGCTGTCTGTGGTTGTGACGTAGGCTGGCAGCTGTAGCTCCAATTCAACCCCCTAGCCTGGACACTTCCATATGCTGCAAGTGCTGCCCTAAAAATTAAAAAAAAAAAAAAAAATCAATACTTGAGAGGAAGTGCTGAAATAAAGTGCATATTTAGATTGAGAAAAGTTTTATATATTTATAATAAATATTATAATTATAAATAATTATATAATTATAATTATATATATACTCAATTAGATATAATAATACATATAGTATTGATGCTTTAGAACAGTCTCAATTTCCACTTTTACTAGCCAATCTGACCATCCTAAAATCACATGCATTATTAATAAGGATGAATGGTTTTAGAGTACTTGCAATGTGGCAAGGGACTGTACTAGGTTGTCACTTCTCATTTAATCCTTACAGTCAGTCATTATTGCAGGTTCTCTTACTGCTGTCAATTCTGCAAATTGGAAATCTGAGGTTCAGAGAGGTTAAGCCAAGTAGCAAATAGTGACTGAGCAAGAAATCAGAGAACTGTCGGATTTCAAGCCCCAGACCCCACTGCCTGCCTCTCTGTTTCGAAGTGCTATCAAAGTTCTAAGGACACAGAGATATGGCAGTTGTGCCCCACTGTGACTGTGGAGTCAAGTACTTCCAGTCGAAGGCTTTATATCTGCTTCGGGTGAACTACTGACTGAAAATCACTCTAGGTGGTATGCATCACTGTAGACCTAAAACAGGAAATGAGTTGCCTTGAGTGCGATTAGTAAATCACAGTTCAGCAACAGAGTTGATAGCCGAATACTCTCTAGATTACCAGTCAGAACAGCTGAAGATGGCTTCTGGGTTACACAGAGCAATAACAACCATCAACACAAACTGAGCTTTCAACTGCTGGGCAGAAAGTGAGTATGAGAATCATTCACCATGCTGCAAGAGGCTCTATGTAGCAAGGCAGGAATCAATATTAGAAATAGAGATAAAGGGGGGAGATTGGGGCTTCCTTCTAAGCAAAAATGCCTACTGGTCCAGGTGGTTCTTTCTTAGTCCTTGTTCTTCACCATCACAAAATGTTTTCTCAAAAACAGATGATGCACAATTAGTCCACAATTGTATAAGCACATACTTTCATGTCTACAAACACTGTAGTTTTTCTTTCAGTCAAATTAGGATTCTCATTCTTTTCCATGCCCAACCACAGAGTCTGCTTGTATTATTCCTAGTTGCTTCATAGGAGTAAGAGTTAGTTTAGGATCAGCATTTAGGGGGAAAGCAGATAAGAACAATTAATATGTAGCTTCCTTCCAACAGTTAATGCTCTTCCTTTTCAAAAAAAAAAAAAAATGTGTCTTCCATTCTCTTTCACGCATTCCTTCTCTGTCTTTTGAAATCTACAGTCTTAGAATTTTGAATTTCAACTGTCACCTAACAGTGGTAGGATCGTATTTAAGCAATATAAGTTCTTTTTGCCTCTATTTTCTTATCTGTTAAGTGGTGTTGAAAACATCTCCACCAGGGATCATTGTGTCAAGTAACTGTCCTCATATAAACAAACCCCCAGCACAGATTAATTATTATGAGCTATGATGTCATAATAGTTACCCTGTATCACAATCATGGTTGTAATAATCAGTAGGTAAACAGAACAGGTGGTATGGAAAGTGCTCCTCACTCTCCCATCCCAGTGCCTCTCATTTTTTTTTAAACATTTATTGGGCATTTACTATGTATCTGGTATTATTAGATTCTGCCTTTAGCTCTTGCATAAACTAAATATATATATATATTCATTATTATAAAATTAAATATATTAATATATAAATTTTTCAACATATATTTGGCTCTCAGATAAAAAAAAAAAACTTGTGTACAAGCCTACGAGTTTATCTGTGATTAATTTCTGCCAGGTAAAATGTATTTCAAGACTTTGAACATGTGTTGAAATCATTGGGTTTTGAAGAACTATCCATTAAAGACTTTCTGAACTGTGACAATGGATATTGACAGTGCTTGTCAGACTAAACCACTATTGATTGGCTCACATCATGTGTATAGCAAAACCAATTTCTTTCAAGTGCTTCTTCCTAACTGAAATACATTATTGCAGCCTTCCTCTCTGTTTATTATAACACCAAAGCTCATCACATGTAACACATCCAGCAAAAAAAGGTTTCACAATGAACAAAGCAGCAAACGGCAGCACAGACAGAAATAAAGGCACTTAGCAATCCAAATACTCTTGTGCTGTAAGTTGCTATCCCTTTGGAAAATATCGATCTCTTGCAGAGTCTTGTTTTTATTTTACAATCCTCTTGAATATGGAAAGATCATGGACTAACAGAGCTTTGCTATTGTTTAATGATCCTGTGACTCTCACGGTTCCTACCCCTGAATGAAACTATTTTAAGTATTGTGTGTATGTTAAAGTTGTGGGAAAGAAAGTGTTTATGCTGGGTCATTGCTCCCCTGTCCACAAACATATGCAGCCCTACACACACACACACACACACACACACACACACACTAGGGATGTGACTTTTCCCAAGCCTTAGAACATTTTTCTCCAGTGAGTGACTCAGGCCAACTTTGACCATATGCTACATATTGTACAGTTTTATTACTAATTTGAATTTGCATTGTGCCTTTCTTCCCAAGAGGGCAAATTCCTTACTGAAACAATACTCTTACATAACAAAGAGCAATTTTCATAATACCCTCATGAGTGGGAAGAATTTCAGATTTATTTTTTTTATTTGAAAATATTATTAAACAAAATTTAAAAGCATACCTTTCACAAATACTGACTGATCATATCTCATGCTTCCTACAGTGAGCATTCCAAGGCCTAAAGAACCTCCAGTCCTAGTTCTGACCCTCTAAAAAGCTCACAGTTTACTGTATGCCAATGCCTGGGAAAAGCAGGGTATTCCTAGGTTTTTGGGATAATTCCCAGGATATATCTAACACTGACAAGCCTCTAAACAAATGATTCTTAGAACTCCTATGAGTTACTCTGATGATAAAACTGGGAAGACTTTGGTTAAGTTTACAAGTACTCTAATTAAATATGGTGTGGTGCTGCCAGCTTCTCTCCATTCTAAGCATGCCTAGAAATTTAAAGAAAAAAAATTGCTTAGGAGGCTAGCAAATGCTACACAAGCAAAATGTATCATCATTCAAAGCCCCTCCTTATGTGACAGTTTCCAAGTTTACTTGAACATTCAAGACTAGGATTCCCCCCAAGATAAGGATTCCATTGAGTCTTGCCTCCTGCTCCTCCACGCTATGGCCCAGGAAGACGGCACGCTCAGCGTCCTGGACCATGTTCTTCCTCTGGCTTTGCCCTGTGGCCATGGCTTTCTCACCCCCACATTCTCTAGCTCTGAGACAGGCTCCTGGCCTGGGGCCTGTTCTCTTGGCACTCTCCCCAGCGGTCACTCTGTCCTGAAGAACGGTTGGTTGTCAGAGTGGCAGCCTCCCATGCCTTCTTGAGGACATCGGAAATCAGGAATTGTCAGGCCAGAGTCAGTTAGTCTCTCACAAAGTAGTTTTACTGGGACAGAACCCTCTATTAGAGGCATCATTTTGACATAAGCTTCAAGCTATTTGCTCCAAAATGTGCTTGCAAGCCACTGAGACCCTCCCCCACAGGAAGGGAATTAGAAAATGCAAAGGGTGGGCTGAGCAGAACTGAGGACACAGTATGTAGTCCACGGCTAAGTGATCTGGGATAGTGGAGCGGTTTGTCCTCACAAATGCTGACAGACAGCTGCAATTTGCAGCTGGCAGTGAGCTTATGCTTGCTAAACAAAGATCTAGCTGGAGCCGGTGAATTCTTGGCTCCACTGCAATAATCATAATTCATAACATACATTTCTAAAGAAGGGGAAAAAAACTAGGAAAAGACCCAGAAAGACCCATATGATTGTGACATTTGATGTGGTCATAATATAGGCTGTTTTATTTGTTCTCTACTTTAAATCTATCAGGCGTCCTTTATGGAGACGATGGTTGCCAAATCTGTGACAAATTAAATGGATTTCTGCTTTCCAGTCACACCTTCAGATTAACTCTTCCCTCCATTAAAAAAGAGTGATGGGAAATTTACTTTCTGCCAAAATCCAATTATTATCCCAAATATTTTATTTCTTTTCCTATATGAGTTAATTGTAATCAAATTGCCAAGCTTTCCCTTTTTTTTGACCACCAGATAACCCCATTCTTGGGCATAGTTTATGTTGGAGTCACAGACTGGAGTGAATTTTAGGACATATAAGAATAAACGTTCCTTACTTTCGAGATGAGAGAAAAGACACCCAAATTGCTTAAGTCACTTGCCTAAGAGTAAGGAGCAGGGTGAAGATTCTATTCAAACATCTCAACCATCATTTCTAGGATTTTGTCAGCACATCTTTATGTCTCTTTAATCCCAGATTTAACTTTATTGGAGAAACTGTCCTAAATCCAGAAGAATGTTCTAGAGGAGCCAGGTCTGTGGCTCTAGGCGCCCACTACTGGCCCAATTCTTCCAGTGATTAGGAATTTTAGATCTGACTCTAAATGCCATCATTGCCATCAATTGATTTTGTTTTATTCTACATATTTAGAAAAAGAGTTTTGAATATAATATGGAAATATATTTAAATTTATATGCATAATTATGCATAATAATATGAAAAATACATGCCCCAAGGGGGGAATTACAGTAGCCTTCCTTCTGACATGTAGCAATGCTCTGTTTTGCTATTATCCTTTTCTTTAACTTTTGGTAACCTGAAATCTGTAATAGATTATTATTATTTGGGGTTTTGAGCCTTCTCTTTCCCTAGGGGGAGAAGATCCTGTGGCCAATTGCCAGGACACTCCTCCAGACACAGATGTCACAGAGGAGAGTACACTGTTTGCTATCCTCGCCATGTGTTTCAGCCTAAGCTAGGGGGGAATAGAGAAGATTGAGCTAGGGATGGGAACATGCATTTCGCCAAGTTCCAGCTCCTCTGAAATTCGAACTTTTGGATTACTGAATAGGCTGAGTTCTTGATTTTCTTTAAGCTTATTTACTTTCAGCAAAACAGAACTTTTGGTCTTGGGAAAAAAAATGTCTTTGGGTTTTAAAGGTCTCTGAAAGCTTCTTGAGACATTAAGTACCTCTTACATAAAAAATAACACAGTGATGATTTAAGACCAGAGAAACTGGAAGTGAGCAGATTAAATGACCTTTAAAATACACATAGGTTTAAAATCGAAAGGAAAATGCACTTAGCAAAAAAGCATTTGGGATTTACTTCTAAAATATGGTTGGAAACATTAAGCAAACTCAAAATGAGGCGAAGTGCATGCATCCTCATTTTGACTTAAAGATCTACTTTAAATAACGCAACAGATGTGGTCATCAGCATCTATTCCAACAGGGACACAGTGAATGGTGAGAGAGACACAGTAAGACTTGGTAATAATAACAACTACTGTCATTGTTATCCCTTAATCCTTCAAACTGTCAAAGCAGAACCAAGAGTAAAAGAGAAATTCTAGCAAGATCTAGAATTTGTGTCAAACAGTTCAGTTAGGAAATTTCCATGAGGAAATATTCCCTTAAATTGGAGTTCCCGTCATGGTGCAGTGGTTAACGAATCCGACTAGGAACCATGAGGTTGCGGGTTCGGTCCCTGCCCTTGCTCAGTGGGTTAACGATCCGGCGTTGCCGTGAGCTGTGGTGTAGGTTGCAGACTCGGCTCGGATCCCGTGTTGCTGTGGCTCTGGCGTAGGCCGGTGGCTACAGCTCCGATTGGACCCCTAGCCTGGGAACCTCCATATGCCACGGGAGCGGCCCAAGAAATAGCAAAAAAATAAATAAATAAAAATAAAAAAGAAACATTCCCTTAAATTAATCGCTGGAAAGCAAGTTTAGCTATTTTCACTCTATGGCACAAAAGAAAAAAAGAAAAAAAAAAAAAAAACACCTGTGGACTTTAGTCTGAGTACACTTCTGACAAAACAGACAGGTGTTGACTTATGTAATGGCTAAAGAAAGCAGAAAGGGACAGTGTCGTGAATCAAGGGTGGGGCCTTGCAAAGGAAAATTTAACTTAATTGCTCCATCGTGAGGGAGTGGCCAACTGAGAATTATTATGTGCTCTGGGCTGCATAACAGTGCGGCAAAAATATTCCTTCAACCAGTTTTGTGGCCACATGAAATAAACTGCTGCTGGAATACACACGGCAGTCAAAGATGAGGGTGGGCCAAAGCAGACTGTCACCACATAATAGTTTGGAAAGTAAGGGTACTCCCTATATTCTCATCAAGGCTGACACATAGTGGCCAGTAAAAAATGTTTAATAATTGAATACTCTCTAAGCGAGATGTATGGTGGAAAGCACATACGTGTTTGGATTAAGAGAGCTGAACTTGAATCCTAGATCTACCTCTTAGGAGGTGTGTGACTTGACTTCTCTGACTCCCAATTTCCTCCTGTCTCTAACAGGGATACAAAATCTCAGTTGCAGTGTTGTAAGGAGTAAATTCTATGAAGTAAAAGATCACAGTGCAGCAGTTCCCGTTGTGGTGCAGCGGAGATGAATCTGAGACTAGTATCTGTGAGGATGCCAGTTAAATTCCAGCCTCGCTCAGTGGGTCGGGGATCCGGTGTTATAATAAGCTGTGGTGTAGGCAGCAGACACAGCTTGGATCCCACGTGCGTCGCTGTGGCTGTGGTGTAGGCTGGCAGCTGTAGCTCCAATTTGACCCTTAACCTGGGAACTTCCATATGCCATGGGTGCAGCCCTAATAAAAGAAAAAAAAAGATAGCAATGTTTTACGTGTACGCCTATAGATTACGGTCTTTACCCTCTTCTTCACTTTCTTCCTCATCATCATTCCCACCATCTTTATCACAAATTATAGCTTCTAAATAGAGGTGGTCCTTGGACTTCAGGAGCTAACGATTAAAAATCACAATACCAACGCATCTAAATAGAAAGTAGATATGGATAATTTAGGAAATTTGAAGTAAGTATGTAAAAATTAAGTTAAGCTTATATTAATATTAGCTGTCAGTAAAGAGCTATGCCTATATCGCATAGGAAGAGCCCTAGGAATTGCTTATTGAGGCAAAGTATACCTTCTCACACTTTAAATACATTGTATACCAAATTCTCTGGCTGCATGAATGTTTATTAATTGCAGCTTTGATGGCAATATGTGTCCTGGCAGTAGAACTCCCCCAAGATGGATGCATGGTGTAAATTACTACTATCACTTCTGCTAATAATGATTTTAAAAATAAAAATATTTTATTTCATACCTTAAGATTGAAATGTTGCATCTATCCAAATGGAAACACTAAAAGATTTGCTTTGATAAATATGGTAGCAACATTATCTTACATAACAATATTTCTTATCAGAATTGTGTCAGAAGTACCATCTCAGGCGGCCTTATGGTACACAATGGGTACTTTAATAATCACAGCTAAAACATCTTTCATATATTAAAATTTTTAAAAGACCCTTAACACGATTAATTGGAGATGAAATGTCCGTTTTGAGGAGAATCTGAAGATCTGAGGAGCTGACTTGTTTTGTGGGGGGGTGAGGGAATGGGTTAGTAGGCAGAAGCCTCTCTGCTTTGCTGTTGTAGGTCATATTCACAACTTTCAACCAAGATTACCTCTGATCAGTAGAGTAAAAGAAAACTTCTCAGTGTCTCACTGGTAAGCTACCATACCCCAAGATGAGTCGATTGTTCATATTTATTTATCAGTCACTAATTTTACTTTAGACACATTGGCCTTCTTGTTCTCTCTTGAGCGCATCCCAACTAAGGGCCTTTGTACAGGCCCTTGTTTTTTTTTTAGATATTTGCGTAGTTACCTTTCTCATTTCTTTTAGGTCTTCTCCCAAATGTCATCTCTCAAAGGTTCTCCCACTTTATTTAAAATTGCAAGACTTCCCCTATTCTGATGCTATCTCCCTTCCTTGGCTTGTGTGTTTAAGTTTTTAAACTTCAGTATCCCACTAATATATATTTTATGACTTTTTTAAACATCTGCTTTCCCCCAATAGAATGTTAGCTCTGTGAAAGCAGGATTTTTGCCTATATTTTATTTTATTAATTTTTTTTTTTTAGAAACGCTTGTCCCAGTACCTAGAAGAGTGCTGAGTAAATGATAAATGCTCAGTATATATTTGCTGAAAGAATAGGAGAGTACTCAATTTTTTTAGAAAAAAAAATCTATAATTTTTTTATTCAGCATTTTTAACATTTATGTATAAAGCCCTATGTTCTAAGAAAGAAAACCTTCACCTAATGAGGAAAGGAGTTATTGTCACTGAATGATGGTCTGAGTTTATATTCACAAGAGTCAGAGAAAAGAAGCAGATCCTGGCCCTCGGGCCTTTTCTTCAAAATTTTAACAGCAAGAAAGTGTTGTGGTATTCTTACTCTACTTACTCACAGATATGAGTGATAAATTATGTTGCCATCCTAATCATTTTTAAATAAGAAAAATAAAATTCATATTAAAACACTGAATATATATATTTTTGGCTTTTGTCTTTTTAGGGCCGCACCCACAGCATATGGGGGTTCTCAGGCTAAGGGTCACATCAGAGCTGTAGCCAGAGCCACAGTAATGCAGGATCTGAGCCTTGTCTGTGACCTACACCACAGCTCATGGCAACGTTGGATCCTTAATCCACCGAGCAAGGCCAGAGATCGGACCTGCGTCTCCATGGATACTAGTCGTGTTCCTTAACCACTGAGCCATGACAGGAACTCTCACATTAAACATCTTTTAAGGACACATGCATTAAAGGATATATTAAAGTTATTCTAGGTGGTATTTATTGGGAGGAAGGTGAATGAGAGATAAAGAAAAAAACTGTCAAGCTAGGAAAGTTGCATGATAATAAGGATAACAAGGATAATGAGAATGATATAAACTCATTTCTCTGTATCAGTCAAGCAGAGAGGGGGTGGGGTGGAGTTGAGTTTCCTCAAGATGCTGATTCTGGTTTAGCATGTGTCTGAGATTGCAACCCCCCAGATGAGCACTGTAAACATTTGCAATTATAAATACTCTACTAGTCACATTAAAAAAGAAAAATCAGACATTTGTTTCAATAATACAAATATTTTATTTAACCTAAACTATCCAAAGTATTGTCATTTTTCCATGTAATCAAAATAAACATTATTAGTGTGATATTTTAGAATTATTTTTTCTTATATTAAGTCTTTGAAATCTGGTATGATTGTCACAGTTAGAGCCAGCACATCTCAATTCAGACTAGCCCCATTTTAAATGTCCAGTAAACACCTGTAGCTAGTGGCATCCATACTGGAGAGTGTAGTTTTAAGACAAGCTTCTAGGTGTCATGTCTGGAGATGGGCATGTGTCAATACAAAGACAATCCCCTAGAACCACAGAAGGCCACTGCTGGCAATTGATATGGTGAACTGATTAAGATATGGCCGAACTACAGCAGTGGGTAACAATGTGCCAGAGAAGAAAGCTTTAAACTGCAAAGTCATGCATCCAGAATCAGAGCCCACCAAAACCAGAAACTATTTCTGAATTGATTTGTGTTTCCAATTCTTTTTCCACCTAGTTTTCTGTTAATGTCTGAGGAAGACTATTGCATAGGAAGCCAGAGCGATTCATTAAAAAGAACAACAGTTGGGGAAATAGTGAGGTGATTTTAACCGTATCTAAAGTTGATAGAGCAGGTCAAGTCACACTCTTTTATCTGTAATAATTGGGCTTCTGAATTTTAGTATGCTTATTTTCAAATGCTGCTCTGTGGAAATTTCACACATGCTAGTTATCTCTCCATCATAACTGAATTTCTACCCAAATCTTAAAATATATCTGAGTAAGTGGGCTAACTATTAGGTTCTCAGGGGTGCTGGAAATTTTAGGTTTATGAGAGGCACTCCCTGTACTCAGGGCAGTTTTATAATACGTGGTAGTGCTAATTTGACCCTCTCACCTACTAAATATATTTTATTTTTGAAAATTCATGGTAAGGTAAATATTTTTAATTTTCACAAAGAGTCAATTTCAGATGACCTACTTTAATATAGGAAAGACTGCATGGATACTGCATGGTTTATAGTGCATTACCCAAATCATGGTTTTGGTCTGGGGAGAAAAGTTGAAGGTACACACACGCTCAGACATAGTATATGCTCAACTACAGAATAAACTTGTTTGGTTCAATTTGAGTTTTGCTTTTGTTCTTAATTGCCATGTATTTAGCTGACTTGACTGTACAATGATTTCAACTAACTACTGATTTTACTTGTATGTCATTTCCCTGTATGGGAACCAATTCACATAATCTCAGTCAAAAATTATTCAAACTCAGAAAATGTGTTCATCTCTCAACTTTTACATCTCTCACACGTATATACTCCCAAGGGAATCCAAAGCATCCTATGGGCCAGTTAAGCTATATTGTGTCATAATACCTAAGATTTAATAATAAAGCAAACAATCCATATAGCACTGAACACAAGCAAAGCAAATTCTGAGAAGGCAGTTTTGATTTGTTGAATAATAATAATCAATATTCATTTCTATAAGGTTATGAAACCCTGGAACCAGTTCTCAAAACCAAAGCCATATTCACCTTATGCTCACAATAATTTTCAGCTGAAGCTTTCAGATTCAGCTTTACTTTCCCCACCAAATGATTTTGCTTTTATTGCAAATAATCACTGAGAACATTTAAATGTGTTCATCTTTAAAGTCACCAAAGGAAAAAGTTGAATACAAACAGAATTCCACTTTAAATTTAAGAACAAAGTAGATCTTAAATATGACTTTGATGGAAGTGTTGCTAGAAAAAAAGAAACTATCTCCCATTCCTCTTGAAGTTTTTAATGTGTATACAAGTACTTAAAATATAAACTATATAGAAGTTGACACCGTGAAGCAATACATAATCAAACAAGACACCATGAGGCAAATTGAAAACTTCCCTCTATCATGTTTCCCAGCTTTAAGAAAGCAAAGGTCTAATAAACATGAACTTGAACTACAATGAAAAATGCTCAAATCATCCTTAAAAAGTAGGTATTTACAACAACAGAGTGGTATTGTAATGGCAAAGATAGATGAACTAAGCGTAGATCTGTGTAATATAAAAAAAGAAACAATGATTATATAGCACAAATAATTTTGCTATAATATGACAGCCTAATGACTTAAGTGCCCAATATCGTCATTATGGTTCTGAACCCCATGTGCATTAGTAATAAAGACTCAATAAAACTACTGTATAATTCATACTTTTCCATGAAAATCTTGCTCTTTTAAAAATACTTGCATCTATAAGATCTTAAAGCCTAAATGGAAAAAGCTAATAACTTGAATTATGTATTATGTCTTTGTTTTGATCTGAAGGTGGTCTGAGGGAAATTTCTGAACAATTACTTTGATGAGCGAAACAACAGTTCTGGACACCTGGGCTTGATTTAACGGCATTTAATCTATTTAAAAATGCTACTTTCTTCTATTAGTGCATTAATTTATTGTGTATATAATTCCCTGAAGATTATATAATCCAAAGCCAAATATAATTACTTATCTGATCAGTGCATTTTAATTCCATGGGAAGGAGCAAATAATTGAAAGTCTCACAGGGTTGTTTTTTTTTTTTTTTTTTTACTTTTTAGGGCCACACTCACAGAATATGGAGGTTCCTGGACTAGGGGTTGAATCAGAGCCGCAGCTGGCAGCCTACACCACAGCCACAGCAATGTGGGGATCCAAGGCACCTCTGCAACATACACCACAGCTCGCAGCAACACCAGATCCCTGACCCACTGAGAGAGACCAGGGATTGAATGCACATCCTCATGCATACTAGTCAGACTCATGTCCACTGCACCACAACAGGAACTCCCTCACATGTATTTAAAATAGTCATATTTCCTTAATATTTCTCATGCATATAGCTATTAGTTTAACTTTTTTCAAACAAGGTAAATGAATGGTATAGAGTAGTGACCTGCAAAAATGTCCTGGACTAGCTGAACAGCATGACAGGCATTATTTAAAGTTTTCAGATTCTCTTCCTTAAATCCTGAAGACTTTGCTAGAAATCATCCCTCTACCAAATTATAACATGAAGGAAAACAGTGCTTAAAAGTGTAGCAAGAGCAGGTATTTTCAGGCCACTGAGCCATGTATCATGAAGCTGTTTTTCTAAGAGATGCTGAGAAACATGAGAAATTAAAGATGTTATTATCTTTTATTTTTCCTTTTAACATTTGTAAGGGAGCAGCTGTGCCCAATTCTTAGTGTAAAAGGAAAACCATATCAATTTTACTCATTTTTGTGTTTGGAATGAACATGTGATGAGAAGTACATTTTGCTATTATCGAATTGGGAGATGTGACAATAATTGTAATGGGTGTTGTTTCATCTACCTGCTAAACCAGTCCTCCTTGCTCAAAATATGGTGTTGTAGGGTTGCATCAACCATCTGGCATCACAGAATAAGGGTTTTACAAAGAAACTTCTTGGATGTCTAAAAATGATGTGAGGATAGACAAGCCCCTCAAGGGTGTCTGCACAGATGCAAATCATTTACATTTGCAAATGTGTGCACAAAAGAGAGGATGGAATTACAGAGCAAATGGCTCCTCTCAATTACCTGTTTTGTGCCTGAATATGCTTGATTTATGAGTATAAGATCAGGAACTTGAAGAACTAAACCAGAAGACAAAGCCCATCAGGTGAAATACTCTTTTCCACTAATACTCATAGACAGTGAATGTTTGGCCAAACATATATGCTCAATTTATACAACTGACTCTTTTTCCTCATAAGCTGAAATTGAAAAAAGATTCAACCCAAGCTGTCTTTTCCATGAGTCTTGAGAAACCGTATTGTTTTGAAAAAAAAATTGGCTTCATTTTTATGATTTTAAAAAATAGATATGGAAAGAATAAGATTGTGCCCATAAAAGCCAATTGTTTCCAAACAGCCCTATATTGTTTGGCCCAAATAACTTATCCTCCTATACGGAGGTAAGGAACCATAACAGACTGAAAATACAATAGCCCATTAAAACAAGAGTTCTATTTGGGAATAACTTTATATCATGGGGATATTGGGTGAGACCCCTGACCCTTCCCCCATCCACACCCAGTGTGCCAAAAGCCAACTAAATAAAGAATTCAGTTTTCATATTAAGTCATAAATGTTCAAGGAACTAGTCTGTTGATTAGCAAACCTAGAACCCTAATGAAATATGGAGTATCAAAGGCATGCAAGGCATTTTTCAGTCTTCTTTGGAAGGAACTAGAGAGCAGATATGAATTGGGGCTAGTGGAAAGTGTCACACCCAAGCACAAGTGGAAGTAGTAAAGCTAATTAAAAAAAATCACTGTTGGCAATTAACAAAAGGTGGCCTTTAGTTAATTTTTATGAGAGGAGATGTCAAAAAGTAATGATGAAAAGAAAAACACATTTATACTTTTTCTTAATGTCTAAAAGGTCATTGCATTTTCAAATATTTTATTTTTTTATATGTAGCATATCAGCATTTAGATTTTTAAAAGGGGCAATAAAGCATTAGCTTCACACTAAAATAAAATTGTAAATGAGGATTTTAAAATAAATACTGTATCAGTAGTCATACCCATATCCTAAAAATGCAGATGTCAGTAAAATAAAGACCATCAGTGACTAGAGTTCCTATACTTTTATTTATTTATTTATGTTAATATCTGCATATTCAGTCATGATCTTTATTTTTCTAATTCTTCTTTTGGCCATGCCTGTGACATATGGAAGTTCTCAGGCCAGGGATCAAACCTATTCCACAGCAATGGCAATGCTGGATCCTAAACCCACTGAACCACTGGGGAACTCCTGTACTTTTAATAGCCCATACTCATAACATTTAAAGATAAAGATTATGTCAATGATCCATGATTCAAGGACTATAGACTTCTTATTACCTAGATCCTTCCTTTTCTGTGATTTGGTCACCTTAATAAATACTGTATACTTTTGGTCCAGCTCTGGAAATGAGAGCTAGCTGCAGAAATTAGTTTAAGGCTGATAGCAATACCCAGTGTTCATCTCTTCCTCATTCTCCTCCCTCTCCAGCTTCCTTTGCCCCTGTGGAAAGTAACATAATGTCTTTTCTATCAGAGGAAATCTTGGTTACTCCATTTTGCTCCAGTTTTGACTGAAATGCCTTCCTGCAAACTGCCTCCTCTTTCCCTCTTCTCCCAGGAACAATTTGTTTCAAATTAGCCAGCTGAGAAAGATGTGCGCCCTGACCAATGGGAAGGGGACAGGTATATCACCTGCATGAGGGATAGATAGGGAAGGTCTTTTCTTCTCTGTGCACACTTTCTGAGTACCTACACCCTTCTGCAGAAGTAAAGAGCCTTGTCGAGACCTCCCCGTGTTCATGTGTTTCATTTTCCGACGCTGACGATCTGAGCCATGTCCTCAACAGATCTGGGGGCTCATCTGGGATTTGGGGTCCACTGGAGCATGGATTCTTGAGGAGGGGAGATGTGTCCCAGGGCCTGCTGCAGTGGCCCTAAATTGAGAAGTCCATGCCTGTGAACTTCAAACCCATGGAGGGTTCTCGACAATGCAGGAAATTGCGTGATGACCAGACAACTTCTGTTAATGGACCAAGTTAGGAAAGATCATGGGTGTGATCGAGTAGCTCCTTGGTGGTTGGGGATGGGGGCCAGTAAGCCTCAAAAGGTCTTGGGTGAGACCAGAGATTTCAGGTGAAATCATAAAATCAGAGCACAACCCTCAAAAGGTCTCTGGTGAGAGCAGCAATTTCAGGTGAAATCAGAGGATCAGAACATGATCCTGGGAAATGGGAAGTAAGTCTCCCCAACCTTGGAGAGTCGAATGGGGGAGGGGACCAAATTCCTCCAGACCATCCTCTGGGATTGATATTAAAGTAACGGGGTGACAATCCATGGACAAAGGACAAACAGAAGGGAAGAATGATTAAATATTGTTGTTTTATCTGGACACAGACACCTATTCTCGCCCCATCAATCTTCTGGCCAAAGTTCGGATCAGATGAGGATTGGGTCTGTCACTTGCTCATTCAGTTTGTCCAGGACAAGTCACCAGGGTGTCAGGAGGGAACATATTATGCTCTCTGTTGGTGGTAGGGACTGGTGGTCTTATTTCCCCTCAGAGCATGGGACCAAAAGGAAAATGAAGAGGAAACCCAAGAACATTTTGGGTCCTCCTCCCCTCCATGGGACCCCCTTGCCTCACTGCCGCCACCTTACAATCCCCAAAATGGTGCTGGCCCTCCTCCAGCCACAGCCACCGCTGTCGCTGCCAGGGGAGCATGGGAGGGAGAGGGGCACAGAGCCCACCACTCAGGTGCAAGGGCACTGCCTCTGCTTGCAGAGTTAATTCAGGAGGGGAGGGCCACAGAGCCCTGCACAGCCACAAGCACACTATTGCTGCTCGCGGAGTTAATGCAGGAGAGGGAGGGGGCAGACCCCCCACGCAGGTGCAAGTGCACTGCTGCTGCTTGCAGAGTCAGAACAGGAGGGTTAGGCTGCAGGAACAAGCGTGCTGCCCCGGTCCTTGGGATCAAAGCCCAATGCCTCAACAAAACCAAAGGATATGGCAGGGCCTTATTCCAGACCTAGGCAAGAGTTAAAACAATGCCAGGAGTTCCTGTTGCGGTGCAAGGGAAACGAATCTGACTAGTAACCATGAGGTTTGATCCCTGGCCTCGCTCAGTGGGTTAAGAGTCTGGCATTGCCATGAGCTGTGGTGTAGGTCACAGATGTGTCTCAGATCTGGCATTGCTGTAGCTGTGGTGTAGGCCGGCAGCTACAGTTCTGATTGGACCCCTAATCTGGGAGCCTCCATGTGCTGAGGGTGCAGCCCTCAAAAGACAAAATAATAAGTAAAAAAAATAAATAAAATAGAGGATTGGAAAGATAAACCATTAGAGAAATTACTAAGAGAGACATAAAAGTTATATGGGAGAAGGAATGAGGAATGGAATTCTATTTTATCAAGGGAAAAGAAGAGTAAGTCTGTCTCCTAGCTTGATGTTTTAAATGGAAAATAGGGGACAAACTAATGGATACAGAAAGTGTTGGAAGGTTTGTGGAAAGTAGACATTGAGAGAAGGGTTATACATTGTCAGAACTAAGTTTAAAATAAGTTTAAAGTTTAATTGAGTAAATTAATTTTAAAATAAGCTGGTACAAAACTTGAACAAAAAGGAAAGGAATTCATAGAGACCTTAAAATAAAAATCTTTAAGACAAACCCTTGGCATAAATTTCCTATCCCTGAGGTTCCTTTTAAAAGCTTAGTCTGGGAGTTCCCGTCGTGGCGCAGTGGTTAACGAATCCGACTAGGAACCATGAGGTTGCGGGTTCGGTCCCTGCCCTTGCTCAGTGGGTTAACGATCCGGCGTTGCCCTGAGCTGTGGTGTAGGTTGCAGACGCGGCTCGGATCCCGCGTTGCTGTGGCTCTGGCGTAGGCCGGTGGCTACAGCTCCGATTCAACCCCTAGCCTGGGAACCTCCATATGCCGAGGGAGCGGCCCAAGAAATAGCAACAACAACAACAACAACAGCAAAAGACAAAAAGACAAAAAAAAAAAAAAAGCTTAGTCTAAGATTCCTCATAAAGGTCTAAAAAAGCCAATTAAAAAAAAAAAACTATACGATCAATTTTATTCACATAAATCATCAGGCCAAGGTTGTTGACACCAGACTTAACTGGCAAATACATTAGTCTTCGTTTGGCTAATATTTGATAAAAATAAGAGTAATTTTAGAGAGAAAGAGATGTTTCAATGAAAACTTGCTAAATCTGTTAATCTCATTTTTTTTTTTTTAATTTTCCCACTGTACAGCAAGGGGGTCAGGTTATCCTTACATGTATACATTACAATTACATTTTTTCCCCCACAAATAATCTCATTCTTTTAATTGTGGTCAGTATCATTAAGACTTACTTCCTAGATAGTTCTTTGCTATTATGTTATATTGCTGCAAAGTTTAACTGAGCTTCTAAAAGAACATTCTAAGCTTGTTTCTAAAGTTTATCTCAGTTGTCTATTTTTGGATAAAGATCAGATGCCCCAAAACCTGCAACAAGGGGACCATGCATACTAAAATGGTCATAATATAAAAGGACTATTTCCAATCTTGTAGAGGAAGACCCTGATACCTTACTATGAAGCCAGGAGGAGGTACAACAATTTAGGGATTTAAGAGAGGCATTGATAGGTGCCCCATCCTTTTGAAAAACCTTTTCATTTATTTGTAACCATGGGCCAGGGAATGGCTCTAGGGGTCCCCACACAGAAACATGGGGGAAGCCACCAGTTGGTGGCCTCCCTTTCCTGACTCCTGGACCCTGTTTCCAGAGGAAGGCTGAGTACATGCAGTTGGTAGCCACCACTGCCCTATTAACTGAAGGAAACAGAAAACTCACCTTTGGAGGAAGGCTGACTGTGAGTATAAAAACAGGATATGGGGACACAAATGCCTGGTTGAAATGGATAAAATATCTGTGGACACACTACTCAAAGAGAGCTGTTACGCTTGTGCCACAGGGAGACAGGAGGCCCAAGTGGTTCCCTTTCCTCTGGGATGGTCATCAGACCCCCAGAGTCTTGAATGTGTGATGGCCCTCTTCCAGGACAAAACCGCTTGGAATAATGAATCCAGTCAGACTTTGTCACTGCTATTCCCTGAGGTCAAAATTTCTGCGGGTCAGCCCCCGAGAACTGCTCAGCAGCCAAATGAAAATATCAACTCCTCCTCATGTCTAAAATGACAAGAGGCAAAGGCGACTTTCTTAGGTAACCTGACCAGGTGCAGTGAAAGCTGGTCCTACATCACTCACACAATAAATCTCAGTTCCAAGTGCCTGGGGCAGATGTCTGGAGGTATTGTGGGAGTCCACCAATGGGCATCCTTCCAGAAAATCAAAGTGACACCTGTACTTTGGTGAATTTGGCCATCCCTTTCACCCTGGCATTTAGGCCCCAATCTCAAACTCAGCCAATCCTGAGGAAACGAGACACCACCTCTGCAGGGAGGTGGGGGCCCTTTGACCCCCAGGGCTACATTGACTCAATAGGTATTCCAAACAAATTTAAGGTAAGAAATCAGATAACTGCTGGGTTTGAATCTGCTCTCTTTTCATGGTCAATCCTAAAAAAATATATTGATTGGATAAACTACACCTATTACAATCAACAAAGATTCATTAATTTCACTAGAGATGCCATTAAAAAAAATAGCTGAACAGCCAGGGCCAACTAGTCAAATGGCATGGGAAAACAGACTTGCTTTGGACATGATGCTGGCAGAAAAGGGTGGAGTCTGTGTAATGATTGATATCCAGTGCTGTACATTCATTCCCAACAACACTGCCCCAGACAGCACAATCATCAAGGCCCTACATGGATTAACGACCTTAGCAGATGAGCTTTCAGAGAATTCTGGTATTAATGACCCCTTCGCAGATCTTTTAGAAAATTGGTTCAAAAAAATAAAATGGAAGGGACTAATAGCTTCAATCTTTACCCCTCTAATTGCTGTAGTTAGTGTCTGTGTCTTAGTCGCATGTTGTATAACTCCTTGTGCCAGGAGACTTATTCAAAAATTAATAGAAACTGCCATAACAAAGCAACTGGGAACCCCTCCCCACCAAGCCAATATACTTCTGATGGACACAATAGAACATGAGAGCTAAAACCATGCCCAAAAAGTTTGAAGAAAGGAATATTTGATAAAAATAAATGAAAGGGGGGAATTGTGGAAAGTAACATAATGTCTTTTCTATCAAAGGAAATCTTGGTTACTCCATTTTGCTCCAGTTTTGACTGAAATGCCTTCCTGCAACCTGCCTCCTCTTTCCCTCTTCTCCCAGTAACAATTTGTTTCAAATTAGCCAGCTGAGAAAGATGTGCGCCCTGACCTGATCAATGGGAAGGGGACAGGTCCATCACCTGCATGAGGGATAAACAGGGAGGGTCTTTTCTTCTTTGCATGTGCTTTTTGCTTTTTGAGTACCCACACCCTTTTGAAGAAGTAAAGAGCCTTGTCGAGACCTCCCCATGTTCATGTGTCTCATTTTCCGACACTGATGATCTGAGCCATGTCCCCAACACCCCCTGCTTTGTTTATCTTGGATCTTTTGGTTAACGCTCCTTAAAATTTATTTTAAAATGCTCACAGAAAGCCAGCCACAGGAGAAAAAAAAATTGAAGAAGGTGAAGGAGGGGAGAAATAAGACAGTGGGAAAAAATATAGCAATGTAATAGACAGCAGAACCATTTTGAAGGAATAATGGGAGAAAGGCTGTCCATCTCATCATTTTAAAACTAAAATTAGTTTAATGTAAGGAACTATTTTTTCAAACAGGTTTTCAAAAAGTTTAAAAATGTAGAACTTGTTATCATATTGATTATGAAAAAGAATCACTATTTTATAGGACATGAAAAAGATTCTTATAAGATGAAAGAAAATTATCCAATAAAAGTCTTTAAGTTGACATAGAAATACAAAGAAAATAATAGGAGTTTGATATCATGATTACATTATGATAAAGGGAAAAATTAAGAACTATGAAACATTATAAGGGAGTAGCCTATAATAAAAATCTCTAGAAATGCCATCACCCTCCAAACACACAGTTTTTGAGATTTCTTGATTATCAGCAAGAAACCAAACTAGCCTTGATTATATCATTTCCACTATAACAGAAGTTGTCTTGACTAGAAATTGTCACAGACATTTCTGTTACTTACATCTAGAAATATAAATAACTTGTCTGGCAAGACGAAGCACAGCTTTCCAAACTTACATGAATATACAAAGGGTTATTTACTTATTCTTGCTTTTTATATTTGCCATAATATGTTTGCCATACTAATAAAAATTCATTTTAGGTTATGTTGTTGTAGTCCTCAATCACCAATTCAATTTGTTACATTTATTCAAAGTATTCATTGTTCATTTTCTTTAAACTTATTGTAATTTAAATATATTCCATATTTGTATCAAATTACATCTAATTTACTAGTTACCATTAAAATAAAGACAATTAAATAAATTACATTTTTTCTTGATTGTCCTAACATCAATTCAATAAATTAAAGAGGTTATTTAAATTCATTTCTTAAAATCTCATCAGGTGAGCTCTTTAAAAGAGGGTTTGAGTCTACCCTGGTGTCAGAGATTCCAAATAACTCTCACCTGGGGTGTTCCAATTTTTGCCTAATCTTCCTTTTCTGTCTGGACAAGCAGCTTCAGCCCCTGCCTATGGGGTTCCATTCTGGTTGTGGTCTGCCCTCTCTGATTGCCTGCCCTATGGCCTGCAGACTTAGCCAGCCCCCACAACTGTGTCAGTCAGTTCCTTGTAATCTACCTATCCCTCTCCTCCTACCCTCACCTCTTCTCTTTTTCTTTTTGTCTCTCTTGAGTTGAGCTGCCTGTCCATCCTTCTTACAAGTAGTGGTTCTGCTTCTCTGGTTGAATCCTAACTTCTTCAGTGGCTGTTGATCTTCCATCTTTTGAAAAATAGAAGGTTGATGAGGTGAAGTCTGAGTTCCCTTTCAATTCTCAATACACAGCCCTGATGTTAGGGCCACATTCTTGTATGTGAGGGACATTTTTTGAGACTATAAACTAACCTATTTTGTTCAAAGTTATATCTCTAGTGCATAGAACGATGTCATGTATGGAATGGATGGATGGATGGATGGGGCTTTGTTATCTACGTCTTCTGGAAATGTGAAGTGTATTTAACCTTTGGTAAGGCTTTGTGTTTTCCTATCATGTCTTTGCAGAAGATTTAATGATTAGGAAACATTTCTTCCTTTCACCCTTTTAATATTTTCCCAGTGTTAAACTTTAAACTATCATTTCTGTAAAGGCAAATTTCTACTACAAAACAAAACAAAACAAAAACAAAAACAAGTAAAAAACCTCAAGCTCCTGGAAGAATACACATGATGTATTAAATGTACGTTACAACAACCGTTTTTACATATTATGGGTGCCTATTGAATAGCCCATTTTTAATGGTGATTTTCAGGCCCATTGGAACCAGTCTTAATGCCTATTTGTTTTGTGTACTATACTAAAGAAGATACCGCAAAGGAGAAGCATATTTACAGACAATCTCAGAAGCAGAATTAACTAGTACCTTCATTTTTACAGATACTCAATTTTCCTTTCTAGAAAAAGGTACTCTAAGTCATGCTGAAGAAAATGAATACTAAAAAACAGCGTTGTTTTTTTTTTTACAGTTTTAAAAAAATTCCTTGATGAATTTACTGATGTTCTTATATTTATAGATATATTCCATTACTTTAGTTTGCTTCCTTTTTAGTGTTGGGGGGGGAGTCATGTGCCAGAAGTAAATGAGTAGTCTTATGGTACAAGTCACATCTGAAGAAAATGTTCAAGGATTTTTATTTAAAGATGGGCTTGAGACTTCTAGACTCACTAAGCATTTTAAAGCCCAAAGAAAAGGCTCAGATTTCATTTCAAATTAATTTTTTTCTGGCAAAAGGAGCCTCTATCCCAAGGCTGACATCAGGTACATTATCTATATTCTGTGAGTCTGTTCCCTTCTCACGGGGGTGGTGGAAGCACTCAGGGAGCTGCCAGCTGTTCCGCCCAATAAGAAAGGGCCCTTTCCCTGAATCACTGCACAAATTACAGAGTCAAATGAGGCCATCCCTGCTCTGGGTGCTTTTCCTAAGTTTCCTCTAAATGGCAATATTCCAGCCATCTCCTCATTCTCTCATTTTATTCTTGTCAAAGACAGAGGAATCGTACATACAGGTTAGTGAAAAAGGATCCAAGTTTAGGTGGATCTTCCTAGAAAACGGTATCATTTCTTGGATTAAATCCAACTGAGAGAAAAAAAAAGTGAGAGTAAAGAGAATAATAACCATAATCAATTACCATATCGAGCAATAAATCACAATTTGTGCTTCATATCTGAGGTCTGATTAGTATAAAATAAAGATTCTAATTCATCATTATTCAAGAACTTTGTCTTCTAAAACTTTGTATACCAGCTATTTGATGAGAAATTATGTTTCTAGTCTCCAGATTTTTATTTTTCCAGACATGTGTCATACATACTTTCATATATGCAGAGGATAAAGTAAAATTAATAAACCTAGTAGTATGTATATGTTTTATATGTAGGAGCAGCAGATCAAGTTATGGGGAGAAAACTGATGTGAGCAGACTCAAGAGTTTTGAATTTGATCAAAGACAATCCAAACACTAAAAAGGACAACTCAGCAGACACTTTGTGAGGTATATTTCCCATAAATAACATACATATTTTGCAATAATGCCACATTTTAGATTTTTTTTCTGATTTTGGAAGCAAATATGTATTTATTGTGAAAATGTAGAAGATAAAGAACAGAAAAAAATTAAAAAAAAAAACAGTGGCCAATTTACTACTTAGAAAAACAGTAACCACTATTGCTATTGCTCTTTGGCTATATTTTTCTTTTATATCATATTTTTTTAACTTTTTTTTTTTTTAAGGGCTACACCTGCAGTATATGGAAGTTCCTGGGCTGGGGTCAAATCGGAGCTGCATATGCAACCTATACTGCCACTTGTGGCAATGACAGATCCTTAACCCACTAAGTGAGAACAGAGATTGAACCTGCATCCTCAGAGAGACAATGTCCTTAACTTATGAAGCCACAATGAGAACTCATACATTCACTGACATATCTAACAGTGTTTATTGAACCCTTACTTTGTGCAGGTACTGAATGAGTAGGTCAGGTTCTGCTTTCACCATCTTTATCAGAAAAGTTTGTAGCTTATTTTTTCTTCCCCCAACTTTACATTATGCCATGCAGATTTATTCTGCAATCGTTCTTTGAAAACAGAAGTTTTCATAGCTGTATAATCCATCATTGTATAATTGCACAATGACTTATTTAACAAATACCCATAGTTGTCAGTTAGATTATTTCAAAATTTTCACCACAATCAAAAGCATTTTAATTCAGACTTTCAGATTGTTGTTCTTTGAATTATTTTTTCTTTGAATAGATTTCTAGAACTGAAATCAAGTTTGAAGAGTACAAATATTTTAAAGGCTCTTAATGCTCATTTCCAAATTACTTCATAGAAAGCTTATACACAATATAGGTATAATATCTGTATATACACCAGCGCATGTATACACAAACACACATGTTTTTATATCTACATGTTTATGCTACAAGGAAGTAGAGTAGTTCATAGGATTTATAAAAATGTAATGTATTTCTTTTAAATTTACTTCATTTTTAAGTAATAGATATAAAATACTATAACCTATTCCATTTTTATGATTCAAAGTATTACAGAGAAGCATGGAGAAACAAAGCATTCTCCATTTAACCAGATGCATCGTTCTGGCATTTTAATAATACACAGTTGCTTTGACTCTTTGACCTGGGTTGGATGCTAACAGAAGCAAATCTTTGCAACTTAGGTCTTCTTTACGTCTACTCAAATCATTCTATTTCTTGTACACTCTTGAAATTCTGAGAAGTTGTTCACCATGACCTTTCTTTAAGTCTTAAAACCTCAATGTGACATTCCCTTTGAGGTAGGAAGCAGGCTGTTTAGAGCTGTCTCTCTCTTGACTAATCCAAGCCACTAGCAATCTTAAAATTTTTAAGTTAGTATATACAAATGTGAAACTATGCCTCCAAACATTGAAACCATGTTGCTAGGATGATTTTTTTCAGAGCACTAGTTCTCTGAGACTAAAAAAGGTCTAGCCAATTGCTTCCATAAAAACAAAAACAAAGAAAAACCATGAGTATGGTGTACATAACAGCCAGATTTAAGAAGTCAAGTAGCCTTGACTCTCCTAACTAGTTTATTATATTTACAAACATTTATCTCAAGCTGATCAGAGACCAAGTATTGCAACAATCTTTCCAAAACATTTGTTCTGTGTTGCCGCATTTCATTGCTGTGAGATGCCACAGCAACTGAGTTTTTTAACTTCAAAGCAATGAGTGATGGTTCATTCTCAAATGAGAGAAAAACATCAGGAAAGAGGGAAAAAATTTCCTTTCTCTTAAACTATACATCAAATAGATATATAGTTGATGATCTTAACCAATTATATCTTGAGTTCTCAACCTCTAGATCTGAGTCCATTTTCAACAGTTAAGGGGACTAAGAACTTTTAACTCTTCTTTCCTACAGCCTATAATAACAAACCCTTCAACAGGGAAACCCACCCTCCATACTGTTTTCTGTTGGAAGTGCTAGAAGTCTGTGTGCAGGTCTCCAGAGCTGATTCCTTTGAGGGACTTCTTGGAAAATCAGGTTTAAAACTTAGGTTATATTTAGTCTTCAATTCTATGTAGACAAACCCTGCTTTGGATGCCAGCTATGGCTACAATGGTGGTATGTCCTCTCTATTGCTTTATTTTTGAGTTCCTTGATTATACGTGTACTTTCAGATTCTTCTCATTGATTATTTGTGTGCTTTAGAACTTTATGAAAATTATTGGTTCTTTAAAAAATTGACATAACACATCAGTAAATTTTTAGACCTAAAACACTAGAGACAGATTTTGAAGCAGTATATTAGAATATTCTACTTTTTCCTCATTACTTTTGGTTAATTTTTCTAAAATAACATATTTCCCTGGTTTTACAACTATCAGAATACAATTTTTATGTACTATTGTCTTGAAATTTAATTTCTGTATCCACTTCATATTTTAAAGTTGTGCTTTATAAGCTTTTAAATTAGAATTTTTAGTTATTTTTATTTTGTTTTAATAAGATTATTTATTTTTCAAAGAACAACTGTATTTTTTAATTTATAAAAGATTGCTTTTCTTAATTTTATTATTTTTACGTACAGATTTCTTTAGTTATATTTATTTATTAAAAATGTTTCTTAAGGGAAGTAAATAATTAACTTTCTTCTTGGATTCCTATTGTGGCTCAGTGAATTAAGAACCCGACATAGTGTCCATGAGGATGTGGGTTCAATCCCAGGCCTTGCTCAGTAGGTTAAGGATCTGGCATTGCCACAAGCTGCAATGTAAGCCCCAGATGTGGCCTGGAATCTGGCATTGCTATGGCTGTGGCATAGGCCTGTAGTTCCAGCTCTGATTTGACTCCTAGGCCAGGGATTTTCATATGCTGCAGGTGGGGCCATAAAAAGAAAAAAAAAAAAAAAAAAAAAAAAAAGAATTGTTTAACTTTATTTTTAAATGCTAAAAACATTTAATGCTATGCATTTGCCTCTGAGTAATGCTTTGATTGCCAGCTATTACACTTGATATTTACTGAGCTCTTCCTTAGGACAAAAGCAATTAAAGGAAATGTTATTTTAATTAACAAATGACTGGGTGGTGTTTTGTGTAATATCTTGTTATCAATTTCAATTTTATTATATTGTATTCTATCTTTAGATTTTTAAAAACATTTCTATGTGATTTAGTATATGATTGATAATAATAAACGGTATGTGGGATAATTTAAAATAATGTTTTGTGTCTGTACTTAGGGTACGAAGTTTAATATGTATTTGTTAATCAACAATACAAATGGGAGTTACTGTTGTGGCTTAGTGATAATGAATCTGACTAGTCCCCATGAGAATGTGGGTATGATCCCTGGCCTCACTTAGTGAATTAGGGATTCAGCATTGCCATGAGGTGTGGTGTAGGTGACAGACACAGCTCGGATCCCACCATTGCTGTGGCTGTGGTGTAGGCCAGCAGTTGCAGCTCTGATTTGACCTCTAGCCTAGGAATCTCCATATGCCACATGTGCAGCCCTAAAAAGAGAAAAAAAAAACCCAGGGAGTTCCTGTCGTGGCGCAGTGGATAACGAATCCAACTAGGAACCATGAGGTTGCGGGTTCGGTCCCTGCCCTTGCTCAGTGGGTTAACGATCCGGCGTTGCCGTGAGCTGTGGTGTAGGTTGCAGACGTGGCTCGGATCCCGCGTTGCTGTGGCTCTGGCGTAGGCCGGTGGCTACAGCTCCAATTCAACCCCTAGCCTGGGAACCTCCATATGCCGCGGGAGCGGCCCAAGAAATAGCAACAACAACAACAACAAAAAAAAACCCAAAAATCCAATACAAATATGTGAAAAATGTTTTTTATCTTCGTTATAATCTTAAGAATATTTATCTACAATTAAATGCTATATTCTTATACTAAATATTTGTACATACACAGATTTCTAAATAGGAACTGTTAAATAAAAAATAAATTATTTGGGAATGTAAAGGTTAGAGTTATTTAAAATATAATTAGCAAATAACAAACTTCTGAACAAGTTAATATAATAATCTCACTAATTTTAAAAATCAAATTACATTTTAGATTTCATTTTTACTTTTTAACTCACCATCTGTTAAATCAATAAATGCTAGAGTTTAATTTTTGTTATTAAAATATTATTTTCTAAATCAACTTTCCTTGACATTTGTACTTTTCCATCTGTCAACATGGACCTTAAAATTTATTTTTACATACTATATATTTATGCACATATGCATTTATAACTGTATAAAGATCTCTTTATCCTTCATAACACATGTACAAAAATCATTTAACAATATAATTATTTATACATATTTGCAAGTAAAATTTAAAGAAAGGTGAGAGAAATAAAAACAAAATTGTACAAACTAAAATATACAATGTGTGCTTATGTTATAATCTGGATTGCAAAACTAAAATATTTGTGTTTTCTCCTCTATAAATGAATATAAAATTATTCTTATTATATATGGTGTTTTAAAGATGAAAAATGAGAAGATGCATGCTAAGTGATTAGAAAAACACTAGGCACACATCTGCTATTTATACTTTTATTAATATTGGTATTAATATGTAAAGACTGATAAAAATTATTTTCCCTAAGAGAAAAATGCTTTAACTTTTTAGAAATTACTTAGCCATATCACTTTATATCTTTGTTTACTTTATGTCATTAACTAATGTATTTAATTTTAATATAATAAAATGATGGAAAATTGAAAACAATTTTATTTAAAATTATTCTAAAATTTTCTACAACTTCCAATTAATTTGCCACTCTGTGATATATATTTTTACCATTTTTTTCCTTTATTTTAGTTGAAGTATAGTTGATTTACAATGTTGTGTTCATTTCTGCTGTATAGCAAACTCATATAGATATATGTACACATTCTCTTTTTTTAATACTATTTTTTTTAAATTATGCAATTATGTAGACTTTTAGGTTTATTTGGTCTAATAGGAGTCTTTAACATGGGTAACTAATATTTTAAGAGCACTTTCTCTATTCCAGGAAATGTTCTAAATGTTTTCAAGGACCAAGTGACTTAGTCCTCACTGCAAATCCATGAAGAAATGTTACCCAGGTCATACAGATGGTACTGGCAGGGCCAGGACCCACACCCAGGCCATGTGGCTCTAGCATCAATGCTTTATGTCACTACACTGCAATTGGACAACTGGGGAGCTGCCCTAATCTGGACTTATAGTAGCACTTACTTCCTATCAGCTGGGTTCTAGGTTGTTTAACATCATTTCCATTATTGAAAAGTGACAAAGTCTCATTCCTAAAATCAGATATAGAAATAAGTATAGCCTCTTGAAGATTGAGGGTGAAAAAGGACACTATGACTCAAGCTTGCAGTATTTTGACTTATTACATTCTTCCCTTATGAACTCTTAGTGGACCATGGTACATAATACTGTGTAACATTCCCTAGATAGGAGTTTGTTCTTAATGTAAATGCAATATTTCTGATAAATTCTATATGAGATATTCTATATGAGATATATAACTATATAACTGTAAATTTAAGCAAAGTACTCTGCCAAAAGCATATTTAACCAGTCATACTGTATTCATTTTGTTGATAAAATCAAATTGGTATATTTAACAATATTCCATGTGTAAATTCATCAATTAATTAAATCATTTTGATAAAGAATGATTTTCTACCTAATGAAATTGTACTTAAAATGTGACCATAAACACTCTTCGTCAATGTAGAATTGAGAGCATCTGGAACCTCTTTAACTTTAGTGCTTCAAATAGTGCAAACAACTTCTCAGTAAATGCCTGTGACATGAATGCATGAATTGAATGCTTGCTCCCACTAACTCTAGATTTTTAGAGTTTATGTCATCTTTGCTTAGACCTCAAATATCAGTTCTAACTTACAGCTTATTTTATCTTCCCTCAGTTCCCATATATAGATCATTCTGATTGGAGTTAATCCATTTATATTATGAACATATAATAGAATATGTTTGAATCTCTCTATATTTGGAACCCTAACCCTAACATTGAGAGGAATATTGTCCCATGTAACTCGTTTCTTCACTGGTTTTCAGAGTTGATCAGCTGATCTAGCTGGTTGGGCCTGAGTGTTATTCCTTTATTACCATTCTATCTAAAGTCATTTTCTTTCTATTTAGTAGAAGAAAAGCAGAATTTGAGAGTCAATGAGAAGCTTCAATCCACTGTTAGAACCTCCAAATAAACAAGCAAATAAAAATATAATGGTTGCTGGTCAGATTGTTTTCCCAGTCAAAGAAAGCCACATTTTGGCTGTTTTAAAAATCAGAAAGATTAAAAGTATTTGTATATGATTCATCCTTGACTTACAATGACCTTGGCCTTATAGTGAAAGACTAGTGAAAGACTGGGTAGAAAAAAAGAACTCTAATTCCTGACTTTCTTGACAAGCCCTTAAAATAGCAGTTTCTTTAGTATCTGAGCCTAAAGTCTAGGTATCAATTACTAACAAATAAGAGGCCTCAGGCCCTCTCAATGACAGTGATTACAAAGGAAGCCTTCTGGAACATTCTTTCCACCCAACTTTGAAAGGATCAATTTGTTCTTTTTCTGTTTATTCCCAGTAAAAATGCTGATAAGTAATTTCAGTTAAATTCCTGCAACTTCACTCAACTTTGTAATTCCATATTATATTGCCAAAGTTTAACCCCCTTAATATGACCATCTAAGTTATTTAATTATACCAGTTAGTTGAGTTTTCTGCTGTCTTCTGAAGCAAGGCAAATGCACTGAAGCATGCATTCTATCAGATTTGGCAAGAGGAGTCTGTCTCTAGAAACAAAAAAATTGACCCATATCTTCATCATCTCTTTTATGATTGGATAAATTTGTTTTCACTTAGTAAGCTAATATAATATATTTATGTCAATTCTGAATCAGACTTTTATAAATGGAAACAAAAAAGGATGACATCTAAGTTCAGACTGACTACAGTTCAGTCTTCTGTAAGTCATTCCATGTGCTATTTCCCCCCATAAGTCCAAAAGAATTTTTGAAAATACATTTAATAGATTTCAATCATCTATCTCTAAGGTAACTTTTTTTAACCAAATTAGGAAGACTCTTTAAATACTATGAGATGAAATAAAATATGTGTACTAATATTAGTATTTACATTTATTGAGTTCTTAGATTGTACAAAACACTGCTACAAATACCACACACATAATCTAATTTATGCTTCCAAATAACTCTGTGAGATAGGTACTATCACTGTTGGCATTTTCAAGATTACAAAACAGAATTTAAGTGAGGTTAAATGTCTGGCTCAGGTCTTTTAGAGCTAGTAAGTAACAGAAACGTTCAGTCTCATTCCAGAACACAGAAGGCTCACAGAACAATGGTTATGGCTCCAGGCTGTGAAGTCAGAATGCTTGGTTTTGAATACTAACTCTTGCCACTTTTTAGCTGTGTAACCTTGGGCACACTGACTAAGCTTTTAGAGCCTCCGTTACCCCCTTAGGTAAAATGGAGACGACAATAGTACCACTGTATTGACAGGTTATTGACAAGACTAAATGAGAGAGAGCATGTACAGCCTGGAAAGCACTCCAAAATATGACCTATTTCTATACCATACTTCTGTAGCATGAGGGGACATGAAAGCTTTTTCTCACAATACTGTTCATAAATTTAGCATGGGGATGGTCTTTGAGTTATCATCTAATGATGATCTTCATACCAAAAATCTTTATGATGGGTAAGCTTATGTCTATTTCAATTTCTACCATATGGTCCCAACATTTTATTGTTAATATTCACTATTTATTAAGAGAAGAAGAAATGATACAAGATTAGAGATACACAGAACCTTTGTGAGAGGACTAACTGCACTTCTTTTTAGGATTCCCTTCTTCTTTCATGTTCAAGTGAGTGTTTTCATTTTAGATTGCTAGGGCATTGAGAAAAACCATCCAAAAGGGTCACAGTTGGGGACTTCTCCTCCAAGGGTGCACTTCGGCACACAGAATGTTACACGTGCATCTTTTACATACATATCCTTAAACTGTTTATCTGGCACATCGACAGGCAGCTGGTGGAACAAATAGGAAATCCTGGGAAGCACATTCATTTTTAAAGTGTTAATGCGCCCAATCCAAGAGACAGTAATGTGCTTCCATCCGTTAAGCTCCCCTTTAATGTTTCGAATTGGAGGGCCATAATTTAAATGAAATGCATTATCCAACCTGGAAGGTATTCCACATCCTAAATATTTAATTGATTTCTCCATCAGGGGAAGATGAGCTTACACAATAAGCAGATCCTATCTATATCTAAGTGTCCGATTAATAGTGTCTCTAATTTAGGGTAATTTAGGAGTTTACAACTTATAAAATGGCTATTTCTTCCACATTCCTCCCAAAGTACCAAGAGGATTGTCTCTGGATTAATTGCAAACAGCAGAGAATCCTCTTTGTGTAATGAAAACTCAGAGTCAGCATCATCCAGCCATGCACCTATAATTTGAGATCTCATCTGAATATTTTTCACAAGGGGCTTCACATCCAAAGTAAACTGAAGTGGTAAAAGGAGGAAAGTTCTAATTGTTGCACCTTCCTATTTAAAAAGGTTAGCAAGTCAAATTCATTCCTGCTGATTTTTACTTAGTTGGGTCTTAGCTAACTGAGTGAGAAAGATAAATCAAGCTACTTGCAGATTTTCCTAATGGCGCAAAGTTTGGCACCCTGAGGACTATGGAAATGTCTATTACTATACTTGTAAAGGAGAGAAGTGGAACAAGACTGTGGGTGGTTGGGTCCATATGAGTGATTTATTGTCTATGAATCCCCGTACTCATTTCCGGATAAGCACTTAAGTGCCAAAGTTTATGATCATTTTCAGTTTAAGAAAAGGACAGGGCACATCTTAACATACAAAAGAGATATTATTTGGAGAAATGGATATTTTTTCCTGCGTTTCCTAGCAAATTGGAAATTTTGTGTTTATATGGTTAAATGTATCCCTGAAATTTACCTAAATATGTTTAATTCTGATTTTATGAGGTCCTTTCAATTCCACTTGCTTTTAGAAAAAAGATATGGATGTTCTGTCAATTTTATTTTGGGATTTGATGTCTGAAAAAAAAAGAAGTTAAAAATTTAGTGGCATGTCAGGAATGCAATTTTTTTTTATGTTAAATTTACCTTTTCTGTGGCAGTTTTCCCCCTGTATTCTTGAAGAGTCGCTTTGTCGATAGCTTAATTTTTTGCTTAAATACAAATTAGAATCAATTTTCTGGGGAAAAATAATCAGTATAACTCCTGTTCTCCACAACAAAGAAAATACATTCGTAGACGTATTCTGGAAATTTAAATCCCTCAATGCTCTTTTGAGCAAGTCCAAGGAGATTTGAAGACTGACATTTTGTACTTTGCTATTCCCGAGAGGCATATGCATGATCATCTTTACTGAGGTTTGTTCCCATCCCTGCTGAATTAATATGCATTTTCGTTAACTAATCTTGAAACAACAGGAATAAAGTTTATCCAGGTCTTTTATACCTCAGAGAACAAAACAAATACTACAAATCTTTAGAGAGAAAGGATATACAAAAGGGCTTGAGGTGAATATTTCAAAGCAAATACTCTCTAAATGATGTGCAAATTATTTCAGCTCTTGAACATGATTTATGAAAGGGGATTAGCCCACTGAAATAAGAACCAAGTTTAAACTGTTGGGTTTCAAAGTCAAAGATGAGACGTGGTTACAAGAAAAGGAAGGAGAAAGGCGATAATAATTTAGAGGAGGGATTTGTTTTAGTTTTTCCTCTAAACTGACTCACCTTAAATTAAGTGTCACCAATTGTTTTACTTAACTGCAGTAGACAATATTATGTTTCTCCTCTAATTTTCTCTAAAGTTAAGAGTGTAATCATTAAGAAATGATACTAGGCTTTATATTTCAGCACAAAGGATTCTACTTGACATGTTAAAAAAATATAATCACAAACTGTTAAACAAAACTATTCAAGCTGAAAAGGATAACTTCTAAGAGTTTTGAGTCGGAGAACATTTTTTTTCAATTCACAAGTCACATCTATAATAACACAACATAATACATTCTAATATTCCAATATGCTCTTCAAGTAATAGTTAAAAGCTTCTTTTAAGACTTATGAAAATGATTGCTTTTATGTAACTGTAAAGAGTATTAAGTGAGCTCACTTCTTAGGATTCCACAATGACCCACTATTGCTATTCTGGAAGGTAAAGAAATTTTAATGATTCCACTAGCATGTGATTAATACCTAACACCCTTGACTAAAATTCTGGATTTAGTTCAATAAAAATGAGTTAAGCAAAAATTGTGTGGGTTCTCAGTCAAACCATTCTGTGAAATCAGTTATGCTTAATTTAAAAATAAGGCATGGAACCTCCATAACAAACCTAGGTACTGACTAGGGGGAAAAAAGAGTACTAATTATTCTTATGTAAGCTGTCCCAGAGTAATAAAACTAAATAAGTGAAGTGCATCCAGGCACTACCCAAATTTTGAGGAAACTCTTTCAAACTGTCTCATTACTATCCAACAAATTTTTAAAAGATTGGACATGTAGGGGCAAATTTATGAGGAAGATTCTTACTTAGAAAAGGATTATCATTTGCCCAGTTAAGTTTGCACTTCCTAGAATAGGTAAAAGCAGACATGAAAAAATGATGCTTTATTTCTGAAATGGTCATTAGCTATTCTTGGTGGTGAAATCTCATCCTACTAGAAGGATTAATCAGATTTTATTTTGAATCTATCCCTTATTTTTGACAACTAAATTGTAAGCTCACTTTTTTTTTTTCATTTTTTCCAAACTACTTCACTAAACTGCAAGTTGGTGAGCCTTGATTGTTTTGGCAGGCATAACAGATAAACTTACTCTATGAGTGAAACAACTAAGTCATGGCTCACTCGGAATTATGACATCTAACCTGAAAGGCTGATGGATTCAGGTACTCTAAAACAATATAAAAATAAAAGACATTTAAGCCTATAAAATACTACCATTCTTGAATCTGGAGAAGGGAGTAACAAAAAGAAGGCTATGTGTGAGATTGTGTTCCCAGAAGAGTCAAATAGAAAATAAGAGGTAAATAGCCTTTTGCATTTAGGCATATCTGAAGAATCTATGAATTGCTTCCAAGGAATTGTTTGGAGTTTTGGTTTCTTGGCTGTTTGTTTTTGTGAGGGTAGTTTATTCTTGGCTTAATTTTCATTATTGTTGTTGTTGTTTGGCTAAAGCTGTTGACTTTTTGATATGGACAATTCAGAGTCCATGACTCAAGTATGGCACAGGCAAAAGTCACAAGTCTAAGTTGGTTCTGTCTCAGATAATCTGAAATCAGGGGTTGAAAGGGGTTGATGAGATGATTTAAATATTCACCATCCAAAATCACTGTCATGCATGGCCCACGTGATAATAACCACATGTAGGGTTACTTTATATAAAAGCAGACAAGACAGCTCTTCTACATACGTAGGTTTTGTCAAAGTCTCAAAGGCCACTCTCTGGCTCAAGAATTCCAAAAATGTACCTAGAGAAACTATTTTTGTCAAATGAAAGTATGCTTCTCAAATTTTAATGTGCAAATGAATCACTTGTTACAAAACGGATTCTGTTTAGTAGTGTTAGGATAGGGCTCTGGATTTCCTAATAAGCTCCTAGGTGATATTGTTGCTGCTGGTCCATGGACCACTGTAAATTTCAAGAATCTGGTAAGAGCCCAAAATAAATGGTAAACAGGACACAAGTTCTGATGAGCTCCTAGGCATCCTAAAGTGTTTTTGTTGTTGTTGTTGCTATTTTGTTTTTATTTGTTTTGTTTTGGTTAGGATTTTTCCCCCCCAAACTACAGAAGCAATGGGTATTTGGGAACTGCCAAGAATCTTTCCAATACATGTCAGGAAAACCTGTCTATATCCCCTTGGAAATTGCTGAAATTTTCTCTCTTCCCCATTCCCATTGCCTAGTTTCAGCCTGCATTATGTTCCTTGGGCCACTATAATAGTTTCCTGATTTATCTCCTTATATCTGGTTTTGCACTTTTTTTTGTGCTACCTGTCTCTTTGCCATTCTCTACATTTCCACTAAAATTATCACGCTAAATATCAGATCTGTAAATGTCTCCTGCCTTAATAAAAGTCTGTCACTAGCCTCCCATTATTTATAGTACAAATTTCTTTTGCATTCTGTGAAAATTTATTTGCCTATATTCCCTGCTCATTTGCAACCTATCTCTAGTTGCTGCTCTCATGTTTTGTGTATCCTAGGCTCACTAGTCTAGGCTATTCTCCAAATATGTTATGCTCTATAGTTTTTTCTGTCCTGTTCCAATATGTACCCATTTTATTCTCTGCCATTCCTCTCTTATCAATCTGAAAAACTCCCAGCCTTGCAAAGTTTTACAGCAGCATTGAACTCCAGGTAAAAATATATTTTCCTTTGTTGCCTTCTCTTCCCTGGATCCCTCCCCTTATCTCCTACCTGTGCCTTTAGGGATCACTTCCCCAAATATTATCTACACTCAAATCCTTGTCTCACAGACTGCCTCTAGAGGCATCCAAACTAAAAAGTCCATGAAGAGGTCAATGCCTTACATTTCAAACTTTCCCTTAATTTCTCATACATAAAGTTCAAAATTGGTTGCTTTTCTTCATCTCATTCACTTAGTCATTTATTTACCCACTCACTCAGACATTTAATTTTGAACACCACTACCTATGTTTCAGACTCTGTTCTTAGTGAATGGGGATGAGGAGGAATAATCATCAGAAGGTCATGATTTATACCCTCAGGCCCTTGCAGTCTAATAGGACGGGGAGCATCCTGGCTTCAGCAAATGACCCAACGCTTGGTCAGCTAGGGTTGTCTCTCCCACATATCAAATCCCTTCATTCAGATAGAGTGACCTAGCAGGCATCTAGGAACTTACTGGCCTGTCAACAGTGTGCTCTGGTGTGACTAGACCTTTAACATCTTTCAGTTTACTCCTTATAAGTGATTCTTTATTCATGTGGTTTTGATATTTTTACTTTAGTCAAAAAAAAAGCTATCTCTCTATCAACATATGTGTTATGATGCTTGGTTTGATCCTAAAACATATATCTTTAATATATTTGATTAAAATATATAAAATATCAAAATAAAACAAAATTCTTCCTTGCTTTTGAGTGAAATGACATAACTCTCTGTCAAAATTCTGCCATTACAACATTTAACTCTTTTATACAAGAATGAAAAGGCAACTGACACTTGCTGACATTTCCTCTCTAGAGATTACCATAATATCAGGCTCATAGTCAGGGATGGGAAAGCCAAGCATTTATTCCCCATAACATTCAGAATCCCTTAAGGGATACTTTTAAAGACAAAAGCATATATAATGCTATGAGTGAATAGAATAATAAATATATTAAAAATTAAACTTTTGATAAATTATGCATTTGTTTAATCTTATTTTGCTACCTGCTCAAATCAGTGGCAAAGTGTATTCTAGCTATATTTCTAAAGAGAAAAGTTGACGGATTTATAGTAGATTAAAAAGCCATGATTCTTTTACTCAGAGTACACCCATTTAGGAATCATTATAGCTAACATTTATGTTGTAATACAAATTTATACAGTTTTTTGATAAATTTTAGGTCTAACATATACATTATCCTTAGATCTGTTACCTCATTAGATCACATATATTTGTGTGTATCTGTGTATACCTTTATATACAATTTTATATTTATATAAAAAGTAATTCTTCATCTGATTGTTTAATAAAACACTTATTTGTACATGATTTTGCTAGACACAGTACATGTGATCTGCAAAATATATACTATTGCTTTGAGATTCACAGTTCTAAGAGAAAGTTGAGAGAGGCATATAAATAATGAACCTTAAAATACCAAACTAGTGCACATAATCAGGATGAAGAAATAGTATACTACTGTTCCTAAAAATGTTTTGGGAATTTTATCTTCATTTTTTTTTTAGTATGGAATAAGAAGGACATTAATAATTGTCTTTTGAATATCCTCCTTCCTTCATTAACTAATTTAACACTGCACATTTTTGAGTACTCTCACATCATAAAGCCGCTCAACTAGTTGAAGATAAAGGTAAATTAGACAGAGTCCTCTTCAGAGTCTGATAGTTTAGTGGATAGACAAACAGACATGAAAAATTAGCACATTGTAATACATTTTGGTAACTGCAATGGTAGAGATAAGCACTGAAAATTGTGGGAAAACCATGAAAGATCTCAACTCACTGCAGAGATTTGGGAAGATTTTTGGAGGAGGTGTGGCTTGAGCTGAGTCCTAAAGGATGTTAACTCAGTAAAGAAAAGACTCTGAATTAAATGTAAATGTCAACATAGAGTAGTGTGCATCAGGGATTATAAACATCATCTCCCTGGAACATAAATTATGGGTCAGAGATGGGTGGTAAAAAACTGGTAAAGGGGACCCAAGTCATAAATATAGTTCTACGGAGGAACTCGGACTCAGCCACTCCAATGCAATAATTTGGTCAGAAATTGTTCCTGACCTGTAACTTCAGTTTGGACAACATCTCTGATGGCACTATCCCAGTCTGACATTTTCTTTTCTTTTGCTTTTTAGGGCTGCACTCACAGCATATGGAAGTTCCCAGTCAAGGGATCAAACTGGAACTGCAGCTGCCAGCCTGTGCCACAGCCACAGCAATGAGGGATCCGAGCTGTGTCTGCAACCTACACCACAGCTCATGGCAATGCCAAATCAGGACCAGGGATCAAACCTGCATCCTCATGGACACTAGTTAGATTCATTTCTGCTGCACCACAACAGGAATTCCCACAGTTCGACGTTTTCTATTTGGCCATTGCATCTTCTATTTTGCCTCTCTTTCTTTAGGTCTGTTGATTTTGTATACAAAAAAAAAGTATATTTATTTACATTACCAAAATTGGGTCACGGGAATATCTGGCTTAATGTTCTGTTTAAATAGTCAAAGATAGGTCTCATTGGTTTATTTTTGCTTTTATTTCTGTTGCTTTGGGAGACTGACCTGAGAAAACATTTGTAAGGTTGATATCAGAGAATTTTTTGCCTATGTTCTCTTCCAGGAGTTTGATGGTGTCTTGTCTTCAATTTAAGTCTTTCAGCCATGTTGAGTTTACTTTCATGCATGGTGTGAGGGTATGTTCTAGTTTCACTGATTAGCATGCAGCTGTCCAGGTTTCCCAGCAGTACTTGCTGAAAGACTATCTTTTTCCCATTTTATATTCTTGCCTCCTTTGTCAAAGATTAATTGACCATAGGTGTCTGGGTTTATTTCTGGGTCCTCTATTCTGTTCCATTGGTCTGTATGTCTATTTTGGTACCAGTACCACACTGTCTTGATGACTGTGGCTTTGTAACATTGCCTGAGGTCGGGAGAGAGACGCCTCCTGCTTGGTTTTTGTTCTTCAGAATTGCTTTGGCAATTCTGGGTCTATTGTGGTTCCATATAAAATAAACCAATGGGACCTAATCAAACTGACAAGATTTTACACAGCAAAGGGAACCAAAAAGAAAACAAAAAGACAACTTACAGAATGGGAGAAAACAGTTTCAAATGATGCAACTGACAAGGGCCTAATATCTAAAATATACAAACAACTTATACAACTCAACAGCAAAAAAGCCAACAACCCAATGGAAAAATGGGCAAAGGACCTGAAGAGACATTTCTCCAAGGAAGATATACAGATGGCAAACAAGCATATGAAACAATGCTCAACATCACTGATTATTAGAGAAATGCAAATCAAAACTACCACGAGATACCACCTCACACCAGTCAGAATGGCCATCATTAATAAGTCCACAAATAAATGCTGGAGGGGTGTGGGGAAAAGGGAACCCTCATGCACTGTTGGTGGGAATGTAAGCTGGTACAACCACTTAGAAAAATATATATAGAACTACCATATGACCCAGCAATCCCACTCTTGGGCTTATATCCAAACAAAACTCTACTTAAAAAAGACACATGCACCCACATGTTCATTGCAGCACTATTCACAATAGCCAAGACATGGAATCAACCCAAATGTCCAATGACAGATGATTGGATTAGGAAGATGTAGTACATATACACAATGGAATACTACTCGGCCATAAAAAAGAACAAAATAATGCCATTTTCAGCAACATGGATGGAACTAGAGACTCTCATCTTGAGTGAAGTAAGTCAGAAAGAGAAAGACAAATACCACCTAATATTCCTTATAACTGGAATCTAATATATGGCACAAAGGAAACTTTCCACAGAAAATAAAATCATGGACCTGCAGAATAGACTTGTGGTTGTCAAGGGGGAAGGGGATGGAGTGGGAGGGACTGGGAGCTTGAGGTAAATAGATGCAGAATGTTGCCTTCAGGACAGATTAGCAATGGGATCCTGCTGTGTAGCACTGGGAACTCTGTCTAGTCACTTATGATGGAACATGTAATGTGAGAAAAAGGAATGTATACATGTATGTGTAACTGGGTTACCATGCTATACAGTAGAAAAAAATAAGTGTATAAATAAATGATAAAAAAAAATTAATAGTCAAAAATAAACTGGCAGACTGATTTACCATTCTCAAGTCATCCATAAGCCATTTCTTGAAGGAAGCTAAGAGTCTTAATGTTATAGATCATATTTTATTGCATTTGGATGGAGAGAGCTGGTATTTTTGGAAACTACTCACACATTGGGATGAAAGTAACGTCTGATTTTCCTTATATGGATGTACACTTTACTATGAGTAATGAGAAATAAACTTATTTTCCAAGAAAATCTCATTGATTATACATGTTTACAGTTAAATGTTTTTCCTAAGTATACTATTGGACCTATTTGGGACACCCAAATAAATCCATTATAAAACAAATTACTTTTTTTTAGGATTTTGAAGAAAAGTAACATTATTCCTACACTCCAGAAACAAAAAGGAGGATACCACATAAATCCTGTATAACTAAAGACTTGATCATTTGCATTCAAAAGGATGCTTTTCTTTGCTCTGGGATTCACTGTCAAGAATGCTTTAAATATCATATTTAGCTAAGATACTTTAAACTTAATATGGCACTGGTGAACAACTATTATATACCTAACTTAATAAGAAAATATTAATATATGCCCATTCTAGAGGAATTAACAGAGAGGAAACTTTCAGAGGAAATCAAAGAACATTTTTCTTCTACTGTTTACAATCACAGTAGTGTATTAATGCTAAGGAAATATTGCTCGAGAGTTAGATAAAAGAGCCCTCTGGATTTGGCCTATTATTGAAAGAAAGATGCCATTTGACCTAATGAAATCAGAAATTGATTAAATGCAGTTCATCTAAGGGGAAATATGGTCAGGGAGTTACTGTGAGGGTCAAGAGGAGATGGGGTGATCTAGTGCTTGAGTGCTGATAGGGTTAGATAGACTTTCAGAGTAGCTGATGCTACAAGATACATGACAATGGACACCCACAGGTCAGAGGGCAAGATCAACCCCTTAGATGAGAAGGAAGAGATTAATCAGAACATTCTTTGCTCAGCTTATAACTAAGTCCTCTTATCCAGTGATTCATGGAGAACTGAATGTTTTGAAGAAACTGTAAACTGTGAGTCCCAGGGAAGTAGGAGTTGCTGCTAACTATCTTGGGACCACATGTCAGAACAATTGCTGGGGTCACATGGTACCTTGGTGAAAACCTGGAACCTTTGTGAATAATATTGTTTAGACAAAGTAATTCAGATTATCAAGTGTGCCTCTAGTCTTTACTATTTTTTTTTCTCATAATGTTTAAGTCTTTCTGCTTTGGTAATGTAAACATTTTTATTTAAAACTTTTTTTTTACAAAACTGGAATATTTTGAAATAGAGAACTTTCTTAACCTGTGGAAAACAATCAAGAAGAGAATTGACACTCACTGTTCTTTAGATATTGTCTGTCCTATGACTACAGTAAAACAAAATTATTTTTACTTTCACACTTTAGTTCAAAAGTGTGAACTTCTGTGTGAACTTTTTTCTCAGGTGGATACTGAATGAAAATGGTGCCAGGCTGGCAATATATATATATATATTTTTTTGGTCTTTTGCCACTTCTGGGGCCGCTCCTACGGCATATGGAGGTTCCCAGGCTAGGGGTCTAATGGGAGCTGTAGCCACCGGCCTACTCCAGAGCCACAGCAACGTGGGATCCGAGCCACATCTGTGACCTACACCATAGCTCACGGCAACGCTGGATCCTTAACCCACTGAGCAAGGCCAGGGATCAAACCCAAAACCTCCTGGTTCTTAGATTCGTTAACCACTGAGCCACGATGGGAACTCCCAGGCTGGCAATATTAAGAGGAAAAAAAAAAGAATCAAATAATTGGCCATCTTACTAAATCAGAAACGCTTTGAAAGCACAGTAACTCATAGTATTCTACACAACTATTATCACTTTTTTAAAAATCCAGGTAGGAGCTTTTCTGCTTCTTTAGAGCGAGATATAATTTATTTGTGCAATTTTAATATTGTTTTCAATTTTTTGGCAGATGGCTTATTCATCTTATTATTTTCATGTGTTGGCAAGATTGGGCTGTTTTATACACAATTCTTGATAAGAAGAAACTTAAAAATATGTATTTATGTGAGCCTCCAGAACAGGCCTCACAATATGTGTTTCAAACAATTGCTAATTACATATTTATCCATGAAACTAGTATGAATTTTCCATTTTGGATAATAATAAACATTTTATAAATTTTCTTAATTATATAGTTACCAGAAAGGTCACAATAGTCATGAGAAAAAAATATATTGGCTTTTGGGGAAAAAGTAGGAAAACAATGATTTACCAATGTTTTACATTTAAAGAGATCTTAATGAAACTCATATTCACAAGATGTAATCTTTGCTTTAAAACTTTCAGATTTCAGTTAGAATATGTGTATATTCTTATTGAATTTTGAACATGAGTAATTCCGTGTGTGTGTGTGTGTGTGTGTGTGTGTGTACTCTAGTTTTTAATTGTGAAACTCCCACACATACAGAAAACAAGAGCATCATGATCACTCATATAGACACCACCTAGATTCAACAAATGTTAACATTTTGGGCAATGCCAGACTTATCTGTCACTACATACATTTCTTACAAAGAACATCTGTCCTTGCTGAGGACTCACTTTCCCACCCCGTGCTGCAAAAACTTCCTCCCTAGACCTCCATTCTTTCCTTTATTCACTATTTCTTCTGGCTTGGAGAGTTTGCATTCCCTTTCTGCCATCACTAGGGATTTTCTGGATCCAGGTGCCTCCCGGCCAAAGATATTCTGAGAATCCTAATTGCATTGGTGGGGCTGGTACAAGGGTGTGGGAGAAGGAAAAGGGCAACTAGATGGGAGCAATGCTACTGGGAAGGCAGAGCTCCTAGGGCCAGAGGTGCAGCAGACTCAGAATGAACTGTGCCATAGAAACAACATTGGAAATGATTGCCTAAGATTCAAGTAACATTTGTGGCTGGGACACTGCTTCTTTATGAAAATGTGTTGAGGTCTAAGCAATCAGTTTACAATTGGATTTTGAGAACTTAGTCTCCTTACAGTTATGGGTGGCTAGTATTATAATTATTTAGATTAGAACAATAATGAACTGTCTTCTCTATCACACTTGCTTTCACTTGGCATGCTCAGTTTTATGCTGCAGACAAAATTTTAAACAAAGATACAACTAAAGTTTCACAAGCATTTTCATTTTCTACACTGCATAAATATCTCAATCCAATTTTTCCAATCCATCTTTATTCCTGTAGCCTTGTGCATACACACTTAATACACACATCACTAAAAGGCTAAGGAATTAGGAAATCCATATCTAAATACTTTTAGGATTTCACCCAGAACATATTTAGGTTTTAGGGTACTTTCATCAAAATACAGCTAAAAGGAAGCCCAGTTCCTTTTGGTTCTATTACTTTTGATTTTATTCTTCTAAATAATGTTCATCTTGGGGTCCTTATTTATAACACTAGGTATCAATTTTGTATAAAAGTTATCTAAGATCTCCACAGCTGGATATTACAGCTTAGCAATTGATTAGCATGAGATATTCCTCCTAAGGCATAAACTAAATACAAAAAATAATTTTTAAAAATTCAAAGTATGGATGAGTGGAGCTAAGAAGCTATGTTGTGTACTTTCAGGTGTATCTGTTAATGAGAAACAATAAACACATGAATAAGCTAATGAACTAGAGCTATGGCTAAAGTGACAGTGAAATCGCTAGATGCTGAATCCTTTCCATCAACTGGAACTTCTTAAGAACCTGCTCTTCTGGGCATAAAAGAATCAAGAGAATCTCTTGGCTCCCTTGTCCAATTTCTTGGTGCGCTGCTCCTAAGAATGCCCTGGCTGCCATTTTCACCTGGGGAAGCGCCAGGGGAAAGACCAGCTGCTCATATTTAGAGTTTTGCAGCTACAACTCTCATATCCAATTCTGGCTCTTTTCTCCTATTTTCTCTACACTCAGGGAGAGGATGTCAAGTATACAGGCCCTGCTCCAGTCTTCCATCAGACACCACCCTTGGCACATGCCCTATTTTGGTGCCATCTGCTTGGGGACCTAGAGGATAATCATAAGAGCTCCTACTTATGAGTGCCTGCTGTGAGCTAAGTATTTACATATCTAATTTCGAATTCTTATTTGATCCTACAATGACAGTATTAGACCCATTTTTATAGATCTAGAAAGTAAAGCTCAGAAAAGCTAAGAAATCTCTCCAAGGTTTCTTGGGTTTATATTTGAGTCTATTCTCCTTGCCATCCGTGGAAGACACTTCTTTTTTCCTCGGAAAAATATGTTAGCATTTTCCTTGATTGACTCTCCACTTTCCATAATAGCCCTCCCTGGAGAGCTGCTCTCCCACTCTCATCCCATGCTGGTGTCCTGAATTTCCCACAGTGATTTGGCCCTGACACTGAATTTTCTGGCTTCTTGTCTGTTAGACTCAACTGATATCTTAAAATATCTGATTAGTAGTTAATAGTGTTGGCAGGTTAGAACTACATTTTTAAAAGGAAAGTATATTTAAGCACTTAGCTCTCTGAATTCACTCGTTGAGAGTACATATTTTTTTCCCATGTTATACAGAGAAACTGGACAATGAAATGACCACCTGTTAGCTGCTAATGATGTTCACATGCCTTTAAAAAAAAGTAATTCTGGCTTTATCTGTCTACAATCTTGGCGACAAAACTCGTGGGAACATCAAGGGCACAGGGAGCCAAAGGCAGCAAACTGACAATAAAGTTTGTGCCTAGACTGCTAATAAGGAAGGAGATACTGTGACTCTCTAACTCCACATAATTATTTAATCCTAAGAGGGTGATAGAAAACTAAATGCATGTTTTAAAAACACAAGCTTGGGTATTCAAATCTGTGACTGATATCAGAGGGGTTCCACAGAGCCTGTTTCCTACTTGAAAAATATTTTTAAAAGCATCAGATAGAAGTATGCTAATCATTACTCCAAATGCGTAGTCCCATTTGATAATGTGTGGGTGGGCCAACCATTATGGCTTTCAGAAAATGAATACGTAAATACTGAATGAACATCATTTAAGGTAATAGATGGACATTAACTGTACCCTATGTTGCAAAAAATATACTTGCCCTAAAAAAAAAATGCTTACAACTATAAATATCTACCAAAATGGAGAAAAGAGCATTTTCTAAAATTAGGCTAGCATAAAAGATTAAATGGCCCTTTTAGTTTAACAGTGAAATCAAAGTCCAAAGACAACATCTGGTTTTAATTCTTTTGCTAATATGTTTTTAGGTCCCTATTTAAGTTTATTATTTATAGGGATCTCATTATTTATTTATTTATTTTTTGGTTGTGCCCTTGGCATGTAGAAGTTCCTAGGCCAAGGACTGAACATGAGCCACAAAAATGACAACTCTGGATCCCTAACAACTAGGCCATCAGGGAACTCCTTGGATCTCATTTTTAACATAATATTTCCATCAAAATCCAAGGTTGATATAAACTAAGTTTAACTTTCATTTGTTCACTTCTCTATAGTGTGATGGTTAAAAGAACAGACTAATTTCTAACAGATTCCTTGGGTTTGAAACTTGTCTCCATAATTTGTCTTTGTACAAACTGGTTTAATTTCCTGTACCTCAGTTTCCTCACCGAAAAAGTAGTGTTTTAACAGTATCTTCATCATTGGGTTAGTGGGAGGATTAAATACATCAAGATAAGACAAAATACTTAGAACAATGCCTGAATAGTAAGTACCGAACATTTGCTAGCTATCATTTTTTAACTGCAAAGAAAAAAGTAAATATGAAGTCATTATATACAATTAAGCACTTTTTGAAATGAACAGAATGAATCATATGTCTCTTTCCTTGTCTTTAGGCAAGATTTAATTTAAGTGCAAAATAGACAAATAACGGTCTTTATTTAAATTAAAAATAAATTCTAAAGAGAAATGGTTGATTTTCTACCTGTGGGAATCTTCTCCCCCATATGGCCTGAAACCATTTCAAGTGACTATTGCTGAACACAAAACAGATTTACCTCAATGTTTCTTGAACATCCTTTTACAAACCTTTATCTTCTTCTGAGCTTTAGGCTTTAGAAACCTGTCAAAGTCTCCTCTAAATCAATAATTATATCAGATTCCAGAGCTACTGCTCATTGCCTCATAAATCTTTTTATATATACTACAAAAATATTTCTATAATAACATTAACCATGTACTCAGAATTGAATTCTAATTCTAAAATCTTACCTTATGTCTGATCCCACATTAAGTACAGAGGGACCATGACCGGCAATTAAAGGAAAATCTGCAAATGAGATAGCTCTAAACTGTACTATCATATGGAATTTTTTTAATGGCATTGCTAATTTCCCACAAATAACTTAATTTACAAAGCACCATAGAGTCCAAGACATTAATGTTGATAATTTTAAGCTCTAACTTAACACAACTAACTAACTAAATATATATCCAGCCATTGACGAAATTGTGGTGTGGTTCTTTGAATGGCAGATTTGAAGGGGTGCTCTCACTCAAAGTTGTCATGCTCTTTCCAGATTTGGGCTCCTAATAATTTAGTTTTGTAAGAAATACTATCACATGTAAATAGCTTCCCTCTTCCTTGTCATAAGGGTGAGTGCACATGTTTATTTACATATACATATACATATTATATATATATATAATTCCCTAATGCGTACAAATACATGTATATACACATATAGTTATCTACATATTTACTCATGCACATATACAGATATGTAGATATTCTGTAATCCTTTCCCTAGTTACTGAGTTCTACTGAAATTAAAAAAGCTAAGACAAAACTACACTGATCTTTGGTCAGAGGTAAGTGGCAGGAAAAAAATGGTGATTCAGAAGATTGGGGTAGTAGCTAGGTAGATAATTCAGGAAAAGTACTATAATTTTTGAGACTTTGGGAAACTGTTTTTCTTTGATTATAGATATATCTACTTATTTTTTCAGGATTTTGAGACTCATACCAAATCTGTGAGATATGTATGATACCTTTTAATAAACCACTCTTACTGCTGAAGTAGCAGAATGAAAAAGGTTAAGAGATATGTTCAAGGTCACGATTTAAGTGGACAAATTGGTCCTTTCACTTCAAATAGATTTCTTGTAGAATATTAGAACTAGATGTGACCTTGAAGGACATCTAATTCACATTCCACATTGCTAAATTTTTCTGGTGGTCTAAAAATGTAGACAGTTGCATAGCCTGTTGGTTTACATTGGGCCAACTGTGCTGGTCACTCATATATCTTTTAATGTATGGAAATCAAATAGTCAGCATACCAAGGTTTGGAGATGCTTGACATTTCCCACTTGCAAAATCAATCACCAATCTGAACACCATGGTTATTACTCAGAGATTCAAAGGTTTGCTGTAAGCAGAGACCATGACCTTGGAACAATTATTTTCTCAAAAGGCATTACCAACAATGACGTGAGCAAAGCACCCAGACTGCCCTCCAGTGCATGAATCCCTGGCCAGCAAATGGCTACAACTATCCCAGAATAGTATAAGTTTGGCTCAAATCTTATTTCAGTACATTTATATTTCATAAGCACTGCATTTAAACAAAGTTAAAATGAGCAAGTCAAAAAACACTTACTTAAAGACTTTCTGTGCTCTGGTTTCTGTTCTTTTATATCACTGTCATAGTGACTTAGTAATTCAGTACTGGAGGATCTCTGAATTTTAAATAATTCCAGGTTTCTTGAAGGAGTACTTGGATCCTTTGGCTGGAAATAACAATACATGGAATAATTTTACAAGAAAGAAAAAATACACTAAATAGTTCTGTGCTCTATTTTGATGTTAAATTAAAGGGAAGTTTGAAATAAAATAATTATTTTGAGGTAGGGGCCCTATGCTAAGGTCAATATTCAAATTAATTTTACATATTTATAAGTTATATACATATATATAAAATATACTAAATGCTGTGTCTATCCCAAGCACTCCATCCATTAACTAAATTAATCATCACAGTAATCCCATGAGATTGGTGTTATTACTATCCTTATTTTCCAGACAAGGAGACTGAAGCCAAAAGAGATAAGTAATTTGCCTAAGGCCACACAGCTAGTAAATGACAGAACCAGGATTTAAACTTTCAAATTCAGGCAGTTTGACTTGAGTCCACTTTTAATGGCAATAAAAAACTCTTTGTGTGTGTGTGGGGGGGGGACTCATGTGTACCTATATTAATGATGGGGAAAAGTCTACTGATGTTTTATTTTTTTAAATTTTGATCTCCAAATAATATAATGGAAGTGTGCAATTAAATGGCAATAAAATTACACAAAATACGGTATTTTTATTGTATACCTTACTAAAAGCTCTCAAGAATATTTCCGTCTCAAGATTTTGCAAAATATTACTGTTCTAAAATAAGATGTTTGGTCTAGAAACAGTACAAAATGAGTAGTTTTAAATAATTGACTATTTTAAGAGCATACTCTAAATGTGTGACTTTAGGGTAATTTCTTGAAATTCTAGATATGTACTTTTCATGAGAAGAACAATCTAGTTTAGCTGTGCAAAGGATTATTATTTACTGGTATTATAACAGTGAACGTAGACACTGATATTTATTTTCAAGACTATGTATTACAGATTGCATAAACTGAAAATGTGAAAATTTAGTAGTTATTAAGCTCCTGTGTGCTTTTTACAGCCTTCAGTAAATGAATGTCTGTGAATGCTCTGTGTTTTTGAAAGAGAGAAATCAAATGACATTTAGTTCCACAAATCCTGTCTGGTGAAAATGGTTTTAGTGGACTCTGGGTAAACTTAATTTAATAACTCTCAGTTTGTAGGATCCAGTTAAATGCATGTGTGTTATATGCCTAAGCAATAGATTTAAATGCCTACAGTCTAATTAATAAAGGTAACAGCCAAAACAAATACATACCAATCTGTCAATTGCATTTTTGATAGCGTGGAACCAATCCAATATGATGAAGTCAATATCTGACTGAAGAAGAAACTCATTTCCTGATACTGTTGTGATCTAAAAAAAAAAAAAAAAAAAGACAGGTAAGCAAACCATATAAAATAAATCTCTTACTTTTAAAAAACATATATCCTTTTAAAAAAACACACTTTAATACACTGAGACATTTTCTTGTTTTCCAGTAATTGTCTTTCTGGGAACTGGGAGACTTCGATCATTTGAACTGCTCTCTATAAACTGTTTTTTTCATGTCATAATAAATACATTATTGTTTTAATAACAGAACGATTAACTCAGAGTAGGTCTAAAGCTGAACTATTCCAGCTCAAGGAGAAGCAAGCCAGGAAGTTCAGAATAATGCAGACAGTATCCACTTAAGTCAGAACCTCAGAAAAATGTACCCGGGTGTGTCAGAATTCATTCTGCACTTTTGGCTCTTTCCTGTTTGTCTTTTTCAAATCTAATAGTATCTCTATATTTGATTTCCTTTTATGGAGGGCACTAAAACAGATTATTTACCAAAGAGACTAATGCAGACTTTTCTAAAAGGTCATTCTAATGAATAACATTTGGCTATTTCTACTTTCCTATCATAAAGATCTATAGGAAGGTAATAAAGGACCAATTTCCCTGCAAAGGGAGTACATTAGAATAAAGGTTCATTTACATATTTGAACCTTTCATGGATAGTATTTATCAAGTGAACATTCCTGTTCCAGATTCTTAGTGCTGTTAAGTAGTTGGCAATATTTAGCAAGCAACTATATGTTTTTCATTACAGGAATCTTTTTCTCCCCAGGATTTTGAGAGAAGGATGTGACCCTATAGAAAACAGCAATGCTCTTGATTTTATACATTTACCACTACATAGAGAATAATTTGATTAGAGTGTGGACATGCTTTTTGTATCAGGCCATCATCTGAATAGTGAAGATATTCTCTCTGTATTACTGATGTTTTGTTTCAACAGGAAAATGAACATTTCCCAGCTATTGTGGCACATCTACCGAGGCTTCAGAGGTTTAGAGGACCGACATTTCAAACTACTCAATCAGGAGTTGGTCACCTCTTCTCTGCCTTACTTGCTCTAAATGGGAGGTAAATGCTCAAATGTGACAGGTTCAGAAAATCTCAAATCATGCTATAAAATGTCTCTATAATCCTATCATTAAAGTGACAGTTATTATCCAAAATAGCTAACTCTGAAGGTTTCAATAATCCTTATGCCAACATTTAATGACAATGATCCTAGAGTTTTAAAGAAATCTTTGAGTACACACATACATATATATTTATTTGCATTGATTTTTAGGGGAAAAAAAACTATGTAGAGATGTATCATTACTCAGTGTTGCAATGCAGCCATTCTTGAATGAGTTGGATTTCAACTTTCTGCAATTGTAAGAAGAGGAACTATCCCAAGAACATGCAATTATGAGGAGTGAAAGATTAGAAAATAAGAGGAATTTAATAACCCACACTAGAATTTGACAGATTACAGGGCCAATCACTCTTTAAGTAGTTACATGTAGCATTCAGAATGACTCAAAATAGCCTCCAAATAGTCCTCTGTTTTATGTATCTAGCAAAACACAGTTAAGCTGATGTTTGCTTAATTATCTGAACACCCTTGCAATGTTCTTTTCTTACATAAAGTTCCAAATATTTACTTTATAAAGTGCTGCCACAGAAATAGTAATCTAAAAATATAAGGTCACTTCTAACTAACCCAAGGAAACTAGTAATGCCCTTGACCTCTACCATCATCCTAATCCAAACATAAATATTTTGATTATATAATGTCACCATTTGTTAACATACACAAAGAAAAACGAATTAGCCCAAACCCAATGTACAATCTATTTCTCTGCCATTATAAATAAACCATTATTAAAATTATAAAAAGGAATATTTTTAAAGTACCAGAAACAACATAATTAGATTTACAGTATTCTAAGGGTTTAGGAAAGAGTCAACATAGTTGAGTTTTCAGTCCAGTAAATTCAAACAGTGATAAAATATAAGTTCTTCAGCAGTGCATTTGCATTTGGGGCACATGCTATGCAATGCAAAGGGGATATTTGCTGCTAGCACAACCAAAATCAAAATGTATTTTAAAAGTTTCTTTGTCCAAGTATATTAGTGCATTAATCATATATAATCAGTGATTTATGAATTCGTTTTGGGATCAGAGAACTATGTGAATGCAATTCATTCAAAACATGCTATCGGAAAGATACAGTTTATATCCTTTGCACTGTCTTCCTACAAATCTTTGAAGTTCCTAGGCAGTCTGGAGAAGTCTGCTACTGCTCTCTACAGTTTAAATGCATCCACTTCTTAATTACAGTCAGTAATTGACTTTGTTCTGCTCCATTCCAGTCACTCACAGGAAAGCGATTTCAAAATCTTTGGCTGGTAAAACCAATTGAATTCAGATTTCTCAATCCACTTCTTTTGTTTAATATCACCTCTTTAGGTTTTCTGATAAATAGTTTGCTAAATCATACCTGCACTTTGAAAAATCCAATTTTCAACACTTGAGAAAAAAAAGATAGCAGTAAATATTAGCTTTGACTAAACTTTTTGATTGAATAACTCCTGATGACAATCTAGAGTGATACGGAACTGATAATAGACATACAAGATTTGATAATAGGCTAGGCTAATGTATTTCTATATCATGCTTTGCCTAAGTGACATTTACTGGGACAAGGTAGATGAAGGAAAAACTTAACAGAAAACATAATGGGTTTAGACAAGAGATACTGGTCTCCATTTTTTTTTTTTTTGCTCCAAAGCCTACTTTAGACAAATCTTTTATCTTCACCAAATTATATTTTGAAGGGATATATCCTGGCTCCAAAGCAGTCTCAAAGACATTTTCTGGTGTTGTCAAGAATAGATATATTTAAACACCTGTCTGGAGAAATTTGCCTAAAACTTTTCTCACCAAATAAAGATCCACTGAACTCTTGCTGGTAATAAATGGATGCCTAAGAAATGATATAAGAATAACCACTGGGCATTGTGCTGAATAGAAACATTTCTCAAGATTTTAGTATTAATTCAACAAGTTTTCCCTTGGGCTAGGAACCTTACTTAGTCTGTTTCCTTGTTATGGTTCTATGGAAGATGGAGACAGGTTTATTCCCAGCTCCAAACTCCACTAGAGAAAAGGAGAGAAGAAATTTGTTTTCCAGGCTTTAACTAACAAATGGAGTTTTTGTTATAATAATTCAAAACATCCTAAAAGAGTTTCAATAAGTAGTATTTATGTTTACTTAAGTACTGCTGTATTGCCCTTTTCAGTATTTGTCAACTAAGTATTGCCTTTGTCAAAATGCATTCTGACAGTCTTTCCTCTGTTAGATTTTAATTTAAATGAGAAAGCGATATGTAAAATGCCGTTTATATTATTAAAAATTTCCGTACTTAGTTTACCAGAATAGAAACAAAAAATTTTCAGAGCCTCACATTTTTTTTTCTCATTACAAAAATTATTAAACTTACTGTGGAGTTTTTGGGAAAAAATAAAGATAATGAAAGAACAAAACTATTCATAGCTCCATGGAGTAAATATCATAGACATTTTCAATTAGTTACTTTCAGTCTTTTATAAATATTAACCAAATGTATATGATAATGATCAATGGACAACTTTATATTATAGATCCCTCATCAGTAAAATATATTTGACAGTTAAATATTGTCTACCACTTCTGTTTCAGCTGACCTCAAATGCATGTTTGGGGGACTATCAAAGTTGCAAGAGTTAAACAGTGACATGTGTTCACCTCTTTTACAGTAACAACTTTCCGCTGCAGAATAAATCCCATGAAGATTTCTTAGTTCAGGAGAATAAGAGAATGTATTTCTCACAGAACATCCCCTTAATCATCAACAAGGACTGGTTAAATACTTATTAAGTGCAAGGCGCATGGTTAGAAGCTAGAGATACAAAACCACCACCCTCAAGAGCTCACAATCTGTTTGGATAAACAGGACATATGTATATAAAGATAAACAACAACAGAAAATAGCTTATACTAAGTCCCAAGGTGAATAGCACAGACAATGCTCAAGTCAAGACTTTATAGGAGAAGTAATTACTGCAGACACATTTACATCATGGAATTATGCATAAACTCTTGGTCATGATGTGTTCTTCTTTAAAGGTTGATTGTATCAGAACTTAGTACATTAAGGATGTGAATACTGTCACTTGGTATGCAAAGTGATATCAGCTTTAATGATCTCAAAGCACATAATGAACATTCTTCAAATGCAGCTTTCCTCCACTATCATAAAGTCATTTTGTAAATGAAGAAATTGAAGCAAATGAGGAAAATGAGAATGCCATTCTATCAAATTGACATCATTTTAAATGATAGAATTAACAGATTACAAAGATCTTGATTTCTGGTTCACTAGTCCTCAGCAAACAGTTGTATACAGTCAAGGACTCTGTGCACATGGGGAAAGGACCACATTTGGTTCCAGCTATGAAATTTGGAATACAGACCTTAGACAAGGGTTGCTTGTTTCTTTACTATTATGATAAAGATGGTACAATTTTAAAAGATCACCCAATATCCTTATGCAGATATTTTTTTCCTCTCAAAATAACCACTATACTGTTATGAAAATAATATATTTAAAGCAGAATTGATGCACCCAAAAAACTTGAGATCCTCGAAAGGACTAAAACAATCCTATATTTTAATTAAATATCTTTCACATTCTGCTTAGGATCAAACTGACTATGAGCCTAAGGAGGGTTTACTCTGCCTTAGTAATTAAAAATGTCAGATATCCAAAGAGCCTTAAAAAATGTTAAATGATGTGGCTACAGTGATTCTACAAATAAGCACATTACTCACTTAAGAGGAATGGGATTTCATTACTACTATATTTGGACATACTTTAAACATCTTGATGAAATCATCATTTTTAAATTAAGTAGGTAAAAAAGTATGTCAAAGTATAGTAAATCCATTTAAGTGAAAATTATTTTTATATTAATTTTGGCTATATCTTTAATTCTAACAGCATAAAATACATATTTTGATACATCATGGTAAGATATCAAGACCTAAAATTGAAGCAATGATGCTTTAAAAAATATCCCTCAGATTAACATTCTTTTTTCATTTTGCAATCTTGCATCAAACTTCACACTTGATATGGAGCTTGTCATGGTTATACTAATAGTTAAATTCCTTGGTCTCAAAGGTGTTTATGACCACCAAAGAAATTACATTATCAAACTGCATATCTGTCTCAAATTACAGTCTGGTTTGAGTAACCCTTAATATTTTTCTTAACATGTAGAGCAAAGCTAACATAAAACTAAGGGTAAAATATCAGTTAGAAGTAAAAGGTCTTCAATTTGTCTTTCCAACGATGTTACTTGTTAAAACATTTTGTGAGAAAGAATTTGCCTTGTGTTCCCAATGTTGCTAGATGTTAAGTAAATATATGCTGATTATAAAAAAAAGGTTGCTTTGGCAACTCTTATTAAAATGCATTTGTAACCCCCATCTGTCATGAAAGTTTTGAAAAGTTTGTTTACTTTGGATAGTGGCCTTATCCAGGGTTACCCTAGCAAACAATGATAGCAGTCTTCAGAAGTTGTGTGAGGAACAAGCCACTAGGGATCCATTTTTGTTTTAATTGGCACACACAAACACTTTTCTGGTCTGTCAAGAAGATCAAGCTAATATGCATGGAGGGTGTTATATTCTCAGCTTTGGGGACCAGTAAAGCTCCCTTTATTTAAGTAATTTAAATGATAGACTGCAAAAACTTTGCAAGTCAGAAAAATGTTTTATACTTTCTTAGGGAATATTTGTTTTAAGCAACGGAAAATGTTCTACATATCTAAAGATGTTGAACCTTATGTTATAATTACTCTATTTCTTCTGACTCGGAGAAATGTTCTTAAATCCACATGCTACTAAATAAGCCTGGCCACCAGTGGATCCTCCATTTCCACAACTCCCCCTGTGTTAACAAATGTGCGTTCATTAGTTTCCAGATGTTTACTGGATATGTTTTCAATGTGTTTGGGTTTGATTGATTTGCATGTACATTTATTGGAACCCTCAGTGGTGTCATCATATCAGAATAACCTGCTCATGTAAGCAATTTCTTATTTAATGGAAAGTAAACAAATGTTGGCCTACGTACATGACAGATCTTTAGTGTGTTCGAAATCTAAGGTTTAAAGCCAAACTTTCAAGAAATGGTGCTTTTTAATTGAAATTGAGCTGTGCCTTCGACACTCAAATAATTTGGTCCATGCATTCTTACAACACAGATTTGTTCTGCATAATAAAATTGGTCCTGTAGTGAACATTTGCACCCTGAAGCACTTGCCCACTCTACCTTGCTGCTTATTAATGAAATACCCAAACCCAAAGGGAAAAAAACCCCACAACTCATGTTCATCCTTTTATCTGTAGTAAAAATAGTTTAAGTACTGAGAAACAGTCTTCTCAATATTCATGAAAGAATACTATCCAAGTAATTAGTAGATAGTTTAGCAGTTTCTACAGTTTTACAGTCAGCTACACCAAAACTTTTGCCTGTGGTGTTCATATGAAAAACAACTGAAAAAGTGACTAATCGAAGCAGTTGGTGTATAAAGATATCAGCCTAGAGTTTTACTGCTGTTAACATTAATTTTTAAACTTTAGGGGGAGTGTCACCTCTAGATAAACTCATTTTTCCAGGGCTTATGTTCACTGGTACCCACCGCTCAACCAATCACTGCCAGTCACATATCAGTATCTAGCCTGAGCTCTATTCACTGTGCAAAATTACTCATTTAATCACATGACATTCGGGAATCTACTGTCCCCCTACTTTCAAATTAGTTTTACTATTTCTGTATTTATTTAAGTAACACGCAGTTTACAAATTTTCACAAATATAAATGTATAACTTAAACACAAAATTTCCCTTTTCCCCAAGGTACACTGAATTGTCTATTCCTCATTTTTTTTTTTTTGACTCATGGATAAACACTGTATATGTGTTTATATTTTAATGAAAATATCATGTATACTGTGATGTAATTTTTAATGCATTTAAAAATCTATCATTTTCCACATGGATTTAATAACAATATCCTTTTGTCTTTCCATCATCTCATCCACGTTTTCCCTTCTAATCTGTATTTTGTAGCCATTGTGGTCTCTCTGAAATTTGTATCTTATCTTCCCAATTCCTCTGCTTGATATTATTCTGATTCCCCATAGCTATTACATTGTAGCACAAATCCTTTAATTCAGATTGCCAGACCCCTTGTGCTCTGCCACCTACTTGATCTGCAGCCCCCGTTCCATGTTTTTCTATGTCTTTCTAGAATCCAGCCATACTGAAAAAATTTTTGTCTATCTATCCCATACTAATTCTTATTTCTTCCCTCAGAGTAGATTGTTTCCCCTGCACAGAACCCTCTGCCTTTCTCTATCATACCTTTCAAATAAATTTTTTGGTTTGTTTTTTTCTTTTTAGGGCCACAGCTGCTGCATATGGAAGTTCCCAGGCTAGGGGTAGAAATGGAGCTGCAGCTGCTGACCTACACCACAGCCATAGCAACACCAGATCAAGCCACATCTTCAACCTATGCCGCAGCTTGTGACAATGTGCTGGATCCTTAACCCACTGAGCGAGGCCAGGGTTCAAACCTGCATCTTCAAGGATACTAATTAGGCTCTTAACCCACTGAGACACAATGGGAACTCTCATTCAAATCAATTTAGATGTCATCTTTTTAGGAAAGGCTTCTCTGAAATAGATGTCCTTCCTAAGTGCTCTATGATATCCTGCTTCTATTTCATTATAGGCCATACTGGTCTGCATTGCAATTGCCTATTAATTTCTCTGTTCCCCTCCCCACCCCCCAGTATACTATAATCACTCTGAAGCCAAGGGCAATTGTCTACCCAGGATGTGGCTGCACAACCCATGCCTAAGAGCACAAAATAAACGATATGTAAACTTTTATCTACTTTTACATTTCATTGAATGTGATATACTCTATTGTTTGGTATGCCATAGTATATTTAACTCATCCTCCATTGTAATAAAAATTTGAAGGTTACAACATCACTGCCTTCTTTCAGGCCATGTAAATAGTTTGACATCTAATGACAAAACTTTTTACCAGAGTAGAGTAGGCAATCCATTTTGAAGATTGGGAACAATAGTATGACACTATGTTTTCCCATCAGCCAATAAGCCCTAGACTTCAGACAATAGGATTAAATGGAGGAGTCCGGAAGTACCAAGTGTGGGTCAGTATTTGAATAACATATTCCTAGAATAGAATGTTCTTGGTCATATTCCAAAGCTACCATGTGTTTTGCAGGGGTAATCTATACTAAATCATGCAAGAATCTCACCCTTCATATGGATCTTTCTAATTGCATGTTGACAGTATGGGGAATTGGAAACAGTTTAGGATTTTCAAGAGTTAATCCTTAGGTTAATGGGTCAACTCATTAGAGAACCTCAGTGATGCAAAGGTACTCACTGCTGGTCCTTCAATGTTGGCAGCTATTACTTTCAGTAAAGCATTACTAACACTAATAAACAAGCAAACTGTGGGAGGACAGGTGGCAGTAGTTATGTTACCAATATTTTGTTTAGAAGTATTAGCTAATTTAAAATACAGTGACTTAAGTAGAAACAGGTAGTGTTACCCCTAGTTTATTACTCACACATGTCTTATTAATAAGTGCTGAGACTGCACAACAAGAATAAAAGATGTTGAGGTATGTATCTCTATGCCATTGTAACATATTTTGCAATGATTATGAGTGTTTATAAAACATTCAAGAATTGTTCCATGTCTACTTACATTAATGAGAACACCTGTTAACATTAGTGCTGTACAGACTTATTTGCATTAGATTCAGGTTTTTGCAAACTGTACATCACTTTTTGAAACAATTAGATGCTTATAGAAAAATATAGCTGAGTGAAAAACAGCAGCTTGAATGCCTTCCGGCTCAAGACAATTCAACTCCAGGTTTCAGAGTAAAACAAAAATCTGCTGAATTACAAGCCGGTTAGAAGTGAATGTAGGTGTACTTTATATTTTTCACATTCAGAGAACAGAAGATACATATAAAAATCTGTGCTTTAACCTTCAAGTAAAATTACAGCCAATTGAGACAGTTTCCAGACAAGGATGCCAACCAGTAAGAGATGGTAATGCCATCACAATGTAGATTCTGCATCATCTTGGGGACCTCCTATCCAAAGGCAGCCTTTTCACCAGACTGATAAAGCTGGACAATTCCCACAGGTCTTTGGAAAGAGTGAGACAATTTGCAGACCATTGCTCACCTTGTTTTGTTTATAACCCTTTGCCATAGAGCCCTTTCCATGTGAGGACAGAAGTAAAAGGAGGAAGGAAGCTAAGGAGTCATTTCTGGGCTGCTGGTCCCAGCACAACCAAAACCTATCAACTTAGAAAAAGTATTATAATTCCTTTGCAGAAGCGAGTGAGTCAGCCTTATTCATAATGCAGAGAAAATACTTGAAAGTTTCTTAGGTCCCATTCTGTCTGTCACTTCTCACAGGATGTTAAAACTTCTGCGATTTAAATATTTTCAGTTATTGAAAAAGGAGCACTTGCACAAATCTGTAGATTCACAGCCTCTATTATCATCATATTTAAGAGGTGCAATATTTACATCAAAATGACTCAGTTGGTGATATATTCTAAAGATAAATGTGTATTTATGATCTGAAGAAGTGTGATTTATAACTACTTTGTCAGACATAAACAGAGACACTCTGTGCTGTTCTAGTAAACACCGATTATCCAGAGCACAGATGAACTATTCTCACAGGATTAATGCCACTTTGACCAGGGAAATGAGGGAACTGAGAATTACCCAGGGAGAATGTGTAGATCACAAAAAAGAATGGTATCTATTTCCTTTTCGGATGTCACAGTAGATGGCCTGGGTAGAAAAACAAATGTTTGATGAGGATTTGGGCATCAGCTAGTGAATTTTTATTGTCTGGAATCCTAACTTCCTAATTCAAGAAGCAAAGGTAATACTATAGCAAGACCTTACTTTTGGTTTCAGAAAAATTTCAAATTGTATTTAACCAAGAGCTTGACAATCTAGATTTTGCCCTCTATAAAATATCACCATCATTGAATGAGGAAAAGTTTCTTTTCCCATGAATTGCAGGTTTAAATAAGTTAAAAATGATGAAATGTTTCCTGAAAATGAGTGAAAGTAATAATCCTGCTTTTAGAGGAAAAATGCTATTTATTCAAAAAGGTTATCTTTAAACAAACATGTAAAGGTATATGGCATTTCTAAAATTATAATTTAATGGCATATAATACATATAAGTCAATGTTATTGTATCATTTGATATTAATGAAAAGGAAAAAAAAAAACACGCATGACCTTGTAATAGACCATGATGTCTGGCAATTTAACAGGCCAGCAACAGAAACATTTGACGTCTATAATGACACAAACAATCCTTATACTACATGTGGGAAAACAACTTAAACATCTTAATTCCCCAAACAAAATGATATTCGTGTTAGAAATAATATCATTTAAAAATGCTATATAAAAAATATTGATTGTATTATCAGCAGAGAAAGTATACAATTTATTGCCTAAACAGAGACAATTTTGCACTTTGGTCATTACATCAGAACAACAGGTCCATATACTCTGTGCATATTGGGACATATAGCTCATATTCATCACATAGAATGCTGGGGAGCGATTCAGCAAACACTGATCATTAGATGCCTAGTGAACATCTACTAGAGTTCAATTCTAGGAACTAGAGGGTATCCCCAAAAAAGTTAACAGTGATCTTGTTTTTAACAAGCTTATAACTCATATGACATACAAAGCTAACATGGAAAAAACTAGAAAATAATAATTGATCATGATTCAAGATGGGATATACATAATAACTTTTAGGGAACAAACTGAAGTTTCTCTAAGGGTAAACTTGAATCCTGGACAAAAGTTGGAGAAGGTTCTTATAATGAAAGGCGGGATTTAGTAAAAGAAAAGAAGGGGGAAGAGGATAATAGAGGTGATAGGAGCAGTTTGTATGATGGCTTAGAGGGAGGATGAAAGATGGCATCTCCAAAGAACATTAAGAAGCTAAGTTCTCGGGAGTTTCCATCTTGGGGCAGCAGAAATGAATCTGACTAGCTGGAGGGGGTGTGGAGAAAAGGGAACCCTCCTGCACTGTTGGTGGGAATGTAAACTGGTGTAACTACTATGGAGAACGGTATGGAGGTACCTTAGAAAACTACACATAAAACTACCATATGACCCAGCAACCCCACTCTTAGGCTTATATCCGGACAAAACTTTCCTTAAAATAAATGCATGCACCTGCATGTTCATTGCAGCACTATTCACAATAGCCAAGACATGGAAACAACCCAAATGTCCATTGACAGATGATTGGATTAAGAAGATGTGGTATATATACATAATAGAATACTACTCAGCCATAAAAAAGAACAAAACAATGCCATTTTCAGCAACACGGATGGAACTAGAGACTCTCATCCTGAGTGAAGTAAGTCAGAAAGACAAAGACAAATACCATATGATATCACTTATATCTGGAATCTAATATACAGCACAAAGGAAACTTTCCACAGAAAATAAAATCATGGACTTGCAGAATAGACTTGTGGTTGCCAAGGGGGAGGGGGAGGGAGTGGGATGGATTGGGAGCTTGGGGTTAACAGATGCAAACTATTGCTTTTTGAATGGGTTAGCAATGAGATCCTGCTGTGTAGCACTGAGAACTATGTCTAGTCACTTATGATGGAGCATGATAATGTGAGAAAAAAGAATGTGTACATGTATGTGTAACTGGGTCACCATGCTGTACAGTAGAAAAAATACTGTACAGTATTGGGAAAATACTGTACAGTATTGGGAAAATAACAATAGAAATATTTTAAAAATCTGACTAGTATTCATGAAGACACAGGTTTGATCCCTGGCCTCGCTCAATGGGTTAAGGATCTGGTGTTGCCATGAGCTATGGTGTACATCACAGAAGCAGCTCAGATCTGGCATTGCTGAGGCTGTGGTATAGGCCAGCAGCTACAGCTCAGATTCAGCCCATAGCCTGGGAACTTCCATATGCCTGGGGTGCGGCCCTGAAAAAAAAAAAAAAAAAAAAAAAAAGCCAAGTTCTCATTGTGGGCTATTCTCCCTTCACTCATCCTTTGAATGGAGGTTTTTTCAGCATCCTCTCACAAACCATAAGTTTTCTCACGTAGGGACATATCCCTGAATGACATTACCCACCTTGTTTTGTTGTTGTTATTTTTTAAATCAGAATTATGAACTGATGAATCCTTAACTACTATCTCTGGTTCAGACGTCTCTCTTAGTATTTCAATTCAAGCCACTGTTATTCCCTGTCTGGTCTCCCCACTACCAAACTGCATTGTTATAATCCAATCTCTGTATTCACTCATTAGTACATTCCTAATTTGGCTGATGTCAGAATGTCCTTCAAGAACATTATAAGAAGTGCAGATTATTATTCTAAAGTTACTCTGTGCTGGAGCCTGCCATTCTAGACTATAGACAGACCCACCCAAACTCATGTCTGTCCCCTGTCATTTAAAAGTCAGTGACTGGATCTATACTGTCCTCAAGATAAAATCCAAATTCTTTAATATGGATTACCAAGCACTTCATGATTTCTCTATCTCTAACGTTCTCTCTTCAGGTCCTCTACTGTTTCACTGTGTAATTTTGAGTAAGTTACTTAGAATCTTCGTGTTTCAATATATTCACTTGTACACCTATAATCAGAGGAAAAGAATAATACTTATCTCATGGGACCATTGTGCAGATTTTACAACATATAATTCAGAAAAAGAATTTAGCATAGTTATCTGTCACACAGTAAGTCCTGGTGGTTGTTATTATTTGACTGACTGACTGAGTCTTTTTCTCTTGGATTTTACAAATTCCTCCTCTTTACTGGGGAAACTACTCAGACATCACCTATTTAGGAAAGGCTCTTCTAACTTCTGGAGATCGAAAATGAAGTGTATCCCCAGAAGCCTATACTTACTCCATTGCGGAGTTCATGTCGCTATTGTAATGATCTAATTTCTTGTTTGACCCTTGCTATACTTTTAGCTTCCCGATGACAATGACCATGTGTCTCCAGCACACAGCCAAGCACCTTGGGCCCTCACCAAGGGTTTTGAATGAATGACAGCTCAGTTGACTCAGGTTATTACTATAGGGTTGTGGTGTTCAGATAGCAAAAGGCCTTAAAATTTAGAAAATGTGAGCTTGATCTGGTATGTTAGGGAAGGGGAAAAGAGTGTTCGATTTTTAAGCAGATATATCAGCAGAGCCATACCACAGTGTCAGAGGAGTGGGGACATCCTCCTAAAGCTGAGTCTATATTGCAACTTCCCTAAATGTCAACATGGTGCTGTTCTCTAAGGTTGTGACAATGCAGCTCTTCCGAAAAGACGTAGAGTGCCTCTTCCATGGTCTCTAGGACTTTCTAAGGCTTTTGCTGTTTTTTCAGCCTCTTGACCCTCCTTTTCACAGAGCTCAAGCAGCTTGCTTCTCAGCCTTTGATTTTATTTGTTAAAATTAAAGTACAGTTAATTTACAATGTTGCACCAATTTCTGCTGTACAGCAAAGTGACCCAGGCATACATTCTTTTTCTCATATTATCTTCCATCATGTTCTATCCCAAGAGATTGGACATAGTTCCCTGTGTGATATAGTAGGACCTCATTGCTATCTATCTATCTATCTATCTATCTATCTATCTATCTATCTATCTATCTGTTCTAAATGTAATAGTTTGCACCTACTCACCCCAAACTCACAGTCCATCCCACTCCCTCCCCTCCACCCCCTTGGCAACCACAAATCTGTTCTCTATGTCTGTGATTTTGGATGCTAGGCTTTTGAGATGCTTGGCATTTGGATTCATACCTTTAGCTCCCTCCAAGATGTCTTGACATGATCTTGGACTCTGAGAGTTTAGAATGGACCCAGTTCTCAATATCCTGTCTTTGCTGAAACTCAGTTCTGTAGCTGCACCCTTATCTTGCTTCTTGGCTTCTGATTCCCTAATCTGATGGCTTATATTGTGCACCAGATCCTCTCAGCTGGCAGGAGTGCTCTTGCCACTACCCCTTTCAGGAACTGGGGCTCTGCTGAGCATCTCTCCGATCCTCGTTGCCCACCCCCCTTCCTTAACTCCACCTTCCATCTGCCTTATCCACCTAAATTACAAACAATAATCCATACTTTCATGCAAGGCAGATGGTCAGATAAGTATCCAAAAATGAGCCATTTCCGTGTATTCATTGATTATCCAATTGGCCTATTAAACATTCTTGTTATTTCAGGTTGGGACTCACACTCTGACTCTAACAGCTTGGACTGTATTGTGTTGTCTTAGATTTTGGTTCTGTATTCTGTCCAGCAGACACCCTTCCTTCCAATGTTATCAGCTCAAACTTTCCCCTAGCACCTGTCTCCCCTCAAGTTTTTTGCCTGCTTTATCAAGATGGTTCTATTGCCATTAATTAGATTACTCTTAATCCTAAGAAATTGTCCCTATCCCTTGATAAATAATATCTAAGAATAATACAGTGAGTTCCTCCCCCAATTTTTGTGGCTCATTATGAACTATTGTGAGTTTTATCATTCTCTAGGATCCCGAGGAAAAGGATGTTAAGAACATTGCTCCCATCATTAGAGCAAGTGCCTATGTGGCTTGGAATTTGCTAGTCTTGATGAACAAATCATGACATTGGATCCACATCTTACTGAGTTTAATCCACAAAGTTATCTAAAGATGTTTGAGATTTATATTTACAAGCAGCTTATGAATTTATATGAAATCTGATGAGGGAGGCACTGAGGGAAAATTTTATTCCAAAGTTAAAAGAAACCACTGCCCAGGAGGTACAGTGTGGTCATAGCTTTCAAACTTTTTTGGCCGTGATCCACGGCAAGAAATATATTTTACATTGGCAACTGGTGACTCTTCCTTCATTCACTTTCTTTCTTAGATACACATACAAAATTTTATCTATTTATCTATCTAATGTGTCTATCCATTATTGTGTTTTATAATATTCAATGTATATACCATATATATGTGTGTACATGTAAAATTTATATAATTTAAAGAAAGTTTTATGAAATACTACTTTTCCTTAGTATATAGTATGATATTTTTATTCTGCTGTATTCTTTCTTTAATTGATTTCATTAAAAATATCATCCCAACTCACTAAATTAATTTTGTTACTCACTCAAGGGTCTTGAATGCTACTTGAAAAACACTGACCTAGGGAATAATAAAGAATCCAATCTGCAAGTCCTGCTTCTTGGCTTTCTTGCTCCTTCTTCTGGTTTATAGGATGCTTCAGAATGTTTCCATTATATACTATAAGTAAGAGTTGTACATTTAACTCTACCTAAAGACTCCAAAATATATGTCACAGTTTTGACAATTAGGCCTTGATGATCAATAACCCTGTGTGGGGGATTCTGCTCTGATAAGTTATTTCCTGCCATTTGAAAGTAGAATTAGGATGTGGTTCTTTGGAATTTGGCTTAAACTCTGGCTTTTCTAAATATACCTTAAAGCATTAGTTTCTTTGTAAAAGAAGAAACAAAGACTTGAGGGTAATATGCTGTTTGGAATACATTTGAGATACCTCACCATGATCTGAAGAGGGAAAAACCAAAGAAGTTAAAAGCCTGGCAAACTATCAGAGACAGAGATGGCAGCTATTTGTTTTTAAGTTCCTTGTATCAAAACGAGTGCACTCCACGTTGCATCCTGCAGCACCATGATACAAGGTCTGGGAGTAGTTATTAGCATGTGTCTGTGTGATGGGAGAGCAAAAGCTAAACATTTTAATAGTGTTATGGCCTGTCTGTCTCAAGTTCCCATTAATGCAAATATAGCACATGTGGTTTAAGTCCCAAGAGCCTTGTAGGACACAAATCACAGATGTGGAATAAACATTATCAGAGAATATGACTCCATGGCCTTCTCCTTGCCATCAACAGATTCCCTTATGCTCCCATGATGTCAGGCAGATACCTGATATGCTATCTTAGCACAGAAAGTCAGGGTTCTCAAAGGGCCCACAATGGCAAGATTTGAAAGTGAATTCCAAAGACTTGGTAAATTTCGGCAGAGACACGGACTACATCAAGACTTTCCGAGAATGCGTGCTACTAGGATAACTAAATATAGTAAAACTTACACATCCTTTATGCACCAAAATCACCAGAGACTCATGCCCCGTGGGGGATAGAGTGTTCTTGTAATGTAAGCCAGACAGTACGATGGCAGAAGGCTGACAAAAATGGAGCTGGCGTGTCTCATATAGCCAATGAATTTCCCCCAGCTGTCCTGACTCCTCCGGCCATCATCAACAGGACTACAATTCCAGGTGACAGCTGCCCCAAGACCACACTCCTTTCCTTTTTCTGTGTTCCATTCTCTTGCCATGATATTCTTTTCCAAAATTCTCAGGCTCAAAAATGAGTCGATTTTCTTCTACATTACTCATTATCATGACTATATACTGAAACTGCCACTACATTTGAGAAAGTTTGGTAATCTTTTCTATTGATGAACTGCATTTCCCATAGGTGAAACTTCAGTATCCATACACAGACCTGACCTTAAAACTCATATTGGCAATATTGTCAATTGCCATGTAGTGTGAGTCTAGGAGCCTTAAGAAGCCTCTCTGGATGACAAATTCCCTAAACCTGCTGTCTCAGGATTGGAATTTTAATGACCAGGTTATTGCTTTAGAGGAAGCTTTTTACACAGTTAAAAGGAGAGATTATCTTTTTGAATAATTGTTCAGATTTCAGTATACTACTTTTCCTGAGAAAATATATTAAAACAAATGATTTCCGATTATAAATATAGCATATGAACACTAAAAACAAGCAAAATGAGAAATAAGTCGAAACAAAAAGTAAAACCAATCCCTAATCACACTATTCAAACACAACTCTCAATATTTAATGTATTTCCTTTCATATTTTAATGCACATATATACATAATATGAATATATATAATAGATCAAAGTAAATATACAGTATCGTATCTTGTTTTAATTTCATAACCTTATATTATGAGGGCTTTTCCTTGACATTATTCTTTGAGACCTTCAATTTAATGGCTTCATAGAATTCTGTCATAGAGATTCATCATAATACATTTAAGTTTTCCTATCTTTCCATACTTTAGTTGTTTCCATTTTTTGTCATGACAAATGAGGCCATCTTGCATAAACAAGATTTTTTGTTAAAATGTCTGATTTGTTTTTCTCAGAAGAGATTCTTAGAGAAAGAATTACTACATAAATAATAAAATTTTGGAAGGCTGTTGAAATGTAATCTTAAAATACTTTCTGGAAAGATTACTCTTAAGTTGTATTATCTCACTAAAATTTAGAAGTGGGACCATTTCAGTTCATATTTCTACTAAGTAATATTTTATGCTTAATAGATTTTATATGAAATATATTTTTTGTTAAGTTTTCATTTCTTTTATTAGTAGTCATTTAAAAAAAAAATTGCTGGTGCCCTTTACATTTTCCCATTATAGGATTTTTAAGATTTATTTGAAAGAGAATTTTACTAAAGTTTATTGAATCTTGGTCATAACTGCTACAAAATCTCTTCAATTTATTTTGAATGGTGCTTCTAATTAAAACATTTATATATAAAATTTCAAGTTTTAATTTTTTCATTGTAAAAGTTTGATATTGTTCTTTTGTGATTTTTGCAATTAATATTTTAATTCTTACAAATCTTTTACTCAGACATCAAATTTTGACTAATATATTTTCAATTACTTATTATTTTTAGAAAGTTTTGTGTATTTAATTCTTTTTAGATTTGTTTTATGGGTATATGAAAATCTACCATTTAAAAATTTTCCCGAATAACATGTTATCAGCATAATTTATAGATCAGTTTTTTTCTCTCCCAATTGATTTGTAATTCCCCTGTAACAGAGGTGTCATGGTCTTTTTGTGGGCTGTTTATACAGTTCTGTTTTCTCTGGATTATGCTGTTTCAACCTTTTATTACTGTTATTATTACTATTATTATGAATTTGGCTGTGCCAGCATGTGGAAGTTCCTGAGCCAGAACTGAATCCATGGCACAGCGACCTAAGCCGCTGCAGTGACAACGCGGGATACTTAACCTGCTGCACCACAAGTGAACTCCCTAATTATTCTCATTTTAGATTTTCCTTATATTTCACATGGTATGTTTCCCCTCTGTTATCCCTTTTATGATTTTTTTGGAAAATTCTTGACTTTAAACCTTCTAAAAATGAAGTTTCATTTTTTTCTTCCACTAGACTATCCCATTAGGGCTTTGAAAGTATTGGATATTAATTCACAAAAATGAAAAATTTGCAAATAGTTAAGATTTCCTCCTCAGAAACAAATGTCTATTTTAAGATATTGTTTATATCTCTTAGTAGATTTTTTGTTTCACTCACATAAACACACTTAGTCCTTGGTATTAGAAACAATTTTGATAGAATAGACAGAAACTTGAGGTCAAACATAACTATGACTCCAAAGAAAGAAAAAGCTCTGAATAAATAGATGGGGAATCCTTTTTCTACAGTAATATTTAGCACCAAGCCACCAATCTCTGCCGTAATGACCCCAAGAAGCCCAGGACACTGGGCTTATCAACCCTGTTCTTATAATCTGGCCTGTGCAAGCATTTCCCATAGGATACCATCCCTATGAATGACTCTAAGCTAAGAGGTGCTCCTAGAGTAATCTAATCCAAAGCCATGCTCATTTTCTGATAATAAACAACAGAATTAATACCCAAAGTATACCATTTCTTGTTCTTGATCAAAGCCGATAACATTCCTCCCCATCAACAGCTGCAAAAACATTCATCTAATTTTATATCCAGGCCTTTGCCTTTTTCCAAAAATCAATTTCCCAAGTTCTTGTAAATCCTTCATAGGCAACCTTTAGTAATTGTGTAATATTTACTCCTTCAGCTATATCATATTCCATTTTCAAAGATCTGGAGCATGGCTTTAACTATAGATAATGTCTAACAAAATGAGAGCCTATAACTTTGAGTACAAGTATGAAGAATGTGAAAACTTGAGACAGTATAGTTCAATTTTAAACTTGTGGGCTTTACAGATAACACTCTGGTTGGATCTGGGCTTGCCTGTCACAAGTCCTACCCAGGTCACTTCACTCCACTGTGCTTCAATCTCACCTATAAAACAAGGATAAAAACAGTAGCTACCTCATAAGACTATGGTGACAATTAAATGTAATTCATAAAAATCCCATGACAGAGCACATGGCAAAGAGTCTCAACTATTATAATTACCCATGTTAAGGAGAAACAAGGAAAGAACAAGATATTTTTGTAACCCTCACACCATCTCCCCTCCCCTAAATATTCCTAGCCTATTTTGTGAAAGAGGACAAATGCACTTCAAATAAATGGGGAGGATTAATGGGAGTTTGCATATCCATTCACATATATGTATAAACATGTGTGGAGTACCTCCGCAACCCACATGTATGAGGATTATGGACATACATGTAAACTGCAACTGAAGAATATGAGAGAATTAATGATCATAACCCTGTGAGCTGCAGGAATCATTCCTGTGTAAGAGATTATGAAGATGCCTGACTTAAGACTCTGGAGTTTCAGCAGGCTCTATTCATTTTGCTTACTCAGGCACCCTACACTTGCACTACCAATACTCTAAATTTTTTCCAAAGAAGTGTTACCATAAGAGCAGTTTTAAACAAGCAACAACAAAAGGAACACTTCAACTATGAAGATTTTGCAGAATCACAATTAGGGTGAAGATGTCTTCTGAGTTCCTAAGAAGGGAATCAGTGGGTTCAGACCCCTGTCTATATGTATGTGGGTCAGAGGAGGGAGGATATGGTGAGAGAAAACCCCTCGTTTGGGGTTAGGTGTCCAGCGCCTGGTGGTTGGGGGTCAGGGAGGAAGTGGCAGGCGGGGCAGCAAGGATAGGGGCAACGTTTGTGCCCAGGTCCAAGAGAGCAATGCCTCCTCCCCATAGGTTGTACACAAGTTTTGAGGGCAGACACAGAGGTACTAAAATCTCCAGCCTGAGGCCAGGACAAAGAGGATCTTAGAGTTTAAGTAAACAGTAGGAATCACAAACTATGGCAGTGGGGTAGCTTGATGCCAATGCCAAAAACTAACCAAATAAACAACCACAAACACCAACCAGGTTAACAGAATAGCAGAGGACAGAGAACAACAGGGCACAGACCAGACCAACCACAGTAAAGTGGAGAACAGACATGCGTCTCCCGAGAACGCAAATTCCAGGAGGGCAGAGATTTTTGCTTGTATTCACTGCAATGTTCTCAGGGCCTTGGATAAAGTTTGGCACATAATAGAGAGTAGGTATTTATTAACTATATATATTCAAAACAAGGAATCTAGAGACCATTCTCTTATTTGCCATTTGCCATGAGGCTAGTAAGCTTCTCATTCCACCTAGATACCACCTTGGGAAGGAGACCTGGGATGGCAAACACATGAATAGGATACATCTAAGAAGACTGAGTTAACTAAAATTGGCAAGTGTAAGTACTTTTGTTTTTGTTGTTTTGTTTTAATTACCACCCCCACTCCAACCGCCCAGGAAATGGGGGATCTGGAGAAAAATGAATTAAGAATTAATTATCATGTGTAATAGTCTTTTTAAAAATGCTTACTTTATAAAGAAAGTAATATACTTTAAAAAGATACTTACTCTCTAAAGAAAGTAATTTTTGACCCTATTACAATTATCTCCCTCATATCTGACTGACATCTCAGTAGCTATAGGCAAGTTAATCCTCTATCATGAATAATCTCTTTTCCTGACTTTCTCCTAATTCCCTAATTCCTTCCCAGTCAGCTTTGCTATTCCCCTAAACAACATTGAAATGTTTCCTCCTAGGCTAAATTCCTTCACTCTAGTCATTCCTGAAATTTCTTTTCCTGGTACTAACAGATAAAGAGTGATTCCCACATGAGCATACAATTATTTAATTTTATATGCTCTTATATGTCAGTCTTTTTTGCCAAAGAAATTTTTTTTCAAAAAAGTATTTCTATTGCTGGCACACTATTTTTTAAAGCAGGTGTTGAATTTTGTAAAAAAAAAAAAAAAAAAAAAGGTGTTTTTTTTTTTAAATATTAAATGAAGAGTTCCTGTTTTGGCACGGTGGAAACGAATCCAACTAGTAACAATGAGGTTGAGGGTTCGATCCTTGGCCTTGCTCAGTAAGTGGGCGTTGTCGTGAGCTGTGGTGTAGGTCACAGAAGCAGCTCAGATCCTGCGTGGCTGTGGCTGTGGCTGTGGCTGGCAGCTGTAGCTCCAATTCGATCCCTAGCCTGGGAACCTCCATATGCCATGGGTATGGTCTTAAAAAAAAAAAAAAAAAAAAAAAAAAAAGAGAGAGAGAGAGAGAGAGGGATCATAGAGGAATCATATTTTTTTTCCTTTTGTGGGCTATAGTACGAATGTACAAAAACAGAATTCCTCATGTTGGAGATATTCACTCTTGGGATAACTTGCTTAATAAGATTTGATCAATAATATTATATTTAGATATTATATTTAGAAGTCTTAGAGTCTTATCATTATAATTGACCTTCATTTAGTTCCCTTCTTGGAGCTCTGTCTGCCTGATTTTGTTTTCAGGTTATGCCAGTCTCATAAAATAAATTGAGAAACTTTCCATATTCTATGTGAAAAAGCTTATAAAACATGGGGATTGCTTAGTCTTTGAAGTTTTGATGAAATTAATCTATAAAAAGTGTTTTTTTTTTTTTTTTTTGTCTTTTTGCTATTTCTTTGGGGCCGCTCCCACGGCATGTGGAGGTTCCCAGGCGAGGGGTCGAATCGGAGCTGTAGCCACTAGCCTACACCAGAGCCACAGCAACATGGGATCCAAGCCGCGTCTGCAACCTACACCACAGCTCATGGCAACGCCGGATCATTAACCCACTGAGCAAGGGCAGGGACCGAACCCGCAACCTCATGGTTCCTAGTTGGATTCGTTAACCACTGCGCCAAGATGGGAACTCCTATAAAAAGTGTTTTCTTCCTGATGTCTTTTCAGGTGTACACATTTTATTACTTTAAAAAATTCTTTGATAATTTTTCCATTCAGCTTTTTTATTTTTTGAGCTAAGTTTTTAGATTTAAACTTTCCTTAAAAATAATCCATTTTATCTAGGTTTTCAGAGTATTAACCAAGTTTTATGCACATTTTCTTGCAAATCATTTATTTGTAGTTATTTTCTTATTTCTAACAATGATTTTTCTTTTTTTGGTTATAATTATCTTTTTTGTTCAAATTTTCTGTTGTTTCTTTTCAAGAGAAAAGCTTTTAATCTTACTGATAAAACATGCTCTATTTGTGGTTTACTACATCATTATTTTTTATTTTTGTCTTAAGTTCTAAATTACATTTTCTTTGGAGTTATTTTGATTTTGCATAACTTTAATCTTTTTAATCCTTGTTTTACTATTATATTTTTATTTATAAACTTATGTATTAGGATAATACATGTTTCCCTAAAAAACTACTTTGTATTCTGCCATTTTATTATTATTTTTTTCATTAAACGAGCTTCAGGCAGTGGCTGACTGACTTCAGATGAACTTTTACCAGAGAACCAGACACACACACGTACACACAAATAACACATCTCTCTGAAGACACAGAAGAACCAACAAGGTATAGAAAACTTATGAACTAAGATCTTGAGAATAGAAGCCCAGAGAAGTGAGCTCAGAATTTGGTCTTGCTTCTTCCCCTCAGACATTCTCCATTTAAAACTATGGGTCTAGATAGGCTGAGAAGCTCATCAGAGTTCATGCTAGTCTCACATGGCTTGAGGAAAAAACTGGTTTAGATTCTACCAATATGGAAAGGACCTGAGGCTTTCCACTGGCACCCTAAGGGATTGTGCCTTAAACATTAAAATCATCCTGGAATATACCAACCTTCACAAATGCAGAAAGTCAATATTAAATTAATTTAATCCTTATTGGGGTTAAGGTGATCTCCTAGACTAACGCTCCTGCCATAAATAAAAAAATAAGTTCTCTCTGGAGTTCCCGTCGTGGCTCAGTGGTTAACGAATCCAACTAGGAACCATGAGGTTGCTGGTGTGATCCCTGGCCTTGCTCAGTGGGTTAAAGATCCGGTGTTGCCATGAGCTCTGGTGCAGGTCGTGGCTCGGATCCCACGTTGCTGTGGCTCTGGCATAAGGGACCTCCACATGCCATGGGAGCGGCCCTAGAAAAGGCAAAAAGACAAAAAAAAAAAAAAAAAAAAATTCCCTCTCAATGAAATTATCATCATCTAGATTCTTAAGTTAGCGTGACAATTTTTCATAAACAATGTCTTGTGCTTGATTTTAAAAAGTAGGTTTGCAATAGATAAATAATTTACAGAAAATAGAAAAAGTGATGAAAATAGAACTACAATAAATTTAGATAAGCCAGTTGTATGATGTTATATAATATATTCAAAAAATAATTTACAAGTCTTTGCAGAAAACTAAAAGTGATCAATAGAATGATTAATTTTAGAAGTGATGCTATAATTAAGATATATTAATATATAAAATATCAGAAATTACCATAGATTTCTAGCAGATTAAATATAGAGAGAAAAGAGAACTGAAATTAAGTCAGAGTAAAATTTGCTGACTAAAGCACAGAAAACAAAGAATGGAAGGTACTGAAGAGACCATAAAAATATAAGAAAAGGTTCTAGAGATATGTACTTGGAATCCAGAAGGAAAGAACAGATGGAATATGAAAAAAAAGCTGTATTTAAAGCCAATGTCTGGGTGAAAAAAGAATAAAATTTTTCCATTTGCAACAACATGGACGGTCTTGGGGGGGTGGTTATAATTAGTAAATAAGACAGAGAAAGACAAGAACTGTGTTATCACCTAAGTGGAATCTAAAAAATAAAACCAACAAATGAATATAACAAAACAGAAAGAGACTCACAGTTACGGAGAACTAGTGGTTCCCAATGGGGAGATGGAAGGGAGGCGTAAGATAAGAGTAGAGAATTAAGAGATACAGACTACTATGCATTACAAAATAGATACATGGATACATTGTAAAGCACATGGAATATATCAATATTTTATAACGTTAAATGGAGTATATAATCTATGAAAATATTGATTCACTATATTGTACACCTGAACCTAACATAATCAGTAAATCAACTACACTTAAATAAACAAACAAATAAATAAAACTATTGACTGAGAATTTTCCAAAGCTGCTTAAACACATCAAACCCCAGATTCTAGAATCACTACAAATCCTGAGCAGGATAAACAAAGAAAACCACCCTTATTATACCATAATTATGCAGCTGAATTCTAAGGAGAAAGTTCTTAGAAGCACCCAGAAAAAAAAATGATGTTAAGTAAGACAGCAATAATAAATGACCAGTTAATATTACTAGGTAAAATGAATTCCCCTAAGAAACTTGTGAAAAGATAGTACTCATCCTCATTAGCCATTCCTTGAGATAAATTCCAGTTAATATTTTGCTTCAATATCTGGAAGTTTTACTAAAAGCGGCCAAACATCTCAGTGATAAAATTTAAATACTGCCATTTTTTATATCACTGCAGTTACTTATAACCAGGTGCTTGAAAAGTCCAGCAAGATGTTTTCAAAAAACTTTCCTTTGAACTATCATGTCTATTCTATTTCACCTCAAATCACCTCTGCCTCTACCACTCTAGACCAGAACAGGAGCTACCTCTTATCTACTTGACAAGAGCCTCCTAAGCGGGCTCCTTGTATGTAGTCTTAACCCTCCACATGCAATTTCATTATACAGCTGATAGAGTAATCATTTTTTTAAAAAGTTAATAGGATCATGTCACTTCTCTGCTTAAAATACCCTGATGGCTGAAATTGAAACTCTCTGCCACAGTTTCCAAGGTTGATATGATCTGAACATGATCTATTCTGTTGACCTCCTTTCCTTCCTTACTTCACCTCTTCAGCCACATTTGCTGTCTAGCTGTTGCCACTGAGCCTTTGGACATTCAGTTCCTCTTCCAGGAATAATCTTTACTCAGAGTCTTCAGTCATTCTTGATTCTGCTACAAAATCACTACCTCAGAGCAGTCTTTCTCAATCACCCTTCCCCAAACAATATCACCCTATCACTGTTCTCTACACCCTCGATCTCCTTTTCCTACTCATTTTTCTCATTATATATATGAGAAAAAATATATATATATTTCTTTTCATGGCTGCACCTGAGGCATATGAAGGTTCCTGGGCGAGGGGTCAAATCAGAGCTATAGCTGCAGGTCTATGACACAGCCACCACAACGTCAGATCCAAGCCACACCTGCGACCTATCCACAGCTTGTGGCAATGCTGCACCCTTAACCCACAGAGTAAGGCCAGGGATTGAACCCGCATCATCATGGACACTATGTCAAGTTCTTAACCCACTGAGCCACAATGGGAACTCATAATTTAATTGACATATTATATATTTTAATTTACTCAATTATTGACTATTTTTTACTAACATGAAAAATTCTGTGAGTCCAGAAATTTTTTTCTGTCTTAGTCATCAGTGTATCTCCAATTCTTAAAATGGTAACTCAAAAAAATTTGTTGAATGTTTAATCAATCAGCTTAAACATTCAATATTGTTGAATTGCTATGCATTGCTCTGTTTTCTGCAAAGGATGAAAAGATGAACTCAATAAATTCAATACATCCCATACATTTAAAGAATAATATGAAATAAACACATAAAAAAACTTGTAGTCAGTGTGATAGCTATAATAGGGATACAATGTCCATATACACTGATGCCAGACCCAATGATGCCTGGGTTTGGTTTGTCTGTTTTTGGTAGAAAAGAAACTGATTAACTTATCATCTTAACATAATTATTTAATAATTGTCCCAGATACTCATATTTAGACAAGCATTTTCTTTTAATTTTAATAAATATAGAATTAAAGACTCTGGTTCTTAAAATATGAATCATGCCATGGTATTTAAAATATATAGTTTTAAAAGGTTTTTAATTAATATAATATAGTATAATATAACATAATATAATATAATTTTCTACTATATTCTCATTTTCATTATCTCTGTGACTGAAGCTGTCATGATCATATAAATCAGCCACCAACAAAACATAGGCCTGACCTTAATTAACCCTTCCTTCCTTTAGATTTAACTTGCATATCACTTTTCTAAGGCCTTCTCTGGTCATCCTATTTAAATTTCTAAACTATTCTCCCTGCTTTAATTTTTAAGTTGCCATAGTGATATCAATATACTATATACATTGTTTTATCTTATTGCTTTGCCCTATTTCCAGCCTCATCAAACTAGAACACAAACTCCACAAGAATGAAATTTGTTTAACTGTGATAGCCCAGTTCCCACCCTAATTCTTGGCATATATATGTACCATAAAAAGAAGATCATGCTCAGTTAAATCCTTGTTGAATAAATGATCACGCATCTCAGATGTTCTCCCTCTCCAGGATAGAATATTAGTATCCTATCCAGAACATTAGAAAATGCTAACACATATGAGGACATATTGTAATAGACAATAACATAAACTGCTGTCCATTAATAACTACATTTTTACATTAGTCCAAAAGATTAATTTTTGTCAATGTGCATGTGTCCACCCAATAATGAATGAACTATCACATGTGTCCTAAGACTTATCAAAACAAATAATGCAGAAAAGTTTCATCTTACAAATAATTGTGCATTTTACGACTTTTGATTTAAATGGTGAATTTCTATAATTCAATTAAATGAAAATTGTATTAATTTTCAGGTTTTATACATTACCTTCTAAAATATGTATGCTAACACTAGTTTAAGGATTTTTTTGTTAGATTTAAAAAATCAATATCTCAATTTCATTTATTTTCTAAATGTGAAAACAACAGGTGAAATAAAGTGAATTTCTTGATTTACAATAGAAAAAGAGGGTGCCCTTGTAATATCTAAAGTACTGTTCCCTGTAATAGGGGATATACAGGTAAATAATCATATTTCTTGTCTTTAAGAAACTTATACTATGATATTGGAGTGATATGAAATCATGTAACATTCAAATGAAGCTCAGTAAGTTTGATTAAATAAGTGGTTAAGCCCAGTTAAAGGACCATTGGAGATATTCCCTTGCGGAATTAACACTTCTAATATGACTGTGTCTCCACTTCTGTTTCTGACATAAATTAATAAGATTCTATTTGGTTAAAAAAAAAGATTCTCTCATTAGTGTCCCATCAAAAATAGCACCATTTGCCTCATTAAATTTAATGAGGTTGTTGTTGTTGTTGTTGTTTTTCTATTGGTAGGTGTGGGTGTGTGATATATGTGTCAATGTGTTAGACTTGTATCTTCAAAGGACATGCTTTACATAGGCTAGCTGTTCTCTGAAGCTAAAGTTGCTTTACAGTAAGCAATTTCTAGGAGTTGGTAGCACCTTAATGGGTTTTATAACCAGGTAATACATCTTTCACTTTATTCTGAAAAAATGAAAGTGTCAAAGATCAGTGTCTTTTATATCAAATTCTCATAATTAAACAATGTAATTATCAGAATATTTTATAACATATATAATACATATTTCAAACCAAGATTTAAAGGAAAAGCATATCTTCCTCCTTTATCTATAGTCCCAACTAAATAAAAATCTCCAAGTAATTATTGATTCGAGCCACCACTCCTCCTCCCCAAATAGAATGGTTTTTTGTTCTGAAGGGCTGAGATATCATTTTATTATTATAGTGATCAAGTCTTGGGTTTTCAAACTTATAAAAAATAACATGTGATTGTTTTATACTTGTATATTAATTCTATTCAAATGCTGCAAATACTTTTTGTATTTAAAGAGACCATTTCATTTTCTTTTTAGCAAGCCACACAATGGATACACTTAAAGACATCCATTGTATTGCTGTATTTAAAAAACCTCTGTAATGTCTGCAGAGTTTTTAATCCACTTGAAATTATCTTTGGCAAAAAAGATTTGAGTATTATTAGCATAATTGAGGGGAAAGTGTTCTAAGAAATTAGGTATTGGACAGTCCTTCATCCAAGCTCAACTTTCAGATAGGATTAAACAACTTCTAAAACATAACAATATGTTCTTTAAAATAGCCACAGGCTTTGATATATACAGCCTAAAGAGGGAAGAAACTTTACCAGTCCTGTCCAGACTTCTCAGTGAGGAAGGACTAGGAACACAAGTCCAGAAATAAGAAAGTGCAAGAATTCAGTATACATATTAAAAATGTAGAGAGACAGACAGACAGAGACAGAGAATTACTACTTAGGAAGAAATCTTCAGCTTTCTTCAGATTAAATACTTTGGTTTAAATGCAATCATTTCTATACTAAGAAGATTAATAAGCAGAGAGTGGCTATATGGGACTAGTATACAGATACTGCAACTCTTGTTCTCACTTCCTCAGAAAAAAGTGGGGGAAAAACAAAAATAAACAGAAGTCATATTAAAAAAAACTTACATCACAAGAAAAATTATTCCAGAAAATAGGAGAAAATGTCATATACAATATTCTACCCCTCAGGGAAAAATATGTGACCCTGGTTGTATATGTGACCCAAGGACACAAGAATGAACATAGATGGTCACAGAAAAGATAATTTAGCAAAAATATAAAGTAAGAATTTTCAAAGTTTAGAAGAATTGAGTGTTACAATAAAAATTATTATAGAAATTAAATCACATTAAAGTAGCAAAGAGCAGAATAGGTATAATCATATACTGAAGGAAAACACATGAACCAAAAAAGAACAATAAGATCAAAATTATTGGAAAGAATATTGGAGGGATTTAATGAAGATGCTAGACAGAATACAAACATTAACTCTTCTTTCCTGCCATATTATCACAAAAGGAACCAGAATCAATATCTATATAAAGAATATCCCATTTTTTTTCTTTTTTCTTCTACAGTAGGGAAAAGAAATCCATGTTGAGTCTTAACTCATTCAATGGATGATATAAACATTGAAAAACTCAATGAAATACATGATTTAGATATCAGTGCTAAAGTGTAGAATGAGTTAACAGAACTTTAATATTCAAACCACCAAATGAATAAAAATAAATAATAGAGTAATTTAATTTCCTAAAGATGAAATAAGAATAACAATCTGTAGATCCAACAAACAAAACACTCCAAAACCAAAAACAAAAATCGTAACATAAAATCAAAGGAATAGCAAATACCTTATTAATCTGAAAAAACATGAATGAGCTATATTTTCCCATTACTGAATGTAGGTTATTAGGTTGAGTTAAAAAATATATCAATAGACTATTTGCAAGAGATAGAACTAAGGAAACAAGGAGGTTGGAAATATAATACAAACTTCTATCAATGAAATATTACCAAAATCTGTGTGGTACATGTGGCACTTTCTTTTCTTTTTTTAAATTGTGTACTCCTGGCCTCTTTCCCAGATTTTTTTTCACCCAGGTCTATTGAGTTTTAATTGACAAATAGGATTGTGTAAGTCTAAGGTGTGCAACATGATGTTTTGTTTTTTGTATGTATGTGTGTGTGTGTGTGTGTGTGTGTGTTTATATACGTAAATGATTATCACAAGGAGATGAGGTAACTTATCCATCACCCAACATACTAATAATTTTTTTTGCATCTGGTGAGAGTATTTAATATTTACTCTCTCAGTAACTTTTACGTATATATTATAGTACTGTTAACTATAGTCACCATGCTGTGCATTAGATACCCAGCACTTTATAATTGAAAGTTTGCATCCTCTGACCAACATCTTCCTATTTCCCCACTCCTGAGCCCCTATAAACCATCAGTCTATTCTGAATCTACAAGTTTAATATTTTTAGATTCTGCATATAAGTAAGATTGTGCTAAATTCCTCTGTCTTACTTATTTCACCTAATGTAATTTTCTCAAGGTTCATACACATCACAAACGATAGAATTTTCTTTTTCTGGCTGAATAATATTCCATTATATCTATGTATCTACATCTATCTACCTTTCTTTCTATCTATCTGTCTATCAGTCTATCCACCTACCTACCTACCAGATTTTCTTTTTTTTTACCAATTCATCCATCAATGGACTGTAGTTTCCATGTCTTGCCTATTGTGAATAATGCTGCAATGTATATGCAAGTGTAGATATGACTACAAATAGTGATTTCACTACCTTTATAAATATACACAGAAGTGGAATTGCTGTATCATATGATAGTTATATTTTTTAAATTTAAACCATACCTCTAAACCATGATGTCCTATCATTAGAAATCAGAAGCAAACAGAATAGTTGAAAATAATCTCTTCCCTTTATAGTAATAACAAATGAATAAACAAATATAAATGAAGAGAACACACTTGTCTGAAAATATTTGGATTAAAAAGAACATTGAAACTAGAATAACAAACTTTAACAAATGAACACTATACTATAAAACCTGTGAGGATGTGATCAAGATAGTAAATAATAAGAAATTTATTAAATGAGGTACATTCATTTATGGAAGACTAGAGATGAGAAAATATATATAACATAGGAGATGTAATATACTATCATTGGTTAATGTGAAAAGAAAAATTCAATAAAATAAAATAGAAATATCCAAAGATGTGATGGACAGAAATTTCACTAAAATAAGAGAAAACTCTGAATTTGTATAAATAAGATGGATGTGTTCTAGGAAATTGTGCTACAGAATTTAAGTACTAAGAGATGTCTTTGCTAAATTATCAGACCTTATGTGTACAGAGTAAAAAGTCCTATGGACTCTCAGAAACATGAAGTCACTTATCAAAGCAAAAACAGGATTGCTCCAGGCTTCTCTATATCAACATTCAAACACAGAAAATAGTGTAGAAAGCCTTCAGGTCTTGGTAAAATGAAAGTGTTAGGCAAGTACTTTGTACTCAGTCAATTTTAAGTTCACATACAAAGACATGAAAAGACTTTTTTGGATAATATGAGTCTCATAAAATATTTGGTTCCAAACAACCAAAAGCAACCAGATACCAAAACAGCTCAAAGAAAATACTTTTACGTGAGAAAGTTGTTGTAAAAAATGAGGGAAAATCCTTAACTAAGCTAAAATTTTCTGGAAATTAAGATCAAAGATACAATACAAATACTGTAAACTTGAAAATATAAAAATATCACTCTCAAATTATAGATTATGACGAAGTAAGAAGTATAAGTGCACAGATTTCTAATTTTTTATAAAGATAATCAATTCTGTTTAAGTTAATGAGGCAAGTATTACATATATAAGGATAATTATAAGAATAACTAATTCCCATGAAGGTGGAAATAAATGCAAAAAAATGATAAACAAAATTTGATGAACACCACAACGCAAAACAAACAAAAATCAAAGGGGATTTTCTCACAGGCACTCATGTATTTGTTTTGTTATAGGGAAATCTACCTCACATCATCAAACTTAACTAAATACACTTCCAAAAATGTGTTCTCCCATCACACATTAAATTGGTATAAAATTCCTTGAAAGGACTTGTTTGTATTTCAGATTATCTAACTAGAAATATTTCTGTTTTTCTAAAATGTACCTTGATTTCCCAGAAATCATCTTCATACTTTGTATTCATTGCAGTGAAAGGAAAATCTAACCTACAAATTGTTTTCAAGTAAAGGCTGTACTTTTCATCTCAGGTAATCTTTGAGAAACGTCATGGGCAGCGCAATGGAATTGATCTCTTAAGAACTTGAAAGAATTTAAGCACTAAAAACTTAAGATGTCAGAACTTGAGGCTTAAGTTCTTACCAATATCTAAGAAATAATAAATTTTCATTCATTTTAAGAACATTACCATGAGTTGCCTTACTTACTTTAAAACTTTTTATAAACTCAGTTCAATTCACCAATTTTTATCAATGCTGTTGCCCAATGAACCACACATCTTATTTAGTTCTAAGAACTATATCACTAGCCTGTGCCCACCTGGTAGGAACTCATCTGTGTTTGCTGACTTTTGAATACATCAATCATGACTTTATAGTTTACATCTTATTTAAACCAAAGTTTAAATGAAATATTAATAAACTAAGGCAAGCCATATATGTAGTATCAGATATTTATTTGAAAATTACAAGTATACCATGCTTTAGGAGATGAATCTGCTCCTGAAAATAATATAAATTTTTCTGTTAGATTAACTTAAGTGACACCCATCAAAATGTTTAGCTTTTAATTTGATTTTCATATCTTTCTGTCAACAACTTCACAAATAGTCTACAGAGATCTTAGGACCTCTATCAGATTTTGCTTTTTTTTTTTTTTTTTTTTTTTTTGTCTTTTTAGGGCCACACCCGCAGCATATGGAGGTTCCCAGGCTAGGGGTCAAACTGGAGCTGTAGCCACCAGCCTAAGCCACAGCCACAATAATGCCAGATTTGAGCCGTATCTGCAACCTACATCACAGCTCAGGGCAACGCCGGATCTTTAACCCACTGAGTGTGGCCAGGGATCGTACTTGCATCCTCATGGATGCTAGTCAGATTCATTTCCGCTGAGCCATGATGGGAACTCCAGATTTTACTTTTTCAATAGATCTTTTTTTTCCTGAAAATGTTCTACATTCCAGATGCTCATAACTCTTCCAGTGCCACCATCTTTCACTTCATCAATTCTTACTCTACAACTCTATCATTTTTATTTTCTCTATCTCCTTTGTCCAAGTAGATGATCATGTCTACTGTTTCCTTCATCCCTGAATGTTCAGAATCATGGGTTTATTCCACACCCTGTTTACTCCTGCCATAGTTTGCCACCTCTGGACCCCTTTTCTTTTCACTACCGTTTTTAATACCATAATTATGCACTGTATTTCTCCCCAACTCCAGAACCCTAAAAAAATTAACATTACAAGTATTCTCTACTTAAATTTGAAAGATTTCAATATAGTTTCACTTTAATAAGCTTTGAGTAATAAGTTTCCCCTGTATTTTTTTTTCTTAAAATCTTCACATGCCAGGATGGCACTCATGATCATTACTGTGCTGCTCTCACGGGAATATCTTGTATGGGTGGTTTCCTATGTCTCTGGTGAAAAGTTTAAATCTCTTTTATATTGGCTTTACTTACTTATGGTAGAAATGCAACGATAAATGGGAGTGAGTGATTTTAGAGAACAATTTGTTTTATAAAATTTGGTAAAAATTGAATCTCTCTCTCTCTTTATCTCTCTCTTCCCCTGATGGCTCATAAAATGAAGTTTTCCTTCTTAGTCCCTTCAGGTATATCACTCATACATTTCTTTGATTTCTGAGCATAACTTGACCACTGTTACATATTACAATTTTTTATTTTATTTTATTTTATTTTTTGTCCTTTTGCTATTTCTTTGGGCCGCTCCCGCGGCATATGGAGGTTCCCAGGCTAGGAGTCGAATTGGAGCTGTAGCCACTGGCCTACGCCAGAGCCACAGCAATGCAGGATCCAAGCCGCGTCTGCGACCTACACCACAGCTCACGGCAACACCGGATCGTTAACCCACTGAGCAAGGGCAGGGACCGAACCCGCAACCTCATGGTTCCTAGTCGGATTCGTTAACCACTGCGCCACGACGGGAACTCCATATTACAGTTTTTTAAAAGCAATTTAAGCAAGTTGTATTTTATATTGGGTGTTTTTTTCTTGTTTCTTTGTTGCTCCCCAGTAACAACATACATTTTTTGAAAGAAGTAACTATTTTGCACTTCCTTGTAACCCTGACAATAGTTAATCTATCTTTAGGATAAAGATTAATAAGTAAAAATTGAGTTGAGAGAGTTTGAAAATTAGAAGATATATATTAAGTCCCATGAAAGTGGGGCATGTGAACTGGAAGTAGTCAACAGTAAATAATCCACAGGCTTTAAGGAAGACTGACATTGGCAAGTGGATCAAATGTAATGTTGAGAGAAAATAGTGTGCCCAGGTCTCCAAATTGACACAAGACTAGAAATCAAATACTCATTTGTTTCAAGGTTTAGAAAAAAAATGATAATTTTGGTGAAAACCATTGCTTGAAAATGATGGAAACCTATTTATTTACTTTAGAATATACCACATATGTTTTATTTAAAGAAATTTCTTCATTTCAGTCAATTCAATTTCAAATTAGTTTATGGATTAATATCCCTTTGTATCTACCTAGCTATACTTGAATTAGCTTAGCATAGCTAATTAATTCTTTTAAGTTTTACTTAAGACTCATTTTATATCTTTGAGAAACTAGCTTTAATATTTTTAACTATGTTAACAAAACTGGGTAACTTTAGGATACATTTTTCTGTAAGAAGACAAAATTGTCATTGAGGCTGTTCTCCAGAATGCCTTCTAGCCAGGTGGACAGCTAAAAGATAGAAGGAAACATTCTTTTCAGTGAGGTCCCAAAGTGGTCTTCCATTAAGAAAAACAATTGACTGATGTGTCTCTATTTGAAGCCAGGAATCTCTGTGCAGTGTTTCTAGAGTTTTTCCTTCAATCAGCTCAACAGAGATTGTGCTGCAAGCTGTGATTTTGTAAATCTTTTTTTAGTACCTATCGGGGCATCCTGTGAATTGTGGTCTCTTCCTATCTGCATTGTGGGGAAATGTGCACAGACCAGAAAGGATTGGACAATTTCACATCTCAAAATATCCCCACCCACCCTCCTTCCAATTTGGAAAATAAAATTAGCTGTGAGTTTTTATCCTGGGAAACCACATATTTTGGAAACATCAGAGTTTTCAAGTTCTCAAGAGGGGTAATTCTTTTGTTTTCCCTGTCATTAATAAGCCATTTCCTTTTGTGAATTTGAAGAAGCTAAAATCCTCACTAGCACCTTAGCTGTTTTCTATTTTTCCAACTTTGTTCTATCTGTAATAAAACAACAGACTATATCTACTTCTCTCTCTCTCCCCCCAACCCCCAAATCCTACCTGGCTTGACTAATAAGTCCATCCTTTTGTTGGGGCTATTGGACTTATCCTGTATTTTTATATCATTATAATAATATTATATGGCAGGCAAAAATATAATGATAAATGATAATTTGCCAAAAAAATTAAAAAAACACTGAGGTGTTACCTATCAAAAGTTCTCCTTCTGTCTGTGATGCAGCACAGATTGTGATCGTGACAGTAAATCTGGTGCTATTGTTAATGCCATGGCACTTGGGTTTTTGGCTTGCTTTAGTCCAATCTGTGACATGCTTGTGAATATCTTTCTTCTGTTCTGTCTGTATGGCATATGGATTTCTGGGATACAACGTCAGACCTATCCACATAACAAGTGTTCAGAGCACCTTATCATTTTAAAAAGCCAATTACTCAAAAAGACAAATGTGAAATGTTTCACATTTAATGATGAGCAAATCTGCAAAACAAATGCAATTTTGCTCCTTCTAAAAAGTTTAGTTTAACTGTAAATATTGCAATGGAATCTTGCATGACACACACCACTGATAGAGAAAAGCTCATTTCATACATATTGTATATCATCACTGTCAATTACATCTGCACAGTATTTAAAACAAGGGTGGTATAAGTAATTAGAAATAAAGCAAATAGAATATTCTAAACTACAAGGCTCTGAAATCACTGTAAAAATGTCACTGCTAACATTGAACACTCTAAAAAAATATTTTGAAAGTCTCACCCAAAAAACTGAAAACTGCATATGTCTACAGAGGTAAAGGTCATTCATGAAACACTCAACAACAAAAAATACCAATTCATTTTTTAGAAATATTTGTCAATATGTAAAGAATGTTTTGTACATAAGTTCTCAGTTACTGTTGAATCAGTGGCTGTACGTAATATTCCCACATGGAATGATGTCCTTTCAAATACTTTAAAACAAAGGTTTATGGGGACATCTTGAGTGCTGGGATTTTAAGCATGGGAAGTACAACTTAAAAAATATAGTAATATTGGTTTTGCAGCTGATTTATATATTTAAACTTTTACATCTATTTATTATGGAGACATTAGCTAATTCAGAACTATACATACCTACCTCCATCCACCTTAACCCACCTAAGCAAAACAAAGACAGGACTGAAGAATAATAATAGTAATCTTACTCTTCAGCATCTACTGTGTAGGTTGTGTAGATACAGTTGTCACATTTAAATGCCTTTATTCATTTTTTTTTTTGGCTACACATTCTTTAAACCTTCTTTTAAACTGTGAACACTGGTAACAGAATATTACATGACATAAGAAATGGAATGCACCTGGCACTGGTAATTTTAGAACAAACTAATCTCGATATTTATAACATCATTGAGCAAGCGGAACGGTTTTTACCAGGCTTGGAATGTCTAGATGTGAAAAAGTTCACTCTGTTCTTGGATTTTCATTCTACATTAAAATTGAAATGTAGTAAAAGAATCAGAAAGTCTCCAATCAGCTGCTGCACAGCACACCTAGAAAAAGTCTACTAGACTCCTCTGCTAGTGGTGGAGACTACAAAACACCCCCCAATTCTATTGTATATCAATGTTAACTATTTGCCTGCCAGGACAGAACCTAAATAAAAGCAGAACAATCAATTCCTACATTAAAACTAAAAAGTACAGCTCAACATAATATCTTTTAAATATGTGCTGAAAATAAGTGCTTCACTCTATATTTTACCATTCTTGTATCTATTGTGGGTTCATTTCAATTGCATGGATATCCATGATAGTTTGACATGAATTGATATAAAGGTGTGCACGGCACTTGAATATTTTAATGCTATAGCTAATATTCATCAAGTGGTCAGGGCATTTAATTAAAGAATTACAAGTAATGTTAGGGGCTACTCAAAACTTTAGTGGAAAGGAAATAGGATTTAGATAAGTCAACAAGTTAAATAGCCACTCATTGCTTTCTGCTTTTGTAAAATAAAGGGTTTTATGCTATTTACAAATAGAATGTGAGGTATAAAATCCTCCCGGAGAGCCACTACCTTAACATGCCATCCTTTACTTTCCACCAATTGACCGTTTTTTTCCTTTGGCTGAACCCTAAACTTGCAGTGTGATGGAACATGTAACCTATCCAAATTTCCATAGTAATAATTTAATTTCTAACAGTTGGGACTCTAAATATGCAGCATGGAAATCTTTACATTCATCTCAAAGTTTATGTTAATGGCTTGCACAGAAGTATTCTCTCAGAGGAAACTGGTGATACTAATGGAACTTTGTCAAGACGAAACAGTTAACAGAACCTCCAAATGGTATGAACTAGACCTGAGGCTATGTTCCAAGTGACCTCGAGGGTTTGCACAGGTCACACGTTCCTAGAGTCAAGCGGTACCAGACATCTGTGACTATTTCTTGATATTTTTGCTTATTTCTATGATTCTAGAGGTTTATAATAAAATCTCAAGATCACATTTTGAAACTGGAAGGAGGCTTCATGATTACCTTTCCATCAATGTCCTTTTTTGACAGAGGACAAGATTTAGACCCAAGAGGACTTAAGGACTTTCCAGGGGGGCACATTCCTAGAAAAGCCCCAGACGGACCTGGAGTCAAAAGGTCTGGGCTGGAGTCCTTGTTGCCCATCTTACTCTGTGAATTACTTTTGGAAGTCTCTTAACTTTTTTAAGAGGCAATTTCCCAGCTGTAAAAATCTGGTGACACATATTTCACAAAGATATTATGAATGAGATAATACATGGGAAAGCCCTGTAAACCACAATATATTATATCCACAAATACATTACAGGACCTTTCTCCAACTCACCGCCAGCAACTTAGTTCCTAGTGCCTTTATTATTTACTTACTTACTTATTGCCTTGCCTTGCTTATCTTACAAGATATGTACCATTAAACAGCAAAGGAAATATCAGGGGGTAAAATTCCAGCTTTTATAGATAGAAGCAAAGCTGCCAAGGAGGGCATTTTCTTTTGCCTCAATGTTCTTTGAGACTATCTGAAATGGTTTCCTCACAGCTTGTACAACCATGCTCTTCCAAAACATTTTTCTAAAAGGAAGAAAAATGTAATAATGGTATAAGGAATAATTATGACAGCTGCTAGCCTCCATAATTCATCTCTACATAATATTCTTGCATGAAATGCTATCTGGGCAGTACCTGAGTCCATAAAGTGTCAGGTGGCCATTTGGCAGGAGAAAAAGGAAGAAATCAGATCAACATTTTATAAGTGGTTTGCATTTTTTTTTGCACCTGTTATTCTACAATTTCTTTCAGTTATATTTCAAAACACTACAGTTGGGATCTCCTTGCCAACCTGAGATGGCATAAGCCTGGATAACAGAACAAAATGTGAGAAGGTCCTTCTGTCTTTAACGCCTGTTCACCAGTGAATCAGCCTCCAATTAATCTGTTTCTTCAGTAGGAGTTTAATAAAAGTCAAGCGCACACATGTTCAGACTTGTTTAGTATTGAAGCTGTGTTAATATTATCTGTCTAGCCAGGTCAAAAATCCTGTGTAATTAGATGCCAGAACCCATTTCAAAAAATTAAGGATTTTTCCATTTATTATAAGCAATTGATTATCTGAGATAGGGAAGTTTAAAAAGCTAAAATGAAAGAGCAATGAGAGAGATGCTTATTAAAAATTGCAAGAGGAAAAAAGTTTGTCTCGTGGCCAAACTGCACATAAACCTCAATATATTAGGTTTGTTATTTTCTATTTGCTTATGAACCAGAAAATTCAGGATCGTTCAACAACTCTTATTTCCATTCCACTGTGTGGGTGATGATCAGAGTTGGTCATTTACGTTCAATCATATACGGCATTACGGCATTACGCTTGGAGGAAGCTCTTAACCCAGTCATCTGTGCCTATGAATTGAGTGTTCCTCAGTGTTTTCTGGAGAAAATCAACAATGCTGCAGATGGAAATACAGGTTGGATTCATTTATGACAAGCCGAGTTAGGAACTACAACAGCTCAGAACTGAAGCTTCCCAAATCCCATTTAGGCTGCTTAGTTTAAGCAATGGGTAAAATCCCAGGAACGTCCAATTCTTTTAGAGTTTCTTGGTCAATGACATTTAACCCATAACTGATGGGAACATTAACTTTGCCTAAATCACAAAAGAATATCATCCTCACCAGCATCTCTTGTGTCCACAGTGGCATCTAACTCCTCAGGCTGAGGAGTATGAAATCTGATTCTTGCTCTTATGTCTCCAATGTGGAAAGATGCAATAAAGATGAGTCATACATATGGGGCTTTCTATACAATGTGAACCCTTTTAAAGGCAGATTATTTGAGAAACTGAAATTCAGTGCAGATAGCAGATATTTCAAGGTTGAAAGGAGTTAATGGTGATAATAGTCTACACTCAGCTTTCAGGTTTCAATGAGCTACTCAGAAAAATAGTTTACCGCTTTCTTTTTTTGAGAATTTTTGCAATCAATTCATTGAAGGTATGAATCTGTACACATTCCAATAACTGCAGAGGAACACTCTAAATGTTTCAAATGAAGATGAAGCATGGTGAGATAAATTTACATGTTAAGGATATTTCAAATTAGTGGAAATTCATGACCATAGTGACATCCAGCACCATACCAGATGTAATGCATTGTAGAGCCTAGTTTTACTTAAAGTGTTAGAATTTGTAGAATTCTTAATTTCCTTACAACTTACTACTCATGAAAAAAAAATGAACGAAAAATGAAAAGCCTGTGAGTAAAAGCCTGTTTTTTTCTTTATTTTTAAGCTAATTATCAGTAAAGTTATAAGATCCCTATATATGTAAGAAATTAGTTACTTTCATAGAAGTATCTCTGATACACCAACTTTATTTTCCGTTGAAAGTGTGTGGAATTTAGCAATTTTTAATAAGCAATTTAAAAATTATATTAAAAATATATCACCCAAGAAGGATGCCCAGAAACCTAAATACTAGTCACACATTCATTATATAAAACTAAAGTTAAAAATATGTATCAGTCTTTTATTATTATTCATGTTTCTCTTTATCATCATCCTTATTTATCATTATTGTTCACATAAGTCAGTAATGTTCATATATACTTCATTCACTGTAATGGAATAATTGTCCATACTACATTTAGGGTTTTTTATCATCTGACCCCCCAGCCACATTCTCTTGCCAAGAGCCTGTAACTAATTTCCTCAATCTACAGGTTGTACTTGAGCTGGAAAAAAGTAGTCCATTTTACTGTTTTACTTTTTACTTTTTGCAGCACTGGAAAGTTAGAAAATAACATGGAGGACAAGAACTCAATCTAAGGAAATGTCAAGAATATTTCAGTAGTTCTCCCACCTCCTCCATATCTAACTTCGGGTGTGTCATGAAGTCTTACTACATCTCCTTGTATCTATTGTTAAATGTGAGAAATCATGAGATAATTCATATAAATATTCATTACACACTTCAAAGAGCTCTACCAAGAGAGAAGCTACTATAATCACAACTGGTGATGCAGTTCAGGCTGTTCTTGGGATACTGGGTGTTGGGAGGCTTCATCTTCTTGGCTGAATACCACTGGGGCTTTGATGTACACCTAGCAGAGTGACAAATACCTCAATAGATGGATTATGCTCCAGGATATTGTGATTTCCTTAGGAAAAGGCTCATACCATGATTCAAAAAGCTGAAATGCCATCTTTGAAGAAAACGGAAATAAATTATTTTATCTTTAGTATCTTTACATGGAGTTTACTCTAAAAAACAGTAGGCCCCTTTTGATTGGATCAGACTTTACATGGGCTATCATAGCGTTATTAAATTATATGTTACTCTAGTCACTAGTGACCACTTTAGAGGGGGTCCCACTGCCTAAGAAAACCCATAGCAGGTGCCACTATGTTCCTGATTCAAGCTGGCAATCAGTCAACATTCCTTCGTATATTATTGAAAATACAGTCATGGCACAGAGAAGAACCTATGATTTGGTTCATGAACATCTGGTGATATTTCTGATAATTTTTTTAATCTGTTAAAATGGAAGACTTTTATGGAAGTACAGTGCCAATGATACTATAAATAGTTAAGTAGTTTCTGTTGCCCTTAAACATAACTGAGTGAAATAGACTCAGTAAATCAGAATATAATTATGCAGTATTATTTCATCTCCTTCTGAATGAGACCTTAAGTAAAGTATCTCTGATTTATGATGAAATTTTAGGGGAGCAAAATGTACCCAGAAGTTGATAACATCTATGGTGAAGCAGTGAAGACCGTGAGGTCCACAGTATCCACACAATAGGAATGAAGTGCTCATGTTCCCTGGAATTTTCATGTTCTGGTTCAGATTTGAATGGTGCTCATTCTGCTCCTAGCTCCTGTGTCTTGCAGGACTCCAGGATGAACTCACCTTATCTCTGCTTCCTAAAACCACCAGTGGCATCTCATTGCTCTTAGATAAAAGTGTGACTTGTTTGGCATAGACGACCTGGACTTGCATTATCTGGTTTCAGATTACATCATGGCTTTATGCCTTTCTATGCACCATCTTCCTCGTCCCATTCTTTCCAGAACGTTTTGGTTTCTCAGACACGTCATGCTCTCTCCTGCCACAGGGTCTTTGAGTAAGATGTTCCTTGTGCATGTAATTCTCTTAGCCTCTCTTTTCACTTGTGTATGCTCACTCATCTTGTTCCCAATTTAAAGATCTCTTCCCTGGGAGATTCTTCCTTGGTCTTTCAGATGAGATACAGCTAAACCTACTCTTTAACAGTAATAATGTCCTTTGCTCTTTATATAGGAAGAAGTTCTTTTGGAGATAGCTGGTATGCTCTCATTGTACTTGGTAATTTTCCTTAACACCACTCTGCAGGTGTGTGAATATTTAAATATTTTCTTTTTATCTTTCAATTTAGACTATAACATCATGAGGGCATGGACTATGTTTTGTTCACTAACGAATTCTTAGTTCTAGGTCAATGTTAGAGCGTAAGAGTGGCTCAAAAATTACTGTGTGGTCCTTCATTCTCACTTATTAATTCTCTTCAATTTCTTGCCTTTTGAGTATCTATTAAATTCTTGAAAGTCCAACTGAAATGCCATCTCTTTATTGTCCTTTCCCTGCTGTAGTCTGATTTAATCTTTCTTTCATATTCTTGCATAGTAACAACTGGTCCCTCAATAAATTTTAAGCTCTTTGAATGTCAACAACAAGGCATTTTTTAAAATTATTGTATTCGTCACATTATATACTCAAGTGACTTGAGTTTTCATTATTCATGTTTAGTTTTCTTGCTACACAGGTAGCTAGCTGAGCCTGATAGCTTAGACAAGGCATAGTAATCTTTCTCTCTTGCTCTCAATCCCTCCCTTCCTTCTTCCAGCTATCCTCCCTGAATGATAATTTTTGACCACTTTCACACCTATTTTTTTTCTTGAAGATATGATACAGAAAGGAGTCTTGGAATCTTTAATCTTCTCTTTGTCACCACATGAGCAAGGAAAAACTGCTAATCATTAAGCTGTCTCATTTATTCCTGTTTAAAAATACATTCTACCACATCTCTTCAGCTCAAAGTATAACAACCATTTCAAAATGGTAAACAAAAGCCATATTGAAGTATATTGGATGGTTCTGTTTACTTCAGAAGTCCTTAATTAAGATGAAAAGATTCTTACACCTAAACATGCCATTACCTGCAAGTTTCCTTTCATATTTTCATTTCTACTTTTTTCAGTAGGTAGAGGACAGTACCAGTCATTTAAAGGTTACCAATTGGAATATGGGAGATTGAAAGACATCCTAGTTATTACTGTCACTGTTAAAAGTACCCCTGAAGTTGGTGACTTCCAGAGTGTAGAAGACATCTGCAATATTTAGTCTGGGTCCCTGGAGAACCACATTTGCACAAGCAGATATTCTGGTCATGGTCTTCATTACTTTTCCACATGCCCACCATTTTAGTTTAGGATTTGTGTTTTATAGTCTGAAATTTTTTCCCAATGTACCAATAAGTTAGAGAGTCCCTTGTGTTCTCATCTTGGCTCTCGTTAGCTCTTGAGTTACCTTGGACATTTCCACATGCTTCAAAGACTGGTATATTTACGGCTATATTCATATCTAAGAGTCTACTAGTTTATGCAGAATGATAATGAGGTTGTAGATTAAAGTTGTAGGGAAGTTAAGTGTTTGTCATACTGGATGAGCAAAGAAGTCCATTTGAAAAGCTCTAATTAAGTTGTCATAGTATGTTATGTGTGCTTATTCAGTGATCACTGTGTATATGCATCAACAATTAATAGCCCTATTTTAGAAAAGGGTGGAATTTTTAGAAAAAAAAAACCTCTTGTTAATTTTTGCAGTGTCCAAAAACAGTGAGGCAAACTAGACATGATCCTGGTGGGCCCATCCTCTAGCACATAAGAACACCGGAACTGGCAAAGGTCACTAAGAGGCAATTCTTGTGCCATGGACAAATTCGGTGGATTGCTCTTCCTAGAGTCAGATTAGCTTTACAGTAATAAAAACTTAAAATATTTCCTTCTGTTTCAATTACATTCCAACTGGAAAGAGAGTCCTACGAAAGACACCCTCTTTAATGGCCTTTCCCCCAAATTTCACTTTGCATTTCTTAAGTAATAATGCAAGATTTCTCATAAATTATCTGGAGTGTTTTTTCAAAAAATAAGTTATGGATAGATTTTCTTCTTCTTAGTGATATTAATAATTTTGCCTGCCTAATATATAAATTACTATTGGTGATACAAGTCCTAGTTCTTAGTGTATATATTGAAATACTTAAAATGTCAGTTCTTGGATTATAAAATTTACATAAATCTAAATCTCAGTTAAGCATAAAGAAGGCTAACTTTGGCTGTCTAGATCTTTTGGGCTATCTAGGCCTAACTTGTTTTTTTAACTACAAATTCAAAACCAAAAACAGAAACAGAGACCTTTACAATGAAACATACTGGAAAAAATCTTTTGGAAGTTAAGTATATATGTTGTAATTTATTTTGTAAAAAAGGAAAAGAAAAGCCAAGATGTAAGTTGAAAAAATCAATTTTTGTCATATATATAATAATACAGGGAATATATAAATGTTTATATATTTGAAAACATTACCTGTATTGTTGTTAAGCCTGACTAGGAGATTTTAGAAACATGTATTTGTCAGGATTTCTTTTCTTTTTTTTTTTTTTTTTTTTCTTTCAGGGTTGCACCTGGGTATATGAAAGTTCCCAGGCTAGGGGTTGAAGCAGAGCTATAGCCCCTGGACCAACCCACAGACACAGCAATGCCCAGATCCAAGCCATTTCTGAGACCTACAACACAGCTCATGGCAATGCCAGATCCTTAACACACTGACAAGGCCAGGGATTGAACCCGCATCCTCATGGATACTAGTTGGGTTTGTTACCACTGAGCCTCATTGGGAACTTCTGTTTGTCAAGATTTCTATCTTGTTATCTGCAATGAGTCAGCTTAGGAATGTGACAAATTCTTACTGATTATTGAAAAATTCTTAAATGACAATGAATTTTATGAAAGCTAAATCAGTCATCCAGAGGTCAAAATCATATCATGGAGTCATATACACTGTATAGAATTTTTCTTATACGCCCCCAAAGCAAAAGCAACAAAAACCTTTCGGCACGTTCATTAGTTTTCTATTTATATTTCTTTAAAATCTCATCCATCTCTACCTCACTTGCTTATTCCATAGTATTACCCTTAGCTGCCGAAACAATCGCACTCATCCAAAGCTATCCAAAACAAATCTCATTTGTCGTTTATAAGTAGAATATACATGCCAGTGTGACTGTGAGCCAGAGTACGTATTATGGGGATGTACTCATTACTTAAAGTTGCATTTCTAAATGTGCATTCACATTATCTAGGTGTGACTTAACACTGAATAGAATGTTTAATGTTTTAAATTGATCAATACCACATCTGTAGACAAAATATATAATAAACAATAATTCTTCCAGAAAATACAATTTCAATATATTTTTGAAAATAGAAAAAGGTTGAAGATATGGGCCAACTGGCAAAAGACTTGGGAGGAAAAGATTTGTTTTAAAATGTCTGTATGTTTATTCATGTTTAAATTTTCTTTGGAGTTACTGAAAAATGGCAGCTTCATAAAAATCCATACCATTTCAGAGATAAAAGTAGCATTTGGAAAAGTATTACAGTGACTATTGGTACTTTTCCTGCATGTTCTCACAAGAGCTACATAATATAATGAATACGAATTGCTTTGGAAACTGACCCACTCAGAGCCTGATAAGTTTCTGTGAGCCCTTGTTACCTAATTCATTCCTGTCACCCCTTTCTGAAGCCAACAGACCTCTATTTTTCCCCCAGGAATCTCTTGGATAGCCTGTGTGTTAGTTTCTAATAATACGTTCCTGTTTGTGACCTGAAGTACCACAGGAATAACCTTTCCCAGGTTCCAATGACAACATGATAAATGTCTTGAATCTGTAGTAATTATTTTTGAAATGTGAATTAAGGCAATGTTTGCTCATGATTTCCCTTAAAAAAGTAAAAAGAAAATATATAATTTCAGTCTACTGTTGTGCTGAAAAAACCCTTGGGTCTTCTTTGGCTGTTCCAAATCTTCCTTCTCAGGGAGAGATGTATGCTGTTCTGAGAGTGATGGTGGGAAGGAAATTCTGTAACCTCTGCCAGCCATGTGGTCAAGAGCAGTTCAGGGCCATGACTGTGTTCACAAGGTGACCAAAAAGGGGACTAGTTGTAGCATATCATTTTCTTTTTGTAACTTTATAATCAGGAGTCAACTGAGTTACGTGTTTGCTTAATAACTGGCCTCTGGACTTAAGGCAGGCGCCCCCAAACCAAGAAAATAAAAGTGTGTATTGTGCAGCATAGCGTGTTTTAGAACAGGGTGGAAATCAGATCTCGCCTCACATAACGGCATAAACGTTTCTCTTTGGTGACATCTAACAAAGGTACCACATGGTCCTGAATCAAGGGCAACATGTTTCACTACAGTTAATTATCCTGATTTATCCCAAGAAACTAGGTTTTATTCTGTAATCTGTGAAGAAATCTGCTGTTCTAGCCCTAAATCCTTTCCTCAGCCAGGTGATTATCAAGTACATTTTTATACAGGAGGGAATTAATGCCACATACGGCCTAAGCAGCTTTGAAGGCAAAAAGGCCTGGACCTGTAATAACTTTTGTGCAGGGTATTGATTCAGAGAACATAAGGGAGCCCACAGTCCCAGGGTGTCCAGGGGCTTTCCATAGCCTTCTTTACCTTTTGTATTCTGCCATACTCCCCTCTCTGCTGTGAACCCTCACATTAAGTCTCCACAGGAGACCCCAGGTAACTCTGTGCTGGTGCTACCACAGACTGAGTAAAACCCTAGGTAAAAAGCTGGCCCCACAATGAAATCTGATTTTCAAGCCAGCAACAATCAATACAGCTTTAAAATTTGATAACAAGGAACTTTGGTAGAAAATAATCAGGTTTGCTGTAAAAAGCTGAGGCACATTTTTCTCCCAACTATATGGTTTGTTCTTTCACTTTAGGTTGATACTTTACTGGGCACGTTTAGTTGTGTCTGCATATGTATGTGCCCTGTCCATGTGCTTGAGTGTGAGAGTGTGTGTTTTTCAAGGTTGTACTTACAAACATCTAGGGTGAATCTGAAAGCTTTTGCTGGAACTAGTGAGCATACCAGGCTGAGGGCTGGGGGTAAAGAGGGGGGAGTGAAGGGAGGGGGAAGTGGGGAGAAGGGCGCAGCACATCCTGCTCCATGAATTTATTCAAAAGCATTGCAATCTGCCTGCACATCTTCATCACTTCAGCGATAATTAAATCTCAGCATCACAGGTGATGTCCTCACACAGTCTCTTTCCCAGGTTCCCACTGGGCCAATGAAGCAGGCCTCCCTGTGAGGCCTGTTAGCACAGATCAGGTGGTAATGTAGAGGGACAGATGAGCTTTAGCTGACAGATGGCAAGATGACCTGGAAAACCTGCCCCCTTTTCTAGGATCAGGCAGCAGCTGACAGGTATTATTTCATAAAATAACGTCTAAAAGGAATCGCCAGGGTCTTCGCATTAATCTGAGGCTGCAACCAGCCATGTAACGTTTATGTCAGAACAAATCTGTCTCTATGCAGGAGAGGGAAAGTGGTTTTTGATGAAGTTGTTCATAAATTTTAATATAATATGCCTGATGGTGTCAGATATAGTCTCATATCTCTTTTATATTTAAAGGCTCTAGTGAAACATAGAAATATTCAATCTTCAACAAGCTACTTTTAAATAACTAAAAAGTTAACCAAGGATACCTTACTGCCTTTTTTTTTTTTTTTTTTTTTTTGGTATTTTCAATAAAGAACTGGTTCATCTGAGCTCCAGTTTTTAAATGAGAATGATTTCAATGCCATGAAAATATCTTTGCCTGGGGTATCAAACAAAAGGAGTGAGGCTGTTGCAAAGTTGCTTTTATGGAAAACTTGCTTTCTGGAAAGGAGGAAACTTGCCCAAACCCACAAGTAAACAACAACGGCAGGAAGCCCCTGTCTTCTACATACATAAATAATATTTCACAACTTCTGGTGAAAAAAAATATCAACTACTGACTGGTTGGCAGAGATAACTCTTTCATTAAATGAGCTCTCCAGGCACCTGACATTTGTAAGTTTCAGTCCAAATGGATATGTGGGGAATTCAACCACCTGGACAGGGTTTGGCTTTGTCTGCTTCATGTGTTATCCCCAAAGGCATGATGCAGCAAAGTATAACCTATGACTCAATTTGCATCTACCTACAAAAGAGCAAATTCTTTCTAGACTTGTTCTACATGCATTATCCAATATTTCAGTATCAAGCTTCTCAACTTTCCAGGGAAAAATGCTGACATCTTCCTATTTATGCGATTGCTATGAAACAAGGAGGACAATTGATTGTGATTATGTTCAAAGAAGGAAAGTTTCCTCTTCTAGACCTTTTGTGGTACAAGGCTGTACCTCTTTAAGTACCTCTAAGGATAACCAGAAAGTGTATAGCTAAACATAACAGACGCACAAGTAACCTGGAGAGTCATGTATTATAGAAATGCAACCATCTTCACACACCTCGTAATCACATTTTCACCTGCCCATCTGGTGCAGACCTGGTCTTATTAGTAAATGTACTAAACACAAAATCATGTTTGTGTTTCAAAAACATATACTGAAGACAATTTGCAAAAATAAGTAATGCTTAATTTTTTTTGAAATAAAAGCAGGGAATACATATTTCAAGATGTTCTTTTTTAAAAACTACAATTATTGAGGCATATAGGAAAATATCTTGGTATACTTAGATACTTTTAAAGGACTACCTAGCCTGAAACCCTTTAAATTACTACTTTATTGAAAAAAAAATTTAAGGTAAATTCTTCCTCTGGCATGTCATAAAATGAACTAGAGGTTTAAAAGTACTCATGCAGATGTCTTTATTTCATTGTAAATTGATCGCATAATCAAATTAAGCCTTTTAAAATGTTCTCCAAATGACACAGGCTTTTGTAAAAAATCTGATTGTTCTCACTCTACATTGAACATAAAATTAAATTACAAATGAACAGATTAAGTATAGAATTTAGATCTAATCATCACAGAAATATTCTTATCTGAAGCAATTATGACCAATACTTAATAAGTAATTTAAAAAATTAAGTGAGGAATTATTATAGATTTATACATACATGATGCCAACCTAAATCCACTAATTAAATTTAAAGCAAATATATATTTTATATAGGGTCAAAGCTTTTCTTTGTATGAGGGTCAAAGTTTGGATTTCATGCTATCTTCCATACACCAACTCGTAATATACATATAGACTTTTTCTTTTTAGTTTCTTTGAAGTAGAGTGCAAATTCAGTGATACACACACAAAAAAAAACCCTAAGTTTAGAAACTTTTTGGAATTTTTTTCAGTTTTTCACAGTTGCCCTGCCTATACCTGATTTGGAAAAAATTTCTTTTAACCACTCATTTATCAAGTCTTTCTAAAGCATTCACTTTTGGATTTCATATACACAGTATCTTCTTTTCTTTGAACATTTTTATGTCATCAGTCCATGTAATATTGAATTAAGTTATATATGTTGATACATAAGAAATGATGTAAATAGTTTTGGAAAAAAAAAGGAAAAGTTTCCTTCAAAAGCACCCTACTCAACTGTTAGGCATAAAATAGTTATAGGAATACCAGAAAGTAGAATTTAGCATGATGTTGATATCAGTATTAGCTAATCATTGAGTCCACATTTAAGTGAGGCTGTTTAAGAGGTGTTCTGAATATCTATTTATCATTGTGTGTGTGTGTGTGTGTGTGTGTGTGTATTCTTACACCTCATAAGATAGAGGCGAAATAATGAAGTGGAAGTTAAGAACCCAACAATTTTTTTCCCACTTTTTATGACAAGACCGAGTATGGTTTTTGTTTGTTTTCTCTATTTTGGAAAGATTCAATACTGCTTTTTATTCTTTTTTATCCCTATGGCCTAGAACATACATGGTTCATATGTGGTGACAGTATACTAGCTATTGACCACAGGCAAGTTCTGTGTATCATCTTCATCTATAAAATGTCAATAATAAAATAACTTATTTTATGAATTCTCTGGATTAATAAGTGGACCAACAGCAGAGACTAGTACCTGGCTCATAGTAAGTACTCAATAGTTGGTATCTACACTATCAATGAAAAATTACTGTCATCAAATCATTATTCTCTTTCAGTATTTACCCATTGAAAATAAGATCTAGTGAAAAATGGAAAAGAAAAACAAGAATTGGGAATCTTACATACTATTTAATTGTTCAAAACTGTTACTACTTGTTCGTGTACTGTACTACTTGTTAAGAACATTTAAGTAAAACATACATTCATTCAACATTCATTAATAATCTTAAATCTTAGTTAAATTGCCAAAATTCCACTATTATAAAAATGTACAATTCCTTGTTAACCCTTTCATCTTGTTTTTCCTATTTATTAATGTTTTAAGCTATTTTTAATGAAATATTGTATGGAAAAAAAGTGAGGCTGTTATGTGTGGACTTGTGTTCTGAAATAGGTACTCCACAAAAAATTAAAAGCTAACACGGCCATTTTGAATAAAAATAAATACCTATACGAAACATCTTTCCAAAATTTTTTCCCTGAAAGCCTTTTTTGGACATATGGAGAAAAATAAATATTACAAAGGACCCAAATCTATTCCTTCCACATATGTTACTTTCACTGGTAATATGAGTTACAAGAAGACAAGTCCTACTATTTACTAACAAGAACTTCTTGAACAATTGTCTTCAGTAAGCACTGATTTTTTTCCCCCTCCTTTTAATCCAGGAAAAGTTGTGCTTTCTTTTTTTTCACCCCTTCAATGGGCTATGCAAAAAGTTTATTCCTTAACTGCAAAAGAAGCTCTAAGTTAAAAAAAAAAAAAAAGGTTTTTTTGATGTATAGCTCACTTAACTAGAACAGAGTGAATACACATAACATAATCAGCCATTCTATTTAGATTTTTAACAATCCTCTTTTTTGGAAAAACCCATAGCCATTTCTTTTGTCTACTTAGTAATATCACACTTGATGATACTTAGATGATCTATCAACACTGCGTTGGTGGCTGAGTGGTTTCAGGTTGTAATACACCTTAAGTGAAATTCATCTGCCATTTCCTCTCTTCATCAATAATGTGAATTACATCATAGATGTTTTAAGGAAACCATTTTTTTATGCTTGGTCATAAACTAGACTGTAACAATGATTAGAATTGAATATAAGCATTAAGAAGTCCCAAGAAACAACAGAGAGGAAGTATTTATTTATGTAGTTTAGAACATTAACACAATATTCCACTGTCATAGACCAATGCTGGGCCTGATGTGGCCCTTTTTCTGTTGTTTATTTTTCTATATCGTCTGAGTATCTTAACATTAATACAAGTATTAATTGGAAAACCCCAAAAAGCTAGATCGATACATATCTAAAGACTTCACATTTCCTAAAGCAGAATTACTTTTGATTGATAAATCCATTTCATCCAGTGTAAATTAAGGGCTTTAGCTTGGGAGAACTATGGGGCATTTTAGAACTATTCTACTAGTTTGGTGCCTAGGAGTTAGAAAGTTATCTTTCAGTCTAGCTAGTGGTTACTGTGACTGCTTCATGATTTGAGAAAGGGAACTATTACTGTAATTCCACCCCTTTAGTACAGAAAAAATACTGAGACACATCTTGAATACATTCAGGTAATTTTAGTAATCAGTGTGCGTTTGGAGAAATGCCTGCTGGTAGGAATGTCCAGAAAAAAAGCCATTCCAATGTCTACAGAAAAGCTCTCAAAACATATGCCTTCACTTATAAGTTTAGCTGTTATTTTTATGAAATAAAGTGAATTTTAACTTCGGTGCTCTGAAAGTCCAGTGTATCTAGCTTGGCCATGCTGAGAATTACAGTCAGGTGACAGCAAACACTTTAGTTGACACTCTTTTAGTTGAAGGTTCTCTACAACCTATTTATCTTGTCTTCATAGGTTGTGCGTAAAACCTGATGTTCTCAATCACTGTAAATAACTGCACATGTCAATATGAAATCTTCCTGGATCAGGCTGACACTCCTCTACAATGTGTGGTTAGAAAACACATGCTTGACCTCTATGAGCTTCATTCCTTCACTGTGGTTTATATAAAAACCTAAAATTGAGAGGTTTCTGAAGCAGCCATCAATTTTGCATTGTGAATTTATGAGAAGCTTCTCTCCAGGTAAAATAAAATGGTAGCCTAGGGCGTCTATCAAATGCTTTACACTATGGGCATTTATAGAATGAAATCAAATCTTTTTCTATAAAGGCATGCCTTATTTAATTTTCCAAAGAATAGACAGTAGGGGAAAAATTTTCTCTCTGAGTGTTTTGAAGCTTTTTTTCATAATGGGATAAGGTATACCCAGGCAGGTTATATTTAATTCTGCTTGGAGGCAGAAGGAAGGAGTGGATGACTTTTCAAGGGGCCTTTATGGCTTTGTTTACTTACAAATAAATCTAGATGATAGCATATAACAGAAGTATGCTTCAAATATGTGTGATTCCTGAATGACGCCAGGAAAAGAGACAGCTATTTTGGAATACCCAAACTCTTTTTCAAATTTTACTTATGCAGGTGGGTTACATTCCCCTACTATGCACTTAGCAGTATTTAAAAAAAAAAAAATCTCTAAAACACATAGGCCTTTTTGCCTGAGTTAAATTTGTTTCTTTAGCTGGTAAAGCTTTTCCTTTCCATATGGTCAGGATAGCTAATTTAGTTTGTCTCTGAGGTGGCCAACATTATAGTGTGGTATCATAGGATATAAAAATAAAAGAAGGTATGAAAACCTTATTCTAAAAATGAAATAAAAACAGATGGGACATACGTTTCTAACGTATTTAATTTGCATCGTCTTTTTCTCCTTTTAAAGTTCTTGTGGACCAATCTTGCAAAAAGGCAAAACAAACCCTAAACACTCCAGTTCCATGCCAGCAAGCTGCCAGGCTGATCTTTTTATCTCCATCAACTCCATGAAAAATCAACGAAAAGAAAAAAAAAAAATCAAAACCTGTGCATTTAAATGTTCTGAAAAATTTTAAAATAAAATTCTAAAATAAAATTCGTGGAGTATTTTCACTTACATACTGTGAAACTATTTCCAAGTGAAAGCATAGTCATCTGCAAGGTTGAATTACCCCAGGGAAACTAATGATGACTTTTTTCTGTCTCATGGGGATTACAAAGACTTTCCAAAGGTGACTCCAGAAGAGCATGCATGTGGCTGTCAATTTTAGTTTCCTCTCCAATCAATAGCTTTTCCTTTCTTTAATGCTGCCGTAAAAATTTCATCATTTACTCTAAGACAAAATCTCGTAAGTCTTGCTCCTAGAATCCTGATTTCATCAGATTTGTTCAATGTAACTTGTTTAGAAACTTACTGCATAATACCCCAGTGGTCTTATACCAGCTACCATATGTGAGTAAGACTAGGGCTGTGTGATGTCAAAGCAAATGAATTAGGAGGCAAAATAATTTAGACACATAATTACTGGTTTTGTCTGGATAACTGGCTTAACTATTTTTTTTCTCCACAGCTTCCTGAATCAACTTTTTAAATTAAAAAAAAAAATACTGGATGAACACACTGGAAAATTGCTTGAGAACTGCAAGAATTTGGCTCAAAGTAGAATATGTGACAAATTATTTTGTATACTTTTCATGTTTGGCACAATTACTTTTTAAAAAGCATTTCCAAGAGAGAAGGTTTAGATCTGCCATAGGGGTATAGCTGTTATTATTAGCAAGAGAGCATTTGCAAATATAATTCTTTTTCAACAATGAATTATTTTAATTTTATTACTAACCTCAGGAATACTTCCTTCATTGATAGCTATCCATAATTTTAATTAAAGATATATTCAAGTAAAAGTATTGACACATTACTCTTATCTGAATAAGCCAAGATACCTGTTGGAGTAAAATGTTTTATTATCTTTAATTTTACAGAAGAATATAAACAAAGTTAATAGATGCCATAAATTACTTGTCATCAGAATAAAACTTTGAAGTCCTCTTAGGCAAATACTCCAATAGTTCCACTTTGAAATAGCTTTATATATTTTAAATGTGTTCTTTTTTCTGTGCCTAGCATAATTGAAAAAAAATATTTAAAATGATTTAATCAATTACTGGAACAAGGTATTAAAATTGTGGGTTGATAAGCTTCTTTGGTCTCCTCAGCAACCTTGATAGATGTCTAAGTAATAAAATTTGTGAAGGAAAATAAGACTATGGCTAGAGTTACTGATAATTGGTATTTTTTTTCCCCACAATGCTGGATAGCTTAGTTTTTCTTTTCTAGAGTGAGAATGTTTACCAAATTTTATACAGTATGTAAATTTTATAAAGTTTATTGTAAAAACTTGAAAGTCAAGTAAATGCTTTTTCATCAGTGTCTTGTATCTGGTTCTGCCTTTTCCACAGAAACCCTTAAACCAAGAGAGCAAGCGAATAGTGCAGAAACATCATAGACAAGATCATAGCCCTGAGTGGTACTTTCAGCCTTGCAGGATCCTTGTAATTGCTAAAAGCTCTCAACATTTCCTTTGGAAACAAGGATGGGGAGAATCCTGTTCTTAGTGTTATGAGTTGAATTAGGTCCTCCTAAATATGATCTATCAATATCCTAACACCCAGTACCTTAGAATTTGACCTTACTTGAAAATAGGGTTTTAAAGAGGTAATCAAGTTAAAATGAGGTCATGAAGGTGGGTCCAGATCCAATGTAGCTGGTGTCTTTTTAAAAAGGAGAAACTTGATACAGAGACAAACACACAGAAGAAGACTATATGAAGAAACACAGGGAGAATGTCAGCTGACAATGAAGACAGAGATTTGAGTTATGCCACTGCAAGTCAAGGAAAGTCAAAGACTGTTAGCAATCCACCAGACACTAGAAGAGGCTAAAAAGGACTCTTTGAGGTTTCCAAGGGACTATGGTCCTGATGACACCGTGATTTCAGACCTCTAGCATCCAGAACTGTGAGATATTAATTTGTTGTTGTTTTAAGCTACCAGTTTGTGGTGCTTTATTTTGGAAGCCCTAGCAAACTAATAAATACTGTTGATGAAACAAGTGGCACAGACAAGATCATAGCCCTGAGTGGTACTTTCAATATCTCAAAAAAAAAAAAAAAAGGAAAGAAAGTAAAAAAAGAGGTCAGTATCTAAAAAAAAAAAAAAAAAAAAAGAGAGAGAGAGAGAGAAAAGAAAGTAAAAAAGAAAAGATAAAAAAGGAAACGAAATTACAGAAAAAGGAAAAGTCATAAAGGAGTGAACTACTCAAAATGCACATTGTCAGGAGTACTTTTGGAAACAAACTAACAACAAACAGACAAAAAAACAAAAAACAAAGGAAAGATACCAAGGGAGGTACAAAAAAAGATGGATTGCCCTATTTGCTAAGTTGAAAATCACATCTTATTTGTACCTTTTCCTCTTTACGCTTTTTACCTAACAGTCCAAACATTTCAAAATATGGCACAATGGGGAAAGAAGCAATTGCTAGGAAACACTGAAAACTGGAGAGGGACTTGGTAATGGTGACATCAGTCAGTTTCTGGGAAAATCAGGAAAGAAAGCTGGAGGATGGTCAGAGTGAGAGGGTGTCTGTAAATCACTGTGTAAACACCCAGGAACTGCTCCCCCAAAGTCAAGAACTAGTCAAGCGGTACCAGCTGTAAAAATGGAAGTGTGCAGGAAGTGGAGGATTCCTCCAACATCTGTTGGGGCCATTAAAAATGAAAAGTAAATCCAAACTGGCAATATAAAAGATTTATTTTTCTACATTAACCCTGACAGCAACTGCCAATTTTTTGCAATCTTTTGCCACACAAGTACCTTTCAAGGGGCGTAAGAACCAGTGCCAACAGCAAAAGCAGCAATAGGTGGAAAAATTGGGATTAAGACAATTTAATATTGATGGCAAGAATCCAATAAGATGAGGATAAAGAAGGGAATACGAGAAGTCAGAGCTGATGGGAATGTGTCAACTTTGCCCAGGAAAATATAATCATCTGGGGAGAATATAAATCTTAAGTGCACCTTAAAATCACAGGAGAGCCAAACAATTCTTTGTAGGGAATATTATACTCTGCAAAACAAAGAATTTGAATGAATATTATAAACTATAGTACAAACTAGAATTTGAGTTAAATGAAAAAAAAAAACTACCTGAAACAATATTCAAGTATATTAAAAATCTAAGGACTGAGATAATACATCTTTCCATGCTTTTAATATAGAAAGATATGAAATGATACAGCTCCCCCTAATTTATATCAAGGGTTATCTGTTTGCCCTGCACATTGCTAGGAGAAGCTGTGCCAAATCTTCCATTCTGCCTCCCCTTCTTTCTTAACTGTTTCCCAATTCTGTTTGCTAACACTGGTGTAAAATCTGCATCCCAGTGTCATGAGCCCACATATTTTGTCTCTTTGTAGTTAGTGTTTTTGAGTTTAAAGATGGAAGGAATCCTGGAGATCATTTACTTTAATGGCTTAATTTTATTTATACACAAAGAAGGAGTGGAACTATTTAACCAGAGGGAACACAGAGAGTTATGTATATAGGCTTTGGCCATCATCAGCCTTGGATCAAATCTGCCTCCACTACTTGCTCGACTGTGACTATCAAATTTCTCATTACATGGGGGCAATTTAACATATCATCCAAACAGGGACACTCTTGAGGGAGAAAGGGAGGAACTAATAATAAGTATGCTGGGACAACAGGGATAAAGCAGGGCTATTTCTGACAAACTATACTTAGAGTCACTTGTCAGAGTGATCTTGATATAATAGGGTCGATGTGAAGATTGAAAGAAACAATGTATGTAAAGCACCCAGGCAATCAAATCAATGGTAAGTATTATTCTAGTTATTAAGTGATTGGCTCATAGTCAGTCCAAATGTTTGCAATAGAGCCAGGATGGAAAACACAAAGTAACATTCTTTCCACTATACTACATTGTTACTTTAAACAGAATAGATTAAGTAGGAGGCTAATAAGAAGCAGAGTACTAACATATCAATATAATATATTAGTACTCCATATTAATTTACTTAATTTGTTTTGTTTATGCTCACATGCATATTCAAGTCTCCAATTAGATTAGATCTGCTCAAAGGCTATAACCAGAGGTCTGATGTATTCATCTTTATTCCTTTCTTTACCATTTTCTTTGCAAAGTGCCTAGTACAATGTGAATAAAGTAGGCATTTACAAAGATGGGCAATATTGTTCTTCTTGCTCTATTCTACTGCATTTTTGAGAATTGCAAATGAGCATCCAGTTCCTGGCACAATAAATATCTGCTTAATGGATCTGGAGTAAGAACCTCTTTAAAATTTATCTATCTGTATTGTGTCTTCACTTCTTTGGAAAAAAAAAACAATAGCCATTCTCTTTTCCTACTTAAGCATTTTGAACTGCATGTATTTACTCCAAAGAAGCAAATCTTGTCATTTAAACTCTGATTTTTTAAAATGAATTTGTATAACAATTTTTGGTTGCTCACCCCTCTCTAAAGTTGACAGTGTCTTTGTAGAAGACAAAAGCAATGAAGATTCAAACTAGAAAACTGAAAGGGGTTTTCAGGAAGCTAAAAAGCATTTTGTAAACCACACCACATTGAAACAGCAATGTCTGAAATGGTCTTATTAATGGTCAGTGTGGATCATTTCACTATGAATTGGAATTTAGCAATGATCAGCACCAACAGACAAGATGTGTGCTTGGAAGATAATTTCCTCATGGGGTTGTGCACAGACTGAATTCTCAACCCTCATTTCTGTTTATCCTTTAGTCATACACCTAGAAGACCTAAGACTTGCATGCACATAAGACAATCTTCTTTCCTTTAAATATACACCTATTTGGAAATTTAAACTTCCAAAACAATTCACTGAGGGTGCTGTGAATTTTTGAAATCTCCATTTTATTTAAAAAACAAAACCAAAAATCAACAACTTCATGGCACCAAGGTTCACTACATGTACCAAAAAATAGTGTGCCTATTCTCATCAATATTTTAAATTCTCCAACTTACAAACAGTAATGTTTATAGTTTATTTAGTGTACTTCTCCTATACAGTCAACTTTCAGTACTTCCAAGATAGATTAACAAGTTTGTGGGTGTAATTCAAGTCCTTGACTTCTAAATTTCCCTCAAGCAACTGGGCTCTACAGCATTTCTACTCTCTCTGGAATCTCTGCTAGAGAGTGGCAGTGAAGGGTGAAGAAGATAAAAGACATCAATCAATGTTTTTACTTTAAGCAGAGCTGGTAGAGGATAGTGTACAGCAAGATGTTGAAAAAGCTAGCTAAAATAATACTTCTGAGTAATTTGAGATTTTTTCATTGATTTTGAGTATATTATTTTCTCTAAAGTACTAAGGGTGACTATGGTTCTTTTTTAAACTACCCTGCTATCAATAAGGGAATTCAGAATAGGAAGGATAATGAGTTTGATAGACCGTATTACTATGTTGGACACATAAACTGGGAATTGACCTCAGTATGCCAAGAGGTAACATGGATGCATAACATTAATCTTAATATCAGACCAGATTTATAGAAAAAAATCTTTATTTCTTAAAACTTTAGAAATACTGTAATATCTGTTTAATTAACTGTTCAGTTTCTCCAGACTCAAGAATGGCTCTGAACTTCCAATCACCCACAAGTTATTTCTAGAAGATCTTAGAAATCATACTTCGTGATCTTATTTTTACATGTGCTAATCACATTAATCACTATTATCAGATCACCTGCTTTATTAAATTGAAACTTACCTCCCAAAGCCACACATCCAAACTCAAGTTTCAGGGGAAACCTCAACATTTTAATAAATCTCAGTAAACATAATATTTGCTTGTTTGTTTATTTGTTTGTTTCCTTCCTGCATTTATCTCCAAAGGCTATTTCTCAAGCTAGAGTTATCTACTCATTAAGTATTATGACATATTGAGTACATTAAATTAATTATTAATGTTTGACTGGAGATAACATCTTGGAATGTTTGTTGTAAACGGAAAGGTATTAGAGGCAGAATTAAACCATATATTTAAAAAGCCTATTTATAAGCACCACTCAAGGAATTAGTTTCAAAGAAAGTCTTCTTTCAGAAGACTGAAATATAAATGTACTAAGCTCATGAATGGAAAAGTTCTCAACAAACTCATGTTCTATTTTTTACTACTAATACCTTTAAATTTATTGCTTTAACATTAATAGAAAAACTCTTACTCAAACCTCTTTTACACTGTACTATTAATATAAATTATCATAACACTATGTAGCCATTCAATTATTTTTCAAAAAATATTTAGTGACTTGGAACTTTCCCACTCTAAATGTAGTGAGAGAAAATCAAAAAACAAAATTACCTACAGGATCCCAATTTATAAAATAAAAATATGTATGTAAAGTAAAATAATAGCAGAAAGGAAATGCATAACTCTACTATGTAATGTATTTCAGACTGAATCCTTTGGAAACAGTTATTTGCATTTTTTCAAAATTCTTCTGAAATTACCATGTGCTATGAAAGAATATTTTTCTTAATAACGAAAAGAGTAAAATTACTGAAAATGTGCTAACAATCCTTTAATATTCTAGAAAAAGGTTTTTTTCAAATACGTTAATTGGAACAAGAAAGTAGAATGAATACTCACTAACTCACTTCTGACATCAAAATTCTATTGTACTGTATATAACTTCATTAGGTAAATATTGGCTATACATAAAAAAGTATTTATTTTTTATAGGATTTTAATTTTACCCAAATGTTTGAGACACAGTTTATTAAAATTATTCTCTTTGAAAACTTTATTAGATGTTTTAGAAAATAGTCTATATATGCCATTTGTAAATGAAAATCCAAAGCTTGTACTTCCTCAGTAAGGGAACAGAGCCTCATTAATGCTAGGCAAGTGGATTGATATTCTCCAGTTTATTACTTCCAGAGTAAAACATTTAAAAGAGATTACAGGAACATATTTACCACTACCAACAATATAAAACATAGTATTAGGGGTTGACAATCTGACCTTTAAGTATACATGTATAATCTAGAGAGCAAAGAAAGAATGCTTTTGAAGAGTGGGTATGTTTTATAGAATTAAATATTCAATATTTCAAAAAAGTCAATTGGAAGTAAGTCCAGTTTTATCTTTTCTATAAGCTCAGAAAGAAATATAAAGGTGAGGAATTTGTAGCTAGAAGAAAATTGGGAGTAAATTCTAATTTTCATTAAATTAAATTATAATGCTAAAATATTATAATATTAGTGATAATGTTCCTATGGAATACCCTTTAAAAGCAACCTAGTAAGGACCAAATTTTCTAATGCTTTGTGTCAGCCTCAGTGGTACATGTTAAGTCCTCAGTTTTATTCCGTTTACTAGGTCTTACCACATAGACAGCTGAAAGGAATCAAAATTAATGAATTTCTCTTAGACCTCCTCATGGTCAGAGTTATGATTCTAGAAGTCCTGTTTCCACACAAACTTCACACCTGCCAGACATAGTAGGTGTTAATGAATTAATTCTATTGATCATGACTGATAGACTTGAACACTGTTCAGGAAATAGCATTTCACAGGCTAACAAACAATCCAAAGTAAAATCCCGATACACAAATTTATATAGAGTGTGCTTGCAATGAGGAATTTGGTTAATTTATTTTCCTGATTAGCTCTGGGTGAATGAAATCTCTCTGCTTTTCTGTCCCTGTAATTTAAATATATCTTTAAAATGTTTTAGCTCCTCTCTCTACTTTTAGCATCATGAAGGGTTGTATAATGGAATGTACCTGTAATAGTAAGAATCTTACAGTACCAGCAGTCATGATTCTAAATAGAAGTTCTGACTGTACTCAATGGAAAATGTAGAGGTTAAATATGTTAGAAAGGAGAATGAACACATATACACTGTAGGCCATACCAGATACGTGTTTGTTTTTCTCTTTGAATAAAGCATTTAATAATGTGAACTTTTTCTGTTGTCATTTGCCAACATATTTTCTTCAGAGCAGGGTTTGCTCTTTGCCAAAGCACTCCTAGCTCCAAGCAACCATCAACAAGAATAATAAAATCCATTTAATGAATGTTTGGAGAAGTTGGGTTCTTAGTTGGCGTTTCACTGCTGTTGCCTTCCAGAATGAACTCTTTAGAGCCCGAGTGTTGATAGAAGTTTTCAGTAGGAACACTTAACCATGGCAGTGTTATCAGCGAGTATGCTGTCTTTACCTTAAACCTATACAATTTCCATGGTTTCCTGAAAAAACAGCATCTTCACCTTTCATAGGGCAGTCTAGGATTTCATTTCTAAATCACTGAAGCTCTCAGGGAGGTCATGTCTTTATGCATGTCACCACTGGATACTCTTGCACTGTTGTTCTAACACCTAGTGAGCTGCAGAGTTTCCCCAACAACATTCCACATATGCAAGAGAGTATATTTTTCTTAGTTCATAAGTGCTTGGCAGAACTCTGACTCCCAAGGTATTTGGGCTATGTTGTTCTGAATTTTCATCACCAATCAGATTACTTACTTTCAGACCATTAAAAGTCACAAAAAAGAATTTGAGAAACTTGTATTTAATGGAGCCCTAGGGAGAAATGGCAGGATAGGAGGTGAAGAGAAGGGGAGAGACCAATGACATTTCTAAAAATCAGTAGGTAGAGAGCTCTGATTCTAGGATTGTGTTAGTAATACAATTATTAGTAGGGACACACACACATTCTAAATGTCGGTCTCAAAGTTAAATATATTATGTCACATATCACTAACTGTTTTGTCAAAAATGATTTAGAATTCATTTTAAGGTCCACATCTTTAATCAAAACATCTAGCCAAATTTCCTTTCTATCCAACCTGTTGTATATTCATTGTTTTATTTTACAAATTTGGATCCCTCTGGTGATTCCTTCCTGTAGTGAAGCTGTGAGGCCTTTTGTCTATTCATTTTTCTTTCCCTTTTGTGGATCAATTATGTTGGCACACATTATTAACAGTGTTACATTCTGACATTATGCAAATGGAAGAGCCATTGCATTTGTCCTGGAGAAGTCATTAGTCAGCTTTGGGAGCACAACACTTTCAATAAGTAGCTATCATGGCCATAAGAACGATTCTCTAGTTGAGCACATGAGAGTTTCCACTGCAGCCTGAAGAAGAATCAGGGAGTAGATTAGCTTTGCACAGGATCATGCAGGGTGGAGCACAGTGGGGAAGAAGTAGGGTGGGAGATTGGCAAGAGGAGGATTCTACTAATGAAGTCAAAAAGCGATTCTGTGTGAAAGAGGCACATTCTAGTAATAACATTCCATGATCCACTTATAATATTTTTACATCCTGTTTTTTAAAGTAAGAAATAAGCAATATGTTCCCTTTTAGGAAGTATGTTCTTTTTTACCCACTGGCTTTTACTTCACCCATTATAATGGCTTTCAACAACTTAATTTGCAGTGCCCTTTGCCAACTGTTTGAGAAGTAACAAAATTACAAATCAAGCTATATGTGATTAACAGGATAATTTTGCCTCATAGATATACAACATTTGGGATTTATTGTTATGGACCTATTTTTAAGAGTGAACCATGATTCTAATAACAGTTTAAACTTAGTAAAATAGATTTGCAGCTTTGCTAGGTCCAAAGGATATTTCTTCTATTTGGAATTTCTTGTTCATGAGTAACTTAATTATTATTATGTTTTACTCTTTCATCAGGAGACATTTTTTCTATGTTAATATTAAACTAAATATTCTTATAGTTAAATATTTTATGAGTTAAATACTTTTATTTAAGGGGAATACACCCCAAATTATATGCTGTATGACTCTCAACTCCTTCAATGCTTAGTTCAAATTTGATGTGCCCCCGAGATTTCCTATTCTACCGACAAAATTCTTTCATCTTATCATCCATGTTACTCTAATAAACCTGTTATATTTTTATGAGAGACAGCACATATAATGGTTAAGTCCATCAATTCTTGAAGCACACTTCATGGCTTTGAATCCTGATTCTGCTTCTCAGTACTTGTGTTATCTTGGGCAAGTTGCATTACCATTCTGTGCCTCAAGTGCCTTATCTATAAAATAGGGGTAACAGCAGGACCTAACTAATAAGGTTCCGAGGATTAGAAGAGTAAATATATAAATGAAGTTAGAAATTTGTCTGCAGTATAATAATTACTGTGTGACTATGAACTATTTTATACGTCTACCTATTTTTTAACCTGTAGAATCTTAGATTTTGAAAAAAAAATTATTATGGTTGATTTACAATGTTCTGTCAATTTCTGCTGTACAGCAAAGAGACCCAGTCATACATATATACACATTTTTCTGCTCATATTATCTTCCACCATATTCTATCACAAGTGATTGGATATAGTTCTCTGTGCTTACAGTAGGACCTCATTGCTTATCCATTCTAAATGTAATTGTTTGCATCTACCAATTCCAAACTATCTATATCTATTTTTTAATACAATTGTTTGCTTAAGCTTGAATCTCCCTCAACAGCCTACCCTTTATTTAATCCTGAGAATATATCATTTGTTCTTGTGCATCAAACTTTTCGGACTCTCTTAAAAGTTCTTTAACATATAGTAGGATTTTAATAAATGTTGACTGATATAGCATTGGAATCAAAGACTCCAAGGAGGCTCATGAATGATATTCAGGAATTCTGTAATTTGAAATTACTTATATGCAATTTTTTCTGAAGGGATTATTCATATCATTTATCAAATTCTTGATAAAATTATAAAACAAAAATTGTAAAGCAAGAATCTTATAACTGCTACAAGAATTTAAAAGTGTCCAAGTCCTTTTGGAATATGTAATCTGAAGTTTTTATATAAGAATTTACCAGAAAACCCAAAGTACTATGGTGTATTCATTATTTCTTCCATTTATCTTAATGTATCTACAGGCAATTTTTGAAATTAGAATTTATACACACATATACATGGGTTAACTAAAAAACTGGTGGTATTAGTGAAACAGAATACTTGATTTCTATTTTTGAGAGACTGATGGTATTTTTGTGAAAAATCAAAGGAATAAAATGAACTGTTTGAGATAAAGAATAAACTATTAAATCAGTTACTTCTAAATATACTCATGGCAACAGAACACACAAATTGAAAGCTTACATTGATGTTATCAGCACTGGTAGCATAGATAAACGATTGCTTAAGAGTAGACCATAGAATTATAACAAAATGGTTGCCAGAGAGTAATACCGGTTGTAATGCCACATTTCAATTAAGGAGAATTTTCTCAAAACAGTGGTTTGAAGCCCTGTCTTTCATAGACCTAGTAGTCAGGATGCCAACGTTAAGATTGAGACTGCACTGATCCTCCACACTTATTTTAAACTAGCCTTGATTTAAATATATATTTATATACTTACATCAAATATATATATTTATATCACATATATATGTATATATAAATAAAATAGTTGGCTCAGTGCCTGAATTACTACAAACCAAACCAAATCATATTGAATCTGTATACATTTCTTCTGCTTGCACTAATTTCTGTTGTGGTGTGTGTGCTTGGAATCTCACACAAACTCTAGAGATCACTGAATAATACATAAAATGCTTTCTTCATTGCTGGAGAAGAGATCCTCACCAATTGATCCTTATTGTTATGCGTCTTTCAGAAATCTATCCAATCAATGATATTTGAACTCCTTTTTACAAAAGCAGATCTAAAATAGGTTTCCATAGTGCCAAAGCACCACTGCACAATAAATAAATGAAAACAACTCCCCAAAAAACCTATTCTCCCAAATTAAGTACAAGATATTATGCAAATATCCTGATAGGCGCTTTGGACTAAGATATTTAAAGGAGAAAAAAAAGTAATGATTAAGGAAACAGGGCCTCTTATCTTGCATAATCTTTTGAAATATGAAAAAACTAAATGAACTTTTCACACTGGTTTACAGAATGCCAATGAAGACAGAAGAATACCTGAAAGAAAATGCAGTATTTTCTTTAAATATTATACAGCATCACTGAGGAAAGAAACCCAAATTTGCTGTGGGTATCTATGAAATGTGGGCCTAAGGAGAAGAAACTCAAGCCCCATTTTTTAGATGCTTCTCAGAGTTAAGAATTCCAAATAGTGTTAAATAAATATAATCAAATAACTCTATAAATGACATATAGGATGTTATGTAATTATGTAATTTCTCATAAACATCTATGCTACACAAAATTTCTTAGTGTATCCCGTAAGACATCAGAGCTAAATCAAATAATTTCAAAAGGTATAAGTATTTACAATTAATCAGTATGGCTTTTAATACAACAGACTTTTTGAAGTGGGCTGGAGTAATAGAAAGCAAGTATCCATATATAAGACACTTGTGTTATTATTCCCTAGGGTTCATATAGTTTACCTTTTTGGTGCATAAAGTAATGTACTTCTTTTGCACCAAATAAGAAACATTTGTTTAAGATCTACTTCTTATTTATCTACCGCCCCCCAAACAAGAGTACAAATGCCATATTATAACCATAATCCAGCAAAAATAAGCATGGGCTTTAGAAAAAGACTGATATGAATTCCAATCTATGAATTACAATCAAGCAGATAAATATTGGGAAAATTACACAACCTCCTTGACATTCAATTTCTGGGAGATAAAGGAATAAAATGTAACAGCAACAGTAATAATAGTTACAGTAATAATAAGCATACTTTCTCTGAAAGATTGCTGTATGACATAAAATAGTCTTTGTGAAGTACCCAGTAGAGTACTTTATCCCTAATATGGTCTCAATATATCACAATCATCATTTTACTGATAATAAATCAACAAAGAATGAATAAATAGTGTATTATATCTACAGAACAAATATCTGCCTTATTTACTGCAAATTCAACCAGCAATTATATTGGAAATTTTCCAAGTTTGGATGATAAAGTTGACCAACTCAAGTCTGTTAAAAATCAGTAACTCTGAATTACATGATTACCTTCTCAAAATAATTAATTTTTTAATTAATCAAGGGATTTTACAAAATTTATGTTACATATTTTAAAGATATTAAAATCCACTTTTAATTTCAAAGGTTTGTCTGCTTTGGGTTCTTCTAAGAAAAAGCAGAGAATAAATTTTACATAATTTGCCATTTTAAGGAAATTGGCATAATTTTATGATATTTACAGTCTTTCTCTGATGTGGTCTATAGTTCACAGAACCACAATTTAGGATAAAGAAGAGATAAAATATGATCAGTGAATACTATTTGAAGAACATAAGTACCACTGAATTAGATTATGGAAATGAACCAAACAATATACTATGAACATAGTTATATAAGATGCTTTCTAACATAGTATGCAAATGTGAAAACTGCATTTGACTTTGAACCAAATTCTGCCATTTTTAGAATTTACTACTATCAGTGTTCACTTTGGATGAATGTCTGTGCAACATTTTTTATTTTTGCAGGGGGCAGGGAGCTCCCTTGCTGAGTGTTAGGGAGTCTGGATGTGTGACTATTCATTTGCTCAATAAAGAAAATATTAATCCAATATTTAGTGATTTTTATTTTCCCAGTTGACCATATTTTAATTCAATCAATTGTTAACCATAATTCATTAACTACTGTCATAATGCAGTGGTGAACTAAATAGTCAGTGGAAACTGGAGACTCTATCTGGATGAAAGTGGACTAAATAGCCACTTCAAAGCTTGGCTTTTCTAATTTAAGTGGGTGGGCCCGAATTTTACAGAAAAATGTTGTCTCTCTTACTTTTGACTGAACCTATGCCCAGGGGTTTCCAAGTTCTCTTGATTGAACCCTTTAAATGACTCATATATTTTCCAATTGTTCCTTTCCATTTCTACCTTATTTTGGGGCTTCATTCTCTCTCATCTATGTTATTATTTTATCATCCAAAGTGGGCATGGTGCCTACAAGACCATAGTTTCTTCATCTATACTAGAATTCTCAGTTTAAAATCAAATCTGAGCATGCTTTTCTCTGCGTAAAATTTCCAATGACTCCCATGGAACTACAGGAAAATTCCAAAATTTTTAGTAAACATACCCTTATTTTTCACTTCATTTCCTGTCATACTTCCTGCTGAAGCTTACCTTTCAATTATAGCATGGAATAATGTTCTCTAAAGACTCCCTTCCCCCCATCTCCAGGTGGCAGTGTGTGTCTGATTCCTGGCTACTAAGCTGAGACATCATTTACCGGGGAGTCTTCCAAAACAATCTCTATGTCTCTTTGTTTCCGTCACAGGCAAGACATTATTCTATTTAATCTTACAATATTTATCACATTGCACTGTAAATTACTTGGTATAATTTTATTTATCCCATTAAAGAGTCTGCTTTTCAAGAGTTTCCCTAAAGAAAGTATATCTGGATTTAAATGTTACTTTATTACCTTCTTACATGTGTAAAGGCATAGACAAGTATGAAGATTAATTAAATATATATAACTTTCTCATCAGTTAAATATCTCAAAAAGGTCTAAATATATATCTTTTGAAATAAATCATAAATTCTACATTTTTGTAAAAAACTCTCCTTCTCCAACCTCAATTTAATAAATTATAATTAATTATATAATTTATATCTATAGTCCTTTTAATTTGTAAAATTAGCTTCTAATTATTTATTTAGTTAAACCCTGTAATGTGGCTGTAAAAAAAGTAGCTGACAAATTGCAGTACAGTGAATCCAAACCTATTTTTAGATGATTCAAATTAATGCTGTTTGTGACAAATATACAGTGGTTTATTTTATAAACCTTCCTAATAATACATGAAGCATGAATTAGAAATATGAAGGCATATTAAAAAAAGCAACAACAAAAATAATACACCAAACATATGAGAAAAGTGAAGTGAAATGGAGGTTGCAAGAAGAAACACATAAAGAAAAGACATAGAGAGGAAATGGAAAGTCCTAAAAGATAAATTAATGTATGCCCAAAGGCAATGAATGACATTTGGTAATAAATATACTGGAAATAAAAGTGGAGCCAATTAGTATGAAAAAGAAAATACAAAAATAATCAGGAATAAAGAAGAGCAATATGCAGGGTAAGCTTCATGAAATTCAAAATAGGATGTGAAAGATTATAAAGTGAAGTGAAGGGAGTACAAAATGATAAGAAGGGAAAAGTGACAAATAAAAGGAAAATCATGATAAAATCTTGATAAAGATAAATACAGTGATAGTTTTCAACTGTTTAAGGGCAAGAGGCCAGACCCTGGAAAAAACAGAAGAGATAATTTATTGACGGCAAAGGTAGAGGTACTGATAAAACAAAATTAATTTTTTTTCTGTCTCGGTGTCCAGAAATAGTGGAGAGGTTAACATGGCAAATACAGACATACATTTCTCAGGAGGTAGAAGAGAAATGCTGACAGAAATTAAGATTGCTATGGAATGCCTAATCAGCTGAAACCTTTTTTTTCTTCTACACTTCATTCTATTTGAAAACAAAAGGTGTAAGTAAACAATATTAATACTGCATCTTGGCTAATAATAATAAGCATTTTGGGGGTTGATTGCAAGTACCATGAAAGTGCCTATTATGGGAAGAACATAAACAACACCAAGAGAAATCCAGTAAACACCAAGGCTGCAGAGTAGAACTGAAAGAAGTTGATGAAGACAGAGAAATATTTAGGTCATGCTTAGTGTATTTTATTTTAATTTTCCAAAAGAATAAATAATTACATAACAAGAATTTTTCAGTTGGAGATTTTAATTTTTAAGTTATTTGAATTTCCATAAGCCTATTTGATGGATCTTCAAGTAATAAACTGAAACATAAAGATTGCACTTTTATAACATTATTTTGGAAAACATTAATCAAATTCTCTAAAGAAAATACACAGGTAAAAAACATGATGCTAAAATACAGTTTTGATGTTTTCAGTTTATTATCAACTCTACAACTTGGACCTTAAATTAAAGATTATTTTTCTTATCAAACTTTTATTAAATATGTTAATTATTGTTATTATGGATATGCAGTCTTGATCTCTATTATGCAGGTGTAATAGAACCTGAACTGAGACCTAAATTTCATATATATAAGAAATTTCTGAGATCCAAATTTTATATACCTATGAAATTTCTCATATATATTGTTTTTCTTTTTCCTTTTTAGGGCTACACGTGCAGCATATGGAAGTTCACAGGATAGTGGTCAAATTGGAGCTGCAGCTGCAGGCCTATGCCACAGCCACAGCAACATAGAATATGAGCTACATCTGTGACCTATTTCACAGCTTGCTGCAACACTGAATCATTAACCCACTGAGCAATGCCAGGGACTGAACCCACATCCTCATGGATACTAGTCAGATTCTTGACCCACTGAGCAACAATGGGAACTCCCTCATTTATATTCTCTAGTACTTGTAAAAAGGCAATAGATTCAGGTAGTTTGAATGCTATTAATTTGTTAACTAGAAAATAAGAATGTTCATATCTTTTTAATGGACAATCTAGTTGATCTAGCAAAGTATATACCTTATTAGGTAAAGTACTAGACATAATTGTATAGATTTTTCCACAATCTAAATTATTTTTCAGTAGTTTTACATAAAAAATAACTATTAAGAAAAATTGATTCAACATGTATATATAAAGGATCTATTGCTTGAAAAAAATACTATATTAGATGCTGTGAGGATACACAATAGGAATTGGAATTTAACACATGATAAGGAGAAGAACATCTATCTGTGCTGCTGTAATCAAGGTTGAGGAGTTCCTGTCTTAACTCAGCAGTTAACGAATCTGACTAGGAACCATGAGGCTTTGAGTTTGATCCGTGGCCTTGCTCACTGGGTTAAGAATCTGGTGTTGCTGCCATAAGCTGTGGTGTAAATTGTAGACGCAGCTCGGATCCCGAGTTGCTGTGGCTCTGGTGTAGGCTGGTGGCTACAGCTCCCATTCAACCCCTACCTAGCCTGGGAACCTTCATATGCCATGGGAGTGGTCCACGAAATAGCAAAAAGTCAAAAAAAAAAAAAAAAAAAAAAGATTGAGAGTGAAAACCACCATAAGAGAGGTTCAGATAAAATGCCTAGGAAATTTAAAAGAAAGAGATTTGTGACTATCCCCCTTCATTCAATTGATCATTCAAAAAATATTTCAGGATATTGAAAGATGGGTAAAAGACAGAGAGATGGGAATGTGGAATAAGAACTTCCCAGAAGAAGGAATCGGGAAATCCAAAACAAAGAAGTGGTAAGTGAGAACAGCTATTAGGTGCCTAGTATATGCCTGACACTTATATACCTTCTGTCATTGATCCTCAGAACATGCCCATTAAAGCCAAAAAATATTTGTGATGCTAATTCCACAGAATAAGTTATTTGAAAGGTGGGTATGCTTATTTGCATTTTATATACAAGGCAATTTAGAATTAGACATGTTTTCAAAAATCAGGCAAGATCCTTGAAGTCTTAAATGAGGAGGCATATTCAATTCTAGGAAGTTCTATCTTCATAATCCAGGCTCTTTCTATTAAATTATTGTTAGCATATATACAAAAAAAAATAAGAGTAAGAGATCAGAGGGGTGCGAAGACTGATGCAGATCATGACACAGAATCCTGAGTGCTTAAAATGCACAGTGTGCCCAGCTAGTATAGTGATATCCAGATGTAAAAACTATCAACCAGAGGAGTTCTTTTTGTGGCTCAGCGGTTAACAATCCCAACTAGGACCCAAGAGGATGCGGGTTAGATCCCTGGCCCCGCTCAGGGGATTTAAGGATCTGGAGTTGCCGAGCTGTGGTGTAGGTCACAGACACAGCTTGGATCTGACATTGCTGTGGCTGTGGTGTAGGCTGGTGGCTACAGCTCCGATTGGACCCCTAGCCTGGGAACCTCATCCTGAAGGTACAGCCCTAAAAAGTAAAAAGCAAAACAAAAAACAAAACAAAACAAAAACTACCAATCAGAAAGTAAGGAATAGAACATGGAATCAAGAATTTGGAGATTTTAATCTGAAAATTTTTAATCTGTCAGATTTCTTTAAGACCAAAGTGACAGAACCTTGGGCCAAATGTTTGGGAATTCTTTTCAAAAGCATTTGCTGAGTGCTTACTCTATCCTAACAGATGCTCTGATTGGCATCTTAGTGACTTTTTCTCTTATGGCTGGAGTAGAACAGAAGACAAAGATGGAAAAAGAAGTAGTCACAAGAGAAGACAAAATGTAGAAGCTAGATGTCATAGGGTTTGAATAAAAATTGGATAAGTTGTCTTTTATACTACCAAAAACTTCAGAACTTTTACCCTCCTTATCCCAGCACGCCATATCCTCTGTAATAGAAGGCCCAAAGAATACCATTCTAGCCTTACTTCTTGCCCTCCAGTGCCTCCTTTGGGCTAAAACTACTTATCTAAACTGATGCATATACCCCCAGAATAGTCCTTGCTATACCTTGCTCAAATTGTTATTTTTCCTTGAAATGCCTTCTCCCTCCCTCCTTTCTTTTCTCCCCTCCCTCACTCCTTCCTGCCTTCTTCTTTTTTTTCTTTCTTTTCTCTTCCTGTCCTCTTGTTCTCATCCTGCTCCTTCTTCTACTGTTGCACAGGGTAAATTTCTGTGCATACTTTAAATCCAAGCTTTCTGAATATTGTAATACATTATATTATTGATCCATCATTAGGGCATAACTCTCTCTTCTGAATTTTCTTAGCATTTATTTGGTACTTAGAACTTTTTTTTTTTCCTTCACCCAAAGCATATGGAAATTCCTGGGCTAGGTATCTAATCCAAGCTGTAGCTGCAACCTATGCCACAGCTGCAGCAACCCTAGATCCTTAATCCACTCTGCTGAGCTGCAGATCAAATCCACACCTCAGCAGCAACCCAAGGCACCACAAAAATAACATGAGATCCTTAACTCACTACACCACAGCGGAACCCTATAATATCTTCAATATAATTGCCTTTTCCCTTGACAACATAATGCTCATGTCTTAATAAATATTTCCTGAATAAACAAATGGTGAATTGGTGAGGTTTTGACTTGAATCATTTCTATGGGAAAATAAAATAATTTCCAAGTAAAAGTTCAAAGTAAAACATGAATTTTCCATAATAATACAAGAAGATTAAAGTGGGTTCTGTGTCTAAAATAAACCATGTAATCTTATCATAGGCTAATGTTAACCAGGAACTGCTCATTAAGATTTATGAGATTAGAAAGACAATCATTCATAAGTCTGTTCATGTATGTAATGGACAGCCAATTGTTTTGTCATTTATACTATTATTTTCTCTCTCTCTTCTACTTCCCTGGCTTTTTATTCTGGTAAAAAAGTAGTTAAAAGAGAAGATTTGGTTTCATCAGCAATTCTTAGCGCAGGTCGGCACCAAACACTTTGTAAAATCTTTCTCTGCTTTAGCAATCCATTTTTTTTTCTTAATATTTGCTCATTGATACAACCAATTACTCTAAAATTTGAGACCAAAGACATAGCAACTTTTATTCTTCATTTATTAGTAGCAACCCTCAAATTTATGAGGTTCTAAATTTCACTCATTCAAACTAGATTTTCTTTGTGATCCCTATTCATTTATCTAACATGTATTCATTGGGTTTCTACTGTTTGGTATCCAGTTCTAGGTGCTCAGGATACTGCAATGAACAAGATAAGCAAATCTCATGCTCTGATTAAGTTAGCATGTTAGTAAGTTTAAAGAAGATACATGAAAAATTGATTAAAATACGAGATAATGATATGGTGTTTTGCAGAGTACTAAAATACTGCAACGTGGTAGCAAATAACTAGGTGGTCCTTTTAGAAATGGCAGTTAGAAAATGTCTTGGCAAGTAGGTGAAATTTGAATGACAGAGAGAAAGTAAACTATATGAAGATCAAGAGCAAGAATCTTCTAGACAGAGGAATCAGCAGGTATACAATCTGCAGGGCAAAGCTGAGTTAATATGTTCAAGAAGATAAAAGAACATTATGGCTGAAAAAAAAGTATAAAGAGGAGGATGGGATGAGATAGGACCAGCACCTTTGGAAGAGGGTGCATCATGCAAAGTGCATTAAGTCAAAATGAGTTATCAATATTTTATTCTAAATAGAATGAAAATTATTGTGAATTTTGAACAGATAAATGTTATGATTTCATTGACGTAATTTAAAAATTGCTCTGGCTGCTACTGAAGAATGGATAATAACAGGGCTGGAAAAGAAGGCTAGTAACCGAGATTATTACAGCATTCAGAGAATGACAGTGGTAACTGGGACCAGGGTGACTTAACAGAGATAGAAAAAGGTTTGTGCTTTCAGGTTGTTTTGATGTAGGGCCAGGAGGTCTTATGGATGATTTCAATAGTTTGGGTTTAAACAGGAATCAAGAATGAATCCTAGATTTTTATCATGAACAACTAAGTAGTTGGAGTGGTTTGTTTATCCTGACGGTAAATTCCAAGAGAGTAATAAATTTTGTGATGAGGAAAACAAGTATTCTTGTTTTTGTTTTGTTGGTTTAGGATACATAGTAAAAATCCTAATGGAGACATCAAAGAGGCAGTTAGACATACAAGTCTAGGGATCTGTGGTCTAGGCTAGACGTAGAGATTTGCATGCATGTGGCGCATGGAAAATAATTGCAAACCATGATTTGGAATGAGGTCAACTAGAAAATTGTAGATATTAAGGATATAAAGGGGTCAAAATCTGAGCCCTGAGTAACTACATAAGTAAGAGATGGTGAATAGGAGTCAGAAAACTAAGACAGAAGATGTCCCTTGAGACTATTATGCTAAATAAACTAAGAGAAGATAATTCAGAAACAGAGAAGTCAACTGTGCCAAATATTGCTTTTTGCTACACAATAGTCTAGGCCTTGGAAATACTAAGAGGAATATAACATACTTCTGGACTTAGAGCTGATATTCAAATTGGGTAGACAGAGAAACAGACAATTTCACTCAAAGTGTAACTGCGATAGTTCAGGTACTGCTGCGAGCACACAAGGACATGTCCACCAAGATTTTGAGGAAAGCATTTAGGAATGGGCTTTTGCAGGGCAGGTCATCAATAAAGAAGACATGAAGGAGTTTGATGGGAGAAAAATTAGGGGATGTAGCTACAGACAGCATTCCTAGTAAACAGAATAGTTTGTGAAAAACCAACAAAAGAAGAAAGCACCAAGTTTGGTTAACTGTAGGTGTGTTTCCAGGATCCAAAGAACCTAGATGCAGCACAGGATGTAAGGCTAAAGAGATAAGCAGGGGCCAAATTGTGGACAGCTTTGAAAGTTATAGTGTAGATTTTGAACTTTTTTCCTAAAGACTATGAGGAGTCATTGAGCAATTATGAAAAGTAGACAACTAGGGAAGCAATTTGCATTTTAGAATAATTTCTCTGGCAGCCAGCCCCAGGAGTATGGCTTAAAGTGAGTAAAAGCTGCTATGAATATTGTTTAGGAACCTGCAGTAGAAATTCCATCAAAAAATGACAATGTACCTGAATGAAAAAATAAGTAGAATTTTTAAAAATCTTACCTATCAAAGTTCACATAGCTTATAAAAGATCATAAACAGTAATAATGGACACTATTTAAGATAGAGTGAGTTTGAGCCAATAAATGGAGCCCCTTAATTTGGAATTTGGTTTGCAAGAACTGGTAAATAATTCTGGACAGATGTCAATATGGAATCTTCCATGACCATTAACAAATAGACCTATACTTTATGCTTCACCCAAGAGATGCAAATTCTGACAACCTAGTCATTTCCCATTCTATAATAGGTTATTTTCCATTAGAGTAGTATTCCCTTTTAAGGAGATACAGAGGTCTCTCAATGTTTGTGATAATGATGATAGATAATATAATCATTATTTGGAGGCTTTATATACCACAGAAGAATTGGCATATGCCTTTTTGCAGTGTAACAGATGACAGACATATCGAACTACTGGAGATTCAACTAGAGTTCAGAAGCCATCTCCAAGGATTTTAATAAAGTGAATTTCTAATTCAATCTGCACTACAGTTTTTTGATTGTGTAGCTCTCTTTTTCTACTCATTTTCTCCCTAGTTTCCTCTCTCTGTAATTCTGGGACCTTAGAGTTCCCCAAAATATGGGACTCATGCATGGGACATGGCAGTGGCATTTCTCATGGCATTGTTCTGAGACATGGGGGAATGTTACAAAATTTTGCTTGGAGGCCTATATTTGAAATGTTTTCCATTGTTAATGTCTCAATTTAATTTGGCCCAAATGTGTTTCAAATCATGTATCAAAAATAATGCAATGAAAAAATTTAAATATAAAACATTAGGAACCCATATAAATATTTATCCTGTTAACTGGCTTAAAGCATTGCCTGAACCACTTCTTCTCCAATTAATCATGTATTTCCTTCCTAGAGACATCATCTGTACTGTGCTACACACTGATACTTAGCTCTTCTTTATTTATCTATTCAGTTTGTCTCTCCAGCTTCACAAGATGTTTTGTGGGTGATCAATATGTGAGAAATCACAAGGGAAACGCTATCATTGTATAGATGAGGAAACTGAGGTCCAGAAATATAGATACCTTTATGCAAATCCAAATCTCCTGTTTTTAAGTCCAACGTCTTTGTTTAAAACTTTTGAAGGGAGAGACTACAAATTTTACTTCTTTGTATTGTCTTTATCTCTCAGTAAAATATCTTACATCTTTTTTGGCCATACCCACAGCATATAGAAATTCCTGGGCTAGGGAGATCAAACCTGCACTGGAGCAGTGACCCAAACCATTGCAGCGACAAGGCCAGATCCTTAACCTGCTGCATCACAAGGAAACTCCTGATTTGTTAGTTTTCAAGCTTCTGTTGCCCATAATCTTCTAGATTAATCTTCTTATATTAACAGAAAAGTGTTTCATAGGAAACTTGAATTGTTAGCAGTAAACTTTAATGTTTTCTTTTTTTCTGTTCTTATATGAAAGCAAAAATCATATTAAATATATCTCTTCAGGCCTGCTTGAAAGCCTATGAAATTATCTCTCCCTCAGAAAAAAAATAGGTGAATGTAAACATCATGAGATACATCTTCGTTTTAGGTTTGAGGGTGAAGTGATGACCTATTCTATGATGCAATTTATAGCAAAACTTTCCTATTAAAATCAGGACAAACTTGTAAATATCATTATATTTTAGAATTTACTTTTCTGATATAGAGTAGGAAAAAAGGAAATTTAAAAATATCATGCATATTTACATATGGATAAAAGCTACATGTAATATTTATAGAAGGTATTACTACAGAATATTTTTGCTGTTACATCTCCTTTTATAAATATCGACCTGTACCTATTCCATAATAAGACATGTTTCTTAAATTTTAAGGTGAGACAGAGAAAAGTGATTCTACATTTTTCTTTGCTTATTATTTTATACCCGTTTCTTGAAGAAAACAGTATTATCAGGAAAGGACATATTGAGGGATGGGGAGCACCGGCAAGAAATGAATTCTGAAGGAGATGCACAAAAAGAAGGAAGAAAGACATTTACTAAGTATAAATAAGAATGCTAAATACTTTCCAAAAGAGAGGTAATGAAAAAAAAGGAGCAAAAGAAAATAATGTAAGGAGTTGATGATGATCCCAAAGTGGAGAGCTCAAGTTATTCATATAATATATAGAAAGAGAGAGAGAGGGAGAGAGAGAGAGAGAGTATTGGTAGCATTTTATCAGCTTGGGAAATGTAGGTAATGCAATGGACTGATGATGGTGTAAGAAATTTGCTCAAGAGAATGAACTTCAATGCAAGTATGCATAAGAATGATTTGCAAGAAGAAAATATCGCCTAAGTGAATGAAGGCCATGAAAATTCAGCAGAGAAAACTGAAGTATTTTAACGCACTAAGTAGACTAAAACATGTTTTCCAAAAATATTTGTGATATATCACCAAGCATAGTCAGATTTTGTTTATTCTGATATCATTATTATGTAAATAGTACATGTTTAAGTCAACCACACCCTAATAAAATATGTTGATATCTTATGTATATTTTGTTTTATATGAACTGCGCCACGCTTTCAATTTGCTAGATATGTATGCATTTTATCAGTTTTTTCTTTTTTTTTTACATTAGACAGATGGCACTTACTATCCCTTTTATTATAAGTGATTAGAATTTGGCTACCCACTCAATATTTTTATTTTGTCTTTCTAAGTTATAATGTCTGTGTTGATGATGAACCCCATTCACACATACAAAAACATACATTTACATGCATAAGTATCATATTGTATACAGAAAAAAATTAACTATAATCATTTAATACTCTGAAAGGAAAAAAAAACTTATAAAGAGGAGCATATGTTAGTATAGATATAGATGTTGCATAGCTATGCATTCCTTATAGAAGGTAAATATTTCATACGTGTAGAATGTTTATAAACACGTATGAAACATTTTCCTTCTATAAGGTCCAGGTTTATAGAGAAAAAATATGCTTTTTCCTATAAAATAAATGCTTCCTTTTTCCTATGTTTTTATTTTATATATTTCCTCTCAATCTCAAAAATATAATTCATTTCAAATGTATATTTTGCATAATGGCATATTAATTGTGGCTTTTCATTATTGGTTTTGATGATTTTTGAAGATTTTTGTATTTAGATGGCATACACATTTTCAATCATGTCTTAATTACTTTTAAAAATGCTGCACTGGCTTAGGGACAAGACAGATAACTTGTTAAGCATTTGAAATTTCTGAGCTGTTTTCTCAGTTCTGGCAGTCACTACCCAAGTCCAGATTGTAACCTCCTTTCTGCCTCCAAAGCCTGCCTTGGCTCCGTGTCCAGTGAGGGATTATGGATTTAGCAAGGAAGGTAAGTGTGACTACAAGCATTGGCTCACCATCTGCTCCCCAGCAGAGTATGGGCCAACCTGCATCGCCTGCAGCAAGACCAGGGCACTGTTCTCCAGCCAGCCCCTTTCCAACCTGGCTCAAGACACACATCACATTCAGTCAGATGATTAGGTCTAAGTAGTCCATATGTAACAGAATATTTTTCCTAAATACCAAAATGAAAACAAAATGAATGCCATTTTTTCATTCTCCTTACTCAATATATCAAGTTTTACACAAATAAATACTCTCTTAAGGTTTATGCAAATTATAGAAAAATAAAACTATGCATTATTTAGCAGTTCTCCTATTTCAAGATCTAACAGACTTTATTCACAGCATGTTTTTCCCTAGTTTATGCTGGCCTTCTTTTCTGATTCGACTTTTTAATTCATCTTTTTAAATTATTCCTTTTTAAATCATTATCTTATGTGTCTTCATAGATTTTCATGTATTAATCTATTATTAATTTTTACTATACTCAACTTAATCTTAAATTGTTTAAAGCTCTTTTAAGCGTAAACACTTGCTTATGTTTTAAAGATAGCTTGTACTTTAACATTTTGCATATTTGATCCAATAGCCTAATTCAAACTTAACTGTCAAATAAATTATAATTTTATTATGGGCATTTTATTCATAGAATAATCAAGCAATGAACAAGGAAGTTAACCTTTGAGTTCAAGAATCAAGATTATTTTTCAGTTCTCACGAATTAAGAGATTTCTAGCCACCTACATTAATACATTTTCTTTCTTGAGTTTATCAATAATACGCTATTACACATTTTTGTATTTTGTTTCAGGTCAAGTGTTTTTTTCTTTTTTAAAGATTTCCATAAATAGCAGAAAAAAACATGCAGTTGAAAGTAGCTTTCTGCTTCCTTTAGCCCTGTTGCTGATTTGAGCACACAGAGTGAACATGAAAATAAGCTGAACAAACATCTCACCCTTTTTACTTAAACTGTTGTCTGCCTGACTGCTGAATGCACACAGAAAACAATCTAAAATTGTATAACCCATAATACAGTATATTAAATTACAACATTGGTCAGTAATGGAAACTTATTCCCAGATATGAATTATTTACAGCCCATTTAAGTAATCCATATTCAGGTGTGGCAATGAAAAAAAGTGCAACATAAATCTTTAATGCTGACCGGTTGAGAGAGCAGAGCTGAGGATTACAGACATTTTAAAGGAAAAAACTAAACGAATTGATATAGCCTGTTCAGTGGCTTACTGCACCAGCGTGCTAATAAATTGACGGATGGTGTGTCATGGGTAGGAGTTGAAATCCCAGCATTTCTAACTAAGGCGAGATCTAATATCAGACTACCAAAATAAGGAGTTTCTGGACCTGGTTGTCACAGAAAACAGCCTGTGCATCTTATTGTATATGCAAGTGTTCAAAATATCATATTTTAACAGGAAAATCCATGAAGGATTTCTTTTTTTAATTAACTCAGTAACTGCATTAGTAATTTCAGTGAGCCACATAGATGGTCTTACAAAACAGAAAGGGTATATTAAAGGTAAGCCTTTCTTTTTCTTTTTCTCCGAGTTGGGGCCAGTGCCTTATTCTGGGAAATAAACTTATCAAAGAAATCCCTTCAATCCTGTTTTACATTTCCATAGTATATAGAATAGAATTCATCAACAAACTTAAAGGGGGAAAAGAAGCAAATGACTTCTGGAGTGTTTCACACTATTTTTTATACAGACTGTGCAAGTTGCTAGCTGCTTCAAACTGAAGTATAAAAGACCATGGGTGGAGGGAGGCTTTCACATGGCAATTTCTTTTGTTTCCTGGAGCAGTACCTATATTAATTCATCTTACAAAGATCATTGCTCAAGAACTAAATTTTGCATATATTAGAAAGCAGAATTAGCATTGCACTGTGTACAACATTCCACGCTAACTTCTCTCCAAGCAACCATTAAAGGTCATGTTTTGACGACTGAATGGCATGTCGGCACCTTGGTCCCCTGGAGAGGCATTCCCCAGGTACATGCAAAAGGTTATTAAATTACCTTCCAAGCAACACTATCTCTTTGGATGAAAATAATTACAGGCTTTTAGAGGCATCAGAATGCTTTCTTTCTTCTTTCTTTCTTTTTTTTTTTTTTAAATAAGATGAAGATGCAGTACCTAATGACCATTTCTGTGTGTGACTCATATAGCCTGTCAGCAGTGACAGGACAAATGAGCGTAATGGCATAGCTTAAAGGGGAAAGGTTCATTTTAAATAGTGACAAATAATATTTAAATGGCATTGTTGGAGACCCATCATGCTCGTAAAATGTAGTTTGTATCTCTTCTTCATCCTTTAATTTCATCACTGTCAAATGGCATTAGCTGTTAACATGCAACATCAGGTGCAGATATAATTTTTAACTGTTAAATGTGCCCATAACCAAACATAATGTATCTTGATTTTTTCCTGGTTGTTTTGGGTTTTTTTTTTTTTAATAGTATAGGGGAACTCATTCCATAATTCAAAAACATGTATCTAAGGGATTTGATTCTAAAAGATGACTTTGCTAGATGGGTAAAATAATAGCTTTAAAATATAATCCCTTTAATGTTATTTCTTGTTGTCAAGGTTCAAAAATGGAAGTGACTTAATTTTTAGGCTAAATGTAATTAGCAGATTGGAAGTATCATGGGCAAGGTCACTGGATGTAGTAATTTAGTCAAAATAGTCACGGGTAAACCAATAAAATGACATGTATATTGTGTATACTTGGAGTAAACTGGTAAGCATAAAACAGATTCTCTTTTGAAGCAAATGAATGACTTCAAAACACATATTAAGAGTGAAACATATCACTCCAAAGTGATATTTTTCTATTCTTTGTCTTATTATGGAACTTGAACAAAGTTAACTGAAAGTCAATTCCATCTTTTAAATTTTCTTGAGATAATACAGTGCCATAATGAAAATACATGAAAATTAGTAACCACTCAGTTATCCCATGCACAGAATTGCAGTTCTAATTTCAAACTTTCATATAAAGCCTTCTAATTCTTAAATATTTTTACACAGCTTCATCACTTTTATTGCTACTTTATTTTCAGATCACTTAAGCCAAAACTGGAGACAGTTTAGGTACCTTTGAGTTGTTAAAAGTTATAGCCAATTTTCTGAAAAATTATACCAGCTAAAAACACAACATTAAATATTTACCCTGTTGGATGTTAAAAAACGCTTACAATGAAAAATGTTCACATATTGACTATTCAAAATGGCCTTCACTTTGAAATTGTGAAATGGAAGGGATTGCAGATGTACAAGAATAAATATAAAAACAAATGAGTTGACTTGAAGTGTTGCCGGCTTTCATAAACATGCTACTGCAATAACATGTGACATTAATATTTAATTACAAAAGCACTGCTGCAAAATCTTTGAAATTAATGTTTTGCAAAATTAACATTCAGTGCACAGAAGCAAAGTCGTTCCAGGCGCGACTGTGATTAACAATGCCATTCACTTTACATATTATATTAATATATTATTCAAGCTACGAATTAACACCTCCTAATTTAAATAAGGTGCTACATATCATGATGAGCTAAAATGCTTTTCTTAAAACGGCCCGTCTGATTTTAAGCAATCTGTGTTTATCATTTAATATTTTGTTATTGAATACTGTTCTCTGTAAAACTCCTTCTACTTTAATTTCAAGCCGAGGAGACCTCATTAAACTGGTGCCTTCCGTTTCTAGGATTGTTAAGCCATTTGAACCATATTTTGTTCGCTAGCTAAGCCAGCAGTGCTGAAATACTGCTGTGTGTATGAATGCGTTCTGAGGCAGCCATACTTCTATTTCGAGGTTCTAAGGGATCCTTTCAAGCAACATGCTTCTTTGCTTTCAATGAGGCACTTGCTTACACAAATATTGCCACTATCATTGTGTCACAGATTTCTACATTTTTACTCTGAGGTAAGCACAGTTCTTTGGAAGGCGGAACTGCAGTTTCCAAACTCTGCCTCCCATATTCTGAACCATAGAGCTCACCAGTTTTTTATGGAAGTGTGAAGACACATGGAGATGATAGGAATTTCTTGTTTTAATCTATGAATGTGGGATAATTTTCATTCTCTATAGGACTTCATTCATCAGGAAGTAGTTCAGGAGGCCATTTATATTTTCCTGAAGCCAATGAAAATGAAGAGTTCTTATTTTAAGAAAAATAATACCAAAGCAATGAAAGCACAGCAGAGAACATCATTTTTGAGCCTTAAATGCTTGTTCTATCATTTCAATTTTGGGGCACCAGACTTTAATGGTAATTTGGCTACTGATGTTCTTGAACTGAGAAACAAGGCTAACATTCCAAGGAAATATTTATTTAGCAATAAGAATCAATTAAGATGCTTCAGAATAAGTTCAGTATGTTTTAAAATAGTTTCTAAGTTTTATTTCCTTAGTTTTTTAATCAATCAACAAATGGCTACACCCATTTTATATAAAATTCGGTTCCTGGAATAGAAAGATTTAGATCACTGGTTTAAGTTACAAACTCATAGGCCGTATTTCTGGATCTCTCTCTCATGTCATAGAATTCCTAGTCAGGTTCTTAATTTATGTAACTGAATAAGTAACCACTTTGAGATTCTCAAAAATAGAAAGATGTTTATAAATGCAAAACTACCTTTACACCATAAATTTAGCCTAATACCTGGGCTGTGGAGGCCAATAGGATGTTTATCTATTATTTGATGGGGTATAAATACACTGTTGCACTTTCCCAGTTTGCTGGAAAACAGCAAAACTGTATCGCAACAAGTTTCTCTTAAAGGCCCAGCCTCATCTTGGTCTTGCCTGAATGTCTCTCAGTTCTTGCTCATGTGCCTTCTAAATTTTCAAAATGCATGAGGATTTCTTTTTGAAAAAGAATGTTTCCTTAAATTATTTTATAAAATTTGGTTCTGATTCAATGTTATGTGTCATTTTAACAGTACAAAAATCCTAATTTGAAAATGTATAGTATTTATTAAAGTAAAATTTGATCAAAATGGTTTTTGTATTAATAATGAGGGAATAAAACTTTCAAAGATTGTTATAATGAACTAGGTAAACATATTTTAGACATCCAATTAGCAGATTCCAAGAATGAGAAAAAAAATTTGAATTTTCAAGATGATTCAGATTATTTATAAGTGATCTGCCTACTCCTCTCATGAGAAACAATTCTTGAAACAATGCTTTTTGAAGTGATTCGATAACTATATATACAATTTTAAAAACTTAATTAATGAAACAAATAATTTTGTGCAGGACTTCTTATATTCTTGCTTAACAATTAACATGTATTGTTACTTCTATGAGGGTACTAGTGCACATACATTTTCTCAGACTTACTCGGCTTCAGGAAGACCATAGCCACATTTTAGAAAATTACTACTCTAAAAAAAAATGCCAATCACAGGTGGTTGAAATTAGCCACCAAATACCTAAATGCTTTGAAGATAACCATTTTAAAGATCATTATTTTATTTCAATGACTCTAGAAAGTGAGAAAAGGCAAGTCTATTAAATGCCTATTAAATGAATCCTAAAAATGTAATTTTCTAGTAGTAACTTCTTGAGAAGTTGGTAGTTCATAAAGAAAACTCTTTGTATAAATGTTTCCCAAACTATAAATGTCTTTGGAAAATATACCATAAAAACCTTAAAATCACAAATATGTTAGGATATTCTACGCCAAAGGCAAGAGGGAAAAACATTTAAAATTCTACAACACAATGTAAATCGAAAACACAAAGGATTGTTGTAATGATGACTGGAAGGTGGGACAAACGGGGTTATTTAGGGTGAAGTTTTGTCTTAATTCTTGATGAATGATGTCAGTATCTAACAATTTTGCCTATGGTGATGAATTCTGGGAAACCCACACCTGTTGAGTAAATGTATGCTACAAGGGTAAACTTCTGAGTGTTCAGAAATTTGGCCATATTATAGATAAAAATATTATAAAGAGACTCTATGTTACTTCTATGCCATTCTCTGTTACCTAAGATAAAAAATATCATATTTCTAATTCTATGTCATATTACAGCAAAGCTCCAAGGTACCAAAGTACTTCATTTCCTAAATGCCACTTAGCAGTTAGTTCAATCTTACGATGTAGACATAAGACTGAACAATGGGGAATCTTCTGACAATAACCCTCCTACTGATTAATCAAAAGTAACTACAAGTGCCCAAATCTGGACCACCATTACAGTCATCACATCACATATCTTCCCAGATTAAAAAAAAACCTTTCCCCATTGAAGAAATGGACCCAAGCAACTAGTGAGTGAACACCTGAATCGAGTCATGCTCATCATGGCAAACTACATTGATTTAATCATTTTGCTTAATGAATGCAGAATTTGGTTAATGGTATTACATCCAGAAATTCAGTAGTCTTGCTTTCTCCTTTTCCCCTTTTCCCCTCTTCATTCAACTCCTTTCTAGGTGAAAATCAGCTCTGAGGTACCAGTCATTTGTTGGGCAATTCCCTGATGACATGAAAGCATCCAATGGAAGGATGTGCCTTATCAGAAACTTGTACCATTCAGATCCTTTAAAATACTTTTCGTAATAATTGTTTGCTTCTGGTTATTTTACATTAAGACAACAACACAAAACTATAGGAACTGACCAAGTCCTTACAGATGCTAAGTAACAAGTAAGTATTCATATTAATGACCTACTTTTTGCATTTTTTTACTACCAAAAGTCTATGCATAGTTATCTGTTCTTAAACTGTTAACTTTAATAACCATGGCACATTTACTGACCTGATGTCTTCAAATTTCCTCTCACAGAGAACCTGATGACCATCTGGGCACAATATAAACCACATACTTTCAAATAGGCTTTATATACACACTATCGCATAATGGATATTTTAAGAAAGCCCAGTAAGATATTTAAAAAGAGCAGAGAGAGGAAACTAAACGTCTTATATTTCCTATTTGCTACTTGAGGTCCATCAAATAAAAAAAATATAATTTCATAAATTAGACAAAGAAATGATAAAAAAAATTAAATGAATTACTCAAGTGATTCCAACTTTTCTTTGAAATACATCCAGTTATGACCCATTTTTGAAGATAAAGCTTTACTGTTAATAGGCAAACATTTTTCTTATATTCATTTAAGAAATTCTACATGAGATGTCCTAACTTAGAGAAACTAAAACTCAGGCAACTGATAAAAGCCCTGGGTGTTCCAGTGAGAATACACACAGGAGATACAAAATGCCATATCGGTGAATCAAGGATATGTTTTATTAAAAAAAATGTGGAAAATTAATTATAAACATAAATAGATTCATTTTAAGTGGGTTTTACTCGAGAGGGGATATTCTGACAATAAACAACTATGTATTACGTGCATGGTAAAATATATTTTTGCATATTGCCTCTCCATTTAGGAAACCAAAACAAAAAGTTATGAAAATATAACAAAAAACTAACAAAACTAAAGTTAAGATTATTACAGTCATCACAAGGGGATATTCTCTAATAAGTGTTTATGTTACCTCAAAAAGGCCTATTACATTTTAATTTAACAATACTAACAGCCAATAGTGTTTTTAAGTTTCAATTAAAATTGGATTCATAAACTATACTTCTATAAGTCTCAACACTTTATCATGTATATGAATATCCTTCCAAGAAGCCAAAGAATAAGAATGTATAAATATATTACAGCAGATAAAGTGAGGCCCAGAAAGGTAATACATTTGCTCAAACATACTTTTGCTATGTATTTGTTACGCCAACACTGTAATACACATTGCTTGGTTCCTGTTTTATTCATTGCCTTACTCTTGAACTCTGGAATTTTTTGAGGACATAGGAAAAGCAATAATCCTAGCATATAGGGTAATCATGTTATCAGACAAATACAAATAATATTTATTATGTTTCAAGGGGTTTGTATAAAAGTTTAGTTCTTTAGGTAAACAAACTTTTTTAAAAGGTAGAAAGTACCAGTTGGCCTCAGCAGAGATATTTTCACTTTCCAAGTGATCATCAAGCCAGATAACTATATCATTTACATCTTTAAGAATGAAGAGAAGTTAATATATGCCACAGACATGCATCCATCCTAAGGAACTGGTCAGAATGACTGCTACTGAAGATAGGAAATGAAGGCTTCTTGGAGACAGTGGTGGACTTCCATGTCTCTTAAAGAGACTTTGAGGAATTGATCTTGTTTCAACCGTAGTTGATGCTTTCAGCTGTTCCTTTATTTTCTCTCTCAAATTGATCTAAACTTCTGAAGAATTCAGAGTGAACATTTTATGGGCTAGCCTTCCTGAGTGCTGACTAGATAAACAAATAAAAAGGCAATCCTAAAGTTTTTTCTGAACAACTTTAGGCAACATTGAGCAAATTAAAGTACAATGCCATGGTGTCTGTCATGCCCCAACCCCTGCTTAAGACTTCTCTCCCTCACAAAAGGCACACTAGACATGTGAAAAGGTCTAAATAACTCAACAGGTCCTCAGAGTTCTCTCATATTTTATATTCACATCTGCTGTTCAGAATATGTTATTTCTTCCCGTACTCAAATTTCTTTTACAAGCAAAATTTTGATAGTTTTACTACCTGAAGCTACATTTTACAGAATGTTACATGTTAAGTTTTCCAATTTTAGGAGAAGTTATGATTGGAAAAAAAAAAATCCATGCAAAAATCAGAGTCAGAAAGCGATTTATTCGGAACTATCTTCTAATTTAACTTAATTTCCCCTATTTCACTTTTTGGAAGATGTTACTAAATGTCCACATCAAATGAATTTGGAGTTTCTAGCATTTCCCAGAAGATCACAGTTGAAATGACAGGTAGGAGAAGCATAGAAAAAACTGACATCCTTGAGATTCTATTATAACTTAAAAATCACAGATAATTCAGATTATCAGTAGAAATCAGGTGAAATGAAAAAAGCTACATATGTAAACATATACCTCTAACACATTATTCACACCTACAGTCTGAAACAAACACACAAGGATATCTTTACCCATTTTAGTAATATAAATGGTTTCATAAGCATTAATTGAGACTGACACTTTAACAATCACTCTAACCTCTAATTATAGTTACAATAAAACTAATTTAACACTTTATTTTTTTTCTTCCATTCAACATTCAAAATAAGTTTTTCTGATCTTAAAAATAGAAAAAAAAGAGAAAATGTCATTTTTCAATATTGAAAACTCCTGAAAGAGTTAAAAATGTCATAAAAAGTGACAAAAACACTTTCAAAAAATAATGTGGCTATCACAGTAGAACAGTATTTCAGAAAAAATACTGCACATTTGATGACTGTCAGAATTTACATAACTTACTCTGCATGAATTAACTATGAGGTATAAAATTCAACTTTGGCTTAAACACACACAGAGAGGCAGTAATTGTCATCTGACATTTTTAGACATTGCTACTATGACATAAAGGTAAAGCCGAAATCACTAGTACAAATAAGAAAAAAAGTACTGTGACACATGACTTTAGTGTCCCAGTGTGCTGTATGGAAGAGACTAGGTGGTATTGTCAGGAACAAAATGGGTTCATATCCAACAGTTTGTTTGGGACTATCCAGTAGAAATGGATTCTTGTCAATTTGGTGTCCATGATGATTACTCTTAAGGGTATTAGGGTCAAGGATGGGGCTCACACAAGAAAACCCATAGATATCAGAATCTCCTGAAATTATTAACTGTTAGGAAAATCAAATCCTAATTTAAACATCTGTCCTACAAATTCTTATCATTTATCTTTTGATCAAAATTTAGAATGAAGCCAAAAAAAAAAAAAAAGTCAAAAGGACTCGGTGGGGGTATCTTTGTTTCTCTCCCAAAGCCTAAAAGTTATACTCAACTGCAGCACAAAGAGTAAAGAGGTTGTTATTCATATTAACTACATTTACATTCCTAACGTAACATCCAGAGAGCTAATAGTGGGGTTATTAACATAACAAACGTAAATGTTCTATATAAATAATACTGTTTCAGGCCAGCAACCGCTCATCTGACAGCATTTAGGCACAGGCTCAACATCTGTTTATGAACACTTTGCCTAATGATATCATCAGATATCATTAAGTGCGGCAGAATACAGCATAGAGGCAGGTGCAGCTGCCTTCACAACCCATCACAGAGAAAGAAAAGAGCTGCATTCCCCATCCGAAAACCCATCATTAGGACAATTTTCTTCGACAAACCAGCCCTGTGATTTCAATCTGTATATCACCTGTAATTGTAGTTTTTAGCAAGAAGCTGATTCTATACATTTAGCGACGAATCACGTTGATGGCCTGAATACTGGAAACACATTTGTGGTACCAGCTGCGGCAGCTTTTTTTAGAGCCTGTGTTAACAAAATACTGCTAACAAGGCAATGCTTGGAGTGCAGCTTTGTTTCTCTTTCTTGTTCATAGTGTTTAGATGTGCATAATTATGGAAATTAGCAATTGATTGCTTCTCAATAATAATTGATTACTGGTCACTGAACTCTTCTGTAGCACTTTATCGAAGGTGAGGACATGAGATAAGTGAATTCTTACCAGTTCCAACCATATATAAAGAAAGAGACCAAAAAGAACTCTCAATTTGTACATCGGTTTCCATGATAAACAGACCAAAGGGATAATAGAATATCCCAGAATCTAGTTTGCCCTGAAGCAAATTGTAGAGATCATAGCAAGCCTGCAGAATTCTCCCTGTGGACCATGTAGGAAACATACATCATTTTTATATATGTCAGTTGGTCTTTGATTTGAAAATATTTCTACCCATTTAATTTATCTCTTTCAGTCAGTTTTCGTAAATTGTACAATTTAAGGGTTATATCAAAAAATGAATACCAATTTCAACACCTCTCAAATTGAAACAAACTGACAAAATAATGTGAAGTCTCTTTTGCAAAGAGGTACAAATTCAGAAGGCTATCGTCTCAGACAGATAGCAAGCACTTCAAAATGACTATCCTCTTTTTGATCTGCTGTATATCCATCAACATTTTGGTCTGTGCAGACTGACTTGTTTGAGTATAGCATAATGTAGAGAATGTTATTCGATGCTGCAGCTAACATTTAAAGGAGAATGCACTTATTTTTGGCTTAATCACTACTGTCAATTGGGACATAACATATCCAATTCAAATTTACTGCAGTACATGGAAGCCTCACAGACAATAAAGGATTCACGGTGTTTGTTAAATGGGAAACACCGTGACTCATGGTGTTTCAAAGATGGTAAGAGCAGTAGGGAAAAAATTAACTCTTTATTTTAGAAGAGTTATGAGCTTCTAAGTGTTAAATGATGTCCTCCCTGGTATGTTTGTGAGTGTGTGTGTGTGTCTGTGTGTGTGTGTGTGTATGCTAATTTTTACAGGACATGGTTGTATTGTGGCAGTCAACTTTACAACCCAATTCACAAAAAATGCAGCTTGGTTAAAGTTAGTATGCTCAATTTCAATAATGTTTTTATCCCAAAATGTGTAGCAGATTGTACAATCATCGCTCAAAAAATATGCACAAGTTATAAGAATTAGGCAACAGTTTGAGAATAAAACTGAATTCCTCCTCTCTGCCCACAGAAGGCTTTCTCACATAATAATGAACAGGTGCAATTTCCAGAGATCTCTGTTCACTGAGATGGCAGAAGCCACTGTTTGTTGCTTTCCCTAACAGCAACGCAGGATATCATTATAAAACTGGGATCAGAAACTAAAAAGCCACATTCCATATATAGTACATCTCTCAAACACAAATTTATATTCCTACCCTCCTAGCTCTTTCTTAAATTGACATTTATGCACTGAATAACATTATTATAAATTTTTGCACTACTTTGTTCCCAAAACCTGCAAAAAAAGAAAGAAATTAGGCAGTGTGTATGAGTCCATGTGCTTACGCCATTATGTTAGTGCCAAAAGGCGTTAAAAAAAAAAAAAAAAAAAAAAACAGGCAGATTCCCTGTAATATATCTCTGGGTTTATTATCAGCATGACATTTTAATGTGCATTATTAAAATTATATTTTAGGGTTGGGGCGGGGTTCAGGTGGAAGAGTACTTTGGAATATCACAAAAAGTTGCACATTAAAAAATGTTTTTGGTAACCTAGCAATGTCCTTGACACACTTTGGCACTACAGAGTGGATCTGCTTAAAGAGACATATGGCCAGAATGGCAGAAGTCAGAATTTGAAGGGTATTAGTAAAACCATGTGGGGGAAGCTTGAACTGATACTGGCTTAGGCTAATTGTAGCTCATCTCTGATTTTATATGCTCCAAACCCATAAGATAATTTTAACCACTGAAAGGATTAGTTTCCATTTTTTGAGGTAGTTTAAATCCATTAATAGCAAATCAAATTGAAAATAAATATATCTGCTAATAAAGCCAAGTAAATTCCAAATGTCATCAATGGAAGGTAGATACTTGGTAAATGATCAACCCTAACCACTGAGCTCTGGGGTGATTTGTGGTTGCGCTGTTATTGAACTACACATGGCTGAGGTTGTATCCTTGTTGAATTACACATGGCTGAGAAGCCTTCTGAGAAAATCAGGGATCAACTTAAAGCCTTATCTTCTTGACAAGGCTTCCCTGACTACTTAATAGCCCTGTGGAGAGCCTTAAGGCCTTCTTCCTTAGTTTTATTTTCATCAAAGCCTTATAACTACTTGATAGGTCTTATAGCTTACTTATTTATTTTTTCATTATCTTTCTTTCCTTTTTAGTGAAATGTGAGCTCTTTCATAGAAGAAGTCTTATGGATCTTCTTCATTCCTTTCTCCCTGACACCTATGAGATGCTTAGTAACAAATGTGTAAGGTGAATGGATAAATGTGATGCACTCAATGTCCTTCACAAGCCATGATCTGCATGAAATTCTCAACATTTCCCTGGGATGGTCAGAATTTACTGGCTGTATAAATTTGTAAACAATTTGTATCAACTTTTCCAAAAAATATCATTTTTGTTGCTGACAAGTGAATATTTTCTCATGGTGCTAATTCCTATTTTATATAGTTCATTAGGAGAGATTTTATGTAAGAAAAATTAGCTTAGCACTTCCTTGATATTTACTATGCCTAAACTTCTCTTCAAATAAGTAATTTCACAATTGAAAGCTTAGCTAATAAGATTTTTTAAATTAAATATATATATATATAAAACCTAAAAAAAAATCTATTGACATTTAGATACAAATAGCAATTGTGAGATGATAATTTCTGTCCTAAGATATTAACCATATCAAGCTTTGAAAGAAGGAATAGCAAATTACCTATATTACTTTTCTAGGTATTTGATATCAACTTTTCTAGGCAGGTTAAAGATGCTAACTGCTTTCAAACAACAATCTAAAAAAAAAGAGTTTTTTCATTTAAGGTTCTATTCCCACAGTACTGTGGTAGGTGAGAGAGTGAGAGGTATGTTATTGAAAGGAATTCAGAATGAGTAATCTTTCTGAATGTGTATACATCAGAGACTCCTCAAAGCCTGCCTGGCAATCTGTTTTTTATGTAAGTTTGTTTTTATCTGTGGTAGGGAACGTTGATATTTAAATTTGCATTAACTACTTTCCATAATGAATAAGAAGTACATAGCTAAACTTGATTTGTAGCAAATCAATTTTGGCAGACAGCACAAACTCAAAAAGTTGTTTTTGTTTCTAAAGTGGAAAGCTTCTGTTTAAGACAGTTAAAGATTTTCAGAGAAAAGAGATCATTAATAGGAGTAACCAAGTTAGCGTAATGATAGGAATAGTTATGAAACCAGTGAGAAGCTTAGGAGAGGTCTCCATTTTTAACATTCTGAAAAGTTGGGTGCAATCTTGTCTTTCTCAATAGAACTGCTCCATCACTCTGAGATATTTATTTTCTCAATCTGTCAATATTTATAGCAAAGCTTGAAGAATCACCAAATCGTAAGGTCTAAAGTAATGTTGAGAAATCTTTCATTAACTCAACAAATATTGAGTACCTATCCATTCTCCATACTGTCAACAGATTGATCTTTCAAGGACAAATCCGATTTTTCCTGCAAAAAATCCCTCAGAGATTATTCATTGCCTTAAGAATGAAATGTAAACTTCTGACCTCAGTATATAAGATTCTTAACAGTCCAATCTCTATTTTTTTATTCTCTTTTGCCAACCTTCTTCTCTGACTTTTTCTGACCATGTTGCTCCCTGCTAAATTCTCCTCAACACTTGTGGACTTTATACTCTAGCCCAGAATTAACAGCTCTTGTCAACACATATCTCTATACTAAGGTGATATTCAATATTCCTGAATTAGCCTCTCCATGGAATTTCTTGTCTACAAGGTGAACTCCTACTCATCCATCAAAACCCAGATGAAATACAATTTCTCCCTAAATAAATTTTTTTTCTCTGTATGCCGGCTTCCTATTTGTGCTTCCATATCACTGTAAAAGTTTACCATACTACCAATCACACTACTGTCTTTGTTCACTCAGCAACAACTTATCAAACTTCAATTATGTTCTAGGTACTGAGGATATATATCACTGAAAAAAAAATAGATGAAATTTTCAAATCACAGGGAATGTACCTTCAAGTCTTAATCACAGAAAATAAGATAAATAATTTATCATGTATTATACAGTATTATATTACAAACTTTTTTGGTTAGATAATGTTGAGTTCCAATAAGAAAGATTAAAGAAAGAAGATAAGTAGTATTGAAGGGTGTGATTGATATTGTTGATAGGCTGACCAGGGAAGGGCTCACCAAGAAGAGATTCTGAGCAAAGATATCTAGTAATCATTTATTACCAGTGTGTCTCATACAATAGTTTTCAAACATTCTCCTGAGGCTTTTTCACCTTTTTGCTTCATCCAGAATTCAGAATAGTTTCTGGCACATAGGAGTAAGTGAATAACTGGAGTCTGGGACTTAGGAAGAAATAATTCTATGCAAACTTAAAGGTTGTCAGAGCGATGGGTGGAATGCTATGATTTATTTCTGCCTCTTGGATCTTTAGTGCTAGACATAGACCCTGTGAGGCTTATAGCCTTTAAAATGCAATTACTTATACAATAACACTGAAGAATCATCATGTGTCTAGAAGAATACTCTCTAAGTAGGCAAATTACTCTATCGCCATACAGGAGAGAGAGATCATGGCATAGTCACATTAAAAATCCCTATATTAAGGCTTTATTAATAGCAAGAGAAATAAATCATTTTTACAGTTCCAGGCACTTCTTTTTCTTATGAAATATTATACTGCTAAATGAGTATTATTTCCTTCCAAAGTCTGTCCTGTCCTGCATTTCTTGGACATACAAACTTCCCACATGAGCACGTTTTTCCCCCACAAAACACTAGCAATACCTATGATTTCCAGGAGAAGCCAGAAAGCATCTGTTGATATGTGGGATATAGCTTGCAGTTTTCACAAATTTCCAAATCATCACAATTGTCTATGATGTTTTTACGTATAATAGGTAAAATTCTGTTTTTAAGTGAACATATATAGCTCACAATAAGTTCTGTGGCATTTGGAAACATAAATTCAGAACTGTCTCCAATTCTTCCACAGCACATGTCCACTGCAAAGGATTTTGGATAGGCCAAATGTAAAATACAACATATTTATTTTCAGTGATTAAAACTATTTTCTAAAGTTCAAAATGATGTAATTTTTATGTCACCAAACTAGAAGCAACTAGACACTTAAGAATAATCATGATTATGTTATATTCTAAACTTTGCATAATTTTAATAAAGCTTCTTGTTACATTGGTCAGGGGAATCTGTATCCACTGGATTTATTTAATAAACAGAAGGGAGAAACAACCACTACTATGCTTTTGGTTGGAAATTAGGAACAGACAGTCGATGTGTCATTATTTAGCAAGAACTCAGTATAGATGGAGTAGGAAATTTTAGAATTTTATGTGCAAGGGAAAATAGAATGATTTTGGTGAGACAGAATTTGATATAGAGGGATTTCACATTCCATTCCTTTCAAATGCCCTTGTTGCTTCAGACTAAGCATAGCAATGACCAAGAAGGAAAAGAGGACATGAGGGATGTGAGGGTGGAACAAAACAGATTAATTATATATTATTTCAAAATAAATTTCCCAAAATGTATTAGTCAGTGTGTTTAAGGTATTCGTCCTAAGGACTCTCATGTACTGGCTGCTCTTGCCAGAGACTTCTGAAGAGTCTGTTAGTTTTGCCTGTAAAATCGTCATGTAGATGATACATTCTTATATTTTGTAACAGGAGACAATAATGCAAAGATCTCAGTTCAAATGCAATACAGCCTTTAAAAAATGATTCTTCTGATATTTAATGAGTAGCGACTATGTAGTGGTTTTTTTAAGATAATAAAGATGAAAGGAAAATATGACTTAGCTTCTCCTCTCAATGACGTCCCCTAAAAAGGAAGCTAGAAAAGTAAATTAGTACAATAATAAATGAAATGACAGAACTGCAAAGGCAGGACCTGGGCATTCACAGAGAAGAGAGGACTTCTCTACATTTTATAGAAAACAAATTGTCAATGGACAAATGAAGTTCATTGAAAGAACAGACATCTCTCAAAGTGTAAAAACAAAGCTAACCTACCCTATTTTAGCTAATTGACATTGTCTAGAAATTTCAGTATTCTGATTTTTTTATTAGATTGGTTTTTATATCTGTAGTTTTACTATTTTCTAGCACTGTCAAGTCAAATATCGGAGAGGCAGGAAAAGAAAAATATTTTTGTATAATTCTCTTCAATATGCTCTCCATTCTCCACTCTGGACATTAGAACTGGACTCTTATGGTCTGAGAAGCAAATCATTCCCATCAGCATGATCTTTCATCAGAAAAATGAGTGAAGATCCTAGGAAACTTGCCACCATGAGTCCTCCAACTTAGAGGTTACCAGATACATGGCTGGTACACATGGCTTAAAATCAACCTGAACAATGCTGCTGCATGCTGCTCCATCCCAGTATGATCCTTCCCCCATAAAAACATATTGATTCACAAGAGATCCTGCTGAATAGCATTGAGAACTATGTCTAGATACTCATGTTGCAACAGAAGAAAGGGTGGGGGAAAAACTGTAATTGTAATGTATACATGTGAGGATAACCTGACCCCCTTGCCGTACAGTGGGGGAAAAAAAAAAAAACATATTGATTCATTTTAAAATTAAAAAAAGAGAGAAATATATCAGTAGTAAAAACTGGGGAGAATATTTTAATTCTCAAAGACAACAAACAGAATTTATATGAGGAAGACACAAAGATCTTAAAAATCTATTTCCAACTCTATTCTAATATCTTACAAAGTATATATCAAAATCATCCAAGTCTCTCCATCAAATCTTCTCAAAACTCTCACTTAACACTCTTTCCTTAGCCTCTCTCCTCTGGCTTTGCCTAGTCTACCCTTGTTCACTCTCACCCTGAAGAGTTTCTAATCTGTCTTTGTTCTCTTGGGTTCTGCAGTTTAACCCTTATGCCAATCAGCAAGTTACAAGTGTAGAAAGCCCAACTTGGAAGGTATTTTCCCCATTTACAAGAAACTAATCCTCACATTTTTGGCTTCATTACATGTGTATTATTTCTGTGTTTAAGATCAGTGTTTTAAATATATTGACTATAGTTTTAAAAGAGAAAAAGGAAAGAATATTAACTTTGGGTTATGTGACTTGGAGGGGTTTAGAAATCAAGCAAGGAAAAATGATTAAACTGAAAGATGATCCCTGTTGATTTATGGACCCAATGAAAATGGTGTGTGAGAACACCCAAAATACTCTTTACAGAAAGTGTTTCATCAGATAGATAACACTCTCCAAATTTCACCAGAGAGCTAAAACAATCCAAATTCAAGTTACAATGATGGTGCTGAGTCCTATAGCTGGCTATGTTTTAAAGTATACTGTGGCATTTTACATGATAAACTTGAGAATTTTAGCAAAAGAGCCTTAGTAGATATGACCATAGATACCAAAGAAAAGCAAGAAGGAATCTAAGATAATTTAAATACAAACATTCTAGGTCTAGGCGTCCTATTTGATGACATGACAGAGGTTCAGGACCTGCCTTTCTTTCGTGACCCTGTTGCCTAAAGGAATAATTCCAGACTTCTTTCCAGGAACTCGTAATTCCCTGGGAAACAATATGGTCTGTCTTCACAGCCAGAGTCCTGACACCTTCTAGGTTTGCTTGATGCCACTAATAAATAGGTAGTATTTTCTAGTCTTTATGTAATTCATCCTTGATCTCCCATTACATCTGTTTGTTTAGCTCCTGGATCTGACTAGTAAAATTTTGTGATTCCAACCATAAACTTGTGAATAATATCTGTTTCTGGACTTTATCTCATCCTTTCCCTTGAAGATGAAGGGCCCATTTTTTTTTTTTTTTTTTTTTTTTTTTGTCTTTTTAAGGCCACACCCATGGCACATGTAGGTTTCAAGGCTAGGGGTCGAATCAGAGCTATAGCTGCCAGCTTATGCCACAGCCATAGCAATGCTGGATCTGAGCTGAAGATGCAACCTACACCACAGCTTATGGCAACACCGGATCCTTATCCCATTGAGCAAGGCCAGGGATCGAAGCTGCATCTTCATGGATGCTAGTCAGATTTGTTTCCGCTGAGCCACGATGGGAACTCCAGGGCCCATAATTAATGAGACTTGATCAAGGGCTCCAACCTGGGAGGAATGGGCCTGTGCCTGAGTCCCTAACCCTAGTTTAGTGATCTTTTACCACCTCACACTACACTCCCACTAAGCAACAGAGCAAAACCCCTTCTCCTGTTCTTCATTTAGGTATTATAAGTCAGCATGGCCTCTAAGGACCACATCCAACAGAATCTAGTCTGACATTTAATGGGCATTCAATCATTATGTGTGAAAAAGTGGATAACTTTCCCCAACACCACACCTCACATTCCCTGTATGATCTATCTTATTTTCCTCCCCCCCGCTTTGGCTGAACCCATGGCATGTGGAAGTTCCCAGACCAGGGATGGAATCTGAGGGGCAGCTTTGAACTTTGCTACAGCTGTGACAATGCTGGATCCTTACACCACTGCATGAACCCATGCCTCAGCAGCAACCTGAGCCAATGTTGAAATAATGCTGGATCCTTAACTTGCTGCACAACAGGGGGAACTCCTGATCTGTTTTATTTTCTATCATCTGGCATGACACAATGGAAGGAACAAGGACTCTGAATTCCTGTAAATCTACGGTGTTCATCAACGCAGTGAGAGAAGTACTATTATTCTAATTTTCTAGGTGAACAAATTGAGATTTAGAAAAATTTATGGCTTGTAATGGGTCACTAAGAAGTGAGTCCCTGAAGCAGAATTTGAACCAGGCAGCCTAAATCCTTGGTGTTCCTAACCCAGATCTGTATACTTTCTTTTCCTTGACAGAAACCTGAGTCAAAAGTTAAGCCCTCAAGTGAGGTTTTCATTTTGTTTATTTGCCACAAAGGGGTAAGCTGGGTTAGCAAGCAGGGACTTAAATGGAATATATAAAATCATTACTCAGAAGCTCTTTCTACTCCTATTAGTTAATGATTTGTCACTTGATTAATTTTACAAAGTCTTTTTTTCATCTCCTACTTCCTGTCAAAGAACCAAATATAGGTCCTGATTCTACTGATTGGACAGATTGTGAATGCCTTTTGTTGATAGTATTTCAGTGTCAAAGAGGCTTGCATTAATAAATTCTAATTGCTGATTCCTGTCATTTTTCTCCATTTCAAATATTTTCCTTAAAATACAAAGGGCCCTGGGATTCCCATCCACCTTAACCATGAGCTGATCATCTCTCCACATGTTAGAAATTTATTGAATACCATGAAAGGTACAATTTTATGTTTATTTTTGTTGCTTTTTGAGGGAGGACACTGTAGCAATTAATCAATGGGTTCTCTATTGGGCTTCCTTGATTCAAACCTTCCCCAGGCCATTTACTAGCTGATACAGCCTTGGGTAAGCTAGCTGCCTGTAGACAACTCCTCCTAAAGCCTCTCTTTCCGGTCTATAAATAAGAGTAAAAACACCCCTACTTTATGTAAGTAATTGTGACGATACAATGGGATAGATAATTTTAAACGCTTAGAGTTAGTGCTTATACTCAAGATACTAGCCCTCAAAAATGTTATTATTAGACACATAAACGGACACTTGCAAACTAGAAGTGAAGGAAAGTAATGACTCCCAAAATGTACATTCTAAGATGATTTTAAGATGTCTAACAATAGTATACCAAGAAGTAAACCCCTGGGATTTAAAAGTCAGAGAATTACTAAATCATTTCCAGCTGAGCAATTAATTTAACACTATGTTTTTCTCTTCAAGTTAATTATCATAGGTCAATGGCATTCTACCTTTCAGTGCTTGGGTAGAATTTTGCTATCTTATAAGCAGAACACCTTTCATTCTTTTTAAAAATGTTTGATATTTTGCCAGTCATTGCTGAATTTAGCTGACCTGGAGTTATTTTGAAAATAAATCCTGTGATCCTCAAGTATAAAAGCCTAAAAAAGAATTCCAGAAGGGGTTACTTACATTAGGTTACATTCCTAAAAGCCCTGAATCTTAGAATAATGCAGTTAGAAGCCCACTAAGGCAAAATCCCCAATCCTTAAGGCAATGAAAAATTTGACTGATTCACCACCTAGAGTTCATAGAAACAATGCTACATGCGGCCTTAAAAACCATTCTGCCACATTGCCTTGATTCATTTAATGCCTTCCCATTGCTCGTTGGATAAATATTAATCTTTAACTCAGTCTACAAAATCCTCTGAAGTCTGACCCCTTCCTATACTTCCCTAGCTTCCGATCCTGCCCCCTCCACTCCCAATACCTTCTTCAGTCCTCCAGCCAGAACTGGCCTGCAGACAACTCCTCAGAGGTGCCATGCTCACTATCTCACAGCACTTCTGCACACATTTCACTCAGCTTGGGGTTCACTTCCAGCCTCTTCTTCCAAGTTGCTTCACCTTCAGCCCATCAGGGGGCCTCCTCCAGCCTTTCTCAACAGCTCACCAGATCAATACTTGCATAGCCCTGAATGGTGATCTGGAGGGCCCTCCCTTAATGCTCTGAAGAGTGGCAATTCCATACAGACTTAGGGAATGATTTACTTATCTCCCCTTCCAAACTGGAAGCTCCTCAGGCATGGGCTATTTTCTATGTTCACCACTGTTTCCCCAGTATCTACTCCAGAGTCAGTTATTTGTCCTTTCCCCTCATAAATGTAGATACTTTAATGTTTCTCCAATACCCAGAGGACAAAATCTAAATCTACGGGGTAACATTTAAAAACTGTTATTATTTTCACTTACCATTCCAGTTACCCTTCCCTCTCCTTGAGCTTTAGATGTGAATCATCAAACATATCACAATTTTTTTCTATGTCTGTGCCTGTGTTCCTGCCATCCTGTCTTCTTGGGATGCACTGGCTATGCCTGAATAATTCCTCCATGAACCAGCTCAAATGTTACCATTTGCTTTTCCCTGTTTGGATAATTTACCCAAACCCCCATCCCATGCACCCATAAGACTCTATGGTTTCCACTTCACCAAAAGTCTTGACTTACTGTTTGGTAACAAGAATGGCTCTTGTTTACTTTGGTGTCTATTTTCCCTGATTAGGTATTTCCTTAAACAGAGATTCTGAGTCTCCTGACACTGTGTTCCTACTTCCTAGGTTACTGCTTGACATAATAAATGTACCCTGAATGAGTAGAATAAAAGTTCTTATCACTATGAACAATTCACTGTCATTTAAATATTCAATATTTATGATTTCGACTCTGTGAGATTCCCCAAAATGTGTATTATGGAGATATTAGCTAAATCCCAAACAAAATTATGTATGCATGATGACTACTGTCCATATACACCCTTCAGCTGGTTGAAAAGTCTAGTCAACTGCTCTGACTCAGCATCTAAGAATTCTGCTATTTTTATTGTAAATAATATTTTATTACGAAAAGAGTTAACAAGAGGATTTTCAATTCTTGTGAAATGTACAAGGAATTCTGTTGACCTTTTTTTAATTTAGAAAGTTGAAGAACACGGAAAGTGATTTTCTCACTGCACAGCTCATCGAGTTGGTGCTAGTATAGGTCACGATTGGTATTTCTCAACGTATGTTCCAAGACTCACCAGTCCCTTGAGATTCTGAACAAAAACGTTCATCATGAGATCTGTTTGGGAACACTGCATTCCTGGCCCTGCATGGAGGCTTGTAGTGTACACTAGACTCCTTTAGGCCCTGAGAAATTCTTCAGTAAAAAACCCATTTATCTTTATTTAGTTCAACATTCCCAAACCCATTTGATTGCGGAGCTCTGTGAACATTTTAAGTATTCACTGTGGAAAAAGCTAACACTGGCCATCAAATTTTCAACCCAATGCTTGCCTTTTAGTTAGAGTGGGTATGTGATTTGCAAAGTAAAGCTCTGAAGGAATTATTTGGGACATCATTTTTACCATGAAGGGTCTATGTAATTGAGACCATATTATTTTAGATCCTTTTTTGCTTATTCTTTGGTATGAACTATATAACTGTTGAATTTCTTTTTTCTCCATAGTAAGTAGGCATAAAATAAATAACTCTTTTTAATGTGTTTGATAATAGAATAAATCATGTTGATTAACATCATAGTGCCTTTCCTATACTATTATTAAAATTTGGTGATCTTATCACTATTGCCACACCACACCAATAACCACACCAGCAAGTTATTTTAATAGCATGAATTGTAATTTAAATTTAGAACTTACTAACTAGTGCTTCCCAATACAAGTTGATTTTCATGGGCACACACATCCGCACACACACAATAAAGAAGGCTAAACCAAAACTTCACAAATGGCTTATAAAACAAATACAAACTTAGTTGTATGAATACATATGTATCCAGTAGTTGGCATCGAACAATTGAGACACCTGTGAGTCATGTGAGATTCAATTCAAAAAAGAAAAAAATATACACTCACTATTATCTTTGGAAAACTCCTGTGTTGAGAAAAAAATTATTTTCCAAAAGGAGTGGTGTTTCTTATTTGTAATGCAAAACAAATTTAAACATCTTATTTTTACCATCTTAAGAAAAATTATAGAGATTACATTGATCAAACAATGAAAGTACGTTTTCTCCGTGAATTCAGCTCATACTCCGTGGATATCATCTATACTGCATGTGTACAAGTGGAAGCTACCACTCAGCTACTGCTTGATAAGTAGCAAAAGATGGAAGTATCTGAACACTTAGGTTGTCACCTTAAAACAAACTGTCATGCATTTCTCTTCACACATTTGAAACCCAACTTATCAACCTTAACAAGTGTTGTTATCCAAAGAATTTTGGTGCCTTTGTTCTTTCCCTTTTGCAAGTAAATTACACTTTTAGGATTTATTAAGACAAGAAACAATTTTTGAATAGCAGGTCAAAACTCTCTACGGAAAAATTCTCATTACTTTCTAGCCCGAAGCAGTATTTACCACCCAATGTATCCATCTTTTTCCTGTTTCTTCTATATCTATATTTCCCGAATCTTGTTTCTGTGCCTAATGCTATAACATTGCTGCAGTTTGTTCAAAGCAACACTCTTATTTTTGCTCTTAGCCGGTGCTATACAAACCCTGATCAATTATTGAAGTAGAAGCCCTGAAGTAACACAGCCATTACTGCAGCAGGCAGATAAAAATGGAACAGTTTCAGCTGCAGTATATTTACTTTTGAGTTCAGCAAACAAACTAACGAGTTAAACTACCTTGTCTTTCACTTTGTTCGATATACTAATATTTCCTGCTTTCTTCCAAGACTTGTCCTTCAGAAAGCAGGGCATCATAATGTCCAGTTTCTTTCTGGAACTGTGATAACCTTAACATTTACGCAAAAGAGCTCTGCAGCAGGGACAGGATGGGTTGAAATGAGTTAACATAGACACATCCTGCCAAGAGCCACTTGGTATTTTATAAAGTTCTCCAGTGTGTCATCATCATATGGTAATAACACCGCAAAGACTCCATGATGATATTTAAAACAACAAACAGTATCACTGAGGAAAGTATTCATTAAAGCTTTTCAGAAACGTCAAATTAGAGGTGGAGAAAATTTCTCATGAAGAGCAACCGCTAATCACATTTGGATTTTTTTCTGTTCTCTCTTCTGCGTACTCCATTATTTACAAAGGATTGCCCAAGATGTTATAATTTTATTTTTTAAACTGCTCCCTTATTTAATTATACAGACTATATTTGATCAGGTTGCCAGTGAAGGCTACAAGTATTCATCTTCTGATAATGCTAACTTACATCTGCCGCCTCAATATAATGGTGTACTTTTTTTCTTTTTTTCATTTTAAATGTCTGTTCTGGGTTTTAAGGACTAAATGATAGTGAAGATAACTGGAAATGTTCCAAGGTTTTTCTATGTACTGTGCAGTCGAAACCAAAACTAGTAGTTATACTCTGGAACTAATAATATTTGACATTTATTCTTACCATTGCCTGAAGTTTGAGTAAAGAATTCCAGCAAGTTTGTGAAAAGTAGCTTAGGACAATGTAAGAAATTGTTCTAAAGTGTGATGTGTCTGCAACACACTGTTAGCTCTTCTTTTCCAGCCAAGCAAATAAAAGCAATCTGCATAACCTCTCAGCCCCAAAGGTGAGCACATTATGAAAAACACTTTCATGAATTCATAAGTATGTCATCAAAGCCACTTGAAGCACTTTGATATTTGAATAGAAAAAGCCATGAATAAAAAGGCCATATGCATTTGGAAGCTTTCATAATTTAGGAGGATTTATCTCAATGTCTCGTTATGAAGTGATGTTCATCTTTCCCCTCATATACTCTTCATTTGTGGATAGGCCTATTAGATGCAATACAAGGCATAAAATACCTCAACTGAAATATATGAGAGATAAGGATCTTATCAAACATTTTTAAAATATGAGGACATTTGTACCTCTAGCATTATGAAAGCCAGTCATATCTCACCATCAGGACAACAAAAGGAAGACTTTTTTTTTATTTATTCCAGGCTGTCGTTAGTGAGTAGCAACAATGTCACATTATTATTAGTTCCCTTTCCTTTACTCATTTCAAAGAGAAGACATAATATATTTGTATGTCCAGTTCCTAGAACATCCATTTCCTTGTGCGAATTGATATTGTGATCTAAGCATGGTGTAAAGGAGTGGGAGGGCGTACAATTTTATTTATATACTAGGTTGTCTAAAAGAGAGATGGACTATTTACCGACTCAAACATCTGCATCATTATTTTTAAGGCTTCATGGCAGACAGCTCATGAACGGTAGTTTGTACGACAAGAGACTTAATTTGTAAAAAGTCCAGAAAAGGCTCTCTAGAAATGTACACTTTGTGGAGCAATTCTTTATGTAACATGGCTCTGGGTAGTAGAAATAGGTCAACTAAATTTATGAAATGTGATGCTTCTATTTTATAATGATTAACATTAGAGTCACAATTTATACCTGAGGTCAGATTTAAAAAATGATATTAACCCTTCCTCTGCTATCAAAAGAGCCAGTCATCTCCCATTTTACTCCAAAAGATGGTCTTAGCTTTTCTATAGTGGCTGCACATTCCAGACTCTTTCCTCCTATACTTCTTCATGGTATTTGTTGTTGTTGATATTTCCTCTCAGAAAGTTTAGTTTGATGACAGGGGAGATTAAGTCTATATAATCCTTGCTTAGATGTAACTGTTAAGAATTTCTCTATTTACTCACCTATTCATATATTAGTTAATTAAAGAAAGAATCAAAACTATTTTATTGAGTGATTACTATGCATTATGCACTCTGCTGGATTTTGACAAAGTAAATAGGTCCATGGTTCCTTAGTGGCCTAAAGAAGATAATTGTTTCTTTCACAAAAGAGGAAGGATAGAAAGAGAAGTATGTGGGGCAGGAGGGTGGGGAAGGAGGAGGGAAGCTGTCACTGAGTGATCTTAAAGGCAATGAGTATACAATAGCTACAAAAATAGAGCATAATGAAAAATATTGCTAAAATATAATTCTCAAGGGGAAAAATATATATTTAATTGTTATGTGCTGGAACATGTAAAAGAGAAACAACTCTGGTTTATGGATGAGTTTCTAGTTAGCAAAGCTCCTGCATACATATCTGATCCTCCTAGCAGCCTCTCCTGCAGGTATAATTTCTCTCCTTGTGCAGCTGAAGTAAATGAACATATATGATCAACTCAAAGACTCATATCTAATTAAGAGCGGAATGAGGACATCAACTTGCAACGCAAACCAAAGAAATGATATTCTTTAGGGAGAAAATGACACTGGTTTAGCAACAGTTACATGAACATCCTCATAAGGAAAACTAAAAAGAGTATGTATACAACATAGACTACTTATGTTTAATGTGCAAATAAATACTTTCCCTATGGACATCCAAACTGATCTGGGGACACTGACAGTTACCAAACATATTACTTTAGAAACAGAAAATTACAACCCATCCTGTGTATATTTATTGCCTAGAGGAGTTTTCCAATATATCACTGATGGAAAAATGAAACCTTGAGGACAAATTGAATTAGAAAAAAATCATAATTCTATTTGGGTAATATGTTGAAATTGCATAAACAGTGTAGCAATATTGTGTATATGCTACTTCAAAACTCGGAAGGCATGAATCACTAGGTTTCTCTGCCCTCATACAATGTCACCAAGATCCTGAAAAAGAGACTTTATTCATAGAAATCCTATATGACTGCTTATGAAATACCTATAAATTTAACACACATATGTCATATATTTGTCTTGATACTAGTAATTTTATTTCTATTGCTACTTAACAATTTTATTTTTCATGCAATTTTATTTTATGCATTAAAATTATCAAATTCTACTATGGTAGCATAGTAGAAAGATACATCTATAAAAAGCTCCTAGGCAGGGGCACTGAAATATTAACATTATACATATTATTAATGGTTTATAGAGCTTGTAGCCCAATTTTTACTTAAACTATATTCTTTTACTTAAACTATATTCTTTTATAGTGGAGAAATAGACACTAAACCAAGTTAATGTCAACTTTCCCTCCACAACCCCAGAATTATTCTTAATCACCAGGCAGTTTTCTTGAAAATAGGTTCTCTCATAACTTTTGTAGCATGGCTCCACAACTTTGGTGAAAGCTCTGTTTTTAAAACTTCAAGATAGAAATGCTGCTGCTACTAAATTAGGCATATGCTGTGTGGTATGTGTACACAAATAACCTGTATAAGATATATATGTGGATCTCTCTCTATATATATATAACTTCCATATAAATTGACAAGTGTATTAGAATAGTATATTAGACACTACTCTCATTACTCTATGTATTACTACTAGTACTTGTTTTAGTGAAAATGTGTTCATTTTCCATGACAGTATAACAAATCGACACAAATTTAGCAGCTCAAAATAATATACTTTTTTTTTTTTGTCTTTTCAGGGCCTCACCTTCGGCATATGGAGGTTCCCAGGCTAGGGGTTGAATCCGAGCTATAGCTTCCGGCCTACACCACAGCAACAGCAACGTGGGATCTGAGCCATGTCTGTAAACTACACCACGGCTCATGGCAATGCTGGATCCTTAACTCACTGAGCGAAGCCAGGGATCAAACCTACATCCTCATGGATACTAGTCAAGTTTGTTACCGCTGAGCCATGACGCCAATACATTTCTTATTTCAATTTCCATGGATCAGGGGTTCAGATGCAGGTGAGTTGAGTCCTCTATTCAGGATTGCACAGATTATTATCTAAGGAGTCCTCCTTCAAGCTCATGTTGTGATTGGCATAATTCACTTCCCTATGGCTATTGGGCCAAGGCCCCTAGCTCCTAGACACTGTTCCTTTCACATATAATCTCACATCGAATGGGATATTATCACTCACAAATAAACCTTCTTTTCATGGGCTCACCTGATTAAATGAGGTCCACCCAGGATAATATCCTTTTGATTAAAGTCAACTACTTTAAGACCTTAATTACATATGCACAATAGGTTCACCATTACCGTAAAACATAACCAAATCAAGGTAGTGACATCATCATCTTTGCCACATAATGTGACTGTCACACGTGTAACACCAGGGGCAGAGATTGGGGAGCCCTCTTTAAACTCCCCTGTAATACCTTACTGAGCACAATAAAGCTGTTGCTTAAACCGTGGTGATGACAAGTTTGTATTATTCAGAAATCAAGGGTAAACTTAGAGCAAACGAGTGTACAAAACACATTGATAAGCTGCTTTCATTTAAATATCATAGGAGAGAGAAGTCAGGAAAGCGTAAACTCATGAATAATATTGGAAAATAATCTATGATTAAATGTCAAAATGAGTGGCATGTACAATAACTCAGGAAATTGATCATTTGAAATAAGCTTTCATTGTTGGAGAATGCCCCATTAAAGAAGAGATTTAGTAGATTCTAAAAGATACAAAGGGTCGGGTGAATGGACAGATCAGATAGGTTAGGTTTATACAGCCATTTAAGATTCTTTCTTAGTAGTGTAGTGTAAAGCCAGGCAGATAAGAGTTTGCCAGTCTGTCAATCCGTGGCTATGTGACTCTGGATAAGTCATTTGAACTCTCTGAACCTCTATTTCCCTCACTTATGAAAAGGATTAAAAATGCCTACTTCATAAGTTTTAATCAGAGAATAGGAAATCAAATCTCCTATTTGATTTACTATTTTTACCTAACAAAAAAATATTAGGAGTTCCCATTGTGGCTCAGTGGAAACGAATCTGCCTAGTATCCATGAGGATGAAGGTTTGATCCCTGGCCTTGCTCAGTGGAATAAGGATCTGGAGTTGCCTTGAGCTATGGTGTAGCTCACAGATGCAGCCTGGATCTGGCATTGCTGTGGCTGTGGCATAGGCCGGAGGCTACAGCTCCTATTGGACTCCTAGCCTGGGAACCTCCATATGCCGTGGGTGTGGCCCTAAAAATAAATAAATGAAAATAACTGACAAAAATATTAAAAGAGAAAAGGACTTTGAAAAATGTAAAGTGTCATAAAAACACAGGTTGCTCATATAGTAAGTTATCCAGTGATATTCTCTGCTTGGTTATATATCTTTAATTTATTGCCTTACTGTATTTAATATAGTAAATATATAAGCAACTTAAGACCATTTCTGAAACAACGGAGTTTAGAAATAGACAAGTAAATAGTAAAATTAGCTTTTTGACTGAGAATTTTTATAACGTAGTACTAAAAATTTTTAAAAGGTAGAAATTTCAGTGAACAAGAAAGCCAGTGTGGGTGATATTTAGGGAAAGGATTTGCTTTTGTTTTCTTTTTTTGTTTGTCACTATTCTTGTTAGTGATTGTTTTTGATGTTTAATAAATAGTAGATGCAATAAATTTTTATTTAATAAGTGCATTATATGTAGAGGCCAATTATTTAAATCTTAGAACTCTCCCCAAAATAAATGCATTCCATTTGAGATATGCCTCCCACTGAATTAGAAACTCTAAGAGATTTTTTCTTATGTAAGTACACACAGCTCAAGGTCTCCAAATAATGCATTTAATTAACTTGGCTTGTAAGTATCCAAAGTTTTAATTCACATTTTATATTTCTGATAAAGAAGAACAATCAAAATAAAAACTTAGATTTTGACCTTGGATTTCAAACATATCTCTCACTTGATAATCATTGGAAGTAAGGTGACATGGGAGGACTCTGGGAATATTTATTGAATTGTGAAAGAAATCTGACAAACAATATACTTAATCATTTTCCATTTATCATCATCACCCTGTGACAGGATATAAAAAACAATTGTACTAAAATGAGGTGTTTTGTTGAGGATGAGGCTCTAGAGTATTAAAAAAAAGATTTATACTTGAGTAAATAAAATTCTGCTGGAACCAGAAATTGAAGAGTATTTGAAGAAAATGCTCTGAACTATGGTAACTGATTATTCTTCATTTATAATGTCTGTTTCAAGCTGTCTTGAACATACGGTCTACGAAATTTTGAATAAAGACAATATACAGCTAGGGAGATACACCAACTTTTCACTTAACTGCATGAGAAATGAATTTTCAAAGTTGTCTAGGTAAATTGAAATGGTATATATTTAGCTGGCTTTCCTTTTTGATAGCTATATCTCTGAACAATGTAAAAGGATGAGATTTAGAAGAAATAATAAAACCTTGAGATTGACTACTAAGTGTTCTTCAGCCACGACTCCTGACCTATTATGCGCATGCTGGAGAATGAATCTAATTTTGAATATTCATTATAATCACGTTTTTTTAAAAAATACATTTTAATGTCACATAGAAACAAAAGCTGTTCACGGGCCACAGCCTAGTCACTTAGGTTTACCACAGAGTGATGAAAATTCATCAAAATGTCAAGAGATCTGTATTTACCAAGTTTGATGAAGAAAATCTGACAAATACTATTTAAGATAAGTGGCATTTTTTTCTAATTGTTTTCATATGGATGAATGAAAATCAAGTGCCCTGTTACTTTGATGAAATGCTAAATTGCTTAAAAATTCATTTTTACACAATGGATCAGCATTCAAACTGAACAGAAGATTGTGGTTTTAAAACTAATGTATAGATTTTTCCCAGTTAAGCCTATACAATACAGAAAAGAATGAACCACTGAATGTTTAAACCTGAACTAACAAATTTAGTGTTACTCTCCCTGCATTTTCCCAATAAAAGGCAACCAAATAAGTATTAGGTTACAAAGTAATAAGTATTTCTACCATGGAGAACAGACTCTCTATTGTTAGTGGTGGTCCATCACAGACAAGCATAAATAATTGTAGCAGGTAATTCACCTCAGGAATTAAGTATGAAAAACACTGAAAGAAAGCTGAACATTTCATTCCTTTCTAAGGTGTTTGCAGTTCTGTGCACTGAGCAGGAGCCATCACCAAGTACAAGCTAGCTCCTACATTCATAGACTCTTCCTCAGCCGTCTCAGGACAATGCACATATCTATGTGAGATTTCTGAAGAAAGCTGTTTTTATGACCCCTTCATTATCCAATTCCACTCTTTTGGTGACCAGCCCATCGTTTCAAAATAAGAATAATTCTCATATGCAACATAAACTTAGTTCATCTCAGTCTCTTTTTTTAATGATTTTTATTTTTTCCATTAGAGTTGGTTTACAGTGTTCTGTCAATTTTCCACTGTACTAAAAAATTTTACAGAGTGCAAGAAGGCACAGATAAAAATACAATGGACAAGTTCCTGTTGTAGCTAAGAGGGTTAAGAACATGACATTGTTTCTGTGAGGATGCAGGTTTGATCCCTGGCCTCCCTCGGTGGCTTAAGAATCCAGCGTTGCCACAAGCTGTGGCATAGGTTACAGATGTAGCTTGGGTCTGGCATTGCTGTGGCTGCAGCTACAGCTCCAATTTGATCTCTACCCTGGGAACTTGCATATGCTGCATGTAGGGCTGTAAAAAGAAAAAATATATATATACCGGAAATATTAGCATCAACCAGGAGAGTCCCAGGCAAACTAGGAGATGCAGTCAGGAAAGGGGAAAGTGGGTACTATGCTTCATCCTTACGGCAGCAAATATTATTTCCAAAGCCAACTGATTTCCATTAGTCTAGGATGGATAACAAGTTGATTAATATCTATAGGTATAAACCTTAAAAGATAAGGAGTTAAATTCATATTAACTGCAAATGGAAATACGTTGCTTATTTAAAATAACATAAAACCTTCGCCTTAGCTATTCTTCCAGTCATCAGAACAAGTATTTTACAAATCAATTTCTCCTCCTGCTCTATTCCAGGATCACAGACAAACACTGTGAAGCTCAGATAGGAATTAAACAATTCAGCGACAGCAATACATAGTCTAAGCCATGGATCAATCTACACATAGTATCACTGACCTTTGGTTTTCCCCTTCAAGTTATTTTATTTATTTGTTTGTTTATTTGCTTACTTATTTATTTATTTTGTCTTTTTAGGGCTTCACCCATGGCTAGGGTTTGAATCGGAGCTGTAGCTGCTGGCCTAGGCTAGACACAGCAACACAGGATCCTAGCCTCATCTGTGACCTACACCACAGCCCACACCAATGCCGGATCCTTAACCCACTGAGCAAGACCAAGGATTAAACCTGTATCCTCATGGATACTAGTTGTGTTCCTTACCACTGAGCCACAATGGGAACTCCCACCCTTCAGGTAACCTTAGAGTGTATGGTTTGTTTGTTTGTTTGTTTTTTGTCTTTTTGCCTTTTCTAGGGCCGCTCCCACAGCATATGGAGGTTCCCAGGCTAGGGGTCGTATCAGGGCTGTAGCCACTGGCCTACACCAGAGCCACAGCAACGTGGGATCCGAGCTGCATCTGTGACCTATACACTGAGCAAGGCCAGGGATCGAACCCGCAACCTCATGGTTCCTAGTCGGATTCGTTAACCACTGAGCCACGACGAGAACTCCAGGTAACCTTAGAGTTTAAACGGGAAAGTTGCAAAACTTTTTTGACACTCAAAATATAATTAAATGAAAATGGTTTTTTGTGATTATTTACTATTATTTAATAGGAATAATATTACTACTCTATCATGTTGTATTTAGTAAGACATACATAATTGCCTTTTTAGATTAAATAATCACCGTTCTATCATTTCTGTGCTATTCATTTTACAAATTACCTAGAGTGGGCTGAGGAGAGTTATGGGGCACATAACCTAGTATTTGAGCTGATCGATTTTTCAAATTTATGAATAAAAATGATATATTAGGTAGTTAATTATTAGCTTCTCTCTGCTAAAGAGCAGTCCCTTGTCACCTGAATGGTGGATTTTTCTTGGCTAAAGCAATATAGCCTCTTCAAGGTCTCTCAGTCAGACAGGGAAAAAAATTGCGTAGGAGATCAACCAAGCAGAGAGAGCCCAACCCTGGTACAGATCTGGAAGCAAAAAGGAGGGTGGGCATGGCACAGAGGGCTGAGCTGCCTGAGTGGGATTAGACCGATAACATAGTAGAAATAAAGAGCAGTGAACACATACAGGAGAAAGAAGTTTTACTTTATTTATTTATTTATTTATTTATTTTTCTTTTTAGGGCCGCACCTGCAACATATGGAAGTTCTGGGCTAGGGGTATAATCTAAGCTGCAGTTGCCAGCCTACACCATAACCACAGCAAGGCCAGATCTGATTCACGTCTGGGACCTACACCGCAGCTCACAGCAATGCCAGATCCTCAACCCACTGAGCAGAGCCAGAGATCCAACCCCCAACCTCATGGATACTAGTCAGGTTCTTAACCCACTAAGCCCAATGAGAACTCCCAAAGAGAAAGAAATTTTAGAAGGTACAGAGTTCAGGGAAAATGAAAATGTACTCACAGAACTTTAACATGAAAAGAAGCCATGTCCTAGACAGAGAGATCATGATTAAGCTTCTAGCTGCTTTTGGAAGATATCGGTTTAAGTTCCCTGCAACTCCAATAAGAAGAACTTGTAGTGGATGTCTCATTATGTCTAGTCTGCACCTCTTCCTTTGGGGATGATACCTTTCTCCCTCTCAGTCCATGCGATCAGAGACTTTTTCCATATATGGGCACTGAGCCCAAGTCAGCAGAAAATTTCATTTATCTGCCTATAGTTATGTTCAATGGAGGGCACATGACACAGCCAAGCCAATGAGAAGTCCTCTCAGGGCTTTTTGATGGAAGTTAAGGGAAATAGCCAATTTCCCCTATGCTGATTGCCTGAGTGCTGAAGTGCATAAAAATGTGAACACTTTGCGAAAGAAAACTTGTTTAGAAATAAAATCAACGGTCAACAAAAAAGGAGAGAGATAAATCTGTTCCTTCCTTCTTCGCTTTTACAAGTTTGAGCTGAGTTTCTGTCATTTGCAACCTAAAGGGCCCTAAACTTCTCATGACTTAATGTTGGTCCAAAGCACGTAAACTAAACAAGTTTTTTATACATTTTGTATAAACCTGAGCACTTTGGTTTGGGTGCTTTGAGGCCCTTTTCCTCTTATCCAAATACACATGATCTTTCTCCTGCGACTTTGCCTTCTCCAAGAAAATAGGATAATGGGACCCCCTGAGCCAGGTGAGTCATCCAGCAACCCAGACCCTCCACTGTTATTAAAGGCTCTAGCTGTGGCTTCCTCCTACAGGAAGTGGAGGCTACTGGGTCCTGTGCAAAGGCCTTGTATGGCAGCTAGTGCTACACCCATGTACAGCAAGCTCCTTTCTGCAGGTAAATCTGTTCCTTGTCAGGCGTTTGCTTCCTCTGTAGTATTAGAAATCCTTAGAAATCCCTTTTTGTGTAAAGCATCAGTCTATTCACTTTAGAGCCTTTAAAACCCAACTCCACTAACCCCTTCTTCCCATAAGACTGCAAATGTACAACATAAAGAATACACAACTCCATTTCTTTTCTTTTCAGAGATATTCCCCAGGTTCCCTACTTAGTCAGCTCCTTAATTCTTTTCTCTGACCTTTTCTCCCAGAATAGCCTCTTGTTGATTCATTCCTGAATTCTCTACTTTGGCTTAGCCCAGTCAGATTCTAGGATCTGCTTTACTTTTTTTTTAAGATTTTTATTTTTTCCATTATAGTTGATTTACAGTGTTCTGTCAATTTCTACTATATAGCAAAGTGACCCAATCACGCATATACATATATTCTTTTTCTCACATTATCCTCCATATGCTCCCTCTCAGGGATTATCCTCTAAGCAGGAAGCCAAGTGATTTCCATTATATCTTTGCCACAGATTTTTAGACACTCCCCTAGTGCTATGTTAGTAAGTGTTTATCATAGGCTCTGGGAAAGTCTGGATTTGTAGCATGTGCTGATGTTCATAATGTGAATTCTCTCACCGTAGCCCCCCACTGCAACCCATTTTGAGCTAATGACATGCTCTCTTGGGATGCAAAGTTGGGAAGAGTTGTACCTGGTCAGCTCTGCAGCCAGCTCCAGCCCACCACCATTCTGGCCCCTCCTTTTTCTGGTAGGAGGTAGGATATGGGAAGAGGCAATTGCTACAGTTAAACAACCCTAACCAGGTTTTGTATTTTCTATAAGAAACATCTAAGTTTTGGTTATTGCCCATACAGTTTTAATTATCCTTCATTGGGTCCATCTGTCTCTGTATCTACCACGAAGGAGGTAAAGATGAGATAGAAGAGATATTGTGTTTGGTGCTATAAAAAACACACACAGCTATGATAACATTTATAACAATATGTTTCTGAAAAAAATGAGAGATAAGTAAGAATGTTTACTTTTCATTGACTAATAGCAGGATTTAGGCTATTAAAGGTGACAGCTGAACACCATTTACTTTTCTACTGAACTCACTGTAATCTATGAAAAGTGTTTCTGACATAGCCTTTTCTTCCTCTTTGAAATGCTTGATTCCCAGTGAGTTAAATATTTAGCTACCCACCTGTTATTTATTATTTTTGTTTACAGAAAACCATGAGGGCACAGAACACATAAAAGGCCCTATAAAGATGAGTTTTCTAATCCAATTAGGAATACAATACCTTGGGCAACAGAAAAAATGTGCAAAAAGATGGAAATATTTTTATAGAGCAGATTGGAAAAAAGTTTTATGAAGCAAGGAGAAAAGAAGTATATATAGAAGAGAGTAATAGTTTGGGGTATGTAGAATGTGGGAATAAGAATTTATGTTTTTAGGAGTTCCCATTGTGGCTCAATGAGTTAAGAACCGACTAGTATCCATGAGGATGCAGGTTCAATCCCTGGCCTTGCTCAGAAGGTTAAGGATCCAGCATTTCTGTGGTTGTGGCGAAGGCCAGCAGCTGCAGCTAAGATTCAACCCCTAGCCTGGGAACTTCCTTATGCCTCGATGCAGCACTGACAATCTAAAAAAAAAAAAAAAGAAAGAAAGAAAAACAAAGAAATATATATACATATTTATGAATATATTTTAAATATAATTTAATAGAATTAGGTAAAATAAAAATGGGATCCAGGAGTTCCCGTCGTGGCGCAGTGGTTAACGAATCCAACTAGGAACCATGAGGTTGCGGGTTCGATCCCTGCCCTTGCTCAGTGGGTTAATGATCCGGCGTTGCCGTGAGCTGTGGTGTAGGTTGCAGACGCGGCTCGGATCCCGCGTTGCTGTGGCTCTGGCGTAGGCCGACAGCTACAGCTCCGATTCGACCCCTAGCCTGGGAACCTCCATATGCTGCGGGAGCAGCCCAAGAAAGAGCAAAAAGACAAAAAAAAAAAAAAAAAAATGGGATCCAGTAAAAAATATACTGGGATATACAAGAAGGGAGTGAAAGTGACGAAAATAGAAATAAGAATAACCAATCTAAAAGCATTAAAAATATATCATTGCAAATAAACAAATATTGGGCTAGGAAATAAGATATAGTATTAGGGTACATCCTGTGGGTACATGCTTTCTTTTTACATATATAAAGAAAGAGAAAATTCTGGACTAGAAGAGACTAAGAAAAAGGTCAAGCTTACATTTGAGGTTCAACACTAGAAGATATTTCTATGAAGGTTTTCTGAATGTGGACACTTGAAAGTGTATTGATCAATTTTTTTTCTCTTTTAGGGCCTCAGGTACAGCATATGGATGCCAGCCAGCCAGATTTGAGCTGTTTCTGCAACCTACATTGCAGCTTGTAGCTATGCCAGATCCTTAACCCACTTAACGGGGCCAGGGATTGAACCTGGCCATCTTCATGGATACTAGCCGGGTTCGTTTTTGCTCAGCCATGACATAAACTCCTATGGATCAATGGTTTAAAAGTGCAGGACTTAGTGCAAATTCAGCAACACTCATTGATTTAATAAGCAATTAATGAACATTAACATTGTCAAGGTCCTACACTATATGTCAGCAGGGAAGAAAGGACAAGAAATATTTATTAAGGACCCACTCCAGCATGAAGACTGAGTCTTATATGTTGTCATCTTTCACTCTTATCACATTCATTTAGGTCAATTTTCATATTCTTATTTTTAGTAAAGAAAACTATTGTTCATAAAGAGTAAACAATGAAGAATAAGGTGTATATGAGGGGTTTCCCATTTAGCAAACAAATAAAAGGAAATCTGGAATGGAGGAAAAACTTTTATTTCTTCTACTGACATTTGAAGGACACTTTATCTGAAAGCAAAGCTATGGCTTTTTCTGAGATGAAAATAAACTCCTGTTTTCAGATTTGTAATGGAAAGAACTATTGCATTAAAATGCAACCCACTGAGTTTCCATTTTGGCTCAGTGGTAACGAACCCAATTAGTATCCGTGAGGATGTGGGTTTGATCCCTGGCTTTGCTCAGTGGGTTAAGGATCTGGCCTTGCTGTGAGCTGTGTTGTAGGTCATAGATGCAGCTCAGATCTGTGGCTATGATGTAGGCTATCAGCTGCAGCTCGGATTTGACCCCTAGCCTGGAAAATTCCATATGCCACAGGTGAAGCCTCAAAAAAGCAAAATACATAAATAAAAATAAATAAATAAATAAATGCTACTCCAAAATTTGAGTCTTAAATCGTGAGAAAATGGTAATACCCTTATCTCTAAGAATTGTTTCTACACCAAATTGTTTATATTAATACTCTAATAGCTCTGCTTGTGGGAAAGTTCTGTGGTGTTTTGATGTGCCATAGCAGTGATGAAGAAAATTAAATCAATTACTCAGATAATATCTTTCCTTGCTATGTGCTCCTCTTGGTTTTTAGGGCCGCACTTGTGGCATATGGAGGTTCCCAGGCTAGGGGTCTAATGGAAGCTACAGTTGCTAGCCTAGTCCAGAGCCACAGCAATGCCAGATCCAAGCTACATTTGTGACCTACACTACAGCTCATGGCAACGATGGATCCTTAACCTACTGAGCAGGGCCAGGGATCAAACCCGCAATTTCATGGTTCCTAGCCGGATTCGTTTCCCCTGCACCATGATGGAAACTCCTCTTCTAACATTTTTATATTATTAGCTCATTTAATACATTGTATTTCCATTGTCACCTGCTAACCTAGGCTACTTTCCATGTACAATTTGGAATCTCCTAGCCAACTGTTTCTCTGTGCAGCCTCTTTCCAGTCTAGTTCGCCCTGCATTCTGCCTTTGCATGAATTCTCTCAAACCACCATTCTGAACACATAACGTTTTTCTCAAACAAAAACAACAACCACCACAAAACTATCCATAGAATAAAGTACAAATTCTTTAGTTTAGAAGATAAAGACAACATTAGCTGGTCACTGGTTATCTTTCTACTAACTGTGTGTTTCACAGGCACTTTCACAGTTTCATAAGTAATGCCCCATATATCTCAACTCCAAAGCTGGAAATTCATGCTTCTGAAAATGCCATCACCTTATTATCTACCTATCAAAATGGTCTTTTTTCTTCTACATCCTGCCACTGAACTCATCTTTTAACTCATGAAGCATTTATTTTGTATACTATATGCCTCCCCATTTTTATTCATTTATTACTCAACTGCATTATGTCTCCAAAAGGCATGTGTTATATTTTTATATGTGATTCTCCAGAGTCTACCACAGGGACAAATAATAGGTGCTCAATAATTATTTCGGATAATTATATAGCCTCACAGCATGTGAACATCCTACAATGCTAATTTCATTCAACATTCACTCAAGAGCTATGTTATTTATGTGGCACTTATCTTGGCACTGGTAGACAAGAAAGATAAGTTCCCTGCCTTCTGAATCTTATATTTCAGTGTGAAGAAAGACAAGAAACTGGTTGATGATATGATATAATGTGCTTACATAGAGTGATGAAGATCATAAAGAAAACTGTAAGATAGAATGAGGGAGGGGAGGAGATGAGGAGTCTAGTTTTATCAAAGTGTTTGGGAAGATTTTATCTGAGGCCTTACCACTGAGCAGACACCAGAAGTGTACACAGCTTCAATTATGTAAAATCAACTTGGGAGGGGGACCATAAGCTTAAGGTCTTTAAAAAGTCCCCGAGTTTAACAATTTATTGGGAAATAAACTATAATGGGAATATAGGAAGCCGGGATCCAAATGAGAAGTGATTTACTAAATGTAGGCAGAAAATAATGGTGGAATTCAGACTATCTACTGAAGATTGATGGATGGCATTAACTATGAGTTTACATATTGGGAAACAGAGCTCTTCAGAGAATATCATGTCATGTATCAGGGTCAGTAACATAGGAATTTGACTGAACTCCATATTCAACTAAAAGTCAACAAAAACTATTGTATTTATTTCCCAATTCCAACGGGTTAAACTTTGCTGGACAGAGCTAAATCCCAGTAAATTTGTATTGTCCCTGTGTACTCTAGCAGCTAGCTTGGGACTGGGCATAGACTAGTTCAACAAGTTCGCAAGTTTTGTTATGCATTCAAATTGCCTGAGATGCTTGTCAGAATGCAGAGTCTGACTCAGGAGGTCTAGGGTGGCCTGGATTTCTGCATTTATAACACATTCTGAGAATGCCAATGCCAATGTCTGAGTACCACATTCATTCGATGATGATTGTTCAATGGATTGATTGGCCAATTGATTGACTAATCTAGGAAGAAAGGCTGACGATCAGAAATTTCATTAAATAGTACCCTATTTGGATCAATTTGAGTTGAAAATTATTTGATATTTGCAAATAAATATTTAATATATATTTATTTTAGGGAATTAATGTGACTCAATTATGTATAACATGATTCTGGTCATCTTCTGGGTTAAAAGTGTTGGAGAAAATAGATGTTGATGGTCCTTTTTGGTGTTATTATTCCTATAAAGGTTGTTAGTATTATTCTGTAACTGTTTTTTTTTTTTTAGGTAACAGAAACTACAAGATGATGGTAATGCTGCTGCTGTTGTTTTTCTATCCTGTACCTGGGAAGCTTTTATAATATACATACAATTGTATCCTTCCCCTTGGCAATATTTTTAATGTCCTGGAATCTGGACTTAAAAGAAAATTTTATGTTTAGCTGTGTTAGGCAGCTACAGGTATATTTAAGTAAGGAACACAGAGTGTGTCATGATGAGCAGCTATTGACGTTCTTAAAGGATGCATGACTCCCTTTCTTCATCCTCATTTCTAATAAAAAGGAATTCACCTCCCCTCAGAAGAATGCTCTTTTCCTCCTTTTTCACACTGCTCAATCTCAACTCAAAAGTCTTCTTCTGAGTTTTCCCTTCCTCTGCTATCTGAAGAGGTCACCTGAATGAACTTTGTGTCTTCATGCATTTTTTAACCTTTATAGCAATAATCAAATAAAGCAATTATCTTATTTACTATGTTCATTTACTAATTTACATTTATACCCTTCCCATCGGGAAGTAAATTCCACATGGCCAGCCACTATTAAGTGTCCACTATCATCATATCCTCATGTTGAAACTCCTTGAAGGCAGAGGCAATGTCAATGAACCATTTGTAAACAACATGGAAACTGAATTTTTAAAACACAAGATATTTAACATAACAATCTGTTAGATTTAATATTTCTGGAGATACATAGATATTCCTGCAGTTTACTAACGCAAAGTGGTTTGTTCAGTGGGTATTTTATTCAGATTAGGTTCAAGTTATTTAGATAGTTTATTTGACTCTGTTATAATCTATGTACTTTTTTTTTGTTTTTTGATGATAGTTGCTTCAAAACCTGAATTCTATATATCTAGCTACTCAAATGTTGATCACCCATATCAAGTGGTGAGGAAAAAAATGGGGTTTGCAATTACAGAGTCCCAGGTTGAGATTTTATCTTGGCCAATGCACTGAAATGAGAGGAGAAGTTATTAACCTCTTTGGATTCCAGCCACCTATTCTGTGATATGGAACAATAAGCCTAGGATTAGCAATAATTTTTTAAGAGTATTTGGTGTTCATTAGGTACTCCGTAAAAGGTATGCTATTGTTATTATAGTAATATCATGATTCCAAGATAGATGACATGCTGATAGACTGACTTAGGATGAATTAGTTACATTAATATAATTGTTTTAAATGAAGGTTACTTAATTTTTTCTAAAATATATTCTATAAGTGAAGTCAGCTGTACAATGAGACACCAACATCAAATGCTTTCACTGACATGTGGAATCTGAAAAAAGGACAGACTGAACTTCTTTGCAGAACAGATGCTGACTCACAGACATTGAAAAACTTAATGGTCTCTGGAGGAGATAGTTTGGGGGGTAGGGGGATGTGCTTGGGTTATGGGATGGAAATCCTGTCAAATTGGATTGTTATGATCATTATACAACTACAGATGTGATAAATTCATTTGAGTAATAAAAAAAGGAAAAAAATAAAATATATTGTATAAATAAAATAGTAAATATAACATCCGCTTTATACATACATAGGTAACTAAAATATGTTTAAGGATATAAGTAGTGATTATAAATTAATGACATGTACTAGTTACATAAAACAAAGATTTCCCCTTTAAATGTCTGATATGTTGAAAATCTGCTTGCTTAGAAAAGTGATTAAGTGAAATATAATTGTTGCTGAAATAACTCTTTAATCTGTTATAATCTGTGATCCTCTTTGAAGGATTAAACAAGCTTCATAAAATGTATGTGTGTATGGTATGTGTGTGTATATTCACATACATACATGCATACCAATAAAGGTATATACATATGTATTAGTCCATAGCAAAATGATATAATTTTTATACATTGTACATAGGGGATATGACATATTGGAGATAATAGTTTTCTTTAATTAACTGATTTGTCAAAGTGTTTTAACTGAGGACAGATGAGTGGAATTGCAGTGTAATGTCATTCATCATCTTGAACAATTTTCTTAAGGATTTCACATTGAATCTAATCCCAAAAACACTTTTTAAGGTTATAATTCTTTAAATGTTAAATATTGAATATTTTACATTAAAATCTAGATCTCATTCATTCAAGTTGTTTTAGAGGTAGCAAGTGAATTTCTGTAACTATTTCCAGGGGAACTTAAGAGATTTATAAAGAAGCTTCTGAGAGTCCCTCCCCCCAAAACTAGGAAGTTTGGCTTATTCTTGAGGCATCTTATTAACTGAACAAAAAAAGTTGTTTTTATTCCAATTCTGTACCAGTCACTCTCTCTCAAACTTTGAGCCTTGACCAACTCCCTGTAGAATAATGTGCTTCTGAACTTTGCCAAGAACTTGAGTGGTGATGGAGACCTTTCCACTTCACAGCTATGTCACAGCCATTTGCTTATACCCTGTATGATGAAATAACTGTCTAGTTCTGATAAGAGTTAATTGTAAAGGTGAGTTATTTGGAAACTCTTTTCTAGCTTTAAATGTCATCTAGCATTTTTGGATGAGAAATGCAATTTTTTAATTAAAAATAAAATAAAATTCACGTATGTTAAAGTATTATAAAAGATTGGTTTCCTCCTTAGCAGAATGTAGGCTCTGGCAGAAATACGGTTTCAGGTGTGGGTGTAGGAGGGGAACCAAACTTGGATGAAACAGGATTTTATCTTCCTGGGGTGGGCTGCCAGTTAAATTTCTGCAAATAGCAATGTCATAAAGCATGATTTTAGAGAAAGACCATGTGCTTTCTAGAAGAGCAACTGGGAGAAAAACAACAAAATTACAAGGAGGCTAAATGTAAAAAGCAAGCTTTCTCCTCATCCACCTGAAGTCTTGCAAAATAAAAATGTATTTTAAAAATATGCTTTGCACAACACCTTTTCAAAATCAGAAGACAACAACACTAATCTTAAAAGTTCCAAGAGTGCCTGCTTCGTGAACTCCACTCTCTGGGTACTAAGATATAAAGGTTAATTAAAGAAACGACGAGACGCTTCCCTAACGTGGCTAAGGAAGACACATTAGCAAAGCCATATACAAAGCTGAACAGCAATTAGAGGAAATCAAAAACACAGACACACAAAATGGAACCTTTGGCAAACCTAAAGATAGACTCTACCTCAGCATCTGTCGTTATGTTACAAACATCGAAAAACCTTACGTTTCTGATTTTTGCTTCTTGCTCCACCAACCTACACTCCCACACAAACACACTCATTGCTTCCACATTCCCCCGTAGCAGGGTTCTGTAGGAAAATTGAAATGAAAAGAGTTACTGTGAAAAGATATCATCTGAGGTGAAAGAAGGGAAATGACCCTGTTGAAATAACGAATGATATGAGGAGATAAAGAAAATCAAGTTTTAATGGAAAATAGAAGGAGTCTGTCCATTAAGAGGTTATGATATGAGGGGTGGGGGGCATTTGATTTTGTATCCATAACATTCCTGGCATCATTACCTTGCTTTTCTTTCAGCAAACAATCAATGGTCCTCTGCGTGCTTCATGCAAGTCATGCTTCAAACTCGGTAATTCAGTGAACTTCCTATTTATTTATTGTCTGTCTTCCATATGATGTTACCCAGGCTAAGTTTTTCTTTTTTTCTCTTTCATCTTGTCAGTGTTTTTTTAACTCTCCTGAGTCATTTTTAACATACAGTTAGGAATTTTTCCAGCCACTTGAAAATTCTATACTCTTTTCCTGCCATTTAAAATACAGTATTACAGAAAATCACTGCTGCTGGGAAGAACATCCTGACTTGATCAGTGCAACCGTGGTGTAAAGTGTGATAGACAGAATTCAAGCACTAAGAGGACAGTCTCTAGTTTTCATATACCATTCTTTAGTTAAAGATAAGTAGTAGATTAACTGTATTTAAATTGACATCATAAATATATTTGTATATAGTTGGTATATTACTAATTTGTTAACTATGACAGTTTCACACAGCAACCCTTTTGTTAGAGACTGAATTTCTCATGTAATAATTAGCTGTGGAATATTACCCCAAACAGGTGTCTGTAGCCTGTCAAAGTCAGAACAGGTGATTTAGAATTAGCGTATTAAAAGAACTGTGAATTAGCGAAGCAAAAACGTGTTAATTTCTTGTTCCATCTGTTAATATGAATTCACTGCCAAATATTTTACTTTGTAGAACTGTGCTGGGATTGGCAAGAACATACACTATAAAAAAAGTTTAAAGGCCTGAATGTTTAAAAATCATGACATACGTTACTGCAAAAATAACTTCTACATTTTGAGCATGCTTTTTTCTTTTTTATCTTTGAAAAAATAACTGCAGAGATTGCCATATAATATAGAAAGTTAACTAAAGAAAACATACGATCAAATGTTAGACCTTTAAACAAAAATTGGAAGAAAATGTTATTCAAGAATGTTTGATTATAAATGAAGACTAATTCTTCAGTGCTACTTCTCAGATGAATCTGATTGCTGAAAGATATGGAGACAATATCTGCGCTACCACACAGTTCATATCTTATAATACCCTCTTATACAGAGATGCCATTATAGAAAGAGAGATCATTTTTTTTTTTTTCATACTCAAATACTGTAATCCTTTAAAAGATTATGGTGCAATTTAGGTCACTAAATCACAACCTTTGTATTAACACCTAAATCCATTCTTCATTAAGTTAGTTTTGTTTCTACCCCAAATATTCTTTGCATGAATAAAATCAAAATACATTACACTTTTAACTCCACGTGCATGTGTACAATTGTATATGCTCATGGTGGCAATAGAAGGGTGGAGAGTAGGAACAGAGGAAAGGCCCATGATAAAATGAAAAACAATTCGTATGGGTATCACTATTCCAAAACATGAGGAATCCGGCCTTCAACTGGACACATTTTTATTCCAAAAACCTGGAGAGAATCTAGTGCTAATGAACTATTGAACCTGCTTGCCATCTTTCGATCTCTTTTCTTTGCAGGCGGATCCATGGGAAAAGAAAGGAATTTGAAGCGCACTGAAATTTGTGAGCTTAGACATATGCTAAGAGTACAGTTAACTTGAGTTACTTTTTCCATGTTGCTGAATTGGGTCCTGAATGAGGCAGTTTTGTGACTTAAACAGATTTCACTAATTTTCCTTCCTTGCACATTTAAAAAACAAACCACACTCTCCCATATTGCTGTTTGGGTTTTAACCGAGCGAAGGCATGCACACCCAATTACTATAAGCACTTTAAGTAAAGCTTAAAGATATGCAGCATGTTCTTAACTGCAAATGATGTGATAGGTAGTGTCTTTCCTCTCTAGTTTTATGTCACATCCAAGAGATTAATCCTCTCATGAATCATCCATAATGACTAGAATAATTTGGGGAACTGAATGAAATTTTTCAAATTATTTATATCATAAACTCACAAGAATATGAATGGTGGGTTATGCAAATACAAACCATGCTTACAAAAGCTAGATACAAAAAAAGGAGGGGTGAGGGTTAAGTTTATATTTCTAAAGCTTGGCTTATTCAAATTAATACAGAATGGCCTTATTACTTCCCCGGTGAATGATCTCTGTTACAGCTTATGAAACACATAAGGGAAACTTATTGTTTCCAATATTTGAATGGAAAAAATAATTATCTTTTGTATAGCTTAGAACAAAAGTACCAAATTCTTTAAGGATGTGAGAAGCCCATATGATACGGGGTTCATAATAATATTTTTTTAAAAAATAATTCTTTAAAATATCCAGAGATTTCTTCCTATTTGAAACAAATAGACAGCATAAATTTTACACTCCTTTCAAACATGGTTTCAGACAAAAGATAATACTCTATTTCCCATCATATTTAAGAAAGATGGTGGTGTTGTATAGGAAACATTGATGAAATATCTCCAAAATTCTATACCATCAGGCTAAAAATTCATATGAAACTATACAATACATAAAACATTTAATAGAGTTTTAAATTATACAGTACATTAAATTTTTAGTTGACTTATCTGAAAAGACATTTTTGGAATGTAAATAAAAATGCAAGGAGAAGAACCTGTCAGAAAGTAAATAAAGTATGTAAATTAAATAAAAGGTAAGGCAGCTACACTTTTTATATAAATAACTGTGTTAACAGAGCTTTATGCATATTACAATACATTCAGATGTAGAGCTTTTGCAAAAATAAATTCATTGCTCCTCTCCAAAGAATGGATTAAAACAATTTATTTTATAAAATTTGGATAGATAGAATAAGAAATGTAATAGCCATCCATGGAAAATAAATATAAAAATTATTCAAGCTCCATCTACTTTATGTTAGTAATGAGATGCACTTCATTCAAATTCCTTTCAATTGAAACAGTGCTGAGGAAGCAAAAACATGATTCTGTAGGAAATGATTTCTAATCTTCATGATAACATACCGATATAATACAATTATTTACAATTGACTAAGAGTTAATTTCAATAGTATAACATCTTTCTTGCAAAAATGTCAGCTTTTATTGATGAAACAAACTAAGAATAAAACATTTTTACTTGTAGTATTACAGTGCTGTTTTTCATTCTGTTAACCAAAACAACACAGTAATACTGTAAACAAAAAAATAACATCAGACTGCTTGTGTTTGCATGATTTTACCAAGAATCATAAGCAACGGAATGAAGTATATTAGCTGTAATTTTGGAAAACACTTGATTCTTTTAGAATTCAGTCATGCTACTCTCAAGAAGTGACCATTGGACAAACTTTGTTAATTATCTATTATCTCATGAGAGTACATAAAATTAATAATTGAGAATGACTGATCTTATACATTCAAGGTAAGTTAAAAGTAAATAATATGTGACAGACAATGCTATCTATCTAAACACACACACACACACACACACACACACACACACACACACATTCACATATACTGGTGTTTCCCAAATGAGATCTAAATGTTTCCAGACAGTTTTGGTTGTCACAACTTGAGGAGCAGTGCTACTGGTATCTAGCGGGTAGAAGCCAGAGATGATGCTAAATATCCTACAGTGAACAGGGCAGCCTCCTACAACAAAGTATTCCGTCTAAAATATTGTGCCTGGCTTGAGAAACCCTGATATACTCCTACGGTTCTTGTTGTTAACACCTGCCCTCTTTTAATTGAGAGATATCAACTAACCCTCTTGAACCACCAGATTGGTTAAATCAAACAACTATCATCATAGAGGAATAAGACTCATTCTTAACTTTTATTTATGGAGTACATACTCTGTGCTAGGCTTTGTCGCGGGCATAGCTTTGAAAACAAGTTGGCACTTGTATAGTCTAATTTCTTCACTTAAGGTTTGAAAAATAATTATCCTAGTAAATAAAGTGATTTACCTATACTCACCTTGGCATGGCTGGGTTTAATATACACTTATATTCCAGAAAAATCTTTTGTACATTCAAACCTCTGTTCTCAGCAGTCTACAACTGGGAATGGTAATTGCATAATGTTGACTGTCATTATGCTGGTGTTTTCCCATACACTGGCTAAAACTCCACCTTGCTTTGACTACTTTGAATAGGATATTTGCTATTAAATTTTAAGAAATAGAGATAGAGCTTGAAGAAATAGGTTGATTCCACAGGAATAGTTTTATTAGATCTCATTAGTTAAGCAAATCTTCCTTGAGTCATATTTAATATTACATTTTAATTTTCTACTAAGGATCTTTAATAGAAACTACAAAAATAAAAATTCCTTTGGCAATGCTCTAACTTATATAAAGAATAGTATAAAACAATATTTTCAGAATCGAAGTCCAAAAAAAGCTTTTACTTCTTAAAATAGTATTATTTTCTTCTTTTTTGCCCTGGCTACCAGGAAAGTCAGAGCAAAATATGAATTTCATTAGCAGCAAAAACACTAGTTTATGTCTTATTTGTTTCTACATCTTTTCCATCATCCTGATTTACTGTCTTTTTTAAGATGGGAGGAAGTATGAAAATATTAAGTAGATACTGTCTCTGTTTTCCTGGAAAGCGTACTTAATAGTGTCATAGAATAATAATATCATAAATGCCTTTAAAACTGAATAATTAACATGCACTTTCTTTTCCCATGATTTGCTCAATGGTTCTGAATCTACTGCATTCCCCAGAATTTCATGAAAGGTTTCCAAGAACGCTATTTCTATCATATTCTTATATAAACTGGCATGTCAATGGCAGTATAAAAATTTGTAATTATAATACTTACCATAGTTCTTCTATTGCTGGGCACTCTGTTGTATACTTTTTGTGTGTTATTTTTCCTATCATTAACTCAATCCTGAATTGTTCTTATTTTAAAGGTAAAGAAAAGGAAGCTTGGAAAAGGTCAGCAACTTGTCTAATATTATTTAGTGAGCTAGTCGGCAGACCTACAATCTCACTGTGGATCTGACTACAAAGCCCTTGTTTATTTTCATCTGTTTTGTCAGTCCACTTAACACATGGAAAATAAAAACAGAAAGTTTTTAAGAGTATGAAATCAATTTATAAGATAGAAGTTTAAGTACGATTTAATTCAATTTCTGATATTACTATTTTTATTGAATCTACTGAGCAATAATTTATTTCATTCTCCTTCTGGTTCTTATTCAAGTCTCCACTACCCCACAGCTATGTCATAGACCTAAGAGTAGGTTTGTAACACCTCAGGATTTTGAAATAGTACTAACAAGTCTTACTCATGGTCTAAAGTTTACGTATTGATTATCTTTTCTTAAATGTTATTTAAGTGTACATGTTTAAGGAAATGTGTGCCTTACACTGTTTTCATCAAGAACATTTTACAATTGTAGCTCATTTCATGCTGGTGGAAAGACTAAAACTGATTAAGGCATTTCAACAAGTATAAGAATCCATAAATAAATGTAGTGATGCTTCATTTAATCAGAACTAATTACACTATAAGAATTACTCTGTCAGGGAAAACAATAAAACACTTATGATTATGTAATGTAAATCTAACTGTTCACCAACTGCCTGATCAGGACCCCACCATGCTCATTCTCTCTGCCTCAGGTCATTGGAAGGTAAACTGGATAGACTCAAAACACATTTGTAGTAAGTACTGGAATTTGTCTTTGGATGAGAGGCAGAGTTTTTCTTTCTCTCATACTAACAATATCCTTAGGATACTTCCGGGATCTTTTCCCTCCGCATGCAGTTTATACTAACAAATAGAAGATTCTGATCAGAACATATTGACCAACTATACCTCAACTGCATCTAAATCATATTATATTGCTACCTTCCTTGAGCCACAGTATTTTAAAGCTCATCCACAGTTGCAAAATGGAAGGTCTTTTTATTACTTGAAATAGTTTAATGGTAGGATAAGCAAAATTCAAATATGTTTCCCAGGATTTGAGCCCCCTGGTATAAATGCCCAGTATCATCCGCTTAAGTGTGAGGAGAACCTCTGAGTCTGATGGGCTCTCACTCCTATGGTTAGGTTTTATTAAATGGCAAAGGCAAAGTGATTCTGCAGATGGAATCAAGGCTACAAATTCATTGAGTCTGAGTTAATCAAAGGCCAACTATCTAAAGTGGGCCTGACTTCATCAAATCTACCCTTTAAAAGATGATCATCCCTTCACCTAAAAGGAAAGACTTGAAGCAAGAAAGATATTCTTGGAGTTCCCATCGTGGCGCAGTGGTTAACGAATCCGACTAGGAACTGTGAGGTTGTGGGTTCGATCCCTGGCCTTGCTCAGTGGGCTGACGATCAGGTGGTTGCAGATGTGGCTTGGATCTGGCATTGTTGTGGCTGTGGCTGGCAGCTACAGCTCCAATTAGACCCCTAGCCTGGGAACCTCCATATGTTGTGGGAGTGGCCCTGGAAAAGGCAAAAAGACAAAAAAAAAAAAAAAAAAGAAAGAAAGATATTCTCTTATTGGCCTTGATGAAGCAAACAGCAATGTTCTGGGTTACCTCGTAACTCAGGGCCTCAGTAACCCACAACCACAAGGAATTGAATTCTGCCAACAACTGGTGAGCCTCAGGTGACATTGCAGCCCTGCAATATATCACCTCAATAATAGCCTTATGAAACCCTGAGTAGAGGGCCTGGCTAGGTTGTGCCCAGAATCCTGACATCTGGAAACTCTGAGATAATAAATGTATGTGGTTTAAGTTGCCAAGTATACAGTAATTTGCTCCATAGTAACAGACAACTAAAGGTTGGTGGGATATTGGCAAAAGGGGTGGAGAGAGTAGGAGGAAAAAGAGCATTTGGAGGTTATTCCCACCGAGGGAAATAAATCTCTGCTCCTCTTGAAGATGTGGTTGAACAAGTCCTGGCATCAGGACTTAAGAGTTTGTTTTACCAGGCACACATCGGATATGTGATTGTCTCTAGATCAGTCACACATGTCCCAAATGCCCTCTCCTAAATAATACTAATGAGGACAAATATTTTAGTATTTTTTAGGTGTTAGATACAGTATAAAATAATTCACACATAATATCTATTTTGATTCCCATAACCACCCTGAGATGCATGATTATATATTATTATCAGCCCTATTTATCAGATGATATAACTGATCATAAATATGGGCTAAATAATACGCCCATGATCAAATGGCTAGCAAATGGCAGCATCAAGAACTAAACACAGATCTAACCAGTATAAACCCCATGATCTGAACACTGCTGTGTTTTCTCTCCTCTATACAAGTAGTTGCCCTCTTTTATCTCTAACCTAATCACTGCAATGAGCACTCTGCTTATCAGTCTTTGTTTATGAATCTTAAAAAGGTTTTCTATGTCTTTGTCACATTTTTGGTCAGTAATTAAGGTATTTTCTTACCTTAACGTAGCATCTTAATTTGAACAAAGGTGGCATATCCTTATGTAAGAAATACCCAGTATGCCCAATAATGCTACTGAGATTGTTCCAATAGTGTCTAATGTAGATATGGGGAACAGGTGTTTGCAAAAAAATATTTTTTCAAAGTTAAAAAAAACTTGGTTAAAAATTTGATCTAAGTCTATTCTACAAACTGTTTTTATAATGAAATAAATTACTTATAAGATACACAATACACTTATTTAGAAAATACCTTAAAGTATAAGTATCAGCTAGATTTATTTGATTGGCATACTTTTGGCACTGAATGATATTTATATATTTTAAATTACCCTTAATTTGTTTATAACAGTTGCTCAAATTCCATTTTTATAGAAGAACCATTTTTCCCTAAAGCACTGATATTCTACTACTTTCACATTAAAGATATGTTTTCTCCTAAATGTTCATTGACAATTAAAACATCCCCAAAAAAGATTAGCTGTCTCTCAAGTTTAACATGTCTAAACAATTTGGCTTTGATAATCGCATCACTATTATACTCAATTTTTATTTTGTAAATACCATTTTTTAAAGGTGTATAAGGACCAAGATTTGACCATCTTTGACCTACATAAATAGCAACTTGATTTGGTTCAAACGAAACTTAAATAATGATTCTAAAGTATCCAGAAAACTCAATGATCATTGCCTCAAGACTGACCATACTTTTAGCTCAATCTGCTTTAAAAGAAATGGGCAAGCCAGAAATTAAGAAAGTGACTCTACCATCCTGTGAATGTATATATTTACCTTGTAATATTATACTTATTTAGAAAGGAGCAATAACCCTCAAAGATTATAAGCCATTTTGTTTAGCCTCACCAATTATGAAGTAAGAGTAGATTATAAAACCACAAGAGTTTATTTGTTGTCAAGATTACAATTTATTCAGATGAGAATTTCCTCTTTGATAAAAGGGTCATTTTTGTGAAAGGGTAGGACTATTCTTCCTGAGTTCAAATTTTAGGAATAGATATGCATGTATAATTTCAGCTATTAACTGGAAAAGAGTTGGTATTTCACTTCTTGGGAAAATTTAGAGTCATCTGCAAAATGGAAAATGCCTGATCTCTTTCTTCTTCAAAGCAATTTTTGTCATGAAATCATAAAATAGAATTCCTTCTCATCTTCCATATTATCTGTGCCACTAAGTTAAATAAGTATTTTCACCAGAAATGCAGATTTTCAGCCCAGAATTTCACACCACATTGAACTGAAATTTTCAAAAAGAATATAAAGTGTCAGAATTATTTTTAGTCAGAGCAAGAAGTATTATTTATACCTTGCTATAGTTTTTTTATGTGGAAGTTTAACAAGAATTTTAACTTGGGAAGATAAAAGTAAAGTCTGAATATCAGTTGCATTAAAGGTCTTCTTTAGCAATGCTTTGTGAGGGTAAGGGCGACGGTACTGATTCTGGTGGTGTGATATCTTAAATATGGAATCACACAAAAGGAATGAGAAGAAGACTAATGGATATGGAAAACCAAGGATGCACAATATAAGCACTTGGCTTGCATTATTTCAAGTGGATCACTTCAACATGCCTATGTAGGAGAGGTTCTTACAGCTATTTAGCAGGTAAGGAAATTGAGGCAAGGGAGATTAAAATTCACTCAAAAGTCATGGTTGCAGTAAGTAACAGAGTCTAAAAGTAAACAGGGTTGGATTTTAGAAACTCATGCTCCTACTTTTCATGTATAATCACCTTGGTCACCATTTGATTGGATTAACCAAGTGGGACTATATTCACCATTTAAAACCTGTAAAAAGCACTCTATCATCTATTTGTCTATCTCCATTTGTGTGTGTGTGTGTGTATCTCCATATATAAGCATATATAAATAACCCACAAATTCATTGTAACACTATAACTCTTTGCAACCCACAAAGGGTACTGAATTAACATTAAGCACTTTCATTATGAGACAGTTTTGCATTTAAAAATATCCTATGTCATAAACTCTAAAAATGAAGATAGATGATAAGAGGCAATAGGTGCATCTTACTTACTATAAAGTGATCATAGTTACCTATGAAGACTATTTTTATTCACATAGCTAAAGTTTAAAACATATTGACTGTTGCTTTTTTAAAATTATTATTAGTGTTTTGCCACCTTTAGGGAAGTGATAAATTGACAAAGCTGATAAATGGACTTCATTATTCTATCTTTAGAAGCTATCATTGTGGAAACATTCAATAGCTCTCCTTTGAGGATCTAGGATCTAATTACTTAATTAATTAATCTCATCAAATTCATCCATTTAGAATTTAGCCAAAAAGTTGTAATTGGGGAAAACAAAAATGACAGTAAAAAACCAAACGCATTGTTATAGGGTTCATGCTGAGGGCTGGACTCACTGGCACATATCCTCAGATTTTAAGTACACATTTTAAGGTGTTTATCAGCATAGTAACTCTATTGATACAATGATATAGTTGTTGGTTTGGTAATTTTGTATTAGATACAGACCCTATAATAATTTAACATGCAATGCAGCTGAGAAAGTTGTGTTCTCCTTTTTCAAACTGTATACAACTGGACTCCATCTCCCAGCCTCCTCTGCAGTTGCAGTGACCATATGTGGGTTCTAGTCATTGGGCTATAAGTCATTGGATTGTCCAGTTTTTGGTACCAGGCTTATAAGCAGGTGTTGTGCCCTACACCTGCTTATAACAACAATGATGAGGCTCATGAACAAGTACAGCCACAAGATGCAATGGGCCAGGGTCCCTGAACTACTGCCAATCCAGTGGAAGATGAGGGAGAGCTGCTTGTTCAAGAACCCCCAACTCAGAATGTTTGTAAGTTATGTTCTAGTTCATTATCAAATTGTCTCTTTTGGTTGAGCCATTATATATTTTGGGTCTATTTGTTACACCAGTTAGGGAAACACTAAATCATACATTGAGGATATTTATACATAACAAAATGAAAATTTAGACTTAATTTGAACATGTATACGAAATGAAGTATATACAATTTACTAACTGTTAACATGTGTGAAATAATTATGATTACAGAGGATAGAGTATTATCAATCAAGTTTATCCCTGTGGCCACAACTGATCCTATTCTACTTGATTTTAATCTTTTAAAGTACTTAATCTATTAACTTAACTGAATGGTGGGCTTCCACGTGCCACACTGACACAAGGCCTCTTCTACACAGTAGTCGTCAAATGACACTCCTGCAGAAAATTTCCAGATTTTCTACCCCAACATGCTCAATATCTGTCCCTTTAAAAATAATCTTTCTTATTTGTCTACACAGAATTTTATCATTTTCTCTTTAAGATATTTAACTTATCAAATACAACTGAATAAACTTGTGTAAGATAGGAAGTACGTTGTTGCTGCCTTTTCAAGTGTTTTATAGACTTTTATTGTTTAGGAAGGAGAGAAAATAGACTTTCTAGGTCGATTTATGCCTGAAAGATAACAACCCTTCCTCTTCCCCTACTATTACTCAAATGCAATTTCCAAATTGACTTAGTTGTTTCCAAAATCTTACATAAATAAAACACTTGACCTGTCTTAACTCACAGTAAAACAATGTTTTTTTTTTAACTGTTCATACAAAGAACATGAAAACATTACTTCACAAAGATATATCCACACCTATATTCACTGCAGCATTATTTATAATAGCCAAGATATTAAAACAACATAAGTTTCCATTGACGGATGAATAGATAAAGAGGATGTGCTGATTTTAACAACAGAATACCACTTGGCTATGAAAAACAAATGAAATCCTGCCATTTGGGACAACATGTATAAACTTTGAAAGTATTATGCTAAGTGAAATAAGTCAGATGGAAAAAGACAAATACTGTCTTATTTTACTATATGTGGAATAAAAGCAAAACAAAGCAAAAGAACAAACAAAATAAAACAAAATAAACTCATAGATACAGAGAACAAACTGGTGGTTACCAGAGGGGAAGGAGATCATGCAGGAGCTGAAATGGATAAAGAGGAAATACAGAATAAAACACCAACAGCATAGAGAAGCGGCAGATAAAGATGAATCTAAGGGATAAAAATCTACAAAAATCTGGGGAAAACTCAGTGTAGCATTCAGTAATCTGACACATTTTAATAAGCATCAAGGGTTACTCTGCAACATCATATAGCAAATAACCTGTTTGTGTGAGAGCTCAGAAGGAAGGATTATGCTAACTTATATAATATATAAAACATGCTAAAGTATGATAAATATTTAAAAGAAATCCATCCAAAATGTTGGATACTACCTCTGCATGCTTAAAGAGGAAAATCTCAAGTTACTAGTAAAGTACAGCTACCCTTCCAAATTTTTCAGTGGTGAGGTTTTACCTTCTTGTTTCTCTCTATACAGACTTGAATTAAACATTTTGCGTATTGCTTTTAGTTATGACATATGTATTTCTTCAAATATTTCTTATAATGGGTAAATTGAGGAAGTAAGTTTAATCATTACTAAATTACTTTTTTAGATCTTGAACTGGAAATTAAGAAAACTCAGTACTTGTTTTTCATTGTATAAGACTCAGCCTTTCCACACAATCCTATAAAATTGAATTGTGATAATCATTGCACAACTATAAATGTAATAAATTCATTGAATATTTAAAAAAAAAAAGCCTCAGCCTTAGCCTCTTTGTTGCTCTTGTGTTAAAAAACAATGGAAGGAGGACTCAGTACTAGAAATGTGAATTAACATGGCAGTGTACCAAAGTTAAGAGTACGGATTTTAGAGTCTATGAGAAGTGTATCCCAAAATAGTTCTTGCCACACACTGTATGTGTGACTGAGCAGTTTTCCTAACATATTTGACAGTCGACTATCATATTCTGTAAAATGGGGACAAAAATTCTCATGGGGAGGTTGTGTGCATGTTAAACAAGATAATGGGTGTAAAACAACTAGCACAGTATCTGGCATACTATTTACTTTTTTGGATTGTTTTGATAATTTAATTTACTGTAAAATTATTTTGCGACTTACTTTGCCAAAATTGCCATATATGTGATGATATTAAGGTCATGCATGTGGAATTTGCTAATATATTTTCTGATTAAATCCTAACCTAAAAGTAGTATGAGAATGACTTAGTAACACTTGGTACAGTTTTGTTAAAATGAGATTCTAATTAGTTTAATGGATTTAAGTTTGAAAAGCGCCAATATATCTTGGAAAATAATTATTAGAAACTTTCTTTGTGGCACTAATTTTTCATTCACATGAATGAGACTTAGTGAAGCTGTCATAATCATCTTGTAATGATACAAGAGGAAATTCTCAGAGATGATGTTATAATGATAAGGTAAAACAATGTTCTGTCAATATCATGGTGTGCTGAAAGGATAATAAGGAGTTTCAGTATTTTAAGATGCTAACTAGGGATTATATCCATTTGAGGTGGAATTTTCATATTACCTTTATACTAATCCTTCCATATGGAAAATTCATAGTTGTGACTGAAGTACCCACATCTGTAGAATAATGTCTATATGGATGGGGTGACCTACAGCCATATGTGATAGAGAACAAATCAACTCCAGCTATCTATTTTTTCAGCAATTAATAACCAGATATGTGCCAGGGAATATAGGAGACCCACCCCTCCACCTGGAGAGAATGATCCCTGCGAATCTAGCGCCATATCATTTAAGAAAGAAAATGGTATAACTACAAAGAAATGTAAGAATGTCCTGGAGTGGTAGAGCAAAAGGTAGAAATGAGATGCACCTTGTGTGAGACAATGCCAAGAGAACACTATCTAAAATGCAGAGCTTTTGTGGGAGAGAACAAAAATTTCTGTGTCATTTGTTGTGGAACTTTAGATAATTTCTTTATGCCTTAATTTTCTCATCTGTAAAGGGGAGATTTCAATTGTACCTAGTACATTTGTCTCTAGAATTAAATGAGATGCTGTATGCAAATCATATGGCCTCTTACTTTTCCTTCTTAAATGATATGGCACTGGGTTCACAGGGATCATTCTCTCCAGGTGGAAGGGGGTCGCCTATATTCCCTGGCACATATATGGTTATTAACTGCTTAAAAAGTAGATCGCTGGAGTTGATTTGTTCTCTGTCACATCTGGCTGTAGATCACCCAATCCAGATACGCATTACTCTATAGTCAGCACCTAATTAGTCCTCAACTATAGTCCTGTGTGTTGTGGACTTTTTCCATATTTGTTTTTATTATAGTTAACAGCATATATATGAAATGTTGAGGTTCTATGCTGAATTGGGCCTGGTCTGGGATGTAAAACTTTATTTCAATAAAGTTATAGTTTTTCTTTGCTGTCATGTTTTAGGAGACATGCAAACAGTTACGAGGAGGATTTTCTTTCTCTCCTCCAGTGCTTGTGAGTTAGACTGATGATAGCTTTTCTCACCATCCTTCTCGCATACATTATAACAAGCCTGCTCTAAAAGCATATACTGGTAAGAGAGATGGTCAAAAGAGTTGCCTGAAAATGCTCTGAGTTGCTGCTAAAGACTAAAAATGCTCTTCTACACAGAGCGGGTAAAGGAGAACAAGGAAGAAAACATGGACAGGCACCAGGAGGGTGATCAGAATGGCAGAGTCACAAAAGCCACCAAGCCGAGTTATCAGAGAGGTATCCATACTGTGGGCTGCTACAGGAAGGTGAAGATTTAGAAAGAGTCAATCCAGCCATGTTCAATCACTGCATGCTGCAGACTCAGTGTGACTGTGCTGGTTCAATGCACTATCGATGGTGTGTGAACTCATGATCTCTAGCACAGTGTGATTGATCACTTCCCAATTTTTTTAATCTGTTCACTTAGTGTTAAAACCACCCCAGCTATCAATAAAAATGACTTTATGTGGGTGTAAGTCCCCTCGTTTGCTACTGCTTACTGTCAAGATTTCTTGTTATTGTTACAGCAATAATAATTTGAATTTAAGCAGATTTTTCTGTTCACCCTTAGGAAAAGTTCCCCAGGAATAAACAAGGATATATTTTTCTCTCTTTTTCACTTGAGACACGAGCTTTTCTAGCTATAATATACCTATCCAAATAGAAAAAAACATAAACACACATACAAGCCAAAAGTAAAAGACATATTCTATTAAAATCAGAGCTGGTGAGATCTCTATCTCATAGACCAAGAGAGTCTGAGGTTTAGATTGGGTTTTCACCAGAGCCTAATTATATACAAAGACTTCTAGAAAAGAACCTGACCATACTGCTTCTACTTAGGAAGATACTCTTAGGTTGGAAACACATAGAAGTTTAGATTCTCTTGTGCTACTTCATTGAAAAGCTACTTCTACATAATCATTCACCTTCTACATCACCCAGCATTATGCTTATAAAAGCTGTTTTCTTTCTTGGAACTACAGGTGTCAGATGCATCAAAAAAAAAAAAAAGAGGTGCCCTTTTAGCTCTCCTTGGTGCCATTCCTTGTCAATTTCATGCTGCCTACAACAACAACATAATACTAAAAACAGCAATGATGTCCCTGGAAATGTGCTGTGGTTGACCAAAAGGAACAGTAATAGTCAGTGGTGGCTCCTCAGTGAATTCAGAACTTGCTCAGTGCCCTCCAGGCGCTCATCCCTTGATTTGATGGAGGAGTGATGTGTTCTCTGCATAAGAAATCAGAACTGAGAAGTAACAGAAGTACAGAAGAATGGTCAGTTACTCTAAGGGTACTTCAAAGCAGGATGGGCTAAATACTGAGATCTTGGCTAGGTTCTCTGCAACAAGGTCTGGGAACCTAGAAATGTAACGGCAGTGAAGCACATTCCTTAACTCTCACACTTGTTGAAATGAGTAGAAGGTGGCATTTGTTTGGAAATCCCTCCCCAGTCTTTGTTCCCAGAACCTAGGATTCATTTTCCTGTGCCTACATACGTAGCTCCTCAGATAAACACTACTACTGCAACAAATCGTCAAGTGCCAGGCCTCACCAGATGGTTACATTGAATTAAAAATATATGCAAAAGTAAGTTCTAAAGTAGATAAAGATATAGCTCTCACTAATTCCAAAAATTGCCTTCTATTACAGCCATGCTGCTACAAATATTGTCTTAATCCACCCAAATCTTTGTTCTCATCATCCTTCACCCTTGAAATCTTCTGTACCTTTTTTTCTATTCATGAAATTATGCCCATTTATTAATGACCGGCTAAAATCTTCATACTTCATAAACTTTTTCCTGATAATTCCCAATAATTTCAGGAAATCCTATTGCCTGCCTTTGAATTTTAATAATGACTGTCATTTTCTATTATTTTAAAAACACTTTTCTTCCTCAACAGAAACTAAATTCCTTGAGGTTAGAGGCCATTTTAAAATTCAGTCTTCTACTAGGCCCACATGACATACACAGGTAGAAAACATCCTGTGGGGAAAAAGAACAGGAGTTTACAGGCTGGGAGTGAACTGTACAGAATTATACTGGGTAACCCAAGCAAATCTAATTAGAGGAAATTTCTTTTGAGAAGAAACTGTTCTCCCTAATTTCCTGCTTTCTTTTCAAATGGCATTTGTCTATATTTCATGGAAAGTCGAAAAGAATTAGACTGCCTAGATTTGAAATTTAGATTCCAACTCATGTTTATCATATAGTTTTGGGGAATTTACTCAATTCACTATGCCTCAGTCCCCCAACTGTAAATTGGGCCAAATCAGAATAATTGCCTTTAGTATCACCCTGAGTATGAATTAAACTAACATATGTAAAGTACTTAGAACAGTGCCCAAACACAGTGGGCGCTAATAAATGCAGGTTAAAATTTTGTTATGATTAAATTTATTCTCATTAACTTAGTATTCAATTAAATTTTCCTCTAATTTCTCCACTTGTTTGGATGTAGAGTCCCACTGGCTAGAAACCAGTTATATAGTAACGAGAGCCTTAAGCTGGATATTAGGATAGCTGACTCTTCAGTCACTGGTCAGGGAACCAGCCCAGGGTCCTTTGGGAGCAATCACTGATATTTCTGGATTGCCGCTGGCAAATGACGATGACCATATTAAATATGTGTGGTCTCGCTTCCATAGTACACATTTACGGCTTAGAAGTGGCTGTCCCTCAGAGACTACACTTCCCAGGCTCTTCCTCTTGCTTTTAAATTGTGAGTCACATTCTTGCTGATGAAACCTAAGCAAAAGTCATGTGTGTCATTTTCAATCTAAGTATGGCCCTCCTCTTCTTCATGCTCTTTTCTCTGGCTTGAAGAAGATGTACCTTGAGTTCTCAGAAACCACATGTTAAAGATGCTTGGGGTTCCTGATTTACTACTGGCAGGAAGCAGCCTGCAATCAGCAGTGTCCATGCTGGATTTATAAGAATGGAAAATAGCATTCTATTCTATTTGCTCCATTATCTAGGGTGGAATATGTTTGTTATAGCAGGTACTGTTATCCTAGCAAACAGGCTGCCCAACAGTGAACTGGAGAGAAGCCTACTCATCTACCAAATGTTAATTATTATTATCCTTATTTTGCTTTTTAGGGCTGCACCTGCAGCATATGGAAGTTCCCATGCTAGGGGTGGAATGGGAGCTACAGCTGCCAGCCTACACCACAGCCACAGCAAAATAGGATCTGAGCTGTGTCTGCGACCTACACCACAGCTCACAGTGTCAGATCCTTAACCTACTGAGTGAAGCCAGGGATCAAACCCATATCCTCATGGATACTAGCCAGGCTCATTACCTGCTGAGCCACAATGGGACTTCCCCAAATATTACTAACCTGTAAAATATCAACGTTTCAGAAGCAACAAGTAACTACATTGGGTAACATTGCCCTGCTCATTTAGTCCTTTTATCCTGAGAAATTTGTGTTAAAATTGCACAGTTGCTCACAAATATTTCTCAACTCATCCAAAAATTTAAATGCTCTGGGTTCACAATATGTGATAGTTATGGCAAAGACTGTATTAGAATCTTCAAAAGTGCTTATTAAGATTCAGATACAATGGAAGAGAAGGCTTAGAGAAAGATGATCTTTTACTATGTGACACACACCAAAGGACTGTTAAGAGTTGAGTAAGACCTATTTTAAGTTTCCAGAGCTTTAATGAATGTTCATCAAATGCAGTTAAATGGTTTTTATAGTGATAAAAATTCATATCATTGATTTTACTGTTGTCTCTGCTTTTACGTATACAATTTAAAAACTGAATAGGAATAAAAGGGAAGCTTTTTCCTGGTGGAGGGTGAGCAGGGTTAAGTATATGTTGCCAAATAATATCTAAATTCAGATTTGAATATGAACAGCCCATCATCACATTATTCTTTTAATACTTAATATTTGCAGTATATTTAGTTCCCTCTCAGACACCCAGTCTTATGGTCTATATCTGAGATAATTTTAGTCTCTGTCTTTCATCAGATGCTTGTGGAATTATGATATCCAATGGACTGAAGAGGATATTTTTAAAACTCTAACATTAGTGTTCATCTAACCTCTCCAAAATGAACACAAACCACACTCTTGGTGCAGAACAGATCTGTTTGAAAGTAGATTGCATCAAGTACCCGTGCCCCAGCATCTAAGAGTCTCAAAACAAAAATATAAACAGAGATGTACATATTGTATGTGTAAATATTTAACAATTGTAAATCTGGCTAACAAACTTCACAAAATCATTTTCCAAACCGTTTCACTATATTCATACATGTTAAGGAACCATATCCTGCACATGATGAAGACCAAGTAAATATTAGTTGATGTTCTTGTTGTTGCTGTTGTTGATGATGATGACTCCCCTCCTGGAGAGCATTACATAATGAATAAATGACTCAGGGATGGATTATTGGGCCAGGAGACTTGTCTGGGCCCTGGGGGTGCCCTCTTGATTAATGGAACAAGGTTTGAGAGGGTAGCTTCGATACCACCAGACCCCAAAGCATACCAAAGTGACTGTAACAGACAAAAGACTTTGGGCACTGGAGCTTTCACAGGTATTAATTTTGTAATCACTTTAAAAATGGGAATTCTAAGATAATTTATTTAAATTTTACACATATTTATGTATGATAAGCTAAATGAAATTTAAGCACTAAAAAGATTTTGAATAAAAACACTGATTAAAATCAGTGATTCTGGTATTGCTGGATTAATACTTTGGCTTAGTGATGTTATCACTTATAACTAATGGGGTCAATATCTATTTCTAGAAACAATCAACAATAGCTCCTAAATTATAGTTATGTTTCCCAGCCATGCTAAAATTAATGGTCTTGTAAAATTCCTATTAAAAGAATACATATTTCAAATACTGAAAACTCTGCCATAAATTATTTTACATAAATAATTATTTTTAAAAATCAATAAGACTATTTTAAAGTTTTGGAACAAAAAAAGATTTTTTAAAAAGTTGCTTTGGGAATAATTTATGAAAAAAATTACCCTTCTTTCTATCATAATAATTTTTAAAAGGACTGTCTTTTATATTAAATTTTTTAATTCAATTTTACAGGCTGTTACTCTATAAATAGAATAATCCATTTTAAATGGACAAGGTGAAGTATATAAATGACATTATTAGCATTGCGACTAACAAGTTTTGAACTCTGCATATTTACACATAAATAAAACCAAACCAGAGGATACCAATCTAAGAGTAAATGAATAGTGTGGGTGGCATAACCATTATTTCCACAGTTTAAGGTGTAAATGGATCAAAATAATTGAGTAATATTGGCATCTTCCTCCATTATAAATTGAAAAATGCATTGAAAAGTAATTAATTTAACTTTAAAAAAACAATAAAAATACTTATATGGAAACTACTAGATTTATCTTAACTTTATCGTTTTACAATATTCTAAGCTATGGGCTAGATGCTAAAGTTACCCCAAATGTCTAACGAAATTGGTAAATCATTGCAAAGCCCAAGCAATTTATTTCAAAATAAGAATAGGATGTCCTTATAAGGCAGAAAAGCCAAATGTTATACGCACTTAGGGGCACTTGGCTATGGCTGTCAAATAGCACCACTGTTGTGGCTCAGTGGTTAACGAATCTGACTAGGAACCATGAGGTTGTGGGTTCAATTCCTGGCCTTGTTCAGTGGGTTAAGGATCCGGCGATGCTGTGGCTCTGGCATAGGCCCATGGCTACAGCTCCGATGAGACCCCTAGCCTGGGAATCTCCATATGTTGCGGGAGTGGCCCTATAAAAGGCAAAAAGACAAGAAAAAAAGAAAGCAAATCTTTCAGAAAGTGTTAATTGAAACTTTCCAGTTTCTAAAATATATTTTATTCTGAAATTTTAAAACATGCTGTGTGTGTCTACCTAAATAAATTTCTAGTTAATTCTGTCCAATATCCAAGTACAACTCTTAATGGTGTTTGAGTCTTTCACACAAAATTTGATGGTCTCAGCCCCAGCCTTGATGGAAAGAAGGGAGGTGGGCTTGGATGTTCTAGCCAAGCAGGGCAATAATAAAACGGGCAGATACAGATGGCAAAGGTTCAAACTGAATCAATTGGAATTCAAATCGATTCATCCTATTTAAAACTTTTAACTCACAGTACATTTGCTGAATACTAACCTCAGTCAGGTCTTAAGAGGCAAGAAAGGAAGAGGGTCCTATCCGACTGCTCAAGCTCTCCCAGAGTACCTCCTCTGGCTTGCTGTTGGAATTCTCTGAGAAGAACCCACCAGATAATAATGCACTATAGTTCTTTGGAATAAGCAAAAACACTATTACATGATGTTATGATTAATTTTCTGTGTCAACTTAACCAGTTAGAGGTGCCCAGATTAAACATTATATATGGGTGCATTTGTTTTTTTTTTTAATTTTTATTTTTTCCATTATAGCTTGTTTACCATGTTCTGTCAATTTTCTACTATACAGCAAGGTGACCCAATCACACATTCACATCTACATTTTTTTCTCACATTATCCTCCATCATGCTCCATCATAAGTGACTAGATATAGTTCCCAGTGCTATACAGCAGGCTCTCATTGCTTATCCATTTAGTTTAAATTGAGAAACTAAATTACCACTAATATAGTATCAGTTTATTGTACCTCAAATTTCCAAAGCAATAGGTTGCATCTATTAACCCCAAATTCCCAGTCCACCCCATTCCCTCCCCCTTGGCAACCACAAGTCTATTCTCCAAATCCATGATTTTCTTTTCTATGGAAAGGTTCATTTGTGCCATATATTAGATTCCAGATATAAATGATACCATATGGTATTTGTCTTTCTCTTTCTGACTTACTTCACTTAATATTACAGTCTCTAGCTCCATCCACCTTGCTGCAAATGGCATTATTTTGTTCTCTTTTATGTCTGAGTAATATTCCATTGTGTATATATACTACATCTTCTTAATCCATTCATCTGTTGATATCAGTATTTCCAGATGAGATGAGCATTCAAATTGGTGGACTCAATACAAGTAGACTATCCCACCAATATGAGGGGGCATCATCTAATTTGTTGAGGGTATGGGTAGAACAAAAGACAGGGGTAGGAGAATTTTTCCCTATTTTCCTTCATCACTTGTTGAGCTGGGTCATCTTATCTTCCTCTTTGGGACTGGGATTTACTGGCTCCCTGGTTCTTAGGCTTTTGGACTTGAACTAAATTATGCCACTCGCTTTCCTGGGTCTCCAAGTTGCAGGTGGCAGATCATGGGACTTCTTAGCTTTCATAATTATGTGAAACCAATTCCTCATAATAAATCTCCATATATATGTACACACACACCTGATATACATATAGGTATACATATATACACACACACACATATATCACTAGTTCTCTGGAGAACTTTGCTATATGATACTTATATATCTATATATAGATACTTATAATCTACATATGTATAGCTATAGATATCTGAAAAGATTAATTCAAACAATCCATTGAAAATAATCATTTGATTTTGAACTACTATACAAAAATGCTTTGCCTTTCTGTCACAGCACTTAGCATTAACAAGGCGAAGCAAAACACACAGGTGTGCATGTATGTCTGTGTCTGTGTGTGTATTGCTGGTTTCTATAAAGATTTATCTTTTTAGGGGGAGGCGCCCCCATGGCATATGGAAGTTCCCAGGCGAGGGGTTGAATCTGAAATGTTCGTGCTTTGTAAATTTGAATTACAATGCACTGATACTATATTAGTGGTAATTTAGTTTCTCAATTTAAAAAATTATGCATGTTCTCATGAAATATTAGATGTTTCTAAATTAAAAAGTGAATACATATGGGTCAACAACTCAGAAAAAATTCAAAAGCCCCTAGACCATAGTATTTCATATAATGCATTTTCTTTCTTTTATATTTTTTGCTTTTTAGGGCCACACCCATGGAATATGGAAGTTCCCAAGCTAGGGGTCGACTTGGAGCTACAGCTGCTGGCCTATACCACAGCTTCAGCAATGCACAATCCCAAGCTGCATCTGCAACCTAAACCACAGCTCATGGGAACACCAGATCCTTAACCCACTGAGCAAGGCCAGGGATTGAATCCCTGTCCTCACAGATACTAGTCGGGTTTGTTACTGCTGAGCCACAATGGGAACTCCTTCATACAGATGTAAACATCTTGAAGACAGGTACAGTGTCTTGTACAACTTCATATTGACTGTTATCCCCAACAACCCCCCAAAAATATTTAATTCAATACCTTAAAAACTGTAGTCCTTTGGTATATTTTTGTGAATGAATTGAATTCTGTTAGCCAATTGAGTTCATATATTTTCGATAGAAATTCTCAAACCAAGTCAAAATCACTTAGGTTTTTTTGTTATTGCTCTGGTTAATGACTCTCTAAATTCTCTACTTTTTTTGACTAGACTTTAGCATTCGGTTGTGATCTGCTCAATGTCAGGCCACAGAAGAGAAATGCTTTCCCCCCCACTGTTAATCTCATTGGCAACTTTATAACACCCTAAATGCTTCCTTTTCTCTGACAATTTTTCATATTCCTTGATGTCGACACCTAGCTCATCTTGCTCTTCTCCACTTTATCTGCCACCATCCCAGCTACTTTAATTATCTTCCAATAACCTCTGATTGCCTGACTTCTAAACACCTTTTATTTCTTCAGTCCTACCCATTCCAGCTATCTACTGTTAAAACTATTCGAGTCTTAAAATTAGTTCCCATTCCACAGTCCCAAACTCAAAGACTTGCTACATTGTGTATTCACATTCAAGCTGACTCTTAATACCAGTGCAGAGGTTACAAACTGAAATTATGTGGGCTAAAACACAATTTGCAGTTGTATTTGATTTGACCCACATAATGTGTAAAATTTTATTATTTGATAATATTTAAAATCAAGGGAGTTAATGTAAAAATGCAGAGGATTGGCAATTTTGTTCCATATTCTTGTATTCATCAATTATCTATAGTAGAAAAGCAACTGTTGTTTTTTCTTTTTAATTCAGATGAGACAAGCAAACTTCAGTTTGCAATTGTCCCATTTTCCTCAATACTTAAAACATACCATTTTATTTCTTTACACTATCACCCATAAGCATTTCAGTATGTAGTTTCTACTTGAATGTTCTCTGAACTCATGTCTTATAATTTAGCTCTCATTACTCAGTGCTGAGATCTTCTATATTCTAATACTCAACCAAAACTTACTTTCACTAACCACTTTCTCAAAACTTACTCCCCAATATAGTTGATGTGAAAAATTATGGACTTGTTTTTCCTGAACTGAAAAGATAGTCAGCTATCTGCTTTGAGCTTGACTGTCATTTGGTACATAACATTTTGTACTCTGACCATTTCGTGAATTATTCAAATTGGTTGTAAACTCCTTGAAAATAGGACCCAAATTGTTGATGGCTTTGTAGCTCAAGTACCTAATGTCATCTGAGTACGTAATATAGTCCATTCATTTAGGTATTCATTCAAAGCTTTTTTTTGGTGGCTATTTTAAGAGGCAGACTGTCTGCTTAAGTGATGTAAGTGATGTCATGTGGTATATGAAGATTTGACAGATTTATCAACTGTGAAATAATTATTCTTCCTTTTCTTTTAATTTTCCTTTTGAACTTGCCTTAGGATGTGTGAAAGCCACCATTTATGAATTGAAAGGATAGGTAATAAGAACAAGGTATCACACTTTTGTTAAGAGGGTCCCAGATTTAAGGTTTCCTTACCTGTCCTTTATACAAACATCTTAGGACAAATGAGAAACTACAGAGGCTGCATGTTGTAATTCCTAGGCACATCTGAGTGGGATAAGAAGGAAGAGGCTTCGAATCTCTGCAGCCTGTATCCTTCTTTCCAACCAGGGTTTTCAGCCCTATAAACTGCTATCGTGTGTACTGCCTTCCACAAAGATTTAAAATTCATCAAACAGACAAAGTGTATATTTAATACTCACATGAGGGAATACAGAATGCCTTTCAATACATCAAACTCCTAAACCTTTTACATCCTTCATTTTTAAGCTACATGGATTTTGATTTGTACAATTTTAAAAATATTCTGAAGCCTAGTCAATCTAACAGTAAAAAGCACTGTTGCACAGTAAGAAATCAAGAAATACAATTCAGCAAACCTGGTATAGTTGGTCCCCAGGGAAGCTTTTTTCCAATTCGGTTTGTCATAGCCCAGATCCATCATGTCATGCTAGCCTAACTTACTACTACTGTCTTTCATTTTTTTCCCCCTTTTTGGCACACTCCAACTATTTTCTGTTAAACTAGTGCTGTCACAAGAAAACATATAAAAATGCTCTTTTGCAAACACTCTGTTTGGTTCTATCCTGTATCCTGAACTCTCTGGAGCTATGGATTTCTCTCACTGTCTTCATCAGGGGTGAATGTTGACAGATCACTGAACCTTACTGGTGGTAGTGACAGGCTTGATGCTGTTTTGTGCAAGGTGGAGAAAAAACAAAATTAAAAAAAAAAAAAAAGGTTTTTGTGCCTTGCATCTAGAAGGTCCCTGATTCAACAACAAAGGCTTATGTTCAAAGATGATTAGCTTAAAGGCATTTCAGAGATTTCTGATTGTAGTCGTGGTTGGGTGTCTCGCTACTGGGTGAGATATGTATTCCCCTGAGAACAAAGGCAGCAGCAATCCTCTTCTGCTGAGATGGCACCTTTAATAATTCCATGTATTTATCAGTATTTGTGTCAAGTTCTTAGGGATTTTTCCCTTCAGGTAAGGCTGAGAGTAGATGGAATGGACTGGGTCTTAAACAGTCCTCTAAGGTTATCTGCAGAGAAAAAAATAATTGCCCCAAGGTATCTAGGAGAATGAGAAGAAAATAATCTTGTGGGTGAAAATGTACACAGCACAGAAAAATACCTCCAAGGCTTCTAAAGGGAAGAGTGAATAGCCTTTAGTTTATTCATAAAGCCTAAGATAAGCTATGGCTAATAAAATTGTATGGCACTTTTTTTTTTCCTCAAGTAAATCTAAAGAAATATATCTTTTTTAAAAGTTAAATATAAAAAATAGGTAAATTAATTTTTCCAAATAAATCAACAAGCTCTGTATGTGCTGTTGCCATGGATTTCTCCTGCCTAACCATTCTGTATATCGTGTACGTGACTGCAAAGGAGAAATGGTTGGTCTGCAGTTAGGAGCAGCATGATGCACAAGACTTAATCAAGTGTGCATACACGTGACTGGTGCTCTCCCTGTGGCCTGTGACCTATTATGACAACTTTCGTCAGCATCCGAAGCAGATTCATGTACTGTTGAATCATGCAACACACTTTCCCATGTGGATTTGCACTGGGTTTAGTTCTTTGGGTTTCTCATGGATGCAGACAGCATTCAAGCACTGTGTGCAGGGGTGTAAGAGTTATAGAACCAGCAGGGAATGCCAGAGGCTTGAGGAGATAATCTTTCAAATCATGACTTTGGTAGTTTCCCAAAGTCTGCTGGTCAGAAAGTTAATTTGCAGAAATGGGACATTAAGCAACTTTCCTTTGGTTCAAGAAGTGGTCTCCAAGAAGCTATACCTAGGAATTAGCCTTCCCTGGAGAAGCACACAGAGAAAAAGTCTCTGATGACTCTTTAAACTAGATCAGAAGCCCCTGAAAGCCCATCCTCTTTTCCTCTTTGTTTTGGAAGCAAACTTCCAATACTACATTTGGGATATCCCTTGTTTTCAGGGTGAAAAGCTGATGTCCTAAAGTGTGATTTTAAGTCTATAGTGAGGACAGGCAGAAGACAAGGGGGATTCTGAGGAAGAAAGTACTTGTCAAAAGTACGTACAAGGCCAGATAATTAGATTAAGACTGATCTCTTCCAATGTCTTTTTGAGCCCATTTTCCACTGAAGTCAAAGCAGACTTCCCTCTTAACAAAGAACATAATTTATATTATTATAAAAATTTTATATTGACATTAGATAAAAGTAAGCTATATAAAATACATTGCCAACCAATTACAGAAATATGGAGTAGGTTTATGCCAGTTTAGGTAACAGAATTGTACATTTGTTTAGTGTAGTGTTCCATTCTCAAAAATACTGGTCATGTCATTTCAATTCTAGAACTTCAGACTCCTGGAAATTATACATTTGCAGTACAGAATGTGCTCTACACACCTGACTCTCTATTAAAAGGAACAACAGTTGCAATACACTAATGTCTTCCTGCCTATCTATGTCCAGTTTACTAAAACCTTTGGCTCCTACATAGCTATTGAGATTCCCCACTTCCCCCTGATTCTTCTCTCAGAACCATAGTAATCTTTCTGTCAGAGAAAATAAAAGGAAGCAGTAAATTTACTTCCTTGGAAATTTGTTACATGTATATACATATGTATGTAGGCACACACATGTATACACACACAAATGTGAACATGATTTCACATCCTAGTTACTCTCAAAGCTGGAAGAACAATGGGGTCTGGTTAAAAAGAAACTCAAAAGTTTTAGATGGTTACACTCATATTGCCCTCATTTATTACATGGTGTAAAATGGATAGAGGAAAACAGAAATCAGATCAGCAGTTATCAGAGCAGATCATGGTCTATTAGAAAGAAAGCTCTGGGTCAGGATTCAGAAAACCAGGGCTTTAAGCTTTAGCTCCGCCGTTTTTTCTAGGTGTGTGATGAAGATGGTCATTCACTATGAGACTCATCATTACAATTATAATAGCATCTCTTTTCACAAAGGCCACTGTGCAGTTTAAATGTTGTATCCTATGTGAAACACTTTGTAAATTCAAATACACTTGGCAAATGTAAATGAGAAAGATTAAATCATAGCACTGAGATTTTTGTTCAAAAAAGTTATGGAATATTTGAAAAGATAGTTTTTTCTTTCATAATTTTGAGCATCATAAATTTTCATTTCAAATTTCGGGAGATTTTTAACTTTTTGCTAAAGTCAACATTTAAAAATATTGTATGGATATAAAATTATTTTATCTACACTTAAAGGGTATGTAACGGTTTGATGTTTCAGCTTTTATGTATAACTCAAGTCTTGTTCAAACACACTAAAGATAGAGTTTTATTAGGACTGGCAAGAATGATACCAGCATATATTCATGGACTTACTCCATCTGTATGGAATATGTAGATCTCACTCTAAATAAAGCCTTTCAGTGCTCCGAAATGCTTGTGCTTTGGAAATTTGAAGCGTAATAAACTGATACTATATTAGTAGTAATTTAGTTTCCTAATTTAAAAAATTATGCATCTTCTCACAAAATATTAGATGTTTCTAAATTAAAAAGTGAATGCATATGGATCAACAACAACTCGGAAAAAATTCAAAAGCCCCTAGACCACAGTATTTCATGTAATGTACTTTCCATTCTCATTCCTAAGATGTTTCTTATCAAATCAGTTTGCCACCTGATCTGGGTAAAAAGGTCATTTGAAAATAAGTCTATTTCCAAAGCACAAATACATCAAATACAAGTTTGATATTGTTTGTTCAGTCACTCAGCTAATTTATAGTTAACACGGACTTTGCACTTGTAGGTTCAGCATTTAAATATATAATCTTAACCAGGAGTTTTGTATGCTTATACTTTTCACTTCTTTTATATTTCAAAATATCCTTTACACTATGTTGAACAAAATATTGGATTAATTAAGTTTCCACAGTCCTTTAATTTTCTCAATCAGTATTGGGTTTACAAGTAAAAGCCCCAAGTGTAGAAGTATTAAATAAAATATTTAATTTTTGTGAGGAACCATTAGATGGATTTATATGTACTTAATTTCATCTGTGCATGTCTTTTTGATGTCTTAAGAGATCTTGTCACAAGACTGCTTTATGTCATCAGGATAGTATATATCTTTGAGTCAATCTCCAAAGTCTAATTTGAGAAGTCTATAATATTTATTTCCAAAAGCTTATTACAATTACTTTGTTATGCTAAAACAAAACGTGCATATTTCTAAAAGATTAAAAGAACAAAATAAGAACTAGAGACATCTGGGCTACATATTCACTGAAATCTACCAGTCTTAGGCTAGAACCTTGTTTTTCATGCTTAAGAAAATTTTGAATTAAACAAATACAATCTACAGCTTATTTTCAGAGAATCAGCACCATCTTTTTTAGTTCCTGGCTTCTGGTATTATTTGCTCACCGATTTAAAATGTATGACTTTTTAAATTTCAGGTTTATGGGTTTTGGCTCAATGTTAATTATCTCACTGATGAAATTAATTAAGCACGCTTTTCTAGAACACTATGCTAAGTGGCGCAAGGTCATGGGGTGGCTGGAATGCCTCCATTCTGTTGGGTTGGCTCTGTTTGCTCTATTATCATTATCATAACCAAAAGTACTTACTACTAGTTACCTTTTACTTATTTATTTTTCTTTCCAATTGCCTTTTAGTTAAGTACTTGTAAAATGGTCACAAATTGGTAGCTATTGGGATAGATATACTCATATACATACTTCCTGTGGCCTCCAAAGGGCTTAATGTTGTTTAACAGTTGATAGCATTTAAACATATTTGTTAGGTTTCACAGCAAAAGCAAGATTTATGTTTCCCTTTGAAAAATAGCATCTGGAAAAACTGTGCCTGCTCTTCCATATGGCAACCATTAGGTGGTGCTGAATAACAAGGGGCAGGGCTCCCAGTTCATCCAGAGGCACAAACTCTTATTATAATGCTATGAATTAATGTTATCTGTCCTTGGTACACTTGTGAGTTGTTGCCATCTTTACGCCCTGATCTGAGGCTTCAAGGGTAGGTGGTTGGAAACCTGTTTCTATTCTCAAAAATAAAAATCAAATAAGGAGAAGGAAGTGGCTTGGGGTGAAATGCATATTTATTTGGACTCATCAAAGTAGGAATGTCCAGTGAACAATGGGAAGTAAGTGACTGATGCTGACACAAGAGGACAAGACTGGCAATAGAGATTTTGGAATCATTCAAGTAAAGGCAAAGCTGAAGCCATGAAAATGGGAGAGTGCTTTGAAAGAGAAATTAGCAAGATAAATGAAAGAGCAGCAGATGAACATTGAGAAATATTCACAATTATCATGCAGGCAGAGAAAAAGGACCTAGATAAAAAGACTGAAAGTTTGAAGAGAGTGACAAAATCTACCTTTTTATTGACTTGAATTTATTGGTGTTTTTCAACAAGGAAACAAATTAAGAGATAGGTATGCATAAAATTAGTGGCGAACAATCAAACTTTATACTGTTCCAGGTAGAAACAAAATGTTTTGGTGCCTTGGCATAACAGCAGCACAAAGCCCATGTGGGCACTTTGCCAAAATCCTGATTTGCAACATAGGCTGATAGTGTTGGACACAGTACGTAGAAAACCAAAAATATTTTTTTGTGAATATTTACAATAGGATATTACAAGAGTCTAAACATGTAATTTTGCCAATTTTTGGTAAAATTAGTTTTTTAAAATACAGACATAACTTGGAAATATTGCAGGTTTGGTTCCAAGGGAATTGCACTTAAGTAAATATTGCAATAAAGGGAGTCAAATAAATTTTTCAGTTTCCCAGTGCATATTAAAGTTAGATTTACACTACACTATAGTGTATTAAGGGTGCAATAGTATTATGTCTAAAAAAAGTCACACCTTAATTTAAAAATACTTCATTGCTAAAAAATGCTAACTATGATCTGAACGTTTAGTGAGTAGTAATCTTTTTGCAATAGTAATGTCAGTGATTACTGGTCACAGATCACCATAACACTATAATAATAATGAAAATATTTGAAATATCATGAGAATTACCAAAATGTAACACAGACACAGAAAGTGAGCAAATCCTTTTGGGAAAACAAAAGGTGCTGAAAGGCGCTGATAAAAGTTGCTTGACAAAGGGTGGTCACAAACATTCTATTTGTAAAAAACACAGTAGCTGAGAATCACAATAAACCAAAGGGCAATGAAATGTGTTATGCTTACATCTGAATTGAATTCTTTGTCTTTCTTTAAATTTTTGACTATAGATGGATCACCTTTATTTGAAACAAAGCACTTATATTTATACAAGATGGGAAGGAAGTTTCTTACTTGTCCTTGAAAGTTTACTTTCTCATTTTGGCGGTTTCAAACTAAATAGTGTATATCAAGGAAAGCAGTGAGAACAGAACAGTGTGAAATTATTGATCTCTTGCCTTGTGAAGTTTCACAAGTCCTTGCAAAAATTTACAAGCTTGCTGCAGGGCAAAATTTGATCATTTTAGACAGGGATTGAATCTTTTGCCTTGAAAAATGTTAGCAAAAAAATTCCTGGGGGTGAAATCACAAATTGTCAAATCATTTGGGCATAGAAAGTTATCAACTTTATGTGGTGAGTAGCAATTTATACTCTATGCTTAGCTTTCATGGAAAACAATGACAAATTTAGAATCAATACTCCTAAATGATCTACTCCCAACAAGAACTGATTGTTTTCACTGGATTGTACTGAAGGATTGGCTCCAGTGTAATGCCAGAGGAGATCAGCAGGAGGCAGCACTGAATGACACGTAAAGTAAAGGAGGAGGTGGAAGCAGAAAAGGACCAAACCTGTAAGTAGTATGCCAGGGTAGAAAGAGTACAGTCTTTACAGATGGACAAATCTGGGCCTAAATTTTGGTTCTGCCATATATTAGTTATGTGAAATCTGGTTATGTGAAATTTAGCCTCTCTGAATCTCAGTTCTCTCATAAAAAAAGAATTAATATTTACCTGATAGTGATGTTGAATAATTACAAGCAGATATATAGCTTATAAATAGTATATCTATTATTAATTTATTATTCTGAAAATAATTATTATTAAAGCAATAAAGGTTTATCTATAGTAGGGCAGGGTGAAAGTCTATATACTTTTCCTTGGGAAAGCAAAGCTTACATGTATTATTGTAAATAATATAACTCGTGGATTCAAATCATTACTTACAAGTACAAAAGGACTGGTACAATTTTTGAGAGGAGACTCTAAGTTGCTAACACTAAGAAGTACTAAAAGAAGGAAGTTTTGGTTTTGTTTTTTGGGGTTTTTTTTGTTTTTGTTTTTATTTTTGCTTTTTTTTTTGTTTGTTTGTTTGTTTTTGCTTTTTAGGGCTGCACCTGTGGTATATGGAGGTTCCCAGGCTAGGGGTCTAATCGGAGCTACAGCTGCCAGCCTACACCAGAGCCACAGCAATGCCAGATCCGAGCTACATCTGCGACCTACACCACAGCTCACTGCAACGCTGGATCCTTAACCCACCGAGTGAGACCAGGGATGGAACTGGCAATGTCATGGTTCCCAGTCGGATTCATTTCCACTCCGCCATGAAGCGAACTCCAGAAAGAAGTTTTTTTATGTAGTAAATGATAACCTTCTTGGATTCCATCTATCACAATTTCATTTAGTCTAAGAGTAAAGGAGTTACATACGCTTATGAATACTGGATTCATAGACAACTTTAAAAATATTTTTGGCTAGGTAACACTTTCACATAGTTCAGCTACCAAAAGCATTAAAAAAGAAATAAAGTAAGAAGTTTTTCTCTTTTCTTTATCTCCATAGTAGGATTTTTAAAAATAGAAACTAGAATATTTGGAGTCCATCACTAAACTGCTAATAAAAACTATGGTGCTTGAAACACAGGTACACTTTAACAAAGCACATTATTCCATGAGTGACTACTGGCTACTCTTTTCACAGTGAAGCACCATCACTAATGGTCATCACGAAGGGAATATGCAGCTTTATTACAATGTTCACGAAAGGGGTTCTCAGGCCCATTCCTGGTGGGCCCACATTTTCTAAGGGAAAGTCATGATTTGCAGAGCTTTCTCTTTTTTTAGTTTCACTTCAATTTAGCTGCTGCTTTCCACACTGAACTGTTTCAGAACCTCAAGAAACATGTCTTCAATTTATTTGTTTAGGGCATGTGGGAGTTCCACTGCCAGGGAATGAACCGGAGGCACAGCAGTCACAATGCCCAAACCTTAAGCACTAGGCTACTAGGGAACGCCAATACTTGTCTCTATTTTTAAGCAAATATTCTTAATTTCAAAAAAGTCTTACAATTAATTGTTGTCCTCTTATTATGTTAGTCTAATATTCTTGATCTTGACTCACTGCTTAGGAGTTTTCAAATAAGAGACAGCTCTAGATCTTCTTATATTAATATAGGCTAATGATGTTTTACGATTATTATTCTTCCTATGTATTTATTTGATATATTTTGAATATCTGCAATTAGCCCTTAATATTTTTTTTGGCCTTTTTAGGGGTGCACCTGGGGCATATGGAATTTCCCAGGCCAATGGTCAAACTGGAGCTGTAGCTGCTGCCCTATACCACAGCCACATCAATTTGGGATCCCAGCCGCATCTGTGATGTTCACTGAAGCTTGTGGCAACACCAGATCCTTAACCCACTGAGGGAGGCCAGGGATTGAACCCGCATCGTTATGGATACCAGTTGAGTTCATTACTGCTGAGCCACAATGGGAACTCCAATGTTTTTTACATTTAAATTTTTCTTCATTATATATGTAGCAAAATAGTCAAGATCAAGAACTCTATAGCTAGAGAACCCTAGTTCTAAGTTTGGCTTTTATTTCTTGTTAATTATATGCCCTCTGGCAAGTGACCTAAATTCTCTGAGCCTTACTTTTCTTGATCTGTAAAACAGGTATAACAATTATATCAGGGATATTTTAAGAATTAAATCAGTAAGCTTAAATAAAATCCTTACTGGAATTAGAGATTCTCATACTGAGTGAAGTAAGTCAGAAAGAGAAAGACAAATACCATATGATATCACTTATATTTGGAATCTAATATATGGCACAAATGAACCTTTCCATAGCAGAGAAAATTATGGACTTGAAGAATAGACTTGTAGTTGCCAAGGGGGAGGGGGAAGGAGTGGGATAGATTGGGAGCTTCATTAATAGATGCAAACTATTGCTTTTGGAATGGATTAGCAATGAGACCCTGCTTTGTAGCACTGGGAACTATGTCTAGTCACTTATGATGGAGCATGATAATGGGAGAAAAAAGAATGTATACATGTATGTGTAACTGGGTCACCATGCTGTACAGTAGAAAAACAATTGTATTGGGGTACTAACAATAAAAAAAATAAGAAAAATAAATAAATAAGTAAATAAAATCCTTACAACATAGTATTACAATATAACTAACTCCACTACATTTTTACTGCAAGTATATCTTACTAGTAGTCTTTCTTTAAACAAATAATGAGGGTACTCTTTTAACCTACCATTTGTTTGTATCAAAACTGAAGAGTGGGTACTTTCTTACAAGCTGGCCAATACTTATCTTTTGATGGAACAAGGAGTACATATCAAAGATTACTTGAATTTTAAAAACCATGATTCCTTCTTCTCAAAATCACTCAGCAAATCCTTAATCAAATCCTTAAAACTTAGACTTTTAGGTTAGTCTTGGCATCCCTCTTGGCTGGGAATGCTTCAAAAGAAGACAGTATAGACTTAGAATGTGCTATAGGGAAAGAAACATTTCTGCCTTCTTGCATGTCAGCTCTATCTCCACCCATTTTCATTTAGAGCTTCTAACAAGGGAGGGGAGGGGAGGGAGTTTCTGGTCAGATGGGTCAGCATACAAATAATGTCCTAGATCAATGGATGGTTTTACCAAGTACTAAGAACCCCTTTCCTCTTTTTATTTATTTATTTATTTTTAATCTCTTGTACTCTCTCTTGTTTCTCCATGTGATAAATGAACATAGACATGGTCTGACCCTGGATTTTCTTTTCTACTCCATGCTTCTGGGAAAGTAAAAGAGCATGCCTTTTTCCCTACTGACAGGCTCTCACAAGGTCCTCTCTTATTGCTGCTTCTACTGAGTTGCCAGGTCGTGAAGGCCACCTGCCTAAGCAAGTCTGGAATTATGTAGTTGCTGAGTAAAACTAATGCACATTGCTCTCTTTTTCCTGCAGAACCAGAAGTATGAGGAAAAGAAGAAATGTTTGTTTTTTAAGAGCCCATACATATGAAATCAAGAGTCAGATAATGTCCTAGGGGTACCCTTTTGCTTTCAAGGAAGTCTTCTGTTTTGATTTGTGAAGAATGGTAGGTCGAATTTATTTCTAGCAAGAGAGAATAGTTCCAGGTTGTCAAAAGCTGATCTAAAGTTTTTGGAGAAAGCCAGCAGTGAAGTCCCCAGCCACAGTCACTCCCAAGCTCTGTAGGAGACCCAGTTACTCACTTGCTTCACAACTACTGTGGGGAAACAAGCCCAGATCCATCAGTAATGAGCTCCCACGCCCCTGAAGAGAACACAGATTTTCTAAAAGCAAGCCATAGTTGCAGTCATTAAAACAAATGAGGACTTGCTAACTGAATTTCTCAACTAGAAACCATCAGTGTAAGAGTTAACAAAGGTGCTCGATGTCCAATAAAACAACTTAAAGATCAAGCATAGCTAAACCTTAAAGTGCAGTTAGAGGTGAAAAAAAAAGGGGGAGAAATTTAAATGTCTAACTAAATCTGAGAATTCTAGTAGAAAATGATAGCACTCTTTGGCCTAAATAGAAAAACTTATTGCTTAAAAAAGATATTTAACTCATTTTACAAAGTGCATAGGGGAATAAATAAAGATTAGGGTTTCAGTTTGTTTTCTTTCTATGTCCAAAATGATCTGACTTGGCTCATTTCCTTGTAAATGGTTGGAAGAGATTTCTTTCCTCGTATATAAAGCTAAGTATCCTCTAAATAATGTGGTGTATTCAAAATAGGTCTCATTTTGAACTCAGCTGCCCTGTGTTTGAGAACCAGTTCTACACTGAGGAGCGAAGGCTCTTCTGGCCACATAAGTTCTCAGGGAAGGACACCAGGGAGGACACTGTCATAGGCTAACACTTCATGGAAAAAATCAGGATTCAGCATGACCTCAAAGAGGCCCAGATCATAGTCTCCAATGCAGTCATGGCTTGTTTTTACAAAATGTAACCAGATTCTAGCATATATATGAATTCACAAGGCAATGTGATAAAATATTCAGAGAAACTCAGAAATCACAGGCAGTTCCCATCATCGAAAGCAATCCTTGAAAAATCTTTTCTTTAAGTGCAACTACTTGAGAATGAGAAGGGTCTCACATGATGAATTAAAATCCACCAAATTGGCACTTCAGCTGAGTGAATAAGAGGGGAAAATTCTAGGAGCACGGACTGTCCATAAAAGAGACACTGCTTTATCCTTCCCTAGAAATAATAATGTCTTTTACATATGCCACTTCTCTCTGAGGGGCTTTAAATACTTTATCTAATTAATCCGCCCAGCTTCCCAGAGAGGTAGATAGGGGGCAGGTATTATTATCTGTATTTAGCTGTTATAGAAATTAAAGTGTCCTGATTAAGTGACTTAGGTAGGAGGCAACATTTGCACTGAAATAAGTGGCCTCTAAATTCCCTGCCATTTGAGTAAAAAAAGCACCTACAATGTACATTAAATCTGCCTTTTTTTAAAATCCATCCTACATGTAGCCTGGCCAAAAAAGTCTTCAGCATTACTTAGTACAAAGAAAAAAATATCTCAAAATGTAATTGCAAATTTAGCAGTGGCTTCTGGGCCAAGAGGCTAAAGGTTATTTTTATTAAACTATAAATAAGATTTCTTGTATTTTTAAATTGCTTTAGTAGTCAATTTAGTATTATTTAAACAGCTGAATGTGCACTGTAATAGAATAGAAATATCTGAGGGGCTTTGCAACTCTGTCTTAGGGAATGGAAAGAAATCTGCATTGGACTATTTGATCAGACCTCAGGTAGGAAAAATTAGGGACAACACATAAAGTCTAAGTCAAAAAAGAGGAGACGAGTTTAGCAGGTACTCTGTTACCTATTCAAAAGTCATTTTTTTCTTTGCCATTGGAACCCCAACTCGGGAGAAGCCTTGCTCCCTTATCAATCATGGTACCCCCATTTCTCTTGCTTATTTGTTATATATAGTACAAGGGTGGGCATGTGGCCAGTTCTTTTCATTGATACAAAAGGGAAGCTGTTGCAGACCATCTGGGAGAGGCTTCTGGGATCATCAAGAGGTAAAGGAGAGTCTTGTGATCTGTTTAACTGTGTCAGGTCTTTGGGGGGTCTCTGGACCAGCAATAACAAACATGTGACCATGAGTGAGACAAGCAGACCAAGGGGATGGCAGGATAAGAAAAACGAATGCCTCTCTATCCTTGATAATGTCATTGAGCTATGGAAGTAACCATCCCTGGAACCATTTTATTTTGGCACTCTCTTTCTACATGAGTTAAAATTTCAATATCATTTAGGATAGACATGACAGGTGTTCTGTATAGATGAGTTGCCACTGATACAACTGGGACAGTATTGCTTTCAGAACTATTTCTGGGCCATTACTTCTGATGGCCTCTCAGACCTGCTACATCCACCAGTGTAAAAATACTGAGACAAGGAGTGCAAAGTTTGAGAGATACCAGATATGCATATTCATAAATTTCCTTACAGATTACCAAAAATGTTCTACGTACTTTTTCTTAAATAAACTACCTGGAAAGAAGTGAGCAGGAAAAACCCCCTAAAGAAGCTGGTGGAAAAGGAATAGAAAGACTGGAATGCAAAAGCACAGAGTTTCAAGAAATCATGGCCCATTTTACCCAGATATATAGAAAAATAGCCCAATGATTATCTAGTTGATGAAAATAAGTGCTGTGTCCACAGTGCACCATGTAAGTCTATATGGCCAATTTCAAGGTTTGCCTATGAATTTAACAAAGCAGGACAATGTTGCCTATAGATTTGTCTTATTGTCTTGCTGCTTGAAAGTTCTCTGAGAAAGGTGCCTAAAGATGGCTAACAGCTTAAGATTTAAAAGTTCTATGTGTCCAAATATCCAGGCAGAGAGTCCATCCATGTGGCAAGAATATACATAATTCTAAAGCATGGGAGGTACATTCTGAAACCTGGTGTGAGTTCCTGAATCTAGCCACCTCATATTCATTTTTCAAAAAGTAAACAAGCCATGTCTGCCAGTTATACTAAACAAATAGGCAACAAATGATACACAATGAAACTGTTCATTTTTTCTTACTGAGTAGTGCACAACAAATGAAAAATAAACTACTTCATTTCTTGTTATTTGGAAAGTGAATGGCTAAGAATGAATTCATTTCCACCCTTAGGTTCCCTGGGCATATTAGAGAGGGAAAAAGTAAAGAAAGTTCATAAGAGTCTAAGGCAATATTTCAATAAACCCTAGGATCAAAGTACAAGCCACAATAACAACAAAAACAACACAAACAAAAAAAGCTACAAAGAACACTAAGAAATATAAGGCATCTGAATGAGTAGAAAAATGAAAAGATGGTGTGGTTAAGCCTTCAGTAATGGAATTTCCAACCACTTTGTGAGTTTTTGCTTATTTCTGTTGTGTGTCTAATGCTGAGCCAATGTTTTAGTAAGATACAAAATTGTAACAGAGAATAAACAATTTTGAGCATCACTATGCAAGATACTGTGTAAGACATAAAAAAGAAATTTAAAAAAGAAGGAAGGAAGAAGAGGTAGCTATGGCCCCTGCTTTCCAAATATTTAAAAGGTAATTAGAAAAAATACATAGACATATGAAAATATGCATATAATGCCAAGTAGTATGCAAAATGGTTAACAAATGGGAAAACAAATACTAACATGCACAACGACAGCAACATTGTCATTCAGAGCCAGGATTAAATAAATGTTACTGGTGTCAGGGTTAGAAACAACCTGCCCATAGTTGAAACCACAGCTTTGCCCTATGAGCTGCACAAAATAGGGCAAATTAACTAGCCCTTCTGTAAATCATTTTTCTCATTTTTAACTAGAAAACAAACTATACACTGGCAGGTTGGTTGGGAGAAATAGAAAGGATACATGCAGAGTATCCATCAGAGTATTGAGCCTTCACTAGAGTACTTGGTAAAGGATAACAATAAAGTTAGTAATAGTAGGCTAAGTACACAGTATTCATAAATATAGCTGATGTTTATTGAATGCTTTTGGTGTGGGGACCATTCTGCCTAAGTTATCTCATTTAATTATCGCATCAACTCCTATAATGTCATACCTACTGTAAAAGTTTAGAGGTAGGAAATGTCCATTCTAGCTGTGAGACCTGGAAGAATTAATGGAGGAACTTACTGGAATGAATTTGCAGGAGCTGGATTGGCAGAGAGGCAATGTGATGGCATTCCAGGAAGAGAAATGGTTTAGCAAATTAACACTGATGTCAAAGAGCTTATCAATCACTTAAAGAAGGCATACATTATCACCAAAAGAGTGTGGACACAAGCAAATTTCTTTGTTCAAGAACTGTTCTGTCCAAGGAATTGTGCATCAGAGATGAGCAGACCTGGAAGGTTTCTTGCACAAATGAACTGGGGAACTGACTTGGTTGTCTCTTTAGGGTTAATTACCTGAAGAGCCAGAAGCTTAGGAAAAATGTGATCTTCTGAAGTAAGTAGGTAGCTAAGTAAGTAAATCAATGGCCTCGTTTTCATATATTTAAACCTAATCAAGAAGAAAAATGAAATCCACTCTTTAAATAATTATTTTGTTAATATGTCGATTTGCACAATTTCTAAATTACTATTTTCAAAATGTTTAATTGCATCTTACCATCTCTGATATGTGATGGAGACATCAGCATTACATGTTATTTCATTACCTTGCTAATCAATAGTTCTGTGAAGGTGCCATTGCCAGGAGTTGTCAGGGTGGTCCTTGGGATACACTCCCTTCTCTAGCTTTTTAAATAAGTAGCTACCTTCTGCCCAAGGTTTGACAGTAACTGCCTGAATAACTTCAATACTCCTCCTAAGTTTCCCCGCTGACCCTAAACATTCAACCTTTTACTGTGTGGGTGGTTTCTGCTTTTGTCTGTGGGTGGTTGTTTCATTGTGCAGAGGGTGGGTTTGTTTTTTGCTTTTATTTTTCCCCTCTGTGTTTTGTCTTGATTCAGGAATTTTACTGAGTAGTGGCCTGCTTCATTGTGACATTTTTCAGTTATACATTGTTAGGTTCCCAAAGCCAGTTAGGCAAGGTGTCCTGGGGAAATCAAAATTTATTATCGTCATTTTGAAATTCTGAAATCAGGACCACCTTGCAAAACAACTGAATTATAAACGTGGTATGTCATCTTGTTACCCAATCAATTGGCCAGCAACATGAAACAGTTATTAGACTATGCTGTGCAAGTATAACTTCCTCCTGCTAATGTGATGGAATTAATTCATACAACGTGATAACAAGGCTATTACAATGCGAACAATAGTTTAAAAGTGGCTTGTGTGGAACAGCCAGGCACCATTGAACATTTCAGATCAAAGGTCTATTGAACAGAAAGAACAAACAGAATCAATTTCTTGAACTGTTTCTGCATTTTCAAACTTGCAACATTATACCACATAATGTGACTTAATGAAGGACAGATGAGAAGACCAGAGAAAAGCTAGTTCTGATGCAATGATGAAAATTAATGTTGTATTTTGGACATTTTTCTCTCTGTGGAAACAAACCAGTTATTAAAAACAGCTTTGTATGCCTAAAACTGTAGACTTTGAAGCCAGCCAAGACTTAGATAACTTAGTTACAGATAACAAGGGGTAGAGAGATACACTAGCAATTTTTCACCTAGGCAAAAACTTGTGTGATACAGAATTCATTTATTTTTAAACCACAGAGTACTCGATAAGCTAAAGTGTTCATCTAACTGACATAGGTAACAAAAGATGCACAGAATATTTTATTTAAAATCGGAAATTTAAGGTTGAATAGTAACCCTAATAAAGTGGCTAGTGACTGAATGGGAATAGGAAGAAAAAAAAAGAAACACTTGATTTTCTGGGAAGTTCATTTGTGTTAAAGCTTGTTTCTCAATAACATGTAATATAAGAGTTTGACATTCTAGAAAACAAGTACAAAATGTATTTATTCATTAAAAACCACTGAACTCCTACTATGAGCCAGAATTTATTCCTGGCTCTTTGAAATTACCAGGAAATAAATTAGTAATAAATAGAGAGGAAATTACTAATGATGAAATTTTATAAGAATAAAATATGGAAGTGAAATATTTGGAAATGACTAGCATATAAAATAAATTAAATAGTAATTTTAAAATTAACGAAAATCAGAAGACATTCATAAAAATTTTAAAAATTAGACAAATAAAATACTAACCTACCTTTTGAAACATTTAATCTTCTGAAAAATGTCATACAATATGCTGTTTAAGAATATGGGTCATGGTTTTTATTTGTAATATATTTCATCCACTTAATACGTGACACTTTTATATGTTTATTATTAAGAACTGGAGTTATGGCAAACATCTTAAACTATAAAATAAAGCAGTTATTAGCAATTACTACCAAATACCATCATCAAATTACTCAGAGATATGTATTAGATTCTATTAGGGTGTGTTGTTTTATTTTCACATATTTTATCATTTGTTTTACTGAACAAAGTTATCACAACCTAATTACTTTTTTGGATGGCAGTAACTTAAAGACAAAAATGTCCATGTAGCAATATTTTAAGTTGAAATTTTAAAAAATAACACAGGGCCTACAAGTAAAATATAGTGATTATATAGACAAAGCGGTGTAAACCACTTCTTTTTCTTTTTTTTTTTTTTTTTTTTGTCTTTTTAGGGCCTCACCCACAGCATATGGAGGTTCCCAGTCTAGTGATCCAATGGGAGCTGTAGCAGGCCACAGCTACAGCCACAGCAACGTGGGATCTGAGCCACATCTGTGACCTTTACAAGGCCAGATCCTTAACCCACTGACCAAGGCCAGGGATCGACCGAGGCTCATGGATGCTAGTCAGGTTCATTAAGCACTGAGCCATGACGGGAGTTCCTAAACCATTTATTTAACCAAATCTTTAACTTAAAAAAATCCAATTAGGTGTTCCCATCCTGGCGCAGTGGTTAACGAATCCGACTAGGAACCATGAGGTTGAGGGTTCGGTCCCTGCCCTTGCTCAGTGGGTTAACGATCCGGCGTTGCCATGAGCTGTGGTGTAGGTTGCAGACGCAGGTCGGATCCCGCGTTGCTGTGCCTCTGGCGTAGGCCGACAGCTACAGCTCCGATTAGACCCCTAGCCTGGGAACTCCATATGCCGCAGGAGTGGCCCAGGAAATGGCAAAAAGACAAAAAAAAAAAAAAAAATCCAATTAAAAACACATCTGATGAAATCATACACAGCTAAAATCACTAAGTACTTGAGCACATGAAATAAAAACAACTTATATCAACATCACTGTATTTACATTGTAAAATTTCAAAATCACAAGGCCAAAAACAAAAACAACCAAAATTCTGTTTAACATGACTGAATTTAAATTTTAAAAAACACAGACTATTAAAAAAAAAGAACCCAGACTTACCAGGTGGTTGTATGATTAATATGAGTAATACTTTTCAACTGAAATCATCATAAAATACCAATGAGATCAAGTTCGAGTAGCACTGGAAATTTAAAATATAAGCTAATGATCTCACAGGTTGGAAATAATAATCCCTGAATACTTTACAGATTGAGATTAGCAATTGTTATACCTATTAAACTGAATATATAAAGAAAAGGGATGGCTATTAAGAAAAATCTCTGCTAATTCATCTTTCCTAATATGATTGACTTGCACTTCTCATGCAAAGTCTTGTGATCATATCCTTGTGTCTGCTGGAATAAAGCTGTTTGCTGAGCCTACTAGGACCATTCACAACCTATTCCCACCCCATCTTCTCCTCCTCATACCATCAGTTTCTAAGGAGGCAATGGGTTCAGAACAAGAAAAGGAGAAATTTTGCTTGATGAGCAACATGAATAATGCATGCCGATTAAAAGGTACCCAAGAAATGGCTCACTTCTTCCAAAGAACAATAGATTCATGCCCACATTCAAGTAAAAGAAGAACTAAAAACTGTTTTGAAATTCTCATGAATAAATCCATCTCTTTATAATTAACAGAACACATGATGTTTTACATATCTATGTTTCCTTAACTTTAAGGTGACAGAGTGTGAGTTTTTCATCACTCGAAAGGAATTTAAGGTGTAAAAACTCTCTCTCTCTCTCTCTCTCTCTCTCTCTCTCTATATATATATATATATATATATACCCAAATCTTGTTAAAATAGTTTGTAAACAAGAGTGCAATGCTTAAAAGATACAGAGAAAATATCTGGGGTGGGGGGGAAATAATTTATTATAGAAACCAGAAACTAGAGGAATTTACCTGGGTTGCAATAGATGAAAACTTGGAATTTATATGGCCACAAACAGAAGATTTGATTTTTTTAAGGGCTTACATAGAGTGAGATGTGCATATGGAAAAGGTAAGATAAGGTAAGAAAACAAGGGAGTGAAACTCTATGCATGAGGCCAGTGTTAAAATATGTATTAGAGGCAGAAAAAAGCTAAATTTACAGTGCAAAAAAAAAAAAAAAAGTTCCCTCAACAATGGAGAGGGAAAACTGCAATTTCTAATACAGAGGAAAGAGACCATGAGGGAGAAATTTTGAGACAAACATAGTACCTATGAAAAATAGATGAGGAGATGCAATTTTATAGAAAGTTAGATGTACTGAGGATGAAAAAAAAAACAAACAGAACTTGAAGTGATAACTGATAAGGAATTTTTAAAAATAACCTTCTTGAGCTCAAACTCTTTTGAATACGCATTAAAATATTGAATGTGACTAGTAAATTAGTGGAAAATAAATAAGATTTTTTAAATGTCTAGAATAAATATTTATATATACCGGCAGGTAAACCAGGTTACTTAACAATAAACAAAATCCAAATCCAGATTGTTTTCATATACTAACAGCCTGTAGATAATAGAGCAATATTAAGATAGTTTTAAAAAAGAGAAGATGACCAAGAGAACTGATCTTCCAGTAATTATAGTGAATTGTATAATTACAATAGTGAGGATAGTACAATTGGATGCAATGTCAATGAAATTGAATTGATATATGAAATACTTATTTAAAAGAGAAGAAAATATATAATAAAATATAACTACCACAAAACTATAGAGAATGATACATTATCACAAAATGATACTGAGTATTTGACGACTTGGGTCATACCAAAATAAATCATGAACAAATTAAATATCACCAATGGCTCAAATAGATGAATGTTAAAAAAAAAAAAAACAACAACAACCTGAAATCCTTTTAAAAATGGGCAATACAGGTGAAAAGTTGTTGATAATATAGGTAGGATTTTTTAAAGAAGCATAAATGTAAAAGAAAGCACAACGAAGGCAAATCAGAAATGTCTACACAAAGGTGGAAACTTGAATAGTAACGTCTTAAGAAAATGAAAATCAAAAAAAGTTTTGTAGTTGATAAGTATACATAACAAAGATTAATATTTTATTAGAGACATGTTTATAAATTATTAACATGACATTTGTACCCCATTGTTTTTTTTTAAATGTATTGATACTTGCACATAATGGGATCTGTACATATATATTTTTTTAATGATTTTTATTTTTTTCCATTATAGCTGGTTTATAGTGTTCTGTCAGTTTTCTGATGTACAGCAAGGTGACCCGGTCACACACAGAAAAAATATATATATAAAGAAATTTAAAAAAAAGATGTGCACATATTGATACAAAATACAGCCCTGCAGGATTGCTAACTCACACTCTGAATACACTCGCAGTCACTGAGAATAATTTTGTCTTGAATAATTTTCCTCTTGATTTTTTCAGTATGATCAATAAAGTAGTAAAATTATAAATATTTTAAAAACATTTTGACTTTTTAAAAAGTTTTCAAACAAATTTATAATTTATAGGAAGTGACCTGTAATATCTTCTTCAACTGGAAAGTATATACTTAACTAAGTCAAAGTTTTTAACTGCTAGGTTATTCTGTTATTTATCTCCATGAAAAATTGTCAAAAATCTGATTAGGTAAATGGGAATTCATTTTTCACCTTGTTAATAAAAAATTATTCATTCAGCAGATTTAATTCAAAGCTGCAGAGTTTCAACCATTAGATGCAAAGCAATAATACTCTTAAAAATTGGGACAAAATCACGGTGACAGTGAAATTTAAGAACTGGATGAGTAAGCTGATGGTAAGGCTCATGACTTGTGTATGTGATGAAAATTACAGCTTTAATGGCAAAAGTTCAACTTCATGTGCTAAACACCATCTAAATCCTGAAGTTCCCTAAAGCTGAATCTTTATCTCTGACCCCTCTCTAAATTTCAGAGTTTTTAATTCTCTCATTAGGGATTTAGGGATTTATTAATAGAAAACTTGTGAAGATTTAATGAGCTTATACTTTCTTCTTAAAATAATACTGTGTTTATTAACTGTATGGATAATACAATTTGCTAAATACTTGAACTTTTTTTTTTTTTTTCTTCAGGGCCACATCTGTAGCACATGGAAGTTCCCAGGCTAAGAGTTACATTGGAGCTGAAGCTGCCAGCCTACACCACAGCCACAGCAACGCAGGATCTGAGCCGCTTTTGAGACCTACACCATAGCTCATGGCAACATCAGATCCCTGACCCACCCAGTGAGGCCAGGGACTGAACCCACATCCTAGTGGATACTGGTTAGATTTGTTTCCACTGTGCCACAATGAGAACTCCCCAAGTACTTATCTTTTTAAAGTAGCTAAGATTCATTCTTTTTTTTTTTCTTTTTGAGACACAAAAAGCTACAGAATTTAATAAATACAATATGATGCATTTGGAGATAAGTATAAAACTGTGAAACCATCATCCCAGTCAGTGTCATAAACCTTTCCATCACCTCTTATACTTTCTATATGAATTAAAGCATATGAATATAATAAGCACATGTTGGCAAGAAATACTTGGCACAGGAAGCATGTAAATTGTGGTATTTTCTCTTTCTTAAGAAGTCTACCAAACATATACCAAGCATATTGCCTTATTAACAAGAAAGTTTATTTTATTTCCTTGAGAATCTAATTTTTTTAACAATTCTTTGAAGTATATTTCCTTAGAAAAGGAAGCATATAGCAGGGTCTCCCCTTTACATTTTTCTGCATAATTTTCTTGCAATCAATATTATCAGACTTGATCCTACTTTAATCTTTTAAATGTCAACTTCTATTTTATTCTTAATCGGCACTATGTTCTCTTCTCAGTATCTTCCGCATTGTTTGATGGTAACAAACCTGTATTTTATCTTTACCAACACAGCTGTCAAATGTGTACTTATCCAAAGATTTAACACCAATCTCACTTACCCAAAAATAGTAACACCAAGTATTAATATCTTTAATATTAATTGTCATTCTGTTCCTATCTTAGAGGTCATCTAATCACATTTTCAAGTCTAGAATGGACAGGTTTTTAAAAAATAAATCAGTACTAAAAGTTTTTACCTGACTTACATTATATTTGTTTTAATGAAAAAAACTGATTTACACAGGTGCAAAATATCTTTTACTTTTTCTTTTCCAATTTATAGCAGTATACATACCTATCTGCCATTCTTTTCTAACAGAGGACTCGTTTTTTCACATTCTTGGGAATTCCAATCAATTTAATTGTTTGGCAGAATTTTCCTGCCTTTCCTCAGAAGGTGTATATTTTTCAAGTGCCAGAAACATATACTAGAATATTTCCCAGGAGTGGCAGCTAATTGCAACTTGGTTTACTGGGACCTTTGTTTGAGGGCTTTTTGTTTGTTTTATACCAATACGCTCTTTATTTGAAACATAGGACTTATAACCAATGCCTTCCAAGCAAACAAACAAACAAAAAACACAAAAAAAAACCTACACTCTGTAAAATTACTTTGCTATGATAGCTACATAAAGTTGAATTGCAATCATTTTTCACTGACATTAGTTGGTACTTTTTGCTAAAATTAAAGTAGTTTTTATTTGTTGTAACAAATATAAAAATGTACTAAAAATGAGGCTTATGCCTCATTCTGAAAATATAGATGGCTTTTTCCCAAGTAAAATGTGTTTGCTATTGAACAATTTACATTAAGGACCCTCATTTTGGCTTCCATCCCATCTAATATTACCTCTCTAGGATACACCTCAAAAGGATATAATTCATAAAACTCAATAGAAAATAATCATAATTTCTTATGCCAAATATTTGTATTCCAGAAAATAATTGTTATTTCAACAACAAAAGTGCTCTACAGTATATTTTTTCAGTAATGCATTTCCCAAGAGACCAACAAAATCAGGCACAATATGTATGCACTCAGTATCTTTGAAGATGGTATGTAAATATCTATGACTAGAAGGCAAACTTATTTGATGATATAAGATATACATTCATTAATCATTGAAAAAAAGAAACAAACCTATTAACACGGTTCAATTACTGAATGCACTTTCCAACTCTTACCTCATTTTTCCCATCCTCATAAAAAGGTCAAAGAATTTAGAGCTTATTTCACTCTAAATTCTTTGACCTTTAGCTCATATAATTCATGTATCTGGCTTGGACTTAAATAGTTATTGATACCAAGTTTCTATGTTATCAATACTTTTGAACTCAATCAAAAATAGGTATGAATTGGTATGCAGGTTGACATATGTTGGTGAAAAACTTGAAATCTAGTTTCATATTCAACGGTCTTTATCAAAGGAGACAAATGGTTGTTTTAAATGAGTCACTCTGTCACCATCAATTACAAAAACATATCATTTATGTTCAATGTTTTTATCTTTGTATATATAGCTTCATGAAATTTTACTCCATTTAAACAACAGCCCTTTCTTTAGATTGAGCAGGCTATGTCAAGTGATTTGGATATTTAACTGTGCTGAGATTATGGCAGGCTCTATTACTAGTTACCATTTACACCAGTGCCTCTCCCTTCAGTGGCCCTGAGCACGGGAAGATTATACACATGTGCTCTCCTGACTCTGTAACTGCCTTAGTCCCTGAAATGAAGACAGACCTGACATATATGCAACTTCTTGGAAGGAGCTTAAAGGCCAGCATGTGGCTTGTCATATCTGTTTCAGATAGAGACTATTACTTCAATGTTGGACCCAGAATGAAGACAGTATAGAGCTGAGCAATAGAGAGGTCATAAACTGAAGTATGTAAATCAAAATCCTGATGATATTTGGTCCTTTATATTATTCTGTTAATATGTTCTTTATTAAATTATTATTATATTTTATTTATTTAGAAACACAAGTGAATGCTAAGCAAAGTTTATGGGGGAAAAGTAAGTATAAGGATTTTGTTGATACAATGGAATCCTACCTGAAATTAATTTAGGAAGTGATTCCTCTGACATCTCTGACCTTGAGTAGATTGGACTCATCAAAGTAGAAAATTCAGAAACATTTTACTTTTAATAAATAAATTTAACATATTCATATTCTAAGGGAACAAAATAAATAATAAACATGAATTAGTAATCATAGACGTATATCATTTCCAACTCATGTCTTTGGTAAAAGCAATCTAATTATTTACAATGGCAACTACTGACCATCTTCAGTGTTCCCTGTTTGGACTTCCCGCAAAATTGATAGAATTGCTACCTACTTATTAATAGCGAGTATGTATGCCACATAATCCACAAGTATTGGTGAACTTTCTTAGAGCTTGCATTTGGAAAATAGCTCAGCTATTTTTTCCAGTTACTGAAATTTTCATGATGATCTGATTTGTGTTACATTGGAAAAAATAATTTTGTTTGACTTTAGAAAATAAAGTAGCATGTGTTATCAAAATGGCATTTTATATGGGGTGGGAAATTATTTAAAATAAACTGTGAAACAAGGGATATAACAGGAATAAATAGGAAATAGCTGAGTGTTATTCAATTTCCTAAACATAAATTAGACATTTTTGAAAATTGACTTTTTCCAAGATTCCAGAGTTCTACTCAGTACTATGAAAAAGTAGTAATTGAACACAATTTCTAAAATAACTACCAAAAACATCTAAAACCTAGACTTTGATGTAGCTGAATAACTTTATTCCCTGTTGTTCATCAGTTTTTGTTCCTAAAGTTAACACTGATTTAGAAATAATAAACTATTGAAAATTTAAAATTTAATTAAGGAATTTGAATAAATTTTAAATTCAAGAGAGTAGTCTTAGTATTAGGCAGCTTTAACATGAATACATCATACTTATCTTTTAGTTTATTTACGTAAGAAAAAAGCAGAATGAAATCAATGAATTAAACCTTCATATTTACATATCTTGGGGAGAAAAAAATAGAAACTAAAAATCATATTGATGAAAGCAGGTCCAGGAATCACATGTTTACATTACACAAATAAATACCTTCTGACTTGAAATAACTTGTGAAAATTCTCAGAAAAAAAATAACAGTACTTTCTATGAGTTTATTTTTCAAAACTAAAGGAATTGCTAGAATATTTCATTACAAAATGCAAAGCAACATGGACTCCATTCCTAATGCTTTTTAACATCGAAGGTCATTTTCACCTTTTAAGAACGAATAAAAAAATACCATTTCAAATGAAAATATGACAAATATCATTTTCTTAGGTCATATGCAAGCTTTTCCATCAGCAGCACAGAAATCAAATTTATTTTCTTTCTCCCAGATACTCTTGAGGTGCCAAAACTTTTCAGCTATATTTAGATTTTCCAACTGTAGCTCTATCTGCTCTTCAGTCTTAACAGCTCAAATTTTGGGCTAGAACCTCTATAACTGCTGGCTTGACAATGACCTGTGGCAACCCTATGTCCTGTTAGTCCAGACTATTTTAAAAAATAGCATAGATATATGATATTCTCTGGTTTTAAAGAGGCCAAGAAAGATACTATCTTGAAGACTCTGAACATACTGTTCCATAAGCATTTGCTGTGATTTTTTTCCCTTGTAACTTTTCAAGCCAAATTATGTTGCCTCCACCTAATGTTGCAAAAACTTTGGGCGGAAGCCCAAAGTGATTCTAAGACTCTGGTATGGTTCTGTGTAACCTGGCATCTTTCCTGGAAGTTAACTTTGTTAGGCAGCCATTTTTATAAACAAACTAAGTAATAGAAAAGACACATGACCAGCAGAAATGCTCCTACCTACATTTTCTCTATAAACCTGTAAGGAACTAGTGCTTGGTAATTAATTCTTAACCATGAACTTGGGGTTCTGCACCCTTTTCAAAGAGCTTTTATACTGTTAGATTTTATTTTCAAATATGCTATTTTTTTCTCATAAAAAAAAAGCCATTGGTTTTTATTTGTAGGCATATTACTTGTATCGATTAGCTAGTGCCCTGTAACAAACCAGCCCAAAATGTAATGGCTTAAAAAAATAATCATTTACTTGTTTACAGTCAGGGATCTGGGTTGCCCTTAGATATTCTTGAACAATGATATGACTACAAGTCCTGGATCTCCATTGTAGGTGAGGCAGTACACAGGGCAGTGGGAGTATTTCTGGATAGCATTCACATATAAGCCTTGGCAACCCATAATTTAGCAATGTCTGCAGCAAGTTCAGGATATGGTATAAGCTCTCTGACTCTTGAGTCATATGATTCAAAAAATTCAATGAAGAATTAGAGTATAATGCTTCCATGGAGTTTGTGTCAGGTTAAAATATGATCCTCGCAACAAGGATCCATAGGATTGTAGAGGAAGATTTTACCTCCTCCAGTAAAGAAATCCTCACCAATTAAAAAGTAATTCCTGGCCTATTACTGGGTCAGAATAAAAGCTGAGCACCTGATTACAGGACATCAAGTGACCACGTGACTTCAGTTTTCCATGATGAGCTATGTGTTGTCAAATCCATTGAATAATATAATTGGGTAACAATCCTTGGATGGAAATTCAGAGTTTGGCCCACCTAGGTTCAGAGGGCCTAAGTAAGTTACATGAATATATGGCTCAAAGCGCCATTATATCTATCACTGGTGGGCCGGTATTTTTCCCTGAGTGTGCACCTATGGCCCCATAGAGGTTCTTAAAAGCCAGCTGATAAAGGCTGAAAAAACTCAAGTCTGATTTGCAGATGGATCAGCTCAATATGCAGGTAAATGCCAAAAATATGGACTATAGCAGCACTATAGGCCAATCCTGGGGTGATCCCGCATGAGAGTGGTGAGGAAAAACTTCCTATGGGGAGAGATACAAGAAATATATCTCTATAGCATGAACAAACAAGATACAGTTCACGCTGCGGAGAGTAGGGTAGCATAGTGTAAGCATGTAAACAGATTTCCAGAGAGTAGAGAATGGCTCTACTTGTTGATCAGAGGCCTGTGAGGTAACAGTCAGAAGGCCTGGAGATAACGAAGTCAGTGGACTCATGGGACCAGGAACAGGATATGCAGACCATTGTGTCTCGTTTGAATGTCGTAATGTCTACCAGAAAGGAAATGCACCAGATGACTTGATCAGTGGAAGTTCTCTAACTTCTGTCTTTAGCCACTTTGGAACTTATAAAATACACTTATCAATGGAAAGGCCCTGGTGGCAAAGTTGGAGACTATGCACAGACCCCAAACCAGAGCTCCCTCTCACCAAGGTTGATATAATGCCTACTACTGCTGGTTGCTCAGCCTTCCAGAAGCAAAAGCACAACTAAGCCCTTTGAAGAGGCTGCTCAGGCAAATGACAGCAAATTGACTATATCAGAGAGCTTCCATCAAAAGTACATCCTGGCATCCACTCTTCTTACTAAATAACACATTATTTGGAAGCAATAAATGTAACAGAATATTGGAAGGACTTTTTAAAGACTTAGTGAAGGTAGCTTTGTGATAAGGCCCTGCTTGGTTACGGTGCTGTATTCCAAGATGCAATATATATGCTGAATCAATATCTGATACATATTACAGTGTCCCCAGTAGCTAGAATATATATGTCCAAGAGCCAAAGTTAGGGACAAGAGTGGCTCCTGTAGTAACCTGTTTGCAGCACTGATGCTTTGACTTTTGCAACTTTGCCTCTGCTAGGTAAGACGTTCTTATTCTTGGGATGTGGAGAAGTTTGCTTCTGGTGAGAATTAGTAATGGAATCACTGAACTTAAAGCTATGACCACTGCTAGGTAACTATGGATACTCAAGCAGTGGGTCAACAGACAAATAATATAGCTGTCATACTTACAAGGATAACTGGCCCTAAATACAATGAGAAGATAAAGGTGTTTCTGTACAATGAGAGTCAGAGACATGATTCAGGAACTTGGGGAATTCCCCAAGATGTGTCTTAGTGCTTCTCTGCCTGGTGAGCGCAGTGAACTGTCAACTGCAGCAAACAGAGCCTGGCAATGTAAAAAAATAAAGGGCTCAAATCCATCGGGTATGAAAATCTGATTCACCTCATAAGGCAAACACAGTGGACTACTTACAGTCCTGACTGAAGGTGAGGAAACTCTAAAATGAGTGGTGGAAGAGGTGGATGATGAACATCAAATATGACCTCAGATATAGCAGCAGTGGAGAAGTGTAACTTATTCGCCACAACTTTTTTATTAGCTATTTTGTAGAAACTGAAGCCAGCCACTGTCTTATAATATTTAGCAATGGATTAGGGTTAATGTTAATTTGAGTTAAAGTCAAATTTGAGTATTGCAAAGAGTGAACTGCATCAGATACTTGTGTCCTGCCTCACACCCTCTTGGCTTTACCTGTGACTCCTGGTGTAAACATTTCAGTGTGGGCTTTAAATTCCTTTGTCCTGACTGCATCTTGCCTCAGGATGCACCAGGTATCTTTCACTTTCTGCCATGGATATCTCTAGTCTATGGAATAGGACACCTGAAACAGTCTTCTTGGCACATAAATACATGCAGCTTGACAATCAAGAAGATTTAAAGATAATACGCCATCCCAGGGGTAACCCTAAATCAAAAGGACGAGAACCTAATGGACAAATACTCCATCCTTTCCATTTTTGGGTAGAAAATTCTGACAACCATCCTAGCCAATCTGACCAACTCAATAATGATTCTTTCAGGACCTTTTCTTCCTTGTCTGTTTCACACTTGCTAGGTCTGAATTCCTGCTTTCTGGGATCACCTCCCAAACAAACTAGCTGCATCACAATACATAGTCTCTAACTTCACTTTGAGGGGGAACTCTGCCTAAGCCAGAAGGCATACATGGCATAACTATGTGCTTAAAGAGAATTCAAACCCAGCTTCCTATGAAAGGAATGGATCATTCCTCCACTGAGGTACAGCTGTCACTGTCATAAAATTTAGCATAAACAAATCCACCATCAAATGCCCTGCTATAAAATGTAACATCCAGCAATTACATACTAAAGGATTTAGGTGACATCATTCATTACAGTATGTGAATGATTCTCTTGCCTAAATGGGAATTTAGTGGTAAGGAGCTGTAAAAGCTGCCAAAAAGCAAATGTTATTGAAACAAACATTAGCAACTTATGACTATAACCTGGAGCACCCTGACCATAGTTACTGTCTCTATTATGGAGTCATTAGGAATCACCATAGGGTTGTATCCAAGTCAATTAGGAAAATAATTTACTTGAAATTTTATACTTACAGATGAAAGAGACTGGGGCCATAACCATTATTGAGTATTGCAAAGAGTGAATAAAATCATTATTGATTTTACTTTCTTTATAAGGTTTTATTGTTGTTGTTTTTCACATCCTCTTCCTAAATCTACACAGAGGAGGGGCAGGGAATGGAGCAATCTTCCCAGGGAAGATAAGAAATGTTCTTCCATGAGTCAAATTAAATATTTTGTGGAAGAAAATGTTTTAAGTGGCAAAAGTAGGTGATATCAATGGTAGTATCAAGTATGCATTCACAGAGTGAAAATCTTAATCAAGAATTTAAAAATAAAACCCACAGTCTTACTTTAAAAACAGGCACTTATAAGTTTTCTTGCAAAGAATAATATTCATTTGATAATTATGATTCTCTCGTTAGTGCAATAGCTTTATGTTATATGACTTTTGCTAAATCATAAAGTGACTTAAAGATGTAGGTAAAAATATTTGGTAGAAACTTGGTATTAAATATTAAATATCATACCTGAGAATTCATGATTAAACTTCAACTTTCCTACTGAGGTAATTTTAACTTATTATCACCTATAAGTTTTGAAGACTTATAATCTATATAAATATCCACTTTAAGGATCAGCATTTTCATTACATATAATGAAACATTCTATAATTATTAGAAACTTAAAACATACACTAAAGTTGCAAAGATAACCTCATTGCTTTGGATTAATAAGGTATTAAGGCACTGATGCTTGAGAACCATCAAATTTACTTAAATTACATTTTAACTATTATATTTTTGATAAAAAGTGCAGTGTGAGCTGAATATTTGTCATTTAATTTGTAAATCCATGAGGAAGGATGACCTCATAAGTCTCTAAGTCATTAACAATTAATCAGATTTCTTCAATATAACAACTGAATGGGAAGAAATCTTGAATTTTATGAAGCCCTATACATATTTCTCTCTTTTAACATTGTAACTTGTGTTATTTCCAAAATCAAACTCAGTGAGTGGTAACTTAAAATAATTCATGCTTAGATCCAAATGAGGATTACAGCATGTCATGTATATTCTTATTTAAGCAATACAGTATATCTTTAGATTTAGTAAATCTTCCTAATATTTGACTACATATTTATTTTCTAACAGAAATAAGTGTCAATAAAATTCATCAGTCAATAACAGCCAAGAGTAAGTAACTTCCCTAGATAAGTCATGGAAAACATACTTTAATCTTCAGGACAAAAAAAAAAAAATACAAAGTGGGCATTTCTTCCCCTGAATCCTCTCTTCTACCATAGGACAGAGATAAATGACTTCCATCAGATGAAAGGCATCTAGGGCCAGGAGATTTCAGGTTTATATTTTACTACATAAAGAGAGCACTCCTTTGAATACTTCGCCAGAGCAGCCAGCCAAATCAAATCAGTGAAGTCAGTGTTGAAACTCCAGCTAGCCACCAGATGGCAGCAATGCTTTTATGAATAATGCAGCATTATGTGCAGTCCATCTAAGACTTCCTATGTTAATAATAGAACAACCCTTACTTTAGTAAAAGGATAGATTTGTTTGCAACAAAGCCAACCTTTTTTTTTTTTCATGTCACTAGTTATATTTTATGGTATCTATTTGCTTTCTAGAATTAGGGCCCCCCAAAATATTTATTTGTTCTTAGACATTAAACATTAGATTGCTGTTGAATTTCATTTTGAATTCACGGTAGAAAATGCCTGTGGCTTGAAACAAATATTTTCCTTTCTTATGGACAAATAACATCTGCGGTTGTAAATGTTCCAGTGTTGCTGTCAAAAGGGTTTCACATAATTTCCTGCCACCCTCATCAGCACATCCCACAAATCAAAAGAGTGTGTTCATAACCTCCCTTTTCACGACTTTATTTCAAATCTATCACAGATCTCATATCAGAAGCTTGTCATTTACTTGATCATGGGTTTGAGAATTTTGAAAAATGAAGCACTGCTTAAATTCAAGTTTAAAAATGTCTCCCCAAACTATCAAGGTCTATGTTATTTGGGAAGGGAATCCTTAATCTCATTGTTTCTTTCCTTTTTTGAACTTTTTACAGCATCTGTTAATTTTTCCACTGTAAGTTTTTTTTGTTTTTTTGCACATGTTCACTAAGGAAGTCAGAATTTCTCCTAGTGCTGGAAAAGAATTGTTTAGCAAAATGGTGGGACTAAGGTCAAAGATCTAATATTTCTTTACTAAAAAGAAATTCATCTCAACCCTCAAAGCGAATGCCCTTTCCTTGGTCAGATCACCTCATACTATTCTGTTATCTGAAAACGGTTTAAACAGCTTCCTTCCTGATCCCTCCCCAGCATCAAGCATTTCATTTCATCTTTTCATTTAGATCATCTCTCAACATCCTGTTTTGTTAAGATAAAAGAACAGCTTCTCCTCTTCAAAAACTGAGAATACTTAACTGTCCTACAGTGTTATAGCCTTGCTTTGAATATTTATTTTCCACTACATTTTTAGTGATGCATTTAATTCATATATTGAGAGACTGCACAGATTCTACAAGTGGCCTCTTCAGTTCCATATGAGTGCTGGCACTATCCTTTTATCTTAAACTTAGTTTTTGTTTTTTCTTGTGTACATATCAAACCTTTGTTTATGGATGCTTGCTTCATTATTTTCTTATACTGCTTTAAACACTGCTCTGAGGTTTGAGAGTTTTGCTTACCATTGCCCAGATTTTTCTCCTGCTCAGTGGCTTGTGGCATATAAACACTGTGAATATATATTTTTCTCTGTTGCCTTCAGATCTAGCCTCATTACCTTGTGTTTCTAAAAACTGAATGGCATCAACTATTTATCTACCAGTGATTCTACAGTATCCAAAAGCACTCAATTTTATTTCACCCTGTGTCATCCTTATGGATAAGCTGTAAAATGTAATGCCATTTACTGGCCCCATCTATTATGTACCAGCTTTAGGGATTAAATTGTTCCTTTTCTTTTTTGGAAGAAGACTGTTTGCTATTTAAAAAAAAAAAATATTCGTCATGAAATAAACATGGCTGCTCTCCTCTAAAAATATAAAATAAGAATTTTGAAACAGATATGAAAAAGGGTTCAACTGGTTTGAATGTTGTCTTGCGAGGATCAATGTAATACCTTTTGTACTTTGCAGGATGAAAATTACACATAGCAAAACCATAACACTCAATAACTCCACTTTGAGGCCATGAAATCCCTCACTGGCAATGGTGGCTTTTGCTCAGGTGGGCATTCTGAAGTCTCACATTTGATTCCATGTATCTCAGCTAGCCTCACTTTGGTTCTGTGGACCTGGGAACTGCACTGTTCCATGCATGGCTCAGTGACCAACACATGAGTTCTCACAAAACATCAAGAAATAGAGTGTGTTCCATAAGAGGAGGTGTTTGACATCAGGATGCTAGTAAATGAAGACGAGCATGTTGCATTTATCCTGGTGTCAAACTAAAATCCAGAATTTATACCAAATGCACCACCCTTATCTTTGAGCAGATGGAGCCAGCTATTCCAGGAGGCAATGTGAAGTGAGCTAACCAGTGACATAAGCCCATTAGGTAACATGCATCCATTCTTTTGCTAAGATGTTAGAAATATAAGAAAGACAATTTGGCATTTTCCTTTTTTTTCTTTACGTTTTTAATTTTGACTAATCTTATTTTACTTTGAAACCTTAAAATCTTGGTTCTCTTGGCTAATTTGGGACTGAAATATACCATTCTCAACCTTTATTGTCATCCAGTTGCATTCTGCTTTGATGATAGTTTGCAAAGAAATGAACACAGTGAGACAGTACTGTGTCCTTTGATAGTGTCATAAAGAAGCTGTGCAAATGAGTCCATATTTTCACAGACTAGCAGGCTTCAGGGAATCACCAGGCACCATATGCTTGCTATTGTTTTCTTTAATAATACACTTAATGTTACTATATCTTAACTCTATACTTGAGATCTTTACTATTTCTCAAAAGTTGAACGGGAAAAAAGAGAGTGGTTCCCAAGTAACATGGTCTAAACAAATAACGATGTTCATATGAGAGGTGTACTTGCCATTCATGGACTTGTTTCTGTTTCTCTTTTCATCACTAAGGTTAACATGCTTTTTAGGTCTCACCTTAGATTCTTTTGCAATCTGTTTTATTTCCTGCCCACAGGCTCTCTCCTTTGCAGTAAATCTTATATACCCTAACATTAATATTCATAAATCAAAGCCCCAATTATAAAAATTATATCATTCCATTCATCAAAGTTCTTCTGTGTAATCCCACTGGCAAAAATGAAGTCAAATTCATAGAAATAATTACATCTCTTTCCCTTCAATCAAAAAAAAAATGTTGTCTTGACATCTCGGTAGGGGAATAAAAAGAGTTACTATTGTCTCTCATTTTGGGGCACAGTTGCTGCCCTTGTCATTAAATTCCATTTTGCAAGATGTTCAATAACTTGGTAGAGCCTTTCAGGGAAAAATGCTTTTCTTCAAGTGTTAATAGGGATATGGTGTGAATTAAATAACATATATTGATTAGATACTACATTAATTATACTATTTATTCAAAGAATAGGATATTAAAATAGTATCAGCAAGGTTTGAGGACACATATTCTTAGGACACATGAATGAAAGATTTTCACATGGTGTATTTAATCTTAGTCTCTTGGTTAAACGCATAAGACAGTACAGAGAATAGCTGTGGAGCAGAGATCCTGACTTGAATTTCATAATTGCCCACCTCTCCTACCCAGATTTTTCCAAAATCCACATCTGGAATCCTTCTCAAAGCAATGTGAGATGCTGTGGTAAGAAGATGAATATAACCCAGTACCATATATACTGAAAACTAGTCTTTTGGAGTTGCTTTCAAATATAGGGTTATTTCATTTTAATCCAGGTGGGAGGAAGGTGAGTTGAAGGCTTATCTCTTATTTCCCTGATGTGAACAACTATAGGCTGGAGGAGAGATCCTACACTGGGTTCTACATAAAGTTACAACTGACATCATCAAAACTGGAACACATGTCCCCAGACTCTTATGCTCTCTCCACTGCACCTTCTGAAAGATGGATGAATATCTAATAGGTAGATAAAGTGATTGGGGACAAGAAAAAAAGAAAAAAAAAAAACTGTAGTAGACATTAATGCTGCTCTTACTCTGGTTTATTTTTAATGCCATGCCTTTTAAGATACTGTGAGTAATTCTCTAAAGTGAAACCAGCTTTACTCGAAATCTAATGCATATATGAATGTGAAGAATCATCCTTTTGCATTTAGTCTAACTACAAGCATTGAAAAATGAAAGAGAAAATTGGTAAAAGCTCAGATTTATTTTAAACCATCACTTTTAACAGAAGGAAATGGATAAAAGCAAAATACCAGTAGTTTTCCTTTTGGCTTAAAATGGCATTTTCCAAGATGTTATTAAATTATCTTCGCATTAATAAACTTAAGTAGTACTTAAAGATTTTAAGCTAAGACATATTCAGATCAGGAAGAGCAATCAAATTATGTTTAAATGTAAAGCATATCCATGGAAAATATTACATGAATATGTTTAATATACATTATAGCCAGAAGACTCAATCCAAAGTCGGAAAAGAAATATAAGTAATATAAATCAATTCCGAGATTTACTTTTAGGGACAGAACTTGCTCCCCTGAGATATTTTTATACATTAAAAAATAATCTAAAATCCAGGAAATTTGGCCATGGTTTTTGTTGAGGTTATAAATTGGTGGAGAGAAGAGAAAAAGTAACTTTTATCAATTGAGTCATTTAATTTTTTCTGCTTTTAAAGCAGAAAGTGATATAATTCTAATCAGCTGTAATTCACTAAGAGTAGGATTATCTTATCTAACACACCTAATCCGTACATGAGCCTGCTGCATGTTCATGGGTGGAATTTTTGAAATTTTACCTTAAAGGAAATTCAGAAAAGATGAAGCACAACCACTGTCTGACTCTAAAAAAAAAAAAAAGGTTTAATTATTTCACATGAGTAATCATCTACTCTCTTATGTTGTAATGAGAAGGACCAAAAAAACAGATAGCATTTTTCTTGTTTTTTATGCCCTATTTTAGAAAGGGACTGGACTTGACTCTCCAGAAGTCATCTCATAATAGAGAGCCTACATTGTGGATATAATTTCTAAAAAAAAAAAAAAAAAAAAAAAATAGTGACAGTGAATTTTATTTTTTTTTACTAAAAAATTGCAACTTTAGCCTTAGCAATAACCATTGCATCAGTTAAATGGTGTCTCGTCTCTTGGTTTAAAAAAGCAGAATGGGATACAGTCTCTATCTTTGTATATTCTTTGGGGAAGCAAAACTAATTTACATGACAAGAGTAAAGCATATTTCAGTGCTAAATTAAATGGCATGGTATTAATTACAGTGCTTGGGACCATCCTATATTTAATAAGGGGGCTGCTCCTTGGAGGTCAGTAATGTTTTAGAGATGTATCATCTATTTATTTGATAGCCATGTCATAAACTCCTTTTGCCCAGACTTTCAAAAATGTTTAGCTCAAAGAGTTTTATGTCTGGAGAAAGGAATTTAACCTGAGTGAAAATTTTCCCTTAACTTTGAAATAAGAAAATATTAAAAGTTTAAAAATCACTTATCATTATAGATTATTTTGCAGCCATTTTTTTTCAGTTGAATTTTCTATTGAAAATCTTTGTAAATGCTTAATGTATCTGTGAGGAAAGAGAAGAAGGTGATGGAAGCACTGCTTGTGTTACAGATGCTGCCTGACAATGCTGCCATCCTTTCACATGGTTTTATTTAGTTATTACAACTATCTCTCTGTAAATGACATTTAGGATTATTTAAGATTATGTTGTAATCCTTTTAATCCTCAGTGCTTTAAATTTCAGGCTAAACACCAAAGAGAAAACTAGCACTTAGCAGGAATGTTTAAAACATGTGATTGGAACATAAATCTTTTTATTCACTCTTTCCCTGATGAAGACCTAGTGTTGCTCTTAAGTTAACTAAGAAAACTCGTACCACAGTTCATTACAAATCACTCAGTTGCTAAATGCTTTCTCAAGCTACATCAAATTTGTGATGGTCCTTAGCAATTACGCTAAATGTAGAACTAAACAAAAGTTAGCAGCAATGAACATTTTACTAGTTTAAATTAAAATGTGTATGGCCTTTTTAATAAGCACAGTATGTCTCAGTGTTTGTGTGAATGTGTGTGGAAATGGTCACAATATTTCCTAAAGTCCAGCTGTTACTAGATTTCAGTATATACATAGACTTATACATTATATATGCATACAAGTACATACATTTATACTTTTCAAACACATACGATGACTTGTCAATGTATACTTTAATACAGAGGATACTAATGATTTTTTAAAATATATATTATTTATTATTAAGACCAATTAGGCCAAAAACTGTTCCATTATAAAATAGGCAGATGTTCTTGAACTCCGTCAGTGAGAAATATTCTGATTTACTAAGAATAGTTGAATACCAAACCTAATTAATTAATGCTGTCACTATTATGTTATGATGTACCAATCAAATAAGACACAGTCTACATCAAGAGATTAATAAAACTTGGACTATGAAGAAAACTTGACTTTTAATACAGAAAGGAAATGAACAACTCAAATGTTCAAATGGCATATAGAAAGGAAACAAATGAAATCCTTCCATTTTTGGCATCACAAATGTTTGCTTCTGAGCCTTTCAAGCATATCACAGGCACATAATTTTTTGTTTGCTTTCCTCTTCATTTTACATTCAACTTCTCTACAGACATTGTAATTATGTGGCATATAATTGCTAATCCATCAACTATTTAAAGACAGATTTCAAATTTTAAATTATTTCTAATTTTGCTCTTCTTTGATTTTTCTTGAACCAGAAATCTCAATAGTCATTTGCTATCTGTAATCTATAATTCATAGACTGAGATTGAACACCAAGCCTAATTCAAACTTGGAATTCTAAAGCTATTTCTGATGTAGCACATCAGCTGAAGCTGTGATGATCTTTTTCAGTCAGGAAGAAACACTTCATTATTCTGTAGGTAATGAAACCCTTGCACACACACACACTCAAATACCCAACAATGCCTTAATACCATGTTTTTGAGATATAATCATGTTTATTCTTATCATTTGAGAGTTATACCAGCTAATGTATCTAATCAAATATTGATGCATGTCATCTAGATTTAACTCTCCTGCAAATCCTTCCCGATGCTTTTTTGTTAACAGAACTATAACAGCTATTTATACTGTTCTTCTCAAAAAGCTGCCTTTCATAGGTTGTCACTATGGATACATTTTAGTAAATTTTACCTAAGCTCATGTGTTTAGGTGATGAAAAGATTTCAGCATACAAGAAAACCACGTGATTTACCCCCAAAAGAATGAAGCAGGAAATGAAATCTGAATCTTTCTTTAGTTTTGTTAGTCACAACATCCTGGTAATCACATCTAGTTTCTCTAAACTAAAGGATACAAGACAAAAAAGATAAGCTGAATGTTAAGAAAAGTGAAGTCCCATGAATTGCTAAAGTACCCTGCGAACAAAACTAGCTGCCAAGATGTCCCCTTCCAAAAAGCCACCAAAAGTGAAAATAGTATAAATACCTTTAGAAGTCCCTACATTCATAAATATGAAAAATGAGTAAAAAATTATTACAAACATAGTCAGTCATACTCCGAAAAGGTTAGAATGATATATATCATCATATAGATGGTTTAAATACATATATATATGCATATGATAGTCACAATTATATAAAATTATTCTTAAATTTTTCTCCCATATCAGCAGGCCTGTACACATCATACATATTTGATTATCATCCTTATTCGTGGTCTAACTTAACTCTTCATAAGGTTAACAGAAGGAACTGAAAAAGTCTACCTTAGTCCAATTATAACAGTTTCTATTGCCCAAGAATTACATACATCACTGTCAAATATTAATGTTTTCATTTTAAAACATTGGTGACTAGGATGCTAAACTCAAAATAGACAATCAAACTAAACTACCTAGATCACCCTATCCAATTCAGAACTACCCATACTGATTTTCTAGGTTGTCACAGAGGCAAGGATTATAACCACTAAATTTTCTTACTTATGGCATAATAAGCCCATCTCCCCAAAAAAAGAAAAAAATTGGGAGACAGAATATATCACTGATCTATAATTCCTCACTTTAAAATGAAATTTAATTTTACTTCTTGATTCTGTAAGTTCATATTCTAACCACTTTGGGCTTTAGTCCTTTGATTTCTAAGTATATGTGGTTTTCTTTCTTTTCTTTCGGGCTTTCTTTTTTCTTCTTTTTCTTCTTTCCTTCCTATCTTTCTTACTTTCACTTTTTTTCAGTAAATTAAACAAATCCCCACCATATAAACATAAATACCTAAATAGAATTCAGCTACAATCAGAAAAATAAGTTATTCCCGAGTATATTGAAAGGGTTCATTTTGTTTTATTTAATTAACATGAGTCCAAATATCTGGCCAGACATGATTTAGCATCTGGAAAATGCAAAAGCAAACTAAAAACCCATTTTTTTCTTCCTAATGAGAGTTCAGATAAGAAATGTCACCTACCTGTACTTCTTTTAGACCCAATACATTAACTTTAGTGATACATATAAGAAGAGATTTGGCTTTTCTTCAAGGCCTAAAATGGCCTTAGAAGATATTTAATAAAATAATTATCAAAATCTAGTTCCTACTAAATGATGTAAATTTTAAAATAACCTATAAAGTTATTGGCTACTTTGGAAATATAAATGTGAATTAAATCACATATAAAGAAAAAGATCAATTTCCATAATCTGAAGTTATTAATTGCCAAAGGGATTTTAGTAACATCATATGTGAAATATTAAGTTTTCCCATTTACTTTGTTTCAAGGATTTCATCTGGTTCTTTCTATTCAAAGGAACATGGTTGAAATTATTAATCACAGCTGTTTTTTTCCAAAATATCTAAATTTGTACTCTGAAAACTATAAGACACTGATGAAAGAAATCAAAGATGACACAAATAGATGGAAAGATACACCATGCTCGTGGATTGGAAGAGTTAATATTATCAACATGACTATACTACCTAATCTCCAATATACAGATTCAATGCAATCCCTATCAAACCACCAAGGACATTTTTCACAGAACTCGAACAAAATAGTTTAAAGGTTGTTTGGAAGCCCAAAAGACCCAGACTAGCCAAAGACATCCTGAAAAAGAAAAATGGAGATGGAGGAATCAGGCTCTAGGACTTCAGACTACACTACAAACCAACAGTCATCAAAACCATATGGTACTGGCACAAAGACAGACATATAGATCAGTGGAACAGGATAGAAAGCCCAGCCAACTCATCTATGACAACCTACAGCCAACTCATCTATGACAAAGGAGGCAAGAATATACAATGGAGAAAGGACAGCTTGTTCAATAAGTGGTGTTGGGAAAACTGGACAGCCACATGGAAAAGAATGAAATTAGTACACTTCCTAACACCATACACAAAAATCAACTCCAAATGGATAAAAGACCTAGGTATAAGACCAGACACTATCAAACTCTTAGAGGAAAACATAGGCCAAACACTCTCTGACATAAGCAACAGCAACATCTTCTCAGATCTACCTCTTAGAGTATTGATGATAAAAATAAAAATAAACAAATGGGACCTACTCAAACTTCAAAGTTTCTGCACAGCAAAGGAAACCCTGAACAACATAGAAAGACAACCCACAGAATGGGAGAAAATCTTTGCAAGTGAATCAACTGACAAGGGATTAATCTCCAAAATTTATAAACACCTTCTGCAGCTCCATACCAAAAAAACAAACAACCCCATCAAAAAATGGGCAGAAGATCTAAACAGACAGTTTTCCAAAGAAGACATACAGATGGCAAAAAAACACATGAAAAGATGTTCAGCATCACTCATTATTAGAGAGATGCAAATCAAAACCACTCTGAGGGACCACCTTACACCAGCCAGAATGGCCATCATCCAAAAGGCTATAAACAGTAAGTGCTGGAGAGGGTGTGGAGAAAAAGGAACCCTAGTACACTGTTGGTGGGAGTGTAAATTGGTGCAACCACTGTGGAAAGCAGTATGGAGATTCCTCAGAAAAGTAAAAATAGAACTATATTTGATCCAGCAATCCCACTCCTAGGCATCTATCCAGAGAAAACCACGACTCGCAAAGACACATGTACTCCGATGTTCATTGCAGCACTATTTGCAATAGCCAAGACATGGAAACAGCCTAAATGTCCATCAACAGAGGAGTGGATCAAGAAGAAGTGGTACATATACACAATGGAATATTACTCAGCCATTAAAAGGAATGAAATACCAGCATTTTTAGCAACATGGATAGACCTAGAAAATATCATGCTAAGTGAAGTCAGCCATACAATAAGAAACCAACATCAAATGCTTTCACTGACATGTGGAATCTGAAAAAAGGACAGACTGAACCCCTTTGCAGAACAGATGCTGACTCACAGACATTGAAAAACTTATGGTTTCCGGAGGAGACAGTTTGGAGGGTGGGGAGATATACTTGGGTTATGGAATGGAAATCCTGTGAAACTGGATTGTTATGATTATTATACAACTACAGATGTGATAAATTCATTTGAATAATTAAAAAATAAAATTAAAAAAAATACATATTTAAATTATACAATGCAAAAAATATAACTTTTATAGCTGTTCAGCTCGTCTCATCTCCCTACGTTATACTGGTAAATATAATTTATGACTGGAAAGCGGGCATGGAAATGAATGCAAAGAGTTGATCATAATTAGTGAAGCTTACTTTGTATTTGAATGTTTTACATTAAATCTACAAGCATTCTAGATTTGAGGCCCAAACAGCTATCAAATACACTGCAAAATTTGATGACTTTGAGTATGTAATTAATCAACACACAACATATATTTTGTGTTTAGTTACAAACTGGTCAGGGAAAAAACAACAAAACGACCAAAATTCAACAAGAAAGAGAAGCCAGTTTTTCACAATGACCTTCGCACAATTTAGTTCATGCACATGAAAACATCATAACAAGGTAGTCTTATTTTAATTACCCAAGAGAGCTAAGATTTGGAAGGAATAGGAATAATTTGAATCTGTGTAACATTCTTACCTGAAAGACATTCTTTCTGCTTGATTTTTCCTTGGCCCATTCAATTTGTGCTCCACACAAATCTATATTTTCTGGTTTGTGCCCAGTTTTCTGTAAACAAAAATGCAGTAAGAATAAAAATCATATAACACTGGTGATGCACGTAGAAAAAAAAAAGCTTACTGAACTAGCACATATATATTTATGATATGAAGACATTTTTTTCTAGTTTCAAATTGATATTCCCACCCTCATGTAAATGGCAGCATTATTTACAACAGCCAAGGCATGGAAATTACATAAGTGTCCAACAATCCATCAAATGATGAATGGATAAAGAAAATGTTTTTTAAATATATATACATGCAGTATGTACACACACATATACATACATGTAAGGCAAACAAGGGAAGACATACTGCATGATCTCATTTATTTGCAGAATCTAAAAAAAATCAGTTGAAACAGGATGATTATCAGGAACTGGGATAATGGGAAGATGTTTGTCAAAGGATACAAACTTTCAGTTATATCCAGGGGATCGAATGTTGACCATAGTTCACACCTTACTTTGTATTTGAAAACTGCTAAGAAAGTAGATCTTAAATGTTAGAAGCACATAAAATACACCAAAGAAAGGTAACTACGTGAGATAATGAATGTCAACTAACCTTAGCGTGGTAACCATTTCACAATATATATTTTGCGTATATACCAAATCACCACATTACACACCTTAAACAGAATATTATTTGTCAACTATATTTCAACAAGGCTAAAGAAAAAACCCAAATTTAATAAATACTTAAGTGATAACTGTATGCCACTTAGAAATTCACTTTTCAGACTTTTAAGACTACATATAACATGTATTTGTATTTAGTAAATTTAATTTAGATCAAATAGATTGTACCATTTGCTTCCTTTTACATAATACAATGTGTTAGTTAAAAGCTGTCTTTACTTCAGTAATTCATAATAGTAAGTTAATGAGAAGATCCACTGTATTTGTTTCCTCAGATTTTCACCTAGTTCAAGTGAATCACACTTATATAACTTAAAATTTGCATAATTCCAAACATTAAACAACAAAGTGTTTAAGAAATTTCTTTACTATATTTAAGAGTGCTATGCCACATTTCAGAGATTCCAACTATTTCTGTATAGTCTGAGCTACTCTAGGTTTCCCTATAGATAAATACAATTTTCTCAAACCATTTTGAACAGAATCCTTTAAAATTTTAGTATATAAGGCTTATAATATTTTTAGACAAATTTTAATAGTATGAACTTTAGGTTAAAGCATAAAATTATGGAAGAATCGTAAAAAATGTTATAGGAAATCTGTCCACAACTGTTGCCTCATAGACACTATGTTCTATTAGTTTAACTGACATGAATTATTTTTCAGAAGAAACCAGAAATAGGTTTTTTTTAAATAGTAAACCGTAAGATGTTATTTTTGGCAATTCAGTAATTTTTTTGAAACATTGTAGGGGCCAAGCATAACTTGACTTACGTTTTCCACATAATGCAGTCAGAAAAAAAAAGATGGGATGACTTTACATAAGAAGCACTCTTTATGGGCCCAATGCTTCTCTACATGTTTTATGGCTTTCAACTTATTTAATTCTTATAACCCCTGTATGAAGTATGTGCTATTATGATTACCATGTTACAGGTGAGAAAATATGCCAGAATAGTTAGGTTAGCTTTCTAAGGTAACACAGGTAGAAAAGGAGAAGCCAGGATTTAAATGCAAGTAGTGCCCCTCCAGAGTCTATCTCTAACCACTTAAAAACTGAACATACTCTATGATCATATTCATGTTAAAACATGAATTATTTTGGGAAAAAGATGATTTTATTAATAGGCTAGTACAGAAATATTGCTCTTGTTTCTGTCCTTCTCTGTTAAAGCTAAACCTCCCATTGGGCCTTTACACCACCTGTTTACCTGGAATACCTCCCAGTCTTCACATGGCTGACTCCCTCCTAACCATCAGGTCCCAGCTAAATGTCACCTTGGCAGAGGTCTTCTCTCTGCCTTACATAAAAGAGTGGCATTCCAGCACTCCTGATTACTCTCTACCTCACTATTATAATTTCACTCAGCCTGCCTCTTAACTGAAATATATATACACAGAAAGATAGATACCTATCTATATCTATATAAAATGTGCTGATCATTTTTCCCCACTAGATTTTAACTCCCTGAGCTGGGACCTTGTTTGCCTCCTCCTACACTATTTTTTTCAATATATGGAATAGTGCCTGGCACATAGCTGTTGCTCAATGAATATTTGCTAAATTCATGAAGAAGGAAAATACCAAAATGCAACTAGCTTTTGTGCTTTCAAAGTTAGGTTTGGCATTTTAAAATTCCCAATTTTTAAACAATTATGATTTGTATTTGGTTTAATGATTAAATGGTCTTTGCAGTTTGGCAAAGTGATAAACAGTTTAATGGACTCATATGTGGATTGAATCTAGGATTTCACAGAATCATTCAATGAACATTTACTGTAAATCTACTGTCTGCGTGTTAGTCACTATGCTGGCTTATCCAAAGATAAAATACTGACCCTTCCTTTAAGAATCCCATACTAGCTTCAGACTCTGTATAATTATCTAGAGTCTCTATTGAGAGAGCTAAAAGAGACCTATGGGCTAAAAGCAATCTAAGCCTTGCCAGTCTTCTTACCCTCTAGCTCTGCCAACCTCTAACTGTTCTCATCAGCATCATATGCTAAATCCCATGGCTTTGGCACCTGGCTTAGGTTTATCTCAATCCAAACTCTGTCCATCACTTTCAGTCACATCCTAGTACTCATTCTAGTGACTGTGACCCATCTCTTACATTCTTCATTATCACTCTGCTTCACCTCCTCTCCACATTAGCAATTTACATTCTCCTTTTCACCTAACAAATTCCACTTTCTGAGTCCTCCTCGCCCACACTTTGTTATGTTTGGCTTTGAGGTTATTGGAATCTGCAGATCTTTGTGTGTTCTCCCAGTCTCTCAATCCCTTTCATTTCCAGACCTGTTCCCCTGATTTAGCAGTAACTTCAGTCTCTCTCTTTCCTTCAACAATCTACCCACTCATCTACTTTTTCTTATACAATCTTCCTTATATTAATTCTAGATAACTAACTTGACTATTCAGTGTAGTAACTTTACAAATAATAGCCACCTACTTCAGTTGGGCTTTTGACTGTACTCAGCAAGACTTTTATTACTATTATTATTATTTATTAATATTATTATTACTACAGTAATATTATTATTACTATAGTATGATTAGGACACCTAACATATCCATGAAATAACTGTCAAGACCAATGTCATGAATACTTTGCAAACTTTTAATATGTTCCTAGTCAGTTTCTATTCTCCCTCATGGTATCTGTCTCCCAAAGGTTTATCTTTTTCAAGGCAGCCCACCAAATGGCTTACTCCTAATTCATAGAGATCAAAGAACCCTTGTGGTAGAACACTCACCATTCTTCCCACTTGCATCAATAGTCTGTGTAGTCAAAATGAACAAAAGTAAACTTTAATATAAATTTATGTATTTCTTGCCTTCTGAAAGCTTTGTATCAATTTCCCATGTATTTCTTACAACAATCTTGTGAAGTTACTATCATTGTCTTCAATGGATATGTGAAGAAACTCAATCAGGGTGTGGTTAAGTGCCTTACACAAGTTCAACACATTTAATAAGGGCTTCAGCTGAGATATAAATTCATTTTTATCCAACTCCAAGTTCCAAGTATGTCAATACTTATCCTTTCCTCCTACTAGGTCCACAAATAAGAATTAACACTTTCTATTTCCCATTTTGCTTCTGGCTCCCAGAATTCTGGACCAGGGTCTGTGACTCTGGTACCCCTGTCTTAGAACTACTGTGTCTGGCCTGACAATGGCATCTATGAACATCAAAATCACATGGCTTGTTGGCACCATATAGTTAACAAACAACTCCCAAGTCATGTCCTCTTTCCCCTCAGAAGAAGAGATGCTCCTTCTTTGGCTCAAAGTCTTTCCTCTCTAGTTACTCATTTATCCAATCTTATTCCTTATTGTCTCTCAAATAGATTATGTCCTTTACCCTATAATCACACTCAAGTCACTTCTATTAAAAAAAAAAAATAGAAGCAAGCATCAACCCCACAACTTCATTTTTTTTCTCAATCTCACCTTTTTCCTTTCCATTATTGCCAGGATTCTTCAGTTTCCTTCAGTCACATTTTCTGTTTGTTCATGTTCCACTGTCTTTTCAACCCATTGCAGTCTTTTTTTCCTTTTCTTGACTACAAAACCCTCTTAACCATTAAGGTTAACAGAAATAGTCTATTATTTTCTTGTCCATCAACATTCTAAGTGAATTCTGTACTGTTAGATTCTGCTGGTCCTTCTCCTTAAAACTTTCTACCCCTCAACTACGGAGATATTTTCTCTCCAAATTTTTCTTTCACCTTTGATACTTTTCCTTCTCTGTTTTTTTTTTTTTTTTTTTTTTTTTTTTAACTGAACTCCCTTCCTCATAATCCTTCTTAAATGATAGTAATTCCTGATTTACTTTTCTAGGCCTTCATTATTTGTCATAGTTTACATGTTTCCTATGGGTTTTGGTTTCCATATGATATGATCCATTACTTACGTGTATTGACTCTGCAGTGGCTATTCTAGCCCTGAGTTTCTCTTATGTGCAGAGCTCTATTTTCTAACCAACTACCATTAGGATGTAGCACAGACACCTCAGTAAAATCACTGTCTGCTTCTCAGACTTGCCTTCTTTTTTTTAATTGCTTGTCTTGGTTAATCATTCCTTTGTCCCTTCACTTCCTTCATTTTCTTAATTCTCCCTTTTTCCTTGATACCCACAACCAAAAGGTTCAAGGCCAAATTTTAGAACGAGATCCATCTTCTTCATTCCATGATCACGATCTCATTTGAGTTCTTATTTTCTCTCATTTGAATTCTTCTCTTCACTTTTTCCTCTGAGCTCAATAAAAGCCATTTCAAGGGAGCTCCTATTGTGGCTCAGTGGCTTAAGAACCTGATATTGTCTCCATAAAGATGCAGGTTCTATCCCTGGCCTTGTTCATTGGGTTAAGGATCTGGTGTTGCCACAAGCTGCAGCATAGGTCACAGATGAAGCTCAGATCTGGTGTTGCTGTGGCCGAGGCACAGCCCTGCAGCTACAATTCCGATTTGACCCCTAGCCTAGGAACTTCCATATGATGCAGGTGTGGCCATAAAAAGAAAAAATAAATTCAATTTATTTTCCATATTTTGATTTTTTTCTAATATAGAAATCTTACTATATTTCTTCCATAAAATGTATTGTCTACAGGATAATGTACAAATCCGTTAGTAGGGTATATAGGCCTCTTTCCATCACTGCCAACCACCTTTTCTGTTCCACTAATCCTTCCATTTTTCTGTACACCAGCAATGCTGCATTCATGGCAGTTTTCTGAATGCACCACGCTTTTTCATACTCTATACACTGGAGATATTAGTATGCATGCACCCTTTTCATCTGGGACATATTTATTTCTCTCTTCAGTCCACTCTCTTTTCACCTTCCATCTGTCCCTATCCTGCTCATTTTATGATGTAACTCCAAAATCATTTCCATGAGGCTCTTCACCTCTTTAGGCATAGTCACTCACTCCTCACCATATCTCCTACTCTGCAACACACATTTTTTTTTACAATTTGATTTTCCACAACTTGTTTTTTACAATTCATACATTGTAACCACTTTTTGGTGTGTCTCTTTCCCCAAGCTTTACAATCAGAAAACAAGCAGGGTATATCCTTACTGTTTTATTTCCTTAAAATCTACCAAAGTGGTTCATAATAAGCACCCAACAGAAATTCGTTAACTGTTGAATGAATTTATGCACTGGATGAATAATCTCAATGGAAAATTTCCAGATTTATTCCAATAAATTAATAAATAAAATATCTCAGAATGGCAGTTTACAAAATGAGAACTATACAGTACATAAAATCACAATATTCCCCTTTATACTGACATTTAATAGGAACTAATATTATGCAAAGTTGAAGGAAAAATAGAGGTCGAGGGTGAATTTAGAAGTATGCCAGAAAAAGCTAAAGTGATTTGGGTAAAAGTCAAGCAAATAAAAATACTAGCCTTGAGAAAAAAACAAAAAAAAACAAAGGTAAGTAGATGAAGAACTATATAAAAATGATCCTAATCAATAGTTCATTTTTACAATGTTAAAGCAGAAAGACCTAGGCTTAAAGAACAACGTTAGGGACTAGGCTTTATTAGAAGGAAAAATTATGTGTTGAAGTGTTAAATATTGGAATAAGTTGTTCAGAAAAGTTGTAGAATTTATTTGGAAGACAATCAAGATTTTATTCAAGAAGTCTGAAATTAAAGACTCCTTTAATAGAAAACATATTTCTGATTCTGCAGTTATAAAACACAGAAAAAGATTGCTTATGAAGTACATGATGCCAATGTATCATATTGTACATCATTATAAAAATATACTTTTAAAAACTGACTAAATATGAATCTAGGATTGTACATATATTTCTTCTGGATAAATTTAAAATATAAATGACTGATTTTAAAATATTTAAATAGAATTATTTAAAAGTTACTGCTTCTGGACAATAAAACATAAAAGCCTCTTTGTTGGAGAAATGTGAAGTCATTAAAAATTGATCTTAGGTCTTGTCCACTTCTGATTTTTATTATTCTCTTAGTCCATCTTTACCATTTCCTAATAATAGCTGACAGAGTATTCCCTCCGTAATATATTTTTCTCTGCTTTAGATTAAACCTTTGGGATTAAGTTTCCCATTTTTCTTTATGGGATATTTGGGGGCTTTTAATGTATATTAAGAAAATATCAAAGGCCAGATGATCTTTTGCTTGACGGCATTTTCTGTGATGAAGATTGGGCATGTGTGTAGGCAACAAATCATTGGGCCACTCATTCTCATAGCCTTATTACTAGATGTGGTTGAAAAAAAGACAAGGTTCAGATTTTATGAGACAGATTATTACCTACCATTTTTTATTTTGGATTAATTGCTATTCCAGAATATAGACTCTGATTGTCCTTATCAGTTTGAAACATGAAACACAAAATCTATTTAGAGGAATTAAGTTTGATCACATAACTGGTTTTGATTCTGGAAAATCAGTCATAAAGGAGGCTAAAACTCACTTATAAATTCTCATTTGGGCAAAATGATTTAGGAAAGAGTGCTGAATAGATACCTGATCTTATTAATGTCTAAAGTATGGCTGCTGTCAACATAGAAGAGGACACTTTGATTGTAAGATGTGAGTTTTATGTATATGAATATAAATGGTGTTAATAATAACTGAAACTGTTTCCACAGTGAAATTTCTCACTACAAGACCAAACCAAACCAGATTTTCAGAAAAGCAAAGCTTTGTTAGTGATTTTGAGCACTAGAATGTTATGGTGTTTGTTTATTTTGTTTGTTTACTTGTTTGTTGAGGAGAAAGTATTCTCTTCCTTTCAAGAAGTTATTGCATTTATTCCTGAACCAAAACCTTGCTAGAATAAAAACAGCAGTTCTGGGGGTGGCCCTCGGAGCTGAGGGAGGATTGGGAGTTTGGAATTAGCAGATGCAAACTAGTATACATAGGATGGATAAACAACAAGGTCCTACTTTATAACACAGGGAACTATATTCGATATCTTAAAATAACCTAAAATGGAAAAGAATCTGAAAAAGAATATATATATATATATATATATATATATATGTATAATTGAGTGACTCTACTGTACAGCAGAAATGTGATTAACACATTGTAAATCAACTACAATAAAATTATAAATAAATAAATATAGTAGCTGTTATTTAGTCATTTTTGTTATGTGTTGATACTGTCTTAAGTTTCTATTACATAAGAAGTATTTAATTTTGCAAGATGGGTAGCTTGGGCACATTTTTGATGCCTCAGACACCCCCTCAGATTCCTTCCTTAGACCCTCATCTACTCAGTCCAAAGCAACTGTCACTGTAGATGACCACACCTGCTTGGGCTCACGCGGTCCCACTTCCTGTGGATGACCAGACACCTTCCTGGAATGCAAGGCCCTCCTGGTTGTCAAAGTGCAGATAAGCTTTTAGATCCCTACCACTTCCAGATTTGGATGAAATAACACTTTATAAAGTATAGGATCTGACTTTCTGAGTAGCCATCCAAGAGTATGACAACCTCCACATGATACAGGAAGTAAAGACTCTGGGTGATCAATTTTAACCAAAAGGGAACAAGAAGTGAGAAGAAATATGGCTGATAAATTCCTCCTCCTGGAGTTCCTGTCATGGCTCAGTGGTTAACGAATCTGACTAGGAACCATGAGGTTTTGGGTTCGATCCCTGGCCTTGCTCAGTGGGTTAAGGATCTGGCATTGCTGTGAGCTGTGGTATAGGTGACAGATGCAGCTCTGATCCCGCGTTGCTGTGGCTCTGGCGTAGGCCGGCGGCTACAGCTCTGACTGGACCCCTAGCCTGGGAACCTCCATACGCTATGGGTGTGGCCCTAGCAGAGGCAAAAAGCCAAAAAAAAAAAAAAATTCCTCCTCCTATCTCCATCTCTTCCTCCTACAGATTGCTTTATGCTTTCTCCAGACAGTTTATTTGCAGCTTATTTCCCAGTCAAGTAGTACACCTGCACAGTGGTCCTCTGTGACTCTTCGAGGTTCACTGTAGAGTAGCAGCCTAAATGATAATATATGCTCTTTACTATTTCCCATTATCTCCTGCCTCATTTCCTTTTTACTTCACTCTGTGTCCTGGACTCATGCCTCTCAAATAAAGCATAAGTGCTTAATTTGGACTCTGTTTTCTATGAAATCAGGGCTGAGACAATCGATGTTACTCTCCTGTGGTAAGGACGGTTAGCTCTCCACAAAAATGTGTGCAATGCTTCTGCTTCAGGAGTCTAGAGCTGTCACTGGAAAGCAGCTCCAAAGGCTCCATTTTTTCTAACCCTCTTCTCATCAACCTGTGCCCACATTACTCATTCTCATCACTGGAATGTGAGCCAGAAAAATATGAAAGCGTCTGGGCTCACAGAGTTTAAAGAACATACAGACTTTCCTGTGCTCTTAACCTTTCCATCATTGACCACCAGAGGAATGACAGAACCGGAAGATAGGAGAAGCAAATATAGCAGAAAGCTGACCAGAAATGTCTGTTTGGGACCAAGGTATGAGTAAGAAATGAGGTTCTGAAGAAATTTTGCATTGTATTTGAACAACAGGTAATGTTCCTGTACCTGAAAAAAACCTTTATATTATTGTTAAGAAAACTAAGACAAGGATTTTCAAGTATACTGTCATTAAGTGGCAATTTGGGCAACTGAATTGAATTCTGACTCCAAAGCCTGGTTCTCCTAACCACTCTACTCTATGGCTTCATATAGTAATAGTAGTAGTAGTGGTGGTGGTAGTGGTAGTAGTAGTAATAAATACATTATTAACATTTATTACCTTTGATATATGCCAGGCATGTTACATCAATTTTCTCAAATAATTTCACAATAGCAAGTAATCTTATTAACCCCATACTACAGTTGAGCTATCAAAGAATTGTAGCAACAAATAACTTGTGGACCTGGGATTCCTAACCAAGGTGTCTGACTGAGAAGCCCCTATTTCTACTTAATATGATACTGCTCCTCAGAACGTTTCAATTCAGTAGTGACTTGTAAAGGAAGAATAAACACACATATTCAGTAAATTCAAAAGTGCACTGTGGAGTAAAAGTCTTTTTTATCTTAGGGAAATGCAAGCTTTAAATCAGATGTATTACATTGACCAAAATGATAAACCACAGAGTCAAACTTCATAATTAAAATAGTTTTCTAAAAGAGCCTAAGGTGAGTTTTATTGGACAGTAAGCTATTATCCATTTATAAAGCATCCTATCAATTTCATAGATTTTCGTAGTTATTAAAACTTATGTAAGATACCGAATTTATTGTGGTTAATGGCCAAATCTTGAGAAAATTACAACCAGATAACATCAGTTCATTTACAGTAACATTGATCACTTGATTTCACTTTTTTCTGTACAAAGTTTGTGTTAATAAAACACTAGAATTCGTTTTTGTTTTTTCCTTTCTTTCCATCTCCACCCATCATCCTCCAGATTTTGGACTGTTTTTTTAAAACATTTTAAATCTATGGTGAGGCCATATGATAGTGCAATCTATGGCTGAACTAATAACCTGCCCCCATTATAACTATGCTGACTTTGCCAGAGCACTATCATTATAAGAATTAAAATATTAAACAGATATTTAAAATGCCTTCATTAGGCTAAGGTTGGTAGATCTATTGTTTTCCCCTCCATTTTTTATGATTTCTTTGAGCAAGAATCCGAATAAGGGCTTTACACTCACTTTACAAAGATAAAATCATTCCATATTCATTTTGCACAGAGTACTCAATAATTCATGAATAGCTTTCTGATTGAAACTATTTTCATCTTTTTGCTAAATCACATCATTTTACTCCCATAAATAGTCCATTTTGTTATTAAAGTCATGCTACAGTGAATGAACATTAGATGTATTGCATTATTTAATTAATGCTTGTGTTCATTATTTGTACTGGAAGTAAACAATATTAAAAAAAGTAAACAAATTATTTTAATGAAGCCTTTTATATTACTCTTTTTTGCTTTCAAGGTTATGGCTGAATGAGTGGTTTTAAAAAGTTAATAGTTTATTAAATGCCTTGGAAAATTTATCTGTCAATAGAGTAAAATTTGCCAGTATTTGCCTCTGATTATAAATATTAGTACAATGTAAAGTGAAAAAATATAAAAATAGCACAAAAAAAATGTTCAGTTACATACACAATCAAACATGTACACTCCATACGGAACATACTGGCTTCAGAACCATTCTATTTTAGGGGAGAAATAGTCTCTAAAACATTGTAATACTTTTGAATTTATGTCAAAAGTGACATTAAGTTTTCTGGGCAGCATGTAATAAATATAAAAGAAACATTTTATTGATGAGAATAAAGTTCATCTGGTCTAATTTTGGGGATGTGGAGATGAGAAACTTCCTCACCAGAAACAGACTGGTGTATTTATTTCAGGAGGGTTCTACACTGAACATATATGCTGGAGTCAGGTGAAAACACTACCAACTTTGCTGCTAGGCTCACTGGTGGGTTGATACAACCATGTTTTGGGCATGGCATATTTTTAGTTCTCCTTAGATGCATTACCCTGTTTATTTTCTTTGCCCTAGGACTTCTTCAGAAATGACCATCCTGCTAAAAGGTCATAGTCATATGAGAGTGTTAACATATTTTCTGAGTGAGAAGTTGCCCTGTGATTTATTAAATGCACTGGGCCATAATGACAACAGACTTAGCCATTTTGCTATTGGATAACAGCAGGCCTTATTGCTCTCATCTATTTCCATAGAATTTTAGAATAGGTCTTTCAGATAATTCCACAAGGCTTATCTTCTTTTTTTAAACTGTAGAAAAAAAATATAATCTTAATTCCTCAAACCTGTCTGTGAAATTCTGAATCTCTCTTAATTTGATGGTATTTAGTATTAACTATAAAGGGCTCGATGGTGCCTACAGAATGAAATCATCTCTTCTCACAATATCGTCAAGGTCTTTTGAGAGTAGATTCTACACTGACTTTCTAAGTTACGGTGCTTGCTGTTACATAATGCTGTTCCTCAACTTATTTTGCCAGCAATCCCTCACTGGCAGTACATCTGGGCAACTTACAAAAGAAACACAAAATAGTTTGGACTGGGGCAACTTCACCCTAGCCCTCAGGGAACCACCAGAAGCATTTATGAGCAATAACCAGCACGCAGTAGTGTGTAGAGTAAGGCAAGAGGTCAATAATATCTGGAAAATAAACAAATTAAAGAATTCACTTCCCATATTTTATCATAGCTTACTCGCTTATTTCTACTTAAAGTATACCCCCACCTCCCTGGCTCATTTCTGCATCAAAATCTTATTCAGCCTTCAAAAACTTCCTTAAATGACACTTCCTCTATGGACATATTTAGAATCCTTTCCAGCTGAAAGCAATCTCTCTCTCCTCTTAGGTACGATAAAACTAACCCAAGCCTCTGCTCATGCCATTTTGGAGTAACTACCACAATGTCCATTTTTTCACTTTAATGACTTGATTTATGGACATAGTTTCTATTTGTTTCTAGATGCTGAAGTGAAAGATCTGAATTTGATTCATTTTTGTATCTTCATAATACCTAGCGTAATGGTTTAAACATGGAGGACTCTCTGTGATATTGGCAGAAAGAACAAATGGAGAGATACATATGCAGACTATTACTTGGAACAAGAGTTTCCCCAGGAAAGGACTACTTGTTACTAGACCTAGGTTCCCCAGCATGTTTTCTTATATTTCTTTATCATGTTTGACACATTCTATTATGATAAACCTACGTATGATTCTGTTTTCCCTATGAAACTATAGCCCATTGTGAACAGAAATCATCCATTATTCATCTGGATATCTCTAGGGTTTAACAACACTGACACCTGTAAGGAGTTGTTAATGGTTCATAAAATAAAGAAATGAATCAGTTCTCTAAATTACACAGCTTCTTCCCCATGAGGCCATCCATCACTTTTTTTTTTTTTTTTAACCAGTAATGCATATTTGCCAGATCCCATAGCTGGAGTCAAGGATCTACTTCATATCAACCAGATGCTCTAAGATCACAAAGCACAGCAGGGATGAAGGAGGAAAGCTGCAACTGAATTGCTAGAGGCAATTGAAACACTTCGCTGATACCAAAATAAGTAAGTGTACCTGAAAAATGCAAGGGGTTAGAGTCAAGGCCTTAGAGGATAAATCAAACTGAAAACTCTCATTCTTTAGGACTTCTCTGGCATCAGACAAAGCAAATAGTACTGTAGGTGCTTTTGAGGCAAAAGGTTTTGCCCTTTTTTTTGTGTGTCTTTTTTTTTTTTTTTGTCTTTTTAGGGCCACACCCATGGCATATGGAGGTTCCCAGGCTAGGGGTCTAATTGGAGCTGTTGCTGCCGGCCTACGCTAGGGCCACTGTAACACCAGATCCGAGCCACATCTGCCACCTACACCACAAGTCGCGGCAACACCAGATCCTTAACCCACTGAGCAAGGCCAGGGACAGAACCCGCAACCTCATGGTTCCTAGTCGGATTCATTAACCACTGAACCATGACGGGAACTCCAGGTTTTGCTCTTGGACTAAATGAACTGAAGCTAGAAGAATCTGCTTCCTCTCTTGCCTTTTCTCCCTGGTAGGCTGGTCCTTTTAAGATAAGTAACACCAGGGTCATACTGCTGTTCAGTATGTATTTGTTCAAAGAAGAACCATGAGAAATTACTCTAGGGTGAAGATGCCTGGAGAACACTGACACACCTTATTTAAGATGTGCCCCTAGTAGTGATTCTTAGCCCATGGCATTCTGCTCAATCCTTTTCTTTTATCCTACCTTTCAACTGAATTAAAAATTAATTTCTCTTTTTAGGACATATACCTTGCCCATTCTAAATTTCATGCTATTGTTCATATTTTTTGTTTTACTCCACTGGAATTTTTCCTGCCCACAAATCTCCACATATTGAAATTATAGCCATCCTTCAAGGCCTAATTCAAATCTTTCACAGATGTGAGCTCTCTCTCCCCTTTAAGTCTCCAGAAAAAAAAAAAAATTCTTCTATGTTTCTTATTTCATCTCACCCTATTTTTTGGCAGAGATACTATAAAGCAAAGACTATATCTTGATTATATCTCTATGCCTTATATGTAGCCCTAACGAGCAAGCTGTTCATTGTAGAATTTCAATACATATTCTTATGAAGTCTTTTTCCACCAAGTCTTATATAAATAGCACAAACTTGATTAACCAAATGCATATTTAAATGAAAGAGAGGTATCTTGTAATGAGAAACTATGCTATTTGGATCAACTCTCCCACTAAAAACAATGAAAATTGCTGGATTAAATATTTCTTTTTAAAATTACCCTAAAAGAATTGAAAGGCTGGAAAGACAGTGGGGACTTTCAAGGTAAACATTTTTTGGAGGTGAGAATCTGAACCCAGAGAAAAAAGAAAACTATCAAATCAACATAACTGTGCCTTGACTGAGGGCATTTGTTTATACTATATATTTGAACTTTGGTCAACTGATTTCACAGAATAATGGAAAAGATGCTGTTTGAGATTTTATAAAAGGATAGTTGAGAACCAATATTAAACTTGTTCCTTTTCTTCAAACCCAAGGGATTATAAAGAAGATTGCTTTTGTAGATGAGCAATGTAAGAGAAGGAAAAAAAAAAAAAAAAAAAAAAGAAGTGAAGGGATAATTCTGTCCCTGAGAAGGTATAATACAGCCGTAGCCTTCCTATTCTATATACATTAACTTGAGAATTTTAAATTGTTAACAGATAGATCTAAATTGGCAATGCCCTAGATCTATTAAGAAAAATGCCTCACTCTGGGGTAGAATACATTTATCCCAGGCCTCAGAGAATCCCCCATATTTCAATAACAATGATTAGCATATAATCAAAGATAAGCAAATATACAAGGAAACAAAGCAACATGAATGAGAACCATCAAAAACAGATTGAGGTAGACTTCAGATGTTAGAATCATAAGGTTCAGGATATAAAACAACTATCCCTTCTAATTTTCACAAAATGAAAGTTTTTAAAAGATCTGCAGGAAAAAAAAAAACTATAACAAATGAAAATTACAACAATTGAAATAAAAAAATATTTATCACAAGGGGAGACTGAATTAAAGAATTAGAAGATAAATCAAGAAAAGTTATTTGGAATATAGTTCAAAAAGACAGATAAAGAGAAGAATGTAAAATGTGCAGGATAGAATAAGAAAACAACACAGATTTAACTATAGCCTTAGTGAAAATAAGAGAGAAAATGTAAAAGAAACAACGTTTGGAAAGGTAATAGCTGGGAATTTTCTTAAATGCATTAATGACAGTTAAAAACAATTTTAAGAGGCTCAAGCATACCAACAAGGAAAATAAAAAGAATGACATCAGGATGCATCACGGTGAAATCATGGAAAAACAAAGGTAAAGAGAAAAATATTATGAGCAGCCAAAGAACAGCAGTTAGATTAATAGGTAATTCATGATCACAAAAATGGATGACAGAAAACAGAGGAATAATATTTTTGATGTGCTGAAAGATAATAACTGCCAGTTTAGAATTCTATATCCAGAGAGAATATATATTTCCAAGCTAAGGGGGAAATAGAGACATTGTAAAATGCACAGATGCTGAGACAGACTGTTACAATACTCTTACTACAGGAAATTCTCAGAATATACTTCAGACCAACTGAAAAATAATCCTAGAAGGAATATCTAAGATACAGGAAGAAATAAATAACAAGGGATATGGCAAATATTGGGCAACATTGATTCATAAAAGAAAATAAATAATGCCTAGTGGTGTTAAATAGGGAAAATACCAGACAGAAATAGCATATACATTGGGAAGGGGATAAGTGAATTAAAAATATTCTAAACTAATATTTTGGAAGACAGTAAAGGGATTTGAATAGCTTTAGTCTTTGATAAACTGTAATTCTAGGCAGGCCACTACCAGAACACAAAATGTATCACTCCCAAACCAGCAGAAAAAAAAAAAAAAATGAAATGGTTAAAACAAAATGATAGAAAGTAAAAAGCAAGACATATTTAGAGAAAGAAGCAAGAAACAAAAGGAATATTCACCATACTCCCATTTAATAAAGTCTAAAGCAAATTTTAAACTGTATTTTATAATATTTTATACTTTACAACATATAACCATATATGAAAAATAAGTTTGTTATATTTAAACTATATTTTTAAGAAAGGCTAAACCTATAGGTGGGACAATAATGAAGGGTGATAAAATAATGACTAAAATACAACTTAACTCTGTGGCAATAGAAGAGGCTATGATGACATAGGAACAACTGGCAGGGGTGGGGCTTCTGAAAGGTTTGCAGGGTCTACGTCTTGACCTGAGTTGTAGTTATGTAGGAGTTTGATTAATAACTGTTAAAATATACATATATGTTTTATACATTCTACTAAAAAGTGTTTTCTGTATTATGACAACATTTTAAAATTTTAAAGTGCATTACAAGTCAGAATATAGAAAATGAACACTATCTTTTCTTTTTACCAGAAAATCTGGGTCTAAGGACATCCCTGGTAATGTGCCTGGCCAGGACATCCCTCATGGCTTTCTCACAGGAGGGCCAGCCAGTCTGCACCAAAGTTTCTCTGGACTGAGGTGAAGTGAACAAAACAGAGACAATATATGTGGACATAGAAGGAAGAAAGTTTCCTCTCCGTCTTTCACTCTGATGTTTAATCCTACCTAGATTTGGGACTGGTGTATTACAAAATGTCTTTTCTGTTAGAAAGTGACAGTAGTAGGTGTTAATTTACTGTTTAACTTCCTTATTAAAAAAGAAAAACAGAATAGGTCAGTCCTCCTTTTCCTTGAATAAGTCACTGAGGGCCAAGAGCCTATGACTCTGATTTACCCACACCAGTGAAGTGATTCCATGTCTCTTTTCAGGGGGAGGCTGTTTTTGATACAAATGTGACTTGGTTTTGAGCTGAAAGAATTTAAGTGAGAAAGAAATATAACCAAACATGGAATAGGGGATCAGGCACAGCATTTTGTTGACATGCTGTATTGAATGTGAAAGCAGTAAGGGAAGAGAAAAATATATATGGACAAGCAGGAAGTCACAGGTCAAACCCCAAATGAAGAAATGGCTTCATTTTCAGAATTATTCAGTGTTCAGACACAACATTCTATGCTGCCTATGGATACAGATGTCTTTTTTTTTAAGCTTTATTTTTTTTCTTTAATAATGTTTTTTATTTTTTTCTCATTATAGCTGGTACACAGTGTTCTTGTTTTTGGAGACTATACACACTGGAGTTCCTTGAAATAACACACTTTTTGTTCTATGCATGTGTGAATCCATTCATATTATATAATGATATAACTATATTATACTCTATATTATGTACTATAGAATATGTTTATATTTTAATAAAACAATTATTTTATGGCTACTCTCTTTTTTGTCTGTTTTATTAACTAATTTCATTTCTTACTAATTATCTTGATAGATATCAATATTCCCACTTTACAGATGAGGATTCTGAAGCTCAAAGTTGAAGAACTTTGTCAGTGCTGAAATGGCAAAACTAGAATAAAGGCCCCTGTGGTTGAACTTCAAAGCCCTTCTCCTAACTACTTTGCTCACCACTGCATTAACATTCAAAGATCATTCCTATACAGATTAAAATGTCATTTACTCTTTTAAACCACATTTTGCACTCACTTAGGCAGTTTCTACTGACCACTTGGAAGAAAGGATAGACTTTTTCCCAGAAGTACAATGAACAATAATATTAGGACATGTGGAAGGGGGGTAGAAAAGAAATGCAGAAACTTGAGCATAAATCTCTTTCAAAATAAAACCACAGTATCTTTAATCAAGGCCTGGCAATCATCGTATCATTTCTCTGAGACTGGAATTGGTAAATGTGGGCTATCCCACCAGGCCTTCAATACTTGGTTAGAAATGTATCCAAGAAGTTGACTAACAAGACAATTCATGCAGTACAAACAGGAATCTGTAATTCTTTTCCCCATTACCACAACACACAGTTAGTTCCTGCCCTGAATTTGCTTTGAAGACAATGAGTGCCTAGGAGAAATCATAAGAGCATTGAAAATGGGGCCAGAAGTAATAAGTAGGAACTGCCAAAAATATGTTAATGAATTTCTTTTAAAAGTAAAATCTATTGTCAATTTTCAACAATTCTGAATGTTGAACTGGAGGCATGTAATTAATGAGCTGACTTGCAACATTTGCCTACAAAAATCTAAGAGGGAGTTTCTTTCACCTGTAGAAAATTAAGCAGCTGATAATTATATCTCATCATACAAGGAGATTAAAATAATAAAAATAAACCAAACACTTTAATTTGGAATCTAATCTCTCCCATTATCCCAGCACATTCACATAAACTCTGCTCCAATAGAATTCTTCTCACCCAGCAGGAGGAAGATCATCTTCACAGCAGCCAAACTCAGCAAGGCAAACAACTTTCCTCCCTTCCTGACTTCCCCCTTAGAACCCATTCAAAGGGAAGACAAAGGACCCCATGGGTGGATGGGAGTTGTTTTGTGCCTGGCCCTTAGGGGTACTTTATTTTTCTTAAAAAGATTATCTCACCATTACCGCAGCCAAAAAATGAAAACAAAACAAAACAAAACTCTAAAACAAATGTCTGAGGCAGTTTAAATTAAAAATACAAAGAACTGAGATATATTTTTTAATTTATTCATAATTAGTTTACAGATTGGACTGCACAGAGACTACAAAATCAGCAAGCTACTTGGGGATAAAGGCTATTGCAATTATCAGGAGCAAGCCAAATGCTACGTTTTGTTCTTACTAAAAATCTTCTTCTTTAAAAAAATAACATTTCCTAGCAAATGATTTTCTATTTCCTATTTAAAGAGGATTACACAGCAAACAAGACTAGTGGCTGGAAAGCAAAGAACTTTCCATCGTTTTATTACCTGCCAAATACAAATTAGTTCATTGTGGTTAATTCCTGCCAGGAGACCCCTTTCCCTGCCACCCATCAGGCCGATGAGGTATGGCAGGTTGGTTCCTGCCCGGAGTCCTTCCTAATCAGGAGGCTGTCAGATATGCTGCTTGCCCACTGTCTCCGACATCATGTGGCAGCTCTGGTGTTCAGGCAGCAAGGTTTTGAGCTTGAGTTGGCCCAGTAACTAGCTCAGAATTGCTCCTACTTACTATCACTGTCAAATCTCTGAGGGCATATGTGAGGCCCTCCTCCAGGTACAATCAAGAAGCCCTACAAATTTCACTTTGTAATAACTAAAGGATACAGAAATTGTATTAGCTCTATTAGATGGAGTCACAGAACTATTCGAAAGGTTAGCTGGATATAGTGAATATCACAGACTAAGATAAAAAATCACTTTGTTAACTTAGAGTGTTTCCTCACTGGTAACACCCTATATTAAGGTGCCATTTCTAAACAGTTTATTATTATTTATTAATGCGTGAAGCACTTTATAGCATGCTAGATAACAACTTAAATTCATGTATTAAAGATGCACATACATGGTTTAATACGATTTACGTCTTATAATATTCTTTAAAACAGCCTTCCATAGTCTCATCTGTTAAGCATTTATTACTAATGCATTTTATAACATACTTTATAATACATTATTTGAGCAAGTAGCTGCAGTTAGTGATCATTTCATAAATAAGAATAAAGCATTTATAAATGGCACCTTAATTTAAAGTGTTACCTTCTCATTACTAAATAGCTGCTCGCCATTCATCTCATTTTGTGATTATTCTCCAAATGCACCACTTAATAAAACAGACACTAAGTTCTATTTTCCCTTCATATGATTAAAAGCTTATTGAGTCATTTTCTCCATCTGCTTTCAGATGTTGATGGCTTCGAGGCTTTAGTGTGATTTCTGTTGAAACCAAACTTTTAATTCAACAATATTTCTGTAATGATGAAAATAGTAGACATGGAGAACTACTCACCATGTTAGACAGAGCCTGCTGTTTGGATTCTTTGTAAAATTCAATTTTTCGACTAGAAAGAACAACCCAGGAAGTAGACCAGTTTTTCCTTAGGAGAGAGAAAAGCAAAAAAAAAAAAAGCATTATCACTTGAAGAAATTATTCACAGATACTGCAGGAGCAACTTTTGAAAAGAGTAGAAACTATCGTTTTTTAAATTTTTTTATCTTTTTTTTTTTTTTTTTTTTTTTTTTTTGCTTTTTAGTGCTGCATCCATGGCATATGGAGGTTTCCAGGATAAGAGGTCAAATCGGAGCTACAGCTGCTGGCCTACACCACAGCCACAGCAACTTAGGATCTGAGCTGCATCTGTGACCCACACCACAGCTCATGACAACACCAGATCCCTAACCCACTGAGTGAGGCCAGGGATCGAACCCACAACCTCATGGTTCCCAGTCAGATTCATTTCCATTGCATCACGATGAGAACTCCATCTTTATTTTTAAATAGAATTCCTAAAAGTATTTCTTTATTAAAATCTACAGGTGGTATGGAATTGAGGTAAAAATAAACACATTCTGTAATTTTAAAGATGACGCAATTTATAACTGTTTAGTAATCTGTAGACCCTCTCAAAATCTTTTCAACTATTAAAAATCTAACTTTTGTGCAAAAAAAAAAAAAAAAAGGGAGTTCCCATCGTGGCGCAGTGGTTAACGAATCCGACTAAGAACCATGAGGTTGCGGGTTCCATCCCTGGCCTTGCTCAGTGGGTTAACGATCTGGCATTGCCTTGAGCTGTGGTGTAGGTTGCAGACGCAGCTCGGATCCCGTGTTGCTGTGGCTCTGGCATAGGCCGGTGGCTACAGCGCCAATTAGACCCCTAGCCTGGGAACCTCCATATGCCGCGGGAGCGGCCCAAGAAATGGCAAAAAAACAAACAAACAAACAAAAAATCTAACTTTTGTGTATCCATGTTCTCCACTCCATGAAGAGTCTATGTTTCTACAGAAAGCCAAAAATAGCAAATCATAACCCCTACTTCATCTGTTCATTGGTTTAATATATATCAAAGTCTGGAAAACTAACCAGTTAATGTTACTGCCTAGTTCAAAATGTTTTTCAATGTTGAAACTCACTAAAAAAGCAAGGAAATGCAAATAAAAGGAGTAAAGTGCTTTTTCGTTTTTGTCAATACAATTGGCACGAATTAGAAGGAATAAAACCAAGGGTTATTGACAGAGTAGAGAAATGGATTCTTTCATACCATTTTGATGGGAGTTACAAACTAGCACATCTTTTTGGGAGTGAACTGGGCAATATGATTTTTTATTACATATATATATTTTTTGATTAAACAAGCCCATTCTTATTCCTTATTCATTTAAATTTATCCTAAAGAAGTCATCTTATAAGTTAAGGCTCTGTACACAAGTACATCATTATTTCTTAATTCCGCACCTAAAATATAAAGAAATAAGAGATAGGTTGCATAAATTGCCTATGATAAACTCATACAGCAGAATAACAAACTCTATGCTGTAAAAGAATACTGATATGGGAAGATTTTAATGCAGACCATAATATAATACATAGTTCATAATGCCATGCTGTGCTATTTACCTATTACTGTCCTCAAGGTTAATAGCATGCTATTTACCTATTAATAATCTTTTCTGATTATTAACTTCCATTCATCAGAAGTTCAAATATTACATCCTCGAATGTGCATTCCAAGACTTCCTCACATAGCACCGAGGATAAATTAAAAATATTTTTTCTAAATTTTACCTTTTATCTCCTTTGTTAAATAAAAAGCACCAAAATGATAAAAAAAATATTTAATCTTTACAGAAGTGCCCGTAGTGACTAATACAGTGCCTTGGCTATAGTAGGCACTGAATATATGTTTGTTGAATTAATGATTAAACTTAGGCATTGGGGAAAATATCTGGATTAAACAACAGTTAAATAAGGTAATAAGGGAGTTCCCGCTGTGGCACTGTGGATTAAGAATCTGACTGTAGCTGCTTGGGTTGCCACAGAGGTGTGGGTTTGATCACCAGCCTGCTATAGTGGGTTAAAGGATGTGGCACAGCAGTGGCTCAGATTCAGTTCTTGCCTTGGGAACTTGGAACTTGCATATGCCACAGGTGTAGCCAAAAAGAATTTTTTTAAAAAATAAAGTAGTGAAATCACATCTTTTTAATTTTCTTTTCCATTGAACAAGTATTACTTTAGTAGCTAGATGTGTGTTACTGCATCTTGAAGAATGACCTTGTTTAAACGGTAAAACAATAAGGAAATTAATTTACATGAGTTTCTATCTATTATATGATATTGCTGCTGTTTTCTTTGGTTTAACACTCATTTCAGAATAGCTGAATTCATCTCACAAAAACAATTTTTAAAAGTTTACATAAAAAGACTATTCTGGTTGATAGAAAACGATACAAAAATACCTTTTAAAAAAACATTCAAGATCTTTGTGTAATTTGATTCCTCTTGCCTCAAAGATTCTAGAGGCTTGATTGAAAAAACAGCTTTGATTCAGTAATGTTAATATTTACACGACTAGGTTGCTCTTACATGTCTTAATAAGCTTTCCTAATGATATACCATCATATTAAAACAACAACAGGATAAACAGAAACAAAACAAAACACAACATGTATTTTTCAACATGCAAATATGAATACCGTGTTCTTGGACCCACTTGTCTTCAAATAGTCACTTTTTCAATCAAATGACAGAACAGGCAGAAAAAGGAAAAAAGAAAACCACATAGACCTTTATCCTCCTTTGCCCTAGTTCCCACTTCTTTTAGGTACCAACAGCAAAAAGGTGGACTGGAGTAGCTGCAGTCTTCCCTTTATGCAGATCATAATATTAGATGGCCAAAGATAGGGTAAAGAGAGACATTGGAAGGACTACTGGTCTAGACTGGGCATTTTTTATCTTGATCCTTTACTTTTCCAGTATGTGCTCAGGAAGAATGAACACCCTCAGAGGTAATGAAATCTGTATTTACCCTGCCTATTATATTTCACACTATATTTTTCATCACCTGACAGGAAGATAATTATATACCTTATTTGCTTCTTGCCTATAGCAAGCCCTGGGTAAATGATTCTGATTTGATCTGTTTCAAATGTTGATCATTTATAGAATGTGTTGGCATTATTCTTCCCTTTCCTAAATTTGAACTGGCACTGGTTAGAACTGAAGTTACATGAAATTCAGTTATCTCATGGTTCTCAATTAGAACTTTGAACTGCTGTAAAATGTTCCCTCTTAGGTGAATCTGATGAACAAGCCAAAGAGGGTAAGGTGTTAGAATGTTGGTAATATGAAATGCTCTGGTACTTCACATACAGTGCCATTTCCTCTTGAAGTTATAAACTACAACCAATGTCTTTATGGATACAAGTGAAGATTTTTCCAATTTGTTTAAGATCATTTCATTTCAAAAGGAAGAACCGACTGCTCTTTGTCAACCTTTTAGAGGCCCCAATTTTGTTTTCCATGATCTCTTTTAAAGTAATAATTAGCATAAATTACTTTGACTACCTGGTATGTTTGACTGTCTAGTAGAGATTCAGCTTCACAAATAAGATGATGACATTATTAATATGTCCATTTGCTAACATGGAAAACAAGGTTCAGAGAGTTTAGGTAAGTTAGTCATATACTTAGCCATCCTTAGAGTCAAACCCAGTTTCTCTGATTCTGAAGCCTGAAATCTGTTCAATAATTTATGCTTTTTTTTTTTTAAAGATTAAGGAGTACAGACATACCTCATTTTATCATGCTTCACTTTATTGTGCTTTGCAAATATTGTATATTTATAAATTGAAGGTTTGTGGAAATCTTGTTTTGAGCAAGTCTAGTGGCATAACTTTCCCAACAGTATTTGTTCACTTTGTGTCTCTGTGTCACATTTTGGTAATTCTTGAAATAGTTCAAGATTTTCCATTACTATTATATTTGTTAGAGTGAACTGTGATCAGTGATGTTTGCGGTACTCATTGTAATTGTTTTGGGGTTCCATGAACCATGCCCAAAGAAGTCAGCAAACTTAATTCATAAACTGATTTGCTCTACCAACTGGCCTTTCCCTGCCTTTCTTTTCCTGAAACACAACAATATTGAAATTAGGCCAATTAATAACCCTACAATGGTCTCTAAGTTTTCAAGTGAAAGGAAGAGTTGTCTCTCACTTTAAACCAAAGGCTAGTAATGATTAAACTTATTGAGGAAGGCATGTCAAAAGCTGAGACAGGCCAAAAGCTAGGTCTCTTGTGCCAAGCAGAATGCAAAGGAAAAGTTCTTGAAGGAAGTTAAAAGAGCTACTCTGGTGAACATGAGTAGTAATAAAGCAAAACAGCCTTATTGCTAATATGAAGAAAGTTTTAGTGGTCTAGATAGAAAAGCAAACCAGACACAACATTCCCTTAAGCCAAAGCCTAATCCAGAACAAAGTCCTAACACTCTTCAGCTCTATGGAGGGTTGAGAGAGGTGAGCAAACTTCAGAAGAAGAGTTTGAACCTAGCAGAGTTTGGTTTATGAGGATTAAGGAAGCCATCCCCATAAGATAAAAGTGCAAAGTGAAGCAGCAAGTACTGATGTAGAAGCTGCAGCAAGCTGTCCAGAAGATCTACCTAAGATTATTAACTAAGGTGGCTACACTAAAAACCGATTTTCAATGTAGACAAAACAGCCTTATATGGGAAGAAGATGCCATTTAATGCTTTCAGAGCTAGAAAGGAGAAGCCAATGTCTGAATTCAAAGCCTCAAAGGACATGTTGCATGTCTTGTTAGGTGCTAATGCAGCTGGTGACTTTAAGTTGAAGCCAATGCTCATTTACCATTCTATAACTCCTAGGATCCTTAAAGACTATGCTAAATCTACTCTGCTTTTGCTCTATAGATGGAACAGAAGACTGAACATCTTCTGACAATGTGGCTTATTGAATATTTTAAGTCCACTATCAAGACCTACTGCTCAGAAAAAGAAAATACACACACACACACACACACACACACACACACGTATGTGTAATATATATATATTACTGCTCACTGACATTGCACCTGGTGACCCAAGAGCTCTGATGGAGATGTACAATGAGATTCATTATTTTTTATTCCTGCTAATATAATATCCATGCTGCAGCACATAGATCAAGGAGTCCTATTATTTAAGAAATATATTTTTTGTAAGGCTATAGCTTCCATAGGAATGATTCCTCTGATGGATCTGGGCAAAATAAATTGAAAACCTTCTGGAAGGAATTTAACATTCTAGATGACATTAAGAAAATTCCTGATTCATGGGGAAAGGCCAAAATATCAACATTAACAGGAGTTTGAGGAAATTGATTCCAATTCTCATGGATGACTTTGAGGAGTTCAAGACTTCAGTGGAAGAAGTAACTGCAAATGTGGTAGAAACAGACAAGAGAACTACAAGTGGAGCCTGAATTGCTGCATCTGATGATAATACTTGAATGGATGAGGAGTTGCTTCTTATGGATGAGCAAAGAAAATGTTTTCTTGAGATGGAATCTACTCCTGGTGAAGATGCTATGAAGATTGCTGAAATGACAACAAAGAATTTAGAATACTACATAAACTTAGTTAATAAAGCAGCAACATGGTTTGAGAGGACTGACTCTAATTGTGAAAGAAGATCTACTATGAGTAAAATATCACTGACCAGTATGGCGTGTATAGAGAAATCATTCATGAAAGGAAGAATTGATCTATGTGGCAAATGTCATTACTGTCTCATTTTAAGAAATTTCCCCAGCTATCCTAACCTCCAGCAACTACCACCTTGATCAGTCAGCAGCCATCAACAGGGAGGCAAGACCCTCCGTCAGCAAAATGACTATTACTCACTGAAGGTTCAAATGATGTTTTAGCAATATGATGTTTTTGAATTATGATATATATACCTTAATTTTATACATTATGTATAAAAACAATATATATTATTATATTATTTTTAAAACATAATTCTACTGTACATTTAATAGACTACAGAAGAGTATAAACATAACTTTATATGAACTGGGAAACCAAAAATTCCTATGACTCACTTTGCTACCTTGTTCCCTTTATTGAGGTAGTCTGGAGCTTTCAAACTGGCAATATCTCCAATGCACAGTCATACTACTCTCTTGGTTAGGAGACTGTAAATATCAGATTTCACCATAGTTTTGGCCCTAAGTCTCAAATTATAAAAACTAATGTGCAGAGCCTATGGCAAGGTATAATGGACTCCTGGATTAACTAGTTTACCTGATGTTAATTAGAAGGATTAGTCAAATGCTCATCACTCCCAAGCTCTATTTTTTCTTAGACATTGCACTGATTTAAAGAAGTCACATGATGGACCTTTCAACTCCTCATAAAAAGCAAGAAGCAGGGGTGTGCGTCTAACAATGGCATCACCTCTGTCTCTTTCCTGCTAGGGGATTATTCTGGTTTGTGATGAGCAGACTCACCTGCACTCAGTAGGGAGCCCAAAACCAGAAAGTGATTCAAAAGCCTCCTCAATAGCTGAGAATTCACCTAATCGGAACATCTTTTAACCTATGATTTAGATCAGAAATTTCCTCTCTGAATGAAGTACTCTAGAGACATGGCCATTTTCTTTACAATATCTTTCTAGTCCATTTCCCATTTGATCTGTTTGGCCTACTGTGTTGCCTGCAATTCTCAGGATACCAGCAGGGCTTTCTCACCAGTTACTCTAACACAGTAGCCTTTTGAATGGCACTGACAGCTCTGAAGAGAGTGTGAATAGGGTCAACTGGCAAGGTTTTGCTTTGACTTGAACTTTTAATGATTTCTATATGCAACCGAATTCTTACAGGTGACTGTTGTTCAGTACATTCCAACTCAGGAAGTGAGCAGCTCCTTCAAATTTATAGGGCTAAGGCAGGACAGGTGACTGTCTCAGTTTTCAGTGAAACTTTTAAAAGAGACTGTTTAAGGATGAAGCAATTTTCAGAATGGAAAAATGTTACTCTACCTCCCTAGCACCCCTGAAAAGGGGAACACTATCCCTGACCTCCTGAGCTTTTCCTTCTGGGCACTGCAGGGCACTGTATCTGACATTTAGTGAGTATTCAGTAAATGTTTTTTGTTATTGTTATTTTGTTTTTTTGTTTGTTTTGTTTTGCTTTTTAGGGCCCCACCCACAGCATATGGAAGTTCCCAAGCTTGGGGTCCAATCAAGCGACAGCTGCCAGCCTACACCACAGCCACAGCAACATCAGATCTAAGCCACATCTACGACCTATACCACAGCTCACTGCAATGATGGATCCTTAACCCACTGAATGAGGTCAGGGATCGAACCTGAAACCTCATGGTTCCTAGTCGGATTCATTTCCGCTGTGTCATGACAGGAACTCCAGTAAATGTTTTTGAGTGAAAGAATGTTTAGGCTCGCAAATTTCAGGAGAGTCGTACATCTAGATTTTTCCTGCTCCGTGTTTACCATTATTCACTAACAAGGGCTACAAAAGCACCTACTTCTTGCATTTCCCATTTTCACTCCTTAGTTACCAAGAGTTTGGCCTGTCTTTCCTATTGTTGTTTTAAAAGTATCTAACACTCCTGGCTGACTGTATTTTCTCTAGTGTATAATTTTAGTAGTAATATCTGAGCCTTCTCTAGCAGGCTCCCTGACTTCTCAGATGTGTGTTAATAAGATGAGCTGTTCTACATGCATTGGTTCCTGCTCTATGCTAGGTATGGCACCTGGTATATTGTCTGTATCAAGCACTTTAATCCCCAAACCAGTTCTCTAATCAGGAGAGACAGGTAATGAACATGGAAATAAATAAATCCTCCAAGCAGAACTAGGAGGTAGTTGATATCCCCCACACTTCAGATAAAAAAACTGAGGCTTAGTGAGGCTGCATTCTACCCAAAGGGATCATAGTCATAAATATGGGATGCAGGCCAAGTCTCTGGGACCTTGAAAGCCACTCATTCTGCTGTATCAACCGTCTCTGGAGCAAGAAGCATGCAGCGCCCCCTTGGTCATACTGGGCATATTTATGCAGAGCCTCGTGATGGGCTCTGGAGAGGAAGACACCCAACTGTTGTGAAGAGGTACTCTGAACTCCTTGGAGCAAGGCCACTACTTAGTCTGTCCTGGGCTGTTCTGCAAGGCTGAACTGCAAGCCCTTTCATCCCTACCTTCACCCATCAGCGAGAGCCAATTAATTCATCAACATTTCATCATCTTAACTTTGAGGGCATTTTTTTTTTTTTTTTCCACACAGAGAGTTAAAAACCAAGCTGAAGGATAGACTTGAGGGTTAAGCAAGACACATAGGTCAGAATATCAAACTTCAGTAAGCCAGAGATTCCAGGAATCAGTAAGACAGTCTCTGAATGATTTAACATGTAACAATTAGGTAAAAGATTGATACTGTTGCTAGTAGTTCAGTAAAGGAAACAGATTCTGAGACAAGAAATTCAAGTATTTATTTTAATTTTTTGTCACGAAACAAATCATATCTAAGGGGAAGGGGGAGGGGGAAGATCCTTAATATAATTAGGAAGGAGTTAGAACTGAATTTTAATAAGGACAATTCGTTACAAACAATGTACCCAATGGGATAGTCTCTCCAAGTGAGACACTTCAGAGAACTTCCTAAAACAAATCCTGACTTGTAAAGGTAGAAAGTAAAACATACAAATAAACGAAACAATCAAACAAAGAGCAAGCAAACAAAAAACCCAAACCAAAACCCCTCAAAAAACCCTCAATGCAGACATCAGCTTAGGGAAAAAAAAAACAAAAAACAAAAAAAAGCAAAAAAAAACCCACCAACTTTGCATTCTACAAAATGGACACCAGATGGCAGCACATAATAACAGCAACTTTGCTTATTCGAAAAAAGCTTCATGGAAAACAGGCCTTAAAATATTCATTTTTAACCATTATAAAAAACTGTTAACTTGAGCTCAGATTTAACATACCTATTTCTCTAAAATCAAAGCTTTATCTCTTACATTCCGTTGTGTGTCCTTTAGTCACGACAGTGGCAAACCAAAAAGTCAAGAGGAAAATATACCTGAGTTTCCTTTGTAAATTTCAGGCTCTCCTTGGGCTGCTGGCCTCTCTTATCTGACTTGATCACATTGAATTTGACTTGATTCCACAGCACTTGGTGGGTGTGGGAGTGATTTACTCTTATATCCTTGAATGATTTACTGAAAAATCACTCAGACATTGTTATATGCTCTAGTTCTCAAACTTAAGCGAGCAACTTATTTCTTCTGTCTTAGAGTTTAAAGCTTCTTGTAATTTGCCTCTGCTTTAAAAAAAGGGCCAAAGAGATACTGATATACAAATACACACATCTTTGTCACTCTTGCAAGAAATGTAAAAGCTTTATATATTCAAAAGTTACTAGAAGTGGAAATTATAAGAGAGCATAGTTTGGGAATTATAAACTAAAACTACCTTTTACAAATTAACTTGCGTATTCCATACTCTCCAAACCTTCCCTCAAATCCTCACTGCTGAACATAAAAAGAGAGACAGATTCAGCCTGGAATAATTCATTGGTATCCTGAGCAGAAAGTGCTAAAAAAAAAAAGTTTATATCAAGTGAGTACTTTGGTATCATGATCTATAGGAAGTCTATTAAACAGTGTAACAACTGTTTTTTTTTTTTAAAAGAAATAAAAACAAAGGTTTAATAGCTATGGGCTCTAGGACACTAGTAGACATAACACTGCACACTCTTTACTTTATTTCTTTCCATGTACCTCTTTTCACACTCAAGTACTTCCTCTCATGTCCCTCTGGAGAGCAGAGCAGAGTGAAAAACCAAATGTGAAAAAAAAAAAAAATACAGAGACACAAATGAGGTGAAACAGGGGGCTAGGCTTGAAGTGGAAGGTGTAGAAGGAGAGATAAGCTGCTGAAGTAGCTTACATGCTGTCAGGGGCTTTTCGAAATTAAATAATTGAAAAGAACTTTTCACTAAGGTCTTCAGAAGCCTCAGAGAGACCTGAGATAATTTGCTTTTGGGGTTAGAACAACTAAAATGCAGGAATTCCTATACTTCATCAGAGAAGTATATTTTCAATATTCACAATGAAGTGTATTCAGCTTTTAATCTTGTCTGGGGAAATATCTATAACTTCAAAATAAAGCAAAACTTATGGCCTTTCATGAATATAAGATAGAGCCAAAGAGTTCTACTTCCTTCTACCCACTCTTGATGCATTCAGAGGTAGGTCCAACTTTTCTTAAAAAGAAAATTTTTTTCTTAGAAGGAAAGAGAAAAAAAAAAGGATTTCGAGAAGGAAAGGTTGATATATGTAACCAAGTTTCTCCATTTGTAAAATGAAAACAATAACACAGCTTATTTTAGAGTATTATTTCAGTATTACTGGTAAAGCAATTAGTTAAGTGCTTGACAGAGGAAGCATCCGTTACTATTGCTATTAACTCATTAAAATGTATGAAGGGATAAAGTACCTTGATAAACAATGAAAGGCAATGAAAATAAATTTTACATAAGAAATACAAATTACAGCAACTATGGTATACTATTTAATAGATACTAAATTATCAATGGGATAAAAACTGCACTTTTTTTTTTTTGCTTTTTTTTTAGGGCAGCACCTGTATATAAGTCCCCAGGTTTGAGGTCTAATCAGAGCTACAGCTGCCAGCCTACACCACAACCACAGCAATGAGGGATTTGAGCTGCATCTGTGACCAACACCACAGCTCATGGCAATACTGGATCCTTAACTCACTGAGCGAGGCCAGGCATTGAACCCACATCCTCATGGATACCAGTCAGATTTGTCTCTGCTGTACCAAAAAGGAAACGATAAAACTACACAATTTTTCGAGATTATGATTAACCTGACCATTTTGTTTCTTGTTACAAAAATATACAGACTCCTTAGGTAAGCAATATGGCAAAACATGTCATTTTTTAAAAAATGGCCATGTGGTTTAATCAAGTCATTGAGATTTATGATTAAGATAATAATAGAATAATAATTAAGATAATATAAAAGAAAAATTGACAAGCTATAGGAAGTTTACTGTACTTATAATTATTTTCATATAAAACTGGAATCACCTTAAAAATCAAATAAAAGAGGAGTGTATAAACGGTTTGGTACATTACAGTCCTATCAACATGTGGGATATTGTATGTTATTCAACATTCTGTGTCTAAAATTTTCTATTTGTAAAGTGCTTATAATAAAAATAAAACAAATCCCACAAACAATAAAGAATAAAATTATGAATAAATATGGATCAAATTTAAAGATTGCTGGTCATGATGACTTTCATCAGTAAGGTAAATAATAAGAGACTTGAAGGAGATATCTGCAAGTCTAAAGCTGACAAAGCATTCCTACCTGGAGTATATTAGGAGCTCTCTCAAAAAAAAAAAAAAAAAAAAAGAGTAACAATAGAAAATAGTCAAAGTTTATGCATAGGAAAATCTTGAAATGCAGAACCTGACTGACTCTAAATAGGTGAGGTGATGTTTAACTGAAACACCAATCAGAAGAATAAAAATAAATGTGACACTAAAAAGTAATGCCCTATAGCCACCAACATGCAAAACTGAGAGTTTAATAATGTTGTGTGCTGATGAGATTATGGCAAAAGGTGACCCCTTCTGCATTGCGGAGGGAGTGTGAACTGATGCACTCATTCTGGAGAAAGTCTGTCACACCCCCAATGAATTTTTATAACTGTGTGCACCTTACCACCAAACAATCCTTTACACCTGAATTTCTCCAGAGAGAAGTCCTAACTGGCTGGTAAGGAGACAGGTATGTGTGGTTTACAGCAATGCTGTTTGAGATGGAAAGAGTTAGGGACAATTTAGATACCCACTCACAGAAGCCTGAGTAAGTAAGATTGGGTGTGTGCACACATGGCAAAATGGGAAGCTGTTGGAAGAAATGAAGTTGTTTTAAATATGTAGATATAGATAGATGTCCCAATTAACTAACACTGAATAAAAGTAGTTTGAAACAGAATGAGGATTATAACTTAAAAGGCTAGTACAATTTAGAACACATTCACATACATACTGTTTTCTAGAATGCCACACATATCACCCAACAAATACATGGAAGGTGGATTTAAAGAACACACATTCTACAGAGGATTGAAGTGAGCACTGGAGACTAAGAATAAAATAAAACCAGCTACGGGTCTTGCCTAGAATGATGATAATATAAGGCCACACACAAGAATATAATCAACTCAATTCTGTGTACCTGAGGTTAAAAACAAAAACAAAGGAAAACTAAAATTTATAAAACTTTAAGTGAAAAAAGCTGAAAGAATGCATAATTGTATGCAAACTGATTGAAATAACAATAAAACAGAGTACAAACTAATGTTTACATGTATTTCAGCTAGAACACAGAAATGGTATACAAGCTGATTAAAGAAACAGCAAATAAAACAAATACAAAATGGTACACATGCTGATTGAAACTACCTAAAAAAAAAAAATGTATTAACATGAGTTGGTTGGGGAAAAGGCCCTATTCTGCTTCTCTGCTTGACACCACCTTCTAAGAAAACATTTTACGAGGGTGATTTATGGATGACTCATGCACAGGAAGGTTTACAATACCACTATACTGGGGCATCATCTTGTTTGCTTGGAATTCCTTCTAGATCTCCTCCTCTTCCTTGCATGAGGCTGGAGGGTAAGACTAAACAAAGCTGTCACCTCCTCTCTCCTACCAATCCCCAGTGAAAAGCTGAAGTGATAATTAGGCAAGTCCTTGGGTCCTTTTCTGTCCCTCTTTGGATGTTTTTGTCTACATGGCTAGTAAGATAAGAAAAGATTCTGACTTCCTCATCTTCAGAAGATTTATTGCTACACCCTCCGCATTCCTTCCATGAGCTGATATAATTAAGAATGAAGTCCAGGCAAAAGGAGGCGCTAGGCTGGGTTAGTCAAAGAATCCCCCCTGTTGCCCTTTCAGAACCCAACACATTAAGCCAGGTTCTCCACAGGGGCAGGGACTAGCCCAGTCTCTAAAAGCAGTCCTGCGTTTTTTTGTTTGTTTTATCCAAGTATGGCTGGTTTACAATGTTGTGTTAACTTCTTCTGCTGTACAACAAAGTGATTTAGTTATACACACAGACATATCCATTCTTTTCCAAATTTTTTTCCCATATAGGTTATCACAGAACACTGAATAGAGTTCTCTGTGCTATAGAGAAGGTCCCTGTTGACCATCCATTCCATACACAATAGAGAAAGCAGCCTTGCATTTGATTTTATCTCCTGTGCATCTTCCTCCTGGACCCCTCAAGGGAGGGTGGCTACAGGGTTACCACAGAGGAACAGTCTAGGAGAGGGTTCAAGGTCGCTATTCCAGAATAGAACACAATTTGGCAGAAATCAGAGTTTGTTCTTTAAAACTGAAATAGCTAATTTAGGTAGTAGAATTACAAATGACTGTTTTCTTCTATTGTATTTATTTTAAATAAATATATACTTACTCCATTATAGCAAGCAAACAAAACATATTTCATTCTCTAGTGTTGGCCAGAGTTCCATTCTAGTAATGAATTGTACTATACAATTTATGTGTCCCATCTTGTAGTTAATTAGTACATTTATCCTTTATGGTATTAAGTGTTAATAATATAGTCATAAGTAAATACCTTGTCTCCCATTGTGAGCACTTTCTACACACCTCTGCAGCTTCCACATAACCTAGCACAAAGTTAAGTCTATAATAATACCTACATGAGAAATAGGAAAAATACTAAAATGGAGATTATTATTTCCAAATATCCCATATATAAAAGTTACCTTGCATCTTTGTCTACTTTCTTATCGACCTTAAATTTTTCTCCAAGCTTTCTGTTACTCTTGTCTAGGAAAATCTTATTAGTTTTTCTAAGTTTTCTCATCTACCCTGTGTTCATCTCATCCCCAAATGCGGCAACTTCCAACTTTTTATCTATCAGATGACTTTATTGTCCTTTTATTTTTTCCTCAAATGATTGAGCAACAAATGTATTGCAAATGCTTCATCCTTCAAAAAACTATGCCCCCCATGTATTGTAGGGAGATTTTTATATACTGCAAAATGAGTCCATTCATTCCCTAATCTGTTAATCCTAGAAATCAAGATCCATTATCTTATTTCTTTGCATCTTTTTAAAGATTCAAGTCCTAGGAACACAAGAAGCATTTCATTTATATGCTCTGTGCAATAAAATAAAACACAGTGCTGCATTGGAAAACTATAATCATATTAAAATAATGTTAATCATAATGATAGCAGAGGGGAATATTCTAGTCTTGCACCATGGGGCCTTTCTTTCCAAGCAATAGCAGTGACAGAAATTGAGGAGATGGGGAACTAGAATAGTTATATAAAAGTGAACTGAAGAATTTTTATTACCTTAGTTTCTTTCCTCCATCTGCAATTTTAGCTTTTTGAAGATAACCTTCTTTTTCAACCATCTGCAAGAAGAATGCATATATTAAAACTGTGACAAACTCCTATGCATTATTCGTTTGAATGAACCTGTGCTTTCCAACAGTCATTGCAGTGATGGAAGTTTCCAGTCATAGAACTTCATCAATAATGCATATATAGCTTATGGGAAGTGCCTGCAAGATCATAGTCATTACAAGCTGTTAAATATCTAAAAGAAAGATTACAAAGAATAATGCGAATGATTTGTTAGATAGTGATACACCTTTACTACTTTTCCTTCTGGGCACTGAAGTCACTTGCTTACAAAATTTATTAAAGTGGTAAAACAAAGACAAATTTAATGGCTTCCTTAATTTTACTGATCATTCCTGGAAAAGTTCTTCCTTTTCACTCCTCATTTCTACTTCCTCTTGTACCTGCTTGATGCCTGGGAGCAAGAAAAACTGGATGCAACCAGGTAACAGCTGGTTGAACCAGAATTTCTTTCAGTTACCAGGAAATGCTATAGCAGCACAGTCTCATTAGCTTCTTTCATGGTGTGTGTTTGTTTCCTTCTCTATTTGTATTTATTAGCTTTCATTGCTAATAGAGCTGCACACATCTTAAAGGAGATTCAGTAATTCCTTATCACTCCACAGAGGTTTTCACGGAGTTCTAGGGTAAATAAGTACACAATGCATATTATGATGTGGTGACTCCCAGCAAAGTCTGTAATAAATGTTTTAATGTCTTAGTGTCCTATTTCTACCTTCACCTGCCTCTCCTGAACAACCCCCATCCCAAGTTCTTACCCTATGTCCCATCTTTTCATATTGGTGAATTGCCAACAACCATTACCTCCGGGCTATGTGCTAAAAGCTTTTAAGAAGTCACCTGCCTAATAGCAAAGGAACATACCCCCTCATGCCACCCTATATGCTTTCCCTCTAACTATAAAACTTCACTTCCAGCATGTCTCCATCTCATAAACTCCTAAATATATTAAACCTATTTAAAATGTAATATATCTGTCCATGTGTCCTCTGTAATCTCTCTTAGGTGCCCTGTCCTGAATCTCTATTTTCATTCTGCCATTATCACTATCACAGGGCTTGTTGGATCATATTGTAGTTGTCCATATACTCAGTTGTGCCTGCACCTATGCTGTGACTCTACCCTTCACACCCTGGTTCCTAGCAATAGTGTACTGATGGCATCAATAGCCACAATAATAAATATTGTTTGAAGAAATGAGTGGATGAATGAATGGCTATTTAAAGGCTTATTTAAATTTTTATAGGAAACTGGGCAAGCCACAAAATGCAGGATAGGAAAGGAACATGAAAGGAAGAGACATTTGGAGATGAATTGTCCAAACCTCTAAAATTTCATCAGCTGAAGAATTGGCTATTTACAAGACTCACTCTAACATAAGATGAGCTCTTTCCTAAATTGTTTATTATTATACTCCCAATACATAGCACAATACTTAGCATTCAAAATATACTTGATGAATACATCTTGTAATAAATAATGAGAAATACAATAATGATGATTTATGATAATCATAATATTGTGTTTTTCACATAGCTATGGTTTCAGAGAATTTATTTCAGCATGTTCTCCACAAGCATAGAAGAATCTAAGGAAGCTCTCTTAGATAACTTTCAGAATCATCATGTTTAGTGGTGCCTCTTTTGTAGTTAGATACATCTATTCATTAGCTTTGCCTACCTTTTATTTTATGTATACTTACATCTTTGTGAGTTTATAGTTCAAGATCCTCCTGTTTCTCTTTTTTGGGGACTAGATCTCATACTCCCCTCCAGCCATCTCAGAGACTGAGGCAAGCTTTTGCCCAGACATAGAAAACTCCAATCAGGCTTCCTACGCTGAAAGCTCTGCATTATTTTAAGCCTCATGCTGGCAAGCAAAGTTTCTATGAGGTACTTTCGATTATTTTATTATTCCTTGACATCAAACTTTGAAATACCTCACCATGTACAGGCACTAGGAATCAATTATTCCTGATAAAAGAAGTATCAGGGCAAGAAGAAGATTGTTACGTATTTTATAGTGGGTTTGGATGTGGTATCATATTAATTACTCTAATTCTTTATTCCTCTTTGATGTTAATCCCATAGTTTGAAGAGAGAATAATCTATAAATTAATGTTAGTTGAGTATGCTGGTAATCTAGGACTCAGACAGTCTTGCTTCTAGTAATTTACAAAATTATGTACAGCTTTTGGCCTATGCTTAGGTAATTATAGGCCAAGTTTCAGGCCAACTTGAAGTTATTTAAGGTAGTAGCACTCCTTTAACTATGTATACTTAAGAAAAGCCAACCAATCTTTAGATGCTGAATCTAGCTTCTTAAGCTATTTGTCCAGTGTTCCTTAGAAGCCCTATTTGATGTTAAGTGGCAGAAAAGATCAGCAATTTGTCCAGATTGGATGCCGGCCAGTCTGCTAGCACTGAGGAAGTACTCAGCAGACACAACTGTGCTGAGATACAGATGAAGAGAATGAATGGCAGTGGGATATCCAGATGGCACCTGTTTATCAACCTAAGTTGGAAGTGAGAAGCAAGGCAAGAGAGTAGAAGACAACCTGTGATTAATGCTAACAATCATGGCAGAAAGACCAGCCTGTAACCGTAAGTACAGACATTGCAATTTTTTTTTTTTTTTTTTAATGTGAAGGCTTCGGGGAGTTCTCAGATAAAAGAAGTAGAACTGAAAACAATAGATTTTCATCTACACAAGTTCACCAAAGGAATTCTGTCAAAATACATGTTTATAAATGTAAATGAACTGACTATGAGGCTTTCACCAGATTTTCATGAGAAGGGATTGGCTTTTAATGTCAGAACCACAGAGTCTCTTGCTCTGCAATGTATTTAGGTCGTTGCTCTTTTCCCCTTTGTTCTGATTCTGTGTTCACTGGCAACACTCTGACTCGAATTCGGCTTCCTAGTTCTCATGTAGAATGTGGGTGACACATTCTTCACAGCATCACTATATCCACTGTTATAAATTTATAAATAAGAATTACAGTTTATACAGCAGACTCTTACAAATTTGGTTACTGTGAGATAATGCTGGGATCATCGTCTCTGTAAACATTGATAATACTGATAAATATAATTTTTTTCCAGATCCACCAAACTGAGACAGGCCCCAGACTGAACTGGGGAGAGCCCTCTGAAGTAGCACCAGTCTATGAAAGTTTCTGTATAACTGACTGGCCTCCTAGAACTTTACACTAACTCTCTATAACTATAAATGTGAGCTGCTGTTAAGTTTCAAACAGATTAGGCATTTAATTATTTTCCTATTTAATAATGAGGCACTTGCTACATTTTTTCTAAATTTTTAATAGCTCACAGTACTTTGCTGGTAATCTTTGTTTTGATAATTTCTATTATAAAGCACAGAATGAGGACATATCTGATTACATCACTTTACCCTTAAATGATGCTTCTCTTCCTTCTTAAATCTCTTGATTTCTCCCCTATCCACAGACATAGAAATTTTTGTCTGTCTTCTTTGCATTGGCTTTCTATTTTAAAATTATTTTTATGTTAAATGAAACTGTATATGTTTAAAGTGTACAATATGATGTTTTGATTTATATAAACATAGTGAAATGATTACCACAGTCAAGCTATTTCATGCATCCACTTCCTCACATAATTATCTTATTTAATCTTTTTTTTGTTTGTATAGAGAGTATACGCAAGGTCTACTCTTATAGAAAATTTGCACAGTCTTATTTATTAACTACAACAGTGCTTTTAACTACAATTGCCATGTGGTAGAGTCAATCTCTAAAACAGTCATCGTATGTAACTACACTAGCTTTCCTTCTCTGAAGAGTGTCTTCAGTTTATTCAGTTTTCTTCTTTGGGACCCATCACTTCCATTGTTCTTCTCAGTCTGCAGTTATGTCTATACTGGCTCAAGCTTTCTTGTTGTATCAGATCTGCTGACCATGCGTGAGGACGTGCTGGGGAAATAATCCATTGGAAACAGAAAGAAAAGCAAGCAAAGAAATCACCTTCAAAAGCCAGCTTATTGTACAACATGTAAAGTACTAATTTAAAAAAATGTAAATGCTCAATCTTGGAACTACCTTACATACAGCTGGAGAAGGAAATAGGATGCTTTGAAAGACATGAAGTATAATATCTCTGCCTAATGTATGCTCACAATTTACTGTGAGCATACTTTTAAAAAGTGGTAAACCAAAATTCTCAAGTTGGATTACAATAATTACATGAAAAGAAGAACAGAAGAAAAGTAAAGAAAAATGATGCTGCGTCATACATGAGCGGTGCCTGTAAAGGACTAACAGCATTCTCAAAGACATTCTGGAGAAGCTGACCTTAATTTTGGGTCTTAGAGTTAGGCATGGTTTGCTCATTGCAACTTATTTATACCCCATAATGCACATATTGCTCAATAGTTTCAGGAGTCTTCTCCCTCTTTTACATTCGGGATAAGATAAAAGGTTGAGTTTTGGGGTTCTGCGGAAGGTCTTGAACTGGTTTTCATATTCTGGGTTTGGCAAAGTATGTATTATGTTTTGCCAAGTGCTTTTCTCCATCATTGTAAACCTCTGTGTATTTGAAGGGAAATTTTACCCACATGTATCTGATTTATTTACTCTTAACTCATGAAAATATCATCTTTCAAAAACTTCTATTTGATGTTTAAGAACCCCCATAGCCTTTTTCCTGAGGCTTTCATCTTTTAACCAGTGTGTTTCATTTGGTCACCACTAAAAAATCCAGGTTCTGTTTGGGAAATGGGCTGATTAGGGCACCTCTTTTTGTCTCCATAATTTCAGTCTTCCAGAGGCTTCTCCTGGATATCACCTCTCCTTTTTCCTCCTCTGTCTCTCTCTCCTTCCTGACTTCTATGTCTTTGTATCCTCGATAGGCTGCTCCTTCTTTGCTTGTCATTGGAGTCCAGTGAAAATGGCCAAGTCACTGTCTTCAAAATCTATTAGCATAATTCAACTGTTTTATTATAACCTAATTTTGGTCAAGGTACTGGGAAAGAAAAGTTTGCTCAATGTCAATAGCCTTTGTTGCTGTTGTAGTGTGAGTGTTCTTCTCTACTCTAGAGTTAAATGAATTTCAAATGTAGGTCTGGATGGGAGAAGTTATTGCAAACTGTTTCTGTGTTTTAATGGATTCTCCACTCCTTATCATCACCTAAAGGCCCATCAGGATCTGAACACTGCCCTCCTCTGCCCACACTTCCTGACTTATTTCCCTATTCTAGCCTGCATGGCATTCTTGTAGTTTTCCAAATGTTAACAACTTTGTTCTGACCTCCAGACTCTTGCACTTCTGTTTGCATCATACTGCCAGTTATTTGCTTAACAAACTATCTGCCCTGCAAATCTCAATTTAAATAGGTCTTTGAAGGAGACTTGGACTATTTCATCCAAGGTAGGCTCTCCCTCTTTCAAAGAAACTTATTTGTCTGCCTGGTGTGTAATTCACATTCATAGAATGTTGTATTTCTTTACTTGCTTAATACTTCTCTTCACCTCTCAAATGACAGCCCATCCAGAAAAGGACATGGCTATTTAGCATATCACTGAATATCCATACCCAGCACAGTGCCCAGCACAGGGATGGCCTCAACAAATATTGGAATTAAAAAAACACATTATTGCTTGAGTCAAGGAAGGGCACTTAAAACATTGAAAACTTGGAGATGGCTTGTGTTAGTGTTATTAAATTATGTAACATTATTAACATACTACCAGCTTGAAGATCTGGGAGGATGTCTTTTCAGAAAACCTAATTTTATCTTAACAAAGTAGAATTTTAAAAGTCTGAAGAGATGAAATTTTTGCAGTTTAAGGAAAGCACAGTCTGATCAATAGAATTATTCGCCAAAAGGGGCTGCCTTTTGTTTTAACATAAGAAAACACTGTATGTTCACAATGTCTTTCATCCTCAGAGCCCTCACAAGTATTAATTAATCCACAAAATTATATCTGGCTCCAAAAGGTAGAATCTGTGACTTAAGGTTTATCTGCAAAAGCCTGCTTTGCCCCCAAGCCATGGCAACTTCCTGAGCTCTGGCCTCCAAATCCTTCTAGCTCAGGAGGTAGCAGATGATTCTCTAAAACCTGCCACAGGCTTTTGACTCCTGCAGGGTTATCTGTAGACATGTCTTATACTCTTTTGATAAAAATAAAGATGATAAAGCTTTAACATGCTATAAACAGGGTTATTTTTTCTTGGACACTTCTTTATGAGGAAAAGAGAAAATGCCCTGTAAATAATTAGGTCTTATGAAGAGTTTTAATATGAAACACTCAAGATCAGGGAACAAACACATATTAGTATATTTGACACTTCACGTTTAAAATTCTTTGCCACATTATAGAACTAGTTAAGCAACAACACGGCTTCTCAGAAAATAATTTAGTCTCTTGCATCCATAGCATATGGATTTGCATACCAAGTGGCACAAATGACGTCAGCTGTCAGTGAACTGGGTAGTTTCCACCATAAGACTGCAGACTCCAATAGGAATATATTTTTGCCAATATGCGAAAGGAATACATTATGTTTCTATTTAACCCATTGATCACAACCTATTTTATAAAAGGGGATACTGAGAGGTAAAGCATGGTTACCAAAGGGTGACAACAATATCAGTTGGAGCACCCACCGTGGCAGACTCCACTTTCATAAAATGAATCATTTATCTCTAGAGGGAGCGTATTTAATGGGATACTTTTGCCAGTTGTGCTTAAAGCCAAACTCTCTCATGATTGCTGGATAATGTACAAGGAAGTTCTAATTATGAGATGAAGGAAATGAGATTTAATACAGCCCAAAATGTGGGATATAAATAAGCTCAAAGATTCATATGGTAAAAATAATGAGTAATAATATCAATTTAAAGGATTTTACTATTTTCTAAAGTGTTTCGGTGTACACTATATATGGTGGTTCATCCTGGTAAATAGTAGCAAGGGCAACCACTGCAAGAACCCATGGATGATTCCAAAGGTAACACTGAAGCAGGTGTGAGGGAAGGACGAAGAGTTTTAGAGACAGACAGATGGGACATGCAGATTTATGAGAAAAAAATATGTGAATCTAGGTAAAAATAATGTATTTTTATATCAGTCAAATACGAAGACAACTTGATTCCGGAAAATAATTCAACTCTTGGGGTAAACAGTAGTTAACAATTAAAATTTCATCAGAATTTGTTGTTTAAGGGAATTGGTGGTTGTTTTTGATATTACTTATCATAATGGAGTAATTCTTAAGTAAGACTTGTGGGAGAAAGAAAAACATTTCTGTCTTTAAAATGACATTAAATAAGCAATTTAATTCAAGCAGAAATTGATCAATAAAAGTTGAATACAACCTGTGTTCACAGACAGAGAAAGATAAACAAGGACCCAAAGAGAGGATCCAGGGAAACCCAAGTCAGGAATAGGAAGGAAATTGGTCAGTAGTTCCAAAAGAGTTTATAGAGCTTTAGTACGTGTGTGTGCACGCGGGCCCATGTGTGTGTGTGTGTGTCTGTGTCTGTGTGAGACAGGGACAGAGAGAGAGAGGAGGGCAGAGAGAATAAGGGAGATGCAGAGAAAGAGATTTAAAGAGAATGCAAGCTAAAGAGCTCAACAAATTCTTGCTTTTATCTTTTATCTAGCAGTACTTCCTAATGCTACTTCTCCAAGGTTATCTAAGCTAAAATAAAGTATTGAGCACAAAGTATTTTCTGTTAGTTAAACTGTCCATAATTTAGGATATTAAGAGTTTCCTTTATTAAGAATTGAGGCTGCAGAGTCAAGACAGACAATTATAGGACAGCAAAACCAACAAATAACCTTAAAGTTAGAAAGGATAATTGAGAAAACCATTTCAGAATATTCTAATTTTTTTAATACTAGCAATATAGCACAAACATACCATGAGTTATTAAAGCAGTAACCATAATTTTAATATTAGAATCATAATTAATATATATTTCATATAAAATTTTTGAGACCCTTAAGGCATTTTTCTTCTTTTTTTGGGGGGCCACACCTGCGGCATACGGAATTTCCCAGGCTAGGGAAGCCATGTCCTTATCGTAACTAGTTGGGTTCATTTTTTTTTTTTTTTTAATCTTTTTGTTTTTTTCTAGGGCCGCACCGGCAGCACATGGAGGTTCCCAGGCTAGGGGTCTAATCAGAGCTGTAGCCACCGGCCTACACCAGAGCCACAGCAACCTGGGATCCGAGCTGCGTCTGCAACCTACACCACAGATCATGGCAACACCAGATCCTTAACCCACTGAGTGAGGCCAGGGATCAAACCAGTAACCTCATGGTTCCTAGTCAGATTTGTTAACCACTGAGCTACGACGGGAACTCCACCAGTCGGGTTCATTAACCACTGAGTCGTGACGAGAATTCTTACTTTTCAAATATAATTGCATAACATTTGCACATACAAAATTATGTAAAATTGCATATATATTTTTATCACATATACACACACTCACGTAGCTCTATGTTCAGTCTAACTTTTGCCATGTTTCATCAAATACTTCAAAGAAACATTTGCATGTGCAGTACTTAAAGCTCTTTATAATTATTTACACCTACTTGGTTCTGTAAGACAAATTTATAGAGAAGAAACACAATTACCATCCTATTCACCATATAGCTACACTATGTCAGGCCTTATATAAAGTTTTAGTAATAAAACAGTGAGTGAAGAAGCATAGTTCTCCCCTCAAATACCTTAAAGTGCAGTGAGAGAGATGTAAATGGAGACAGGCAGTCTTAGTGTGATTGGAGATAGAGGCAAGTCCAAGCTGCTATAGGAAGGCAGAATAAAGAAGGGCTACCTGATTCAAAGTTGAGGAATCAGAGAAATACCTTGCAGGGAAAACAGCCTCTAAGTGGAGATCTAAATAATTAATGTTGAACAAGCTAAAACAAGAGATTATTATATCTAATTAGGTTTTAAAAGTTGGCTTTCACTATAAATAGCAGTCATGTATTTATTAATATTTGTAAGCAACAATATTATTTTAATAAATCTTTAATATCTTATTATTAAATCAATTGACAAGCATGTCTTTTCTGAACAAACACTAGTGCCAGAAGCAATGTAAGTTGTAAAGGGAAAGTATGATATAATAGAGAAAATACAAGTCATGACCCCTAACTTCAAAGCATTTACAGCATAGCCATGGAACAAGTCTATTACCCATGAAATAAGAGTGAACAACACAAAAGAGTGCTGGGATGAAGAAACTATAATTGTTATAGAAAATCTAAGCTCCTTCAGGGTGAGAGCCACATCTTAATCATGTTACTATTGCTGGCTTGAGGGTATGTATTTGGGAGTAGATAATAAGTAAGGTAAATTAGGGACCGTGAGAGAAGTCTATAAAACTTGATGCTATAGAAAATAGGAAGCTGTTCAAAGTTCTGACAAAAGAAGAATGGAATAATGAAGGTACTGTTTAAAGAAGGTGGATGTAGACTTACTTCACAGGATCAGTGGGAGAGGCATGGTGGAAAACAGTGGTGTGAGACCAGAAGCATTTGAAAGTCTGGGAAAAAGTGTGCCTGTACACCTGGAGGAAAAAAAAAAAGAAAAAGAAAAAGAAAAAGAAAAACAACAAGGGCACCAAATCCATTGTAGAGAACCACCTCAGAAAATGTTGACTTATGTAAAGGGCCATAAGAAAATAAAGGATATAGAGAAAATGTGTTCTAAGCCTACATAAATGTTTGCTATTAATAGAGATAGGCTCAATGGAAAGAGGAATTACTTTGGGAAGAAGGCGATGATGGATTCAGCTTGGGAGATTTCAGTGCTAGAATGATATGGAGCCCTTCAAGATACAATGAGAGAGTGAAGAGAAAGTACACAAGTATAGCTCTCTGTATTATGAATTTGGAAGTTAAAAAAAAAAAGCATTAGCTATTTTATTCATGCACGCACTTAACACATATCTACTGATATTTTACTATGTTCTAGCAATTGTTATAATCATGGCAAGAGTTGCAAACATAGGAGACAATATCCCTGCTATCACAGAACCTTCTGATGAGATGACAAACAAGTAAAAGAAACTGTATAGTATGCCACATGGTGGTAAGTTCTATGGAGAAAATCAAACTAGGGTGAGAAAAAAGGAGCAGTATAGACAGAAATGTTGTTTTTTGTTTTTTCTGGTTTTTTTTGTTGTTGTTTTGTTTTTACTGTTATTCATTCATTTGTATATAGGCCCATATGATGCCAAGTCAGGATGGGTTGGTACTATTTCAGTGCTTCTTTTCAAAGTTGGGTAATGGTTGTCTTACCCCTAAGCTTTTTATCACTCTACTGGAGGATGGTGGAATTTTTTTTGTCTTTGTACATGGGTTTCCCTCCATACTCCACTCTACCCTATCCTCATAATCTACATAATCCCCTGGGGATTATGTTTCTGATTTACAGGGGAGGAACAAATAGAGATATAGAGAAAATATCTTGCTCCTTTGTTTGTCAAAAGAGAATGCCAACTCAGAATCATCTTCCTTACTTAGTGACTTGCTTTTGACCAAAAGAATGTGGCAAAGTTGATGGGATATCACTTCTATGATTAGGTTGGAAGAGATTTTGACTTTCACCTTGCCAGCAGACTCTCTTGCCTTCTCAGTTTGCATGATTCAAATAAGAAACCCGCCATGCTGGAGAAGCCTAAGTGACAAGGAACTGAGAGCAGCCTCTGGAGAACAGCCCTGGAAGTACTAAATCCTGCTAACAACCATGTTCATGAGCTTGAAAAACAGATCCTTCCCCAGTGAAGCCTTTAGATGTCATCTCAATTTTAGCTTAAACCTTGATTGTAAATTTTAGAAAGACTCTGAGCTACAACACCCTGCTAGTTATCCCCAGATTCTTGACCCAGAGAAACATGAGATAATAATGTGTGCTATTCTAAGTTGCTGAGTTCTGGGTAGTTTATATTGTAGCAGTACATAAATATTACAGTATTAAAGTGAAATGATCACTTACCAATTGTTCCAATGGAGGAATGACATCTTTTAAGATATGCTGTGAATGATTCCTTCTGTGCCTGGATATCTGGAAAAATATTGACATTTGATACTATTATATTATCTTTTCTTTAGAAAAGGCTTGAAATTATTTAAAAGAGCATAATTTGGTAAGAGAGAATAATGAAAATAATCACATTCAGATTCATTCAAAAAGATAAATGAAGTAGATTTAAATGGGAAGTAAATGTGTTTTGGACATTAAAATGTGTTGGTTTGGCTGCAACAATAGCTCCTATTCCATGTGGTCTTCTTACCATGTGACCTTGACACTCTTCCTATCAAATGGAGTGGTCTATATTTTTCATTTTGAAGTTGGGCAGAACTTTATATTTGCTTCAACTAAAACATACGGCAGAAGTGACACTATATGATCCAAATACTAGAGCATAAAAATACCATGCACTCCCCACTAGTTCTCTTGGAACCCTCCCAGCCACTCCTCTCCCACAGACACAGGCTCTGTTCCTGCTTCTGGTTGCAAATTCTCTCTCTTGTTGGAGCCTGAAGCCCCAGTCTCTGGGCATGGAAGGGTCTGCTTTCCTACCTGCTGCAACCTGTGCAAAGAGGCTTCCAGGGCCAAGGCCCCTTCCTCCAGAGGAGGAACAGAAATCTAGAGTCCTTTTTTTTTTTTTCTTTTCACTTTGGCATACCCTGGAGGAAGATGGGGGATGGGAAGGTGAGGGCTCTGGGCACTGGGTGGTGCTATGATGTGACACTGAATACTGAGTAGTAAATTTGCTATGGTTCGTCCAAAAAAAAAAAAAAAAAAAAAAAAAAAAAAAAAAAAAAAAGGTCACTATGTTGGGAGGAAGCCCTAATCATCGCATACAAAGAGACCACAGAGAGAGGCTGCATAAGTATTCTAGCTGACAGACTAGCTGAGGTTCTAGCAGACAGCCAGTATCAAATCACCAATATTGTAAATGTAAAGATATCCTGATGATTCCTTCTTCCGGTCATTGGGTCACCCTAGCCTTCAAGTCTTCCCAGCAGAGACCTCAAATGATGTAGTAGAAACAAGCTGTTCCTGTTGTGTGTTATCTGAATTTTTGACCAGATTCTGTAGCATACAAAAAAAATCATTGCTTTACACCTCTGTGTTTCAGGGTTATCTACAATGTTGAAATAACAACTATAACTGTAACAAAATATTTAATATTGAAACACTTTGTGTTTATGCTATGATGTGAGCTCAACTTTTTCAGAGTTAATGTGCTATTAATTTTCATGTCTTCTATTACCCAGATATATTTAAATACACAATAATCACACAATAGTGCTTTTGGAACAAATTTGTTTAAAAGCTTTATTGTTCTTTCTCCTGAAGAAGCATAATAGACATATTCTATTATAAAACAAAAAAAGAAGGAATTTATAATTAAAATTGTATTTTGATCATTTAAAGTAGAAACTCTCGGAGTTCCCGTCGTGGCGCAGTGGTTAACGAATCCGACTAGGAACCATGAGGTTGCGGGTTCGGTCCCTGCCCTTGCTCAGTGGGTTAACGATCCGGCGTTGCCGTGAGCTGTGGTGTAGGTTGCAGACACGGCTCGGATCCCGCGTTGCTGTGGCTCTGGCGTAGGCCGGTGGCTATAGCTCCGATTCAACCCCTAGCCTGGGAACCTCCATATGCCGCGGAAGCGGCCCAAGAAATATAAACAAAAAAAAAAAAAAAAACAACAACAAAAAGACAAAAGACAAAAAAAAAAAAAAAAAAAAAAAAAAAAAAAAAAAAAAAAATCACTGGGTTTAAAAAAAAAAATAAAGTAGAAACTCTCATAAATAGTACCATTTCACTAAATAGGAATTTTCTAATACTTTGAATGGAGAGAGTGAAGTGGGAGGATAAAACAGTAGAAAGAGAAAGAAAGAGAGAAACAAAAATACAGAGAGAAAGAGACAGAGACAGATGCAGAGAGAAAGAGACATGAGTGTGAGAACTCTCTCTAAAAAAAACTTTGATGTCTTAGACTGTGCTCACTGACACATGCAACAGACAGAAAGGATTAGATTTTGAAAATTAGAAAGCAGAGCCAAAAACCTTGGAGAACAATGGACACAGGGAATTCTCCCAGAAAGAAGAGCCAGGAGAGCCAGGACAAATCATCACTTTGTTCTAGTAACTGCTAGCCATTTACCCTCCTTTCCTTTACAAATGAGAGAGCTTTTGTTCATTTGTTTGTTTGTTTACTTCCAGGTATAAAGTTCTTGCTCTGCCATTGTATATTGCATGTGTTGGGAAAAGCAGAACAGAGATTCTTTTTTTCAAGTTCTAAATTCTTAGCCCCCTGGGGAAAAATTTGGTCTGATGGAGAAAGATTTTTATCACTAAAGATTCTGGAATTAGAACTTGAGGCAGTAACTGGACAGAACTTTTGGTTATCTCCTTTGAGGAGGTCTACAGATGTATTTCTAAGTGTTGGAAGACAGTGGTAAATTGATATATGGGAGGAAGGCAGAACCTGGTGGTCATTCACCAAATTCTCTCTTCTCTTTCTCAGGCACATCTCCAGTCTGCATTTCTCAGTCTGCCTTGAAGTTGAGAGTGGTCATGTGACTAGTTTAGACCAATGGAAAGTGAGTAGAAACAATGAGAACTACTCCCCCTCCAATACAATTAACCACTGAGTGCTTCCCTTCCAAGGCCTATTTCCTAGTAAACTGGCTGGGAGTAAACAGTAAATGGGCCCTTATGGAAGGATGAAAATGAAAATTGGGAGAATTTGGGGGTCTTGAATCACCATATTGAAAAAATCTAAGCACAGGCCAGGAAAACTTACTTTGTTTTATTTAGTAAACTTTGTGTTTTGAAATAATTTTTACTTAGAGAAAAGTTGCAGAGAGTACAGAGAGTTCAAGTAGAAATTTTCTTTGGAACTTCTATATAATGATAAATAAACTAGTTTGTGATGCTTCGTGTGATTTTAGAGAATTTTTATAGCTATGAGCATTACTCTAAATAAGATAACCATGGTTGATGTTCAATTATCGCTGAAATGAAAGGTCTTTTGCATAAGAAAACTGAGAAGAGAACAGTAGTTAATGGGAGCAATCTCAGAATCAAAACTTCATACCTGTTGTTATTCATTGATATTCATTGATATTTCAGTTTCTCAGCAATGGGAGAATACATATATTTGGTATTTAAGCCTCTTGAACTAGGAATTTATTTTATATTGCTATAATTTAGAGTTGACTGCTCTTAACTATTACTCTTTATACTAAGATTTATTATCTTCAGTTAAAATTTAGTATACGTATCTTATATTCAACTTACAAGGGTGTGATGGAATTCTAGGATAGAGAGACTCTTCTTATTCAGTTTTCTTGCCGGATTTATAGTCCTGGTGAAAAAGTCATTCTCTTGGCCTGTAAGCATCTCAAAATTTTTTTTGAAATTTAATTTCACTGGAGTGTAGTTGACTTAGAACGTCTTTGCAGGTGTACAGCAAAGTGAATCATTCACACTTATAAATATATCCATCCTTTTTTCCCATATAGGTTATTACAAACTATTGAGTAGATTTTCCTATGTTTTACAGTAGGTTTTCCTTAAACATCTATTTTATACAGTAGCACCTCAAACTTTAAATGTTAGAGAAAGCAGTAGTATGTTAAGTGTCTCTACATTATCAATTACTGGCACCTGAGAATTCACCTGTGTCGGTTTTACCATATCTTGTATGGCCAAGTTCATGCCATCTTTTGTTCTACTGCTATTAGGTTTAAATGGGCACAGTGGCCCATCTAAATATTCCCTTGAAGTCACCTATAGAAAGTTTTCTTACAAGGCAATGATTCAAAATGTGTACATATTGCCAGGGGTGCAAGAGATGATTTTAGGTGATGAATGTTTTATTTTTAATTATTATTTACATAATCTTAAAAGATTTTTTCATTACGTTGGTACTGGTATAAAAACAGATATACAGATCAATGGAAGAGAATTCAGAGCCCAGAAATAAATCCACACAGCTATGGTCAATTAATCTTCAACAAAGGAGGCAGTAATATACAATGGGAAAGACAGTCTCTTCAGCAAGTGGTGCTGGCAAAGCTGGACAGCCGCATGTAAATCAATGTAACTAGAAACACACCCTCACACTATGAACAAAAATAAACTCAAAATGGCTTAAAGACTTAAACATAAGACATGACACCATAAAACCCCTTGAAGAGAATATAGGCAAAACATTTTCTGACATAAACTGTACAAATGTTTTCTTGGTCAGTCTCCAAAGGCAATAGAGATAAAAATAAACATAAACAAATGGGACCTAATCAAATTTACAAGCTTTTGCACAGAAAAGGAAACCATAAAAAAATTAAAACAAACAAACAACCCAAAAAGACAACCTACAGAATGGGAAAATATAGTTGTAAATGATGCAACCAACAAGGGATTAACCTCCAAAATATAGAAACAATTCATATAACTCAATAGCAAAAAACAACCCAATCAAAAAATGGGCAGAAGATGTAAATAGACATTTCTCCAAAGAAGACATATGGATGGCCAGCAGGCACATGAAAAACTGCTTAGCATCTGTAATTATTAAGCAAATGCAAATCGAAACTACAATGAGGTACCACCTTACACCAGTCAGAATGGCCGTCATTGATAAGTCTACAAATAACAAATGCTAGAAAGGGTGTGGAGAAAAGGGTACCCTCCTGTGTTGTTGGTGGGAATGTAAACTGACAACCACTATGAAAAACATTATTGACGTCTCAAAGAAAACTAAATATAGAACTACCATATGATCCAGCTATCTCACTCCTGGGCATATATCTGGACAGAACTATAATTCAAAAAGATACATGCACCCCTATTTTCAAAGCAGCTCTATTCACAATAGCCAAGGTATAGAAGCAACCTAAATGTCCACCAACAGATGAGTGGATTAAAAAGATGTGATGTATGTGTATACACACACACACATATATGCATACACACATATACACACACACACACACACAGTAGAATACTACTCGGCCATAAAAAAGAATGAAATAATGTTATTTGCAGCAACATAGATCCAACCAGAAATTCCCATACTAAGTGAAGTAAGTCAGAAAGAGAAAGGCAAATACCATATGATATTACTTATAGGTGGAATCTAAAATATGGCACAAATGGACCCAGCTATAAAAAAGAAATGGACTTACAGACATAGAGAACAGACTTGTAGATGCCAACGGGGAATGGGGAGAGAGTGATGGACTGGGAGTTTGGAGTTAGTAGATGCAAACTATTACATTTAGAATGGATAAACGAGGTCCTACTATGCAGCACAGGGAACTATATTCAGTCTCTTGGGATAGACCATGATGGAAGATAACATAAGATAGGGAATGTGTGTGTGTGTGTGTGTGTGTGTGTGTCACTGGGTCACTTTGCTGTACTGGGTCACTTTGCTGTACAGCAGAAATTAGTGCAACATTGTTAATCAATAATACCTTAATTTTTAAAAATTAAAATTAAAAAAGATTCAGTGGAAAAATGTATGACATCAGAGACATTTATTAGTTACATGAATACATTTTCCATTAATATAAGGTTATTTAACTATGAACAAATCCGACAAACATAACATGTGAAAGACTGAAGTTGGGAAACAAACTTTGATGGGAAGAAATTGGATCAGAAATGACTAGTTACTGAGCACACACTTATTTCATCCTTGAAGAAAAACCATAGGGCTCCATGGTACAAATAAGAATTCAACTTGAAAAATGATACAATAATAATACCACCTGCTAACATTTATTGAATGCTTATTATTTGCCAGGCACTATTCTAAGTGTTTTGCATATATTAACATATTTAATTCTCACCCAAACCTTAAGAGATTGGTGATAAATATTTCATAAAGGTAGAAATAAAGACACAGACGATTCGAGTAACTGAAAATCCACAGCTAGTGAAAGGCATGGGTGATATTTTAAACATGGACCTAAGCCCTCAGCTATTGCACTTTATTGTTTCTCCAACAATATAAATGTATACATAAAAAAATATATATGTATAAACAGACAGTCATTTCTGGGGGAACTACAGAGATCCCCTGTGTGCATAAGTGGATATGCATAAGGTAGAAACATGAAGAGAGCCAAATTTATATATTTGTATACATTTATGCAGGAAGCTAGAAATCAAATTTCAAATCTGTTATGAATAATCTTAATATTCCTTTAGGGGAAGCAATATTGCTGATCATTCCTAAATCAATAAGGTAGCCAATCTATCATGTTCAACCAAGTTATGAAGATTTAGAAGAAAACTTTCATCACCTGTCTTTGCTTTAATGTCTTTCTCAGTTAAGCATTAGGAACAGAAATATGTTATCAACCCAAATCAGATTATGCTGACTGAGAATTACGATTTAGGAAATTCTGGATCCAAAGTTGCTCAACTGTCTTGCATGACTGTCAGGAAAACTTAGGGTATTTCAGGAGAACTGTCTTTCTCTCACATACTTAATTGAAATAACAATTGTAAAGAAAATTTGTGGTCAATCACAAACTTATGAGATAAATTTGAAGGGAAAAATGGTTTCTCCTATGACATAGTTAAAATAACAGGAAACCTTACAGGGTTTAGGTAATTATTTATCAATAGCTTATTATTACTATCTGATAAATTTGCAAATTTTTATGGGACACCCTCTTGAGAAACATTCCCATTTAAGACATTAGATGTTTTTATGAACCATTTGTTTTAGCCAGTAAACATTTCATGTTTAGTGTATTCATATGCCAGTAATTTCTATTAGTAGGTGCTTAAAATGTACTTGTTTGTTGATATCATAAAATATCTCTAATGCTGGTATTGCAAATGAACATACTTCATTTTAAACAATCCTATTTTGTTTTCTCCATAGTATCAGAACTTTTAAATGTATCTGACATTTAAAAAACCTACATTTTGTTCTATAAATTGCTTCTGGATAAATTTCATAATGCTAGAAGGTTAGGCTCCATTGTTTAATCTTAGGTCCTTTCACTTTTGCAGGAATAGTTAATTAATCATTGAATTTGGAAAACTTAAGTAACAGTAATAAAATGAACAGCAACTTGAACAACTTTTTAAAATGGATTATTTTGTCTGTGAATTATAGAAATATTTCTTCTAAGAAGGCCTGAAAATAGGCTTTTTAATGGGTTTGATTTCTTTTTTATTTGCAATTAATCTCAAACAGTATACAGATATTCCCTCTAAACATAAGTGAACATGTATGTATATCCACCACATATTTAAGTGTTCACAGCCTGATTTTTTTTGCTAGTTGTTATACTCTTAAATTATGAAATATTGGCTTCAATATCATTTCACAATTCCTATTTGAGAATTTTATGAATTGCTACTTCTCAGTTTACTTCTAGCATTTTAGCAGGAGGAGGCCTTAACAATTCCACATTTCTCTAGCCTATTTATTAAGAATGTCACTTAATAGTTTCTTTTGAGGTGACATGCTTATGTGCTAAATTGTGTTTTCTATCACAGTATTCTGCATCTTAAGCACTGACCTTTCATAATAAATACTTGAGTTGATAGCAACCTTTCCCTTGAGGAGAAAAAAAAAATACATCTGAACTCATTTTTGTTTTCAGTGATGCCATCTTCCTATTGATTTATTTTTTCCAGTAAATAGAAATGATTTGTAGCCACCATCGGAAAAAAAATTGAAATACAAATATCTTTTGACTTGGATTTTTTGAACCCAATATTAGGTTAATACATCACTACAATTCTTTTAGGTCAAATCTATGAGATTTTCCTTCTTTATCACCATTTATTGTTCTCCTTGCCTCCACTCCTCTATCCTCTCCAGGCACTTTAACTTTTTAATTGTGCAAAGTGGAAAAATGAAGTGGTCAAGATGTGCAATGAATATTTTTCTTTAAATTATTTTTTTCTTATTATAATACACATCATAATTAAGTTTTTCAGATACATTTTCCTCCAAAAGGATAAATTAGAAAGTCACTTTTACAAAGTGTCTTCATTTTTTCTTCCATTCCTTAAAAAAAAATCTATTTAAAAATATGAAACTGATGGGTGGGACTAGTACTTGATATATTACAAACTATAAAAATAACAGAATTTGGGCATATTATTTTCCTTGTGTAGGAGGGTCTACTATGAAAGTTATACATAAACATGAAACATTCCACATAGCTCTGATTTTAAATAGATTACCATTTTTGATGAAAGTTGATATCTTGTGGCTTAGAATTGAAATAAAATCACTTGAATAAAAGTATTAGTTTGTTCCAACATTTTCACAGACATGTATTTTTTCTGAGGCATACCTCCCATTAGCAACCTCTCTGGATACTTGGATGAAAAACAGAAATAAATTTGTAGTTAAGTTTAGTTTTTATCTTCACAGTTTCTCAAAAGTTTTTTTTTTTTTAATGTATCCCAATTCTTACGTTCGAATCTTCATTTGTTTTGCCAAATCCCTTTTCTTAAAGCTACTACAATCAGAAGTTAAGGAAAATTAGTGAAGCTTTTTTGGGGTGGGTGGGTAGGGTGATATGGAGAGCTGGCCAGTATTTCTTGTACTAACAATTTAATTGTTTAGAAATAATAAACATCAAACTAAGTGATGGCTACTTTTTTTTTTTTTTAAACTACGTGTATGTGGTATATACATTGGGAAAAAAAGGGAAGTTAAGGTAAATGGACGCTACCTTATCATGCATTTAATCTTCTAATTTTACCTCTTTGTAGGCATATGTAAAATTTATCCATGCCTCATAATTATTCTACAATGAACTAAATGTACCTCTCATAGTCCTAATGGGAGGTAATGCTATAAATCATAGAAAAACCAAATATTCTGTTTTGCTTCTTAATAATGCACCACAGTTTGTCACTTAATATTTATGTTCTCCTCCTCTGTCTGCCCACAATATCATTCAATTACCACAGTGGGCATCCATCAGCGCATGCCTTTTTTTTTTTTAATTTTTCTGCAAGTCCTTTTGGTTGTATATTGTCAGTCAGAAATCTGAAACCCTAATTTCTTTCATTCTCTGAAGAAAATGAAAGGGAAAGATTAAAAGACCTTTTGGAAGACATATTAAAGTTTATCAGCATTTGTTATTTTTCAGTTTCTTGACTATTCTTTAGTCACCATCTGGGTCATCTGAGTCTCTCACCAGCCTTTCAATCCTGGGATAAGTCTACTTGAGTGAAATTCAGCTTCAACCACATTTTCTTATCCCAGATAGCTAAAGGGAAGCACTTGCTGGAATGATTCTAATTTCTTTATATCTTCCCTTGTTTTATTTAGTCCAAGCCATGTGTTCCTCCAAGAAGAAAATCAAATTGCCTCATATTTTCCTATTTAAATAAAAATAAATTATGTACAATGTAAACTTCCTTGTTTATTGATAAATACTATTTCCTTTAGCCTTCTCATTTATTTTTTTGCATGCTTTCGGTAGAATGTTCCTCTCCAAGAAATCTCTCAGACTGAGAGGAGTCATTCATATGAAACTTGGACACACCACAATTCTAGACTTCAAACATCCTCTTAAGATAAAAACTACCACAAGCAAGAAACAGAGTTACCTAGATAATACAATTTTCTACATTTTCTTATGTGAAGTATATTTATGTATTAATTTTTATTTTTTTTTAAATTTTTTTTTTGTCTTTTTGCTGTTTCTTGGGCCGCTCCCACGGCATATGGAGGTTCCCAGGCTAGGGGTCTAATCGAGCTGTAGCCCCCGGCCTACGCCAGAACCACAGCAACTTGGGAATGGAGCCGCGTCTTCAACCTACACCATAGCTCATGGCAACGCCGGATCCTAAACCCAGTGAGCAAGGCCAGGGATCGAACCCACAACATCATGGTTCCTAGTAAGATTCGTTAACCACTGAGCCATGATGGGAACTCCTATGTATTAATTTTTAGTTTACTTTTTTTCTTTATAGGTTCATCTGTATTTAGCCATGAATTTCCAAATTGATATAGTGAGAAAATAAGGGCCAGATAGATCCAGAAACATTTTATTTCACTCATAATACTACTAATGACATTAGATCTAAGGTATTGGATAATTCATTAGAGCCATAGCTAAAGTTACTACCATTAGCAGATAAAATAACTATTCATCCTTTTTACTCTCCATAACAGAGATACTTCCCCTGTTGATGTAAACAAAAGGGAAAAGGGTTTAGAGAGTAGATTAAGGAATTATAGATGGGTATCTAAAACACCTGGAGCAAACTGGTATTTTTCTCTGCAACTGCAAGCCATATGTTATCTTTTAAATAAAAAGATTCAAGACAATGGAAAAAAATACCAAGAAAATCATCTCACAAACACCTTAGAACAAAGAGAAATAAAAAAAAAAATAGTTACTGAGGGTCTAAATTATTAAAATGGTCTACCTATTTTTAGCTAAATGAAACAAATCATTTCTAATCACCATTTGGCTACATGGCAGAAATGACCTATATCTAAATTCATGATGTTTAACTGTCTGGAAATTTTCAACAAATTAGAATCAGGCTTTATTTTTAGTCTCAAATATAAGCCTCTTTCACTGCCCAAGAAGGGTTTAAGTTGAAATATCAAGTTTACTTCCTACTTGTTCAGATGGATGTTCAATCACTAAAGAGGAAATTCTCTTCTTTGGAAAGCTCTAATCTATTATATATCAAGTTTGATACATGATTTGTAAAGTTTGACAAAGGTATTTACCCACAGATTTCTATAGTCTTTTGATACTTTTCCCTATATATCATTATTTCTTATTGCAAAGACAGAAATATACTATCTTGCTGAAAATGCTCTGCCTATGTGGAAAGGTTGCTTCGCTTCTAAAAGCATTGTGGGAGATAGAGCTTTTAATAACTATGACATTCTTTCAAGAATTAACAGAATTTTGGTCAAATATTTAAAACACATATATGAATGCCCTTGGCATCTTCAGTGAATATCTAATTATTGCATCTTTGCAGTTTCCTTTCTTCAGTTATTCTTTGAGGTTTTCATAGACCCCAAACTCACCTTCTGCTGCCGAAAAAGCAGATTTAGTAGTGAAGGTTAATCCAACTCAGCAGGATTGAAGGATGGCACTTTTCCTTGGTCGTAAGTATGTTGGCTCAGGCCAGACAGCTGTTAGGACATTCTCCTCTGGGAATCGTGCCCTCAACACCCACCGTTGATGCACATACATGGTCTACTGGCTGCCGACTTCTATGCCCATCTGCTCAAATGGCATAGTGCCCACTCACAAGTTGGCTGGATCCTTGCCCTTAGTGTGTAGGTGCCAGGCAATGATGGGTTTAGATGGGCAGCCTGCATAATACTACAAGTGACATTTTTTTTTCATTCTCTCTCTCTCCAATATCTGTCTTCTGTGCCTTCTTTGAAAAAGAAACATGTTTCTTTACCTTTGCTTATACCTGTGGACACCAGTCTTTTACAGGTAGATATACAAATGCACTCAACCTGCTACCAACAGTAAGATGAAAGGGAAGAATCCACAGAGCCCCAAATGACAAGTTCTAACACTGAAATGGGTTGGATTGTGAAAATATCGACCACCTGGAGTCTGTCAGAAGAAATTTAGCAAGGGTGTAAGTACGGCAGATCTCTCACAGATAGCAATGGCACCAGGAAAAGCTTAAGTTACAGCACTTTTTGTCTGTCGCAGCTCCAGCACAAATCACTTGCCTTGCATTGAAAAGGCACACACAACAGCAAACGAAATAAATCAGGCAAAAAGAACAAGCTTAATGGGAACACAATTTATATGCTCAATGGGGGCAAGGGTGCAGGCTATGATATTCAGACCTCAGAAATAACCCTGACTGGAGGTCCTAATAGAGAGAAAAAGAAACAGAAATAGCATCTCTTCCAATCTAGAGCAAACCCGTGGAGAGGAATAGATTGGCATAGGAGGTTGTGACTTTAATGATCCAAAGCATATGAATGCTTGTTAGCAGACAGCAGACAGACATAAGTAAGAACAACAGTAATGGTTGCATCTGCAGCCTGGCCTATGGCACTCAAACCATTCAGGCAGCATTGGAGAGCAGTGCCGGAAGGTATGTTAAAGCCTTGCTTTCCTTGTGTGTTTATTTAATGGTGATTGAATTCAGAGTGTTGTCAGTCTGCCTTGCAGAATGGCTATTCAATGTGTAGGCATGATCTTTCTCCCTGAATATGCTCCGTTGAGTCAGTTAGTTATGTGTGACTACTTGCTCTGTCCTAGTCTTTATACAGTGCCAAAATCCTCGAGTCCAAGTTCCAAAGGAACAGGGCCTAAAAACTTTTGGCTCAAGAATCAAATTAGGTTTCTCTGCTTCTCTAGCCAGAAATGCATAAATACCCAATGGCCAAAACCAAAGAATTTGACATTGTGGAATGAATAGAGCTGTCATATACCACTAAAGTGTGGAAATATCTAGTGTTTGAAGTCAGGACTAGTTCAACATCTTCAGTAATCAGAACAGACTTCTTTGGACACCTTCATGGATTAGTCTGGCTTTTGGTTGGAATGTTTCTGGCAAGCTTCAGACTTCAGATATCAGAAATGCAAGAACATACGGTTTATAAGAGAAAATCTGCCATTTTCTCCTACCAAAAAAAAAAAAATTCTCAAAGGCAGCACATTTTCATAAAAGACAAATCCTTCATCCTTTTCCTGACTGACCTTCAATATATACTTAAAAGAGAACTAGTCAAAAGAAGAGGTAAGTTTGTATATTTAGAAAAACTATTTCTGAGAAACTGAATTTTGAAGTTTCTGGTGAAAATAGACAAAGAATGAGTATAATCATCCAAAAGTTCTCAAACTGATTGCTATGGTCTGTCAGAACTCCCAGAATAAATCGTTTTCCTCGTGACTTATCACACATAAGTACATAACAGTAAGAATTGCATTACTAACTTTTTGTTTTTGTTTTGTTTTGTTTTTGGCCGTACCTGTGGCATGTGGAAGTTCCCAAGCCAGGAATTGAGTCCGAGCCACAGCTGCGGCAATGCTGGATCCTTAACCCACTGCGCCAGGCCAGGGATCAAATCCACGCTACTGCAGAGACAAAGTCCCGAATCCTTAACCCACTGTGCCATTATGGGAACTTCACTACTAACTTTTTGAAAATGAAAAACAGCAGAGGTCCTGTCCTGGGACTCTTAACCATATTTTACTCATCTTTAAATCACTTGACTTTAGTATAGTGTGAAGTACGTATGATGGAATTGGTTACTTCAAACTTTATATTGCATCTTCTTATACATGTGACCTAGTCTTCATTGAATTCACCAAGACCTTCAATAGCCTGTAATGTCTCACTCTATGATACCTTGTTTTAAATATATTCATCATTCTTTCCAAAATGTGGACTGTCAGTAGTCATTTCCAGATTAAGTTCCATAATTTCTCATGGGAGATTTGACATCTATCCTCCCTGAAGTAGGGCTGAATTTTCAAAATGATCTCCACATGAGTCTACAATTGAAGTAAATGACACTGTTAGATAATAGTTCCCTGATCTATGTAGTATATATAATGCTTGGGGCATTTTTCACTAACCTCTTCCAAGTTAGTGAAAAATCTGTGAAGATAAGTAAATAGTAGATATAGGTAGATATAGATTTAGGTAGGTATATTTCTATTTTTAAATAGCATTACACAATTATGTAAATAATTATTTTGGACACTTCTTTAGTCTATTATCACCTACTCTCTGGCAAATTGTTTTACCTCTTGGTATCTCTATTTCCTCAAATGTAAAATACACATGTATAATCTTCCCTATACCAATTATATAACTCCTCTTCCATCAGTCCTTCTAATAAATGGGTAAATATATTCTAATTAAATATATAATCAACATTAAGCCAATATACTTTTAAAATCTTCAATGCTTCTAAAAACTGTTTTAAAATGATTTATTTATTTATCTTAAGAAACTCCAACTATTTATTCTAGAATACTTTGAAAGCATTTTATTAGAAAAACATTTAAATACTCAAGAAATGGAATTATACTGGACATGCACACGAGGTGGGATTCTTGGGGTTTTATAACTCTGCCTACCACAATCCCAACTCTGGCCCTCAACACATCATGTCCCTCCTACAAGCAAAATAAGTCATCCCCTTCCATGACTCCAAAGAGTCTGATTTCATTACAGCATCAACTCAAAGTCCAAAATCTCATCATACAAATCTAAATTTCATTATCTCACAAACTCAAAGACCAAAATCTAGTCAATTACATTCTGTTTTGAAATAAGTGGATCTTGACTGAGATAAATTATTAAGTGGCACAGGCAGGACTCAAATACAGATAATTTGGTTCTATAGCCAGTTGTGTTTAACAATACTGTGCACTATCCACAGTCTGAAGTAGTTGTGGTTTTTGCCCTCATTGCATAGATGATAAATTTAAGGCAAGTGGGGAAAGACTGAAAGTTAGTGAGGGCCAGAGGTTGTTGGTTAACTCCAGTTCATTTCATTTTAAAACCCCATGGATTTCAATTCCAAAGCTTTTAAATGCTGATCCCACTGTCTCTCAAAGTGATATACAACAAATGTTTGTTGCTTGTCCATCATATTGTACTGTTTGTAGATCAAGATATAGACTAATGTTTGTCACACTTCTACTCAATTATTTTATACCTAAATGACTATTCTATTTTATTATATTTCAAACAAGGATTTTTTATAGCTATCTTGAACAGAATCTAAGAGGAAATAATGATAACAATTTTTTAGAAATCAGGAACCTGAATAGACTAAAGGTATATATACTTTATTAGAGTATCCACTGAAAATTAGTGCTGTTTATTTGTATTTGATGTATCCTGGAACTGGAAAATGACTATCTTTCTGTCCTAGACATTATACTTGAAGTAAAGTTTCCAGAGTGGATTTTTAATTGAAAGTGTGGATTTTACCATGCTTCTTAATCTCCCCTGTGTACTAAAATCAGAGTAAAAAAGAACAAAAAGATATTCATAGAGAATTAAAATGTGAGCAAAAATCAATAATACAGCTCAAAAAATTTTGGAATATAAACAGTGTATGAAATCATTGTAATCACTTTATAAAATGAAGAAGCTACAACCTCAGTGTTTGCATCAGTGGAAGATGACAAAAAAGTTAATAAGTCACACCCTCCTCACAGAACCTCCAAGAGGCTCATCACTTGGAAGCACCAAGTACCATACAAGACAAGGTTGAGACAGCATACAATAGCCATCGTTAAGAAAAGCTGGACTCCAAGGCCCACTCATTCACTGCACTCATTTATTCACAGCCAGGAGACCACTCCCAGAACTTCATGACACAGACATTAAACCTGGTAGCTTCTGGAGCCTTGTCTCAGGATTACCCGACATTGCAGAAGGAAGAGAGGAGAGCAGGACTATAAACCAGTGAATTAAAGCCTACCTACTAAGCAAATGGACCCTCATCTTCCATTTTCAACCTTTCCCCCAGAAACGCCAGTGGCAAAAATGTATCCCATCATCCAGACCTAAGCAGTCTACTCTAGAAGACTGACTTATTCTAATGTCCTTCAGATACTAGAACTTGGATATCCTCAATGAAAAGCCTGCATCAGCATGTTCTATAGAGAAGCTTGGCAGTCAATAAGCCCAGCATGCCAACCACAAAAGACACATATTAGTGCCTCTTTTTAAAACCAAATAAGTAATAAGTTAAAAGAAATTACTTACTATATGATATATAACACTGTGTTATATATAACACACATAGATAACACATTATATAAACTAACATTTTATATAAGTACAATCATTACATTCTATATAATAAATTATACTCATTATATTTTTTATTTATGGGGACCAAATATTTATACTATGTTCTAGGTGCTGAATAAAATAATCTCTTCTCGAATGAAGTTAAATTCTTTGGGGAAAGTCCCAAAATGACATAGGAATATTAAAATAAGCAAACACAAAAAGGAACCCAAAATAAGGAGAAATAATACCAACAGAAGAAAAAATTTTAAAATACTATTAGTAATATTATCAAAACATAAGAAAATATATAGGATTCATAAAAACAGGAACAATATTAATAAAGAATGGCATCTGTAAATTAAAATGTAAATAAATATATCAATATAAGTTTTGTAGCATAAGAATAATAAATATGTCAGGAGTAGAAAAACAACAAACTGAATCATAAAAAAGAAGAAATAAGAAAATAATCTAGAAGTTTAACATCTGCGTTACAGAAAATCTCAAAAGGAGAAAAATAAATTTTTAAATGCACAGGAAGAAATTTTAAAATAAAGTACAAGAAAATATCCCAGAAGTTTATGACATGAGCCTTATGGCTGAAAGAGCATACTAAATGTCCAATGTAATAAATTAATAGGTAAGGCATGCAATTATAGAACACTAGAAATAGAAAGAGTGAAAGGTCACATACTAAAGGTTGGGAATCAGAATGGTTGGACTCTTCTAAAACTGACTGGAGGATGGAAGAAAGCTTTCACAATTCAAGAAGAAAATACGGTCAACCTAGAATTATGTAACTTGTTAAACTATCAATCAAAAGACAGAATTTAATAAAGACATCCCAAAATAAAAAAGCACTCAAAGCATTTGCTTCTACTACATTCTTGTTGGGAAACTCCTGAGGAAAATACACCAGTAAAATGAAGGATTTGGTCAGGAATAAGAGGATGTTAAATAAGGCCTAAAGACAGGAATTTGGCAAAGGGGGGAGTCACATGTTCACAGATGGGTCAGGCCAACAGTCCAAATTGAAGTAAGGAGATGGAAAGCAATAGAAAGAAAAAATGTTTTTAAATGGGGGAAGACAATATATTATTTAATCTTTCAGTGTTTGAGAAAAAGACTGATAGGAGTTTGACAGCTTTGCTGGCATCTTTGGGTAAATTAGCTATGGGTATGACAAAACATAAGTAAATTAAACTAAAGTTATTATTAACTCCATGAAAGAAAGTTGACTACAAAAGGAATGATAATTATAAAATAATTATTGGATCAACTAGAAATACTTAGAAAATCACAATAATGCCAACTAGCGTTTGAAACAAAAATTGCGACAGAACGATTATAGAAAGATTGAACGAAAGGAAGGTGTAGCATCTAAGAGTACTAATATTAAACTATCATAACAGAAAGTCATATATAATGCATTAAATAGGTAAATCAGGAAAAATCCATATTGCATATAGTGCTGGAAAACATGAAGGTTAATATAAAAAAGAACAGGAGTTCCCATCATGGCGCAGTGGTTAATGAATCTGACTAGGAACCATGAGGTTGCAGGTTCGATCCCTGACCTTGCTCAGTGGGTTAAGGATCCAGCATTGCCATGAGCTGTGGCGTAGGTCGCAGACTCAGCTCAGATCCCTCGTTGCTGTGGCTGTGGTGTAGGCCGGCGGCTACAGCTCCAATTAGACCCCTAGCCTGGGAACCTCCATTTGCCGCGTGTGTAGCACTAAAAAGACAAAAAAAAAAAAAAAAGAACAATATACCAAAAATCTAAAGCCGTTGAAGGTGGCGACCTCTAGCAAGTGGGATGGATGGAACTACTTTCTACACTAATATCCTAACTTCATGTATAACTCCAATAAAAAATAAACACTTACTACAAGTCATATCATAAAAAAATTAAAATTTTCCTGAAATAGTCTTGAAAGAGATAAAGAGAGTAGGTGATTCTCACACTGAAATGGATAAATGCCCAACCAGGAGTCTTAACAATCAATACACATCATGAAAAACTTCCACTTGCCTTGAATACAAGTTGAATACAAAAAGAATTATAAGTCTGGGTCAGCAAAAAACAACTAGAATAACTGTTACAAAAGCACGACCATGGTAGCAGTCAGTGGATTCAAGCCCCAAATTTACTATTAATCTATATGATTTAAGGCAAGTTATTTAATCTCTCGGTATCTGTTTCCTCATCTACAAAATAGATACTATAGCTGATACCAATAGTTATGGGATGATTAAATGGACTAACACTTCTAAAATGCATGCAAGAGCACCTGGTATGCAATAAGTACTAAATACCTGTTAGCTATTACTATTATCAAAAGAGCTCTTGAATTCTGAACCGTAACAGAGCCCTCCTAAAATGGTGGCATCCCTAGCCCTTGGATCTTCCTAGGGTTTATAATTGAAGTCTCACTCCCTAATGGACTTTATAAGGGCAGCAAGAGTCAGGGTCAAAGGAGGAGGCAAGGGGAAGTGGAGACCTTGGCCCCTCTCCTATTCCATCTGGCCTCATTCTTCTCCAGTGAAAGCATTTCACACAGACAAATGAGCCTTCCCAAAACAAATAGCCAAGGAATGAAATGATTATATTTGTAGTTAGTACCATATCTCCCCAAAAGCATTCATGCTATTACTTAAACAGATGTTTATCTTTCTGGACATTAAGTGGAAGAGACTGGGAAATAACCCCTTGGTTGTTATTAGTGGGTAAGGTGTCATTAGTTCCCTGATTCTAGGATGTCCATGGAAAGCTTTTCATGTTCCTGTTTTTTACAGAAACCTACAAAGAAAAAAGAAAACCTCTTCACTAGTCACCTACTTAAAACCTTTTTATTTTCAAATCAAGGGAAGCTGCCAAAATTATATTAATTTTTTAAAAATAACTCTCTCACTAGTGCTCCCTTTGGATGAATAAAGAGGGAGTCTAATTCTGAGCCCATTTTTTATCCTCCTTTGTGTGCCCACCACAATGCACAAGTTAGCTCATTAGTGCTCTCGGCAAGGGCCATCATTTTTAAATGATCAAAGTGTTTGTTTGGGGAGAAATCAGTCACATGGAGTAATCGTTCCCAAACTGTGATCTTGAACATTTAAGGGAGAATCCTCTGTGGTTCATTTAGGGGATATTTTAAGGGAAATGTGAAGGCTAATAAACTATACAACCAAGAGGGAATGTTTTGAAGATAAAGGGACATAGAATGGTCATTACATTGGATTGGAGACGGGGATTTGAAATCAGTGGCAGTTCAAAAATGAAGAATAAGAGCCTTAAATCAGGATATACAAAACAGGTGCAAACAAATCTAGCAATCAATGTTTTGGGTCATAAGCTAAAAGGAAGTTTTTATAATAAATGAATTTTGTAAAATAAACTCTTAAAATGAAAACTATATACATCTAAAGTTTAAAATAGAAAACGTTATTAACCTTTCAAAATATTTTTTCACAGTGCAAATATCAAATTTTTACTTTTTGTAAGTACAAATGATTTAAATAAAGATTGCTAAATTTTAATCATAAACAAAGAAAACATGTTTTTGTTCCTATTTCACATGCTCAAATTTCCCTGGTAATTTGTTGCTTTACCACTGATTTGATTTTCCTAATCCAGCCACAGTGAAAGACACACCCAAATCAGCATCAATAAAATATAAAACATTGAGAGTTATTCTTGAAATTCTGGCCACAAGCTCAACAGAAGCTTAATGGAAAAGTTCCTAAAGGAATGTAATGGGTTTAATTAAATTTATTTTACAGAAGTTTGGTGAGATTTTTTTTTCTCAGGGAACAGGACATATTGCACACAGCTATGGGAAATTAATTTGGGGTCACAGTTTAAATAAGAAAGAGCCCTTGTGGCTCATTGGAAGAACGCACTGGTATCCATTTGAGTTCAGTCCTTGGCCTCACTCTGTGGGTTAAGGATCCGGTGTTGCCATGAGCTGTGGTGTAGGTTGCAGACGCAGCTCAGATATGGCATTGCTATGGCTGTGGCGTAGGCCAGGAGCTGCAGCTCTGATTCCATCCCTAGCCTGGGAATGTCCATTTGCCTCAGGTGAGGCCCTAAAAAGGAAAAAGGAAATAAATAAATAAATAAATAAATAAATAAATAAATAAGGAAAGGAATAAGATGGTGGTTGAAAGGTTTGGTGAAGCAAATGAATTTGGGGTTGGAATTTTTTAATATATATCTTATAGCTTTCTTGTAACTTTAGGACAGAATACTCTTTCTTTTCATTTTATCAAACATAATTTAAAATTTCTGTTTAGGAGAGACCACTTTCATATGATTTATGAAGCTCTTCCAATGATACTGACAAAGGATTAATAGATATCCTACAATAGCAATTAATAATGGGAGTCTACAGTGCATAGCAAAGAAGGCAAAATGCATCCTAATGCATAAAACAAAAATATTTCTAGAGAAAAGATCTCAAAACTTATTAGACCGCCAAACACACCTGAAAGAAATACATTCATCAGTAACAACTCTTATTATTGCATTATAAGCATTGAGTAGCACTCTCAGGAGACATTGCAGAATCTTAAAGGTTACTGCAGTTTGGAAAAAACCTCCCATGTGATAATGACCTGTCCCTACCCTGATCATAAATGAAAAATCAATGAGAGAATCAAAAGTTTAAACCCAGGAAAATTTAGAAAGTGTTCAAAGTATATGAGCTTCTATCTGTGTCAGTATGTAAAAGTGGTGGGGCAAAGAAAGTTTGAATAGGGAGAAAGTAAATTAAAAAGAAAAGAAATATATTTTTTTATTTTAAGGCAGAGACTATATTCAGTTTGTCCTAGCAATCACAAGGTCAGTATAGTACTTGGTAAATGGCAGGCATGGAATAAATGTTGTTAAGTGGAATATTAAAGTATCAATAAAAATATTTTATTTCTCAAAATGATTTAATATAATTAGTGATTTTATAAAACCAGCAGTATTATACAATACACAAGAAATTATTATATCCCTTTGGAAGATAAGGAAATTGAGCTATAACTTAAAAGGGTATTTCTTGGATTATTTCTGTGAGCAAAATATTACAGAGTCCAGCACAGACCATGTAGGATTTCTATTATAATAAATAATATTTATGTTTTACTTGCATTCCAAACATCATGTGATCTACAAAAAATCAGCCTCTTAAATTCGTATCATTGATTTCTAAACTGAGGCTCAGAGATATTAAGTAACTAGATATCAGATGGGATCCTATACTAATCCACAATGTTTCCTTGAGGCCATATAGAATAGAACCTGCCACTCTCTTTCCACTGGAGCATGCCATCCCAAATATAGATGAAAATATGGATAAATAAAATTGTCCTGCTTTATTCCAATCAAAGTCACCAGAGAGTATTTCCTAAGTAAGCAATACAACTAAGTATGTTTGTCCAGTTTGCCATCCCTCGATTGGCTACGCAGTGCTGTCCAATTTTTTGAGGTCATATTTATACAGATAGACCTTCATTTGGTGCTAAAGGCACTTGTCCTTCAGACTTTTGCCTCCCCAAGTATCTTGCCTTCTCTTCAGTGTACACAACCCTTCACCCTGTCGAATTCTATTCTTTGCAATTCAGCTCACATGATGTACTTCAAAATATAAGCCAACAGAGCAACAAGCTGCATCAGCGGCTGTGTCATTTCAGGTTACATGTTTCTGTCCTTTCTTCATGAGACTTGGGCTGCTGGAATGCTGACCTCCTTAGTTGCAGTGGACTGCCATGGGCTACTCATCAAAGAGAAGGAGAAAGCTCTGAAGAGCAAGGGCAATCACATGGGAGAAACTTCTGGCTTGTCTAATATTACATTCCTGTCTTTTATCTTGCTGTGCCAACTTGATGATTTATACAGACTACCTTTTCATGTGGATCCAACTTTAAACTTCAATTTAAGAACAATGTCTATTTCTTTTGCCTGCAGTAAACAAACTTATGACAGCATTTTAGCTTTTAAAAAAAAAAAAAAAAGACAATCCTGACAGAAATATATGGAGTGTTTTACACAATGTCCTATTCTCATATTCACATTGGAACTGTGTGAATCTTTCAGTGCTATAGACTTTGAGTTCATGTGCTCCTATGTCTTATCTGATCCTTTTTTTTGGGATACTTCAATGTACTTGATTATTTTTTTCAAAGATATTTTTATATTAGTACAAAAAATTAGTCTTTTTAGTGTCCACTGAAATTGTTTCCACTTCCCTCGCTTTGATCCTACTTTGATCATTTGTTCCCTTTAGAGAGAAGAAATGGCTTAAATCTGAAAGAAAGCCTAAATCTCTATAATTCCACTAACATGGACCCATTTAAGATGATAATAAATCATTCTTTTGGTTATGAATTAATTATAATACCTGAAAACATTCTGCTGACTTTATCCTTTCTTTGCTTATCCTAGATTCTAGAAGACGAGCTCTGGTAATGGGCTCAGGATAGCTCCAGACCAGTCCTACAGGGGCAAGAATATGTCTGTCTTCTCTGTCCTGCTACCTTGAGAAGATGAATAGTCAGTGAGCCTCTGAAGACTTCAAGTTGGTGAATAACCACCCTGAATTTCTGATGCCAGTCAGGCCTAAATGTTGGGTCCAAATTTGAGAATTACTATGGCCCTAGCCAATCTTCTTTCCCTGTCTCTAGTATTGACTTAATCTATAATATTGATATCCCAGCCTTTGTACCTTGATCTTCCCCAATGATAGAGAAGGCCTGTGCTGAACCATGCTTGGATGTTAAAGGGCTGCCTCCTCTGAGATCCTGCTCATTCATTTCCTGGGACTAGATTACGTGCTTAGTATCCCTACTGCCTAGTGGGGGCCTTGCTGCATATAGACAAATCTCTTATTCCAGAACATATCTCATTTAAATTCTTTGTGACCTTGTTTCTGACAAGTGCTTGAACCGCCTGGTAAATATGATTGCCTAAAATATCTCTGAGTTTCTTTCATCCTCAAACATTTGTCTTACCAGAAATAGTCTCTAAGAATATATTAATTCTTACCCTAGGAGAAAAGTTGCTCTGGTGAATGGCAAACAGAGAGGAGAGAAGGCCCTAAATGTTTATGAAGCTGTAGATGATACTGCAATAATTCAACATTCTCTTGTCTCTAAGTCCTCCCTCCAACCCCTCACCTATCTCAAACACACACACTCACAATACTCCTTAGAAAATGTTTGGTAGAGAAAGTGTAGAAAAGCATAGATTATCTAATACATAGATGAAATCTGCCTGGATTTTCTAAAACACACAGGGAGCTGGAAGCTTATATACACAATAGAAGGTGACCATCTCTAATTTCTTAATACAATCTGACTTTGTATATATATCACACTGGTTTCACAGGCTCCATTTAAAAGCAATTAATAGAGTACTCTTAGTTATTTGCTTGTTCAATTTTGGAGCCTGAAGGTTTTGGCACCTTGTGAATAATACAAGCTAGATTCTATTTCCTAAGATCTATGTTGAGTTCAGGAACCTATATTTTAAAAATCTCTGCCAGTGATTCTTGTGATCAGCCACACTTTGTAATCACTGCACTAGAGTATGGTGATAATTCCCCTGAGTATCCTGCTTAATTGCATGCATCTTAGCCTGGTAGGAGAAGAGCATTTCTTATTTCAAGTGAGCCTAAGACCCTACTTCCAGGATTTTTGTTTCCTTTTCTGGAGACTTCAAAATCATTGAAAAGAAAATAAACTGGTAATCTCAGGTTGTGAATGAAAGCAGTGCTGAGTAACACTGCAAGTAGAAAGCATTTTCCAAAATGAAAGAGCAAAAGCCAGGAAAGGGGAGCTATCCTTGTTCAAGGTCCTGAATGGATGTCTAGACTTGGCTTGCTCATGAGAATGGTAAAGATGAAAGTGTATGAAGATAATCCTGGAAATATGAGGAGCGGCAACTGGTAATGCCAACCAAATGAAGGGACTACTCCTTATTCCAGTGAGATTAAGCTAAAGCTGATGAATCCATTGTACCTACCTAGTTGACTATAAGCTATGATAAATTGCTAATAGCTAAATGGCAGGAAAAACTCCTGAATGACAGTACCATTTCCACCCTGGGATTTGCATCCTTATTTAGGGCTACATCTTTTCTCCATAACCTTCTTAGTAGCTATGTTACAAATTCTTACTCGCAGGTACAGAGAGTAAATGAGGCTATAGTTTAAAGCACTGATGCTCTTTTGAGGCATGCCTCTGCTTAACTTGGCCTGCTCAGACTCAGTGCATTTACAGCTAATTTAAGGTTGTCAGATCTACTTTGCCCCATGTCCAAGCCCATTTAAATATAGCCACATGAAATTTGGAGCCCAATATAATATATCACTTGCTCCAAATATCTGGTTTTAAACTTGTGAATGATGATACACAAAGTTTGTATAGGATTGATACTAAAAGTTAGAAGTTCTGGTCACCAGCCTAAGAGTTTTTCCAAAATATAAATCATGATATTATTACTACTGTTAAATCCTCCAGCAATCCAAAGAACTCTAAAGTAGTTTTTTTTTTTTTTTTTTTTTTTTTTTTTTGTGATCATAAACTATGGCAAGAACAGAGCACTGGCTTGCAAATAAGAGAAGGTAACAGTTACTGGAGTTTCACATGTGACAGTTGCCTTGTGCTTTGATCTCCAAGAGTTCAAGTAGTTCTAAATTGTGTTTCTATGTTACATTCTGCATCTCATCTCAGAAAATGAAGCTCAAAATTTATGAAGAATATACAGTATATCCACAATAATAGAAAAACTCAACAAAATATCAGAGAAAAATATCAGCCAAAAAATTTTGTTTGCAGGTATATAACTCCAAATTACTAAAATGTGCTTGACATAATGTAATGAATTCCACAATCTGGTCATCATAAACACTTATCAGTCCCTTTAGACAACATTTAGGCAATATCAGCTTGTGATAACTTTAAAATTTTAATGGGAACTTTCAAACTAATTGATAATTTCTCAACCTCATTTTTTTGCCACTCTAAGAGTAAATTAGTACTAAATAGAAATTTTATCCCTCAGTTGGGGTTCATAAATGCATAAAACTGAGTACTTTTTGGTAGTTCTCTTTGTAAAAACAACAGCTATCATTTTTAACATGTTTTTTCCTGAAAGTAATACAAAAACCCTTATTCTTTAAGAACTTAGAGTCTTAGGGAAGAGAATGACAATTAGATAGACAAGTACATTGCAGTATGATAAATCTTGGAATCCTACTTGAAGTAGGTTAGCCATTCTGCTATGCTCTGGAGCAGAGATTTAGTCTGCTTTCTTGGATGCCAGATTCTCGACTTTGATAAAGGGTCTCAAAAATTTTCAGAGGACTTTTACACTCTCAAAAAAAATTTTAGGTCCTTTAAAGACCTTAAAGCTTTGTCAATGTGAAATGTATACAGTAATATTTATCGCATTAGGAACTAAAACAGAAATTTAAAAAAAAATACCTATGTATTAATCAATTTATACACAGCATTAATAAATCATTTTCTATTAACATAAATAACATATACTTATGAAAATAAGCATTTTCCAAAACAAAGAAAAATGTAGTGAGAAAAGCATTTTCCAAAACAAAGACAAATTCAGTGAGAAGAGAGGATTGGTTTATATTTTTGTAAATATAAAGAGTATTTTAGAATTATTATGAAAATGGATTTGACCTCTGGGATCCCTTGAAAGACAAGGAACCCCCAGGAATCTCTAGATCACCCTTTGACCATCACTAATATATAATATTGCCTGTCAGATCTACGTGCACAGATATGGAATGAATGAGTAAATGAATATGCAATAGAAAGTAAAATGTAGAAAAGTGCAAAAGCCTTTTCCTGTTATCAGATCTTACAGTGGATATTCTTTATGTTATCTATTCTGAATATTATCCCCTTTTGGTGGGCGTGAAGAAAGCCTTTCCTAATCCAATGAAATGATCTTGGTGGTACCCAAATTATAGCCTTGCTCTTAAGTCCTTGTATTTTAAGGCCCCAACCAACTTAACTAACCATTGGTCTAAGAATGGCTTCATGATCAAAACAAAGCCAATTAGAGTCTTTGCCCAAGATTTTTCTGGATCGAACTGACAGGGAAGGACTTTTTCTTTGACAATAGACCTCCTTATGCATGTGGACTGCCAGTTCTCATCTTATTCACTTTATTGAGGATGATTATCTATAGCAGGAGAAAAAGAAGCTAGTATTCAAAGGAGAAGGGGGCTGAGGTAGAGGATAGAGTATTTCTAAATTTTGATTATGTGGCAGATTTTGTTTTCCAAGGTGTTCACAAGATCTGCCATTCCATCACAACATGATGTTTATGCTTTTCTCATCTATATTCCTTTCTCTTAAATCACGGGGTCTGTAACTGGCACACACACAAAAAAGGTGACACTATATGACTTCCAAAACCAGTACAAAAAAGGTTTTACAACTTCCTGTCCTCTTGAGACACTAACTCTTAGAACCTTGTCACTGTGCCATGAAGAAGCTGAAACAGGCCATGGAAAGCTCATGTGGAAGGATTTAGAGCCCTCCCTACCACACCCAACCCTCAGCTCCAGTTGGGCTCCCAGGAGATAGCAGCATTGATTTTCCAGCCATGTGAATAACCGTCTTGGAAGTAAATCTGAGTTGAGCTGCCCCAGGCAATGAAATGATTCTTCCCTACTGAGTCCCACCCAAAATGAAGATTTATAAGTTAAATAAATATTTGGTGATTATTAACTATGCAACAATAGATAACTGATACAGGCTATGAGGACACATTTTTTTCTAGTTAAACTGGTTTAAATTGGGTTTCTACATTTGCAACCAAAAGAACTGACCAGTAAAAGATAATTTTTATACAGATTTTCCTAGTTGTTAGTCGTTTTTCAGTAATATTAAGTAAGTACCTTCCCAAAGCCCAGAGTCATTTTTGGATATATATGACTATCCAATCATCTAGATATAATTACTTAAATATAGCTTGAATAATTGTTCAATACATTATTTTATTATTATTCAAGTAGATACCTGATTCTATGACTTGAATTCAACTTTTCCTTTTTCTTATTTTAAGTACATCTGCTGTTAGGTTGAATTTTCAAGATGACCATCTTTCATAGCCCTAGAGTTATTAGAGGTTTGCAGTAGTTAAAAAGGCCTCCCCAAAAATATTATATTGATTTCTAAGTTCAAGGAAGAAGTCTTAAGACTAAAAGAATCATAGTGACTTCTGAAGGTGACTGTAAAAAGTATTAGTCACCCCAAGATCTGTGGTTGAAAATAAAAGCGATTTTCCCTCCATCTATGCAAAAGCCTGCCCCATATCCATGGAGATATCAGAGCTTCCATTTTTTAGGCGTGTGTCTTCTAAGGGGAGAAACATCAGTGGAAGCAGGTCATTACCATGGGGACCTCTGCCAACCACAGGCCTTAAAATATATCAGGTAATTTTCTATCCCAGCATTCTCTCCTCCAGTCTTTCCTACCTGAATACCAGCCAATTACTTCCAACAGTCATTTCCTGTCCCAAAACTTAGCTTTTGATCTATGAAAGGCTTTAACTTACTATGTGGTTAATACATTTTCAAATTAGTCTTCTGTGAGTATTTTAACAGCATTGAGCACTGATAATACTTGTGCCCTTCCTCATTTCTTCCACTCGGGTCAGACTAGAGGCTTCCCAAGGCTCTCAGTTCATTGGTTTAGGGGCCCATGAGATGCATTAAAGAAATAATGATGCATAAAAATTCAGGCTTGATGTCTTTTAACCCCCTCTTGTTTTCTTTCTATATATGTATAAGTTCACCACTACAGAGTGTCCATTTTTAAATTATGCATCTGTGGGCTCCTAGGGAAAATTAATAGTCTACAATATGAAGTTGATTTAAAATTTGGATATGAAAAGTCTCCATAGTGTTGTTACTTTTTTAGCAGTGAAGTGAATAACGTTAATATGTCTAATTAATACCTAAAGAGGTTTTTTTCCCCATTTGATCAATTACAAAAAATTTTTAATATTTTTTCAGGATACATTGTTTGTATAAGAGCTTCATTATAGAGTCATTATTCTATGTTTTCCAGGAGGAGATGTGAATATGAAAGAACTATCAAGTAGTTCCTCTGTCCCTCCAGACATGGGAGAGACCCCCCCTGATTAATCTGTACCAATTCTCTCAACAAATAAATCAAATAGGCACTCCAAAGTGTTTCCTAATTTCTATCATTTTAACTGGATTCATAACATCTCAGTTCTTACAGAAATAAAATTAAAACATTGCGAAAATTTTAGAATATTAAAAATATTCATAGGAAAACAATCTTTGTGGGAACTGGAAAGCAAATAAAGTGTGCAGGGCTAAAAATACTCCACACAAACAAATACAAAAGGAGAGGATTTTCATTAAAAAAAAAAAAAAGTTTCTTGAAAGCACTCTGTTTGTTTTTTTTAATTGAAAGCTCTGTTAGTGTTTGCCAATTATAGATGGGAAAGACGCTGGATTACAGTGCTCTCGAAGATGATGATCAAAGTCTTTTCATTCAGCTTTTTGTGACTATTAAGCCGCTCATTTGGTGGAGGCAATCATTAGTGCCTTAATGTGAAACAAAAGCTTCAGGACAAGAACTTCTGGTTGAAGATCAATATGAGAGATATCATTTCAGCTACAACCTTAATAATTGTAACCATAGGGAGTCTGGCAGAGTTGGTTTTATGTATTAATGTAATAAAGAATCCACCAGGTACAAATGGAGAGTACAAATAAAGGAGAATTGCTAGTAGTGACTACTCTGGGAATTTTTGGGTGAGAGGGAATTGTTTGATAAATGCGAGTTAACTCAAAGGACTGTCGCCACAAACACATCTTCCAGTACGAAAATGTATATCTGAGGGCCAATTGGGAAGGAAATTAAACCAAGAATAATAAAAATGGAAAAGACCTCTTGAAAAACGATTAATTTTATACGTTCTATAATGTTCCTTGTGGGATTTTTTTTTTCTTTAAGTGGTTAAAATCAAACACACAGTTGATATTTTCATGTGCCTTTCTGCTAAGCTACAAGAGTCCACTTGGGCAGAACTTACAAACAACTTGGTCTAGAAACTGTTATCAAATGAACAAAGAAATAATATGCCATTAACCTTTTCTGATTAATAGAGCTTATCTTTTTATCCTGGGGCAAACTGTAAATGAAAAACAAAGTTTAAAAATATCCACTCAATTTACTCAAGATAAAAATAGAGTTTTTTTAAATTTTTTTAGTTTTGTGAATTATCTTTATTATCTGTCTGTAGTTTATTTCTATATCTTTACCTTGACATTTGCTCTTTGATTTTATCTTTGAACATTTACTTTACATGTTGAAACCAGTTATCATTTTCCAGACATTCTGACTTTTTCCTAGTCCTTGTGATGTTGCAATGAGAGACTGCTTCTCTTGAAACAGAATCTACACCTTTTCTGGGAAAGTTAAAAGTACAAAATGTATTTTAAGTTTTCCTCTACCAATTCAAGAAAAATAACATTCAAAACATATAATGATATCTAATATTGCTTAGATTTTATTAGAGCATACATTCAAATGTGCATAGAAAATAGTACTTATATATGTAAATATATACATATATGACTATAAATTACATCTAAAATACTAATACATGAAATAACATCTCTGTTTTAATTGTATCTTTAGGTTATAACATCAATATTCAGATTCACTACTTTTGCCTCATTTCCATTTCCTATGAAGTATTTTTGCCAACTAAGACACTGAATCTATAGTCTCAGGTGAAACATATATACAGGTACTTATAATTGAAATTAATAGAAATATCTTGATTCATGGCTACCTTTCTGGTCATTCTTTCAACCTCTCTGCAGTCTTACCCTGCAGACTTAAACCCTTTTTTATGTCTACACTTTGTCTCAATGGGATCTTCGATATTTCTATGCCATTAAATATCATCTGTTAGCTGTTGACATCAAAGTTATAGCTACAGGGCATGCCTGAGCTCAAGCCCACACAATTCATTGTCCACTCGACACTTTGATGTGTCACTGAAATCTCTAACTTCCCAAATCTTCCCGAATCTGTATCATTCTTTGTTCTTTCCCATCTCAGTGATTGCCATTATCATCAGTCTGGTTTCTCTATCTAAACACCTGGAAGCCTTCCTACTTCTTCTCTACCTACATTCAATCCATCTGCAAGTCTTTTCAATTCTATGATTAAAAATTATTTGTTTTCTTCCACCTGTCTCCACTCAACCAATCTAGCACAAGTACTCATGATTCACTGGGTCAAGAACAGCTTGAACTTCTTAATAGCACTCTCATTTTCTTTCTTCTTCTCCTAACCTGCTCTCCACCAAGCAGGGAGACTCATCTGATTAAAATCCTTCAACGGCTTCTGACTGTGCATCAGATAATAAAATCTAAACTCCTTAGAGTAGACTACAAAGCCCTGCATGCTCTTAGGAACATCTTCACTCCCACCTCACCCTTAATCCACTCTATCCTTTAACTCTGATAATTTATCAGTCCTTTTCTCTATCTGATATTATTTTGTTTGCAGCAGGGAAATCTCTTGATCAAAAATTACATATACTGGTCTTCCTTGAAGCTAAATGGGAACATGTGAAGATACAGTTTTGAACAAGATGCAAGAAGAAATCACTGAATGGGCTTTCCATGGGAACTATTTAAAAGAGTAGGTTAAGTTTGCACAAGCCTTTTGACCTTAACTTGTCTTCTTTCTTGCCTGGAATGCACTTGATATGCTAAAGGTAAAGCAGCCATCTGATGGCCATGAGAAGATCAGCAATAGGAAATAAATTGCATTCTAAACAGGATGAGTGGAAAGATAGAAGGCTGTATCTGATATTTTGGCCAAGTACTACAACTGCCAGGTAGTTACTACCTCTGCATTGTTGCTACACACAAAAATAAGCCCAACAGTTATTTAAGCCATTATGTTTACATCTCTCTTCCATGGGGCCAAGTGTAATCTATAATGGCTACAAAGGTTCATTATCCACATGGGTGGCTGACGTTAGATCAAACAACTTGAGAGCAGTCGGGCAAACACCATTCTCCATCAAATTATTAGTTAATAAGACGTCCAAATATAGTTCTGCTGGATACAGGTAGGAACATCACTTAGTTTTCCCTGCCTTATTCTCTGATATAATGGACTAATTATACACACACACACACACACACACGTATATATGTATACATACATATATAATTTAATTATATATAATTAAATAATATTTATGTGCAATTTTCTATCAATAATGTATATTATTATATGTAGTATATAGATGTATACATATTTTGCATATATAATTAAATGTAATGTTAATTATATTAAATTATATATGCATATATAATTAAATATAATTTTACATATGTATGTGTATAGAAAATCAAGTCCCAGCCCACCCTGTTCATGGTAATTCTAGCTCCACCTTTAGTTATATATTTGTGGTTACTATAATTCCAATGATGCCTTATCCCACTGCCAATTCCCTACTATCTCTACAATGGTATTTTCTGGGAGTTTCAGTCTCTGAGTGGATATAAAAAGGTGGGGAAAGGATAAAGAGCACCAGAATTCTGGTTGTTTCATAAAACAACACCTGTGCAGCACAGGGATTCTTGCCTGGTTTTTGGTTGGCACATATGCCATAATTTCTGAATTACAAAGCAGGCAGTCAAAGAGATGAGCTATGTATTTCAGCCTCAGTGGGTGCAATGATGACTTCACTGTCCATGATGAGAAGCATAGATGGACTATTCAGGTTTTCCTGTTCTCAATTCAGCTTCTTTATTTTTATAGATTCTAATTTTTTTCTTAATCTTATTGTATAGATCAAAAATTATATATTTTTGTTACAGAGATTTTTTTTTTCAGAAACTGGAAGAGATATAATTAGGTGCTACTAGCCACATAATATTTTAATTTTTTTAAAAGCACTTTACTTGTAAAAAAAAATATTAAACGCTCATTTTCAGCCAGGTTCAGTTGAGTTTAGGCATGATGTCTGACTTTTAGGAGTTTTCACATTAGTAGGAGATATATAATATGAAAATATAAAAAGTTGAACAACAATGAAGCCCAATAATTTTTAAAAATAAAACAAAGGAATACACTAAAGCTGTATGTAATGAAAAAAATATGTAATTAATAAAATGAATAATTGCTATAGGAGTTCAGATGAGGGAAAAGCCGGTTGAAAATATGTTAGGTAAAGTTGAAGAGAATTTTAATTGGCATAAAAACAGAATACGTAGCTGCTTCTCAGTTGTTCTCCGAGCCAGAGTGAAGACAGCAGAATGTCACCATGGGATCTATAGCAGGGCAGATTTTCAGGGCTTAGGTTCTATAATACCGACTGTGGCTTAGAATGGCCAAAGATTGGGCTTTAGTATCAGTCATCCATGTCTCAGTTCTATCATTTAGTTTGAGGGTTTAATCAAGTCTCTGCTAGAACACTTAGCATAGTGCCATGTACGTAATAGATGCCCCTCAATAAAAACATGTGTGTTATTGTAACATAAGAGCTAACTCTGAATCATAGCTGAGGATAGAACCAGCAGGCATTACTGTAAAAACAGTATCAGATATCAGAAAATATCTGTTGAAGAATCAGAAGCTTAAATAAATCAAGAACAGGTCGAGTAAGAATTCAGGTAGTTGAATCAAAGTGTTTCAGAACACAGATGAATATTGGAGCCCGTTTTCTGAAAGGTGTTGGTCAAACAGCATGGGGCCCACAGGACAGCTCAAAGCTATAGAGCCAGGTTGGTGGAACATTATTCAAATAAATAGCATGATTATAACAGAAATTTTCTATAATTTTGAATACTTCTTATGTGCGTAGATATCACAATTAGCATCTCCTTTAATCTTCATTGGTCTATAGGTAACTGATATTTTTACATTCGTTTAAAAATGTGGATATAGGAAGCCCCCAAACCATGAAGAAATTTGCCCCAAATAGCACAGTAAGTAAGAGGCATAGCCAGGTTTTTCTCCTAGGTCTGCTCAACGCTGGTTCATGTTTATAATCTCCAGACTCCTGTTTGCTCCTAGGGAGTACAAGTGAAGGTAGCCATCATGTAAATGTACTTGAGGGAATGACTTATGCCTGGCTTACATTGCCTAAAAATCATTCTAATCCTAGCTAGAGTCAAGTGTTACTGGTCAAAACACTGAACATGTACCCAACTTATAACCAACAAACGAGAGCATTACAACCTTTGTATGACACTTGTCCTGACAGTTATGACTGGACCTGGAGGGACCACTTCAGGGCTAAAGGCTTGCCACATCTCCCCATGACCTGACTCTTTGATTTGTCATTGGAGATTTGTGTGCCACGGGGGCTTTAATTAGCGTCTCTAGGAATCAGTAGAGGAGCAAGTTTTCCAAAGTTTCATTTATGTAAATAACCACTTAAAATACAGAAATGTATTTCCAAACCTTATTCCTACCTAGAAAAGGCAACTTACAGAAGTTATATTCAATGGAAACATGAGTTTTGCAGTTACCTGAATGATAACACAGTTTCTCTTTGTCCACAGCGAACATTTAAAGAAGGTTGGAATAGATATGCTAAAGCTGGCATTGCCAACTCAGGACCCAGTGAAAGGGACATGGTTTGAGTGCTGTGAACCAGAGGCCACATGCCCTATCTAGACAGAGCAACATCTACTTACCTTTAGCTGGTTATTGCCTGTTTTTTGGGGAGCCAGCCCTCTGTTGCCAGAATACATGATATTTTGAGATGTGTCATATACACAGACTTTTGTGAAAGCTCACGATATTAAAATGTCAGATCAATTAAAATACAGGAAGGAAAAAGCACTCCTGGGCCAGATAAAACAGATCTTTAGGTTGGATTTAAAATGCAAGATAAAGTCTAGAGATCTCTGAGAGCCTTTTGATCTTGTTTCAAAGGTGTTTTATTTTTCTTCCTCCTGTGACCCTGACTTCTCTCCATAAAGGCCTACAGTTTCCAATTTGGTAAAGCCAATACTCCAGAAAAAAAATTTGGCAATAAGGAGTTGAGTTGAGATGTTGCAGAGTCCATTTTCCGTGTGCTTCATTTTTTATGGGATATTGCATGTCAATTGGAAAAGAAATAAAAATTCTAACAAAGTTTAATACTCTACAAATTAAGTTTAATTAGTAAAAATGTAAAATAAATGATAAGTAATAAGATGACTAGTCAAATTTAAGTTGATTTAAATTTTGTATAATATTGTGAACAGACAGATAGCATCATTTCTCATTTCTAAGGGCCTGGTGTGATTCTTTTTTATAATATTTAGAAGTGCACTGCATTACTTTAAATACAAAGCAGCTAATCATCAAGTTTGGAAAAATATTTAACAAAACTCACAAAAGTTAAAATATAGATAAACTAGAAAAAATAGAAAATAACTTGATGACAAGAGAACACTATTTCCTTGGATAATCACAGGTGTTTTTAGTCTTGTCCAAAGGGCAGCAAGTTGTTTGTTAATTTATAATAATGTAAGAGTCTAAAATTGAAATTAATCCCAAATGGAAAAATTTGAATAAGAAAATTCATATTTAGCAATATAATAGAATATTTTCACGCTGCCAGTTAAATGTTGTAGAGACTACATTTCCAAATGTATGATTAACAATTGTCATCTTCTACATTTTCAAATTGATAGCTAACAATTGTCATCTTCTGACTGGATACATTATGCTCTCAATTCTGAATAGTAACTTGAATAACTTTAAGATCACAAAATGAAATGTCTTCAGGGCCAACCAGGTAGCATAAACTAATGAAGATATTGCAGCTGCAACTAAGAGCTTTCAAATTCAAAATTTTAAAAATACCACCCCAGAAAGAAAAATACTTATGGGCAAATTAGGTCAGCCATTGTTTCTAACTCCTGTTTTAGCCTCTTGTCGCTAGTATATATGAAGTCAATATTGTTCTTAAACAAGTCCTTGAAGCATAAGTAAAAGAAAGCTATCAGAGTTCTAGGTATATGTTAGCGATCTTGGAGAACACAAATGTTCCAAGCCTGGATTCAGCTAAGCAGTCAGACGCTAAGGGGGAAGCTCCGAATCATCAGGGTCAGCATGAGTGGAGAGAAGCACAGATGGAGAGTCAAAGGGTACAAAAGAATTCTTTTTAATGCATCCAGGATCTCATCTGGGTTTCCTTGTCCATTCTTGTAGCAAGACTGCTGTCCAATTATGCACTCTTGCAAAAATAAGAAATTGTGAGGTTTCAAAAGAACCTATTTTGTGTATGATCAAGTACAGGTCTTAGACACACTGTGGATGTGGTTTCAGACCACCACAATAAAGCTAATATCAGAATAAAGCTATTTGCATGAATGCTTTGGTTTCCCAGTGCATATAAAATTATATTTATATTATACAGTAGTCTATTATTTGTGCAACAGCAATACATCTACAAAATTACATACCTTAATTATAAAATATTTTATTTCTAAAAAATTCCACAACAATTACAACGGAGTAACATCAAAGATCACTGATCACACATCACCATAACAAATATAATAATAATGAAAAGTTTGAAATATCACAGGAATTACTAAAATGTGATATAGAAACATGAAATGAGCAAATGCTGTTGGAAAAAAATAGCAGCAATAGACTTGGACTCAGAGTTGCCATAAACTTTCAATTCATAAAAAAATAGTATCTGTGAAGTGAAATAAAGGGAGGTATGACTTTATTCAGAAATTTCTAAGAATCATTTTGCTTTAGGTGTTGCTAAATCTTTAAACTGGTCAACTGATTGGTTTATTTCAAAACCTGGATGTTAAACTCTATTTCTACCTGCATTTGTTTAAGTCAAGAACTTGGTGAAAATTTTGAATGCTCTGTAAAAAGTCTAAATTGGATCTGTATCAAGTTTTCATGTTGAAAGCAAAATAGTCATAGATGTCAAGTATACATACTAATACTTTTAATTTGTATTCATGAAAAGCATTATTTCTACACCAGTTAAACATTTATTACAAGTTCATAAAGACTAAGAACGGGGGAATAAGAATGGATGATGAAGAAAAAGGCATTATAAGTTTAGCCAGTTAAGAATACTTGCAACTTGAATTGTTACCAAAGAAAGTAATCTAATAACTTGCATCTACCAAAAGAAACAAGACATGAGGAATAGGTTAGAGTGTGCAAAAGAGTTTGAAGTAGGCAAATCAATGGAATTTCCACAATTTCAATTTTTTTTTAATTTCATTTGAGATTTACAACACAGAGAAATGCATGTGTGGGAAAACATGGTGAAGGTCTCTTATTTCATAGGTCAATTTTAAATGTTGTATACAATATTTGTGACAAAATGTAAGGCACAGGATGCCAGTGCCAGTATTGAGAGTGAGGAGACACTGATGGTGACAATGATGAAATCTAGGAAGCAAACAGGTCTAGCCTGGGCTATCCCAAGACAAGGATTCTATCTCACTTGAATGTAAACTCCAAGAGAAGACAGAACCTTTTTGTTTTGTGTCCCCAGCTTTCAAAGCAGTTCTAACATATAGGTACCAATAAGTATCTGCCAAATGAATAAAAGAGTGAACTAATGAATGAACAGATAAAAGTAGTTGACTTGATCACCTAATTCAGGGTTGGGATGATGACAACTAGTGAGCAGGAAATTATTAATGCAGGGACTTTAGCACACCCTATTAGAGTAACATTTTCTAGGATTTTTTAATATAAGCTAGAAGATTTCAGGGTAAAAATAACAATTATAATGTTCCCTTATATTTAGAGCTTTATTAACCCAAAGGTGTTGTAAATGGAACCATGAAGATGCCAAATTAATAATCTCTGTGACAGTAAAATCTTATTCTTCAGTATTTTCAAGACAAAAAAAGAAAATGTCTTTCCTTCCCTCCTTTCTATCTTTCTTTCCTTCCTTCTTTCCTTTTCTTTTTCTTTGTTTTTTTTATGCCATGATATTAAAAGCATGGAGGTTAAGGATAGCACATCCAGGAATGTAAACTTCTTTCCTGTCTGTCTGATCACATGTTACTGGCATTAACACTGTCAATAGTTCGTGGTAAAAGAGGAAGCTGACATGGCAGGTCACCCATTGTTAGGCTATGATCACTAGGTAAGGCCACGGTGCATGATGTATTATCAAATATCAGCCAGATTCACTTTCTTTTGGGCTTTAAAAACAGTAGTTTAAGTTACACTCAGTTTGTCTAACCTGAGCTAAGCTTATTTATTCATTATCCTTTTCCTGCTGATTATAGACTATGCCTTGAATACATTTTATACAAGTACAGAATATCAAGTCTTGCTATTTAATTCCTGTGATATAGCAATGGGCCTCTAGGTTTTGCCTCCACATTTTGATGTTGGTGTTTATATTTGAGCAAACAAAACTGTCACTTTGTTTTCCTGTCTTCCTATATTGGGTCACTTTGTGCTACATGATATGATCTAAGACAATTCAATGCAAGGAGACACATGTCCCTTCTCATTGGAAATATGAAGACTGCAGCTTCCTTTTACCCTGTGGGAAAGAAAGCAGGTCAGGTGTCCAAAAGTAGTGGAGGAAAGTTAGTGTCATCTTTACTGCTCCTCCTCCACTGAAATAAATAAGATTATGAGGCAAGAATAGCTCTAGTTTGTGTTTATGATATTGTGGAAGGGCATTCACATAAAAAAACAAGACTATAATTCTAGATGCTTTCAAATACATTATTAATCCAATATCCTGGAATCTCAGGAGAAAAAAAAGCAACACAACTGAAATCACCTCCTCACAGATAAATAAAAATAAAACATCAGTAGCCATTTAGATTTTTTGTTTTATTTATGAAGTATAATCACCTGATCTATTTATTTATTTATTTTTGGTTTTCAGAGCCAGACCACCACAATTTTTTTGCTATTTAAATACCAGAATTTGGTTTTGTTCCATTTTATATTATGTTTTATTTCACTCAAATGGTGGTGTATAAAATACTTTAGACATAAATGAGTGAGGTCCACCTCAGTCAATGTAACTTTGTTATCAAAGGTTTTACACATGAAAAAAAGGCACTATATCGTGGTGACTACAGTCACCAGAAACAACATGCTGGTGCTTCACCAGAAAATATAAGGATGGAAATCAATAGTGATAATAATAATGAAGAGGAAGAGGATAAATAATTAAGTAACTGAACTTCCTCTGGATACTTTCATCTTCTCCAAAGATTCTATCCTCATTTTTGGGATAAATGATTTATCTCCCAATTTAGCATATCCTTAAACTTGCTTAACCTATGACAGCTGTACACTGTGTTACAACTCAAATCCCATGTCCTTCTCCCAGTAAACTTACTGCCAATGCTTTGGAAGTGAATGGGAAACATAAAAATTCCTCATCTGAAAAGGAGAAGCATACAAAATGCATGTAAAGAAGATGGCATCATTTCTGGGAGAAAGTGCTACACTGCTGAACATTTGCTAATTACTTGCAACATGAATTAATGTAAAAAATAATGTCTTTTTCTTACACAGTATTGTTTGGAGATGGTTCTGCTTATCAGTTTTTAATATGCTCTTTGAAAACTGACGTGTACTTTGCCCACATCTCTTTAGGAACACAGGGATTCAAAGACTGGATAAAATACTTTCATGCTTCCCAACACAAACCTGAGAGGGTAATTAAACAGATGGCAACAATAAACTGAATCTGAACACATGAGGGACTAAAGTCCCTTATTAAAAGCCTTACATACTGAAGGGAAGGGAAAAAACAACTCTGGGGAAGTGTTTTAGCAGCCAACACCTTTATGCCTGCCTTGACCTCAGAAGCAGAAGCTAACCAACCATTTACTAATGGGTTTTCTACCACTGGGAGAGGGCATGCAAAAGGTCTTCTGCACACTCCTACAAGCAGGAATGCAAAAGATCGTGTAGACTTGTGTCACTAAGGGAATGTGACTGCTCCTCACAACTGCTTTCAAAGACGTCAGTTTGAGACACACCAATTTTATAACTATAAATCCATCCCATCCTCACCCCTCCTACACACACACACACATACCCAAAACCTATGCTGGAGAACTTATATTCTAGAAGCACAAGATTTTTCTTCTATGTGAGGCCAAAAACTAGGTATTATAGAGTTCTGTGATGACATAGGTATTCTGAATATTTTCAACCTCATTTCTGGTAACAAAAATGATCTCCTATTTATTCCATCCTTGAAACTGGAATTCTACTTATTTCTCAGATCTTTACATTGTCAGTTTGTCCTGTGTTAAATCTATGGGGAGAAGAGTATTGAAGCAATCTTGATGTTTCAGTTTGTAAATATATGTTTGTGGTTATGTTTCCTAGAATACAAAAATGAGCTCAAAAACATAATTATATACATCTCTTTCTGAAATAGGTATATACATATATAGGTACAATAGATATGTGTGTGTGTATGTGTGTGTACACACAGAGAAAGAATCCATTGTATGCAAGAAAGGATCTTGTTACTATAGAGGTCTGCAATTTACTGTGCCATCACACATGCAAAGATGCTATCATGCCATTGCATAAGGCATTTACAACCTAGGGGATAATCAAGTCAGTGTTTTTTCTTCTGTTTCTCAACCTACTTCAGTTCTCTGCTTCACTTGGCAAGTTTTTTGAGTGCCATTTATGAGAAACATTCAGCATCGGTACAGCAATGATTTAGCTTAACTTAGTGCTAGTAGTCAAAGCACAACGTTCAACATACTGTGTTTTAGATTAATCAAGGTTATAATGATGATTTTTGAAAACTGATTTTTGAAAATATGAAAAGGTACAAGGTATAGACAAATGTAAATCAAATGGCAAACATTATTTACCAGTTTGGCATTTTACCTCTTTGTGCATGTACATCACCATATAACACTATCCAATTTTAATTTGGTGGATTTGATACTTAATAAGTATAAAAAGACTTTGCTCAGCTTCTGATATAATTGTACCTGAAATGACACATATCACCTTAGGAATTTTCCATAAAATCCTCTTAATAGTAGTGACTATGATTCCAAAGTCTTGACACTTATTTTAAGAGTAAAGAATACTATATGAATTAAATAAGAGATGGTGCAAATAATTTAGTGGAAAAGCATAATTGCTGCCACACAGAGTATTAGGTAACCTTTTTTAATTAGAATGTACACTTTTAGATTACTGATTATGAACATCAGGGGACCCAAGATTTTGATTCATCAGTAATTCTCCTTTATGTCTACACTAAGATGTAAAATGAGACCTCTGGCTTAACTTGGTATTTCAGAGCCTTTACATGCTGGTGCAGAATCTGTTTTACCTGTAATCTCTAGTACTGCTCTGCCCCCTTGTGCTGCTACAGTGAACTCAACAGAGGAACAGTTTGCCTTAATCTTTGTACATGTACTACAGAAAAACCCCACTGTCACTTCTCACTTTTCTGGCAAGTTCAAGGTCAGTATCTAGCTATTTTCAGCTCATCTCTTCTTGATCCATGCAGAGAAATGACAAGTTAACGTGATTCGGGGTCAGCTGTATTACAGGAACCGTTACATAAACGGAGAAAGTGAAAATCAATCCTAGCTGACAGTGACTTCGGGATAATCAACATTCACTGGAAGCCTCTGTCAGCTCGCTTGCATCCAACACCGTGTGACTTCTGTCAGATCTTTTTAATAAAACTATATTCTCACTTTCAGCAACCTAAATAAATATTTCTCTTGAGCTGAATTTTTTTAGACTATGTCAGCCTTCCAGATTTGTAAGACTACGCCAATAATGCCTTGAAAAAATTTACGGCTAATACTTATTATCTTACATTTGTTACTGAGCTGAGGTTGAAGGTACCGCTACAAAAATGCCCTTTTTTTGAGTGATCCATAGGTGCTTTCCTTACATACTGTTGCATCTTCTGCCTTGAACTCAGCACCTTTTCCCAAATCAACCTCAGCTCTCACCTCTCTCCCCTCCTCTTTGTTAACAGAACACCTTAATAAATCATTTCATGTAGGGATATTAGGTTTTTTTCCTCCTTTTTAGATGTTTGTAGTTGCTTCCCATTTTATCTCTGTATTTTCTGCCAGGACATTTTCCCCAATTCAGAACTGGAAATGCAGTATTTAACAAGATGTTCCACTTTAGTGACACTCCCACTGACAGACCTGATATGTCAGTTTAGGAAAGGAGCTATTTTTACCCCACCCACCTTGTGCTCCTTTGAAACTGTGAGGCAAGCAGTACTCCATTGAAGTACAATTTACCATAATATTAGTTGTCAGTAAATTCAAAGACGGAACTCCTAAAGCTATAAAATGGATTAAAAGCAATTTAAAAAAGAATTAACAAACTAGAGTAAGAGTATACTGTCAACAAACAAATGCTCCATCATAGGACTGTAATTTGGAATTTTAATTACCCCTCTGCTTCTGTAACAAAACAATGTCTGAACTGGCAGCGATTTGAATCTCTCACAGGTCATTGAGCATTCTAGTTAATTACTCTATGAATAGCCTGTTTTTCTCCCCTCTGGAAACACGTTTCTAATGGCAGTCAAGGTCTGACAAATGTGTCATCTACATAATTAGCTAGGAAGCAACACAAAACATTAAACATGCTTTGTGCCGACAACTATCAAAACATTTCATTTGTTGTCAATTATTCATTACTTTGTAGGTTCTGAAGGGGTTGTTATTATGGAAATAAGTCCAGATGCTAACAAGGTTAGAGTTTTGGATTCAAATTAGTAATCAGAGGACTAACTTAAAAAAAATGTATCTCATGTACATTCAGCGCCATGTTCAATCAGTAGGAGATTATAAACAAATTTAGCTATGCTCAAGTTAAAATGGAAACGATGCAACCATGAACATGAACTCAAGAGTCTGGCTCATTCTTTGAGGTACAGACTCTACACCACAGAGAAAACTTCCTGAACCTTTGGCAAGTCCAATTTGTGCTTGGTAAACAGAGTTAAAGATTTTTCACAGCATGAGATAACATGGGATGGCAAGGACAAGGAAAGAAATCTCTAGTGGTTTTTGATTCTTCTTTTCTCCTCCAGGGCATTTTATGTAAAATCAAAAATCTAGCTAATAAACGTTTTTGCTTCACAGCAGACTAGTTACCTTAGGTAACCCTTGAATTCCATGATTTCCTTCTTTCTTTCTTTTTTCTTGTTATTTCTGAAATCTTGTCTCTTTTATTACTGTTTTAATATCGTATATAAAACCAAGTTTTGTCTTGAAAGCAGTACGCCTAATGTATATAGAGGATATAAAAAGATTTCTCAACAAAATTGACCTATCAGTGGCAAAGAAAATTGCAGTGGAAGACACATTATTGCGTAGTCATATCAGAGGTTTGGATCTATGAAGAGTCTCACTCCACTGTCCTCCAGCTTTTCCTTATAAACCAAAATGGCTTACAAATGTCATCCACAATAGTCCAATAAAGATTAGGAACAAAACACTGTCCTTACACTGATGAGATAAGAAAGATTTAACTGCAGAATGCAGTATGTAAGAACAGTTCATAAGGCTTGTTCTCCAATCAGAAAAATAGAATTCAAATTATATTTGTGTGTGTCTAGAATCTAATTGAGATGATCAGTTTATTTTCTACATAATGTTTGTGATCAGATGACTGTGCTACAGAGCAAGATAAAAAGAAAAGAAAGAAAATAAATTTTATCAGGAGAAATCAAGAAGACCTGTCATCTACAGGGTGCACAAAATATGTCAGGAAATAATTCTACCCTGAGTGTGAGAATGCCCAGCTAATAAAAAAAGATCATCTACTCGCTAAGAGAAAATAATTGTCTGTATATTTTTCAAAGCAAAAAGGCAATCACATCTTACACTAAATAGGACACATTAAAATAAGCTTTAATAATCTTTATGCAGAAGGAAACTAATCCATTTTCAGATCATAAGATCCACAGCAATAAAAGGAAATCATCAAACTAAAAACAGTTTTAGAAATGGTTGCAGCCTCTCATTTAATTAACATGCAACAGATCATATATTTATGAGGAAGTCAAAATATTTAGGAAGGCTATAATCCTGTAAGCCTTAATGTGGTATAAAAACAACAAATAAATGCAAAGTGTTACTGTTATACATGCCTGCCTGATCAATGGTTTTCACATATTGATCTATAAATGGAGTTGACAGTCTGTGTTGGCTGCACATTTTCCAAGCAGTGCTATTTTTACACAAAACCAATACGGGCAATTACCTTTGTTTGAGATGCCAAGTCTTATCAATTCAATGTGATTTAGTGTCATTTTAATTAAATATCAGGATCCACTTCAGGACAATTTATACAAACAAAGCCTCAAACCTAACTATAAGCTTGATTTGAAGTAAACATGGATAAGTCCTACAGCCTCATAATATTTCTCAAAATCTCTGCTAAACAGAAGGCTTATATTTTTAGTAGCAATTTTTATGTCTGCCTTTTTAGCTAGCCACAACTTTGGCAAGTAGCCTACAATCACATAAGTAAGAAACAAAAGAAAATTGTTTCCTCTTTTTTCTTATAACATATTAAAATGAAAAAATGAAGGGCCACTGTCTGTTAACAGAAGTGCATGGAGTATTGTACGTAAATGGTTAGGAATGGCTTGACCTAAACCTTCATTTGAACACTAAAAAAAAAAATATATATATATATATATATATACATCTCTGTCTGTGACGGCCAGGAATGCAGTGATGCACTTCTGCGAGGTTTATGAGATGGAAATGGTGAGTGTTCATACATGTTGCTGCTTAAGACACCAGTATTAAATGCCGGCACTGCTCCTGCCTGCAAATCCTATGTCTGTAGTTCCCTGACTGGGGCTATTTAGGCTCTTCATTAATTTCTATTCTAAACTGTCTAGAAGGCTGGACATCAATCTTATAAATCATATCAAAGCCACATTAAATGTTTTGCATTGGCTATTTTCTGATTGCATATTAGCCTCTTTAGCCCTTAAAGAGGCACTCTACTTGCCCCCATGTAGGCTTGCTAAGCCTTCTGCTTCTGTGTTTAGCACATTTGGGTAAATCAGCAGTCCACCTTAAAGAGGTCTCACTCCAGTGCCCAGAGTGCAAGTACAACAACAAATCACTGTGACCACAGAGCTTTCCCTCCCCACCAAGGATGGTTTCCAGATGGCTCTCACAGATACACGTTCTTACTAACCATGTCACTCTAGGTCCAAACCTTCCCAGCTCTCCAACATGTCTTAGGAAGCAGAGTAGCCTCTTGGAATTTTGAAAAGGCATTGGTCTTATTAAGCACATAAAAATAATTGGTGTGTAGCGAAAATGATGCATCCCACTAACAAAAATACTAATGGAGTATTGGTACCTGCTTTTCTGGAATGTTTCCCTGCAGCACTTAAGCAATCAAAACTTCTAATTCAACAAGTAAATTTACATGTATTTGCATAGCTTAGGGCTGAATAAATGTTTATATTTCAAATTACTCCTCAATTTAAGATACCAGGAATAGAGGCTCTTACGACAAACATAGAATTTTATATTGTGTTCTGAGTTGTCATATTAAACATATTTTTATTTAAGCAAAATTTGTAAAGAGGAATTTATGAATTAATGACAAAATTATATAATTGCTTTGACCCTGGCATCTTTTTTTATCATTTTTCATAGTAAGTGAAATAATAATAATGTGATATCAGATACTTGTGTTATTATATACTCCAATAAGTCCATATTAGCTTTGCATAGTTGATATGTGAGTGAAAAATAGTATGTATACACCATAGATAATATAATAGGATGCAAAATACATAAATAATCTCTAAGTACTCAATTTTTTTCTGTACAGATTAAATGTATGTGTCTCTGTTACAGCAAACCATACTGCATGTGAACCTATGCACATGTTTTGAGTATATATCTCCTCTCACTTCTCCTAAGTTCAAAACCTCCCCCCTTGACCTCATCCCAACCTCCAACTTCTGAAAAATCAAGTTCTTAGTTTAGCCTGGGCAGATATCTTTAACAGGCTTGTTTGAATAAATATGCCACAATACTTTACATTCTGTCAGTATCTAGTCAGAAAATTGTACATGGAAAAAAAAGATGAAAAGAACTGAGACAGAAAGAAAATTAGTGCCATGGCAAGCTTTCAATACAGTATCTCTGAGCCAAGTTTTCTCGGTGAAATGACATATCCTCACTAAAATACCCCTTTTATATAATTATGCACTGAGCACCCATAACCAAAAGTAACTTTTATTTTTGTTCCTTATCGAGGAATACATATTGCCCAGGCTAAGTATGCGGAAACAAAACCTGGGATAATTATAGCTAATTTAACTTTGGAAAACTCTTGATTCTCTAGCCGTCCCACATATAACCCTCCAAACTAAAGTTATGTAACAAGGTAATATCAACAATGAGAAACTGCATGATAAAATCCTGCCCAAAAGTGAAAAATGCTAATTTTGTCTCATTTAGCAGCTGGATACAGAAATGCTCATTAGTTTTAAGAGGGTTAATCCTTTTAACTTTTGCATATTGATATGCCAATTATGCCTAATTGTACAAGAGGCATCAGTCAAGGTAATAGTGCATAAACACATGAAAGTTATTAAGTACATCCCAACATGTAATAAAGTAGGTGTTAATTGGTAGCTGAGTTCTGCGGGCTATTGAGGTGGATAATTCATTGAGAGATGGATCACTTGTAATTTCTCTCCATAATTCCTTTTGCAGTCTCATGCTGTGATGTTTTCATGCTTGTCAAAAACAACTGCGGCATAGTGCCTTTTGTTAAACACAGCCAATAAAATATGTTAGGCATCATTAAATATACTTAACTTTTAAACTTTTTCAAAGGTACAGTTCTTACTGATAATACATTATAGAGATTCCAATAATTTACTCTAACCACTGTCTCAAGTTCATGGTTAAGGAAATGTTTTTAGCAGATTCCAAAGCCAAGTTAAGCTGGCCATGTTGTGCCTCCCAACAGACAATACTTTGAAATGAGAAAGTAAAGAAAGAAAAATGCATCTCTTAGTACCATATCAAGGGATGTATTTCTCACTTCCAAAATATAATCACTGGCTTCCTCATGCTAAATTCATCTATAATGCTTGAAGAAAGAGTGATTAAAATAATATATTTCTCAGGCTCCTGAGATCATTGTGGGTTAATTTTGCACTTGAAATTCGAGTGAAAAACAGAGAATAAATATAATCAGTAACATGCTACTCAGCAAGTTGATCTCATTTAATAACTCAGTTAGGGAGCTGAATATTTCATAGGCCCCTATGATATTAACAGAACACTCAATTAATAGCTCACTTGTTTCTGCAGGGTGACTGGGACTCGGAGCCTGTCCCCAGCTAACCTATTTCTTGCTCTTGCTCTCACTGTGAAAAACAAAATAGATCCAGGGTCCAAAAGAGTGGCTAACATTGCATAAATAATTTTGAAACATCCTATGGCCTCAGCTGCAAGTTACCACCATTATGGAAGAAAATTAACCAGAGGAGACTCATTGCAATCAGTGTGTTTAGTGGCTCAGGATGCGTGCAGGGGCAGGGACACAATTGGCAGTAGAGTTCATCTCTAACTATTTTATTTCAAATCTTCCTAATGACACATTATGGAGATAAAACTGCTTCCTCTCCAAACCTTAAATCACCACACCATATCAATTGTTTAAGCTCATTCCAAATCAAATTGTAATGTCCAATATCATATATTGTTGGGAGATTTTAAGGAAGAGATTTTCACTTTTTTTTAAAGATTTTTTTTCCCCCTCAGTTTATTCTTAGCTAATTTTAGCCTCTGGCTTCTGAAAGTGATGTACTGTATTTGGAAGTACAAACACCACATGCTAGCATAACCTCATTATTTTTATGACACTGAAGCATGATAGTGGAGGCCCTTAAAATGAGTCAAAGGTGCTCTTCAGTCTAGCTCCAAATCCACTTTATCACTCTGGATTAAGCCCAGCTCTTCTCTCACAACTGGGGATATTATTATGACTATAAGTAGGCAAGATAAAATGCATTACAGAAACAGTTTTCTCATGCACATTAGGAAAACAAACAAAACAAGGCTAATTAGATTTTTTTCTTCTTTGTTACAAAATTCTGTATTAGGAAACTTGGGGTATTGGACTTACAGGTTCAGTGACCTTCCCAACATCGGTGAGGATCATGGATTTACTTTGGCTCAGCCTGTCGTGGTGGCTGTTGGCATTTTTGATTCTCATTTGCACAGCTCCGGTGGCTTGTCGAGTGGGATTCAGTGTTTCCACAGAGGTATCAGAATTTGTTGATTTCTGCATATTACAGTGTTATCCTGATGAAATATAAAAGCATTATATTATTCTAAATTATATACTTTTCCATGAAAAACTCCTAGTGGGGTGCATGTCTCTATTTATCATTAAGGTACAAAAATGAAATAAATTCTCTGCCTCTTTAGTGAAGAAGAAGGTAGTTACTATGCAGTGCTTTTATCAACTGGGACCTCTGTATTTGGACACTACTGTATACCTGCCAGAGGATTTCAATTAATGGTCAGCACAATTAAGTTTTGTGTGGTTCCTTAATTCGATTAAGGAACTTCTAATGGCAGGATGATATGGTTTTCCTTATGCAGAAATGATGTTGCCAATGAAGTATCTTTAGGGTAAATGCTCTTTTCGCTCACATCATTGATCTATTACCCAACCCCATCCTACCCCAGCTTCAGACACTACCACCAGCAAACTTTTTGTTGAACAAAAACCTGTGTGAATAAGGTCAAATTTAAGTGAGCAAAACTGGTTGTAGAGCAAACGAAGCTTGTCCTATTGACTATCAAATATGTAGGCTTGGCCTCTTAGCAGGGTGCAGAGTCCTAGTGCCCACTCCCACTTGCAATATCCACAGGGAAAAATTAAAATTCCTTTGTCCACTGCCATCTGCCAACTGAACTAGATTTAGTAGCTTACCTGGATATAATATTTAGGAAGACTATGAACAAAAAGAAAATGAATCCATACTATTTATTTAATTACGTTTATTTTAATAGAAGGAGTCTGATCCAGGCAGAAAAATCCAGTGTGGGCAAATTTTTAAAGAGTGGCTGTGAGAAAACAATAATTCAGAAAAAGAAAACAAAGGAAATAAATTGGCTGGGTGGACCAGGAGGGCTTATAGTTGTTTCCCAAATCTATAATCCTTTTCAACTGCCCCTCCTCACAAGTTCCTCAAGTGAACAGATCTACGCATTTAAAATAGAATATTTGCAATGCAGATATAGACTCTAAAGCCTCTAGAAACACACCCTCTTCTAGCCTGAGTGTTGCCTCCCTGTCTCCTTATATAGACACCCCATAGCTAGACTGAGCCCAGGGGTACATTAGATAGAAAATTGTCACCAGTGAGTTACAGAAGCCAGTATAATCTACAAAAAGGATACATTTAAAGAGCCAACTGCATCAGGACTCCTATGTTTGTTGGACAGTGGGTCTAGAATGATGGTAATGTTCAAGTTGAGTAGATACTAAAATGATTGGGAGGAAAAGTGTTTCCTCATAATTGATACCAGCTTGGAAATTGAGCAATAAGCCATAAAGAAGGTCAGTATTTATTGAATATTCACTATGTATCAAGCAACTAGCTGATTTAATTCTTACAAAACTCCTATGAGATAGATATTAAACTTGTATTTTTATAGAGGGGAAAAGTGAGGATCAGAGTGACTAACAATTTTCTTAAGGACACTGAGTATAAAGAAGTGGAGGAGTATGTATTTTATTCTACCCAAAAAGGCCCAGTTGTCCATCAACAGATGAATGGATAGAGAAGTTCTAGTTTGTCTGCACAACATATAAATGCTCAACAATAAAAACTGAATGGACTACTATGCATACGATCAGATACATGGATGAACAGCAAATTCATTGTGCAGAGGAAAAGAAGCCAAGCAAAATAAATAAATAAATAAATCTTCTTATTGAGTACTTATGATTTAACTTATACAATATTTTTGAAAATGCAAATTAATGTACAGTGAGAGTAAACAGATTGGTGATTGCCTAGGAAGAGGGTGGACCCTGGATACAAGGAAATTTAGGAGGTGATGGATATGTTTGTTATCTTGATTGCAGTGGTGGTTTAACAGCAATATACATATCTTAAAAATGATGAAATTGTACACTTTAAACATGCACTTTAATATTCTTCAGTTATAGCTAACAAAATTGTTTATAGGAAAGTTGTATTAAGAATTCCTTAACCAATTTATTTTGCCCATATATTCATTTTCATAATCCTATATGAGATATATTTTAAATAGTTATCTGAGAATAAAATAGCTCTTTCAACAGAACTCGAAATTATAAAAGAAAAAATCTTATCCCCACTATTTCATAGAAATATAATGACAACTACATTAATAAGGATCTTAAAATGCATCAAATATGACCACTAATGTGTATATGAGGGAATCTCACCTATATAACTAGAATAAGATACAGAGAGTTTTAAAAGTAAATGCAATCACATGTAGATGATACAAATAGCTATTTCTCCACCTACCCCAGTACAGGATAACACACTTGGTTTTTTTCTGTGTAGAATTTGTTATTGAGGCCTTCATTTTTTCTTAGCAAAGTGACATTATTTCAAAATAATGAAGCAAATCTATATATCTTTTACATTTATAAAGATGCTACTACTAAAAGCATGTTTTTTTTTTCCAGAGTATATTTCAGTGAATGAAGTAAGTATGAATGAATAAAATGAGAACCTAGGTATGTGATTGTAATGGAGGCCTTAGCTTCATTATAATTAGACAGGTTGCCTAAAAAGAACCCATGACGACTTCTAGTGGCAGCACTATCTCTAATGGCCACCTTTGTGACCTTATACAAGTCCATGGACCTCTGTTTCATCATTGGAGAAAAATGATAGTGAGGGGGCATGGGCAACCAGGAGGATTGCTGGGATCTGTAGGGTGCTTTTCATTTGTTACTGCTGTGCAGAAAGTCTGGGAGCTCAAGAAATATTACTGCAGATTTACAGAGCTCAGTGGTTTTAGGCAGAAAGGAACAATGTAAACGCTTTGGTATGACCTGATGCCCAAGGGATCTGGATGAGGGTTGAGGGGAATCTATGTTTAAACATATAAATCTTTTCTAAAAAATCTAGGTTCTCCTTAGAGTGCATTCAAGGCTTGATCTTCCATATTATTCATTAGATTCAAACTCTAAAGGTGGTGTGTTTGCAATACTGGTGAGGGAAATACTCAGGTTAAAGCCACTGTCTTCTTTTTTTTTTTTTTTTTTTTTTTTTTTTAGGGCCACACCTGTAGCATTTGGAAGTTCCCACGCTAGGGGTCCAATAGGAGCTGCAGCTGCCAGCTACACCACAGCCACAGCAAAACAGGATCTGAGCCACATCTGCGAGCTACACCACAACTCACAGATCTTTAACACAATGAGCAAGGCCATGGATTGAACTTGAGTCCTCATGGATACTAGTCGGTTTTGTTACTGCCACACCACTGCAGGAACTCCAAAAGCCACTATCTTCTGACCAAGAGCATGAAGCCACTGTATTTTCATAGCCCCACCATGTGCCATTTATAGAACATGTTGCTTCCTCAGAGAATGCATAAAATTCAGGGTCAAATCAACACTTGCCTTCTTGCATTGATTACACAATTAACCCATAATTTGCCTAGTGATGTGTTACTGTCAAAAGGTCTCTTTAAAAATTCTCTTATCTGGCTCCCCCCAACTCTTTCTTCTTGGAGACAGGCTACAGAAAAGAATTTCAAAATTTTCCTTCTTCAGATCTTTCTTTTAAGATGAACTTTCCCCCCTCCCAGTGTTAACATTATTTCTCTTTTCTCACTCTCTCCTCTAGCTATCACTTCCTTTCCAATCTAACCCCCATCTTCACATTTTGTTGATAACCCACCACACTCTGTTTTTTCACTTTATTCAGCTTCTTTTGTTATTTTATTCTACAAAGGCATTCACTTGATACTATTCATTGTTGTTCTCGTATTTGCAAATATTTGGTGGTTTCTAATTTTGCAGAGCACCACATTGCTCTGAGAATGGAGGAAATGACAAAACCTTTTCTTAAAGATTCATACCCACAGAAAATAGATTATCTAGTCGATGTTTATTGAGACTGTCCTGAGTGGTGGGCACAAAATTGGAGGGCTAAAGATACCCTTTTTGTGTGTTTTAGGTTTTTGCTTGTTCGTTTCAACCAAGTGCTTTCCAGTGGGTTGGGAAATGTAATAAAGAAATCAATGATTCACTGAGAATAGAGTTGTGCCCAGGAGGAGAGAGAAGCAATGGCAACAAACCCCGGGGGAACTGGGAGGCATGGAGAGAGAAAGTCTGCAAAAGATCACTTGCTACTGTAGCTAAGTCAGGGCAGGATGGGCATCCCAGGTAAAGCGCAGCGCAGAGGTATGCAAATAACTGTGAAATTGTAAGGTCGATATTGAAATAAGTCATGAAGAAAAACTACAGTACAGGGAAAACTGTAGTACCATGGACGTTCAAGAAAAAGATAACTGTTGGATTTCCTGAAAATCCATTTGGCCTCAGTGTGGATGAGTCCAATCATCTTACTAGCCTCTCATAGGGCTGAAGGATTAACTGAGAGCCCCATCCCTCTAACTCAACCTGAGGCTGGTATTCTAGACACTCTGAGGGAGAGAATTTGGGAAGAGGGCTTTCACTAGCATAACACACAGATGTCTTGTATGAATGAATGGAGTGCAAGACAGAGGGAAGCAGGACTCTCTCCCCCGAGGAGGACACCGAACCCCCAGCAGGAACTGAAGAAGGAGGGAGAACACAGGAGGAAGGAAACCTAATGGACTGAAATAACAGTTGCAATGTGGCTGTGAAACTTATAACTGCTGTACTTTTGGGTTTAGAGATGATTTATTCTTATTCATCCTGTTAGACACCTCCCATACTAAATGTATAGGGCTGAATTAGGCCAAATTTTACAAGTTGTATTTGGATCCCTCCCACTTACGGTTCTTTCTCTTTACCCTCCTTCAACTTTCCCATTTCCCCCCACCTACATCCTAATACTCTTTTGTTGTCCCTCTGCAATGCACACTATGATCCTTTTCATATTTTGGCTACCAAAGTCCCCCACTGTAATACCTTGGGTCCCATCTTATCTACAGAGTCAACATTTCTGCAACTCCATCATCTATTTTTCCTTACTTGCATCCATCCACTCAGTGAATCACTTAGATGTACATGGGAAAGAAATGATTAAACTGATGTCATAAATGATTAGTTAGACTTCCCATTAACTCTCAGGGAATCATTTACCTGAATCTCGGACTGGAAACTCCTCTGGCTATGTGGGAAAATATCTTGCAGTAGAAGTGCTTTGATACCCTACTTTGTGTATGATCTTAAATAAGTTTAGAGGCAGGTAGCGTTTGTGACTAGAATATTAGCATTACATTCGAGTAAATGCTGCCTCCTGGAGTTATGTGATGTGATGACCCTGCCATGTGGTCTAATTTCTGAGTCGTTATGAAAGAAGTTTCCAGGGGAACAAACTCCATTATAAAGCCTGCCCAACCTCAAGTCAAAAGAAACCCTCAAACCCCAGGGTCCATCATGACTTGCTCACAGCATTAGGGAGTAAATGTAATTCCAGGAACCTAAGTATCAATTTCAAGATGTACTCAGAAAGGCAATGAAAAGCTCTAATTTGTGAGGCTTCTGTGTTAAACCAAGAATATACACAAGGTTTTGAAATCATATTCTGTTGTTACATCTGTGTTTTCATTTCTCATTGTCCCTCAAATTTCTGGATTTGGTAGAGCAGATTGGAAAATCAATAATATTTGTCTATGCTTATTTCTATACAACCTAGTAACATCAAGGATTTTGTTAACTGTAAGGCATTTTAACCATAAGTTTCATGTGCTCTATGTACTTTTCCAGTATTTTCCTTGTTCTTCCTATAACATATCATCTACTCGTCATTCTTATTGTTAGAAAACTCTGTTAGAGAAAACATTGATGGCTTATGCATTTATATTCTTACAGGAGGCACACAGAGGCACGGTGAATGACTAATGAAAATATTGAAAAATTAGTTCATTTTACATCTGTCTAAAATATCCATTGATTTTACAAAACTCTCAAAATAAACATCCCCGAGTTAGAAACTGAAATGTAAAATCCCTTGAGACTGGCTTCACAATTTCTCTAGACTTCCTGATTTTTATATGTACCAAGAGAAAAGCAAGAATAGCTTGTGATGTTGCACTAGTTCCACTTTCAATACTGGTTTAAAAACAGGAAACAGTGATGAGAATGCACTTCGTAAGAGACACACAAACTTGGGTTCTGCTCGCAGACTTGGCCCAGTGGTATTCTGGGCCTGATTCTCCCACTTACTCTGCAAATACCCACGTAGAAATGAATGTGATATTTCATCTAATCATAAATTTCATAGCAGCTCTGTCATTTGTTGCACTCTGTTAATTACACTAAGGCTCAGCAGCTTGCCCTTTTCAGTTAGAAAGTGTATTTTTGACATCTCTTCCCATCAGAACATTAAAATAAAAGTATATTAGGAGTTATTTGAGCTAGAAGAAACTGAACAGGCACCATGACATTATATCCATGCTGCAATGCTTTTCATGCTGCAATGCTTTTCATGTCTTCTGTTCACCGAAACTCAAGAGTCTTCCCCAAGATGCCACAGCTTGTTCAAGTGGTCCAGAACAAATCTCATATCTTACATCTCCAAACATCCTTACTATAGTCACAGACCCCCACCTCCAAGTGGAAACTATGTGGGAAAATAAGGTAACAAGAATCACCAAGGAAGCCTGACAGAGATAAGAGAAATAAAACTGGGTGAATTGATCATAGTACATCCATAAGTACAGATCATGTATACTAGTTAATCTTTCTATTAATCATTTATAAATTCTCCTGTAATTCCTGAAAAAATAAGAGACTTAATTAAATGTTTGCAGAATATAGAAATAGAAAACAAATGTGGAAACTAGTTAATGCCAGAGTACATAGTCTAGGAAAGCATTACCAATAGGAAACTGTCTTTGACCAAGTGTCCTTCTTATTTTAAAAAGAATATGCATGGGGTTCCTGCTGTGGCCAAGTGGATTAAGAATCTGACTGCAGTGGCTTGGGTCGCTGTGGAGGTGAGGGTTCCGTCTCTGGTCCTACACATTGGGTTAAAGGATCTGATGTTATTGCAGCTTCAACACAGGTCTCAGCTTACTTTGGGTGTGGCCATAAAAATAACAGTAATAAAATAAAAATAAAAAGAATATGTATAACTTACTTTGGCCAATGGTTCTAAGGCCAGTGAATGATGGTTATTTCACAATGTTAGAGGCTGCAAAGAAGCAATGCTTTTCATGTCTTCTGTATATTTGTTAGTCACCCCTGTTAATACCAACACCTTATGGGTTTATTTTATTTTATTTTATTTTATTTTATTTTATTTTATTTTACTTTATTTTTTGCCATTTCTTGGGCTGCTCCCACAGCATATGGAGGTTCCCAGGCTAGGGGTCAAATCAAATTTGTATGTAGAAACATACAAATTTCTAATAATATGAAAAATACCATATTTCCATTTTACATAACCCTTTTTGTTTATTTCTTATTTGTAAAAAATGACCACATTTAAGACCGGGTTGAAATTTAGCAGGTTTCTGTGTTTGGACAGTAGAGAAAGTTTCCCTTGCGTTTCAAATTTCTTCAGGGGCTTGATACTTTTTCTCCACATAGAAAGATTCTTTTGTCTGACATGGGTCACCCCTGCAGATTTTGTGAGGAGAACTGTCTCAGAGGTTAACATTGAGTGTGCCCCAGAATATTCGCATTTCATGGGTGTTAGCCTGGGTTTTCACTGAGTGGCACTGAGCTGTCTGGTCACTAGAACCACCACAAGCTACAGTCCTCTCTGCCTTAACACACAGGAACCCCTCGTGGTGCTATGACCCCATTCCTCTTCCGGAACGTGTAGGAAGGACTGTTTCTCCAGGTTGTCTAAGAGCATGGGGAAACTCCACAGATGAATATTATTTCTCTGAGAAATTCATTTCTGTCCCCTAGAAAGATCTTGTGTTGATCTGTGGTACAGCACGGTCTGTTTGCTCCCCTGTGGAAATGACTTGTGACCATGGTAGCTCCAGTAATGTGTGGCACAACCTCCATGCTACACTTTCCTGACAGGTCAGTAATTAACTTGCATTGGAATTGTTTGTCGTCTCTACCAGAGCAGCCATTTACCAAAATAACATTTTAATTTCAGTTTCCTTCCAGTTCACTTTCTTTTTCTTTTTTTTTTTCCCTGTGGCTTCTACATCTCTATTAAGTCTAATTTCCCCAGACCACTTTCATAAGTGGAAAGAGTACAATAAAACTCAGTTTCAAAAATGTCAAATATAATGAGAAAGGAAGATCACAGTAAAGGAATTTGACCATAGCCACCCCATTGGGTAACATTGTCTTTGACTGGGCAGGTGTTATATACAGGAAATGTGATAATAAGGCTTTGCATTTAGTTAACTTCTATCAAGGATTCTGGGTGACTGCATTTAGTGAAAAAGTCTGGCAGGTCGGCTGCATGGATAAATTGTAATACAGTTATTGTCACTGCACATGTCTATCCTAAATGGTGAAAATGACAAGTAAATATAAAATATGTTTTAAGTAGAATAAGTACTAAACAAAACTGTGTGGTAGGCAACCTTGGTATCCTGTTGCTAGATCTCATGCCCTTGGGCATTTTAGTCTGTTAGTCCCCATCCTACTGGAAGAAAAGCAACTGATTTTATATTTCAAATAATTATTGAGCCTCCATTCTGAGAAATAGACTTTCTAGATCCCATAGTTTTCTGTGAAAATTATTAAGAATTCTGGGGTAGAATTAGACATAAGCATGCTTGCTTACCATGGAGTCTGTTAAGAGTGCAATGGAGGATGGGACTGAGAGCAATTTCCAGGTAAAGGTGACACTGAACTTGATGTTGTATGATAAATAGGATCCAAAAGCCAGAAAAGGGGTGTCAAGAGCAGCACAGGGTGAGGTCACAAGATTTAAGGAAAGGCAAAGTGAATATCCATAACAAATGACAGAGTGGGGTGGCTAGCTGGGAAAGCTAGGGGGAAATGGTTGATTAGGGGTGGATTAGGAGGACCTTATGGCTCTGGAAAACACTGATGACTTTGTTTAAGGCATAATCCCTTTCCAAAAGACCTGTTGACAAAAGAACCAGAAGAATGGATCCCCAGCTCCTGAGACTGCCCAATGAACAGTAGCATTCTTATGGGATGCTTCTTAATTTGCTTTAAATCAGAATAAATATGATAACATCTATTTATAAACACTAATCTTATGATAAGAGCACCCATGATCTGGGGCAAGTTTTTAGGAACCTCACTTTGAACTTACAGGTTATCAGTCAAATGAAGATAAAGGTAAAAACTTCAAAGGAATGACAAAATGAAGCATTTAAAGAAGAGAGGTCCAAGGGTACAATTACATCTTATTAAGGACATAGAAAAATAAAGTTAAGATTAGTGGAACTGCTTTTCAATTTCCCTCTGGTGATCAGGTAAGCAGCAAAAAATAGAAAAGCAAATAGGAACAAAACGCCTGAGCTATTGTAATTATGTTCAGGCAGCATAAGAAATTTTATGAAATGGCAATCTCCTTAGATACACAGGAGAACCATAAGGGGCATAAGCAATGCAATCTCCTCTCTGTTTCCTCTGTCAGTTTTGACCTAATCTAGCAAGAAATGCTGAGCCATTTTCCGCCTCTTGCGTACAAGTATCAATTAAGGGAAAACAGGGTGACTATCTTAGGGCACTGGATGATGAAATGTCACTTAAGGAGAAAACATCAGCTGTAGAACAACTTGTTCAGCAGTCACAGAATTAAAAAAACATTGACAAAACAAGCAGTCTCAGACACTCTCTGGGACAGGACTGATTCTCTGATCTTTGTTGGAGGAGTACCAAGTGCAAAAAGTACATTTCAACCTGTGATGGCTTATTTCCTAGAATTTCATATTCTATAGTATTTATTTCTTAAAGGATCTGACTCAGTTGCAAAGCCCTTTTATCAAGCAGATTAAATCTAATCACACATTGATTGCAGTACACCAGGCTCCCTCTATCTCCATCTTGGCCTGCCTGAGTTAAAATATGGGGAAGCTGCATATTCCATAATTAGTGTTCAACAGTAATTAACGAGAGTCAGTAAGTGACAGTAGTAAAATGTGGCTGACATTTGTTTTATTTAGCAAATTTGTTATTGTATCCGATTAGTCTTTCCCTAATGCTCATGTCTTCAAACTCTGAATTGATTGAATTGAATTTCAGTGCCAAAAGGACATGTCTGAGAATGGGACAGTAATACAGTCCACTGCTGTGACAATAACAGCATCATTAAGATAAAATATTTCAGAATATCCTTTGAAATGTATTTTAAAATTCGTTTCTCTCTTGCTCAATTATATATGCATAAAATACATTTTAAATAGTTTGTGTTTATGTATGTACCAGTGTTTGTCTACAAAAAGTTTAATGAATTGTCACAAACCATACACATTTGTGTTACCACACCCAAACCAAGAAACTCAACAGCATTAGCATTTCAGAAGTCGCCCCTCGCCAAAGCTCCCTTCCAGCAACTATCCACCACACTCCGCCACTGATAGTCATCATTCTGTCTTCTTAGTCTTGCCAATTTTTAACTTTACATAAATGGAAACCTACAATATATACTTTTTCTTTCTGGGATTATTTCACTCAAACCTTCATTTGTGTAGCTAATTGCTATGTGGGGAACTTGTGCAAAACTTTTGTTAATTCCTCTATTAGGATGTTTGTCCTTCTGTAACTGATTTGTAGTTGTTTTTATATTCTGATCTGTAGTTGTTTTTAAGATATATGTTGCAATGATGACCTTTTTTTATTCCACTTGTAGATTGCTTTTTACTCTTAATCCTTTCATTAGCAGTTCTTAGTTTTAATATATCCAATTTATCATTTATCTCCTTTTATGATAAGTGCATTTTTTTGTTCTCTTAAATCCTTGCCTAATCCAAGGCTATAAGACTATATCTTCTTCTAAAAACATTTGTTGTTGAAACATTTGTTTTTAGAACTTGATTCTTCTGGAAATAATTTCTGTATTTGGTATGAGATAAGGACAAATTGCTATATGAATAACCCATTTACATATATATATATTTAAGTATATACATGTGCATCACACACACATATATATACATGTGTATACATACATGTGTGTATGTACATTCCCAAGGACCTGTCATCTCTCGTGATTTATCTAGGTGAGAAAGGACAAGGATATGACTCTCCATCTGAAGGGAACAGATGCTGGATAGCTCTCCTATTCACAAACATTAACAGTAGATGCAGTTGTGTCTAATAATTGCGTAAATACCTGGTCACTGTCTAGGTAAATATTGGCAACTGGGGATCCAATGTGAATAGAAAAATTTACCCAACAGGTGGGAAAAAGCAACCATTCTGAGAGGAGCAACACCCAGAAGTTCAGCTTTGCAGATGGTTATCACTTAGGAGGTTTTTTACTGTCAGAGTTCTGAACACTGGGTATTTGTGCAGAGCTAGATCAATTACCCACAAAGGAGACTGTCGGTAGAAGTAGGGCCTTAATCCTATCAAGAGAATTAGGCAATAAATGACCAGGTTTCCAACAGAGGAAACTGTGGTCAGGGACAAAACAAATGCTAATGAGGAAGGTGTGACTTGCTGAGGCACTGGAACTTGTAAATAAGAGAACCACACACTTGATTTGCATATCACAAGTGCAGACTAAAAGCCATAATCACTTGTTATAATTTATTATTGAACTCACGGAACTCCATTTCACTGGAATTAGTTAAAGATAACCAGCACTAAGCTAAGATTTCTTTTGGGAGTTAGGGTTAGAAATAGCTCAACTTCAGTTGAAAATGAAAAAAACTATCTCTAGTAGTAAGGAAGAAGAAAGCTGTAGAGCAGTGATTCTCAAGGGTCAGTGTGAGGAGCTTCATAAACATGCAGATTTCTTCATACCTTCCCAAGATATGCAGTTGAGGAGTAGGCTGAGAAAATACATGTTTGGCCATCACCCTTGGTGATTCAGCTGCATGATGAACTTTGATGGGAAAGAAATCTACAGAATTATATAAAGTTATTTTTTTATTTCATATCTGCATTGTCCTAAAACTGTCACTAGTTACCACAGTATCTTATTTTTAAAGCCCATTGGTACTAGGTTCATATTTGTTGATAATCTTGGTCAAATTAAGATGCTGGGAGTAAATTTCACTTTAGGATATGCTGGCGGTTGGGAGAAGTAGTAAAGATCATAGTTGAGAATTGTGAGAAGTGAATAGGAAGATGAGTAGGTAGTATATAGATTGATACACAGACACTTAACGTGTGTGACAGTAATACTGTGAATACTCTATTTTGGATTAATTAAAATATGATGTTTAGCTATCTAGAACATACATCCAGTCCTAACTATTGCTACAAAATGAAATATTGTACATAACTGAAAAACCCAAAAGGATCATACCAAAAGCAATCTAAGTCTATGGTAAAACTCCATGAGTTTTTTCTTTTTTTTAATAGGTTTATATCATGAACTAAGTGAGGAAAATACCACCAATGTGAACACTTGGACAACAGTTCCCTTGCTTGTTAAACATCAAAAGATGTTTAGTGTGAGAACAAAACAAATTTCACAAAATATTGTTTTCATTCAAATTAAATCTGAATTTTGGGGGCAGTGAGGCTTTCTATGATGAAGCCAAGAATAGCAAAATAGCAAAAGATATTTAGAAGTTCATTATTTAAAGTAAAAGTTTAAAGTAAAAGTTTTTGATTATTTTTCAATCCTTGTCTTTGTAGATCCTTCAATATGCTCCATATATTGTATATCTTAAATTGCGTTCTTTCTAGGTTGGCTCTTTTAATGCTATTGTCTCTTGAAGAGCTTTAACTGTATTACTTGGAACCTCAATCCAGAATTTTTTAGTGGATATTTCCCATTTAAATAAGCCCTGTTTTGCTTCTCTTTCTCAAAGTAGAGTTCAGAGACCTCTTCTCAGCAGGTAGGAGGTAGAGAAGATGGTTAGATGCATTATCCAACTAGGTTCCAGATAACTGATTGTTCCTGTAATTTGAAAAAGTGTAGCCAAATTTCCATCTTAATTTAGGCTCCCTATAAAGCTAAATATAGGTTTTTGGCTTGGGCACATTGAAGTCAAAAAGGAATCCATAAGTACATAGAATTTTAAAATGTCTATCAGGATTGTAAACCAACTATAATGCAAAAAATAAAAATAATTTAAAAATAGAAAAAAATGTCTATCAGGATTATCTATTTAACTAAAAAATTATAGAACAGTAATTCCATTTCTGTCTCCTGTATTACTTGTATCCACTATCATGATGACTTCTGGAATTTAGAGATAATGATCTATTAATAGATAACAGATGTGATAAGATAGGTTCTACATTCACTCTTGGGTTACATTTCCTCATTCTATGCACTGTGAATTTCACATGTGTATGTGTGTGCATGCATGTATGCACATATGTTTAAATTGTTGTTACCATTATTATCACCACTCAAGATATAAAAAACTCTCTTTTATCTCCCATACAATTAGGCATTGATACAAGTATAGATGTTCTGGTCCATATTCCATATCATCAGGGAACCTAAGGGTTACTATATTTGCAATTATTTAGACGTCAACCTTTTGAAAACATAGTTAAATGGTTAAAAAAATACATTGAGAGGGTTTGGCAGCAGAATAGTTTGTTCTTCCAAATACGGAAAATGAACCTAGTTGTGAAAGTCAGACAAACAAAACAAAGACCTAAATTAAAAAGTTATACATAATGGAGATTTTTCAAAGACTAATTGAATGTGCTAGTCAGTCTCTAAACATTTATTAGGATTTTTTGCATTTGCAGAAGTTATTTGGAGGACTTCATTTCTCTCTAATCATTACATCCTGCTCCTGCTTTCTTAGGAGCAGCTATAAATTCAAGAAGAGGTGGAACACCGGCAGACTGCCAACCAAATTCAACCCACAGACATATGTTGTTGGGCCTGAACAATGTTTTGGAGTGTTTTGAATCAGTTTCCAATTGAAATATGAGGATTTTTACTTGAAAAAAAAATGTGTATATCTGTGTGTCTTCTCTCAAAAAATGGTAAGATGTGAAAAACTTGTCAAGGTATGCGTGATAACTGTCAACTGGAGGTGGGCAGCTTCAGCATCTTGTAAACAGGGTAAGTTCTCCCTGATGCAAACATTCTTTCTTTTCTGCTTTAATTTGCAGAAATAACCTGACTGATCTGGGAATATCTGTGACTATGACTCCAGGTGTCAATAACCTCTAGGTGCATTGCTTCTCTAATGTGTGGGTTGAGCAGAATTTCTGCTACATATCACATTAATATAATTTTCAATATGCTATCATTTTAAAATCCAAGCTGGTAGGACTGAAAATGAGGAACAAAACCAAGAGACTGAATTGTACCTCTGCTTTAGAAAGAGGTTCATTGAAGATTAACATTATTTCATTTATTTATACAGGTTTTTCCACCTGATCTCAAATCACCAAGAGTAGGATATTTGTTCTCTTTACTATGGTTAAACAAGTTCCCATCTGCCCCTCCCTGCTCCTCACCCCTGCTCTGACCGCCTTTACTGTTCCTATAATATGTTGGCAGATATTTTTTCTGTGTTCTCTCTTTGAATTGTGTGTCCCTTCTGACAAACTGACTGTGGGCCCTTTAAAATCAGACACTATCTTTTTTCAGTGTTGTTGCTTTGCATTGTATCGAGAATGTTAGCAGCATTTGGAGCCTGTCTGAAATTCCCTACCTCTAATTCCCTCAGTACTATGAGCATTTCCAACAAGTTCAGGTTTGCCACTATATTAGAATGGTTGTGATTCCAACACCTAAGTGTCACTGGATTCTCATGCTTCTTTCCTACTTCTCCACATTAAAAGCTGCCAAATGGCCAGGGGAAGTCAGAGCAATCACTGCATCTCACCTTGCCCCCATCCCTGACTCAAGTCATACTCTCTACCCATCTGCCATGCTGACTATCTCTGGTTTTCCTTTCAAGCTGATGTCCCACTCTAAAACTGCAACCCATTTTTTAATCCCCTTACTTCTATCCTAAAGCCCCCCGGGCTATAGGATGCAGCTATTTCTCCAGAGACAGCATCACAGCCACCTCCCACTGCCACACTGTGCTGTTATTCCATAGATGTCCTAAAACCAAGTACTTTCAGAATTAGGACTGAGATTGGTGAACTCATTCAACATCCATACATGGATTCCTGAGCAGGTTTCCCCAGGGGAAAAACAAAAGAGAATAAAAACAGAAAAAGACTTTGATAACTGTATCAGCACCTTAGACCCTGGACTTGACAACTTCTTTTTTAATTGTTTTCCTCACAATGATTTTGTGAGGACCACCCTGTGTCATGAATAATCTATGTTAATACTTTACAATCCCAGGCAAAAATTAGATATAATATAAAACTGAATGAAGAAAATTCTACTGTTTTTTCCTCTCTCCTAGTCTCTATGGTTCTTCCTTGCTTTATTTTAATCTTGGGTCCAAGAGTCAGTGGTTGCTTTCCACTTTTTGAATTGCTCAGTGTGATAAATATTAATTCTTCAAAATTAAAGGGTATTTTTAGTTAGCCCACATCTTGAGCTGTTCGAAGGAAAATTTCCATATCAGCCAAAACTTGGTAAACAAAAAAAGAGTGAGCCTTCTTCCCTCTCCCCACTCAGCTATACTATACTCCTCCACACAGCTGCATTGAGGAAATGAAACTAATAGCAAGAAATTGCTTTTGATGAGTTTCATAATCTTATAATACTTAGAACTGAAATAAACCAAAATTATCCTGGAATGATTTTTATATCACAATGAAGGGTAAAAATGGTCATCATTTGATTCAAGACAACCTGATAAAACAATTACTGCTATGACTACTAGTCACACTACATTTAACCTTTCTAAAGCAATACTGTGTGTCACAAACTAGACAAAGGTCTTTATACATATTATTATTTTTTTATCTTGTGAGAAACTCCTTGTTTTATAGAGGAAATTCAGGCAGACAGATTAAGTAACTTGCACAAAATAACATATCCAGCAAGGGTGGAGCTAGGGACCAAAATTTGTTTTTTCTGACTTCCTAGGGAGTGCTCTTAATATCTTTCCTACCTCCATAAGAAAAAAAGTTTGGGACCAGAATTTGAGAGAAATATGTTCTCAGCATGTCCTCAACCAATTCTATTTCTCTAAGCTTCCTTGTTTTCTACTAAATCTTCTGTTTTTCCCACTAACTTGCCAGAATAATTATGCAAAATCACTTTTAGAACTCTAAATAGAGTATATATAAATAATAGACATTCTTCCTTTTTAAAATTAACTTGAACCCAGCCTTCACCCTGAAGGTGTAAAATAAATCTTAAATAGGCAAAATAAAGAGGTAAGAGAAATAGCACCATGAAAGTAAGACCAAGACTCCTTTGCCACAGTTTAGAAAGACTTAATGCATGATCAAATTAGTAACCACGACAATAAGTGAACATGAAGAGAAGTTAAATGGATGTCCCTAACAATAGCAATTGATTGGATGCATGGACAGGACTCCATGGAGATTCCAAGCTTACTTATTTAGGTGATTTGAAAAATAGGGGCATCTTAACTGAAGCTGGAAAGAGAATGAGGATTCTGGAGGGAAGATTATGTGTTTAATTTGGGACATATACACTTTGAACTGCTGATGGGCTATATGGAAGGAGTATCAAGTGACAATTGGAACCAGGAACAATATTGGGATAGAAGCCAAGGCCAAGACAGAATTTAAGAAATATATTGAAGAATTAAGTCTAAATCATAAGCATGGATATGAATAGCAAAATAGGCTTGTGAGGAAAAAAGGCAGTTTAAAGCTGTGCCATCCACCAGAAATAATGTGTCACACAAGTAATTTAAAATTTTCTGGGTAAAATGAAACAAATAATATATCTTGATAATAAATTTTATTTAACCCACTATGTCAAAATTAAATTTTAGCATATAATCCATGTAAAAATAATAATGAGATGTTTTACATCCTTTTTATTTGTACTGTCTTCAAAATCTGGTGTTTTTCTACACTCAACTTAGACTAGCGATATTTCAAGTTAAATGCTAAATAGCTATCTGTGGCTAGTTTACACCATAATGGATAGATTGGACATAAAGAATTCGGGGAACTCAGAGCTGAAAGAAGACATAGGGTTCAAAGACAGAAAAAGAGGAATAGAAAGAGTATAACAAAAACTAAGGCAAAAAAATATTTTCTTCTTCACATATTTTATAACATCTCTATATAAGGCAATATAAAGAGTGAATGAGCAACAGATTTTCCACAAATGGAATAGTTTTAGATATCAAAGTAGGATCATTTTAGGGCCCAATGATCATAAATGAAATCCAGTATTGCTTAACTGCTGACACCTAACAGGTTTAGAAATTATAGTGGGTCATAGAGAAAATAACACAGATTTTGCATTATCAGATCTGCCCACAAATATTTGCCCAGCCTGCCAAAGAACATTATGAATTTTGGCACTTAACCACTTAACCTAAGCACCCTTATCTTTAAAATGGGAACACTCACATGAATTTGGGGATAGCAAATGCTATGAGGTATGAAAAAGCACCTGATACATAATACACATTGAATAAATCATAGTACGACGATTATTAACAATTCTACTCTAATAATTTATATTGATGAATGTCTCATGCTACTGAAAGTCTCTAGAGAATAAGGGGATATTGCTTGTTCTTGGTAAGACGATAGTATCTATCGTAGTGTTGGAGACACCATTGTGGTATATAATACTTTCCTTCCTTCCTTCTACTTCCTTTAGGAGAACCATCAAGGTATATAGACAGAGCCTCAGTCGTGTTATACACAGGTTCGGATTACTTGATCTCCCACTGCTTATGGCAAAACAATACATAAGAAGAATATGGACTTCACTGCTCAGTTTCTAATATGAAATTAACTTAATATTCTAATATGAAATTAACTAAAGCAGAAAGATAAGAAAAAAATTTTTCCTTTGACTCAGCACCCAACATCCTGAGCATTCCACCTTTCACAGCTCTTTTAGAAAGAAATTTAGTTTTGACTCTAAGCTTGGCATTACATCAGCAGAGACCAAACAAAACATTTTCTAAGTGTTTAGGAAATGAATCTGAAGTAAACAAAATTATTGAATTTTAAAACCATGGTTTTAGAAAAATAGCTTAATATTTAAATGCTTTGAGGTAGTTGGGCTTTTCCCTCAGTTTACAGAAGTATGTTTTCAGATGGAGGATTATCTGTTCTGAATTTCATAAAAGTGCCACAATATCAATTGGACGCAGAATTCCAATCCAACCTTTCATCACCAGGTTACTCAAAATGAACCCTTGAAGTGTCACTTGTTTGAAACACATTTCTAGCTGCTCTTACCCTAAATTTACCTTATTTTTATTTTTTTATTTTTTTGTCTTTTGTCTTTTTGTTGTTGTTGTTGTTGTTGTTGTTGCTATCTCTTGGGCCGCTTCCGCGGCATATGGAGGTTCCCAGGCTAGGGGTTGAATCGGAGCTGTAGCCACCGGCCTACGCCAGAGCCACAGCAACGCGGGATCCGAGCCGCGTCTGCAACCTACACCACAGCTCACGGCAACGCCGGATCCTTAACCCACTGAGCAAGGGCAGGAACCGAACCCGCGACCTCATGGTTCCTAGTTGGATTCGTTAACCACTGCGCCACGACGGGAACTCCTACCTTATTTTTAGACCCAGTAGAAGTCACAAATCTCCAGGAAGCTTTCTACCTGACTCTACAGTCCACGGTCACCATTTATACCACTTATTTTTTCACTAGTCAGATATTCATCGAGTGTTTATTATAGCCCATCTTTGTTCTAGGTTCTACATATTCAGTAGTGAAAAAACAGACAAGATTAATACTCTCAAGGACCATTCAGCCCATGGCAATGATAGCCACTAAACAATTTCACATGTATTAATAATTCCTCATATCTAAAATGCTAGTTAAGCAAACAAAGGTAGAGTGATTAGAAAGCCTGGCAAATCATTTAAAAGGACTAAATTAATATAATATAATAGAATGTTATTTGGAATGTTTTTGTTGAAGAGTTGTATGATTTAAGTTTCTGGCTACTCCTTGGAGAATGACTGTTATTTAAAAAAAGGAGAATTGGGAGATGAGTCTGGAGAATTCAGAAGTAACAAGTGATAGAGGTGGTGAGAAGCGATTAAATTTGGGATATTTTGATTTGCATTTGCTCCTTGTTTAATGCCTAATTCATCCCTGCTAGGAGAAAATCAGTTAAATAAAAACCCAAGATACCTAATCAACATTTATAAATATAAAAATGCATGAATAGATTTAAAATATGGGTTTATATAAGTAGGAACAATTTTTTTAAATTGTACATGAAATATAAAAGTATATTCATTAAATTTCATTTTTCTGTATTTTTTTCTTCACCAATATTTTAAATATTTATGAAACTTAGTCTTCTTGCCCTCGGAGTGTACATAATGATAAATTACAGCAAGGAAAAACAATTTTAGTATCAAAAAACCTGACTGGAAGGTTCTATGAGTTAACTTTTCAGCCTTCTTGAGTTCATTCAAAATGTTCAAATCAACCTTGCTCCGTATATTTTGTATTGATTTTTCTCTAACTTGAAACTAGAAAGTGAATTAGTAAGTGTGTTTTATTTATAATTGTGATGTCATCTAAATGTTACATATTGTAGTATGTTCATTTAACAGGGTTTTTTGGGGAAATTCATTATACTAACAATCAGAAAATTATAAACAAGTAAAAAGAGCCATTTGTGTGAAAAAAAAAAAAAAGACATAACTTTTCAAGAGCCATTATTGAGAAAAGCAAACAGGATCATGGGAGGTAAGTAAACAGGATTATTTTGTAAGCTTTGCTTATTGCTGATTAACTGGATGTGGCTTAGGGTAGGGAGTGTGAGAGAAACTGAGGATAACACTTAATTTTTTTGCCCTGAACAGAGAGATGAATTTGAATGGCCATTAAATGAGATAAATGAAAACAGGGAAAAAGCAGTTTGGGTTGGGGGCAGGTGGGGAGTAATTAAGAGTTTAGTTTTGAATATTCTCATTTTGGCATCTTTATGAAACATTCAAGAAGATATGATAGCTAGGCAATTGCATTTATAGTTTTAATGCTGAAAAAAAAAGTTTGGTCTTGAGATCTAATTAAAATATGGCACTAAATAATATCACCTAGCAATAAACTAAGAGGACAAGAACTGAGAACAGAAAGGTTGGAATCTGAAGATTGAGTGCAGGACATTTTAACAGTTAGAGGGCTGGATAGTGAGGTAGAGTTAGCAGAGGAGAGAGAGAAGGAGCATCCAGTTAGTTTTGGAGAAAAACTGGGAGAATGAAAGATCCTAGAAGTCAAATGAAGAAAGAGTTTCAACAGGGAAGAAGGGTTCAGTTGTATTAAATGCAACTCAGAAAATGGGTGATATGAAGACACATAAATAACCATTGGGTCTAGTAAGGTAAAACCATTGGGACTCTGACAATAGTCTGTTCCTATGGCATTGCATTTATACTTACAAATTTATATTTAAATTCTTGTGTTTGTGCACTAAGCTACCTAAGAAGTTTTTACTGGATAAACAGATAGAACACTGATTCTTTGTATCCCCAATAATTCCTAGCACAGCACAATGTACCTGGAGCTCAAAATTATTTATAGAATTGAGTTTAAATTGGCCTGATAACCACCAAAGGAGAAAAACCAGTTTTAAAATTCACAGTTGATATATATTTCTGACTGTGTCCCTTTGCAAACAGTAGAAAATTGACAGAACAATACTGTAGACAAGCTATAATAGAAAAAATAAAAATAATTTATTAAAAAATAAATAAAATTCACCGTTGTATGTTTTTTGATAAGTCCACTTTTTTTTTTTTTGTAAGGACAGCACCCATGGCATATGGAAGTTCCCAGACTAGGGGTTAAATCAGAGCTACAGCTGCCAGCCTGCACCTCAGCCCCAGCAACATGGGATCCCAGCCGCATCTGCGACTTATACCACAGCTCATGGCAATGCTGGATCCCTGACCCACTGACCCACTGAGCAAGGCCAGGCATTGAAGCCGCATTCTCATGGATATTAGTCAGATTCATTTTCACTGCGCCACAAGGAGACCTCCCGATAAGGCCAATTTTTAAAATAAGATAGTTTGCCTATTTGGCATCCTCTAAAAATATCCACCTCTCAACAAATGTGCTTTCCTACCATTTCAAAGAAGAGAGAATACATGAAGCAGGTATTCCTCTCCTTACTTCTTATCTATATCCAGTTCATCTACATACACACCCATTAATGTGTTCTTCTGTCTGTTTCAGGTTAATTTATCTGCTTGACCTAGTGAATACACCATCTGTCTTAGTATCCTCTGAGACCTTGTTGGATTTCTGGGTATAAATTTCTTTTCTTTATTGTTATTCCTTTTCTCCTTTCCTTCATGTCAACTTTCACGTTTCATCCTTTTTAGCTACTGCCTATTTCAAGCTTTTATAAAAGGGGTATTTTCCATATGCTAGTTCCAATTCTTTACCTCTTTTAATGTCTCATTCTAGACTTGAACCTGACTAATGCTTTTGGATCTTAATTATACAGTTAAGAAAGGATACATTCTCTTATTAAGAAAAGCACGTAGATCTTTAAACTTTTAAAAACAAGCTTAACCTCATTCATGATAACAGAAATATCACATAAAACTATATTGAGATACATTTTTCTACAGACTGGCAAAACCTGAAATGTTTGGTCATACAATCTGTTGGAAAAGTTATGGAGCTTCCATCAGCAATATCATTAAGTGATAGTGGAAATTCAAAAAGTTACAACTAACATGGAGGAGATCTTGGGAATAACTATCAAAATCATTTTATCTCTTAGATTAAAAATAAACAATATATCTGGGAATTCATTCCATAGATATATTTTCAAATGTACACAGTTATATTAAAACATTCCCTGTATTAGCAAAAAATTAAAACCACCCATGACTCTTTTAATAAAAGACTGATTAAATTAAGTGTGATATATACACATAATGTAATACTGTATAGCTATAAATAGATTACTTGACAGTTTCTTATTTTTATGATTAAAACATCATCAAAATATTATTACTAAGAGAAAAAAGTGGAGAGATACATATGCTTTACTACCTTTAATATAATAAAGATATACACATATATGTACATATACACATAGATGCCTTTAACGTAAAGCAACTATGAAATATTTTTAAAAGTTATGTAAAGTGGTTACCTATTGGGTTAAAGTGGGAATAAGTAGAGGTATAGAGAAATAGGAACCTAAGAAAGATTTTCATTAAAATGTTTATATATTAAGTTTTATTTGTTCTTAAATCATTTCACTGTATCATTTATTCTCTAACGAAAAACAAACAAACCTTCACAATATGAAGAAAAAAAAAATTTAGAACCACAGCCTGTTTAAGAACATCAAGGCACCTGGGGTGGTGAGCTGGTGACTTGCTTTACAGGAAAAGCTCCCTTCCCAGACTACAACAATTACTGCAAATCACCCTAAAGAATATGTTACTAATAGTGAGGTACATGGAAGAAGCAAATAAATCCTGATGCTAGATAGCCCGACCAGATGCAAGATGCGGAGAACCAACTATGGATTTCCCTTGCTCAACAACCCTATAATTCTTAGCAATGATCTGTACACCAGGTCCACTCTATCGGAACCTCAAACTATCTGCCCCAAACTCCTACTAAGTATAATTATAACCAACAACATTAGACAAGTCACTCTTCCTTGGAAATCCTCTGATACTCCATGTTTTGTGCCTTGACATACTCCCTCCCTATCTCTTGGAACCTTTCTTATCTCCTCAGTCCTAGTCTTCTCTGGAAACTACCAGAGTACATCCTCCCCCGCCTTGCCTGGGTCCCAGCCTTTATTCACAGGGATGCATTCCAAGACCCGCATTGGATGCGCGAAATCACAGGCAGTACGAAATCCTACATATCGTTTTCCCAATACATACGTACCCAGGATAAAGTTTAATTCATAAATGAGGCAAATGAGAGATTAACAACCACCAAAAATAAAATAGAACAATTACAGAAATATATTGTAATAAAAGTTATGCGAATGTAGTCTTTCTCACACACAATTAAGGTATTGTACAAAGTTAATGCCTTTTTCATCTTAGTTAAGCACTTACCACGCACTGCAGCATAACTTTTGCAGTTCCAGGTGCGACGGCAAAACAAACACGGATTTCTTTTCCCTGCTTCACAATTTAGCCAATAGAAGATTCAGGTTTGTCTTTACCTTAGATCTCAGGAACCTCAGCATGAGAATTTTTTTCTTTCACCTTTTCAATTAGAGGAAGCACTTTACGGCTCTCTCGGCATAGCTGAAAGGCCAGGAGCACTCCTCTGGCCCTTTGGGGCCAGTATTAAGTGAAATAAGGGTGACGTGACGTGACGTGACGTGACGAAACGTGACGTGAGTACACGCACGGAGAATCCACGCTGTGAACCTGAGAAGACACCGGCATGGATCCGAGAGCAACGAGGCTGCTGAGTGACTCTGGCGGGGAGAGGGGGCCACAAGATGATTCCCCGCCTAAAAAGGACAGCGGGAATTTCTTCACGCTACCTCAGAAAGGTGAGCAATTTGAAATTTATGAATTATTTCTGGAATTTTCCTTCTAAATTTCAAACCGTAGTTGACTGCGGATAGCTGAAACCTTGGAAAGCAAAACTGTGAAGGGGCAACTACTATACAAATATTTTTTTCCAAAGTTGTCCTGATTTCTCTGACTGGATATAATCAAATGATATAACACCTGCGAAGTTCTGTATTTTACTGCCCCCCACACAACTGGGAGAACAAAAGGTTTAGTGAAATTCTGAATCCTGTTGGAAAGGTTTTTATATCTTTTGGTGGTACTTGACACATTTTGTTGGCATTTTAATTATTAATATAATTATACTAGATTATAAGCTTTTAGAAGACAGGTCTTGCAGGGCAGGGGGTTGTACATGGAGTAGCTGTTGGTAAATATTTTTTTAATTCAGTTTAATTGAAACCCTTGCTTATTTCAGACCTGCCCTTAAACTAACACGGTATTTGGCTGATTTTAGGATTCAGAAAAATTTAAGTACTGCTTTAAAATGTGGCCTCCTGTGGCTGTGCTGTAGTTTTCTCTGGCTTTTAGGTATAAGACAAGACATCACTTTTCATCTGGGGGAAACATTTTAGTTCCTAAGTGTGGAGACTCTGCTTTTCAGCTAAGAGTCCACATGTTACAGGAGCATGAGTGGGCCAGTGACCCAGGCCCCCACATTTATATGTCTCAGAGGCAGTGATGTGCTCAGTATGGTCACCTCATGTGACCCGCTGCAGTCCAATCAGATCTCCATCTGAGGTACCTTTTACTGTGCTAATTGGGGGAAAGGCATTTTTCTATAAATAGGATCAGATGTAAACCTGAAGCTTTCTGATCAGCTTTGTGTGAGCTTCTGCCAGAGATGGCTTGTAACAGAGTGAAGTAAAAAAAAAAAAAAAAGAAAAAGAACTAAGGAATGAGGAAAATGATCTTGATAAATCCTGAGTGAGATGCGGAATCTAGCCCGACTTTACTTTCCTTGGATTTTAGGTTCTACAAATCAGGGTTTATCGCTATTGCCTAGGCTAATTTTAGCTTATTTTCTCTCATTTGCAAACAAAGAAGTTTTGTCTATATATAAGCTCAAATTTAGAATTCATAGAATTACACTTTAAAGATTAGGTATATAACATTTATCCTGTGGTGCAAAAAAGTATTACCCAAAGTGTTACATTCAGGATATTATTTTTAAAATACATATTAAACAGTTGACTATTTTAAATATTGAGTGTATGGGAATAACAAAATAGTGTGAAGGTGTAGTGCAATTGATTTTCATCTACTGTGTATATTTCTTCAGGAATGTTTTAGAGAAAAGGGTACATCTCTGTGACGGACCCTTCATGGAACACATTCTCAGAAATTGTCTGTATAAATGCTACAGATAGCACCAGTAGTTAACAAAATACTCTTTCTCCCTCAAATTATTTCCCTCAACCAATTTGCCATGACATCAGTCTCCTCATTTGAGACAGAGATCCTCAATATTTAGCTATTCCCCTGCTTCCTGTCTGCTGAGAGACGTTATTAAGATTGTACTAGGAGAAGGAGGGGAGGCCTGCATTATAAGTTACAAGAAATGAAGCTCTAGAACTTTCTCCTGTGGGCATTATCAGATGCCCTAACTTTTGGTAAAAGTACATTTTAAGAACAATGGGAGTGGAATGGAAGAAAAGTGGGGTCTATTTCTCTAGGCACCAAGACTGGGGGACCTTAAGTAAGAGACAGAGTAGGCTACTCTAGGATAGAACGTTTAAAAAGAACAAGAGATGGAATATCAAGGGGGCGGAGGCTGGAAATATCTCCTTTCTGAATATTGCTAAATCCTGGCCCCAAGTAGAAAGCACTTTTTTTTTTTTTGCCTTTTTGCCATTTCTTGGGCTGCTTTCACAGCAAACAGAGGTTCCCAGGCTAGGGGTAGAATCGGAGCTACAGCCACCAGCCTACTCCAGAGCCACAGCAACGCGGGATCCGAGCCGCGTCTGTGACCTACACCACAGCTCACAGCAATGCCGAATCCTTAACCCACTGAGCAAGGCCAGGGATCGAACCCACAACCTCATGGTTCCTAGTCGGATTCGTTTCTGCTGTGCCATGACGGGAACTCCCAGAAAGGACATTTTTTAAAATGACTTTCCAAATGAAATCTTCTGTACACTTTTTATTTCACCAAAATTTGTTTTTATTCACTTAAAATATATAAAAGTATAGTCACTTATAATAACTCATTTGTAATTTACCCTCTTAAGATTTTGTCTGCACATTCAAGAGATAATGCTCTAGTAGTTTTCACAAACAATTCTGAGAGTATCTTTGTATACAATTCTGTCATTTCTACTTATTGCTATTTATAAATCCATATTATGTATGTTTAATTCTTAATTTTACACATACTGCATAAAATATTTGCATTTTAACTTAACAGTTTCTGCAAGAAATAATCATTTTACAAATATTTAGACTTTTAAAAATATTAAATCATTTTAAAAACTGTAGTGAACTTTTTCGGTACCAAATGCTTATTTGGATATTCATTCTTGCTAAGTGTAAGTTAGTACATATGTTTATTCATATGATGTTCTTTTATGATAAAATGAAATAAAGTAGTAATATATCAACCAAAACTATCTGAATTATAAAGCTTCTGTAGATACAGAGGTTCAGAACCACAATATTGAAGACAGACTTAAATAATGCTTTCCATTGTGAGGAAATGCAGCAAATTGAAAAGCTAATCAGAATATCAAAGCAAATACATATTACCGGGATTCTCTTATACTCCTAACAATAAAAAGTATATTGAACATCAAGTCTTAATCTCTATTTTCTCATGATCATTTTAATAGTCAACAAGTAGCTAGCTTTAGTATTGACAATTGAAGAGGTCTTAAGATGGAGTGTTCTAGTATAACTAATAATTTCCTACCAAATTGACCACATCAAAAAACATTTATGAGTCTTACAATAGAAGACAATAAAAGAAAAGAAAATTGTTGCCACTTATCAACCCTGTAACCATTTTTTAATAACACAAAAAATAGGTGTTGTGGGGGCTATCATTTCCCCCATCCAACAGCACAATAAAAATAATATTATGGATGAATGGATCATATCTGGAGCTTTTATTAAAATTCCTTCAAAAATCTACAGTCAGATTTATTTTAGGTATTTGTCTCTGAGATTAACAGTACTTTTTTATTTTTCATGCATGTGTTATAGCACACAAAGACATTCTGTGAAAGCAAGAAGTCAGTATAAAAGTTCTTGTCAATTTATGGTTAACAAATTTTTTAAATTTCTAAGGTTATTGTTTTGGAAATCTCATAGAAGGAAACTTATGTGATTACGCAAATAACAGAAGTATATTTCTAATTTGCCTCTTTTCCCAGAAGTAACCTTCAGTGAAGTCAGCTATGACTTCTCTTTTAAACACAGAGTTTTGCTTATGAAATAGAAACTTGCCTTCATTTTACTCTATATCTTAAATAAAATTTAGGAAAAAAAGTAAAATGTCATGGTAGCTTTCTTTTGCATTTAAAAATTTCACTGCTTTTAAATAACTATTTAATAAGCAAAACCATTTGATATACTACACTGTTTCAAGGGCTTCCTCATGCTAATTTTAATACAACACTTTACAGTGAGCATCTTTCATGCTGGATGAAATTCAGATGTTATTTCTTATTATTACAAAATGTCTTTTCCTCTATTTTCTGAATCTTAAAGAGTACATATTTTTATAAGTTAGTTAAAGATGCAAATCCCAAATTTTCTCTAGTAGTTATTATTAAAAGCACTTTAAAACTAAAACTACAGTTTTAATATTTTCATCTAAAATCTCAGTGTAATATCTGTAACGGATTTTAGAATTTAACAGTTGCAAATGTAAAAACAATATTCTTCTTTTACCAAAGGAAACAAACTGATGTTTCAGGCACAGGTGAAAACATCACAATTTTGTAGGAAAAGTTTATAGGTTCACACCAAAGCATAGAATACCCTGCAAACATTTTCAAGTTTAAATCGCAGGCTTTTTATAAAGTTAAACTCTTACCTTTTCTCAGTGCTGACCTGTTATTGAAACTGCCATCAACTTCTGTTAATGACTCTTTCAACAAAAACGGAAAACAGTAAAGCAAGTCACATGTCGTAAGAGTAGGCCTAGGTTGGATGCTGCTTGATTTCAGTACTGGAGAAAAAAAAAAAAGAGGTGGGGGGGTGGAGTGAGCATAAAAACTTTAAAATAAAACCACTTCCTGCATAGATACCGTTAACCACACACATCACATCATTGCTCAATTTGAAGAAATTGCCTTGTATAGTCAACAATACTGTTATTTTTCAGTGTGATTGAAAATTTTCAGATACTGTACGCTTGTAAAGGTTTCATAATTTTGATTTAATAGGGCAAAATATGTGGTTAAAAATTTAGCAGGGGGAGGAGCAGGCTGCTAAGCACTGAAGACACTTCCTCTTTTTCTGCCTTCTAGCAAGGGCTTAAAGCCTAAGTCTTTACTCTCCTCCGTGGGTTGGAGCATGTCCACAGGCCTTAAGGAGGCTCTGCTTATTCATGTGGGAAACCAAGAGGCCACCTCCATTCACAGTGCAGGTGCTTCCATCTAACTCACAGAAGGACCCACAAACAGCTGCTCTATTACTAAGTTCATGAGGTTTTGGACCAGTTTCATTAGAGCTTCAGAGAACACACCCCAGGGCCCTGCTGCCACCTGGGGGAATGGAAGGTGCTCATCTAGCACATGTTGTGACTTTTGCTCTGTGGCACCTCTCACACAGTTGTGTCCACTCTGGCAGTTTCCTGAGTATTTGAAATCTTCTGAACGATTCTTTGTGTGGCCTGACTCAAGAGTAAAAATAAAAAAGAATCCAAGGGGTATAATTTTTGGCATGTGACCAGCTATGTCAAACTTAACTAGCCCAACGTACATGTGGGAGGTGGGGCTCAAAATAACTATAAGGGTGTGCATCTTTATTGAACCATGGGGTTCAACAAATAAGCTATTGGATGTCTAGGCTTGGCTGGTTTTGTGAGATTTGCAGGATGTTCACAAAAGGAAAAGCTTTCTTTCCAAATATATGAGAAAGTTAAATCATAGTCTCTTGTCATATGAACCAATTAGACTAGAAATCTTTGTAATAGTTCTCAGTGGTATGGAATGTCTAGCACACATAAAGACAATCCTTAAAAAGTATATTTTGTATATATGGCCCAAGATATGCATGGCATGTCCCTTCAAATTAATCTGATTTCCCTAGGACTCTCCTTTTTAAAATTATGTTTCAAGTTGACCCTGAAACACAGTCAGTTGTCATTCCAGGATGCACCTTTTTAAGTTTTCAGAGCCCTGAAGATTTGCACTCAGTGTTCCTTTTTAACACAAAGGATAAAAATAGAAATGCCATGATAATGAAAGTGAGGAAATCAGATTTCAGGCTTCAGTTCTGGAATTGCTATTTATTTAACTTAGGCCAAGTCACTTAAGTTCTCTGAAATTCACGTTATTTACCTATATGATAGGACATAAAGATTTTAAAAAATCTGTCTCCCATAATAAAATTGTTGGTTGGTACACTTGGCAGCTTCCTGAATAAAATCTGAAATTGGGCCCATACAAGGAGGGCAAGAAGAGATCAAAGAAAGAGACAGACCACTCCAGATTGGCAGGTGGCAATTTACTAAGCCAGAGAACATACATAGAAGGATTGCTTTGGGTGTCTGCAAGACAAGTAGATCTTCACACCTACTCACCAGAATTTTAAAAAGATTATATAGAGGACTTAACTGGGTTCAGACATGCATACGGTCCAGAAAGCCTCAACAACACATTGCTTTTTCAAGGCTGTGTCCTTGAAAATGCCTTCTACTATGGGAACCATGGACAGAGCATTCCAAAGTCAGGGGAGGAGGTAAGGAACCTCTAGCAGCTTGGGTCCAATTTATGGCTCAACTGGAGGTCACATTCTCTCAACAACCTCCTTCAAAAAACTAAGTGAATAGATTTAAATGTTCTGTAAATAATGAAGAATTGCAGATGTGTACATTGTTATGAGCTGGAAAATGCTTATGCCTCCCAAGAAACATTAGAAAATTCAGTACATCCTTCTTAATTTAAGCTTGTGTAAGGCTAAGTAAGGTTCAGATATCTAGAACAAGGAAAACAGACCTTTCCTTTTACATAGGCACTAATATCAGGTACTGGAATAGGAAATATACAAAACACCAATTTATCCTTATGGGAAATAAATAAACACAAACACCTACTTGAAGATACACATTTTCAATGTTTATTTTTGATCTGAACAAGTAGACATTAAATAGAGATAAAGCACATCTTTGTATAAGATGGGAAATGAGCAACTTAGGCAGTGATATACCTGGTGGGTAACCAGAAGTAAATAGGTTTACTGTGATTATGTTCAAGGCTTCAGTTTGGTGCTTTGACGTTTGTGGCTCAATATACTCATTCTTCCTAGTATCTAAAACTTTCTGAATACTTGTTATAAGCCAAGAATTGTACTAAGCTCTACATTTATTTTTTTCATTTAATCTTCACAGCAACTTTATGCGCTAACCAATGTTATTATACTCTTTTTTTCTTTCTTCCTTAGGAGGAAACAGGTTATATAATTGCCCAGTTTAGTAAGTAGTAGAACCAGGAGTCAAATCAAGGGCCCTGTTCCCAGAGTCATTCTTCTAAATTACTATGCTGTCTCCTAACCATGTTTTATACAGCACAACTCAAAGTAAATAATGCAGGTTTGATTCCTGGCCGCACTCTGTGGGTTAAGGATCTGGCATTGCTGTGAGCTTCTGTAGGTTGCAGATGCGGCTCATATTCTGCATTGCTGTGGCTGTGGTGTAGGCCCAGGACTACAACTCCGATTTGACCCCTAGCCTGGGAACTTCCATATGCCGTAGGTGCAGCCCTAAAAAGACAAAAAACAAAACAAGAGCAGACCATATTTACTCAGAACTTGATGTATGTCAAAGGTAACATCATAATGTAAACAAAAAGGCACAGATTGATTAGTAGATGATGTTGGCAAGAGACACTAATTCAAATAAAAGAGAACTGGGACCCTATATTAGACCCCATGCAAAGATGTATCCTAGATGGAGCAAAATCTACATTTGAAAGGTAAATCCATGATGCTGATACAGTAAAAAATATATTTTTGCAAAGTGCAACTTTATTAAAGAATATCCCTAAATTAAAAGAGCAAAAATGTAAGGACTTGACTATCCAATAATTAAGAATTCTGTTAATTATAATACACTGTAGACAAAGTTTCACAAAAATAACAGACTGGTAGAAAATATATAGATTCAAAAAAGACTTGTTCAAATCAATAGGAAACCCAAGAGGGAAATAAGAAAGTAATGTGAATAAACAATTCATGAAAAGAAGTGAACTAATATCCATCAGTATGTAAGAGATGTACAACCCCCCAGTAGTCACAGGAAAAACAAGTTCAATTAGCTTCTATTGAAATGGCAAAAATATGGGTGAGAATTTATAGAGAGGAACTCTCATATATTGATAGTGAAACAGTAAATTGAAGCCATTCTGACAAGCAATCTGGCAAAAAAAATATAGCAAAATAAAATATATTCACGCACTATGTTCTAGCAACCCAATTCTGGTATAAATATAGGTTCAGATAAACCTTCACAAAGATTTGTTTCTCCTCCTTCATCAGAACAAGTTGACTGATTACAGTCTTGGTACATGTAGTTCAGGTAATATTTACTTGTATTGTATTTGTGTGTTTGTGTATGATTGGGGGGAAAAAGCAGAAGTTTCTAAGGACTCTGAAGAGATGTTATGAGTTGGACACTAACAGAGGATAGAACAGAGAACAAAAGTTTGACTTAGACTGAGAAAGCATTAGAAATAATGAGACAGGTGGGTTTTCCTCATTGGAGGAGAGCTTGCTCCACTTGCCAGAAGCTGCTGAGCACTGGCAAACACTTTTATCTGGAAGCAGTAGCTATTCATCTATTAAACACTTATTATGTGCTAAGCAATATAGTAGGCTTTAGGTATACTGTATATTAGAAAAAAAAGATAATTGAAATATGTAATATATTTGGTAGTAATCATTGATAAAGAGAGAAAATAAAAGCAGTGAAGTGGCACAAAAAATGTTCAGAAGACGAATGAAAAGATAAAGAGGATGTACATATGCACAGTAGTATATTACTCAGCCATAAAAAAGAATGAAATAATACTACTTTCGGCAATATGGATGGACCTAGAGATTATCATCGTAAGCAAAGTGAGCCAGAGAAAGACAAATACCATATGATATCACTTACATGTGGAATCTAAAATATGACACAAATAAACTTATCTACAAAACGGAAACAGACTCAGAGATACAGAGAAAAGATATGTAGTTGCCAAGAAGTGGGTAGGGAAGGATTGGGAGTTTGGGATTAGCAGAGGCAAATTAGTACATATAGAATGGATAAACAACAAGGTCCTACTGTATAGCACAGAAAACTATATTCAATATCCTGTGATAAACCTATAATGAAAAAAAGTATGACAAAGTGTATGTGTGTGTGTGTGTGTGTGTGTGTGTGTATGTACACACGCTATATGTATATACACATATATATGTGTATATATATATAAACCGAATCAATTTGTTGTACAGCAGAAAATTAACATGATATTGTAAATTAACTATACTTCAATAAAGTATGTTTAACATGATATTGTAAATTAACTATACTTCAATAAAGTATTTATAAAAGTTTAAAAATTCTTAAAAATGTTCAGAAGGTAAAAGATTTTAGGTCAGATGAGAAATAAGGTTTCACCAAAAAAAGTAAAGATTTAAAGAAAGTGACAAATATAGCTATGTGGATTTAGAGGTGGGAAGCGGGTATTCCAGGCAGAGGGAATAGCAAATGCAGGAGCACTGGATGAGGACCATGTCTAGGATGGTTGAAAAGCTGCAGGAAGGTCAATATGGCTGTGGAGTACTGAGAGAGAGAGAGGGGAGTATAGGGGACAGTGCCAGAGAAGTAATAGAGGCCTAGACTACGTAGACTCCCCTGCTTTTCTTGAACAATATGTGTGAGAAGGAGAAACATGAAAATAATTTGACTCAAGTTTTACAAGGTCTTTCTGTCTGTTGTAGGAAAAATGGAGTGGGGGAGGTAGGAATAGAACCAGGGAAACCAGTCAGCAAGCTTTTGCAATAATCCATGGTGGAGATGATTGAGATTTGGACCAAGGTAGCAAGTATAATGGAGAAAGGGTCAAATTCCGGATTTGTTCTAAAAATGGATCCAACAGTCATTTTCCCTTTGAAAAGCCTAAATGACTGAAGAATGGAGTTACTATTAACTGAAAGAAAAATTAAGAATATATGGTATGTTGAGTGAGGAATGATGGTTTGAGTACACGGTAACTGAGATGCTTATTTGTTATCTCAATGGAGTTGACTCTTTTGCAGTTAGACATGAAAATCTGGAGGTCAAGGAATGAATCTAGGTTAAATATAAATTTGGAACTCATCAACATATAAATGGCATTTAAGAGAGGATTGAGGATCCACATTATTACTGTAGCAGCTTGGTCGCTGCTGTGATGTGGGTTTTATCCATGGCCCAGCATCTTCCACATGCCATGGGTGTGGCCAAAAAATGACATTTATTGCCATGAGACTGGATGGTATAGCCTATATAGTGAGTATATGTAGAAAAGAGAAAAGTTTCAAGGGAAGTGTCTATACTTAATTTAAGATTAGAAGAAGAAGTTCCCATCATAGCTCAGTGGTTAGTGAATCCGAGTAGGAACCATGAGGTTGTGGGTTCGATTCCTGGCCTTGCTCAGTGGGTTAAGGATCCGGTGTTGCTGTGAGCTGTGGTGTAGGTTGTAGACGTGGCTCAGATCCTGCATTGCTGTGGCTCTGGTGTTGCTCGGCAGCTACAGCTCCGACTGGACCTCTAGCCGCGGGTGCAGCCCTAGAAAAAGACAAAAAAAAAAAAAAAAAAAAAAAAAAAGAAAGAAAAAAGAGAGAGAGAGAATGAGATTAGAAAAGAAAGGAGTTCCTACTGTGGTGCAATGGGATTGGCGTAGTCTCTAGAGTTCTAGGATGCATGTTTGATCCCCAGCCTGAGGTTGCAACTGTGGCTTGGATCTGATTCCTGGCCTGGGAACTTCATATGCTGCTGAGCAGCCAGAAAGAAAAAAAGAAAGAAAGAGAGAAAGATGTCCTGGAAGCCAAGTGAAAACATTTTAACATTTTTTTTAAGGCTGAGAGATTTATAAATTGTCAAATGCCCCTGACAATTTAGGTAAAATAAAAGTGGCAAAATTGCCTTTAGATATAGCAGCATGAAGGTAATTGTGACCTTGATAAAAGCAATTTTAGTGCTATAGGAATGAGAAAATTGTTTATCAATAGAGTGAAGATAGCAGGTACAGATATCTTTTAGGAGTTTTAGTCTCTTGGAAAGAGTAGAAGTGGAAGAAGTAGTGTGGCTTTTTGAGGGAGAGATAGAGTCAGAGTTTTATTTTTGTTCTTGGTATGTTTGTTTTTAAATGGGAGATTAGCAGCATGTGTGTATGCCCTTGGGAAAGGAAATAAAAATTGATGATGCCAGATAGAAAGGAAAGTGTGGGATGCTGTCCTCAAGCAGAGGAGCAGGAATGTGATCTCAGCAAAGGTAACTTTATGGCTTAAGCCTTGACTAAAAGCATGGAGAGTTCTTTTCATTGTAACAAGTGAAACCAGAGTATACAGGCAGGGTAAAAATATGCAGGATTTGAGGGTGGTGGTAGGTCTCTTCTGCAACAATATTGTCAGTAAAGTAGGAAGACGGGAATGAGGGAAAATGAGGTGAAGAGTCAGAGGTTTTAAGAGATAGAATAAAATTTGAAATAGTCCAACATTGTGAGGCTTCTGGGGTGAAGTATGGATGCACCTCCATATCCTCCATTTTGCCGGGAGGATCAGGTTCAATTTTCAAATTTTGCCCCTGAACTTGGACACAAAGTATTTGAGTATTATTCAGAATGGCCTGAGGAGCTTCCCTGAGGACTATGGAAGCATCAGGAAATTCTGTATAGTTTCAGGAGCTGGAAGTTGGATGTAGAACTGGTGGGCGAAGCATGATGGAAATTTAATTTTTTCACCAAAGAAAGTAGGTAAGAATAAGACTTGACCCTAGATTAGTTATACGAAGGGAAATAAAATAAATGTGAAATTTCTTACAACCAAGTGTTATACTGTTAATAGAAAAAACATGTCCATTCAGTTACTTATTCATTCAACAGGTATTCGTTCAATACCTATATGTATTTACTTTACTCTCGGCACAACACAAAGCTCCAAAGATACAATTTCTTGAACTTATTTTAATTCATTGGATGAGGTGATAGAGAAAATGAACAAATAAGAATAAAAACCACACTAATTAATGTCCAAGGACAGTAAGAGCTATGGAGAAAGTGAAGCAATATTAGCAAATAGTAAATACATGCAACTCTTTAAAGAAATCATAATCATAAATCATCTTAGATATATGTTAGATATGCAGTATCTTGAGGGGAAGGAGGTGACAAAATGTTTTTCAGATCAGAGAATAGTAATAAATAGCTTGATACTACATTTTGGTTGGAATGATGCAGCAGAAGGAAAATTTGTTGATTTAACACATGAAAGCAGTGGTCCCTGAAACAATGACCCTGAATAGGTGAAAGGGAAGGAATTGGCCTTGGCACTAAGTCATAGATGATTCATAGAAACAGGAGAAAAAGGAGAGCATCTGGATAAATGTGGAAAGGTACAGGGTTTTCTGACAAGGTGACTTTTGACACAAGACATGAAAAAAGTCAAGGAGGAGCCTGATGTATATGGAGAACAGTGGTCCAGGCAGGAGAAAGAGTAAATGTAAAGTTAGGGCAAGTTTGGCAATTTGAAGACTATCAAAAATACTTGTGGCTGCTTGATGAGAGAGGGAGGGAGTAGGAGGGATTGGGAGCTTGGGCCTATCAGACACAACTTAGAATAGATTTATAAGGAGATCCTTCTAAGTAGCATTGAGAACTATGTCTAGATACTCATATTGCAACAGAACAAAGGGTGGGGGAAAAATGTATACATGTAAGGATAACTTGATCCCCTTGCTGTACAGTGGGGAAAAAATAAATTAAATACATGTGTGCCTAGAAAGCAGGCGATGAGGGCAAGATTTTGTAGGGCAGTGAATGCCAAGTAAAAACAATAGTTTTTAATGCACATTTTGTAAGTTACTGTGCTTGGAAATGAAAATTTAAAGACAAATGTCTTCACCTCCCTTCTGTCCCCTTCACTTCTGTCAAGGCACTGTCATCACTTATTGGCTTATTTTCATTTTACACATTTGGTTACTGTAAGCACCATAAGGACTAGCCTCTTTTCGTTGACTTAAGTGGCCAGAAGGAGAAGTCTCAAGGCTCCTGGCTCAGGAATGTACCTTGGAGACTTAAGATTCTGGGTACCTATATATAGTCAGGTCCCAGGAACACAGGCTATACCGCCTGGCCTCTGGCTCTATTTGAAGGCACCAGAGTATATTACTCTAATTAAGGAAAGAGGAAAGGAAACAAGCTAGTTACAAAGTGTGCAGTTAATGCTGTAGGAGTATGTGAAAGATGGAAAGACTTACTGTGCTAGCAGCATTGTCTGCTGAGCTGTTAGGGTTCTTCCATATCATGGGAAACACTTACACATGCAGAAAAAGCTGTGAATTAACAAAATATTGAACACATAGCTAAGTATCCCAGAAAAGCCAATAAAACTCACTGAAAGACAGGATTAAACAGGAAATCTGAAGTAAAGAAATAAACTTGCAGGTGCTGCTATGGCAGATTGAGAAGGCAGGTAGGGCCTGGGGTCAGATTTTTATGGTCAAGAAAATGAAGAGATGGCACTGGGCTTGCCCAAAGACAACAGTTAGATTCCTACTTAAAGATAGGACCCTAGAACAGCTACAACTACCACAAAATATTAACTAAAGTAGATAAAAATGAGAGAGCTTGTTAGTACTAGAATCCTTGGTTTAAAAAAAAAAAAATCTTTTGTAAGAAATTAAAAACTGAGTCATGTTGAAGACCCAAATACATAAGGTCTTCTCCAATACTGGAAACTCCAAATCTATACATTCATGTAAAATTGCTTTTAGACCAATGAAATCAAGTAGCCTGTGAAAGAAGTAAATGCAAAACTACCGTCAGAGTGCATGGAAATCCAACTCCATCCACATAAGGTGCTTTTCCAATGAAAATGACACTGCATATCAACAGATCATCAACCATTTGCAAAAGTCAGCATAACTCAGAATTTGAGATTATAGGAAATCTTAAAAAAATCTACAAAATGAGTCTATTTCAGTTGAATGCGAAGATTAGAAATGAAATAAATTCAACCAGAAATCTTAAAAACTGAAAAAATGACTGACATGTTTTCATAAGAACCAAATAAATGTTTAAAATACATACTAAGGACTTATAATATGTTCTTGCTTACCAGAGGATTTTTTTAGAGTAGAAAGATGACCCTCTCTTAATCGTACCATTGTAAGTATTTCTCTCTTGCATCATGAATTAGAATGGAAGTACTGTATTATTATGCCTTCTAACTGAAATATTCCACTAGTGTTTGGTTTTCCTTGATTAAATACATAAGCATATCATTATAAATCAAAGGTCGAATCATTTATGTAGTTATTTTCTGGATGTAAGTTTTATACAGTAGGTTTGACCAGCAAGGATATTTTTTTTTCTTTTTTCTTTTCTATTTTTTGCTTTTTAGGGCTGCACCTGTGGCAAATGGAGGTTCCCAGGCTAGGGGTTGAATGGGAGCTACAGCTGCCTGCCTATACCACAGCCACAGCAATGCAGGATCCAAGCCATGTCTGCAGCCTACACCACAGCTTACAGCAATGCCAAATCCTTAACTCACTTAGGGAGGCCAGGGATTGAACCCACAACCTCATGGTTACTAGTTGGATTCGTTTCCGCTGCACCATAACATGACCTCCTCTCTTTCATGTCTGAATAATGGCCTTGCTGGGTAGAATATTATTGGCTGAAGGTATTTTGTTTTGTTTTGTTTTGTTTTCTGTTTGTTTTTTATATTCCTTTAATCATTTAAAATATATAGTGCCACTCCCTTCTGGCCTAGAAGGTTTCTGCTGAAAGACAGCTAACAGTCTTATGGAAGTTCCCTTGTATATAACTATTTGTTTTTTTCTTTCTGCTTTTAAGATTCTCTCTTTAATTTTTGACATTTTGGTTATAAAGTGTTTCTGTGTAGATTTCATTGGGTTCATCTTGTTTAGGATTATGTGCTTCCTGGATTTACATGTCTGTTTCCTTCTTCAGCTTAAGAAAGTTTTCAGGTATTATTTGTTCAAATAAGTTCTCTTCCTCTTTGTTTCTCTTTTTTCCTTTTGGGACACCTATAATGCAAATGTTAGTAAGCTTGAGGTTGCCCAGCCCTCTTTTAAACTGTCCTAATTTTTAAAAATTCCTTTTTTTTTCTTTTTTCTGTTTAGGTTAGTTGATTCCACTACTTTGTCTTCTAGATCACCTATATTCCTCTCTGTCACCAGAGCTTTATGTTCTAGGGGTATGCCCTATGTGGGCTGTGTGTGCTTCTGTTGTGGCAAGGTTGACTACGATGGGCATACTGGTGGGTGGGCTGGCCCCCCGCCCAATTCACTGTGAGACTGTGCCTTGTGTTGTGGCCCTGGACTACTGGGAGGTGGGATAGGTTTCCCATGCAGTTGCCTGCCTAGCCAGAGGCAGCTTGTGGGTGGTAACAGGTAGCTGTGCGAGTAGCCCAAGGGTGGTACAGGGCTGGTGCTGTCCCACTGGAGGGTAGGTATTCCTGAAGGGCTGTCTCTGTAGCCAGGAGGCACTTGGGCCTAGTGCCACCCTGCTGGATGGCAGGGCTGTAACCAGGTACCAGTAAGCTAGAAGGAGGAGTCCAAGTTAGCACTTGACAGTGCTGGTGTTATCATAGTAGAATGACATCCTAAAAAGGACTGCTACCAGTGTCTCTGTTCTTCCAGGGAGTCCCAGTTGCCGCACACCTCTCCAAGAGACTCTCTAAGATCAGAAAACCCCTCTTTGTCTACTCTCCATGCACTGATACTCAGATCTTGTGAGATTTTCATATACCCTTCAAGAGTGTAGTCTCTGAGAATTTCTTTGTGGTTCAGTGGGTTAAGGGTCCATGTTGTCACTACCGTGGCTCACATTGCTCTTGTGGAAAGGGTTTGATCCCTGGGCTGGGAACATCCACATGCCTGGGCCCAGCCCAAAACAAAAAAAAAAAAAAACAAACAAAAAAAGAATGTAGGCTAGGAGTTCCTGTTGTGACTCAGATGTAAGGAACCCTGCTGGTATCCTTGAGGACACAGGTTTAATCCCTGGCCTCACTCAGTGGATTAAGGATCTGGCATTGCCATGAGCTGCAGTGTAGACTGCAGATGCAGCTCGGATTTGGCACTGCTGTGGTTTTGACATAGGCTGGTAGCTGCAGCTCTGATTCAACCCGTAGCTTGGGAACTTCCATATGTTGTGGCTACAACCCTAAAAAGGAAAAAAAAAAAAAAAAAAAAAAAAGAATGTAGTCTCTGTTTCTGATAACCCTCCAGCTCTCCTGAAAATAAGCCCTGCTGGTTTCCAAAGGCAGATGTTCTGGAGGCTCATCCCCAGTTCAGGACCCTTGGGCTGGGGAACACAGTATGGTGGGGGACTCAGACCACCTTGCTTATAACAGAAAATCTGTACGATTGTGATAATTCTTTCGTTTGTAGATTACCAACCCAGGGGTGTGGGTCCTGACTATCCTGCATCTTTGCCCCTTTGACCCATCCTGCTGCACTTCTTTCTTTATGTCTTTTAGTTGTGGAAATTTTTTTCTGTTGGTCTTCAAGTCATTCTCATAGATAGTTTCTCTGTAAGTAATTGTAACTTTGGTGTGTACACAGGAGGAGGTAATTTCAGTTTCTTCCCACTCTCCCATCTTGGCCATCTCCCTCCAGGTTATGTAAATTATCAGAAGCAGAGTTTAGGTTATTATTTCAAGATTTTAGATTACAATAAATCACTACTGTGATCCATGCTGAAACACAATAAAAAGCATTCCTGTCTTATTAGGTTCAAATGTACTGTTACCGCCTCTGTGAAAGAACACACTAATGAGACTGAAGTGCCTTGTTTTTGTTCCCTGCCAGAAATGAGAATGATCAGGACATGGAGAAAATTATAAAAAGCAGCTTAAATCTGCTAGACTTGGCAAACACCACAATGATATATTTTCCTCTAAAAAAGTGACAACAATAAGAATAAATAAAAACAATTAATTAGAATCCTTTAAAATGACTTTTAAAACATGGATGATGAGAAAACGTAAAAATTGTTTTTATACATTTGTTGTGGACCATATACACCTGTGTGTGTTATAAATAAGCAAGACATTTCTGCTTGCTCTGTTCAGGAAGAACTCAGCTGAGCAAAGTTGTTAAAGATCATATGGAAGAAAATTTATGCCAATAACATTTTGGTCTAATGAAGAAGTCTATTAAGATGTAAAATGGTAGAATGTTGTAAAATGCTAGTTGAAATTGCTGTACATTCTGCATCCTCTTGGGAGATAGATTTCCAGGGATCTCTTGTATTTCTGCCATCTATAAGCCTACCTTTAGAAGGTATACTCTGTTCCTCTGGAGTAGAGGGGAGTTTCGTTCATTGCTCAGAATAATGAAGATTATATCTCTCTTTGGGGCAAAGGTTGGTTGAGTAGGTTTGTCTTTATACAATTCATATTTTCTAACTTTAAGGCTCCTCAGCTGTGATGCAAACCCCATTGTATGTACTTTATCCATTCAAGCCCATCCTCATGTTGCCTCCAGGGAATCTGCAGAGCAAGGGAAACTGATGTGGCCATGAAGCACACTCTGCTTGCTGTGCAGTGAGTAAACGTTCTTTGTCTCTGACCCAGGAATCTCCTGTCTTTTGCCATCTATGAAACTGCAGCATGCTGATTTGTTAGCTTGTTAAGTAGTACAAAATCTCAGACCCTTTGCAGTTCTTAACATATCAGTCTTTCCAATTTTGGCTTTTTTTTTTTTTCTTGCACAGTTCATCATTTCGGTCTCTGTTCATCTCATCCCTTTCTTCCTCCTTATATTCTGCATCACCTTATTTCTCATTATTCCTTGTTTATTCAAACTAATCTCGTCCTCTATATGTGAAAATATCACTTAGTACAGAACTTGGCTCATGATATATATCTGTTAAATGAACCAGTACATTTATAAGTTTCTATTTCTGAAGAGCATTTCTCACTTGGCTTATCATTGACAACTTGAATTAGATGTGCATAATGTTAATTCAATTTTGAGTTTCAGTTGTTAATTTCCCTTTAAATTGTAGGATGTTGAATTGATCATAGGAATTCTATGAACTATATTTTTCAAATGTTTGCTGCACTATTTTCTTCTTTCTAGGGGATTTTTTTTCTCTCTTTCTCTCTCTTCCTTTTGATGTACAGGGCCATTTAAGTCCTACATGCATTTCTGGAAAACTAAAACCCCAAATCTAAGCCTGTTGAACCTCTTGTCACACAAGTATTTGAAAGAATGATACTTAAGGGAAATAGAAAATGACACTTTTTCCCTCGTCTTTTGAAGACGAAATGATCCACCCCCCTTCAATTCTACCAAAAGAGATCCCCAGCTCATTTTCCTTAGCAAGAGCTTTAAAGTGTAAAAAACTCATCAAACATCTTTTCCTCTGAGACAATGTCATCTGAGTTCAAAGGATGTACACAGCTCTGCAAAACTGCTGTCTTGTTTCAGTGATAAGGCCTTGGCTTTCATTTTATATTTGATTCCAAGAAAATCAAATCTGTTTTTATGTACACTATGACTATAACTAAATCAGGAAATTAGTAAGAAATAATCTATTTCCACAGACATTGGGGGGAGGAGTTTTCCAGTTTTTTTTACAAAAATCCTAAAATGACTCTTCAGTGAGGTTACATTTTCACTCTCAAGATATACTCAGTTATTAAAACTAAATATATATATATTTATCCTTCCACACAGTGGACAAAACCTATACTGTTACTCTTAAGAAACAATACTGTCTTCTTCCATGAGGTTAACTCTTTGGAAAACCTTTACTGGCTAACTAGAAGATTGAGGATAATGCTTTGTTTGCTTATTTTCTCCTAAATATGGTCAAAACTTCTGCACCATGATGATGATTATTTTTTAAATAAACATTTTAATGTTTATTCAGTGACTTAACTGAATCAGCTTCTGGACACGGGGCACTGAAAATCTAAATAAAAAAAATCCTAGGACATGCGATTTGATCACAGCATATTCAGATCCATTTAATAGAGACAGAGTAGGGAGTTCTTGTCGCCTTGTCGCGGATCAGCAGTTAACGAATCCGGCTAGCATCCCTGAGTGTGCAGGTTTGATCCCTGGCCTTGTTCAGTGTGTTGGGGATCCAACATTGCCACAAACTGTGGTGTGGGTCAAGAGACATGGATCGGATCCAGGGTTTCTGTGGCTGTGGCATAGGCCAACAGCTTTAGCTCTGATTTAACCCTAGCCTGGGGTCAAAAAAAAACAGAGACAGAGTAATACTCATTATAATGCTTGAGCTATATTAGGTTAACTTAATTAAAAAATAATTTCAGACATTATGAAATAAACTTACCTCAATAATCAAAATATGAAGAATTAATAACCTCACTAATATTTGGTTATAAACATTCACTTGTGAAAATTGGGCAAAATAAAGATGTAGTTGTAAATATTTTGTCTCCTCAAGTTCATATATCATGGATAAATTAAAAATACTAGGACGATCTAAAATATATGAGTTAAAATAGTCACCAAAATGACATATTTGGAGTAACTTTGTTTTAGGTGAAAGATTCTATCATTTTTAACCTCAAATATCAAATCAAATATTTAGAAATTTTATGGAGTATATGCGCTGATCAAAAAGAAGTGGATACTACACCTTGATTTCTCAAGAAAGTTCCCCTACCCCAACAAACTTCATAAAACCTTTTTAGCATCTGTTGGGGCATGACCATGCCCAGAGCAAAGTGAAGAAAAAATTGAAAATTAACATGATTACTTTTGTTACTCTCATGCCTTTCAAACTCATTTATAGATTCTGATGAGTTTTGTGCACACTTTAATAAATGAATTAGGAGTTCCTGTCATGGCTCAGTGGTTAATGAATCTGACTAGTAACCATGAGGTTGCAGGTTCGATCCCTGGCCTCGCTCAGTGGATTAAGGATCCGGCATTGCCATGAGCTGTGGCGTAGGTGACAGACGTGGCTCGGATCCAGTGTTGCTGTGGCTGTGGCATAGGCTGGCATCTACAGCTCCGATTAGACCCCTAGCCTGGGAAACTCCATATGCCGCAGGAAGCGGCCCTAGAAAAGGCAAAAAGACAAAAAAAAATAAAAAATAAAATAAAATAAAATAAATGAATTAATACAAACAGTACTCAAAAGGTGAAGTAAAGTGTGAGAAAATATTACCAGAATCTGTCAGTGTTATCAGTGAGCTCCTCTACTGTTACCTGGTTATTATATTTTAGTTTGTAATAAGGAGAGTATTATTGGTAAACCATAAGCTATAGACTCAAGTTTAAATATTGAGCTATTTTAACATATTTTTTTTCAGTTCAGTCCTAATTATAATAGATTAATTATATGGATAGAATTACTTCATTGTAGATTTTTAATAAATATTTCTTGAGCATTTATGACATGTTAGGAACATTCTGTTTTGTGTATTACTTCATCCCCATTAATCTTCCAGTTCCTTGAAAGTGCTAAATTTTCTCTTTCTAATGGCATTGTTCTAGCTGTCTGCTCTGCTTCAGAGGCCCTGCACCCCATCCTCATGCCTACTTTCTGTTGTTCCCATAGCTAGTTTCTCCTGACCTCAGCTTGAAATGCCATCTCTCTGTTGACCTCATCCTGTTCCACATTTCTAAATCTTGGCCTCCTATTTCTTTTTTGTTGTACTGATTTTTAAAAAATTCTATTTATTCATTTTACCTTCTTCAAGAATATGAGCTCCGTTTCTTCGAACAGGATTTTATGTAGCTTACTATGTACTTCCAAGCACTTGCTTCAGGGCCTGGTACATACTTAATGGCTAATAAATAATGATTGAATTACTTGCAGTTTTGCAGTATTCAAATAAGATAATATACGTTAACTCAGTTTATAAATAGTAAAAAAAACCTGTAGAATATTAGTTTGATCCATTTCAATAAATACTTATTGAGTACTTCATGTTGAGTTTCAGAACACCTGTATGCTCATGACAGGTTAAAAATGCTGGCTGTTTTCCTTCTATATAAGTCAGGATTAATTCAGTTGCATATTTTTTAAAAAGATGTAGTGGCAGTGGTTGGACACATAAGGGTTAATTTAATCTAGAAGTAAGGGGTTGCTGGCACTGATTCAGTAGCTCAAGATGGTCAAGGTCTAGATACCTGTGACACTTTTAGCTTTGCCATTATAGTCTTAAGATGGTTGTCTTAGCTTCTGCCTTCATGTCTGAGTTCCATGAAGCACAAGACAGATGACCAAAAATGTGCTCTTCCAAATGTTCCATGTAACAATTATGCTTATACGTTGTTGGCCACTACTGGCCAGAAAAATAAATTTATAACTGTAATCTTTTAGCTGAACACACATAGACAACCAAAAAGAAAATTACTGTTCTCTTTCTTAGGAAGAAAGGGAAAATGGTCATTGGATAAACTTGTTTTTGATCTTTAAAATCAGAGTTAAGCTAAAGAGCATTTGAGATGATGAATATGATTGCTTTTAGTTTTTTCTGTACAGGTCGCACGATTTAGCAAGATTCAGAATCTAGCAAGATACCCTATCTTTAGAAATTAAGTTTTTAGTACATAATTAATGAAAAAAATTTCTCTTTCTCTAGTGTGTGTGTCTGTGTGTCTGTGTCTATATATATAGAGAGAGACATGCATACATGCACATGTTAAGAAATCAAAAGAAGGCCAGGATCCAGTTTGAGAATAGGTTATCTTAGATGTTCACCTTATATTCTTAAAGGGGAGCCATCAAATGTTTATTATATGGTCTGTAGATATGTTGTAACTACTTTTATTATTCCATTTAGATCAGGGAAATATTTCTTGAGATATTGGCCAATACAGGGCATTGTCATACAGTAAGAAAATGCTGCCCATGTGGGAAATCATAACTGGGTTCTTCTCCAGTTTTTAGAATTGCATGTAGTCATTTTTCAGAGATAGTAGACATTCTGCTGTCCAAACTCAAAGTTCTTATGTCTCTCTCAACTCTTATTATGTGCAAAACTTTCCTAAGTTGCCTTTACTGACTGATTGATGTCTTCACCTCCTCTCCTTGTTTTATTTACCTGTGGACTAAAATCCCTTTAAGTCAAGATGAATAGAATCAAATAATAATAAATAATCCAAACAATAATAAATCATGCAGAACCGAGGATTGTATTGTTATGAGGTTAATGAAATGACAGGGACTGTCCTGTCATCCAGCCAGCTGGAAATCCATTTACCTTCAGAGTGCAGTTCATGTCTGTTTCATCCATGGTTTGGTGCCACCTTGTGGAACTTGTTTATTTTAAATATAGGTGAGAACCATTCTTAGTTTCCTGGCTGCCTGAAAGTTTTTGCATGGAGACTGTAAATTCAGAAATCTCAGTTACATGGTTCTGTAGTTAGTTGAAGGCTACCTTAGTTCTGTCAGACAAATCAGGTGAGATTTGGGCAGAAAATTACTGGAAAGGTAGAAGGTATTCTGTCTCCTTAGTCTCCTTTCTGCCTACCCTCCTGAAAAGATTTTTAAAAACCCACTTTCTTATGAAAGGTTGAATATTGGAGGACCAATAGCACTCTTTTTATCTCTGATTCTGATTTATTATAAGCTCTTACTGTATTTAAAATACATTTCTTAGTTTCTGGCATACAGCTTATTTGAGATCACATTTCAGGTCATTTATTTGATTTGCCCCAAAAACAGTGAACAGATCCGAAAAGCAGGGATGGTATAGAAAATGTTCAAATAGTAGTAAGGCATAGATATTGACTAGATGACTATTGCCCATAAATATCAGATATAGCCTTGGATCCATGCTGGCTGGATGCCAGCCATACCCAAAGACAGTGCTCCGAGTTCATACTGACAAAACAATATATAAGACCAACACCTTGCTCTTTAAGTTCTTTTCTTGAATTACAGTGTTACGTGAGTTAAGGAGACTCTGATCTGCATAGTCCCAGAATACTGACAACTACATGATAAAAAGTTGTAACCAAGAGACTTCAAATTGTATAACAGATTACAGTTAACTAAAAGACTTCTTGATTTATTTTTCTTTGTTTTATGTTTTTATATATAATTTTACTAACCAATGTTGTGAGACTAGTGTCGTCTCTCTCTCTCCCATTTTTCAATAGTGTGCCTACTATACTGCAAACTAAGTAGGCCTTGGCTGACCCATATGACAATAGTATTCCAAGTTTTAAACAACCGCATTATAGGTGGATCTTTAAAATTCAAAGTTGATGACCTCATTTATTTCAGAAGTAAGAGTCCGTTTCACCTGCATTGAAAGATTGGTATCCTTAACCATGCACATAATAATATGAACATTGACCATGCATGTAATAATATGAATGACCTTAGTTTGTCCTTCCCTAACATGTGATTGAGACTGCAAGAGCCATGCCTTGAGATGAAGTCCACATTTCAGAGGACTTGGCGGAAGGTTCCTGCCCCGGTTCTCTTCCAGCAGTGCTCCTCCCCACATGTGAAGAATATGAGGACTGGGGGCTTTTGCCCATCTTGAATCAGTCTCTCTGATCCCCTATATATAGGTACCAAAACTTTGGGAACTTTCTGCCCAAAGAGCTCTGAGCCTGTCTCCAGACCTTGTGAAAGCTTCTTCTCTGTTTTCATTTTTCTAAGGGTAGGCCAAACTGCCAGCTTTATGCATCACTAACCCTAAGCCTTGGCTGAGGAAAAAACTGTTTTAAGGAAGGATTTAGAAGTAGCCAGACATACATACAAATGAAGTTTCTTCAGCTGTGGGCCAGAGTCTGGAGTGGGAAGAGAGGGTAGGGCTCAAACTGAAGACCAAGGTCAAGGTGTTGGATTCCCTGCACCCTATTTCTGGGTGGACTCCAAGAACATAGAATCTGGTTTTCCGGGTCATTATAAATGAATATATTTCAAGGTAGAAAGATAAAACTAAGTTTTATTTACTAACTTATTTACAGTATATTTTACAACTTTGAAATATTTGGTTGCTATTTGTCATCCTGCCCTGAGCTCTGTAAATATTAGGAGGCAGTAGAGAAAACCAGTGTTATTTTAGTGCTGGAGCACTATGTGGTCAAGGTGGTTTTTCAGTGGAGGGTTTTAGAAATATAAAGGCTTGTGCACTAGAGTTGAAAGACATGGGAGAATGTGTCCAGAATTTGAGTTGGGTTCAGAAATTAAGTTGTAAATGTGCCATGGAAACAGTTTCCATTATAATACTTTGCTAGATCTATGAAATCAGATATCCTTTTCTGGGTTTAGGCACAGAGAGGCAAATGAACTTTCATACATTTCCATACAACTCTTCATTTTCCCTCTTGCCATCTCTAGAATCTGCCAACTGCTGCCAGCATTTACTCATAAGTGCCTTGAGCTTTTTCAAAGAAAGAAGCTTGACTGAGGTAAGTTGGAAAATGGAGATTTGAATCATGGTAAATTTAAACAGGTGATTAGAATTAATGAATCATTTTGAAGCCACTCGATCAAATTCAATTCAAAGATAAAATGTACCAAACTAAGCTCGTTTTAATGCAGTCAGGAATCTAAAACTATTGAAAACGGATTGGGAGGGCAGTGTATGAAATGAAACATGGAAGTATTTCCTGAAAATAACCAGTAGTCAGTAACGTTTTTCTGTGTATAGGTTTTTCCATGGTGTGCTATAAAATATCTTTTTCTTAAATTGTAAACTCATCCTCAAGACAGAGAAGTCTTTGGTGGTTTCTTTAAAAGTCTTCAACATAAAGAAAAGTTGACTGGCTGCGTAAATAGAATTCTCAATCTCACTTTCCCCCTAGAGCTCAAATGACACAGAACATCCTGAGAGTTAACCAGCATTAAATGCAACAAGCAAGGTTTTAGAATTTGAACATTTTCCACTAACACATCTATGCAATTAGAGAAAGAGCAGGTGTTTTGCCTAACTCTGAGATGCTTCATAGTGTTCTATGATCTTTTATTAAAAAAAATCTAATGATGTTCTTCTTATTAGACAAGAAACTGATATTTACTGGATTTTATAACTTTATACAATTAGTGTTAGTATGATATACAATTTTTATGACACACAATTTTATCCTGTGTAATTTCATTCTTAAAGAAAGGTGTTGACTTATTAGGAGTATCAACTTGCTTTGATAAATGGCTCCAAAAAATCCCCCTTAAAATGGGGTCTTTCTGGAATTTCAAATGGGAGCCATTTTCATGTTCACATTATGCACTGTAATCATTTACAAATATTTCCTCTCTGTATGTAATTTCATATACCCCGAGTTATGTTAAGTATGGGTTTCATGGTTTTTATTTATTCTATTTGCATTTCATGCCACTGTATATTGAGGTCCTAAAAAACTTTTGATGCCACATTGGTAGGAATATAGTGTCTTAGTCAGGAAATGAAAGTGTTGTATGTGTAAATCAACTACTGCAAAGTGTATTAGCCATATTTAATAAAATTTTAAATGCAGAATCATTTTTTACCTTTGCATATTATCTGATTCATTACTTAAAATTAAATACAAAGAGAACTTTGAAATGCATACCTTACAGTCTTAACAAGTACTCAGTTCTTGATATAAATGCCAAAGAAAAAAAGCAAAAAATCTGATGAACCCTCTTGGTGGAATACTGAATTGTTGCTGAATAGAATTATAAATGCCATGGAGATAATGTTTCATCCTGAAGCAAAATAATTGTAGTGCCATTTACTTGCTATGTTATTTTTGGCTCAATAGTTATGCAGTATTGTTCTAGAAGTAATTTAGGAAGGTGGGACCATCATCTAACTGGCCAGTTTACTCTTGTGTTATAATGTCTTAGGTTAGAAATTGTCCAGGAAATAATATTTTTTTAATTATTGTATTCTTTTTTTTTCCCAGCAAATTATAAGACCATAAGTTTTCATTTTCCCCAGTGTCTTTTCTGCCGTGGTAATGGCTTGAGGACTTAAATCCTATGCTGTTATTGTGACTTCAAAGCCTTAAAAATGCAATTGAATGAGGCAGTTCATCTGTCATTATTCAAATATGAAGCAATTATGATGAAATAAAGATAAAACTCTATTGGGAAATAGTCCTGTCAGTTTTCACTTATATTTAATTCAAAACATAAAATGATACTTAGAATAGTAAGTTGAGGTAATAAAATTGAAGAATAAAAAAACATGGATTACTGATCTAAAACTGGGTCATTTGTGGAAGTTTCGGGGCATGTAAATAAAATATGTCACCAAGATCAAATGAGAGTTTGGTGCATGATAAAAACAAAACAAAAGCCATGCCCCTCCCCCCGCCAAAAAAAACCCCTACTAATCATTTAACTTGTCAAAACATACCTAAACAAGTGTTACCCACTAGAAGTTTGAAAATCCTTCAAGATCTTGGGTCTTTAGATCTTAAATGAAGTCATGTTAAAATAGAAAGAAATGAAAAACCAAATTTAATTCCTTAGTAAGGATTACAGATCTTGTTTCATTAAAAAATTTGGTAGTGATATAACTCAAGTCTAAGAACATGGTCCAAATGTCCACTCATTTTAAGTTAGAAAGACTGTTGGATCCTCTTTATATACAATGGGAAGTCCATCAGAATCCCAGATAAGAACCCGTTGGTTTTTGGTCAATGTATTCTGATCTCTAAGAGCCAGAAAAGTGAAAGGCAATTCTAAAAAGCTCATGGAAGGTAACCCCCAAAACTGTATTGGGTGACATAATCATTTCAGTACCTGCAACATTTTTTTTACACCTGGTGGCAATTGTGGCTTAGATCCTCAGTTGCTGTGGCTGTGGCATAGTCCAAGGTTGTGAAAGACCTGTATATTGGAAACTATAAAATATAATAAGTTTATGAAAGAAATGGAAGAAGACACAAAGTTCATGAAGTAGAATAATTCATGTTGCTAAAGTATTCATAATATGCAAAACAATGTATGGATTCAACACAATCCTTATCAAAATTACAATGATGTTTTTCATAGAAATAGAATGAACAATCGTAAAATTTCTATGGGACAACAAAAGACCTCAAATAGGAAAGCAATCTTGAGAAAGAAGAACAAAGCTGGAGGCATCAAGCACTCTTATTTCAAACTATGTTACGAAGCTATGGTAGTTAGAATGATATTAACATAAAAACACATAAATGAGTGGACCAGAACAGAAAGCCTAGAAATAAACCCATGCATACATATATCAGTTAGTTTACATCAGTGGTGCCAAAGAGTATTCAATGAGAAAAGAGCATCTCTTCAATAAATGGTGATGGGAAAATTGGACCCCCATATTCTAAAGAATGCAGCAGGACCACTATCTTATACCATACAGATGACCATTTAAAACATTGTTTACATTTACTTTGAAATTTTAGAAAAAGTACTTTTCTGAAAAGTATATAGCTGCTAAGAAGGAAGTAATACCCCAATTAAAGTAGACAAGTTACACCTGTGAGAATGTTGGGTAAAAGTTATGAGAAGGCATTGTTTCTTGAATTTCTAATATTAATTAGAATAATAATCTATTATAGGTTAGATAAAAATTTATGCATAGAGTGCAATTACTATCTTTCCACTAATTTCCTACCTGTGTGTTCATTTCAAAATTTGGGCTAGAAGGAAAAAACTGGTATATGTCTAAAGGCTGAGAGACTTTTGACCTAGAGAACTAAGGATCAGGGTGGTTGTGGTATTCAGAAAATATCTCCCTTTCTCCATAGGTTTCAAGAGGTAGGATTAGGTTAGTATCAAGTATTTTGAGTGGCAAAATGCTAGGATTATGTTCAAAGCCACTGTGAGAGCTTGAAACAGGTATGAAAGAATGAACCAAGCATTCACACAGGTGATACCACCTCTTCTTGGCTGGGGTGGAATCAAGTGCATGGAAAGAGTTGCTCACGCACTTCTTACAAGTCAATGAATAGATCTTGCTCTTCATGCTAAATCTCCCGTATTTGAAATGTGTGTAGCAGTTGAAGCCAGATAATCCTCTAAGGTGCTATTCAGTTTTCTAACAGTAGAGAAGCAGGTTTATGAGGACACTTGACCTGAAAACAGAAACATCAGCAAGGCCTATTTGTTATCTCCACTGAGAGGGTTGTGTATCAGTTGAGAATTGCAGAATCTTCACAGAAAGAGTATAGAAATAGGAAAAGTAACATTCAAAGAATGAGAACTTTAGAGTTCTGGTAATTGACCGTGCTGGTCCTGAGTTTCTGCATCTGTAAAATGTGCGGATTAGGATGGATGTAAGGGCCCAAGTGACCCCTAAACAAACCACAGATCCACAAAGAAGGTGACGTTGAAGACCTATATTCCTTAATTAAGTTCAATGTGAATATGTTTTCCTCCCTCCATTATGGGATGCTATTGTTGACTTCTAGATAAAGTTCATGGCTTATATTTTGTAAAAATAAATATTTGGAAATATTTATTTATTCATTTATTTATTTGCTTTTTAGGGCTGCATCTGCAGTATATGGAGGTTTCCAGGCTAGGGGTCGAGCTGGAACCATAGCCACTGGCCTGCACCACAGCCGCAGCAATGTAAGATCCAAGCCACATTTTCAACCTACAATTCTCACAGCACACTGGATCCTTAACCCACTGAACGAGGCTGGGGACTGAACCTGCATCCTCATGGATCCTAGTCAGATTTGTTTCCTCTACACCATGAAGGAAACTCCTGGAAATATTTATTTAAAAATAGTCCTCATCTTTAAGCACTGATCTGGGGACATGCTTGTGTCCTGAGAGAGGCATCTGGAAAGTGAGGAGTAATTGGGGTCAACCTTGTCACATTCTTTCTGGGTCCTAAGCTCATTCAGTAAAATATAAAATATATTTAAAAACTCTGGTGACTCAGAGGGTCAAGGATCTGGGTTGTCACTGCAGTGGCTAGAGTTGCTGCTCTGTTATGGGTTCAATCCCTGGCCCTGGAAATTCCAAACATGTGGGCAAGGCCACAAAAAAAAAAAAAAAAAAAATCTAAAGCAATTTCTAATGATAGCATTATTAAACTACTCTCTTATAGTTATACATTTTTTATTCCAGTTTTCTATCTTTGTAAGTAATACTTAGATAAGCTTACCTGAAGATAATGTTTTTTGAATACATCTGAAATCAGTTGTTATCCCCATTTGGCAAATGGGTAAATTAAGGTGCAGAAAAAATAAGTAACTTGCCCATGATCATATACTCGTAACTGACAGTTGAAAATGGAGCCCAATGGTCTGACTCTAAAATAACATGTTTAACTGCTACATAATATAGGCTGTCAACACTTCATTTTAAACTTTTGGGTCTACTTGCAATTTAGAATTGAGAATTTTTCTGAGTTTACAAAGTAATATAATACATACATCATATAATGCATAATACTTTCAGTAGAGCCTAGGACAGTATCATTGGAGTGCTTTAATATAACTGTAGCCAAATATATGTATATTTACACTAAGTGTAGTAAATAAAAGCAATATATAGGCTTATGTAAATTCACATCAAATGAGTTCATACCAGATCAAGTTTTGGCATCAAGTGAGTTAATATTCTTAATTAGGAAGTTTGAGTCCCCTTCCAACCCTACTTTTAAGCAGAGCTTTTAAGCAACATCCTTATTGGGAGTAGAGGGGTAAGAATGTTACGTTTTTTTCTTAATGTTTAAATTCTTACTCTTTTATTTTTCCACCAGCAGTGTAAAACATTGCGAATTGTCTGTTCTAATTATCTTTTTGTGCCTAACAAATTACCCCAAAATTTAGAGGCTAAAATTAATACACCTCATGAATGTTTGGTCCAAAATTTGAAAGAGCTTCTATTTTTTGTGACATCAACTGAGGACACAGTTCTATTCCTTGGCAAATGAACTGGTGTAGCGGAGCCAGATTTTAATGAGTTTTAAAATTCTTCCTTGGTAGATATCATAAAGAACATTATTAAAATATAGAAACAAAAAAACGTAAGCATTTTAACAAAGTTGAAATTTTCCAGTGAAAATGCTGTCTGTAATAATATACTTTTTCATTGACACACTCTAAATAATATGTAAAATACTGACACCTAATGTTAACTCTATGTATTATAATTTCAGAAAAGTTTTTCAGTATCTTAAAATAGAATTTAGAAAGCTATCAAAAATTAATATTAAAAATCATTAGTTTTTCTCAATAAAATTATTTGATTGGCGTGCTAAAAAGTAAAGGCAGAAAAAGCAATCATTCACATTTAAAGCTTAAAATAAAAGTCATGGATACACAACTGAATTGAAGATGGGTGGCGTGAATATGCTAATGATAACACCTCAACAAACCAATGTTTTAAAGTAAAGGTTGGTAAACATTTTCTATAAAGGACCAGAGAGTAAATATTTTAGGCTTCGTGGATGGTAACATCTCTGTCACAAATACACAACTCTGACCTGGAGAGTGAAAGAAGCCACAGAGAGCACATGAACAAATGAATATGACTGAGCTCCACCCCCCTAAAAAAAGTTGGTAATAAAATTTGAATTTTATATAATTATCATGTGTCATGAAATATTATTCTGTAATGAAAAATTTTAGCCATTTGAAAATGTAAAAAACTTTGCTAGCTTACAGGCTGAACGAGAAGAGATGTTGGACTACATTTGGCTGGCCCATAGGCCATAGTTTGCTGACCCTGTTATAATGAGCTGTAGTTGAATGATCAGTGTATGACAATTTAGAGAAACACTTTTCTCCCTTAAAAACATTAAATAAAAACATTATTTATATAATGAACTGTAGCTGAATGATCAGTGTATGACAATTTAGAGAAACACTCTTCTCCCTTAAAAGCATTAAATAAAAGGAACATTCAAAGATCAAATACATGTTTCAGTTCATAAAGATAACTACTCACCTAGATTGATGTTGCCCTATGGGCTGTTATATAATCACTGGATTAGCCATAGGAACATTCAAACTAACTTTTAAAACTACATTCATAAATTAATTTTTTCATTATTTCGTCAAACTATATAACAGTCAAACTGGAAAAAAAAACTTAGAAAACTTCAAAAAAAGTTTTTGAACTTTTAAATAGGAAATCTTGCCTTATATGTGTTTCTCAGAATATCTAAACTTATTTCCACATGAAGCCCTTTTGAAGCACGTTCAGAAAGCTCTATCCCTGTGCTGTGTTCCCTGTGTCTCATCGTCCACGTCTTGGTTAATCACTTCCTCAATGGAGGCCTTTCCTGACCAGGTGAAAATTTCTCCAGGTCAGTCTTCCAAGGTGCATGTTGCCCTTTTTCTCTACAACTCTTACAAAAACTCAACTCCTTTAATATTTGCAAGGTGTTTTTATTATAGCTTTCTCCCCAAGACTCTGATCTTTCTGCAGCTGGCATGGCTGTGCCTTTTTTGCTCATCTTTGAGCATGGCATGGGGAAGTGTCTGTAGCCAGGGCTCAGTTAGTATAGGCAAACTTTGGTTCCATTCTAGATTACAGCAATAAGGTTAATATTACAATAAAGCAAGTTATATAAATTTATTGGTTTCCCAGTGCATATAAAAGTTATGTTTCTACTATAGTGTAGCCTAGTAAGTCTGCAGTATCGTTATGCCCCCCCAAATACATATTTTAATTTAAAAGTGTTTATTGCTAAAAATTGCTAACCATCACCTGACCCTTCAGTGAGTCATAGTAGTAACATCATGAATCACTGGTCATATCCATGAGGATGCAGGTTTGACCCCTGGCCTTACTCAGTGGGTTAGGGATCCAGCATTGTGAGCTGTGGTGTAGGTCACAGATGCAGCTTGGATCCCACATTGCTATTGCTGTGGCCCGCAGCGGGATCTCCAATTCTTCAACCCCTAGCCTAGCCTGGGAATTCCCATATACCATGAATGAGGCACTAAAAAGCAAAAAATAAAAATAAAGAAGGAAGACTCACTGGTCAAAGATCACCATAACAAATACAATAACGATGAAATGTTTCGAAGTATTATGAGATTGCCAAAATGTAATCAGACACAAAATGAGCAAAAACTATTGGAAAAACAGTACCAATAGATTTGTTCAAAGCAGGGTTGCCACCAAATTTCATTTTGTGGGGGGGAAAAATTGCAGTATTTGCTAAGCACAATGAAGTGAAGTGCAATAAAATAAGGTATGCCTGTATTTCTGAAGGATGAGTGTGTGAATCAGATGAAATCATTGTCTTTGGTTGAAGTGCATCTTCTTTTAGGTTGATGGAGTCTGGAAAACTTAATGTAATTAAGACTACAGTAAGAAATAAAAAGATGACAGTTGAAAAGGTATAAGGTAGGGGAGTGGCAAGATTACTTTGAGACAGAAAATAAATCATGGATATTATTGCCTGTGGCAAAGGCCTTGTGATAGAACCTCAGAATTTAAAAATGCTTCCTTGTGTATTTTTCTGAGAGGTGAATGGAGTAGTTATTTTATCTGATTTTACATCTGAAGAAATGACATGCAAAGTTGGTATTTTATAAGTTTACTGTGCATTATATTATATGTCCATGAAAAGTGAGGGCGGTGAGCAATTAAACCAAATTAACAGTGTGCTTCAAGAGAGAGAATATTGCATGTTGATAAAATAAGTGAGCTCTAGAGACAGACTGCCAGATTTGTATCCCAACTCTACCATTTTCTGGTTGTTGGATCTTAGACACATTACTTAACCTCTTCTGCTTTATCTTTAATATGAACAAAATAATAGTATTTATCTCATTGGTTGTAATAGGGCTTAAATAAAGAGGTTTTGGACAATGCCTGGCACATATTAAGCAGTTAACTTTGGCCTTCATTGAGCTATTATTTATCATGTTATCCATTAGATTCCTATTACATAAAACAGTGAAACCTGTTATAAAACACTTGAGGTTTTTAACTTCTAAGAACTCAACTTAAATGAATAAGAAAGAAAAAAGTAATTGGACAATAGCTTATTTTCACTAATGGAATTCTCATTTTTTCAAATATTTTCCATATCTCAGAGATTGATCACTTGTTGTACAAGGATTTATTCATTCATTTATTTAATGTGTTAAGCCTGATGTTAAAGATATTCCCAAGTGAAAAACTTCTCAAGTGGAAAATACTCAATTTGGACTAGAAGGAGAATCTTCTAGGCAAAATAAAGTTTATTGGTTGGAGAAAGTTAATTGAAATTAACTAAAGAGATAAAGGTGAAAGAGTAGTATTCCATGGTATGAATGTACCAAAATTTGTTTAACTTTCATCCATTAAAGACATTTGAGTTGTTTTCACTTTTTATATATTATGAATAAAGTTGTTATATATATATATATATATATATATATATTTTTTTTTTTTGTCTTTCGTCTTTGTTGTTGTTGTTGTTGTTATTGTTGCTATTTCTTGGGCCGCTCCCGCGGCATATGGAGGTTCCCAGGCTAGGGGTCTAATCGGAGCTGTAGCCACCGGCCTACGCCAGAGCCACAGCAATGCGGGATCCGAGCCGCGTCTGCAACCTACACCACAGCTCACGGCAACGCCGGATCGTTAACCCACTGAGCAAGGGCAGGGATCGAACCCGCAACCTCATGGTTCCTGGTCGGATTCGTTAACCACTGCGCCACGACGGGAACTCCTGTTATATATATTTTTGTCCATATCTTTGCATTAACATAAATTTTAATTTTTCTGGTATAAATTCCCCAAAGTCCCATTACTGGGTTGTATTATAAGAACGTTTTTGGTTTTGGAAGAAACTGTTAAACTATTTTTCATAATAGATGTACCATTTTACATTCTAACCAGCAATGTATAGTTGTTTTTCAGCATCCTCACCAGCATTTGATATTATCTCTATTTTTTACTTTAGCTATTCTGTACATGTTTTTGCATTAACATAGGTTACACAGCTTAGGCGTTCAATACATAGTGTATTTTATACAAATACCTGTATTTGCAGAGTTCTGTATTAAGAGATGATTCACTACTAAATTTCTAAAAATTGTAAATGAAGTGAATTGAAATTTATGACAAATGTTTCAAAAGAAAAGAAGCATAGCCACAGCAATGCTGGATCCTTAACCCACTGAGCAAGACCAGGGATCGAACCCACATCCTCATGGATATTAGTCAGCAAAACTCATCATATCTATCTGCCAAACCCAAATTCAAAAAGACTTTCAACTCATTCCAACACAAAGGCAATTATGTACTTTCTTGTACTGGAGAGTCCTCCAACAACATCATGCTAACCAGTTTTCATCAACTGAATAAAGTTGGGAAATGTAAAATCAAGGAAAGATTTTTGGAGCAAAATGACATTTAGAGCAAAAAGTCAGTGAAGAAATAATGTTCAATATTCCATGGAATTTTCTGATCTAGAAGTCTGGGAATTAAGTGAGATTTCAGAGAGAAAAAGAAAAGAAGCAATATGCTTTATCAGTCCTTTAATCCATTCCTCCTTTCTTTTTTTTCCTATGTTATTCTTTTCTGTCTTTATTCATTTTTTCTGTGTAATGAAACTATTCATATAATTTTAAAATATTCACTAAGCTATAAATAACTAAATGCAATATGAGTTGAATGAACAGAGGACTATGAAGATTATTTTTTTATGATATAGTTTTACTGTAACTCCAAGTTTCCTTACTAGAAATGTCTTTAAATATTACTTTATATTTGATAAGAATGACTGGATTAAGTATTGTCCTTAGATAACTTCTGTCTTTCTCTTAGCACACACAATATATATACACTAACTCGATTTAATCTTTTTCATAAAATGTATATTATTCAAAGTTTTCAGGATGTACCTAGTTTGAAGAGATAAATATGTCTCACTGTGATTCTTCCTTGAGTTTCTGATATTCAGAATAAAAACACTTCTATTTCTGCACTAGCTGTATGATGTTGTACATTATCATTCCATATCTCTCCTCTTGTTCAGATTATGTATGTTAAACACAGAGAGGGAAGAGCAGGTTTCTATTTATATGACACCATTCCTCCTCAGCTTGCTCAAGCCTGGATTACAGTATGTTGTCTAGCTTCTCCAGAAATACTCCTTTTTCGTTTACAATAATAAAAATTCAATTTTTTTTTGTCCACATGTTTAAAATGTTTTAAAGCTGCCATTCAGTAACAGCCTTAGTTTAGTTACACACAAACTGTTTGAATGCCATCACTTCTTAAGTTACAGCTTTCTTCCTAATTATGAGCCATACATTATTGTCTATATCATCTATGGAATAAACAGCTTTTGTGCTTGCCAAAAGAATATCTGGAGGTGTTCTTATTTACATTTTATGTTGAAAATATAAATAAAAACAAAAACACGGTTTATTGCATGTTATAATTAATAAAGCCACAGCAATCAAACATTACCTGTTTTTTACCCAATTAATAGCATCTCTTTAAACTGTTAATTTTTGAAAAAGAAGAGTGTGTCCTTCTAATGAGAAGGAAAAAAGACATTTAGTATAAATTTCGTTGAAATTTTGGACTCCTATATGTACATGAAAGAATAGTGGCATATCTTAAAATGTATTGAGAATTTAGGATTTTCTTAATATTAAATTGAAGCATAGAGGCATACCTGCAATTGTGTAATCATAGCAAAGCAAACATAGTACTGGTGTTCAGCAGAAAAGAAGGAAACACTGGGGGAGGGAAGAATTGGGAGGGTGGGAATAACACATACACACTACTGTATAAAATAGATGATTAATGAGAACCTGGTACACAGCACAGAAAATCTACTCAATAGTCTGTAATAACCTGTATGGGAAAAGACAATGGACCTGTGTATATGTATGACATACACTTTGCTGTACACCTGAAACTAACACAACAATGGAAATCAGCTATACGTCAATAAAATTAAATTAAAAAAATACATTAGCATAAGTATTAGCCTTCTGACAAACATTGCTAGTTTTAAATCACTTTCACTTGTCTTCATCTCTTTCAGTGAATGAGATTCTGATTTTCTAGAAGCCAATTTTAATTCATATCTTAGGCAACCTGTCCATATGCTGATGGTTACAGTGGACAGAAATTAATTTTTCATGGTTAAGCATAACTAGTGAAATGCTCTTGTTTAGATGTAAAATAATAAGAAACATGCTTTAGTAGTTTAAAATAGCTTTGTTTCATCAATGGCAATTCATCAATTTTTAGTTTTTAAATCTCATGATTCTTATTGACTTATTTCTATGTATTACACAATGTGTTATGTTTTGCTTTTAATTATTTTATCAAAGTAACTCATGTAGATACTTAATAGTTATGTAGAACTTCCAGCGCTAGTAATGTTTGCCCCGTACTATTTAAATGCTTCTTGTACTAAAGTACTTAATCTATAAGATAACCCTATGAGGTAGTACTGTTGTTATCTAATTTTATAAAAGGGAAATGAAGGCATTGAGCATTTATGCCACAAGATTACATAACTAGTAGGTGGTAGGCCCAATATATGAACCCTCTCTCTTGGATTCAGAGTCTATGAAATTCTTTTGTTTTTAAAAATTTTTAGGGTCACACCCATGGCATATGGAAGTTCCCAGGCTAGGGGTTTGAATTGGAGTTGCAGCTGCCCTCCTACACCACAGCTGCAGCAATGCTAGATCCAAGCCACATCTGTTACCTCTATCACAGCTCATGGCAATGTCAGGTCCTTAACCCACTGATCGAGGCCAGAGATGGAACCCACATCCTCGTGGATACTAGTCAGGTTCTTAATCCACCGAGCCACAATGGGAACTCCCAGTGACATTAGTTCTTAACAATGTATTTATTTGCATGCTTCAACTTTTATCCTAAAACTATAATCCTCTGACCCATCCACACTCACCTTTAATTCCTGCCAACCAAAAGGTGACAGCTCTAAACTGTTTTACATATTTTTGATTTTATTTATTACTTTTAAAGAAATTATTAGTATTTTTTACAGCTGTACCCACAGCATGTGGAAGTTTCAGGGCTAGGGGTGAAATTGGAGCTGCAGCTGCCGGCCTACACCACACCCACAGCAGTGCAGGAGCCCAGCTGGGTTTGCAACCTATATAGTTCACAGCAATGCCAGATCCCTAACCTCCTGAGCAAGGCCAGGGATCAAACCCAGGTGCTCATAGATACTTATCAGGTTCATTAACCACTGAGCCACGAGGGGACCTCCACTAATCGTATTCTTAACCCACTGAGCCACAATAGGAACTCCATAAATGTTTTTACTTACATTTAGTTCCATATTTTTAAATAATATGAATTTATAACTATTCCTTTATCTTCAAATTTGCAACATTATCTTTTTCCAACTGTGGAAATTGAAGATTTAATTATTATAGATTTCCTCTTACCCATGGCCCACAGACTTATACACGCAAATATACTTTCTCTTCCCTCATCCTCTGAATATAGTGGAATCATGATTTAGATTATATCAGTATTCATTGTTTGCATGTTTGTGACTACACAAATATTATTTACAGCTGGTGTTGTGTGCATATGAAATAATCCAGACATATGTTAAAATATATTGAGAACATGGCATTTTTGTAGTATTAAACTGAGAAAAAGAGGGCATATCTTCTACACCACATGGTTTACTCTGATAATGTTTCTTATATTGTAAAATCTTATTTTTTAGAGTTAATAATTGCCTTCTTTTATATTTGCTCAATATTGTCTTTGCACTAATTTGGATTTTCAAATTAGTTCTAACAGAACTTAAACTCTTCTCAGAATAGTGAAATATGTGAGGCATACCCCCTGCCTGCTCCCCCACCCTCACCCCCAAATCCCGAGCAAGCCCTCTGAGCTTTTATTCTGGTCTAGAGTGGTTCTGCTCTAGGAACATGTTGTCATGAGAACTCTTTTCATGCTCCTTTTGGGAATCCCATTCCGTGTGTGTGTGTGTGTGTCTCAGTCTTTTCCAGTAGACTCTGAGAAGCAGTACATGGAAAGAAAACATTTTAGGACCTTGTTCAACTGAAAACATCTTTATTCTATCTTCATATTTACTCACTGGTTTGGTTTGCAATCAATTTCTTAATTGGAAATAATTTTCCATCCAAATATCAGAAGTATTCTCCATTGTTCCCTATCTTTTAGATTTGGTAGAAAGAATTTCTGTGTCATGATTGCTGATATTTTTAATGTAACAGTTTTTTCTGTAATAGTTTTTAGAAACTTCTTTATATTCCCAGTGTCTTACGTTTTTCCCATAATGTGATTTACATTTAAAAAAACAAAAATATTTTATTTATTTATTATTTTTAAATTAATTATTTATTTTAAATTACTCAAATGAATTTATCACATCTGTAGTTGTATAATGATCATAGCAATCTGATTTCACAGGAGTTCCATAAAAATATGGAATGCTTCACGAATTTGCATGTCATCCTTGCACAAGGGCCATGCTAATCTTCTCTGTATCGTTCCAATTTTAGTATATGTGCTGCCGAAGCGAGCACACACAAAAATATTTAGTATTTATTGAGTTTCTTCTTTCTGAAAGCACATCTTTATTTTGGGAAAAGTTCTTGAGAGTTTTCTTTTTTGATAATTTTTATCCTTTCTATTTTCTCTGCTCTCTTATTTTACAACCACTGTTAGAAGGTTGTTGACCTCTAGTATTAATCCTTTAATTATCTAACCTATTTGTTCTACTTTTGAGATGGTTCCTCAATTTTATATTCCAAAATTCCTTTGAATTTCTTCTTTTTTTAATTTTCAAGAGCTTTTCTTCTTACAAACTTGTAATTGTATAATTTTCTTGTTGAAAGTTTTTTTTCTCTTTGAAGCTTTTAATTATACCTTTTTGTCCTCTTCTTTTTCCATTTTATTACTTGTTTTCTATTCTTTCAAATTCTGTCCAGAATTTTAAATATTATTTTTGAATGTCCGGTGATATTTCATGTCCATTCATTTAAACCTGGAACTCTAAACACCAGGTGCAAACATTTTATGCAGGGGCAGAAGATTTTGATTGGTAGGTGGCACCATACCACAACAAGAATCTTGTAAGGTTTTGTAGTTCATGTCAATTGGACTAGACAGTTTTCCCAGAGAGAGCTCTATAATCATATTCCTAGGGTAGGCTGGAGAAGAAGTGAACATGACCCTGGCTGCAATACATAATTTCTTGAGAGCCTGGTGGGGAAGGGAATAAGTGCTTTCACCATTTAAAATGCAAAATTTTGCTAAGTATTCAACGTGTAGTCAAATGACATCTCCTCAGCTGTCCTCATGCCCCTAAGTCTAGTACTACACCAATTCATCCTCTCTAGAAAGTGAACTCTTGTCTTTGTGGGTGTGGGAAAGGTATAGTATTCCAGTTGCACAGGCTGTGGAAGGGATCATGGCCCAGCTGTGACTTACATAGACTTTCAGTCATTTATTTCTCATCCCTCTCTGCCTCCTGGTCTTTAGTGATAATGGCTGTCTCCAGTTCCTCAATGTTTCAGTGGTTCTTTGACCTGAATTAGAGTAGTACTCTTTGATAGCCTCCTTTTTCACATTGTCAGTTGTACTTCAGTTTTCTTCATCCTAATAAGTTAGTTTACTTTACAGTTTTGAAAAAGTGTTTTGACATCTTCCATGAATCTTACCCCTTATCATTTTGGGGGTATTTCTGTGTTTATGCCACAGTTATTCATTTACTATCATTTTTTGTAAGATAGATGACTAATATTACCTGGAAATATAGATTAGTATACAGTAATTTTGCTCCCCTAAAATGATAATGTTACCCAACTTTCCCAGAGAAGTTAATTTAAAACATTTAGTTTTCTTTTTGTCTTATTTTATTTTTACTTTTTTTGGCACAATATACATTGAAATCTTGGAAGAAGATGAAATTTTCTGATAGATAGGTAATCACACAGGTACTAGATATTGAACTGCACAGAAGTGCATGAGATAATCACAACAAATGTACTAGCTTTGGTTGCATTGAAAGCCATTCAGAGGAATTGTTTTCTAATTTTTAATATGCTTTTCTTCAATCCTGCTAAGTATTATCTTGAAAGAAACACATAAGAAAAGAAAGATAACAAAGTTTATAAAATATATAATAAGTTTGTTATAAAATAAATTAATATGGCCATCAATACGACCAAATAACAGTTATAAAATAGCAATATTACTTAGAATTCAGTGAAAAATGCGACATGTGGAGTCAGTTACCAGTTTCAAACAGTCTGGTTCTGTTGTTGCCACCTAAAAAAAGACTGTCTGTGATTTTCTCTTTCTGTTCTTTTTTCTCCTCTTAATTGCAATTTTTTTCCTATACCAGCTGTAGCATCTATGTCCTGACTTTGATCCAACTACTTACTTTAACCCATAGAGAAAATGTCTCCCATAGACTCTGCATATATCACTGCAGTGTCTCCATTCTTGACAAGCTTGCTGTTTTAGCACAATAGAGTGCAAGGGGAACTGCATGAAATGAAGCTCCCACACACTGGGAAAGAGTAAATTAAGACCTCTGTTTAGTAAATATTGGCATTCAAATGCAGTTCATTTCACCTAAAATAATATTATGAGTATATGTGATTGAAATTTCAACTGAGGCCCAGGAATCCAGTGTTTGTTAGGATCTTTTTTTTTTTTTTTTAATGGCAAGTTGTGCTTTAAATCATTTTTCTTATTTTGTTTAGGACGTTACACTAGTGAGAAAATACGTAAACACAAATATCATGTCAGATATAATGTTCCTTTCAAAATCCATCATAAAGAAACTATGGAAATGATTTGATATGTGGAGACAGAAGGGATTGTTTTCATCATATATGTGATGGGAAAGATTATATACATGATCTTATTAAAATCATGAATTTTGAGGCTGGTGTCCTGAATTCTCATCTAAGTCATTTCCATTGATTGTTTTGTCCTTAATTTTCAAACATTAACAAAATTAGGGAGAATTCCAAATGTTGTCATCCAGTTTTCAATGTGTCAAGATTTTATCACACTCTTTTTTTCTTCTTTCCTTTTCTTCCTTCTTTCTTCCTTTCATCCATCCATCATTACTTCTTACAATAGAGGAATAATGACCCGCAAAGATATTCATGTCTTAATTGCCAGAATGTGTATATTTTACATTATATGGGAGAGTAGAATTATTATTGTAGTTGGAATTAAGGTTGCTAATCTGTTGGCCTAAAAATAGGGAAATAATCTGGCTTATCCATTGAGCCCATTGCAGTCACAGAGGCCCATAAAAGTGGAAGAGCAAGTCAGAAGAATTAGGAGGTGTGATTATAAAAGAGCCATCAGAGAGATGCAACACTGGTGACTTTGAAGACAGAGGAAGGGGACCAGAATCAAGGAATGGGGCAGCCTCTAGAAGCTGGGAAAGTCGAGGAAAGGTATTTTTCCCACAGAGCCTTCAGAACTGAATGTAACTTGGCCAAAACCTTGAGTTTGGTCTAATGAGACCCATTCTGAATTTCTCATCTGCAAAATTGTAAGATGATAAAAGTTTGTTGTTTAAAGTCATTAAGTTTATAATAACTTGTTTGCCATCATCCTATTTTTTTCAGAGGGACAGAGGAATTTTAAAGCAAATTCCAGACTTTGTATCATTTTATTCCTATGTACTTTGTATATATACTAGATGTATTAACATTTTCTTACAATCACAGTAGTTATCACAGCTAACAATGAAATATTGTTTTCTCATTCAAATGTTTTCCGTTTTGTATGTTTTTATAGTTGTTATATATTGTTATATACCGGCAATATGTTTTTATAGTTTTTTTTTAATAAAGAGCCAAACTAAGTCCACATGTTTCATTTGCTTGCTTTGTCTCTTCAGTCTCATAATCCAGAATAGTTCCTTCTCCCTCACCTCTTCCCTGTTTTATTCATACTGTTCATTTGTTGAAGAAACCCAATCAGCTGATGTATAGAATGTCCCATATTTGCCTCTCTGTGGGGTGTTTTAGTGTGTTCTTCCATTCCTCATGTTGTTATAAACTGGAAAATAGCCCTAAAAGTTTAATTAGATTCAGGTTTATTATTCCTTAATATATAGCCTAGGTGGTGCTTTCTATTTCATATTTTATCACGCGGCACATAGTTACAGGTTATTCCATTTTTAGTGGTACTAAAATGGAATCAGTGAATTTAAGTGATCATAGTCTGATCCCCCCACTGTGTACTTTCTCCTCAACTTTTCCATTAATTTTGCTCTTTGCCTAAATCAATTATTCTAGTAAGAATTGAAAATGAATTGTTTTCTATTATTCCTTAAGTGTTAACTATAATTTTCTATAAAGTAATATTTTTCCAAAGTGGAAAGTATTTGTAACATGATGCTGTATTATATATAAGAAAAGAGAAAATATATACAAATATTTACCCATATTTTATATATAGGCATTACTTTTTACATAGGTATTACGCATTTTATATATATGAGGTAGATAGGATAAATCAACACATGAAAAAATTAAAAATATGTGTAGATAGTGGGAGGAAATAGGGCTAAGGGAATAGGGACAGAATCTAGGCTTTTCTGAGTATATCATGCTTATAGATTTGAAGTTGAAATTATCCAAGTATTTTACACAATTATGAAATAATTTTTAAATTTAAAAGGAAATTTATAAAGATTGAAAATCTAAATCAAAAGCAGTAAATCAAAAGCACTGAACCTGTGTATACAATTGGTGATGTAATCATAGAGAGAAGAGTTATTACAAATGCCTTTGAAACACAGTAATCTGAATTATACTCTTCCTGTATTCTAAGATATATTCTAAATGAGATATATTCTAAGGACAAAAAGAAAAGTTTCCAAGAGATCTTAAACTGTTTTAATCATATTATTTATAATCGCCTTGATACTAGTAATTCTATATGATAGTATATATTATAAAGTAATTAATATTATTAGAACCAACATTTTCAGCATAAGAGATAAAAATATAAAATAGGTTAAGTTAGGTAAAAAATTCCGTTATCCTAAATTAAATTGAAAATATGAATATGAAATAAAGTTATGAGTTCTCTTAAAAATATGTATTTCCTAACTCTTTTAACTGAATATCCTGGAAATAATGATCAACTCAATTATAATGAGCACTCTGGCTATTAAGATTACAGTTTCTAAATACCATTTTTCCCCAAAAGGAACTAAATAGTCTTAAAGAAATGAATGATGCCAGATTCAAAGTAGGAAGTATATACTAGGCAAGCCTATACCTTCTTGGATCAAAAGCAATGAAGCTCTCAAAAAAATAGTTGAGGTAATGTTGAAAGGACTCAGGAACTACTTTAAAGAGTCAAAAATTGGAAAACTAGAACATTAATATTAAAATAAGAATTGCAATAAGCCAGAACCACAACAGAAATGTTAAAAATCCATTTTATAATGATCCTCTTTATTATTTTATTCTTTGGTAATATGTCTTGATGATTTCAAAAATAATATTACTAGGGGGCTTGGAGTATATCCTGTATCTTTTTCAAACTCATAATGGGGATGCTAATGGCTCACACAAACATCAAATCCATCATCTGAGTAACAGTGCCCTAATTCAGTGATTTCCATGTGGTGTTTTATGATGTGCTTTCAGTGTGCTTGCAGATTTCTTTCTTAAGATTATGCAAAAATCCATTTACTTAAAATTAGTGCTCTAGCAACTCAATTTATGAGACAAAGACATGACAAAGTTTAAATGTAAACCTAAATAATTTTGAACTTAAAAGTAATTAGAAAGTTATTGAGCAGAGAATAGCTGTAGAAAAAGTTTTTGAAATTTGAAAATAAGTTACTGACCCCACATGCAGCATTTTTTCTGGTAAGTTTTGTATAATTATAATTTATTATTGCACAGACAGATCTATGTATAGCACCCAAGGGCATCACTATGAAATAATTGATATTTATATAAATGTGCATGAGTTATTAAGAAAGCATAATTCATTTTTCACATATTTTACTCAAGAAAACAGGAAGTATATAATGTACTTGTTTTCAGTCATAAACTATTAAATGACAGTTTAGCATGTTGTGGGGAGTGGATATCAGGAAAAAAAAAAAAGAAAAGCAACAACAAAAAACTTTAAAATTAAATGGCATGATACAACAGAAATTGGCATAGTATTGTAAATCAACTATAATTAAAAAAATGAAATGGCATGAAAGTGAGAAATTCTCAGAACCCCAAAATAAAATAAAAGCAGGAACCTGGGAAGTAAACAAAGATCAAAGTAATCTAGCTTCTGCCAGATCCTAGAGTCATTGAGCTTTGGGGTTGATAACTAAATAGAACATGGGACAAGCCTAGAATTGGCTGAGGTAAATAAGCTGATAGGATAGCCAGTATAATACTATTGACAAGCCAAGAATACATAAAAAATCAGCAGGAAGAAGTATCTTCTGAGAATTTATAACTATTAATTGGTCCTCACATGGATTAATATATCAAGTTTCATGCTGTGCATGTGATTTGAAAAACCTGAAAACAATTCAAAGTGTTCTTGGGAGTTTCTGTCATGGCGCAGTGGAAACGAATCCGACTAGGAACCCTGAGTTTGCTGGTTCGACCCCTGGCCTTGCTCAATGGTGTTACCGTGAGCTGTGGTATAGGTCACAGATGCAGCTTGTGGCTGTGGTGTAGGCCGGGAGCTACAGCTCCGATTAGACCCCTAGCCTGGGAACCTCCTTATGCCACGGGTGCGGCCCTAAAATGACAAAAGACAATAAGTAAATAAATGAATAAAGTGTTCTTGTGTCAGAAGTGACTCTAGACAACAGGCAGAAGCAAACATGAGTATCTTTCAGATAACACTTTAACCCAATTCTCGAAGAATTCCAAAAGAGTCAAGGTAAATGAGCACTTTAAAGTCAACAGTTACAATATATTTACAAGGAAACAAGCATTATGTTTGAAAACCAAAAGAAAAAGATACAATCTATGATATATTAGATGTAGAATATAAAATACTTATGATTAAGACTTGATAAAGGAAATACTGTCTTAGATTGGGTTCCCTAGGAATTGAACTTGAGACAGGCATTTGGATAAATATGTTTTACTGAAGGAATTATGACCAAAAACTTGTGAAGGAGAAAATAGAAAGGCGATGAAGTAAATGTTAAATTTAGGTAAAATTCCAGTTTTGGCTTGATCCATGAATTAAGTGTAGTGTCTGAAGTAGGCTTCTGGTGTGTTTATGTGTGTGTGAATGTCTTCGTTATTTTTCTCAGTTTGCCCGTGTGGAATTTATGTATTTATTCTCTGTTATTTTATTAATCACCTGGCTATTTTAACATGGATTCAGGACAAAGGCAGTCAGTAGTGATTGCTAGCAAGGATGAGGAACAAGGGAACTCTCACATCCTACTGGTTGGCATGGAAACTAGTATAACTCTTTAGGAAAAGTTTGATAGTACATAGCAAATTGAACATGTGTGTAGCCTCCAACCCAGTGCTTTCACATTTGTACGTCCAGCACAAACTTTTGAATGTCTACAGTAAGAATGTCAATAGCAGCATTATTGCGGTATTACAGATATTCGGAACAACTCTTCATCAGTAGTAGAATGAATTAATAATGCCAATTATATAATAAAATACTGAGAAGCAGTGAAAATGGATGAAAAGGTATGTGTGACAAATGGGTGAATCTCAAAAAAATAAAATATTGAGCAAAACAAGCAGAAGAATATATATATATATACACATACATATATACACATATACATATGTATATATACACACACACACACACACACACAGTAGGATTACAGTTACATAAAGTTCTCACACAGGCAGATTTAGCTAATATATTTTTATGGGTTCATACATAGTTATAAAATTTTAAAGAAAGTAAGGGAATGATTAACACAAAATATAATTTGATGATTATTTCTGGAATTGGGGGAGGAGGGGGAATGCAAGTGCAGAAAGTGAATTTCTAATGTTGTTTCTTTATCTGGATGATGAAGACAGAGTGCTGATTATGCTTTGAATGGTTTGTATACATAATTTGATGTGATTTTAATGTGATTAGCATGAAATATTTTAGAACTTAAACTTGTAGGCAGCTTTGTACACCTTCCGTTACTCAACCATCTAATTAATACCCCTGAGATTTTCTCTCATAGTATCATCTTTTATCTTTCATAGAAGTTATAATTATGTATTTACTTGAGTGTTTATAGGTTTACCATCTGTTTCCCCACTGAGCTACCTGTTCCCTGAGAGCTGAAACCATGTCTTTTTTTATCACTGTGAGGCTCAAAAACAGTTTCTTTTACATGAAGTCATTTATGGTCAGATTTTAAGGTTTTGAGACTCTTTCCATCTACAAAGATGAGTTTTGTCAAAAGTAGGGGTGGTAAGATTTTCTAAAAATTATACAACCAGTCAAATTAGTGAGATAACGTATAAATAGAATAGCACAGTACATGGTATGTAGGAAGTACTCAATAAATATCTGTAGTTGCCAGCTGGCATTGATGTCAGAATTCCACAACTTTTTAACTCTACCATTCAAAGGGGTTGGCTAAGTTAATTTCATTCCAATTTGCTTCATTAGGGGCAATAATTACCTTGTAGTCACTCTTTGCTTCTGCTCAAGTATACAAATGTAAAATATTTTGCCAGTTAATGAATAGTGGTTATAGCATCAAAAGCTGAAAACTAGGGGAATCTTTAAAAGGCTGAGTGTAACTGTAGTTTTTTCACAGTGGATGAGAAAGGTCCTTACACTTAGGATAGAGGTTGAGAGATGAAGTACTCATTTCCTAATTCTAATCCTCAATCACAAATATCTTGGGGTAATTTATTTCACTATTGTAAAGTCATAGTAACATCTGAAGTCTTTTATCAAGAAGTTCCCTTTAAGCAAACTCTAGAGATTATGATAACATTAAATATAGGGACATCCTTGAAAAATGGATTCAGAGCTAAGAGTGAGTAAAGAAATCAATTTAATGAGCTTTAACCAGCATTTGCTGTAATGAAATAAAATAGAATAATAAATATGAGAGCACAAGCAAATTTTTATGCAACTTTTGTTTTTTCTAGATCTGCAATTTTCAGAATCAGATCTAGGATGATATCTACTCACTATGAAATGATGGTAATGTCAGGGATGGTGACGTGAAAGAATGGCCAGTGGCAGTTGTAGGAAGCTGTTGAATGAAAGTTGAGAGACATTTCCTCTTTATCAAATGTTAAAATACTATAAAAATTGCACTGTAGAATCAATGAAATAAGGCTTACACACAAATAAATACTTTGATATTAAATGTATTTCTTAGTGTGGGTTGTATCCAAAATATTTGAAAGTCATTGCCCTGGAAAATGTGTTTTCTGTTCCTTAGAGTTGAAGTTAGATGGAACATTGCAAATTTCATACATATGTCACACTATATTCAACTACAATGCCAATAAGAAACTCTTTGGTAAATTAAAACTGAAGTAATATTTCTAAAACTGACACCAAAATTTCCCCATATATGTAATTCGAAGTTTTTAGTCAAATTATAAATTAAGCCAACATAAAACATTTCACTGATCATGAAATGTAATAGCTAAAGACTGTGTACATAATACTTACACCAGTAAACAATCTGATCTGCCAAGCAGCAAGAAATTGGACAGCAATATAGATTTCTCAAGGCCACAGACTCTTAGGAAATTTTTCATATTTTTCTGTATTGCCAGTTATGTGTAACCAGTTTTGAAAATACTTCAGATAATTAAAACAAATAATAATAGTAACAGCAGCTTTCCATTATTTGCTTATTTTGCTGTGGAAAGCATTGCTATTTTTTTGATTCTGCAGAATCAAGTACAGAAGTGAGCAGATTGATAAATTTATAGACGTCATGGAAAGAATTGTAGAGAGGAACTGGAGCCACTCGAATGCCATTTGGCTCACGTTTGTCACACTGTAGGGGAAACAAAACACAGTAATGTTAGCATTATTCACACAGTAGAAGTGTACATTAAAGATAAATTTACACACAGCATTCATACTGATTTTCCTGAAACTTAATATGTGAGCAATCTTTTCACTTTAAGTAAAATATGGTATTTCTGTATTATTTGAAACTCTCCTCTTAACAATAAAAATATTAAGCGGGTGGTACGTGAATATCCAAAATACTTTCCTGAACCCAGTCAGCAATCATCTTTTTTAAGCATCCAACAGATCGAGTATAAAATTTATCTGTGGGGAGACCCTAGAGATACTGAAACCCTTGGACACATTCCAGTGAATGGGAAACTCACTGAGATCTGGAGAGTTTTAGTCAATTATACTTCCACTGAATTCAAATACCCCTAATCTCACAAATTGGGCTCAGGTAATTGAGTTTAATCTGAGATCAGTATGATTAAGAAACATCTGTTTTAGGTTAGACAATATAATAAATGGTGTATATGTGCTGGACATTTAATTCCACAACAACTTTTGAGATAAGTATTTTTGTGCCCAGAACTTGCCCAGGAGCTCATGGGTGGTAAATGGTAATGCTTGATTTAGAAAACTGATATTCTGATTTGTGTCTCTGGAATCTGGGGTAGCCTCTCTTAAAGGTTTGGAAGACTGCATGAGTGCAGTAGTTCCTAAATTACATCATCACTGGAAGTAGACATGTCATCACCATTTTTTCCCCTGAAATTACTCAGTAAAAACTTACTAGTTCTCTTTAAGAGACTAAAAGGGCTACTTAGGCCCAATGATTAAAAAAAAAAATTACATACAGTGTTACATTCCTCAAATGTGTCTACATGTCTTTCTTGACTTAAGTGACAAGGTTGAAAACAACTTAGTTCAATCAAGCAACTAAATAAGAATGATTTCCTTTTTCTCCCTCTACTATATTGACACTCTCTTTAATTCTATTTATTCAATAAATATGTATTGGAGTTTTCACTAATTTTTTTTGCCCATACTGTAATGAAAAAAATGGATAAGTTATGCAAAACTGTTCCCTATAACCAAAATTTTGTGGTGTCTTCCCTTTTATGAGAAATGACAGATTTCTGTCCCCTTCAGTTAGGACAATGCTGAATTCTTAATTGACATCAACTAATTGATGTGAAATATTGTGAAACAATTGATAAGCCAGAGAATCCAAATTTTATCCTCACATGAAACCCAGAGAGAAAACCTGGTAGCAAAGTAAGAGATATGCTTACAACCACTCCTCTTTTTTCTAGTTCTTGGAAAACCTGTTTCATTGGAACAGAAAATGTTAGGGTTAGCTGGCAGCCACGATCCTCTATACTGGATGGAGTAATTATGTTCACAACTGTTTTCTTGGTTTCTGCTTTGTCCTGGCTGTAGTATTGCTTGATCATGTATTCCAGATAACCAGTTAGCAAAATAGATTTTCTTCTTAATGCTTTCATAGTTGCTTGTTTAAAGATCTGCAGAATGAGAGACAATTAACAGTGTCTTGCTGATTTATAAAAAAGAAAAATTTAACCATAAATCACACATAAAAAAGAAAAATCTCACTTTTGACCTTTCCAATAAAGCATCCCATTTTAGATAATCTTTTTGTAAAAAAAAATTATCTTTCAAGTGCGTTGCCTTTAAAAATTGAATGCAAAATTTCCATGACAGGGAACCTGTACAAATGTCATTTAAACAATAGTTGTAAAAGCAGAAATAATTAAGTTAACATAATGTTCCTTTAGAGTTTTATTAAAGGAGCTTCATATAATTAATATAATATACATTCCTTAATAAATGCATTTAAATGTTATAAATTTCAAAAAAATACCCCAAACCATTTTTTATAATCATAGAAGTTTTTTTTTTTCTATTGTGATATAAAGTTTTGTTAGTCCACAAAAAAAAAAAATCTAAAAGCTTATGTGGAAGGCAGTGTTTTCAATATTATTTATAATTGTTTTACCAATTCCTAAGTCTCCTCCAGTTTAACTGTAAGGAAAACAAGCAGTTAAATAATAATGCTCTTTTGTCAGACAGAGACACAAATGTTAGATAATACATTAATTAGTACAGAAGCATTTAGTCTTTCTTTCTCTTTTTTTCTTTTTCATCATTTTTTCCCCTGCTAAACTCTAACACTGGTGTGAAAATACTGCCAGTTGCTGCCTGAGGTGTCTTATATTAAGATGAGTGACAAGGGCACACAATAACTGGTGTTGGAACATTAGGGGTCAGAAAAGATATGCTTTTCTAGCTTATCTCTTAAGGTCAAGTAGAGTTTAAAAATATATCCTACATATAAGAACTTCATGAACTGCAAACAGAGAATGATGCACTGGCATGCCTCTTAATGTCCCTTTTCTATATCATGTTATGCCACAGAGCAAAAATAGGGTCATTTGGTGATATCTATTCTTTATGAAGTCTATGAAAATAGCCCCTTCTCTGTATACACGTGGCATGTGTGGGCAGGCATTCTAATAGGACTCAAACCATTCAAGCATGGATTTTCTTGACCTATTCCATGGAGGCTAAGGAGAGGATGCAAGTTGTACTGAAGGCAGTAGTGTCAAAGGAAGAGAGGAGAATCAGAGCATAGAAAGGTACCTGCCTCTCTCCCCAACCAGACCTCACAGGTTTATGGCTACAGCCTGGGAAGATAGCTGCAAGTTCAAGCAGATGTCTTTGAATCAGAAGGGATCTGATGTCTTCAGAGCAAATAATACTGCTTTAGCACTCAGGTGACCCGGTTACACGGAGTTTAGTAGGAGGCATCTCTTCATTTCCTTGTGTGAAATAAAATTGTCAGTAGATCTGGCACTATGAGGACTCAAGGGAACAATTCCAAGTTTTGTGTCTAGAACTGAATTCAAGAATCAACATTCTCACACAGCATAGGAGCAGGGACAGGTAAGCCAGGTTTGGAAATTTTAGAAAATGACAGAAATCTTTCCAAGCTTCTCTTTGGAGATTAATAATTTGAGGATATAATTATTTAAATAATTTTTGAGCAGCTTTGAGCCCCATAAGATGAAGATGGGAACAATGTGTAAAGTAGAACTTTTAATGATATGTCATTTGTATCCAAAGAAGTAAGACTTTGGAATAGTCTTTAAGTTCATAGTTTTTTTAAAAGGAAGTTTTGCCCTTGCAAAATTTTTTTGGTTGTTCCTATGCTATGTGTAAGTTCCTAGGCCAGGGATCAAACCTGCACCACAATTCTGAGCTGTGGTAGCACCAGATCCTTAACCTGCTGCACCACAAGGGAATATTCTGCCCTTGCATATTTGATAAGAGGAAGTCAATTTTTATGAAAAACATCTCAAATTTAACATATCATTCATTACTCTTTGTTAATAATAGAATAACTTTTAAATGTAGAAGTATTTTCCACATTTTAACCACAAGAGAAGCTGCTTTCTGAGTCATTGTGGAGTTCTTCTCATACAGTGTAAAAGGCTCTTCTGAGGCCTCACGTGAAAATATTAAGAGAGGCTAATAAGAGTTAACAGGAGAATATGATAAATGTCTTCTTTTATCCCTTTTTCATTATTTCTGTGCTTTCAGAACTGAAATAATATATTTTAAATTAGGAAAAATGAAAATTATAGTTTGAAAATATTCAGCTTATAACAATTTTTGGCAGAGTTTCCACTACTGAGATTATTTTTCTTACTAAATAAGGTAAATGTAAAGCTAGAAAAGTTAAGTAAGTTTAAACAGGAAAAATAAGTATAGCATGATATTTTCAATTTTTAAATTCTTAAAATTGGCTCCTTAATAACTTTCTGAGGAAATACAGAGTACATTTCTTCTGACTGGCCCTGTCTTTTAGTTGAATGCTCCAAATTTTTATTTTGAAGCTGTTTATTTAATTACATATTCATGTACTGAAAGGGTCTAAAGTTGCTACATACAAATATGACACTTCAAGATAGAACATAGGAATTGTTTAATTTCAAGTTAACTGGAAGATTGAGGGGTATACTGAAGTAATCTGATCCAAACATCTTCATTCAAAAATTGAGGCAGATGAATTAAAGAGTAGTTTTCACATGTGTTAAGTTACACTTAGTGTTCCAATAAGGAATTAAGTATTTGTCTTCCACTTCCTATATTATTGCTCTTTCTCTTGATCTCACAGTATTTTAAAGTTTATTATATAAATGATTAAATAGGCAACAATATAAAGAAACAGTATTTGAAACTAAAAAGGTGCTGTTTTCATGGTATCAATCAAATACCTATTAATTGTAAACAAAGCTATAATATTTTTAACAAAGTCTTTGCATTGCAGATCTGAAATAATATCTATTTACATTGATTCTTGAGTATAGACTCTCCTTAGGTTAGCATTGGACTATGTAATGTATGTTTTGAGATAGAAGTACAGACAACAAAGAAAGGTAGTTTGACTCATACCTATCTCCTGTATGCATAACTTATAAATAAATAAGTACTGAACTGGTTAATTCACTGAAGTTTACTCACATGGAAAACTAAGAAACATCTAAAAACTACATTTTAACATAGTTAAGTAGAGAATGGGAAGCACTGAAATTTTTTTGTTGTTTCAGAATTTTGCAATTTATAATGGGGAGCAAGAATTTATAAAATACTTTTTTCAACATAAGATTTGATTACTTAAAGATAATTTTGGTTAGAACATAGCTTCAACAGTGAATGGCTTAATAAGGTATTTCCAAGAAGCTACAGAGAAATATGTAAGTGATAAGCTCCAGAGAAGTGTATAGCCCTCTTCTGTGGCCTCTAGGGTTCTTTTGCTAGGTTTAAGTTTAGATGATAAAGAAGAAGATAAATCAGTCTTTTTAGATCCCAGCTGAGAAAAAAAACAATGTCTAGGTAATTATAATACAGTTTGGAAGGAAACTATTGGTAGAGAAAAGAATCTGACTTTTCTTGTGGCAGAACAGGTGAATACCAAAAATGAATCAGTGTGCTGCAGGGAACATACCACAGTGACAATGTCTAAAAGGAATTTTCTAGATATGGCTGGGGAGTCATATGCAAAGATAAGGGTATAGACTTATGAAGTATTTTCTTTTAAAATGTTTGACAGAAGTGTTCCTCATGTCAGATATTTTAAAAACAGGTCAAGTATCATTATTTGATTCACCAAGCATATTTTGCCACCCTCCCCCCAGAAAAGTCAAAACTTTAAAATATGTATCACTACCTGAGAAATCTTATTAGTGGGTCTATTTTAACTTAAAAATAAAACCCAAAAAAAAACAAAAAAAAAGCCTGCTCAGTGAAAACAGCACAAGCTCCATCTAGTGGTCACACTGAGTAGGTGCTCTTTAAATTGGTATGAGATGAAACAATCTAGTGGTGAAGCTATATAAAAACAAAGGAACTTGATGCTGCCGTCCAGTGGCCAAAATGAGAAACTGCTTTGAGTGTTCACAGAACTAGAATTTTGGAAGTCTATCCAGTCACTCATGCTGGAATACACCACACAGAATTTCCTAAATTAGGTGATTTTAAAAGTCTTTCAATTGAAAAAAAATCAAAATTTTATTTGACTACCTATAAACTTAAAGTCTCTACTAGAAAAATATGTATATTTACTTAAAATACATTTTATGTAAATGTGTGTATATAAAATATATTTACTTAATGTATGTATTAATGCTATTATTATATAGTATGTAATTATTAACAGTGTTATCTACTTAAATAAATTTAGTCTCACTCAGAAATTAATGAATATCCAAATAATTAGGAAATATATAAAAATGTTCACTTTATAGTGTGTATGAATGAATAGATATAGGATTTGGTAAGTACTTAGATACATAGAAATTATGGACATATTCATGTCCAGAAAATTACACTGATTCCTTGGATATTATTATTTAGTGTGAGACTTATTTTAAGTAAAAATAGGAATGAACTTAAAAATATTGAGCCAGTAATAGTAGAGATAACATATGGATATAATGTCATTGAAACCCCAATGGGGGGAAATAATCCACCCTACCTCATGGGACAACCTTATTCAATCTTTGTTTTACTCTGATTCTTCATACTCTCCACACACCCCCTAAAGTAAATCATTATTATTTTGTCACATAGAACTTTGTTGTTTCATTGACTCTCAGAACTAAAAGAAACAGAGTCCTCAGTAATCACAATGTTGTCCAACACACACTAATTTCTTAATAGGTATGTATTTGAATGAGTGAATAAATCAGGAATTAAATATTGCATGCTTATTTTGTATATAGAAAGACTAATAGAAGATTAAGTAGCTTAGGTTCACACTGATGTTAGGTAGAACTTAAAGTATATCACCCCAGGTAAGTTCCATAGAACATCTATAAAGCACCAGCAATGTGCCAGTTGCCAACAATGTTGCCAACAATGTTGCCAGCGATGTGCCAACAATTGTGCTGGGGGCTGGAGATACAAATAAAAGTATCAGTCACTATCATAAAGGAATGAACCCTGCCCTTTGTCCCTTGTTTATGCTTTGTGCATAATAATCTAGCCAATTAGGAAAGTACTACAACATGTGTCACAATCAGGTAAAGAGAAAGGTAAAGATGAGGGAAGGTTGAAGCAAAGATCACTTACCTCTAAACTGGCGTGTAAAGGACAGACCAACAGAATGGGAGGATTTGAAATTCGAAATCCAGTGACCCCAGGGATCAACTGCAATTCTGAAAAATTGATATCACATGATTTTTATTTAATGTGCCTAAAAAAGTGCCCTAAGCATTTTTTATGACAGTAGAGAGAAACATATAGTACTTAAAAAACTTTTATTCCTAAGATTTCTGAGAAATCTGAGAGGCATAGATCACAGCTGTGGCTCAAATTTGATCCCTGGCCCAGGAACTTCCATTCACATGTCTTTGCTGCTGCCATAATTAAACGAGTGAGAGAGAGAGAGACACTCCATGGACCTAAAAAACTGGCATGTTTCTCCTTTACCTGCAATTTCTATCTCCTCTACCCCTACCTTCATAACAGCCTACCATAAATTAGAGCCCTTAAACAGAAGACAAACATAACCTCACCTAGACCCATCTTCTCCCTCTCATCCCCAATCCATCATTCCTTGTCCTGTTCCGTATTTTGCTCTTCTATTATGAAGCCATGTCAATGAGAGGAAAACATCAAGATTTGAAGGCTTGTGATGACACCCAAAGGCAGAAATATGGATGAAACGACCTTCAAAGGTGACTTTAGCACTAGGATTATTAGGTCAAATGGCTTCTCTTAGGGGAAAAAATAAAAGCTTTTAAAAATGATCTGCCTAAGTGTGATATATTTAAAATGTAAATTAATAACAGATATTATCCTAGTTAGAATTAACTAGACTGAATAGTGGCAATTTAAATCCAGTAGAGTTAAAATTGCTATTATAGATCAAATTAAAAACTAAAACTGACTAAGAATGAGAGAATTATCTGGGTGTTTAGAAAGTCATCTAATAAGGGCTAGTCAAGCTATGTCCTGTGGGTCAAATCTGGCCCACCATTTGTTTTTGTCAATAAAGCTTTATTGGAACATAACCACATTCACTCTTTTATGTGTGTCTATGGCCATATTAACACCACAATGGCAAAGTTGCATTTTTGCCACAGAACAACATACCCCCGAAAACTTGATATATCTCCAGTCTGACCCTTCACAGAAAAACATAGCACACTTCTGGTGTAATTTAATTCCCTCATTTAGAGATAATAAAACTCATAGCAGACAATTATAAATAACTAGCATAATAGCAGAGCTCATGATTTCAGCAACCAAGATAAAACACAGGTGTCCTGATTTGACTGGAAGCACCCGTCTTGATCCTTTGCATCTTAGATGTTGCACAGAGGACTATATTTAAAATCATATCTCAGGGTTGGAAGGAGTCTGAAGGATCAAGTTGAAGTTAAACTTTCACATTTAGAAAGCATTCTGTATCCTATGTGATGAAAGAATAAAAGCATTTAAGAAAAAGAAATAGGGCAGTTTGAGAAGGCCCTGTGCATGCTATGTTTTCACTACCCACTGGGGTTACTGGTTGATATGTGGTGAAAGCCATTAAAGGAGGAAAATTTGGGAAAAGAGAGGGATGAAAATGAACGTTTATTAAATATTACGCTACTTGGTTTACAGCTTTGAACTTACTTTACCCTGAAATAGACATTATTCACATTAGACATGTGAGGGGAAAAAAACTCAGATCCCAAGATGATAAAACCTGCGCAACATCACAGAACTGTTAAGAGCAGATTGATACTTAAGTCTCTCTGGGTCCAAATCCAAGCCAGCAGTTTCTTCCTGTCCTCCCTGCCTGATGTTTTAGGGACTTCATATTGATGAGATCTGAACAATGTAAGATTAAGTATTTTAGTATGATTTTGAGTGTTTTCCTTTGTAGGGAAATAAAGAGGAAGAGAAATAGAAAGGGAGGAATGTCATTTCTTATTTCTTTCTTTTTCTTTTTCTTTTTTTTTTTTTTTTTTTGCTTTTCAGGGCCTGCACCTGCAGCATATGGAAGTTCCTGGGTTAGGCTAGGGATTGAATCAGAACTGCAGCTGCAGGCCTACACCATAGCCATAGCACCATGGGATCTGAGCCACATCTGTGATCTACACCACAGCTCACAGCAGTGCCAGATCCTGAACCCATTGAGGGAAGCGGGGATCAAACCTGCATCCTCATGTATACTAGTTGGATTTGTTACTGCTGAACCACAATGGAAACTCCAAAATATCATTTCTTATATTAAGAATTCTCAGAGTTCCCATCTGGCTCAGCCGTTAACGAATCCGACTAGGAACCATGAAGTTGTGGGTTCGATCCCTGGCCTTTCTCAGTGGGTTAAAGATCTGGCGTTGCCGTGAGCTGTGGTGAAGGTCACAGATGCGGTTCATATCCCGCGTTGCTGTGGCTCTGGTGTAGGCCAGTGGCAACAGCTCCAATTGGACCCCTGGCCTGGGAACCTCCATATGCTGTGGGAGCAGCCCAAGAAATGGCCAAAAAAGACAAAAAAAAAAAAAAAAAAAGAATTCTCAGTGGCTTTTTCAGAGTGCTCTTTCCATGAGGCATTCTTTTATGTATCATACAAAGACAGATAAAATTGAAAATTAAAATGATGTGATGTAAAATTGAATATACTTACTGTTATCCATTTTGAATCTGGTGCTTAGTTCGTGGCCAAACCACCCCACTAACCTAAAACATTAATAATAATATTAGCTGTTTTTGTCTATAAATATAATCACAATTAATACAGAACTCTAGGGCTTGAATATTAAAATTATTCGTGATGTGAATCATTAAATACTTAAGCATATAATGCTATATCACAAGGCAAATTTATAACTGTCTCAAGAATGAGATAAAATCAACATATTACTAATTATCTTTGAAAAGTCAAATTATCTGAGAAGCTATATTTAATGAATTTGTTCTTATTTAAAATAAAACATACAAAAAGTCTACTTATTTAAAGATTTTAAAACAAAGTGAAAACTCAAAAAAGACAAATAATTAATACAATAATGTATTCATTGGCAATAGAATCCCTGAAGAGAAATAGTATAAAATTAACCTATATAATTGTTGAAAATTTTAACAGTTTTTCCTTTCTTTTTTTTTTTTTTTTTTTTTTTTTTGTTGGTCTTTTTGCCTTATTCTAGGGCCATACCCGAGGCATATGGAGGTTCCCAGGCTAGGGGTCTAATCGGAGCTGTAGCCTCTGGCCTACGCCAGAGCCATAGCAAGGCTGAGTCTGTGACCTACCCCACGCTATACCACAGCTCACTGCAACGCCGGATCTTTAACCCACTGAGCAAGGCCAGGGATCGAACCTAAAACCTCATGGTTCCTAGTCAGATTCGTTAACCACTGAGCCGTGACGGGAACTCCCAACAATTTTCCAAAGAAAATGGTTACTTTCAGATTTTAGAAAGAATGTTAATTGACCAGAAATAAAATATCAAACATATGGGAAAAATCATGTGTATGTGTGCTTATTAGATGAAGAAAATAAGGATAGTATAAAGAAAAATAGATTTGAAGAGAAATACAATATTCTTTTTTTTTTTTTTTTTTTTTTTTTTTGTCTTTTGTCCTTTTAGGGCGGAACCCATGGCACATGGAGGTTCCCAGGCTAGGGGTCTAATCGGAGCTGTAGCTGCTGGCCTCTGCCAGAACCACAGCAATGCGGGATCCAAGCCGCATCTGCTACCGACACCACAGCTCGTGGCAATGCCAGATCCTTATCCCACTGAGCAAGGCCAGGGATTGAACCCGCAGTCTCATGGTTCCTAGTCAGATTTGTTTCCCCTGCGCCATGATGGGAACTCCCGAAATACAATATTCTTGATAATCAGTTCTCCCAAAATAAATTTCTAGTATTTTTTGTTTTGTTATGTTTTTGTTAGGGCTGCAAGTGTGACATACGGACGTTCCCAGCCCAGGAGTTGAATTGGAGCTACAACTGCCAGCCTACACCACAGCCACAGCCACATGGAAACTGAGCTGCGCATGTGACCTACACCACAGTTCACGCAATGCCAGATCCTTAACCCACTGAACAAGGCCAGGGATCAAACCTGCATCCTCATGGATGCTAGTCAGGTTCATAACGGCTGAACCACAAGGAGAAATCTTCAATTGCTAGTTTTAATACTGCCAAAACTAAAAATTTCCAAGGCACTTTTTTTCTTGGAATTTGGCAGAAAGTTTTTAAACTTATACAGAATATACAAGTATAAGTAATACATTTTGACATAGAGGGGTATAAAGGTGAATATTTACAAAATTAAATGAATGAGCACAGTACTCATACACATTTAAAATTTTGTATTTAAAATGAAAGATAAAAGATTTTATCTTTATTTTTGATTGGAACAAGGAAACTGTTTACCACATTTAAAAGAGTTTTCATGAAGAGTTTTTTTCATCAGAGAAAGGACAGTGCCCTCAAAGATACACAACCACAGAGCAGGGATGGGGCATTTATAAAAGGAGAAATGCAAATGCCCCATGAATTTGGGAAGCTGGGGAGGAAACTCAATTTCAATAATAATTAAAAATATGAAACAACATAAAGATGAGACCATACTTCACATATCAAATTGACAAAGTCATTTAAAATTTAGATTCCTTTTTCATCAAGGATTCAGTAAAAAGAAAATAAGCTCTATGTCAAATAGTGATAAAAACTTTATAGGGTACAGTTTGAAAATATAAATTAAAAATAGGTATAGTTCTGTGTCCTGATTTATCCAAAGGACTTGTTCCAGTTTATCCAAAGGACTGTTTGGATTATACTATTTGGAGTGCACTAAGATGTATGTGCCAGGACAATGAATACAAATGCTGTTTACAGTGTCACAACAACTTTGTAATAGAGAAATAATAAATATGCAAACTTTATATAATGGAATATTCTGTGCCACTATAAAAATTATATTTTAAAGAATATGTATTCAAAAATAATAAAAAGGGAGATAACAATATTTAGAGTATGTTTCCAATTTCAGATAAAATAAGACTTATTCATTTATATGTAATTATGGCTAGAATGTTAAAAATTTTATTTTCTGCTTTATTCATATACAAGTCAAACTTGGACTTAATAGAAAAACACCAAAGGAGCTTTCATTAATACTAAGATTTTGCAGTTAGAAAAACTGGAAAAAGAGTTCCCTGGTGGCCCACCCAGTTAAGGGTCCAGTGTTGTCATTGTTGTGTCTCAGGTTGCCACTGTGGCACAGGTTCGATCCCTGGCCCTAGAATTTCCACATCCTCTGAGTGTGGCCAAAAACTTGGAAAAGAAGTAGTAAATTATTACTACTTTCAAATTGTATGATTTTTTTTATCTGGTATGAACAAAAAGGTAATTTAGCATGGCAGTCTGGTACAAAATTTTAAGATGAGAAATATCTGAAATTTAAAATTGCAAAAAACTGATATATTAACAGTGTTACAGACCTGAGATAAAAATATTTAAATTCTCCAGAATCTTAACAAGCAGCTTGAATAATATTCAACATCAAGAACATAGAGTTCCCATTGTGGCTCAGTGGTAACAAACCTGAGTAGTGTCCATTAGGATGCAGGTTTGATCCCTGGCTGCCCTCAGTGGGTTAATGATCCAACTTATCCAGCCAATAAGCTGTTCTGTAGGTCACAGATACAGCTGTGATCCCACATTGCTGTGGCTGTGGTGTAGCCCAGCAGCTGTAGCTCCGATATGACCCCTAGTTTGGGAACTTCTATATGCCATGGGTGCGGCTCAAAAAAGACAAAAAAAAAAAAAAAGAAGAAAAAAGTCAATTCTCTTCAAATTGATGTATAAATTTACATAATCTCAATACAATATACAATTAGATTTTATTTGTCTTCACTTGGTACTTGCAAGCTGATTCTAATGCCCTGTGGAAAAACAAACAAATGATACTAAAATATCCCTAAAAAATAACAGCAACAAAGTTGAATATTTCTACAAAATTATATTATCAAACTTCAAAATGAAAACGTGTTACTGTGTTAACAAATTAGTATATAATTCATCATATTAATAAAGCTGATAAAGTTACAGGATCCTCTCCATAGACTGTTGAAACATAAGAGGAGGTTCTATCAAGTAACAATGTATTAAAAAAATCATCTGCAGTTTACATCACAATAGGTCAATCTTTCTAGTATAAAAATATATAGAGATCAATAATGCAAAAATAACAACCCAAGAAAATGACCAACATATATGATTAGATTATATAGAAAAGGAAAATGGCTCTTAAATTTTAAAAAAAGCTTTTCTACTTAATAAGAAAACTACAAATAAAACTACATTAAGATTTTTGCTCACCTCTTAGATTGGCAAAAAATCAAAAGTTCTTTTAAGCACTTTTTTATTTACATGTTTTATAAGTAATTCTCATGTATTATTGTGAGACTATGTATTATTGATGCACCTTCTAAAGAACAAATAAATAAAAGCTATAAAGTTTACAAATATGTGTACTCTTTGATCTGGCAAATTTACTTCTGAGAGTTGACTCTCCAGAACTTGTACCTGTACGAAGTGAATTATGTATAAATATAGCCATTACATACCTTTTCGCAATAGTCCAAGATTGAAATTAACCTAAAACTCCTTCAATTAAAGACTAACTTTATAAATTATAAGTTTACATTATAAAATATCATATAGTTGTTACATCAAAAGTGAATGAAGGAGAGTTCTTGTACTGAGAGTGAATGATTACAAGAGAACAAGAGAAAAGAAACCAAAAAATAAAGACATAGGATAGAACATAGAGTATCTTTTTTTTTTTTTTTTTTTTTCCTTTTTAGGGCCATACCACGGCAGATGAAAGTTCCCAGGCTAAGGGTTGAATTGGAACTGCAGCTGCTGCACTATACCACAACAATGGCAATGCTAGATCCAAGCCACATCTGTGACCTATACCACAGCTCACAATAATGACAGATCCTTTATACTACTGAGCGAGGCCAAGGATGGAACCCACATCCTCATGGATACTAGTTGGGTTCGTTAACCCTGAGCCATGAGGGAACTCCCATGTAGTATCTTTTATGAACTGAGTAATTAACTTGCTTATTTTGGGTTTTCTTCCCCAACTAGAATGTAAGCTCATGAGATCAGGGACTTGTCTCTTAAAGTTTCTGGAAGAGCATTTTTTATGTGGATGATATATCTTTAGTGAAAGATAGGGAAATTGTGGGTTAGGGCAAGTGACCAGTGTGGTGATTGTCAGGGGAGGTTCTCACAAGCAGAAGAATGAGTATATTTCAGCAAAAGAGGAAGAGTGTTCCAGAAAGTCAAAGCAAAATGTTCAAAGGCTCAACATGTATGGGAGCCTAGAGGCTCTACAAGACTCCGAGGGCCAATTTCCTGCCATCATTCTTCCCCACTTTTATTTCTCTTTTTTGTGTTATACTGTTTGACATTAAATGAATCCCAATTTGTTAAGTTTACTAAATTCCTAGGTGTACAATTAATATTCAACTTAAGAATTATTGTCAGGTGATTTTTCCAGAAAAAAGCACTAAAACTTTTTAGTAAAGTTTGGGTCTGCTTCTGCCGCTTATATTTTTAATCACATATTAATTGCTGATTTCCCTTGACTTGAAAAATCTATGGCTTCAGGGATAACTACTGACATAATATTGTTTGGGAAAAATGTTTGGGGTGGTTAAAAACAAACAAACAAACTTTGAAGGTATTAATTCAAAACGTTCTCATCATTTACAGATGGTTTCCTAAAACTTTCTTCTCCACAGTGAATTAAGGAATTTTATTGCTTCAGGGTCATTTGTTAAGTGGAGAGCACCAAAAGATGTATGCAGTGATAAAACTCATTTTAGCTTTCATTTCCAAAATGGGCTTTTGAAACTTATAGCAGAGTCAGTCATCTATAGAATCGAAGTATTTTGACTTGCAGTAGATAGACATTTTGGAATGCTAGACATCACATGTCTCATATAATAGCCAAATATAAAATTTTGCTGTGAACAGCAAAGAGAAAATAAAAAACAATAAACCTAACACATGAATACAGTAACATTTGTGAGTGCTGAGGAATGAGAAGCTTCAGAAAGGGAAGATGAAGATTGCATTCATATTCCTTATACAAAGCTGGTTGCACCCCCGTACCCCTTGTTGAGTTGTTGGGGATGGGAATTGGGATGGTTGAGAGATAAATGGAAGTTCTAGATATGTTTGGGAGGCTCTAAGAAGAGAAGTTGCCTGAGCCATGTGCCCTCAGCCCTGGGAGGCAATCCAAAGGGTTTGTAAGAATTCCTTTATGCCAGCTTGGTACCATGGTCTTCATATCCAAATGCTGGCAGAATGGACCTGTGATAGCACCTCAGTTTATAACATAGGATTGTGCTAAACCAAGAGACCCAAGAGAATATCCTGAAATTCCTGTGTCCCCAGAGAAGGGGGTTTAAGTGACTGAGGGATTCACTATCCCCACTGGAGCTGGAGGGTTGAAATAAAGGGCATTGGGTTATGGTAGACCACAGACATCATGGAGGATACAGCAGTAACGGAAGCAGAGTTGCCAGGTATATTTTAATAGATTCCAGGAGACGACTGTGAACCAGATGCCTCTCCTTTATCTATGCCTGGATTCTCTGTATATCGCCTACCCTTGCAGCCTTAGATGCCATCCTAAGGAAAAAAGGATAAGAAAAGAACTCTGAACTGACACCTAAACTCTGAATTTACTGAGAAAAATAGCAAAAGTCATTAAGTATATCTCAGAGTTACACGATTGAATTTCCTTCATCAAATGAGTCGATGGATGAAAATAAAGAAAATTATTTGTCCGTTTAAGTTTATGGCCTGATGATATTTATACTTACATAATTTTTTTAAAAAAATTATCAAATTTCCTATGACAACTAGAATTCTATAATCAAATGAAAAATATATTTATCAAAGTACTCATATGTTTTTGCACTAAAAATCCAGAATCAGAACCTATCTTAAATTAATTTGAAAACATAACTGAATAATATCAATGAGTTAAATTGAGTGGGAAAACAAAATCATTGTACAAGGTAATTGTTTATTTGAGGTACTTATGTTTATCATGATGTATATTTATTGAAAACCCATTCTTTCAGCAGAAACTGTACTGGGTCCTGAGGGGAACTCAGTGTCTTCCCTTCTAGTGAGGCTACGATTATGTTTGCATAAAAATAGAGGAATTAAGAAAGGAGTTATAATCTGAATGAATTAGACTTATTCATTCACTATCATTTGGTACAGAGGCATTGACTCTTGTTTTATGTTATTTTTATGTTTTGAGAGAGAAGGAAAATACTGCAGTTTGTTGAAGAGAATGTTTTCTTCTGTAGTTACATATCAAAAAATAATTTTTGAGTCCTTTTGCACATTTTGCTTTCTGTGGAAACAAATTCAAAGTTTTTCTTTTAGCATTTTCTTTTTTAAAAAATATGAGGCAAATACAGTGGCTAAAGAGGAAATTAAAAAATACAGAGCAGCAAATGACAACAAAGATATGACACTCCAAAACCTATGTGATGCAGTAAAAAGCCGTTCTAAGAGGAAAGTTTATACCAATACAAGCCCACCTCAGGAAACAAGAAAAAGCCCAAATAAACGAGATAACGTTACATCTAAAGCAGCTTGAGAGAGAAGAACAGACAAGACCTAAAGTTAGTATAAGGAAAGAAATCATAAAGATCAGAGCAGAAATCAATTCAATAGAAACAAAGAAAACCATAGAAAAGATCAAACGAAAAGCTGGTTCTTGGAAAGATCAACAAAATTGATAAACCCCTAGCCAGTCTTATCAAGAAAAAAAGAGAGGACTCAAATCAATAAAATTAGAAATGAAAAAGGAGAAGTAACAACGGACACCACAGAAATACAAAGGATCATAAGAGACTACTACATGCAACTATATGCCAATAAAATGGAAAACCTAGAAAAAATGGACAAATTCTCAGAAAAGTACAATCTTCCAAGACTAAACCAAGATGAAATAGAAAAGGTGAATGGACCCATCACAGCTACTGAAATTGAAACTGTGATTAAAAAACTTCCAACAAAAGTCCAGGACCAGATGGCTTCACAGGTGAATTCTATCAAACATTTAGAGAGGAGCTAACACCTCTGATTTCAAAACTATTTCAAAAAATTGCAGAGAAAGGGATACTCCCAAACTCATTCTATGAGGCCACCATCACCCTGGTACCAAAACCAGACAAAGATTCCACAAAAAAAGAAAACTACAGGCCAATATCACTGATGAGCATTGATGCAAAAATCCTCAACAAAATACTAGAAAACCGCATCCAACAATACATTAAAAGGATTGTACATCATGATCAATTGGGATTTATCCCAGGGATGCAAGGGTTCTTCAATATCTGCAAATCCATCAGTGTGATACACCACATTAACAAACTGAAGAATAAAAACCATATGATCCTCTCAATAGATGCAGAAAAAGCCTTTGACAAAATCCAACACCCATTTCTGATAAAAACCCTTCAGAAAGTGGGCATAACAGGAACCTACCTCAACGTGATAAAGGCCATATATGACAAACCCACAGTGAACATCATTCTCAATGGTGAAAAGCTGAAAGAATTCCCGCTGAGATCAGAAACAAGACAAGGATATCCGCTCTCGCCACTACTCTTCAACATAGTTCTGGAAGTCCTAGCAACAGCAGTCAGAGAAGTAAAAGAAATAAAAGGAATCCAAATTGGAAAGGAAGAAGTAAAACTATCATTATTTGCAGATGACATGATACTATACCTAGAGAAGTCTAAAGACTCTACCAGAAAACTGTTGGAGCTCATCCACGAATTTGGCAAAGTCGCAGGATACAAATCAATACACAGAAATCCACGGAATTTCTATACACTAACAATGAAAGAGCAGAAAAGGAAATTAGGGAAGCAATCCCATTTACCATCACATCCAAAAGCATAAAATACCTAGGAGTAAACCTACCTAAAGAGACAAAAGACCGGTACTCTGACAACTGCAAGCCACTGATGAAAGAAATCAAAGATGACACAAATAGATGGAAAGATACACCATGCTCATGGGTTGGAAGAGTTAATGTTATCAACATGATTATACTACCTAAGGCAATCTACAGATTCAATGCAATCCCTATCAAACTACCAAGGACATTTTTCACAGAACTCGAACAAAATAGTTTAAAGTTTGTTTGGAAGCCCAAAAGACCCAGACTAGCCAAAGACATCCTGAAAAAGAAAAATGGAACTGGAAGGAATCAGGCTCCAGGACTTCAGACTACACTACAAACCAACAGTCATCAGAACCATATGGTACTGGCACAAAGACAGACATACAGATCAGTGGAACAGGACAGAAAGCCCAGAATTACACCCACGCACCTACAGCCAACTCATCTATGACAAAGGAGGCAAGACTATACAATGGAGAAAGGACAGCTTGTTCAATAAGTGGTGCTGGGAATACTGGACAGCCACAGGGAAAAGAATGAAATTAGAACACTCCCTAACACCATACACAAAAACCAACTCCAAATGGATGAAAGACCTAGGTATAAGACCAGACACTATCAAACTCTTAGAGGAAAACATAGGCCGAACACTCTCTGACATAAACGACAGCAACATCTTCTCAGATCCACCTATCAGAGTATTGGCAAGAAAAAGAAAAATAAACAAATGGGACCTAATTAAACTTCAAAGTTTCTCCACAGCAAAGGAAACCCTGAACAACACAAAAAGACAACCCACAGAATGGGAGAAAATCTTTGCAAGTGAATCGACGGACAAGGGATTCACCTCCAAAATTTATAAACACCTTCTACAGCTCCATACCAAAAAAACAAACAACCCCATCCAAAAAATGGGCAGAAGATCTAAACAGACAGTTTTCCAACGAAGACATACAGATGGCCAAGAAACACATGAAAGGATGTCCAACATCACTCATTATTAGAGAGATGCAAATCGAAACCACTAGGAGGGACCACCTTACACCAGCCAGAATGGCCATCATCCAAAAGGCTATAAACAATAAGTGCTGGAGAGGATGTAGAGAAAAAGGAACCCTATACACTGTTGGTGGGATTGTAAATTGGTGCAGCCACTGTGGAAAGCAGTATGGAGATGCCTCAGAAAACTAAACATAGAACTACCATTTGATCCAGCAATCCCACTCCTGGGCATCTACCCAGAGAAAACCATGACTCGCAAAGACACATGTACTCCAATGTTCATTGCAGCACTATTTACAACAGCCAAGACATGGAAACAACCTAAATGTCCATCGACAGAGGAGTGGATCCAGAAAAGGTGGTACATATACACAATGGAATACTACTCAGCCATCAAAAAGAACGAAATACCAGCATTTGTAGCAACATGGATGGACCTAGAAACTATCATGCTAAGTGAAGTCAGCCATACAATGAGACACCAACATCCAATGCTTTCACTGACATGTGGAATCTGAAAAAAGGACAGACTGAACTTCTTTGCAGAACAGATGCTGACTCACAGACATTGAAAAACTTATGGTCTCCGGAGGAGACAGTTTGGGGGGTGGGGAGATATGCTTGGGTTATGGAATGGAAATCCTGTGAAATCAGATTGTTATGATCATTATACAACTACAGATGTGATAAATTCTTATGAGTAATAAAAAAAATGAAAAAAAATATGAGGCAAATACAGTGGCTATGAGACAGAGTAATGGAAAACAATTGCAATTTTTTTTTCAATGGATTCAAAATACAGATTGGGGTCCAATCATGGCTCAGCAGAAATAAGTCTGACCTAGCACCCATGAGGATGCAATTTCAATCCCTGGCCTTGCCCAATGGGCTAAGGATCCGACGTTGCCATGAGCTGTGGTGGGGGTCACAGACACAGCTCATATCTGTCATTGCTGTGGCTGTGGTGTAGGCCAGTGGGTGCAGCTCCAATTCGACCCCTAGCCTGGGAACCTCCATGTTTCTCGGGCGTGGCCCTAAAAAGACAAAAGACAAAAAAAAATGTGAGATATTCAATACTTTTTTCTTATTTAGAAACTTTTGTTTTTGCATATTTGTTAAAAGACTAGGAATTTGTCATTTCTGTTTATGGAGTGATATTAAAAACATCTAGAGTATGAGTTATGATGGTTGCTGGATGTATCTGACAGAAACATCGAAGACCTGGTGTGTGAGCATGGTATCAGGAGGAAATATAGCTTATGCTTAAAAGTACTAATGGCATGTTCATCACCCAAATAGGAAAGAAACAAGTGACTACGCAAAGGGAAAATATGTTCTTTTGCTGAGGAGAGAAAGAAAAAAACTTGAACTTGATTCCACAACTGAGGTCACAGCATTATTTTCATGCTTTACTTAATGAATCCATAAAAGTACTATAACATTTTATCTGGAAAAGTACAAATACGGTATTGTAATTGTTTCTAAGATTGCCTTATTATTGAATGATGATATGCCTCTTTTTGAATTTATTCATCAAGGAAATATTTGGCTATCCACTGGGTTACTACAAATGATACTGGGAGACTAGCCCAGAAACAGCCCCACTGGAGATTTTAATTGTTTGCCATCCATAACCCTCAGCCATTACATCCATGTCACCCTTGGAGGAAAATTACATAATCCAATAGAACATTCAAGAGTGGTCCATCTAACAAAATTAATTGTTCTTATGCCAACAGGAAATCCTATTCAAAAGGCATGGTCGAGCAAAGCTTTTGTATAGTGAACTGCTAAGAAGAAAGGGGCAGAAACAGACATGTTTGCTGGAAAATGGGCAAGATAGTTTCATGTCATCTTAATCTTTGCAGCAACACTCTGAGGTGGGTATTATTTCTATCATTTCATATTTGAGAAAAGAAAAGCTTAGAGTTTGATCATCTAAAGGAACAAAGCTAGTTAGGCCCATATCCTGCTCAATAAGTAAATAGGAACACTGACCCAAAGCAAGAAGCTGTGGCATTATCAGGAGGAAGTTGAAAGAGGGTGTTCAAATCAAGTATCTTTAACAAACTGTTCACTAAAATAATACACAACCTGAAAGTTGAAAGTTAAGTTTTATTTGGGGTGAAATTAGGACTTAAGTCCGGAAGGCAGCATCTCAGGTAGCCCTGAAAAACTGCTCCAAGGAGGTGAGGTGGGGAGCCAGGATATATGAGTTTTGGAACAAAGGGAAGGTGGTAGGAACAAAAGATATATAGATAATCAGATTTGTAGAAGAAGATGTAAAGGTCTGGGCCTATAGGAATCACTCCTTTGATATGTACCTCAGCTGTGAACCAGTCTTTTATGCTTCTTTCCTGATTTCCCTCAGGGTTCACTGGCCCACCCGTGAGAGTGGCTGTTGTGAAAGTTGGCCATGACATCCCCTGTTTTGTCCACTAACTACAGCCCAGGAGACAGTATTTCAGAGCTATCTGAAAGGGGGAATATCAAGATATAAGTCATAAAAGTGAAGGGGGAGGTGCATGCAGCCATGTGCCCATTTTACAGAAGTTTGCTGCTGGTCCCTTGAAGGTTACTAGTACTCAGAGACATAAGTCATCATTGAGGGATTTTAGTGTTTTTCTGATAAGAGAAGACATAAGAACTGGGCTCATAAAATCTTCTAAAAATATCTAACTATCTCAACACCTGTTGTTCCAGTTTTCCCAGAGCACAGAGTGCCTCACTCCTGGTCTCCACCCTATGTTTTGCTCAGGGGGTGCTGTGGGTCAGCAGCTGCAGTAGCTTATGTTTTACTCTATGTAGAAGCTGATGACAAGTGCCAAACTTCAGTTCACAAAACCAGTAAGCAAGTAGAAGCTGAGATAGTTCCTTGAAACTAAGTGAAAAAAACAGAAACTAAAAGTGGATTCATGTAAAGGAAAATAGTTTAATGGAAGTTAGAGTTGATGCTTGTTACAGCTGACTTTATTTCTACCCTGTGTGTTACTAATTATCTTTCTTTGGTCAGGATTTTAGAGTTTTTCTATATTTCAATCATTAATTCTTCAAAAGAGGTTGAGACACTGCTAGAAGCAAGTACAGTAAGCTAAAACAGAAATGTTTCCTGCCTGCAAAGTGTTTATTGAGTGTGACTAGGGGTTAGAAAGTAGTTAAACAAATGTTAATTTAACAGAGTGGATGGGTGACACCCTGTCTCTGCCTCCTGGTATTCATGTGTTTGTGCAACCCCTTCCCTCTTAACTATGGGTGGGACTTATGACACTTCATCAAGAAGAGTGGAATCAGGGGACATAGCAAAGTGGAAAGAATTGAGGGAAAAAGGACTCCAACCTGGATGTTTGATATTAAACAGGAGCTAAGAAAGACAGATTTGCTGACAGATTCTGTTAGGAATGAGACATTAAGTGGATTGAAACCCTGAATGAAATGAAATTAGAGACTCGGAAAAGTAAGAAGTTTCAGTTTTGTCAACATGGATATTGAACTTATTAAAAGAAGGAAGAGAAACAGAGCAAAGGAAACCATTCTTTAGAGTGACTATTTATTCCCTAAGAGTTGTAATAAATTGGGTCAGAGTATTCCAGAGCAAGAGGATAGCATATATGGCACTAAAGTCTAACATGTACATATGAAAGTGACATCATTGAATTCTGTTATCAAAGCAGTTACATGAAGAAAATATTCATTAAAACAGCTCAACAAAACACTCTTTACAGTTTTTAAAAGAGCGGATGGAGGAGATATTCCATGTTGTACGTGCTTCAAAATCCTGAGGCCAGTGGTGATTGTTTCAAACTGTTACTGAATTTTCATACAATGTTTTTCTTCCTTTGTGTCTTTAATCTGACATAAAGTATTAATAATTTCCATATTCTTTTAATCATTTGTGGTATCTATCTCCAATCTTAATGAAATTCTAAATGTTATTCCTTCTGGAAATAATCGCAACTTTATAAAATTAATTGCTCTATACTTTAATTTGATAAAAAATAATTGTTTAAATGGGATATTACAACAAGAGAATGACATTGTTATCCTACTTTTTTTTTTTTTTTTTTTTTTTTTGTCCCTTTAGGGCCATACCCAAGGCATATGGAGGTTCTGAGGCTAGGTCTTTAATTGGAGCTGTAGCTGCCGGCCTACACCACAGCCCAGCAATGCAGGATCGGAGCCACGTGTCTGTGACCTACACCACAGCTCATGGCAGCACCCAATCCTTAACCTACTGAGTGCAGCCAGGGAAAGAACCCGTGTCCTCATGGATCCTAGTCAGGTTTGTTAACTGCTGAGCCATGATGGGAACTCCAGACATTTTCAATCTCATTAAAGATTTTTACCCACAATTTCTTGTGAAGGAAAAAAGTCTTCAAATCTCTTAATTTCTCACAGTTTTCAGGTTATTTTGGATATTTTCATGAAAAACAGCATAAATGATATATTTTAAATATAAGAACCCATACTAATATAACTTTCACCATAACTGGATTAAAATCTTGGAAATCATTGTTAATTTAACTAAGAAAAAGAAAAAGAATTCTGTTTACTAAAATAACATGTTCAAGAGATAAAGTGTGATCTGTGTGTTATCTTTCAATTAATGGGAACTGAACAATGTGAAATCAGATGATTAACTCCTCAAACATTTAGCAGAGGTATTGTAAAAAATGTCAAAAAATGCTTGACTTAGGATGTGTGGGTTCTTCCTTATTTAGGTTCTTATAGTTGTCTTATTAATTTTGAGAGCAATGAAACAAAAGTTATTTGAGATATCTTTATGAGTCAGAAATTGTTCTAAACAATTACATAGTCATCAAAAGAATTCTGCGATATAGATACTATTATCATCTTCATTATACACATGAGAAAATTGAGGTTCCAAGACACTGGATAAATAGCAGAAGATAATACAATTATTAGTCCTTGTATCTCAAATGTAGATACACACCATCATGACCACATATATTCACAAACATATGCAAAATCACCTGGAGTGGATTTTTTTTTTTTTTTAATGCATCAGAAATTCTAAAAAAAGTAACATTCCCTAGATTTCTTTAATACTACACTTAGGGTTCTGACCTAGCAAAACACCAGGCTAAATGACAGCCACATTCTTTTTATATACAATGCTTTTTTTTTCCTCCTTCTAATAAAAACTGTTCTTTTGACTTTCTCTTCTTTTGTAATCTCTGTAGCCAGTTTCCCTTCTTTAGAATGCATAGACCTAAGCATCTAGTGAATCTAAGTAAGCATATCATTGGTATATTATACCTTGAAGCTTTGATAAGTGGAATGGGAACTGGTTAATGTCAAATAAATAATTGATTATTTCAAAAAATATTTATTCAAACTCAAAATACATTTCAAAGAACCTAGGGGAAAGTTAGATTCCTTTTAAGATCTCACCACTTGGAATGCAAGAAAAATAAAATCAAAATTAAAAAAAGAAACATAATATAAATGAAATCTTAGCATGAAATCCAATAAACAGATATTCTAAAGCTAATGAAGTAAAATTAAAAAACATTAAGTTAGTTTATAAGTAGATATTATCACAAAAAGCTTATATATCATTTCTGTGGACTGAATATGAACAATAACAATTAAGATAAAATTTCATCATACTTGGACTAGAAATTTGAAACTTTTGCCATCAAAAATTAAAAATCAAGCAGGGAGTTAATTGACTTAAAATAAAGCTATTAACAATTTTGAGAGAAGGTGTTGGAAGAGATCCAATAAATAATGAAAAGTAAAGATTTTAATATGCTTTTTGTTCTTTGAACATGATAAATTTCCTAAAAGGAGTTTCAAATAAGTATTATCAAATGGAAACCATCACTTATTATAAAGGCATCTTTGAGGCGTAATATTTAGATTCAGTAAGAAGAAGCCACCAGGGATCCACTGAATATGATTTTGGATGCTAAGAGTTATGAAATGAAATATCCAAACGCTCCTTGATCTCCTTAGCAAGCCTGTAATAGCAGAATTTCCAGTATGAATCCTTAAATATTTCATGCACTGAATTAATTTAACTTATTCTGCAAATCCCTTACCTCTCTTCACCTCATACCTCACCAAAACTAAACAACTTATCCCGGTTTTCTTAGCTCACGTTAAAAATGCAGTTAATCATTGGAGCAAAATCTAACATAAAGAAATTAGATCACAATCTTTTCCAGGAAAGTGCATTTGCATTAAGGACTGCTTTCGTGATGTCCTTTAATTTGGCAGTTTATCACCACACATTTAATAAGTTAAGTCTGTGCTTGGGAATATAATTATAATTGGGAGTAAGCTTCTTTTTTGTCCCTTTTCCTCTTTTCCCCCCTCTTCCTCTTCCCTTCCTCTTTCCCTCCTTTCTTCCTCTCCTCTTCTCTTTATCTCTCTCTTAAGGTCTAGAGTTAAATACAGTTGTCTTACTGCATCACGGCATCAAAAATGTGCTGAATCAAAAAAAAAAAAAAAGTGGGAGTTCATGTTGTGGCTCAGTGGAAATGAATCTGACTAGCATCCATGATGATGAAGGTTTGATCCGTGGCCTCACTCAGTGGGTTAAGGATCCAGCGTTGCCACAAGCTCTGGTGTAGGTCGCCGACGTGGCTCTCTGGCATTGCTGTGGCCATGGAGTAGGCTGGCAGCTGCAGCTCAGATTCGACCCCTATCCTGGGATCTCCATGTGCCACGGGTGCAGCCCCCCCCCCAAAAAAAAGGAGAAGAAGAAAACTGCTACAGCATTATAAAAAGTGCAAAATTTGGGATACACTGTAATTGTTTATTCTTAAACAAAATATGTAATAGCAATTGCAAATAAGTTTGAATGTCCACCATCTCACATCCTAATGTCCTGATGTCCTGTCTAACCTAACCTCAAGTGAAAGAATATTCCTTAAAATCCTTAACAAGTAATCGAGTTTCACAGAATCAAAAGTTCCTCAAAAGTTGTTTCAGGAAATAATGAGAAATTTATTTATTCAAATAGCTTTTATGTAGTCTAGTTTTCATAATAAATTTTTTGGCAACTGAACTTTAAGAAATGAGAACATAGTACTCTTTTATACTTGAGAAAAGCAAAAAGAAGAGAAAGTTATAGTAAAATTTTTTACCGATTTGTCTGAACTTACTGGGCTTTAACCACCTATTACAAAAAAAAGTGGAGTGGAAGAAGGTCATCAAAGTCATTAATAGACTCGATTATGCACAGATTTCCATCAAATTGTTTTAGTTTCTGAGTTATTTCTACCAGCAATTTACTTTATTCTGATGCTTCATGTTTATTATTTGAAAATCAGTTTAAAAACTGGAAGGGAATTTTAGAAATCCCCCAGAACTGTTTATTTTCCCATAATCAAAATAAGAACTAGGGGAGTGATAAGACTTGAATTTTCAGTCTTGTTGCTTGTGAGTAGTTGATAGCCATAAAATGAGATACTTTGTGATAAAATGAGAACTCCTTGCTTGCAACACAAAGGACCTCAAAGATTATGCCTGGAACACCCCACCCCTGCCTTTCCCCCTTCAGTCTGATTAAGAATTAGGAGGATTTCTCCAGTCAGCTCAAATATCACCTTTTCTGCAAAGGTTTTTATCTAACCTGTCTCATTTTTTTCCCCTCTCACACTGAATGATAAATTTCAGGAAAATAGAGCTTACTCATGTCTGTATCCTCAGTGTTTGCATACTGCTTTGCCTCTAGTAAATGCTCAAGAATTTTTTTAAATTAAAAAATAAGATAATTGCATGACTTTTGGGTTTTGACTATTGGTTGAATAGGCATCAAATTAATCTTTGATTCTCCCCTCATTATTTTCCTTCTGTCCAAACTTTTTTCTATGTCTTCTTGATTTGGTTTCCTAATAAATTTTTTTTTTTTTGTCTTTTTTTGCCTTTTCTAGAACCACTCCTGCGGCATATGGAGGTTCCCAGGCTAGGGGTCGAATCAGAGCTGTAGCCACCGGCCTACGCCAGAGCCACAGCGATGCGGGATCCAAGCCGCGTCTGCAACCTACACCACAGCTCACGGCAACGCCGGATCCTCGGCCCACTGAGCAAGGCCAGGGATGGAACCCACAACCTCATGGTTCCTAGTCGGATTCGTTAACCATTGCGCCACGACAGGAACTCCTCCTAATAACTTTTAACACTGTCCTACTTTCTTTATCCCATTTTCTATTACTACATTTTAGATAATAAAGTGAATAACTTGTGTATGATTACAAATGTCTCTTGACTGACATTCACGTCTCAGTTCTTGACTTCCTTTAGAATACTGCCACTTATCTTTTATAATAGATCTAGAAGCCTTCAAATTCTCATCACCTCCACTGCTATTCTCTTGCTTTGAATTGTTGTCACCTCTTGTCTGTTTCCCGTAATGGTTCCCCAGCAGGTTTTCCAACAGAGTGATCATTTTAAAAGTTGCTATGTCATGGTCAATTTTCTGGCAACATGGGCATTGGATCCCAATTCTTTATATTGCTTTCTTTTCCCCCTTTTTTTTTTTTTTTTTTTTTAAATGGCTCCTGAGGCATATGGAAGTTCCCAGGCTAAGGGTTGACTCAGAGCTGCAGCTGAGGCCTACGCCACAGCCACACCAGATCTGAGCCACAGGCAGCACTGGATCTGAGCTACATCTGCAACATATGCTGCAGCTTATGGCAACATTGGATCCTTAACCTACTGAGCCAGGTCGGGAATAGAACCATATCCTCACACAGAGACAAGTTGTGTCCTTAATTTACTGAGCCACAACAGGAAGTCCCCACAGAGTATTCTTTCCTTTTTCTGCTATTCTCATTTCCCATGGGACTTAACAACTTCAGACATGTTATACAATTTGCTTTTTATTATGTGCATAGTCTGTCTTTCCTTAATGGAATGTAAGCTCTACATGGGCAGAGTTCTTTGCTTTATTAATCTATAAACAATAGATTTTTTTAAGTGCCTGAAATATAATAGATGTTCAAATAAATATTCCTTTAATGAGTGTAAATGTGGTATAGGGACATTATGCAGCTGTTTCTTCAATAGTTATAAGTCAAAATTCTTCCACAGTGTTCTGTGAAAATATTACTTCTGGAACAGTTATACACTTTTTTTTTTCCTTCTTCTTTTTGGTTATTCCAAGCTTTGTTTTTGTTCATCTATAATTATCCAAAGAGTTTCTTCCAACCTCCATTGACTCCATTGACAGTCTTTTCTAAGCAGGCAGTCCAGTAGGATAACCAAATGCAAAAAAAAAGTGGTTTTGAGCATAATAAAACCCTGCCTTCAGGGAAGTAAGACCTGTTGAGTGGGATATGGGCATAGTTCCATGGGTACTTACGTATCCCAGTCACGTTTTTAGGCCATCCCTCACAACAGGGCATTGATGTACTAAATTACCATGAGGAGTGAGAAGAAAAGCTTGGGAAACAGAAACACAATTGCTACAGTTCCAGTTGATGCTGGAATTCAGAAATAACAGTAGTTCAAGCACATATATGAAAAGTGAAGCTACTGCATAGGAATAGGATCAGATAAAATAATAGATTTAAACTGTAGCAAAAGGTGGAGTTTCCGTTGTGGCACAGTGGTTAAAAAACCTGACTTATATCCATGAGGATGCAGATTCAATCCCTGGCCGCACTCAGTGGGTTAAGGATCAGGCGTTGCTGTGAGCTGTGGTGTAGGTCGCAGATGCAGCTCCGATCCTGCATTGCTGTGGCTGTAGAGTAGCTCCAATTCGACCAGTAGCCTAGGAACCTCCATATGCCGCGGGTGCAGCCCTAAAAAGACAAAAAAAAAAAAAAAATACAAAACTATAACAAAAGGCAAAAAACAAAAGCTCAACTGAAAATGAGAGGAGCAAGGAGAATCTAAATCCAGGAAGTTGGTGACCAAGTACACTGGAAGGGAAAGTAAATGTATGGCTAAGTTATGGAAGCAGATTCATTGGTGCTAAAAAAAAAAAAAAAATCTTGACAAAGTAATTTGTTTCAGCCTGTGAATTGTTCATTCATCCTTTGATGTCAGCAACTAGTCCCTGGGCATGACTATTATAAGGTCTGACAGGACCATGACATTAGACAGATAAAGTATTACCAACTTACTCTCAATTAGGGAAGAAGGTCTTCATCAGTTCCTATTTTCTAAAAATGTATGTATCTATGTATACACTTGCTCTGCTCTGTTCCAAATCAACTAATTTAATGCTGTTTTAGAAAGAAGTTTTAGGAGGTATCAGGGGATTCAATTCCTTTTCCTCCAATCATTTTCCCAATCATCTTTAAATATTGTTAAAATAGAGTGCTTCACTAGGTTCTGTCGCATATTCAATTACATCTTTAAATCTTAGTCAAAAGGAGGCTTGTTAAAATATGTCCAGAGAGCTAACAGTATGATAAGCATAGTTATAAGAATGTAAGTTTTGGTTAATGAAAACTGTTTCCTGAAGATTGATAACAGTATGTTGTCCTTAGAAGAGCTAAGTCAGTACATTTTTGGTGTGAAAGTTTTATTAACAAAAAAATTTTTCCGTATACTTTCTTGAAATATATTATTTTGAAATGTTGGTTTATAATTGTCTGAGGTAATATTGATGCTAAAAGCATAAAAAACAGCAAGAAGATTTTTGAATTTAGGACTTTAGAAAGAACTGTTTGCAGTGTTGATTAAAATACCCATGAAAAATTTTTAAGTTGTCTATAGCTGGTTTTCATGGATATATTTGGTCTTTGTAGAGGCATATGGAAATGCATATTTAATTTGACAGTATTTTGCAAATCATACCCACTTCAGAATAACTTGCAAAGTAGAAATGCTTCCATATGCCAGAAAATGGTTTGTCTATTATACTGAAAGTAAAGAAAGAGTTGTAGATTCAACAACAAAATTAAAAAATGTTTTCTTGGGCATTGTGGATTCTGAAAGTAAAGGAAGATCAAAAGGACAGTGTCCTTGTACTTTAACATGTAGAGTTAATTTATAGTCAGTTAAAATAATCACATCAGACATACTAAGATGAATTCTCACAATCACAGCTCCCTTAGAAAAAGGGGGTTGGTCAAATGGCCAGTTTTTGCCTGGCTTTCCATGCCTGTGCCAAATCTTCTGAGACTGAAAAATCTGATTAGAGCAGATATTTATAAGAGAAAAAAGGCAGACTAGATCTACATGGACCTTCTCATGATGGAGGCAGACCTCAATTCTAGAGAAAACTAGGTGATTCCCATTCAATCAAATCCTGTCCTTTGGAATGGAACTACAAACAAGTGACCAAAGAGGCAGTGGATCACAGGAATTCAGACCTTTGTTCTGAGTAGTGCATTACACATATTCTTGTGGCCTGTGAAGTTACCCCAACCAGCCTTGGAAGCACCAGGACCTGCTGGGTCTGTATGTGATGAGCAGTTTCCCACTCTGCCCTACACAGCATATATCATTGCACCACAGTTTTGCAGGATCAGATGGGTACACGTGTTTTCTCAACAAGAACAAATAAAAGTTTAGCAATAGCTTTTCACAGTTTATAGTTAAAACCCTTACAGATTCCAAAGGTCACTTTAGGGACAAAACTTGAAGTAATTAAAACAAGAGCTGAAGCTCTTTGACAAGTTTTACTTTTTGTGTCTAAAAGGTTCACTGACCTCATATATCTTCAGAGACACTAGACTGCAATTTTCAAAGAGAAAATAAATTTTGATGTTTCAAAGGACTTCAATTTTCTCAAGTTAATGATTATGTCATCATTATCTGAAAGTAGTGATTTGCAAGCAACAATGACTTTAATGTATCTTTCTATACTGATAATTATTATTTCAGTTTTCTTTTAAGAGCCAGGATTACTTTATCTCTTGAGTTGAGAAAAATCAGATTATTTATTGCACTTCCTTTTAACTATAATTATGCCTCAGTATATAAATGTTATTTTTATGATCACAGCTCAAACTCATAACATGTGAAAATTATCTAGATGATTTTACATAGCAAAAAATGCCAAGCCAAGAAGACAAGGGATCTTCTTAGAGTTATTGATCTGAAATAGTTTCTGAATGAAGATAGGTGTAGATTATATGTCATGAGTCCATGGGTGAGTTTTCTTCAATCAAATTATGTTCTTTTGGATACCTTACCATGAGGATTTGAGGACTAGGATTTATAATAGGTATAACCCATGTAGGCATGGCTCTGGGGCTAAGTAAGAGTATGAAGCACACTTGATTTTACCACTGTTTATAATTTCTAAAATATTGTATAATAGGAATAAAGAGCAATTTTATGATAATAAGCAGGCTTTAAATGTTAAGTCAATAACTCATATTCCATAAAAATTCTAGTAAAGTGTATAAAAGAGAAAAAGATCACTTGACATATCTCTTAAAGAAATGTCATTTAAGTAATCCTTCCTTCCTCTTTATACTTCCTTAAATGTATAAAATTAACCCAATGAAATCTCTCTCATAGGCAACAATTTCATCTTTCAAAGTAACGGAGTAAATTTACTCACTTAGTTAACATAGCATTCCATTTGCAGAGGAATTCTATCTCTAAGTTTCCCCACCAACTTGTTGAAGCTTTTCCAAAGTGGCTCTGAGTTAAAGTCATCTATCCCTCTACTGCTTCTATGGTGATGTCTGACAATTCACTGAGCAATTATTAAGATGTTGCCTTGTGACACATAGTCTGACCTATCTTACTCATCATTTAAATTGTTCATTCAGCTATTGAAATGGTATCTCTCAAACAGATAAATTTGTACAATTTAAAAATTAAAGGCAATATCCTCTATTTTTGTGTAAGTTTCTTGTACAAAAATATAGGTTGGTTATATTTCCTTATTGCTCCTCAATTGATTCAGGATTAGTTTCTTTACTTGATAAAGCAATGAGGCTCTTAGAAAGGATACTTGTGGTGGAATAGGAAAAAAATGGAAGCTTCACCATGTTTAATTCTTAAGATTAAAAAGATGTATGGATATATTGGACATCCTCATTATTTGATTACAAATATAATATTGGGAAAGGCCATTTAAAATAAATCTATTTTAGGGAGTTCCCATCGTGGCTCAGTAGTAATGAGCCCGTCTAATATCCATGAGGATGTGGGTTTGATTCCTGGCCTTGCTCAGTGGGTTAAGGATCCACCATTACTGTGAGCTGTGGTGTAGGTCGCCGACGTGGCTCAGATCCCTCATTTCCGTGGTTGTGGGGTAGCCCAGCGGCAGCTGTAGCTCCTGTTTGACTCCTAGCCTTGGAACTTCCATATGCTGCAGGTGTGGCCATAAAAAGATAAAAAACAAAACAAAACTATTTTTGGAGCTCCCTGGTGGCTCAGTGGGTTAAGGATCCAGCCTGATCTCTGTTGTGACTCAGGTCACAGCTGTGGCATGGGTTCAGTGCCTGACCCACAGAACTTCTGCATGCCATGAGTATAGCTAAATAAATAAATAAATAAATAAATCTAATTTAAGCCAGTCCTCCTTTTCTAGTAAATAATGGAGGGGAAAAAAAAAAATCAAAGATTTGATTGAGATGCTTTCAAAAAACAAAGTTTAAAATTATATAACAGGAGTTCCCGTCGTGGCGCAGTGGTTAACGAATCCGACTAGGAACCATGACGTTGCGGGTTCGGTCCCTGCCCTTGCTCAGTGGCTTAACGATCCGGCGTTGCTGTGAGCTGTGGTGCAGGTTGCAGACGCGGCTCGGATCACGCATTGCTGTGGCTATGGTGTAGGCTGGTGGCTACGCTCCGATTAGACCCCTAGCCTGGGAATCTCCATATGCCGCGGGAGCGGCCCAAGAAATAGCAAAAAGACAAAATAAATAAATTAATTAATTAAATAAAATAAAATTATATTAAAAATTTAATTTACAGTTTGATAAAGAAGATTAGAATTATAATTATTAAAAGAATAAATAATAAATTAAGTATTGATTGGGAGCATATTTTGACAAATGTTATGATGGCAAATCAGAATCTTTTTCATATTTAAGTTTTTAGCATGAACATTAAAATGATAATTTCCACATTTCTAAAGTATTCATAATTTACTTTTAATCCCTGATATTCACATCATTTGATTTTGAAGTATCATGTCTAGTTTCCTCTACTTTATCTTTTTAATGGTTCTGATTCTGACATATTCTCATTGCCCATGATTTTGTGATTCAGCTGTTCATCTCTATCACTTGCATCATTAAATTCTGAATCTCTTGAAAATTTTACTTTATAATCCATTTTCATTAAGTTTGTATGGTGTTATACTTCTTCCACAATCAGCAAGAGACCAAACGTTTTTATAATAATGCATATAAATCAATGCTAATACTAATTTGGAAAGGATTTTAGGAAGGGCTAATTTTAAAAGTGGGTAGTTCATCAGTGACAATTTTCTGTAGTGACAGTTTTTGCTTTTCTACATTGTCATGTGTCTTTGGGGACTGGGATAATTTTTTGACAATCAGGAACTCTTGCAATTTGCAGTCAGATGACAGTAAGGGCTAAAAAATAAGCAAATGCTAAAGCTGGAAATGCAAATTGGTATCTTCTACAGTGTCAGTTGTTGACATCAAGACTGTGGATAAGATAGCCCTGTACAAGAGGACCAGGGATTGAGGCATTGAGAGAATCAGTGAAAAAGAGAAAGAGTAAACTTTGCAAAATATAGAAGAGTAATCACATACGCTGGAGCAGAAGTAAGAGAAAATGGCACACTGGAGGAGAAGGGGTACGTGAGGTAAACATTAAGGACAAAGGGTATGGCCCAGTATACCAAGTATAGCTGGTTGACAGGGCACGAAGTTGTGCCTGAGAAGTTACCCGTATTAGGTCATAATAAACAACTAACTCTAGGAACAGGCTAAATGGTAAAACAGATACCCTGGGAGGTCTAGGTCATCATTCAACTAGAGATTCTGTGAAAACTCTCACTGATTGTATTTGCCCATCCCATTTGAGAGCATCTGGAATTTTGTGAATTCATATATCATATGTTGGTACTGCCACTTACATTTCTTTACTCTCTCTTAATGAGACTTTATGCAGGTACTAAGCAAGGTGTGATAAGAGGTAAGTCAGAAAATATCACAGAGAACACAAAACAAGGTTTAAATCATAGATAAGTTTTGGGCTCTGTTATTCTCTGGTGTGTAGAATCAAATATATCAAGTCAGCACTCCTTGGAACAAATGTGCATTAGCTGATCTCAGAGTTCCTATCATGGCTCAGTGGTAACGAACCTGACTAGTATCCATGAAGATGTGGGTTCAATCCCTGGCCCTTCTCAGTGGGTTAAGGGTTTGGAGTTGCTGTGAGCTGTGGTGTAGGTCGAAGGTGCGGTTTGGGTTTGGATCCGGTGTTGCTATAGTCTTGGCATAGGCCAGAGGCTGCAGCTCTGATTTGACCCCTAGCCTGGGAACTTTCATATGCCATAGATACAGCCCTAAAAAGACAAAAAAAAAAAAAAAAAAAAAAAAAAAAGAGAAGATCTCACATATAACATTACTTGTACAGTTGGGTCAGGCACAACATATGCTTGTAATATTCTAAGTTTTTGCCCTAAATTTTCTTGCTGCTTTTTTTTTTAATTTTCTTAGACTTTCTTGTACATTGTTTTATATGTCTTCCTCTTTTTTAAGTTCCCCAATAATAGTAATAGTAACATACATCTTTGAGCTATAAAATTTGCCTTAACCATGCACTGATGACAGCCAGCCTCTTCTGATGATTCTTTTTAATCTTCAGATTACTTATTACAATAAAGGAGATGACTCAAACCCTTAATAAAGCCTTAAAAATGTCACCTCTACTTAAAGCCTCCAATCAAATACTTCTAGCTGTTTATGGAAATGTGTTGGCACGATTCAAAATCTAGCATTTTCGAAGAATTATCAGTAGGCCTCATTGTCATAAAACTAAAAAAAAAAAAAAAATACATGGGGAAAACAAGCATTTCAAGAGCTGTAATACATGGGAGAATTTAGAGGTTTTATACCAGTATGGAAAGTGAGGAACAGCAGTCTTCCAATATGTCTAATTTCACTGTACAGGGTACAAAAGTAACCCATAAAAGCAGTCTTAATAGCTCACATAATCCACTCCTGTTTTTATACTAGAGTCCCTCTTAACAAGAGGTATGGGTCGTTGTCTTGAATTGTAGTCCATGGGCTCTTATAGAAGAATCTTTTTTATGGGCTTATGATATATTTGAAATTCCTAAAACCAAAAGATCAAGTGTTGATCTAAAGACTGTCAGAAATATCAGCTTATAGAATTTAACTTAAAGAGAAAAAAATTAAGATTCTTTGTTTTAAAGTGGTTCATTTATGATTGGTAAATTCTTATAATTAAAGGTATTTCACTTTGTATTTCAGAGCAATATGTATTAACTATTTAGGCTAAATTAAAATCAGCACTGAAGGGAAAAAAAAAAAAAAAAACCAAAACACATAAGTTGACATTTACTCACAGCCAGTCCTAATTTAGTGTAATTCTTATCTACAGACAAGGTTTAGAATATGACACTGGAATGAGAAAAAGGGATGCTAAACTAGGAAAAGGTCAGGTTCTAGTTGAGGATAATAACTTGAGTTATAATGCTTAATTCAGTGGATTGACTCTGGCCTCTTCTCACTCTCTCTATTGGAAAAGGGTTCTTGGAAAAAAGTCTTAGGTCATCAGTATTGAACAATGGCCAAAATGCCTGTTTAAAGAAAAAAAGGAAGTAGAATTTCTTGGTACGGATGTATTTTAACAGTTGTTAATGGCAGCATCATAGAAAAGGTATTTTAAAATTATATACTGAATATTAAATTTTTAGAGCATAGGTTTATATATTCCAGGATTCATTCTCTATATTAGGTGGAGATGATAACCACTCCCGTAATGCCCTTCTCAGCCTTGATAAATATTTATGCATTATGTTTAACCATATACCTAGAACACCCCTCACCTTAACTTCCACCTTTATCCTATCCTATCTTACTTCTTTATCCAAGGCTTTGACTACACAACTATTGCACTGTAAATGTATAGTCACATGATCTAAAAGAAAAATAATTTAAATATGTATTTTAAAAAACACTTGATTAAAAAAAAAAAAAAGAATGGGCCAGAAAGTTGCTTGTACTATGTACTTGAAATCACGTGTCTAGCCACTAGATGTCACCCTTTTTTAAGTGACAAAGTTTACTTCAAAAAGTTTGCAACGTCAATAGCAGTTATGTTCCACTATTGGGTAGAAGTTAGGACCACTGGAAGCAGTCACTCTGGTATACCATAAAAAGAAACTTTAATAACAAACAAATAACAATAACCGTGGTTTCCTGTAAGGAGGGCTTCCTGAGTCAGACTGATTTGAATCTTGTCTCCAAAGCCAGATATTTAAAATGCAATAAGGGGTAATAACATATAATTTTCAAAAAGGCTAAAAGTACAGCCCTCATACAAACATAGTGAACACAAATAAAGATCTCATTCAACTCGTTAATTAGCAAGGGAGCCAGTAAGATGGTAAGGAGAGTGCAAGAAAGAATTGAAGGAATAGAGACTTATAGAGTCAGTCTGAGTTTGGCAATAGGTACAAAACTGTTTCATATTTCAAAGGTCACAAGCCATAACCTTTAAGGCTATATTTCCTGTGTGAGAGAAATGATCTCTACTAGGCAAAATTCTACAAGTTAAGAGGGAACTTCACAGTAAGGCAACAAAATACTTAGCCTACATATGGATCACTTATCATGCTTCAGTGTCTGTGCTAAGTGCTTTACATGCATCATCCCATTTTAATCTCACCATAATTGCCTATAAGGTAGATGCTGATGTTATCTTCATTTAGAGGCTAGAACACTGAGAGGTCAAGGAACATTCTTCAGCTTGTGGACCAGCATGTGATCAAGCTGAAATGTAAATCTCATCTGTTTGCATGATCTTTCTTCTGGGAGTGTAGACTGAACAGTTAACTTACTGGCTCTAGAGAATGTTGGGTCTACAAAATAAGACACGTGTAAGCACACTATAGTCCCTTCACCCTCTCCTGTTCCTCATCCATGAAAGGCAAATAATGGTGAAAGAAATCCAAAGTGCAAGAGAGATGCTGTAAAATCAGAGCTTAACTGATAACACTTGCATTCTCTAGAATGTGTGTAGATTACTTACCACATCCCTGCTGCCTGCACTGGCTTGCCCTTTGCCAATTCCTCTATTGAAATTTAATTAAATGGAGAGTTGGAAATAATCAGATAATGAGCGTTCACACAAGAGCAAGTAATATCTTCCATACTCTCTATATGGAAAACACTTACTGTAGGTAAAATGTCATCAATGGGATTTGCTAAAAAAGAAAAAGAGATCTTCTGAAACATGCATAGTACTTACTTATAATAAGATACATGCTTTAGATTCTTCTCAGAGAATTTGGAGCATGGGGAGAGATCTAATGTACTGACAATATATTCAAGAAAGATGTCTGCCTAACAAATTATCTGTTTGAAGAAAATGCTGTATTTAATTCTAAAATTTTAAAATATTGAAGAAATTTTAGATATAATTAAATGAACTGTAGAAAATCATCTTAAATTTGTAGGATTTATATGCACAGAACCTCAAAAATGTTAGATGCTCTAAGCTTTATTACTAATTCAGTTTCAGTTCTTACAAAGTTTATACCACTCAGCCAGTGGCTGGAAAGATTCAAAAAACTAATCAAACATTATTATATTACCTATTAGGAGTCTAGACAGTCTCATCACACACACTCTGATACAACTTTGAAAGGATCTTTTTCCCAGAATATTATTTCTTTATCTTCACACCAGATAAAAATAAAAAGTTCCCCAGTCAAATAAAAAGGTGTAAATTTGTTGGTGTATCATATTTGCATTTATACTTGCTCTAAAAAATGAAGAGTGCTATCTATATAAAATTGAAAAGTATTGCTTTTTATGTAGTCAGTCTGTTGTTCAGTGTTCAGCTTCTTCAGTTTTCATGGATTATAAAATCTTTTAGGACAGAAGATATTCCTTACAAGACTATCTTATAATGTTTCTATCTTTAAAGGTAGATGTAATTTTAATAATCACATACCATATTTAAGGGTCGATTAGGCACAGCTCTGGTTGCCTTTGATTTATTCATCACCACGAGAAACCTGAAATTTTCTAAAGTATAATTTTTGAAAAAAAAATTTAAGTAGTCTCTTCACACTAAACTATCTGCTCTACATGATTACAAGGACTCATTTTTAGCATTGAAGCTTCCCTATTTATGATTAAATTTCTTCCTCATCCGAGTGAACGCTTTGGAAACTATTTATTTCTGATAAAGCATATCATTGTTCATAAAGTAGCAAAATAACTATAATAAATCCAGATTCTTTTTGGATAGCATCTTAAAGAACTCATGTAAATTAAACTCATGCAAATTAATATACTCATCACCAAAGAAAAATCTGAAAATAGTACTTACGTAGGTTTAATTGTATAGGCATGCTTTTCGTGGACAAAGGCACCAGCAAGACCTCCTGCTCCTGAATTTAAATACTGGATTAAGAATAAATTAAACTTTATGAATTTACCTAAATATGTATGCCAAAAGTAAACAATGTAATCATTTGACTCTCTATGAAACGAACTTTTGACAAGGTTGAAATATGTGATCATTTGAACTTTTATAATAAAACAATTTGGGGTTAACTAGTTCAAAGAAAGAAATGAAACAGCATTATTAACTGAGAATAAATAGCTATGACTTTTTGGCCAAATTTCACCCCAACTAGTAGACAATAGCTCCACTGACATTTTTCTGATTTCAGAGCTCATCCATTTCAAATTATTTTGTCACAAAAATATTTAAATGACAATAAAAGATTATATTTTTAAAACATATAAAATAAAATTAGTTTTATTTCCTTGCTCCCTGTCAATTAAATTGTCTTCAGATGTCAATAACAAGTTGATTCCATAAGAATTATCTTTACCTATATAGAAATTTCACAACGTATCAACAGAAATCTAAGAACCTAATCAATTTAAATTAAGTTCTAAATGTGGAGCTTTTTCCCAGAACCCTTGCCTTTTTCATAGTAACCAGGGAATTAAAGGAATAAATATTCTATAATGGATGGAAATATCAGAATTTAATAATGTATCATCCTATTCTATAATTCATTCTATCTATAATTAGCTTGAGTCAAAAATACAATAATAAAAGAAATAGAGGAAAGTAATTCAAGTACTTAAAATTGGCCACAGATCCTGTAGTTCCTGCTGTGGTTCAGCAGTAACAAACCCAACTAGGATGCATGATGATGTGGGTTCAGTCCCTGGCCTTGTTCAGTGGGTTATGGATCCAGCGTTGCCATGAGCTTCAGTGTAGGTCCAGAGGTCGCTCAGATCTGGCATTGCTGTGGCTGTGGCATAGGCTGGTTATGATTCATCCCCTAGCCTGGGAACTTCCATGTGTCGCAGTGTGGCCATAAAAAACAATTGGCCACAGATCTAGGTTTTCATTTTTGTTAATATCAATGTGGAATAAAACGATATAAATATGTTAACGAAAGTGTTGATACCTTGTAGGAGCACCAGCAGGCAAAATCAACTCCCCAGTCATGTAAATAGAGTTCAACGTTTCCAACTGCATGTGCTAGATCAAAGCCAACAAAACAACCCTGGGGAAGAACATAATAATTTTTTTTGAATTTTCTTAATGATTCAAAATAGTAAGAACAAATATATTTAAGGAAATATTTGACAAACTGCTGTACAATAAATGGTTCACCCTTTGGTACAGTGACTAAGTGTGAACAACAAAATGCTGGGTATTCCCAAGACCCTTTCAGGTCAAAACAATTTTCGTACTATGAAGAAGGCATCCTTTGCCTTGCAATTTGCACTGGTAATGCAAAAGAAGTGATTGGTGAAATTACTGGCACCTTAGCACAAATCAAGGTAGTGGAACATTATACTGTTATTGTGTGTCAAAGCCATTCACATACAGCAGTGAAAAGTTAATTTCACTTATATATGTCTTTGATAGAAGTGTAAAAATAGTATGTTTATATTAAGTTTTACTACTTTAATTTTACTATTTTTAAGGTTTAGTGTGGGAATTATGCATAAAATATTTGTATCCTGAGGTAGAATGGTTGTCCCAAAGTAATGCATTTATGCAGTTTTTTGAGTTGCAAGCTGAATTAGCCACTTTAACTTCATAAAGAACCATTTTTTTCATGAAAGAGCAAGTTATAGACAAACAATAGTAATTCATTTGAAACCATTTAACAGAATATTTTGGGAAATGAAGTGAGTCTGTCACTTTAAGGAAAATAACTCATAGGACTTATTGCCATTGAAAAAAGAAGAGAAATTAGCATTTTGTAAAACTTGTATCCACATCTATGAATATGACCATTTACTAGTATTTAAAGGTATTTCTGATGAGTTTATAAGTAATCTATAATTTAAAAAATATATCATTAAACACATAAATACTTGGATAATATGCTTAACTTCATGAACCAATATTTTCCAAATGACCGTTGCTTATTTTTACATATTATGCAGTTAAAAGATCTATTCAAAGTGAAAAATCGAAATGGATATTAATGTTAGCAAAGCATAAGCAGATCAGTGATTTGGTTTCACATTTCACGTAACAACTCCCAAGAAGTTCTCGCTTGTCAAATTCTGGTGTGGTATCAAAGAATATTCACAATTAACTGAAAAAGCTGTTAAACTACTTCTGCTTTTTCTGACTACATATCTACACAGGGACTGATTTTATTCATATAGTTCACAAAGAAAAAAATCAAGGGTGGGGAGAGGGATAAATTTGAAGTATGGGATTAACATATATACACTATTATATATAAAATAGATAAACAAGAAGCACCTATTAAATAACACAGGGAACTATACTCACTATTTGATAATACACACACACATATATATATATAAAATCAAAACATTTATAACTAATACATTATAAATCAACTATATTTCAATAAAAAAGTTAAGATGTGGTATATATACACAATGGAATACTACTCAGCTATAAAAAAGATGACATAATGCCATTTGCAGCAACATGGATGGAACTAGAGAATCTCATACTGAGTGAAATGAGCCAGAAAGACAAAGACAAATACCATATGATATCACTTATAACTGGAATCTAATATCCAGCACAAATGAACATCTCCTCAGAAAAGAAAATCATGGACTTGGAGAAGAGACTTGTGGTTGCCTGATGGGAGGGGGAGGGAGTGGGAGGGATCGGGAGCTTGGGCTTATCAGACATAGCCTAGAATAGATTTACAAGGAGATCCTGCTGAATAGCATTGAGAACTATGTCTAGATACTCATGTTGCAACAGAAGAAAGGGTGGGGAAAAAACTGTAATTGTAATGTATACATGTAAGGATAACCTGACCCCCTTGCTGTACAGTGGGAAAATTAAAAAAAAAAAAAAAAAGTTAAGAAAAAACAAGATTGAATGCAGAGAATATATGAAAGCAGCTGCCTTCTATTAAGCGAAACAGTAAAGATCTGTGTCTGTGTATTTGTGTATATATATATATATATATATGTAAAAACTGCCAACTAGAAAACATTCCTTTTTTGTTTTTTTAGAAACTATTGTTTTGCTTCCTAACAGTCTATTATTTATGTTAATGTAATGGGTTTATTACTTTTTTCCTAAAATAAATAAATAAATGTATTTTAAAATCCTGTTTTAACTACAAATACAGTAAATGGAGATATTTATAAACAATATTAAAACCTCTTTGAGGATCTCAATGATTTTTAAGAGTGAAAAATTTGCATTACTAAAGAGTTTGAGAACTACTGTTTGAGTATAATAACCTGAAGGAGTTAATAAAATCTTAAGTTTATTATTTAATCACACATCATGTCTACATTTAATTCAATCAGTACCACATGCTGTGGTAAATTGACTTAGAGATTCTGATTCTTTGTCTTTTCCGGTATTCATGTCTTCTGAGATATAACATTTCAGTTCCTTCACTGTGGACAGAATGCAGTTTTCTGCCACTGGGATTTGATTTGAGCAGTGGAACATTAGTACATGTAATGCAGTCTCCAAATCACTTGAGTGATTAAGCTTGCTCTCTCTTGCCCACTGCCACGTCTATGAGGAGGACTTGCTTGGGTCAACCTGCTGACCCAGATGGAAGATGAAAAAATTGCAAATGGGAGTCATCCTCCCTTGGGCTCAGCCTGGATCAGCTACTCTCCCCACTTCCCCTTAATGGTCAAGATGCATGAGTGCCCTCAGTTAAGTTTAATAGGATCCCTACCACCAAGGCTCACCTAGATCAGCTGACAAAGGTAATCCATAAAAATGATATTTTTTTAATTCTGTACTGGGTTCTTCCTAAACATTGTCTTGAGACACTAACAGTGTCTTACTCTCTGTATCTACTTTATCTCAGTTACTTACTTGTATTGTCTCAAATGTTCTTTACGTCTTCATGCAGAATTCAGTATTTTAGAAACTGAGCCTCTCTTTCCACTAAGTTCCCAGAACAATATGGAGTAGGTGTTTTGTTGTTTTGTTCTTCATGTTTTATATGTATCTTCAGTTGACAAATAGCCTCACAATTATTACTGTATAAAAAACTAAAAATTACAGGAGTTCCCGTCGTGGCTCAGCGGTTAAGGAACCCAACTAGGATCCATGAGGATGCAGGTTCGATCCCTGGCCACGCTCAGTGGGTTAAGAATCCATCATTGCCATGAGCTGTGGTGTAGGTCACAGATGTGGCTCGGATCCCGCGTTGCTGTGGCTGTGGAATAGGTCAGCAGCTGTAGCTCCGATTTGACCCCTAGCCTGGGAACTTCCATATGCTGTGGGTGTGGCCCTAAAAAGCAAAAAAGAAAAATTAAAATAAAAAATCGCCATGGAAGCTAAGGCCTAATTTCTTATTCCAGTTGTTCCCTTCTGTTTCTATTTGAGACATTAGAAATTAAATTCCAGTATCTCAAAAAGATAAATAAATAAAAAGGTCTACATTATTTACATACAGTATGGAAAATAAAGGCTACATTTTGGCTAAGTTAGATTGCTTTTACCAGCATTATTTACATTGTAAATGTTAGGAGAAAAATATTATCCAAATTTTACTCGTGGTAATTTTCTAATTTAATGGCTTACCATCAAGCCCATATATCTTTCTGCATATCAAAATGTGAAAACATTAAGCTAGAGACGATAGGGATTCTTTCTCTATAAGATGTGTTAAGATAACTATACATGAACATGAATTTTTAAAAAAATGATCATTAAATGATAGTTCACTTTGCACATGTCTTCTGAATTCTGTTGTTAGCTTATTAAGAGCATACATAATCACATTCTAAAAACTGAAGACATCCTGCAACTTTGAAGAAATACATCTATAGATTGAGGTTTTTGAGGTAAATGATTTCAGAGGGACCAATTTTATATTGCTCTAACACCTCTTAAGAATAAATAATCCCAACAGCTATTACAGGTATTTTCCTGAGAATAGAGGGATGTGAACTATGACCTGTTTTTAATGATTGAAGTTATACTTGATCACAACCAGTTTCATCCAGTCTTATTTGTTTAAATAGTGTCTGTGGCTGCTTTTGCAAGCACAAGTGAATCATTGCAACAGAGATCACATAAATGAAAAAGTCTAAAGTATTTACTAATTTTCCCATTACGAAAAACACTGTCTGACCTCTAACCTATAGCATTGATTACCATAGCAGAAACAGTATATTGGAGACTCGGTTAATTAGAAACCTTACTCATTTTAATGTGGTCACAATTAGAATTTGATAAAATAAAAGGTGCTTACAGGTGTTTTGTTTCTCAAACACAAAAAATGAGCAACACATTTTGTAAAAATTATGATAGATCCTTTATGCTATGTAAGTTTTTGGAGCAACTGGAAGGAAAATACAATTAATCTCTATCAAGATTTAGAGGTTATTAAAACCTAGGTATGCAAACTAATATTTAGGTTCAGTAAATATATACAGATACACACACAAATTGAATTTTAAGATGCACTTTTAATACTGAAACTAAGTTTTGGGGAAAATGGTTCTGAACTTAAAATTCTGTTTTTTCTCACCAACACTTCTATTTAAAGTGATTTTTTTAACCACGAGATATTTACAAGTTAACTTTTTATAGGCAGGTTTTTACAACTTAACTTTTCTTAGAAAACTCAAGGACTAAAAAGGCCACACTTTTATTTTATCATCAGTTATTTATAAAGAATGGCACAATGAAGAAACCATGAAACTTCACTTACTTCATCCTGTTATTAAAAGCCCTGTGGTCACATCTGTGGCACCATATGAAAAAATCACCTGCGGCTCAAACAATACGTTTTAATGGAGGTACAATTTTTTCCGCATGGATGGCAGAGAACATAAATTATTAAAATGTAACTGTTTTGAGAAAATGACCTTAAGATACAAACTTGAATGAGATCACAAAGTGATTTTATAAAAGTTTCACTAGATGGCAGCATCTTAAAAACAAAACAATTGTGTGTGTGTGTGTATCTGTGTCACTTTGCTGTACAGTAGAAATTGACAGGACATTGTAAACTCACTATAATGGAAAAAACAAAAATCATTTAAAAAAACCCAAAACTATTAGTTCTCCAAAACCTCTGTATAGCCATCAGTTTTTTCATTATTTTACCAATAAAAATAGGTAAAACAGTATGAGTATGTGAAAACATAAACTGCATGCTTGAGTGCACACTTTATGCAATTTAAAAAATAGAAGTAAAATATTTTTGAACAGATTTTTATTAAAATTAACCACAGTTTTGAACGCTTTTATTGATAAAACTACATACAAGCATAGCACCTTGTCACCCACCTCTTATACTCAATCCCCAAACTATGGCAGCAGTTTTCCAACCTTTCTGACTACTTCTAGCCTACCTTCTTCCAATGAACTTTCTAAATCGTACATTTGATTATGAACTGTGCCCCTTCAAAGATCCTTCCATTAACTTCAGAATGTAACTAATTTTCCTAGGCATGACTTTTACACACCTTTATGATCTAGTTCTTTATGGCTTTCCTGTCTCAGGTGCCCTACACCCAACTCCTCTATTTACATAAACCTCATTTGCCTGGTAGCTCATATTTTGATCACAAGATTACTTCCTTGGGAAGATTCCAAACTCTCTGTTTTCTTTCTCACCTTATAGCCCTGGTTGCATAAATTTCCTGTAGCAATGTTTCAGTTTACTGTCCTCTACTATTACATAATATGAACTCAATGTTGAATAAATGAATGAATGAACAAATAATGAAGTCATGCAATTGTCAATAAATACTCTGTAAACTGAAGTTAAATGGTGAAAGAGTATTATTTGAGATCCTTTATTTCTGTTGCATTATTGCATAAACAGTTTATTCAGACTTGGCATCTTTTGAAATGAAGTTCCTTGAACAGTCAATAATAGTTTAAAATATATTTAAAATCCCTTTCAATAAAACAAGGAATGCCCTGTGTTTTTGTCTTTGCCATATGCCCTAGCACAATACTGAAAATGTTTCTAACCAGTGGAATAATAGTATACATAGGGCTGTGCTGAGCTTTTCAGGTGAAGCGCTAGCTCACTATCTTCTCAAATTTAGTTCATCTTTTGTTAATTAAAATGAAACATGGAATATTACAGCTTAATTTTTTCCCTTGTAGCACTGCAGTCCTGATAACTTTATATATTCACATTATAACACAATGGCTTTTTTAAAAATTATTTCCCCAATACATTTTTTTTCTACGGTACAGCATGGTGACCCAGCAACACATACATGTATACATTCTTTTTTCTCACATTGTCATGCTCCATCATAAGTGACTAGACATAGTTCCCAGTGCTACACAGCAGGATCTCATTGCTAATCCATTCCAAAGGCAATAGTCTACATCCATTAACTCCAAGCTCCCAATACCCCACTCCCTCCCCCTCCCCCTTGGCAACTACAAGTCTATTCTCCAAGTCCATGATTTTCTTTTCTGAGGAAAGGTTCATTTGTGCCTTACAGTAGATTCCAGGTATAAGTGATATCATATGGCATTTGTATTTCTCTTTCTGACTTACTTCACTCAGTGTGAGAATCTCTAGTTCCATCCATGTTGCTGCAAATGGCATTATTTCATTCTTTTTTTAAGGCTGAGTAGTATTCCATTGTGTATATATACCACATCTTCCTAATCCAATTGTCTGTCAATAGACATTTGGGTTGTTTCCATGTCTTGGCTATTGTGAGTAGTGCTCCAATGAACATCTGAGTGCATGTGTGGTTTTTAAGGAAAGTTTTGTCTGGATATAAGCCCAAGAGTGGGATTGCTGGGTCAGGTGGTAGTTCTGTGTATAGAATTCTAAGACACCTCCATACTGTTCTCCATAGTGTTTGTAACAATTTATATTCCCACTAACAGTGTAGGAGGGTTCCCTTTTCTCCACATCCCCTCCAGCATTTGTTATTTGTGGACTTATTATTGATGGCCATTCTGACTGGAGTGAGTTGGTATCTCGTGGTAGTTTTGATTTGCATTTCTTTAATAATGAGTGATGTTGAGCATTTTTCCCTGTGCTTGTTGGCCATCTATACATCTTCCTTGGAAAAATGTCTATTCAAGTCTTTTGCCCATTTTTCCATTGGTTGATTGGCTTTTTTGCTGTTGAGTTGTGTAAGTTGCTTATATATTCTAGAGATTAAGCCCTTGTCCATTGCATCATTTGAAACTATTTTCTCCCATTCTGTAAGTTGTCTTTTTGTTTTCTTTTGGGTTTCCTTTGCTGTGCAGAAGCTTGTCAGTTTGATTAGCTCCTATTGGTTTATTTTTGCTTTTATTTCTCTTGCTTTGGGAGACCGACCTGAGAAACTTTGGCTTCCCCAAATTCGCAGAAAAAGAAAAACACAAGTACAATGAAGAAGCTCAGAAACTATTCCTAGTTAAAGCAACAGGAGAATTCACCTAAAGCAATCTACAATGAAACCGATTTCTGCAGTCTGAGAGACATTGAGTTCAAAAGGGAGATGGTAAAAATACTGAAGGAATTAAGAGAGGATATGAACAGTAATGCAGATTCCCTCAGAAAGGAGCTAGAAAATATAAGGAAGAGCTAAAATAAACTAGAAAATTCATTTGCAGAGATACAAAGTGAACTAAGGGCAATAAAGACCTGAATGAATAATGCAGAGGAACGAATTAGTGACATGGAAGATAAAATAATGGAAATCAGCCAATCAGGACAGCAGACAGAAAACCCAATGAAAAAACATGAAAGCAATAGAAGAGACCTATGGGATAATATAAAGCATCCCAATCTATGCATAATAGGAATCCCAGAAGGAGAAGAAAAAGAAAAGGGGATTGAAAATATATTTGAAGAAATTATGGCTGAAAACTTTCCAAATCTAAAGGATACTGTTATCAAGAAACAGGAAGCACAGAGGGCCCCAAACAAGCTGAACCCAAACAGGCCCACACCAAGACATATTATAACAAAAATGGTAAAAGTTAAGATAAAGAGAGGATTCTAAAGGCAGCAAGAGAAAGGCAAAGTGTTAATTATAAGGGAACCCCCATAAGGCTATCAGCTGATTTCTCCACAGAAACACTACAGGCCAGAAAGGGGTGGCAAGATACATTTAAAGTGCTAAAAAAAAAATATGCAACCTGGAATACTCTATCCAGCAAGAATATCGTTTAAAATAGAAGGGGAAATAAAAAATTTCTCCAACAAACAAAAGCTGAAAGAGTACAGCAGTACAAAACCCATTCTAAAAGAAATATTGAAAGGGCTTCTTTAAAAAAAGAAAAAAAAAATGAAGAGCTAGGATGGAGGAAACCACAATTGGAAAGCAGTCACTCAAATAAGCCAGCATACGGATTGAAACATGAAGCTGTTTAAAACAAAACAAAACAAACCAAAAAAAGGAAGACATCAAAATCATACAACGTGGGTAAGGGAAATAAGAAAAAATAGATTCCTTTTTTCATTTAATGATGTGTTTGAGCCTATATGATTATCAGGTTAAAGTAAGCAGATATAGGAAGGGGTTAACATACTTAAAAAAACAGGGCAACTACAAATCAAAACTGAACATTACATTCACAAAAAAAAAAAAGTACTCAAGTATAAAATAAAGGGAGACCATCCAACCAAAAAAAGAAAAGAAGAAGGGAGAAACATAGAGTCGACTGGAAAACAAGGCTTACAATGGCAATGAATAAATATCTATCAATAGTCACCTTAAATGTCAATGGACTGAACGCTCCAATCAAAAGACACAGAGTGGCAGATTGGATAAAAAAAGCAAAGACCTTGTATCTGCTGTCTACAAGAAACTCACCTTAGGGCAAAGGATACATATATAGATTGAAAGTGAGGGGATGGGAAAAGATATTTCACGCCAATGGACAAGACAGGAAAGCAGGAGTTGCAATACTCATATCAGACAAAATAGACTTTAAAACGGAGGCCATAAAGACAGAAAAAGAAGGACACTATTCAATGGTTAAAGGATCCATTCAAGAAGAGGATATTATAATCATCGTCTATGCCTCTAATATAGGAGCACCTAGATACCTCCAACAAATACTAACAGACATAAAAGGAGAAATTGATGGGAATACAATCATAGTAGGAGACTTTAACATCACCTTTAAATCAATGGACAGATCCTCTAGACAGAAAATCAATAAAGCAACAGAGATCCTAAAGGAAACAATAGAAAAGTTAGACCTAATCGACATTTTCAGGACATTACATCCAAAAAAGTCAGAATACACATTTTTCTCAAGTGCACATGGACCATTCTCAAGAATTGATCACATATTGGGGCACAAAGCTAACCTCAGCAAATTTAAGAGTATAAATTATTTCACATTGGCTTTTACTGATTGTATAGTTTGTTATTTCTTTACCAAAAAAAAACCCTAAAATCTATAAATTATGTAGACTATCAATATGTAGCAAATTTGTTGTGAAAGGGTTAATTATATAAGATAGTTGTGGCTATACACAGAACTGAAAGCCAGCTCATATGCGTTTGTATATTCATGTAATTGTTAAAATAATAAACTACTTAAGATAGGTAAAATGTCTTTGAGACACTTGAAAACCACCCATGTTGCTTGGGAAGTACTTGCAAAAGATACTTGCCACATAGCTTGTGGTCATTCATACATACCAGCATTTGCATTTTTCCAGCTCAGTGCAGGTCTAGACTTTATTGGATTCCCTTGGCAGTGGCATTAGCATCATGGCAGGTAGATTACTGGTGCCTACAAGTCCCTTCAAGGCTACTAATGGGTATTAGTAGTAGGACTGTGACCTCTCCTGGCTGTTGATGGGAACTACAACTTCCTCACCATGCCAATCAAATCTAGTATCACTCCTGGTTTGATTTGAAGTCATAGGAAACAACTGAATAACTACATTACTCTTTTTTCATAAACTTATTAGAAAGAAAAACTGATGGGAAAATTTGAAGAGAGTGAATAAAAATATCATTGGAGGAGTTCCCGTCGTGGCGCAGTGGTTAACGAATCCGACTAAGAACCATGAGGTTGCGGGTTCGGTCCCTGCCCTTGCTCGATGGGTTAACGATTCGGCGTTGCCGTGAGCTGTGGTGTAGGTTGCAGACGCGGCTCGGATCCCGCGTTGCTGTGGCTCTGGCGTAGGCCGGTGGCTACAGCTCCGATTGGACCCCTAGCCTGGGAACCTCCATATGCCGCGGGAGCGGCCCAAGAAATAGCAACAATAACAACAACAACAAGACAAAAGACAAAAAAAAAAAAAAATATATCATTGGAGTGTGTGCGTGCGTGCATGTATGTGCGCATGTGCTGTTCAATTCTATGTAGACAGTATGGACAAATTGTGGATTAACAATTAGCAGATTGGTTAGTTAGCTTTGATCTTGAGATTTCCTGAAGAAGCTCATTAAAGAGGTGTTGATTTATACTGGGGGTGAGAATGAAGAAGAGGTAGATAAAGGTGGTAGGGTTTTTGCTATAGTCTTGAAGCATTAAACTTTCTAAAATTCATTTAATTGCTTTGATTCAAAAGAATGCGTGCTGGGAGAGGGGTTAATTGGGGGTTGGAATTGACATATACACACTATTATATATACAATAAGTAACGACCTACTGTATAGTACAGGGTATCCTTTTCAATACTGTGTAATAACCTATATGGGAAAATAATCTGAAAAGGAATGGATATGTAATATATATAACTGATTTACTTTGCTGTACACCTGAAAACTAACACAACTTTGTAAGTCAACTATACTCCAATAAGATTTATTTTAAAAAATGATGCAGTTGCTGAATTAAAAAGAAAATACCCAGTAAAGAACTCTATAAGAGGGACCCTACCATTTATGTAAATATAGTATATCATTTCAGAGAGAATTTTTGTTTTGAAAGTCTTTCCCTTCATACAGCCTAAATTTATTATGATCTTCAAATATCTGTCTCACTTATTATCTATTCATCCAACTCTGGTTGTAATTAAGAACTATACATTATTTCTTGTGTTTATTCTGTACTTAAAGTCAATACATAATTTGTATCACAATTTCCATCCCCAAATTATTTAATACAGCTACCTACTATATTTTGAAGTGGTATATAGTAAGCCTTCACTTATTTATCCCAATAGTTTGATGAGAATAACTGTTCCTCACTATTAAAACATTAAAGCAATACAAAATGAGAATAAACACACAGGTTAAAAAGGACACAACATAATCTTCCAAGTGGAGCTGGAGGTAATATTTTAGATATTAAGTAGCTTAGCAACTGAAATCAAAGCTTAAAATTTTCTTTTGGGCAGAACCTGAATGTTACACAAAGTTATTTTAATTCTGAAGCTCTTATAGGTAATATATAGACCAGAAAAATACACACAATATTCCATCCAACAACAAAACCACATGATGACTCTAAACACTCATATTGAAGGTTAGCAGCAAACAGGAACAGAAATAAGAAATTCAGAGGGTTCAAGATTTTACCCTCAATCTTATGATGAATTACTCTAAGATCAATGCCTAATAATTTCAAATGTATTTTCTAACAAAATAATTTTTTTAAATTTTTTTGCCTGTTTATCTGTCATATTTTCTTTTTTTATTATTCAAATGAATTTATCACACCTGTAGTTATATAATGGTCATAACAATCCAGTTTCACAGGATTTCCATCCCATAACCCAAGCATATCTCCCCACCCCCCAAACTGTCTCCTCCGGAGACCATAAGTTTTTCAATGTCTGTGAGTCAGCATCTGTTCTGCAAAGAAGTTCAATCTGTCCTTTTTTCAGATTCCACATGTCAGTGAAAGCATTGGATGTTGGAGTCTCATTGTATGGCTGACTTTACTTAGCATGATAGTTTCTAGGTCCATCCGTGTTGCTACAAATGCTGGTATTTCGTTCTTTTTGATGGCTGAGTAATATTCCATTGTGTATATGTACCACCTCTTCTGGATCCACTCCTCTGTCAATGGACATTTAGATTGTTTCCATGTCTTGGCTGTTGTAAATAGTGCTGCAATGAACATTGGAGTACATGTGTCTTTGCGAGTCATGGTTTTCTCTGGGTAGATGCCCAGGAGTGGGATTGCTGGATCAAATGGAAGTTCTATTTTTAGTTTTCTGAGGAATCTCCATACTGCTTTCCACAGTGGCTGCACCAATTTACACTCCCACCAACAGTGTACTAGGGTTCCTTTTTCTCCACACCCTCTCCAGCACTTATTGTTTATAGCCTTTTGGATGATGGCCATTCTGGCTGGTGTAAGGTGGTCCCTCCTAGTGGTTTCGATTTGCATCTCTCTAATAATGAGTGATGTTGGACATCCTTTCATGTGTTTCTCGGCCATTTGTATGTCTTCTTTGGAAAACTATCTGTTTAGATTTTCTGCCCATTTTTTGGATGGGGTTGTGTGTTTTTTTGGTATGGAGCTGTAGAAGGTGTTTATAAATTTTGGAGGTGAATCCCTTGTCCGTCGATTCACTTGCAAAGATTTTCTCCCATTCTGTGGGTTGTCTTTTTGTGTTATTCAGGGTTTCCTTTGCTGTGCAGAAACTTTGAAGTTTAATTAGGTCCCATTTGTTTATTTTTCTTTTTATTGCCAATACTCTGATAGGTGGATCTGAGAAGATGTTGCTGTCGTTTATGTCAGAGAGAGTTTGGCCTATGTTTTCCTCTAAGAGTTTGATAGTGTCTGGTCTTATACCTAGGTCTTTCATCCATTTGGAGTTGGTTTTTGTGTATGGTGTTAGGGAGTGTTCTAATTTCATTCTTTTCCATGTGGCTGTCCAGTGTTCCCAGCACCACTTATTGAACAAGCTGTCCTTTCTCCATTGTATAGTCTTGCCTCCTTTGTCATAGATGAGTTGGCTGTAGGTGCGTGGGTGTAATTCTGGGCTTTCTGTCCTGTTCCACTGATCTGTATGTCTGTCTTTGTGCCAGTACCATATGGTTCTGATGACTGTTGGTTTGTAGTGTAGTCTGAAGTCCTGGAGCCTGATTCCTCCAGCTCCATTTTTCTTTTTCAGGATGTCTTTGGCTAGTCTGGGTCTTTTGGGCTTCCAAACAAACTTTAAACTATTTTGTTCGAGTTCTGTGAAAAATGTCCTTGGTAGTTTGATAGGGATTGCATTGAATCTGTAGATTGCCTTAGGTAGTATAGTCATGTTGATAACATTAACTCTTCCAACCCATGAGCATGGTGTATCTTTCCATCTATTTGTGTCATCTTTGATTTCTTTCATCAGTGGCTTGCAGTTGTCAGAGTACCGGTCTTTTGTCTCTTTAGGTAGGTTTACTCCTAGGTATTTTATGCTTTTGGATGCGATGGTAAACGGGATTGCTTCCCTAATTTCCTTTTCTGCTCTCTCATTGTTAGTGTATAGAAATGCCGTGGATTTCTGTGTATTGATTTGTATCCTGCGACTTTGCCAAATTCGTGGATGAGCTCTAACAGTTTTCTGCTAGAGTCTTTAGGATTCTCTAGGTGTAGTATCATGTCATCGGCAAATAGGGATAGTTTTACTTCTTCCTTTCCAATTTGGATTCCTTTTATTTCTTTTACTTCTCTGATTGCCGTGGCTAGGACTTCCAAAATTATGTTGAAGAGTACTGGCATAGAAGAGTAGTGGCGAGAGCGGATATCCTTGTTTTGTTCCTGATCTCAGCGGGAATTCTTTCAGCTTTTCACCATTGAGAATGATGTTCACTGTGGGTTTGTCATATATGGCCTTTATCATGTTGAAGAAGGTTCCCACGATGCCCACTTTCTGAAGGGTTTTTTATCAGAAATGGGTGTTGGATTTTGTCAAAGTCTTTTTCTGCATCTATTGAGAGGATCATATGGTTTTTATTCTTCATTTTTTTAATGTGGTACATCACACTGATGGATTTGTGGATATTGAAGAGCCCTTGCATCCCTGGGATAAATCCCACTTGATCATGATGTACAATCCTTTTAATGTATTGTTGGATGCGGTTTGGTAGTATTTTGTTGAGGATTTTTGCATCGATGTTCATCAGTGATATTGGCCTGTAGTTTTCTTTTTTTGTGGAATCTTTGTCTGGTTTTGGTACCAGGGTGATGGTGGCCTTATATATTGTGGTGAAGCTAGTTTCGGTGCATAGATATTTAAAATTGTTTTATCTTCTTCTTGGATATATCCGTTTATCATTATGTAATGTCGTTCTTGTCCCTTAAAATATTCTTCATTTTAAAGTCTATTTTGTCTGATATGAGCATTGCTACTCCAGCTTTCTTTTGATCCCCATTTGCATGAAATATTTTCTTCCATCCTCTCACTTTCAATTTGTATGTGTCCCTAGAAGTGAAGTGGATCTCTTGAAGACAGCACATATATGGGTCTTCTTTTTGTATCCATTCAGCCAGTCTATATGTTTTGGTTGGGGCATTTAGTCCATTAATATTTAAGGTAATTATTGATAAGTATGTTCTTATTGCCATTTTATTAATCGCTTTGGATTTGTTTTTATTGCTCTTTTTCCTTTCCTTCTTCTCTTGTTCATATCTGGCTATAGAAGTTCCTTTAGTATTTGTTGTAAGGCTGGTTTAGTGTTGCTGAATTCTCTCAGCTTTTGCTTATCTGTGAAGGTTTTGATTTCTCCTTCAAATCTGAATGAGAGTCTTGCTGGGTAGTAATCTTGGTTGGAGGTTTTTTCTCCTTTCATCATGTTAAGTATATCATGCCACTCCCTTCTGGCCTGCAGAGTTTCTGTTGGAAAATCTGCCAATAACCTTATCAGGGTTCCCTTGTATGTTATTTGTTTCTTTTCCCTAGCTGCTTTCAAGATTTTCTCTTTGTCTTTAATTTTGGTCAGTTTGATTAATATGTGTCTTGGGGTGTTCCTCCTTGGGTTTATTTTATATGGTACTCATTGTGCTTCCTGGATTTGAGTGAGTGATTCCTTCCCCATGTTAGGGAAGTTTTTGGCTATTATCTCCTGGAATATTTTTTCTGTCCCCATCTCTCTCTCTTCTCCTTCTGGCATCCCTATAATACGGATGTTGGTACGTTTAACATTGTCCCAGAGTTCTCTGAGACTCTCTTCATTTGTTTTCAATCTTTTTTCTCTTTTCTGTTCTGCATCTGTAATTCCTACTAATCTGTCCTCCACCTTGCTTATTCCTTCTTCTGCCTCCTGTATTCTGCTGTTAGCTGCCTCTAGTGAATTTTTTATTTCAGTTATTGTATATTGCATCACTTCTTGTTTAAGTTTTATATCTTATATCTCTTTGCTGAGTGTTTCTTGTAAGTTATCCATCTTTGCCTCCAGTTTATTTCCAATGTCTTGCATCATCTTCAGCATCAACAGTCTAAAGTCTTTTTCCTGGAGGCTGAGAATCTCCTCATTGCTTAGCTGACTTTCTGGGGTTTTTCCTTTCTCTCTCATCTGAGTTATAGTTCTCTGTCTTTTCATTTTTATAGGTTTTTGGTGTGGTGAACTTTTTACAGATAATATAGTTTTAGCCTTTCTTACTTCTGGTGTCTGCCCCCCATGTGGCTGAAGTCAGTATGGGGGCTTGCTGTAGGCTTCCTGATGAGAGGGGCTGATGCCTGCCCACTGGTAGGTGGAGCTCATTCTAATCCCTCTGGTGGGTGGGGCTTAGTCTCTGGATGGGATCAGAGGCAGCTGTGTGCCTGAGGGTCTTTAGGTAGCCTGTTTACTGAGGGGTGGGGCTGTGATCCCACCTGGCTTATTGTTTGCCCTGGGGTTTCTCAGTGCTGGCTGATGGGTGGGGCCAGATTTTCCCAAAATGGCCACCTCCAGAGAAAGGCACACTGCTGAGTGTTCCCAAGAGCTGTGCTTTCAATGTCCTTCCCTCACAACAAGCCACATTCAGCCCTGTTTTCCCAGGATGTCCTCCAAGAACTGCAGTCAGGTTTGACCCAGATTCCTATGGAGACCACACTCTGCCCTAGGACCCAGTGCACGTTAAATTCTGTGTGCACCTTTTAACAATGGGGTCTCTGTTTCCCCTGGTCCTGTGGAGCTCCTGTGCACAAGCCCCACTGGCCTTCAATGCCAGATGCTCCAGGGGCTCTTTCTCCCTGTGCCAGGTCCCTGCACATGAGGGTTTGATGTGGGGCTCAGAGCACTCACTCCTGTAGGTGAATCTCTGTGAACCAGTTAGTTTCCAGTCTGTGGGGCTTCCCACATGGGAGGTAAGTGGTTGTTTATATCATGAAATCGCCCCTCCTACCTCTTGATGTGGCCTCCTCTTTTTCTTCTGGAGTAGGATATCTTTTTTAAGGTTTCTGGTCCATTTGGGTGGAGATTGCTCAGCCTTTAGTTGTGAATTTTGTTGTTTTTAGGAGATAAGTTGAGCTCCAGTCCTTATATTCTGCCATCTTAATCTCTTCCATCTAGACGAGCTCCCAAAATACTTATTTTAAAATGCAAGTGTACACAGAAGAATGATATCACAAATAACTTTTACTGTACATAAGTTGAGTAAGAAAGTTACTCCATTGCCCCAAGAGCCAGTGGTTGATGATATTTACACAAAAATGTGTATACAAAGAAGATGGTACATCCTGAAAAGTTAACATTTTTTTCTTTGCTTTTCATATGGACTGTTGCTAGGGATTTCAGGAGCCATGACTAATTTGGGGTTTCCAGAGATCTTAATTTTAAAGAAAGATATCCAATAAAGAAGAGTTTTGAATCAAGAAAGAATCTTGCATGAGAAAACCTTTATATAGATATTGAGGAATTAATTAAGTATTTTTAACTTGAAATCAAAATGAAATCAGAATGAATGCTTACACTTGGTGACCTAAAAACTCTAGTTTGGATTCATAGGTAAGTGAAAAAATGAAAACAGAATCCATTCTGAAACATTCATTTATTTGTCAACCTGTGTAAGTTAGAGTAGTAGAGTTTTAGGATTATATTACACAGTAATATTAAGCCACACTTTCATATTTTCAGAAAGTGTGGTAGCTTATAGTTATAGTTACCCAAAAGAATATGTGAAAGAAGTATCCTGTTGGAAAAGTAAATTGATGGGGTAGAATGTTTGGAAGAAGAGAGTGGATATGGGCAAGTTAAGGAGCTTGTCCTTGGATGGAAACTCTGGAGGCCTGAATGGAGGTTGTATAACTCTACTGAGGTGCTGAAAAATGGCCAGTCTGTTTTATTTTTGAGGCCTTTCTGGGCTCTATTTATGTCACAGTAAAGTGATCCTTTACATTTTTTGGAAATTAATATGTAACTCAAGGTGCTCTTTGTTTAAGTTCCAGAACTGTTTTAGCTCTGTGATTTTACATGGCTGGCCAGGTAGCCATGGGGAACACTGGTAACAAGAATCTGGAATAATAGCTGTGTCCCCTAGTTCTATGAATAGATGTCTAGAGGAAAATGATAGCTTCTGAACTTGAGTGAGAATGCATCTCCTACACTGTCTGACTTCCTCTTGAGTCAATTGACAGTATGTAGTTTTGACCGAGTCTTAAGGTAAAGTGAATTAGAGCATGCATAACTCTGCTTTTTGTGATATTAGACTGAATTGATTTTCTAAGACATTTTCATGGATTTGTTTTTACCTTTGTCAGGCACTATCATAGTCTAAAGCAAATCCCATTTATATGTCTTTATGCTTCATACAAGGGTTTTTTTCCTTAACCGATACCCCCTCCCTTGCTTCCCCCTCCCTCTCTCCCTCTCTCCCCCACCCCAAACTCTTTCTCTCTCTTAAATCCCAGAGCTTGGCATTTAAGTAAGGGTCAGTATATCTATGAAACAAGGTTGTTAGGGTTGTTGGGAAGATTGGAAATTCCTCATGCCAGGATCCTGATGCACAGTAGGCCAACAGCACCATCTAGTATTATTCACATTTGTGCAAAGCACTATTTGCAGAAACTATATTCTTCTTTTATCCTGTTTTTTTAAAAGTAGATATTGATGAGAATGGCACATCCAGAAATGAGAAATAGAAGGTGAAGAGCACTGAGAACATTTTGCTAATGAAATTTAAGGGGGTGGGGAGTGTCAGTTAAGAAGGTTTGAGACAGGGATAAGTGCTAACAGCTACAGGAAGCAAAAGAGTAAAGGATTTGAGAGAAAGGAAGGGAAAAAAGATCTTGCCACCCTAAAGCGTTGTGTAATTTGCAGGTAAAAATGTCTAGCTATCTAATAGATTGTGCTTTCAAGACAAAATTTCACCTATTTATTTTACCAGAAAAAAAAAAAGTGACTGTCTCCTCTATTTATTATCAGAAGTAAGTGCAAAACCAAAGAGGAGAAATAAAGCAAATTGACTAATACTGTTCTCTTCTGGAGTCTCCAGCTGGCAAGTATCTTACACAAAATATAGTTTGTTTGATTTATTTCAGATACTCAAAATGGGAAAAATGGCTCCAGGTAATTTTTCAAGCTTATTTTAGTTCATTTAATATTTAATAACTTAATGGAGTAGTCTGTGTGCCCTAAGTATGTCAAAAAGTAGAATTGAAATTTGAAAAGGAACTCAAATTTTACAAGTTTTTTTTATTTTTAGAGTAATTAACTATTATAAGTAATTCTTCAGATTTTTCTGATTCTAATTAAATGGGAGAACAGTTGTGTTTTTATATAATATATGATCCATAAAATCAGCCTAATCCATTCTTGCTTATGAATCCTTATCCATTCACTGACCAAGCAACTATGCATTTAAAGTTAAGTGACTGTTTTTGTAAAGCACTGGCATGAGCCTGTGAAGTCTGTAGGCTCCACCCTTAATCAGTCATTAATACTCTACCAACATGAGCTTTCTAAATTTTAGGGTTAAGATAGGCATAGAAATAATTACAAAATGGTGCACAAAGGGGCTAAGAATACATTTTACATCATGCTATGGAAATACAATGGAAGATAGATTCAGCCTGACACAGAAGAGGAAGAAATTTTTATGACAAATGTCAAGAATTGTGCCCTCATGTTTCTGCAGGAGTTAATCAAGAAATATGAGTTAAGCCTATAAGAAATACTCTACTCTTTTTTGTAAGAATGCTGCAATGTAAGTATAAATATATACATCGGCTGTCTCTCTGCTTCAGTGCCGAGGTTGGTAGGTCGAAGTGAGTGTTGTGTTGAAGAGCTCAAGTCCCATCTAATGGGCAGCATTGTGACTCAGCCTTGGCACTTGTCATCCAGCAGGAAAGATAGCCTCGTGTTGCCAAACATAATTTTTCAGAAGATATTTGAAACTAAGACTTTTTATATGAAATATATTGATCTGTTATTATTGGCTTGTGATTGAAAATTTTTATATATACCATGTTTGCATATACAAAGAGGAGCAAACAAAACAAATCTCTAGAATAGGTTATAACCTGTGAAGCAAGTACTGTTTGAGCTGGGGTGGAGGAACAGAATCTGCACATGTAGGAATTCTAGGAGATAGGAAAGCTAATAAAGGCAGGGAGACAGAAAGTATGACATCTGGACAGAGAACATGTGAAATGTTTGGTTTAGTTTAAATGTAAGTATGTGTTAGAGTTCCCTTTGTAGTTCAGCAGATTGAGGACCTGATGTTGTTTCTGTGAGGATGGGGGTTCGATCCCTGGCCTTGCTTTAAGGATCCAGTGTTGCAACAAAGGTGCACCCTAGGTCACAGACGCCACTCTGATGCAGTGTTGCCATGGCTGTGGTGTAGGCCATGACTGCAGTTCCAATTCATCCCCTAGCCCGGGAACTTCCATATGCCCCTCATGCATCCATAAAGAGAAAATATATTTTTTTAAATAAATAGAAGTATGTGAAGGAGAGCAGAGGAAGATGCTACATTGATTATTTAGGTATATACACAATCAAGTTGTTGAATTCAGCACTTAGATGCCTGCACCCCTGGATCTAGGCAGTTTGCTCCACCTAATTTATACAGCCATTAACTTTTTTTTTCTGGCCATAATTGCAGCATATGGAAGTTCCTGGGCTAGAGGTCAAATTGGAGCTGCAGCTGCAGGCCTGTGCCACCATAGCAAGGCTGCATCTGCAAGCTATGCCACAGCTTAGGGCAATGTTGGATCCTACCCCACTGAGCAAGGACAGGGACGGAACCCACAACCTCACAAAGATTACATCAGCTGCTAACCTGCTGAGCTACAAGAACTACATATATGCACGGTCTTAAAGGATTAGAGTGGTTTGGACTCTGTTCCACAAATGTTAGAAGAGTGATGGTCATCATGCGGGAGAAACATGAGGCAAGGGATCATACAGGAGATCGATGGAGAAACATGAGGCAAGGGATCATACAGGAGATCGATGGAGAAACATGAGGCAAGGGATCATACAGGAGATTGATGGGCCTAATCACAACCTTCCCCAAAATGGGCAGTCACCCTTTGTAGGAGTGGTGAGTTTTAATCTTTACTTATCTATTTTAATCTATCTATCCTGTTATAAAGTGTATTTAAAGCAATTATTCAATTTATCTTATCACATGGTGATGATACCTTTATCTTTGGGGACCCCATTTAGATGGGAAGTTAAAGTATACTTTTCTATAAGATATTTTTCTATTGATTACTACCTCAGTCCAAATGGTCATTCTTGCAACCAGGTTTGATTATATTTTTAAATTTACTTCCATACTGAACTTAATAACATTGTAAAAAAGCTTATAGGATAATTTTTGAATACATCACTCTTAAATTTCTTCCCTTAAATCTAGTTTTTACAGACAATGTGAAAGTTATCTTCTTTGTTCACCACCTTACTTAATAAGATAGATTATTTGCTAGGAAAATGAACATTGTCTCTTAAACTCAACTAAACTTTGGTATCCCCAATCTTGTTTGCATAAATAATGTAACCAATTAAAGAAGCGGATCTTGAAGAAGAACACTGAGAGAAAGCTCTCGCATTTTATTTGTTTTTTTTTTTTTCTTTTCTGCTCAAAGATATTTTGAAATTACACTTTGTCACGAGACACAAACTTCCCTTTCCATTCTTATGGTGGTTGGTGAATAAATTAAAAATGGTGTGAACATTTCATGTAGGAATACTTTCATTTTTCAGTTTAACAAACACTTTAATCAGCCTTCCTTTGTTCCTTTGGCTGGTGAAGTGACATGAAAGGTAGAATACTGGATAAAACAGCATGGTTCGCAGACAACCTAAGTATTTTATAAAATGCATATCATCTAAAAAACCCTAAGTGTAATATTTCATTTAGGGGACCCTGGGTTTGGATGAGGATAGATCAGGAGAAATAATTATCCGCCGTGGCAGTGAAGAGAGTGGTTGCCAAAGCAACAATCCTGATTGACAACCAGGACACTTGCTTTACTCAAATCTCTAATCCTAAAACATCTTGAGTGCAAATTTCTCTTCTATGGAGAATTAAAAAAAATCTTTCTCACATGGCCCATTTAATGAAAAGCTTAAATTAAATAAAACATCTGATAAAAACTTAGAGACAGCTCAAATTTTTTAGATTCTTGAGCACTGATCCTCAACAACATATTTTGACTTATTGACTATAGGCTTCTATTTGGATAAACTGCAAATAGTTTATATTTCTAAAAAGAGCAATCTTTCATTATTCCCAGAGTAAAAGACATTTAGTTAATGGGACATTCCATCTAAAGTTTAGGTCATTTTTCTTTCTCTGCCTGTCTCTGTCTCAGTTTATCTATCTTATCTATCTATATCTAATCTATCTCAGTCTCTCTCTCTATAGATAGGTAGATAGAGAGATTTTAAAATTTGCATATATATAAATTTTAAATCTTTGGATTCAGCAGCTAGAACCCAATCTGGGTGAAACACCAAGGGTTTCTGTATAGAGTCATTATTTTTGATGCCCATACAAAATCTGCCTTTATTATCATTAAGATAATGAGGTTAAATAAGAACAATCTCTTAAGAGATCAAAAAAATTTTCATATAGTATGACATGTGTGTTCTCTGGTATCTTTTGAACTGTATCATGATAGAGAGTATTAAAATTCTTGCATAGACACTGCAATTGACTTTACTTTTGCTCACTCATCTTTTTCCTATGCATTCCTGTAGGTAAGGACTATCTTTTTAAAACTAAAACAAATCTCAGTTCTTTGACTGCCTAAAAGCTTTCAGTGGCTCCCCATGTCCTTAAAAAGAAGCTTAAGATGTATAATATAGCTTAGTGGCCCCTTTTTTACCCAACCTCTGTCTGTTTTATAGACTCATTTCTTGTAATACCTTTTCTAACTATCAAATTATTCAGTCTTTTCTTCAATCAAATTATATTGAAATATTTACTTCCTTGCAATTCTACCATTTCTGTAAACTGTCTAGAATGGCCCCGCCATACTGCCTACCCTCCAGAGAGGATTTTACCTAGTTAACTCCTACTCATAATTGTAGAATTGGCTCAGATCTCATCTTCTCTAAGAAAGTCAGTCTGATATTCCAGACTAAATTAGGTGCTCCTATTTAAAATTCTATTATTATAATTTACTACTCAAATATTTACTGATAGAAAGGATGAATAAAACATTCAAATGCATGTCGCTCTGCTACAGAGAATATAGAGATAAGATTCTTCTTATGCACTAATGATAAGATCCTGTTGGGTGAACTGGCACTGACTAGCTATCTTCCCTATGATTTCTAGTAAAGATTACTTAATAGTGAATATTTCAATATTAAAACTTTTCAGGGATGGTTAATTTTTATGCATAAATAATTCATACAACATGCCAGCTTATATTATAGTTATATACAAAAGTGTTTGGTGCTAATTTTTCCTAGCTGATTCATCGCTCAAATCCTGACCTCTCATGCCAAGAATTATTGATATTATTCTATTATAGTAGTCCATGAAAGTTGACTCACAGTCTTCAGTACTAGAAACATCTCAGCCAAGTTTTCTGTTGAATTTTGAGGCTTGATAAATCATTTGCTTCCTATAAGAGTCTTGAAGAATATATATTTATGTATGGCTCTGTCTCTGTGCTATACAGCAGAAATGGACACAACACTGTAAAGCAACTATACTTTAAAGAAAATGAAATTTAAAAAATTGTTTTTAACAATACTTTAAACCTTCTCAAGATAAATTAATAGATTAGTGAAGTGACCATTTATCTATGAGTATTATTTAGATACTTTGGTTTTTATTAAATGATGTTGAAACTTAAATATCCTTCTTTGTTATAATGATGTGTTTATTCATATTTCTGCTTTTGTATTATTCCAGATCTGAATTAATTCATTTTTTATTCAATGCAGTCTATAGTTATGATTATTTTTTATTAATCATTAAGGCAGCTTTTAATTGGTGTATGTAGTCAGTAGAGAGCGCCACATGGCAAGATAGAAGCTGATAAAGCGAAGCACAGGTTTGCAAGATGTAGTCTTTTCAGCTGTCATTTGCATTTCAGTTTTCAGTGGGCTATAAGAAAAGTAACATACCAGCATCTATATAAGGTAAAGTAGTGTAAACTATGTGATAAATAATGGAATAAACCATTCATTCATTCTAAATCTGTTTATATTTGGCAACATTGTGTGCCATGTACCACAAGTTCCAGAGTGCCGCAGGCTGCTGTACATGGCATAGGAGCAGGAGGGTGGAATACAGTTGGCACTGAGTTTTTTTATGGATAAGATTTTATTAGTTCACTACCCATACTTTTAAAATTTCAGCCTAGTCTGTTGAGCCCTAACCACAGTGCTAAGATTATTGTTTTCTTTTATAATCTAGTGTAAAAGTGTCCAGTAAGAGTCTTTGGTTTAAGGTTCTGAATATTTCACTTTCTAAGGATTCATTATTTCTTTTTTTTGTAGGTCGGATATGCTAATGTGATTTTTCTTATATCTATAATGTTTACTGATTACTTACACTGCACTAAATAACTGCTAAGTATTTTAGAAATATACCTTGTTTGTATCTCCTTAAAAAAGCCCATGCATTAACAGTATTACCTTCCCCATTTGTTAAGCAGAGAAATAAATTCACATTGGTAAATGAATTAAGCCATTAAAGTATGCTAGAAACTAATGAAAAGACATAGGTTCAAGGCCTGATCTGTCTCTGTCTCCACCATCTAAACATTTTATCAGTGCATAAGTACACTACATTTCAGAATAAATGTCCTACTCCCTCAGCAACAAATAATACCTGAATTCCAGGTGTGGCAAGACTAAAAGCTCTGCTTCTCAAGCATACAAATACACTTCATTTCCCAGAAATGACCATGTATTAGTCAACGGAATATGCGTGGAAATGAATTTTTCCATTGTTAAGCTAATGCTTTTAAGATGTTAGTATGCCCCTTTATATCCCTTTATCCCATTCCTTAAGGTGAACAGTGACAGAAGCTCTTGGATATGAAAGCCATAGGATTCAACCTGAACCACTGGGAACCTGAGTCACTGCATTGGATTAAGCTAATTCTTGGCTGCTGCATGAGCAAGAAATAAACATTTATCACAGTGAAAGCATTTATGGCTCCATTTAATTGTTAGCAAGACTTAGTCCACCCTCTACACCAAGAATTTCCATTTAAAATAATTTCTGTTTGTTACCTATTCTTATCATAATCCAAGTTGAGGAATTATAATTTGTGGGGAGTCTATTCCATTTCACCAGATGATTCAGATTTTCTCTTCTTTTCTCTCTCTTTAAATTTCATTATGTTGCCTGACCAATTCTCCATGAATTATTTTTAAATGTTTTGTGAAATGAGGTAAAAGAGAAAATAGAGGAAAGAAAAAATAAAGAAAGGAAAGGATAAGGGAGGAAAAGAAGAAGAAAAAAAAAAAAAAGAATGAAAGAGGAGGAGAGGAGGAGTTCCTGTCATAGCTCAGTGGTTAACAAACCTGACCAGCACCCATGAGTATGCGGGTTTGATCCCTGGCCTCACTCAGTGAGTAAGGATCTGGTGTTGCCATGAGCTGTGGTGTAGGTCACAGATGCATCTCAGATCTGGTGTTGCTGTGGCTCTGGCATAGGATGTCAGATTTAGCTCCAATTAGACCCTTAGCCTGGGAACCTATATATGCCGTGGGTGCAGCCCTAAAAAAAAAGAGTGTAAATAAATAAATAAATAAATAAATTCCTAATTTTTGATGACTTTTTCTCTGGGATTTCTTGCAGCTGAAAACCTTCATAATTGCTTCAGAAATACTAAAAGAAAGACTAATCTTAGAGGGCAGAATTAAGAAGTGATTGGTTGAATAAGTAAAGAACAGGAAAGTGTCAGAGTTGAGTCTGAAGGTCTATAAGGCTGGTGGAGTGAAACAGTAGGGATATTTTTTAGGGATAGAAGTCCGGCGCCTACTTATAGCAAGGTGCATATAGGACTTCCAGATGTAATAGGCAGATGGTCATAAATAACAATTTTCAAATATGGGAGTAGCCTGAAGTTTTCACTTGGCAGTGAGAGTTGAATTGTGGCAATGGTTAAAATCTCTAGGGGTAATAATTACAAAGACAATGGAGAACATTGAGTGAGTGTAGATAAGGAGAAATTATTGTTGGAAATAAGTAACAGAATATGAAAAACATATAAATATGGAAGTAAGGCAGAGCTCCAAGATTGGGTTGGCCAATAATATAAAGTCAAGTAGATGACTTCAAAGGCAAAATATGAAAATGTGTCTTCAAACTGACAAGGTTTCACATGCTGCTCTTTCCTTATAATATGGTTCTCTAACCTGACCTTATGCTTATTTTTCCTTGGCCTCTTCCACATTTCACCATCCCAGGCTTTCTCATTAAGAGAAGCCTCAGCATTCTCTAAATTCATTATGTAAATCAAAGCCACACTACCAATTTTTCTTATATTAAATATTTTCCCTTTAGATGATCACTGGAAATCTTATATCTCCTATTTCTATCAAAGTTAATTTCTATACCACTTAAAATCAAAAGACAGACAACCAAATACAAAATTGGGCAAGACACTTGAACAAGCATTTCATAGAGATACTTAGACAGCTAGTACAGATTTGAAAGATCCTCAGCCCCATCAATAGTCGGGGAAGTGCATATTAAAACTACAATGCATCATTGTTACAAACTAATCAGATTTGCTATTGGTGAGAATGTAGAGCAGCAGAAACTCTCATATATGCTAGTGGGTGTATATGAGATTGATACAAACGTTTGTTTTTTGGGGTTTTTTTTGTTTTGTTTTTTTAGGGCCACACCCCATGGCATATGGAGATTGCTAGGCTAGGGGTCTAATCAGAGCTGTTTCTGCTGGCCTATGCCACAGCCACAGCATCTAGCGATCCAAGCTACATCTGCGACCTACACCACAGCTCACGACAATGCCAGATCCTTAACCCACTGAGCGAGGCCAGGGATCAAACTCACAACCTCATGGTTTCTAGTCGGATTTGTTTCTGCTGCGCCATGATGGGAACTCCAATACAAACCTTTGGAAAGTTGGCATTATTGATTAGGATTTAATATATACTTACTTTATGTTTCAAGAACTCCAATTCTAAGTGTACACTTAACAGAAATGGATATGAACGCATAACCAAAGACATTTGTAAGAATACTCAGAGTAGGGAGTTCCTGTCATGGCTCAGCAGAAACGAATCTGACTAGCATCCATGAGTATGCAGGTTTGATCCCTGGCTTTGCTCAGTGGGTTAAGGATCCGACATTGCTGTGAGCTGTGACTTCGGTTGCAGACTCGGCTCAGATCCCGTGTTGTTGTGGCTGTGGTGTAGGCCAGCAGCTACAGCTCTGATGTGACCCCCTAACCTGGGAACTTGCATATGCTGCAGGTGCAGCCCTCAAAAAAAAAAAAAAAAAACACCCCACCCCCCAAAAAAGAATAGAATGTATTGTATCAGTTCTTAAATGGAAATGAAACGTAAATATCTATTCTGATTAGGTTGGATTAAATATCAATTTATCTCATACACTGTAATAATATACTGAAATGAAAAGAAAAACAGGTAAAACTACTTCTACATACAACATGGGTGAACTTCACAAATATAATAATGAGCAAATAAGTGAAACACAAAAGATCGTATGTTAAACCATTTAAATAAAGTTCAAAGATGAACTAAGATAAAATTAAATATATGGTTAGAAGTCAGGAGAGTGATACTTTGGAGGGGAGGTAACAGTCAGTATTTGGGAGAAGGTACCCTGGAGGACTTTGAGTGTTATAAATGCTCAAGAAGTTTCTTGGTGTGGGTGATGGTTATAAGGGTTCAGTATAACACATCAAGTCACTTATGACTTGTGGTCTTACTGGTATACATGTATTTCTTTAATTAATATATTTCTCAAACTTCCTATCCTTCCCTTTTATATGTGTTTGTAGTTTCTATTCAAAATCTTCAAAAGTAGTTTCTACTTTCAAAAAAGTTTCTACTTCAAAGTCAATCTTGTTGACTTTTCTTAATCCATCATTTTTGGTTCCAACCATACCTGTGGAAATTTTCCTTTTTTTTAATCTAACTTAACCATTTCTAACAGCGACTCTTTTAGAGCTTTTCCCCACTTCAAATTTCCCGACTCTTTCTTGATTGACACCTTTAATTTTCTCTTTGCCTCACTCTTCAGCTTTATCTTCATAGACCATACAAGAGAGCTAAAATTTTGAAGAATTTTTCTAAATCTTCCTTGAGAACAGGAGGATTATATAGCAAGACTATAAATGTTTATTAAATAATTTTGATAACAGATAAACTGAAGTTCACTAGATCACCATTTCACTTCCATAGTATCCATCACTTCTGTGCAGTTACATTTATATGGAACTGCTCATTCCTATCTTCCTTCTTTGACTGAAAGCTCAATAAGAGTTTAACATGATATGCATATATATATATATATATATATATATATATGTTGTCTTTTTGCCATTTCTTGGGCCGCTCCCACGGCATATGGAGGTTCCCAGGTTAAGGGTCAAATCCGAGCTGTAGCTGCCAGCCTACACCAGAGCCACAGCAACGCAGGATCGTTAACCCACTGAGCAAGGGCAGGGATCAAACCCACAACCTCATGGTTCCTAGTCAGATTCGTCAACCACTGTGCCACGACGGGAACTCCTGCTTACTATATTTTTAAGTGAAAGGAAGCCTGCAAAATATTGAAAGAATGGTTTCAGCAGCCAAAGTAGTTAAGAATTAGAATTAATGTAATATCTAAGTAAATAAATTTATTTTGCTTTTTAATGGGAAATGGAAGAAAATTTATATTTTGGCCACTTTCTATAACTTCATATTTGTTGAGGACAGTAGAAGTGAGAAGGAACCACCATTTAACAGTAGAGTGTGTATCATCCAGTAGTTATTTTATATTCTTCGTTTTCAGCACTGCATTTTTGAAGTGGGTCTTGTCATCTCAATAACACTTTTGAAAACAGAGACTCAGAAAAGTCAAGTAAGTAACTTGCTGAAGATCGTGTAAAAATTAAATGACCTACCCAAGATTCAAACCTTTTGGCTGATTCCAAAACCCATGATCTTTCTTCTCTATCTTCCTTATTTCAATGAAGGTTAATAACACATGCTTATATGTATTAAGGCTATCAGGGCCTTCAGATTACTTGTGTAGCATTTTAAAATATGACATTCTATTGGCTCCCCTTTACTTTGGTGCTTAACATTTAATATCTAAATTAAAAAGGCATTATCTTTCTATCTTTTATAAAGCACCATTTTCACAGTTATCCATCAAACCAGTTGGAAGTCGTGGTTGGAAATTCCTAGAGACTGCTGATAATGGTGCTAAATTTCTTTTCATTAGTTCCAGTCATTAGCTTCAATAACTGAATATATTAACTAGATCTCACACATATATTAATCCTGTAACTTAGTAATATTAAGAATATAATTCAGTTGTAACCTTTTGAAATACATGACTTGATTGCTGAATCAAAATTGTTATTTAAAGATTTTAAATACACATTGTAACTACTGAATTTTGTTTCTCTGATTTCCTTTTTTCTGGCAACCAAATACTAACACCACTTTTTACAAGTATATATATATATAAAGTGACTTTTTCAAAATAGTAAACTATGTAAGTTTTGTTTAGTACTATTTAGGGAAAATTGCTCACTACAGGCAGTATAGTGATTCTCGGTTGGAGGGGGGGCCCTTTCTTGAATTAAACTGGATAAAGCTCCATTTACGTTAAACTTCTATTCTGTATTGCCCTTCTTCAGGTACATGTGGTTAGTGATCATGAGTTACATTTTGAATGAGCTGTAGTATGACAAAATACCAGAGTTGTATGTATGTAGTTTACCATCCCCAGTATTGTCTGCTTCCTGCTGACCAAGCAGCTCTGTACCAATGACACCCACCTATAAGAAGCTCACTGGTTCTGCTAATTAGCAATAAACATTGGAATATCAGATGTTAATAAAAGAGGTAAGACCACATATTTGACAAAGTTTACATAGAGATGCCTAAAGCAATAGCTATATACATAAATATATATTATCTTTTTTTAAAACTCATCTTTAAAGTAATTTTACACAAAGATATTTTACTAGAAGTGCAATTGAATATTCTTCAGTAGAGTGATGTTCTAGACAAGGGAGGATGGAGGGAATATGTGCATACCTTTGCTTGTCCAGCTTTTGTGATGGCAGGTATATTAAAGAGCTGTCCAGTATAAAAATGCACCCCACTGAACAGGATCACGGCAATTGAGTCACCTTCATTCTCAATTACTTCAATGATATCCTCCATTCTCAATGTTTCTTCCCCCTAACATCAAGTTAGGCACAAGTTACATCACATCCACAAGAGCAAATTTGTTCTTTTATATTTCCCAATGTAAAAATCACTGTGAGAACTTATAATAAATATCAAAGGAAAAAAGAAAAAGTAAAGGAAAATTTTTTTAGATTAATAATCTTCAAAAATCTGACAAGAGAGAAGAATTTAAACATGTTTTTTGTTATTAAGAAATGATAATAAACTAGTAAAGGGGGCTTATAAAGTGTAAATCTTTGCAAAACCCTATTGCTTGACTTTATTCTTCAGTTTTTCAATTAACCGTTACTATTTACATAATTACAAATCATTTCCTTCTTATTTTTTTTTTTTTTTTTTTTTTTTGCCATTTCTTGGGCTGCTATGCAGCATATGGAGGTTCCCAGGCTAGGGGTCGAATCAGAGCTGTAGTCGCGGGCCTACACCATGGCCACAGCAACACGGGATCCGAGCTGCGCCTGCGACCTACACCACAGCTCACGGCAATGCCGGATCGTCAACCCACTGAGCAAGGGCAGGGATCGAACCCGCAACCTCATGGTTCCTAGTCAGATTCGTTAACCACTGCGCCACGACGGGAACTCCCCCTTCTTATTCTTAAACAATAAAATATCCAAGCACAAGAAGTCCATAAAATATTAAATGTCAAGACAAATTTTTTAGAAATTAGTATTTTACCAATCTCATGCCATTTTTTCCAGGAAAAGAACACATATACATCATTCATATGAATGTAATTTAACCAATATTTTCTATTAATTTAATAGTAGGATTATTATTCTAAAGATCAAGATCAAAGCATGAAGAAAATAGCAATCAAACTCAATGTTGTCAAGGTTACTTCCCCCCACAGCTCTCCACCTAAGACTAATGATTAGTTACTTTGTGAATACAGTGAATGAAATTAGATTTGGTTTTGCAAAAACTTGAGCTAAAAGGACTCAGCTAGATACAAATTATATATTTGCATCCTAACAATTCTGATATATTTATGAAGTCTTCATGAGTTTCCTCCAGTGCTAAATACAACATGATTTTGAAGTCAAAGCATCAACTACATTAATATGTAATTAAAATATTCATAAATTTTCCTTCAGTTATTTATATTTTTTGCGATTCTTACTATTTGCCAATTACTGTGTCCAATGTTAGGTGTGTATAATATGTATCACAAATATTATACATACTCTAATTGCTAGAAATCTTGGACTTGCTTACAAAGTGATAATCTATAAAAAAACAGGGTTGACAATGAAGTCTCTGAATTTTTTTTTTTTTTTTTTTTTTTTTTTTGTCTTTTTGCCTTTTCTAGGGTCACACCTGTGGCATATGGAGATTCCCACGCTAGGGATCTAATCGAAGCTGTAGCCGGCCACAGACACAACCACAGCAACTCCAGATCCGAGCCATGTCTGGGACCTACACCACAGCTCACTGGCAACGCTGGATCCTTAATCCCCTGAGCAAGGCCAGGGATCAAACCCGGAACCTCATGGTTCCTAGTCGGATTCGTTAACCACTGTGCCACAACACGAACTCCAGATTCTTTTCTCTGAATTCTGATTATAGAGGAATTCACTATTTTTTTTCTAGTGCTTGCAAGATTTCATATTTTACTTTTAGATATCTGATCCACTTGAGTTTACTTTTACCCATGGAATGACTCACGGATCTAATTTCAGCTTTTGCTAATAGGTTAAGTAGCTATCCCAGAACCATTTCTTTTTCTATTATTATTTTTTTTTTCTTCTTTTTTTTTTTCCTTTTTCTTTTTTTGGCTTTTCTAGGGCTGAACTTGCGGCATATGGAGGTTCCCAGCCTACGGGTCTATTGGAGCTGTAGCCGCTGGCCTAAGCCACAGCCACAGCAACAAAGGATCCAAGCCGCGTCTGTGACCTACACCACAGTTCACAGCAACGCTGGATCCTTAACCCACTGAGCGAGGCCAGGGATCGAACCCGCAAACTCATGGTTCCTAGTCAGATTCATTAATCACTGAGCCATGATGGGAACTCCTGAAGTCTCTGAATTATTAAGTGATACATACTTTATAGAGAATGATTTCAGTAATTCTAAGAAAAAATTCTAAGTAAAATTAAATAACATGATAACCCCAAACTTTTTTTTTTCCCTTAGAGGAAGCTAATACCATTTCTCCATCATAATTTCAAAAGAAGAGTAAGAAAGTGTTATATACACTAATACTTTATTTTTTTATAGAATCAGTATTAAGCAAATAAGGAGTATAATTTCTTAATGATAGGATATAGTTCTCTCTGATGTTGATCTGATGGTAATGTTAAAGAGTGATCTCAAAATTATGATTAACTCATATAGCTTCACAACACTTGTCACTTTTAAAATAAAAACTTGTGATATGTTAGTGACTACATTCATTTTTGCTTCAAATAAGCACTTTCATATAATATATGAAACAGAAAACATCCCAAAGCTGTGAGAACTTTCTATTCCATTAATTTATTGCATGTTGACAAATAGAAGTGAATAGAGTAGATCTTTAATTTCACAAATTAGTTCTAGGCTGAAAGAAATAATTGTTTAAACATTGGCTTAACAGCCTGGGAGCATCATACATATGTGAAACTTAAATTTTATTTGGTGTGGATCTCTTGCTGCGAAATTATACAAGCTGTAGTGTTTATATTTGAAACATGTACAGCTTAGCCTTATTATCTTTATTAATGTGAAAGATACAGTAATTTAGATTTAGAACTTTTTTTTTTTTTTGTCTTTTTTTCTAGGGCTGCACCCACAGCATATAGAGGTTCCCAGGCTAGGGGTCCAATCAGAGCTGTAGCCGCTGGCCTACGCCACAGCACCTCAGGATCCGAGCCATGTTTGCAACCTACACCATAGCTCACGGCAACGCCAGATCCTTAACCCACTGAGCAAGGCCAGGGATCGAACTGCAATCTCATGGTTCCTAGTCGGATTCGTTGACCACTGAGCCACGATGGGAACGCTTAGATTTTGAACTTATGATTAATTCTGATTAAGTGTTTCCTTTGTTATTTGTTTAAATATAAAGGAATCCAGAGATAAAATAACTATTCCAAAGCCACATACCCAGTTGTAGGTCTGGGATTTCTCTGGGGAATAGTAGCCGGTTATAAATCTACTGTTTCTTCTATACCACGTCCCTTTCTATACCCCAGACAAAGCTCGGAAGAAAACATTTGATACTTAGATTGAGGGGCATGAATGATAGGTATCATGCAATTACAACAAATATAACAAATTTTAACATGATTTTAATGTCACCCACAGTCAATGGTATTTAAAATTTAAAATGATATATGCAATTTGCCATCTCATTCTATCTCGCTGAAGAATAAGTCAGACTACAGTGGTTTTAATAGGAAAATAGTTTGCTTGTAATATAACTAACTCTTGAAAAATTAAAATAAATACACTTTTGAGTTAATTCTCTATTTTAAGCAAAATGACCTAACAGTAACAGAATATAGATCTTTTATACTTTCTTAAAAGTTCCATTAAAGTAATGAAGATAATAAACTTTTAAAGAAAATGAAGAAAAAAGGTCAATACTAAATAGAAACATGATGAATATTTATTTACTCTTTTTCATATACCTCTCTTGGTTCTATTATCCTCATACTTTTCTCAACCTGAAGTCCATGAAGTTGAAGCTGCGACTCAATAGCATACTGGAAAAGAAGAATGATTTATTAAATCAAGTTCAGTGCACAGAAATACATTGAAATAACCCAGAAAAGAAGTAACAAAATAACAATAAAAGCATATTATTCTATTTAATTGAAAGTCAAGGTTAAAAGTGACTAAACAGAATATATCAGAGAATTACTTAATATAGTTTATGTGCAGCAATCTGAACATTCTTTGAAACACAAAATATTAGAAATGGATGGAAAAGTAAATCATATAATCTATGTCATAACAGTTTACAAAACAACTGAAATGAGCAGTGAAGATTGTGAGGCTCCAACACAGGATACAGAAATGGCTTACTTTAGAAATAAGTAGGCTAGTGAGAGAAAAAGACATCAAAATTTCCCTTCTTTGAGGGTCCAAGGTATAAATGGGAAGAAGAAATTTTAGGAACCCTGAATTTTTTCAAGATACTAGGATCTTGATCCTTTTTAGTAAAATAATGTTAATTAATTTGGAATGATTAAGTGCCACAAAATTATAAAATGTGGGCTAAAATACTTAACAGTGATAACATAAAGACAGAAGTCAAGTTTCTCCAACACCAAAACTGAAATATAATGCTAAAACTGCAGTATACTTTTATCTGTGTCTGTGTCTGGAATAATCATATTTCTCATCAAACTGAGATTATGAAAAGTAGCATTTTTTTTCTTGAACTGCAAGAAATACTTTTATTCTGTAATAAATATTTTTTAATTATAAAGCACCAATAATTAGGCTAGTGTGCTATGAAAACAAATGGACAAATACATGTTTACATTACTACTGTGTAACCAAAGGGTTAAGTAAGTACTTGGGTATGTATGGATTTAATTTAATAAAGTAAAACAGCAATAAGAATTAACAAAACATTTATAACTGCACTTGATTTAGACCAGTGGTTTGCTCAGAGTCTTTAAAAATACTAATAAATCAATGTTTCTATTAAATTCTTTTCTCCCTTAACACATGTTTTACTTGAACAAAAGAAATAAAGCTACAATCTATTAAAAATGCATAAATCAAAAGCACTTGACAGATCTCTTTATCGTAAGGTTACTTGGAAAAGACTAGTGAATAAACATTCAAGTCAGACAAATGATATGCTCCTTTAGGATGGGTAGAAAGAATATAAATATAATTTGAAGAAGTCTTACATGATCTGAAGGGAAGGCTTTGGCTTCTAGGAGAATTTTATACCGTTTGGTTGTAGGCTTAAAAAATGATAACTGCAATGAAATGAATTTATTGAGAAAAGCATTAATGCACAATTTAAACATTTGTTCATTTTATACCATGCTTTCAATTTTATAATCTTAAACATTTTAAAGCATTAATTAATTACACATGTAGATGTTTGTCAAGGGTACCTTTTCCAATTAGCCTCACTTCTAATGAATTCTAAAAAGGAAGAAATGTTTGCTCATTACATTTATCAATAGAAAAGCAAATTGGGGAGAAAATGTGAATCAGATAAAAACAAATTCTCAAGCTTTATTTAAAGTTTAATTGAAAAATTAACTTCCTAATGTGTTTAATGAATTTCTCTATTATAAGACTGGAAATATGTTCTCTGTATGTCTTATACTGATTTGTCTTGCCTGCTGATTTGGTTTCTAGTACATAATATTTCAAGTGTTTTATGATTTTATGAAACTTAATTTTAGTTTCAACTAAAAGTATGTTTGCCCTAAGGAAACATTTGGCGTTTCTAGAGGCACCAGGGAGAAGCGGCTCATGTGTTCAGTGGGGCTTTTTCACTTCTCCACACAGTTCCTGGAAAAGAAATACTGACACGATAACAATGAGGATGATTGCTGCTGTTCATTAGAGGTTGACCACTGGCCGGAGTGCCAAAGCAATTTTCACATGTTACTACATTTCATACATGTGCATACCTGTGAGGTAGGTATTATCATCCTCATTTTTACAGAAGAGAAAAGGATTTAGAAGTGTCAAATCCCTTGTCCAAAGTCAAACATGCATTAAGTAACCTAGCTGGCAGCCAAATCCAGAGCTGTGTGCACTAAAAACTATGCTGTTTACCATCATACTTAACATACTCCACAGACATGTTCCTTCAAGCATATTTAGTAATTATGTCTATTTTTTTTTTTTTTTGTCTTTTTTGTCTTTTGCCATTTATTGGGCCGCTCTCAAGGCATATAGAGTTCCCAGGCTAGGGATCTAATCAGAGCTGTAGCCACTGGCCTACACCAGAGCCACAGCAACACAGGATCCAAGCCGCGTCTGCAACCTACACCACAGCTCACAGCAATGCCGGATCGTCAACCCACTGAGCAAGGGCAGGGACCGAACCCGCAACCTCATGGTTCCTAGTCGGATTCGTTATCTACTGTGCCACGACTGGAACTCCTAATTATGTCTATATTTTATCAAAATAAAATATCGATATCTTAATTTTTCATTTTGTCATGTAGGCATGTTTTCAAAAACTCACTTAAAAATGAAATACAAGATTTTCATAGCATCAGGCAATTACTATAGGCACCATATTCCAAATCAAGAATATATTTATTTTAAGGTGTGTGTATATATATATATATATACACAATTAAATACGATATAAGAAACACTTTAAACAAGTGACTCATATAAGGTACTATATCCTTTTTCTCCAATTTAGTTTTACTTTCTGATACTTTTTTAACCTACTCTCCCAGAATTAATCATAAAAACACAAATCCATAGTCCGACCCTATTAGAGTCCGGTACATTGGAAAACTATTTTCCTGAAAAGCTCACTGTTTGCTACCATTTGTACATCGCTGTTTGTGTGATTCATTGTTTTGTGGCATTCTTTGCTTTTCATCTATTGTGGCTTTTATTCCTTATGTTCTGAGATAAAGAGCTATTCATTATTCTAAAGCTTTTTGTAAGAGTCAATTCTCACATGATTATAAAGAAGCCATTCTATCATCGTCCAGCATTTCCTGGCAGAAATGAAAATAACCTTACAACTTATTTTTAAATAAGCAAACCTCCAGATGCTCATGAATTAAAGATAGAAAAATGTCAGATTCTGTAAATGAGTGTATATTAAACATTGGTGGGAAAGAAAACTTACCAGTAGAAGATGTAAATTCAGAGTCAGACCATTCATTAGGGCTATTTCTTTTTCATTGGCTCCTGCAAAATAAAGATATCATAATTTAGATTTTTCTTTTAGTTCTATGGATAGTTGGAAAAATAAAGTATCATTTATCCTTAATGTTTTTAGAGATAAGGGGGTATTTGATGTGTCATAACAAAGACATGGAAATTTTTCCATCTGACTCATTTTATCAAATAATATCTTGACTCACATGCACATAACCAGCTAAAATTTATATTTACTTTTTGATATACTAAATAATAACAATATAGTAATGATGCATTTTCTTTCTCCTGTAAACAAAAAAAATGATTTATCCTATTATCAGCTAGTTTGCCAAATTCTCACAGAGCACATTTTTGTCATAAGTGTATCTCCAAAAGGAATCTAAAAGAAATCAAGACCTATCACATTTTTAAAGCTGGTTATTTCTAATGTCAAATTAAAACACACCTTCAATAAAAGAAGGCTGTGTTGCCAAACATAACTCACTGTTATTATAGTGAGATATGTAATAGTTTATAAGACAAAAGAGGTAGGAGAGAAATGCAAAGAGCTGAATAGCTTTTGGATTTATCCATATACACTGATATAACTGACATAGATATGTATTGTTTGATGGAGAAAACATGCAAAATTAGGTTATCTACTACACAATCGTAATCTGATCTAATTCCTATTAAAAAGGGTTTTGGCACTAGAAACAGACCCAGAGACAAATCATACATTGAATACTTAAGAACTCAGAACATAATAACAAAGATAATAATACTTTCCCTATTTTAGTTCTTATGATGTCTCTTAAAAGCAATTAGAACTGTGTATTAGGAACAATGTCTCTACCATCAACTGAGGAAAATGGGCTATGAGCTTTAATGTTTGTAAGACTGCCTCATGCAAGTCCTGCATTCTGTATACAGTGAGATACTCCTGATAGAGTCCCAGTTTAAAAGAATACATAGTAAGTGGAATATCTAACTTGTAGATAGATTTTAAGTTGAGTTCATTTGAGAGGAGGCCACTGGAAATAAGTGTATTCTTAGGAATTTGCATTTCAACACAGCCATTTAAGGAAAGGCCTTTGCCTACATATAGTCAAGAAAAAGTTTTTGTTACATTTGAATGATGGATTTCCCCATTTGACATGTAAGGTTGTTAATCAAGTTGTGGGTGTTAAAAGATGTATCCCTGGTCTTTGTACAGTGAAGAGAGTCTGAAGTCAAAGGGCAACAAGAGCAGGCTCATTCTGCATTCCTAGCACTTAAACATTGTGGATAACTTACCTTGTATATAGTGACATATGTCTTACCCTATAATAAGAAAATGTTTTTTAAATATGGTAAAAGAAATGCTGCCAGCTTTATTTGTTTCTTTGAATTATGGTATGAGTTTTTACCATTAATTTCTAAAAAAATCCAAGATATCAATATGATACTATCCTTAACTTCCTGTTAGCTATTTATAAGCATCTTTTGTGAAAACTATTTATTACAATAAAAAATATTCTGGCAGGGATAGAAGGATAAAAAGAAGAAAAAATAATGCATTTGGCCCTGCTTATCTGTGGATGTGAAACCCGTGGATATGGAGGGCAAGTCATGTTCAGGGCATGACTCATGTTACATGTGGGACCTGAGCATCCTTCTATTTTGGTACCTGTGGGGGCTCCTGGATCCAGTCTGCTGGGGATACTGAGGGACGACTGTATAAAGAAAGAATAGAAATAGTAGGAAGAGAAGTATTTGAAAGAGTGTAATGAGAAGAAAACAAGAAAAGAATTTTCAAATTTTGTCACAAAATGTAAACAAAGAAATGGAAGAGGCAGGAAGGGAGGGAGACTTTCTATACCAGGGTAGACATTACATTTTTTTCTCAACAATTACAATTAAACCTTCTAATTAAAATGATTATCATTTCCTCAAAAATGTTAGTTCTTCAAAGAATACAGTGTTCATTTTGGACCACCTAAAATTGGTCTTTCATGGAATGTGATGAGTCAGAATTGTTAGGCTGAATTAATCTAGACATACATGTGGCCCTGTGATTTCCTCCCCTGGCTTTCAAAGGCATGCTAACACTTGGATCAATTCTTTGTAAATAATCCCTCACTGATTTGAATAATTTGTCTGCCCACAAGCACAAAAGTTATCCCACATTGGCATATTTCACATTCAACCAAGCTTTTCACAAAATGTCCTCCTCACCTGCTAATGAACTTTGTCAAGGGAAGGAAGGGTCAGTGTTTTAACATGTGAGCAGCAGACCCATATATATCTGAGAATGGTGTAAATATTAAACTACAGAACATTAGCAGAGATGTTTATTTCGGAGTTCCTGCTGTGGTGCAGAGGAAACAAATCCAACTAGCATCCCTGAGGATGCAGATTCCATCCCTGGCCTCACCTAGTGGGTGGGGGATCCAATGTGATCTGCAGTGTAGGTCACAGACGTGGCTTGGATCCCGCATTGCTGTGGCTCTGGCTCTGATTCTGCCCTTAGCCTGAGAACTTCCATGTGCTGCAAGTGCAGCCCTAATAAGAAAGAAAGAAAGGAAGGAAGGAAGGAAGGAAGGAAGGAGGGAGGGAGGGAGGGAGGGAGGGAAGAAAGAAAGAAAGAAAGAAAGAAAGAAAGAAAGAAAGAAAGAAAGAAAGAAAGAAAGAAAGAAAGAAAGAAAGAAAGGAAGGAAGAAAGGAAGAAAGAAAGAAAGAAAGAAAGAAATGTTTATTCCAAATATGACCTACAGGCACTGAAGTATCAAGTGTTCCTAACATCAAAGGGCCACAAATCAGACTGATTTTTTTAGCTTATTTCAAAATTTACCTAGTTGACCTATCTCTTGGTTTAGATTGTATTTCTGAAACCAAATTTGTTCTAAGATATTTCAATATCATCAGAATTCCATAAGAAAATCTTTCTTAAAGCAAACTGAAATTCTATCAAGTTGCTTTCTTTTGTTCCTTTTTTTCTTAAGAGCTTTTTGTGAATTAGTGTTGAAATAGCAAGAACTATAAGTATTTGCTGTAATTTTTGTGCTATACAATAAATCCTTGCTGCCTATCTATTTTTGTACGTAATAGTTTGTATCTCCTCTTATTTGGTCCTACCCCTTTTCCTCTCGCTTTTGGACACTGCTGGTTGTTTTCTACATCTGTGAGTCTTGCATATACAGTCACTTGTATTATTTTTCAGCTTTTACATATGAGTGATATCATACAGTATTTGTCTTTCTCTGTCTGGTTTATTTTACTAGGCATAATATTCTCTAGGTCCATCCACATTGTTGCAAATGGCAGAATTTTATTCTTTTTATGGCTGAGTAATATTCCATTTGTGTGTGTGTGTGTGTGTGTGTGTGTGTGTATCAAATACATCTTCTATCCATTCCTCTGACTATATGCCTCAATTTAATTTTTTTTTAATTTAAAAAAGAGCTACAAGTATTAAGGACAAATTTATTGGGGGCCAAAAGTTTTTTAAAAACTTCCTTAAAAATTATCAGGATTTGAAAGAATCTTTACTGTAGAAGATCATATACAAATCACTTCAGTAAATGTAAAAATTTCAATTACTTCATCTAAGATGGGTGAAAGCCAGAATTCTCATTTGAAGAGTACTTTCCAGCTTGTTTATTTATTGACCATATTTTTTTTTTTTTTTTTTTTGCTTTACCAGAAGGTGAAATTTAGTTATATGCAAGCACTGTCTTTTTATTCTCAGTGCCTGGCATGCTAACGTTTCTTGAGCCCTTATTATGTGCCAGCACTTCTAATGTGACTTGTATTATCTCAGTCTTCACAGTAACTCAATAAGATATCTACTTTGAATTTCCGCATTTATCAGTGAGGAAACTGACATGCAAAGCAATGAACTAACTTGCTTAAAGTCTCACCGATAGGAAGTAAGGGACAAAATCTTACCCTCACCTTGGGGGAAAAAAAAACAGTTAAAATCTTTGTTTAGGATTACATCTGAAAGTTTTGTCTCCATTATCAACTCCCAATAAGTTAAATATAGGAGGCCCATATTCATTAACAATATCCCTCTGCATCATTCTAATCCTAATTTAATTTCAAATATTTTGCAAAGTAAGGGTGACAGGATGCTTAATGTTTGATAAGATTCAAGATGGATCTCTAGCTGCCACACCATGTTCTTTATATTTTATTAAGCAGATACAGATGTTATTGTGGATTTTGTTGTAAGGTTTGTAGTTAGGCTAAGTCTGAGAACTTTCCACTCTGTTTTTTAGCTAGCAAATTCCTGTGGCCTCCAGAGGTGGCTAGCATGGCTGTTGAGGATTCATGTCTATTTGGAGAGAGCTTTCAGGGATTATTGCTTCTGTGAGGGTCAGCCACAAGTTTCATAAAGCAAATTTATGTTCACATTACAACATTTTTATAAGCTGGAATGCATCTATGGAGCCCTTTGTTAGGTTTATATACCCAGGGAAAAGTAGGCTTAATAATAATACTAATTATATTCATAAGTAATTCTATTTCTAGCATCTTGATAATATGACTTTACTTATACAGGAAAGTTATCCCATGTTTTTCAGAACAGTTCACTCTATGTAAAATGTTTTATTAGTAGTTTTTCTTCTAGGAGTTCCTATCGTGGCTCAGCGGTAATGAACCCTACTGGTATCCATGAGGATGCAGGTTCAATCTCTTGTCTCGCTCAGTGGGTTAAGGATCCGACGTTGCCTTGAGCTGTGGTGTAGGGCACAGACGTAGCTCAGGTCCCGCATTGCTGTGGTTGTGGTGCAAACCGGCAGCTGCGGCTCTTTTGACCCCTAACCTGGGAAACTCCATATGCCACAGGTGCAGCCCTAAAAAGCACAAAAAAATAGTTTTTCTTCTAATCTGAAATGGAAATTCTTATATATGTCTATGAACGAATATGGCTGCTCATTGTATCCTCCTCAGGCTATCCACTAATCAATTTGTGTATATGATAATTTTTATTATTCTCTCATTAACTGCTTTTTGAGAAACTTTATGGAAAAATAAAAGCTGTTGTTTTAAGAACCTAGAAGATTCAATCATAGTGCCAAATATACGATTTGTCTGTTTGCTCATAACATTTAGATAGCCCATAAGTAGCAAAAATCAGTTTGACTTCTGCTGCTTTTTTGAAATTCTTTTTCCGTTTTCTTTTTTTTGAATTGCTCAAATGAATTTAAAACACCTGTAGTTATATAATGATCATAACAATCCAGTTTCACAGGATTTCCATCCCATAACCCAAGCATATCTCCCCACCCCCCAAACTGTCTCCTCCGGAGACCATAAGTTTTTCAATGTCTGTGAGTCAGCATCTGTTCTGCAAAGAAGTTCAATCTGTCCTTTTTTCAGATTCCACATGTCAGTGAAAGCATTGGATGTTGGTGTCTCATTGTATGGCTGACTTCACTTAGCACGATAGTTTCTAGGTCCATCCATGTTGCTACAAATGCTGGTATTTCGTTCTTTTTGATGGCTGAGTAATATTCCATTGTGTATATGTACCACCTCTTCTGGATCCACTCCTCTGTCAATGGACATTTAGATTGTTTCCATGTCTTGGCTATTGAAAAGAGTGCTGCAATGAACATTGGAGTACATGTGTCTTTGCGAGTCATGGTTTTCTCTGGGTAGATGGCCAGGAGTGGGATTGCTGGATCAAATGGTAGTTCTATGTTTAGTTTTCTGAGGCATCTCCATACCGCTTTCCACAGTGGCTGCACCAATTTACACTCCCACCAACAGTGTACTAGGGTTCCTTTTTCTCCACACCCTCTCCAGCACTTATTGTTTATAGCCTTTTGGATGATGGCCATTCTGGCTGGTGTAAGGTGGTCCCTCCTAGTGGTTTCGATTTGCATCGCTCTAATAACGAGTGATGTTGGACATCCTTTCATGTGTTTCTCGGCCATTTGTATGTCTTCTTTGGAGAATTGTCTGTTTAGATCTTCTGCCCATTTTTTGGATGGGGTTGTGTGTTTTTTTGGTATGGAGCTGTAGAAGGTGTTTATAAATTTTGGAGGTGAATCCCTTGTCCGTCGATTCACTTGCAAAGATTTTCTCCCATTCTGTGGGTTGTCTTTTTGTGTTGTTCAGGGTTTCCTTTGCTGTGCAGAAACTTTGAAGTTTGAGTAGGTCCCATGTGTTTATTTTTCTTTTTATTGCCAATACTCTGATAGGTGGATCTGAGAAGATGTTGCTGTCGTTTATGTCAGAGAGTGTTTGGCCTATGTTTTCCTCTAAGAGTTTGATAGTGTCTGGTCTTATACCTAGGTCTTTCATCCATTTGGAGTTGGCTTTTGTGTATGGTGTTAGGGAGTGTTCTAATTTCATTCTTTTCCATGTGGCTGTCCAGTGTTCCCAGCACCACTTATTGAACAAGCTGTCCTTTCTCCATTGTGTATTCTTGCCTCCTTTGTCATAGATGAGTTGGCTGTAGGTGCGTGGGTGTAATTCTGGGCTTTCTGTCCTGTTCCACTGATCTGTATGTCTGTCTTTGTGCCAGTACCATATGGTTCTGATGACTGTTGGTTTGGAGTGTAGTCTGAAGTCCTGGAGCCTGATTCCTTCCAGCTCCATTTTTCTTTTTCAGGATGTCTTTGGCTAGTCTGGGTCTTTTGGGCTTCCAAACAAACTTTAAACTATTTTGTTCGAGTTCTGTGAAAAATGTCCTTGGTAGTTTGATAGGGATTGCATTGAATCTGTAGATTGCCTTGGGTAGTATAGTCATGTTGATAACATTAACTCTTCCAACCCATGAGCATGGTGTATCTTTCCATCTATTTGTGTCATCTTTGATTTCTTTCATCAGTGGCTTGCAGTTGTCAGAGTACCGGTCTTTTGTCTCTTTAGGTAGGTTTACTCCTAGGTATTTTATGCTTTTGGATGTGATGGTAAACGGGATTGCTTCCCTAATTTCCTTTTCTGCTCTTTCATTGTTAGTGTATAGAAATGCCGTGGATTTCTGTGTTTTGATTTGTATCCTGCGACTTTGCCAAATTCGTGGATGAGCTCTAACAGTTTTCTGCTAGAGTCTTTAGGATTCTCTAGGTATAGTATCATGTCATCGGCAAATAGGGATAGTTTTACTTCTTCCTTTCCAATTTGGATTCCTTTTATTTCTTTTACTTCTCTGATTGCCGTGGCTAGGACTTCCAGAACTATGTTGAAGAGTAGTGGCGAGAGCAGACATCCTTGTCTTGTTCCTGATCTCAGCGGGAATTCTTTCAGCTTTTCACCATTGAGAATGATGTTCGCTGTGGGTTTGTCATATATTTCTGCTGCTTTTTTGAGGTTACCACATAATTTTAAAAGCTATTTTGTGATTTACACAATACCCACTTCCAAAGAAGTCTTGAGGTTTCTTGTATTACAATGTGAGAAAGAATAATTTTTAAAAATTGCAACAGAGAACAATATATGCAGATAAGAAACAAATCAGAAACTATTCATTGTTTTTACTTATTTAAACTCTACCAGATTTTCTGAGAACCTAGGCAAACCCAGGCAAATGGGGAACCTTCATGGGATTCAAAGTAAACAAGATAAACACGAACACATGTACAAATACCTTCTAAAAGAATCAGTTCCTACTGAAGTGAATAGGATGAATTAATTCATTTTTCAACTTAAAAGAAATTTCTTTGACTAATATATACAAGTATAAAGGTAAAAAAATTTGAGTGAAATTTTACAAAGAGCTTTTAAAATTTTTCTCTTAATACGCTTTTGCACACTATCAATTCATATTCATTTGGTAAACAAAAAAAGTTACGAATATTTCTCCTGATATAACATGTACTATAGAGAACAAAATAGAAATTTAATAAAATAATAATTAAAATAATTCATTTAGTTCAGTGATTCTCTAACAATATTCTAAATAAAATATGATAATGCATTTTTCATAGTAAGGTTTGTGACTATATAGATAGACATAGTTACTGAGTTTCATGTATACAAAAGTGACTTTTCCTATTTCAAAGGATAATTTTTTTATATTCCATAGTATTTATCGAATGATTGTAATTCAATTAATATAACATTCAGGGACAAAAAAAAACAGAACACAATAAAGTTTGTCCCATAACTTTGTATGTTATTTCAAAAAACACACACAAAAAAACCCTAAAGCTAGAGCTGGTAAATATTCTTTAAAACATTTTTAGTAAGTTCAATCTGAATATTTAGTTTGTTTTTTTTTTTTAATTTTCCTTAATAACAACAATGAGAGGTAGGCTGGTTTAAAATATCAGTGATCACTGTGACACATCTGTATTTTCTGGGCAGAAAAACACATGCACATTTAATAAGTTGCAGTAGAGCTATAAACTTTTAAATGGTCAAAGGAAATCTTTTTTTGGTTTTATGGGCTTCATAAATAAATCTCACTAACTGATATTGCCTTACCACTTCCCTGGCTTGTATATAAACCTCCTAACTCCTCTTTAGAGGATAATAAATATTAACCACAAAATAACAGGATTGGAATGCAGTTTATGTTCTGAAAGCAAATCTAGCAAGAAAAAAAAAACACTACATCTAAGGAAAACATATATGCTCAGATCAAATTAATTCAGGATTTTTTTTTTTCAGTTTAAAAAAAAAAATTCATGTTCGACTTTTGAGTGAATTCCCGCCGTGAGAATATATATTCTTTTGGATAAGGCTGGCAATCTGATCAAGTCCTCTGTGGTTACAAGATCCTGACTGTTTTGCCAGGAGATGCTATATTCTCACCTTTACTTGCCATTGCTGACAAAATTCTGGTCTTGGGTCTGAACCCTAGGCGTCCAGAGCTGTATAGATTCTCCCTGGGACTTCCTGTGAGATTCCTGGACTTAGGCCCTACACACTCATCCTAGCTTCATGCACTGCCCCCAATTATTTGCTTCCAGCTTCTTCTTTCCTCAGTCATGACTATATTTCTGGTCAGTAAAGACTTCTATTTAATTATTTTAGTGCTGCTATCCACATGTTTGTTAATCTAAAATTTTTTTTTTCTTTTTAGGGCTGCACCTGCAACATATGGAGATTCCCAGGTCAAATAGGAGCTGTAGCAGCTAGCCTACACCACAGCCAGAGCAACATGGGATCTGAGTCATGTCTGTGACCTACACCACAGCTCACAGCAATGCTGGATCCTTAACCCCCTGAGCGAGGCCAGGGATCAAACCTGCATCTTCTGGATGCCAGTCAGATTCGTTTCTGCTGAGCCACAATGGGCACTCCTAAATATTTTCTATAATTTCTCTGTATTTGCAAAAGAAAGGAGCATTATCATTTTTTACTTATTCTGTTATCTTAAACTAGAAGCCAATGTTTTGATCCTATAATTAAACTGCATAAACAGATATAAATGTGTATAGTGTTTAAAAAATGCATAGTGTAATGATTACCCAATAATAACTAATAGCAAACAGAGCTTGCTTTTGCTTGCAACTCTTCTATGGAGGTTTTGTTTGTTTGTTTTTTAATTTTTGAATAGGTTATACATTCATGTGGTTCACAAACTAAAATCATATTTTCCTTAAAACTCTGGTAGTTCAAGCTGTATTAAACGTGAGTGTGTTCTCTACTATGCATGTGGTTGGATTTGTTTTAAAGTGACCCTGTTGGGCCACTGTACTGTGAAAACCAATGTCAGAACCTTTAGGTTATCCAGATATTGCAGGGAAGACTTTTCTAGTCTTCTGCATGGATACTAGGAGCTAAGTTAGAGTAGAAGTGAATAAACATTTATTTAACTCTCGTTTTCACCAGGGTATATATTATGGACTGGACTATGTCCTCTCTGCCTTTACCAGTGATACTTTGATCCAACAGAGAATTCTAAAGGTTAATTTGACTGAATACCTAAAATTTGATGAGTGATCCAGTGGCCTATACTGGGCCACCTAGGGCTAATCTTGGTTCTCTATCATGTTGAGGCTTTCTGGAAATCCAGCCACTTTAGGAAGGAGTAAAATGCAAAGTTATGTACTGAGGATATACTTTTGGGGGAGTATTTTATTTATTTATTTATTTATTTATTTATTTATTTATTGCCTTTTAGGGCTGCATGTGTGACATATGGAAGTTTCTAGGCCAGGGGTCGAATTGGAGCTGCAACTGCCAGCCTATGCCACAGCCACAACAACCTGGGATCTGAGCCGCATCTGAAACCTACACCACAGCTCATGGTAATGCTGGATTCTCAATTAATGGAGCAAGGTCAGGGATTGAACCCACATCCTCATGGATATTTGTTGGGTTCATTACTGCTGAGCAACAACAGGATCTCCTAGGGGGAGTATTTAAGGCAAAACACTGTATTTATGCTGAACGAGCCCTAGAAATACATAGAGAAGCTAGAAAAACAATGTCCCTAAGTTATTTGTGGTACATTTGCCAGCTAACTTAACCTAGATTATTTTGACTATTTTTCATCTGAATCTCTTCTTGCTAAACACAGTATAAAAGCTCTAGGTTTCCTTTCCTTCTTACAACCAGTACAGAGGGTGTGAATTGTAGCTGAAGATAAGGAAGCTTCACCTGATTGGTGTGGGTGATTTAGTCACTGTGTCTGCTGTAAACTTCCTTCTCCTTGAAGGCAACTCCCCAAGTAAACATGTAATATAAGAAATGCTTTCTTCCCCCTCTACCCACATGTGGTTACCAGCAAAGTCAACAGGATCACTACTTAGAAAGAGTAATGACTTCTGCAAATTCAAGGGTGTTCTTTCTCCCAGTCTCTCCTTTTTCATTCTCTTATAAATTATCTACTGTAGACAACATCCGCCCTACCCCCAGCTGATCTCTGCTTACCCTTCTAGTGTGGTCTGATAATATCACCACCTTTAATGTGAATTGCTATACTTATTGCCCATATTAAAGAAGAGTCAGCTGGTATGTTGTCAGGAAGCACTATTTAAAATGTGAATTGTGACTGAGTTGCTTTGCTATACAGCAGAAATTGGCACGACATTGTAAATCAAATATAACAACAAAAATGTGAATTGTTACAGAACAAATGACTGTGTATAGGAGCATAAAATATTTTTTTCCTTTCATAATGTTTATGTTTCTAGTTTTGGCCTTTTCTTTCCCACCCACTTAGAGAAGTCCCTAAACCTTTTTTGTAAAGCAGGTTTACTGCTGCTGAACTCTTTTAGATTTTGCTTATTTCTAAAACTCTTTCTCCTTCAAATCTGAATGATAGATTTGTCAAATAGAGTATTCTTGATTGTAGGTTTTTTTTTTTTCTTTTCATCACTTGAAATTTATGATGCCACTCCCTTCTGACCTACAACATTTTTGCTGATAAGCCAGTTGATTGTTTCATGGGAGTTCCCTTGCATGTAATTGCTTGCTTTTTTTCCCTTGCTGCTTTTACGATTTTTTCTCTTTCTCTTTATTTATTGACAATTTTAATTATAGTTTGCCTTGGTGTGGACCTTTTTGGGTTGTTCTTATTTGGAATTCTCTGTGATTCCTAGACTTGGAGGTCTGCTTCCTTTCCCAGGTTAGGAAATCTTTAAGCTATTATCATTTCAAATAACTTCTCTGCCCCTTTCTCTCTTTTCTGGGACCCTTATAATATGAATGTTAGTACCCTTGATGTTATCACAGAGGTTTCTTAAAGTGCCCTCAATTTTAATTTTTTTATTTTTTATTTTTTTTCCTGTTTAGCTTGAGTGGTTTCTACTACTCTGTCTGCCACTTCACTGATGCATTCCTCTGTGTCATCTAATCTACTGCTGATTGCTTCTTGTGTATTTTTATTTCAATTAGTGTATTCTTCAGCTTTGGTTCTTCTTTAAGGTTTATAACTCTTTGCTTAACTTCTCACTGTTTTCATCAATTCTCCTGGATTCATTGAGCATCTTTATAATCATTATCTTGAATTTTTATTGAGATAATGTTATACTTATTAACACTTCACTTAGTTCTTCCCAGTTTTATGAGGTTCACTATTTGAAATATATCTCTTTTGCCTCACTTTGCCTAATTCTCTGTGTTTATTTGAACATTTGAGGAAAAATTGTTACATTTCCTGATCTTAAAGAAGTGTCTCTATGTAGGTAATATACAATGGGACTCAGCAGCATATTCTTCTCTGGTTATATGTATATATATATATGCACACACACACACACACGTGTGTGTATATGTGTGTGTGTGTGTGTGTATTGTTTAATGCCCTAAATTTCATATGAGGTTTTAGGCAATGCTGAATAATCAATCTAATTAAATAAATAACTTTTTTCGAAACATTAATACCTTTACCATCTAAAACTAACTTGAATACTGCTAAGAGTAGATAGAATTCACCTTAAGGAATACATAATAGACCAATTAAAAGCATCACCTATATTGTTTTCAACAAAACTCAGCTTACTTCTAAAATGTTATCATGGACTAAATTGAAATGAAACAAAATATGATTGGTATTTTAGACCTTTAGCATGTGTAGGTTAATGTTTATTTTACCATATAATGAAATCAGAAAATTCATTTAAGTTGAATTTTATGCTATTTCTTTAACTATAAAAGCATATATTTTTCATTGGTAAGTAAATAGTAATCTTAGAATGTATAAGAAAATAACAACATTAGCAATCAAGTCTAAATTAAAGGTATGCTTATTCTTTAGTATTGCGGATTAAAATAGAAAATAAGGGTGATGTTCAAAAAATTTTACCTTATAACCTATGTATATAACTAAATGATTATATTTTTATGATTCTTTTGGAAAAAAATCATTTTGTACTTACCTACAATGTCAGTCATAAGTCCTAAAATAACTTCATCTCCTATAATCCAAGGACGTTTCCCTACTTCATGACCGTAAGCCCCCCTGAAATTGAAAAGGGATGTAAACAATATCAGTTTATGTGTATGGTGTATATCTATGTGTGTGTTTGTGTGTAAAATATATCACTATTATTTGAGGGTAGAGAGTAAAATGATTATTAATTAAATTTGAAATGTAATTAGAGGAGTTCCTGTTGTGGCTTAGCAGGTTACAAACCCAACTAGTATCCATGAGGATACAGATTTGATCCCTGGCCTCACTCAGTGGGTTAAGGATACAGCGTTGCCATGAGCTGTGATGAGGTCACAGACACAGCTCAGATCCCACATTGCTGTGGCTGTGGCATAGGCTGGTGGCTGCAGCTCTCAATAGACCCCTAGCCTGGGAACTGCCACCACAGTAGTGGCCCTAAAAAGCAAAAATAAAATAAAATATAATTACAACCTGTAAATTAAATAGAAGTGTATAAAATGTGACTAAACTCATGGTGACATTTGAGTAGATAGTGAAACTTGGCAGTAATCAAAGCCAATGCTATATATTGACATATTTTCTAGCAATTTCATATATCATATTCTAACTCAATTTTTTTATTCTAGTAAGGACCATAGTAGGCATAATAGAAAAACACAAAATACATAAGAAAACTTCAAATCCCAAGTATCAAATGAGAGAGGCAAATACGTTTGAAAAAATGTAGAAGAAATTAAAACAAAGGATCAAGAAAGAAGTGACTTTGTGTGCTGTTACAAACTTATATCTTAGAAAGCTCTGAATCAGATTGTTCTTAATTCTTTTGGAATCCAAAGATTGTATAAACTTGGAAGAAAGGAATGAGCATGCTCTATGTACAGTGCTCTGTGTGTAGTGTGAATTGTATTTGAACACACACTCTGAAATTCAGTGAGCTGGCAGTGGTGAGATGATAGAACCTCTCTCAGAGGTGAAGGGTAGCAGAACATGAAACCTTAAAATATATCATTGTGATATATTGACCATCTTGAGCTGAAAGAACTTGAAAAACAGAAAATGCAGGAGTGGCTTTCTCTGAACGTCCCTCTCTACCTAAAGACTGATCTTTCAAAAGGAACTCAATGGTCATAAATGCCCTCTTCAGGCGTTTCATCAACCAGGGATGAAACAGAAGACTCTGAGCACAGAAGAGACTAGAAGTCAGTCCCACTCCCATACTAACTTTGTCACAAACTATATCTCCTATCTATTCCTCAAAGACTCAAGCATCTTTCATAGAAATCTTTCACTATCCCTTAAGAGGCCTCCAATTCCCCTCCTCTTTCCCTGTTAAATTGGGATTTACGCTTGAATTCTCAGCCACCTCTGGGAGTTACTTGTTTTTCTCTGGATATTTCCTATGTATACATGAGGCATTCATGTTAATAAACTTCTGCAATAATCTATCTTTTATTACGGAGGTCTCAGCTAAAAACTCAGAAGGATAGAGGGAAAATTATTTTTTCTCCCCTACAAAGCAGTGACGGAACTGGAAGAAAGAAGCCCTGTTTTTCAGCCTTTGTCATTTTTGTGGTGTGACTACCCCCTGTGACCAATTTCATGGTATCAACAAAAATCCTGAATATTTAGCAACAGGCTTAGATCACCTGGGATGAACCCGTTCTAGGTCACAACTGGTTATGAGGCTACATTTATTAGAAGCTTATAGGGTCTGATTTTCCACTTTCATAACAGTAAATGGATTACAATATGGACCTTAAAGGATCACTGTGAAAAATAAATAATATGTAAAAAATATTTGTACTCCCTTTCTGATTCTTCTTTGCCAATGCAAATCTAATGTTAAAACTTACTTCATCAACATGTAGTGTAAAACATGACTTTTAAACTAATATTTCAATTACCATATAAACCGAGATGTAGGAAAAAGACTGAGAAAAAACAGACTAAGGAGGGAGGGGAATTGTTAGTTCATGTTATTCATATTATTGTTAGATAGCCTGCAGCTTGCCTCTTTCTTGACTTCCAATATAAATGCTGAAGATAAAAATCATTATCATTAAATAATAGTTAAAGGCAGATACTTGGATCCTTTTTTATTTTAATCACATACAGCTCCATGGCCTTACTGATAGCACGATACATCTTAGTACATTTAGGTAATAAAATTCTATGTTCTGCCTCTGAGCATTTATATCTCAGAATATTATGCCACCTACTTCTCACTCTGGTAGACACCATGATAATAATCTTTAAGGATATGTTTCTTCCTGCAGTGCTCTTGGCATCTCCCTCCCTTTAAAATATCATACACAGAGTCTCCATCTTCATTTTTTCAGTCTACTAGCCTGGGGTAGTAAATTGTGTTTAGAAAGTGTTACCCAAATAAACTCAAAGTAAAGGGGCCTGTCATTAGAAAGAGTTGATGTGGATCACAGTGCAATTATAAACATACATATTTGAGTTTAGAAAAAGATTATGTTCCAGTTCCTGTTGTGGCTCAGCAGTAATGAACCTGACTAGTATCCATGAGGATGTGAGTTTGATCCCTGGCCTCGCTCAGTGGGTTAAAGGATCTGGCATTGCCGTGAGCTGCTGTGTAGGTCACAGACATGGCTCGGATCTGGCACTGCTGTGGCTGTGGCATAGGCTGGTAACTACGGCTCTAATTCAACCCCTAGCCTGGGAATTTCCATATGCCTCCAATGTGGCCCTAAAAAGACAAAAAAGAAAAAGAGATTAGGTTCTCATTCAAAACTGCTTAAAATAGTTGCTCTGTAGTTGCACTCTTCTTTTACAAATGCTGTAAAAGAAAAGAGAATAAAGAGTTAACTCACTACCATGGCATCAATGATTGCCATGAGTGGGCTGTCCTCTGAGATGTCTGCAGAGCAGTATTTACTCATGAAATTAGATTTCAGGATATAAAATCCAATTAGAAAGTTAATAGAAATGTGGATCCTCTTTGAAATAGGACTCTGCTTTAACCATCCTACAAAATGAAAAGTGGCCCTGCTTTTAAAATCTCCCCTAAATAAGTGAATAAATAAGACTTCACAGTCTTCCTTAAAGACATCACAACTTTCTTTTTTTTCTGTGACCCAATTGATGATTAGCCAACAGAGATGTCAGAAAAATTTCTATAACATGTCATACCATGTTCTTTCTTATTCACACTGAAGGGTAGTAGAATAAGCCATAGTAAAATTGGCCTCTTTGGCATAAGGGTTATTTTAAACTGAAGGCACTTGCAAAATAGAAAATGCATGGGGAGGATATCTCTGAACTCCCCTTATCTGCCTGAAGACAGATCCTCCAAAAAGAACTCAGTTGTCACAAATTCCCTCTTTAGAGTTTTATCAACCAAAGAAAATTGACTGGTCACCGGAGAGGATGCTGGAAGTCAGTACCACATCCAGACACACTTTGTCACAAACCATCACATCTCCCATCTATTCTTTTTTTTTTTTTTTTTTTGTCTTTTGTCTTTTTTTCTTTTTTTTTTGTCTTTTGTTGTTGTTGTTGTTGTTGCTACTTCTTGGGCCGCTCCCGCGGCATATGGAGGTTCCCAGGCTAGGGCTCCAATCGGAGCTGTAGCCACCTGCCTACGCCAGAGCCACAGCAACGCAGGATCCAAGCCGAGTCTGCAACCTACACCACAGCTCATGGCAATGCCGGATCGTTAACCCACTGAGCAAGGCCAGGGACCAAACCCGCAACCTCATGGTTCCTAGTTGGATTCGTTAACCACTGCGCCACGACGGGAACTCCCTCCCATCTATTCTTCTAAAGGCCCATTCATCTTTCCTAAAAATCATTTACTTTCCCCAAAGTGGCCCATATTGCCCCTCCTATCTCCTATCGAGATGACATATAAGCTCTCAAATCTCATTACTTTTTTGGATATTCACTTTTCGCCCCCTGTGATGCCTTCATGCTTATAATATTTAAAAAATAACAAATTTTAATGCATTTTATCCTATTAATCTGCCTATTATTAGTTTATTTCATAGACCCAGAAAATGGACCTAGTACAGTAGAGGGAAAGTCCTTCTTCTTCTACAATACCTTTTTTTTTTTTTTAAAGAAAGAAACACTTAAATTGAACTAGGTTGCGGGGCCTGCAGGAACACACATGGAGCCATGTGCTTCACAAGTGCCCTTTCTGTACACATATTGCTCTGTAAGCTAAGTCATTGTCTGCAAACTAGGCAGTTTGTTACTGATGTGTAATTCAGTGGGCTATTTTTCTCTTTAAATAAATATATCTAAAATGCCTAAGTTTTTAGAAGAATTCCTATTAAGACATAACCATCACAAGTTTTTGCTCCTATGAAAAGGAAAAAAAATATTTATGAGCAAATATGACAACCCAGAAGATCTAAGATATAGTGATATCTTAGGGACACACTATGCAACTTACAGTGTGCTCTTTAGGACTGACCAATCTTTTCCTTCTAGCTGAACTTCATCACTGTGAGTTTTAACCCATGTCATTCTCCTTTAAATAGTCTATCAGTAAATACTTAATTTAAAGTTTTCTCAAAAATTATGTAAGTTTATTACGTATCCATTCTAGCAGACCCACAGGGAACAAGCATATGATATTGACGCTTCTTATTGTTATGGTACATTCTTGCTGATAACTAATTATATCAGAGTGAGGTCACCCTAAAAATTGTATGCTACAGAATATTGACATTCTTCTAAATATTATCTTTTCACAAAATAACTATATTCTCCAAGGTAAAGTGTCACTAACTACTTTAGAAATCACATACAATTGAAAATGAATTTGTGGAGTTCCCGTTGTGGAGCAGTGTTTAACGAATCCAACTAGTGAACCAAATTCACTTGCCATCCATCTTTCTCTCAGGGAGCTTCTAGCCAAGCAAGATACTGCACATTATCATCAGGATGGAAATTCCAATAGAATCTTGTACACTTTCCTTTTGAAGCCCTAAAACTACCCCCTTTTGTTAAGTTGGTTTAAACCCTTGCTCTGACTGCTGTGAATCACTCCTTAACAGAATGCTTCACAGGCATGGGAACTAAACTTTTCTCCTGTTAACCTGTCTGTTGTCAATTCTTAGGTCTCCAACCACTACAATGCAAGTTGGTAGAGGAAAAGTTTTCCTCCCAGCACAACCCTAGCTGGAAAAGGTCAGAGTGGAATTTTAAGCTAAAGATTTAGGAGTAAAAAAAAAACAATGAACACACGCCTTGAGATCAAAGATCAGGGATTGGAGAGGAGGGACCAGGTTTGCGATCAAATACCTCAAACAGCACTGATATTGTCAGGTTTTCAGGGCCACCACAGTTTATAGCACAAAGACTAAAACAAACTAGCTACATAATTTTTTTCTCAGAAGAAGGCTTTAAAATTTAGTCTGCATTGCATATAGCATTAAAATGCATCTCTGGAGTTTCCATCATGGCTCAATGGAATCAAATCTGACTAGCATCCATGAGGACGCAGGTTTGATCCCTGGTCTCTCTCAGTGGGTTAAGGATCTGGCATTGCTGTGAGCTGTGGTGTAGGTCACAGATGTGGCTTGGATCCCATGTTGCTGAGGCTGTGGTGTAGGCCCGCAGCTACAGCTCTGACTCAACCCCCAGCATGGCAACCTCCTTTTTAGGATGGGTGTGGCCCTAAAGAAAAAAAAAAAAAAGACATCTCCTTTATGAATTGTCTGTCTGATGAAAAATAGGTAGAAGGGTTTAAGGTTATGTAATGTTCTGTTGTCACAAGGTAAAATATAAAATTGAAAGGTAACAACAATAGAGGGGTGTTTTGACAGAGAGGCACTTTACTGGAATATAACTGGAATACAAGTCTTGAAAATAATTAACCAGTCTTTTAATAAAGTGGGATGTTCATAAGAATATGAATAGGATATCAGAGCAGCATCCTTTCTAAAATGCCTAAAGGATAGAGATGCACAGTTTTGCTGAATGAGTATCCAAGAGGCAAGAACACTCTCCAGAATTCAAATTCAATCAAATTCTCTGCTTTCTTTTACATTAAGGACAAAAATGAATAATAACTGCTTTTATTAACTTTGATGTTCATTTTGTTGTTGTTGTTGCCTTTTATAGCTGTATCTGTGGCATATGGAAGTTCCCAGGCTAGAACTGCAACTCATATCTATGCCACCGCTATGGCAACACCAGATCTGAGCCATGCCTGCAACCTATGCCACCAGATTTTTAACCCACTGAGCGAGGCCAGATATCGAACATGCATCCTGATGGATACCAGTTGGGTTTGTAACTCCGATGCTCATTTTTTAAATATTAAAACCTGCTAGTGAAAAATGCTTCCAAATGTGGTGATATTTTTCAATTCATACATAAATGTTATGCAGATGGTTATAATAGATCTAATAATTATATAAATCTTTATTCTTGCAGTGAAGTGTGAACTTATATTCTTCACCAGTAAAATTAAGAACTTTACAATGTTATCTAATAACCTTTAGGTTTAGTGTACCTCTAATATCTATTTTTCAGAGTCTAGGAATCAAAAATATTTTAAAATATTTATATATTTTAATATTGTAAATCTTATAAATGATACAAAATTTTAAATAGTTTAAAATATTTCCGTGAATTCTCTTGAGGCACAGTGGGTTGAGGATCTGGTGTTGTCCCTGCAGTGGCTCGGGTTGCTGCTGCGGCATGAGTTCAATCCCTGGCCCAGGAATTTGCACATGCTACAGGCATGGCCAAAAACTATCTATATATCTATATACTTGTGTGGATATATAGATATATTTCTAGTTTCAGCTTTATCAGTAAATACTGGGGAAGAATAAGAAGTACATAAAATTAGGTTGTTTTCCTTAAAGGATTTATAATAGTATAGCTACAGATATAAAACTACTGAAAGCCAAAACCTCTAAACCGACTGTTGTAGATCAGTGATTATTAATGCAGTGGACATTCAGAGAAGGGTAATCAGTGGTTGAGAAAGTTAATATTAAAGAGGCCAGGCATTCAGGTAGTCAGAAAATGTGAAGGATTTAATAAGCAGAAGAGTAAAAGCAGAATAGAAAAGATGGAGGAAAAAATGAATCCCGATTTAAGATTCCTGCATGATTGTAGTGAACGTGCTTGCTAAGCCCAAATGGAGAATCTTCTCAATAATTATCTTCAGTTTGGGGATGGAAGTACCTTCTATTGTACTCATCCACCCAACAATTTTTATTTTTTTATTTATAAAAATTATCATGGTAGAGTTTGGCCAAGAACTAATCATGAAAACACTAAATTTAATCCTAAATATTAATTCCCTCGTCAGTAATTTAAAAAATAAAACAGTGGCATATGATATAAATGTGTCAATTCAGGGAAAGAACTTAAATTTTTAAATATTTTAAAAGATCTAATGATTCTGCCGCTAGCTTGCCATATGACCTTATTTATTGATCCTCAGTTATTTCATCAATAAAAGGACAGTATTGAATAACATGATCCTTTGAGTTCCTCTCTGACCTGAAATTCTAAATTCTATTATATATCTCTCCAAATAGTAAACAACCTAGATTTATTTTTTAAAAATTTTTTTTTGGCTTTTTATGTCCTCACCCGTGGCATATAGAAGCTCCCAGTCTAGGGGTCTAATCAGAGCTACAGCTGCTGGCCTATGCCACAGCCATAGCAACAGCAGGATCTAAGCCATGTCTGTGACCTACACCAAAGCTCACAGCAATGCCAGATACTTAACCCACTAAGCGAGGCCAGGGATCGAACCCACATCCTCATGGATACTAGTCAGATTCGTTTCTGCTGCATTTTGATGGAAACTCCTAAAATTCTTGAATGAGATGTTAAATGATAGCTTTTGAAATAATACTTACATTTTGGCCCACTTATCTAGTTCTTCTTCCAGATATGTTTTAACCATTTTTGGTTGAAGGCCAAGAGAATTTCCCAGGAAATAGATGGCATCTTCATCCTTATCCACTAAAGATAAATCAACTGGAATAGAAGAAAATGTAAAAAAATACTTATTCAATTAATTAACATTCTTCCATGCAACATTGTTAATCCACTACAAACAATTAATGTAGTTAGCTCCAAGAAGGATAATATCATACAGATATCCCAAAGATAACATCAAGTTCTCTGGAAAATGATCTTCTACATTATATTTTGAAATATAATTTAAACATATAGATGCTTTTTGGTTTAGATCGCTCATGTTTATTGTTCTCTAAGGGGAAGTCTAGATTAGCAACTATTCCCAGTCAGAATAAGCCAAAGGCAATAGGAAGGAGTTAAAACCAGAATTTTTATAGGAATTACATCAGCCTATCTAGTCACAGCAGAAGGTCACCAGAATTTAGTCAAGTACTAATCCCTGCATTAACTGGTGTAGTAGATAAGGCAAGTAAAAAAAAGATCTAAATGATTATTTACGAATGTGAAGTAGATATATTAAATTTATACATTTTATTCTCTATATATACACACATATATTATAAATACATATATAAGCAAAGATTATTCTCTAAATTTACTTCTTATTCAAATAGTACTTTAATGATTTGTTTTATAATTCTTTCCTGTTTGCAAAAAATGCAATTTTGTTAGTAAACCTGCAGGGAGCTGAAAAGATACAAGGAGCCGAGGAAGGGAGTTTGCCTGAATGGTACAATTCCGAGGGCTAGCTCCTGATCAGGATAAAGACCTGTCTGAACAGTGTAATTCCAAGAGCAGATTCCTGAACAAGGAAATGCCTGCCTGTACAGCGCAATTCCAAGGACAGGCCCTAGAAGACAATAAGGCTCACCTGCTGACCTAACAAAAACAAAATGAAGGGGCTGCTTAGCAGTGCAAGAATGGAAACTATTTCTTGGATAATTCAGTCTTTCCTGTTATTTGTTTGTATTTTTATTTTCCTATATTGATTTGTGACTCAACAAATTGGAACAATAATAGAACAATAAGAGTTTCACCCTGGTAGAATTCCCCCCATTCAAATCTAATTTAGTTAAAATAAAAAATTATATTCATTAGTTTGTTATAAGTAACAATAGGTCTTAGAGTTAGGTATTTTAGAGTACACAATAGGTCAAAAATAGTTTAAGTATACATTATTCATGGTAAAAAACATAATAATAATAAATCTTCTTTTTAATTTCCTGGGAAGCTTTTAAGTTTTAATAAATTGGTTGATTTAGAAATAAAAATAATTTCTTATTCTGTCCCCTTGCCATAATACTTTGAAGTTTTTACCCTAGGTTTTAATCTAAAAATGAACTTTGTTAATGTCAGATTCTTATGTCTAGACCTTTCTGGCTATTAATGATTAACTTAACATAATAATAGGTAGTAGCCACAAGATGCTTTGTACTGAATCTCCTTATTTTCACATGATGTTTTTTCCACATAATGTTTTGTATCCACTTACAACATGATGTTTTGTGCCTATTAATTTTGGTTTGTTAAAAAAATTTTTAGAACATAATGTATACCTATTGTACTGTAAAATCTGGAAACTGTGATGTAATCTACAACTAAACTGTATAAATAATCACCTATGCCAATAAAATTTGAGCAGTCCAGCACCCTGAGAGAAGGGACAAAGAGGCTGTCTCCGTGTGCATCTGCCAACACCGTCCATCCCTGACAGGGTGTGCACTCCCTTGCTGCTGGAGCTGGACTCTGGTATAAACCAATCCATAAGCTTAAAGTATTTTCTAGAAATGCACAAGTTTATAATTGTGTTATTCTAAAATTTTTCTTAATTCTATAGCAAAACATATTAGGCTTCTTGTTGAAATTTTATTGTAATCATTTGGTAGTATACTTGTCTTTATTTGGAATACTTAATTAAACCTTTACAGACTTTCTAAAGGCATACATACCATCTACCTCAAGCTGATCGCTTTTATACATACCGTGTATTTTTTCCATTGGCATCTCTTAAGCCTGACCCAATAAAAGAGGTATAAATATTGTTCAAACATTTAAATGGGGTTAATTAAGAGTTCTTTGTTGATATAAAGAACAAATATTTAAGGATTTTATTTAGAATTAAGAGGTTTCAGTTGGTGTATCATGGCTCAAATTTTACCTAAGCATTCAAATAAGTAGTTTAAATACTAAACATGTTCTGTATTTATCAACCCCATCAATGACCCAAGATCTCTGTTCCCATTGTCTTGTCCTATTCCTTCATCATTGATGCTTTTACAGACAAATAAGTATTGGATTACTTTTATTTAGAAGGTCATTTTTAAAGTGTGTTCAATTTTGGAGAAAAATAGAATTGTAAACTAAATCATCTCATTTCATGCCAGCTCAAAGTGAGGTTCCCTATCTCTTTTAACTATTTTCCTTTTATTTTGTTGAGTTTTGTTGTTGTTTTTTAAAGTCTCAAAGCACATCAGATCACACCATGGGAGCATTCAGTTGGCATTACGTAAAAAGTAGGATAGAACATTAATAAAGTGCTTTTGGTAATTACCCATAAGAATGAAGAAATAACTACCACTTTCCAGGTCAATCCTGACTAATTTTTACACCATGAAAGACAAGCAGGATTTTAAGCTATGGGTACCTAGGCTTCTTTTGTGCCAGAGGAATGATAAGAAAATTTGTTACTATAATTTGATGCTTTTGTTAGTCATAGATGTTAGGAAATGCTACTCCAAAATATGGCACTTTGACATATTAAATGTGTTAAAGCTAAAAAAAAAATTGAGAAATGGCATGTGTAGGAAGAACTTTCAGATCTTTGTCTAATAAAGTCATAAGGACCTCATATCATTAGATAGCTGGCAGTATACCCTGAGGGAAGGTGCGATTAGTATCCATATCACATCCAGCCCTCCCACCAAAAGCACTGGGCAAGCACAGTCTGCACAGAGACATTCCCACATAAGAACATTCCTTCAAGACCACAATAAGTAGCTATTTCACATTAATTCGTAGAGACAAAAAAACACTAGAAGGGATGAATAACCCCCCTAATGATACAAAAGAATGCATAACGTGATCAGGAAAAAGGAATAATGAAAATCACCCTGTTGTATCAGCAGGAAGGAAAATAAATTTTTTAAAATGAAAGCAATTTAAGAGATATCTTGGATAACATTAAACATTCCAATATTCATATTGTAAGGATTCTAGAAGAAGAGAGGTAAAGGTGGATCAAAAATGTATTTGAAAAAATTATACATGAAAATGTCTATGGGATGCAGAAAGAGCACTTCTAAGAAGGAAGTTCAGGCAATACAGGCCTTCCTCAAGAAATAAGAAAATTCTCAAATAAACTATCACGTAAGATATATGAAACGAACAAACAAAGCCAAAAGTCAGCAAAGGAAAGGAAGTAATAAAGGTCAGAAAAGAAAAGAATGAAATACAGATTACAAAATAATAGAAAAGATTAGTGAAATCAAGAGCTTGTTCTTTGAAAAGATGAACAAAATCAATCAACCTTTATTCAGGCTCACCAGGAAGAAAAGAGAGACAACCCAAATAATCAAAATAAGAAATTAAAGAGGAGATACAACAACCAATACCACAGAGATACAAAAAAAAAAAAAAAATCACAAGACTATGGACAGTTACATGCCAACAAATTTAACAGCTTAGAAGAAATGGACTAATTTCTACAAACATACAACCTCCCATGACTGAATCAAGAAGAAATAGATAACTTGAATAGACTGATCATTAGCAGTAAAATTTAGTACGTAATTAAAACAAAGCCAAAACAAAACAAGAACTCCCAGCAGTTAAAATCCAAAACTGGATGGCTTCACAGAGTAATCCTACCAAACACGAAGAATTAATACCTATCCTTCTCAAACTATCTCAAAAATTGAAGAGGATGGAACACTCCAGATTACTTTTATCAGGCCAAATTACCCACAATTAAGTACACTACAAGAAAAAAATACAGGCCAAAATTTTTGATGATTATAGATGCAAAAATGCTGAACACAGTATCAACAAACTGAATGCAGCAATGTATTGAAAAGATCACACACCATGATCAAGTTCCAAAGTCACAAACATGATTCAGCATTCACAAATCAATGTGATGCACCACATTAACAATAGAAAAAATAAATATCACATGATCATCTCAACAAATGCAACAAAATCCTTTGACACAACATCCATTCATGATAAAAAAAAAAGCCTTCCATCTAATTGGGTATAGAGGGAGCATATCTCAACATAATAAAGATCATTTATGACAAACCCACAGCCAACCTCATAACCAGTGGTGAAAGCTGAAAGCTTTTCCTCTAAATTCAGGAACAAGGAAAGGAGGTCCATTTTTACCACTTTTATTTAACATAGTTTTGGAAGTCTTAGGCACATCAGTTTGACACGAAAAATAAAAGGCAACCAAGTTGGAAGGAAAAAGATAAACTGTCACTATTTGAAGATGATATGATACTTTACGTAGAAAATCCTAAAGTGTCCTCCCGAAAACTATTAGAACTTATAAATGAATCCAGAAATGTAGCAGCACACAAAATGAATATACAGAAATCTGTTGCATTTCTGTATAGAGAAAGTGAAAAGAAAATTCTTCAGTTACAGAATTCTTAACATGTTCCTTCAGTGTCTGTAGTTGTTATTCATTTTTGCCAAGAAGCCCCTTGGTTAAGATGTCTGTTATTTGCTGGACCTCAGAGTCAATTATGACTTGTTGTTTCCCATCCTTAAGTTGTAAATTGTCATGTCAGTAGTTCTTGATTGTTGCATTGACCATTAACGATAATTATGTGCTGCTTCCTTATATAACTTGAGTCCAAGTCTAGTTTTCCAGAATAAATCCATGAGAATTTATGGGCTCTAGGTAAGAACTCAGTTCCTGGAGTTCCCGTCGTGGCGCAGTGGTTAACGAATCCGACTAGGAACCATGAGGTTGCGGGTTCGGTCCCTGCCCTTGCTCAGTGGGTTAACGATCCGGCGTTGCCGTGAGCTGTGGTGTAGGTTGCAGACGCGGCTCGGATCCCGCGTTGCTGTGGCTCTGGTGTAGGCCGGTGGCTACAGCTCCGATTCGACCCCTAGCCTGGGAACCTCCGTATGCCACGGGAGTGGCCCAAGAAATAGCAAAAAGACAAAAAAAAAAAAAAAAAAAAAAAAAAAAAGAACTCAGTTCCTATTCTTTCAGCATAGTTACCTGGCTGTTACACAGCTCCATGTCTTGTGGGTTCTATTGGCCACCTTGTTTAATTACTCCATGTTTGTGGCCTGGAGAGAGTTCCCTTTCTGAAAACATTCATTACATTTATTCTTTCTTCCAGAGTCAAGTCAGAATTACCATAAATCAGCCATTCTTGTTCTTTAGTTTTATAATTTTTTAGCATATTGAAAATTTAGCTTATAATTTTTTTAGCATACTAAAAATTTGGCATTCTGCTAAAATATGTATTTTAGAAATAATATATTCATATTACTTTTCTTTCAAGTAGGAGTTAATAATTGGGCATAAAGTTTAATTTCTCAATAGTCCCCTTGCATGTCTTCTTGTTGATCTCCAGGTTTCCCCCTTTTAGAAGTCATTTTGGACCGGGGCCCATCTTAATGAGCTCATTTTTTTTAAGTTTTATTGAAGTATAATTAATTTACAAGGTTGTGATAATTTCTGCTGTATAACAAAGTGACCCAGTCATACATATACATATATCCATTCTCTCTCAAGATTCTTTTCCCTCATAGATTATCATAGAATACTGGGTAGAGTTCTCTGTGCTATGCAGCAGGTCCCCATTGGTTAATCATTCCATGTACCTCAGTGTGCATATGCCAATCCCAGACACCTAGTCTGTCCCTCCCACCCACACCTTCACCTATCTCCTTTGGTAACTATAAGTTTTTCAAAGTTTGTTTCTCTTCTGCAAATAATTTCATATATATATATATTTAATTTAAGATTCCATATGCAGGTGATATATAATTTTTGTCTTTCATGTCTAACTTTCTTTAGTGTGAAAGTTTCTAGGTCCACCCATGTTCTTCAAATGGCGTTGTTTCATTATTTTTTATGGCTGAGTAATATCCCATTGTATATATCTACCACATCTGCTTTACCCACTCCTCTGTTGATAGAAATTTAGGTTGCTTCCATGTCTTGGATATTGTAAATAGTGCTGTGGTGAACATTGGGGTGCATGCATCTTTTTGAATTATGGTTTTCTCTGGATAGATGCCCGGGAGTGAGCTTGCTGGATCATATGTAGTTCTATTTTTAGTTTTTTGAGGAACATCTATACTGTTTTCGTAGTGGTTGCACCAATGTAAATTCCCACCAACAATGTAAGAGGGTTCCCTTTTCTCCACACCCTGTCCAGACATTTATTATTTGTAGACTTTTGGATGATGGCCATTCTTGCTGATGTAAAATGGTACCTTATAGTAGTTTTGATTTGTATTTCTGTGATAATTAGTGAGGTTGAGCACCTTTTCATGTGTTTTCTTGCCATCCATGTGTCTTCTTTGAGAAATGTTTATTTAGATCTTCTGCCCAGTTTTTGATTGAGTTGTTTGGTTTTTTTTGATATTAAACTGTAGGAGATGTTCGTATCTTTTGAAGATTAATCCCTTGTCAGTTGCTTAGTTTCCAAATATTTTCTCCCATCATGTGCGTTGTCTTTTTGTTTTGTTTATAGTTTTCTTTTCAAAATTAAACTTAAAGTGCAAAAACTTTAATTAGGTCCCATGTGTTTACTTTTGTTTTTATTGTCATTCCACCCTAGGAGGTGGAATTAGACGATATTGCTGCAATTTATGTCAGAGAGTGGTCAGCCTATGTGTTCCTCTAAGAGTCTTATAATTTAGGTCTCTAATCCATTTTGAGATTGTTTTCGTGTATGGTATTAGCAAATGTTTTCATTTCATTCTTTTGCATGTAGCTGTCCAGTTTTCCCAGCACCACTTATTGAAGAGACTCTCTTTTCTCCATTGTATATTCTTGCTTCCTTTCTCATAGATTAATTGACCATAGATGCCTGGGTTTATTTCTGGGCTTTCTGTTCCATTCCATTGATCTATATTTCTGTTTCTGTACCAGTACCATACCATTCGAATCAGTATAGCTTTGTAGCATAGTCTTAAGTCTGGAAACCTGATTCCCCTAGCTCCACTTTTCTTTCTCAGGAAGGTTTTGGCTATTCAGGGTCTTTTGTGTTTCCATACATATTTTAAAATGTTTTTATCTAGTTCTGTGGAAAATGCCATTAGTAATTTGTTAGGGATTGTGTTGAAACTGTAGATCACATTGGGTAGTATGGTTATTGTGACAGTATTGATTTTTACAATCCAGAAACATGGTATATATGTTTGTATCATCTTTGATTTCTTTCATCAGTGTCTAATAGTTTTCAGAGTACAGCTCTTTTGTCTCCTTAGGTAGGTTTATTCTCTTTAGATATTTTATTCTTTTTGATGTGATGGTAAATGGCATTGTTGCCCTAATTTCTCTCTTTGATTTTAATTGTTAATATATAGAAATGCAGTTGATTTCTGTGTATTAAATTTATATCCTGCAACTTTACCAAATTTATTGATGAGCTCTAACAGTTTTCTGGTAGTGTCTTTAGGATTTTCTATGTATAGTATCACGTCATCTGCAAACAGTGATGGTTTTACTTCTTCCTTTTCATTTGGATTTCTTTTATTTATCTTTCTTCTCTGATTTCCATGGATAGGACTTCCAAAATTATGTTGGCTAGAAGTGGCAAGAGCATACATCCTTGTCTTGTCCTGATCTTAGTGGGAATTTTTTCAGCTTTTTACCATTGAGATGTTAGCTGTGGGTTTGTCACATATGGACTTTATTAGATTGAGATGTGTTCCCTCTGTGCTTACTTTCTGAAGGGTTTTTATCAGAAGTGGTTGTTGGATTTTGTCAAAAGCTTCTTCTGTGTCTATTGAGAAGATCATATAGTTTTTATTCTTCAATTTGTTAATGTGGTGTATCACACTGATTGCTTTGTGGATATCGAAAAATCCTTGCATCCCTGAGGTAAATCCCACTTGATCATGGTGTACGATCCTTTTAATATATTGTTGAATTCAGTTTGCTAGTATATTGTTGAGGATTTTTGCGTCTATGTTCATCAGTGATATTGGCCTGTTTTATATATATATATTTCTTATTGTGGTATCTTTGTATGGCTTTAACATCAGGGTGTTAATGAGTTTGGGATTGTTACTTCTTTGCAATTTTTTGGAATAGTTTTAGAAGGATAGGTGTTAACTCCTCTAAATTTTTGATGGAATAAGCCTCTGAAGCCATCTGGTCCTGGACTTTTGTTTGTTAGAAGTTTCTTAATCACAGTTTCAATTTCAGTACCTGTGATTGGTCCATTCATCTTTTCTGTTTCTTTCTGGTTTAGTCTTGGAAGATTGTACCTTTCTAAGAATTTATCTATTTCTTTGAGATTGTCCATTTTATTAGCATTTAGTTGCTTATAGTAGTCTCTTATGATACTTTGTATTTTTGTGACATTTAATGAGCTGATTTTAACTTTATTACACCTGCATATGCCATCTCCAAATAAAGTCACATTCTTTGGTACTGGGGGTTAAGACTTCAACAGTACATTTTTAGATGACACAATTAACGTAACATCCTCCTTAAAGGTTTAAGTGCTGAAGAATTTCAGCTTTCTCCAGACCTAACCTCATTTGTTTGAAAGTCTCTTCTCTCACCAAAGGTTGTGATATGGGGTTTCTGAATCTGGAAATTCACCTGTTTGCTTCTTAGTAATTTCAGTGCATCATTAATGTGCATCACTCTAGACCTTATTGGCTTATTCTTTTAGTTTATCTATATATTCCAAATATAACCCAAGATCCAGTTGATTTTTGCTTCTTAAATATGAATTAAAATTTCACTGTTACTTCAGATTCAAACCTTTTCCCCATCTCCAGCTTTGGGCTGATCTAATTCAGAAAATTATACTTTGGAATAGAGAAATATGTCTGTTATTGTTTGTTCTTATTCCTCACTGCTCTGCTTTTAATTCCTTCAATGGAGTAAGGAAATAAAGATAAGAAAACCTTAATCTGGCTTTAGAGACTTTATATTAGTAGATTTTTCCATTATGGGGTACTTTTTTGTGGGTCCTTTAGATCCTTTCTCACTGGATACTTCCTATATCAGTTGCCTAAAGTAGCAAGTGCACACTTTAGCTGATGTCTTTTGATCCTATCCACTACCACTATACAGCACACCTCTTGTAGTATATTTCTAGACTCCTTCTGTTGAAGTTAAAATAACCCAATAAGCAGCCTTCTCAGGTCAGGTGCTTTGGAAGTGATTTAAATTCTGCTACATTTCACTGTGTTCATTTAACTAAAAGGAAATGTACCTATTTAATATATTAATTATTGGCATGCTAATGAAAATATAGATTTTAACTTGCAACTATTTTAAAGTCTTTGAGTAGAATTTTATGTCTTTGATATATAAATTGTCTACGATAATGCTTCCACAAAAAAAGCACTCAGTGTGTTTGTAGCATCTAATTAATATTATCAAGGTCAGCCAAACATGATCCTAATTACAAATAATATTGTTAAATGCCAGATATTCTGTTTTTGAAAGAAAGAGATAAACATTTATTCTAAAATCATAAATATGTAGTATAATACTTTTTAAAGTAGTTATGATAATTTATTCATGAAATGTTAATTTTTAAAAATTATATGTATAATATATCCTTATGATCTTTATATATTTCACTTGAATTTATGTGCTAGCCTGTCATATCAGGATCTTAAAAAAATACCATGCCAGAGCTTGACTAAGAGACTCAAACTTAATTGTTTTAGTGTGAGATGTAGATATAGATATTACATTAAAATATATCCAACTAATTCCTTATATAGTCATATTTCAGAAAGTCTGGAATAATCATCTTATTAAAAGCAAAACAAAGCAAAACAAAAGCTGAGATTCCTCACATTTAATTGAATTACTCAAGGTCACAGAAGGTAGATTACTTTCAACTTAATATAGCTGCAGTTATTATAATATATGATTTAATTAGTCTGTTTAAAATATTTTAAGACAGAAATAAAACACATGTGAAATAATTCTAAAGCAAGATTAATACAGGCATCATAAAATAACTCTAGGTTGGTTTTTTTTTCCTTTTATTACAAATTAAAGAGGAAACCTGGAAGTAATCCTGTGATTTGACTGAAAAATAAAGGTAAGTTCCAAAGTTTTTTTTAAATGACTTGCCTACATAATGAATATTTTCTAAAATAAAATTGTTGTAAAAAGGAACTCAGATGTTAAGTCTAAATATTTCATCACTGCAAATTTTTAAAAATTTAGTCCATATGTTTAATGTTTATTGTCAGTACACTATTAGCTAGATATTTATTTGTTAGAATATAATATCAGTTTGCTAATAACATTGTTCTGCTCTGTTTTTTAAAGTAAATGTTTATTGTTTTTAAATACAGTTAATTTTAATTGATTTTTTTTCCTTGAGTGAGAGTTCTACTTCCTGCCTGTTATACTTCAGAAGTCTAATGTACAAGTTGATGTAAAGAAGCAAGGCTGAACTGAAGCCTTGGTCTATAAGGTAAGGGAAAGCATGATTGCTCAAGAGCTGCTTTGGTAAAGCAGTGTCCTGAGATTGGTTGGTATGACTGCTTTCGTGACAATTTTACTGCCTATAGGTATAGGGAAAGAAATCTCTCAGTGGAGTTAACTCCCGCAAGAAATGTATTTATTTGTTTTGAAATAATTTATATTTAAGAGTACTTTTCCACCATATGTCTATGAAATGAAGAAACCCACAGCCCCATTAAAAGGACATTGATAGGTAGGTTTAAGGGCATTATTACAGCGCTCTACCAATGAGGAATTCTAGGCTAAAATTTCAGCATACTGTGCTTATTCATTTTAGAAGTCTGAGCTAAGTTTTTAAAAACAAACAATGAAAAAACAGGAATTCCCCTTGAGGTACACTGGAAATGAATCTGACTAAGGACCATGAGGTTGTGGGTTCAATCCCTGGCCTCACTCAGTGGGTTAAGGATCCAGCATTGCCATGAGCTGTGGTGTAGGTTGCAGACACACCTCAGATCTGGTGTTGCTATGGCTGTGGTGTAGGCCAGCAGCTGTAGCTCCAATTGGACCCTTAACCTGGGAACCTCCATATGAGGCAGGTGCAGCCCTAAAAAGACCAAAAAAAAAAAAAACCAAAAACCAAAAAACAAAAACCAAAAAACAAAACCCCAAATAACAACGAATTCTGTTCTCAAATTGAAGAAGAAAAATAAAAGAAAAAAAAAGAAAGGAAAGGAAAATAAAAGCAAAGACCCTCCTCAGAGATATACAGTGCTTTTGCAGATTGGTGAATGTGAAATGTAAGTGTTCCTGATTGTATTATAATCAGTAATAGAAAGCATAGAGATTCCAGCAGTGAAACTATAGAACTGGAAAACACTGTCAAAAAATAAATTGAATTGACATTTATATAATACTCCAGGAAACAATAGTTGAATAAACATTCTTTTAAATGTACATGGAGAATGCACCAAGACAGACTATTATTCTAGCTCAAAAACAAACCTAAACAGGAGTTCTCTTGTGGCTCAGTGGGTTAAGGATCTAGTGTTGTCACTGCAGTGGCTCAGGTCACTACTATGGTGTGGGTTCAATCCCTAGCCCAGGAAATTCTGCATACTGTGGGTGCAGCAAAATAGAAAATGAAAGTTCTGTGGCCATAACAGCATTAAACTAAAGATCAGTAATAAAAAGAAAAATTTTTAATGTCCAAACACTTGGAAATTTAACACCACATTTCTAAATAAAACGTGGGCCAAAGAAGTCTGACTTTCAAACCTTTGGGATCTACATTTAGGCAAGGAGTTCTTTGATGTGGTACTAAAAACATTAAGTCATAAAAGAAAAAAATTAGCATGTTAAATATCCTCAAAATTAAAAACCTTTGCTCTGTGAAAGATACTATAAGGAGAATTAAAATATAGGCTACAGACATGGAAAAAATGTTTTCATATCATTTTTCCAACAAATGACTTATTGAATATATAAAGAATTGTTAAAATTCAGCAATAAGAAAAGCTCGGTTTAAAAAAATGGTCAATGAGTTCCTGTTTTGGCTTGGTGGAAACGAAACCGACCAGTATCCTTGAGTATGCAGATTTGATCCCTGGCCTGGCTCAGTGGGTTAAGGATCTAGCGTTGCCATGAGCTGTGGTGTAGGTCACAGACACGGCTTGGATCCCACATTGCTGTGGCTGTGGCATGGGCAAGTAGCTGTGGCCTAGACTGAATCCCTAGCTTGGGAATTTTCATATGCTGCAGGTGCAGCCTAAAAAGCAAAAAGTAAATAAATAAATAAAGTCAAAAGATTTGAGCAGATATATTTTAAAGAACATATATGAACACATGAAAAGATAAATCTTAGGTTTATTAGTCATATGAATACCCAAGCAAGATATTACTGCATACATTAGAATGGCTAAAAACTAAATGAAACAACAAAAATCTGACAATACCAACTGCTGGTAAAAATGAGTGACAAAAGTTATTCCCATATATTGCTGAAAGGAATGTACAATTCAAAATGATACAGCCTCTCTGGAAAACAGTTTGGCATTTCAATAAAAAGTTAAAAATACACTCAAAGTATGACCCCACACTCAACTTATAGTATGCTAAAACAGGAATTGACAAACTATGGTTTCTGTGCCAATTCCTCTCCGTGGCCTGTTTTCCTATGGCCTGCAAACTGTAAATAGCTTTTACATTTTTAAATTAAATAAGGGAAAAAAAAGGAAGAGAAAATGAATGTGTGTGGCCTGCCAAGAGGAAAATATTTATTATCTCTCCTTTCACACACAGGCAATAATTTTGATAAACAATTTACTTTCATGCAAGACCCTATGCATGAAGATGTATAGCAGCTATTCATAATCACCAAAACTAGAAACAACTCAAATGTTCTTTAATAGATGAGTGAATAAACAATGGTGCCACATCCCTAAAATAGAATAGTACACAGCAAGAGGAGGGAACACATTTTGGTACAACTTTGATGGATTCAGAGACATCATCGGGGAGGAATACTATTCTTGAAAGATTGCATACAGTGTATGATTCCTTTTATATGACATTCTAGAAAAGGCAAAACTATATGGATGGAAAATACATCAGCAGTCTTCAGAGCTTAGTGGTATAGAGAAAGGATTACGGAGGGCTAAAATGAAGGAGTTTTTTTGAGGGGTTAAGAAAGCATTCTCTATACTGATAGGAGATATGCTTGTATGATTCTATGTGAGAGTTAACACTCAGATTGTACGTCAAAAAAAAGTTTACTGAATATACATTTAAATGATAGCAATATTAATAATAAACTCTCCTGATGAACAAGTAATTTATTTTGTGTTGTGGTAATTAAAAAAAATATTCCACATTCCCTCTTGAGCAGGGGACAGGTTCTTAGGTGGATGGATGAAAGCAGATCTTAGGATGGAATGGTCCAGCAGCACTTTGTTAAAGAGAAGCTTAAGTAAGAACAGGAGAATTGAAGAAGTTTATCCATGTCTGGCTTAAATTAGTAAACTATGGCATTAGTTAAAAAGAAAAAAATGTATATAGAAGGGTAGAAAGTATGTTTAAGTTATGGCTATCATATAAATTATCCCAGATCTGTATGTTGAGTCCTGGAAAAATAAGAGTTTGGAGTAGATTTCTGACAAAACTTGAAAGGTCACTATTCAAATACTGACTATAGAAATAGTGATTTGAGTTCCTGCTTTGGTGCAGTGGGTTAAGAATCCAACTACAATGTGGCCATAATAAACAAATAAATAAATAAGAAGAAATAGAGATTAATCCCAAGGTATTGCACGTAAAAAGGTACTGAGGCAAAATATTAACTCAGGTAGTCAGTATAGGAACATGGGCTTCGATGCATTCTTTGATATGGCCATTGATTAACATTTGTGGTTTAAGGGCTCCAGGGCGTAACATCCCCATAGGCCTTGTTTACTACGGGAGCTCACCTATACCCAGATGGACATTAATCCCTAATACCCTATGACTTACTTTATGGGAAGACAAGGGCAAAGAAACTATGAGACTTAGGAGACTTACGGGACATTACCACCCCTAAGACGCTATTTGACAAGGACTGATATAGGTAATTGAACAAGGCCAATGGGAGAAAACCACATCTTTCTGCAACCCACATTGGTAAACCTCCTGATCTTTTAAGGAATAAAAACCCCTATAGGACAATAGAGAAAGGGGGTTCGTCTCACCCTTCCCAGCAGCCCTGGGAGCTATTTGCTTTTCTTCAATAAAGATTTTGCTTGTTTGCTTGCTTGCTACCTTTGTGTTCATGGAGTTCATTCTTTGACTGCCGTGAACCAGAACCCAGATTCTGGTATCAGGTATCATCTTTCCAGTACAAGACAGTTTTCTTAGGTGCTGGGAATATTCTGTTTATTGGTCTAAAATCTCGTTATTTAGGTACGCTTACATTATGCAATTCAGATTTATTTGAGTTGTTCATTTTATTAAAGAAGAGGTCTATATTTTTCCATTCACTATTATTCAGAAAGTAATGAGCGGAGGCTTCTTTGTGTTGTTGTGTGCCTTAAAAGATTAAAGTCCCTGGCATTGTCCTAAGAGAATATTGCTGTCCTTTTTCTTTACAGAGATTCAATGCTATGGTCCCAACAAGCTCCTTGGACTTTGAATATATTTATAGGAAGAAGATTGAGAAAAACCCTATGGTCACTACAGTCCACTTGCCTATACTCCTTATATACCCTTGGCTAATTGTAGGTCTTATAGTCCTTTATCACATCTGAAATGGTAAGTGGAAGCTCCCTCTGTCTTTTGTGTATTTTAAGAGGAATTTTATACACACTTGAGGGTAAAACTCCCTAAGGAAAAGAGTTCCCAGAACCACGTAAGATCGTACATCACCAGAGGCAAAGTTCAGAGTCTAAACTCTCTTTTTGGAAATCTTTTCTATTCTCAGATCTTTGTCCTCAGGCTGTGGGATTGTGATAAGACATTGTCAGGAGGATGGAATGGTTGGATGAAGATTTGAGATTTCTTCATGAATGCCTTTAGCAATTTACACTACCTTAAAGTCTTGGGTTTCATGAGGTGAAAAAGGTGGGGGCAGACAATGGATCCAAAATAGCTTCTAGCTGGCTTTAAATCACACTCATCTCTCTCCCTCTCTGTCTGTATCATAACTTCTTTTTCTTAATGTGAAAGTAAAATCAAGCCTCTACCTTCCTTTAAAAAAAAAATGCTCTCCTTGTCATTTCAATGAGTAAAGTTAAAGAGATTTAATAATGTTCTTTTAAGTGCTTTAGAACACCACATTTTCCTTGTTCTTCAGTAGTTCTCTTCCTAGATTTCTTCCTTTGTCAGTGCTTTAAATTTTACTTTTACTAATGTCTTCTAAAGCTAAATATGATACCTACATAATACAGTCACACCAAGAGCTTTAACTGTGCTGATGACGCTCAACGTTATATTTTCAAATTAAATTCAATTGCTAGCTGTGCCCTAAATTTCATACTATTCCTCCTCTGCACTAATAGAATTGATAGCTTTGCATTCAGCTTCCAAGTGACACTGAGGGTTGTCACCAGTCAGAGCCATTAAACTTAAACTTGCTTAATGACTAATAAACTAAACCTGCCTTCACTAATCAAGCCAGCTTTGTTTTTAAACAAACATTTGCATATTCTCTAAGTAGCATGCAGCCTAAATAAGAAAAAATCACACAGTCTTTACTGGGAGCAGATATTCTAATACAAAAGAAAAGAGAAGTTTAGAAATAAGTCTACAAAAGAGAGTTCCCATTGTAGCTCAGCGGATTAAGACTCAAAAATAGTGTCCAGGAGGATGCAGATTTGATCTCTGGCCTCTCTCCACATGTTAAGGACCAGGTGTTGCCACAACCTGCACTATAGGTCACAGATATGGCTGTGACCAGTGGTGGCTGTGGCTATGGTTGGCAGTTACAGCCCTCTGATTCCACCCAGAGCCTGGGAACCCTGGCACCGTGGCCATTAAAAAAAATTTTGGAGAAGGAGGCAAGATGGCGGAAGAGTAGGGGGACACACTCAACCTCTCCCACAAACACACACAAAAAAACACATCTACAGGATAAACGACTCACACAGAACAGCAACCAATCGCTGGCAGAAGAACCTAAGCTCCAATAACAGCAAGAATTACATGACATTACTAGGTAAAACAAGGGAAAAGAGGAGAGTGAGAGAAGGGGAATCCGAGCTGGATGGACACTCCTGAAAGGGAACTGCGGAGGAGAAAGAGATCGTGAACCCTGGAAAGTCACCTAGATCAACGGAAAATCAACTGAACCGGAGGAATCTCCAGAGGCAGAGAGGAGTGTAGCAGTAAGCTGGAGTTCTGAAAAGCAGAGCGTGAACCAAACAGATCATTTGAACTATGGGCACAGTCACCAAAAATTGAGACGCCTGGTCGGGGGGTGGGGGGTGCTGAGCACTGAGACCTCGGCTCCGGAGGTTAGTCCCCAGGAAAGGGCTGGGGGGCGGGGAGTGGAGTGGAGACTGCTTGGGAGGTCTAGAAACCAGTCTGTCAAGTTTGATAGGGCAGAGACTGCCTGGGAGACTAGAAAGCAGAGCATCGCAAGGGGGAGGGAGCAATACACTAAGGGCAGAGAAGTGGAAAGCCACATCAGAGGGAACCTGGGAGAAGAACCAGGTCTGTGCCCATGCTGGGGAGGGGAGAGAAGAAGGGCGGGGCCCCCATAGAATACTCCCCATGCCACAGGGAGCTTACTGGCCCACTAGCCATCAGAAAGCTGGCTTCCCAGTGCATTCCCCCCTCCCCTGGCACCCCTTATGCACACACCAGACCTGAGGCTGCCTGCCTTCCAGGAGGGGTGGCCTCAACAATTGCTGGAAGCGACCACCACAGGGGCTGTCCCTGCCTGGGCCTGCTTGCCCTTCCCAGGGGCTACACCCCTGTGGAGCAGCACCAAACACCACCAGTCCCCGGGAAAAGGCCTGCAGCCCAGAAAAGCTAGAACAAGCTTGGCCAGGCCGTGAAAAGATCTGCCTAATACTTGGACAGTCCTTCTGAGTCAGGCTGCTCTGCGGAAGAGCTTCTTGGGTTCACAGCGACCCAGCTAGCCACTGCAGCGCTTGGGGGGTGACGCACTCCTGGCGAACAGCTGCTGAGCACACCCTGTAGCCCAGAAAAAGCTAGAACAAGCTCGGCCAGGCCATGTAAAGATCTGCCTACATTCTCAGACAGTCCTTCTGAGTCAGGTTGCCCTGGGGAAGAGCCTCTGGGGTTCGCAGTGACCCAGGTAGCTGCTCCACCCTTAGGGGGTGCTGCACTCCCGTGGAACAGCTGCCCGGCACCTCCAGCCCCCTGAAAGAGCCCCACAGCCCAAAAACACCAGAGCAAGCTCTGCCCGGCCGAGTGAAATCTGCTCCCATCGTGGTGTGGATCTCCCAGTCCTGTCTGCCCTCAGGAAGTCCTCCTTTGCTTCAGAGAGGCCCTGTTAGCCCCGCCAACACTCCAGAAAAGCCACACTGCCTCAAAAAAGACTGACCAACAACGCCAGCCCTCAGGAAACATTCCACGGCAGTGACAAGGCAAACACTGCCCAGCCATGGAGAGTACAACTCCACCAGGAAAAAGAAAACAACAAGCAAGATGAAGAAGCTGAGAAACCACCCCCAGTTAAACCAACAGGAGAACTCACCTAAAGCAGTCAACAATGAAACAGATCTCTGCAGTCTGACAGACCTGGAGGCCAAAAGAGAAATAGTGAAAATACTGAAGGAATTAAGAGAAGATATGAACAGTAATGCAGATACCCTCAGAAAGGAACTAGAAAATATAAGGAGGAGCCAAGAAAAACAAGAAAATTCATTTGCAGAGATACAAACAGAACTAAGGGCAGTAAAAACCAGAACGAATAATGCAGAAGAACAAATGGGTGATATGGAAGATAGGATAATGGAAATCACCCAATCAGGTCAGCAGACAGAAAAACCTAATCAAAAAACATGAAAGCAATATAAGAGACCTATGGGATAATATAAAGCGGGCCAACCTACACATAATAGGAATTCCAGAAGGAGTAGAAAAAGATAAGGGGATGGAAAATATATTTGAAGAAATTATCGCTGGAAACTTCCCAAATCTAAGGGATACTGAGTTCAGGATACAGGAAGCACAGAGGGCCCCAAACAAGTTGAACCCAAATACACCCACACCAAGACACATTATAATAAAACTGGAAAAAGTTAGCGATAAAGAGAGGATCCTAAGGGCAGCAAGAGAAAAGCAGAATGTTACCTACAAGGGAACCCCCATAAGATTATCAGCTGATTTCTCTACGGAAACTCTACAGGCCAGGAGGGAATGGCAAGAAATATTTAAAGTGCTAAAAGGAAAAAATATGCAACCTAGAATACTCTGTCCAGCAAGAATATCATTTAAAATAGAAGGAGAAATAAAAAATGTTTTCCAACAAACAAACGCTAAAAGAATACAGCAATACAAAACCCAGGCTAAAAGAAATACTGAAAGGGCTTCTCTAAACCAAAAAGAAAGGAAGAAAAGAAAGGGAGGAAAAAGGGAAAAAAAAAAAGAGGAAGAACTAAGATTGAGGAAACCACAATCAGAGAGCAGTCACTCAAATAAGCCAGCATACAGATTTAATCATGAACATGTCTCAAACAACATACATTTAAAAAGAAAAAAAAAAGAGTCATCAAAATCATAAAATGTGGGCAAGGGATGTTAGGAAATAAATAGACCCTTTTTGTTTGTTTGTTTGTCTCTCTTCTTAATTTTAATATCGTAATGAAGTGTTTGAACCTACAGGACCATCAGTCTAAAACACACAATTATAGGAAGGGGTTAGCATACTTAGAAAACAGGGCAACCACAAGCCAAAACCAAATATTGCATTCTCAAAAAAATGAAAAAAAAAAAAAAAAAAAAAAAACCACTCAAACAGATAATAACCGGAGACCATCCAACCAAAAAGAGAAAGGAAGAATGGAGAACCATAGAATCAACTAGAACACAAGGTTCAAAATGGCAATAAATAGTCATCTATCAATTATCACTTTAAATGTCAATGGACTGAATGCTCCAATCAAAAGACACAGAGTGGCTGAGTGGATAAAAAGGCAAAAACCTTCAATATGCTGCCTACAAGAAACTCACCTTAGGACAAAGGATACATATAGATTGAAAGCAAAGGGGTGGGAAAGAATATTTCATGCCAATAGACGTGACAGGAAAGCAGGAGTTGCAATACTCGTATCAGACAAAATAGACTTTAAAACAAAAGACATAAAGAAAGACAAAGAAGGACACTATTTAATGATTAAGGGATCCATCCAAGGAGAGGCTGTTACTATCGTCAACATATGTGCCCCAAATACAGGAGCACTCCGATACATACAACAAATATTAACAGACATAAAGGGAGAAATCGATGGGAATACAGTCAGAGTAGGAGATATTAATACCCCACTCACTCCAATGGACAGATCCTCTAGACAGAAAACCAGTAAAACAATAGAGATCTTGAAGGAAACAATAGAAAAGTTAGACTTAATCGATATCTTCAGGACACTACATCCAAAAAAATCAGAATACACACTCTTCTCAAATGCACATCGAACATTCTCAAGAATCGACCACATATTGGGACACAAAGCGAACCTCAGCAAATTTAGGAGCATAGAAATTATCTCAAGTATCTTCTCTGACCACAATGCCATGAAATTAGAAATCAACCATGGAAAAAGAAATGAGAAAAAAACCTCCTACATGGAGATTAAACAACATGCTACTAAAAAACCAATGGGTCAGTGAGGCAATCAAGAAGGAAATTAAAAACTACCTTGACACAAATGACAATGAAGACACAACCTCTCAAAATCTATGGGATGCTGCGAAAGCAGTGCTCGGAGGGAAATTTATAGCGATACAGGCCTTTCTCAAAAAAGAAGAAAGATCCCAAATTGACAACTTAACCCTCCACCTAAATGAATTAGAAAAAAGAACAAAAAAGACCTAAAGTCAGCAGAAGGAAGGAAATTATAAAGATCAAAGAAGAAATCAATAAAATACAGATTCAAAAAACAATGGAGAAAATTAATAAAACCAAGAGCTGGTTCTTTGAAAAGGTAAACCAAATTGACAAACCCCTGGCCAGCCTCACTAAAAAGAGGAGAGAAAGAACTCAAATAACCAAAATTCTAAATGAAAAAGGAGAAATCACAATGGATACTGCAAAAATACAAAAAACAATAAGAGAATAGTATGAACAACTATATGCCAACAAGTTTGACAATCTGGAAGAAATGGACAATTTTCTAGAATCTTACAGCCTGCCAAAACTGAATCAAGAAGAAACAGACCAACTGAACAGACTGATCACTAGAAATGAAATTGAAGAGGTCATAAAAACACTCCCTACTAATAAAAGTCCAGGACCAGATGGCTTCACAGGCAAATTCTACCAAACCTATAAAGAGGAACTGGTGCCCATCCTCCTTAAACTCTTTCAAAAGGTTGAAGAAGAAGGAACACTCCCAAAGACATTCTAGGATGCCACCATCACCCTCATTCCAAAACCAGACAGAGATACCACCAAAAAAGAAAACTATCGGCCAATATCTTTGATGAATATGGATGCAAAAATTCTCAACAAAATCTTAGCCAACCGAATCCAGCAGCATATCAAAAACATCATACACCATGACCAGGTAGGGTTCATCCCAGGTTCACAAGGATGGTTCAACATATGCAAATCAATCAACGTCATACACCACATTCGCAAAAGAAAAGTCAAAAATCATAGGATCATCTCAATAGTCACAGAAAAAGCATTTGACAAAGTCCAACATCCATTCATGATCAAGACCCTCGCCAAAGTGGTATAGAGGGAACATTCCTGAACATAATCAAAGCCATTTATGACAAACCCACAGCAGCTATAATACTCACTGGGGAAAAACTGAAAGCCTTCTCACTCAAATCTGGAACAAGACAGGGATGCCCACTCTCACCACTGCTCTTCAACATCGTTTTGAAAGTCCTAGCCACAGCAATTAGACAATCAAAAGAAATAAAAGGCATCCATATAGGAAGAGAGGAGATAAAACCGTCTCTGTACGCAGATGACCTGATACTATACATAGAAAACCCTAAGGACTCAACCCAAAAACTCCTTGAACTGATTAATAAATTCAGCAAAGTAGCAGGCTATGAGATGAACATTCAGAAGTCAGGTGCATTTCTGTATACCAGCAATGAAACATTAGAAAAGGAATACAATAATACGATACCTTTTAAAATTGCACCTCACAAAATCAAATACCTCGGAATACACCTGACCAAGGAGGTAAAGGACTGATATGCTGAGAACAATAAAACTATAATCAAAGAAATCAAAGAAGATATAAAGAAATGGAAAGATATTCCATGTTCCTGGATTGGAAAATTCAGTACTGTAAAAATGGCCATACTCCCCAAAGCAAGCTACAGATTCAATGCAGTCCCTATCAAATGACCCATGACATTTTTCACAGAACTAGAACAAACAATCCAAACATTTATATGGAACAACAAAAGACCCAGAATCGCCAAAGCAATCCTGAGAAACAAAAACCAAGCAGGAGGCATCACTCTCCCAGACTTCAAGAAATACTACAAAGCCACAGTCATCAAAACAGTGTGCTACTGCTATCAAAACAGACAGACAGACAGACAGACCAATGGAACAGAATAGAGAATCCGGAAATAAACCCTGACACCTATGGTCAATTAATCTTTGACAAGGGAGGCAAGAACATCAAATGGGAAAAAGACAGTCTATTCAGCAAGCATTGCTGGCAAACCTGGACAGCTGCATGCAAAGCAATGAAACAAGAACACCCCCTCACACCATGCACAAAAATAAACTCAAAATGGCTGAAAGACTTAAACGTAAGACAGGACACCATCAAACTCCTAGACGAGAACATAGGCAAAACACTCTCTGACCTCAACATCATGAAATATTTCCTCAGGTCAGTCTCCCAAAGCATTAGAAATAAGAGCAAAAATAAACCCATGGGACCTCATCAAACTGAAAAGCTTTTGCACAGAAAGGGAAACCCAAAAGAAACCAAAAAGACAACTTTCAGAATCGGAGAAAATAGTTTCAAATGATGCAACCGACAAGGGCTTAATCTCTAGAATATACAAGCAACTTATACAACTCAACAGCAAAAAAGCCCATCAACCAATGGAAAAGTGGGCAAAAGACCCGAATAGGCTGTTCTCCAAGGAAGCTATACAGATGGCCAGCAAACACATGAAAAAATGCTCAACATCGCTGATCATAAGAGAAATGCAAATCAAAACTACCATGAGATACCACCTCACACCAGTCAGAATGGCCCTCATTAATAAGTCCACAAATAACAAGTGCTGGAGGGGGTGTGGAGAAAAGGGAACCCTCCTGCACTGTTGGTGGGAATGTAAACTGGTACAGCCACTATGGAGAACAGTTTGGAGATACCTTAGAAATCTATACATAGACCTTCCATATGACCCCGCAATCCCACTCTTGGGCATCTATCCGGACAAAACTCTCCTTAAAAGAGACACGTGCACCCGCATGTTCATTGCAGCACTTTTCACAATAGCCAGGACATGGAGACAACCCAAATGTCCATCGACAGATGATTGGATTAGGAAGGTGTGGTGTATATATACACAATGGAATACTACTCAGCCATAAAAAAGAACGACATAATGCCATTTGCAGCAACATGGATGGAACTAGAGACTCTCATACTGAGTGAAATGAGCCAGAAAGACAAAGACAAATACCATATGATATCACTTATAACTGGAATCTAATATCCAGCACAAGTGAACATCTCCACAGAAAAGAAAATCATGGACTTGGAAAAATAGACTTGTGGCTGCCTGATGGGAGAGGGAGGGAGTGGGAGGGATCAGGAGCTTGGGCTTATCAGACACAACTTAGAATAGATTTACAAGGAGATCCTGCTGAGTAGCATTGAGAACTATGTCTAGATTCTCATATTGCAACAGAACAAAGGGTGGGGGAAAAAATGTATACATGTAAGGATAACTTGATCCCCTTGCTGTACAGTGGGAAAAAAATAAATTATAAAAAAATTGTGGAATGCAACTGCCATGAGAAGTTCAAAGTATCTATAAAATTAAGCTTTTAATTAAGAAATACTCCCTTGTTTTTCTTGTGGATATTAGATATTTGAGTCAAAAATCACCTAGTCATAAATATAGCTTTTCTAGTTTATGCCTTTGTTTAACATAGCACTAGCTATTGTTGAATGAAGAATTCTAGTTTATGTTGAAAATCACACTTTCCCATATTTTGTTTACTGATACCTCATACTTGTCACTGTCTTCTGAGACTAACAATAGTTGAACTGAAAAGGCTCCATTATGTTATAAGGAATCCCGGATACAAACTCAAGAGTGGCAATTTTCTATGTCAATCTTAAAAACCCAGGTTAAATATCACAAAGTCAGAATAATAGTCGAACTTTTTTGGATAGCTTAATTTTTTTTTTTTTTTGTCACTTGTCTTTTTAAGGCTGCACCCATGGTATATGGCGGTTCCCAGGCTAGGAGTCGAATCAGAGCTACAGCTGCTGGCCTACGCCAGAGCCACAGCAACTTGGGATCCGAGCTGTGTCTGTGACCTACACCACAGTACGCGGCAACGCCAGATCCTTAACCCACTGAGCAAAGCCAGGGATATTGGGCATATATCCGGACAAAACTCTACTAGTCGGGTTTGTTAACCACTGAGTCTCGAAGGGAACTCCTGGATAGCTTAAATTTAGCTTTACTAAAGATGGTTGGCAGTGTGAACTTGAATAGCCACCAGGCTTATCTTCACCTCTATATCCTTGATGCTCACTTGCTCACTTTATTCTTATCACAAATGTTATCTTATCAGTGTTTCCTTCCTGAGTAAAATAACACTCTTCCCACCCTCCCAGACCTCAGGACACTTAGAGCACTACCCCACAAGGTATACATTACATTGTTTGTAATTTTGATTATCTGTCTCTTCACATTAGCATGACAGTTCAGGTTTGTTGCTCTTTAGTTCACTGATAAACTGATCTGAGAATAGTGTCTTGAGCAGAGTAAGTGCTTAATATTTATCTGTTGAAAGGATGAACCTTCAGAGAGTAAGGAACTCCTAGACTGAGAATAATGAGAATAAGAATTAACAGATTCAGTTCTATATGATACCCCCCTAAGTGCCATCTTGAATCAGAGTTTCTGATTTAGTAATTCTGGGGTGGTGACCAAGAACTTGCTAGTTTTGGTAAATTCCCTGGTGGTCTATATGTGCTGGTTAAGAGACCACACACTTTGACAATAACTAATTTAGAAAAACTCTTGGGGTTAATGAAGTACATTGTTTTTATCATTCAAAACTTTTATTGAATCAATTCATCTTCTTTCCCTTTATATTTCTTTAAGAATTAGCAACAATTTAGCCTAGATTATAATTTTTAAGTTATTTCCTATTAGATATATAATTAAAACAAATGTGATACCTATAGTCAGAATGCTAGAGTCAACTCTTAAGTATAATAAAGTGATTAGATGTACTTTACTCTTGCTACCTGAGTTGTTTTTTGTTTGTTTGTTTGTTTGTTTGGGGCTGCCCTGCAGCACATGGAATTCCTGGGAGGGCCAGTGACAAGATCTGGTGCAGCAACACCAGATCCTGTAACCCACTGTTCCAGCCAGGTATTAAATCTCTGTCCTGGCACTGCAGAGACACCAACAATCCTGTTCCACCACAGTGGTAACTCCATTACCTGAATTCTGTTTAAATTATCTCAAAGTTTAATATAAGGGTCCTCTGTTGATATGGTATTAAAATCAGACCACAGTGCCTCCCAGGACAAACACTGTGAATTTCATCAGTGCTTTATACCACAAATTCATTGAGCTGGGAATGGAAAAGTTGGATTCGAAAGCAAGTTTCAGAGATTGGGGGATGGGTAGGGAGGTGTGTAAAGGTAACTAACAAATATTTGTTGAATGCAAGTGATTCAATATGAGAATGAAAGGTAAGTTAGTTAATGAGGCTTAGGTTCAGTAACAGAAAAAGTGATGAATTCAAAATAGCATGTTAACACTCTGTATACTCATTCATTTCAGTAAGTTTTTGTACCTAGAAACTCAAAATTAGGTCCTACCTCAAATCCCTAATGGTATTATGTAGAAGAACACATCTTAAGAAAAGAACGACCTCAGTGTTCAGGAAGTACTCTATTGCTTATATATGGGTGTCTAGATGTGGCTATTATTTAGTGTTATTTCCTAAGAAAGCTCAGTCCAGGCTGCAGCCACAGTGTACCACTGGCCACTTTCTCTCTTCAGTGCTTCTGCCATGTTCTTCTTTCTCTCTGTAATACCATCATCTGCCCTCAGTGGAAAGGTTTTTTTAGTATATTTATTTGGTTACTTTATTGTATCTGTTTTTCTTATCACTCCTGAACAGGAATAATTTTTTTTAATCCTGAGGAAATGACAGCTTTTAATAAATGGCATAAAGCTCTAGAGCCCTGATCCCCAAATTATAGTTTTGTGTTTTGTGAAGAGAAGGCAACCTTAATCTGTGGCACTCCAGAGTTCTGCTGTCATCCCTGAGCTGGGGGCTCATCAAAGCCCCTAGGAGGCTGGAAAGCCCATGGGTTCAGGGTCACCAAAGCCAGATTAAGTGGGTGCTGAGTATTTTGGAGGACTTATACACTATGTTTTGTATGTCACTAGATCCCTTCCTTCCCATAACTGATATAATACTCCTAGATTTAATTTCATCATTTTTCACACATTAATAATTCTTTCTATCCCTTAAGTTTTGAACCAAATCGTCCTTTAATTCTAGATTCTAGAAAGACATAGTTTTTTCCTGTGATCTCAGAGCACTTCCTTTACAACTGAATTTTATCTGGTCTCATCAATGTCTTCCTCAATTGATATTAAGCAACTTTAAATTGGATATAGAGCTTCCTCTTATTTTATCCTTCTATAATTCTACAGGGTGCCATTGTATGTTACATAATAAAAATGAGCCAAATAAGACAGTTATGTCACCCTGTCTCATAAATCATGTCTTAAAATCATATTAGCTTGGACTATGAGTATCTAAAATTGTACCTGCCTTACTTAACCTGAAGGAAAAAGGAAATTAGACTGAGTTATAAAGTATGTGAAACTCATTTGTATGGAGCAATTCCATTCAACTGAGTAGCCTTTTGATCAGTGTAAAATGGAGCAAAGCCAGATACGAAACATTTTGTTTAATACCTGTGCTACCTGTGTTCTTTTTCTTAAACAGACCATCCCTCATATCCCTCCCAAAAACAAGAACAGAGTCAGTCTAGTGATATGCATTTCTTAGGCATTGATTTTAGTTTATTTTCTGGAAAGTCTTATATATGCCACAGCACACAAAGATGGCTATTTATGTGACACCCCTGCTAATATACCCAAGTTCCAAAATAATATTTCCTCTTAGACAAACATGCTGTCATAAACTAGGTGCCATAAAATAATAGATATCCCAATACTATATTGAAAAGGAATTGTTTTGAGCTCTAAGTGCTTACAGAACAAGTAAATGTATCTGCCTATAATTTTCAATCAGGCACTCTATTGTTCAGAGAACTAGATGACAGTATAAGAACTCTGTATGTATTTTGTTCAGGAGAGAGGAGGAGACAAAGAATCTGAGACTAAGGTAGGGTGACAGGTTGATTTAGCACCACCAGGAACCTGCTGTTTTTCAGATACAATTGCAGTGACTCTATTATGTAACAGAACAATGATTCTCAAAGATTTATGATAAACATACACAGTGGCAAATAAAAGTTAATAAATTGATTAAGTAAAAATCCTTCCACTATTCTTACTTGGAGGAAGATCCTGCTTTTTGGGAATATAAAAACACTCCCTGAAGTGCTTCATCTCATCTTCCTCATCGAGGCGGAGGGCGACCCTCTCATCTGTTGGGTGACATCTAAGTTCAGATGCAATGCGTTGTAGTGTGTCAGCTGGTAACTCAAGAGGTGAAGATTCCATTACGAGTTCTTTAAAAATAAATTTAAAAAAATTAAAAATAATCTAGCCACCATCATTCTTTTCCTGTAGAAAATTAGCCTTTTATGTTAAACACTTTGTTTTAACTAAGATGTTCATTTTACCAGTCTCACAAGTAATATAATTAACAATCAGCATTAAACCCCATGCCTGAGTTTTTCTCATGTATATCATAATGAAATTAATAGTAGCTTAGGGATGTTGAAAAGACTGAGTTAGGTGGTGGTGCTCAAAACAAAATAAGCTCTCAATAAATGTTGGCTTTTTCCATTTTTATTTTTGGGAAATGGTCCAAATTAGTGATTTTCGAACATATGTAATATCATCACATTTTACCTTAGGTGTCTTTCCGGGGGTGACAGTAAAGATGCTTTTGTCAAAGTGTAGAATAAAAGTGCCCCACCTGCCTTATCCTTCTCCCTAGCCCACCTCCACTACCCATCCCCAGTGATTCTTGTATAATAGTTTTAAAAATATGGACATTTATACAATAGAATCTTAACAAATTCTTTACTGTGAATAAAAACAGTATTGATGAAGAAGTATTTAAATACCCTAAATAATGTTAGTTATTTTTGCCTTATGAAGACCAAAGAGATCCTATTGCTGATAATAAGAAACTGCTCTTTCACAATCATATATAACATCTTTGAACAAAGCAGGACCCTGTGGTGTTTCTTGAAACTGCATTCTGTTTCACTTAATCATCATTTAACACTTCCCATCTTTTTGGAAAGAAAATTTAAATTTCTGAAAGGGACAATAATGGAAATTTACATTTATTTGTATTAATTTCCCAAAGTTTCAGTTTTTTGAAATTGAGCAAGGTTTCCTGTTCAAGATGGAAGAGCAGGAAGACTGTAAACTCACCCACACCACAGACATACTGAGTCTACAGCTACAGGTGGAACAGTTTCCTCAGGAAAAAACCAAAAGGCTCACTGAGCATTAACTACACATTAGAAAAATAAGGAAACCACATTGAAGTGAGGAGGGGAGGCTGGGACCTTCACACCCACCTCTTGCCTGTGTGGCAACCCACAATCAGGAGGGAATCAAAATCTGAAGCTTCTCCCAGAGGAGCAAAGGGTCCAAACTACACATCAGATACCTCAACTCTTAAGGTATTTATGAGACAAGAGCCTGAAACATCAAATTTTGAAAATCAGTAGGTCTGGACTCCTAAGACCAGTAGGGATGAGTGTAAGAGGACAGTAATACCTCTTAATGAGCTTGTGTGCTCAGATTCACCTGTCCCAGGACAGCCAATGATGCTCATAGGCATACCAATCATGCTTAGCCTTAAAGTAAACTCACCTGCTTATATTAAAACTTCTATTAGAGAAGTAGACATCTAATTTATTTTATTTTATTTTATTTTATTTTATTTTTTTATTTTATTTTATTTTATTTTATTTTATTTATGTTTGGCTTTTTAGGGCCACACCAGCAGCATGTGGAAGTTACCAGACTAGGGGTCTAAAGAGAGCTACAGCTGCCGGCCTACACCTCAACCACAGCAACTCAGGATCTAAGCTGCATCTGCTACCTACACCACGGCTCAGGGCAACGCCAGATCCCTGACCTGCAGGGTGCATGCCAGGAATTGAACCTGCACCCTCATGGATACTAGTTGAATTTGTTTCTGCTGTGCCACAGTGGGAACCTCCTGGACATCTGATTTAACACACACATCTAGAAGCCTGCTGGAAAATGCCCTGGGGACAGAGACTGGTGGGTGTTAGGAAATATTATCAGACTAGCTTTCTTCACATATTTAATGCTTTGTTGACTCCATATATACTGTCCTCTATTTATTTACTCTTTGAACAGATATTTATTGAGCAACTCCAGTGTGGTTTCAGCCACTCTGCTGGACTCTTGATTCACCAAAGACAGCACACCGTTTTGTCAGTGCTCTGTCAGTGACTTGCTATACAAGCTCTAACTCTAGCCCAACAGTCATTACGGTGTTTAGCTGAGCATATAATCCACTTTTTTTCAGGAATCTGAGCTGTGAAATATAGCTATTCATTTGTTAGAAACAGAAGCAAAAATTTGAAAGAATTGTAGAAAGAAGCAGTAAAATGGTAGGGTCTAGAAGGTGTATTGTCATGAGTGATTCATTTTTCAGAGTCAAATGGAACCACTGACTGTTAAAACATGAAGTGATTCCAACAGCGAGTAAGAATCACTTAGTTACAGGATTGCAAGAGATAAACTAGCTATGGCTTCTGAAAAAGTGCTAGACAAGCCAGTCAGGAAAGTCACTGAATCCTTCCATGCAACAAACTATGTGCAGGACTTGGGAGGCCACTAGGGAGGCTGTTCCAAAAAGCTCATGAGCTGTTTTTCTGCCTGTCAAGTGTGTTCTTGCTATAAACCCACTACGTGTAGTAGCTTGATTGACTTGCTGGTCCATCCTACTGAACTGTATTCTACCAGAGGTCTTGAATTTTGTTTAATTTGTCTTTGTAGCCACCTCATCCCTGGGCAGTGTCTTTTAGATAGAGTGTTTCCTCAAAATGGCAATTTTGAATGAGATACACAAAATATCTTGGTGAGCTACCTGACAAGATTAATGACTGTTAGTAAAGGAATACCCTCCTCATTCCAACCAAAGGAGAAATAAAGGTATATTTTCAATGGACTTCAATCAAGAGAGCATGACTTACATTTGAGACTTCCTTTGGAAAATCAGCATTTTCAGCATTTTCACTGAGGTTGACTCTAAACTCTAAATAGGTTACCTAAGTAAACAGATTAATTTGCTACTGTCACATTCCCAGTAAAATTCCATTTCCTTTATTAAAAAAAAAAAGATATTCAGAAGTTCTCGTTATGGCACACTGGAAACAAACCTGACTAGTGTCTGCGAGGACTTGGGTTTGATCCCTGGCCTTGCTCAGTGGGTCAAGGATCTGGGCATTGCTGTGAGCTGTGGTGTAGGTATCAGACTCGGCTCAGATCTGGCATTGCAGTAACTGTGGTGTAGGCCAGCAGTTGCAGCTGTGATTCTACCACTAGCCTGGGAACTTACATTGCCACAAATGCAGCCCCAAAAAGCAGAAAAAAAAAAAAAAAAGAAAAGAAAGATATTCATACTAACTATTAAGCCTCTTTATATTTGTTTCTTATTTAATCCTTGCAACAATTCTAAGAGTTCAGAGTCAATTTCTCCTGTTTCAAGAGCAAAGTCTGTAATCAGAGTAGAAACAAAAGTTACAGGGAAAGATAATAGAACTCACAATTTGGGAATGCACTTTGCCTGAGAAGCTAAGTCAGCTGTGCTTGTCTGACAGGGCATTTGGGTGGAATGTGCATTCCTGACCTGAGACTTGAATTTTCTTTAATCTTGTTCCCCTGATTTTTTTTCTCCAATATTTCTTTGGCTCTTTCTCTCCCTTTATTTCTTTTTTAAGCCCTGTACTGTCTGCAAAGCACCACAGGCTATAAATCCATCTATTCTTTTAAATCAATCCTTCCAAGTCTCAGCCAGGCAAAAGTTAAGGTAGCTGGTCCTACTGATGGGCCTGTTATAGCCCAGGTGTCAAAACCTCACCTGCACTGACAAGATACCTGCTGGCGAAACAGTCTTTCCAGAAGAACGTACTTGGTCTCACCCTGCCATCATGCACCGCCTTCAACAGAAGTATATATAATCCTGAGTGCCCAACACAGTGCCCTCACTCCAAGAAAGCAATTTATTAATTTTTATAAAGCAAGACTTATAACAATTCCTACTTAATTCTACACTTACCCCACCATTAAGAAAATTCGTACTTCAAATCATAATTTTTTGCCTGATTGGGTTTACCATTTGCAGGTAAATGGACATGCTCTTATACGGAAATAAAGAAATTCATCAAGTTTAAAGAACTGCACATTTTATATTTCACTTATTTAGTGTTAATTTTATTAAGAAAGTGGGCGTATACACATATAATCTTAGTCACGTCGCCTAACATTTCTGTGTTGCAATGTTATATAAAACTAATTTAAATTCTACTTTAGAAGATTATGGTTAGGATCAAATAAAATTAAGTATATTCCTTTATAAAGAGATCAAAGATAATCTCATGTTTTCATATTAATACCTTGTGATGAAACTTGCCATTTTATCCTCAGTATAGCTTTTGAAATTTTGTAAATTGCATTTTCAGTTTTATTTACACAGCTAAAACTAAAGCAGAAACTTTTATAATCGTAAAAACTTTTTTATGGGATCATGGAATTCAGGAGCTTCTAATCACCCACAGGTCTAAGGTTAAATAGTTAAATAGTACTGTGAGTATCCAGTGGTTAATGTTTACACAGCTTCAGGTTTCATGCCTGAAATGACCAACTTATTCACATGAGTTCAAAGTTTAGAACCTGGTAAAGCAAATTAGAAAGAAAATGTGTAGCTTTTCATTGAGAAAGAAAATATTGTTTAACATATATGCACAGAGCAATGCTCTTTAAGGATATCATTTTTTGATAAATGAGTGACATCACTGTCACAACTGCATATTTGATATCTAAGATTATATGAATTACATGCTGAGTTTTACATGAAAAATACAATGCATTTGTACCAATATCACTACTTAAAAAACACCACTTCCTCCTCAAAATAAAAGCAAGAAAGAAAAAAAGAAACTCTTAGTTATATTAAAAAAAAGTGTATCAACTCTCCATTCTTAGGCAAACATTTCACAAAGTGAAAGGGGAAGAAGTCCTGCTCAAGAAGCAGACATTTTTCACTTCTCTAAATGAATATTTCATATGACTAATAGAACCGTAAGACAACTGGAGTTACCAGAAAACACAGAACCCAAAGCTTATTTAATTGTCTGAATTTTGATTTTAAATCTTACCATTTAATAAGTACTAAGATTATCTTTACTCAATTATAACCATCTTTTATAGATGAATTGAAGGGTACTATTGATAGTAATTCTTTCTTTCTTTTCTTTTTTTTTAACTATATTGGTAAAAGTCTCCTAATTTAAACCACACTTTGGAAAGTGGGGATTGCACCATTTTTATGAAAATAATTTGGAGGAAAAAAAAAGTATAAGAAACTGGCAAAAAGAACCTCTAAAGCATTATGACAAAGATTTTAGTAGAGAGACTCTCCTTTTTGGAAAAGTCACTGAATATATATTTGTGTACACAGTGTGTATCAGTCTCTAAGGACTTACCAGCTAGGATTCCAGTGGGGTCCACAGCTCCCGTGTCTCTTCTTTAACGAAAATAAAACTTCTCAAAGTTCCTTATAAATTTATCGTCAGACTTCTGACTGAGAAATTGAAAGCACTTTTGCTCAGACTCCACCCTTTGGGGAATTTGTGACCTAACTTTAGTTCCTCTCACTCTATGTATTTGGTTTACAAGTCTCCTGTCACTGATAGGCATCTAAATAAAATGCTGCTCCTGCTATTTCAAACACTAGAGGCTCTGTTTAGGGAATTGTCCCCTAGGAGCTTTGCACTTTAGACTTAGGCAAACACTTCTTTTTCCGCCAACTAAGATCTCTGGGAATTTGAGCTATATCCTATAATAATGCTATAGTAAGTAGATTATCCTCATTTTAATGTAAACTGAACCAATGAGTTTATCCAGGAACTAACCCCCCCAAATTTGCACCTCTTCATTGTTATGGGTTCTGGCATACATCAAAAACTAGAAAAAGTTATTCCCCAACTCTGGGAGACAAGGAAAACTTGGATGTTGAGGCAGTACCCCATTGCCAAATATATTGTGAGTTTCAATATAAAAAGCCAGAGTTTGAGGTTTAGTGAATTAACATTTTAGTCAAAAGTTTAACGTTGGCCCGCAATTCTAGAATATATTTTATTGCCCCATATGTGCATTTTTAAAACTCCTAGATCATAAATCTAGACAGTTATCAAATCAATTAAGAAAGAAAGTTTGAAGATCAACTGGAAACTAATCTAGGAAACTTCATGAATGGAAACTGTTCCTGTAAGCCTGTGGGATATCTCTTGTTCGATCGTCCTTAGCCCTTTATGCTTATTCAGGAGCTTAGGTCTTTTGGTGAATATCCTGTTAGGTATTAAAAACTAAGAGCAAAGAGTTTCAGAAGTAAAGTCAAACATAAAGACTGGGCCTGAATAATTGAATCACTTGTACATCTTCACCTTGTTGAGCCTCCACAATACACCAGGTATAGCATAATTTGATTCAATCATCTTTCCCATTCTCTGTCATGTAACTCTGGACAAGTTTCCTAACCTGTACTGAGGCTCAGTATTCCCTCCATCAAATGGAGACATAAAAGTACATTTCCTTCATGATTAGTGAGATATAAAAGAAAGCATGTAGAAAGCCAGTGCAACAAGACACATAAGTTAATAAGAAACATATCTTTTTTTCTTTTATTTTTTTCATCAATTAACCAGACCAAAGGTACTACCCCACAGTGTCCAAGAGTTGGGGATAAAATACATGAAATTACTTTCATCAAGTAAAATGAACAGTAAAAATAAAATATATTTTATCTCATCAATCCTATCATTATGATAATGCTATATAATAAGTAGATAGTCTTAATTTTATTAAATTAGTTCATTTTTTTTCTATTTTTTTTCCACTGTACAGCAAGGAGATCAAGTTATCCTAACATGTATACATTTTTCCCCCACCCTTTGTTCTGTTGCAATATGAGAATCTAGACATAGTTCTCAATGCTACTCAGCAGAATCTCCTTGTAAATCTATTCTAAGTTGTGTCTGATAAGCCCAAGCTCCTGATCCCTCCCACTCCCTCCCTCTCCCATCAGGCAGCCACAAGTCTGTTTTCCAAGTCCATGATTTTCTTTTCTGTGGAGTTGTTCACTTGTGCTGGATATTAGATTCCAGTTATAAGTGATATCATATGGTATTTGTCTTTGTCTTTCTGGCTCATTTCACTCAGTATGAGAGTCTCTAGTTCCATCCATGTTGCTGCAAATGGCATTATTTTGTTCTTTTTTATGGCTGAGTAGTATTCCATTGTGTACATATACACCACACCTTCCTAATCCAATCATCTGTCGATGGACATTTGGGTTGTTTCCATGTCCTGGCTATTGTGAAAAGTGCTGCAATGAACATGCGGGTGCACTGTCTCTTTTAAGTAGAGCTTTGTCCGGATAGATGCCCAAGAGTGGGACTGCGGGGTCATATGGAAGGTCTATGTATAGATTTCTAAGGTATCTCCAAACTGTTCTCCATAGTGGCTGTACCAGTTTACATTCCCACCAACAGTGCAGGAGGGTTCCCTTTTCTCCACACCCCCTCCAGCACTTGTTATTTGTGGACTTATTAATGAGGGCCATTCTGACTGGTGTGAGGTGGTATCTCATGGTAGTTTTGATTTGCATTTCTCTTATGATCAGCGATGTTGAGCATTTTTTCATGTGTTTGCTGGCCATCTGTATAGCTTCCTTGGAGAACAGTCTATTCGGGTCTTTTGCCCATTTTTCCATTGGTTGATGGGCTTTTTTGCTGTTGAGTTGTATAAGTTGCTTATATATTCTAGAGATTAAGCCCTTGTCGGTTGCATCATTTGAAACTATTTTCTCCGATTCTGAAAGTTGTCTTTTTGGTTTCTTTTGGGTTTCCCTTTCTGTGCAAAAGCTTTTCAGTTTGATGAGGTCCCATGGGTTTATTTTTGCTCTTATTTCTAATGCTTTGGGAGACTGACCTGAGGAAATATTTCATGATGTTGAGGTCAGAGAGTGTTTTGCCTATGTTCTCGTCTAGGAGTTTGATGGTGTCCTGTCTTATATTTAAGCCTTTCAGCCATTTTGAGTTTATTTTTGTGCATGGTGTGAGGGTGTGTTCTTGTTTCATTGCTTTGCATGCAGCTGTCCAGGTTTCCCAGCAATGCTTGCTGAATAGACTGTCTTTTTCCCATTTGATGTTCTTGCCTCCCTTGTCAAAGATTAATTGACCATAGGTGTCAGGGTTTATTTCCGGGTTCTCTATTCTGTTCCATTGGTCTGTCTGTCTGTCTGTCTGTTTTGATAGCAGTACCACACTGTTTTGATGACTGTGGCTTTGTAGTATTTGTTGAAGTCTGGGAGAGTTATGCCTCCTGCTTGGTTTTTGTTTCTCAGGATTGCTTTGGCGATTCTGGGTCTTGTGTGGTTCCATATAAATGTTTGGATTGTTTGTTCTAGTTCTGTGAAAAATGTCCTGGGTCATTTGATAGGGACTGCATTGAATCTGTAGCTTGCTTTGGGTAGTATGGCCATTTTTACAGTATTGAATTTTCCAACCCATGAACATGGAATATCTTTCCATTTCTTTATATCTTCTTTGATTTCTTTGATTATAGTTTTATAGTTCTCAGCATATCAGTCCTTTACCTCCTTGGTCAGGTGTATTTCGAGGTATTTGATGTTGTGAGGTGCAATTTTAAAAGGTATCGTATTATTGTATTCCTTTTCTACTGTTTCATTGCTGGTATACAGAAATGCATCTGACTTCTGAATGTTCATCTCATAGCCTGCTACTTTGCTGAATTTATTAATCAGTTCAAGGAGTTTTGGGGTCGAGTCCTTAAGGTTTTCTATGTATAGTATCAGGTCATCTGCGTAAAGAGACGGTTTTATCTCCTCTCTTCCTATATGGATGCCTTTTATTTCTTTTGATTGTCTAATTGCTGTGGCTAGGACTTCCAAAACTATGTTGAAGAGCAGTGGTGAGAGTGGGCATCCCTGTCTTGTTCCAGATTTGAGTGAGAAGGCTTTCAGTTTTTCCCCAGTGAGTATTATATTTGTGTGGGTTTGTCATAAATGGCTTTGATTATGTTCAGGAATGTTCCCTCTATACCCACTTTGGCGAGGGTCTTGATCAGGAATGGATGTTGGACTTTGTCAAATACTTTTTCTGTGACTATTGAGATGATCATATGTTTTTTGACTTTTCTTTTGCGAATGTGGTGTATGACGTTGATTGATTTGCGTATGTTGAACCCCCTTGTGAATCTGGGATGAACCCTACCTGGTCATGGTGTAGGATGTTTTTGATATGCTGCTGGATTCGGTTGGCTAAGATTTTGTTGAGAATTTTTGCATCCATATTCGTCAAAGATATTGGCCGATAGTTTTCTTTTTTGGTGGTATCTCTGTCTGGTTTTGGAATGAGGGTGATGGTGGCATCCTAGAATGTCTTTGGGAGTGTTCCTTCTTCTTCAACCTTTTGAAAGAGTTTAAGGAGGATGGGCACCAGTTCCTCTTTATAGGTTTGGTAGAATTTGCCTGTGAAGCCATCTGGTCCTGGACTTTTATTAGTAGGGAGTGTTTTTATGACCTCTTCAATTTCATTTCTAGTGATCAGTCTGTTCAGTTGGTCTGTTTCTTCTTGATTCAGTTTTGGCAGGCTGTAAGATTCTAGAAAGTTGTCCATTTCTTCCAGATTGTCAAACTTATTGGCATATAGTTGTTCATAGTATTCTCTTATGGTTTTTTGTATTTCTGCAGTATCCGTTGTGATTTCTCCTTTTTCATTTAGAATTTTGGTTATTTGAGTTCTTTCTCTCCTCTTTTTAGTGAGGCTGGCCAGGGGTTTGTCAATTTGGTTTACCTTTTCAAAAAACCAGCTCTTAGTTTTATTAATTTTCTCTATTGTTTTTGAATCTCTATTTTATTGATTTCTTCTTTGATCTTTATAATTTCCTTCCTTCTGCTGACTTTAGGTCTTTTTTGTTCTTCTTTTTTCTAATTCATTTAGGTGGAGGGTTAAGTTGTCAATTTGGGATCTTTCTTCTTTTTTGAGAAAGGCCTGTATTGCTATAAATTTCCCTCTGAGCACTGCTTTCGCAGCATCCCATAGATTTTGAGAGGTTGTGTCTTCATTGTCATTTGTTTCAAGGTAGTTTTTAATTTCCTTCTTGATTGCCTCATTGACCCATTGGTTTTTTAGTAGCATGTTGTTTAATCTCCATGTAGGAGGTTTTTTCTCATTTCTTTTCCCATGGTTGATTTCTACTTTCATGGCATTGTGGTCAGAGAAGATACTTGAGATAATTTCTATGCTCCTAAATTTGCTGAGGTTCGCTTTGTGTCCCAATATGTGGTCGATTCTTGAGAATGTTCGATGTGCATTTGAGAAGAATGTGTATTCTGATTTTTTTGGATGTAGTGTCCTGAAGATATCGATTAAGTCTAACTTTTCTATTGTTTCCTTCAAGATCTCTATTGTTTTACTGGTTTTCTGTCTAGAGGATCTGTCCATTGGCGTGAGTGGGGTATTAAAGTCTCCTACTATGACTTATTCCCATCGATTTCTCCCTTTATGTCTGTTAATATTTGTTGTATGTATCGGGGTGCTCCTGTATTTGGGGCATATATGTTGACGATAGTAACAGCCTCTCCTTGGATGGATCCCTTAATCATTAAATAGTGTCCTTCTTTGTCTTTCTTTATGTCTTTTGTTTTAAAGTCTATTTTGTCTGATACGAGTATTGCAACTCCTGCTTTCCTGTCACGTCTATTGGCATGAAATATTCTTTCCCACCCCTTTGCTTTCAATCTATATGTATCCTTTGTCCTAATTTGAGTTTCTTGTAGGCAGCATATTGAAGGTTTTTGCCTTTTTATCCACTCAGCCACTCTGTGTCTTTTGATTGGAGCATTCAGTCCATTGACATTTAAAGTGATAATTGATAGATGACTATTTATTGCCATTTTGAACATCGTGTTCCAGTTGATTCTATGGTTCTCCATTCTTCCTTTCTCTTTTTGGTTGGATGGTCTCTGGTTATTATCTGTTTGAGTGGTTTGTGTTTTTTATTTTCATTTTTTTGCGAATGCAATATTTGGTTTTGGCTTGTGGTTGCCCTGTTTTTTAAGTATGCTAACCCCTTCCTATAATTGTGTGTTTTAGACTGATGGTCCTGTAGGTTCAAACACTTCATCACGATATTAAAATTAAGAAGAGAGACAAACAAACAAACAAAAAGGGTCTATTTATTTCCTAACATCCCTTGCCCAGATTTTATGATTTTGATGACTCTTTTTTTTTCTTTTTAAATGTATGTTGTTTGAGACATGTTCATGATTAAATCTGTATGCTGGCTTATTTGAGTGACTGCTCTCTGATTGTGGTTTCCTCAATCTTAGTTCTTCCTCATTTTTTTTTTTTTCCTTTTTCCTCCCTTTCTTTTCTTCCTTTCTTTTTGGTTTAGAGAAGCCCTTTCAGTATTTCTTTTAGCCTGGGTTTTGTATTGCTGTATTCTTTTAGCGTTTGTTTGTTGGAAAACATTTTTTATTTCTCCTTCTATTTTAAATGATATTCTTGCTGGACAGAGTATTCTAGGTTGCATATTTTTTCCTTTTAGCACTTTAAATATCTCTTGCCATTCCCTCCTGGCCTGTAGAGTTTCCGTAGAGAAATCAGCTGATAATCTTATGGGGGTTCCCTTGTAGGTAACATTCTGCTTTTCTCTTGCTGCCCTTAGGATCCTCTCTTTATCGCTAACTTTTTCCAGTTTTATTATAATGTGTCTTGGTGTGGGTGTATTTGGGTTCAACTTGTTTGGGGCCCTCTGTGCTTCCTGTATCCTGAACTCAGTATCCCTTAGATTTGGGAAGTTTCCAGCGATAATTTCTTCAAATATATTTTCCATCCCCTTATCTTTTTCTACTCCTTCTGGAATTCCTATTATGTGTAGGTTGGCCCGCTTTATATTATCCCATAGGTCTCTTATATTGCTTTCATGTTTTTTGATTAGGTTTTTCTGTCTGCTGACCTGATTGGGTGATTGCCATTATTCTATCTTCCATATCACCAATTTGTTCTTCTGCATTATTCGTTCTGGTTTTTACTGCCCTTAGTTCTGTTTGTATCTCTGCAAATGAATTTTCTAGTTTTTCTTGGCTGGTTTTTACTGCCCTTAGTTCTGTTTATATCTCTGCAAATGTATTTTCTAGTTTTTCTTGGCTCCTCCTTATATTTTCTAGTTCCTTTCTGAGGGTATCTGCATTACTGTTCATATCTTCTCTTAATTCCTTCAGTATTTTCACTATTTCTCTTTTGGCCTCCAGGTCTGTCAGACTGCAGAGATCTGTTTCATTGTTGACTGCTTTAGGTGAGTTCTCCTGTTGGTTTAACTGGGGGTGGTTTCTCAGCTTCTTCATCTTGCTTGTTGTTTTCTTTTTCCTGGTGGAGTTGTACTCTCCATGGCTGGGCAGTGTTTGCCTTGTCACTGCCGTGGAATGTTTCCTGAGGGCTGGCGTTGTTGGTCAGTCTTTTTTGAGGCAGTGTGGCTTTTCTGGAGTGTTGGCGGGGCTAACAGGGCCTCTCTGAAGCAAAGGAGGACTTCCTGAGGGCAGACAGGACTGGGAGATCCACACCACGATGGGAGCAGATTTCACTCGGCCGGGCAGAGCTTGCTCTGGTGTTTTTGGGCTGTGGAGCTCTTTCAGGGGGCTGGAGGTGCCAGGCAGCTGTTCCACGGGAGTGCAACAGGGCTGGAGCAGCTACCTGGGTCACTGCAAACCCAAGAGGCTCTTCCGCAGGGCAGCCTGACTCAGAAGGACTGTCCAAGAATTAGGCAGATCTTTTCACGGCCTGGCCAAGTTTGTTCTAGCTTTTCTGGGCTGCAGGCCTTTTCCCGGGGACTGGTGGTGTTTGGTGCTGCTCCACAGGGGTGTAGCCCCTGGGAAGGGCAAGCAGGCCCAGGCAGGGACAGCCCCTGTGGTGGTCGCTTCCAGCAATTGTTGAAGCCAGCCCTCCTGGAAGGCAGGCAACCTCAGGTCTGGTGTATGCGTAAGGGGTGTCAGGGGAGGGAGGGAATGCACTGGGAAGCACAGCTTTCTGATAGCTAGTGGGCCGGTAAGCTCACTGTGGCATGGGGAGTATTCTATGGGGGCCCAGCCCTTCTTCTCTCCCCACCGCAGCATGGGCACAGACCCGGCTCTTCTCCCAGGTTCCCTCTGATGTGGCTTTCCACTTCTCTGCCCTTAGTGTATTTCTCCCTCCCCCTTGCGATGCTCTGCTTTCTAGTCTCCCAGGCAGTCTCTGCCCCATCAAACTTGACAGACTGGTTTCTAGACCTCCCAAGCAGTCTCCACTCCACTCCGCCCCCCAGCCCTTTCCCGGGGACTAACCTCTGGAGCCGAGGTCTCAGTGCCCAGCACCCCCCCCAGGCATTTCAATTTTTGGTGACTGTGCCCATAGTTCAAATGATCTGTTTGTTTCTCACTCTGCTTTTCAGAACTCCAGCTTACTGCTACACTCCTCTCTACCTCTGGAGATTCCTCCAGTTCAGTTGATTTTCCGTTGATCTAGGTGACTTTCCAGGGTTTGCGATCTCTTTCTCCTCCGCAGTTCCCTTTCAGGAGTGTCCATCCAGCTCGGATTCCCCTTCTCTCACTCTCCTCTTTTCCCTTGTTTTACCTAGTAATGTCATGTAATTCTTGCTGTTATTGGAGCTTAGGTTCTTCTGCCAGCGATTGGTTGCTGTTCTGTGTGAGTCGTGTATCCTGTAGATGTGTTTTTTTTGTGTGTGTTTGTGGGAGAGGTTGAGTGTGTCCCCCTACTCTTCCGCCATCTTGCCTCCTCCCCAGTTTTCTTAAATTAGAAGTGTAAAACTTTGATCCAAGTAGAGTGTCTCAGTTTGTTTTTTTCCTGTTTTGCTTATTCCTTGTGCTATAAGAATTGTTAAACAGTTTGCCAATTTCTAATATCTTAGAAGTGGGACTCAGGATGAAGTCTGTGTCATTTTTCTTAGTAGAATTATAGTTCTTTAACTAAGACAGATACAGACAAATATAGCAGTCAAGATATAGATGGCATATCAAAGTATTGCTTCCACACTGCTTTTTTCTAAAATCTGTTGATATTGTTAAAGTTCATTCCATCAAAATATTGCCTTAAAAAACTATTCTGTAACATTGCCACTTGATTGGAGGTCTTAGCTATAATCTTATTTCTTATATTTAATAAATCTTTCATTTTAATTTGTTGCTTTCATTCATTTGTTAAAAAGAAGCATATTTCTTGTACCCGAGAATGTCATAGTTATCCATTATAAAATTTTTATAGCATTAATATAAGCCTCTAATAATTTAAAGGAATTTTGAGATAATAAGTATAGGAGGAGTGGTGAAAGCAAGATCCACTGCAGGGCCAGCTGTGAAGGGAAAAGAAAATACAGAGTGATTTTCCATTTCTTCTTTTTTGGAAACAGAAAGAAGAAACATGTTGCCAGGTAAATTGTACCAATTCAGAGATGTCTGTTGTATTTCCATGTATGCCATCTCCCCTAGAATATATCTCAGTTGCAGAAAATTTGATTTTATCTTCTCCAGAGCTCTGCCCATGAATGAAGCTAAGAAAATACCTGTTGAAATAGATTTTTTTTTCCAAAGGAAAGACTCCATTCCCTTCAACACAATTGATGACTGGGGATAGAAGGGAATTTCTAATTCTTAAACTGTGAACTTTATTTTTCAGGCTGGGCCTGTGCCTGGCATTAAGTAGAATTCAGGAAGTGCTTGCTGTATTATTAACCAAACTAAATTTAGAGTAGCAAATTGTTTATGTAAAAATCTAAGCATACAGATCCAGCTATGAAGCTCTAATGCTGAATGTTCAATAAGTAAAAGCAAACATGAGATTAAAGACAAAAACACTGGTTGGTGGCCAATTCAGATCTGACTATTAAAAGTGTTCTGTAGAAGTGAAAGAGAAACTTTGGGGGTCAGTGTGGAAGAACTGATAAAAACAAAACAAACAAAAACACAGCAGTCTCCAACTTGAGTGGTGAAAGGTAGCAGAATGAGTCACCCAGAAATATGACTGTAGGAGTTTAGGATATGTCACCACAAAACATGTCACTGTGGTTATGTTTATTATTTTGAGTTGTTGGCACTGGAAAAACAGCAAATGCAGGGAGAGTCTGTCTCTGAACTTCCCTTACCTGCCAAAAGACAAATCCAAAAGGAACTCAGTTGGTATAAATCCCCTCCTCAGGAGTTTCACTAACCAGCGAAGATAGATTCTTATCACAGAAGAGACTAGAAGTCTGTACTGCACACAGACAAAGCTTGTCACAAAGTATCATATCTCTCACCTTTAATTCTAAGGGCCCACTCATCTTACTAAAAGTATTTTACCTTCCAGGAATGGCATACAATGCCCCCTTCCCTTTCCCTATTAAGGTGGAAATTTAGCCTAAATTCTAAGCCATCTATGGGAGTTACTTTGTTTTCCCCTGGGCATTTTCTATGTATACATGAGGTACTCATGTTAATAAACTTCTGTTTGTTTTCTCTTGTTCATCTGTCTTTCATACAGGGATTCCGGCTAAGAACTCATAAGGTAGAGGGAAAGTAATTTTCCCTCCCCTATCTTACATAGAAACTGTCACATGAATCTTTTTTCTAATTAAATAAAAACTTTTTAGGTACTCACTTCTGTGGAGGGAAATTTAATCTGAGTCATTAATGGGATTTTCCTTCCTTCTTCTTCCAAGGGAGTATTGGACATATCTCAGATGTTTTACTCCCAGCAGATACTCTGGGGCCAGCTTCCTAGCTTCCTTTGGTCTCTTCCCTTCTACCTCTTCCTTCTCAGCCCCATACCCTTCACACTTTCCCCTTCCCCTTGGGGTTAACTAATACAACATAAGCTTTTGCAAAAGCTGTTAGGAGGTTCTTGTCAAGAAATTTCTGTCGAAAGCCAAGAAATGCAGAATCATCTCTATATGGGTAGGGAAAAATATAAAGAACTGAGAACACATACACAATTCTCCCCTCTGTTCTTCTCTGCCTCTTTTCTTTTCTCCCTCTTCTCCTCCCCCTCCCTGTCTTCTACCCTAGTCTTCCCTTCTCTCCCCTCCTCCTCCTTTTCCCCTTCCCTCCTCTCCTCTCCCTCTTCTTTCCCTAATCCTCCTCCCCTGCCTTTTCTCTCTCTTGCAGCATCTACTTTTCTTCTTTCTTCTTTCATATTCTTTCCCCCCTGTGCACTCCCTTTCTCTCACCTTCTTTCCTTCTCCTCCACTTTCTTCACTCTTCTCCCTCTCCCTCACATCTAACAGGGAAAGCAAAGCAAATTAACATAACAGTAAATCTCTAGGCTAAATAGATCATCTGTTGTCTCTTTCCTATGAAGTATATATTCTGGTTCTTAGAAAAATTCCCCAGTAATAGGCAGCGACTTTCCCATCCTTTACATGTAGTATTTTCAGGTGTTTTTGAGAAAAACAAAAAACAAGGGCTTATTATAAGTAAATAATATTTTGCCAATTGCTGAAGTTAATTTATAAACTAAAGTTCCTGTAACCCCCATTTTATTTCTATAACAAAATTTCTCCCTCACTGTTAAATTCACAGAGGCATATAAGACAATCTCTATGTTGTACTCTAGGTAAACTTGAATATTTTCTATTACATATGTTTGTGTATTGATTTGCCCAAATGTCTGATTGTTTGCATGAAGAACTAGAATTAACAAAATTATTTTTTCCTCTGTATTCAAAGAATAAATAGATAAAAGAATCTAAGCTGAGCTTCAAAGAGTTTTTAAAATAATTTTGAAATAGACAAATGCTTTTAATATTACTGACCCTATTTCAATGAGTTACCACACCTGAATAGAGGAAACTATGATGAATTAGTAAATGACTATTAAAGATTTTAAAACTCCCGCTGTAGAGCAAGGATTTGCTTTCAAATAAAGTATTTTGTAGTAGTATTGCTTTTACTGTTTATTTAATAACAGAGATTTTCTCAAAGTGATTGTTACTGCTAATGTTAGGCTTCAGGTCCCCTTCATTAAACCTAAAGCCTCTGGCCAAGACAAGAATTACCAGACCCTTATCATCTCCCCACCTGTTTCATTGTAATGCCCCTTCCCCCACCTTGGGCAACCTGACCTAGCAGGCATAATAACATCAAGGGACTCTCTGCAGAAATTTCCCTATAACCTTTCCCCCATGCAAATAAGGTACCCTGCAGGAGACCATATGCCCTCATTCAGAGACCAATCAACATTCAGCCCTTATGCTGAAACAGTGGGCTAGGATTGGAAAAATCAGGTCCCCATTCAGGTCCACAACATGGGGCTATAAGAAAATGTCAATTGTTTAAGCAGGCCTGTCCCTACTCCCAGGGTGGCCCCCTCTTCCTGAGAGCGTACCTTTTGCTTTAAATAAATCTGCTGCACACTTCCATTCTGGGGAATTTGATCTGACTCCAAGGAATTTGATTTGGCTCCAAGCCTACCCTCAGCAGCAGTGTGAAAACAGATTGGGTGATGCTCCCTTAAAGCACCCCAACAAAAGCTGTAAATCTCTACCTATGACGTTGTTGCTTTATGGGGGTTCCCTTTAGTTCCCACTGGCTGCCATCTGGATCCCAACACAGTGCTTCTGCCTAGAGATCTTGCCTTCATCTCTGAAGCCTGCTGCCTCAATTCTTTGTTGTGCTGCAGGTGGGGATTGAGGGATAATGCAATGCCCTAACATTCTGGTGCCAAGGACTGGCCCCTGCTTTAACAATTAATTGACTTTATCTTATATCCCCATGCTGTGGACCTAAGCGGGGACCTGATTCTTTCCATCCCAGCCCACTGCTGAGTGTTGATAAGGGCTGAATGTTGATTGGTCTCTGAATGGGCATATTTGATCTTCTGATCGGTTTCCTGCAGGATACCTTATTGGCATGGGGGAAAGGTTATAGGGAAATTTCCCCAGAGAGTCCCTCCTTGATGTTATGCCTGCTAGGCCCTGTTTCTCAAGGTAGAGAAAGGAGCATTTCAGTGAGACAAGTGGATGATGATAAGGGTTTGGTAATTCTTGTCTTGGCCAAAGGCTTTGGGTTTAATCTCTTTGAAGGGGACTTGAAGCCTAACACTGTCATCATCCTCTTGATAAGGAGAGGCTCCTCGAGGTTTCTGTAAAACAGAAAACAGAGTAATGAGTAAATTGACATCATTAACTCCAGGACAGTAGCATTGCCACTGTGAAAAATGCAGTGGGAACAGACAATGCAAAAATTACTTTTTCTTTCTTTCCTTCCCCTTTCTTTTTCTTTCTTTTCTTTCTTTCTTTTTTTCTTTCTTTCTTTCTTTCTTTCTTTCTTTCTTTCTTTCTTTCTTTCTTTTTCTTTCTTTCTTCTTTTTATTTTTCTTTCTTTTTTCTAATTTTATTATGATAACATTGGTTTGTAACATGTTTCATGTGTACAACATTATATTTCAGCCTCTGTATAAACTGCAGTATGCTTGCCACCAAAACTTTAGTTACCATACGTTACCACACAGTTGACCCTCTTTTACCCATTTTGTCCTTCATTCACACTCCTTCCCCTCTGGTAACTACTTTTCTGCTCTCTTTATCCATATGTTTGTTTATGTTTGGTTTACTTTCTTCGTTTTGATTTTTAGTTTGTTGTTTCTCATATTCCACATATGAGTGAAATCATGTTATTTGTCTTTCTCCATCTCACTTATTTCGCTTAGTATAATACCTTCTAGGTCCATCCAAGTTGTTGAAAATGGCAAATTTTTTTTTATGGCTGAGTTGTATTCCTTTGTGTATATATATATATATGCCACATATTTATCTATTCATGTATAATGGGTACTTAGGTTGTTTCCATATCTTGGCTGTCGTAAATAATGCTCTGATGAACATAGGCGTGCATATATCTTTTTGAATTGATGTTTTCTCTTTCTTCAGATAAATGCCTAGACATGGATTAGTTGAATTATATAATAGTTCTATTCTTATTTTTTTAGGAATATCCATATTGTCTTCCATAGTGGCTGCATCAATTTACACTCCCACCAGCAGGGCGCAAGGGTTCCCTTTCCTGCACATTCTCTCCAGTACTTCTTATTTCTTGCATTTTAGTTAATAGTCATTCTAATGGGCATAAGGTGATGCTGTGGTTTTGATATGCTTTTTCCTAATAATTAGTGCTTTTGAACATCTTTTTATGTGTCTATTGGTCATTTGTATGTCTTCTTTGGAAAAATGTCTCTTCAGGTCCTCTTCATGTTTTTGACTGGGTTGTTGTTTGTTGTTGTTGAGTTGAATGACTGTTTCATATTATTTGGATATTAGCCCTTATCAGATAAATGATTTATAAATGTCCCATTCAGTAGGTTGTCTTTTCATTTTGTTCATGGTTGCTGTTGATGTGAAGAAGCTTTTTAGTTTGATGTAATCTCACTTGTTTATTTTTGCTTTTGTTTCCCTTGCCTGAAGAGACAGGTCCAGAAAGATATTACTGAGACTGCCACCAAAGATTATATACTTCCTCTGTTTTCTTTTAGGAGTTCTATGGTGTTGAGTCTTACACTGAAGTTTCAGTCCATTTTGACTTTTATGTATGGTGTGAGACAGAGGTCTAGTTTCATTCTTTCAAACATGGCCGTCCAATTTTCCTTACATCATTTATTGAAGAGACTATCCCTTCTGCATTTGTATATTCTTTGCTTTTTTGTATGTGTGTATTTATTTTTGGGCTCTCAATTCTATTGGTCCATTGATCTGTGTGACTGTTTTTGTGCCAGTATCATGCTGTTTTGATTACAATAGCTTTATAATATTGTTTGAAATCAGGGGTGTGATACCTCCAGCTTTGTTCTTTTTTCTCCAGATTTCTTTGTCTCTTTGGGGTCTTTTGTGGTTTCATATTAATTTTAGGACTTTTTGTCCTATTTCTGTGAAAAAAAAATATCCTTGAGATTTTGATAAGGATTGTATTGAATCTATAGATTGCTTTAGGTAATATGGACATTTTTTAACAATGTTAATTCTTCCAAACCATTAGCATGAAAAGTATGTCCATTTATTCATGTGTTCAATTTCTTTTAACAATGTCATGTAGTCTTCAGTAAATAGATCTTTTACCTATTTGGTTATATTTATTCCTAGGTATATTATTCTTTTTGTTGTGATTGTAAATGAGATATTTTTTGTATAATTATGGGTGTATGCTTATCCCTAAACTCATTAAGTTGTATATATTAAATATGTACATCTTTTAATATGTCACTAAAACCCCAATAAAATGATTTAAAATTACTTTTAGCTATTCCTAGCATATCATCATTAATTTGTAGGAAGCATTAGAATTACATAATAACATGTTTATAGAGCCTCTGTTAGCTTACATAAGTGAAGCTATAATTCTATTTTTATTTTTTTTTAGGGTCACATCCATGGCATATGAAAGATCCTGGGCTAGGGATTGAATCTGAGCCATAGCTGCAAACTATACCACAGCTACAGCAATGCTGCACTGTGCCAGGCCAGGCCATGCACCCTGTGCCAGGCCAGGAGTTGAACCTGTGTCTCTACAGCAACCTGAGCCACTGCATTCAGATTCTTAATCCACTGCACTACAGCGGGAACTCTGAGATTGTTTTCTTAATTGCTCTTTGTGGTGGCTCATTGTTATTATGCAGAAACAGAACAGATTTTTCAATATTGATTTGTGCTTTGCAACTTTACTGCATTGGTTTTTTATTTTTGTAGTTGGTTTATGTGGAATCCTTAAGTTTTTCTATTTATGTAATCATGTCATCCACAAATAGTGATAGTTTTATTTCTTCCTTTCCAATTTGAATGCATTTTATTTCTTTTCCTTGCCAAGTTTCTCTGTCTAGAACTTCTGGTATTATGTTGAATAAGAGTGATGAGAGTGGGCATCATTGTCTTGTTTCTAATATTAGAGGAGTAGCTTTCAGTATTTTTTACCATTTAGTATGATAGCTGTGAGTTTGTCATATATGGCTATTATGATGTGTTACACGTCTTCTATACCCATTTTATTGAGAGTTTTTTCTTGTCAGATAGTTTTTCCACATCTGTTGAGATGAACGTATAATTTTTATCCTTCATTCTGTTAATAGTTTTTTTTTTTCTTTTTTTGCCTGCCCCACAACATATGGAGATCCTGGGCCAGGGATCAGATTCAAGCCACAGTTGTGGCCTATGCTGCAGCTGCAGCAGTGCCAGATCCTTTAATCAACTGTGTCAAGCTGGGGTTTCAACTTGTGTCCTGGTGCTACAGAGACACCACCTATCACAAAGCAGGGACTCCCATTTGGTTAATGTTTTGAATTTTGATGATAAATTTATGGATGTTGAACCATCTATACATCCTAGAATAAATGCCACGTTATCATGGTGTATGATCCTTTGAATATATGGTTAAGTTTACTAATATTTTGTTGAAGGTATTTCTATCTATGTTCATCAGAGATATTGGGCTGTAATTTTCTCTTTTTGTGTTCTCCTTGACTGGTTTTAATATCAGGATAATGATGGCCTCAGAAAATGAGTTAGGAAGCATACCCTTTTCATCAACTTTTTGGAAGAATTTATAAAGTATATGTATTAAATATTTTTTGAAATATTTGTAGAATTCACCTGTGAAGCCATCTGGCCTTGGAGTTTTGGGTTTTTTTGGGGGGAAGGGGTGGTTGAATACTGTTTTAATCCACTTACAAATGATTGGTCTATTCAGATTTTCTATTTTTTCGTGATTCAGTTTTGGAAGATTCTAATAATTTTTCCATTTCTTCTACGTTGTCCAGTTTGTTGGCAATATTAACAGTCTTTTGTATTTTGTGATATCTATTGTTCTCTTCTTTCATTTCTGATTTTATTTATCAGCATCATCTTTCTTCTTTTCTCCTTGAGTTTAGCTCAAGGTTTGTCAATTTTACCTATCTTTTTCAAAAAACCGGCCCTTAGTTTCACTAATCTCTTCTACTGTCTTTTTAGTTTTTATTTCATTTATTTCCAATATAGTCTTTATTATTTCCTACCTTCTACTGATTTTGGCTTTGTTCTTCTTTTTCTAGTTCCTTTAGGTGTAACATTAGATTGTTTATTTAAGAATTGTTTATTTTAAGAATTTTCTTGTCTCTTGAAGTAGAACTGTATTACTATACACTTCCCTCTTAGAACCACTTTTGCTGCATTCCATAGATTTTGATATATTTTGATTTTCATTTATCCTTAGGTACCTTTTGGTTGCTCTTTTGACTTATTTATTGACCCAGTAGTTTTTCAGTAACATGTTGTTAAGTCTCCACAAATTTGTGATTTTTACAGATTTCTTCTTGTTAATTGCTAGTGTCATTTGTGATAGGAAAAAATGGTTGATATGATTTCAATCTTCTTAAATTCTTGAACCTAGTTTTTCATCCTAAATTCAGTCTATACTTGAGAAGTTCCTATTACTGTTAATTTCTCCCTTTAGCTTTGTTAATGATTGTTTTATGTATATATTGGAGCTCCTATTTTAGGTACATATATATTAATAATGATTAGAGTTCTGGCTGTGGCACAGTGGGTTAATGATCCAGCTTGTATCTTAAGTAGTACCAGTTTAATCCCTGGCCAGGCACAGGAGGCTAAGGATCCAGTGTTGCTGCAGCTGTGGCGTAGGTCATAGCTGCAGTTCAGGTTCAATCCCTGGCCTGAGAATTTCCTCATGCTGTGGATGTGGCCAAAAAAGAAAAACGTTTTAATAACTATTATGTCTCTTGATGAATTTTCTCCTTTATTATTACAATATAATACTCATCTCTGTCTCTCATTAGCTTTTTTGGCCTAAAGTCTACTTTATCCTGTATGAATATGGCTGTGCCCACTTTATTTGGCTGCCATTTACTTGGAGTATCATCCTCCATCCCTTCACTGTTCTTTTTTTTTTTTGTCTTTTTAGGGCCACACCCACAGCATATGGAGGTTCTCAGACTAGAGGTTGAATCAGAACTGTAGCTGCTGGCCTACACCATACCCACAGCAATGCCAGATCTGAGCTATGGCTGTGACTCACACCACAGCTCATGGCAATGCTGGATCCTTAACCCATTGAGCAAGGCTAGGGATTGAACCTGTGTCATGGATGCTAGTCATATTCATTTCCACTGAGCCATGACCAGAACTCTGGTCCATCCTTTCACTTTGAGCCTTTGTTTCTCTTTAGGACTGAGGTGAGTATCCTGGAGGCAGCATGTAATTGGGTCTTGTTTTTTTTTAAATTAACTTTTAATTAATTAATTAATTTATTTATTTATTTTGGCTACCTGTGGCATGCCAAGGATCAACCCTGAGCTACAGCAGTGACAACATTGAAGTCTTCTTACATGCTAGGCCACCAGGGAACTCCTGGTTCTTGTTCTTTTCAATCTATCCACTCTGGGTCTTTTGATTGGTGAATTTACTTCATTTGTATTTAGATGATTATTAATAAATGAGGACTTGGTATTGTCATTTTTTTCTTGATTTCTGTTTGTTCTATTTATCCATTGTTTATTTTTTCTTCTGTTGCTGTCAACCATTTTGGGTTTCTTATTTCTCTATGATATTTTTCTCTGTGTTTTGTGTCTCTGCTCTAGATTTGTTTTGTGGTTCTCATGAGGTTTGAATAAAGTGTCTCATAGATGAAATAGTTCTTTTTTTTGTTAACGTCTTTCTCATTTGCCCCACATTTTCCCTTTTTATTTTGTGAGTGTATCACCAAATTGAAGTGGCTTAAATTTTTAAGGCTTTTTTCTTTTAACCTTTATACTGTAATAAAGCATTTAAAAACCTATTCTGATATAGTTTCAGTTTTCTGATTCTGTCTATTCAGTACCTTGCTCAAAATTTTGTATATTTTGCCTTTTTTTTTTTTTTTTTTTTTTTTTTTTTTTTTTTTTTGAGAAGAGCTCCTTTCAATATTTCCTATAAGGCAATCTACTGTTGATGAACTTCTTCATCTTTTGCTGGACTGGGAAAGTCTTATTTCTTCTTCTTCATATCTGAAGGATAACTTTGCTAGATAGAGTATTATTGACTGACAGTATTAACCTTTCAGTATAGAGTATGTTATTCTACTCTCTCCTGACTTAGAGAGTTTCTGATGAGAAATCTATTGATAGCTTAAAGGGGCTTCCTTTGTACTTTACTATCCTTTTTTTTCCCCTGGCTGCCTTCAAAAATCATTGTCATTGACTTTTGCTAGTTTTAATATAATGTGTCTTGGAGTTCCTATTGTGGCACAGCGGAAACCAATCTGACTAGCATACATGAGGAGCAGGTTCGAGCCCTAGCCTTGCTCAGTGGGTAAAGGATCTGGCATTACCCTGAGCTGTGGTGTGTTTCAAAGACATGACTTGGATCTGGCATTCCTGTGGTTGTGGTATAGGCTGGCAGCTGCAGCTCCAATTTTACTCCTAGCCTGGGAACCTCCATATGCTGCAGGTGTGGCCCTAAAAAGACAAGTATATATATATATATAAAATGGGTCTTAGAAAAGCTCTTTTTGTGTTGAGGTAGTTAGGTATTCTCTTAGCTTCATGGACTTGTATATCCAGTTCCTTCCCTATATTTGGAAATTTCTTAGCTCTTATTTCTTTTCCTTTTTTTTTTTTTTTGTCTTTTTAGGGTCACAGCCACAGTATATGGAAATTCCTAGGCCAGGGGTTGAAACAGAGCTGTAGCTGCCAGCCTATATCTCAGCCACAGCAACATGGGATCTGAGCGGCATCTGTGACCTAGGCCATAGCTCATGGCAACACCAGATCCTTAACCCACTGAATGAGGCCAGGGATTGAACCAGTGTCCTCATGGATACTAGTCAAGTTTGTTACGGCTAAGCTACATCACGAACTCTCTATTATTTCTTTAAATGAGCTTTTTACTCCCCTCTCCCTTTCTTCTTCTGGAATACCCATTATCCTTATATTGCCTTTTCTAATGAAGTCAGGTAGTTCTCATAGAGTTTATTCATTTTAAAAAAATTTAGTTCTCACTCCTCTTCTACCGAAATCATTTCTAGCTTTCTGTCTTCACGCTTTCTAATTATTTTCCATATGGTCTTCTCTATTTCCAATGCCCCATCTCATTTATTCAGTTCTTCAGCTCCAGAATTTCTATTTGATTCCTTCTTAGAGTCTCAGTCTCTTTGGTAAAGTATTCTGTCTGCCCATTAATTTTATTCCTGGACTGGCTTTGAACTGGTTTTCCAAGTTTCTTAACAACTATTTTTAATTTTAGAGTCTGACTTTATGCTTGTTTTCTGGAGAATTGTCATTTTCTTTTTGTGATACAGTGTTAACTATGTTTCTTCATGGTTCTTGATTACTTGTTCCTCTTCATGCACATTGGAAGTAGTAACATATTTCTTCTTTAGGTAAAGCTATTTTTTCCTCAATTCTAAGGATTCAACACATTTGAAATTAGAGGCTTTTCTTTTGTTTTCCTCTCGATGGCCCTGTGGCACATATTTTTGGTTTCTTTTACCTTAGCTGCCTCTGGTTATGTTTGAGAATGGGCACTTTCCACTCTTTACCACCTCTGCCAGAAGTGTCGCCCAGTGCTTTCATTGTTTCTTCTTGTGCCTCTGGGGTTGCTGGTACCTTGTTATTGCCATTGTTGATGGCATCACCACCTAAGACATTGGGATGGTGGGTTTTTCTGCCATCTCCAGGATGTGCTGAGCTGGAGGTTCTGCCTCTGTAGGCGGAATGGAAGAGTGGGAAGGAGCTGGGCTTGTGAGCGCTTTTACTGTGTTGGTGTTGTCAGGCTCACAGGCTCCACTGCTGAGGTGGGAGGGTGGAGTCCAGATTGTGTGTACCTCTGGAGATACAGGGTCACTGCCCCTATTGCTGCTGTTTCACAGTTCCCTGTGGGTATGATGTCACTGCAGCCAGGAGGTCAGAGCTGTGTGTGCAGCTTCCCCTGATGCTGAGCTCTCTAGAAGTACAGGCTCAGGTGCTATGACTAAGGGTCTGGGATCACAGGCACCATCTTTGCTGTTGTTCCAGTTCCACTTCCTTGATGTATTCCAGTCCATCCACCTTTATATGTATAGATGTGTGAAATTATCCAGCATCTTGGTGTGTTGAGCAGAGAAACCTTTGTTGAGCTAACGGATGTTCCAATGGTTTCAGACTGAAAGGGGAGAAACAGAGTGTCTTCTGCCATCATACTGACACTCCTGCAAAAATTTCCGTTTAAAGGCAAAGCTTTTATACACTAGAATTTTTTTTCACAGTACAAATAAAATACAAATGCTCTCCTTTTACCTTAGTAATTCACTTCTCCTTAAAAGAATTTTTTAACTATCAAAAAGGATTACCAAGAGACAGCGAAGTGTGGATATTTGGAGGTGACTCTTCAAGATCTTTCTCTGGCATTTGACTTTTCTTCCTATGATGCTCTGGCCAAATGGTTTCTAGCATCCCTAGTCAACACTGTAAAAGTTCTCTTTGTGCAGGTGTCCATTATCTAGACACAATTTTTGCTAGTTCTTGCTCATTTACTTACCACAGCCTAGAGTACACATCCATAAAAATATAACAATTTCCGAAATCTTACACTGAAGATTGGAGAGATTTTATTAGCTAGGATCCAAAGAATATTAGACTAAGTTCCTAAAAGACAATGGGAAATGTTTCTAAAGGGCTCTTCTTTAGATATGGAATGTATATTATATTAGAGAAGATTAAGGGCTAGTAAGAAGTGGAAAAGAACATTTATAAACCTGAAATTTAACTTGCATTTATATATGAGAATAGTATCCAGTGCTATATAAATATTTTTATAATCTGGAAAAAAATGATTATTTTTAACAAAATTCACATTTTTAAAATTGACTGAATTAGAGGAATACTTTAAAAGAACAATTCCTTTAAAGGAGATGGGAAATGTGTTTAAAGTGTTGATATACAGAATGCAGGAGTTCATATTGTGGGTCAGTGGAAACGAATCCAACTAGGAACTATGGGGGTTGCAGGTTCTATCCCTGGCCTTGCTCAATGGGTTAAGGATCCGGCATTGCCATGAGCTGTCTAGCTCCGATTAGACCCCTAGCCTGGAACCTCCATATGCTGTAGGTGCGACCCTAAAAAGCAAAAAAAAAAAAAAAAAAAGAAAAAAAATGTTGATATACAGAATGCAATATGAAGTTTGAAGAGTTTTGTACAACTGTTGTTGAGTTATAGCTCAGCTTAAAAGAACAGGAGACTGCCACATTATTCAAACAATTCCAGACCATGGGGGGGAAAAACGAGATTTCCTGTTCATTTCCTGAAGTGTTCCTAATAATTTCAGTTCCAAACTTGATAAGGGTAGGAGTCTAAGCTACAAAAGGCTGTCTTTATTTTTTTTTTTTAAAGCGGTGATAAAGAATCATGTTGCTTAGCTGTTTTCACTGGAATCATTTATTTATAATATATTAATTATGTTTAAAATAAATCGTAGGTATTTTCTACTGCATTGTTTTAGCATATTTTGTTCTTCCTTATATGGCTTTTAATTGTTTTTTTCTTCTTTTTCCACTTATTTATTCTTTTTTATTTTCTTATATAGGCTTTACTTTTCAGAGCAGTTTTAGATGCACATCAAAAATTGGCAGAAAATACAGAGAATTCCCATAAACTCCTTCCTTTTCAACTTAGTTTTTAATATTAATTTTTCCAATCAAATTTCTTACCTTGACTTTTCACTTTGGTCCAATCGGACCCTTATGTTTTCTTCTTAATATTTATTACTCTAACATTTATTCTTTATTAATTTAACTCCTTTTTACTTTTAAAATTTTTTCCTTGGTTATTTCATAACTCACTTTTACATTTTCAGTTTTTTTTAGTTTAATATTTGTTATCTTAAATTATCTTAAGGAATTTGGATCTCATAGAAGTCCACTTTGTTTTTCTGCTTCATTATGACTTGAGTGGATTAAAAGGAGAAGAACCATGAACTTCACTTTATATATATTTTATTTCAAAGCATGATTTTGCTTTGCAAAATTATAGGAGAAATATAATTCAGATATTTTTTTGAGAAATCATGAAGAATTGTGCTACTCTTTGCTTTGGCTGCTAAGGAGGTTAAAATTAACCTTTTATACTACCCTTAGCATCCTTGTGAAACTTTTTGTTCATATCACGGAGTTCTGTCTTTTTGTATTTACTGTAATCTTTCTGTGGCATCAATATATTTATTTATTTTTCAACCTACATGTGATCTTTTTCATTTTAATTTATAGTATAAATTCCCCACCCTGGTTAAATGGTAATGGATAAATAAAAAAATGAGGTGATTATTGCTCCCATACAAATCCATCTTCTCTCACTTTGACTAGTGCCTAACATGTCATTACTTTGTAACTCTCTTTTGACTTCCTTTGAAAAAGCTCTTGTTTCCCAGTCTCTGTATCTCCCCTCTAATCTAAACTGTATGTCACCTACAGATTAATCTTTCAAATCATGTCTACTTAAAGGCCTGTTAAAATTGCATCCAGAAAGGATGAAGTTATTGTCATGACACACAAAGCACTTTATGCTTTGGCCTGTGCCTACCTCTGGAGCCTCATTTTGGACCCTTCTTCTGTGTTACAATCCAGCTATGCTATACTCTTTTTTTTTTTTTTTTGTCTTTTTGCCTTTTCTAGGGCCACTCCCATGGTATATGGAGGTTCCCAGGCTAGGGGTCTAATTGGAGCTGTTGCCACTAGCCTAAGCCATAGCCACGGCAATGCAGGATCCAAGCCGCGTCTGCGACCCACACCACAGCTCATGGCAATGCTGGATCCTTAACCCACCGAGCAAGGCCAGGGATCAAACCCGCAACCTCATGGTTCCTAGTCAGACTCATTAACCACTGCACCACTACAGGAACTCCTATGCTGTACTCTTTATGAGAATTTGACTGCCCCAAACTCTCCACCCACTTCTCTTTTCCAATATGTAGTTACTTCCTTCTGGTGGAAATGTTCTTTTCTTTCTTGATTGTCTTCCAAAAATGAACTTAAATTTTTATCTAACCTTGAGAATTTTCTTTATTTTCCAATCACAGTTTATTGTCTCTTTTATAATGCTTCTTATGGTATTTTATTTGATTGATTATGTTCTGAGAGAGTTAAAGTTTTCTGTAATCATAAGCATGACTGAGGTAACCACCAGGTGGGAAGGGATTAATCTATCCAGTACGGTTCAATTCTTTTTTGTTGTTGAGACAATAAATCAGCATTGCTTAGGGTTTAGGTCCAGGTGACACAGGTTTTTTTGTGTTGTAAGATGACTTAGCTAACCCTTATCATTGTGTGTAAAGTGAACTACTTCTCCTCTTTCCTCCCACTACCATACAGATTGTAATTTCTTATGGTGATGGCTGGTCTGTGTGCTTTGTCCTCCACTCTTATGTCTCTTTTCTCTCTTTTTTTCTTTTTTTAATTTAAATGATTTTTATTTTTTGTATTATAGTTGGTTTACAGTGCTCTGTCAATTATCTGCTATACAGCAAAGTGACCCAGTCACACATATATATATATTTTCTTTTTCTCGCATTATCCTTCATCATGTTCCATCACAAGTGACCAGATATAGTTCCCAATGTTATACAGCAGGATCTCATTGCTTATCCATTCCAAATCCAATAGTTTGCATCTATTAACCCCAAATTGCCAGTCCATCCCACTCCCTCCCTTCCCCCTTGGCAACCACAAGTCTGTTCTCCAAGTCCATGAGTTTCTTTTCTGTGGAAAGGTTTATTTATGCCTTGTATTAGATTCCAGATATAAGTGATATCATATGGTATTTGTCTTTCTCTTTCTGACTTACTTTACTTAGTATGAGAGTCTCTAATTCCATCCATGTTGCTGCAAATGGCATTATCTTGTTTTTTTATGGCTGAGTAGTATTGCATTGTGTATATATACCACATCTTAATCCAATCATCTGTTGATGGACCTTTAGGTTGTTTCCATGTCTCAGCTATTGTGAATAGTCCTGCAATGAACATAGGGGTGAATCTACCATTTTCAGTGGGAATTTTGTTGGGATATATGCCCAGGAGTGGGATTTCTGGGTCATATGGTAGCTCTGTGTGTAGTTTTCTGATGCCAAATGGCTTTTCAGTTCTTTCTACAGCTCATCCCAGATGCAGAAAAACATATCAAGTTCTCTTCTAATATTGTTAGGACATCTAATGAATAGCAAATTCTTAATAAGAAGAGTCTCTCTTATCTTCCTACCCCTATTAATGCTTTGTCTCCAATTACAGAGAAAAGTCCTAACAGTAGAGGCTGGGAGTTGCTCAGAAATGGTCAGTTAAGGATGAAACAAGGAGACGCTACCTCTTCACAATAAGATATGGCAGTGTCATGAACAAAAAACTGCGTTAACCTTCTCAGTTCTTAGTAATCATGGATAATTTGGGTTGATGACAATAATGACGGCAATGATGGTGGTGGCAGCGGTAATAGTGGTGACAGGGATAGCTAACATTCATCGAGTGTTCACCCTGTGCCAAGACCTTAGTACTTGTAATAACTTATCCACCCAGCAACTCTGGGCATCCCATTTCACTGATGAGGAAATGGGTGCAGAGAGCAGCTAAGACATTTTCCCGGGGCCACACAGAGAAAAAGAAAGATGTGGGATTTGAATTCAGGCAGTTTAAATCTAGAGCATGTGCCCTTAATGATGTTCAGAGAAAGTACAAATTTTGAAATTTAGGGAAGAAAAAGAGTTGCTTCCTGAAACAGAATACCATCTCCAAAGTCAGAACAGAAAGAGCAGGACAGAAGCAACCAAGAGCCACAGTCCACTTTTGGAGATTCTAACCTGTCCAGGCTGTCTGGTCTCAAGTTTGTACCACCCCCAACACACACACACACACACACACACACAGTCATGCTGTACCATGACCAACAGAGAAGACTTGATGTTGGAACATGGGCTCAGGGGCTGATGTTGTTGGAAATGAAAAATGACTTCAGTACAGTTTGATCTGTTTTACAGTTGACAAAACAAGCCCAAGAGATGCAACAGTTTTTGAAACATAAAATTTATTCAATAACTTATTAAAGACTAACCACCTACAAGTCCTCCTGACAGTCATTTGGGAGTGAGGGAGACAGTGTTGAGCAAGACTTGATCCTTGCCACCAAGAAGAGTGTGGTCCATAGGAAAGGAGACAGGTTAATCAAATAAATATAAATCATAGAAGGATATACAAAGGACTGTTGTGAAAATAATAACTAATAATAATAATCACCAGTATTAAATGCTCACTCTATGCCAAGTATATTATATATATTATAGTTTTGATTTGTGTAAAAAATATTACTATCATACCCATTTTATAGACACAGAAACAAACTCAGAGAGGTTAAGTTATTTCTATTCATTTGTCGGCAAAAGGCAGAGGTAAGATATTTAACTCAGCCATGTTGATGTCAAGACCAATGGTTTCAACATTATGAGAGGCACAGATTATAGCAGGAAAATAAAGAAGAGATAACACTTAGCTTAAGAGATCAGGGAAGGGAGTTCCCATTGTGGTACAGCAGAAACGAATCCAACTAGTATCCATGAGGATGTGGGTTCGATCCCTGGCTCAGGGATCCAGCATTGCTGTGATCTGTGGTGTAGGTCACAGACACGGCTCAGATCCCACATTGCTGTGGCTATGCTGTAGGCTATCAGCTACAGCTCTGATTCAACCTTAGCCTGGGGACTGGGGACTTGCATATGCCGCATGTGCAGCCCTAAAAAGCAAAAAAAAAAAAAAAAAAAAAAAGATCAGCCAAGGCTGCCTGGAGGAGGGCACATGTGAATATGTGAGCTGGGCTGTTGAGGGTAAATAGGGTTTCAGCCAATAAATGGGATTCAATGTATTTGTTTCTTGTGACTGCAGTGACAAATTACCAAAACCTGGGTGGCTTAAAACAACAGAAATTTTTCTCTCACTCTTGTGGAGGCCAGAGGTCTGAAATCAGTCAGCCAAGCCATATTCCTTCTGGACGCTTGAAGGGAGAACCTACTTCTTGTCTTCTCCAGCTTCCATGGGCTGTCAGCATCCCTGAAATTCAGTCTCTGTTTTCTTCCCTTCTGTTTGTCAAATATCCCTTGGCTTTACTTTTATAAGGGCATTCATTATTGGGTTCAAGGCCCACTAGATAATATAGGATGATCTTATCTCAAAATCATGAATTAGTTGCAACTGAAAAGCCTTCATTAAAATCGGTGAAATTCACAGATTCTGGGATTAGGAAATGGATTTATCTTTTTTTTTTTCTTTTTGAGGTAGAGGGGTCACCATTCAGCTCACTAGACACAAGCCAAGTCAAGGGCAGCAAGAAAGCACAGGATGAGCCTTAGGAGTCAAAAGCAGTCTGATTGGGTTTCTGGAACAGCTTGAAGTCATGTAGTACCAGTCCTTCAACTCTGTGCCTCTCCTTCAATGTGGTGTGAGCTGTTTGGGGTCTTTGGCTTCTCTGCATAAACTTTAGGATTGGTTTGTTAACATCCACAAAACAACTTTACTGGGACTTTTATTGGGATTGCACAGCATCCATAGGTCAAGTTAGAAGACCTGGCATCTGGATGCTATTGACTCTTTTCTGCACGATTCTGCACGAGCTGATTGGTTTTCGGAAGGTGTAGTGGGAACCTATGCTGAAAAGGCTGGGAGAGGCCAGATATTGAGGACCTTCCAGGTGGTGCTGAGGAGGGTATACATTCTTCTGTGAAAGAGGAAGAATTGAAGAAATTTAGTCCAAGGAGTGATGACACCAGCAACTATTTACAATAGCTAAGACATGTAAACAAGCTAAATGTCCACCAATAAAGGAATGAAGATGTGGTACATATGTACAAGGGAGTATTACTCATCCATAAAAAAAGAATGAAATAATGCCATTTGCAGCAACATGGATGGACCTAGAAATGATACTAAATGAAGTTAGACAGTGAGAGAAAAACATCATATGATATCATTATATGTGGAATCTAATAAAAGGATACAAATGAACTTATTTGCAGAACAGAAACAGACTCAGACTTAGGAAGCAAACTTATGGTTACCAAAGGGGACAGGTGGGGGCAGAAGAGGGATGGATGGTTTGGAATTGGCATATGCACACTGTGGTATATGGAATTATTGGCCAGTGGGGACTTGCTGTATAGCACGGAGAACTCTACTCAGTATTCTGTGCTAATCTACATGGGGGAAAAAAATCTAAAAGAGAATGGGTGTGTGTACATGCATAACTAAATTTATCATTCTGCTGTACAGTTAACTTGTACAGCAGAAATTATCACATCGTAAATCAACTTTACTTCAATAAAACCTTAAGTGAAAAAAAAATTACTCCAGCAGCATGAGGTGGGATATCCAGGAGAGACAGAGGGAGGGGGACCATTTGGGAGCATTGGGATGGTCCAGTCCCAATGAAATAAAGCAGTGGCCATGGGAACTAAAGGAAGGCAGAGATGGGCATCGCAGAGGCAGTCATTCTGGTACCATACCTCCAGCTTCCTTCATCAGCCATCCTCTGAGAAAGGAGAGGCAGAGAGGTCCAAATTCACTTCCAAATGCCATTGCATTTATCCTTTCTGAGTAGAACTCTGTCACGAGACATGTTTCTACAATATTTTCCTAGCTTCTTTGCTTCTATTTTCTATGCTGAAAACTCCACCTTGTCCTGCCTTACTTTACTCCATATTTCTGCTTGAAAAATAGTCTCAGTGCTGGTAAATGACTTAAGCTTAAGAACAAAGACCTAAAGGCATAAGTTATTCATATGGTCAACTGAATGAGGACATAATGTGTTGGTCTAGGTTTGAACAGCATGATATGTCCTCTTAAGAATAAGAGAAAGAGGAACGTCATGGCCCAAGTGGTTTATGAGCAGTCGTTAGAATATGCATCAGCAAGGAGAACCAAGGTGCAAACCTAGGCACGCCGGGTTGCCACAGAATTCTAAAGGAGCACCGAGCTGACATTATCTTCCTCAACTGGGTCTTTCACCATGTGTGATGCCTCAGAAAAATCCCATTACTTCTGTCCACCAGTGCCCTGCTTGCCTAGTCTATGTTCAGTCTTCTTGGCACCTTTTCATTTACTAGGAATGTTAAATTAATTCTTATTAAGATATCCATGGCTAATCCACATATATCTCTATATACATATACACAAATCCATATATATATATATACAAATTTGTATATATTTTTCACATATATGCATTCAAGCACACACATACGTACACATGCACACACACAACTTTTTTTTTTTTTTTTTATGGCGGCACCCATAGCATATGGAAGTTCCCAGGCCAAGGAGTATATCCGAGCCACAGCTGCCATCTACGCTGGAGCTGCAGCAACTCCAGATCCTTTAACCTACTGCACCAGGTTGGGGATTGAACCTGTACCTCTGCAAGGATCTGAGCCACTGCAGTTTGGTTCTTAATCCATGGGAACTCTGCACACACACATTTTTTTATGAAAGAATTGGGTTTTTTTGCCTTAAATCTAAAGTATGACTATAACAGCAGCAACTCCATGTGTGTAGAACACTCTATTTGAATGGCTTTTGAAAATATGCTTAATATTAGACTGTATACATCTAAGGACACTCCAGTTAGATCTCCAACAATCCAACTGAGGATAAGTTATTAACAGAGACATATGTCAGAGACCTATTTTCCACAAAATAGTCCTTTTAAACTTTTCAAAAGGTCAAGTAAGATACTTGAATTCTGGTTTATGTCCAGCTTCTGAGTAATGTAAAAATCCTTTGCCTTAGCATCGTTGCCTTTTCCGTTCCTCTTTGTTCCAGAAAGCTGTTTGCCCATCATTCTGCATTCCACCTCTCCGCCGTTTTCCCTGCCTGGGCACGCTGATTTCATGGGCTGAACCAAATGGTTTTCTGGCTCTACAGCTTGTGGGGTTTGGCTAAGGGGAGCTTGGCAGGAGAGCAGAGGAGGGAAGGAGTCACTGTAAGCAGATCCCTTCCTCTACCTAGACAGAGTAACAGCCTGGGAAGTACTCTCCGTCTCTGAGATTTGGTAACTGCTGCTACCTTCCTTCCAGGGCTTTCCAGCTCCAGGTACTGTGTTACTGTGCTATGGTTTCCCTATACCCAGCCCCAGCCCCAGCCTTTGAAATAATCCCTTTATGAAATTCTCTTCAATCAGTGCCATTTTTCATTGCTGAGGCCCTGACAGTCATAGCAGTCATGACCTGCCTGCTCATTGGCTCACACCCCTCTAAGAGAAACAATTCTTTCTAACCCTGCCCCCACCCCCACAAACCAAGCACCCTTTTCCACCCACCCCAGCCACAGCTGACTAGACCAAGTGTGGTCACCCAAGAGAACATCCCATTGCAGGCTGGCTGGTTACCTATGACGTGCAGGGCCTCATTCCAACAGATGAGCTCAGCTAAGCAGACTCTTAGGAACTGAGAGTCAGAGATGACAGGGCAGCAAGCTGTGGTAAGCAACCAACTGGAATTATGAGACAAACCTGGAGAAGTATTTAGAGCCATGTGCAAATACATGGCAGGAGGTAGCTATGAGGAGAAAGGAGTTTGGGGTTAGTAGATGCAAACTATTACATTTAGAATGGATAAGCAATGAGGTCCTACTGTATAGCACAGGGAACTATATCAAATCTTTTGGGATAGACCATGATGGAAGATAATATAAGAAAGAGAATGTATAAATATGTATGACTGGGTCACTTTGCTGTACAGCAGAAAGTGGCACAACCTTGTAAATCAATTATACTTTAATAGAAAAATAATTTAAAAAAAAGAAAAGTAATTAGCAAGTGCACAGAGAAGCATGGATTAGCTGAGGGCGGAAAGGGACTGCTCCCTGATGCTGCCTCAGTTCCTTTCCTCTTGTGACAGTTTCACCTTCATGAAGCCCAGCCAGAAACTGTTCTTGAACTTGAACTCCCATGAAACCACTATATCAGTACAGACATCTGTTTCTTTGAGCCAGCCTGATTGCCTAGCATGTGTCAGGTACTCTACTAGGCACTGAAAATGGTGAACAAATCAGACAATGTCCCTGCCCTTAGGAGGTGTACACCTTGTGGGTTGTTGGTGACAAAATGGTGTGGGACAAGGTCATCGGTTCTAAAATGTAAAACCTGAATCTAATCCCTAGGAAACATTAGAAACAAATTGAAAGACTTTTTTTTCTTGTCTTTTAGGGTCATACCCATGGGATATGAAAGTTCCCAGGCTAGGGGTTGAATCAGAGCTGTAGCTGCCAGCTACAGCAATGCTGGATCTGAGTTGTGTCTGCAACCTATATCGCAGCTCACAGCAACACCAGATCCTTAACCCATTGAGCTGGGCTGGGGAATAGAACACGTGTCTTCATGGATACTAGTCGGGTTCATTTTCCTGAGCCACAACAGGAACTCCTTGAAAGACATTCTTTATAACAAATTCCCTGTGTTCCTCAAATTGTCAAAATCATCAAAACCAAGGAAAGATCGGAGTTCCCATTGTGGCACAGTGGTTAACGAATCTGACTAGGAACCGTGAGGTTGCAGGTTCGATCCCTGGCTTTGCTCAGTGGGTTAAGGATCTGGTGTTGCCGTGAGCTGTGGTGTAAGTCACAGATGCAGCTCAGATCCCACGTTGCTGTGGCTCCGGCGTAGGCTGGCGGCTATAGCTCTGATTAGACCCCTAGCCTGGGAACCTCCATATGCCACAGGAGTGGCCCTAGAAAAGGCAAAAAGACAAAAAACAAAAACAAAAACAAAAACAAAAAACCCAAAGGAAAGATGGAATAATCATTTCAGGTTAAATGAGATTAAGAGACTAAGACAAGAATATGTAACCTCATGCACATTAGAATGGCCATTATCAAAAAAGACGAGAAATAGCAGGTGTTTTGAGGATGTGGAAAAAAGAGAACCCTGTGCACAGTTGATGGAAATGTAAATTGGTACAGTCACTGTGGAAAACAGTATGGAAGTTCCTCAAAAATTTTAAGAATAAAACTACTATATGATCCAGCTATCCCATTTCTGAGTATTTATTCAAAGAAAACAAAAAAAAATAATTCAAAAAAGATAATATGGAGTTTCCCTTGTGGCACAGTGGAAAGGAATACAACTAGTATCCATGGGGATGCGGGTCAATCCCTGGCCTTGCTCAGTGGGTTAAAGATCCGGCATTGTCATGAGCTGTGGTGTATGTCTCCTTTCAATATTCAGAGTGGAATGGAGTTTAGAGACTGCCCTCCAGCCTGTCCAATTTTTCAGAATTACTCTTCTTAATAAGGTAGTCTTTATGGTTTCCCAAAGGACCATGCCACCTGCCTTGAGAGATCTACAGGGCTCAAATGAGAGATGAGTGCACTCTCTGCACCCACACATGTAGGGTCTGAGGCTTCATTGTATCCAGCAATTATTCTTCATAATTTTTGGTGTGGAATTAGAGCCATTATCCATTTTATTAAATAAAGGCTTTTCTTCTGTTTTCTAAAAAGTTTTTCAGTTTTCTCCTGACTTCAAAGAGGAGAACAGAGTAGAAATGCCTTTAAATTACCTCCTTAACTGTGAGCTCCCCTTAAATCTTACTTCCACTTCTACTGTATTACTGAATCACTTCTCTGGTAAAGCTATAATGATTTCCTAATTGGCAAATCCAAACTGTCTTCTCTGCTGACAGCCTCTACATTGAAAGCCCTTGTTCCTATCAGTTCTTTTGTAGTGCAAATCTCAGTTTAATCTTTTTTCCGCATTCTCCTTTTGCCTCTTCTTTTCTAGTCTCATTCTACAGTCTTTTACAGTTTTTCCCTCTGTTACTAATAAAAATGCATGCCTTCATTTTTGTACCTGTAGCACTTTCTGTATTGCTGTTAATAGCTCTTAACATAGGTTGAGTTCTTAATGTATCTGTATGCCCAATCACCTTCCTTTCTAGAGTATATGTTACTTGACCACGAGGTTTTATCTTTCTTTGCTTCTTTTTACATATTGGGTAATCAAATGTTTCCTAAATTCAAATTATTAAATCATTTTATTAATTAGATTGGCTTTGCATTGTTTTTATTCACTATGATCTATTACTGACCAGTTAAATTGATAAAATTAAATATATTAAAATATCATTAATTATAATCAAGAGCAAAAGGAAAAAGCATTATGGAAATAGAATATGAACTTAAAACATTAAAACCACCATAAGGTACCACATTACACAGGCCAGAATTGTCATCATCAAAAAGGCTACAAATAATAAATGCTGGAGAGGGTGTGGAGAAAAGGGAACCCTATTACACTGTTGGTGGGAATGTAAATTGGTGCAACCACTGTGGAAAACAGTGTGGAGATTTCACAGAAAACTAAAAATATAATTATCATTTGATCCAGCAACCCCACTCCTGGGCATCTATCCAGAGAAAACCATGACTCAAAGAGACACATGTACTCCAATGTTCTTTGCTGCACTCTATACAATAGCCAAGACATGGAAACAACCTAAGTGTCCATCAACAGAAGAGTGGATAAAAAAGATACTGTAAATATACACAATGGAATATTACTCAGCCATTAAAAGAAAAGAAATAACAGCATTTGCAGCAACATGGATGGACCTAGGAATTATCATGCTAAGTAAAATCAGTCAGACAATGAGACACCAACATCATATGCTGTCACTTCCATGTGAAATCTAAAAAGGACACAATGAACTTCTTTGCAGACAGATACTCATAGACTGAAAAATTTAGGTTTTCCATATGAGACAGGTTGGGGGGTGGGGAGATGTGCTGGGCGTTTAGGATGGTAATGCTATAAAATTGGGTTGTGATGATTATTGTACAACCATAAATGTAATAAAATTCATTGAGTAATTTTAAAAAAGAAACTAAAGACAAAACAAAATCTGAACCGTAAGTCTGGGAATCAGTTTACCGTGTAGACACAGGATTATCAGAAATGAATACAGGTCTAAAGATAAGTAGGTACAAATCAAATTGACAAAGGTAAAAGCTATGTTTATCTTTAAAATATTAATTTTAAGGTTTTATAAGTATCTACTTTTGGTCTTCAAATAGAAAAGGTGAAATAATACCATGTTTTTGGTCAGTGTTCTCTGTAAAAACAATTTTAGTCTATATATTATTGTCATAAAAATTTATAAGTAAAACATGGTAGAAGTGTGCAATTTTAATTAAAATAAAGGAAAAACCCACCAATAAAACAAACATATTCTTTTTTTTAAATAAAATTTAATTTTTTAAAATTATTTCCCAAATACAAATTTTTTTTTCTACTGTACAGCATGGTGACCCAGTGACACATACAGGTACACATTCTATTTGCACACATTGTCATGTTCCATCATAAGTGACTAGACATAGTTCCCAGTGCTACACAGCAGGATCTCATTGCTTATCCATTCCAAATCCAATAGTTTGTATCTATTAACCCCAAGCTCCCAATCCACCACACTCCCTCCCCTTCCCCTATGGCAACCACTAATCTGTTCTCCAAGTCCATGATTTTCTTTCCTGTGGAAAGGTTCATTTGTGCCATATATTAGATTCCAGATATAAGTGATATCATGTGGTATTTGTCTTTCTCTTTCTGACTTACTTCACTTAGTATGAAAGTCTCTGGTTCCATCCATGTTGCTGCTAATGGCATTATTTCATTCTTTTTTAAGGCTGAGTAGTATTCCATTGTGTATATATACCACATCTTCCTAATCCAGTCATCTGTAGATTGACATGCCTCATGACAATTTATTTTTGTGCATGGTGTGAGGGTGTGTTCTTGTTTCATTGATTTGCATGCAGCTGTCCAGGTTTCCCAGCAATACTTGCTGAAAAGACTTTTTCCCATTTTATGTTCTTGCCTCCTTTGTCAAAGATTAATTGACCATAGTTGTCTGGGTTTATTTCTGGGTTCTTTATTCTGTTCCGTTGGCCTGTCTGTTTTGGTACCAGTACCACACTGTCTTGATGACTGGCTTTGTAATATTGCCTGAAGTCTGGGAGAGTTCTGCCTTCTGCTTGGTTTTTGTCAAAAGACATGTTTCTACAATATTTTCTTAGCCTCTTTGCTTCTATTTTCTATGTGGAAAACTTCCATCTTGTCCTGCTTTACTTTACCCAATATTCCTGCTTGAAAAACAGTCAAGGTGCGCACCTTGACTGTTTTTCAAGCAGGAATATTGGGTAAAGTAAAGTAAAGCACCTTGACTGACTTAAGCTTAGGAACAAAGACCTAAAGGCATAAGTTATTCATATGGTCAGCTGAATGTGGACATAGTGTGTTGGTCTAGGCATGCCAGACCTGTGCAGATTGGCACACCATTTGCACAGCATGATGTGTCCTGTTAAAATAAAGTTATTTTATGTGTCCTGTTAAAATAAGAGAATGAGGAACCTCATGGCCCCAAGAGGTTCATGAGCAATCAGTAGCAGAATATGCATCAGCAAGGAGAACCGAGGTGCAAACCTAGGCATACTGGATTGCCGGGTTGCTGCAGATAGGCTAGGTTTGCAGAAGCACAATGGTGATTCTCTAGATGCTATGCATAGACAGCTAATGCCAACCTTCCTCAAACTCTAGTGATTGTTAAATGCCTAAAGGTCAGAATAAAAGCTTAACCATCTACCAGCTATATGACTTTTAAAATAATAAAATAACTTTTTAAATAATAAAAAGAACTATATCCTGCACCTGCAATCCCCTCCTCACTTGACATAATCCTAAAGAGCACAATAAAAGCAGTGTGGTTTCTTGAGGTGCAGCTCTTGCTTGGTCCCTGAGACCTTGAGTCCCCCAGTTTCCACCTTTAATTAAGATAAATGTTTCTGTGTCTTGTTTTATGTTAACTTTTTTCTTATGTTCCACAGCACCTATTCTTAAGCCCTCACCTGCAGAGCTGGTCTCAGCAGTTTTTGTTCCTCAGAATTGCTTTGGCAATTCTGGGTCTTTTGTGGTTCCATATAAAATTTTGGATTGTTTGTTCTAGTTCTGTGGAAAATGTCATGGGTAATTGGATAGGGATTGCATTGAATCTGTAGATTGCTTTGGGTAGTATGGCCATTTTTACAATATTAATTTTTCCAACCCAGGAGAATGGACTATCTTTCCATTTCTTTACATCTTCTTTAATTTCCTTGATTAATGTTTTACAGTTCTCAATATATAAGTCCTTTACCTTCTTGGTCAGGTGTATTCCCAGATATTTGATTTTTTGGGGTGCAATTTTAAAAGGTATTGTATTTTTGTATTCCTTTTCTACTATTTCATTGTTAGTATACAGAAATGCAACTGGTTTCTGAATGTTAATCTTATATCCTGCTACTTTGCTGAATTTGTTGATCAGTTTGAGTCGTTTGGGGGTTGAGTCCTTAAGGTTTTCTAGATATAGTATCATGTCATCTGCAGAGAGTGACAGTTTCACCTCTTCTCTTCCTATTTGGATGCCTTTTATTTCTTTTGTTTGTCTAATTGCTGTGGCTAGGACTTCCAATACTCTGTTGAATAACACCGTGAGAGTGGGCATCCCTGTCTTGTTCCAGACTTTAGTGGGAAGGTTTTCAGTTTTTCTCCATTGAGTATTATATTTGCTGTGGATTTGTCATGAATGGCTTTAATTATGTTAAGGAATGTTCCCTCTGTACCCACTTTGTTAAGAGTTTTGATCATGAATGAATGTTGGACTTTGTCAAATGCCTTTTCTGCATCTCTTGAGATGATCATGTATTTTTTGACTTTTCTTTTGTGAATGTGGTGTATGACGTTGATTGATTTGCATATGTTGAACCATCCTTGTGAACCTGGGATGAATCCCACCTGATTGTGGTGTATGATCTTTTTGGTACGTTGTTGAATTCGGTTAGGTAAATTTTGTTGAGAATTTTTGTGTCTGTATTCACCAAAGCTTTTGGCCTATAGTTTTCTTTTTTGGTGGTATCTTTGTCTGGTTTTGGAATTAAGGTGATGGTGGCATCATAGAATGTCTTTGGGAGTGTTCCTTCTTCTTCAACCTTTTGAAAAAGTTTAAGGAGGATGGGTATAAGTTCCTCTTTGTTTGGTAGAATTTGCCTGTGAAGCCATCTGGTCCTGGACTTTTATTAGTAGGGAGTGTTTTTATGACCTCTTCAATTTCATTTCTAGTGATCGGTCTGTTCAGCTGATCTATTTCTTCTTTATTCAGTTTTGGCAGGGTGTAAGTCTCTAGAAAGTTATCCATTTCTTCTACGTTGTCAAATTTGCTGGCATACAATTGTTCATAGTATTCTCATATGATTTTTTGTACTTCTGTAGTATCCATTGTGATTTCTCCTTTTTCATTTCTGATTTTGGTTTTTTTTGGGTTTTTTGTTTCCTCTTGTTGGTGAGTCTAGCCAGAGGTTTGTCAATTTTGTTTACCTTTTCAAAGAACCAGCTCTTGGTTTTAGTGATTTTTCTATTGTTTTTTGAATCTCTAGTTTATTAATTTCCTCTTAGATCTTCATGATTTCCTTCTGCCGACTTTAGGTTTTGTTTGTCCTTCTTTTTCTAATTCATTTAGGTGTTGGGTTGTTGTCGATTTGAGATTTTTCTTCTTTTTTGAGGAAGGCCTGTATTGCTATGAACTTCCCTCTGAGCACTGCTTTTGTGTCGTCCCATAGATTTGGAGTGGTTGTGTCTTCATTATCATTTGTCTTCAGGTATTTTTTAATTTCCTTCTTGATTTCCTCATTGACCCATTGATATTTTTAGTAGTGTGTTGTTTAGTCTACATGTAGTAGGTTTTTTTCTCATTTCTTTCCCTGTGGCTGATTTCTAGTTTCATGCCATTGCGGTCAGAGAAGATACTTGAAAAAATTTCAATACTCTTAAATTTGTTGAGGTTAGCTTTGTGCCCCAATATGTGATCAATTCTTGAGAATGGTCCATGTGCACTTGAGAAAAATGTGTATTCTGACTTTTTTGGATGTAATGTCCTGAAAATGTCGATTAGGTCTAACTTTTCTATTGTTTCCTTTAGGATCTCTGTTGCTTTATTGATTTTCTGTCTAGAGGATCTGTCCATTGATTTAAAGGTGGTGTTAAAGTCTCCTACTATGATTGTATTCCCATCAATTTCTCCTTTTATGTCTGTTAGTATTTGTTGGAGGTATCTAGGTGCTCCTATATTAGGGGCATAGATGATGCTTATAATATTCTCTTCTTGAATGGATCCTTTAACCATTGAATAGTGTCCTTCTTTGTCTGTCTTTATGGCCTCCGTTTTAAAGTCTATTTTGTCTGATATGAGTATTGCAACTCCTGCTTTCCTGTCTTGTCCATTGGCGTGAAATATCTTTTCCCATCCCCTCACTTTCAATCTGTATATGTATCCTTTGCCCTAAGGTGAGTTTCTTGTAGACAACAGATACAAGGTCTTTGCTTTTTTATCCAATCTGCCACTCTGTGTCTTTTGATTGGAGCGTTCAGTCCATTGACATTTAAGGTGACTATTGATAGATATTTATTCATTGCCATTGTAAGCCTTGTTTTCCAGTCGACTCTATGTTTCTCCCTTCTTCTTTTCTTTTTTTGGTTGGATGGTCTCCCTTTATTTTGTACTTGAGTACTTTTCTTTTTTTGTGAATGTAATGTTCAGTTTTGATTTGTAGTTGCCCTGTTTTTTTAAGTATGTTAACCCCTTCCTATATCTGCTTACTTTAACCTGATAATCATATAGGCTCAAACACATCATTAAATGAAAAAAGGAATCTATTTTTTCTTATTTCCCTTACCCACGTTGTATGATTTTGATGTCTTCCTTTTTTTTTTTTTTTTTTAATTAACATCTTCATGTTTCAATCCGTATGCTGGCTTATTTGAGTGATTGCTTTCCAATTGTCGTTTCCTCCATCCTAGCTCTTCATTTTTTTTTTTTTTAAATTTAAAGAAGCCTTTTCAATATTTCTTTTAGAATGGGTTTTGTAGTGCTGTACTCTTTCAGCTTTTGTTTGTTGGAGAAATTTTTTATTTCCCCTTCTATTTTAAATGATATTCTTGCTGGATAGAATATTCTAGGTTGCATATTTTTTCCTTTTAGCACTTTAAATATCTCTTGCCACCCCTTTCTGGCCTGTAGTGTTTCTGTGGAGAAATCAGCTGATATTCTTATGGGGGTTCCCTTATAATTAACACTTTGCCTTTCTCTTGCTGCCTTTAGAATCCTCTCTTTATCTTTAACTTTTACCATTTTTATTATAATATGTCTTGGTGTGGGCCTGTTTGGGTTCAGCTTGTGTGGGGCCCTCTGTGCTTCCTGTATCTTGATATCAGTATTCTTTAGATTTGGAAAGTTTTCAGCCATAATTTCTTCAAATATATTTTCAATCCCCTTTTCTTTTTCTTCTCCTTCTGGGATTCCTATTATGTGTAGATTGCCCTACTTCACATTATCCCATAGGTCTCTCCTATTGCTTTCATGTTTTTTCATTTGGTTTTGTGTCTGCTCTCCTGTTTGGGTGATTTCCATTATTCTATCTTTCATGTCACTAATTCGTTCCTCTGCATTATTCATTCAGGTCTTTATTGCCCTTTAGCTCACTTTGTATCTCTGCAAATGAATTTTCCAGTTTATCTTGGCTCCTCCTTATGTTTTCTAGCTCCTTTCTGAGGGAATCTGAATTACTGTTCATATCCTCTCTTAATTCCTCAGTATTTTCACTATCTCCCTTTTTAACTCAGAGTCTATCAGAGTGCAGAGGTCTGTTTCATTGTTGATTGCTTTGACTGGGAAAGGTTTCTGAGCTTCTCATTGTGCTTGTGTTTTTCTTTTTCTGTGAATTTGGGGAAGCCAAAGTGTAGTTTGGCACAGTCCAGGGACAGTTCTGTGAGGGTGGGGCGTGGGCACTGGGAGCGCCTGAGGATGCCAGAGGGGCTGGATCCACGTGGGCGGGGTGCAGCCAGGGAGGAGCACTCAGCTCTCTGAGATCCAGTTGGCAAGTGTGCACACTGGGGCCCAAGGTGTTTTCTATGGTGGCCTGCCCCTCATTCTCTCCCCTTCCCAACATGGTGCCTTGCCTCTCCTGTGGGTCCGGATCTTCTCCCAGGTTCTCTCAACCATGGCTTTCCACTACCCAGCCCTTAGCGTACCATTACCCCCTCCCCCCCATGAGCACTGCTCCCTAGTCTCTTAGGCTGTCTCCACACCACCAACCCCAGCCCGCTCCTGGGGACTGACCTCTGTAGCCTAAGTCTCAGCACCCAGCCCCCACCAAGCATCTGTTTGTGGTGTCTGTGCCAGTGGTTTAGATGGTCTGTGCATCTCTCACTCTGCTTTTTAGATCTCAGACCTACTGCTGAGCTTTTCTCAGCTTCTTGAAGTTCCCTCCAACTCGGCTGATCTTTCCATTGGTTAGGCGGCTTCCCAGGGTGTGGGTTCCCTTTCTCCTTCACAGTTCTCTCACAGGAGTGTTGAACCCCTCCTGATTCCTCTTCTCTCTCTCTCTTTTTTTCTTTTGGTCTATGCAGTTTTGTCAAGAGTTTCTTGCCCTTTTTGGAGGTTTAAGTTCTGCCAGCATTCAGCTGATGTTCTGTGCAAATCATTTTACATGTAGATGTGTTTTTTTTTTTGATGTGTTTGTGGGAGAGGCTGAGCAAGTCCTCTTACTCTTCCTCCATATTGCCTCTCCTCCATATTCTTTGAGAAGCCATCACTTTAATAAAAATACCCACCAGGTATTAAATTAACCATAGAGGCACTACAAAGAAAAATAATCCTTATCAGATCTTCTTTCTTCATTATCATAACCTCCCTACCAACTCTTTCAAAAATGAAATTGCCTTTATTATGATCAATCATAAGGATAGTTGGGGGAATATATACTCACATATCCAGAGTTAGAATCAATCATTTCCATTGTTTACACTTTCAGCTAAAGAAATTTTATGAATAGCTTATATTTTGCAACTCTGACACTTAGCCTAGGAGTTCACCCAAAGTCTTTGCTTATTAAAAGATTCCCTCTCATGACTTATGATCTATGCCTACAATTTTTATTATTATTACTCTGTGTGCTCTACATCTTAATTACAGTATAGTTACACAATAGCAGGAACACTGTGTTTGTGAAACTTGGGCCTGTTGCCATGGTTTACTGAATAGTGTGTAATACCTTCTTAATAAGCCAAACAGCATAAAAGCACATGTATATTTGCTCATTGAATTACATAGGAGAATTAGCTGAGTTTAGATAGCCCTAATTTATACACGGTCCTTGAAATACATGGTTTTTACCTGGTAATCCATGTGATTAATTAATCAAATTTATTGATTAATGTAATAAAAGCCCATAGTGGTCTAAAATCTTCCAGGAATAGTAGTTATTTCATATTTACATTTGATCTATTAAATCTCCGGGAGCATGAAACTGGGAAGAGGTAATGATGATTCTGCTTTGGAAAGTCAGAATATTCCAGACAAGTGTCTACACCCACCTGAGTCTACTTCTTTCTTCCATGCCTAGATGCAGTTTTTCATCTTCTTAGCAGGGTACTCTGGGAACTAATTTTAAAAGGGGTGGAATGTTTTTACCAACCTAGGCTGAGCATCTTAGACAAAACTGATATAGATAAGTGAATATAAAATGCTGCCCAGAACTTCTTGCTAGTAAAGAACCTGGCCAAGAACAGAATTATTGATCAAAGGAACCACAAAAGGGCACTGGACTAGGAATATATCAAACACTAACAATTTACTTTAATGATTGTTTCCTGAGACGTTCTGAAATGTTTTCAAAGTTCATAGAATTTGTTTAGTAACTAAACTTAGTAACTAATTTTCTACTAAGAGAAAACTCCATGCTCTTTTTAAGAACATTCCACTTGCCCCATTGTTTCTCATATCTAACTCTATTTGCCAATATCTATAATATAGATTTTAGAAAACGTATTTTGCCTCATAAATTTATGAATGATTCAATTTTCTACCATGACATTGCAGTGTATATTTTCCTTTCCTTTCCAGGTTTGTTTTTCAGTAAAGAAATAAGATACAGCTTTGACTTTGTATTTCATGATACCTTCGTCAAAATGGTTTGACCTCTTGGGTGACAGATCATGCACTAGGTTAAGAGTAATAGTGATGAAAATGATACAGTTTTGAAAATATAAATATATGGATTCAGTGGATACATTTGTGCTCAAATGAAAAGATGTGAGTTCCTTCATCATCAGCAGGTCAGTTGCTTGCTGCACAAAGTAGGTCAGCTATAGGGGCAAGGTCTGCTTCCCACACAGGCAGGAGTGCCATGCTAATGTGAGTTCAAGAACAGAGTAATGGCTCCTGATTTTCTAGCCACATCCTCCTCCATCTATCTAACATAGTCTGCATTCTCAGCTTCTTGTGTCTTTGAAACTTTGGTGAGAAATTAAATATAGGATGGGACAAATTATTCAATTTCAATTTAGATTGAAATTAAATTTAATTTTATATGTGTATATAGGTCCCTAAAAAGTATGAGTTCAGTTTGAAAAAGGCTTGAGAAATAACTAGCATGTATTTAATCCTAACTATGTGTTGAGTATTGTACTAGTGTTTCATCTGTATTATCTTGTTTAATCATTTTGAGGAAAAAAAAAAGAGTGATAAATACTATTTCACTTTACAGAGGAGGAAACTGAAGTAAGATGTAATAAATCCTGCTAACCAAGAAGTGACAAGTTAGGAAAAGATCAATATCAAGAATATTTAAGGAAGTTCTCAGAAAAAAATGAAAAAAAATTGAAAAAAGAGGCAAAGGATTAAAATATGACATTCACAAAGGGAATATCTGAATAGCTAATACATTCTGAAGAGATGCACAAATATTTTAGGAATCAGAGAAGTGCATGTTAAAGGAATGCTAAGCTACTTTTGTATATCAATCATAGTGACAGAAATTAAAAATTCAGATAATACCTAGAGTTGGAGGAATAAGGAAAAGAGGGATGTCCTATGCTCTTAGGTCTAATAAAGCCATTATAGAAACCTTATTTTTGCAATTTATTGAAATAGGCCTTGTCTTGGCAGGTTAAAGATCAGACATCCAGGCATCTTCTGAGATAAAAGTACAGCTCTTCCTGTTCAGCTGGAAATAAGCTCTAGCTCCTGTAGAAACATTTACAAAAAAAAAATGTATAATAGCTTAGCATGCTTTGTTTAGCAAGGATTTAGAAATTCTGTCAAGGAATGGAAATTATAGACAAAATGTGTGATATGCATAAGATGGAATCCTATGTAACAGTAGAAGTGCAAGATTTATCTATATCAACAAAGATAGATATCAAAAGTGAAATGTTCAGTAAAAACCAAAATTATGACATTTTCTTGAGATGTATTACACAATGAGCTGTATTGCATAATGCAGTTTATGAGAATACAACACATAGACACAAACTATATATTATTGAAAATCTACTTGGATGTGAATAAGTTATGGATGGTGATTTGGAAAGGATGCCAATTATGAATAAAAGAATAGGTGTTTATAGGGGTAATGAACTTGGATTAGGAATCACCAAAGGAAATAAAATTGTGTATGTGAGAGAGAAAGAAAAAGGAAATACTCCTGCAATAGAAACCCCCAAATCCACACTAATAGATACTATAATAAAAGAGAAAAATAAAAGAGTCCTAACTGGAATCAAAAAGTAAATAAAAATACAAATATTTCTGTCAATAAATAGAAAAACAACAACAACAAAATAAAAGAAGTGAGTTGGGCTGAAGTTATCCCTGCAGGGCTTTGGATCTAGATGAGAACAAGAAAGGCTACAAGTTGGACTCCTGTAGAAAACAAAAGTACCCATTACAAGTTGGGCTACTAAACTATGACTGCTGCTTTAGAAAAAAAGAGAAGGGTGAGCGGGCGGACATGATTTGGTAAGGTAATTCAAGTGGAGGAGGCAGAAAGTATAAATAATCACATGAAATTCTCAAAGTAAGTCTGTATACTGTATTTAGTATAGCACTAAGCAAGACATAATGATTAAATACTTGTAATAAATGTACTCTGCATAAAATTATAGTAGGAATATGTATTTTTCAATTATTTAATAAGTAAAACGCATGAAAATTGAAACAAGAAGATATGAATATAAAAGAAGTATCAGTTAAAATCTTTGTAGTAAAAAGGTAGAAACACACAAAAAAATCCATAGATATAGTAACTCCAGGTTCAACACAATTAAGTAGAGAATTAATATATAATAGGACTTTATTGCTCCCTAATGTAAGATGACAAAACAATATACCTACTATATTCTACAATTTCACTTCCAGTATCCCCAATCTTTCCTTCTAAATACATAATTCTATTCCTGTGCCCATAGATCCAATTCCACATGCAACTGAACCACAGGTACCCTGTTTCCAAAGAGAGATAATCACAAATCCACCCAAGTTGAAGTTTCCGTCTAAAAACAGGAACCTTAGGATATGTGCATTCTTCTTGCACTTTGTATCGTTTCTCATTATTCTGGCAATTATGGCTAATAATAGAAATTAATCCAGAAACCCATTCTTACTCTGAAGTAGTTGAGTAAAACCATGATAATGACAATACAAATGCCAGTGAAATGAGAGCAATATGCCCTTGGTATAAAACATGCACATATAGTGCAAGACAAGAATAACAAAACTCATTTTTCTTGCTTGATGGAACTCTCTTGCCCATCATCTTCCATAATGATAATGATTCTCTTCCATTTGTTTTTTGGTTTTATGTATAGTCTGAAGTATCTCCTGTTATGGGTATAGAATAATTTGGTTTTGAATAATTGCATATCAACAAATATGCTTCTTTTTCTGGTAGGTGAATGATACTGAGCTGTCTAATTGATTTTCTTTTGTAAAAAACAAACAAACAAGCAAAAAAAACCCAAGAAAACCTTATTCCTTTTATACGGAACCTTGTTAGATTTTTTTTTTTTTCTACTTTTAGAATTCAGCAATTTGGCCAAAACATTTCTATGTGTGTGTGTTCATGTCCACATACGTGCATGTGTACATGGCATGGGGAAATTCTTCTTCATCATTTCTTGAGTTATTTCTCTCCCCAACCACTCATGTTTCCTTTTTCTTTAATTCCTATATTTCCTGGATATGTCTTACAAGTTCTTCGTCAGTCTCTTCGCATTTCTACGTTTCAAAACTTCAGGATACTTATTTATTTATTTATTTATTTATTTATTTATTTATTTATTTTGCTGTCCACTGCAGCTTTATTAAATCTGGAGACAATGTCTAAATGTCCAGGAGCAGGAAAGGGGAAGACTATAGTGAGCCACTCTGTGGCATGTCCCCGGGAGCAGGAACAGTGAGGAAGGGGGGCTGAGGCCTGGGTCTGGCTCGTGCAGCTGCAGCTTTGGGGGCAGATGCCTCGTGTGGCGCCTGCAGATGGCTGGTCCACGCACACACTCACTCACCCCTCCACAAACAAACGCTGACTGAGAATCGGTGGGTTCCTGGCCTCTGGGACCAGCTGTGCCTCGCTGTCCCCAGAGCTTTGTCATGCGGTTCCCTTGCAGGCCTCCAAGTGCTGTGACGGGCAGTGTGGGGCTGCTGGGCCCCTGGAGGGCTCTGATCCTGCAGCAGGAGATAGGGTCAGGGAAGTGTCTTCAAAGTGACACAACCCCCTTCCCTTTAACGTAAAAAAATAAAACCTAGATTTCTCGGTCAAGAGTGTTACGAAAGCAATCAGATGACTACTCCAGCACTAATGTCATCGTCTGTTCTCAGGAAGTCTCACTCCTGCCTCACAGTTAGAACCTTGGGGTGCTGCCCTGAGGCAGCCTCTCCGCCTTAACCCCGTGCTCCTCCCTTCTCAACCAGCCTTCCTCTCTTGGGTGTGTTGGCTGTAGCGTACTTCAGACCACCTCTTAATCACATGCTCTGATGTTTGTCACATCCCTTGTTTTGGTAGCATAAGTAGTGCTGCAGTGAGCTTTTCACTTCCCACTTCCCCTTATCTTCTGCTAAGATAAAATTTCCACCAGCGGGGTTATCAGGTCCAGGGGAGGGAATGTTTCTCTGGCTCTTGAAACATAGGGTCAAATTGTTTCCCCAAGACCTCACACCAAGTTCTCTGTCTCCAGGAGCCCAGGTGGGCAGCGTTCTTTCGTGTGTGTCCTGAGCCTCGGCTCCACTCAGGATAGCACACCCTCCCCTTTTCCATGAGGGACAACCAGTGATATTCATGGGACCCGCCTCACTTACTCGTGTCTGCGGCTGCTTTGATTGGAGAGAATGGGCTGGGGCAGGGAGGCAGAGGTGGGAGCCACGGTGGGGAGTAGAGCCACTGGGTCTGATGCAGGGGGCAGCAGAGAGCTTGGAATCCTCACTGACCTTCTTTTCAGTGTTGCTTAGTTTGGACTTGAACTCCTTGGCTTTCTGAATCGCTTTTAGCACTTCCAATGTATCCAACTCCTTCTCTGTGGTCACTGTATTGTCCAGAGAGACCTCAGAAGCCACTCTCCAAACTGAACCAGCACCTTGGTGTGGTGTCAGGGATGGTGCTTAGAGGATTGTCCAGCAGAGCCACGTGCTCCAGACACTGGAGGCTGCCGATGCTCCTGAACTCCTCCATCTGTTTAATTCTGTTGTTGCTGAGATCCAAGTTGACCAGAGTGTAGAGCTTGTGCAGGCCACGCAGAGCTTGTTGTAGGACAGGTCCAGGTGCACAAAGTTATACAGGTGCTGCAGATTATCCATGACCAACACGCCATTGTGACTCAGATCCAGGAACTCAATCTTTGGAATATGTGTCAAAAATGCATTGATCTCAGAGATGCTGTTGTGACTCAAGTCCAGAGTGGTCAGCATCTTCCATGTGGGGATGATGGCAGTCACAGGGCCCTCTAGGACTTCCTCTGCTGGCTCCCACTCATCATATTCTAAGGCTTCAGGAACAAGGACTTCCTTGATGGAGGTTGCCGAGACATGGATGCTCATTGTGGCTAAGGTGTGTTCTGATGAGACTAGCCCCTGGATGTGCTTGGCATCACAGTGACTTATCTTCAATTGATGAAGAGACTTGAATATTGACAGATCAAAAGGCAGGTGCTCCTCCTGAATGTTGGTGGTCCCAAAAGGTCCTCTGTGCCAGAAACCTTAAGGTATTTAAGGTGACAGGTGAAGTCCAGGATGTTCCCCAGGTCAGTCTTGGCATCCTCACTGGTGCACGTGGGCTTTTCCTGCTGCAGCTTCTCAGTGTCCTCACAGAGCTGCAGGGGGATGGCAAAGACCTCACCGGCCCCCAGGAGCAGTTCTCCTTTTTCAAAGAGCTCCTCAGCCAGTGCTGCAGTGATGCCATTAATCTCATAGAAGTGAAAATGCAAGAAGTAGGCCAGCACTCAGGGAGCCATGTCAGGGAAGGTGTGTCTGGAGATAGACCTCCAGATCCTTCTTCTTTTCCACCAAGATCCTCAAGTTTTTCCCAATTATCTTTTTGGGCGGAAGCAGACTTTTATCAGTCTTCTCTGCAACAAGTTTTTCATGTAGGTCATGGAAATCATTGTAGCAGTGCTTGACTGACCACTTATGACTGCCATCAGTGACCTTGGTGATGTAAACCGTTTACATCTCCACGAGCTTAAAGCCCATGACGCGCACCTCCTTGGCCGACTGGGCCTCCTGTTCTGCCTGAAGCTGTGCGCCACCACTGCCATGTTCCGGGCTGGGTTGCTGCCACTGCCCTGCACAGGGGGCAGGGTATTTTTAGCAGTCACCATCTACTTTTTCAGTATGTCTAATATTTTTTCAATTCAAAAATTATGTTTTCATACCTAAAAGCCTTCTTATGATCTAATTGCACTAATTTCAGTTGTTAACAGAAACAGAATGGTTTCAGTAAACTTTTAATTTCTGTTAACAGGTGTCACCAGTTTCTCCTTGATTCAATTTCATAGTTAGGTTTAAATTCAAATTCACTAGAAGAAACTACTGTTTGAATTGTTTTCCTGACTATTCTGTGCTATGTGCTAAATTTCCTTAAGTATATGTATATACTCTTGGGTTCATTTGCCTTCATTAGTCAAATCAAGCTATTGAGCTGTTTTGAGGATTACAAGTGGGAGGGGCTGCAGTAGCTGCAGCTGAGCAGTGGTGATACACTACCTGCAGTGTGTCCCTCTGCCAAATCTCCACCGATAACACTTCATACTTGATAGTCACCTTCATTAAAAAATGTGCTCTTCTCTGAAATCTAGACAAAGTATGTCCAATGGTATGATGCTCCAGCATTTCTTCCAAGGCTAGAATACTCCAACACTACACACCTGTCCAGATGTCACCCTTCTTCCCAGCGGTCTATGGATTTCTGCAGGTCAAGCTTTCTCCAAAAACCTGAGTTTAATTCTCAACCCATGGCTATCTACACTCTGCCTCCAGGCATCTTTCTGGCCAAGAGAAGATAAACTTTCTGTGTATAGCTTCTCTTTCTTTCCAGATCCCAGTTTGGGATTGAGTTTGAGGGAAGGAGGTCTGTTTCTCTGGCCTTAAGCTTTCATATAGAGAAACTTCAGCTTGAGTTACTGTTTTGCCCCAGCTGCTTCTGAGTTTTCTGTATTTCAGGACTGATCATCTGTGAGAAAGTTGCATTCTGTGTGGCTCACTCATGTAATCAGCTTATCAGAACAAGGTTTAGTTCAAAAAATGTAAAAGCCTATGTTTTTATTGTGGGGAGGTATATTTGATATAGTGAAGGGGTTAGGAGCCCACTGCCTCTACACTCAAACCAGCTTTGAACAGTAATAGAGCTATCCTGAACTTGAAGTTTAGCTAGGGGTACGCTTAGTTATTTCCGGTATGCTTAGTTACTTCCTCATCCCTAAGTACCCAACAAAGCCTGAGAATTTGATAATCTATTCAGTAGTTCTTCATGTAAGAGTTACATGATTGGAATTGAGGGTTGGATGGCCAGAGTATCCATTCAGGCATCATTTTCCCAGAATTTCTTTTGTGTTATTACATTTTTACTTGATGTTTGCGGAATTTCAGCTCTTTCTCTAACAGTAACAATACATGATTTGTCCATTTTCCATGGATGTACTACACTGATGAATTCAACTACTTCCTTTGTTCATCACTGCATAGAGAGGTCGTTCTAGATGTACATTTCCAGATCTATCAGTTTTTCTTCTCCCAAGCCACCCTGTGTTCATTACAAAGGATCTATTGAAAATATAACCAGTGAAAATGTACCAACATCATGCCTCGTTTATCTACTTCGGAAATAGTTCCAGAAAAAAATCACATACCATTCTTCAGCACATTCTTGTAATTATAGATATTTACTCTGGCCCTAAAATGCTTTAACTTCAAACTGTGATTGAAAGCAACTTGTTCTTATACCGTTGGGCTTATTCTTTATTTCAGAGTTTGTGTAAAGGCCTCTGAGTTATAGTTATATTGGCCATCAATTTCAAAAGAGCCCTCTCCAGAGTTTTTTACATGTAATATCCATACTACTCTTAAATAAAGATAATCATAGACAGTGTTACTGAGAAGTCTTGATTACTAAGTCACTACGTGAAATTGTTTCAATATGCACTCTATACAGTGAGAATTTGATCTTACTTCTAAAATTCATTATTTACAGACTCTTTATTCTGGTAACTCACTTTGAATTCTTTGTTCAATTTCAATTCTTGGTATTTTCCTTACTATTTAAAACATAGCTAAATGCTTCTGTAGATAAAATCATATTAAGCCTACATAAAATGTTACAAAAAAAAGAAATTGCATAGGGAAATAGAAAAATCCCAGCTATAGTTTGTATAATTCTGCTTCCTTAAAGGCCAGATTTGTTACAAACATTGTGAAATATTTCATGCAACTCTCATTAGAGGAAGAAAATGAGTTTTACAACTCAGAAAAATAAAACAGAAACATATAATCCCTTTACATCAGTATTCAATATAATACTTTCTCTTAAAAGAAAAAAATTTACATTTAAAATACATAAACATCAAAGGCACCTGCTTTCTTCCCTGAAGAAATGTACTGCACTTTCTTCTAATCTGTGTTACAGTCTATTTTCTAGCTCCTGTTTGAAAACTACTTCAGTGTTATTATTTTAAAAATTAAACTATTATAATGTAGCTCAAGCAAATGATAGATCTTAAATTCAGTATTCAGTGTATAGTTCTCTACCAGCGAGGGAAATTAATTATTCTAAATCTCCAATGTCAGAACATATTCAGGGGGGAAAAAAACAAAACAAAACAACACAGTTTGACTTTTAAAGTGGCATATTTCATTCTGCCCAGACAGTAATTCTCTGGTATTATTTGGACATCTCTTATGTTCATACTGTCAACAGACCATCAGTAAGAAACACGATTTTAAAGCTGTTTTAATATTTCAAAAATTTTTCAAAACCTTTTATTCTTTGATCCCTTTGCCTGTGCTGAGTGAATCACAACATTTCCAACTGCTTAAGAGCTGGTTGTCTGTTACTTCTGGCTCTGTCTTGATGAAATCTTCTCTTAAGTGAAATCTCACTATTTTCAGACTATGCCACTTTTAGTCTTTCTTCACTTTCTCTGCTTGATTGATTCCCACTTCTTACAGTACCTTACATATTTGTTTCTGAAATTCCCTCATCTTAAATCTTACTACAAAGTCCTACCAAAAAAAAAAACCATTCCCTAAATATTTCAGTCCAAATGAGTCCATATAACATTAATATTTAATTATTTTATTTAACCATTGGCTCTTATAATTTTCATTATTTAATAACTATTAGAATTTTAGAATATTGGAATAAATAATTTGTGGAAATGTTGAAATAAATATTGGGTCTCCAAATTGGACCTTCTAAGGCAAGGCCTGTGTTATCTCTTTTGATGCCAGGCATGGACTAGTAGGAACACCATATATCAATGCTGACTGATTAATTGGTTGTTTCTTCTATTTGTCATGCTATCTGTCATTCCCATTCTACTCACTGCACCGGAGCTCACTAGGTTCATTGCTCCTATCCATCTTTAGAGCCACACCATATGGTAAGGCTGGGTGCACAGAGAATTTGTCCAGCATTGTATGGATGGCACTCAAGGTTCTCATACTGAGTAGTATGACTAGGCATAGAATAAAATTATATAGCCACCAATATTTGCACAGAAACTCACTGAATTTTGGAATTAAGTGAAAGTCTCTTCTTCTTCCCATCTTAGGTTCTCTAGCTGGGGCCCTGTAATTTAGACTGGCCAAAAACAAGTTAACAAGAAAACAATGGGAAAAGAAGTTTAACGGGTACATCGTATATGTGGCACATGGGAGTACCTGAAGGTAACTCAAAGATTTGGTTAAAATTTGTACTTATACAGCATTTTAACAAAGAAATAATGTATTTATAGATAAGTGGAGAGCACCTGAATGTGTAAAGTCAGGAAATTGTAGAAATTGTGGAAGGGTAAACATATGAAAAACTAAAGGTAGAAAAAGTCTAATTAGTAAACATTGTGTAGATTCCTCTGATGCTGTCTCCAGGCTGTTAGAGTCTAAAGTTTTCTTTATTAACTTTTTTTTTAATTGAAGTAGAGTTTTTTTTAATTGAATATAGTTATAATATTATGTTAGTTTGAGGTGTAGAATGTAGTGGTTTAATATTTTTACAGATAATGCTCCATTAAAAGTTATTGCAAGATAATGTCTATACTTCCCCATGTTGTACAACATATCCTTGTTGCTTATCTATTAAGGGGGGGAGGGGCAAATTAGGGGTATGGATTAAGAGATACCAACTACCGCTAGTGATTAAATTTTGTCCTTCCTATTAGAGAGGGGAGGAGAGACACCTTTGTTGCTATTTCTCTAAAAGTATGTCCTACTTTTAGAGAAATAGTGGGAGGGCAGATAACTTTTTTGTATCTAATTCTTCTCAATTGATTTCAACTCAAAATAACTTTTATGCTAAAGTGGCATATTTGGGGGTGATACAGTCTGCCACCCTACAGTGATTAAGTACTATGCCCTGAACATTTATAAGACAGAGTTTAAAGTATACAAGTTTCTAAGATTGGAATGATTCAAAGGTAGGAATTCAACATGTATAAGAGGCATATAGGCTTTTTTCTTTTTAGATTGATGCTATTCACAAAATCCTACAGGAGAATTTTTAAAAATTCCTCTCTCTCTCTTTTCAGAACAATGCTATCCAAAGGACAAGACCACACATCCAGGGCACTCAAGTTAGAAAGGCAGAATGAAAGTTTCAAAAGTGATTGAAGGGATTAACAAGAGAATGTTAAGAACTCAACATATCTGGTAAGTAATGAGTCTTTAAGCAGGAGAGAGATACACAGGCAATAAATCCAAACAGACCATCAGACAAACTCTGGCTCATTGTTTCCACTCTTTTTTTTAACATGGGCAATTAAACGTTAAAACGTGTGGATGTTATAGGTCATTGCGTGTAAGGATTAGAGTAACATGTACTTGACTCATAACAGATATGTGTTCACCTATTTTCAACATATTCTTCCTTTCTCTTATATAATCCTTCCAGAAACACCTCAAAATTTTGCTGTAGAGTGTCCTGGTGTGACTTTCTGTTATGCAATACTAAATATCTATTATAATATACAGAAGAGGAACAAGCATGAAAGCCACAGCCTATAAAGAATGCTCACTTAAACATAATTAAATCTTTCTTGGTGTGCAATAAGTCCTACTGTGCTGAGATGTCAGATGCAATTGAAAAATAAATCTGAATTATGGTATTCAATAACTTCACTGAATTCTACAGTTTTAAAATGATCTCTTATTAGTTAGCAACATGTGAACTATTTTAGTCGGACTAATCTTTTAACTTTGCAAAACACCTCTCCTTTTTTCCTTCTACAACACGCAACCTCCTCCAAACACAGACACAGATGCTGTGTGGCTGCATTCTTTCTGTCCCTACTCTTTTTGGATAGCTTCTTCTTTTCTCTCAGCCTGTCTGTATCCTAACCATCCTTTGGAAGCTGAGGGTAAGGTGCCACTCACTTGACAATACTGATGCTTCTTTTCTCTAATTTCTTTTTATTGTTGTCAGTCAATTACATCAAACACAGTCAAGCAGATGTACATAGGACACACTCAGTCAACTTTATGATGATTTATTTCTCTGCAGATGGCATCATCAAAGCAGAGGCCATGCATATGAGCCAAAAATATGATATTTGTTATTCTGAGTCAGTTGGGCACTGCCCCTGTCAGAATCCTGCTTCTTCATAGGCACTAAAAAATCACTATGGGGAGAAGTGGTTGAACATGATGCTAGCCTGAAATGTTAAAAACAGCTCCCAGAACACCACTATTTTCCTTTAAAATCTGTATGGAACCATTATCAGTGCCTTTTTAAATAGTTATGGTGCTATTTATGTTTCTAACTAATACAATAATCTCTTGATTTATGGGCAAAGTATAATATAAAGAAATAGTGAAATGGAAAAGGCTCTTTATAGGTATCTTCCTTCATTCCCCTCTTTCTCCCACTTCCATTTCCCCAGTACTTCTATATTGCTTGCCTTTCCAGTTATGTAGGAAACTTAGGTGACACCAATTTCAGTGCCCTACTTGTTCCAGAGATTTTTGCAACTTGAAATATGAGACAGAAATGCCTAAAATGAATTAATGCATTAAGATTTGTGGAATTTGAAGCTTTTGGGGTAGGCCACTGGATAAGGTATGGAAACTTTAGAAATTTACATATATATGTGTGTGTGTATATATATATATATATGTAAGTTGTTATATATGTGTGTGTGTGTGTGTATACATATATATATAAAACCCCTTACTTTAATGGGTACAAGACTGATTCACAATGTAACTTTTTTTCTTTTTTTAAAGCAACAACTGATGCTGTATAATCTGGCCAAAAAATTTTACAGAGCAGAATAACAGAAGCCAGTAGTTCATTGTTCTTTTGGGTGTTGCTAGTTGTGCTACTAGCTTTAGGAGCTGCATCATGTGGAAGAGAGAATGTGGAATTTAAAGGCAGAACACACGGAATTCTTAGTGAGAAACTGCCCCTTTCTAGTTTGTAGCCTTTGGCAAAAGTCAACCTCTGTGAGTATCAGCCTCCTCATCTGTAATAATGTATCATGTCTCCCTTCCTCATAGGACTACTGTGAGGATTACATAAGATAATATTCACTAAGAATATTCCCATGGAAGGATCACTAGATGATCATGTCCTAGAAGTAGTATACACATAATAACATGATCAGGGAGTATTTCTTTCTTCATATTTCATCCATCTTTTAATGGATATAGAAGATGAGGAACTTCAGTCTGGATGGAAAGGGTTGTATCTGCAAAGAGCTTGCCTTCACAATGTGAGTAATTTTTACCTGTAGTTTTCTTTGAGCCAAAGGAAGTGTGCTGTTTCGTTTTTGACAGTGTGAAGACCACTTTGAGACAGGGCGCTGGGATGCCACCACCCCAATACTAGGCTATATTTATAAGCCAGTAGCAAAATGAGGGAAAGAGTAGGAAAAAAATACATATGCTTTTCACTATTTTTCTCAGTCTTTGGTGAATTGTGGCTTTCTCAAACCAACAAATTCCCCCAAATCCACTCATGACTTAAAATACACGAAATCATACAAGCAAACACACACTTATAATAACATAAATGTGAATATTGATAGGTGACAGGTAAATAGTGTTTCTAAGAACCATACACATCTCTGAGTGATTTATCACTTTTATCTTTTTGAATGTAAACTTAGAATTTCTATCAAAAGCAAATTTAAGTATTGTAAAATATTTTAAATTTAATCCAGTTAAAAAACATAATTTGTAACAGGTATGTGCATTTTTGATCATTGATACGTATAATCAAGGAATTCTCTGAATGAGTGATAACTATTACTGTATAAGGATTTTTTTTTAACTTAAGAAAGGTGAAAAGAGACAAATCAGTGTGTAAAAGTTCTGACAAACTTTAGTAGATACACTGGAGTAATTTTTTTTTTTTTAAGCCATATCCACAGTGTATGGTAGTTTCCTGGGCCAGGGGTTAAATCCAAGCCACACCTGCAACCTACACCACAGCTGAATCCTTAAACCACTGTGCAGGGCTGGGGTTTGAACTTGCACTGCCACTTAGACAGTGCCAGATCATTTATCCACTGTGCCACAGCAGGAACTCCTGAAGTAATTTTAGAGAAGAAAAAAAATAGATAATTAGGCCAAAATTAAACTTCAGTGCTAATACACTCAAAATCTTAGAGATGAATGAGTATAAGTGGAAAAGATAGAAAAGCAAAATGCTATAGAAGTCATCAAATAGAAAGAAGGCTATTTCTAACCAGAGGCTAGAGAGATGCAAACTACAATAAATATGGAAGAACATATGTAGAAATGTATTTAAAAACTGCAAATTTTACAACAGAAAGTATAAAGGCCAATAGATAAATACAAAAATAACTAAATTAATATTGATTAGTAGTTATTTCAGTCAGATATATTTGAATATCTTATGCCAAGGACAAAACACCCTGCACATTTTTCCTACAATCTTATTTATTCCATTTTCTGTTCTGGAAGTATGTCCCATTTGTCAAAATGACGATGCTATTACATAACTGTATTTTTGAGTGTGCGTGTCTTTTTAGGGCTGCACCCAGAGCTTATGGAAGTTCCCAGGCCATGGGTTGAATTGGAGCTGCAGCTGCCAGCCTACACCACAGCTATAGCAATGCAGAATTCAAACCACATCTGCGACCTACACTACAGCTCACGGCAACGCTGGATCCTTAACGCTGAGCAAGGTCAGGGATTGAACCTGCTCCTCATGAATACCAGTCAGGTTCATTACAAATAAACGTTACAGAAAATTTTTCAAAAAATCAAAACTTGTTTCTCTGAAAATTTCTCTTGAAATTTTAATCATCCAGTCAATCAAAACATGGGAGAAAAGCTATTAGTATTGTTTCAGCCTTCCACTTTATTTTTTTGTATATAGATCCTGGCTAAAGTTACCCATAACACATGGCTAATTGTCATGAAACTTGTCAGGAAGCTCAAATGCAGGGACAATATTAAATCCAAATCAAACTCCCCTAATTTGATTGGACACTAGTCACCAGCATGAAGACTTAGAGTTAATCCTGCACTTAAAGAGGTGACTAAAAATACATTAACAATATATTACACTTAATTGTGTTTGAGTCACACGTTGTATTACCTTCTTTGTGAGTCTGTCACTGAAAGCTCAGTGACCCCAATTCCAGCCCTCAGTATAATTAATGATGGCAGTTTTCCTATATCTACTTGCTGATGCCATCTACTGCCTATGATGTCTCACTAAGATAAATGACTTAGCCAGTTGCAGATAAAAATGTTTTCCATCAGAAGTACGCTGTGACACTACAATGGAGAACAAATTCAGCCTGACTTTATGAATGGTAACAATTTCCTTGCCAGAATGTGCTATGGTAAATTATATTGTTAATATAGATTTCTTTCCATACAAGGGTAGCAATGTCAACAAGATCAATTTTTTTAGTCGCATCTGTTGTTGTAGGATAAAAAATATCTACTAACTGACAAAACTGAATTTAATACAACATTGCAGTTTAGGTTTTAAATTTATTTTACCCCATCATGTTTTAGTTTTTTAGGAGGAGTAAGAAGTAAAATATTGATGATTTTACCCATTGTAATTCGCCAAAGTTGATGTGCAATTTCACTGAAAAAGACTGAAGTAAACCAAGATTTAGGAATACTTCTCTTAAAACTAATATCCTTGGACTGGAGTAATTTTCATTATTTTTTCCCCCACATTCTGAGGAACTTAGGTTAGTTCTAAAGTATTGGATGCCTTACAGACAAAAATGAATGTTCAATTAAAAATTTTTATATTTCTGGTGCACATGAATAAAATTGTAAAACTGTGCCTTTTAAAGCATGAAAAGCAAGATGTGTAGAGCTATGATAGTAATTCAACATACTATCTTTTCTCACTGAGAAAGTTCATAGGAAAATGAAAATTACACATGAAAAAGGTATTTTTCCCTACCAGTGCTGGCCTTTTCTATACGTAGCTAGGGATATTTTTTGAAGTACAAAATAAATAAAATCGTGTTACTTGCAGGATGAAACCTTCCAGCAGAGTATAACTGAACAAGAAACAAAGGCCAAACACTCTCCATGATCAACTAGCCCCAACATGATTGAATCCCTGAGAGTTTTCTGACTTCAGTGCACATCGTGTTCTTCTTTTCTAAGTGGCCACCAGTCATAAGGTCCTTCATTACTTTCTGCAGCTGTGCTCACATCGCCCATCCCTAGTCTCTCCTACTTATTCTCTCTGCCTTGAAACTCTGCTCTCCAATCTTCCCCTACCAAGTGCAGCCTCTCCATTCTGGTCTCAATTCTAAAGTCACCTCTGATGGAGATTCTCCCTGAACCTTGACCAAAAGCAAGATCCTCATCTCTTCCCCATTTTAAGTTTTGATTGCTTTTAGCACTCTCTGAAATAACTCAGTTTATTTACCTGTTTACATGTTTTTCCATGATGCCAGTAATATTGTCTTCCTTTTTCCAAGGTATACTCCCAATTCATAGTTAATACTCAGTATACATCTGTTGAACTGATGAATGAATATGTTGACCATCATATTAGAACATTTTAAAAATTGTTATACTTGCTCATATAATTTCCCCAGTGTTTTTTCACATTATTTTCTTATATTGTAATACAGTATATAAGTAATGAAAATTACTTATATGTAGAAAATGTACCAGGCTTCTATCAGAGAAAGGAAAAATAAGAACAATTAAATGGGACTAAGTCAGAATGCTTTAAAAAAAACAAAAACACAGAGTTCTCCTTGTGGCTCAGTGAGTTAAGGACCCCACGGTGTCTCTTCGAGGATGCTGATTCGATCCCTGACCTCTCAGTGGGTTAAGGATTTGGTGTTGCCAGAAGATACAGCTCAGATCTGGCATTACCATGGCTGTGGGGAAGGCTGGAAGCTGCAGTCCTAATTCAACCCCTGGCCCAGGAACTTCCACATGCCACAGGTGTGCACCCCCCAAAAAAAACAAGTTATTTTTAGAATTCATCCAATATTATTCATTTTGAAGTTATTAGATTTTTTTCTAGTTCATTTGTGCACTCATTTACTTACATAGTTCTTGATTTAACAAATATTTATTGAGCCCTGCTATGCATAAGGTACTATTCATGGTGCTTGAGATTCATTAGAGGAGAATACCCTGATATTGTGGAACTTAACAGTTTATGGGAATAAATGAGCAATAAACTGGGTAAATTAGAAACATATATAAAAGTTCTGGGAGTTCCCATCATGGCGCAGTGGTTAACGAATCCGACTAGGAACCATGAGGTTGCAGGTTCGGTCCCTGCCCTTGCTCAGTGGGTTAATGATCTGGCGTTGCCATGAGCTGTGGTGTAGGTTGCAGACACGGCTCGGATCCTGCGTTGCTGTGGCTCTGGCGTAGGCCGGTGGCTACAGCTCCGATTGGACCCCTAGCCTGGGAACCTCCATATGCCGCGGGAGCGGCCCAAGAAATAGCAAAAAGACAAAAAATAAAGTAAATTAAAAGTTCTGGATATTGGTTAAAACTCTGGAAAAATAGTAGTTGAGGATGAGGGAAAACCATGGACCACGCTTCTGGTTATTGACTTACCTGTAAGTACAGTATTGTTCACATGAAGTATACTTTATTAATTGTTCCTCAAAACTGATAGTGTTTTCAAAAGATTCATCCTCTACACATGCCAAATTTTCCATTTTCTTTACATAATTATTTTTATAGCTACCACTTTTAGTTTCACTATGGTGAAAACCTTTTTTTTTTTTTTTTAAACTAGTAATTTCAGTGTTTAACCCAGCTTCTGTACTTTTTAGGCTTGCTATGGACAATGATGATCTCAAAAACAAAATCATACCCAGAAAACATACTGTTGCTGAACAAACCACCCAGTGACTGAAAGGATGCCATATCATTGCTAATGCCATCTGCTGTTGTTTTGCACAGCTCCCTGATCCTTTCATAAAACTTACAGAAAGCTATAATAATATTTTGGTTTTTAGCTTATTATTTCTCTTAACACTAGATTTCTAGTTTCAGAACACAGGCTCACATTTAAATTTTTTAATTATTTTTATTTACCAATGCCAAACATATCACAAGGAGTTAAAGTGATTTTTGAAATAAATTAATGGCTACATCTGTATATGTTCATGATGTCACATAATGTACCCAACTGCTTAGTTCTATAAGAAGAATTGAAGTGCCCATTTACCTAAATGCAAGTGATTTAGAAAAAGCTGAATATTCAGTTTTGCAATACAAAATTGTGTATATTTGTTCAAGGGAGAGTTTCTGTCCCTGTTCATTTTGCTGCTCTATTTGCCTGGATGATAAGGTAGGAGGAAACAGATGGTAGAAATCCTCTTTTTCTTTAGGAGGTTTAGAATGGATTAAATGACATTAAACTGCATTGTTATTTTATAGAGTTGAGAGTCTCTGTTGAAACTGATAGAGAGGAAAAGTCAGATTCTGGGACAAGAAATGAGAAATTGAGAGACAACCCTTTGTTTGGGGTGATAGGAGAATTTTTCTCTCTGGGCCTGATGATTATTAAATGTAGAATCAGATGCTCCACTGAATTTTTGATAATAAGAGCTAAACTGACCTTGCTGCTTATAAGCAAGTTGTCTTCTAAGGAGTGCTAGACTATGAGGAAATCCATGAGGATCATCCTGGGCCAGTGGACTCTGAAATGAACTACATGGATTGCTGGTTGTAAATAACAGCTGATTGTATATCTTTTTGTTAAGCGGTAAACTTTCAGTTAAACCTTTTCAAAAATTGAAATTTACTCACAATCCTGCCAGGGAGGTTTAGGGGAGGACTTATTGTAACCTCTCCTGTCAAAATGTTAAAGTGGAGGGCTCTGCCTTCTCCATCACCATACCCTTACTCTGCCTTCAGGCTCATAGCTCATAGCTGCAATGGTCCAAAGGATCTGGGGCTGGAGAGGGAGTGGGAGGGTGAGGCAGCCATGCAGGCTGACGTTCAGTGCTGATAATTACAGGGACAACCACCATAGCAAGAAGCAAAAATGTAAAAATATTTGTTTATTGAATGCTCATTTTTTTTCTAGATGCTACAGTGTATCAATTCACTTAATTCTCCTAGTACTATCATCAATTTGAAATAAATAGACTGCCTGATATTTCTCCAGAAGAGATAGGTTAATTTGGAATCAGCAGATGATTACAATTTGGAGTCTGTAAAAGTGATAGGCCACATGCAAGTTCCCAACCCACAAGGAAAGGAGAACACTTTTATAAAGAGGAAAAGGCAAGTTGTGAAGGCTATAATAAAGAAAGAGTCTATGGCTTTTATTGACTGAGTCCTTGCCAGGAAAGAAGAGGAGTTTTTCTACCTCTTGGCCTCTCCTACCATCATAGGGCATGAGAGTTCCCCTTTCTGGCCCTGTATCTTTATTTACCTGAGATATCTCTTTATTAGTATCTTATACTGTAGAGTAATACTGCTCTTCTTCTTCTTCTTTTTTTTTTTTTTGCTTTTTTTTTTTTTTTTTTGCTTTTTAGGGCCATACCTGCAGCATATGGAAGTTATATGAAAGTTCCCATGTTAGGGATTGAATCCTATACCACACCTACATGGCTGTGGCCTACACCACAGGTATAGCACTGCTGGATTCCTAACCCACTGAGCTAGGACAGGGATTGAACCCAGGTCCTCATGGATGCTAGTTGGTTTCGATACTGCTGAGCCACAGTGGAAACTCCAGTAGTACTATTCTTAACATGACCAACATTGAATGGAGAAGGAAAAAACATTAAACAAGGGGCTGCCACTCTGTGGTTCAGAGTCATTACAATGTTGACAGTAACTGATAGACATCTAAGTTGATTCTCATTAACCAGTGAAGATCACCACACTTGTTGTAGTAGTCCTTTTTATTGAGGATTCCTTTGAAATAGCTTATAGACAAGGTTAAACTAGAACAGAAAACCATGGGGAAAAAATCTACTAAAATCTAAAAGTTGTGAACTATCTACCAGAGTTAGAACATGAGTTTTCCAAAGGGTTGAGAGGTCCAAAGGACTTTGCCTTACTTATTGGACACTGCATCTCCCATTCTCCTGGGAGATTCTTTGTGAACTGCTCAGAAAACAACTGTTAGTTTAAGACTATAACTTGTGAAAGGATTTGCAGGAACATAAATGCCTATTAGTTCACAGGGCCTTCCTGGAGAGCATGAAACTTGCTGACCAATTCACCCTGATAAGAAGAGAGAGTTGGGGGCTAGATGCCTTGGATACTCCATTTTCATCCATTACTATAAGTCACAACTGGGATGACATTACTGAGGGCACTTGAGCTTCCCTATGACCTTCATCTTGACCTGGATCTAGGAGAAAGGGAAGGAGAGGCCATTTTAGGTTTATATTAAACCTCTGGTGTCAAAACTGGGCTATATAAACCTATTTTCTATAAAATGTTTGTAGAAAAAGAGAATTAATGAAGGAGTCTGTGACAGCAAGTTCAGTACCTAGAACCATGGCTATCTAGCCTAAACAACTGAGCTAGGACACAATATAATTGGGGTTTATTCTGATTATCTTTCCTATTGACAGCAGTCGCTGTTGTTGAATGGATCTGGCAGTGATCTCCACCAATTATTAAGGTGGCTTTGTAAGCAGAATCAACTAAGCTTTAGGGATATTTTGGCATACATCCATAAATCCACCTATTTATTTTAATATTCTTGGCATTTTATCAGAGGGAAATATGTGTTTATTTTCCACATATTATGAACTAGTTTAACCCCTTCATAAGTTGCTTCAAATAAAAGTATTTATTGCTGAACAATATAAATATCAATCTACAGGCACTAAAAATACAGAGGCCTTCTGAGGTTATTGGGGTGAAGATTTAATGGAGCAGAGACTTCATAAACATTACAGGATAAAATATGAAATGTCATGCTTAAGTTGACATATCTGTTGTAAAGCTTTTTGTTTGGGATTTAGTTCTCCAAATAAACATAAAATATTAAAGACATTTTTAAGGACATATTATATACACACACTAAGAAAAATATCAGCAAGTATTTTGTGATTATTTAGGTTGTAGCCTCAGTAAAAAAATTTTGTTAGCTTGTTAACCGCTCTGCTTTTTTCTCGTATGTGTCTTGGCCCAGAGCACCAAAAGTCAAACCTGTTAAGGGCTTGATCTTTGTATATTTAAAAAAAATATATTTAAGTGCAGTCGATTTATGTTGTATTAATTTCTGTTTACAGCAAAGTGATTCAGTTATACATACATTTTTTTTCATATTATTTTCCACTATGGTTCATCACGAAATATTGAATATATTTCCCTGTGCTGTACTGAAGGACCTTGTTGTTTTTCCATGCTATATATAATAGTTTGCCTTTGCTAATCCCAAACTCCCAATCCTTCTCTCTCCCACCCCTCCTCTTCTTGGCAACCATAAGTCTGTTCTTTATATCTGTGAGATTGTTTTTGTTTTGTAGGCATGTTGATTTGTGTCATATCTTTTTGACTTTATTTAGTATGATAATGTCTAGCTGTATCCATCTTGCTGCAAGTGGCATTATTTCATTCTTTTTATGACTGAGTAGTATTCCACTGAATACATATATATCACCTCTTCTTTATTCATTCCTCTGTCCATGAGCATTTGGGTTGTTTCCATGTCTTAGTTATTATAAATAGTGCTTCTGTGGACATAGGGTGCTTGTATCTTTTTGAATTATAGTATTGTCTGGGTGTATGCTAAGAAGTGGGATTGCTGGATCACATAGTAACTCTATTTTTAGTTTTTTGATGAACCTCCATACTGTTTTCCATAATGACTGCATGATCTTTGTATTTTCATGACGATTTCTAATATCATGTTTACAGGCACAATGCACAGTGGGTTTAAATATATTTAATCCTTGTTTCCCTTATTTGCTTTTTTTTTTTTTTAGTATGTGCTGTGATTATATTAATATGTAGTTAAGGAAAATAAATATGTAGAAAATAAATAACCTAAAAGTCTGGGTAGTACTGAAAACTGGAGAATACAGAACTGAATACATTTTTGTTGTTGTTTTAGGCCATGCCAATGGGCACGTGGAATCCCCTGGGCCAAGAACTGAACCACACTCATACTCACAGCAGTGGCAATGCCAGATCCTTAATGGCTAGGCTGCTAGATTCAATAACTGAATACTTATATTGGTATTCTCTGACAAGAACTCTAGTCTCTTAGCTGGAAAAAGGATTTTTTAAAAAGAAAGTAAATAAAAATAAAAAAGAAAGGAAAATAAATGCATACTATGTGTAAATAGTAAGAGATAATCATGTTTTACTTTTTTCTAGTCAAATATATTTTCAAGAATTCCATCTAAAATAATTGGCATAGGATTCGTGAAGTAACATCAGATCCTTTAAACCACTGTGCTGGTCCAGGGATTGAACCTGTGTCCTGGCACTGTAGAAGCACAGCTGACTGTGTTGCATCACAGCAGGAAATCCAGAGTCTACTTGTTTCATAGGAATAGTTCATCAAAGCTCTCAAATCAGGATTTCTGAGTACTAAAAGGGAGAATCTTTGCTGTGCTGATGTTTTTTTTCCCTTGCCTATTGTTTTGTATCTAAGGGGGAAGGCCATCCATCCTTCTATAGCCTTCTGTAGGGTAAACTATGAGATTCCAGACCTTACAAACTTCCTTTCCTTCCTTCCCTTAAGAATTTTTAATTTTCTTCTAATGGTTAAATGCACATTACATGTGTCTCCATTTTATTGCAAACTCTTTCAAACAAGAGACTCATTTCATCTTTTACCCCTTTGTATATACCATGATAACAATTGAGACTTCCATAAGTAGCCAATAAACCTGTATTACTTGTTAATTCAAGCTGGCTGAAACTCATGTCTCATAAAATTATAAAGGGGAATTTTTTTTTTTTTTTTTAGTTGAAATTAAATTTTTTTTTTTTTTTTTTTTTTTTTATTATTTTCCCACTGTACAGCAAGGGGGTCAGGTCATCCTTAGATGTATACATTGCAGTTAGTTTTTTCCCCCACCCTTTCTTCTGTTGCGACATGAGTATCTAGACATAGTTCTCAATGCTATTCAGCAGGATCTCCTTATAAATCTATTCTAGGTTGTGTCTGATAGGCCCAAGCTCCCGATCCCTCCCACTCCCTCCCCCTCCCATCAGGCAACCACAAGTATCTGTGTAATTTTATTTGTACAGCTTGGACAAATAGCTCACATTTGAAATGACTTCAAATATGTTTTTAAATCAATCAATAAATATTTACTGAAAGGTTTCTGTGTACTCAGTAAGGTATTGGATGAATCATAGTAAGGTTGAGCAAATCTTTGAAATCTAGTTTTATCCCAGTTTTGTAGAAAAAGTTTCTCTCAATATATTTATACCAGTCTCCATATGTTGGTTTTTGGGGTTTTTTTCTATTAAATGTGACATTTTTCTAATGTGGTTTGAGAGAATCATTTAATATTGTACTATTTTTAAGAATAAATGAAGTAAAATATTCAAGAACTTTTGAAGACAAGGGTAAAGAATGGTGCTTTGTCTTAGAATATACTAAATATATATGTAAAGTTGAGATATTTGATTATTTAATTTGGTTCCTAAATAAATATTAAAAATTTAATGGCTAATATAATATGTAATTTAATTATATTTATTTAACAAATAATCATAAGAAATATTATAGAAATTAATGCAGAAATTCCTGTTGTGGCTCAGTAGGTTAAGAACCCAACATAGTGTCCATGAGGATGCGGGTTTGATCCCTGGCCTCGTTCAGTGGGTTAAGGGTCCAACAATGACACAAGCTGTGGGGTAGGTCACAAATGTGGCTCCTATCTGGTGTTGCTGTGGCTGTAGTGTGGGCCTGTAGCTCCAGTTTAACCCCTAGCCGCAGGAACTTCCATATGCCGCAGGAACTTCCATATGCCACAGGTAGGGCCATTTAAAAAAAAAAGTTAATGGATGTATAAATTAAGCAGAGCAAAATGCCTAGATCTAGAGGTGCCTGTGTATGTACTGAATTCATACATATTCATATATTCGTATGTATATATGAAGTAAGTATTTTATTGTTGACTTCTTAAAATCATGGAGAAAATGTTGTATAATATATAATGATGATTGTCTGACATTTAGGAAATGATAACTTAGATTCTCTATTTACCATGTAAATCAAAATAAATTCTAATGTATTTAATGCATGTTAACAATAAAATTTTGTGATGACTTAAAAATTAAATGCATCTTAGGGTAGGGAGTACTTTCTAAGTGTAGACCTTAAGAAGAATCATAAAGGAAAAGACGTAGATTTAACTGCAAAAATTAAAACTTTCATATGGCAAAAAATTTGAAAGTCAGTAACATTACAACATATGTAATAAATACTTACTAATCTTCCTGAAAAATGAATACATAAAATAGTTCGAAGACAGCTTATAGTAGAGAACAAAATCCCCATTAATTGTATGAGAGAGCTGAGAACCAAAAACACCGCTGATGTTAATTTTCTTTATTTGAATACAAAGAGATGAGGACACACAAAGCAAATTAATCTGAATATTGATAAAAATAAAATAATTTCATGTTTGTTAGTTTTTCATTTCAGAAGTCAATCAAAACTTGCAATAATATGCAAAAAGTGATTTGAATTTCATAAAAAATACATACTCACTTCCTTTTTGTCATTTCCCTTCCTCAGACTTAAATATTATCACTAGTCTCTGCATGTAAGTGACTTTGCAGATGTTGTAATTATATTCTTTTTTCTGCTTATCTAAATCCTACTTATTTCTCCTTAAATTTCTCCATTTCTTTTAGTATGATTTTGCTCTGTAGTTTATTACATTGTGATACACATGGAAAGAGAGAAGTGAAAAAGAGTTTACAGAAATAGTGAATAATAAGGGAGTATGAAATTACATAATGTGGTCAAAGAAGGCCTCTTTCAGAAGGTTGCATTGAAGTCAATCATGGGGATCAGAAGAAATAAGCTAATAAAAGAGAGAAGATTGTTTCAAGCAGAGATGAGAGGGTAGCAAAAAATACTGTTGTAGGAGCGTAGCCATAAAGACCTGCCGTGGATGGAATAAATGCTGAATAATAGATTACCCAGAGGATAATGACTCAGGAAGAAGGAAGAAGGAAGTTTATGGAATGAAAGTTCAAATTTGATTTTCCCAGTAGTGGGATTATGCAAGATTCATTAAAACTAAATACATAAACAGTATTTTTGGCTAGCTCCTAAGTGTGCACTCAGTCTTGGCTTGGAATGAGAATTTACTCTATTATTTTCTGTATTTGAGGTATGTATTAATCAGTGTTTTCTAGCGAAAAACTAAAATGTATGTTTTCTTATATGTTTACATATGTAATAAAGGGAGAGAAAGAGAGACTTATTATAAGGAATTGGCTTACGCAATTATGGAGGCTGGCAAGTCCAAAATTTTGCAGCATAGGCCGGCAACCTGGAGACCCAGGAGAGCCAATGGTGCAGGGAAAGTCTGACAGCAGTGGGCTAGAGAAATTGCTATTGCTCAGGGAGGTCAGTCTTTTATTCTATTCAGGCCTTCACCTGATTGAATGAGGTCTACCCATATTATAGAGGGCAACCTGCTTTACTCAAACCACCAATTTAAATGTTAATCTCATGCATAAACACCTTCCAAGCTGACACATAAACTTAATTATCACAGGGTATAATTTGAATAAAATGCATAGAAGTTTTCAGTGGAATGAGTTTTGACAAATATATGTTTCTATGTGACCACACTACAGTGAAAAACATTTCCATCACCTCATGCACCTTTACATTCAGTTTCTTACATTCAGTTTCTCCCCTTGCAAAGCAATCATTGATTAGTTTCTACCAGTTTTTCCTGTTCTATAGCTGTATGTGCCTGGCTTCATTTACCTGAAATGATTTCTGGGGAATTAATCCATGCTACCAAGTGCCTTGACTGTACTTTTATTTTTGTTTATTCTTTTGCTGTGCCTGTGGCATGTGGAAGTTTCTGGGCCAGCGATTGAACCTATGCCACAGAAGTGACCTAAGCCACAGCAGTGACAATGTTGGATTCTTAACTGCTAGGCCACCAGGCAATTCCAGTTGTACTTTTGTTTATGCTTTATTCTGTTTTATAAACGGATTTTTTTACTCAGTCACATTTTGTTTCTAATTTTTAGTAAATAAAAGTGTGATAAACATTCTTGTACAAGTATTTTTCAGAGCACAATTTTTTATTTCTCTTGGGAAAAGTATTTTGGAGTGAATTTTCTGGATTGTGAGATAAGTATATTTTAACCTTATACTGAACTACCAAGTAGTTTTCCAGGTGGTGGTACCAGTTGCTCTTTTACCAGCGGTATATGGAAGTTGCAATGGCTCCACATGCTTGTTAACACTCTGTATTGTCGTTTTTGAAAAATTATAGTGATTCTAGTGGTGTGGTTTTTACTTGCATTTACATGTTAAGTAATAATGCCAAATACCTTTAATCTGTTTATCGGACAGTTGTATGTTCTTAGGGGAACTGTCAAGTTTGCACATTTATATTATCCTTATTTTTTTATTATTGAGTTTAAGAGATTTTAAAATATATACACATATACACATTTATATATACATATATATAAAGTATATATTTATATATATATATTTATTCTTGATGTAAATTTTTTTGTCTTTTTTTTTTTAAGGGCTGCACCCATGGCATATGGTTCTCTTCCCCATCTTTGTGTAGATTTGGTGTTCCACTGGCAGTATTTGTCTTCTGCTTAAGGATTTTTTTTTTAACTGTTTCTCCTAGTACAGATCTGTTACATTTAAATGTCTCAAAATACCTTTATTTCACCTTTTTTCATGAAATATATTTGTCTTTTGTCTTTTTAGGGCCACACCCACGGCATATGGAGGTTCCCAGGCTAGGGGTCTAATCGGAGCTGTAGTCACCGGCCTACGCCACAGCCACAGAAACACAGGATCCGATCCGCGTCTGCAACCTACACCACAGCTCTCGGCAATGCTGGATCCTTAACTCACTGAGCGAGGCCAGGGATTGAACCTGCAACCTCATGGTTCCTAGTCGGATTTGTTTCTGCTGTGCCGTGATGAGAACTCTGTGGAATATATTTTTAATCAGAATAGATTGAGAGAGAGAGGGAGAGAGATGGATATACATACACATACCTATATTTATAATATATACACATACATACATGCAAAATATATATATTCACACACATATATCTATCTTTTTTCTCCCAGAGGGAGCAAGAGTGGGGGTGTGGGGGAGGGTGAACAGGCAGAAGCATGGTAGGCAGAGAGGTGCCGCGAATCCGGACAGCCTCTCACCTTCACAGAACTTTTTCTGGGCACAGGGTCCGCCCCTCGAGAGGACATTCAGGAAGATGTTTCCTCCTCGTGCCCGGGGGTGCCATGTCTGTGAAACCGTCTACGATCCCCTAAGTCTTCTGTTTTGAAGTAAAAGGCTGACTTTTCCTTTGGCCTCCCAGGCCTCCCCTCAGTCTCAAAAGGCTGACTCAGGAGTTAATGATTAGAAAATACTGATATAGCTAAAAACTAGTTAAAACAGTCTCCATGGTGATATGCCCTGCCTTGGCCCACAAAGTTACTCTAACTGGCTTTTCACAAATGATTTCTTCCTTGCTTAATTGCTTTATTTTACCAGTATTTACTTTTTAGAGTTATATTGCACCTTGTGTTTTCTTTTGTAATTGAAACACTTCCTAACACCCCTTCCCTGTAAGCAATCTTAGTTCCAGAGAAAGATGAAGGAATGATAACCCTGAAAATAATCAGAAACTGTCATCAGACTGACTGACTCCGGACTTGATGACTGGAATGATCTATGGAGGGAGAATAATATAGACACCTTAATCAATAACCCTGTCTTCAGAGCTAAACTTATAGGACCCCTAACTGCCCCCTCTCAAGGAGGACACGGTTTTGAGGCATTAGCTGCTGTGGCCTCCTCTGCCTGACAAAGCAATAAAGCTGTTCTTTCTGCTTCATCACAGACTCTGTCTCTGAGACTTAATGGGTGTGTACGGAGGCTGCTTTTCGGCACATCACCAGCAGCCACTGGGAAGGATCCCCGTGGTTTGGGAGAAACCGGGCGGGCCACTGCTGCTTTCGACAAAGCTGATGCGGGCTCCGTGGTGGGCGGGGGGAGGCGGCGCGCGGCTGAGGGCTTCCTTCTGATTGGACGGCTTCCCCTGGGGGTGCAGCCATTTTGGTGAGCGACTTCCCCAGAGACGGAGGCTGTCGTGGGCCCTACCGGGGCCAGGGGGCAACACTAACTGGACAGAAAGTGCGTCTGGGTGATAGTGGCGGGTGATAGCGGCCGTGTCTGAGTGCCAACACGTGACCTCCACACCAGAGGCGCCATAGATCTTGTCTGGCTCGAAAATGGTGCAGATGGCCATGATTCGAAGCTAGGGTCTGAGAACCGCGCCCTGGGCAGGTCACGGGAGTCGAGCGCCTCCATCTTGTGGAAGGTGAAGAGCACCTCCTTGAGCTTCGCGGCTGCCCTGGCTGGGGGCCCCTGTGGACTGTGGAACGGAAACGTCCTCATCTTGCGCCCAGCCACCTACCCTGCCACATGCCCCCTCGTGTGTATATTTTTGCATTTATGTAAATATTAAGCTTTGGGGATTCAGATAAGTTACTTGGGGAAAAGTTTCATCCTTTCAGGTGTTTTATGTTTTTATTTTCCTTTTTTTTTAATTTGTTGGGTGTGCCTCAGAGAGTGCTCCGTTTATGGAAAATTACACTCCACTACTGCGATAAACATTTTCTGAGTAGTCTGTCAGGGGAATTAAGAGTTTACGCAGGCGGAGTCAGACACCATTCCAGCCATGAATGTGTTCCAACTCCTGTTCACTCTAATTCTTAGGTTGGCATTTCTTCAGCCTCAGGTAGTTTTCTCACCAGCAGGTCTCTAGAGCTCTAGGTCTGTGCCCCTGCTTTTTCCTTTTCAGGACTATCGCTGCCGTGTTCTCTGCAAATTCTGTATTGTCACCTCACCTCAGTGAGTTCTCCAGTTGATGCCTCCTTTCTGCCTCACTGTGTTGTGGCCTGAAAATTCTCTCAAAGCGTTAAATTAGAAAAATTCTAGGACTGGTTTTAATTGTTTCTTGTCTGTCAGGAATGACTCACCTTCATCCTTCAGCTAAGCTAACCTTCATTCCTTGATATCTGTTGTTTTGAAAACTATTTTTCAAGAGGATGTTTTTCTGGGTTTTGTAGGTTTTTTTTTTTTTTTTTAATGTCAGTTTGGTAAATCTTGGCCAGGGTAGAAGTGTAAGAAGTTCTGTTTAACAACCACAATTTATTAGTTCCCAAATGCTGCTTTAACAAATTATTATAAATTAGTAGCGTAAAAGAACATGAATTCCTTCTCTTATATTTCTAGAGGTCTAAAATCGAGGTGTTGGCAGGACTGTTTGTTCAGCAGACTTTAGAGAATGTTTCCCTTCAATCTCCTCTAGTAGAAGCTCCCTGCATTTCTTTGCTCATGGCTCCTTTCTTTGTCTGCAGAGTGCTTTACTCCAGCCGCTGTTAACCATTTTCACATCTCCTTTTCCTGACTTTGAGCCTCCTGCCTCCCTCCTTTAGGCAAGCATACTCAGATAATTCAGTGTAATCTCTCCATCTGAAGATCTTAAACTTAATCACATCTGCAAAGTTCCTTTTATCATATAAGGTACATATATCCAGAGATTAAGACAAGGACATCTTTGAGGAGGGTTATTCAGTTTACTATACATGTCAAATTCATTTCAAGATAATTGCAGAGCTAACATAGGTATTTCATAGGCATTTATACCTTATCTCCAGTTTTTCTGAATAATTATTTTTTTATATTTATGTTATTACTACTTTTTAAATTAAAAATATCCAGTAAATGTTTATTACATGGAAAAATGTTATGATCCACAGGACAGAATATGTTCTGCAGTTTACTTTGAATGAACCTATGTTGAAATATGTTTAGATAGTGTGACAAATTATAAGGTAAATAAATAATAATTTTTAAAAATATGGGCCAAAGGAATCATTTATGTTAAAATTTTTGAGCCAAATTCTGATGTTTAAAGATAAAATGTGAGGTTTTTTAGAATAGCAAGTGAAGATATTGGAGATCTCCTTATTCAACTTAAAGATCTGCATATTTTAGTAGCTAATATACCTTGGTATTTTCTCAAATATAACATCAAATTAAGTCCTCTCAAGGAAAGTGGTTTGAGACATAGGACTAATAGGAATAACTATTGCAATAGTTTTAACCAGCCACATTTCATTGTAATAAAATTTTTTATGTAATTGGCAAATTTGTGCTTTATAAGAATTAATTATTTCATGGTATTTCTTTATAGCACTATGGTCAAGATTTGGAATCTAGAGTTGGAAAGACCTGTGTTTAAAGCCCTTTAATCTGAGGTAAGACTCTTTACCTCTTGTGAGTTAATAGAATATGGGTTTGTGCTCCCAGTTGTTTAAACAGAGATCTTAAAACCTTTGTAATTTCTTAAGTAATAGCACTAGGAACACATTTTGTTCTATTGAGGTGACTCTTGGTGGGCTCCTGGATGGCTCTTGGATGGGAGCTAGTCACCAGAAAGACAAACCATGATTGGAAACTTGGGATTTTTAGTACTGTCCCCATCCTCCAAAGAAGGGAATGGGGCTAGAAATGTACTTAATAGTTGATTACACCTAAATGAAGAAGACTCTATAAAATTCCAAGAGAAGGGGATTCTGGGAGCTTCCAGGTTGATGAATACATCTATATACAGGGTGATGTAGGCCAACTTCACAAGGCCAAAAACTCCTGGGTTTGGGACCCTCCCAGATTATGTGTTATTTAATCTGACTGTTCATTTGTATCATCTGTCATTTACTAAACTGGTAAATGTAAATAAATGTTTCTCTGACCAGTGTGAGCTGTTCTAGCAAATTAATATAACCCAAGGAGAATACCATCAAAAACTCCAATTTGTAGCCAAGTTGGATGAAAGTTGTGGGTAAACTTGTGACCTATTGCTTCCAGTTAGTATCTAAGGTGTGATGGGAATGAGCTCTTGCAGTATCCGATGCCATTTCCAGGTAGAAAGTGTCGGAACTGAATTAAATTTTAGGACGCCCAGCTGAAACCATGAATTGCTTTGGTGTGGGAAATCCCGCCTCCCCCCAGCACACATACATTTGGTGGCAAGTACTTAGTGGCAAGTACTTAGGATATAAAAATGAAGTGTTAGTAATAAAATATTCTGTGTTAAAGGCTTATATGTCAATTACATCTCAATAAAAATAAAGTAACGTAAAGGAGAAGCATGCAGTAGGGGTTTTTTCAGTATACCTCTCCATATTGCTTTACCTAGATTGTATTGTCTACTTCATAGGGTTGCTTTCAGATTAAATGAAGTAATATGTGTAGAGTACTGAGTGCTTTAGTTATGCATAGTTGTGTTAGTGCTTAGTGGCAAGTACTAGGATATAAAAATGTTAGTTGCTGCAGTACTATTTTAATGGACTGAATAGTTTTAGACTTTTGATGAGAGAAGAGAAAGCATTCAATTTTTGTTAAATCATTATGGAATATGCTTAGTGTATTAATGTTTACCTCAGTGGAAGTAATCTGAGACCTTGAAGTTAAATTTTGAAAATTTTAAAGATTAACTGACAGACCTGCTTAATGTTCCCTATGCATTAGCTTGTATAATCAGGAGAGAAAACAAGAAAAATGGTTGTCTGACATTTTAAAACTTTAACCAATTCTGTAACTGTGATTAGATATCTATCTAGAAGTGAAACATCATTACTTGGTATTTATTGCAAACAAAACAAAAATAAACAAACAAAAAAACTGCAAAGATTAATTTTCTATAAATGTCCATATTTGCGCATTGTTTATTCATTAACTATTTTTTGCAAAATTGTTTAGGATCAAACATGTACTGTAAACACAAGGACATATAACATTATTGATAACTATTTATATGTATATACATACATTTAAATATAAAGAAAAAAGTTAAATAGCCTGTTCAAATTAAATTGTTTAGAAAATAGATTAGTAATTTCACTGATAACTAAATTGTATTCAAAATTTAAGCAAGAAGCAGAACTACAGAGAGTAAAAAAAAAAGCTCTTTTTGAGAGTTTATAACAGAAATATATAACCATAGCAATTTAAAAGAAAACAGAGTAATTTAAATTTCAGTAAGTATGATATAAAAATTACTCTCAAGATTCTTCTTAAAGCCATCACTAAATTGTACCATGTCATAGAATAATATATGACACTAAAATTTCTCTTAAGCCATGTCAGAAAGCGATGGAAAACAAGAGAAGGCAGAAAATAGAAAAAAGATCAAGTTTGATTTTTTTTTTTAACTCTTGCCTTATCTTTTTGATTGAAAACATATCTCCTGTACATCTCACGCAAGTGGACTTGTCCCCAAGTAAATAAATATGCTCTTTAAATATGTGCCTTTGAAAATACAGGTTAAGGTTCATGCTGTTCTTTGTCTCATTGCCAACAATATATTGTATTGATATAGTGCTTGGTATTTTTTGCTTAAAGATATTTCCAAACACCTAATTTATTAAATCACTACACACAACTTTTTTTAATTGAAAATGTCCTATATATCAGACACTCCATATAAGAAAAGATTATAGCAGTAAAGAAACCTAACCAGTCTTTTGCTCTCATTTTGCTCTTGAGAGTGAAAAGTACCATAATAAAGAAATAATATAAAACCTTAATGTAATATGTGCTGTGATCACAATAAGGCAGAAGCAGGTGACAGAGAATGTCTAGGATGCACTTCTTATGTGATAGACAAGGAATTGGCAGGACTCAGAGTTTTTACTCAAATAGTGTTTTGTTTTTCTATCAAATATGTTTGTCTTTGTAGATTTTCCAGAAGGATCATATTATCTCTGGTCCCTGAAGAGATGGCTTCACCCACTGACTTAAGAATTGATGCTATGTTTGAGCATTTATGTAATACTTAATTCTAAAGTTGCTGTTTTCAAATGCACTGCCATATCTTTGGTAAAAGCCCTGCTATAACATGTGCCATGTGGATTATCATTTTGTATATAAGAAGCCATGAGAATGTTTGGAACACTGAGGGAATTTGCACAATTACTTCTGCCAGATAATTTATTTCCTAACATTCATTTCCATTTTTGCATTAATATCCAGTAAAATAAAGCAAAACTTCATTGTCACCTAATGTCTCCCACCAAGTTAATGTCAAAATTAGACCTCTTGATTACTATGCAATGTTTTTCCTGGGTTATAACAATTTCTTTTTAAAATTTTATTGCAGTATAGTTGACTTTCAAGGTTGTGTTTCTTTCAGTTGTACAGCAAAGTGAATCAGTTAAATGTGTGTATGTATGCATATGTGTGTGTGTGTGTGTGTGTGTGTATGTATATATCTCCATGTGTCACTGCAGAATATTGAATAGATTTTCCTGTGCTATACAGTATATTGTCACTTATCCATTCCATACTTGTGAAGTATGTATATTTAAATTTCATTTTTGAAAGAGATTACTGTTAGCCAATTGGTCAGCTCGTGTAGCATTGATCATTAGTGATATTAAGTATTCCAGTCCAGGAATGGATTTTTTGTTTTTGTTTTTGTTTGTTTTATTTTAATCTTCTCTAGTTATTTCCAGCAATATTATACTTTTTAATTTTTTAAAATTTTCATTGCCAAATGATGTCTTAAAATTGAAGTATAGTTGATTTACAGTTTTGTGCCAATTTCTGCTGTACAGAAAAGTGACCCAGGCATACATTTATCTGTATTTTTTTCTTATATTATCTTCCATCATGTTCTGTCCCAAGGTATTGCATATAGTTCCCTGGGCTAGACAGCAAGACCTCCTTGCCTATCCTTTCTAAATGTAAGAGTTTGATTCTGCTCACCCCAAACTCCCAGTCTATTCTATTCCCTCCCTTGACCCCTTCGCATCCACAAGTCTGTTCTCTATGTCTGTGAGTCTGTTTCCATTTTGTGCCATATTTTAGGTTCCGGATATAACTGATATCATATGGTGTTTGTCTTTCTCTTTCTGACTTACCTAGTGTGAGAATCTCTACTTGCATCCATGTTCCTACAAATGGCATTAATCCCTTCTTTTTTTTTTTTTGTTTTTTTGTTTTGTTTTGTTTTTTTTTGTTTTTGTCTTTTTGTCGTTGTTGCTATTTCTTGGGCCGCTCCCGTGGCATATGGAGGTTCCCAGGCTAGGGGTCAAATCGGAGCTGTAGCCACCGGCCTACGCCAGAGCCACAGCAACTCGGGATCCGAGCCGCGTCTGCAACCTACACCACAGCTCACGGCAACGCCGGATCGTTAACCCACTGAGCAAGGGCAGGGACCGAACCCACAACCTCATGGTTCCTAGTCGGATTCGTTAACCACTGTGCCACGACGGGAACTCCAATCCCTTCTTTTTTATGGCTGAGTAGTATTCCATTGTATACATGTACCATATCTTAACCCATTCATCTGTTGAGGGACATATACGTTGTTTCCAGGTCTTGGACATTGTGAATGGGGTTGCAAAAAACATAGGAGTGCATGTATCCTTTTAAATTATAGTTTTGTCTGGATATAGTCCCAGGAGTAGGATTGCTGCATCATATGGTAGTTCTAGTTTTAGTTTTCTGAGGAAATTCCATACTGTTTTCCATAGTGGTATACCAAATTACAGTCCCACCAACAGTGTAGGAGAGTTCCCTTTTCTCTGCATCCCCTCCAGCATTTGTTATTTATAGACTTATTCATGTTGGACATTCTGACTGATGTGAGGTGGTACCTTGTTGTAGTTTTGATTTGCATTTCTATAATTAGTGATGTTGAGCAGCTTTTCATGTGCTTATTGCATATCTGTATGTCTTTGTAGAAATATCTGTTTAGGTGTTCTGCCCATTTTTTGGTTGGGTTATTCATTTTTTTTTTTTGTTACTGTAGAGTTGTATAAATTGTTTGTATATTTTAGAGATTAAGCCCCTGTTGGTTGCATCCTTTGCCAAGATTTTTCCCATTCTTTGGGTTGCCTTTTTTTATGGTTTCCACATTGGTTTATTTATTCATTTTTTTGGTAAGATTTTTATTTTTTTAAATTATAATTGATTTACAATGTTCTGTCAGTTTCTGCTGTAGAGCAAAGTGACCCAGTCACACATACATATACACATTCTTTTTCGTGCATTATCTTCCACCATGTTCCATCACAAGTGACTAGGTATAGTTTCCTGTGCTATACAGCAGATCTCATTGCTTATCCACTTCAAATGCAATAGTTTACATCTACTAACCCCAAACTCCCAATCCATCCCACTCCCTCCCCCTTTCCCTTGCAATCACAAGTCTGTTCTCTAAGTCCATGAGTTTGTTTCTTTTCTGTAAAAAGGTTCATTTGTGCTGTTTATTAGATTCCAGATATAAGTGATATCATATGGTATTTGTCTTTTTCTTTCTGACTTACTTCACTTAGTATGAGAGTCTCTAGTTCCATCCATGTTGCTGCAAATGGCATTATTTTGTTCTGTTTTATGGCTGAGTCATAGTCCATTGTGTATATATACCACATTTTCTTAATCCATTAATCTGCTGATGGACATTTAGGTTGTTTCCATGTCTAAGCTATTGTGAATAGTGCTGCAGTGAATATACGGGCACATGTATCTTTTTCAGTGAAAGTATTGTCAGGATACATGCCCAGGAGTGGGGTTGCTAGGTCAGATGGTAGTTCTATATTTGGTTTTCTGAGGTACCTCCATACTGTTTTCCAAATAGTTGTACCAATTTACATTCCCACCAACAGTGAAGGAGGGTACACTTTTCTCCACACCCTCTCCACCACTTGTTTGTTGACTTGTTAATGATGGCTATTATGAATGGTGTAAGGTGGTACCTCATTGTAGTTTTGATTTGCATTTCTCGAATAATTAGTGATGTTGATCATTTTTTCATGTCCCTGATGGCAACATGTATATCTTCTTTAGAAAAATGTCTGTTTAGGTCTTCTGCCCATTTTTCATTGTGTTGTTTGGTTTTTGCTGCTGGCTTACACAAGTAGTTTGTATATTTTAGAGATTAAGCCCTTGTCAGTTGCATCATTTGAAACTGCTATTTATTTACTTATTTACTTTTGTCTTTTTAGGACTGTACCTGTGGCATATGGAAGTTCTCAGGCTAAGCGTTGAATTGGAGGTGTAGCTGCCATATCTATGATCTTTACCACAGCTCATGGCAATGCCAGAGCCTTAACTCACTGAGCAAGGCCAGCCATCAAACCCTCATCTTCATGGATACTAGTCAGGTTTGTTACTACTGAGCCACAACGGAAACTCCCCATTGTTTTATTTTTGTTTTTATTGTGATTATTCTAGGAGGTGTTCAGATAACATATTGCTCTAATTTATGTCAAAGAACGTTCTGCCTATTTTTTCCTCTAGGAGTTTTATAGTATCTGGCCTTATGTTTAGGTCTTTAATGCATTTTGAGTTTGTTTTCATGTATGGTGTTAGAGAATGTTCTAATTTCATTCTTTTACATGTAGCTGTCCAGTTTCCCAGTGCCGCTTATTGAAGAGGCTGTCTTTCCTCCACTGTATGATCATGCCTCCTTTGTTGTGTATTAGTTGGCCATAGGTGCTTGGTTTTATTTCTGGGTTTTCTATCCTGTTACACTGATCTGTATTTCTGTTTTTGTGTGTGTGTGTGCCAGTACAATACTATTTTGATTACTGTAGCTTTGTGGTATAGTCTGAAGTCAAGAAGCCTAATTCTTCCAGTTTTGTTTCTCTTTTTCAATATTTCTCTGGCTAATCGGGGTCTTTTGTGTTTCCATACAAATTTTGAAATATTTTATTCTTGGTCTTTTGCCGCATCCAGTGTTGCAGGGAAACAGAGAATCCTGGAAGAGGGATGTTACGGTATAACAAAACACAGAAGACTCTTACATTTAGAAAGTGGGGGACAAGGAGGCACTCTGTTCCTTAGAACAAAGGCACCCCCAGGCTTTAGCCCACATGACTTTTATTAAGGAAGGTGATGAGATTATTATTAGTGGGATTAAGGAAGGTGACAAGATTAGTTTGCAGGAACAGGCATAGATAATAATAAGGTTATCTTCTTAGTGACATCAAAGGGAGTATCCTTAGGATATATTGCAGCTGTTTATAGAATAACATGGTTAATGCATAAGTCCTTTATCTTGTCTTTGAAGGAGACTCTGTACTTTAGAACTCTGTGTCCATAATCCATAGATATTTGCTTTCTGCAGAGTTCATCTGTTCTATGGTCTCCAACAATCTTTGAAGAATGTCATTGTTAATTTGACAGGGATTGCATTAAATAAGTAGATTGCCTTGGGTAATATAGTCATTTTGACAATATTACCTCTTCCAGTCGGAAAGCATGATATATCTTTCCATCTGTTTCATCTTTGATGTCTATCATAAGTGTCTTATAGTTTTGAATATAGGCTTTTGGTCCCTTTAGGTAGGTTTATTCTTAGGTATTTTACTCTTTTTAATGCAATGGTAAATGGGAATGTTTCCCTAAGTTCTCTTTCCCATCTTTCTTTGTTAGTATATAGAAATGCAGTTTATTTTGTGTATTAATTTTGTATCCTGCCACCTTGCCAAATTCATTGATGAGCTCTAACAGTTTTCTGGTAGCGTCTTTAGGATTTTCTAGGTATAGTATCCTGTCATCTGCAAAGTGATAGTTTTACAGATATAACAATTTCTAAAGATAACTTGATCGTCTGATAAAAAGCCATTACTTTAAACCACATGCTATATACATTTCATTGCCTCTAAGTTACTCTTGGTGCTAAGATATGCTGTTACCTGTAAAATAGATGCTGCCAATTAAACTGTAATTCAGTGTTTATTGTCACCTAGATTCAGCTTGTATACTTTTATATTGAAAGACCTTTCCTAGACTTAATTAACTATAGGTTTTTATCTTTTATAAATCTCATACATGCATTTAAACAGAGTGTAATTGAAGTAAATTGCTTGAGTTGTTCCTGAAAACTTTATATAGGCTATAAGTTTTCTAGAAATTTTTAAATCCAGTCATTAATAACTTGAAGATGACACAGCATTTCTTCAAACCTTACACAAGAGAATTAAAATCTTTTAGTAATGTGCCCTTAAGACAACTTTGTAATTATGAAGATCTAGCTTACTTTTAAATACCATGTCAGGAGTTTTGCTAAACATTCTCTGACTCAGTGTCTTTACTGATGATGTCTAAGAGTTTAAAAGAATGCTCCAAAATTATTCCTGGGCCTTCCTACAAACAATTGGCATCCTTCCTGTGTTTTTGATGTGGTATTTTGATGGTTGCTCATGTACAGGCAGTGACACTTGTGACATAGTCACTAACTGGCTGACTGCTGTTTGGTAACATTATTGATTTCAGCATACATCCATCGCAAAGATTAAATGCAAAGTTAAAATGCAAAAATAAAATCAGTGTCTTGTGATTTTTGAAACAATCATATAGTAAGTATATTGTTTTTGTAGTTCCACAAGTTAAATTAACAAAGATCTTTCGTGAAGCTCTTTTTCTAAAATAAAATAAATTACTAATTTGTCCCTGGTATAAAATTTGTCCAAGGTATAAAATTACTAGTGAAATTTGCATTTTCTAGAGAAAAATTTACTGTGCTTATTTACTTCTTCCCTATCTTCTTCTTTTTTTTTTTTTAATCTGTGAAAGTTTTAGAAAACAAAATCTTCAGTAGCAACTATTATAGCTAACTGTATTTCAGTCTGGGATAAACTTCCTTGGCAAAAGAAGCTTTGTTTAGCATTTTCTTTTTCTTTTTTTTTTCTTTTTATTTATTTATTTATTTTTGGTCATGCTCACAGCATGTGGAAATTCCAGGGCCAGGGGGAAGAACCCTTGGCACCACAGTAGCGACAACACCACATCTTTAACCCAGGAGCCACCACGGACTCCAAATGAACATTCTTGAGCCTATATTGGACCCCAGGAATTCAGAAGGAACAATGGAAGGTGTGAGAGTAATACCCAAAGTCTTGAGGTTCTTGGGAAACACTCGTGTGTGTACATGACTGAATTTGCTGAGTTCACAAGGAGGATGCATTCACTCTGGACGGCTGGAAATCCCAGATGACTGCTCACATCTTGAGTGGCTTCTTAGGCAGTGGAGAGAGAAATGGACAGCCGGCTCATTGTGGGACCACTCATTAGCAAGGCTTGAAGAGGAATTTCATTGCTTTTCCTATCTGGGCTTTCTGATCATGATGGCATCTGGAATAACCAGGCTGATGCAGAAGTGAAAAGAAATTGATGTGATCAGAGGTTCAGTGGATTCAGATGTCTGAGAACCTACCTTTATAGCCATAGCATTTTCTTTGCTAGAGCTTTTGAAGCAATAAAGAAGATGAAGTGTTCTAGGATATACGGAAATTCAGCTGAAGTCAACTGAATTTGGTAAGACTGCTTCATTATGTTTCAACCCTCTAGAAGATGTATGTGAAAAGCAGTCAACCATAGCCAAATCCATAGTTCTTCTTTTGCTAATTGTTCCTTTTTGCTCAGTACATCTTAGTGAATAAATACCCTTGGGAAAGGCAGCCCATGCCCTTGGCCCCCTTCCTCTTCTCAGTTAATGGTAGATTAGGTTCATCAGATTTCAGTTACATATTATTTCCACCATAGTCTGAAATTTGAAAGCAGGTATATGTTGAAGTTTAGATGTCCCTATAAAATGTCACATGGCAGACTGACTAGCTAACTGCCAATGGGTAAAACCCCAAACACAAAAACCTCACCAAAAAACTGTCATTTCTTCTTCTTTGTAGTTTAAATTCATGATCACTCCTGTGTATTGAGTGTGGTGCTATGTTCTTTTTAAAATAACACCTAAAAGCAATGATATCTTAACCAGAATTGCTGTTACTAGTTTACAGTGTGAATTAGAGCAGTTATATATTAAGAAATATCTGACTCAATTTTAAAATGTTCAAATCCAATCTTCTACCCAAATCTTCTCCTACTTCGGTCTTATCCATTTCAGTTAATTGTCACTGGATCTTTATAATGTAAAATAAAAGGCTTGGTCTCATCTTTGACCTCCTTGTTTCTCTAAATCTTCACAGTCATCCTATAGAAAATCATGTGGACTCTGCATTAAAAACACATTTGAATATTTCGTGTCATCCTCTTATTATCACATTTGTCCAAACCACCATCTTCTCTTGTGTATATTATTGTAGTAACTTATTAAAAAGTCTCATTATTTCCACCTTGCTCTTTTTTAGTGTATTCCCACCAGAATCCCTCCAATAATCCTAATAAAATTTCATTTGCTTAAAGCCCACCAAATACTTCTTTTCTAACTCAGAGTAAGATTCAAAATCTTGAGGATAGCCTACAACAACCTGATGACGCTTGTGCCCAACTCTCATTCCCAATTACTTCTTCAAATTTTGTGTCCCCATTTTATTTAACTTTTTCCACATCATTTATTCCCATGTAATATCTTTATATGTTACTGTTATAAGGTCCACAGGACAATAAATATAGCTGGTTTTGTCACTATTATGGTCCCTTTAGGTTGAATAGTGACTGTTGCATGATAAACATATAGTAGTTGCTGAACAAATGAATTTATTTTTTTAAAGCCTAGCATATCCTTTCCTTAGATAAATATCAAATATAAGATGCTAGGTGAACACATACTCAAAGGAAGAGCAATTATTTGCCTGTTCCATCTTATACTTGTCTAGTGCATCTATTTTCATGAGGATATAAAATAGTTTACATTTAGAATCCGAGTGTGTGAGTCAAGCTTCCATGTCCCTGAAAGTTCCTCCTTGATCTTATTTAATATCTTTATTTTAAAAAATTAATTACACAAATAATGTAGTATTGCAGTGGTTTTAAAAACATAATAAGAATGGTATATTTTAAGCTAAGTCCATGTGGATCACCATGCTCTTTTCTCCTCATCCTTGTAAGAATTTGGCTTCTTGTATCCTTTTAGTAGAAAGTAAAAATATTATTTATATATCCAAATACATGGATGGGAAATATATAAACATTTTAGTGTAGGCTTTTGTTTTTATTTTTATCTGTTAAATATATGTTCAGTCTGTCTATGCTAACTCACATAGCTGAAGTTGATCCTTTATAGATGCTATATATTATTCCATCAAACTATTTGGTGGGTATGTAAGCTGCTACAACCACTGTGGAGAACAGTATGGAGGTACCTTAGAAAACCATATATAGAACTACCATATGACCCAGCAATCCCACTCTTGGGCATATATCCAGACAAAACTTTCCTTAAAAAAGACGCATGCACCTGCATGTTCATTGCAGCACTATTCACAATAGCCAAGACATGGAATCAACCCAAATGTCCACTGACAGATGACTGGATTAGGAAGATGTGGTATATATACATAGTGGAATACTATTTAGCCATAAAAATGAACAAAATAATGCCTTTTGCAGCAACATGGATCGAACTAGAGACTCTCATACTGAGTGAAGTAAGTCAGAAAGACAAATACCATATGATATCACTTATATCTAGAATCTGATAGACAGCACAAATGAGCCTTTCTAAGGAAAAGAAAATCATGGACTTGGAGAATAGACTTGTGGTTGCCAAGGGGTGGGGGAGGGAGTGGGATGGACTGGGAACTTGGGGATAATAGATGCAGACTCTTGCCTTTGGGATGGATTAGCAGTGGGATCCTGCTGTGTAGCAATGGAAACTCTTGTGTAGTCACTTATGATGGAACATGTAATGTGAGAAAAAAGAATGTATACGTGTATGTGTAACTGGGTCACCATTGCTGTACAGTAGGAAAAATAATAATGAAAGGTTTAAAAAAGTTAGCTTTAACTTTTTTTAAAAAATTTTCAACTGTGGTTGTTTCAGTTTTTAATTTTGGCAAGCAAGTCTTTATTGAACACCTTAAAATGTCTCCATTATGCTTATGTGAATTTGCTTTTTCTTAGATATTTAATATTAAAATTGCTGAATCACAGTATATGTACATTTTAAGGGTTAACGTATATTGCCAAATTCCTCATCAAATTTCCTCTACTACTTTATAAACTTATCAAGAATGAAAGAAATTTCATTTCCTCACAATTTGTCAATGTGTTGCTGCCATAATATTATTGCTTTTTTCATTTTTTTCTGATTTAATGAATGATAAAGTAACATGATTTCTATAAATTTAAATTCCTATGATTACTGCTCATTAGTCAGTTTTCGTATATGTATATAATAGGTCATTTGAGTTTCCTTTTTTTTTTTTTTTTTTTTGTCTTTTTGAATTTTTCTAGGGCCACGCTCACAGCATATGGAGGCTCCCAGGCTAGGGTTCTAATTGGAGCTGTAGCTGCAGGCCTATGCCACAGCTCACGGCAACGCCAGATCCTTAATGCACTGAGCGAGTCCAGGGATTGAACCCTCAACCTCATGGTTCCTAGTCGGATTCGTTTACCACTGAGCCATGACAGGAACTCTGACTTTCCTCTTTTATATACTGCTTATTCATATTCGTTGTGACTTTCATTTTACGTTTATTGTCATGTTTTACCAATTATGCATATAGGTAATAAGTTACATACCTAAACAGTATATCTTTTAAGAGTGTTTTTCCTACTTTTAAAATCAAAACATACATTTGCTATCATTTATCAATCTTTTCTTTTGACATATTCATATATGGTAAAATCCATTTTTTAATGAAAAAAATGGTGGCAAAAAATCAAGGTAGTGATAATATCAAATAAGAGCACACAGATATGAAATGTTCTAGTTATACTATTGATGAATTCAGGGATTATTTTTAAATGCAAGTGACTTTTTGTATGTTTTAAATATTACACAGTATTTAAGGAAAAAAACCTCACTGTCTTCACTTTTTTTTCCATTTCAGTTTTCAGTTTTTCAACCACCTTTTAATTTTCACTGTTTTCTTTATGCACCTTGATGTAAAATAATGTTCACATCCTGTTTGATTTTTCTCCCTGTCTCTGCCATGAGAACATTCTTTCTGTGTTGGCTTCTCCAGGAAACTAGTCTTGATACTCTTTTATTTACTCTATTATTCTAAGAACAAATATACTTTTGTCTTACTTCCTGTTGTTTCTTTTAGCATTTGATAGTTAGAAAACAGAAGCAAAGGTACTGAACTACAGTGAACAGATTTTGAACTCAAATCAAATAAGTTATTTTGTGCCTTATGAGTATTTAACACAAAAGATTGATTCTTCCTACCCTTGGAAGGTTTACTTTTCCATCAATATAAAATTAGTCCTGTCTCTCCCATTTCTGTTTTATCTGCATATTAACTGCCTAGGAACTGTATTTATGACTTTTGCTCTCCATCGGGTCACTCAAGTTAGTTTCATTAAAGCAAAATAAGTGTTCTCAGGTAGTAATCTCTTGAAAGACAAAAGGTATGCCTTGCAGTTTTCTTTGTTCAGTGCCTGTGACAGCATTATGGTGGTGAGGATTTTCCTTAATTTCTACTTCATCAAAGTAAATGGTTGTTATTAAGTCGCCAGAATTTTCTCCTCTCCTTCTACTGTGGTATACTCAAATACCAAGATATCTATTCTTACTTTTACTGGAAAATATTCTGAATTCTGAAAGGTAATACTTTTAAATCTCATTGCTACCTTTATGAATTTAATACTAACGTAGCGTGTAAGGATGTCAGAGAAAAGACTTTATGAATGTCGAATAGCTTTATCCAATATTTATGAACTCTATTGTGTTGGGATTCCCATGGAATTATTCAGCCATCAGACTGCCCTAAAAACAATATTTATGCTAGTTTAAAATCCCAAACTCAATACAGTACAAATTCAAATACTCCTCTTTTTGTGAGGAGCCATATAAATAAAATTATTTTCAATATCTTTGGAACTTATCCATATGAAAAAAAGATAAGAGCACACATTTCTTGTATTTCAACTTACTTAAATACCCAGAACAAAATTGTTATATTTAATGGAAGGGATTTCTATTAATAAAAATAGAATGGAAGTTCCATTGTGGTGCAGTGGGTTAAGGATCTAGCATTGCCACAGCTGTTATGCAGCACAGATTTGATCTCTGGCCCAGGAACTTCTACATGCCATAAGTGTGTCCAGAAAAATCCAGCATAATTCTAAGGTGGAGAGAAACCCATGAATGTCCAGAAGGGAACAATATGTGAGAAGGATTCTAGGAAATGTATGAAGGGAATTAATCATTTCTTCTGTATTCCATATTTTCTCTTTTAAAGAAATTTGTCTTTACTACTCATTCCCCACTTCACCTGGTGGGTCATAAAAATGACATAGTTTTATTTTATGAACTAAACAATCTACCTAGAGATAATTTCACCAGTGCTACAGATGCAGCATGGAAGAGTGGTGATCAGTATTTAGTATGCATTAAAATAACCTGAAAAGCTTATTTGTAAAGACACAGATTTCTAATTGTCACCTCAGAGGTTCTTCTAATTTGGTAAATCTGGGGCTAGGTCTGATAATTTTCATCTTTAATAGATTCTCAGGCGATGCTGCTGTTACCAGTCCAGGAACCCCACTGGCAATCACTGATGTTGATAAATACTGAGCTTGGGCAAGGATAATAAGATTCTCATTACTAAAAATTTGGAATTGGCTAATGTTACCAGTTATCTTTTTGTAAAGTCTATGAATTTGGGGCTGAAGTGGCCAGGTTGAATCATGTGAAATTGGAAAAGTTATTTTGTACAGAAAGGAATAAATCGTATATTCATCAAGCAGAGAACAAAGACACAAAAAGACAGTATAGCTTCAGAAGAAAGAGAAATGAATAAATCAGCTTTTTGGATAGTTTTCTAATTTCTTGTTCCAAAGACTTGCTTGTCTGGTTGCAGTTTTTATTGTTGGGTTCTGAAAGATGCCCTTTGTAACTTTATAATATATGCCTACTTTTTAAAAATCATTTAACAAAATTAGGAACTGCAAGGCATAGAAACTCATTTAACAAAATTATTGCTGAATGAAACTAAAGAATTTATATATTTTTGGACTGACCTTATAAAGAGAATCATTTATCACATATGTATAATAACAGAGACATAAGCTCTGCTCATATTTATCTCAACTCTGGCAGAAGACCAAAGGTCTTTGCTGATTACCCTGCCTAAAACAGCCAGGGGCAGTATATAGATTTGTGTGTTTATATTTTGAATGAGAACAGGGAACTTAGTTTGGTTTGTTACTATATTCCCTATAACTGAAACAGTGATGAATGAATGAATGGATGGATAAAGGATAATACACTTTTAGTTTAAGTAGGATACACAGTACCTTCTTTTTTTTTTTGAGAAATATTACTTCTTAAAAATGTTGGCTAAGCCTGTAGTTAGTTGGTTTCAGTGTTACACAATTCCTGAAATGTTAATCGCATTTTCAATTTTCTCAGGGTTCTAAGAGAGTGCACCAGATGTTACGTAGCAGGTAACAACAGATCAGAATGATCAGGCCAGAGTTTCACAGGTATTAACTGCAGGGATTATCTATGTCACAATTACCTCAATAAGTTAGAAAAAACACGGTAGAAATCTATGGCATTAGTAGCTTTGTACACATATCGACCAGTTGCAAAATCTCAGTGGCAACAGATAGCTTTTAATCTCATGCTCATGGGACTGTAGTTTGGCAAAGATGACTCCATTTCATGCTGCCAGTCCACATGCGTGTTGGCAAGGTTCTGCTCCATAAATGTGTGTGCTGAGTTGCTAGGCTAGTGGGGCAGAAGCCAAGTGGGGGATGATTTTCTTCTAGTATCCGTCAGGAGTTCTGCAAGGGGCTGGCGGCAATATGTGGATGCTCAATAGGCATAGACCTATTTCTTTAATGCTGTTACTCATGTCACATCCCATGGGTCAAAAGAAATGATATGGCCATACCAAACTTTTATGGAGTGAAGAAATATACTCCCTATGAGGAGGTCACAGGTGAATAAATTTTTGTTGAAAATATTCCAATCTGATCCAGGAACATGGAATCTACTTCAAGTACTTTTGGTTTAAAAAAAAGTTACTAAAATGACTAAAAAAACCCAAGGCAAAATGACTCCCTTGATTAGTCATAGACTAAACCAGAGCTGGAACTGAGATTCTTCTGAGAAGTGTTTTTCGGTGACATGTGTCTCCTATCCCCAGTTGCAATGAAGGATTTTAACATATATGGGGTTTTTAGTTAGCGTTTTACTAGGAATACAAATCAACTCTAGTAATAGAAAGGAAATTTATTCTGGAGATTGGTTATGGAAGTGTTGAAAGGATATAAAGAGTAGAAGGGAAAAAGGTAGTGTTGTATAGAGAAGTAAAAAAGAAAAAGATGTGATATATAAATATCAAAAGCTGTAAAAGTCCTTGTGCTGGAGGAGTCCATGAGCTTATGCTGATGCTTAGTTGTTGGAAACTGTTTTAGTTGCTGTTTTTGTTTTTTTTTTTCTTTTTTTTTTTATTACTCAAATGAATTTATCACATCTGTAGTTGTATAATGATCATAACAATCCAGTTTCACAGGATTTCCATCCCACAGCCCAAGCACATCCCCCCACCCCCCAAACTGTCTCCTCCGGAGACCATAAGTTTTTCAATGTCTGTGAGTCAGCATCTGATCTGCAAAGAAGTTTAATCTGTCCTTTTTTCAGATTCCACATGTCAGTGAAAGCATTGGATGTTGGTGTCTCATTGTATGGCTGACTTCACTTAGCATGATAGTTTCTAGGTCCATCCATGTTGCTACAAATGCTGGTATTTCGTTCTTTTTGATGGCTGAGTAATATTCCATTGTGTATATGTACCACATCTTCTTGATTCACTCCTCTGTTGATGGACATTTAGGTTATTTCCATGTCTTGGCTATTGAAAAGAGTGCTGCAATGAACATTGGAGTACATGTGTCTTTGCGAGTCGTGGTTTTCTCTGGATAGATGCCCAGGAGTGGGATCGCTGGATCAAATGGTAGTTCTATGTTTAGTTTTCTGAGGCATCTCCATACCGCTTTCCACAGTGGTTGCACCAATTTACAATCCCACCAAGAGTGTACTAGGGTTCCTTTTTCTCCACACCCTCTCTAGCACTTATTGTTTGTAGACTTTTGGGTGATGGCCATTCTGGCTGGTGTAAGGTGGTATCTCATCGTGGTTTTGATTTGCATTTCTCTAATAATGAGTGACGCTGAACATCTTTTCATGTGTTTCTCGGCCATCTGTATGTAGTTGCTGTTTTATCCAACAAAAAATTGGATAAATCTCAACCAAGATTGAATCTGAAAAGTTGATCTCCTATGCCAGATTGCTTAAGTCCAACCTCATATCCCTTCTCTGCATCTCTAGCAATTTTCAACAGCTACCGAACTGTAGGAACCAGAAGCTAGAAGCTTCTTTCTTCCTCCTACTTTTTGACTGTCTGTTTGACCTACAAATGATAAGCACTCATCAAAAAGCCGGCTATCAAAAGAGACCTGGGATATATGTGTTGACTCCAAAACTCCTAAACTATACAGCAGAGCCAGAAAGTGTAGCGTTTGGAATGCCAGAAGAAAATAGACAAATGAACTACACAAAGACTTTTATCTTTTGGCTGGAGGAACAGGAAGGGATTCTTAAGGCAAGAGAAGTGGCAAAATATGAAAGTGGTAACATCTTTTGCCCTCTCAGCCGTTTGAACAAGGTTAAAAAACAAAACAAAACACAAAGTTCAGAGAATTCAGTTTATGAGTTGAGCTATAAGGTCCTAGGAATGATCCCTGTTATTTGAGGTCAGCACAGTACTCTGCCTGAAATACAGCATTAGCAAATATTTCAAGGACTGGCAATGTGTCTGAGGACAGATATGCCTCAATGCCTAGAAAATAACTGCAAATTAGAAAAATTATACTAGAAAGGTCATGACACATGTGAGATACTACCAACCTTCATATTCTCTACAAAAACGTTGGAAGAACAGGGATTATAGCAGAGAATTTTTTTGTTTAAACTCATGAATGTTGAAAGCCAGTGTAGATTAATGTTTAATGTGAAACAGTGTTGAAACAGCATGATGAAATCTGAGACAGTTTACAAGACTACAGACCTTAAGAGATGGAATGAAACTAGTCAATCTAAGTTTTACATATTTTGATCCACAAAAGAAATATATGTTATGATGGATAACATATGCAAATATACACATGCACCTTAAAAAAAAGTTTCATGAATCAACACTTGCACTATGTGATGCACTTTGAAATTTTATAAATTATCTATTCTATACTATTTTATAAAAGAATGCTGGTTGTGACCCATTTAATTGATTTCATGCCCACTAATGGGGGGGGGGAATAATTCCTTTTAAGCATGAAAAACACTGATTATATCCAATTCTTGCCCTACGGTTAAAAAAACTGAGACTCAGTTTGATCAATAACTACCAGTTTCCTAATGTACCTTATGAACACAATTGCATCATGTTGTTTTCAGTCATAAAGTCCTTAAGAAGTGAGGCAATAGTTAAATTGTATTCAATGGCCCAAGATTTTTCATTTATATTCTTAGCAAATGTTTCACAGTGATTACAATTATGTATTTGAACCACACTTTTTTATAGGTTTATTTTATCTCTGCAATGAAATTGTTAGCCCTTTGAGGACAGAACTGTCTCTAGTAATTCTCTTTATCTCCTGCAGTAATAAAATGATTACAAGCAAAAAATTCTAGGTTTCAAAAAAAGTATATTTAATTGAATAATAGAGAAATAATTACAAAGAAGTTTTAAAATTCATACATCTTTGAGTGATAGCTGACAGGCTTGTGCAATCTTTCCAGCTTTCTGAACAACATGGAAAACCCAACATTTCATTTCTTTATGTTCAATATATACTGTTGGCACAGTGACTCAAAATGTTCTTGTTTTTTAATCCATTAGTATTAACCAAAAGCTTCTTTTAGGTTTATAAGAACAGAATTTGGACTAGGCAAGTCTTCAGACAGAATGGTCAGCTAACAGTTCCTCAAATTCGTAGACTGCTGATAAACTTTAACTGCCTAATAGTTATCCAAGGTTTGGGTTCTGCTAAAGTGTTTAGATGCCATGAAGAAAACAAACAGGTAGACTGGTTTTATGTGAAAGGGAAGAAAACAGTCTCCACAAAGACTTGCAATTCTGCCTTTCTGTCAGGTAGAATTTTTATGGCTTTGGCATAAACCCTTGGAAAGATTAGATTTTAATAGAAATGCCAATGTAGTTTTAAATATAGCACCCGTAGGCTGTGCTTGTATTACAAGGAAATTCAGTGTCCCTCACGGCAACCAGTTATTGGAAATCTCAATGGTGGTGTCCCATTCAATGTTTAGCAATTTGAAAATCTTTCTTTTGATAAGAAATGTATTTGCCACAAGTTAAATTTGTCAATATGGAATTTTAAAAATAGCTATTATCATTTTAGGCCTGCATATTTAAAACTACTGCTTTATAAATATAAATTTTAAAGTTCATACGTATGGTAAAATATATTTATTACCTATGAGATGTAATTGTTCATATCCTGTCAGCATGTTGTAATACAAAGAATATTCTGAAAAAGAAAACATGATTATTAGAACTAAATTTTACATTATCTGTGAGATATTGGCAAGTAACTTCAATTTAGGCCTCAGTCTTCTGTCAGCAAAGTAGAATAATTATGACATTTTAAAATCATTATTGTGAAAGTCAAATGAGATGTGAGATGTGTTTTAAGCATAGAAGGTGGTTTAACAAGGTATGTATTTTTATATATTTTTAAATTTTAAAGAATATAATCATAATTTATATAAATACTGTAATACATTATAAAACTAGAAAATATAAAAATTAGAGGGATCACTAATTATATGAAAAACATACAAATTCTTTAAATATTGCTAATTCCTTTTTTTTATGTAATCATTCTTTTTTTTTTCTTTTTCTGCTGCACTTGTGGCATATGGAAGTTCCCAGGCCAGGGACTGAATTTGACAGGCAGCTGTGACCTATATACCACAGCTGTAACAATGATGGATCGTTAACCACTGTATTGGGGATTGAATCTGTGCCTTTGCAAAGACAACACTAGATCCCCTTCTTATATATTAAAGTTACATCTAACTTTTTGTTTTGTCATCAGCATAGATACCTTTGTAAAAAGGTATACATATGCATATTATTATATATACACATATGTGTATACACACATATAATTATTTCATTAAGAAAATACCTGAATTAATTGACCTTAGTAAAAATATTTGCAGTCAGATGCCATCTATAGCTTTGTGCCAACTTTTGATCCTTAGGTACTTAGTTAGTTACAAGTCCTGGGTATTTATCACTTAAAAAATATATTTGCTACTTTGGTAGTTAAAAAATAATATTGATCCTTCAATAAATGTGTAACTAATAACTAAGAAAGTTAAATATTTCAAAATAATTATTCAGTATTCCATTATTCATTTTTCTGTTGCAGAAATTATCTCTTTTTAAATTAATTTGTATGCACTCTTCATTATTTGCTGAGCCTTAGTTTTCATATTTAGAACATGGGTAGAATAATAATTCAGGGATGGACTTTTTTTTGTGATGATTAAATGTAATATAACTAGAGTTTGGAGATACTTATTAATAGAATATTAAAGTATAGCTACAAGAAATAGAATTGTAGGTTGAATTACTCTGTTACACAGCCCATGTTCTTTTCAAAATAGACCTATATAAAACAAATAACAGCAGTTACTATATATCTTCTTATAAATTTTTCCATTTTTCTTCCCTGGAAATTGATCCAACCAATAACTGTTTATTAATCTCCATGTAGGCTACTCATATTCATAGGAGCTAAGACTTTAAGAGAAAACATGTGCTCTTTAACCTTTAAAATACATACACATAGCTTATGTGTCTCTTTAATATTATTACAAATCTATTATTAAATATTCTTCTATGGGTAAATGTGTAAACAAATTGTGATACATCTATACAATAAAATACTACTCAGTAATAAGAAAAAGCAAACTATGGGGACATGTAACAACTTGAATAATCTCTAGGGCATTGTGCTGAATGAAAGAAGCCAATTTCAAGGTTATGTATTGTGAGTCCACTCATTCTGGAAATTATGAAATTGTGGTGATAAGAAACAGATCAGTGGTGGTTAAGGGTTGGTGTTGTGGGGAAGATGTGACAACAAAGTATAGCAAGAGGAATTTTGTTTGGAATAAGGGAATATTACTGTATCCTGATCATGGTGGTTATGCATCTATACATGTAATACAATTTTATAGAAATACATATCCATACAATGAATGACTATAAAACCTAGATAAATTTAAATAGATCTGTAGTTTATTTTATAGTATCATTCCAACATCATTTTCCTGTTTTTTTAAATTTTCGTATGATTGATATATAACATTGTGTTTTAGGTGTACTACATAAAGATTCAATATTTGCATATATTATAAAATGATCACCACAGTAAGTCTGTTTAGCATCTATCACATACAGAGTAACAAATTTATTCTTCCTATAATGATAACTTGTAAAATCTGCTCTCTTAGCAGCTTTCAAATATGTATTCACCATGCTATACATTATACCTCTGTGACATTTATTTCCTAACTGTGCTGTGATCCTCTTTATACATTTCACCCCTTGCCCCACTTGCCTCTGGCAACTACTAATATATATTCACCATGCTGTACATTATACCTATGTGACATTTATTTCCTAACTGTGCTTTGATCCCCTTTATACATTTCACCCCTTGCCCCACTTGCCTCTGGCAACTACTAATATTGCCTCTGTACCTTTGAGCTTGTTTCTCTTTTGTTTTATTTTTTGAATTCCACATGTAAGAGAGATCATATGGTATTTGTCTTTCTCCGTCTGATTTATTTCACTTAGTGTGATGCCCTCAACTCCGTTTATCCATTAGTGGACACTTGGGTTGTTTCCATATCTTGGCTATTGTAAATACTGTTGTGATTATCACAGAGGTGCATAAATATTTTTTGAGCTAGTGTTTTCATTTTCTTCAGATAAATACCCAGAAGTAGAATTGCTAGATTATATGGTAATTCCATTTTTAACTTTTTTGAGGCATCTCCGTATTGTTTTCCACAGTGGCTGCACTTATTTACATTCCTACCAACAGTGCACAAGAGTTCCCTTTTCTTCATATCCTTCTAAAGTTTTCTTGTGTGTTGTCATTTTGATAATAGCCATTGTTTTTTGTGTTTTATGCAGTGTTTTTTCATCAGTGTCTTATTGTTTTCAGTGTATAGGTCTTTCACCTTTTTGGTGAAATACCTCAGTATTTTTATTCTGTTTCCTGGTTTTGACAGTTGTACTTTAGTTATGTAAAATTTTATCTTTAGGGGAAGCTGGGTGCAGGATGCATGAGAATGCTTTGCACAACATCTGCAATTTCTTTGTAAATTATTTTTAAGTCAGTAACTGAATAATTCATAGATACTGTTCTATGCACTTATACAGCTTTCAAGAGTGTTACAATTGATGATGACTATTTTGTAGTTAATTCCAATAAGACAGGAACCATGAATAAATTTTCACTACTTTATTTCCAACACTTAGAACATTTTCTGGAATAGAGAAGGCACTTAGTAAATGCTTGCTAAATGTATAAATTGATACAAAAAAAATTATCACGTAGGTGTAGCTGAAGTATCAAGCTATTTGCATATTAGTGGAATTTTAGATTGTTTCCAGCATCTGCCAGTACAAATGTTGTCACTACAAATAACATCTTCATTTATACAGTTATCTCCCAGTCTTTATGGATTTTCTGTTTTCTTTAAGAATCGGTTTTTAAGAATGAGATGACTAGGTTTAAAATATGTAATTTTCTTTAGAGCGTGAAATTCTTTTTTATCAATTTACTTTCTTAAATATAATTTACTATAATCATTTTATTGAAACTGTCTCATCTCCTATTTTATCTTGAAATCATTCTTTATATGAGTCTTAAAATATATCTGCTATTCAGCTATTTTTTTCAATTCCTTACCCAAATCTGAATCTCATTTCAGCACCATACATCATGATAAAAGACATGATGAGGAGCTCTGGCATGAAGATTACATTGCTGTGTTTGTGTTTCTGCGTGTTTGCTCCTGTATAGCACATATGGGTCAGGAACTAGACAGATAACAGTAAAATTCCTTTATGAAGTAAACTTTAGGAATATTTCAATTGAACTATATATTAAACAATTTACTTTGTGTATTTGCTTACATAGTGTTGTTAACACTGACAAGTTCAAATTTAAAATTCTGAGTAAGTCCTAAGTATGAATGTTTTTGGTGGTATTAATTAAAATGTAGAGGCATTGTCTATTTTAGATAATTCACTAACCAAGTGTCAACAAGATTAGGAAAATATTGTTCTTTTCAGCATTTGCTCTTTTTTCTACATTGCCTAACTGCTTAAATTAGAATTTTTACATCATTTAGTATATTCCCTTTGCCAAAGAAAGCTTGCTGTGTAAATCAGTGCTTTAACATTCTTAGCAATTTTATGAAGAATCTGGTGTATAGTTGAAAAATTTAACTTTAAAGCCAGATTATATTTTTTTTAAAAACAAATATACCAATTTTTACCTTCTAGTAAAACCATTCTTTTTTTCTTTTATTTCCTTTCTTTTCTTTTCTTTTCCTTTTTTTTTTTTTTTCCTTTTTAGGGCCACACCCGCAGCATATAGAGGTTCCCAGGTTAGGGGTCAAATTGGAGCTATAGCTGCCGGCCTACACCACAGCCATTGCAACGCAAGATCGGACCCATATCTGTGACCTACACCACAGCTCATGGCAAGGCCAGATCCTTAACCCACTAAGGCTAGGGCTTGAACCCACAACCTCACAGTTCCTAGTTGATTCGTTTCCACTCTGCCACAATGGGAATTCCTAAAACCATTCTTAATTGAATATGTTTTACATTAATTATAAAAACCTTTAATTATTGAGACTTTATTAACATCAGGAGTAAAATTGACTGGAAATTGTATTTAGCTTTGTGAGTCATGACCCTGCAGCGTCCAAGGTGATTTTTGTGGCCAGAACATTTCAATTAGTACCTTAAAGTGATAGATAGGCACACCAAAATGAATTTCCTAGTAACATATATTAATCCAGAAAGCAGATTTTAAGAGTTAAAGTTGATTTGTTTTATAATAACATTGTGTAAGAATTTCCTTTTATAAAAAATTCATTATTCATTTTAATGAGATTTTATGGAAAGTAAATTTAAAATCTATTTAGTTTCTAAATAGTCTATAGAAGATCCACCATTTGTCATTTATGTTAGAAAGATATTTAAAGAACAGTCGACTATTGGATAGCAGTCATGGAGTAGTTAAAAATTAAGCTCATTCACTTAGAGCATCAGGTTTGGAGGCAGTCTGGGCAGGCAAGATATATTTATTCAATGATAAAGTGCCCCAAAATGGGTTTACTAACTATATTCTCAATGTATGTACAACATTTAATGTTACAAAATGAGTCCAAAACTCATAGATTACTGTGGGAAATCATGATAATTATCTGCTCATTCTTAGCAAATCAGTGATTGTCAGTCTGTTAATGAATTACCTCAATTGATCAACATTGATAATTTCTTGCCACTTACTGTTTCTAATTCTGACAATTGGTCTTTCCAAATGTGCATTATTCTTCCAAATAAATACTACTAGTAGTATCTGTGGATAAACTTAAATTAATTGGTATAACAGTTATTATGCACTGTAATTAATGAAATTAAAATAGTGTCTCAAAACTTTTCTCTTTGGTTACATATTAGTTGTCATTTTTCTGTATGTAAAATGTGATATTAATTAAGTCTGAAAGGGATGACAGTATTATTTCGAAACAGTGTAACTAGAAGTATGTTACCTTGTAAGAAAGGTTTTATTAAATGGATAGTTTCTTCCTTACCAGATTTTCCCACTCAAAAAAAAAAAAAAAAAGACAAAAAAAACCTAAGGCATTTTGTTGTCTTATGAATTTAACTTTAAAGCAACTCAGGACCTGTGTACCTCACTGCTAAATTATATTTACTTCTGTTTAAGGGTAAATAGTTTTATCCTTTTGGATACCTGGGATTATGACAATTTTAAATTGCTCCTGCCTTACATAAAATTTGAGTAATACTGCTTATAATCTGACTGCCTTAGAGAGATATTATGAAGAAGGTTGATGAGTTACTTATAAGGACTTCTAAGCTTCATGGAAAAAAATCTTCACACACACACACACACACACACACACATATATATTTGGTATTATAAAAATTGTTTAGCATTAAGTATGGTATAAAAGATGTGATGCTGGTAAAGTACTATAATGTTAAACTCTACATCTGTCATCTTAAACTTGTCCTTCTCTTTGAGGTCAGCTCTCCCTGGTTGTCAGGAAGTCATCCCACTGTGCCAGCAGCGTTTGTTCTCAATAAACTCTTTTCACCCCACTAAGAATCCGGAAATTCTTCTTCTGACCCTTGTGCACAGTGCACAGACCAAGACAATTGCAACTTTGGTTTGCCTCAAGGCCATGGAATTCAGTGTTCCTCTGCCTAGAATACTTTTTACTGAGTATTTCAGGTCTCTGTGTGAAAGTCATTCCTAAGAGGTTCAGTCCTTGACTAGGCTATATAAGAGATGTCACCATCAAGCAGTCATTTATTATTTATTAACTTATTATTCTAATCAGATTAATTGGCATCTGATTTTTTTGCATTATTTGTTGATTTTTAAACTGCTAACTCTATTTCTTTGATCTGTATATTAAAAGGTTAGCTTTATGGGAGACATGGTCTTACTTGTTAAGACTATTTTTCTCACAGGTTTCTTCCCCACATACAGAATATTATAGAGAGGGTGTGACAAACATTTACAGAATAGACAAGTGAATATTTTGTCTCTGAATGTGTTTTTCTCTCTTGCCTTGTCTCTCAAGCATGAACATGAACTTCCCCTTAATCCACCACTGAGGACATTCCAAATTAAAATATAATAGAAAAGAAACAAAACCCTTGATGTAATTTATAACTAGTACTGGATAGGTCAGCTCAAAGATAACACTTAATCTAAACTTACTATTAAGACATTTCTTTTTTTTTTTTTTTGTCTTTTTGCCTTTTCTATGGCCGCTCCCCTGGCATATGGAGGTTCCCAGGCTAGGGGTCTAACTGGAGCTATAGCTGCCAGTCTTTGCCAGAGCCACAGCAACGCAGGATCCAAGCCGTGTCTGCGACCCACAGCACAGCTCACGGCAATGCCAGATCCTCAACCCACTGAGCAAGGCCAGGGATCAAACCCGAAACCTCATGGTTCTTAGTCAGATTCATTAACCACTGTGCCACTACAGGAACTCCTGTTAAGGCATTTCTAACATGATGGCTTCTGGTTAGCTTCCAGCCTGTATCTGTGGTAATGGCCAATCTCCCTCCCTCTTAATTTCTTGCACACTTAAAGACGTGTTCTTGAGTTTGCCAATCCTACCACCCACAGACGGATAGACAATGTCTGTCTTTTCTTCTGATTTAAGACCTCCCACATTCATTTTCTGTCCTTAGTTTGACCTCTTCACAGGATGGTTTTCATGAGCATTTCTACTTCCTTAAAGAAGCTTCTTCCTCCAACCACAAAGGTACAGTTTGGCTCAATGCCTTCAAAAAAACAATTTTCTTGGAATTTAATAGTCGCACATCATCCACTTTCCTGACAAATTATTTTTCTTAAATAAACGTCAGCAGTTCAGTGCAACAGTCCATTGTTTAGCGAAGCCAAATTTATTTCCTATGTAGAGTTTCTCTTCAAGCCCAAGTTAATTGGGCTTTCCCATCTTTCATTAAGCTCTTAGAGGTCTTCATTGCTTACATCTTGTGGCCATTGTTTTCACAAGAATTTCCCCCAAGGGCTTGCTATAATTTTCAGAGACAGCACATTCTAAATCCCTACTTGGAAAAAAAAAATTCCTCTAAGGGAAGCAGAATCTGCAGATACGCAACTCTACTTGCAATATAGCCAGCCTTATTTTATTATCTGACAGCAGTTGTATCCCTAGGAGTCACATCTCTGCTTTACATCTTCAAAATTAAAAAGCACATTTTTAGTGCATGGTTTTCCTGGAACAATAGAACAGTTTCCATGAAAGTAGAAGACAATTCTTTAACAATTGGAAAGGAGAAAGTATCCTGACTGCTTTAAAAGAGCAGGTTTGTTTAGCTTAGCTTTTATTTGTTTGCTCCACAATGCCTTCAACTTTGCTTATCCAGATTTCAAAGATATTACCATGAGGTTTTCACTTAAGCCTGAATCAGAGTTTCTGGTATGCACATCCTCTACCAAGATTTCTATCAATGCAAGATTTATTAATGCCTTTAGTAAGCCTTTTCAGGGATCACTGCCTTTTCTTTCTTCCTACCTTTTCTTAGGTTGCAATCAGCTGTAACATTATATGAATGGAAAAGAAATGTGGGAAGACCATCAAGAGATTTTCATGCCAAAGTGAGATTTTTCAAGTGGAATAAAGTCCCAAACAAAACTGTTTTTACCAAAAAAGCCAGTATCTGTCTTACTATTCTTTAATAGGAGAAACTGCCTCACAGTTTTAGTTTTAGTTACCTTCTTCCAAGTTTATTGACTCATGACGTTTGGCAGAGTGACAGAGAGCTTTTTTTTTTTTTTTGTGCATATCAAAAGGATTTTGAAACTGGTTGTCTGTGGTGAAGAATTTATTCAAATAATCAAGAGTTCTTGCTTGTATTTCTTGATAAACTTAAGTTTCTCTGAAAGAAATTGAAATGTTGCCTCACATGGAAATTATGAGGACAACTCTCCTTTGGGGAATTCAGAGTTGTTAAATGCTGGACCTGATATAATTTGGAGGTTAAACATAGAGGTAGATTTAAGAATAACTTTTCCTTAGGCTTTTAATGATAAAGGCCAATACTTGAACTTCAAGTTTGCCACTCTTTAAGATCAAAGGTCTTGAGAGAGAATGTTAATAGCTTAATGGAGACATTTGACAAAGGGAATTCATTTTAGTAACACTTTAATGAAGTGAGAATTTGGCAAAAGGAACTGAGAGGCTGACAAGTCAAAGGTTGAGGTAGTAATGGACTAGATGTCTCTTAAATTATTGGGACTTCAGTTTGGATGATTTAGTAAAAGATATACTTAAGGCCATTATGGATAGAGCACTCAATGCTGTCATTATCTCAATCCTCTCAGCCCTACTATTGCAGTACTTCTTGAAATCGTTAGTTCCTCTCACTTCTTATTGTCCTTGCCTGACTACTTGCATAGGCTATTATTATATTAGCTTCCAAATTAGCATCCCACTTATCACTGTTCTCTGCCATGGTCCTTCTTCCAAGTTTCACACAGAATCAGTTTTCTGAAACATAAATGCTTAAAATCATACATACTTGAAAATATAAATCGCTTCCACCATAATGGGCAACTATGTGACAATATTAATCAAAGCTTAAAAACTACATCACTTAAGCAATTTCACTTTTAGGAATTTATCTTATAACTGTATTCACCCATGCAAAATGTTGTATGTATAAGAATATGCATTACATTACATCAGAGACAAAAAATTGAGGGAAGCTAAATATCTGTCAGCAAAGATCTAGTAAAATCAGTTATGGTACTTTAATATGATATACTTTATATAGCCATTGAAAGAATGAAATGGTTTATATGTATAAAAATGCACTATATTGATTTATTTTGGGGGGGATAAAGTGTAGAATAGTGTGTGTGGGAAAATGTATAGAAAGTGTGGAAGGATAAACAAGTGTTTATCATAGTTACTTCCCAGGAGGGAGCTAGGAGGAGAAAGTAGGAGGGAGGCTTATTGGTCATTGAAAACATTTTGCTTATTTAAAAATTGAGCTTCATGCTTTAATGCTCATTAAAAGAAAATTGATTTTTAAGAATTATGCAATGGCTTTCAATAATCTCTTGAATGATCTTCAGAATCATTGGTTTATGTATATATGTGTATGTGCTATATCTATTACAATAAAATTATTACATATAATGCCATATATATCTATAATGCCACATTATATCTATTGTATCTCATACATACATGATAAATGTCACATATATAATATCACAGAAGCCATATATACTTTATCTGTCTTTCTATCTATCCATCTAATCATTGTGGTCTGTGGGAACACTTATGTTGCAAGTTATCATTAAAATAATACTTATAAGTATCTATCAACAGAGCTTTCTTAGTTTCTTTTTTCTTTTCTTTTCTTTTTTTATGTCTTTTTGCCTTTTCTAGGGCCGCTCCCGCAGCATATGGAGGTTCCCAGGCTAGGGGTCCAATTGGAGCTGTAGCCGCCGGGCTATGCCATAGCCACAGCCACGAGGGATTCGAGCTGCATCTGCAACCTACACCACAAGAGCTTTCTTAGTTTCTTGCAGGTTATGTAGTTAGGGAGTTTGTTGGTCTTCATTATAAATTAGCTCTGTGTTACTCTGAAGATTTGCTTCAAATGATTCTTCTTTAGCAAATTATTGTCTATGTGGAGCTAATGTGCAGTTATATCATGTATCTTTTAAAATAATTTATTGTAAAATAATTTATTGTTGTATAATATACACACAGAAAATTACACAGACAGTAAGTACACAGCTAAATAAATAAATACCACAATGCTACCAATTTCATTTAACTACCAAAACACAAACAAAAACAACAAAAAAAGTATAACCAGAACAAAGAAAGCTACCTTGTGCCACTTCCCAGCCATTATAGTTTTGAAAGGAAATCACCTTCCCTGAATTTAAGAGCATAGATTAATTTTTCCTGTCTTAGAATTTATGTAACTAGATATATAGTATCATTTTGTTCTCATGAAATTCATTCAACATATGTTTGTAAGCTTTACATATGTAGTCACATATGTAGTTACAGATAGCAGTGGTTCTTTAATTACTATTAGCATACATCTGAGCAGTTTGAGGATGCGAGGCATTTGAAGATGCTGGTTTAATCCCTGGCCTCGCTCAGTGGGTTAAGGATCCAGCACTGCAGTGAGGTGTGGTGTAGGCCCTAAAAAAAATAAAAGTAAACATTTCTTTTGAAAAAATATACATATATGAAACTGCTGGGTCATATAATAGAATATACATATATTTTGTTTTATTAGATCCTGTGTTTTTTTATAGTGATTTTGTGAATTTACCTCCTACTAGCAGACTATGAGAGTTATAATTATTGTCAGTCCTTTTCAACAGTTGATTTTGTCAGTCTTTTAATTTGCAGTCACTCTAATGCATGTGTGTGTTTGTGTGTGTGTGTGAGAGAGAGAGAGAGATGGCTCTAACTTTTAATTTCTCTGATGATTAATGACGTTGAACATACTTTTGTGTTAACTGGACATTTAGTATTTTTTGTGAAGTCCCCATTAAGCCTTTTTCTTATTTTTTTCTATTAGGTTTACTGTCTTCTTATTGATTTTTAAGATTTCTTTAAATACATGCTCTTTAAATATTATTTGTTAGACATGTAATTAAAATATCTTCTAATGTTTGATGTGTTGTCTTTTTATTCTTAATGATATCTTTTGATCAACAAAAGTTTTTAATTTCAAGGCATTTCAGTTTATCATTTTAATTGCCTTAATAGCATTTCTCTTTTCCATTTAAAAAATCTTTGTTACCCCAACTCGTAAGGATATTTCTCCATTGTTTTCTTTAGAGCCAAGCTAACCAACAGGAATTTCCATGATGATGGAAATACTTTAATCTGTGCTAATTCAGTAGTAACTAAATACATGTGGGTATTAACATCTTGAAATGTGACTATTACTACTGATAAACTGAATTTTTAATTGAAACTTTAGTAGCCACATGTGACTTGAGGATATTGTATTGGATAACAAAAATTTATCTAGGATTATTTTCATTTTCCTTTTATGTTTTTTGTTTGTTTTTGCTTCTTAGGGCTGTACCCATGGCATATAGAAATTCCCAGGCTAGGGGTCTAATCCAAGTTACAGCTGCTGGCCTATGCCACATCCATAGCAACGCCAGATCTGAGCTGCATCTGCGGCCTACACCACAGCTCACGGCAAAGCTGGATCCCTAACCCCCTGAGCAAGGCCAGGGATTGAACTCACAACCTCATGGTTCCTAGTTGGATTTGTTTCCACGCCATGACAGGAACTCCCAAATATGTTTTTAAATGTAAACCTTTTCATGCATTTGCCACCGATATGAAAATGCAAATTTGGAGAAGTGTTCCAGACAGAAATGACCCATAATAAAAAATTCCGACTTTTGTATAAAATTCATCATATCTAAAATTTGTTTTCTCTTCCCATGTAGTTTATAACCTTTAGTAATATAATAAAATCATAAATAAGCATGAAGAACTACCAAATATTATATACAATGTGACAAATACTGTTTTCGTCATTTTACATGCATTATTTGTTTTGGTGTTGGTTTTGGTTTGGATTTTGAATTGTTGCTACAACTCTACTGTGGAGGTAAATGTACATTTACTTTACAAATGACAAACTGGTATCAGAATGGTTAGACAATCTGCTCAAATTCCTGCGCCTGAAAGTGACAGAGGCTGGATTCCTATACACATTTAACTAAGAAGACAGTGTATATTCTTTCCATGGTATCTCACTTCCTCTGAACCTTATTAATCCAGAGCAGATTTAAAAACTGCTGTTTTCTCTCCTTCCACCAGGAGCCAAATTAATATTATAAATATATTTATTCATCTGTTTTTTCATGTTTTACATTTCTGTTTTGAAAATAAAAATGAATGTTTCCCACAAATAATTTCATTTTAATGCATTATCTTTCTACACAAGTCTATCTTGTGAAAATTGATGGTGTGATGAATTTGGCAGTGGAGGGAAAATGCATATATATCATAAACTCAAAATATGTCTCTGATGAGTGTCATTTCTTCTTGTATGTAGATTTCCATCTTTACATGTTTTACCAAATATTTACTCATTCAGTACCCATTTGGTGAGTGCTTCTAGAGTGTCAGATATTGTGCTGTATCTTGGGGATGTAAATCAGAAATTCTTCACTCAAGATGCTCAGAGTTTACCTGGAGAAATGCCTTTATCCAAATGAAAATGTTATGAAAGGATCATGACATCTTGAAAAGACTTTGTTTATTTGGTAAATTGTGTAGATAAAATCCAAGCCAGTTCTTCCTCTCAGCCCCATGCTTTTAGGAGGCTGTGGCTAATCAGAGGAAGATATGCCTGTTTTTTATTGCATAAAGATTATCAGCATACTAAGCTTGCTAAGGTGTGCCTGCCTGCATCTTGCTGGAAGGAAAGCCTTTCCTTAATTCATGAAAAGACCAAGAAAATGGAAGGATCAGCTAGTATATCACCACATAAAATAAACCTTTTCCTCATTCTGCATGGTTAAAGAAGCTTATCTCAAATAATGACTAATGATCTCATGTTTTCAGATAGTAAGTGTTCTCTAGTGAAAATGAATAAGATGCTTACATACATGTGGAAAGTCAAGGAAATGTATACAAATAAGTCAGGAATTTTGGAGTATAGTAAATAATATGGTGAAATGGCTGTAGGTATATGAAGGGAAACAGATCTTAAAGCTCTTATATTCCATAGCAAGATGTTATGAGTGTACATTTTGTATTAAAACAGTCTCTATCAGTAGGTAACCATACTATAAGTTAAAGATTTACTTAACATATTTTACCTTACTGAATAACCTGAAATATCACCTCCAGGACCAAGAAAGCAGCAGTGATGCAGAGAAGAAATAGTCACCATTCTCAAGATCAAACTAGAATTTGTAATTTTGATGTTGTAAAATAAAATGTGTCATAACGTGGAAAGAACTGAAAGTCTCAACCACTTGTTGAGTTTTGGTATAGCATCAAAGAATATTCATACTTATCCATAAGGGCTATTAAAATACTCCTGTTATTTCCAACTGTTCATCTATGTGAGGGTGTGTTTTCTTGAGGTAAATCAATCAATACAACAATTAGCAATAAAAAGTTAAAGCATATGAAATCTAGTTCTCTTGTTAGATGTAATAGAAGATTTATAAAAATGTAAAATATTATCCCTATTTTCACAAACTTTTTATCTTGGAAAATATTTTTTTAATTAAAATGTTAGCATGTAGTTATAAAAATTTTAAATGAATAACTAAAAAATATTTTAAAATTTTCTCAGTTTTAATTACCTATTCAATAATATTGGTAGATGTAATTGATATGAACAAAGACCTTTGGATTCCTCAGTAATTTATTTTAAGTGCTTTTTGGAGATACTACTGGTAAAAATAATTAGCAAATATTTATATAGATCAGTTTGACATAAGACTATACTTGTGAATCCACTACTACAATTGAGATAATACATATATCCATCACCATAAAAGTTTTTTCATGCCCCTTTATAATCCTTTCACCTCTTCGTAAGTCTTTCTATCCTAGATTAGTTCAGCCCTATTTTTTGCTTGTATTATACTAGCTCTAATTTCTTAAACAAACCTTTGACATCAGTGAATATAAGAATGAAGATAATGATTTCAGCTGTCTGCATCAGAGATGCTGTAAACATCAGATGATGCAAAATTATTTCTGTTTCAATTATTTGATAACTGGGAACAAATTAGACTCACTAATTTTATTTATCAAATATTCAGATGGCATGTGCTTGGCTGGAATTAGGGAATCACAGAATTGATGTGCAAGGAAAGTCAGTTAATCCTGGACTGTAGAGATCATCTTACCTATTCTGCTTTATTTTGATTCTACATAAAAATCTAAATTGTTTTTTCCGTATTAATAGTCAATGATTGTAGCATTTCAAATCACTGTTGTAAAAACCAATAAGAGAATCAAATCAACATTATGAAACTTAAAAGGAAAAAAATGCCAGCATCCACCTATAATAGTTAGGATCCAATAATTATGTAGATAAACACTGGAAAAAAAACTGATAGGATAGCATTTTTGAATAGAAAATTCATGTTTTTTGTTGGTTATGACAAGATCAACGTGTCAAAATTCTGATCATACCACTGGAAATATAATCATGACCTGGTATTAAATTGTGTTCATCAAAGTCTCATGTATAGATAAAGAAAGATATGTGTTCCATCTGCTCTGCTGTTTACACTTGGAATAATTTCTCTAACACTATATACAACAATCTAAAAGGAACATTGGCAGAACAGTGAGGTGTCTGAAAACTCTGACATATGAGGAAAGATGAAAGGAACTGGGGGATTTGAGTCTGAAGATAAAACAACTTAGAGCCACCTTAGATACTTTTAAAATATTTGAGTAGCTATTCTGTGGGAGAAAGAATAGATTCTATATATTCTATGTATCTTTCAGACATAATTTCTATGTATTAAAGTTTTAATGAAGCAGTTGCTGCTACTTACAAGGAAAATAGATGAATGCTCTGCAGTGAAAGAATAGGAAGAATGATTATATAGTGAGATCACCTTTATTTGAAACTTTTGAGTAGCAGGTAATTAATTCACTATGTGTAGAGAATGGTTGGTTGACACATGGGTTTAACAGTGGAGTATCTGTAATTCTGAGAAGGAATTTAGAAAAATACCAAAATGAAATTGATAAAAATTAGTCATTTGCTGCAGCTACACAAATGACTGTCCATTAATATTACATGAAATAAAAGGATGTGCAGTCTTAATCAAAGCTTGACTGGAGTATGATTCTTGCTGAAGAATCTAAATAAATCTGAGACTTCTGCTTAATATAGGCTCCCTGTTGAGTGCAACCAAATTTACTTGACTGCAACATTTTGGGGGAGCTTGGAAACTAGATAATTTTAGATCAGCGTTAGCAATTAATGAATCATTTAAGGAAGGTACACACATGGAGAAAAGATAAAACACATGAGAAGAAGGAAGTATTATGTGAAGCTGGATCATGGGAATGTCTAAGGAAAAAAAGGTGCAGACCCTCTGTTTGATAACTGAGAATATATTCACTTTTTGAAAAAAAAAAAGTGTCTTTCATTTTCAGGCAGTATGCTCAATGGTAGAATTACAAAGATGAATAAGATATGTTTCCAGTCCTGGGCAACAGTAATTGAGGTATTAGGAAAACAATCAGTGGTAGTATAAATTAATATATGAACAACTTAAGTTTTTGTTGTTGTTTTTTTGAGTTCTATGGGGAAACCTAACGACAGTAACAAGCGAAGGGAGAGATTCTGTAGTTGGAGTGAGGAGGCAGTGTTGTTGTCACTTCAGTTAAGATAATACTATTTTTATCTTTCATTCCCTACCAAACTTAAGAATTAGCAACACCCTTATTTAAAAGATGAGTGAATAGGAGTTCTCATCGTGGCACAGTTGTTAATGAATCTGACTAGGAACCATGAGGTTGCAGGTTCGATCCCTGGCCTTGCTCAGTGGGTTAAGGATCCGGCGTTGCCGTGAGCTGTGGTGTAGGTTGCAGACACGGCTCGGATCCTGTGTTGCTGTGGTTCTGGAGTAGGCCGGTGGCTACAGCTCTGATTATACCCATAGCCTGGAAACCTCCATGTGTCATGGGAGCGGCCCTAGAAAAGGCAAAAAAAAACAAAAAAAAAAACAAAAAAAACCCCAAAAAAGATGAGTGAATAGGTTTAGCTAGATTGTCATTTGCCAAAGTTAATTTTCAAGTTTCTATTATAGGTTAAAAGTCATTTCTTTGTTATCTAAATATTGGTGTGTGCCAAGTCTGAGTCTTTAACCCTCTCTCCTCTCCATCTATACTTACTTCTTACATCAGCTTTTCTCACTTTTCGTGGTTTTAAGTATCATATCATCACTGTGATGACTCCTCTCAAATGAAATCTCCAGCTAAGATATCTGAGATATCTTCTCTGTTCTGCATACTCACATATCCAACTGCCTAGTTGACATTCACACTTGAATGCATAATATACACTTAAACTTAATACATCCAAAATTGAACTTTTGATATCTCTCATCTCTCAAGCCATCTCCTCCTGGAGAAGTAAGTAGTCCTTGTTTGATTAAATAATAACTCCATCTTCCTAGTTTCTCAGGTTCAAACCTTGAATCATTACTTTTGATTTCATTTTTTTCTCTTAGAACCCACATCCAAACTCCTTTGTCTCCTGAAAATGTATTCACATTTTGATCACTTCTTATCACATTTTCTCTCTAATGTTCCTTTTACCTCTTAAAGAAGCCTTCCCAAGATCCACCTATACCTACCTATCTATCTGTCTACCTACCTACCTATCTATTTAACCATTCTATCTACCTATGAAATTAGGGCTGGCTTCTTGTATGTGCAATCTGTATAATCTCACATGGTCCCAGGTTTAAGAGGACTTATGTTTAGTTTAATATTCTGCTGTTACCATCTTGGAATTCTTCCTACTTTTATGTTTGAACTTGTATTTCGTAAATGAAGTCCAGTAGGAGAACTGAACATACACATTAGTAGAGGAAAATAAGTGAAATATATATATATATATATATTCAGTGCCATTTCCTGCCCTCTTATTCACAAATGATGCCCTGAGAGCACAGAATTCTGGTGTGTTTACCATGCATGTAAATTCAACAAGACTCAAAGTAAGTACAAAGGAAGCATACTGTCTTTGACTGAGTAAGTGGCAGTGCTGACAGCGCTGAGAGGTCACACTTTTATTTAAACCAGAATTTGCTTCCAATACTGAAAGAAGGCAGCGGTGTTCTGTGATACCTAAGACAACTAAGGAACTGAAACATGTTATTTCTTAGTTGTGTTCTTTGCTGTCTTAGCAACCACTTAAGAGCATGATGTCACTAAATAGGAAAGGTTGGAAAGAATTGCTGAAGGTAGAGAATGTTGGTTTTTTGGGAAGAATGCATTTTTCTTTTGTTGTTGATGCTTCTTTCTTTCTTTCTTTTTTTCCTCCTTCCTTCATTCCCCCAGCCCTTCCTTCCTTCCCTTCCTTCCTTCTTTCCTCTCTTTTTCGTTCTTGCTCTTAAGAAAATTAAAAAAATAGGTTATTAATGAAATCAAAGTCTAGTAAATATCAAAAACTTAAAGATCATAGTGTTCACAATCTCTTCTTTGTATTAATATTATATTACTAAAAAAATTTTTTTCAAAATAAAACAAATCTCAAAACCAGCACATGCCAGTGGTGCTCCTTATTTAAGCAACTGGCGTTAGTCTATGCTTTTGAGGTATTTCTTCCAGAGCAGTACAAAGTCATCTTCTTTATCTTAAATATTAAAAATTAAAATAAAAGGTTGAGTTGGGCATTTTTCCAGTGTTCTGGAAAATAACAAAATATATATGCTTATCTCAATTATGAAATATAAAAAGTGTAATCTTTTTTTTTTTTTCTCTTTCTAGGGCTGCACCTGCGGCATATGGAGGTTCCCAGGCTAGGGGTCAAATCAGAGCTGTAGCCTCGGGCCTATGCCAGAGCCACAACAACTCAGGATCTGAGCCATTTATATGATCTACACCACAGCTCACGGCAACGCTGGATCGTTAACCCACTGAGCGAGGCCAGGGATCAAATCCATGTCTTCAAGGACGCTAGTCGGGTTCGTTAACCCCTGAGCCACAACGAGAACTCCTAAAAAGTGTAAGTGTAATCTCTTGATATCTACCAAAAAACAATTGTATTCTCATCTCGACACTTAGAATGTTCAACAAAAAGAGTTTTACATAAAAGTTATTTATTTACCTGAGAGGTTAAGGATTGTAGACTCTGAAGTCTAGCCGTGAATGGATAACTTACAGTTACACATGACAGCCATTTTTTTTCCCTGAGAATAGTAAGATTTTAGCTGATACCATTACTTAGGAGATGCTTTGTTACCCGGGATAGATATCTGCATAATAAATAGAAAAAAATATATATATATTTGCTTCAGAAATCCCCTCCATAAAAATGTTTATTTTTGATTCAAACTGGTTATTAAATAAGCTTTTAAGGATGATAACCAGTAAGTCTCACAGGAACAAAAGCATTTTCCTTTAGCCATAGGAGAAATGTGTAATAAATTAATTAATCCATTCAATGAAATGTGAACTCAGAATGTAACTATTAGCATCACCATTTACATGATAACCTTGTTGGGCATTTTACTGGAAATTTATTGTTTTAGCAAGCATTGCCAACACAAGTTCAGATTATGGGATTTTAAATGTATATCTTGCACCTGGATGATTATATTCATTAAATGAGTCACACACTTTCTCATTTTGTATCTGGCAAAATTTCTTGAATTGGCTGCTTATAAGTTTCATATTTGAGGTATCTGATATATTTTTATATTCCTTAGAAATCACATTTTATCTCTAGTGTTTTCTTTTTATTGTTTTACCATAGTTTCATTTTGAGAAACTATGAATTTTGCTCATATTGATTTGTTAATTAGGATATTATAGTCATGAAAATCTTGAGCTGCAGAATCAAACATTATATTTTTTTTGTTCTTATAATTTTCTTGGCTACTTCCAGATTTTTATTTCTCAGCACGTCTAATTATAAATCATTTAAATCTTTTTTTAAAGACTTTTATTGTTTCTGTTATAGTTGATTTACAGTGTTCTGTCATTTTCTGCTGTACAGCAAAGTGACCCAGAAAATATATATATATTCATTCTTTTTCTCACATTATCTTCCATCATGTTGCATCACAAGTAACTAGATATAGCTCCCTATGCTATAGAGAAGGATCTCATTCCTTAACCACTCCAAATATAATAGGTTGCATCTATTAACCCCAAACTTCCAGTCCACCCCTCTCTCCTTGCCCCCTTGGCAATCATAAGTCTGTTCTCCAGTCCTTGAGTTTGTTTCTTTTTTGTAGAAAGGTTCATTTGTGTCATATATTAGATTCACTTAGTAGTTCCATCCATGTAGCTGCAAATGGCATTATTTTGTTCTTTTTTATGGTTGAGTAGTATTCTAGTGTGTATATATACCACATCTTCTTAATCCATTCATCTGTTGATGGACGTTTAGGTAGTTTCCATGTCTTGGCTATTGTGAACAGTGAGTCAGTGAACACAGGGGTGCATGTATCTTTTTCAATGAAAGTTCTGTCCAGATATATGTTCAGGAGTGGTATTGCTAGGTCATATGGTAGTTTTCTGAGGTACCTCCATACTGTTTTCTATAGTGGTTGTGCCCATTTACATTCCCACCAACAGTGAAGGAGGGTTCCATTTTCTCCATACCCTCTCCAGCATTTTTTATTTGTTGACTTGTTAATGATGGCCATTCTGACTGGTATGAGGTAGTACCTCATTGTAGTTTTGATTTGCATTTCTCTAATAATTAGTGATGTTGAGCATTTTTTTATGTGCCTGTTAGCTATCTGTATATCTTCTTTAGAGAAATGTCTATTCATGTTTTCTGTCCATTTATTGCTTGGGTTGTTGGTCTTTTTCCTGTTAAGGTGTATAAGTTCTTTGTATGTTTTATAGATTAACCCCTTGTCAATTGCATCATTTGAAACTATTTTCTCCCATTCCATAGGTTGTCTTTTTTTTTTTTTTTTTTTTTTTTTGGTTCCCTTTGCTGTGCAAAAGCTTGTAAGCTTGATTAGGGCCCATTGGTTTATTTTTGTTTCTGTTTCTTCTGCCTTGGGAGAGTGACCTAAGAAAACATTTATATGGTTGATGTCAGAGAATGTTTTGCCTATGTTCTCTTTTAGGAGTTTTATGGTGTCATTGATTTCCATGCAGCTTTCCCAGCACCAATTGCTGAAGAGACTGTCTTTTCCCAATTTTATATTCTTGCCTCCTTTGTTGAAGATTGGTTGACCATAGGTATCTGGGTATATTTTTGGGTTATCTATTCTGTTCCTTTGGTCTGTATATCTGTCAAACATTAGATTTAAATTTCAAGTTTGTTATCTCCTAGCTTTATATACTGGGCAAGTGATTTAACTTCTCTACAACTCAGTTTTCTGATCTACAAAATAAAGATACCAAATATGCTTATTTTTTGAAATATTCTGCAGTTAAATAAACTAACTTTAAGTACATCCATACTAAATTAGTTTTTAGTTTCCCTCTACATTTAATGTAGCATCTATAGACTGCCTTAACTGAGGGAAAAGAAATAATAAATTTTATCATTCTTATGGTTCATTCTTATAACTTATTTTTAAAATATTTTTCTCTTTTGATAACAGAGTTTAGTTTTGAGTAAAGATTCAATTCCCCAATAAATATAATACTTAAGAAAATTTCCCCATCAAGATCAAATGCTAGGAAAACATACTAAAAGTACATTAATAAATTTAATCCTGATCAGCTCCTAAAGAAGAGTTAATAAATTTAAGGACATTTTTACATTTTGTGAAATTGTCACCATTATTGCCCTTAAATATGTGATATGTCAGTGTGGATTGTCTAGAGCTAGTCTGTGGACAATGGTCATTGAGCCTCTTGCCTTAGTGATGGGTTGTAACATAGCCCATTGAGTCATACAGATTTCTGCTTAGGTATCTTTGGGCCATGATTTTACAGCTAACTAGATGAAAAATGTGCTGTTAAAAACATAATTCTGGAATTCCCCTTTTGGCACAGTGGAAACAAATCCAACTGGGAACCATGAGGTTGCGGGTTCAATCCCTGGCCTCGCTCAGTGGGTTAAGGATCCGTAGTTGCTGTGAACTGTGGTGTAGGTCACAGACACAGCTCGGATCTGGCATTGCTGTGGCTGTGGCATATGCTGGCAGCTGTAGCTCCGATTAGACCCCTAGCCTGGAAACCTCCATAGGCCATGAGTGTGGCCCCAGAAAACACACACGCACACACAGACACACACAAAATATCAGTTTTTTTTGAGGGTTCTCTTCTTGACTTGTAGATAGCTGCCTACTTTTAGTGTCCTCATATTGCCTTTTCTCTGTATACATGGAGAAAGAGAGAGATGAGATTTCTGGTGCTGCTGCTGCTGCTTCTTCCTTTTTTTTTTTTTTTGGCTGTGCCACAGCATGTGGGAGTTCCCAGGCCAGACATTGAACCAGAGCCACATCAGTTGCAAAGCCAAATCCTTAACCAGTAGGCCACCAAGGAACTTGTAATAAGGACATTTGTCCTGTGAGATTGAGGTCTCACCCTTATGACCTTAATTACCTCATTAGAAGCCTCATCTCCAGATATAATCACAGTAGGTATTTGAATTTCAACATATGAATATGGGAAAGGTCAGGATTCAGTCAATAACACTGGCCTAATTAATTTAGCAGTGACTGTAGGCTCTCTGTAGAGAATTTATGCTACTAAGAGAAGAGAGAGTATATCAAATGTGGCTTGACTCAACAATAAAATTTAAGATTTGGAGAGAGTGGATCATCATAATGGTTACATTGTTTTGGCTTACAAAGTAATGGTTACATTACTTCTGTCCAATACCAGTTTGTCCTGGGTGTTTATCTTGGAGAAAGAGCCAGTGTATTTTTAAAGCCTAATGGAACTGTAATAGCTCCAGGGTCCACCAACCCTGCTCTGAAACATGGAGAAGAGCCCACATTCAGAAAGAGAAGTTGTCTCTCTACCATTTTGCAGTACAACATCTCAGAAAAGCCTGAATAGGGGAGCCATTGGTGATAGCATCATGGATTTGTGTAGCAGTCTTCAAAAATCAAGGAGAGAATGCTCCAGGGAAGCATAGCAAATAGAGTAGCTGCTTAATTGTAGCTATTTCCAGTAGTCCTGGTGCAGTAAGTAACCCATAGGTGGTTTGAGCAGAATTCTTGCTATGATCCTGATACAGCGCTGTAGGCATCCATAGCTTGCAGGTGATATCAGTCCACTGAAAGGAACATAGATGTGAATTGGGTTGATTTGTGAATATGGTGTTGTCGAGAACTATGAAGGGTCTATGATTTTATACTTCTTACCAATTAATAGTTTAGGTCACCACAGTTTTATGAGTACAGAAGACATGACCCCTGATTCAGAAACAAAAGACCTTATTACTAATGGCACAACAGTCATCATGAGCTTCACAGACACATGCGTTCCCCTAAGTCCTACACAATTAAGCAGTTTGACGCATGTGATGCAGTGGATTTGCATCACAGATGAGTACTCCCAGTTTAGAAACCTTAATCTTTTCAAGGTGGCTAATAGTCAACCTGCCCAACTTTGTTCCAGAGGGAGACATTATTTCTATTATCCCTGTCAGAAACAGATCTGCTCACTGCCCTAGAGAGAGACACTGTATCTTCCAAGTCCTTTATGTACTAACATCCTTGATAAGATATTTGGGAGCACAGCTTTCAATACCTTTGCTCACAAAGCATGCAGAAATATTAGAGACCATAGAGAATTGTCTCCTAAGTGGTATGACACCCATGGGGACTGGCTTAGTTATGGGTTATGGGCAGGAGAGGCTGGAAATATTAGTGTGACCTCATTTGTATCCATAAGCTTGAGACTGCTCTACCACTTAGAAAGGTAACTGTGCAAAACAGTTTTTAAAATTTTCATCTTTTTGGATTAATACTGTTTTTAATTCTCTTAATATAGAATCAATCCTTTATATAAGTATTGTCAATATGGTAATATATGGAGGAAAGTGAGCAAATACATTGATAATATAGTATGTTCTATGGGTTTATTTTTGCTCTAATTTCTATTGCTTTGGGAGACTGACCTGAGAAAATATTCATAATGTTGATGTCAGAGAGTGTTTTGCCTATGTTTTCTTCTAGGAGTTTGATGGTGTCCTGTCGTATATTTAAGTCTTTCAGCCATTTTGAGTTTATTTTTGTGCATGGTGTGAGAGTGTGTTCTAGTTTCATTGCTTTGCATGCAGCTGTCCAGGTTTCCCAGCAGTGCTTGCTGAATAGACTGTCTTTTTCCCATTTGATGTTCTTGCCTCCCTTGTCAAAGATTAATTGACCATAGGTGTCAGGGTTTATTTCCGGGTTCTCTATTCTGTGCCATTGGTCTGTCTGTCTGTTTTGATAGCAGTACCACACTGTTTTGATGACTGTGGCTTTGTAGTATTTCTTGAAGTCTGGGAGAGTTATGCCTCCTGCTTGGTTTTTGTTTCTCAGGATTGCTTTGGCGATTCTGGGTCTTGTGTGGTTCCATATAAATGTTTGGATTATTTGTTCTAGTTCTGTGAAAAATGTCCTGGGTCATTTGATAGGGACTGCATTGAATCTATAGATTGCTTTGGGTAGTATGGCCATTTTTACAGTATTGATTTTTCCAACCCATGAACACGGAATATCTTTCCATTTCTTTACATCTTCTTTGATTTCTTTGATTAAAGTTTTACAGTTCTCGGCATATAGGTCCTTTACCTCTTTGGTCAGGTGTATTTCGAGGTATTTGATGTTGTGAGGTGCAATTTTAAAAGGTATCGTATTATTGTATTCCTTTTCTACTCTTTCATTGCTGGTATACAGAAATGCAACTGACTTCTGAATGTTAATCTTATATCCTGCTACTTTGCTGAATTTATTAATCAGTTCAAGGAGTTTTGGGGTTGAGTCCTTAGGGTTTTCTATGTATAGTATCATGTCTGAAAAGCTTTTTCACAGCAAAGGAAATGAAAAAGAAAACAAAAAGACAACTTTCAGAATGGGAGAAAATAGTTTCAAATGATGCAACCGACAAGGGCTTAATTTCTAGAATATATAAGCAACATATACAACTCAACAGCAAAAAAGCCCATCAACCAATGGAAAAATGGGCAAAAGACCTGAAGAGACTGTTCTCCAAGGAAGCTATACAGATGGCCAGCAAACACATGAAAAAATGCTCAACATCGCTGATCATAAGAGAAATGCAAATCAAAACAACCATGAGATACCACCTCACACCACTCAGAATGGCCCTCATTAATAAGTCCACAAATAACAAGTGCTGGAGGGGGTGTGGAGAAAAGGGAACCCTCCTGCACTGTTGGTGGGAATGTAAACTGGTACAGCCACTATGGAGAACAGTTTGGAGATACCTTAGAAATCTATACATAGACCTTCCATATGACCCCGCAATCCCACTCTTGGGCATCTATCCGGACAAAACTCTCCTTAAAAGAGACACGTGCACCCGCATGTTCATTGCAGCACTTTTCACAATAGCCAGGACATGGAAACAACCCAAATGTCCATCGACAGATGATTGGATTAGGAAGGTGTGGTGTATATAAACACAATGGAATACTACTCAGCCATAAAAAGGAATGGCATAGTGCCATTTGCAGCAACATGGATGGAACTAGAGACTCTCATACTGAGTGAAATGAGCCAGAAAGACAAAGACAAATACCATATGATATCACTTATAACTGGAATCTAATATCCAGCACAAGTGAACATCTCCTCAGAAAAGAAAATCGTGGACTTGGAAAAAAGTCTTGTGGCTGCCTGATGGGAGAGGGAGGGAGTGGGAGGGATCAGGAACTTGGGCTTATCAGACACAATTTAGAATAGATTTACAAGGAGATCCTACTTAGTAGCATTGAGAACTTTGTCTAGATACTCATGTTGCAACAGAACAAAGGGTGGGGAAAAAATGTAATTGTATTGTATACATTTAAGGATAACTTGATCCCCTTTCTGTACAGTGGGAAAATCAAAAAAAAAAGAAAAAAAAAGAAAAAAAAAGTGTGCATCATAAGTGTTAAAAATCATCTTTACTGATATGCTTTTGTTTAGATGAAAATGTATTAAGAACTTTATTTACTGTTTAATTGGATTTATTTTTAAAAGTGGAACTTAAACAGCATTTAAACAGCTGGAGATGCTCTTTTTAAAATAAGAATAAATTTCAACTGCTAGCCAAAAGTAACTCAGAAATCAAAACTTATCATTTTGCATTAATAATAAAAGTTTTTCAGACCAGTAAAAAAAAAAAATATATATATAGTATGTTCTTTTGTCTTTTGAACAGTTAGTATTCCTAGTGACTAAAGAGACATTAGGTAACCAAAAGTAACAGTTTGAAAAGAAATTTCAAGTAGGAGATGCATTTTCTAGTATTTAATCCTCTCTTTTTTGGGATAACTGCAGAGCAAGGAAGGAAAACACTAGTATTTGGTAGCAGAGTCTTTGTTAAAAAGCATACCTGGAACTGGGGAGAGTGGCAAGGAATACTCTAAATGTAAAATTTCCACAGGCCTTTGAGAAGCCAAAGATGGATAGCAAATCTCTCTCAGAGAGATGGTTCTTCTATTTGTGTTAAAAGAAAATAGGAAAGAAAAAAGCATTGGTTTCGTAAAGAGAAGTTATGATTTGGTTCAAATCAGTGAGTAAGTAGCAAAAATATCTCTGCCTGCTAATTATTGTTTTAGTGAATTGATTGTTCAGTTTTAAGGATTTGTGAATTATTTTGGAGAGATTAGGAAGACAGGAGTTTGGGGATCCTGCAAATAGAACACAAGATTAAGAGGAACTAGAATTTCTGCTTTTAGAGTGAGTCAGCAAGGAAGGGCTATGTGGAAAGAGAACTAAGAATATCCCTTAAAGATGTATACAAGTGATATTAAAAATAATATTGCACAACATCCATTCTTTCGAAAGTTAAGTTTATGAGGTATAATTTACATATAGTAAAATTCTCCTTTTTTACAAGTGTATTTCTATGAATTTTGACAAATATATAGGCAGGTAAATACCACCATAATTAAAGTGTCTGACAGTTCTTTCACTCCATAAATTTTCTTCATGCCTTTGTAGTCTGTTCCTTTCTTCTGCTCCTGATAACCACTGATTTGTTTCTTCTCCTATAGTCTCTTATGGATCTTTGCTTGTAATATAAATTGGATCATGCTGTTTGAGTCTGGATTCTTTTTCTTAATATAAGTCTCTTGAAGTTCATCTCTGTGGTTGTACATGTTCATAGTACATGACCTTTTATGTACCGTCTCCTTTTTGGTTGTTTTCTATTCCATGATGTGGTTTCCTTCACCAGCTTCCCACCCCATCTGCCAAAACTTAAAAAATTATTAACTTATAAATTTAGCTTAGCCTGGTCATTGCTCTTCTTTGAAAAACCAGACATACTTTTTCCATATTTTGTAGTTACTGAAAACTGGAGTAAGCTGATACAGCACTGTGAGACATGATCAAAGAGTTTTTGAGAAGAGAAGTTGGCATTGAGATATAAGGAAACAGCTGTTTACATTTCCTCCCTTAGCCCATCTTTATGAATTTTCAAAAGCAGGACTCTAATTTCTGCAACCACGTGGAATCCAGCTTGAGTTATTTTATTTACACATTAAAGGAAAGAGTAATTTCAGCTAGAGAACTTGAGTCTTCTCTGGTTATATATGCAATTGAATGTTTCTTAAAATTGAAAAATAATATCCCAAATCAGATCCAAAGCATGGCATTAATCTCTATCCTATGTAATGAGATACAGAGAGAGTAATGTCTAAATTTTATTTCTGCTTTTTTTTTAGTACTAACATTAAAACATGGCTTTTATGTTTATAAACAACACAGTAATAAATTATAGTTTTTAATGACAAAATTCATTTTAGATTTGCCTTCAGAATTTTTTATAGAAAATTCATTCTTCTTCTATGTGAAATTTAATATAAGGAAGATAATTTTTCCCATAGAAAAAAATGAAAAATATTAAGAAGTTCATCCAAATGATTTTTATCAATTATCATATGCATCTCCCAAGTTTGGAATAGCTTTATGCCAAATAAAAAGAAAATATATGGCACTGAAATTCTTGGAAAGAACCTAGTAGTCAGTTTGAGGAAACATTTTGCTTATATTTATGACATAACCTTATTTAATAAAAGTTGTTTTCCTAGACATTGAATTAGTGAATACTCCTCACAAATTCATACTTCACTTCTAACTGAAGATTTGAGAATGGACAGGAAAGATTAATTAATATGGCATATATAATAAAATGGAAGTGCTAATTCTGAAGTTTTAATATTTTAAATGAGTTATAAAAACTTTAAGCTCTTTTTATGGAGTAAGTAGATACTCTGTGAATTGTTTGAAATGCATACGATTTTTCTACAGTAACAACTGATTCTATCATTTTAGAATACTTTATAAAAATAATATGTTGTTGACAAATGAGTATCAGAAACAAAGAGTTGTGCCTTTCAAAAATAAAATTACAACAGTTACTCATGATAACATCGACTATGCAAAGAAAAGTTTTAAGAGATCTTAGTTTTTCTATTTACACTTCATTAAATAATAAAAATCTACTTCCCAGATGCCACTCTTTTTCTTTTAAACCAGAATGATGTATTGATTTGATTAGAGTACCTAATTTTTAAAGCATTTTCTTTCTGAGAAGTTAGTTTTCTGTTAACTCCTTCACTATACACAGTTGGAATTCATAACATTCCACCTAAAATACTTAACTTTCATCTTTTATTTCATGGTCTTCAGCTGTAAGAAAAGCTACAGCTTGTTTTTCTTTTCAATCATTCCATTCCGAATAAGATCTTTTCTTTATCTTTATAGTATTTAGTAAGTATTATACCTCTACTGTATTTTTTCAGTCTATTCTGTTTTGCTTCATTGGTTTTCTGTAAAGGTCATATAACATAGTCATTAGCAAATGTGTTGCTCTGTGTTCCACAGGGTAGCCTTGACTCAGATTAGGTAAGGGATAGACTTTGAAATACTCTTTCCAAAGCAGGCCTGCATTTTCTTTGATGCTGCTATTGTACCTTTTCACCTAGGTCTCATATGACTATGAGTCATTTGCTATTTTTTTGTTTGTTTGTTTTTTTCAGGGTTCAAAGTGTAGATAGAAAGTGGAGGCAAATTTTCTGTGGCAGGTCAAGACTATGACCTTGTCAACATTATCTTCTATAAGTGTTTTTTTTTTTTTTTTTTTTTTGTCCTTTCTAGGGCCAGACCTGCAGCATATGGAGGCTCCCAGGCTAGGGGTCTAATTGGAGCTGTAGCCGCTGGCCTATGCCAGAGCCACAGCAACGCGTGATCCAAGCCGAGTCTGCAACCTACACCACAGCTCACGGCAATTCGGGATCCTTAACCCACTGAGCAAGGCCAGGGATCAAATCCACAACCTCATGGTTCCTAGTCGAGTTCGTTAACCACTGAGCTAGGACGGGAACTCCTCTCAGTGTTGTTTGTTTTTTGTTTGTTTTTTTTAATTTTTTTTGCCAGATATTCACTAAAAAGTTGATTACTTTCCAAGAAACACTTTGCCAAGAGAATACTGGACTATTTTTTATGTATCATTGATTTAATCTTTAAGACTCCAGTGATCATCCCCAATTTACAAATGAGCATAATAAACTCTAGAGAGCTTAAACATCATCTCCAAGGTTGCATAGTTAAGAAATAGCAGATTATGGATTCATCCATGTCAGTTGACTTTAAGCTTGTATTGCTTTTAAATTTCTTTTTAGGGCCGCACCTGCAGCATATGAAAGTTCCCCAGCTAGGGGTCGAAACAGAGCTGCTGCTGCCAAACTAGCCACTCTCACAGCAACACAGGATCTGAGCCACATCTGCAAACTACACTGTAGTTTATGGCAATGCTGGATCGTAAACCTTCATCCTCACAGACACTATGTCTGGTTCTTAACCCATTGAGGCACAATGGGATCTCCTTTACTATATTTAAAAAATCCGGAGTGGCTCAATGGTAACAAACCTGACTAGTATCCTTGAGGACACAGGTTCAATCCCTGGCCTTGCTCAGTGGATTAAGGATCCAGCATTGCCATAAACTGTGGTGTAAGTTGCTGACACAGCTTGGATCTGGCATTGCTATGGCTGTGGTGTAGACTGGCAGCTAAAGCTCTTATTCAACCCCTAGCCTGGGAACTTGCATATGCTGCAGGCACGGCCCTTAAAAAAAAAAAATTAAATTGCTTACAAAGTAAATTGAAGAACAATGTCTTTTTATGTAGGTGGTTGAATTTTAAATGCCACAAATTCAGTTATACAAACAAAATGAGAAAATTTTTGTATCTAATAAAATTTTACTTAGGTTTTGTATAACATTTTTTCTATTGGTGGATAAATCATCTGTTATCTTTAAAGGAACTCATAACTTCTAAGGTATTTTGTGTAAATATTTAATCAGTTCAGTAATTTCTACCTTCACCCTTTCTTCTTTTTTTGCCAGTGGGTATAATGCAAGATCAGGTGATAAATGGCATGCTCGAAGGAGTAAAAGAGAGTGTGAAGGCAAAGTTATTTATAGACCTATGGACAAACTTAAGAAATATCCATAAGGGGTGGTGAGTCACTTAAGGATTTGAAAACAGGAGACATTGTTACTATCCCTGTATATAAAGAGGCAATAGGAGAAGCAACATTGAACTCAGTGAGAATAAATAGTTTTTAGGTTATAAAGTGGAAGGTAGCCACTGCCAAAATTTGTCTTGGCAGGGGCAGATGGAGAGGTTGAGGTATGGAGAGAAAGGGTAGATGGGGCATATAAATAAATACTTTGACCTGTTTTTCCTCTCTCTTTTATCTTTTTCCAGTGATTTTTATTATCTAAACCCAACCATGATCCAGGTGGCAACAGAGCCTGCCCATGTGAGGCAGTACATATAAGTAAACCTCTAAGTCCAAAAGAAGGCAGAAAAGAGTAGCTCTGATGGATAAATCAGGAATATCAGTCAAAGGCTGAAGCATTATTCTCAAGTTGAGGAAAAATGTCTCATCTTTGTATCATTAAGCATCTTCCTGGCTTTCACTGTGGTGTATAATACCCATTGATTTTCAACCATGGGCTCCTCTTTGCTCAAGTTTTGGGTTCTATGGCCTCTATTGCTATGAACATTTGGACTTTCTGCTCCCTCCACATCCCAGATATTTAGCCTATAGCTATTTCTATCCTTGCTGGGATGGAAATGAAAGAATATTAAAATTCTTGTGATTCTCTTAAAACAAGGAAAATCTGGAGGCATAAAGATCTATTTCTGCCAGTTCATGCTATGATATTATTCTTGGAACTTTCTCCTTGCAAGCTCCAGTATAAGAATGTGAGACATCAATCCTTGTGCAGTTAGGTTCCTTTTAACTGTTGGTTGCTTGTTACTCACAACCCTAGTGGGCATGTTGGGACAGTGAAGACCAGTGGGAAAAGGTTTGAAGACTTTGTGACCTTCAGCGTTATTTAATTTTCTTAATTTTCTTTCAAAGCTCTCCTCTCATTTCAAACCATGTATCTTTATCTAGTTTGGAACAAGAAATTATTCTTATCATTATCTATTTTTAACTTATCATTTATGGTATAAACTGTATGCTTTGATTTTTGAAGAAGAAAATAGAAGACCGTGATAAAACATCAGAACTTCTTTCAAACAGTTCAGCTATTCAAATTCAAAATTGCCTTGGTTTAACACGATGGTATGAGCTATGAGCTCTGATAAAACATCAGAACTTCTTTCAAACAGTTCAGCTATTCAAATTCAAAAGTGCCTTAGTTCAACACTATGGTATGAACTATGAGTTTCAGAAGTTTGCTTAGTTATTTTGCTTTTACTTGTACCCCACCACCTAAATTCCACCTGCCCAGGCAGTAGATGCTATTAAGCTAATGAGTAACAGATCGAGGTGGCAAGAAAAAAAATTATGGAAAGGAAATCAAATATATTATTATTTCCCAATATTGTTGTGCCATATATAGTTGAGCAAAGAAATTTACTTGGCATCTTTTACCCTTATAAATGCAGAACAGTATGTACTAGAATCCACAGTGCCAGAAGTGCTTAAAGTTATGTGTCTAATTTGCTAAAAAATACTTCTTAAATAATAGAAACAATGTGAGTACATCCTCACTTCACTTGTAAATTGGTTTTGTACATTTAAAAATGAATTATAGGGTGTTCCCATCGTGGCTCAGTGGTTAACGAATCTGACTAGGAACCAAGAGGTTGAGGGTTCAATCCCTGGCCTTGCTCAGTGGGTTAAGGATCTGACGTTGCCGTGAGCTGTGGTGTAGGTAGCAGATGCGGCTTGGATCCTGCATTGCTGTGGCTCTGGTGTAGGCCAGTGGCTACAGCTCCGATTAGATCCCTAGCCTGGCAACCTCCATATGCCACAGGAGTGGCCCCCAAAAAAGGCAAAAAGACAAAAAAAAAAATGAATTATAGTAGTATCTGCATACATTTTCTGTACAAACATTGAAAAATAAGCTTGTAAAAAAATATGCTTGTACCACATAAATCTTAGCAACATAATAGATTCAGTAAAGACTTGGAACATTACAAAACTAAGTTTTTTTGGGTTTTTTTTATAGTTTCTCCTCTCTTGAGATCAACTTTACATTTTACTTTGCTTTAAGGTAATTGTCCAGAGAAATAAGTCAGAAATTATAGACTTTATTTGACTGAGAATAGTCATAGAAACATAAGTTACAACTCTGTTTGTGAAAACTGTTTTTGAAGAATTTAAATATCCTATTAAAATCATCTTTCCCAACAAGGTAAAGAAAATAAGATCAGAGTATGTTTACATTCCTATTGGGTCCCATTGGATCACAATGAACATAGTGTGTTATGGTAAACAGAGCCATGAGGCAAGTTTTCCTATGAGTACTCATTTATTTCTGTTCCTTATTACCTTGGCTACAGATATTCTACCTGTAATCATTAATAGTTAATGAGAACTAAAAAGAGTCTCAAAAATTTAGCTGTTTGATCCCCACTATTTATTTATTTTTAAATTGTTTTGGAGTATTGTTGACTTAATGTTGTTATTAGTTACAGGTGTATAGCAAAGTAAATCAGCTATATATATATTTTTTCCCTATGTAGGTTATTATAGAATATTGAATATATCGAATATAAATATATAGAATATAATAAAATATTGACTTCACTGGACTATATGGAAGATCCTTACCAGTTCTCTCTTCTATACGTCATAGTGTGTATATGACAATGCCATCTCCCCAATTTATCCCTCCACCCTCTACATTTTCCCCTTTGGTAACCATAAGTTTGGTTTCAGAATCTAAGAGTCTACTTTGTAAATAAGTTATTTACAAAATATTAACTTGTGGGAGTTCCCCTCATGTCTTAGTGCTTAACAAACCTGAGTAGGATTCGGGTTTGATCCCTGGCCTCTCTTGGTGGGTTGGGGATCTGGCATTGCCGTGAGCTGTTGTGTGGATCAGACATGGCTCAGATCCCATGTTGCTGTGGCTGTGGCATAGGCTGGTAACTGTAGCTCTGATTCAACCCCTAGCCTGGGAACTTTCATATGCTGCAGGTGCAGCCCTATAAAGCAAAAAAAAAAAAAAAAAAAAAAAGTTCTTTTTGTATCTTTTTTTATTAGATTCCTCATATAAGTGATATTGTATGGTATTTGTCTTTGACTTATTTCACTTATTATGGTAATTTCTAGGTTCATCCATGTTGCTGCAAATGGCATTATTTCATTCTTTTTATGGCTGAGTACTATTCCATTGTATATATGTATCAAATGTTCTCTCTCCACTCCTCTGTCAATGGACATTTAGATGGCTTCCATGTCTTGGGTATTGTAAAAAGTGCTACAATGAACCTTCAAATTATGATTTTCTTCAGATATACGCCCAATAGTGGGATTGCGAGATCATATGGTAGTTTTATATTTAGTTTTCTGAGTAACCTCCATATTGTTTTCCATAGTGGTTGTACCAATTTACATTCCCTCCAGCAGTGTAGAAGAGTTATCTTTTCTTAACATCCTATCCAGCATGTTGTTTATGGATTTTTAGATGATGACCATTCTGACAAGTATTTTCTTGTAGTTTTGATTTACTCTTCTGCAATAATTATTGATAATGAACATCTTTTCTTTTCTTTTTTCTTTTTTTTTTTTTGTCTTTTTGCCTTTTCCAGGGCCGCTCCCGCAGTATATGGAGGTTCCCAGGCTAGGGGTCTAATCGGAGCTGTAGTCACCAGCCTACGCCAGAGACACAGCAACATGGGATCCGAGCCGCGTCTGTGACCTACACCACAGCTCATGGCAATGCCGGATCTTTAACCCACTGAGCAAGGCCAGGGATCGAACTGGCACCCTCATGGTTCCTAGTCGGATTCGTTGACTACTGAGCCATGGCAGGAACTCCTTAAACATCTTTTCATGTGGTTTTTGGCGATCTGTCTTCCTTGGAGAAATATCTAGTCTGTTTAGATCTTCCCATTTTTTGATTTTTTTTTATATAAAGCTATATTAGCTGTTTGTATATTTTGTATATTAATCCCTTGTCAGTTACTTTGTTGGTAGTTCTTTTTCCCATTCTGTAATACCACTCTTTTATTTATTTTTTAATTACTCAATGAAGTTAATTACATTTATACTTATACAACAATCATCACAACCAAATTTTATAGCATTTCCATCCCAACCTCAGTGCATCCCCCCACCCCCCAGATACCACTCTTTTAAATACAATAATTTAACTACTTAATCTCCCCAAATGTGTTCAGATGGTTTGATTGCTGTAAATATAAACTATTACTAATATAATCACTGTTAAGTACTTAAACTTTATGAATTATGAAATATTATAATAAATAATATCTATGAAATAATACCAGTTGTGCCAATCATTTGATATTTATGCAGCAGGGGGTTTCCTGTTGGATAGAAACTATTTTGGCTTTTTGCAATTATTTCAGAAAATTTTACAGTCTTCTCTTTCACATTTGATAGATCTCATTCAAACACAATTCAGGGATTGTTTTTGGACAGTAATTAAGAGAACTTCTTGAGACTGGTGTACCAAATTATATTTAGGTCAAACTTCAGTATTATTCAAAACCAAACAACCAACCAGCACCTAGTATAAAACAAAGACAAAAATATCCACTGCAAATACAGTCATCTAGAAAAATAAATAAGAAAATAAATACACAGTTAATATGATATTCTCCAAATCTATTAGTAAAGCCAATGCCATTCTTCAACTCAGTGATTTTGAAAAAATAGTTTTGATATAAATGATAGATATAGATATATGGAAACTATTTCTATCTCTAGCTCTATGTGTGTATGTATAAACCTCAAAGAGTGAGGCTTTATGATTTCATTTATATAGCAACCTTGATGTGACAAAGTTATAAAGGAAAACACATAAGTGACTGTGTGAGGTTAAAGGTAGAAGGAGGGTATAGCTGTTGAGTAGTATGGTATTAAGGTTTTATGTGTATCTATATGTAATTCTGTGTCCTGATTGTGGTGTTTGTTGCTCAGATCTATACATGTGACAAATTTTTGTTACTACACTTCTCACTCAGTGTGTACACACGCATGCGCACGCACACGCACACACACAGACACTTGTACAGACAGAACTTGATAAAGTACAGGCACAGACATGTACTAGTGTCTGTGGCAAAAATTTCAAAAAATTTATATAACTGAATTAATAATGTTGTCCTGGTGTCCATTTCCTTATGTTGACAATGTTCTATATTTATATAAGATATTATCATTAGGGTAAGTTAAAGGAAGAGTACCTGGGAAATGTCTTTACTGTTTTTGCAAATCCATGTGAATCTTAAATTCTTTCAAAATAAAAAGTTTATTTAAAAACCTGACCCATAACTGACATAGATGTTAGGATTAGCAGTGAAAGTCATTAAAAAATACTATAACCATATTTGATATGTTTAAAAAGTTAAATAGAAGTCTGGTAGATTGAAAATGACCCAAACCAAACTTGTAGAAAAATATTTGAGATGAAACTGTGCCTAATTTTATGATGGTACTATAATTATATAAAATGTATCTTTAGTGTAATAAAGTACAAGTTCAAAATTATTTCAAAACCTTTTTAAAAGAGAAAGACATGGGGGATAGAGTTAATGATTTTTCCCTATGGTGTCATAGATTTTGTGTCAGAAACAGCCCAGTATTCTTGCCAGAACAATCTACTCTTGTGAAATAACTTTCTTACTTTTTTTTTGATATTTAAATTTAATTAGGTTCCTTTGCTTACATTAGATGACTGACTTTATCTCAGGCTATGTTATTCCCATATTTTTATTGAAAGAACACATATCAATATACAAATTGAACTTTTTAATTTATTAACTCTCTTTTGTACAAGATAAGAATAATAGCAATATGTTGGTTTTATGTAGTCTGTATGATTTATTCAAAAATGGTAAGAATTTATGGTAAATTATTATCATGCTTATCTCATGGCAAACTCGTCTGTTACTATAAAATCTGAGAATATGCTTCTGAACTCTGAGTAGAAATTTGGTATTGATGGCAAGGAATTGTGTGACTCAATGACAACACTGTAATATAAATGTTAACAAATGTGACTCACATGTTGGGATACTTTGGTAGAAACCATATGACTTGTTAGTCTTTTAGTAGATTGGTTTTAAGGAAATTGAAATTCAAGATGTGATTTCAGTTTTGCTAAAATTTAAAGGTAAGGATATTTACAAGATGTGTAAATAATGACTATTAAAGGAAATGGAAATTGACTTATAAATAAAGCTGTTTTAATAACCACGCATTGGGTCTCAGGCACTGTTCTGCGCATTTTATGTTCATTGTCTTATGTACTTGAATAACTTTTTGTAACAGTGATACACTTGTGACCATTATGAAGTTGAAGAAACTGAGATTAGAAGCATTTAGTAACTTTGTCAATATCACATAACTAGTAAATGGAAAATGTGTGATTTAGTCCAGTGTCTAATATTAACAATAAACATCCATGCCCCTACACTCTACCTGAATGAACAGCTCATTTTGGTTGTCTCATAGTCCACTCAGACTCAAATGGTAGGGGCAAAGGGCTTCTTGAAGGAACTTTAGATCCATTACCTTCCCCTCCCCATGCACACTCACACACATACATTTAATTCATATGGACAAGTGATATTTTCTTCATATATTTTTTCATATGGACAAGTGATATTTTTCTAATGGTATTCAAATGGAATAAAAAAATCTTTGGCAATTCCATTTATCCTGATTGCCAACCATAAAGCCATATTATTTAGAAATTCTGGAAAAGCCTCCAAATTCTAAATAACATTTTCAAAATTGAATTTTTATTTATTTTCTCTAAACAGTAACCTAATTTTAATTGTATCACAGTCAACTTTCTAATCACTCTAGTGAAAAATTACAGATCTTTGATTTTCTCTTTCCTCGGGCCCCATATCTAAACAGTTGCTATCATCTATGTATTCTGGTTCCCTGGTAGATCTTCCAATTTGTAGCTTTACTATTTTCAAGCATTTTATTTTCTAGTCTTTTGTGATTTATTTACCTTGCTCTTTTCCTACCAGCATCCATATTTGCTATGTTCTTTTTCAGTGATTGAATTTTATTTATGTTCTCACTGCCTTTCTCCAAAACACATACCCATACACTCATGCTATTAGTCTGGAAACAGCATAGTCTATCTATCTTTTTAGTGGTTACCCCTAAAATATAATATGCATACTTGAATTTAGTAAACTCTGAAACAATATGAGAACCTTAGAATCATTTTTCACTTACCTCTTCTCTGTTTTTTAACATGTTATTGATGTCTTGCTTTTTTTTGTTAATAATTTTGCTTGTTTTCTGATTACACACCATGTTGGAAAACTATTATTATTGTTTTATATATGTCAACCCTTATTTATATTTGTTCATATTTGCAATTTTCTTGCTTACATTCATTTTAAATATTTGTCTTTCCTTCCAGAGTGTCTTCTGAAAAACGTAACATTTATTGTGCTTCAAGGAGTGTCTGTGCTAAATTTCTAATTTTGTTTTTGTTGTTTTGTCAATTGCAATGAAAGTTTCATGAGGTATAGATGTGGCTGGCAGCCTCTAGATGACCCCCATTAATCTCTGCCTTCTGGTATTTATTCATTACTGGTGTAATGCCCTACCCTTGAATGTAGGCTCTACCTAATGTCTCTTTTCTAACAAACAATACAGTGAAAATGATGGGATGTCATTTCCAACATTAGCTGTACTAAAAGTCTATGGTTTCCATCTTTTTGGCCATTTCTTCATCTCTCCATGTCTCATTCTAATGGAAGTTAGCTGCTATTTTTTGAGCTACTTTATGACAGAGGGTCACAGAACAAGGAACTGAGGGAGGCATACAGGGAGCAGTCATTAGGGAACTGAGCCCCTCTGTCCAACAACCAGCAGAGAACTGAATGCTGCTAACACCAAGTGAATGAGCAGATAGTAGAGTCTGCCACAACTTCATTGATAACCCATCTGGAATTTCTTCTGTGCTGTCATACCACTTTTTATGTTTCTTTATTATGGAACTTCTTACTTTCAATCACGTGTTAGATTTGTATGGTGCACTTGTCTTAGATCTCCTAGTAAGTAGAATCTAAGCTCCTTTAGGATTAAGATTTTTTTTTTTTAATCTTTTGTCTTTTTAGGGCCACACATGTGGCATATGGACGTTTCCAGGCTAGGGGTCTAATTGGAGCTGTAGCCGCCGGCCTAGGCCACAGCCACAGCAATGCAGGATCAGAGCCGCATCTTCGATGTACACCACAGCTCACGGCGATACTGGATCCTTAACCCACTGAGCGAGGCCAGGGATCAAACCCACAACCTCATGGTTCCTAGTCGGATTCGTTTCTGCTGCACCACGATGGGAACTCTGAGGATTAAGATTTATTTATTAATTTGTACAAACTATTATAGAATGTATATAAATGTGTTAACTTTTACTTAAACATATTCCTGACACTGCTAGAACAAAACTTGAAAATTTACAGAACACTGTAAACCAGCTATAATGGAAAAAAATAAAAATAAAAAGCACAGAAGAAAATTAAGAAAGAGAAAAAAAAAACAGTAGATTAAAAAGTAAGTGTAGCCATTCCCTTGTAGTGCAGCGGGTTGAGGATCTGGCATTGTCACTGCAGAGGCTAAGGTTGATGCAATGGCCTGATTTCAATCCCTGGTCTGGGAACTTGCACATGCCGTGGGCATGGCAAAAAAAAAAAAAAAAAAAAAAAAAGAGCAAGGGTAAAGCAAATAATTTCAGGTAATTGATATAATTAGCGGAATGGGACTCCAGTTCTTAGGTTTTTTTGGATGGTGGTGGCCACATTCTTCATGCATGGATAGACCTGTATGAAAAGTAAAGAATATTGGGAGAAGCAATTAATTAGTCTATTAAATAGAGTGTTGCTATGCGTTTATTCTTTATCAGATATTTTATTGATCATGTACTATTTAGAACACACCTGTCATTGAAGAATTCACTATTTAATGGAAGAGGTTTGAAAAAAGTATATAATTATATTGAAGTGTGAGTTATAATTAGAGTTGTTGGGCTCAAAAAAAGACACCTAACACATGATGGAATTTGAGGAGTTGAGCTTAGAGAAGGCTGCCCAAACTAATTTATTTAGCCAGTTGAAGAAGGCAAATAGGGAAAAGGAATGGAAAACTATATAACAAGCAGAAGAGATAGTAAACAAGAGTTTATTATAGGAGACTAAATTATTATAATTCTTTTCATGTAACATGACCATATGGTATGACAGAGTGTCTTAGGGTTAGGATGAGCAGTGAGAATTAAGCAAAAAGATGAAATGTTGTCAAGGACAGTGTATGATGGTCATGTTAAGGAATTTGTGTTTTATGTAGAGGTTAGTGAAGCTACTGAAAGAAAATGAGTCAACATTTGTCTGAATCTCATTCCTCTTGCTAGTAAGTAGTTTAATGTGAGTACATAACCTAGCCTAGCCAATGAGTTGTGAAGGATATACTGTATCATATAAGCATATATGAGAAAGTGTCTTTGATCTTAGGAAGCATCTACTTTTAGATGATGAGGTTATGTCTAAAACTGCTTTATCCATGAGAGAAGTGAGCCAGAGGATCAAGGTGACACCCTGAAGCTGGATGAGCATAAAGGTGCACAGAATCTATGTCATTGGTGATGTTGCTGAGCCATTCACTGAATTAACAACCCTGGAACCAACTTGAACACCTGCTATAAAATATACCATTTTAACCAAATCATCCTAGCTAATACAAATGCTAACTTATGTGTTGGGGCCCACAGCAGTCTGCCTCAAAATATCCCTCAATAGCATATCAATTATTTTGAATTAAAATTACTCAAGAAACAGCAGATGTAAGAGGAACATTGCTCTCTTGTCTCTCTGAGAGCAGGAAATAAATCTCACATGTAAAAGGTGCCTTGCTTGTACTGGAAGGTAAAAAGACATCCTCATTACAGAATTAAGGAGTTCATGGCCAAGAAGCCTGTAAAACAGTCTTGTTATTTCTTTACTATGCTACTCAAGCCCTAACTTTGCTTAAATTTCTTAACTAATTAAGTACCCAAACCTTAGTTTCTTTGCCCCATTAATTCCTCTCTAATGTATTGTTTCTTTGTCTAAAATGTATAAAAGCTGCCTGCTTTGGCCATTTCTTAAGTCCTATTTCTGTCAGACTTCTCTATGTGTCATTTAAGCTTGTTTCTTTTCCTTCTGTTGATCTGTCTTGTGTCAATTTTATTATTAGTCCAGCCACAAGAACTCAAGATGGGTAGTGGGGAAAATTACCTCCTTCCTGAAAGATATAAGTTCAGGTTGCTATCTCAAACATTTTACTAGAATCTCATCCCTTTCCTTGTCTCTTTAGACATTTTCCAAAATAGCCAGGAGGGAATTAAACATGTTTCCAGAGTGACCATCCATGACTTTTGGTCTCACCTTCATTTATCTCTGGATTTCAGGGCATTTAATGTGTCCACCAGTGATCCTATACATCTGTCTATGGATCAGTCTGAATGCTTTGAGGCCCATATAGGGCTTCAGAATACCATGAATATCTGTATTCTCTCCATTGCCATCTGCAGATTTCCTTACCATCTATTGTGCTCATCTCAACTGAGTAATTCCCTCAGGATTACAGTAAAGAAAGGTCTTCTTTCTTTAAGTGCTTGAGTAAGAAAGGAATATGCCCAGCTTTACATGTCCTAAAATTCATATTGACATAATTATATATGGTTATACTACATAGCACTCATCCTTACAAACTGCATAGATGCTTTGATGGTGGGGCACATAGCTGGATTTAGTGGTCTCAAGTTTGACTTTACCATGCATCTCAAAAAATTGCTAATAGTTGCTAGCAAATTCTTGTCCCTGCTGTTGAATGTAGTTTACCTTTATAAATTCATTCCTCTCATGTGCATTTTTTTTTCTCAGGGCTACAGTTGGTACTTCCTAAACTCAGGTTACTATGTGGTCTTACTTTCTATCAGGCATGTCTGTGTAGATCTGGACTCGCACTGTGGATCATGTCTAAGTTCTTCCTCTTGAGGGTTCTCAATCCACACAGCTCAAGTATGTGGCTTGACTCCTTCCTGTATGTTGTTCAGACATTACTTTCTCAAGGGACATTTATTACTACTAATGAAGATACTGTCTTTGTGAACATGAAGTAAATTAGCTGAGCCATTAAAGATTTAAAGAAGATAGGAAAAATTTTCAGTCTGTGTTTTAGGCACAGTGGTATCAGTGTAGATGAGAGTAAATGCAAAGACAGACCGGAGGCAGAGGTATCAGTTGGATTGCTACCATAATCCAAGTGAGAAATAATGATAGCCTGAATTAAAGTTGGGATAGTAGGCTAAGATATAGCAAATAAAGCCAACCTGAGATACATTTTTATTATCAAATATACATGGGGCATGAGGGAAAAAAAGAAGTCTAAAATGTTCCCAGATCTCAACTTGATCCATGTAAATTTGTTCTCTATTTCTTTCTTGTCAGCAAAGAATTATGCTTTATTAAGAAATGGCATGGGTTTAGGGTGCCATATAGAGATCGGGTTGACCTCATTAACCCAATGTATACTGTGTAAGGCCAAAAGAAATTATAGCTACACTAAGGGGATCAGCTTGGGGCCCTAAATAAAATGATGCAATGAAGCTAAATAAGTCTAATGCATTCTGCTTGTTCTTTCTACTCTGTGTCGTTCTTCAGGGGAATATTTATTTGTGAGAGAATGCTAACACATATTATGCTGAAAGTATTTACTGCCAGTACATACTTATGTCCTCTTAACCTACATTATAATGGAAGAAGAGAAAAGGGTTGTGGAAGCAATGAAAATATACAGAATTTGTATGCAAGGCTCATGTGAATTTTGTAAGCAAAATACATTTCCATAGATATAAGAGTATTCTATAACTATTTTGGTAGGGGATAGTTTGGGCTTTCACAAACAAGTCAGCATTAAGTTTGTGCAAGTAAGAAGAATCTTATTTCTTTCCTCTACTGCGCATTGGAAATATAGAAAATATAAAGGGCATAAAAATTTCAGAGCTTCCAACTTTCTGTGAGATGGTTTGTATTTGTATGGTCACCTCCAGATACCAGTCTTGGTGGTAGTGTAGTTAGTCCTCAGTTGTTTTTCTTAAAATAAAAAAGTTCACTAATCTAAGTGCTGACTGCTTGCTGTTTATAATTTCTCTAGCATGACGTAATCTTAAAAAAAATAAATGCTTGTGCTTTCTCACATCAGAATATGAGGAATATTTTTTCCAGTGAATGGAAAATGATAGGTGGGTTGGACTTTGATAATTACAACATCACTCTCAACTTGTGCTGGTGGTTGACTCCATAATGTATTCAAATTGTTTTAGTCCTAAGAATATTATCCCATAGCCTATTCTTTTCTCAGCTATGACAGGTTTACCAGTCAGCTTGTCATTTTTCCTCTTTGGATTTTGATTTAATCATTCCATGCATTTGTCAAGAGGTAGATCTGAAAAAGATTCTGTAATATGCCTCTGAATTTGACCCTATGGGACTGGGAGTTTTGTCGTTTTTGTTTTTCAGAAATGGATCAAACAAACTTTTTGTTTTGTTTTGTTTTGTTTTTGCTTTTTAGGGCTGCACCTGTGGCACATGAAAGTTCCCAGGTTAGGGGTTGAATTGGAGCTGCAGCTGCCAGCCTACACTACAGCCACAGCAACTCAGGATCCAAGCCAAGTCTGTGACCTGCACCACAGTTCATGGCAACGCTGGATCCTTAACCCACTAATAGAGGCCAGGTATCAAACCCACATTCTCATGGATCCTAGTCAGGTTCGTTAACCACTGAGCCATGAAGAGAACTGCAAACAAACTTTTTGAATGTAACGATGCCTTCACTAATGTACTCGTTGTATTTGTGAGATTCATTAAAATCCTGGTATGGAATGCCTTTGAACTGTGGTATTTCCAAACACATGTAGTGTTACTGTTTTATATTCAATAAGTTCTGTGACAACCTTATATAAAATTATTTATATACATTTTTCATTTTTTTTCCTCACACTTCTTGTTTAGATTTTAGAAAACAGTCAAGAATCTACTTGGACTTAATTCTGGCAGTGAGAGAGATACTTCCCTAAAGGGAGACCTGAAGCTATAGTCTCGTTTGAGTAAATCTCTGTGGAGTGGGAAATGGTGATTGGCAGTTGCTGACCAGGATACTTGCATTCTTGCAGTCTGTTTCCTGAACACGCAGATTCTTTAACTGAATTCAAAACACCAACCATTTCATAAATGCCAAAGGTGCCAATTGTGATGGGAATTGGTATTTGAGAAGCAGTGTGACCCTAGAGAATGCAAAGAAGACACATCATGTGTCTACCATTTGTGAAATGTACCTTTTGAATTCTATGTTGTTAGCTTTGTGCCTCTGGGCTTTTTGTTGGTAGCTGCCCTACTCCCCTGTAGAATCCCAAGTGAGAGAGAAGAGAAACTTGAACTTTTTCTCTCCCTTATTGACACAGTTATGTGTAGGGTTTTGTTGCTGAACTTTATAGAAGCTGTCTTGACTAGCAATTACATAAGACCCCTGTGACTAAAGCTACTAAAAGGAATGCCAGGATGGCTGTAAGTATCCCACCTTCCTCTGCCATTCATGGTGCTCTGGGAAATGGCTAATAAAAAACCATGTTCCCAGAGGAAATTTCTGCCTTGTAACTACCAGGAGTAATGTCATTTTCATCACTATTCAAATCACCATTCAGACACCAAGGTTGGACCTGAAACTCTATCTTCATTATATGGGTGCATTCATTCACCTTTGATGGTGGTTCGTAACTCCTGTGCACATGAATAAGTGATGTACTCTTGGCTCAAAGAATAGCCATATCTTAGAGGTAAAGCATAAATTAAGATCTATCATGAAGTATTGGATTTTTTCTGGAACCTAAATGAGATCATAAATAATAGATGAAATGCAATGGTTTTGAATTTGAGGATAAATGACTTTATAGAGATCTGAATTTCCAATTAGATTTAAAAAGTATGTCAAAATTTCGTCCTTCAGTGTATTCAAAACTAATCAGCCTGGCTCTGGGTCAGTTCTTTCACTAAGTAACTCTCCATGTTGTGTGTGTATGTGTGTGTATTTTATGGCTAAAGTGCTGGCAAACTAGATAATTTATTGATCAGTCTGATAGCCCATAATTTAAAATACAACCCCCTTTATTATGTTAATAGCATATGGGGGAAGATTCACCCACTTATGTTCAATTAAAATATTAAAAACAGAGACTTGAGATTCTCCTCTAGGGATTAACTTAAAAGCAAGGTGTAATTAACCGAACTATGGTATTTAAAACCTTAAAGTTCAGAATGATACTCATGACATAAAAACTGATGAATCCATTTAAATATAATATGACTTATCAAAATATTTCATAGTAGTCTTACCTGTTGGTCAAGACTTCCTCTTTAGAAAAAAATGCAAACAAATACACAAGCACTGCTTGTGATAAATAGAAAAATGCCCTCTCCACCTATAGAGTTGTTGACACTCCAGTCCCTGGAATCTGTGAATGTTGTCCTACATGGCAAACATTACTTTAAGATATTATCATGATACAGACCTGGAGATTATCCTGAGATGGGGATATTATTCTGTATTATCTAGTTGGCCCCCCATCCTCATCACATGAATCCTTAAAGATAGAGAACATATTATGGCTGGTTAGAAAGATGAAAAGGAAAGGAGGAGAGATTTGAAGCATTAAAGACCTGTGCTATGGCTTTGAAGATAGAAAAAGGGGCCACCAGCTAAAGGAATCTAGAAGCTGGAAATCGCTCTCAGCCGACAGTGAGTGAGAAAATTGGGATCTCATTCCTACAGCTCCAAGGAATTCAGTTGTGCCAAGACACAAATGATCAAGGAAAAGTTTTTAAAACCTTAGAGCCTCTGAAAAGAAATGGAGTCCTGATGCCCTCTCTTGATTTTAGCTCATTAAGTTCAGTGTTATACTTCTAGCCTATAGAACTATAAAGTAATAAATTTGTATTGTTTAAGCTTCTAAGTTTGTCACATTTTGTTACAGCAGCAAACAAAAACAAAAACAAAACACCAAAAAAAAAAAAACCATAAAACGACAACAAAAAAACCCCATACTCTGCACTACAGACCAGATGTCTACCTATTTTATCTATCAATCTAAGTATCTGTATCTTTCATCTGTCTTTGCAGTGGTTTTTAAACCTCACAGCATGGCACCACAAATGTGTCTTAGAAATGTTTTTGTGGAGTTCCCATGGTGGCTCGGTGGTTAACGAATCCAACTAGGAACGATGAGGTTGTGGGTTCAATCCCTGGCCTCACTCAGTGGGTTAAGGTTCTGGCATTGCCGTGAGCTGTGATGTAGGTTGCAGACTCAGCTTGGATCCCCTGTTGCTGTGGCTGTGGTGTAGGCCGGCGGCTATAGCTCTAATTAGACCCATGGCCTAGGAACCTCCATATGCCATGAGTGTTTCCCTAAAGACCAAAAAAAAAAAAAAAAAAAAAAAAAAAAAAGAAGAAATGTTTTTGCAGCAAAAGCTAGAGGGAAGGAGGGAACAAGCATGTGGCCTCCTGGCACTCACTACAGTTTAAGCACAATGGATTTCCTTTTACATGTCATTTGAATAATGGACCATGCTGCTCATGAAAAATTTAAAACCACTGTATTACTTCATTTTTTTCTCATTCATTATATTAAATGAGTAACAAAAACTCAGAAAGTGAAGGTGCTGGTTCTAATGATGAGAAATACAGGTCTTTTAATCTTGATATGTTTGAGGTAAAAGTTGAAACTCATTAGGAAAGTTGAAATAGAGACTATTTTGACTCAAACAGATGGTCATTAGACCTAAGTCTGTCAGCTGTGTGTTCAGTTGTGAAAGAAAAGATCAAAGTAAGGAATTTATGAAATGCTTGAATTACGTCAGCAGAGATCCCATCTAAAATATGATACACACTTAGAAATTTGATAATGTTTTAATCTTTTAGGAAGAGCATCCCTTTCCTTAAAATATGCAAGCCATACGACTCAGGAAGTTATTGAGTTGAACACATTTTTTGTATAATATATAGGAGAGATATCCAAAAAGACATTAATTCAATTGGAAGAGAGGTTTTAGGGAACTAAACAGTGGCACCATGCCTAAGGCTCAGGAGAGACAGAATGTGATCTGGGCCACAAATAAACATTCAGCCTTCACAGGGAGTTAATCTCTTTGGGGAGAGACACAAATCTGGTCCTTATAAATTACAATATTATTACTTTATACTCCAAGAACAATCTTTCTGGTAATGATAATTGGTCTTCATATGTAGGTCTGCCTGAAGGGATTGAAAATGCTGCTCCATATCTGTTAAACTCAATAGTCATATTTCTTATAATTAATAGATAATTTCTTTTCTATATAAAGAATAGATGAATAGCTATATACAAACATATACAAATATAGATGTATATAGATATATAGATAATTATGTATAGTTAAGGATGGATATAAAATGAATAGGTAACTATAGATATATCAAGCAATAAACATATACATTAGACATTAGGTCTTTTTCAACTGCGAAATCATGACAGAATTAAGTTCTATTGCACTAAGGCATTTTTGAAGGTTATGAATGATCTTTTCACCTACGCATTCCAATGGTACTCATTGAGACAATTAAAATAGTCACTCAAACATTTTCTATGTTCTGTGGTTCAAATGTGAAACCCTAGTTGAGAAATCTCAATTAAGATGATTTATTTGTGTAAGTCAACTTGCTACCCACATAGCTCGAATTTTCAGTCTGCAGATCTATGAATCATCTCTCCCTGTGGAGGTGACTGAGAATTTCATATATTCCATTATACACATGTTACTTGACATAAAACTCTCAATACAGACTAAAACATGATGTCTTCCAAGAAATCTTCTTTTTCAGTGTAGCCAGATGTGATCTCTCACTTTCATGAATTACTTTTGCTCTTTATTTCATATCTTCTCATTATGTTATATTCTTATACTGGTTTTTTCTCCAAGATTTTAGTACTGTAATGAAGTCAGGCTCTATGTGTCTACACTGACCATAGAACTGACAGGCACAGAGTACACATTAGTGGAATGAGAAAATTAATTACTGAGTATACCTCAGTATCTCGAAAGACAGTTCACCAAAGTAAGACACTAATGATGTGAATCCATATTTGATTCTCCTGTGGTTACATGCTTGTATGTAACTACTGGTTTCAAAATTCTTTCAAACTATAGCTCTTCAGAAAAAAGTAATAAAGTTACATAAGAGACCAAGAAGTGTATGGGTAGGCTCACATTACCTCACCCTTCCTAGAAAAAACAAACCTAAACCTAAAAATCATTGAGGTGTGTAGTATCATCTTTACATACAAAATTAGTGCTTCTAATAATCTTATAGCTATATCTTACTCATGATGGGATAGAATGCACTTAATGAATTCCATGCCTCTTAATTGGTACTAGCTTTGATATTAAACTTGTAATGTAAAGCACTATATATAGTACCCTGCACATGTGTATGTTAAATTCAGTTTCACCTATTAAAATTTATTTTGACTATATATTTGTTATCTCCGTCATTAAAAATTACATCCTCAAAGAGTACATGCTTCCTTTTCCTTAAATTCTGTACAATTTTTTACTCTTCTCTAAAATCTAAAAAGTCCTATGGACAATATTACTAAATAGGCTAACTTATCTTCCAATTATCAAACCTTATTGTGTGCTCAGTGTGCCCCGCCAGATACTAGATGATGGGCGTACAAAGATTATCTATTATTCTCTTAGGAACCCACAGTCTAACAGGCACAATAACATTTAATCCTAGCCCTACTGTTAATTTTTAATTTGTCCACAGTCAATTTCTTAATGTCATTAAGTAGTTGTTTCTTTTTATAATAGAAAAGAAACAAAAAATGTATTCCTAACATATGTTATTTGAGATATTATCATTAAAATTCATCATAAAACAATGTTAAATACTAATCTTCTAAACTCAAATTAAACTCCTTTAAGTTGATTTTAAATTTTGACTAATCTAATGGGTATTCCATTTCTATATCAAGCACATACAGTGTGGACTTAATCATCCAGTTTGTTTTTTTCCACCAAGGCTTGGTTGTCAAAATTTTGTGAATTTAAAGCATCTATTTTTTTCCCCCTTCTTGTTTATCCAGAAACCTAAGTTTGTTGGGGATTTAGTTGGGTTGTAACTGAGATGCTTAATTCTCAAAGTAACACTCTAGAAATGCCATGAACAGCCATAAAATTGTACATATAATGACATTTTTCTCCCAGAACTTTTGTGTATAGAAAAATAATGGCTTATAAACCTGGGTTCTAAAAAGTAAAATACTTTAAAGATACTTCAGTTCACCAGAACTGAGCAGTATATCTTGACTTAAATTTTTTATTCCAGCATGTCATATAGTTAAAGCTCTATTTACTTAATTTTATGTAAAAATCTCTCTCTCTTATTATGTTGAATTATTTTAGATGAGTATTTTATAATTGTTTTGACCCAGGGCTTACAGAAGAGAAGAGCCCTTGAAGCTAAAACATATACTGGATGCATAGTGTAGCATACTCAGAGATAATGAGGGAGATGTACAGCCATCAATGTAGGTAAATCTTAGCAACATGGTGTTGAGAGAAAAACATTAAAAATAGAACAAAAATACTTTACAAGAATGTATACAAATAATGTATATTTAAAAAACCCAGGTGATATTATAGCTCTATCTAACCTATCTACCTACCTATCAATAACATGTTAAGATGGTTGCCTTTTTGATGGATAGAGGAATGGGAGTAGGGAATTGGGCCAAAAATCAAAATTAAAATAAAACAAAAAAGGAGTCTTGCCCAAATCAATGAGTTACTAACTGAAGCATGTAGTTAATACAACCCTTTGTATCTGAGATCCAGAAAAATGAATGAATAAAAAAGCAAAGAAATTAAAGAAAATAATAAGCTCCTAACCTAAAAATTGTAGCCTTTTAACACAGTTAATTTTGGTGTATTATCTATGGCATAATTAATTAGGGATAATAACAACTAGAACATTGAAACACATGTTGGCACTTTTAACAATTTACTTAGATATCCAATTATACTAATATTTTGGGGGGGGGGTTGGAATACCCAACTTTGTCAAAGATGTGCTAGAATTGATAAAGGAGTTACTAGAATACATCTCACATTAAACTTAATTCTTCTTGTGTGTCCGTCTGTGAGTTATTTTCTGTCATCAGAAGATCCCCATCTGTACAGAGTCTGGACTTAGTGCTCAACCTCTATTCCACAGTTCTAAGCAGTTCAGCTTCTGGCCATAAGGCAGTGTGGTATGAGGGGAGATAGGATAGTGCATTAGAAAGTGGGTTTTATAGTAGCATTATCCCAGTTGAGATCCCTGGGGTACTGTTACTGACTGACTGTGTGTTCCTGGGAAAATTACCTCAGTGTGTCTATAAAATGAATGTAGTAATTTTACTTACATGGTTATTTTTAGGTTTGAATATTTTTTTTTCTGAAAACAATATCAGACATAGAAAGCCTTCAAAATATGATAGTTAAAATAACTAGTAATTTTAATAATAAAGGTTCATATCATTTAATGAATCAAAAGCTTCCATTTTATAAAACCAACCCTCTTTGGGAGACAGTATAATGAAGATTAATTGCCGTGCTATTCAAGTTGTTTTCGACAAATTGTTGGTCTGTAAATTGGTTATCAGTCTGGGATAAGTATAGAAACTGAAAGTGCTTAGAGACTTACACAACAAAATGACATTTTTTTCTAGTGAATCTAAAAAAGAGCACTTATATTTAGTATATCATTTGTTTTTTTTATAGATTTAGCATAGTTTTTTTAGGTATTGGTCTACTGTGAATTAGGATTAGAAAGAATAACAACAACACTGGTCTTTTACCACATATAGTTTGAGAAGCAGTGGTTTATAGTTATTCTATTGTCTTAAATGCTTTTTACCTAATTCTTGCAAATACTTTTAAAATGTACTCTCAGAGTTTACAGAACCTACACTTTTCTCCATGTTATTGCATGTGAACATAGATGTCTGCAAAAATGAATTCAGGGGCTTTTATGGGTTTTGAGTGAATAATATTTCATTATTTGAAAACATGACCAACTAGTAATTCTTTCTTATATAATATTGAAATTAATCATTTCATTTTCCATTTTATTTTTAAACAATTGTATTGAAATATATTTGATTTACAATGTTGTGTTAGCTTCAGGTGTAAAGTGGTTCAGTTATACATATATGTAAATATATGTATTAATTTTTAGATTATTTTCCATTTTAGTTTATTCCAAGATATTGAGTATAGTTCCGTGTTGTATACAGTAGTTTTTTGTTAGTTATCTAATTTTATATATACTATTGTGTATATTTTAATCCCAAACTCCTAATTTATCACTCCTCCAAACTTTCCTCTTTGGTAACCATAAATTTGTATCTATGTCTGCGAGTCTGTTTCTATTTTGTAAATAAGTTCTTTTGTATAGTTTTTTTTTAGATTCCACAAATAAGTGATATCATATGATACCTGTATTTCTCCGATTCACTTCAGTTGTTATGATAATCTCTCGGTTCATCCATGTTGCTGCAAATGACATTTGTAATTCTTTTTTATGGTTGAGTAATATTCTGTTGTATATATGTATCACATCTTCTCTATCCAGTCCTCTGTTGATAGCTATTAGAAATAGTGCTGCAATGAACATTAGAGTGCATGTACCCTTTGTTTGTTTGTTTGTTTTTCTTTTTAGGATGTACCTATGGAATATGGAAGTTTCCAGGCTAGGGGTCAAATCAGAGCTGTAGCTGCTGCCTACACCATAGCCACAGCAATGCCAGATCTGAGCCACATCTGCAACCTATACTGCAGCTTGCAACAATGCTGGATCCTTAACCCACTGAACGAGGCCAGTGATCAAACCTGCATCCTCATGGATACTAGTTGGGTTCTTAACCTGCTGAGCCACAATGGGAAAGTACTTGTATCTTTTTGAATTATGGTTTCTTCTGGATATATGCCCAGAAATGGGATTGCTGGATTGTATGGTAGTTCTATATTTAGCTTTTTAAGGAAGCTCCATACTGTTCTCCATAGTGGTTGTACCAATTTATATTCCTATCAGCAGGGTAAGAGGGTTCTCTTTTATTCATACCCTCTCCAGCATTTATTGTTTGTAGACTTTTTGATGATGGCTATTCTGACCTGTGTGATAGTTTTGAGTTGCATTCTGTAATAATTACTGATGTTGAGCATCTTTTTGTGTGCTTTTTGGCTATCTCTCTGTCTTTTTGTAGAAATGTCTATTTAGATCTTTCCATTTTTTGATTGGGATTTATTTTTGATATTGAGCTATTTGTATATTTTGATGATTAATCCCTTGTCAGTCGCTTCATTTGTAAATATTTTCTCCCATTCTGTAGGGTTATCTTTTCATTTTATTTATAGTTTTCTTCGCTATGAAAAAGCTTTTAATTAGGTCCGATTTGTTTATTTTTGTTTTTTTTTTTTTAGATTTTTATTTTTTCTATTACAGTTGATTTACAATGTTCTGTCAATTTATGCTTTTCAGCAAAGTGACTCAGTCATACATATATGTATATACATTCTTTTTCATGGAGGTAGATCCAAAAAGATATTTCTGCAATTTATGTAAAAGAATGTTCTGCCTAGGTTTTCCACTAAGGGTTTACAGTATCTGTCCTTACATTTAAGTCTTTAATCCATTTAATGTTTATTTTTGTGTGTGGTGTTAGATGTTTTAATTTCATTCTTTTGCATGTAGCTGTCCAGTTTTCCCAGCACCACTTGCTGAAGAGACTGTCTTTTCTTCATTGTATATTCTTATCCCCTTTGTCACAGATAATTGATTATAGGTGTGTGGGTTTATTTCTGGGATTTCTATCCTGTTTCATTGATGCATATTTTTGGTTTTCGGTCAGTACCATACCATTTGGATGACTGTAGCTTTGTAGTATATTCTGAGGTCCAGGGAGCCTTATTCTTCCAACTTCATTTTTCTTTCTAAAGATTGCTTTGGCTAGTCAGATTTTTTTGTGTTGCCATGCAAATTTAAAAATTTTTTTGTTTTCCATGGAAAGGTTCATTTATGTTTTAGTTCTGTGAAAAAATGCCATTGATGATTTGATAGGGATTGCATTGAATGAGTACATTGATTTAGGTATTACACTCATTTTGACAATATTGATTCCCAGTCCAAACACACAGTATATCTTTTCATCAGTTTGTGTCATCTTCGATTTCTTTCATCAGCATCTTATGGTTTTTGGAGTACAGGTTTTTTGCCTCTTTAAGAAAGTTTATTCCCAGGTATTTTATTCTTTTTGAGGTAATTATAAATAGATTGTTTTCTTGATTTCTCTTTCTGATCTTTTGTTAGTGCATAGAAATGCAAAAGACTTCTGTGATTAACTTTATGTAAAAATGAACATCCCTGTTTATAAACTTTTTCACAACCTTTTTCATAATTATTCCTTTTTTTATTAGGGGAAAGAGACTATGGAGAGACTCTGATTTTTTTAATTACTCAATGAATTTTATTACATTTATAGTTGTACAATAATCATCACAAGCAAATTTTATAGGATTTCCATCCCAAACCCTCATTACATCCCCCCAACCCCCAACATGTCTCAATTGGAAAACATAAGTTTTTAAAAGGTGTGTGAGTCAATATCTGTTCTGCAAAGAAGTTCATTGGGTCCTCTTTTTTTTAGATTGCACAAGTGAGTGATAACATTTGATGTTGGTGTCTCATTGTCTGACTGACTCACTTAGCTTGGTCATTTCTAGGTCCATCCATGTTGCCGTAAACCCTGTTATTTCTTTCATTTCAAAGGCTAAGTAATATTCTATTGTGTATATATACCACATCTTTGTTATCTACTCCTCTGTTGATGGACATTAGTTTGTTTCTGTCTTGGCTATTGAAAATAGTGCTGAAATGAACACATTTCTTGTTATGGTTTTCTCTGGATAGATGCCCAGGAGTGGGATTGCTGGATCAAATGGAAATTCTATTTTCAGTTTCTGAGGAATCGCCATACTATTTTCCACAGTGGTTGCACCAATTTACATTCCCACCAACTTTGTAATATGGTTCCTTTTTCTCCACACCCTCTCCAGCACTTATTGTTTGTAGACTTTTTGATGATGGCCATTCTGGCCAGTGTAAAGTGGTACCTCATAGTGGTTTTGATTTGCACTTCTCTAATAATTAGCAACGTTGAACATCTTCTCATGTGTTTTTTGGCTATCCATATGTTTTCTTTGGAGAACTGTCTGTTTAGATCTTCTGCCCATTTTTTGATGGGGTTGTTATTTTTGGTATTGAGCTGTAGGAGGTGTTTATAAATTTTGGAGATTAATCCCTTGTAAGTCACTTCATTTTCAAATATTTTCTCCCATTCTGTGGGTTGTCTTTTCATTTTGTTTAGGGTTTCCTTTGCTGTGCAGAAACATTAAGTTTAATTAAGTCCCATTTATTTATTTTTGTTTTTATTGTCATTACTCTAAGAGGTGGATCTCAGAAGATGTTGCTGTGGTTTATGACAGAGAGTGTTTGTCCTGTTTTCCTCTAAGAGTTTTATAGTATCTGGTGTTATATTTAGGTCTTTAATCCATTTTGAGTTTATTTTTGTGTATGGTGTTAGGAAGTGTTGTAATTTCATTCTTTTACATGTGGCTGTCCAGTTTTCCTAGTATTAATTATTGAAGGGGCTGTCTTTTCTCCATTGCATATTCTTGCCTCCATTGTCATAGATGAGTTGAGTGTAGGTGTGAGGGTTTAATTCTGGGCTTTCTATCTGGTTTCACTGATCTATATTTCTGTCTTTGTCCCAGTACCATACAGTTTTAATAACTGTAGCCTTGGAGTATAGTCTGAATTCCGGGAGCCTGATTCCTCCAGCTCCATTTTTCTTTCTCAGGATGGCTGTGGCTATTCTGGGTCTTTCATGCTTCCAAACAAACTTTAAAATATTTTCTTCTAGTTCTATGAAAAATGTCCTTGGTAATTTGATCAGGATTGCGTTGAATCTGTAGATTGCCTTAGGTAGTGTAGTCATTTTGATATTATTGACTCTTCTAATCCAAGAGCATGGTATGTCTTTCCATCTGTTTGTGTCACTTTTGATTCTTTCATTAACGTCTTACAGTTTTCCAAGTACAGGTCTTTTGTCTCTTTAGGTAGGTTTATTCAGAAATATTTTATTCTTTTTGATGCAATGGTAAACGTGATTGCTTCCATAATTTCCCTTTCTTTTCTTTCATTGTTAGTATATAGAAATGCAATCAATTCCTGCATATTCATTTTATATCCTGCAACTTTGCCAAATTCATTGATGAGCTCTAACTGTTTTCTGATAGAGTCCTTAGGATTCTCTATGTATAGTATCATGTCATCTACAAATAGTGATAGTTTTACTTCTTCCTTTCCAATTTGGATTCCTTTCATTTCTTTTTCTTCTCTGATTGCTGTGGTTAGGTCTTCCAAAACTATGTTGAATAGTAGTGGTGAGAGCAGACATCCTTATCTTGTTCCTGATTCTGGCGGAAATTCTTTCAGCCTTTCACCATTGAGAATGATGTTCGCTGTGGGTTTGTCATATATGGCCTTTATTATGTTGAGGTAGTTTCCCTCTATGCCCACTTTCTGAAGGGCTTTTTATTAGAAATGGGTGTTGGATTTTGTCAAAGGCTTTTTCTGCATCTATTGAGAGGATCATATGGTTTTTATTCTTCAGTTTGTTAAAGTGGTGTATCACACTGATTGATTTGCGGATATTGAATAATCCTTGTATCCCTGGGATAAATCCCACTTGATCATGATGTACAATCCTTTCAATGCATTGTTGGATTTGGTTTGCTAGTATTTTGTTGAGGATTTTTGCATCTATGTTCATCAGTGAAATTGGCCTGTAATTTTCTTTTTTTGTGGTATTTTTGTCTGGTTTTGTTATCAGGGTGATGGTGGCCTCATAGAATGAGTTCAGGAGTTACATTTAGATGAAATTTTTTGGAATAGTTTCAGAAGAATAGGTGTTATCTCTTTTCTAAATGTTTGATGGAATTTGCTTGTGAAGCCATCTGGTCCTGGACTTTTGTTTGTTGGAATTTATTAAATCACAATTTCAATTTCAGTACTTGTGATTTGTCCATTCATCTTTTCTACTTCCTCTTGGTTTAGTCTTGGAAGATTGTAGTTTTTTCCAGAATTTGTCCATTTCTTCTAGATTTTCCATTTTATTGGCATATAGTTGCATGTAGTAGTCTCTTAGGATCCTTTGCATTTCTGTGATGGCTGTTGTTATTTCTCCTTTTCCATTTCTAATTTTATTGACTCAAGTCCTCTCTTTTTTTTTTTTTTTTCATGATAAGTCTGGCTAGGGGTTTATCAATTTTGTTGATCTTTTCAAAGAATCAGCCTTTAGCTTCATTGATCTTTTCTGTGGTTTTACTCATTTCTATTTCATTGATTTCTGCTCTGATCTTTATGATTTCTTTCCTTCTGCCAATTTTAGATCTTGTCTGTTCTTCTCTCTCGAGCTGCTTTAGATGTAAAATTAGTTTGTTTATTTGAGATTTTTCTTGTTTCCTCAGGTAGGCTTGTATTGCTATAAACTCTCCTCTTAGAATTGCTTTTGCTGCATCCCATAGATTTTGGAGTGTTGTATCTCTGTTGTCACTTGCTTCTAGGTATTTTTAGTTTTCTCTTTGATTTCTTTAGTGATCAGAAGAATTCTGGGCTTTATATCCTGTTCCACTAATCTATATTTCTGTCTTTGTCCCAGTACCATACGGTTGTTTAGTAGCATGTTGTTTAGTCTCCACATGTTTGTGTTTTTTGCAGTATTTTTCTTGTTGTTTATTTCCAGTCATATAGCATTGTTGTCATAAAAGATGCTTGATATGATTTCAAGTTTCTTAAAAAGTTACCAAGGCTTGATTTGTAGCTCAGGATGTGATCAATCTTAGAGAAGGTTCTGTGTGCACTTGAAAACAATGTGTATTCTGTTCCTTTTGGATGGAATGTCCTATAAATATCTATGAAGTCCATCTGGTCTAATGCTTCATACAGGGCCTGTATTTCCTTATTGATTTTCTGTCTGGATGATCTGTCCATTGCTGTAAGTGAGGTGTTAAAGTCTCCCACTATTACTGTGTTATTATTGATTTCTACTTTTAAAGTTGTCAGCAGTTGTCACTTATATATTGTGGTGAACCTATGTTGGGTGCATAGATAGTTAAAATTGTTCTATCTGCTCCTTGGGTTGATCCTTTGATCATTATGTAGTGCCCTTCCTTGTCTCTTAAAATATTCTTCATTTTAAGGTCTATTTTGTCTGATATGAGTATTGCTGTTCCAGCTTTCTTTTGATTCCCATTTGCAAGGAATATTTTCTTCCATCCTCTCACTTTCGATTTGTATGTGTTCGTAGAAGTGAAGTGGGTCTCTTGAAGACAGCATTTATATGGATCTTGTTTTTGTATCCATTCAGCCAGTCTATGTCTTTTGGCTGGGGCATTTAGTCCATTAACATTTAAGGTAATTATTAGTAAGTATGTTCTTATTATCATTTTATTAACTTTTTTTGATTTGTTTTTGTTGCTCTTTTTTCTCTTCTTCTTCTCTTGTTCTCTACTCTTGTGGTTTGATGAATATCTTCAGTGTTGTATTTGAGTTGATTTTTCTTATTTTTTTATGTATCAGTTGTAGAGTTTTGGTTTTCAGTTGCCCTGAAATTTTCATATAGGAGTCTACGTATATATGGGATTGTTTTAAGTTGTTGGTCTCTTAATTTTAAGTGCATCTCCAGTGTCCTGCATTTGTACCCTTCTCTTCTCATGATTTCTGATTTTGGTAGCATAATTGTGCATGGATGATTTTGTATCTTTACTGTATATATAATATGCCTTTACTGGTGAGCCTGGTCATTTGTGGTATTTTTGTTTCTGGACTTTCTTTTCTGCCTGGAGAAGTTTCTTTAGTATTTGTTGTAAAGCTGGTTAGTGTTGCTGAATTCTCTTAGCATTTGATTATCTGTAAAGCTTTTGATTTCTCCTTCAATTCTGAATGTGAGTTTTGCTGAGTAAAGTAATCTTGGTTGGAGGTTTTTCCCTTTCATCACATTAAATACATCATGCTACTGCCTTCTGGCCTGCAGAGTTTCTGCCGAAAAATCTGCCTATTACCTTGTTGGGGTTCCTTGTAGGTTATTTGTTTCTTTTCCATAGCTGCTTTCAATATTTTATCTTTGTCTTTAATTTTGGTCAGTTTGATTACTGTGTGTCTTGGAGTGTTCCATCTTGGGTTTATTTTATATGGTATTTGTTGTGCTTCCTGAATTTGAGTGAGTGATTCCTTTCCCATGTTAGGAAAGTTTTTGGCTATTATCTTTTTGAATATTTTTTCTGTCCCTTTCTCTCTCTCTCCTCCTTCTGGTACCCCTATAATATGGATGTGTGTGCCTTTAACATTGTCCCAGAGTTCTCTGAGACTCTCTTCATTTCTTTTCTATCTTTTTTCTCTTTTCTGCTCCACATCAGTGATTTCCACTAGTCTGTCCTCCACCTTGCTTATTTGTTCTTTTGACTCCTGTATTCTGCTGTTGGTTGCTTCCAATGAATTTAGTATTTCAGTTATTGTATTTTGCATCTTTGCTTGCTTAAGTTTTAAATCTTGTATTTCTTTGCTCAGTTTTTCATGCAACTTATCAGTCTTTGTCTCCAGTTTATTTTCCAATGTCTTTCATCATCTTCAGCATCAACAGTCTAAAATCTTTTTCCTGAAGGCTGAGAATCTCCTGATCACTTAGCTGTTTTTCTGGGTGGTTTTCTTTCTCCCTATCTGAGTTATAGTTTTCTGTCTTTTCATTTTTATGGGTTTTTGGTGTGGTGTCCTTTTTGCAGACAATAGAGTTGTAGCCTCTCTTACTTCTGGTGTCTGCCCCTCTTGTGGCTGATGTTGGTACAGGGGCTTGCTGTAGGCTTCCTGATGGGATGGACTGGTTCCTGCCCACTGGAAGGTGGGGCTGATTCCTATCTCTAGTGGGTGAAGCTTTGTCTCTGGGTGGAATTAGAGGTGGCTATGTATCTGGAGGTCTTTAGGCAGCCTATTTACTGGTGGGTAGGGCTACAATACCACATGGCTTATTGTTTGGCCTGGAGCTTCTCACTGCTAATGGGGGAGCCAGATTTTCCTAAAATGGCCACCTCCAGAGAAATGCATGCTGAGGAATATTCCCAAGCACTTTGCCTCCAACATCCTTTCCCCACAATGAGCTGCAGTCACCCCCTGTTTTCCCAGCAGATCCTCCAAGAACTGCAGTCAGGTCTGACCCAGATTCCTATGGAGCCTCTGCTTTGCCCTGGGACCCAGTGCACATGGAAGTCTGAATGTGCCTTTCAAGAATGAGGTCTCCATTTACCCCAGTCCTGTGGAGCTTCTGCACACAAGCCCCATTGGCCTTCAATGCCAGATGCTCCGGGGGCTCTTTCTCACAATGCCAGATCCCCAGGCATGAGGATTTGACATGGGGCTCAGAACTCTCACTCCTACAGCTAAGTCACTGTGATACAGTTACTTTCTAGTCTGTGCGGCTTCCCACCCGGGAGGTATGTGGTTGCTTATATTGCATAATCACCCCTCCTACCTCTTGATATGACCTCCTCTTTGTATTCTGGAGTAGCACATCTTTTTGAAAGCTTCCAGTCCATTTGGTTGAAGGTTGCTCAGCATTTGCTTGTAATTTTGTTGTTTTTCTGAGTGAAGTTGAGCTCCAGTCCCTCTATTCTGCCATATTAATCCTTTCTCCTTCATAATTATTTCTTGAAATCGTATTTCTTTTTTTTGATATATTTCTAAACGTGAAATTAAATCATTAGAAATCCAGATTTTTGAGGCTTTTGTTGTACATTGACAAAATTCATCCTGAAATAATTATACTAATCTGTAATCTCTCAAGCAGTGTCCATGGATGTGTCAATTTTCTTTCTTTATTGTATGTTTTTTCTTGATCATTTATATTTTATAAATAGGAAATTTTTAAAAATCTGATATGTCTTTTTTATGGATTAATTATTTGACTGTAATTTAAAATATCTTCAAATGTTCATCTTTTTAATTTCCTCCATTGTTATTTAAGTAACTGCATATGTCAGTAAATGCATCTGCCATGCCCCAAATTGATGTAAATAGCCAACAATTTGCATTACCTTCTAATAAGAAAACTGCCCTGAGACTCAGCAATAGGTGGTTGCCTAGAATATTTGAGAAGTAGACAACTAAATTTCAGAAAATAAAGTCAGCCATAGTAACCCCTCGAACCAAAATATTTTACTTTGTGTGGCCATTTTTCCTCCAAGAAGATGCATAAACCAATCAAGACTGGTTTAAAGCGCAAAAAGCTAGTGAATCAATGGGAAGAAAAAAAAACAGCTTCTTATTCTTAACTTTCTATCTCCATGCCTCATTCCTTGTAAAAGCTAAATGAAATTCTTGATTTTAATTTATTTAATTTTATTTTGTGCAAGCTTAATTGCGTTTTAGTGTCTTGCAGCCAAACCTTTTCTAGAGTGTTTTTTCTTCCCAGCTTTTCCATTGTCTCTTGTGATACTCGCCAATTTTTTGTTTGAATTATTTATATTTGTTTATTCCATGTGCATTATAAATACAAATATTTCTAATTTGTTTTCTTTAAATTTTGCATATGGAACTTTTATTTATTGTTATTTCGCATTACAATTATTTATTTCTACTGTGCAGCATAGTGACCCAGTTATACATACAAGTGTACATTCTTTTTTCTCCCATTATCATGCTCCATCATAAGTGACTAGACATAGTTCCCAGTGCTAAACAGCAGGATCTCATTGCTAATCCGTTCCAAAAGCAATAGTTTGCATCTGTTAACCCCAAGCTCCCAATCCATCCACTCCCTTCCTCTCCCTCCGGCAACCACAAGTCTCTTCTCCAAGTCCATGATTTTTTTTTCTGTGGAAAGGTTCATTTGTGCCTTATGTTAGATTCCAGATATAAGTGATATCAGATGGTATTTGTCTTTCTTTTTCTGACTTACTTCACTCAGAGTGAGAGTCTGTAGTTTGATCCATGTAGCTGCAAATGGCATTATTTCATTCTTTTTTTAAGGCTGAGTAGTATTCCATTGTGTATATACACCACATCTTCCAGTCATCTGTTGATGGACATTTGGGTTTTTTCCATTTCTTGGCTTTTGTGAATTGTGCTGCAGTGAACATGTGGGTGTATGTGTCTTTTTTAAGGAAACTTTTGTCCAGATATTTGCCCAAGAGTGTGATTGCTGGGTCATATGGTAGTTCTATATATAGATTTCTAAGGTCCCTCCATACTGTTCACCATAGTGGTTATAACAATTTACATTCCCACCAACATCTCAGGAGGGTTCCCTTTTCTCCACATCCCCTCCAGCATTTGTTATTTGTGGACTTATTAATGATGGCCATTCTGAATGGTGGGAGGTGGAATCTCATGGGAGTTTTGATTTGCATTTCTCTAATAATCAGGGATGTTGAGCATTTTTTCCTCTGCTTGGTAGCCATCTGTATATCTTCCTTGGAGAATTGACTGTTCGGGTCTTTTGCCCATTTTTCAAATGGGTTGTTGGCTTTTTTGCTGTTGAGTTGTATAAGTTGCTTGTATATTTTAGAGATTAGTTGCATCATTTGAAACTATTTCCTCCCATTCTGTAAGTTGTTGTTTTGTTCTCCTTTTGGTTTCCTTTGCTGTGCAAAATCTTGTCAGTTTGATTAGGTCCCATTGGTTTATTACTGCTTTTATTTCTGTTGCTTTAGGAGACTGATCTGAGAAAATATTTGTAAGGGTCATATCAGAGAATGTTTTGCCTATGTTCTCTTCCAGGAGTTTGATGGTATCTTGATTTATATTTAAGTCTTTCAGCCATTTTAAGTTTGTTTGTGCGTGGTGTGAGGGTATGTTCTAGTTTCATTGATTTGCATGTAGCTGTCCAGGTTTCCAAGCAATTCTTGCTGAAAAGACTGTCTTTTCCCCATTTTATGCTCTTGCCTCCTTTGTCAAAGATTAATTGACCACAGGTGTCTGGGTTTATTTCTGGGTTTGCTATTCTGTTCCATTGGTCTTTATATCTGTTTTGGTACAGTACCACAGAGTCTTCTTGACTGTGGCTTTGTAATACTGCCTGAAGTCTGGGAGAGTCATGCCTCCTGCTTGGTTTTTGTTTCTCAGGATCGCTTTGGCAATTCTGGGGTTTTTGTGGTTCCATATAAATTTTTGGATTGTTTGTTGTAGTTCTGTGAAAAATGTGCTGGGTAATTTGATAGGGACTGCATTGAATCTGTAGATAGCTGAGTAGTATGGCCATTTTTACAATATTAATTTTTCCAACCCAAGAACATGGAATATCTTCCCATTTCTTTGAATCTTCCTTAATTTCCTTGATTAATGTTTTATAATTCTCAGCTTATAAGTCTTTCACCCCCATGGTCAGGTGTATACCCAGGTATTTGATTTTTTGGGGTGCAATTTTAAAGGGTATTGTATTTTTTAATTCCTTTCCTACTATTTCATTGCTAGTATACAGAAATGCAACTGATTTCTGAATGTTAATCTTATATCCTGCTACTTTGCTGAATTTGTTGCACAGTTCAAGTACTTTTTGGGTTGAGTCCTTGGGGCAGTCTATATATAGTATCATGTCATCTGCATAGAGTGACAGCTTTGCCTCTTCTCTTCCTGTTTGATAGCCATTTATTTCTTTTGTCTGTCTGATTGCTGTGGCTAGGTCTTACAATACTGTGTTGAATAAAAGCAGTGAGAATGAGCATCCTTGTCTTGTTCCAGATTTTAGTGGGAAGGCTTTCAGCTTTTCTCCATTGAGTATTATATTTGCTGTGGGTTTGTCATAAATGGCTTTAATTATGTTAAGGAATGTTCCCTCTATACCCACTTTGGTAAGAGTTTTGATCATGAATGAATGTTGGACTTTGTCAAATGCTTTTTCTGCATCTATTGTGATGGTCATGTGGTTTTTGATTTTCCTTTTGTGAATGTGGTGTATGATGTTGATTGATTTGCATATGTTGAACCATCCTTGTGAACCTGGGATGAGTGACACCTGGTAGCACTGTATGATCTTTTTGATATGTGTTGGATTTGGTTGGCTGAAATTTTGTTGAGAATATTTGCATCTAAATTCATCAAAGATATTGGCCTATAATTTTCTTTTTTGGTGGTATCTTTGTCTGGTTTTGGAATTGGGGTGATGGTCACATCATAGAATTTCTTTGAAAGTGTTCCTTCCTCTTCAACCTTTTGAAAAAGTTTAAAGAGGGTGGACATAAGTTCCTCTTTGAATGTTTTGTAGAATTCACCTGTGAAGGCATCTGGTTCTGGACTTTTGTTTGTAGGAAGTGTTTTTATGAGGTATTCAATTTCATTTCTAGTGTTAGATCTGTTGAGTTGATCTATTTCTTCTTGATTCAGTTTTGGCAGGGTGTAAGTCTCAAAAGTTGTCCATTTCTTCTACGTTGTCAAATTTGTTGGCATGCAGTTGTTCATAGTATTCTCATATAGTTTTTTGTATTTCTGCAGTATCCGTTGTGACTTCTCCCTTTTCATTTCTGATTTTGTTTGGGTTTTTTGTTTCCTCTTGTTGGTGAGTCTAGCCAGAGGTTTGTCAATTTTGTTTACCTTTTCAAAATTGGTTTTATTGATTTTTTCTATTGGTTTTTTAATCTCTATTTTATTGATTTCCTCTCTGATCTTTATGATTTCCTTTCTTCTGCTGACTTTAGGTTTTGTTTGTCCTTCTTTTTCTAATTCATTTAGGTGTTGGGTTGTTGTCGATTTGAGATTTTTCTTCTTTTCTGAGGAAGGCCTGTATTGCTATGAACTTCCCTCTGAGCACTGCTTTTGCGGCATCCCATAGATTTTGCGTTGTTGTGTCTTCATTATCATTTGCCTCGAGTTACGTTATTTAGTCTCTATGTAGTCATTTTTTTCTCATTTCTTTTCCTGTGGTTGATTTCTAGTTTCATGCCATTGTGGTCAGAGAAGATACTTGAAATAATTTCTATAATCTTAAATTTGTTGAGGTTAGCTTTGTGCCCCAATATGTAATGAGTTTTTGAGAATGTTCCATGTGCACTTGAAAGAATGTGTATTCTGATTTTTTGAGTGTAGTGTCCTGAAAATGTTAATTAAGTCTATCTTTTCTATTGTTTCCTTTAGGATCTTTGATGTTTTACTGATTTTCTGTCTAGAGGATTGTCCATTGATTTTAAGGGGGTGTTAAAGTCTCCTACTATGATTGTATTCCCATCATTTTCTCCTCTTATGTCCATTAGTATTTGTTGTAGGTATCTGGGTGCTCCTATATTAGGGGCATAGATATTGATGATTATAATATCCTCTTCTTGAATGGATCCTTTAACCATTAAATAGTGTTCTTCTTGGTCTTTCTTTGTGGCCTCTGTTTTAAAGTCTATTTTGTCTGATATGAGTATTGCAACTCCTTCTTTCCTGTCTTGTCCATTGGCATGAAATATATTTTCCCATACCCTTGCTTTCAAACTATTATGTATCCTTTGCCCTAAGGTGAGTTTCTTGTAGGCAGCAGATTGAAGGTTTTTCCTTTTTATCCAATCTGCCACTCTGTGTCTTTTGATTGGAGCATTCAGTCCATTGACATTTAAGATGATTATTGATAGATGTTTATTTATTGCCATTGTAAACCTTGTTTTCCAGTTGACTCTGTTTCTCCCTTCTTCTTTTCTTTTTTTGGTTGGATGGTTTCCATTTATTTTATGCTTGAGTACTTTTCTTTTCAGTTTTTGTGAATGTAATGTTTGGTTTTGATTTGTGCTTGCCCAGTTTTATATGTATATTAACCCCTTCCTATGTCTGCTTGCTTTAGCCTGATAATCATATAGGCTCAAACACATCAAGATAAAAAAAAAAAAAAGAATCTATTTTTTTCTTCCCTTACTCACATTGTATGATTTTGATGTCTTTTTCTTTTCTTTTTTAATTTAGAGAAGTCCTTTCAGTATTTTAGAATTGGTTTAGCATTGCTGTACTCTCTCAAATTTTGTTTGTTGGAGAAATTCTTTATTTACCCTTCGATTTTAAATGATATTCTTGCTGGGTAGAGTGTTCTAGGTTGCAGATTTTTTCATTTTGTGCTTTAAATATATCTTGCCACTCCCTTCTTGCCTGTAGTGTTTCTGTAGTGAAATCAACTGATAGCCTTATTGGGGTTTTCTTATCATTAATGCTTTGCTTTTCTCTTCCTGCCTTTAGAATCCTCTCTTTATCTTAACTTTTAACATTTTTGTTGTAATATGTCTTGTTGTGGGCCTGTTTGGGTTCAACTTGTTTGGGGCTGTCTATACTTCCTGTATCTTGATATCAGTTTCCTTTAGATTTGGAAAGTTTTCAGCCATAATTTCTTCAAATATATTTTCAATCGCCTTTTCTTTTTCTTCTCCTTTTGGAATTCCTATTATGCGTAGATTGGCCCACTTTATGTTATCCCATAGGTCTCTTCTATTGCTTTCATGTTTTTTCATTTGGTTTTGTGTCTGCTCTCCTGTTTGGGTGATTTCCATTATTCTATCTTTCATGTCACTAATTCGTTCCTCTGCATTATTCATTCAGGTATTTATTGCCCTTTAGCTCACTTTGTATCTCTGCAAATGAGTTTTCTAGTTTATCTTGGCTCCTCCTTATATTTTCTAGCTCCTTTCAGAGGGAATCTGAATTACTGTTCATATCCTGTCTTAATTCCTTCAGTATTTTCGCTATCTCCCTTTTGAACTCAAAGTTTGTCAGACTGCAAAGGTCTGTTTCATTTTTGATTGGTTTAGGTGAATTCTCCTGTTGCTTTAACTGGGAAAGGTTTCTGAGCTTCTTCATTGTGCTTGTGTTTTTCTTTTTCTGTGAATTTGGGGAAGCCAAACTGTAGTTTGGCACATTCCAGTGTGGGCCACTGGAGCAGCTCTGTATGGGTGGGCATGGGCGCCCACAGCCAGATGAGCTGTGGGTGCCAGTCCATAGCACGTGCTTCAGGCCAGAGCAGGAGTGGGGAGTTGTGCCAGGAATGCTCCACTCTTTTGCAAGCCAGTGGGCAAGTGCTCATGTTGGGGTGCAAGGAGTTTTCTATGGTGGCCTGCCCACCCTCCTCTCCCCACCCAACAATGGCACCTGGTCTCTTTTGCGGTTCTGGACCTTCTCCTGGGTTCCCTCTGCTGTGGCTTTCTACTTCCCAGCCCTTAGCATACCATCCCCCCGCCCACAGTGCACCACTCCTTAGTCCCTTAGGCTGTCTCCACACCACCAAACCCAGCTGGCTCCCAGGAACTGACCTCTGGAACCTATGTCTCAGTGCCCAGCCCCCACCCGCGTGTCTAAGACTGTGGTGTCTGTGCCAGTGGTTCACATGACCTGTGGGTCTTTCTATTTTTTGGTTTGCAGACTTGCTGCTACACTTTTCTCAGCATCTTGGAGATCCCTCAGTCTCGGCTGATCTTTCCATTGGTTAGGCGGCTTCCCAGGGTGTGGGTTCCCTTTCTCCTTCACAGTTCTCTCACAGGAGTGTTGGACCCCTCCTGATTCCTCTTCTCTCTTTCTCTTTTTCTTTTGTTCTATCTAGTTATGTCAAGAGTTTCTTGCTCTTTTCGGAGGTTTAGGTTCTTCTACCAGCATTCAGTTGATATTCTGTGCCAGTCATTTTACATGTAGATGTGTTTTTTTGATGTGTTTGTGGGAGAGGGTGAGCTCATCCTCTTACTCTCCCGCCATCTTGCTTCCTCTCTTGCATATGGCACTTTTGAATAAGTTTTCAGTATTATTAAATGGAATGCTTTTTATTTTATGTTTTCTTCCTTATAATACTTCAAAAGCCTTTTTTTGTTCATAACATTTATTTGTGTTTTACCAATACTGTATTTTATCTTATTTACATGTTTACATATTTATAACTGTTAATACAAGTAGCCCTCTCTTTGTACAATAATGTTTGATTATAAAAATAATCATACAGGTAGCTCCTTCTGTGGCTCAGCTGTTAATGAACTCAACTAGGATCCATGAGGATGCAGGTTCAATCCCTGGCCTCCCTCAGTGGGTTAAGGATCTGGCATTGCTGGGAGCTGTGGTGTAGGTCACAGAAGCAGTGTGGATCCCTTGTTATTGTCACTATGGCTTAGGCCAGCAGCTGTAGCTCCGATTCAGCCCCTAGCCTGAGAACTTCCATATGCCACAGGTGCAGCCCTAAAAGAAAAAAGAATAACCATACAGACTAAAAACATGTGAATCAATTTTATAATCTATGGAAAGATTATGATTATTCCATGAACTTTTAAAATTTATTGGCAAAACATTAAAAACTTTCTTACTGTTCATTATAGATGTATAGATATATGAAAAAGTAGTCAAATGAATATATATTTAGTGCACTAAAATGTTAGAGATGTTGAAAATTAAAGTGTTTTATTTACTTGAAAATCTTATCAAGAGTAGTTTGAACAGCATTTCTTTTTCTTCTCTTCATATAATTTAAAATGTGAGGTGAGTATTTTTTCTATGCTCTGGAGTGTTTCCTTACACCTTTAAGTATTTAGAGCAGGTTCCAACATTTACCCTTTGTGCTTTCAATGTTTTGAAATATCTCTGAGAGTTCCTTCAGTGTGACGTTTTTGTTGGGATCACTTCCTCTGAGACATCTCCGTCCTTTCCATCATAACTTTTTTATTTATTCATGTTCACCTTTACCAGCTTACTGTGGCTACATGTTTAAAGTCTTTTGGTTGATGCTATTGTCAACATTCCCACACTCAGCTATTTCTACTATAACTCCATTTACACTTGATTTTAATTTCACTTCCAATATCACCACTTTTCTTTTTCTCCCTCCTCCTTTCCTTCCTTCTCTTCTTTTTCCTCCTTGCCTTCCTACTTTTCCCCTCCATGCACATTTATCTTTGTTGACCAGCTCTCTCTCTCTTTTACTTATTTATTTATTTTTGTTTTTTTACGTCCATACCTGCAGCATATGAAATTTCCAAGGTTAGGGTTTGAGTTGGAGCTGCAGCTGCTTGCCTAGGCCACAGCCACAGCAATGCCAGCTCTGAGCACATCTACAACCTATACCACAGCTCATGGCAACACTGGATCCTTAACCCACTAAGCAAGGCCAATGATCAAACCTGCAACCTCATGAATACTCATTGGGTTTGTTACCTCTGAGCCACAATGGTAGCTCCACCATCTCTCTCTTTTTTTTTAGTTAGCCATTTTTGTTAAATGTCACATGGATTTACCACTGAGAAACAACACAGTTCCATACCTTAATGTCTGTGTGTGGCCTTGTTAACAGATGTTCAGAAATCAATTACCAGCAGACTTTACAACAAGTAACACACTTGGGTAACTGATTGTGATGCACATCTATTTACTTAGTTATTTTTGGACTGAAGAGCTTGTAGTCAAGTTTATATCACTATGTAATTACAACTCATATAGTGTGATACATAAAATTTAAACTGTGTTGTTGGGGTACTTTGGAGTTATTTATCTAAATCATTATTACTGAATGTTGTGTGTTTACAATCATTCAAAGCAAGGACTCCTTGCACTTAATCCATCAATATTATCTTAACCTGATCAATACTCAGCTTTAGATAGGCTTGATGTTGAATTAGAAAAAGGTGCTCCCAAAGCCCCATAGCTGTAATAACCCTTTAGATAACATCCTGACGAAGATAACATTATGCAGAGCACCTACCCCTGCATGGCTCTAAGTTTTGGCATCTGTTGTCACAGTATCTTCATGTAAATCCTAAGAGATGCTTTATCCAGACCATGAGTATTCCTTCATTTCTGTGAAGAGGAAAGAGTGGACTTCTCTTTTGTTAGCTCCTTGCTAGGATGCCTATCTCTGCAGGTCAGTCAGTGTCACACATAAGCCAGCGCTCAACTGACTGATGTTGCCTATGGCTCTTTGTTGAACTTTAAACATAGCTACTGGTCAAGGACTGACATTTTGGAATCACTGATGTTTAATATGAATGAAAATCTTAGTAAGGGAACTTTTATTTATAGAAAACAATCTTGAATGAACTTTGAATTAAACTAGACTAGAAGAAAACTGTATACTTGGCGTCATCTCATATCCCCTTGTGTTTTTCCTGAGTGGAATGATGGTCTTTTTCCCATTTACTCAGAATGAGCCTGTAACATAGGAAACAGTACCATTGGATGAGTTACTTTGTTTATTGTTAAAAAATAGTTTGATTAATACAGCAACCTTTTCATAAGAATTCACAGAAGTAATGTCTCTCTGGGCTTAGTATGAGGAAGAGTGAAACTGTCTCATACAACCCTTTTTTTCTTACTGAATTATGTTATTCATACTTCTCATTAAATAATTTCATATTAATTTATTAAATAATTTAGGGTAAAATTTGTATTCTGAAGCCCACAGATATGTAAACACTATTTGTGAGCTTTTCATGTATTAATGTCATGTCTGTTTCACCTTACCTTTATTTTGTGATTTTTCTTTTGTCCTGCTTTCCTCATTCATTAATTTTATTAGTATTTTTTGTCATTACATGCACAGAAAGTAAGGTACAAATTAATGAAAGGTATGAAGAAAAGACCGATTTTTATAAAGTATCTTAAAGTCACCAAAAAAGGTATTTTCATTTAAAACTTTCATATTTAAGTTTGTCATAGTACCATCTGGTTAACAAATCTTGAGAAGAAAATAAGATTAAAAATCTTTTTGTTTGTTTGTTTTTTTAGGGCTGCACCCACAGCATATAGAGGTTCCCAGGCCAGGGGTTGAATTGGAGCTGTAGCTGCTGGCCCACACCATAGCCACAGCAATGCAGGATCCAAGCCTTGTCTGTGACCTACACCACAGCTTACAGCAACACCAGATCCCCAACCCACTGATCAGGGCCAGGGATCAAACCCAGGTCCTTATGGATACTAGTTGAGTTCTTTAAGCACTAAGCAACTACAGAACTCCAGATTAAAAATCTTAACAAATTTGGAATATAAGAACATTTACTGATTTGTTTATCCAAATATCAGGAGTGAACAAATGTGTGCTTGGAAGTCATTGAATCTATGAAGAAAGTAAAAATGACAATTGTATAGTATTAGTTGCAAAAAGCAACACTTCTTTCCAAGTAAGTCAAGCCACTATTAGCCTAATTATGAACACAATTATCCATTCTTTCCTTATGCAGAGGTCATGATTAACCTGCTGAGCAGGCCAGAAACAATTCACAGGCATAATGCCTTTTTGTTTAATATGTTGTATTTCTGTAACTAAAGATTATTGTGAACTATATAATACCTATAGGTTCTAAATACTATGCAGGGTGAATAGTATAGACCTGATAGCTGTCACATCCTTAGAAACAGAATTGTGGTTATTGCCAAGAGTGACTAAGGAAACAAAGCTAGAATTAATGGATGGTAGTTGATTAGAAGAACATTAAATTTGGACATGGAGACAATAATGGGAAGAATTAGAAATACTTTTTCTTTCACCATTTAAAGTGAGATAAAGTACTTAAGGATATTTTAAACAAAGCAATTAAATGCTGAAAGAAAAAGGGAACATATGACATGGGTCAGAATGCTGTACATTCATGCAATTAATTTAAATTACTTTCACACTATGGTATTTAATTTATTGCATGAAAGACATGCTATAGAAAGTTTGCTTTTTAAATAGCATATACAATTTTACTTCTTTCTTGTATTTTATTTTGTAAAGTATAATTGTTTTACAATATTGTGCCAAGTTCTGTGTATAGCAAAGTGACCCAGGTGTATATATGTGTATGTGTGTATACACACACACACACACACATATTTTTCTCATATCATCCTCTATCATGTTCTACCCCAGGAGACTGGACACAGTTTTCTGTGCTGTAGAGTAGGACCTCATTGCCTATCCATTCAAATGTAATACTTTGCATCTACTAACCCCAAACTCCTAATCAATCCCATTCCCTCCCCTTCTCCCCTGGCAACCACAAGTCCATTCTCCATGTCTGTGACTCTGTTTTTGTTTTGTAGATAGGTTCATTTGTGCCATAGTCTAGACTCCACATATAACTGATATGGTATTTGTCATTCTCTTTCTGTCACTTAGTATGAGAATCTTTAGTTGAATCCATGTTGCTGCAAATGGCATTATCTTGTTCTTTCTGTGGATGAGTAGTATTCCATTGTGTATATATACCATATCTTCTTAATGCATTCATCTGTCGAAAGACATTTATGTTGTTTCCATGATATAAACATAGGGGTGCATGTATCTTTTTGAATTGCAGTTTTGTCTGGATATATTTCTAAGAGTGGGATATCTGGATCCTATAGTAGCTCTATATTTAGTTTTCTGAGGAAACTGCATCCTATTTTCCATAGTGGTTTTACCAATTTACATTCCCACCATCAGTGTAAGAAGGTTTTCACCACATCATCTCCAGCATTTGTTATTTGTAGACTTAGCCATTCTGACCAGTGTGATGTGGTACCTCATTGTAGTTTTGCTTTGCATTTCTGTAATAATAATGTTGAGCATTTTTTTCTTGTGCCTGCTGGACATCCATATGTCTTCTTTGGAGAAATGTCTGTTTAGGTCTTTTGCCCATTTTTCGATTGAGCAGTTAGGGTTTTTTGTTGTCGTTGAGGTCTGTGTGTCATTTATATAACATTTGGATATTAAGCCCTTATAGGTTTCATTGTTTGCAACTGTTTTCTCCTATTCCATAGGTTGTCTTTTCATTTGTGTGTGTGCATGTGTGTGTGTGTGTGCGTGGTTTCCTTTGCTGTGAAAATGCTTGTAAGTTTGATTAGGTTCCATTGGTTTATTTTTGTTCTTAATTCTATTGCAGATCTTGGGATACTGACCTAAGAAAACATTTATAGGATTCATGACATGTTTTGCCTATGTTCTCTTCTAGGAGTTTTTATGGTATCATGTCTTATGTTTAAGTTTTTGAACCATTTTGAATTTATTTTTGTGCATGGTGTGAGGGTGTATTCTAGTTTCATTGATTTGCATGCAGCTATACAGTTTTCCCAGCACCACTTGGTGAAGAGATTGTATTTTTCTCATTTTATATTCTTGTCTCCTTTGTTGAAGATTAATTGACCATAGGTGTCTAGGATTTTTCTGGGTTCTCTAATCTGTGCTGTTGATCCATATGTCTATTTTTGTGCTAGTACTGGACTCTCCTGACTACTGTCGCTTTGTAATATTGTCTGAAGTCTGGGAGAATTATGCCTCCACTTTCCACCTACCCACTTCAGGATTGCTTTGGCAATTCTGTGTCTTGTATGGTTCCATATAAATTTTTGGATTGTTTGTGGTAGTTCTGTGAAAAATGTAATGGGTAATTTGATAGGGAATCACGTTAAATCTGTAGATTGCTTTGGGTAATATGGTCATTTTAACAATATTAATTCTTCCAATCCAGCATCATGGGGTATCTTTCCATTTCTTTGAATCCTCTTTAATTTCCTTGATAAATGTTTTATAGTTCTCAGCATATGATCAGGTTTATTCCTAAGTATTTCATTATTTGGGTTGCAAAGTTAAAAATATTTTTTAATATTCATTTTTGAATATTTCATTTTTAGTATAAAGAAATGCAGCCAGTTTTTGAATGTTAATCTTGTAATCTGCTACTTTGCTGAATTCATTAATCAGTTCAAGTCATTTTTGTGTGTAATCCTTAGGGTTTTCTATTTACAGTATCATGTCATCTGCATATAGTGTCAGTTTTACCTCTTGTATTCCCATTTGGATACCTTTTATTTCTTTTGTTTGTATGATTGCTGTGGCTAGGACTTCCAATACTATGCTGAATAATGGTGGTAAGAGTGGGCATCCTTGTCTTGTTTCAGATTTTAGCGGTAAGGATTTCTGCTTTTCTCCATTGAGTATTATATTAGCTTTAGATTTGTCATAAATAGCTTTGATTATGTTGAGCTGTGTTCCTTCTATACCAGCTTTGACAAGAGTTTTCATCATGAATGGATGTTAGATTTTGCCAAATGCTTTTCCTGCATCTATTGAGATGATCATGTGGTTTTTGATTTTTATTTTGTTAATGTGGTGTATGATATTGATTGATTTGTATATGTTAATCCATCCTCATAAACGAATCTCACTTGGTTGTCATTTATGATCTTTTTCATGTGTTATACTGTTTGGGTGGCTAAAACTTTGTTGAGAATTTTTGTGTCTATATTAATTATTAATAAATATGTATTTATTGCCATTTTAAATCTTGTTTTCCAGTTGATTCTATGTTTCTCCTTTCTTTCTTTTTTTGGTTGGATGATTTCCATTTATTTTATGCCATGTACTTTTCTTATTCATTTTTGTGAATGTATTAGTTGGTTTTGATTTTTGATTGTCCTGTTTTTTTTTAATTATGTTAACCCCTTCCTATATCTGCTTGCTTTAGCCTTATAGTCATGTAGGCTCAAATACATTATTAAAAAAAAGTCTAGATTTTCTTACTTTCCTTCCCCAAATTCTATGATTTTGAAGTATTTTTTTAACATTTTAATGTTTGTCCCTTTGCTATTCTTTTGTTTATCATCTCTTTTTTAGTAGTTTTTTTTTTCTTTTAAAAATGTATACTGGCCTGTTTAAGTGATTTCTTTCCAATTGTGGTTTTCTCCACCCTATTTCTTCTTACTTCTTTTTTATTTTACAGAAGCCCTTTCAGTATTTTTTTTTAATGGATAATGGATTTAGTATTGCTATACTCTTTTAGTTTTTGTTTGTTGGAGAAATTCTTTATTTCTCTTTCTATTTTATTTTATTTTATTTTTTAATTTTTTTTTTATTTTCCCACTGTACAGCAAGGGGGTCAGGTTATCCTTACATGTATACATTACAATTACATTTTTTCCCCCACCCTTTGTTCTGTTGCAACATGATTTCTCTTTCTATTTTAAATGATATTCTTGCTGGGTAGGGTATTCTAGGCTGAAAATTTTTCCCTTCTAGAACTTTGAATATATCTTGCCACTCTCTTCTGGCCTGTAGTGTTTCTGTATTGAAATCAGCTGATAGCCTTATGGGGGTTCCCTTATAATTAATGCTTTGTGTTTCTCTTGCTGCCTTTAGAATCCTCTCTTTATCTTAACTTTTGCCATGTTTATTGTAATATATGGCTTGGGGTGAGCCAGTTTGGTTCAACTTGTTTGGGTCCATCTGTACTTCCTGTATCTTGATATCAACTTCCTTTAGATTTGGAAAGTTTTCAGCCATAATTTCTTCAAATATATTTTCAATTCCTTTTTCTTCTTCTTCTGAAATTCCTATTATGAGTAGATTGACCCTCTTTACATTATCCCATAGATCTCTTATTTTGCTTTTGTGTTTTTGTTGTTGTTGTTGTTGTTTCATTTGGTTTTGTGTCTGCTGTCCCGATTGCGTGATTTCCATTATTCTATCTTCCAAGTCACTGATTCGTTCCTCTGCATTATTCATTCTGCTATTTAGTGCATTTAGCTTAGTTTGAGTCTCTGCAAATGAACTTTATAACTTTTCTTGGTTCCTTCTTCTATTTTCTCTTTCCTTTCTAAAGTAATCTGCATTACTGTTTATATCTGCTCTTAATTCCTTCATATTCACCCTTAATTCCTTCAGTATTTTCACTATCTCCCTTTTGAACTCAGTGTCTATTAGACTCCAGAGGTTTGTTTCATTTTTTACTGCTTCAGGTGAATTCTACTGTTCCTTTAACTGGGAATGGTTCCTGAGTTTCTTCATTTTGCTTATTTTTCTATTTCTGTGAGTTAAGGGAAACCAAACTGTAGTCCTGGAGGGCAATTTCTCTGCAAGAGTGCCCCTTTCTATTTTGTAGGGGGTTACCATTTATTTTTGGCATGGGAGTTTGGATACTTGCTGTTTCTATCTAGGGTGTGAGCATGCTATTATCCCCAGGGTGCTGAGTGTGTTTCCACGGAGCAGGAGGCAATGGGTAGGGCTAGTATTCAGTGCCTGGTTACCTGGACTCTTGACAATAGCAAGGATCTGCAGGAGAGTGGTGCAGGCTACCGCTAGTTGCAAGGCCCTGGCAAGTGGCCATGAGCCTCAGGAAGGTTTATGCAGTTCCCAGAGCATTTGGTAGTGGCAGTGGCAGGGTTTGTGAGTTCCCAGGGGAGTGAGAGCAACAGCAGATGGTGTTCAGTTGCAGTGCTGTCCTCTGTGTTGCCCTCTGAGGTGATTGGGGCTGCAAGTGGTACCTGTTCATGGACCACTAGTGGTGGCAGGCCATGCCCTCCTCTGGAGTCAGAGATAACTATGACGGTTTTCCCCCACTATCCGTAGACCTCACAAGAAACATCCCATCCTGCTTAGCCCATGCAGGAGGTGCTGCACAAACTGCTCTTAGTTGCAGGGTTCTGGGAAGTGACAGTGATTAAGCATGTATGGGCACTGCCTGGAGTGTTTGGCAGTGGCAGCAGCAAAGCGGGTATGTTCTCAGGAAAGTGAGAGTAAAAACAGGTGTGCTTGGTTGCAATGCTCTCTTTTTTGCTGACCTCTGAGGTGACTGGGGCCACAGGTGGAGCCTGTTCACAGACCCCTAGTGGTGGTAGGCCACATTTCCCTCTGGTTTCTGAGATGATTGCTGTGGCTTGCCCCTGCTGCTTGTAGATAATGCAAGAGGCACTGTGTCAAGATTAGCCCTCCACTGCCCTTAGCCCACATAAGAGGTACCCAGCCACCCATAGCCCTGTAGCCCGAGCATGTTGCCTCTTGCCATCCGTAGCCTGTGTCAGAGGTGCCCTGCCCTCTAAGAGCCCGTGTGTGCACAGGGAGATTCCTATGGTGGTCTTCCCCTCCTCCTCTGGCCTTCCCCAGCAATGGCACCTTGCTTTTCCCGCAGGCTCAGACCTCCTCCCTGTTCCCTTGGCTGTGGCATTCCACTCCCCATCCTGTGGTACACCACTCCCTAGCCCCTCAGACTGTCGCCACACAACCAATCCTAGTGCTCTCCCCAGAACTGACCTTCAGATCCTGAATCTTGGTGCCCAGCCCCTGCCCGAGCATCTCAGGCTGTGGTGTCTGGGGTGGTAGTCCAGATGATCTGTATGGCTCTCACTCTGCTTTGCCCTTCTTAGTCCATCTGCTCTGCATTTCTCAGCAACTTTGAGGTCCCTGTGTCTCAGCTGATCTCCCTGAGGGTTAGGTGGCTTTGCAGGGTGTGGGTTCCTTTTCAGTTTCATAGCTTCCTCCCAGGAGTGCTAGTCCTGTCCTGATTCCTTCTCTCTTGCATGCTCACTCTCTCTTTTTTTTTCTCTCTCTCTTTTTTTCTACCCAGTTTGTGGAGGGTTTCTTGCCCTTTTTGGATGTTTATGTTCTTTTGCCAGCATTCAGTAGATATTCTCTGTGAATTATTTTACATTTAGATGTGTTTTTATGATGTGTTTGTGGGAGAAGGTGAGCACAACATCTTATTCCTCCATCATCTTGATCCTTCTGCCCATGGATTTTGAATGGTTGTGTTTTCATTGTCATTTATTTTAAACTATTTTTTTTCACTTTTTTTCAAACTATTTTTTAATTTCCCTTTTGATTTCTTCATTGACTTTTTTCTTTTTCTTTTTTTTTTTTCTTTTAGTAGCATGTTGTTTAGTTTCCATGTAGTCATTTTTTCTCTCTCTTCTTTTCTTGTGGTTGATTTCTAGTCTCATGCCATTATGGTCAGAAGAGATGCTTGAAGTGATTTCTGTACTCATAAATTTGTTGAGGTAGTTTTGTGCCCCATTATGTGGTCAATCTTTGAGAATGTTCCATGGGGCCCTGGAAAGACTGTATATTCTGATTTTTTTTTTGATGTAATGTCCTTAAAATATCTATTAAGTCTAAATTATATTGTGTCATTTAGGATCTCTGCTACCTTCCTGATTTCCTATATAGAGGATCTGTCCATTGATGTGAGTGGTGTGTTAAAATCTTCTACTATTATTGTACTTCCATCAATTTCTCCTTTTATGTACATTAGTATTTGTTGTATGTATTTGGGTGTTCCTGTACTAGGAGAAAATGTTTTGACAAATATAATATCCTCTTCTTGAATTTCTTCTTTTATCATTAAATAGTGTCCTTCTTTAGCTTTCTTTATAGCCTTTGTTTTAAGTCTATTTTGTCTGATATGAGTATTACAACTCCAGCTTTCCTGTCATTTCCATTCACATGAAATATCTTTTTCCATACATTTGCTTTCAATTTATATGTGTCCTTTGCCCCAAGGTGAGTCTTCTGTAGGCAGCATATTGTACGCCCTTGTTTTTTTTCTTATCCTGTCTTCCACTCTAGGTTTTTGATTGGAGCATTCAGTCCATTGAAATTTAAGGTAATTATTGATAAATATGTATTTATTGCCATTTTAAACCTTGTTTTCCAGTCAATTCTCTGTTTCTCCTTTGTTCCTTTCTTTTTTTGGTTAGTTTCTATTTTATGCCTGTGTCCTTTTCTTTTTAGTTTTTGTGAATGTGGCTTTTGGTTTGAATTTGTGGTTGCCTTGTTGTTCAAGTATTTTAACCCCTTCCTATGTCTGTTTGTTTTGGCCTGATAGTCATATAGGCTTAAACACATTGAAAAAAATAGAATCTAGATTTTCTTACTTTCCTTCTCCTCATTTATAATTTTGATGTCCATTTTTACATCTTACTATTTATCCTTTTACTGTTCCTTGTGTTTATCATTGCTTTTACGAATAGTTCCCCCCCTCCCCTTCCTGGATCTGTATGCTGGCTTCTTTAAGTGATTACTTTCCATTTGTAATTTCCTTCATCCTGTATCTTCTTACTTCTTTCCTATTAGAGGAGACCTTTCATTATTTATTTTAGAATGGGTTTAGTATTGCCTCATTCTTTTAGTTTTTGTCCATTTGAGAAATTCTTTATTTTTCCTTCTTTTTTAAATGATAATATTGCTGGGTAGAGTCTTCTAGGTGGCAAGTTTTTCCCTTCTAGGACTTTGAATATATTTTGCCACTCTCTTCTGGCCCATAATGTTTCTGTAGAGAAATCAGCTAATAGCCTTATAGGGGCTCCCTGATAATTAACTATTTGTTTTTCTCTTGCTGCCTTTAGAATTCTCTCCTTGTCTTTAACATTTGCCACTTTTATTATAATATGTCCTGTTATGGATCTGTTTGGGTTCAACTTGTTTGGGCCCTCTGTGCTTCCTGTATCTTGATATCTATTTCCTTTAGATTTGGAAAGTTTTCAGCCATAATCTATTCAAATATATATATTTTTATTTTTTTGGGTTTTTTTTAGGGCCATACCTGTGGCATATGCAGGTTCCTACGCTAGAGGTCCAATTGGAGCTGTAACAACAACACTAGAGCCACAGCAATGTGACATCTGAGCCATGTCTGTGACCTACACTACTGCTCACGGCAGTGCCAAATCCTTAACCCACTGAGTAAGGCCAGGGATTGAACCTGCATCCTCATGGATGCTAGTCAGGTTCATTAACTGCTGAGCCATGATGGGAACCCTTCAAATATATTTTTGATCCCCTTTTCTTTTTCTTCGCCTTCTGGAATCCCTATTATGTGTAGATTGGCCCCTTTATATTATCCCATAGATCTCATATATTGTTTTCATAATTTTTCATTTGGATTTCTGTCTGCTGCCCTGATTGGGTGATTTCCATTATTTTGTCTTCCAACTTATTTATTTGTTCCTCTGCATTATTCATTCTGCTGTTCTGTTCTTCAGCTTGTGACTCTGCAACTGAATTTTCTAATTTTCCTTGGTTCCTCATTTTTTCTTATTCCTTTCTAAAGTAATCTTCATTACTGTTCATATCCACTCCTAATTCCTTCATAATCACTCTTAATTTCTTCAGAATTTTCACTATTTCTTTTTTGAACTCCATGTCTGCTAGACTGCAGAGGTCAGTTTCATTGTTTGCTCCTGCGGGGGAATTCTCCTGTTCTTTTAAGTGGAATCATTCCTGAATGTCTTCATTTTGCTTATATTGTATATGGGGGCTGCTTTTGGTTTGGATGTCCACCTTCTCTTTTCTTAGTGTGTGCATGCTGTTATTCCCCTTGATAGGGGGTGTGCCTGCACGTCCTTCCAGAAAGATGGAGACAATGGACAGGGCTAGTAGCCAGTGCCTGGTTGCTAGGCTCTTGACAGTGGCAAGGACCCGTGGGTAGGTGGCTCAGGGTGCTCCTGGTTTCGGGGTCCTGGGAAATGGCATTGACCCTAAGGGAGGTGTAGGTGGCACCCTGATCCTTTGGTAGCAGCAACAGCAGGGCGTGTGCATTCCCAGGAGAGTGAGGGCAGTGAGTGTCACTTGGTTGTAGGATCCTCATCTGCACTGACCAAGAGGTACCTGGGGCCATATGTGGTGCCTATTCATGGACCCCAGAGTCTGAGATGGCTGCCATAGCTTGGCTCCTTCTGCCCCTTTCCTATGCAAGAGTTGCCCTGCTTCCCAAGAGCACATGCAAGAAGCACCCCACTGCCTGTATCCCATGCACAAGATGCCCTGGAGGCCATGTCCCATGCAAGAGGTGTTCTGCAACCTGTAGCCAGAGCAGGAGGTTCCCTGCTACCTGAGAGCCCATGTGTTCACAGAGAAAGATATTTCTACAATGGTCCCAGCCTTCCTCTTGCCCTCCCCAACAATGGTACCTTGCTTCTCCTGCAGACCCAAGCCTCATCCCATGCTCCTTCAGCTGTGTGCTCTGCCCCCTAGACATGACACACTGCTCCCTAGCCCCTCAGGCTGTCTCCACACTGCTAACCTTAGTCCTCTCCCTGCAACTTACCTCCAAAGCCTGAGTCTCAGTGCCAAGCCCCCAGACTGTGTGTCTCAGGCTGTAGTGTCCAAGGGTAGTTGTACTGATGATCTGTGTGGTTCTGTTTCTGCTTTGCCCTCCTAAGTCTGGCTGTTTCACTTTTCTCTGAGGCTTTGAACTTCTTCCTCCAGGACCGTGGCCTCTCAGGGTGCAGGTGCCTTTCCTCTCTCATAGCTTCCTCTCAGGAGTGGTGGTCCTGTCCTAATCCTTTTTTTCTCTTTTGTTTCATCCAGTTATGTGGAGGGTTTCTTGCCCTTCATGGAGTTTAAAGTCTTCTGCCAGCATCTAGTAGATAATCTATGCCAATTGCTCTACATGTAGGGTTTTTCTTTCTTTCTTTTTTTTGGATGTGTTTGTGGGAGAAGGTGAGCATCACATTTTACTCCGTCTTGATCCTGCCTCTTTTCTTAAAACACACTTCTGGAATAAAATTTTAAGGGCCAAAGTTATCAATATTTTTAAGATCTTCAACTTGAATTTACAGAATGTTAACTTCATCCAAATATAATGTGACTGAATATAGTCTATGAAAAACTAATATTTGAGAGAAATCCATTTCCAGTAAATATGCTGAACATATTATACATATGTTATACATATGTGGCCCTCATATAATAATGAGGAAGAGAGTGAACCCCTTCTTCATTAGGGGCATTTTTAATCATACCAGACAGCTGAGAGGCAGTGGGCAACAGGGGACAGAATCCTGGACCTCCAGGAGCAGGGACCTCTCACAGCTATGACTCCACTGCCACCTTTGTACTGGAAACTTCTGCCAATCCCCAGGACACATCTGAGAGAAAACTTATCATTTAGGAGACTCACTGAGTTGAAAAGATAAAAGTTGACTTTAAGAGATAACTAAAGGTAGAAATCCTAGTAGAAATCCCTTGCTGAGGGTACGAAACTGAAAAAAATGCCTTCAGGTGGTAGGGTATGAAATAGACTCTAGCAAGCCATCTCAAATAACACAAACAGTTGTCGAGTTTTGATCTTGATTGGTTAGCACATATTTCTGCTTGGCAGAAGGAAACAAAAGTAATCTTTAAAAGAATATATTCAAATTATTTCTGAAATTAATTGTCTTAAGAAACAGTCAAACATAGTAAAGCAAATAGGATGAAAATGCACAAGCTAGAATCAATAGAATAATATTCAACAGAAATTGGTCAAGAGGAAATCTGCTTAGAGGAATTATTAGATAATAGATTGTAATATAATGATCTACCTTGTTCAGGAGAACAAAAAATTTTTAAATTTAGGAAAAGGAACTGGAAAGTATAAAAAGCAATTCTGCATATATGAATAAAAATTATCTAAAATTATGGAAGCGAAAAATATAACTAAAACCAAGTAGACAACCTATGATTTTAATAGATAATTAGGCATAGCTGAGCTACAAAGAAGCAAGACAAAATACATTATTAAAGTGAAAGGGTAAAAGAGAATTCAGTGAGAAGGTCTTAATGCTTACCCTTTTACCTAAAATTTTTGAAAAAAGAAGGGCAAAAATGGGCCACAGAAAAAATTTTCAGGGGATAATGCTGAGATTTTTCCGTAAATGATGAAGAAAACAAAGCATAAAACTGATATGGTCACAGTTTCTTCATTCCGTCTCACTGTAGCAAAGCATTGGAATGGCGGTCATTTTACAGATTTATTAAACCAAAAGCACATTTTCAGGGAGAGAGAGAGAACTCAGATGCACACAGGTTAAAAAGAGGGCCCTACTCCTCATTTTACAATTTGTTCTTATCCGTCCCCCCAAGAGGTGGACCTGAGTGGAGACCCAGTTTCTCCCACTTCAGCACCCTATGCTCTGAGTAAGAAGGGCTCAGTGTTGTTTGATCCCTGGGTGGGGAATATTTGATCTGATTGGTTTGGGCAGGATACCTTATTTTCATGGAAAACAGGTTATATAGAGGCAGGGTGAGGAGTGAGCAGCCTAGGCTGGTCAAAGCGGGGAAGGGGCATTATAATGAGACATGGCCAGAGGATTTTGGGTTTAATCTTCTTTCAGGGGACTTGAAGCCTATAACAAAATAATTAAACATAGCCAGAGACTAACCTCAAGGAAATAATTGAATGACTACTGAACAATATTCTGAACATAGTTCTGAGACTACAGAACTATGAACCATCTTCCAGTTGCTAAAGGACACAATTATCGAGCCCAATTTTTCCACCATAGACAATATTTTTAAGAATGAAGGTAACATAAAAGAATTTCACTTCCAGCAGAAAAACCCCAAGGAAAATAGAAGGCAGATGAAAGAAATAAATTCTAGATGGAACCTTGGAGATGAAACAAGAAAAAAAAGGCAGAGCATTTGAATCTGAAGTAAATTTAAATTGATGCCAAGCAATTATAACATTATTGCAGGGTTTAAAGTATATAATAGTAATATGTATAAAATGTTAAAGAAACTAGTTAAAGGAATTAAAGTGTGCTAAAGTGCATGTGTAGTGCAAGAGGAGAGTGAATGTACAGAAAAGTATGAACAGTGTTTAAAAGGCAGGTTAGAGGCAGCATCTAAAATAACAATGTGCATATTTAATGGAAATCATTTAGTTGGAGCTGATTAAATCCATTATTATGAGCACAAAACAATAGGAATTGAAGATAAATGCAATGTAAAGTTCTACAGATAGTGTTGGTTTTCGATAGGTAAAAGTGGTCTTAAATCAACTCTTACTGAAATGTTATTTTATCATAAAAAAAAGGGAAAAAAAAAAAGAGTTGGTTGAATCAATTGAAAAAGCCCCAAATATTTTTCTCTCCATTAAAATAGATCCTCACTTTTTCCTAACACCTTAAGAAGTGTAAATGCCAACTAGATAGAGCGATTACTGAAAAAAAAAAAAAAAAAAAAAAAGGAATAAAAAGAATGGAATTACACTTTACTCATATCCTCATTATGGTGTGTGGAATTAAGAACTCTAGATAGGAGAAAAAAATGAATCTGAAATAAATAGCCATTATCTCATAAGGACTTTAAACAGATCTTTGACCTGATGATTCATTCATCAGAAAAAAAAGATGAAATTTTAAGCATCCACAAGAGTAATATTTTCTTATGTCAGAAGACTAATATTCTGTAAACAGAAGAACAGGGAGCCTAAAAAATTAAGTATCACATGAAAAGATCTAGTACTTTTGAAACACTTAAAAAGATATAAAGAAGCATTATGAATAGTTAAAAGGAATAGGAGAGATTTCAAAATAGCTTGTTTTTATGTATTTTTCTTATTAACTTGCAAGAAGGAAACTTATACATTTGCATTAGGATAAGGTTGGGATCATAACAGCTCTAAAGTGCTGACAATTTTATTTTTGTAAATGTGTAAGACACTTAAAATATCAGAACCAAATGCTGCATATTTTAACAAGTAAACGGAAAGCTATCAATAATTTATGATATTACACATAATAAGAAATGTATGATTTCATGTTCTTTAAATACAAGAAATGTATGATTTCGTGTTCTTTAAATACATTTTCATAAATGTGCAATTGAATAATTCTTATCTCTCTGGTAATAAATTTTGAGTTCACTGGGATATTTGATTTGAATTTTAGTAAGATAAAATCAGAAAGGAAAACAACTGTTTGGTCCAAAACTAGATACTTTTTAACAGTTACGTCTTTTAATTACTAGACTTTTAACTGACCGAGCATGAATAGTTTGCCTCTACTCACTGTTGTATTGTAAGGGTCTAGCTGGAACATGTAGCATGTACCTAGTATACACTCCTAGCATATGCGTATTTGTTGAATAAATGAACAAATAAATGTTTTAGACTACATATACTTCTAAAACATGTATGTAAATATCATATTCATCAATAGCAGTTAACTTTTTGAAATTTGATAAAAATTTATGGATTCGTTCCCTAGCAAATAAAAGCAATCTCTATTTGAAAATCTTTACATTTTGGATATGATTTTAAGAGGATCTCCTATAATGAGATACTTCTGGGCTTCTTGAAATCCAGCTAATGCCAAAAATCTTAGTGAAGTCACAAAAATACTAGAATTCAAAAGTACTGTGTCTACATTTTAGTGTATTTAAAAATTTAAATATAATGCTAGTCTTTCTCTGGATATTTCTTTTTTTTTCCCCCACTGTACAGCAAGGGGATCAAGTTATCCTTACATATATACGATACAATTACATTTTTTCCCCACCCTTTGTTCTGTTGCAACATGAGTATCTAGACAAAGTTCTCAATGCTAATCAGCAGGATCTCCTTGTAAATCTATTCTAAGTTGTGTCTGATAAGCCCAAGCTCCTGATCCCTCCCACTCCCTCCCTCTCCTATCAGGCAGCCACAAGTCTTTTCTCCAAGTCCATGATTTTCTTTTCTGAGGAGATGTTCATTTGTGCTGGATATTAGATTCCAGTTATAAGTGATATCATATGGTATTTGTCTTTGTCTTTCTGGCTCATTTCACTCAGTATGAGATTCTCTAGTTCCATCCATGTTGCTGCAAATGGCATTATGTCATTCTTTTTTATGGCTGAGTAGTATTCCTTTGTGTATATATACCACATCTTCCGAATCCAATCCTCTGTCATGGACATTTGGGTTGTTTCCATGTCCTGGCTATTGTGAAAAGTGCTGCAATGAACATGCGGGTGCACGTGCCTCTTTTAAGTAGAGTTTTGTCTGGATAGATGCCCAAGAGTGGGATTGCGGGGTCATATGGAAGGTCTATGTATAGATTTCTAAGGTATCTCCAAACTGTTCTCCATAGTGGCTGTACCAGTTTACATTCCCACCAACAGTGCAGGAGGGTTCCCTTTTCTCCATAGCCCCTCCAGCACTTGTTATTTGTGGACTTATTAATGAGGGCCATTCTGAGTGGTGTGAGGTGGTATCTCATGGTTGTTTTGATTTGCATTTCTCTTATGATCAGCGATGTTGAGCATTTTTTCATGTGTTTGCTGGCCATCTGTATAGCTTCCTTGGAGAACAGTCTATTCAGGTCTTTTGCCCATTTTTCCATTGATGGATTGGCTTTTTTGCTGTTGAGTTGTATAAGTTGCTTATATATTCTAGAGATTAAGCCCTTGTCAGTTGCATCATTTGAAACTATTTTCTCCCATTCTGTAAGTTGTCTTTTTGTTTTCTTTTTCATTTCCTTTGCTGTGCAAAAGCTCATCAGTTTGATGAGGTCCCATGGGTTTATTTTTGCTCTAATTTCTATTGCTTTGGGAGACTGACCTGAGAAAATATTCATGATATTGATGTCAGAGAGTGTTTTGACTATGTTTTCTTCTAGGAGTTTGATGGTGTCCTGTCTTATATTTAAGTCTTTCAGCCATTTGGAGTTTATTTTTGTGCATGGTGTGAGAGTGTGTTCTAGTTTCATTGCTTTGCATGCAGCTGTCCAGGTTTCCCAGCAGTGCTTGCTGAATAGACTTTCTTTTTCCCATTTGATGTTCTTGCCTCCCTTGTCAAAGATTAATTGACCATAGGTGTCAGGGTTTATTTCTGGGTTCTCTATTCTGTGCCATTGGTCGGTCTGTCTGTTTTGATAGCAGTACCACACTGTTTTGATGACTGTGGCTTTGTAGTATTTCTTGAAGTCTGGGAGAGTTATGCCTCCTGCTTGGTTTTTGTTTCTCAGGATTGCTTTGGCGATTCTGGGTCTTGTGTGGTTCCATATAAATGTTTGGATTGTTTGTTCTAGTTCTGTGAAAAATGTCATGGGTCATTTGATAGGGACTGCATTGAATCTGTAGATTGCTTTGGGTAGTATGGCCATTTTTACAGTATTGATTTTTCCAACCCATAAACATGGAATATCTTTCCATTTCTTTACATCTTCTTTGATTTCTTTGATTAAAGTTTTATAGTTCTCGGCATATAGGTCCTTTACCTCCTTGGTCAGGTGTATTCCGAGGTATTTGATTTTGTGAGGTGCAATTTTAAAAGGTATCGTGTTTTTGTATTCCTTTTCTACTATTTCATTGCTGGTATACAGAAATGCGACTGACTTCTGAATGTTAATCTTATATGCTGCTACTTTGCTGAATTTATTAATCAGTTCAAGTAGTTTTGGGGTTGAGTCCTTAGGGTTTTCTATGTATAGTATCATGTCATTTGCGTACAGTGACAGTTTTATCTCTTCTCTTCCTATATGGATGCTTTTTATTTCTTTTGTTTGTCTAATTGCTGTGTCTAGGACTTCCAAAACTATGTTGAAGAGCAGTGGTGAGAGTGGGCATCCCTGTCTTGTTCCAGATTTGAGTGAGAAGGCTTTCAGTTTTTCCCCATTGAGTATTATATTTGCTGTGGGTTTATCATAAATGGCTTTGATTATGTTCAGGAATGTTCCCACTATACCCACTTTGGCAAGGGTCTTGATCATGAATGGATGTTGGACTTTGTCAAATGCTTTTTCTGTGTCTGTTGCGATGATCATATGATTTTTGACTTTTTTATTTTGTGAATGTGGTGTATGACGTTGATTGATTTGCGTATGTTGAACCATCCTTTGTGAACCTGGGATGAACCCTACCTGGTCATGGTGTATGATGTTTTTGATATGTTGTTGGATTCGGTTGGCTAAGATTTTGTTGAGAATTTCTCTGGATATTTCTAGAGAATAGAAATAGCTCCTGTTTGTTGGTATTTTTTCCTTTATTCTCCACACACTTGCTGACAAAAGACTGTATATGTGGATGTTTACTGTGTGTTGTAGTATAAATATATTATTTGATCACATGTACAAATGTACAAAACATTTGTTCAAAATGATAGTGCCTCAGCTTATGTAGGGATTAGATTTTAAAGACAGAATAAAATAATTCCATATGGGCAAATAAACTGTAAATTTCATAAATTGCTTAAATCTCTAGGACATTGGCCCTCAGAAGTTCAAAGGAATTCATCTCCTAACACAGATTTATTCAGCACTTACTTGATGTCAGGTACAGTTCAAGATACTAAAAAAATAAAATGGCAAAAATCTCTATCTCTACCCTCATGAAGTTTACACTTTAATGTTTGAAACAGGTAATAAACATGATAAATAATTTTTGTTTTTTTGTTTTGTTTTGTTTTGTTTTTCCACCTGTGTATATGGAAGTTCCTGGGCCAGGGGTCGAATTGTCCAGTGCCTGTTGGCTTAATGTTTTAAAATTATCTTTGACATCTCATTCTCTCTAGTCCTCTACATTCAGCATTTGATTACTGTTGTATGAAGTCTATAAAATTTTATCTTTTTGTTTTTTGTTATCAACATCAGAGCCATCATATATGGTCACTCGGGTTGTATACTTCACGATTCCAGGACTTCTATTCACATATTCTGTGATGAAAATAGTACCCTTTAAAGTTCTTTATGGTCACCTTCCTAAAATACTTTTCCGACCCATTCTTTTCCTTCATCTTTCACCAATATGGCGAGTGAAGAATGCATAGAGTATGGGATCTGATAATCCATAAAAAGAATCTCTCTAGGGTGATCTTAATTAATTTTCATGGCAAACAGTTAATTCAGTCAAGGTTTACAAAGGTTACAGTGAAGAAACTATCTTAAGGTCATGCTCTTTCTCCAGTTAATTAGGTAGCACTTATTTTTTTGTGATAATTAAAATTGTTGTTTTTGTAGATAACTTGATCTTTGAAATCTCTCACATGCTCATTTTTAACTTTATACTGGCTAAAATGGTGTTGTAGTTAAGCAAAATAATGCAATTAAATCAGTTAAAAATAGGATAAAGGTAAATATATTATTTTAGTTTATTAGTTTATTTATTTATTTATTTTATTTTCCCACTGTACAGCAAGGGGGTCAGGTTATCCTTAGATGTATACATTGCAATTACAGTTTTTTCCCCCACCCTTTCTTCTGTTGCAACATGAGTATCTAGACATAGTTCTCAATATTATTTTAAAGATGATATTAGCTTTTCCAAAGATTTTTTGTGATTATAATGGATTTTTATTTGAAAAAATATTGTTTTAAATGATTCAAAAAACACCTAATCACTTTCTTTTTAGAATTAAAAAATTAAAATATATTCCTGCAGAAAAAATGTTAAGGGATTGAAATATATTTTGGTATTAAAAAAAAAGATTGAAATTAGCATTTAACTTTAAAAAATATTTCCCAACTATTCTGCTTTCCCTGTCAACAATGAAATATATTTTAGCTAAATGTTGTTTTCAGTTACGGAAGAAAATTGAAGAATGCTTTAATTTCTCATGAGCTACAACATTAATCAGTAGTTAATTGTAATTATTTAGCCTGTAGAAAAAGTGAAAGTAGAATTAGAATCTGACTACAAGTCAAATAAACTTTGTCTTTCTTATTGATTTAAGCATTTTTAAGACAGATATTCAATAAGATTTACTTAGCAAAATTTTGGTAGTGCTTGGTCATTGTGTTGAATAATAATTGAAGTCAGTTGCTATGTCAAACTGTATCTCTGTGTTAACTTGTAAACATTAATATTCAGAGAAAAACATTAGTATTATTTTTCCAATATCACTGCATAGTTGCAATTCATTTGTTTGTGGATTTCAAGTTTGATATTGAAAGCAATTATTTCTCTGTTTTTTGAAAATATTCCTTTGCATCTTATTTAGAAACAATTAAAAATGATATAAATTCTCTCTACAGATTTCCTTAGTATTATTGATATCTCTAACTAAATTTTTACATGTTAAAGATACAAATCCTGAATCTCATCAGTTTCAACTCCAATTTTTCATTTAAGAACATGCTTTTGTTGTGTATTACAAGGGAGAAAATTGAAGACCTAACCTTATCTCTACAGAATGTCAGGAAATAAATAAAACCCCATTTCAAAATGTGAAAATGTTAATAACACGCCATGTTTAATTTCTCACTTTGGGAATGTGTGGTGTTTCTAAGGTCTCATCCTTTTCCTAATAATTATTCTCAGAGCCTCTGTATAGTCTTTTCCTGAATTTGGCATTCTGTAGCTTCCCTTTCATCATTGTCTAAATTATCCATACATTTTCTAAATCCTATGCTAACAGACCTTTGCAGTCAAATGCTAAATGTTATTAACCTCCCACAAATTGGATTCCTAATGAACTCATGTTCTTTTTTGAAATAGTGTCAGTAAGTCATCACAGTTCTCCAACTGAGGTTCCTCTAGTGGCTCTGTGAAAGGGCCTAGGCTCAGTGGACTTTGCAATTGATCATTTTGATGCCATCTTTTGGTGGTTTATAAAATCATTAGTACAGACATTAACATGCCATCTTTTTCTACTCCATAAATATTTATTTGGTGTAAGTTATGAGGCTAGTGGTTTGCCTGGTTATAAAAAGTAGGTGCTCCACAACTTTGCTTCACTTATGCAGTAGAGAGCTTTCATAGAAGTAGAAGTGGTTTTATACAAGTAAATTTCCACACACATTTATGTACTTTCTTTAACTGGGGACACTGGACATAAGTTACTCTTTCTATAACTTGAGTTAATAATGAGAGAGGAAATTTCTATACAGTTTGATAATTTGTATTTTATTTTCAGATGTTTTTCCTACCTACATATATATGTAGGTAGGAAAGATATATATATATATATATCTTTCTTCAGTGGGGGTCATACAGACTATTAGATTAGGAAGATGTAATATATATACACAATAGAATACTACTCAGCCTTAAAAAAGAATGAAATAATGCCATTTGCAGCTACATGGATGGAACTAGAGACTCTCAATCTGAGTGAAGTAAGTCAGAAAGTGAAAGACAAATACCATCTGATAACACTTATATCTGGATCTAATATATGGCACAAATGAACCTTTCACACAAAAGAAAATCATGGACTTGGAGAATAGACTTGTGGTTGCCAAGGGGGAGGAGGAGGGAGTGGGGTGGATTGGGAGCTTGGGGTTAATGGATACAAACTATTGCCTTTGGAATGAATTAACAATGAGATCCTGCTGTGTAGCACTGGGAACTATGTCTAGTCAGTTATGATGGAGCATGATAATGTGTGAAAATAGAATGTGTACATGTATATGTAACTAGGTCACCATGCTGTACTGTAGAAAGAAATTGTATTGTGAAGATATCTATTAAAAAATATTAATAATGGGGGTCATATACTATTTTCAGAGTTAAAGCTACATTTTTACCACGTCCAAGTTCATAGGAAAGACTTCTGGTCAGCATCATTTTTTCCATAGCCTGAGTATTTATTGGAAGCAAAGTCTCTTAAGAGGTGACAGCTCCAGTATTTGGATTAATAATGATAAAGACCAACCTCTACACTTTCTTATCAACTAGAAAATTAGCTATTATCAGCCCTAAATGTTGGGCTAACTTCTGTGATTTTTGCCTCTCTTTTGAGTTTCAAGATGTCTAATTCCCTACTACCTTATTAGCTATTTAGTGTTTGATCATCTTTATATTTTGTATTACCTTTTAGAATTTCTAAAGTGGTGGAGGATTGGTCCAAATATCAAAATTGCCATTAGCAAAGTTGAAGTCTGCTGCAGCCATTAGTGAGCCTTTCTCTGAGCTTACTTGCTTCCTCAATACTTCCATTCTTGTTATTTGTTATTCGTCCTACCATGTTGATAATTAAGAGGGTAGTCTTCAAAATTGCAACTTTTTAGCAATGATTTCATCAAAATCTCCAGTTTTCAATCATGTCCCCTTTTTCTTCCTCTTTTGTTATTTTCTGCTTCTTTCATTGGCTACCTTTGTTGTCAGAACTCGGCCTCTATCCACCGGTGCTGAATAGAAGACAGAGTTTTGGGTGAGGGAGAAAAAATAGCTTTTATTGCTTTGCCAGGCAAAGGAGGCCACAGAAGGCTAATGCCTTAAAAACTGTAGCCTCCATTGGAAAGAATTACAGGGAGTTTTATGGTAAAGGGGAGAAAAATAGGCTCTCAGATAGGAACACAGATTGGGGCAAACATGCATTCTTCTTTCTTTGGGGGAGCTTTCGTCATCAAAGCTGGCACTGGGAGATCTTGGCATGATCACGATGGTGATCTTTTGGGTTATTGCCTAGAATAACAGTATTTGTGAAAAAGGCGTATTGACTGGAGATTAGAACAAACTAGGAAAGTTCCTGAAAAACATCATGTGCTAATAATCTTTAACCCACAGGCAACTGTGCTCAGCTGCCTAATCTTTAACTTATGGGTAATTATGTTTAGGGTGTAATTAAGCCAGGGAGAAGCACAAGGAAGGACCCTAAGCTGTTCAAGGTTAAAATATTCATTTCTAAAAGAAGCATAAGGAATATAATTTTTAGGTGTTTAAGATGTCTACATTATTATGTGTTTGCATCACTTGAGAGAGAACCAAGATCCTGTTCCAAGGCTGTACTATTTATTGTTTCTTGACTATTCCTACCTTGTCTTTGTATCCCCTTCCTTTCCTGATCAGTGACTGTCTGAACCTGCCCCTTGGAACTCAGAGAAGGTCATGGAGACTGAATGAGGTGCATTTCCTGAAAATAAGAAATAGGGAACACTGCAAGTCTTTTTGTTCCCAGGAGCCCCACAGGGCCCCACTAAGTTACATGTAGAATAGCACAGTGTTTATGGTTAAAATTTAACATGTAGCCTTTAACATGTAGAATAGCACAGTGTTAATGGTTAAAATTTAATACAGTTGTTTTGACTGCAAGGTTATTTGAGGAGGGAGGAAAAAGAATAAAATACCCTGGAAAGAAAGGTGAATTTGAAAAGTAGGTTATCTCAGAGAATTACAGATCATTTTAAAATACATTTTTAAAATACATTCCATGTGGGAACACCCAGGATGGAATTGCTTTATGATTTACACAGAGAAATATAAGGAATCTGTACCCTAGGCATTACATATGAGATGATTAGACATTGGATTTAGGAATTTGGGCTGTTAGGAAGAAAATCTGGAATGTCTGGCTCGTAAGAAATTTGTACTCATCTTAACATGTATTTCTTCCCACTGCGTCTGTCCATCTTCTGTCCTATTATAAGGGCACTACACATTGGATTTACGGTCCATCCTAGTGAAGTATGACCTCATTTTTAATTAATCACATTTGCAAAGACCCTGTTTCTAAATATAATCACATTCTAAGGTTCCAGGGGGCATAAATTTTGGGGAGACACTAACCTGCTACAATTATTATATATATATATGTTTGTGTCTATTTCATATACATACATATAAACATGTATATTTCACACACATTAATGGCAATATTAGAAGTGATACAGTCCAAGTAGACATGATAAAAAATGACACCTTTGAAAATATAGTGAATTTTGAGAAATGCACGCAGTTATACATGGCAATACAAGGAATGTTTGGTAAGAAGTGAAATTAGGGAGGAATTCAAGAGCCAAATCATGCCATATCTTCTACACTTAATAGACAAACAGACCATATTTCTCTGGACAATAAGTAGTCGCTGAAGAGTTTTAAGCTGGATAAGGGCAATATAAAATGATTTAATTTGGAGTTCCTTTTGTGACTCAGCAGTTAACAAACCTAACTCGGATCCATGAAGATGCCTGTTCGATCCCTGGCCTTGCTCAGTGGGTTAAGGATCTGGCGTTGCCATGAGCTGTGGTGTAAGTCACAAATGTGGCTCAGATCCTACATTGCTGCGGCTGTGACTATGGCTGGCAGCTACAGCTCTGATTTGACCCCTAGCCTGGGAACTTCCATATGCCATGGGCGCAGCCCTAAAATAGCCAATTAATAAATATATCTATATAAAATAAAATTATTTAATGGGTGTTTCAAATTTTATCATTAGCTTTAACTTTGTATAAATCAAAGCTATTGCTTACTAATGTTCAGGTTTGTAAATTTCTAATCTTACCTGGTATTTTATGTTGCTTCTGAAACTTGGGAGAATATTTCCAATAAGGATGAAGAGTTTGCTGAACACTACCCTCATCTTAAAGCTAGCCATCCACTGGAGTAAATTTTGAAGATATGATTGTTCCATGGGGCTTTTGTGATTTTAATTACTTAATTGAAATTATATTTGTGCTATTATGTGTCCTGTGGACACTCTTAGATGATGGGAGAAATCATGGGATCATTATGATTCTTTCTTCAAGGGTGTAGGAAGTGTAACCATCCCACTCTCCACCCCTAATATTACTGCTGTTGGATCAACTTTTTTTTTTTTTTTTTTTTGTCTTTTTGTCTTTTCTAGGGCCGCTTCCCCCGGCACATGGAGGTTCCCCGGCTAGGGGTCGAATTGGAGCTGCAGCTGCTGGCCTACACCACAGCCACAGCAATGGGGAATCCAAACCGTGTCTGTGACCTACACCACAGCTCACGGCAATGCTGGATCCTTAACCCACTGAGCAAGGCTAGGGATTGAACCCGTAACCTCATGGTTCCTAGTTGGATTCGTTAACCTCTGTGCCACGACAGGAACTCCTGGATCAACTTTTAAGTGAAATAGTATGTATATTTTTCTGATCCTCTAATGTGATGTTTTGCTTAAAGTATCGACTATACACACATACACACACACACACACACACTCTCTCTCTTCTCTCTTTAATCTTTGTTCACTGTCTTTTAACTGCTTTGCTCTGGTGAACCTTTCTAAAGGAACTGATCCTAAGGAAGATCTTTGCTCTTGTCTATAGAGGATAAGAGCACTTAAGGTCAGTCGTCCAGGGAAAGTGGTCAACAGATACCAAACAGAGGAAAAGGAGAGCTCTAAAGCATCAATCAAGAATTTATGTAACAGTACTCAGAAAGAGAAACACAGAAAAGGGAAGGCACAGAGTATGAGTTTTGTGATGTGGCTATAAGCCTACAGATTGTTGATACTGAGAGAACAAGACCTCGGAAAGTCATGCAGTTGTGAGAATATTCCATGCACATTGTTTAACAACCTACTACAAGCATATAGATTTCTATGGAAACAATCCCACTGTCCAGGAATTCAGAGGTACACCTTTTCTCTTTCACCTAGCTCCAAAGTAATAAATAATGTTAAGACCTTTAAGAAAAAGCAGTAGGAAACTATAACAAGCAGTAATAATTTTACTACAGAAAAAATACATTCAAATAGTGATAAGCAAAGTGTAAAGCATTTTGTTTGTAGATGATAGAAATTTTTTAAGAGATTATAGTCTTTGGCTAAGAGACTAAATATATGCTCCTAATAGAAAGTTACTTTACATTAAGGGATTGCAGGTGGAATAGTCATATTAAAATCTACAGCATTGTAGGAATCAGAGCATGACTGGGTGAAGAAACACAATACTGGATTCTAGAGGATAATAAAGACAAAGTTCATATTTTTCACAGAAGTAGTCTTAGCACAGTAAGTTTCTATTTTTTTTCCTTATCCTTCCGTGTTACAATAAGCATTTACACAAGATACAGAACTGAAATTATTAGGACTGATGCAATAAAATAAGTGGTTTACTATCTCACTGTGCTAATCCATAATTTTTGGATGTTATGAAATAAAATATTTTCTAGAAAAAGAATGCTTTGAATTATATGAAAACTTAAATATGGATAAGAAGGTATTATTTATCTACTACTTTAAACAATCAAGCTTCTATTTATTGTCTTCCGTGTTAAGTACAGAATGTGGATATGTGAGCTAAAAGAAGTCCAGTCAATACGGACCTTAGCATTTGAATTGTAATATTGCCTTCAATGCTTAGTTATGTAGATATCACTTAAACTATTTTTGTGTAACATTCGATGACACACATAATCTCAAAATATCACAATTTTCTGAGTTCCCATTGTGGCTCAGGGTTAGCAAACCCAACTAGCATCTGTGAGGATGTGGGTTCAATCCTCTGCCTCGCTTAGTGGGTTAAGGATCCAGTGTTGCCATGAGCTGTGGTGTAGGTCGCAGACGCAGCATGGATTCGGTGTTGCTGTGGCTGTGGCATAGGCTGGCAGCTGCAGCTCCAATTAGACCCCTAGCCTGGGAATCTCCATATGCTGCAGATGCGGCCCTAAAAAAGATAAAGAGACCAAAAAAAAAAATCAGAATTTTAAAAATAAAAACAAAACATTATGTATCATAGAATGGAATGTGAGCTCAGTTCACAGAAATTTTCTTGATCTCATACTGTATTAAGGATTTGATACATGTAGTTGGCCTCAGTTGTTTTTGCATATATCTACGTTTGCCATTCTTCTGATCATTGCTCCAATATGGTCCTTAAAATTTCATAAGATAAAGTACTGAAAAAATAAGTCCCACAATATTGTAGTTATGTGTAAGGGACACAGGAGTCAACTGAAAGTGCCTAGTGGCCACAGGTGGAGCAATTTGAGCAACAAAATAAATAATGTAATAATGGATTATAACCTAAAATATAAAATATATATCCATGAATTTATACTGATAAATGGCTTAATAAATAAATAAATAGGGGAAAATAGACAAATACTCCATGCAGTTGAATACCAAATAATTTATGTAGATACTATGCCCTTAAAGAGGTAGAGCGTAACTCTTTACTCTAGGTCTAGATTGAATATAGTGACTCCCTCTTAAAGGGCAGAGTATGGAAATGGGGAGAAGAGAGAAGCTTTACAATGGAGAAACCTGATAAACAGTAAACAGTACCTCAGCCAGGTGATGAAGGTTAACATCAATAATAGTATAGAGAGTTCCTGTTGTGGCACAGTGGAAACAAATCCACCTAGTATCCATAAGGATTCAGGTTCGATCCCTGGCCTACCTTAGTGGGTCAGGGATCCAGAATTTCTGTGAACTGTGGTGTAGGATTCAGTTGTAGCTTGGACTGTGTGTTGCTGTGGCTGTGGCTCCAATTCGATCCCTAGCCTGGGAACATCCATATACCATGGGTACAGACCCAAAAAGCAAAAAAAAAAAAAAGTATATACTCTTGATATGATATGATGGCAGTTTACCTTTGTGGTCTTCTTTTCAATAACTCAAATCCCCATTGTAATCATAAGAAAATATTAGATAATTCCCAGTTGAGAAATATTCTACAAAATTGCTTACCAGTACTCTGTCAGGATAATTTAAAACAAGAAAAGTCTGAAAAAAACTCTCAGTCAGGAGTAACCAAAGGATACATGATGGCTAAATAATAATGCATTATCTTGGATGGGATCCTGGAATGAACAAAGATTATTAGATAAAACTAAAGAAGACTGAATAAAATGTGGATTCTAGCTAATAATAATGTACCAGTATTGGTTCATTAATTATAACAAATGCATCAGACTACTATAAGATGTTAATAATAGGGGAAGCTGGGTACAGGTATACGGGAACTCTTTTTATCATTGTCATAGTTTTTCTGTAAATCAAAAACTGTTCTAAAACAAAAAGTTTATATATTTTTTAAATCCACTTGTTCATTCTGAGATGATGCTGCTTTGGTAGAGCTGGCTTCCTGCCCAGTTCTAGTAGTGGGAATGTGAAGCCAGCCTGGCTCAGTTGAGCATTGCCTCTTACACAGCAACAGAGATTGTTTCACAGATGGACATATAAGCCATATCATTTTAGTCAGAGCAAATCTTGAAGTGTTTTCTGGAAGGACTAAAAAAAAGATTTTTTTTTTTCCTTTTTTTCCTTCAGACATTTGAGCTGTGTGTATGTAGGCCTAGAGCTGTCTTGACACCACAAGAACAAATCCTGTTATAGGATCAAATGAAAACAGAAGCTGGGTTTTACAGGGTGTGAAGTTAATTCTTAACCACCATGTCTATGCTCCTGTATCTAGTAATTTTTAATCTAGTTATAGCTTTTGTTCTTTTCTATATACTCATGAGCCAATGTGATCCCCTTTCGTTGAAGCCAGTACAAGTTGTAACCTTTTCAACAATCACTGTAATTCTACCTGATACAGTGTATTTAAGATAAAGTAGAGAATTTTCAGGAAAGTACAGCTCTTCCAATAGGATCTTCTTGGCCAATGAACCTAGTGGCAGAGTGACAAAGTGGTATATCAAAGAGAATTGTCTATTTTTCAACATTTGTATAAAATGTAGCAGGTCAACTTCTTCAAGAGGTTATGTGTTTCCCTATAATAAATGAATTTATTGAAGACAATATGGTCCATATATTCATTCATCATCATCATCATCATTATTTGCTTTTTAGGGCCACACCTGCAGCATATGGAAGTTCCCAGGCTAGGGGTCGAATTGGAGCTACAGTTTCTGGCTTATGCCACAGCCAGAGCAACGCCAGATCTGAGCTGTGTCTGTGACCTACACCCACAGCTCACAGCAACACCGGATCCCTGACCCACTGAGTGAGGCCAGGGATCAAACCTGTATCCTCATAGATCCTAGTTGGATTCGTTTCCACTGTTCCACAAAGGGAATTTACCATCATTATTATTTTTTAATGTCTATTTGACTGCTAATATGTGGGGGGTCAGCAGCAGTGAATAAAACAGTTAACAACTCTGTTTTCATTTTAGTAGAGGAAGATGAACACTACACAAAAACCAATGTAAAAGAAACAACCAAAAAAAAGATACGTGTCTGTATTACTATCTCTAAGTACTGTGGAGCAAATAAATAGGATAGAGGAGACTAGAAGAGAACAAGGCAGGGTATTGAACAGATGGCTGGGGAAGGAATATTACTATTATAGGGGATGGTGTTGAAGGCCTTGCATAGGATATGACAGATGTGTTGGTTAATTGGATATGTATAAACTTAATTAGGTCATGGTGCCCAGGTATTTTTTCAAATGTTATTCTGGATATATCTGTGAATTTGTTTTTTTGAAGGAGATGAACATTTAAACCAGTGGGCACATTACCCTCCATAATGTGAGTGGGATTTAGGCAAAGAGTTGAAAGCTTTAAAAGAATAAAGAATGACCTCCTTTAGCAAAAAGGTATTCTGTGTGCAAAATGCCTTTAAACTTACATTGCTGCTCTTCCCTGGGATTCCAGTCTGCTGGTCTACCCTAAAGATTTTGAACTTGTGTCTCTACAACTGTGTGAGCTAATTCCTTAACATTTCTCTTTCTCTTTCTCACAGTTCTCTCTCTCTCTCTCTATATATATATATATGGTTTGTTTTCTTGGAGAACCCTTATTACTACAGCAGAATTTTAGGTGAATTCAAGAAACAGCAATGTGGCAAGCAAGAGTGGGAGAGAGGGAGTGAGGGAAGAGAATGATAGAGTATGGCACCAGCGTTGGTAGCTTTGACTCATAATCAGGATATTTTTATGTGTAGGGTAAGGAGTGGGTCATTCAGCAAATTGACAATCCTTAAATCCACTTACAGTTTCCATCTTCCCGAGTTCTATATTGTTTCTTCCTTTAGAATAATCTTAATGCCTTGATATTTTTATATGATAAAGTTCATGTGTTATTTTTATGTTTTAAGATTCTCAAATTAAATATGGCTCTGACAATGAAAAAACCACAAACATGTCAAATGAAACTAAATTAAAATTAAGCAAAATAAAGTTGATTGATTACTCAGTGTTGTATGAATAACCAAAACAAATTGCCCCCCCCCAATTATTTCAGTAAGTTTCCATTTTCCCCATTGCTTTTCTGACCGTAGGGAAATAGATTCCAGGGAATTAAAATACAAAATATTTCGAATATCCAGATTTTAACAATTGATTATTAGAGTTAAGCTTCCAAAATTTTTATTCTTTGGTGTTGACACCAAAAGTTCTAATATTTTTTAACTCATGTGAATTATGATATACGTGTTTTTACAAATAAAGCCCCCTGGGACATATTAATATACATAAGTACAATAGCTAAGTAATTCTAATCCTCCTATACTTCTATATATTTTTCATAAATTCTAGGTCTGATCCCTAATAACTGCACTTAATCTTGTTTATTTTTGAGTTTAGCTACAACATTAGTGACAATTGATCTTTGAAAAAGTAGGATTCTTTTATTGTATCTAATGTACTAGGTCTCACTTCTGTCATCTGACTTCAAAGCTTCCTTTCTGTTCCACATGAAAATAAACAACAAAAACAAAATCTTTGATATGATTAGCAGACATATCTAGGCCATCATATACAGTGTAATTCAAGAGAAATTAAATAGTTTTTAAAAGCATGTTTCTACTTATACATTCAAATTAATGTTTTCTTCTGAGTGGTCACCTTTGCAAGAACCATTTACTTATTCTAATGACGCTGTTATTCTAAATATTTTTTAAAGCTTTTGTTTGTTTTTTTGATTTCCTTTCATTCATCTTCAGAAACTCATTTATGAGTCACCTAAGAAAATTATTTGTCTCTGTGCATATCATTTTTAAAGAAACACAAATATAAGCTAAATAGGATTCAATCATTGTCCTAGGCAATGTCCCTTATAAATGTTCACTAACTTAATTCCTAAAACAATCTCATAAGGTAGTTTATACAATAATCTTAATTTTATCAATAAAGAAACTGAAGCATTGTTCCATATTACACACCTAAGAATTTAGGGAGTTAGAGTGAACTCAAAAAGTCTGGCTCAGTAGTACTTGCTTAATTACTATATTATGTTGCCTGTCACATCTCATTTTGATTTCAAAATTATCAACCATATTTTTCACAAGGTATAAAATACTTCTGATAACTTTTCTGTCTTTAATATAAAATAGCTCCTTCAATAGCTCTTCAGAAATTAAGGAACTTGAATCCGAACAAGAACCTGGATCATAAAAAATTCAATCATCTATACATTTTTCTAAGAAAAGAAGATGGAAAAATTCCTGCTAGAAAATATTCTGCTTGGCCTTTTTTAAATCAGACAAAAAATATATTCATAGTCTTCTTTCTTTTAACTTATGGTGAATTGCAGTTTTACTGAGGCAAATGTAGCATCACTTCTCATAGCCACCAATTCAAAACTATCATTTTTGAGTTTAAGATGTGTTATATCAGCATTGTGTTGACTTCCACTAACTTGGTCAGACCATTACTCAGTTGATCTTGATGAATCTCTACTAGAGAGGTGATTTTAATAAGCTGTAAATCAGCTTCATTTTCTTTTGTCCTCTTTGTTTGCCTTGGTAGACTATAAAAACAAGTTAGCTAAGACATTTTGTTCAATTATAGATTAAAGAAAGCAGAAAACACATGTAAATTATTTTTTATAGATAATTCTCTGGTTTAATTTTTATTTTATTTTCAATTTTTTTGCTTTTTAGGGCTGCCCTCGCAGCATATGGATGTTCCCAGGCTAGGGGTCCAATCAGAGCTACAGCTGCCAGCCTACAGCACAGCCACAGCAACATGTCTGCAACCTACACCACAGCTCATGGCAACACCAGATCCTTAACCCACTGAGCAAGGCCAGGGATCAAACCCGCAACCTCATGATTCCTAGTCTGATTTGTTTCCACTGCACCGCAATGGGAACTTTAATTGTTTATATATTTTATAAATATATATAATATAGATATATTTGCATTATGATTTCACCTATTATTTTATTCATTTATATTCCAGAAATCAAAAATCTAATCCAAAGAAAAGAATTAAATGATCCCAAATTTCCTGTGTTTTTATAAATTGTTCATAGGATTAAATTAAAAATGTAATTGCTTTTGATAGGAAAACTTATTTCTCACAGGAGGAATCACTGAACTAAAATTCTTGTATAATAGCTTGCTTCACCATTAGCTTCCATTAGGGTAATGATTATGTCTATTTCATCCACCTTTTTATACAGCAAATAATATAATGCCAAGTGCATAAGAGTAGGTATTCAATAAATATTTGTTGAATGAATAAATATTGCATTCTTAGGGTTTAACTAAGATCTTTTTCTAGGCTGGCAGTGGCAATTCATAGCCTCAGAATCCTGTCATAATTTTCAGGACTAGACTCAAGTAGCTTTAGCATTCGAGAAATAAGTGATTTAGAATGCCAGAGTTAATCCCAATATCTTGTATTTTTACAAAAATTTAACCTATTCTAGCTGTATAAATTACACTCTCGTTATTTGCTGACACATCCATAGGAATAGTAATATAGTTTTGTTGCTTCTGCTTTTATAGATAATAAAATAGACTCAGGCAATTTAAGATACTGACTTAAGGGTCATATACAGAAGTCAGAAACCTAAGCAAGGAATTGAGCTTCTCCGTACAGAGTTCAGAAAGGTATAAATCTGCTCCAGCGTTGTAAATTATTTAGTGACCTAGTTACATCTTTTTGCATCCAAAATGAGGCTATCATATCTTTATCATTTTGATTGCACAGGAAAGAGAAAATTCATGGCAATTGGGAAGAAGGGCAAGCAAATCAATCAATTTATAAAATGCTATAAACTCATGAAGATTTCGGGAATCTTCTGAAATTTCAGGAGTCCCCTATCTTTGGTTCTGCTCCTACTAATTCTACGTACATTTTTTGTAGAGCCTAGATCTAATGGTCAGTTCAGATTCATTCAGATTTGTGTATAGGTTTTAGATATTTTGAGTTGTGAAACATAACTGAGTTTCTCAAAGATAGTGGTTATCTAAATCAAGGTTATTTGTGAAATGTATTATGAAAGGGCTAATTATAATTTATTAGGAAGCTGCCCTATGTCTAAGTAATGTTCTCTTCACAGCAGGCCCTACTTTCATTAACCTTTTCATAGAAGCAGTGATCTCATTCAGAAATCTTATTTCTGAATTATGTGCTCACACCACACACTGACTCCTTCATATCTAGGGGGAAAAGGATGAATATACAGTTGTTGATTTTTCAGGTTTAAACTATTAAGGGTGGGGAGTGAAGAAGAAAAGGGGAGTCATTTTGCTAGTAAAATTATTGATATTGTTTTCCAAGTATTATTTTCTACTTTATGTGTTCCTCTATCCCAAAGACAATGCCATTTTATAGAAGATAAAGTTCACGGTAAATGAAAGCGTGACTTAGAGAATACTGGGGTTCTATTGAGCCAAAATCCTTCATTCTCCTGTCCTTTAACCTTCCAGGAATGTGTTTCCTTTTTTGTTCCTCTTCTGCATGGTAGTTTTCACTACTGGCTTTTAGACCCCTCCAAGGACAATTGCCTAGCAAACCTTTTAAATGCTATTCTCTTGGAGGATGGGTGCCTGTCTTCCATGTCAAACTTTCTAACCCACCTGGTTCCAGGTCTTAGTCATATTGACAGGATCATTCTCTTTTCAACCAAGCCCTAATTAAAACTATATATATATGTATATATGCAATATATTCTTACAAATGTTTTAATCATGCTCTAAAGTCAAATGATTCTATTTCTGATGTAAGCATCATCTATGAGTAGTTTTAAAATTGTTTTTTAAAAAGTCACATTTTTTGAATAAGTACACACTTAATTTAGGCAATATACATCTTCATATTCTTCCATAAAGCTTTTTAAAAACCATTACAAAAGATATTATAGTGAAATTTGAATTCTGTCGCTTAACCACAAAAGTGCCCTGGATTAATAAATCATGAAGAGAATCAATGAGGCTTGCATTGAATGCCTGAAAGAAAGCTACAGTCATTTATAAGGAGTAACTTTGGATGATTGCTAAGTTCTCTAAAGCAGTTGAGATTGCAGAAAACCATAAATGCTTAGTCCAACAATTATCACTATAGCATATACAAGTGGAGCCATTTCAAAAGTGTTTCCAATAAATCCACAAATGCTTTGACTGGAACTGATGTGGAGTATTTTTGCAGAACTTTATTGTAAATCTCAGTTATAAAGGTGTTGAATCTGAGTGGAATAATACTATTCTGTTGTCAGAATGATAAATATTTGTTTGTAATTGTAGATCTTTTTATCAAATGCTTCTGTTCAAGAGGAAAAACAACAAAAAGAATGCTATTACTATGTAGAATAATGTAATGCACATAGAAATATGATAATATCACAAAACTGATTTCATATAGAATATAGATGATTAAGGGGCCACCATTTAGAGGCTTATTATTTGAGTCGAGAATACATATTTTTCTTCTTTGGCCACTCTGCGGCATATAGAGTTCCCAGGACAGGTGTCAGATCTGAGCCGCAGTTACAACCTCTGCTGCAGTTGTGGCAATGCCAGATGCTTTAACTCACTGTGCCTGGCCAGAGAGCTAACGTGCATACTGGAACTGCAGAACACTTGTGCCACAGCGGGAACTCCAGAACTCTGAAAACATATTTCTTTCTTTTTTTTTGTCTTTTGTCTTTTTAGAGCCGCACCGACAGCATATGGAGGTTCCCACGCTAGGGGTCTCATCGGAACTACAGCTGCCAGCCTATGCCACAGCCACAGCAATGCCAGATCCGAGCCGCATCTGCGACCTACACCACAGCTCATGGCAATGCCAGATCCTTAACCCACTGAGTGAGGCCAGGGATCAAACCTGCAACCTCACAGTTCCTAGTTGGGTTCATTTCTGCTGCACCACGATGGGAACTCCCTGAAAACATATTTCTTGAATATTTTGTTTTGTGTCAAGCATTGTGCTGAGTCCTGGAGGTAATTAAAGACGAAGAGAATTGGCACCTATCCTAAGATTACTTCATATATGGAAAGAACTCATGATGGATAAGTAAGAGCACAATAACATGGCTGGAAAGAAGGTATTTCCAGATATAGCCATTTGCATGGTCAGTTTATGCTTTTCACCATCATCCTAGGGATTATGCCTGAGTTTCTAAACTATTAAGATATTGAATAAGCAATAACTGCTATTATTGAAAACACCTCTCTAGTTCATTTGAAGATAAAAAATATACAGACTTATAATGTATAACTCTATTCAAGGGAGGTTTAAGTTGCTTAAGTACCAAGACTCTATCTTAGCCCAAGTGCAGCTAGAGGACATAGAATGTCTTCATTAATTCCTGGTGACTGAATGAACATAAAATAATTAAAAATCCCATATGAGAAATTACTACTCTCATTATATGGCCTGTGTTCAAAAACATTGAATATATGCAAATTATGATATGTTTAGAGAAAGAAAATGTTATAAAGCATTAGCAGAAAGAAACTAGTAGGTGTGAATTAAGGCCAGTGGTTTGATTATAAGTAAATCATGGATACATAGGCCAGTAATAATTTTAATTGATAAATTTATAAGGGCAAACTTGATTTGTAGTATTTGTGTACTGTCAAATCATATGGATGATATGTGCAAACACATTTACTAGAGTATATTGTTATACTTCCAGTCTGTTCTGAAAAATAACTTATTTTGCCTTGTATTTCAATACTTGAGACTATTTGGCCTCAGTTCACTGGAATACACAGGGTAGAAGAGTGAAGGCATCTTTATCTGCTCCTGGTGATGATGCTACTTCATTTACATGGTTCTCTGAATAATTTTCACATCTTTCCTGCCACACCAAGTATGTACTCCAAGTGCTGAGTATTCTCTGAAGTTAGAGGGAATCTGTTATTAGTTTAGCTTGATATGGGTGTTGCAAAAAATTAGAATTTTTCCCTTATGACTAAGGACCAAGAAAAACAGATGGTTGGGTGAGAAATGTGGAGGTTGACAGATAAAACTCTTGCCAACAAGATTTGATGCTAACATAATATATTCAGTCAATTGGATCATCTTGATGAAACTAAATATGGGAAAGAAAGATTGTCTGATTGTCTTTGTAACTTATGTGATGATTGACAGAAACCTGATTTAACTTGGGCTGAGTGATATTTATTTATTATAGAGAAGAGGTCCACATTTTTTTAAATAAAACAAAATGTTTCCCTGCTCATGTATCTGACTTTTACAAATAACTAATAATTATTTTGTTACTTTTAAACCAAAAACAATTCTTAATAATGAAATATTGTTTTGATTCTATAATCAAATTAAACTTATCAGTGATAGGTATATTCAGATTGAATAGATAGATGTAAAACTCAGATACAGAAACAATTTGAATTTTTATATATTTGAAATAATCAATTTTAAATTCAGAAAAAAAACTGCCTTTTCTGACTAGAGAATGTAATACAGTATACAGCAAATCACTTATCCTTGCACATAATCATCACTATGTTACTGAATGCAAGTCTCTGTGCTTGATGTGCAGTGAGGCCAAACAATACCAAAACTTCAACAGAGAAAAGTTTATTGCAGGGCTGTGTAAGGAGACTGGTTGGATCATGCCTCAAGAATTTCAAACTCCTTGATGGCTTTCAGCAAAGCCTTTTAAAAGGCAAGGTGAGGGAGAGGCATGGTTAGTTGTTGAAAATCCTTTGTTCTTCTAACTGTCCGCATAGGTCAGATAATAGTATTCCTGTAAACCTCCAACAAAACAAGTTATTCTCTGTTCTGCAACTTTTTATCTAAAAATATAATACTCTTAAAGGTCATAGCCTTAAGAATAGGCTATCCTGCATATTTCAGGCTATAGACAGAAATAGCCTGTCCTTTTTCAAAAGGTGCAGAACCAGAATGACTAAGCACAAGTGACAGACTTAACAAAGTTAAAGTGAGGTTAAAATAAAAGGAACAGATCTAATATGGAGTCAGATATGTTCTTCCCTATTACAATTGCATGCCAGGACAGACTGGCAATCTATGGTGTCATTTATGGCACCAGAACAAATCTTTAATGGTGCTCGCCAGATATATGCCCCTCTCTATTTTCTTCTCTGCCACCTTTATTTGGCCTAAATCCCAAGACTACCTTTCTTTTAGGCAGCCTCTCTATATCCTCTTCATAGCTCTGTCTTTCTTCTCATAATTGTGTTCTATAATTATTTTCCTGTTCTTTACTTTTCAAATTTATTTTCCTTCCCTGACAGGCACATCCACAGACATTTTTAGTGATGAGTACTGTATCTTTGAAACTGAAGCATTTAGTCTGAACATTTGGGACTGTAGATCTTGTTCTAGACTAGGAATTAGTCATTTTATTATATTTTCTGATTCAAAATTAGACAAAAAGTGAAAAACTAGACAGCTCTGTCCTGGGCTGAATATGATCAAAGATGCCTTCAGGGATAGAAAATGTGGACCATAGAGTTAAATTATCTTCTTCCATGCTGTTTTTTTCTTTTTTTTTTTTTTTTTTTTTTTTTTTTGTGGTCATGAGATGAGGATCCATATGGAAATATCATAGTGTCTTGAAAAAACTTGGAGTAAGACAAACCTAGATTATAAAGTCATAATGGCCTGAAAGAAAACCTTTATTTCCCTTACTGACTGTATTCTCTTAAGGCAAGTCACAACTACTGTGAAACTGTTTCCTCCTTCCAAAATGAATATAATGATACCATACTTTAGTTGAGCAGCTAGAAATAATGCCTATAAAGAACCTATTGTAAGATTGACATTATTCTCTGTATTTTCATAATTTCCCATACGTAGTTATTAATCAGAACAAGAGGTTATAGTAGTGTGACTTTTCTGAAGGCCAGATGCTTGTTTTAATGCTTATACTTACTTTTTCATTTTCTCAATGTATACTTAATGCACTAAAATAACATTTAAAAAAAGTGTTAATGCTAAGTTTTTAATTTAACCTTACCAAGTTTGGTAATTTTTTTTTTTTTTTTTGCTTTAAACTTCTCATTTGTTTAAAATTCTGAGCATTTGAGTTCCTAACATGGAAAGCAGCTTCAGAAAATTGTTCCACTAAACCAGTATGTAACTCTGAGACTTAATTTCCATAATTATAATATAAAATAATACTACTCTTATTCTTGCATAGTGATTCACAGTATGACAACATCCTTACAGTGGCATAATGTAACCAAAAGATATTTTATCTACAGTTTTCAGAGAAAAAAAATTGATAAAAAATATTATTCAGGTCACAGGAGTTTTGAGTGAAGAATTCACGATAGAAACTCCATGTTTTTGTTTTTTGTTTTTTCCACTTTAGTGTTGCACATGTGGCATATGGAAGTTCCCAGGCTAGGGGTGAAATAGGAGCTACATCTGGCAGCATGCTCCACAGCCACAGTAACTCGAGATCCGAGCCACATCTGCGACCTCCCTACACTATGGCTCCTGGCAATGCTGGATTCTTAACCCACTGAGCGAGGCCAGGGATCAAACCCACAACCTCATGGTTACTAGTCGGATTTGTTTCTTCTGCACCACAACAGGAACTCCCAGAAGCTACATACTTTCTTAAGCTCTTTTTTTCCTCTACTCTATGACTCCCTTTTTCGTTGGACTTCTGTAATCTTTGATTTTGTTTTATATAGAGCAGTAAACTTCTCATGGATTAATAGATTGGTGGAATAATACTTGCATGTTTATTTCTAGAAACTAATAAAAAATTCTTAGATTTTAGCACATTCCCCTATAAATAAGCTCAATTAAAATGTGGCTCCATTTATGGTAAAATATCAACATGTGTGTGTTCACCACATGAAGGGGACCTTTCTTGAAAATCAAGGATCTTAATTTTATATTAACTATAGCTTGCGATGGCATTGTGATTAGAAACCAGTCTTTATAGCACTTTTCTGAAACCAGCATTATTTTTCATGTGAGATTAAAACATTTTCTTATTTTATTTATTTATTTATTCTTACTTTAAAAGATCACTAAAAGAAATAAAATTTCTGTATTAGGTATTCATTTTTCTTAAGCTATGCTGCTATTCGAAACTAGTACAATTTAATATGAATATCAAATTTTATAAATTGTTCAAAACTTTTGAAAGCCTCAATTATTTTAATTAAATTTCTGATATTATATCATGTTTTTATGAACCATTAACACTTATCTTTGTCTCTGTGTAGGAAGTTTCTGTTGTGGCTCAGCGGGTTAAGAATCTGACTAGTCTCCATGAGGATGTGGGTTCTATCCCTGGCCTCACTCAGTGGATTAAGGATGCAGTGTTGCAGCAAGCTGTGGTGTAGCTTGGATTGCTGTGGCTGTGGTGTAGGCCAGCAGCTGCAGCTCTGCTGTGACCTCTCAATTGGGAATTTCCATATGTCACAGGAGCAGGCCTAAAAAGGAAAAAAAAAATTGTCATTCATTCCTCTTAATGGAAAAACTCCAAAATTGGCCACCTAAGAAAATATTTGTACAGTTGATGTCAGAGAATGTTTTGCCTGTGTTCTCTTCTAGGAGTTTTATGGTGTCTTGTCTTGCATTTAAGTCTTTAAGCAATTTTGAGTTTATTTTTGTACATAGTGTGAGGGTGTGTTCTAGCTGTATTGATTTAGATGAAGCTGCCCAGTTTTCCCAGCACCATGTGCTGAAGAGCCTGTCTTTTTCTCTTTTCTATTCTTGCCTACTTTGTAGAAGATTAATTGACCACAGGTATCTAGGTTTATTTCTGGGTTCTCATTATGTTCCATTGGTCTGTATGTCTGTTTTTGTACCATTACCATACTATCTGAATCACTGAAGCCTTGTAATATTGTCTCCTGCTTGTTTTTTTTTTTTTTGTTTTGTTTTTTCCCCCCCTCAGGATTCCTTTGGCAATTCTTGGTCTCTTATATATAGTTCCGTATAATTTTTTGGATTGTTTGTTGTAGTTCTGTGAAAAATGTCATGGGTAATTTGATAGGGATTGCATTGAATGTATAGATTGCTTTGGGTGGTATGGCCAATTTAACAACATTAATTCTTCCAATCCAAGAGCATGGAATATTTTTCTGTTTATTTGAGTCCTCTTTAATTTCCTTGATTAATGTTTTATAGTTCTTAGCATATAAGTCTTTCACCTCACTCAGGTTTATTTCTAGGTATTTAATTTTTGGGGTGTGATTTTTAAAAGGTATTATATTTTTATATTCCTTTTCTAATATTTCATTGTTGGTATACAGAAATGCAACCAATTTCTGAATTTTAATCTTGTATCCTGCTACTTTGCTGAATTTATTGATCAGTTCAAGTACTTTTTGTGCAGAGTCATTAGGGTTTTCTGTATATAGTATCATGTCATCTGCATAGAATGACAGTTTTACCTCTTCTCTTTTATTTATTTTGTTTATCTGATTGCTGTGGCTAGGGCTTCCAATACTATGTTGAATAAAAGTGGTGAGAGTGGGCATCCTTGTCTTGTTCCAGATTTCAGTGGTAAGGATTTTAGCTTCTCTGTTGAGTATTATATTGGCTGTGGGTTTGTCATAAATAGCTTTGATTATGTTGAGCTATGTTCCCTCTATACCCTCTTTGGTAAGAGTTTTTATCATGAATGGTTGTTGAATTTTGTCAAATGCTTTTTGTGCATCTATTGAGATGATCATGTGGTTTTTGACTTTTTTTTTTTTTTGTCTTTTTGCTATTTCTTGGGCCGCTCCCACGGCATATGGAGGTTCCCAGGCTAGGGGTCTAATCGGAGCTGTAGCCACCAGCCTATGCCAGAGCCACAGCAACACGGGATCCGAGCCGCGTCTGAAACCTACACCACAGCTCACGGCAACGCCGGATCGTTAACCCACCGAGCAAGGGCAGGGACTGAACCCACAACCTCATGGTTCCTAGTCGGATTCGTTAACCACTGCACCACGATGGGAACTCCTTGACTTTTCTTTTGTTAATGTGGTATGTGATATTAATTGATTTGCATATGTTGAACCATCCTTGTGAACTTGGGATGAATCCCACTTGGTCATGTTGTATGATTTTTTTTATACATTGTTGGATTCAGTTGGGATTCTCTGACATCAACTGTGCAAATGTTTTCTTACATCAGTTTCCCAAAGCTACAGAACTAAATATAGAAATAAAGCAATGGGACCTACTCAAATTTACAAGCTTTTGGGCAGCAAAGAAAATCATAAAAAAAAAAAAAAGACAACCTATGGAATGGGAGAAAATAGTTTCAAATGATGCAATGGACAAGGGCTTAATCTCTAAAATATACAAACTGCTTATACAACTCAACAGCAAAAAAAGAACCAAATGATAAATGGGCAGAATACCTGAATAGACATATTTCTGAAAAAAATATACAAATGGCCATGCAAAATGCTCAACATCACTAATTATTAGAGAAATGCAAATCAAAACTACAAAAGGTACCACCTCACACCAGTCAGAATGGCATCATTAACAAGTCAACAAATAACAAATGCTGGAGAAGGTGTTGAGGAAAGGGTACCCTCCTTCACTGTTGATGGGAATGTAAATTGGTACAACCACTATGGAAAACAGTATGGAAGTACCTCAGAAAACTAAACATAGAACTACCATATGACCGAGCAATCCCACTCCTGGGCATATATCCTAACAACACTTTCATTGAAAAAGATATATGCACCCATATTTCATGCAGCTCTATTCACAGTAGCCAAGACATGGAAACAACCTATATGTCTATCAACAGATGAATGGATTAAGAAGACGTGGCATATTTACACAATGAAATACTACTCAGCCATGAAAAAGAACAAAATAATGCTATTTGCAGCAACATGGATGGAACTAGAGACTCTCATCCTGAGTGAAGTAAGTCAGAAAGAGAAAGACAAATACCATCTGATATCACTTATATCTGGAATCTAATATACACACAAATGAACCTTTCCACAGAAAAGAAACAAACTCATGGACTTGGAAAACAGATTTGTGGTTGCCGAGGAGGAGGGGGAAGGAATGGACTGAACTGGGGCTTTGGGGTTAGTAGATGCCAACTATTGCATTTGGAACTATTGCATTTGGAGTGGATAAGCAATTAGATCCTGCTGTATAGCATGGGCAGCTACATCTAGTCACTACTGGTGGAACATGATGGAGGATAAAGTGAGAAAAAGAATGTATATATATGTTTAACTGGGCCACTTTGCTGTACAGCAGGAATTGACAGAACACTGTAAATCCACTATAATGGAAAAAATTAAAATCTTCAAAAAACAAAAAAACAAAAAACAAAATTGGCTACCTAAACAAAAGTATTTTTAGGGTAACTTTATTTTGTCATTATTTTTCCTGAAGCATTAATAGGTATTTCTAAGTAAAGAATAGGTATTTGATGTGTTACAAAGTACTTTTTAAGTGTATTGTATGGATTATTGGTAATTTGCTTCCCTGATCTCATTTTTTTTTCCAAGTTAACCTGTGTAATACGTTTCCCAAGAGTAGGTGAATATTCTTAAACCAGTTTACTCATCATGGGAAATGATCTTAGGGACTTATAAAATCCCATAAAATATAGGAATTTCATAATTAGCTAAAAATACTCATTTAACTCTTGCTTGAAAATATCTGTATCTCACTTTTTCAAATAAGCCAATACATTATTTTTTGAATGTGAAAAAACACCCTATTTCCATAGTCATTAGGGAGTTCTTTTCTTATGTTGACCTGGAGTTTATCTTCCTGTAATTCCAACTCAGTAATTCCTACTTTCACCTGTGGAACTACACAGATTGTTTTATTCTATTTCTCCATGACATTCCTTCAGATATCAAGTATTAAATATCCAAATTTCAAAAATCTTTCTAAAATATAACAGCTAGAACTGAGCACAGTATTCTATATCACCTATCAAGTGCAATGCCTCATAGAATTATTCTCTTTTCTGTGGAGAATGGATATATATCCATGCTGAGGTCATTGTCCTCCAAACACTTTGCTAGTCAAAATTGGGTAAATTAACAACTATACTACTGTATCTCCTGGTCAGTTATTATGTGTCAGGTACTTCATTAAGTGGTTTGATTTACTTATATAACAACTATCTTATTTTTATTTATGTGATTCAGACAAGGAAACCACTGTTTCCCAAGTTACGTAACAACAAAGGAGCTTGATTGAAAGCCTGAACTTTCTCATATGCAAACTCATATTCTTAGCCACTAGAAAACATTGCATTCCTAAAGTAAAATACTGAGGTCTACATCACATGATTAGTGGTGTCACGTAGATACTGTGGTGAGAGTGATTTTCTCAGAAGACTAGGTCTGTGCCTTGGCTGTGGGCCACCTGCCTGGCACATGATCTTCAAGTCAGGTTCTCCTTTCCTCCTAATAATTGTGATTTATGTTTTAGCCTTTTAGAAAAATTGGTTTCCTTTTAATCAACTATTTTAGGGATAACCTTTATACTATGACTTTGTTTTTGTTTTTTAATCAGCCAGAATATGATTCTGTTTACAACTAAGACTGATAGGCTCATCTGAAGGACGGCATGCTGTGATTAAGATGTATTAATATTATAGCACTTGTCTTTCTATCCAGTAATCTTATTAAATATGAGGTTAACTTGGTTTGTTCCATCAGAATAACATTCTTTTCTCAGTGCTTACCAACTCTGATAAGTAAATTCATCTATAATTTTTCCAGGGATAGTAATAAGAAACAAAATTTATTTTAGCAACTTTAATATATCACTTTCCCATTCTGAAAATTTTGAAAATTTTTAGATTCTCAGACTTCTGTTGGTAATATCTGAAATTATATTGTTAATCTTTCATGTGTGACATTTTGACAATTTGATACCAAAAACTAGTTGTTGGAGTTCTGTTGTGGTTCAATGGTAGCAAACCTGACTGGCGTCCATGAGGAAGCGGGATTGATCCTGGCCTTGCTAGGTGGGTTAAAAGATCCGGCATTGCCAAGAGCTGTGGTATAGGTCACAGATGTGGCTTGGATCCCGCCTTGCTGTGGCTGTGGTGTAGGCTGGCAGCTACAGCTTGGATTTGACCCCTAACCTGGGAACTTCCTATGTGCTGTGAGTGTGGCCCTAGAAAGACAAAACAAAACAAAACAAAAAACAAACTAGTCGTCATATAAATCCAATAAGATTTTTTTTTTTATTGTTTTAAGGAGGACACAAATTAAACATCTGGCAACAGACTTGTTCTATCAACAACTTGCTCTTTCTCTGAAAATGACTTATTATCTCAGTCTTTTTCCAAACAGTTCTCATCCCCACCTTCATCCCCAGCCCTCTTCCCTTCCTGGATTGCCAATCCTACACTTAAGCAAAGGGCCGAGATAAAGTCTAGTCTTCAATGTGAAACTTTTATCACTCCTACAAGCTACAATAACTAATTTCTCTGATTGCTAGTAGCCCTAATAATTCATATTATCATAACACTTGACTTTAAACTTGTTATTATTGTTCCCTGAATATATCAAATGTATCCCACTCTAAATAGAATGCAAGCATCTTTAAAAGGAAAAAGCTATTGTCTGCTTTTCTTGCACTACTTCTTCATCTATTTCTCTCTAGAAACTGCAAGATCCTTAATTTTTCTGTTAGCCCTCTATTTCATTAGACTGCTTTGTTACTTTTTCCTGAAGTAGTTAAAAATCTATTCTTAATGTATAAATTCAGTGTCTGAAAACTAACGTGCATCAATATACTTTTTTTGACTATAGTAGTTCTATAAACTATTTCTTTTTTCTTCTTTTTTTTTAAACTCTTCATGAACTAGGAGTGTTTACTTTGGATACATTGTAAACACATTTTTCATTGTTTTTAGATAGTATTACAGACCTTTTAGACTGTCTGCCAACTTCCCAAAGTGGGTCCTGGCAGCTCTGGCTATTTTGGGTGACTTCATTTCCCTGGACATAGCTATCCACAGTCTGAATAAAGCAGGAATTTTGAGTTGGGATTTCAGAGATACTAGTCAATTTTGGCTCTTTTCTAAACCAAAACTTGCAAACTACAAAGCATCTGATAAACTTTTTCCCAAAATGAAAGAGGAGCATGAAAAGTCTTCAGGTAGAGAAAGTGGAATTTAAGACACTCAGAATGAATCACTTTTGAAAAACTCTGTGGCCCTAAAGAGTAAGGGTGGAGGGAGAGGGAGAGGGGGATAAAATGAATGAGAAGTACCACAGGGACTGCAGAGGCACTGCCTTAATTCTTGATGCCTTTTATTGTTCTCTCCCTTTCTAGGCTGACCTCACTATCTTCCCCTGAGGTGCATGAGCTACAGCTTTAGTGTTAACACACATTTCCTGTTTTTTTAAAGTTGACTTGAGTAAGTTTCTATAACTTACAAGCTTGGACATGTAGCCAGGGATGCAAAATGGGGGGAAAAAAGTAAATTTCAAAGATAAAGGAAGACAATTTGATGGAGTTACACATATTAATATGGTCATAACTTCTGTCTGCTTTGGAAAACTTTTCAGTCTGAATCAAAGCAAAGAGCTTCAGATCTTTTCCCTTTTTGTAGATATGAGTGGTACATAGAGGTAATGTTGTACCTGCCCATAGAGACACACTTGGGAACTGAAAAGGTACACAAAGAGACAACTCCAGAGTTTTAAAGGGGGTTAACATTCTGCAGAGTGAATAGAAAGCAGGGGACTTTATTATATCTATTTGGAGTTATAACAACTTTTAGAATCTGAGTTCTGAACAACTTCAAACCCAGAGTCTGAAATTATTTTTAGTTAGTATAATGCTCTGATATAATGTACAACCTACCATTCCAACAGAGAACTCACTGTTTCTAGTTGAATATGAGATGTGGAGCTAATCAAAGAGATAAATTAAACTGAGTCAGTAGAAAAAAAATAATTTTACTGTTCTGCCAAGAATTTGACTTACTCTTTAGTAAGATATAATCACACTGCACAAAAGTGGCAGATTTCTGTGAATTTGACTCAAGTACACTGCATGTTTCATATTCTATAGAAGGAATAGTCTTTCCCATAGAACTCGTTGGTATTTTATTTGTGATGTTTTTGTTTGTTTTTTTGTTTCTTTTTTCAAACCTATCTAAGATAAATGAGAGTTGTCTGGGTGGATCCAACACATAATTTTCCTTTAGACTGTTGATCCTAGAGAGGCAGCTATAACAAAAAGTACTCTTACAGAATAGCCTTTATTAGAGCTTATTTCTAACTATTGTCTCAGACTATGTGTGTAAACCTTACCTGCTTTCAATTCTAGGAATCCATGAGAGTACTAAAATCAAATAATTCCAACTGATGTCTTGTTATCTCTAGAGGAAAATTTTGTCCCTAGGCCTGATTCATTGTTTCTTAATCAGGAAGAACCTATATATAAAGTAGAGTGCAAAGCAATATTCTAATAAATGGCAAAACACTTTTGTTTATTAAAATATAGTCATCTGTATGGTTTTTATCACTCATAATCTAATGGTAACATTTGCTTCTTGTAAACATTTGTTACAACGCTTGAGGCTGTTCATAGCCCTTATGGTATTTATTCAGTTTGTCTGCACGCAAGGATAGCATTACAGCTCACAACCGATGGTAGGAATTAGGCTATTTTCCATTTTGTACACCTGTCCAGTCCATCCAAATTGAATAGGGTCTCTAACAGTAATGCTAAATATTTTTTCAAAACTTTATGCTAGTTTCATAACAGTTAATATTACCCCAAAGCATAAATCTTTTTCAGAGGTTTAGTGAAGGCAGGAATGAGTAAACAGTAAGATTACTTTCTTTTCTAACCTAATAAAGTCCAAGCACCATAGGTAGCAGGATAAATAATCTTTTCCTTAATAAACAAAATTGTTTTATCAGCATATACAATAGATGATAGAATGGTATCTCAATAAAAGAGTTGGGAGATTTCTTAATTGAAAAATGAACTAAATGAGAAGAATGGGATAGGAAAGCTAATATTATTGACTTTTAGGCTAAGCAAATGAAGTGTAGAGAGAGAGGAAGAAAGCCTGTTAGGTGGTTGGTTCTCATTTTAAAAGAACAGGGAAGAATTCTTAGCTATAAGCTGAGGATCTAGAACAAAACTAACACTGCAAAAAATTAGATGAATTAATATATAAATGAGGAAGGGAAAAAAAAGAATGAATTATATGAATGTACTTTCCTAGTCCATTCAGCTAAAAGAAATATATAAGCATTAAATTTCATCTATGTTGAATGACAAAAATTTGCATGGAAATTGAACACAAGATTAGTAATGGAACTTAAATAAATGTCTTTTATCTAATAATTGATCGTATTATATTTATCTATATTTTTCAGAGACATATTTGCCATTGTTAGGTGAATGTGAATGAATAAAATTCTTGTTCCCTTAGAGGAAATTTCCATTATTCGAAAGATATGCAGTTGTATACAAATGATGTAATAATTATTGAAGTGATTAAAGATGAAGGAGTGAATAGTCAGAAAGTGAGTTGAGAAATATGGAAACACTGAAGTTGCCAAATTTTTACTAAGAACGGACTTGCTTTCTTTCTTTAAGCTTTTCAATTAAGTTTTAAATATGTTTTTTCTATTATAAAAGTGACATGCATTTAATATAGAAAATGTTTATGATGTATATAATGAAGCAAATAAAATCATCCATAATATCACCCAACACATAGATATTAACACATAAGTATACTAACTTTTAAAATATGTACAAGAAAAAATACCACAGCAATATTTAAAACAGAAAAACACCTATAATAGGCAAAAATTTCAGTAATGTTTCCTGCATGGCTAGTTAAATTTGATGGAACCAAACAGTAAAATTCAAGGGAACTATTGAAAGGATATTTTAGATGTATATATAGTATTTGAAAAGATCCAGATAATAAAGGTATTTATGCTTCCAATGTCATACATTCATATCTATATTTATACTTCTATCTATATACACATATTATCTATTTGTCTACCTGTTCATCTCTCTATCTATGACTGGACAGTCAACACAGCACAGGTGATAACCTATTAGAAATAAAAGAATATGCTTTTCAACCAAAAATTCAGCAGATGAATAAAAAGGAAAGCTTATCACTATTGAGATTTAAATTAGTGGTCTGGGGTATCAAATAGAAGAATATCTCAAAACACAGAGCAAAAATATAAAGAAATGAAAATCATGAAGTGGAAGAACAGAGGAAAGGAGAACAGATACAGAAGACATAACATGAATAATAGTGGTTTTAGAAGGAGAAAAAGGAACAGATGGAAGAGAGACTGTAATTAAACAAATAAGAAAATTTCCCTGGTGTGAAGAAACACTTGAGTCTGCAAATTAAAATTGTTCACTGAATTCCAGACAGCATTGGAAGAGCATAGACTTGGTTTATCCTAAAAATTTCCTGAATTCCAAGGTTAAAGAAAAATCATTTTGTCTGTAGAAAAGGCTGAAGTTACATGCAAAATAAGTATAATTTCATATCAGTGATGCCAGATATTACAAGAGAATATAATATAGATTCCTGAGAGAAACAAACTTAAATCCAAGAATCTTCTCCCCAATATAAGATAGCTTTCTTTCACTTGATAATGAAATATTGGAGAAATATGTATGCTTTCATAAGATATATTATCCTCATATTTAATATTCAAGCAAAAATTCTTAACAAACAAATAGATCAGTGATCTCAACAGAAGGAAGAGGAGACAAATACATTGATGAAAAGATAAGAATGGTAACTACGTATAGCCAGTCATAATTAAAGCTCCTTAAAGTTGAAGATACAAACTGCTATAAAGGAAGTAAAAGTACTAAAAAAATCATAGTAAAACCTGTTTAATGGGAATTGAGTAGAAGAGGAAATAAAGTACCTTCCATATTTTCCTTTCTTTGTAGGGATATAAAGAAGTAAAAGTACTTTTAAAGTCTTATTTTCTTTGTGGTAGGGATAGAGTATGAGAGAGAGAGTTGCTATGGAGAAATTGTTGGTGACTTTTTTACATTGGCTGAAGATGTATGTTTTGTCAGGAGTGTTAGTTAAAGAAATGTATTCACCACTGGAAAGCAATCAAGCCAAATCTAATAGTAGTTAGAGCAAATGTGAATAGTAACATTTGTTTTGAATGGAGGGCCCTACCTGGCTTCCTGTGTTATCTGCATATCCATTTTAAAAAAGGAAGAGAAAGTGAAATCGGAATTCTAATAAACTCACTCAGATAAATTTTGGGGAGCTATTCTAACTTAGGTCCTAAAGGAGGAATATTTGTCAAGATATTTCACAGAGTTTTCTGCCCCTTATTTCACTTAAAAATCCTCCTAAAAACAAGTTCTTTCTGTACCATAGATACTATTTAAAGATAGGAAATTCAAGAACAACAACAACAAAATTTAATTTTCCTTTCAAAAAGTTAATTCCTAAACAAGAATCTCACTCTTACTTTAGAAAAGGATCACTAATGTCCCTTCCCGAATAGAAAAAAAAAGGAAAGCTCATGTTTTGTTTTTACAATAAAGACAATGAAAAATCATTGTAGAAAGAATTTTAGCCAAATTTGTATGACTGAAGTAGAAATGTTTCAGTAGATTCCATTTAACTACATTATTAACTCAATAACATTTTATTGAGTGACAATTTTGTGCACAGCACTGCAATTATGATTTTAATGGAGGAAACAGTGATGAAAGAGATAATCTTTCCCTTTAAGAAAGGGGACACACACACACACTCACTCACTAACACACTGTAATTCTATCAAATAGGTGCTAGAAACACTGGTGACTAACTGCAAGTTTTTTTAGTAAGTAGGTTAGTAAAGTCTTCAGAGTGGAAAAACCACTTTGAGAAGAAATTGAAGGATGAGAAAGAATATTCTCTGGAGTCTACCATGGGAAGAGCATCTATGAAACCACAGAAGTAGGAATCAGCTTGAGGACACTGACTATTATTACACTGTGTACAGAGCTGATAGAGGGTTAAAAGAGAAAACCCAGATGAAATGTTAAAGAGGAGGTAGAAGCTTGACTCTGCCTTAGGTTTTTGCTGAAGGTTTGTTCTTTCTCCTGTAGGCAGTGGAGAAACATTGTTAAACATTAATCAAGATCTTCCTTATTTAGACCTATGACTTACTCCAAGGTTCTAACTGTTGTTTAACTATTATGGTAAAACATTAACTCTTTTTAACAAAACATTTTAGTAGTTAATATTGATTTTAACCAAAATAAAAAAATGAATTGATCTAAAAGTCTAAATTGTTGAGTTTGATGTTTGTTCTAATAAAAAGTTTTTGAAAGAATACATGTTCTAGTAGCAGTGGACTCAATTTTTAAGCCCCTCTCACTTCTGGAAATAATGCCAAGAGGAAGGAAAACATGTATGATGTAGTTTATTTCATCAGTCTAAGGCCCATTTATTTATATATTATAATATCTCCAAAATCAGAATGTGCCTTACAGTCAATATCAGTTTGATCTTTAATCTCAGATTTGTGTTTTTCCTTTCACCACTATGTAAAGTAACAATGAATCCTCTCAGATTTAGAGGAGTTGCTGTATTTGGCAAGCAATAATAAAGAATTTAACCTCTGCATGAGTTCCCGTCGTGGCTCAGTGGTTAACGAATCCGACTAGAAACCATGAGGTTGCGGGTTCGATCCCTCGCCTTGCTCAGTGGTTTAGGGATCTGGCATTGCCGTGAGCTGTGCTATAGCTTGCACACGCGGCTCACATCCCCGCATTGCTGTGGCTGTGGCGTAGGCCGGTGGCTACAGCTCTGATTCGACCCCTAGCCTGGGAACCTCCATATGCCGCGGGAGCGGGCCAAGAAATGGCAAAAAGACAAAAAAAAAAAATTAACCTCTACAATTAGGAACAAAGTTTTGTCTCAAATATAGTTTCTAAAATTTGGTTGGAGAGTGTATAGTCTGCTGTTAACAACTCTACAATTCTGATTTCTTATATTTTTATAAACAGAATAATTGTATATTATTCACATATGCTAGCTAAAAATTCAGAAAGACTCATAATTTTATGTTATGTAATTTGAGAGAAACATAAAATTGAATCAAGACATAATTCTCAAAATTAAATATGGGGATAAGACTACAGAGGGAGAAATGCATAAGTTTGATATTTTCACTCCAATATCCAGAAATTTTGGTTTTATTCTGATAAATTTTATAATATAAAATCAATTCAGAATGTTCAAGCTCTGTTACTGCTGGGTTTAAGAAATGTAATACATCATTGCAAAATTGCAAGTTATTAATATCTTTTAGTTGACAATTTCACTGCATATTCATACCTCATGAACTGATAAATGGTTCATCAGCTTACAAATGTCTCACTTTTTGTGTAAAGTCTATTTATCAGAGGGTTAGAAAATAAGAAGCAATATGAAAAAACTAGTTTAAATATTTCAGTAGAATTAAAATAAACCTAAAGTTAACATTTATGTTTATGTGCACAAAAATTGTTGTTCGAGGATTTTTACAACTTTCTTCTTCTGTTGAAAACACATATTGGCCAATATATAAAGATATATATTTTATAAAATATCTGATTATTCTGTTTGGTAAGCTTTAATGTTTGCTTTTTTGGGGGGGGGGGCTTTTTAGGGCCACAACCATGGTATATGGAAGTTCTCAGGCTAGGGGTCAAATTGGAGCTGGAGCTGCTAGCCTACACCACAGCCATAGCAACACGGAATCCAAGTTGCATCTGCAACATACACAGCAGCTCACAGCAACAACAGATCCTTAACCCACCGAGCAAGGCCAGGATTCAAACCTGCTGTCCTTATGTATACTAGTTGGGTTCATTACCTCTGAGCCGCAATGGGAACTCACTAAAGTTTGCTTTTTTTTCTTTAATTTACATCTCTTTTAAGGAAAATAACTATGATCCTCCTAAGTATGTAGGGAAAGTGTCAATGAAATACAAATCTGAACTTCTGAAGATGTTTTTTTTACCTGAAAAGCATTACCACAAATGATTCCCACCACAGAGTTCATAAAAGATGACAGAAACCATGGAAGGAATTGTAGATTAGTAAAATGTATTTTTGTTATCTTCATATATGTTCATCATTGAATCATTCTTTGTGTGTGTGTGTGTGTGTCTTTCTGTCTTTTTTGGGCCAGCAGGCATATGGAGGTTCCAGGCTAGGGGTCCAGTTGGAGCTGTAGCCACCAGCCTTTGCCAGAGCCACAGCAATTCAGGATCTGAGCTGCGTCTGCAATCTACACCACAGCTCACAGCAATGCCAGATCCTTAACCACTGAGCGAGGCCTCACGGATGCCAGTCAGGTTCATTAACCACTGAGCCACGACGGGAACTCCTGAATCATTTTATACCAAGACTATCAGTGTTGTTTTATTTTGTAATAAATCAATGATGAGGCAATGGCTCTTCAAAGAAGAATCCCTGGGCTCTACAAATCAAATAATGTTGGACCTAAGATACTCCTTTACATAAGAGTGCACTTTTACAAATATACATTGAAAACATCTTTTTTAAATGTATTTTTTATTCAAGCATAGTTGATTCATAATGTGCCAATTTCTGCTGTAATTTGTATATTATCTGACCACTCTATAATTTTTCTGAATTTTTCAGTGAATGATACAGTGAATATCTTACTATGTTAAGGAGAAAGAGACACATGCAGGGAGAGAGATCGAGAGAGAGAAATTTTTTTTAAGACAAAAAGAGTGGGTACTTATGACAGCAGCCTCTTGGTTTGCTATCCATTATCTTCTTTTTTTTTCTTTTTTATCAGGACTTTAGTTTTTACCTTTATAATACTTGGTTATAATATCTAATTCAGATATTTATGTGTTGACTGTGTGTTTCAGATTAAGGATGATGACTGGGCTAAACCTGTTATTTTCAAACTTCGTCATGCATGGATTCAGCTGGGGGACTTCCTAAGCTGGATATTGCCGGGTCCCACCCTTATATTTTCTAGTACAGTTCATCAGAGGTGGGGCAGAACTTCCATTTTTAAATAGTTTCCAAATGGTGTGATTCAGAGAATACAATTTAAACATCACCAGTCTAAGCCAATAATAGTAATTCCTAGTGCTATACAGATAGACCATATAAACCCAAATATTCTGGCTGATGACCATTACCCAATCTAATTAGCGATGTTCTGTTCTGCATGGTTGGTGACTGTGCTACACCGGTTGTTAAATATTTAAATATCATCCCCATATAATTCATTTTTTCTTTATTGGCTTAGCAAAGTACACAGGATACAGTTTTCCAGTAGGTAAGAGGTCTACTGAAGACTTCTAGAAAATATTTTTCTTGTTTTTGAAAAGGATGGGAAGAAAGACACTTTTTCTGAATCTGGTTGTTGTCTTTCACTTGCATGTGACACCTGGAAGTATGGTGGTTACCTTCGGATCAAGAAGGGAGTTAGTTTAATAGAATAAGCTAATACTACAACAGGCTGATCAGAGATGTGGAAGGAATGTGGGACCTTGGTGGTATTCCTGAGAGATCTGTCGGGGAAACCACACAACCTTCATATTTTTGTTACATGAGATCACAAGTTCTTATTTTTAAATTCCTTTTCATAGAGTTTGGTTTTTCCTTATAGCCAAAATCATCCTAACTGATACAATGCATTATCTATATAGCACAGTATGTTAAAAATACTGTATCTCTTGACCAGAGAGCAGAATGTGAAAGATAAAAACAGGAAGATAATTATTAACAAGACTAAAATCCATTAGTTTAAAATAATTTTACATTTATTCAATAGCAAAGAATTCCACTTAATCATTTAATGATTGTAAATGCTGTCTATTTTAATTTCTTTTGATTTCAAAAATTTTTCTAACAGAATAATAGCTGTGATCATTGTCTTTTTGAAAGTAACCAGATGAAACTTATACAATAGCTATTTTAAAAATTTAAATCAGAGGCATTAATTTGTAAAACTGCTAATTATTTTAGGGTAACATAGGGAACTTAGGGAAATAAGTACTACCTTTTGAAAGTCAATCTAATTTTTGCTTTTTCATAATTTGAACAAAAATCAATTCTCTATTGCTAACATTTTAAAATATTACTCATAGATTTCTCTATTGTAGAAGTTAGCTTCTTCATTTTCCCATCACCACTCATGTATAGTCTTAATATTTCTGAGCAGGAGGCCTCAGATTTTATACTGACTACTGCCTGTTATTAAAAAATGACCCTGGAGTTCCCTTCTTGGCTCAGTGGTTGATGAACCCAACTAGGATCCATGAGGATATAGGTTAGAACCCTGGCCACGCTCAGTGGTTAAGGATCCAGCTTGCCGTGAGCTGTGGTGTAGGTTGCAGATGCGGCTTGGATCTGGCGTTGCCATTGCTGTGGCTGTGGCAAAGGCCAGCAGCTACAGTTCCAATTCAACCCGTAGCCTGGAAACCTCCATATGCTGAGGGTGCGGTCATAAAAGAGAAAAGAAAAAAAAAAAAAAAAAAGATCCCAACAAATTATAAATGCAGGACTGACCTGGAAGCGATTGTACTTTTAAAGTAAAAGGAAGCTAGTAATTCCAACTGACTGACATACAGTACCAAAACTGCCACATTTCATCTTGAATAGAAATAATGCCTCTACTTTTGCCCTCCTGAGTTCACAATCAATTGAAATATAGATACGGTTACAACACTTAGAGATCAGGCTTACATTTATATTTAATGCTAATAAAGTTGAATGAAAAACATGGTTTTGGATCAGCAGGAAAAGAGAGCTAATCTCCTAAAATCCCAGATTTATTTACCAGTTACTGACCCAGGTGGCAATAACATCCTGCCCTGAAGGAACAGGCAAAATGCAACCTTTTCACATTAAAGCAAAGGTGAAAAGACATCAGGATACAAAGAAAGTTTCTTCTTTCACAGTTTTCATCAGATGGGTCATTCCTCCCAGGATGAGGACACAGTGCAGCTAGAAATATTTCTTCAATAGTTTTTTTACACTTGGGCAGTGGAGTAAAATTTTGCTGTCCTATATACATAATTAGTAAGTGTCTTTCCCTGTACCCCTACCCAATACTTTGTAGTTTCTTATTTCTTTTCTTTTTTTGGGGGAGGGGTCTTTTTGTTTTTTAGGGCCGCACCCATGGCATATGGAGGTTCCCAGGCTAGGGGTCCAATAGGAGCTGTAGCTGAGGGCCTCCGCCACAGCCACAGCAAGGCGGGTTCCGAGCCACATCTGCCACCTACACCATAGCTCAGAGCAAGGCTGGATCCTTAACCCACTGAGCGAAGTCAGGGATCCAACCAGCATCCTCATGGATGCTTAGTCAGGTTCACTAACTGCTGAGCCATGATGGGAACTCTGAGTTTCTTATTTCTTATAAGAGACAGTTGGGTTTTTAGTCAGTCTAGAACATGACTTATCCCATATTGAAAGATCAGCAGTTCAACATCATATCTATGTACTGCTCTTTTTTGAGGAGTATTTTTTGGAGGACTTACCTTTTACATCACAATAAAAATCTTGCCTTTTTTTCTTTGTTTCATAACTTTGGCCCACATTCATTTTTTTTTTCATACATGGTAATAACTAAAAAGGCTACCCCTATTTTATCACATCTTTCCTAGTAGTTAAACTCAAGAACGTCTTTAATATATCTTACTTATTTTAAGTTTTTTTTTAAGATTATGACTTTTCTTTTAAGAAAATCTCTTCTTAGTCTTCTTCCCCCGATATGTCTACCATTCTAACATCACTCCTGTCCTGAGAGTTACAGTGAAATACATTTTTAAAACCCATCTAGTTACCATTTGAGTACCTAAGTAAATCTGTTCGATAGTAACTGATTTCCAAAACAAGTCTATGTAATTGCTTTATTCATGTTTTAGTGTGAAATAACTTTATTAAGCTATTTTCTTCCTTACTCAAAGAAGATCCAGTATTCTCCATGTCAGTGGTCTTTATAACGAAATATGTGAATGCCACTCAAAGTGCTCATAAACTCATTTGACACACTATGGACAGCCTCATGTCAACTGAACAAATTTAGGTGAAATCCTAAAGCAACCCACATGGCTACCATAAATTGCGATGTCCATTTGTTATTTTGCTAAGTGCCAATTTTGTTTATTTTTCAAGGTCATAGAAAAAGGACAAGGTGCTATGGTTTTAGAACACTAATAAACATACCCTTTTTTTTTTCTATTCTGAGTTTAGAACCATATAAATAGCAATTTCTAGAAGACAAATAGAATTCAACATGTAAGCTTTAATACTGATAAAGCTGATGGGAGAGCATATCTGTATTGTGAAAAAACTTGCTAATACCATGCATTCTCTGCAGTCTAAATACTAGAACTTCCCACCCAAAGTATGAGCCAAGAATTGTCTCATATCCGGACCAGAAGAGAGAGAGAATGAGTCTTCATATTTTCAGATTTTTAATAGATTAATTCTATCAGTGAGAAGCATGAAGAGATCCATGACATCAGCAGTTGGTTAACTTGTTTTCTGTGAGGTGTAGATATTAGTGACATAAATAGATATGCTACTCTACAGAAATCCCTCTACATGAAAACTATTAGTGCTGTGAGTTTTCTTTGGTGCAGTAGGTTGATGATCCAGCATTGTCACTGTGGCAGCTTGAGTAATTACCATGGCAGTTTGGGTCACTACTATGGTGTAGGTTTGATACCTGGCCCAGGAACTGTGGACACAGCCAAAAACAATACTAGCACTAACATCATAAATACAGAGTAAACCTAAACAAGTGTAATGGTTAATTTTCCATGTCAATTTGATTCCTAGTTTTTGGTTAAACATTAGCCTAGATGTTGCTTTGAAGGTATTTGTTATATACAATTAACATTTAAATCTACTGTTTCAGTAAAGCAATATCTCACCATTATATGGATAAGCATCATTCAGTTGGTACAAAGGCTTAAGAGAAGAGATTGAGGTTCCCCAGGGAAGAGGACTTCTGCCTTCAGACTGCCTTCAGGTTGGAGCTATAATCAGCTCTTCCCTAAATCTTTAGTCTGCCCGATGGCCCTATAGATTTTGGACTTGCCAGCCCCTACAATCATTTGAGCCATTTCCTTGATATAAACTCTCTCTCATTCTGTCTTTTTCTGTCTCTGTGTCTGTCTCTCTGAGTCTCTCTCTACAGACTTTTCCACCCACACACCCTCATCCTGTTGGTTCTATTGGGTCTATTTATGTGGAGAATTTTAACTAATACACCTAATACAACCATCTTGTGATTGAATTTAAGAGGAATTTCTCTTCCTAAATGAAAAACACCACTATTTGAGCTTGAAAGTTCTGAGTCATGTAAAGGGTGCCATAATTTTTAAGATGGTAGCTGCAGATTATAAAATGTCATGTAAATGAACATATTTTGAAAACACAGGAGAAAAAATACTCTGGGTCCTCCAAAATAACCTGTATTTATTTCCTTTTAAGATTTATCAAATAAAATTACTCTTATTTCTAAGTTTGTTTATTTCTTCCTTGTGATTTCCTCAAGGTCAGAACTTGTTCCTTCTCTATACATACCTGAAGTAAGTGACACTGAGGGGTACAACAGATATGCAATAGTTCATCATAAAAATTAATTAAAATGCAACAGTCTAAAATATTTAATTTAATCAAACAATGTAGTATATTTATTTTACTGGCAAATACATAAAGTTCAAAGCTCTTCCCTACTTAGAGTTTGCAGCATTACTTTGTTGAATAAATATAGTTTTTCACCAAAGATAAAGACCTTTGAAATAAATAAAAATTTGGAACACTTAGGGAACCAGAATGGGCCCCTACAAAGACTTGTTGAAAGTGGAAGCCATGAGTTTCAATAAATTTAAGAAAATTGAAATCATGTCAAGAATCTCTTCCAGCCACAATGATATGGAACTTGAAATCGAGTAATAGGAAAAAACTGCAAAAAACAAGCTGGGTCCATCAAATGATGAATGGATAAAGAAGATGTGGAGTGTGTAAGTACACACACCTGTGCACATGCATGCATGCATACACATACACAGGAATACTACTCAGCCATTAAAAAGAATGGAACTTTGCCATTTCCAACAATATGGATTGACCTAGAGGATATTATGTTTATTGAAATTAGTCAGACAGGGAAAGCCAAAGATTACACATATAAGGGAAAGCTTATATGTGAAATCTAAAAAATAAAACAAATGAATGAATGTAACAAAATAGATACAGACTCACAGATACAGCGAACTAACAAGTGGTACCAGGAGGGAAAGGAAAGAGGGAGGTACAAGAAAGGGATAGTGGATTTAGGGGTACAAACTACTGCATATAAAATGAATAAGCTTCATTTATTGTATATATTGCATAGCACAAGGGAATATAGGCAATATTTTGTAGTAACTATAAAGGGAGTGTAACCTTTAAAAATTTGGAATCACTATGTTGTATACCTGAAATGAATATAATGTTGTAAATGAAGTGTGCCTCAATAAAAATAAAAAATAAAGTCGGGCATTACAAAATTTTGGCAAAGATGCAGGTCTGGAATTCTCAGACATTGATGGGGGCAGCATGTAAAATATGCAACTGCTTTGGAATAATCATTTAGTTTGTTATAAATTTAATGTACTGTTAATATACAAAGCAGTCATTCCATTTCGAATTATTTACCCAAGTGAAAGGGTGACCTCCACCCAAGAAAGACTTATACAGAGAGTTCATGGCAGCAGGAACTGGAACTTCTGAATGCTCATCAACTCATGAATGATAAATAATCCACAGTATGATTATAATAAAAGGAACAGCATGTAGATACACACTGTTTTCCGAAACTCTACTACCATGCTGAGCAAAAGAAGGCAGGCCCAGAAATGTATGTGCAGCATGTGGTTCTACTGGTATGGATTTCTGAAACCTGATGATCTAAAATGTTGCAACAGACAGCAGATGGGTTGTCACCTGTAAATGGGTAAAAGTTGATTGATTGCACATAAGCATATGTAAAACACTTTCTGGAAATGTTTTACATCCTGGTAAAGATACGTGGATACCCAAGTGTGGACTCAGTAAGTTATATACTAAATTAGTGGATTTTATTGTTTGTAAATTATACCTCCATAAGGCAATTTTTGTTTTAAAAAAGAAGCCAACTGGTAACATAAAATTTTAGGTTATGCTGAAATAAACATATTTCAGATAACATATGTTGCTTTGATTGTTGTTTTGATAAAATATATATCAGGGTTTTCAACTCCTTCCTTTTAACTCCCTTTCTTCCTTCCTTCTTTCCCATTTTTTGCCTTGTTCCTTCATGTTTTTTGTTGTCGTTGTTTTTGTTGTTTGTTTTTTAGGGATGCACCTGTGGCATATGGAATTTGCGGGGCTAGAGGTTGAATCAGAGCTGCAGCTGCTGGCCTATGCCACAGGGACAGCAATGCAGGATCCAAGTTGCATCTGTGACCTACACCACAGCTCACAGCAACCCAAATCCTTAACCAACTGAGCAAGGCCAGGGATGAGACCTTCCTCGTCAAAGATCCTAGTTGGGTTCATTTCCACTGAGCCACAAGGAGAACTCCCCTTCATGTCTTTTAATATTTCTTTCAACTATAATTTCAAATTGCTTATGTCAAAGTTATCATTCACTGGTTGCAACACCTTCCTATTTAGACAGATCTTAATTAATTGTTCTGGCTGTATTGTTCAGTGGTCTTAGCTGTATTACTGAAAACATGTCTCTAAAATCTTAATAGTTATTATAGTCATATCAATTACAGTATTTAAGCAAATTGGGCTGTTTGAAGGGTACCATTCACACATAAGTGTATTCTGCAGGTTTTATAATAGTACATTATTCAGTTGAAAACAGTTTTTCTATCCCTTGAAACATTTCTTGAACTTCCATTATCATTATTACATGGTTATAGTTGTCCCTACAGTGACCTTTTAGATGTCATTGCTTTGAGAACATGCTGTCATTGGAACAGCATTTTTGAATACTAGACCTTGAAAGTCAATACTGTTCTTCCTGTGACCTACTTTCCATATAGCAATGTGACACATGGGAAACATACATTGATAAATGAGGATCTTTGTTGAACATTAGAACAAAAAGAACTAAATTGGGTCTCCAGATATTAATTATTCTCAGAGACATGGTCCATCTTAGTGAGTTTCAAGTTGAGAGACAGTTTTACACTTTAACATGATTGAGCATGGAAACGTTTTAGACCTGGAGTGCAGTAAGCAATATTACAAATTAGTTGGAAAGAAGGAAGGAAAAGAAACCTTGTGAACACATTTATAAATTAAATTGAGAATGGTAATATCCCAAGTCCTGAGACATTTTGGCTAAGCACAGCTATCTAATTCAAAAATCTGAAAAGAAAAGATGATTTACCCTTCCTGCTCTGGTCTATTAATACCCTGAGGGACCCCTTTTTGTAAAGCAGATCAAAGCACTTTTACAAACATGTAGCTTCATCAAAGTCAACATAAATGATTTGTATTAATGCTCACACAGGTAAAATAAAAAGCGAATGCATCCTTTGCTTTTTATTTTTGTATAAGTTTAGCTTATTTTAATCTAACGTGTAGAAAGTACATAAAATTAATATATCTTGCCAAATAGATACTATTTATGTTGATTATTGTAAATTCAGGATTATTATGAGTTTACACTAAAGTATATGAAAAGAGTTTTGCAAAATATAAAGCACTATACAAACAAAAGTGATTATTATGATTACGATAGTTTTAAATAGTGAGGGTAACTGCTGTGAACATCTTAAAATATGCTTCCAACAGTCAGTCAGTCTGTTGCATTTATGAGTACACACACATAATTCTATATTTTATTAGCTGGTGATATAGAAAGGGAGGAAAACATACAATCTATGTCTTTTGGAAGACTTCATGATTTAAAGGGGGCAGGTAGTAATCTTAAATGAGTGCATGAAAGATAACATATGTATGCCATATACCAATTGCCAAGCATATAAATTATGGTAAGATTAATACAGAGAACTTACTCTTGAGGAACAGTAAGGTGAATAAATACAACCAAATAACTACAATAGAATTGGCTATGGGGGATAATACGTATTTGTCAAAGCATACGTGTCACATAGGTTGGACAGATTAGCACAGTGGTGGCAGTTTAGCAGAGTGGTGACCGCAATCCCAAATATGATTGAAAAATGTGTTTTATTTGACCAGCACAGTGTAATATTTTTCCTGCCTCCCTTTCTCCCTCCTTTCCTTCCTTCTTTTCTTTCTTCTGACAGAAGATACATAAGCCCTTTATACAGAAAATTGTAAATCTGTATTATAGGTTACAAATAAAGTCTTCAATAAATAAAATATACACTGTTAACTTTGAGCTTTGATTTTACTGTTCTTAAAAGCCTACAAATTTACCTGTTACTATTTCATAGATTGTGGCAGAAGATGCAAGACTCCCAAGTTAGAAAAAAAGAAACATTATTCCTTACCACTAAGGAAGCAGCATTAATATTGCCATACTTGCCTTGATCCTCTTGTCCCCCATCCCTCAGACCACAGGATCATGTGATGGGACCATGTGGATTCCTTCACATGCAGTATGCTAGATTATAGGAGAGGAACATTGAGTTTGGGGAATCTACAACTTTCATAGCAAGTAGTAAGCAGGCCTGTTTATCTTTGTTTTTCAGAGCATTATCTTATCTCTCAAAGTTACCAGCTGCATAAACAACACTGAGAAATATCCTTTTGTGGTCCACTAGAGAGCAGTCACACACAGCAAGACGTGTAGGAGGAATACAAAATGACAAAAGATAACCATCTTTCCCAACATGTACCATGTTCATAAATGGTATGTATAAATATGATATATTATAAAGATACACAGAATCATATACATATGTTAATTCTCTCCAAATTTATTTTTGAGTTTATTTTAAGGCCAATGAATATCCCAACAAGTTCATTTGAGGATATAAAAAAATATACATGATTAGATGGAGACAAAATTGACATATATTGACAAAATTGTTACAGATTTTTCTTGGGTTATATCTAGTAAAATTTATGACAGTCATGTTGTATGATTCAAAATTAAAAAAAAAGATGTGTCTACCTTAGTGAAACTCTTCTATTTATACATAAGGTGGTCATGCTATGATACTTTTGCAATATTGTTTATCTTGGAAAAAATTCTAAATTCTTATCAATATGGGAATGGATATTAAGTAGCAATTAAAATAAATTAACTAGATCCAGTGCATTAACTGAGATAATATTCAAAAGCCTACTGTGCAGCAAAATAAATTAAAAAGAATACATGCCATGTATGCAAATTAAAAATTTCAAACAGTATTATTTATTATTTATGAATACAAAATAGTAGACATTTGATACCATATGCTGGAAAAATATATTAGAAATTGGCATCATTATTACCTTTAGATAAAGAGAAAAATAATGGAATATAATAGAGTGGAAACCTTTAACTGTTTATGAAATGTTTTATTTCTTTAAAATAAGATTTGAAGCAATTATGGCACTAGCTAATAGTTGTTAAATTTGGATTGTGGGATATGGTTATCTGTCACAGTAGTCTTTGTTTCCATCTATTTACTTAAAACGTTTACATATTAAAATTTAAAAAAAAACATACAAAATATTAGTGCTTTGCCTGCCTGTCTCTCTGAATAAATGAATTCATACAGAAAAATTAAGAATTTTATTCAGGAGTTCCCATCATGGCTCAGCAGTAACATACCTGAGTAGTTTTCATGAGGATGCAGGTTTGATCCTTGGCCTTGCTTAGTGGTTTAAGGATCTGGCAATGCCATGAGCTGCGGTGTAGATCACAGACGTGCCTCAGATCTGGCATTGCTATGACTGAGGCACGTCTGGCATAGGCTGGCAGCTGCAGTTCTGATTTGACCGCTAGCCTGGGAACTTCATATGCCACTGTTGCAGCCCTAAAAAAGATTAAAAAACAAATTTCATTCAGTAACTATATTTACTATATATTAGACTGATTAGTTTTGAGCATGAGCCATATTCTCATGTTCAAGTTTATAGTTTAATCATAATCACTATGAAAATAGAATAATATACAATAGTTGAAAGATATTTTCCTAGAAGCAAAAGTGGATAAGCAAGACAAGTTTTGCTTAGAAGATTATTTGAGATAGGAATTTAATATTTTGACCCAAGTAAGGAGTCTCAATATTGAAAGCTTTGCAATGAATTTCCAGGAGCTATTCAAACTGTGATTTTATATTTTAGTATTAGCTTGTATTGGGGGTGTGTATGCTTTTACAGTTTCTGACTGTTCATCTCTAATGTATTTTAAAAACTCAGTCAACTGTTTTTAAATTGACATAATCCTTTTGAAGCCCTTGTACATTTAGTGATTTCAAAATTGTTTTCTCTATTTATTGATATATATTCATGTCTGTTTCATTACATTTTATGAATTTATTTTATGTTTTGAAAAGTCATAGCACTTATTGCATAATAAAAAATCAAACTCCAAAATAAACAAAGAAACAACCATAGCCATATTCCATGGCTATGGACCAGAGAAATCAATGTTATCAGCATTTGCCTTCTTTCAGTACTTTTATATACATACATTTGTTTTTAACATAATCACAATCATAACTTGTAAATCCATTTCACAGCTTCTGATGTCTGTTTTGAGATTTAGCCCAGGGAAAATTTAGCATTTAAATTTAGTTTTAAGAGTATTTTTTTTTTTTAAAGATTTGGATCACAGTTGTGAAAACTATAGAAAAGTATGAATTAGAAAATGGCGTGGTTATTTCTACATACTTAGAGATTCAGAACATTTTTCCTTACTGAATACAGTGTATGTGATCAAAGTCTCTAATTTGCACAAGCTGCCAAAAAGGGAGTGAAGTTTTGTACTCTGTGTGAGTAATTGTGGAACTCTATGACAAGGATTCCCAGTCTTGATTTGATCTTTGTTTTCTCTAAGTCTGGTCTGTTTGTGGTTTTACTTTCTGCATATGTTTGCTTTAAAAAAACTCAGAATTTTGTAGAAAGGTCAAATGAATCAGTTTATGCAATAATAAGCCTCAACATATTGATAAAAACAACTTAACACTCATGTCCCCACTAAGCTAAATCATGCTACATCACTGAGATATTTTAGAGTACTCTGATATTGAGTGACTAGTTGGGTTGCAGTAAATTTGGGGAGCAATATATATTTAATTTATTTAGGCTAGGATTGCACAGTAGGTGAATCTGTCCATAGGCATCTATTCATTATCTTCCAAGAAAAAAAGAATCTCTTCATCATCTTACCTGCTAAAAAAAATACATATATATGTATATATTTGCTAAATGGCACCTAATCAAGAAAAAAGGTTGATATAAATATTAGAAAAACACTACCCTAAACACTAAACCATCAAAAGGATTCAATTGTGAATTTTCCATTCATCAGTCAAAAGGATTCAGTTGGGAGTTTTCTATTCATCATTTATTAAAGTTAATGATGCTTCTTACTTTAACATACATAAATGTGTGTTACGTTTTGACATATTATTCTGTTGATGGTTTGCACTTGCACTATTACTTTGTTCCTTTGTAAATTTTTTATTAAAGTATAGTTATAGTTGATTTACAATGTTGTGCCAATTTATTCTGAACTATTGCGATCCAGTCAAACATACATATACATTCCTTTTAATATATTATCTTTCATCATGGTCTATCCCAAGAGACTGGATATATTTCCCTGTGCTATAAACTAGGACCTCACTGCCCATAGTAAATGTAATAGTTTGCATCTACTAATGGACTTCCAGTCCATCCCTGCTGCCCACCCCCCAACCCTTGGCAACCACAAATCTGTTCTCTGTGTCTTTGAGTCTATTGCTGTTTTGTAGATAGGTTCATTTGTGGCATAGGTTGGATTCCATATATAAGTGATATAGTATGGTTTTGGTCTTTGTCTTCCTGCCTTACTCATTTACTATGAGAATCTCAAGTTCCACCCGTGTTGCTGCATATGGCATTATTATGTTCGTTTTTATTAACATATAATTTTAAAACTTTTTTCTTTTTCTTTATTTGTTATTTCCCCAATACAATTTTTTTCTACTGTACAACATGGTGACCCAGTTATACATACATGTACACATTCTATTTTCTCACATTATCATGCTCCATCATAAGTGACTAGACATAGTTCCCAGTGCTACACAGCAGCATCTCATTGCTAATCCATTCCAAAGGCAATAGTCTGCATCCATTAACCCCAAGCTCCCAATCCACCCCACTCCCTCCCCCTCCCCCTTGGCAACCACAAGTCTATTCTCCAAGTTCATGATTTTCTTTTCTGTGGAAAGTTCATTTGTGCCTTATAGTAGACTCCGATGTAAGTGATATCATATGGCATCTGTCTTTCACTTTCTGACTTACTTCACTTACTATGAGAGTCTCTAGTTCCATCCATGTAGCTGCAAATGTCATTATTTCATTCTTTTTATGGATGAGTAGTATTCCATTATGTATATATATACCACTTCTTCCTAATGCAATCATCTGTTGATGGACATTTGGGTTGTTTCCATGCCTTGGCTATTGTGAATAGTGCTGCAATGAACATGCGGGTGCATGTGTCTTTTTTAAGGAAAGTTTTGTCCGGATATATGCCCAAGAGTGGAGTTGCTGGGTCATATGGTAATTCTATGTATAGTTTTCTAAAGTACCTCCATACTGTTCTCCATAGTGGTTGTACCAGTTTACATTCCCACCAACAGTGCAGGAGTGTTCCCTTTTCTCCACATCCCCTCTAGCATTTGTTATTTGTGGACTCATTAATGATGGCCATTCTGACTGGTGTGAGGTGGTATCTTGTGGCAGTTTTGATTTGCATTTCTCAAATAATCAGGGAGGTTGAGCATTTTTTCCTGTGCTTGTTGGCCATTTGTGTATCGTCCTTGGATAAATGTCTATTCAGGTATTTTGCCCATTATTTTCCATTGGGTTGTTGGCTTTTTTGCTGTTGAGTTGTATAAGTTGTTTGTATAGTTTAGAGATTAAGCTCTTGTCCATTGCATCATTTGAAACTATTTTCTCTCATTCCATAAGTTGTCTTTTTGGTTTCCTTTTGGTTTTCTTTGCTGTGCAAAAGCTTTTCAGTTTGATTAGGTCCCACTGGTTTATTTTTGCTCTTATTTCTGATGCTTTGGGAGACTGACCTGAGAAAATATTCATAAGGTTGATGTCAGAGAAGGTTTTGCCTACATTCTCTTCCAGGAGTTTGATGGTGTCCTGTCGTATATTTAAGTCTTTAAGCCATTTTGATTTTATTTTGGTGCATAGTGTGAGGGTGTGTTCTTGTTTCATTGATTTGCATGCAGCTGTCCAGGTTTCCCAGCAATACTTGCTGAAAAGACTGTCTTTTTCCCATTTGATGTTCTTGCCTCCTTTGTCAAAGATTAATTGACCACAGGTGTCTGGGTTTATTTCTGTTCCATTGGTCTGCATGACTGTTTTGGTACCAGTACCACACTGTCTTGATGACTGTGGCTTTGTAATACTGCCTGAAGTCTGGGAGAGTTGTGCCTCCTGCTTGGTTTTTGTTTCTCAGGATCGCTTTGGCAATTCTGGGGTTTTTGTGTTTCTATATGAATTTTTGGATGGTTTGTTGTAGTTTTATGAAAAATGTCCTGGGTAATTTGATAGGGACTGCATTGAATTTGTAGATTGCTTTGGGTAGTATGGCCATTTTTACAATATTAATTTTTCCAACCCAAGAGCATGGAATATCTTTCCATTTCTTTACGTCTTCTTTAATTTCCTTGATTAATATTTTATAGTTCTCGGCATATAAGTCCTTTACCTCCTTGGTCAGGTGTATTCCCAGGTATTTGATTTTTTGGGGTGCAGTTTTAAAAGGTATTGTATTTTTGTATTCCTTTTCTACTATTTCATTGTTAGTATACAGAAATATGACTTATTTCTGAATGTTAATCTTATATCCTGCTACTTTGCTGAATTTGCTGATCAGTTCAAGTAGTTTTTGTACCATACCTTCTTAATCCATTCATCTGTCAAGGGACATGAGTTGTTTCATGTCTTGGCTATTGTGAATATTGCTTCCATGAATGTAAGGGTGCATGTATCTTTTTGAATTGTAGTATCATCCAGATATATGCCCAGGAATGGGATTATTGGATTATTGGTTCTATATTTAGTTTTTTGAGGAAATTTCACACTGTTTTCCACAGTGGTTTTACCAATTTGTATTCCTACCAACAGTGTAGGAGGGTTCCCTTTTCTCTGCACCATCTCCAGCATTTGTTATTTGTAGGCTTATTAATGATGGCTATTTTGACTGGTGTGAGGTAACCTGTGCTGTTTTTTGTTTGTTTCTTAGTAAAGTGTAGTTGATTTACAATATTGTGCCAATTTATGCTGTACAGCAAGGTGACCCAGCCATTCATATATATATATTATCATATTATCTTCCATCATGTTCTTTCCCAAGAGATTGGATATACTTCCCTGTGCTATACAGTAGGGTCTCATTGCTTATCCATTCTAATATAATAGTTTGCATCTACTAACCCAAACTCTTATTAAATGAAGTATCTACTAGACACATGTGGCTACTGAACATTTGGAATGTCACTAGCCCAAATTTAGCCGAATGTAAAATATATACCAGACTTCAGATGGAGTGATGTTAAAAAATATATAAAATATCTCATCAATATTTCATATTGATTACATGTTAAATGATAATATTTTGGATATATTCAGTTAAATACATTAATTTGACCTACCTTTTTAAAAGTGACTTCCAGAAAATTTAAGTTATATGTCTTTATACTTTAAATGCACATTTATGGCAAACACTATATTTCTCTTGTTCTGGAACACAGTTGACAATTACAGGAATCACAAAACATTTTACAATATTTTCTTATTTTGTTGACTAGAGGATTCAGCAATATTTATTTATGTCTTTGGACAAAATGAAAGATTACCTTAATTCCAAATTATTTTGTAACATTCCTGCCAGGGCATATACAACATATAAGTATTAAACTTATCAATAGTAACTGAGATAGTGTAAACAATTCCCAAAACTTGCTTTTATACATTTTGTGATTTTTATTTCAAATTACCCTTAGAGTTTATGGTACATTCTTTTCCATATCCATGTTGACAGGTTCTACCTGCACTTGTAGAAGACAGTTACTTGTATTTTAAATTATAAATATGGAGGCCAAATTTTCACATTAGAGCTGATAATGTCTAGTTTATAGGAGAGATTATAATATGTGAGCCAAAATCAGTCTTTTAAATACAATCCAGAAATATAGTGGCTCTTACAGCCCAGGTACAGAGATGTTGGATATAGACAGAACTCCTGCACAACAGCCCTCCCAGTAACTCTTCTAAAAGCTCAAAGTACAGAGGAGCAGGGAAAATTCATTCTTTGCCAGCAAGAGGTGGTGCTGGAATGGTCCTGTCTAGTTAGTTTTCCCCAATTTAACAATCGGTTAAACTTTCTGTCTGTAGAATAGTGAATATAGAAGAAGAAAGAGTCTGGGAGTTGTGCTCCTTTAGCAGTATTAGCAAGAAGAAAATTCTTAAAGTGAAGATATGTATTTCTACTATCAACTTATAAAATGGGAAAAATATTTTTCCTTAAAACTAATAGCTATCATGTAATATATTTTTATAGATCTCAAAATATTGCTGGAAAATACATATTTATACAACCCTTGCAACTCTTTGATTTCAGTAGTTACTTTATTTATATCTGGAAGATAATAGCGTCTCTGAGAGTTTAAGCAACTTGCCCTACGGTACTTAACTAGGAAGGGGAAGATGCTTTTACCACACTGCTACTCTATGTATTTCATATCACTGAAATTGAACACAATCTCTCAAAACTTTTACAATCAGTTAGATCCAAGTTTTGTGAATGAAAGATATCAGGATGGTGTTTGCAATAGTTAAAAACAAAATGAAGAGAGTTTCTCTTGTGGCTAAGCTGGTTAAGTACCCAACACAGTGTCTTTGAGATGTGGGTTCAATCTTTGGCCTTGCTCAGTGTGTTAAGGATCCAGCATTGCCTCAAGCTGCAGTGTAGTTCTCAGATGCAGCTCAGATCATGTGTTGCTGTGACTGTGCCATAGTCCATTGTCCAGCAGCTGCAGCTCTGATTTGACCCCTAGCCCTGGAACTTCCATATGCTGTGAGTGTGGCTGTTAAAAAAAAAAAACAACAACAGACTTTTCCTCCCTGCTATGGTTCTGAATTATTGTTGTAAAATTCAAAATTTTTTGGCCATTTGTTATGTTTCTAGAATTAATGCAAAATTTACCAGAACAAAATTATACTACTCATTTTAATACTGAAATATAATTTTTTTCTTAAAAAGTTAAAATATTTTCTCTAATATTTTATAGTCAATTCATATTTTTATTATTTTTACTACATAATTATACAAAAGGTCATTGTCTTATTTCAAACATGAAATTTACTACTAATAGAGTAAAACAAATTATTTATAATAAATCATTTTTTATTTAAGGATGACAGTATTGATAATTTGAAGTTAAAGGAATTCTAACCTCTTTCCTGATCTATTGATTTTTGGAATGCTATTCGAAAATTCCCTTATAATTATTGAAATTTAATCCAAAATTTTCCACTTTGTTTTTTCCCAAAAGTCTAATTAAATAAGCTGCATTCAGATATATAGCATTTTTTATTGCTTTGTTGGTCTATTTTATATGTCCTTATAAATTAAAAAAACATTGAGTATTATTTGCACAGTCTGTTGGAACTTATATTGAAGTTCTAAGGCACATCCTTTATTTCAATGGAATTTTTGCTTGAGAATTATAGAAACATTCCTATTAGTATCATTATACAATTAGGTCATAGAACAGTAGGCTTTTTACTTATTTTTTTAATATGAGTATGAGGACTTACATTTGTAAAACATTTGTTACATTAAGGGACCTATTTGGCACATGTTTCTTTTCATTTCATACCATTATTGATGTAAAATTTAATGTTGGAAGATTCCTAATTCATTTGTTGATAAATAGGAGACCAGCTTTGCTCTCTATAGGATTACTGTGTTTTATCTTTTCTTCATTAAATTGTCAGGGCTGCTATCCTCAATCACGAGTACATCCTGTACATTAATGTACAATAATGATTGGTGATATAAAATTGCACTGGAGAGCATTTCAATTTTTGAACTTCCTGGTTTTAGGTTTTAGTTAATTATACTATTATTGATGTGTATGTGGGGATGTCATTAATATCTATCTCCCAAATGCCTCATTTACTGACTGATAAAAGACAAGGCATTCAGGATGGTATGTTAAGTCTCCAGGCAAAAACAACACTATAGAGTGAATTATAATAGAATTGTTATTATATTTGGGTTTTCTTTATTCAAATCATTAGTGGTAAGCTTTGGAGATGATGGCAGGACCGTATATTCTTGGCCAATTATTCTATCAATGTACACCCCAGCCATACTTATGATATTATAGAATTACAAAACAGAATGAGAGCTTCTCTTCAAACACCCTCATTTTAGAGAGGCATAAATTGTAGTCCAGAAAGATTAAAGAATTTGTGATATCATAAAGATACTGACATATCTGGAGATAAGAAGAAATGAGACCTGACCTTCAGTACATAAATTTGGGAGAATTCAAGCTTTTCCACTTAATTGGCTATGTGATATTTGGCAATTTTTGTAACCTATATGATTTTCATTTGTTCTGTGTTTATAATGACTACTTCATAGGTTTGTGTGATAGGAAATGGCAGATATACAGTAATCATTGAATTTCCTTCCTTTTATTGTTTCAGAGAAACCCACCATCAGATCCATCAGATCTTAACAATTATTTCTTAATTATAGTATATTGGAAATATTGTCTTTATGATTATAGGTTAGTAAATTTTATTTAAAATCATCCTTTTTAATCACAAAGCTATTTAAAAAAAACATTGTATTTGGTGGTTGAGCAAAGGGAAGAGCAGTAAAACATAAAGTTTGTTTCACTCTCACTGAATCAGAAATACACTGAAGCTAGAAATACCTCGGTTTTTTATTTCCTTGGGTAGAGGATTCTTCATAATTTTTCCCCCTCTTTCTCTTGCATTTGCAGGAAAAAGTGAAAAATAAGTGCCAATTTATTTGAAACCTATGAGCTCCTTTTGCCTCTTCTCTATTTAGTCTTGCAAGCTCAGGCTCCATGTGACCCTATTATCCTAGTATCTGCCCCCACCACTGAGAACAAACTTAGTCCTGTATATGATATTGGTAAGATATTTCAAAGGTGTCAGAATTCAGTTGTTTGTTGACTTGAATTGCTTTTATAGTTTAGAGTATAGAATGTAATTGTTGAAATCATTTATGTGAAATAGAACTTTAAATCTTGTGGCTATTCTAAAATTAAAATGTGTCAAACCATATTCATTTCTATCCTTGTCTATTCTAAAAGAGAAATTAAGAAGTGAATCTGATATTTTAAAATGCCAGACAAGAACAGTTAAACTTACTATAGACCTGTGGGTTATTGAGACAAATATTTAGTTTGAGGCACCATAGTCTTAGGAATAGGGTTGTTACAGCAACTACCCAGCAGCCCTGTGCCGCAGCGTATCAGCTCTGGTGACAGCCCTGTAGCTGTAGCTACTAACTCCAGCAGCTCTGTGGCTTCAGTATATCAGCTCTTTTACCCAGCGAGAAACCAGGTGAGCACTAGGAGAGGTGGAGAACTCAGGTTTATTACGCTGGCAGGCTCAGAGGAGATCGATCTCCAGAGTCTGAGCCCTGAAGAAGGGTTTCACAAGGCTTTTATGGGCTACCTCTTCCGGGTCCATGCTTGGCTAGTTGGACTGGAGTGAGTGACGTCAGGCAAGGCAGTAGATGCAGAAACAAATTTACAGAAGCAGATGTGTGGGGGAGGGGTGGTTGGGGCAGTTGGCTAGACTTTGTTTAGTCGTCATGGCCAGGGTCTCTCCCTTCTACATTTTTATTGGAACATTTTCTCCTACAGGGTTACCTAAGAACAGTGTGCCAGCAAATTCTTCCAAATAAGAGGAAAATGGATGATACCCTGATTTTTAAAGATATGTTAAATCTTTTTTCAAAATGTATTTGACATAAAAGATTAGTATAATTATTAACTGATCAGGAGTATACAACTTTTTGTTTTAGAAAATAATTATAGGCAAACTATCTGGAATAGAAGTTCATTAATGATAGGTTAGTTATGAGTAATAAAATTTATTAGGATAGCTTATAAAACAGTTATTTATAATCCCTCAATGGATTACTTGCATAACAGCAGCAAAATTTCTTAATTGCTTAATAATTATTCATATTTTTCTAACTTTTATGAGGTTACTATATAGTAATTGATGGCTGGCCAAACATTGTCATATCATGTTCAAATCATCTCTTTGAATTGACACTACATTTATCCTCATTTCGTAGTTGAGATAACTGAGCATCAGAAAGATAAAATACATTTTTCTAAGGCTACTTAAGTCAACATTTGAATCCAGTTTTGTTTTTTATTTCCAAGTCTTTAGTTTTGTATTATACCTTAATAGCATAAATAAGAAATGCTGGGATAATGTGAAAAGAGAAGTGAATTGAGAATTCAAAATGTGAATCTTTGTCCTGATTTTATCATTATTCTGATTTTATAATTGACTCAGTGTGGAATTAAGATAAGAACTTTTGAATTTACTGAAGCCCAGAAAACTTAACTTGCTCGACTCCACTATTTAGGATTTAATAGACTTTATATGTACATGGTACATTAAAAGAGAATACTATTAAAAGAGAGTATTACTACAAATCAAGTAAAATAAAAAGATTTGAAACAAATGAATTATATTTGAAAAATTTTGAAAGAAATATAGCTGAGCAGTACAAAAAGAGCCATATTGGGGATCAAAGAAACATTCTTTTGTTATATTTGGGTGACCAAACCAATTTATCTCCCTAGTTTTTTGTTTTTCCACCATATTTTCCCAGAAAATAGATAGCTACCATTTTGGTTCACATTTCTTGATTCTGTCTGCCTTCTCAATGTTTTCAATCTCCTCTATCTCTTCTATCTCTTCTTTGGACCTGGATCTTTCTAGATATAAATACATGGAATTTTAAAATATTGAAATAATTTATTTGAAATAGAACTTTAAATCTTTGGCTATTCCAAAAGTAACATATTATATGTGTCAAACCATATTCATTTCTATCCTTGTCTAATTCTAAATGAGAAATTTAAGAAGTGAATCTGATAAAAAGATGGAAAATTTTAGTTGAAATATCAACAGCAATGTTATGTCTAGAATCAGGCTCAGTACATATATTGATAAACAACTTTTAGTTCTGAATGTTACCATATAGGTCTCCACAGTGTCATGATATCCTGGTCATCTATTTGCTTGGGTGCTTATATTGAAATTCTTTCTCTGTCTTCATGCCTCACTGAGTGACCCCAGGGCTTTCTGAGTGTCCTCGCATTACTTCCTACTCAGAGTATTTTCCATCACAGCCCAGGGTAAGCATTGGCATGCGCTTCTCAAGTGCTTGTTAAAAATGCAGAATCATAAGACCTCCAGACTTACTGAATCAGAACAATACCTCCAGATGTTTCCATTCACATTTATTTATTTATTTTTAATATTATTAATCACAATCCATACTTTATTTAATTTACAAGGAGATCCTGCTGAGTAGCATTGAGAACTATGTCTAGATACTCATATTTCAACAGAACAAAGGGTGGGGGAAAAATGTATACATGTAAGAATAACTTGATCCCCATGCTGTACAGTGGGAAAAAAAATTAAAATAAATAAATAAATAAAAAAAAAAAAAGAAGAGGACACCAGGGCTTGCTCTCTCTCTACCATATGAAGACACAGCCTGCATTCCATTCACATTTAAATTTGAGAACCACTCTTTGCTCTTCATCATCTCAAAGGCAGACATTCTTTCATTAGAGCTCCTCTTTGTTCTAAGTCCTCCATGTCCTGATTATATGGTTGTTATTTTTGAAAATATGTCTTTAGTTCCCATACATGGTGGTTGTTCTGATTGGTATTACAGAAAATAAAAGTGGATCGGAGATAGAGCTGTTAAGAGACTGGAATAGACACTAAGTGCCCTCATGTGCTAAACATATGGTCCCTTTTGGATGTTCCATGTAACTCCTACAGGTAGGCCATGAAAGAGTTGCTTTTTAGAGTGAAGTCTTTACTGCCACTGTAACCCCATATTCATTCACTCCTCCATTTTCCTTAGCACAGTAGAATTATACCTCATATATTTTTGGGGTGCTGAATGCTATGCAGCTAAACCCTATGAAGGTAACAATAATTGATTATAAATTTTAAAATAGTAGGAATTGAAAACTGTGAATTTGTTCATGAGCAATTAGCGAATATCTTGAGATTTTTAAGCTATTTCATTACAGTCCTACAGATGAACTTTTAAAAGATTTGATAAACACCAAATTCTAAAAAGTAAGGCCTCTTCAATTTTTAAATGAGCATTTCATCAGCTTTTCTTGCTTGAATGCAAATGATCTAATCTAGATAGCCTATGGAAGTCTGAAAGCTGTTTGTAGAAAAAAAAAAAATTTAAGATTTAAATGGAAAGAAAAAAATGGATATTTTGAAATTTTAAAATCAGTTTTCTGAATGAGAGTTGTATGTATGAAAATGTCACTAAGCAGAGCAGTACAGATAATCAGCAGTATTTCAAAGTGAGGAGTGAGTAACTGAGTCATGTAATCCTGACAGGAGAACAGCACACAATGGCTAGTAAAACTTTTTGCTCTAAAATATAAATCAGATTCCTCCTTTTCACCTCAAAAGATAAATCCTATTTTTTGTCTTCATACACTTAAAAAATATCCTATATTGGAGTTACCATTGTGGCGCAACAGAAATGAATCCAACTGGGAACCATGAAGTTGCGGGTTCAATCCCTGGCCTCTCTCAGTGGGTTAAGGATGCAGCGTTGCCATGAGCTGTGGTGTAGGTCACAGATGCAGCTCCGATCTGGCATTGCTGTGGCTGTGGTGTAGGCTAGCAGCTGTAGCTTTGATTAGACCCCTAGCCTGGGAACCTCTAAATGCCACAAGTGTGGCCCTAAAAAAAAAAAAATCCTATAGTTCTTCCTTTTTCATTCATATCTCGTATATGAAATCTCTGTGTCAAACTTCAGTCCTACACATTAAGTGCCATCTCAAATGTTGTAGATTCCATGATTGATGCATCTCCTCCCCCACCCCCACACCCCCACAGGGTATTCAAAATAATTTCTTCTTGGGTTTCACAGGTACTTCTGTGTTATGCATAATTGAACATATTGATGCTTAACAAATTAAATTTTGTGGCATACATATATGTTCCCCTGTCCAAATCCGTGAAAACAAAGAACTTTTCTCCTTAATGTGGTTAACCTTTGAAGGTCTCATGTTATCCAACATATTTCTTTACAGTAATATATTCAATAAATGTGTTAAATTTGCACTAAAATATGTAAGGCCATTCAAGTGTTTTAATATGAGGTTATTATGCTTATTAAATCATCAATTTAGAGAGAGACAGAATAAGATAATCTGAGAAATGAAGCAGAAAGATGTACAGAAATAGATGTCATGAGTAGTGGAAATATTTTCCTAGTTTCTAATTTATAGAACAAAGGCAATTAGCTGGTCTGTTGCTAAAATTACCTCGACTGCCTATATGTAGATAGTTGATATTGTCTACTATAAAATAATTTATGATATTGTTGTGTTTCCCAGTCCTGAAAATGACTATATAAATAATTGAATTGTGTCAAGTCCATTGTCACAGCTCTTGAACTATTGAAATTACATCTTCTGCTCTGCAAGATTTGAAATCTCCCTTAACCAGAATTTTGAGGCAGTTTTTATTTGCAAAGCACAGACATGATTACTTCCAATATATGTTATAATACAAATGCAATTCTCATTTAATTAATGACTAAATTAATGCCTTCTAAACTATCTTGCTTTTTGATCCCATCATAAAACTAGATATTTTCAAACATCGTTGTTTTATTTTTTACTCCATATACTATAAAAGATTAGGTTATACTATGTATTCTAAAGGGATTTCTTCTCTGATCTTGCTATTTGGAGATCTCAGTAGAACATTAACTTTATACTTTGAAAGGAAGGTAACAAATAAGCATTACATTTTCCAGTGATGAATCCTTTATCTTTATTTAATGTTTTAAAGCTAAACAGAGAAGAGTTTAAGACATCTTGAAAAGAAAATGAAAACTGAATAAAACAGATTCTGTCAAATTTAGTAATATCAATATGGGTATTTTTTGCAACTAAATTATTTTTATCATATATTGGATGTATTCTGACCAAGAATAAATAGCTCTTTCTTCCTAGACACATAAGGTTATTCTCTTAAAATAAAAAAAAAATTATGTCAGAAAGTTTCTGTCACGAATAGCTTTATTTATCTTCATTAGATAATCTGTGAATATATTATAACAATTTATTAACAATAATGATATCTACTCAATATTTTATTGGCAGATATTCTCTTACTACATATTTACTTCTCTTCATAATAAAAAGTATGTCTTTTAGATTTGCTTTTTACAATCTTTATTAATATTTAAATTTTGTATTTTATGTTTTATTCATCTTTTTTAACACTTTTAGAGTGATTTCTTCTGTAATTGGAATTTGGTCTTAAATATTATTACTTTCTGTGCATTGAAATTATGAGTTTCACTTCTTTTATATTGCCTTCTGCTACTGCACTTAAATCTGTTGTCTTTTTTTTTTCCTTTTCTTGATCTGAATTTGAATAAATATTTTTTCATTATTTAATCTATTGACTCATAATTTTATGTTTGGCAATGCTTAACTTAAGGGCCTCAAAGTCAGATGGTACTTCAAATTGTACATTTCTGAAAGCATCAAATATAAACATAAGTGCAAAATCAGGAAATAAATGTTTTACATGGTTTTCATTTTGAAAAAACAATCTTAGAACTAATTTAAAAAGTCTCATTTTCTAGAGTTCCATCATGGCTCAGTGGTTAATGAATCCAACTAGGAACCATGAGGTTGCAGGTTCGATCCCTGGCCTTGCTCAGTGGGTTAAGGATCTGGCTTTGCCATGAGCTGTGGTGTAGGTTGCAGATGTGGTGTTGCTGTGGCTGTGGCGTAGGCCAGCGGCTATAGTTCCAAATAGACCCCCTAACCTGGGTACTTCCACATGCTGCGGGTGCAACCCTGGAAAAAGACAAAAAATAAAATTAATTAATTAATTAAAATAAAAGGTCTCATTTTCTTATGAAACTTTCCCAAGTTATACCCCTTGAGTTCTTGTAGCATATATATTATATATATATTTCTTATATTGTCTTCTAATTTTTTCCCAGTATTAATATAAACTTGGATAAAATCGTATAATCTTTGAGATATGGTTAAGGCTGTTCTTGGTATTTGCAATGTTTGAAAATGCCTATTATCATGTGATTATATATTGTAGATATTCAGCACATTTTTGAAATGAGATAATTTCTGTAAAATATATCATTAATTTGACTTCTGTGAATCTCGAGGCATAATGAGATGTAATGTATAATCTCTTCATATCAGTTATTTTTATTCAATGTATATGTTAATAATTTTAAGATTGACAACAAAGCTGTTTGTGCTATTTAGTTTTTAGTATTCTCTTAACTGTGTTGAAACAGCCTACTAGCAAATTTTCAGTCATCTACTAATTAAATAGGCTATCTGCGTCAGTGCAGAAGAGTTCTTTTCCCCCTTGGCTCTCTAATCAATGCCACTTTTCTTCTGTTCAGATACTCACTCCAGAGGGTACAATTCACGAAATATGCAAAGATTTCCCTGACACATGCTTCTTCCTCAGTATGACATTTCTGCTGGAACAAAATCCTGAATCACAAAATTTTATTAAAGCAAATAAGTAATTGTCAATTCACTGAATCTGGTCCACACAGGGAAAGAGTAGTGTATTTAATTAATTACATTAGAGACGAATCTCAGTTGCTCTCTGCTGCCAAGCTCTTAACTGTAGTTCCTTTAGGTTCCTATCACTGTGATTACTTCAAGTCTTAAAGTTTTAAGATAATAGCAAACAGTCGCAAAGCATCTGTCAAGTTTCAGAGCTTGTGTTGTTATCACATCTAATCATCTTATTTAACAGGAATTCCACCACTTTTACCCCCGTTTTATTATTTGTTTTAGACATCATAAATTAAAATGACTTGGCTTGGGTCACTTCACTAATTATTCTGTGATGAGAATTTAAACATACATTTGTCTTTCTTCAAACCTACATTCTTAATTAAATTATCCACAAATTCTCTCAAATATAAAGCACAAACTAATGACACATTTTTACAACATTTATGTTTACTTTTTACATTCAGATTATTGGGACAATTGAATAAACTAGGTAATTTCATTTTAGAATATTAATTTTGTGATCTAGAGACAAATTAGCCACTTAATTCAGATATATCTTTTGTGACTAAGTTTTCTAGGTCAATAGTTGACATCAATTTTACCAATATAGATATCTCCAAATCTTTGGCATGAATACAAAATGCATTTTTGATCAATTTTAGCTTTCATTGCCTTTTTCAATTTGAGGCAATCATTTATAATTTAACATTTTGATTCTGTCATTAAACAGCTACAGTGTATGTCATATTCAGTCAACACAGACAGCATAATCAGATAAACTGTGTAATTCTCTGGTAATAAAATTTTATTAATGCTGAAAATTAACTCAAAAACTTTCTATGAAGTTATCCTCTTTAGCTTAATAGAAATGATAGTGCTGTTTTTCATCATGTGCTTTTTAGACAGCACCTAAATATTCTTGATTTATTCTTTCATCAGTTCATTCATTCATTCGTTCATTATATTGCTTATAGAACATATGATTCTCAAGCAGTTTTGACTGGACAGCTCATCTAGGGAGTTTATAACCTCCCCCATCTCAGTGATTCTGATTCAGTAATTGACAAACATAATCTGGTAATTCTGAAGCAGATTAACGCAAGAACCACACTATCATAGAGACTACAGCTCATTAACATCAGTCACCTACAAAATGTTAAAAAACAAAATTTAGCTGAATAGATTTGAATATCTAATTGGCTTTATTCAACATTTCAAGAATTGGGTAACATCCTTTCTAGCAAATATAAAGGAACTCCCAAGAGCTGCAGAAAAGGAAAGGTTTTTTTTTTAGGGTCAGAATGGGGCTGGAACAAGGAAGTCAAAAGAAATGATTACTTCAAACAAAGTTACCTTCTTTTGTGGGAAGGCTTGGGTCTATCAGGCAGATTACCTCTCCCATGCTGGCCAGGTAATTCCAGGTTGACTGGTTGAAGGTTGCTTTTCTGGAAGAGCCTGAAACTGCAATTAAGTTAGGAATTAGGTCTTGGTTTGCTAATGTGGGACTTCTTAGCACAAGTGCCTCTTCCATTTTGGCTCTGTTGTTTGTTTGTATGTTTCATTTTTTTAAACGCAATATTTATTTAGTGAAAAACATTGTATTACTTTCACTAGGATGTATGTTGGGCTTTAAGTATTTTTCAATTGTTTAAGGTGATAATATACACACAGATTTTAGAACATTTGTGGAACCAAATAATACTTGTTCAGTAGTTTCTAATGAGCATACTTTTCAAATACATATATTGTTTATTACCTTTATTTCAACATTTCTTTTCCCTAACCATTCTCATTCATAGTGAATGCAAAACGTATGTAATTTTACGTCTTTCCCTATGCGTAGCATAAAATATTGTTAGCTTGTTGAGAGATAGGTAGCCCATAAATGTAAATAAATTATTATTATACTTAAGTATCCAATAACCCAATTTAATCTGTATATTTTTTGTCTTTTAAAAATTATTCTATTGCTATGTTTAATTAGCACAAAGCCTAGAAAATGTGGTTTACTCATTTCCATTTTATCCCTTGTTCTAATTCTGAAAGTCATAAAAAATGTAGTGAAATATTAACTTGGATTTTATTATCACATGTATTTAGCTCTGATATATGCATACCATCTGGATTTATTTGGCATGCAATATGAAAAATTAAATAATCTTTACCACATTAAAAGGTATTGAAGTATTCATGAAGGTTGACATGTATCTTTTACCACTAATGAAATGAAAACAAATATCAAGGAAAATACCTGAAGAACTTAGTATGGGAAAAATAAACATATGAATAGTTAATCACGGGAGAAATAAGCAGGATTAACAGCCATATAAATGTAGAACTTTTGTATTAATTATAACCAAGTTTTGATGCATCTCACTAAATTTCAGCCACAGATTTAAATCAGAGAAGTTAATTAAAGTAGGCTTTATGTTAAGCATTGTCATAATGTCTAAAATGTGGCCAATGGGCTTGAAGCAAAGAGTGAAGGTAAACTGCCATGTTCTCTGGGTGCCATAGGGGTGAATGTCAGCTTGGTCTTATTTAGAACCTCATTAATGATCTCAGATTTGGAGTAAATAGAGCACTATTGAAATTCTCAGATGAGCTCAGGTTGGCAGGTCATGAAAACATCACCAAAGAAAAATAAAACAGTCACAATTTGAAACTACCTTAAATAGGTAGAATTTTGGTGAAGAAGTTAAAACATAGTTTTTTAAGTGTGATACAGCTGAAGAAAATAATGATAATTATAAATAGTAGGCTGAGAGTGTGAGCTCAATCTTTAAATGGCAGTTTGGAGATAGGTAAGAATAAATATTAAATTAGAATAATTTATTCTAATTTCATGGCAGAATAGTTCTATTAGATAATAGCATTATATCAAATATTTTAACAAGTTAATAGTTCATGTATATATATGCCCACCTATCTATTTAAAAGTCTACTTGCACTTTTCTATATTTAATACTCTGGATATATCTACATTATAGCCCCTCAGAGACTGAACTTTAAATCTTGTTGTCAATGTTGGCTAACTCACTCCAAGAAAGTTGTAGATGAAATGGAAAGAGAAAAAGTAAAAGAGCCATAAAGAGCAATTAAGTGGTGGGAAAGGAATAAGAATTAGGGAAGAATAGCATTGGCATGACACCTTTGGGAAAAGAGAGAAATATGCTTTACTGGAATCATTTATATGGAACAGAAGAAGAAAAAATAAGCAGTAAAATATGATATTCAGAAAAAGTATGAAGCGTTGTCCAATAATGGAAGTAGTAACATTTACAAATAAAATCAGGTTGAAAATAACTTTTAGTACAAAGACTGCATTTTCAGAGCAAACAAATTTTAATCTCTAAAATGTCAGTTGCCCTGTTTATTTTAGTTCTGGAATCCCTTAAACAGTTCTATAGCATATTAACTGGGAAGATTCCAAGACACTACACACTCATTAATTTTTTGAAAAGTATGTTTAGAACTTATTTGTCATTTGTCAGTTCTTGAGCACTTTTAGCCTTAGGTAACTTCTAAAGTTTATTTACATTCCAGAGTTTGGTTGAGTTTTAAAATCTTGCATTTGTTTAGGGCATGGGGAAGTGCTCTATATGTTAGCTAGTGCATTTGAAAGAGTCCTGAATTAACAAATCTAGAGAGACTCAGAATTCCTATGCGGCGCAGTGGGTTAAGGATCCAGGGTTGTCACTGCAGTGGCCCGGGTTGCTGCTGTGGCATGGGTTCAGTCCCTGGCCTGCGAACTTTCACATGCTGCAGGCACAGCCAAAAAAACCCCCCAAACCAAAAACCAAAACCCAAGCATATAGAGACAGATTCTATTAGTTAAGTCACTAACCAGGATGAGTGGCATAAATTGCTTAATTCTCATACTTAATTTGTAAAAAATAGAGAGGAGGTATTAGATAATCCTACAATTCTAGAATTCTGTGCATAGGCAAGAAGGCTTTTGTCTCTCTTCTCTAAGATTTAGTAAACACTGAACACTGATTTTAAGAATACTAAAAAGAGAGGCATAGTATAACTTAAAAAAATAGATTCCACTGTACAAATTTACTAGGAATGAAATAATTACATATTAGCTACTGAAACACTGTATCAGGACAGTAAAATTAATCTATTAAAAAACAGTAAGTAATTCTGAGGATTAATGGGATTAAGTAGAGCATTTAATGACACAGATTTCTGATAAACTGAATCATAAATATGAAGAGTAGAGCATAAGTAGGCAGAAAGAAAAGAGGGATAATATTTCTTTAGCATCTATTGTTATTAAAGCTTAACTTTTGTATCTTGTATTTTAATTTTTCATATGGAATTTTGACAAATGCCACTTGGAGGCACTCTTATACTGTTGTACCATATGAATTATACTACAGGGATGTTATATAATGAGACTTTCAGTTTTTATTTCCTTTTTCAATTCTAATAATCACTTGTGGATGGTTAATTAGCATTGGTTGTGGTATTTAAACTTTGACATTGTTCATATTTATCAACTTGTAATTTTTACTCTGGTTAATAATATGCTGTTCATCTAATAAAACAGATTTTATTAATTCCTGTAAGAATGAGAAAGGTTTTAGGACAACACCTAAGAATTAACTTGAGGATAAATTTTGGTTTCAAATTGTCTATTTTTCAAATTAGGAATTTTTACTGCTTTTTAAAATATTCAGTGTCTATTTCAATTTACTATCATCCAAGGGAGAATTATCAATAAGGCCTTAGAGAATATATTGATGAGAACTAATCCCATCAATCACTTTAAAATTTTATGGAAAATATTGAAAATTAACAGGATTATATTAAAATAACTAATGGAATATAACAGTGTACACTGGGATATATCTTAAGATTGATTTGCATAGGAAAACTTAAGTTCATAGCGACTGACTTTTGGTAAGAAATTTGTAAAGAAATGAAGTCATTTAAGATTTTCTAATTTTTATAACATTATTTTAAAACATGTATAAAAATTCTTTCTACATCTATAAAGAATATGGATAATTAAAAGTTCATGTTTTTTGTTTCAAATATACTTGGAATATGCTGAATAGTGCATAAGCAAGTGTATGTGTTTTACCACTTTTCTACTTTACTCTGACCCTATAATCTACAAAATAATGCAAAGGAAGTAATCATTTTTACTGTTACTTTCACACAGGATATTTAAATGTTTTTATTAGGAGCGAGGTCCTTGTAGCATTTGAAGTACAACATTAAAATGTTAATTTTGTCTAATCAATTGACAATAGGTAATACTCATTGAAATAGTTTACTTACCTATGTATGAAATGAGTAAATAGTACCAAGTAGATTTCAAGTGTATGTTAACAAGCTACAGGTTGAAAAAATTAGTGAAATTTTAATTCTTTAAGCTCTTATGTTAGTTCTTCAACATATAGAAAAGTATGTGTCATTTGGATGGCTTCAGGTGGGAAAAGGTTCTTCACTAACCTGACTTGTAGATTACATCTCTCACATAGTTCTGAGTGCTGGCTCACTGTTCATTTTTTTGGCATTCATTGATTCTTAAGATGATTCTTGAGGGATGCTTTTGAGGGTCTGACCAGCTAGGACATTTACTTTTCTTAGCATCACAGAGTTTGATTTGTGCTATTTATAATGAAATACTTTCTTTGACTAATCCAGAACAGATGTATAGATAGACAGATAGATATGTATATTTTATATATATACATAATTAGTTACATCACATTTTACAAATTAACAATAAGGGAAAAGTCTATTTAAATTCCTACATAAACTACACTTCTACATAATCCCCAAAAATGTAATTTTTCCAGTAAATTAATAGAAAATTATATTTAGAGCTGAAAATGCCCAAAATAGTGATAGTTAGCTGAATTTTCCCCTTTTCCAGTCAATGGGCAAGCATTATGTAAAGAAAACTTAATAGTGAGGGGTCTATGTGTTCTAGTTTACTTTTATGTCAACAAACTACTCCAAAACAGTGGCTTAAATCAATAACAGTCATTTATTATGCTCACAAACTTGAGGCTGACAGGACTCAGCTAGGCCAGTTTTTTCTCAGGGTCAGACTGGGGCATAGAAAAGATCTTTCACAAGCATCTGGTTCTGGGTCTGTGGGCAGGCCTATCTCTTTCTATGTGGTATCTAAATTCATATAGCAGTTCAGAGTAGTAAGACTTCCAACATGACAGCTTAATACACATGGGCTTCTATCAAGACGAAGAGCAGAATGTAAATGGCCTTTTCTAAACTATCCTTGAAAATCATAGAGTGTCATAATCACCACATTCTTTTTGTCAAGGCAGTCACAAAGGCCCACTCAATTTCAGGGGAGAAGATTCAGTTTTCACCTCTTGATTGAGGAATACCCCCCAAAAAAACCCCAAAAACCCCACATAGATGACATTTCTTAATGTGGTTCTTTGATCAAGTTTTCCAACGAAAAGTAGACTTTGATTTCATCTAAATTGCTGATATCAACACAAAATATGAGGGCATATTTTAATTATAAATGTATTCAATTTGAAGTTTTGTTCTCTTTGAGTTTCTAATACAACAGTATATCAAAACTTCCCTTAGGAAAGACACATACACGCACATGTTCATTGCAGCACTATTCACAATAGCCAAGACATGGAAACAACCCACATATTCATCGACAGATGATTGGATTAGGGAAATGTGGTATATATACACAATGGAATAAAAGAGAACAAAATAATGCCATTTGCAGCAACATGGATGGAACTAGAGACTCTCATACTGAGTGAAGTCAGAAAGAGAAAGACAAATACCATATGATATCACTCATATCTGGTATCTAATATACAGCACAAATGAACCTGTCCACAGGAAAAAAAAAAAATCATGGACTTGGAGAATAGACTTGTGGTTCCCTGTGGGGAGCAAGAAGGAGTGGGGTGGATTGGGAGCTTGGGGTTAATGGATGCAAACTATTGCTTTTGGAATGGATTAGCAATGAGATCCTGCTGTGTAGCACTAAGAACTATGTCTAGATACTTATAACTGAGCATGACAATGGGAGAAAAAAGTATGTATACATGTATGTGTAACTGGGTCCCCATGCTGTACAGTGGGAAAAAAAATAGTGTTGGGGAAATAACAATAAAAAAAAACAGTATATGTGTTTTTACAAATGGACAGTTCTTTTTTTTTTCAAATTTAAAATAAAATCTGTTTCTTTATACTAGTGAGTAGACATTTCCTAAATCTGTAATGTTCTATGACTTCTGGATTTTCTGATCCTGTAAGACTTGGGATGGAAGTTATGTGGGCCAATCCTCTATGTAGAACTTGAACCCCTTGACAACATCCTTGATTGATAAGGATCTAGCTTATGGTTGAATATACACAGAAATAATTTACTATCCCAGAGAAGTCCATTCAAGTTATATGCAGAGACTAAAGTCAGAAAATGTCTTCCTTAATTTAAACTTCTTTCTGCTTGCTTCTTTACCCCAGGTTCAAAAATGTTGAACTTAGACCCGATGATATCAGTGTATACATATGCATTCTGGTGCCTCTTTAGTTAGACCTTTGGTTTCTCTAGGATAGTAAATTCTTGGGATCACCTGTATCAAATAAGTAACCCCTATAATGTAAATCAAGTTTATATCAAAAATAAACTTCCCTTCAGCACAAAAATCTACTTAAATATTCTTGTCTCTCTCCCATCTCTAGCCCCCAAAATCAGTAATGGGTTTTACTAACTGAAAAAAATGTGCTTCTTAGGTGGAACAGCAGACGTAAAAGACTAACATATAAATTTGACACCAGTAATATGGTTAGTGAAGAGAAAGAGTGCTTGGCTTCTTCCTCTGGTCCAGAGAATGATCCAAGACTTGGAGATCTGAAGAAAAGCCAAGACTCTGTTACATTAAAAGACTTTCAATATGCTCTTTGTCGTAATGTCCTTGAATTGAAAATTCTATTTATGTTGTTATGTTTGAATTGATAGAAAAGAGGTAATTACTCTTTCCTCTTTCCATCTCCTGTCTCTATCTGCTCTATCCTATTTGACTGTAAATTGAAAGAGAACAGTAAACATACTTGCAATTGTACACAGCGCCTATAGTATCTGGCATTTAAAAATTCAATAAATATTAAAAAATTATATATTTATGGAATTAATAAATTAGTAAAGATTTGAAGTCTCTTTGCTATTAGAAGTGTCTCTGACCTCTTGTGGAAAAAAAAGTAAAGGAATTGCTACCAGAAAATCTCTTTTTGGAATAGAATGAGAGCTGGAAAAATCTCAGATAAAAGGAGTATGCCCCTTTTCCTTTAAGTTCCATAATATACTTCACATTAGAATATTTTGATATACATGTAAGAGGTATAATCATTCTCGTAAACTTAAGATTTCCCCAAAACATGTTTATCTATCCTGAGGACAGCAATGCCCTTTGACTTTTTCTAATTAAAGAAGTTAAATGCAGAGACCTGTTCTAGGAAAAACATTTAAAAAGTAATCCTCATGCACTATTACCTTATTTAACAAAGAAGTTCAACTGGTTGGCTTATTGCTGGCATAAGTGAATGAAAGCCCTGCCCAATATGAAAGTAAATAGTAATGTCAAGAAAAGAGGAAAGGAAGAGATGTAAGATCTGTAATCTGCCATGATGATGTTTTTATTTGCTAAAGTGTTAAATATTCTCATTGTTAGCAGGTCATTGTGGGACTGAAAAAATATACAGCATTTCAAATCGGTAGATATGAGGTAAAAATCTCAGCTTTAACACTGACTTTGGAAAATTACTTCTCTAGGCCAGTTAACTCATTTGTCTGTATGGTTATGGTGAGTATTAAATAATATACTGCAATCATCATGCCTAGAACAAGGTCTCTCCCATTTTTCTCTTTCTCTTCTTTTTGACATCAGTGGTATATCCTGGAAAAATATTATATCTAGGAATTTATAATAGTGGTTTGAACGTTAAATAGTAATAAATATCAGATATATTTCAAAATATTGAAACTAGACTTGATGTCATCACTGTATATATAAGTATAAATACACCCCGTTGCCTCCCTGATATTTGGAGTTTGAAAGACAGTGAATTCCTAGACAGATCACCTGTATCAAATAAGTAATCGTTACATTGTAGATGAAGCATATACCAAAAAGCCAAGTTTCTTGACTTTAAGGAGATCTCTGCCTGGTTGGTGAGATAAATACAACATATAGAAATTTTCAAAATACAAAATAAAAGGAACAAGATATAAGCTCAGAGCTTGGATTCAAAAGACACGGAACTGGCTATGTGCTTAAGTTAAATGGGAGTCGTTAAAACTCTATGGGCTTCCTTGATTTTCTCACCTATAGAGGTAGGAATGTGGCCTATAATCATAAGCCATCCTGGGATCTAAAAGCCATTTACCAAACCTATATATAAAATGTATAATTAAAATTTTTTTCTTAAATTTGTTTCTATGAATTTAATGTAGATAAAAGAAGACAAGTCAAGTGAAGGACTAACATTTAATATCTGGTCTATTAAAATTTCTTGATTCTTCAAATCTAAAACTCAGTGTATTTCCCATTGTAGAAAAATTATAAAATCAATAAATCAAAAATGTCCCAAGTCACCAAGTAATAACTGGTTACATCTGTTATAATCTCATGTTGCACATTCCTAGTCCTTTCTGGGATGTTAGCAGTATTTGTTGTTTTTGCTGTTACTGTAAAAGCATGGCTACTTTCAGGTTCCTGCAGTGGAATGGAGAGTGGCATTTGCCAAACATTACATCTGCACCACCATATTTCAGGTCTTTTTGGCCATATGATTCTGGCCTATGGACTATGTGCAGTGGTGGTGTGTGTCACTCCCAGCCAAAGCTGGGAAATGCCAGCACACAATTCTTTAGCTATCCTTCCCCTAAGGCAGCAACAGATAAGACCTTATGCTATATTGTGTTAGAGCTATAAAACCAGTCTCAATTGCTGGTGCCCTGTTTGTCTGAGCATTATCCCTAATCCATAATAGATTGTGTACAAGGGGGCAATAGACCTTTGTTATGTTAAAACAGAGACTTCAGGGTTGTAACCTACTCTTTACTAAGTCATTCTCTGAGATGTCAGCATGATAGTCTTCTTACTACATATCTTGACACTTAGTTTGTCCATGTAGCCATTTAGCAAATGTGTCCAAGTACACTTGGGAAACTAAGTTACAAAATTAGGAAAATAGATATGAATAAGTTGCTGAGAAACAACTAAGACTTTTGGAGGATTGATAGTCTTTAATAATTATATTATTATTAGGTAATTATGCTAGATAAAATTAATAGATATATGAGCAAAAAAACTGGGAAATTGTGTATAGAATATATCCTTACCTTATAATTTTTTTTGAGTCAAGCAGATACCCTGGCACACCAGGGTAACCACAGAAAGGTGACCAACAACTTTTCTCTGCTGTGAAAGTAGTAGTTGTGTAAAGTTTCACCTAAAGGGATTCCTTTTTGTAAAAGGGTCTTTGAAATGAACTTCGTAGAAATTGGATGATTTATGTAAGCTTTGAAATTTTGCTAAGATAAACAGGTTTATAAATCCATTTCAAATGTCAATTCAGTGTTTCTTGAATTATTTTTTGTTATTTAACCAATACAATTTTTTTTCTACTGTACAGCCCAGTGACCCAGTTACACATACATGTACACATTATATTTTCTCACATTATTATGCTCCATCATAAGTGACTAGACATAGTTCCCAGTGCTACACAGCAGGATCTCTTTGCTAAATCATTCCAAAGGCAACAGTTTACATCCATTAACCCCAAGCTCCCCAACCACCCCACTCCCTCCCCCTCACCCTTGGCAACCACAAGTCTATTCTCCAAGTCCATGATTTCTTTTTCTGTGGAAAGTTCATTTGTGCCATATGTTAGATTCCAGATACAAGCGATATCAGATGGTATTTGTCTTTCTCTTTCTGACTTACTTCACTCAGGATGAGAGTCTCTAGCTCCATCCATGTAGCAGCAAATGGCATTATTTCATTCTTTTTTAAGGCTGAGTAGTATTCCATTGTGCATATATACCACATCTTCCTAATCCAATCATCTGTTGATGAACTTTTGGGTTGTTCCCATGTCTTGGCTATTGTGAATAGAGCTGCAATGAACATGTGGGTGCATGTGTCTTTTTTAAGGAAAGTTTTGTCTGGATATATGCCCAAGAGTGGAGTTTCTGGGTCATATAGTAGTTCTATGTATAGTTTTCTAAGGTACCTCCATACTGTTCTCCACTGTGGTTGTATCAGCTTACACTCCCACCAGCAGTGCATGAGGTTTCCCTTTTCTCCACAACCTCTCTAGCATTTGTTATTTGTGGACTTATTAATGATGGCCATTCTGACTGGTGTGAGGTGATATCTTGTGGTAGTTTCGATTTGCATTTCTCAAATAATCAGTGACGTTGAGCATTTTTTCCTGTGTTTGTTGGCCATTTGTGTATCTTCCTTGGAGAACCATCTATTCAGGTATTTTGCCCATTTTTTTCCGTTGGGTTGTTGGCTTTTTTGCTGTTGATTTGTATAAATTGTTTGTATAGTTTAGAGATTAAGCCCTTGTCAGTTGCATCATTTGAAACTATTTTCTCCCATTCCGTAAGTTGTCTTTTTGGTCTCTTTTTGGTTTTCTTTGCTGTGCAAAACTTGTCAGTTTGATTAGGTCCCATTGATTTATTTTTGCTCTTATTTCTGTTGCTTTGGGAGACTACCTGAGACTGACCTGAGACTTTAACACCCCACTCACATCAATGGAGAGATCCTCTAGACAGAAAATCAGTAAGGCAACAAGAGATCCTAAATGGCACAGTAGAAAAGTTAGACTTAATCGACATTTTCCGGACATTAGATCCAAAAAAAAAAAAAAAACAGAATACACATTCTTCTCAAGTGCTCATGGAACATTCTCAAGAACTGATTGCATACTGGGGCACAAAGCTAACCTCAACAAATTTAGGAGCATAGAAATTGTTTAAAATATCTTCTCTGACCACAATGGCATGAAACTAGAAATCAACCACAGGACAAGAAATGAGAAAAACCGACTACATGGAGACTAAACAACATGCTACTAAAAAACCAATGGGTCAATGAGAAAATCAAGAAGGAAATGAAAAAATACCTTGAGACAAATGGTAATGAAGATGTAACCACTCCAAATCTATGGGATACAGCAAAAGCAGTGCTCAGAGGGAAGTTCATAGCAATACAGGCCTTCCTCAGAAAAGAAGAAAAATCTCAGATTGACAATCTAACCCACCACCTAATTGAATTAGAAGAAGAACAAGAGTAACCTAGTCAGCAGAAGGAAGAAAATCATAAAGATCAGAGAGGAAATCAATAAAATAGAGATTAAAAAAAACAATAGAAAAATCAATAAAACCAAGAGCTGGTTCTTTGAAAAGGTAAACAAATTGACAAACCTCTGGCTAGACTCACCAAGAGGAGACAAAAAAACCAAACAAACAAAATCAGAAATGAAGAAGGAGAAATCATGATGGATACTGCAGAAGTACAAAAAACCATATGAGAATACTATGAACAATTGTATGCCAACAAATTTGACAACCTAGAAGAAATGGACAACTTTCTAGAGACTTACATCCTGCCTAAACTGATTCAAAAAGAAATAGATCAGCTGAACAGAACGATCACTAGAAATGAAATTGAATATGTCATAAAAACACTCCCTACTAATAAAAGTCCAGGACAAGATGGCTTCACAGGCAAATTCTATCAAACATACAAAAAGCAAGTTAGACCCATTCTCCTTAAACTTTTTCAAAAGTTTGAAGAAGAAGGAACACTCTCAAAGACATTCTATGATGCCACCATCACCCTAATTCCAAAACCAGACAAAGATACCATCAAAAAAGAAAACTATAGGCCATATCTTTGATGAATATAGATGCAAAGATTCTCAACAAAATTTTAGTCAACTGAATCCAACAACATAACAAAAAGATCTTACACCACGACCACATGGGATTCAATCCAGGTTCACAAGGATGGTTCAGCATATGCAAATCAAAGTCATATACCACATTAACAAAAGAAAAGTCAAAAACCACATTATCTTGAATCATTTGAATGCAAAATTTTGGTGGCTGATGGTAGGGGTTGTATAGGTAGTGCCAATGATGCTCTAAAATAATGTTTGGGGAGTTTCTGTTGTGCCTTACAGGTTATGAACCCAGCTAGTATCTGTGAGTATGTGGGTTCAATCCCTGGCCTTACTCAATGGGTTAAGGATCCTACATTACTGTCAGCTGTAGTCACAGATAGGCCTCAGAACCTGCAATACTGTCACTGCAGCTACAGCTATGTTTTGACTGCTATCCTGGGAACTTCCATATTCCACAGTTGTGACCCTAAAAGGCAAGGAAAAAAAAAAAAGAAAGAAAGAAAAATTGCTCTTAACCCTATGACCTATGAATATGTGAATTTAAAACATTTCTCCATTTCAGTTGCTTTAAGTCTGGTGTTGAGGCAGTGTATATCTTACTTCAGAGCATTTGGAAGACTAAAATCCAAGGGACTTTAATTATTTTGGTTACTTGTGATTTGTTTGACATATTTGGATGGCCATTTTGGATAGACCTGTGTCATGTAATAATTGCCACTAGCTAGAAATTTAGACCAATGAGAAACTTTTTTTTCATGCAGATCTCTGAAATCTTAATTCATGATCTTCTCTACTAGAAAGATTCTTTTGCAGATATGGTTCCCTGGCTTATGGGTCACTTGATGGATTTATGCTTGTGGTTTACACCTTAACTGGTGCCTGATGCTAACTTGACCAGCCAACTGACAGAACACTTAAATGCTTTGTTGTTAAAATGACTCAACAGAGGTAGAATTATGCACTACAGCATTAATCAAAAGATCATCTGTTCTAGGAAGAAATTGTGTAGTTTCCTAATTCTCTGAAAGTTAGGTGAGACTTTTAGTTACAAATCTCACAATTTGCATAGTATGACAGAGATTATAGATGAGTATAAAGTGTAAGGAATAAAAAGATAAAGAATATATAAGTATATGTAATATATATAATTTTAGCTTTTCCAAAATGATATCCCAGTTTAAAGACTAATTAATTCAACATTATTCATCCTCCTACATTTTAAAATATAGTGCCTAACTCAATAGTTACCAAAGTTTGATGGGAATTCCTGATTTCAGATTTACTTTAAAAAGTACATATCCTTTCAGAATGTGTCCTGTAGTGATTTACTTTAAAAAGTACATATCCTTTCAGAATGTGTCCTGTAGTAGCCACAGCAATAGTTATTCAGAATAATGTTTGGTCTCTCTAAGAGCAGAGATTCAACATTTCCTTTCAAAAGTCAAAGATCCTGGAGCTAAAGTGAAAGCAGGTAATAATTATGAATGGATACTAAATCTATGATGTAACAATTAGAATTGTTTCAGCATCAACTAATACACATCCAGCTCAAAATTTTTTAGACAATAAGGACATGTGACCTGATGTAACAAGAGTCCCAAGGGAGGAGTTTTCAGATTTCATTAAATTAGTGGCTTGGGAAAGTCATCAAACTCCCAAGTTCTTTCATCTTTCTATGTAGGCATCCTCATCCTGTTAGCTAATGTCCTCTTTATCCCTTTGGTGTTACAATAACTGAATAGTTCTTAGCACTCCAACTTCACACAACCATCTGAATGACAAAGGGGGCAAAGAAGATGTGGATCTCTTTAAGCACAATGAATGTTTTCCAGAAGCCCCTGGAAACTTTCCTCAACATTGTCCTTGTCTGAATTGCATAATAAAATCCATCCTAAATCAACCAGGATTGAAAAGAGAGTTTTCATGATATTAGTAATCAAGATTCACCCTCTAGCTAGGTTTATGTGGAGCTCATCATTCTAAAGCAGATGGTCACCTGATGTCTGGGTAAACACATGGTTATTTTAACAAAGAAAAATTGGGGAAGGAATGGCTTTTAGGTGGGTGACCAATAGTGCCTTGCCGTAGAGTATGACAGCATTATTTCAAAGGGGCCATAAATAAATACTAAGAGGTATGTGATGAGAAGCAGAATGGAATATTTTGTACTGCTTCCCATTTGCAGAAATGTCGTCATTTTCTTTCCTGCTTATATTTCCAGTGTTTAATATTTTATATACTTATTAATGCTATGGATAGTAATATTGAGCACTTAATAGGAAACATTTTAATCATGAAAGACTGGAGAATATATACAGAGAAGTAAAACAATGTTTTTTAGCATTTTTCAAGGGCAAGTAATATGCTTGAGTACCCTTTATTCAGGTAAAGAGAATAAGAAGTCTTTAAAATATTGGGACAATAACTAGTTTCTGTTATAATATAAAAGGAGTTCATTAGGCTACACCCAAATGTTAATTTAAAAAAAAAAATCTGTCATTGTGTATTAAATTTTCTGGTTTAAAATGAGCTCTAACACTAAGAAGAAGTTCAAAGTAGCATATTATCCCTAAATTTTTATTAAGGAAAGTTAATTGGGTTAGTTCAAAAGGTAACATTTAGATCTGGAAGATTTAGCACACAGAACCATGAATAATAGCCTTTTCAAAAAAGGCCGTCATACTCTAGCTAACAATTTTAACAGTAATAATTTGGGACTTAATACTGAACAGATAATTCAGTAAAAGGAAAGTTCTCCCTCCACGATGTCAGTTAGATACTGACACATCCAGTATTAATGTAGTAGAAATTTAGTTAAACTCACAGCCAGACCTGCACACTTTTACCACCTGAAATCATCCAAAGGGCAGGCACACTTCTGTCCAGTAGGCATGACTTTGAGGACATAATTGAGGTGCTTTTATTTGAAAAACAGATAGCTGAGTTTGGCTTTTTAGAAATCCCTTACGCATGACAACTGTTGTATATTTTCCATCACATTTTATTTTCCGTCTCCTCAACTTTAATACTTTGTTCTTAATATCAGAGGATGGAAGGAAAGGCTTTCTCGATCTATTCAGTTGTTGCATACTTCATACATTTGGTTTGGATGACTCATTGACTTAAATGGCTATTGTTCTAAGACAGATAATGCATAGGTAGTAGAGAATATGTCTTAATGTCTGGAAAATCTTTTTTATCTCCTGGGGTGCTAAGTGCATTTTTTCCTCACATGGGTTCTTAAATCCTACTTCTTTTCTAGAAGACTTAATAATAGGAATAAAACCGAAAATACCACTGTGACCTTACCTAGTTAAACATTAAACCCAAATTAGCTGTTATTGTTCACTGTTTCAAAAAACTAAATAGAACATGTTTTAGATTAAATATTCTTTTATTCTTACTTCTCAATTTTGCCTCCTTACGTAATGAAAATTAATATGATTAGATATGCTAGGTGTCTTTGGATCGTTCAGATATCAAAATTTTCTGTCAGTGTTTCCATAAATGTGCATTTATGGATCAGATCACACATCATACATGTTTACCAGGTCTCTGCCTCATACAAGGTTAGAGTATTTCCTCACTCATTATGAAGAGGACTCTTTCTACACAAAAAGAATTTAGGTAAAATTATAGTCTCTCATGTTCATCTGTAAAGTTAGTGGGACTTTTAGTGCTTCATGCTTATTGACATCTGTAAAATAGAAAAATGAATAAGGGTGCAGGATTACTGCTATTCCCATAGAATATGAATGCCAGGGGAATTTAAATGAATGTGAAGATACGCATACTGCAGAAATACTACCTTTGTTGGTATTTAGACATGTCTGAGCATTCCTGGAGTCCTAGAGAGTATTCCTAAGAGAATTCCATTCGCCTGGCATCTGAAGAGATCTTTAGGAAAGAACTCTACTTAGGGGCAGAATTGTCTGGAGTAAGGCTTGGAAAAATCATGAAACAGCCTAACCTGACAGAGGAAGATAATTCATCCCAAGAAAAACACCTGTGCATAAGAGCTGGCTGTGTAAACCATAGTCATCATTGTGAAAGGGGAGTCATGATCCTGATTAGATCATGATGATTACTGCCCATGGAGCCCATGGAGATCCCAGAGAGAAATAAAGATTATACAAGAAAAATCGTACATAAATCCTGTATAAAAAATTGATGTGTGAACAGCTCTACTTTGAGAGTTCTCTAGCAGAATACTATTATGACAGGGAGTGCCTTTTGCTCCACTTTGTCACATATCGCCATGTAGATCATGTAGATTAGGCACCATGCCAGGCTAGGTCATTAATAATGGGGTGCCAGTGTATTAGGGTTCTCTAGAGATAAACAGATGCTAGATTTATTACAAGGAATTGGTCAGAGTTTTAAAGGTTGGAAAGTTCAAAACCTACAGTGAGGGCAGACAGGCTGGAGAGTCAGGAAGTTTTGATGTGGCAGATGAAATTTAAAGGTAGTCTCCAAGAGAATTTTCTCTTGCTTGGAGAAGCCAGTCTTTTTTTTCAACTGATGAGGCCCACCTACACTATGAAGGGCATCATGCTTTAACCACACTTCACCTATTTACAAGTTAACCTCCTCAATACCCTCCCTCTTGACATGTAATTGGCAAAAACTGTTGGGAGACAATGTACTTAATGAGCATATTTGTTATCCTTAGAGGATCCCCGAAATTAGTGGTGAATGAAATGAAAACCCGTAGGTCGTTAGACTGTTACAATAGCAGTGGAGAAAAATCAGTGGAATTTAAATCATACAATTATTTAATTTTACACCATCATCTAAAATGAGCTATTAAGGCCAGTTACACATTGTGGCACAGTGGGCATCTTTAGCTATAAACAATTAAAAGGTTGGACATTGTCTGACTTAGGATGTTTAGCAAAATATCCTCTTTTTAATGATTTTTAATGATTGTTTTTGGGGAAAGGGGACATTTTATCATAGTACTTGAGAGCATAATGGAATTAGTTTACTTTTAGGTTCAGATCCTGGCTCTAATTGCTAACTGTGTGGCTTTCTCTAAATTACTTGATTTTTCTATGCTTCAGTTTCTTTATGTGAAAATAGAAATATATCTCCTCTCTCACATAGTTTTGAGAAAAGTAAATGATTCAATTAATATTGAGTATTTGGCACAATTTTTAGTACACAGTCAATACAAGTTAACTGTTGTTTCTATTATAATTTTTTTAACATGATCAAGCTATCCAGGTGTTCAACTTATTATGAATCCGTACATTTGTGTTCATATGTTAAGCAGCTAAAGATTTGCCAAAACTTAACATGTAACATTAGTGAAAGGGCTGCTTAACATTAGCATAAATGTAGAACTATGACAAGTGAAGGAAATGGTTTATACATCTGTACTTTATACTTAATTGGCCTATCTTGGGGAAAAATATAAAATTTTCTGTGTATGCTTTGCAGTTTATACAGTATGAATTATATTCAGTAGAAACTATGATACAGGGAAAGTCCCTTTATTCTTTTTTATTTTAAAAAAAGCTTTATTTTTTAGTTTTAGGTTCACAGCAAAACTGTGCAGAAGTTACAGAGATTACCCATATATCACCTGCCCCCAACACAATGCATAGTCTTCCGTATTATAAACATTTGGACAAGAGTGGGACATTTGTTGCTACTGGTGGACTACATTGACACAATATTATCCTAAGAGTCCATAGTTTAGATTAGGGTTCACTCTTTGTCTTGTATGTTCTATTTATAATTATATGTATTCATTGTTCTAGTATTATAAAGAGTAGTTTACTGCCCTAAAATCTTCTGTGCTCTGTCCTTCTCTAAGTATAATGGCTGCCTAAAGGAGAGTCCCTTGGGTAATTAAGTTGTGAGCTGAGCTAAAAACATTTTTCATGGAACATAGTTTTTCCTTAAAAGAATGATAAACTGATAAACTGGATATTTTGACGTGGGTGTTTGTCAGAAGTTTTCTCAAAAACAAACACCTGACAAAAGTCACTGAAAATTATATGCTGTCAAGGATAATATTTTAGTTTTTAAGAAAAAAATTAAAATTTTGGACTTTAATCTGCCACTGTGAGCCTGTCCACTTCACAATATTTTAAGGATTTTCTAAGGAGATCAGTGGTGCTATCAATGAATGTGATTTTTTAAATATTATATGATGAAATGTATTTGCATAAATTAATGAACCGGTATTTTTCCAATTACCAATGCAATGCTATAAATCATGTGTTGGAGCATCCATTCAGAACATAAGATTGGCATTGGTGAGCATAGCTACTTTACAGAATGCAAGACTAATCAACAAAAAAATGGTATAATAGAGTGTGAAAGGTTCAGTGGCATGGTTTCCGATTTCATAGTGCAATCAATTTTTAAGGAACTATCTTGTTGATTTTTGGTGTTATATCAAAGAAGACTATCTACAATCATATGAAAAGCTTATTAAATATTCCTCCATTTTCCAACTACATGTATTTATGAGGGAGTATTTGTTTTTTTCTATATGCAACAACCAAAACAACATATTATAACAGATTGAATGAAAAAGCAGATATAAGAATCTAATTGTCTTTATTTAAATCAGACATCAAAGAAATATGCAAAATGTAAAACATCATTCTTTCCACTAGTGAAGTAAGTTGGACAGAGAAAGACAATTATCATCTCATATCAATTATACATGGAATCAAATTAAAATGATACAAAATAACATTTATAAGACAAGAAATTCACTGATTTTGAAATCAAACATATAATTACTAGAGGGAAAACCTTGAGGGTGAGGGAAAAATTGGGATGGGAATATATGCACATACTGTATATAAAATGTATAATTAACAAAAACATACTGTATAGCACAGGGAAAACTACATAATAGTCTATAATAACCTATATGGGAAAAAATAGGTATAGGCATATGTATAACTGATTCACTTTGTTGTACACCTGAAACTAATACAACATTGTAAGTCAACTATGCTCCTATAAAATTAATTTTCAAAAAGTAGCCAGAGAGTAGCTTTCAAGATGCTAGTTATTTTGGAGAATAAGTTACTGTTTGTAGAATTAATGGAAATCCTTGGTAAATCTAAGGGTGATTAAGAGTACTCTTCAAATATCTGATTTAAGGCAATGCTTTCCTTAGAGCTTCTCTTTTTTTAAGCATCTATTAAATATATAGACATTATAGATATGAGGCATATGTTAATTAGGGGAGTGTGATTATTGAGGTAACTTTGGGTATTAATCTAGGAGTTGGAAAAATTATTTCTAATTTATGTCTTAATGTATGACATACCAAAATTAATATTTCTACTCCCTGGCTTTTTTTTTGTCTTTTTTTAGGGCTGCACCCATGGCATGTGGAGTTTCCCAGACTAGGGGCCTACCACAGCCACAGCAATGCTAGATCCAAGTTACATCTGCAACTACACCAAAGCTCATGGCAATGCTGGATCCTTAGCTCCCTGAGTGGAGCCAAGGATTGAACCAGCATCCTCATGGATGCTGGTCAGATTCATTTCCATTGAGCCACTACAGGAACTCCATCACTGGCTTTTTAAAAATTGAGAAATAATTGACATATAATTAGTTTTAGCTGTATAACATAATGATTTTATATATGTATATGTTACAAAACAATGTTAACATTTATCAACATACAAATGTGAACAAAAATTTTCTTATGATGAGAATTTTGATATTTATTTTCCTAGAAACTTTCATATCTCCCTGACTTTTTTGCTTAATATAAAACTGTACCTCCAAGAATGGTAAAACTGTTAATTTATAATTAAATATTTCCACTTCAAAAGTAAATAAATAAAAATATAGTATTGTTCATAAAATATGTGCATTTCTAAAAATGAAGTGGATTTATTATATCCAGTTTAAATAAGTTAATAAAAATATTTTTAAATGTCTATAGTTTTAATTTACATAGATTTAACCTACATGAACAGAAGTTCCTTTGGGGCTTTGTGCCACTTATCAATTTATTGCCTCTCAGCTCCAAATTCATTTTTTTTTTTGGCTTGATTTGTGAGATACAGTAGGACCTTGTTTATTTTATACACAGTAATTTGCATCTGCTAATCCCCAACTCCCATTCCCTTTCATCTTTGGTAACCATAAGTGTTTTCTATGTCTTGTGAGTGTATTTGTGTTGTAAATAAGCTCATTTTTGTCATTTTATTTTATTTTGTCTTTTTAGGGCTGCACCTGCAGCATATGGAAGTTCCCAGAGTAAGAGTGGAATTGGACCTGTAGCTTCTGGCCTATGCCATAGCCATGGCAATACTAGATCCAGGCTGCATCTGAGACTTACACTGCCCCTCATAGCAATGCCAGATCCTTAACCCACTGAGCAAGGCCAGGGATTGAGCCCATGTCCTCATGGATACTAGTCATGTTCGTTACTGCTGAGCCACAATGGGAACTCCATTTGTGTCATATTTTAGAATCCACATATCCATGATATCATATGGTATTTGTCTTTCTCTTCCTGACTTAGTTCACTTAGTATGATGATCTTTAGGCCCATTCATGTTGCTTTGTAGTACAGGAGACTATATTCAATACCTTTTAATAAACCGTAATGGAAAAGAATATGAAAAATATGGAAAAAATATATATTATATATATTAATCACTTTGATATACACCAGAATCTAACACAACATTGTAAATCAACTATACTTTAATAAAAAATAAAATAACATAAAGAATTGAGACATTTGAGGAATCTTAGGAGATCCTGATTCTGTTGTGCAGATGTGATAAATATAAACTGTTGCCAGATGAAACTTGGTGGCTTTTTAAAGGATATTATTAATCAGGAAATTATTTGACTCTCCTCACATGAGAGATGGTTCTATATACCCTTGCCCTAAGAATGGATAAGGTTTTCATCTGTTTCAACAAGTAGTGCCCAGGATAAGCAATCTAATGTGATTGGAGCTAGGTTATAAAACTCCATGTAGCCTCTTTCTGATCCAAGTGATATGCTCACACTCATGTCATTCTCACTTAGAATCTAGCTGAGGAGTCCCCTTCGTGGTGCAGCGGAAACGAATCCAACTAGGAACCATGAGGTTGCAGGTCGATCACTGGCCTCGCTCAGTGGGTTAAGGATCCAGAGTTGCTGTGAGCTGTGGTATAGTTCGCAGACATGACTCGGATCTGGCGTTGCTGTGGCTCTGGCATAGGCCAGCAGCTACAGCTCTGATTAGAGCTCTAGCCTGGAAATCTCCATATGCCATGGCTACGGCCCTAAAAAGACAAAAGACAAAAAAAAAAAAAAAAGAATCCAGCCAATATGTGGTGAGAAAATTAAGCCACATGAAAGACCTAGGTGCCCCAGCTGACAGATTCAGCTCTGTCATCTCATCCCTGGTACAGGAAGGCCTAGATGAAGAGAAAATTCTAGATGATTTCAGTCCCCTATTGTTCAAATCTTCCCAAATGAACCTTAGACCCTGCAAAGCAGAGTGGCTGTAATCAGTGTGTCCTATCCTAATTCTTGGCCTATAGAATCCTTGAGCATAATAAAATGATGGTGTTTTCCACTTAATAGTTTTGAATGGTTTATAGCAATAGTAACTAGAATGTCATCCAATATTCCTTATCAGGCTAGAAATTTTTTAAAAAGTTAAAATTTATCTCTAATTTAAAGCCTCTCCTTTGTATTTCAAAGGTTAATGGTTAACAGTTTCTTTTTTTCTCCTAAAATATCTGAAACCACAGCAGCTATTATGGCTGTAGAGTTCCTAACTCACATCCTTCTTATATACCATAATCCCGAATTTGGAATATGAAAGAGACACTTAAAATGATGCTACTGAAAAGATATTATCTTTCCATTATAATATATTTTGGAATGAAAAATAATATTTGATAATTAACCTTAAGTCATTTTTATGTAATTATTGACTTGATAATATTTAATTTTTAGGAAAAAAGGAAAATATTTATTTTATTAGAATATATTTTGAAATGTAAATATCTGATGAATATTTAAAAAGCCTAATAAACAAAAGAGCAAAAGTTCATTATATGAAATACATGTACATACCTACTTATAGAAGGGGAGGTATTTATACACAGAGGGAGTCAATACAGAGAGACAGAAGAAGGAGGAGATGAGAAAGAAAGTATATGAAGTATGGAAACACAGGGTAATTTTGCATGTTTCTGTGGACCATGTTTTCCTAAAATTACAGTATATGAAGCTCTAGAGCCTTTGATTTTTCATTCGTCAATTAAAATTTAGTTGATTTCATTCTACCATTATTTTTTTTTTCTTTTGAGTAGTAATATTTCCAGAGATTAATGTGCCATTTAAGTTCTCAGAAGGGCCTTTGAACAGCCTGTAGTGATAGAACAGGCCTTCATTCAGTGAAAACTTGCTGACAGCTGAGAGCAGAACATTGCATTTTGTACCCTTAAGATAATATAATTGCTGGGATGCAATTGCTCTTTCATCTTATGGGTGTAATCAATCAGTGATTGACAAGTCTAATTAGAAGCCTTGGTGTGTGCAACATGATAGCACTTTCTAACAGCATTGTAGTCTAAAATATCTTTCAGCAATCCTATAAGAAAAATAATATTTTATGTATAATTCCATTTACATTGCTGTTATTACTGTTTGCATATATGGAAAGGTTTTATCGGGATAAAATAATATCAACTTTGGAAGTATAAATATACTGCTCTTTTGGTTTTATGATATCTCCCAAGGCCTCAGTATTTCTGTCTAAAGGTTTGATGATTTTTCAAATTGGCAAAGATAGATTAGTGTATGTATATAATTTTTAATTGTCTTTAAAACATAGTGTATTTCAGGTACATAGATTTATGTTTTGATGAGAAGCTCCCTCCTCCTCTCTTCCCAAGAGAGGTAATTCATAGTGGAATATAATAATCAGAAGAGAAATAGCATCTGTTAAAAAATATGGTGCTTGGTTACAAAGTCAAGATAAAATACCATATTTTGTTATGCACTGAAAATATCTAGAAAAATCAGTGCTCATTTCCTTCTATAATATGACATGTGTTATGAAGTCTCTGAGCAGATTTTTTTTCACATTGAAGTATCTTAAAAAATGTTAAACTCTAAACTGGATAATTATACTGTGTATTTTGTCTTTCGGCATTTCAATTACTATCTGTTAATCTTGAACTTATGCAAGTTACTTTGTATGCCGATGGAGAAAGTGGAATTACAGGAAGTATTAAACCATTCTTTTTGTTCTTGATAAAGTGATAAAATAATGTACAAAGTGCTTTCCTGCATATTTCTAATATTTTTTTTTAGAAAATGAGGCTTTTCATCATACAGAAAGTGATACATTACTGAGAAGGCATGCTGTTTTTTCTTCAGTATGTGGATTATATCAGAGATATGGGTTTTCCTGAGATGGCAAGAGAAAAGACAGTATAAAAATACAATTATAGTTTTATTTGTCTGAATAATCTCAATATAGTAATTTGAAGTTAAATGCCTCCACTGACATTCTATAGACTAGTGAACACATATTTTGAAAACTAAATTTAAAGCTGAAAGGTAAGGATGATATGTAAAAAAGCATCACCTTGTCTTTAGGCACATATGGGTGAAAAGGTGACTAGGTTATCCATTTGAAGCGACAGCCTCAAACGAACAAGCTATAAAGCACCACAGAACAGATACAACCCAGCAGTTTGTTTTTAAAGATGATTTTTAGATGTTATGTGAAGCATTTATCATTTTTCATATTGTGTACTACTACAAGTGTTCTTTTTGATACTGTCACTCTACACATCATTGCAGTGTATCTAGCACTCAGCAGAACTATCCTGCTTTTGATGACTCCATCTCAGCTTCCATCAACTACATGGTAACTTTAAAATTCAAAATAAAAATACTACCTGACTACCATATTTGTTCAAACAAGTTAAAGGAAAACAAGAATTTGTGTGTTTTGCTTAATTAAAATGTTTAGAGAATGCTCTTGAAAATTGTCCTCACACTGGGGAGGCAATCATAACTTGATATATCACTCTATAAAAATCACTTGGACATATTTCTGAAGGAAAATGCCTAGAATTTTCCTTGACTATCTCCATCATGATAGTCTCACCTATGTTTTATCTACCTAGTACCTCCCAGTTATTTAATTTTTTCTCCTCTTTTCTGTAATTCAACTTGCTGCTTCTACCTGAATTTGCACAGTACTAGGGCTTATTCTTTTTAAAAATTTTTTGGATCCAGCATCTCAGTTGAAACACATAAAAACCTGAAGCAAATAAATGTTTCTATGTATTTGACCATGTTGGAAATGACGTTGGTTAGGTCATACAGTTAGTTATGCCAGAGAGAAGAGTGGAGACAGTTTGTTGATTCCTGGTCCATATCTTTTCACTACTTTATATAGCACCATGTATATCATATGCATGTATATGATAGTATATATTAATAATAAGCATTACTGGAGACTGAAATACTGCCTGGACATGAACTGTTGTCTTTGGCTTTTCATATATAACTTAAAACTGTTGACTTAGTGGGCAAACATGCTGAAATATAGAGTATAAACTTTTCTGGGGAAATGTCAGGGAAGTAAAGTTCGACGTGAAATAAAACTAAAAGTAAGGGTTCCTAGTGCTTTGTTCTGATCAATTTAATATAAAATGGAACAAGCTTCCATTTAATACTTTTAGTCAATCGATAATATGGGGACACATAAATGAGTAAGACATAATCCTTGACCTTTAGAAGTTATGATCTAGTAGAACACTAGAAATGTAAATGAGTATACAAGTGTCTCTAGTATAAGAAAGAATAATTATGGGATATGAAAGGTAAAAATGCAGTCCTCTGAGAATTCAGAGCAAGGATAAATATCTATCTACTGAAGTACTGGAAGATTGCATGGAGGAGGTGACACTTAAATGGCTGATAAAAATTTTAGTAGGTAAGAAATGAGAAGGGAAATTATTCTGTAAAAAGAACTGAATGAATAGATTAATAAAGTGTAGTGTTAATTTAGAGAGCCATGAGTGACATAGAAAGGAGATTAGTGAAGTATTGAATGTTCTTGAATGTTTAACTATAGGTTTAAAAATATTTATTCATTAATTCAGTAGGCAATGGGGGAGCCTGTGAAGAAAAATGGTATCTGAGCTATACTTTAAGAAAATTAATTTTCTGGCAAAGAAGACAATTTATTGGGTTTTCCAATTCAGAGACTGTTAAGACATTCTATATAGTATTTATTGACGTTTCCTACAAGAGTGATAACATTAAGAGTAGAAAACAAAGCAAATACAGAAAAGTAGAAATTAAGTCTCCCCTTGGTGGGAAAAGAGATACAGAAAGAGAGAGAGAAAAATAAATAAAAATTTCTTGAGCATGAAGGCTAAATTGGGATGATGATTTAGAGATATTTTAAGAAATAAGATTCTTTTTTATTCTTTTTAGGGCGTCACCTGCGGCATATGGAAGTTCCCATGCCAGGGGTCGAGTTGGAACTGCAGCTGCAGGCCTACAACACAGCCAAGCAATGCTAGATTTGAGCTGTTTCTGCCACTTACACTGCAGCTCGTGGCAATGCCAGATCCTTAACCCAATGAGCAAGGCCAGGGATTGAACCCATATCCTCATGGATCCTAGTCAGTTCCTTAACCTGCTAAGCCACAACAGAAGCTCCCTCAGATATATATATATTTGATTAGCATCAATGAATTTGTATGCCAGAGAGGCTCTGGTCTGCTCATTTTCTGAGTGAGCTGAAACATTTGTGTTCTTAAATTTATTCAAATAAGGACCAGATCTATACCTTAAACAGTAAGGAAGGAGGATGTATAAATTGTGTTTATGTCTTATTAACAATGTTGCATTTAAAATCCCAAGAAAATTATTTGTTTTAGGTGAAGCTTCAATAAAATTCATCTGTTCTAAGATGCCTGAGGGTTTCTAGAATATAAAGATATGGGAAGAAAAACTATAAAGCTCTGTATTTCAGTTGTTTAATCTGTGCGGTTGTGGTACAGGTAATAAAAATACCTACCTTGTTTTGTAGGTATGAATAATAAACTAGAAAATGCATGAAAGCACTAAGAAAAGTGTCTGGCACATGACAAGTACAAAAATTAGTGTTACCTATAATGACTGAGATAAAGAGGAAAGAAATTGGCAATAGAATGAAAGGCAAAAAAACAGTAAAAATGTAGTTTTCAAAAAGACAGATAGAAAATAAAAAATAAGCTATTTGATGGAAGATTCAAAGTTTCTCCTTACTTTCTGTTCTGAAAAATGATTTCTCCTACATAACTTTATTTCACTGTTAAGTGTGTGTTAAATTTTGCTTTTTTTGCTTTCCCCTGAGAATATTGATATTCGCTGAAAAGTGAACAAATTTAAACCTCAGAAATAAAAAAGTATATTCAAAACAAAGTTTTAATAATATAAAGAAGAACAAAATAGGTCTTTTGTAAAGTTCATGATTAATGCGACAGAAAACAAGAGAAATTTGGAACAACCACACTTTACTTATTTATAATCTGTGGAAGAGTAGATTAGGAATGGTCAATTAGAAAAATAATTCTGCATTTCATTTAAATATTTTTACTGCCTTGGCAAATTATACATGTAAAACATTTTATAATAAAGCTATTTTATAACAACTTCTGAAGAAGAAACAGACTGCAAAATAAGCCACCAAGCTTCAAAAGGTGATAGTAATCCATAAATGAAATGTTTTGCTTTTTTTCCCTTAATTTAGATGAGCTGCTCAATAACTTGGTATTAAAAGTCAGTTCTATGAGTTCCCATTGTGGCTCAGTGGTTAAAGAATCCGACTAAGAACCATGAAGTTGTGGGTTCCATCCCTGGCCTTATGCAGTGGGTTAAGGATCTGACGTTGCTGTGGCTGCGGTGTAGGCTGGCAGCTACAGCTCCGATTCGACCCCTAGCCTGGGAACCTCCATATGCCGCAGGAGCAGCCCTAGAAAAGGCAAAAAGACTCACACAAAAAAACGTCAGTTCTAAGTGTGGTATAAGCACCAACTTTTTCAATTTTATGGGTATCTATAAACTTGGATTTAGTATATGACTCTTTCCCAAAAGCTATAATTTTGGACTTATTATAATTAAAGTTCTTATTTACTAGAAAGGATGGTAAAATATATTTCAAATTTGTAGGGTCAGGTCTTCAGAAGGTTGTGGGCAATGGTGATGAAGGTATCTGTGATAAGAATTCACATTTTCTTTCACATTAGGAGTGATGGTTACCTGAGAATAACTATTCATATTTATTTAGTTCCCTTAAACTGTTAAGTGTATCGGAGTAACTAGCAAAAACCATTAAATCAAATTAAGCTGATTGATGCCTGTGGCATATTGATATTTGTCTCCATGTTTGTTAAGTTCCTGAGGGTTAATCATTCTGTTCTCTCAACCTATAGTTCAGTGTCAGGGGTTAATAAGTGCTGATTGAATTGAGCTGGTAAAAGAAGTGAGAACAATAGAACCAATGTATGAGAGACAGAATTTTGAAATAGATAATATATAGTAATTTAAGCTTAAATTCTTTCATAATCTAAGACAATGTAATGTTACCTCTAGGTCCTCAAATAGCAATAGACAAAGAGCTTCTAGATTGTTGTTGGAACACATGAAAAAATGCTCAACCTCCCTGATTATTTGAGAAATGCAAATCAAAACTGCCACAAGATACCACCTCACACCAGTCAGAATGGCCATCATTAATAAATCCACAAATAACAAATGCTAGAGGTGATGTGGAGAAAAGGGAAGCCTCCTGCACTGTTGGTGGGAATGTAAGCTGACACAACCACTATGGAGATCAGTTTGGAGGTACCTTAGAAAACTATACATAGAACTACCATATAACCCAGCATTCCCACTCTTGGGCATATATCCCAGCATTCCCACTCTTGGGCATATATCCAGACAAAACTTTCCTTAAAAAACACACATGCACCCGCATGTTCATTGCAGATCTATTCACAATAGCCAAGACGTGGAAACAGCCCAAATGTCCATCAATGGACGATTGGATTAGGAAGGTGTAGTATAAATACACAGTGGAATACTACTCAGCTTTAAAAAAAGAATGACATAATGCCATTTGCAGCAACATGGATGGAACTAGAGACTCTCATCCTGAGTGAAGTAAGTCAGAAAGACAAATACCATATGATATCACTTATATCTGGAATCTACTATAAGGCACAAATGAACCTTTCCACAGAAAAGAAAATCATGGACTTGGAGAATAGACTTGTGGTTGCCAAGGGACAGAGGAGGGGAGTGGGGTATTTGGGGTAGTTGAGGAGCTTGGGGTTAATGGATGTAAACTATTGCCTTTGGAATGGATTAGCAATGAGATCCTGCTGTGTAGCACTAAGAACTATGTCTAGTCACTTACTATGGAGCATGATAATGTGCGAAAATAGAATGTGTACATGTATGTGTAACTGGGTCACCATGCTGTACAGTAGAAAAAAAATTATTGGGGAAATAACTATTAAATAATAATAATAATAATAAATAAAGGAAAAAGGAAAAAGAATAGATGGTTGTTGGATGGGGCAATGTAAGGAGGAAAAATCTAAAGGCAAATTAATTTTAAAATGACATAGAAAGCAAATATATATTCAAAAAGATGAAATAAAATTAATAAAATCAGAAAACAATGGATTCACATGAAGGAAGTCAAGGAATAAATCTGTGAGTTCATGTGGCAAAAAATAAATTTTTATCAAAAGTAGATTCTCATTAAGAAATAAAGTATGGCATGTTTCTTTTAAAGGCAGTGGAAATAAGGGGGTGACACAAAGTTGGTGCTATCATATGTGAGTCACTTCACTGAAATACTCCAAACATTCTTTGCAGCCTATAATTGTGAGGGAAGGCTCTATTGAAGGAGGAGAAATAAGGTTGAGACTCAGGATGTTCTGCTCCGTCTATTCATAAATTTATGATTGTGTGAAATATAACATTTTTTAAAAAAAAGCTTGATAGTAATTGATAACATGATCCTAGGAGAGAGGTAAAGGACAAAAACTATGAACAAACAGTAAAGAAGCAAAGACATTTTCATCTCTGGAGGGACTAACAATGTCTCCATCAGGTAAAAATGGAATGTCTCTATTTAGTCCCTTCTTCCACATTGGAGATGGGATTCTCATAGCTTCTAAATGCCACATTAATTCAAACCTTTTTGTTTGATTTTCAACTTTAATTTCCCTGGTATAAACTATGAAAATATCATCCTTGATGGACTTCAATGATTTGTATATAAACTCAGTAAGAACTCAGTGGAACCATCAAAAGACAAACCGAGATGTATGATTTGTGCAAATTCTCATAGCTGGGTATAGGGAGGGAAAAAGATACAGTCAGAAATCATGAGGTCAGGATGACATACATAGCTTCATACCAGAGAATCAAAAGAACAAGAATTTAAATTAGAGAGCTGTTCTCTCCTATTCCTTATACATCAGTCTCCCTCAGCTATCTTTTCTATTTTCTGAGATTAGAAATCTTCATATTTGACCCCATGTTTATATAATTAATTACCTGATTAATGAAAGATTTTTAGTTCATTTTCTGGCAATTGTTATGTTTTAAGATCCATGGGGTCCAAGACCACCTCTCCTCATTTGTCAAAAACAGTAATAATATATGAAAGATAATTAGATTATATCTTATATACTAGATTGCAAATGGAAGATGTTGTGGATCAAGAATTCCTCCTGATTGCAACTTGTATATTGAAAGACTAAGAAAGTCAATTGAATGATAGAAATAAGGTGTATATCGTGCTCTAAAAACTAATCAAACTTTTATCTTTGCTTTTGGGTAATAATTTGAAAAATGAGTTTATATCTTCACTTAGAAATTTATTTTTAACTGAAAAGGTAAAGAATTAGGGATCTAGACCCTCTAAAAGAATCAAATTTAGGACTGAATTTTATTCCATTTGTTTCTAGATTAAACAATATGGACTTCATTAAAGAAGAAAACTAGAAAAAAAAGATCACTAAAAAATATATGTCACCAACTTCAAAATACCTTTAAATACGGAAGTACATTTTTATTATTAAAAATATATTGATTATGATAAATATTTATACTTGATTTCTAAATTTTAGGTTAAATGAGCTACTACCTCTTTGCAAGACAAAAACAAATGCATTAAGGTTATTGCTGGAGGATTTCCCACTGTGGCACAATGGGATTGGTGGCATCTCTAGAGCGCTAGAATATAGGTTCAAATCCCAGCTCAGCACAGTGGGTTAAGGATCCAGCATTGCCACACTGTGGCTTGGATCTGATCCCTGGCCCAGGAACTCCCTATGCTACAGAGCAGCTTTAAAAAAAAAAAAAAAAAAAGTTTATAGCTGAAATATTTAATAACCATGAAAAAAAATCATGGAAGGGTAAAATTCTAGCAGTATGACCAGTTATCAGTGTCCTGCTTTGTTTTGTTTTGTTTTTTAATTTTTTTAAAAGATGCTCCATAACATCAGTATTCAGTGAAAGTTGAGAATCACTGCATAAAATTATTTAGCCAAAGGCTTACTGCATCAAAACCTGGGCTAAAATACAGCTTCCCTTACACCCAGAACAATAATTACCCTGGTCCCTACACCCCGCTTTGTTTTAGATCACAGTCTGATGGACTTGATAGATATATCATGTAATCAAGAGTGGAAAATTAATGATAAATTGAGTCCTGACATGAATAGACTAACTTGTTTTCTATATTTACACTGTGCTTGTCAGTGACTGTATCTGCTGGGTCCAAGTAATACTGGAAATAGCTTCTTGGGGTCATCAATATCAGCCAAAATAATGAAATAGTAGCTGTGTCAGGAAACAACCTCACCTGACTCCTTTGTTAGTTGAGGGAGAATATAAAGCGACCTGGCTTCTCTAACATGATCTTAGACCAATTATTATAGTGCATCACTCTCAAAAGGCCAAGATGTCTTAAACCAATGCCCATCGATAAAAGCTTTTCCCATAAACTCCCCCTATTAATTAAATCAAATGTAGCTTTTAAATTGATGAGACTGCAAAGATAGGTTGTTTCTTAAGCTTAGCATATTTATCAATAAAATAATGTGAAACAAAACAATGAGTAAGAATACTAAAAAACCTTTAAGAAAAGAATTGTGCTATCCATATTCAGTTGTCACTGTTTTTGTTCCTTTAATTGAAAGAATAGAATTATATAGGAAAAATTTTAAAACAAATTAAACAAAACACAACCATAACATTTGGTTAATTATTCATAGCATAAAAAGTGGTTTCATGTTGTGTCTATTTTGGCTTTTGCTGCGTGGAATGATCCTGAAAATGAACTTACCAAAAATGAAGGGTCATCATGGTAATACCAAAGACTATAGATAAAAGGGTATAATACTGGTTTTGAAAAGTAAGATTTAAATTTTGATGTATTTAAAACATATAATTTATTTGCAGCATCAAGCTAGACACAAGAAACTGTGGAACCAACGGAGAAGCTAAGACATAGCATTTCTGTTGCTCCTGAAATCTAATACAAACCCACTTTTATACAGTGGTTTTAGAAAACTAATAAATATCAAAATAAATAAAATCACTTATTTTACCTATATTAGCTTTGAGACTTCCTTCAATACAATATGTAGTTAGGAATGAATTTCTGATATTTATTCATGCTAATTGTATAAATATTCCTTGGAAAATTCTAATGCCTACCCTAAGTATTTAACAATGACAAATATTTCACAATATTTCTGAAGATTTATGCCTTTCAGAGTTTGCCTTCATTATTCAGATGGACACACTGTAAGTGGAGTCACTTTTAAGAAGTCCTTGAGTAGAGTGTTTCATTAGGACTGAATTTCAGACAGTTTTATTTCTCTTAAAAACTAATAGGAAGTACTTCAGAATTTAATGTAGGGCAAACAATATCCTATATCTTCCAAAAATATTTAATATTAATCACATAAAAGTAAGAGGTTAAGGGAAACTATAGTTTAGATTGAGGTAAAATTCCTCAAATTGGAGATTTCAGATTTCAAAATATATCCTGATACCTATAACATCAGCATTTCTAGAACATACAGTATTCAGAAATATTAAATTTTCATTAAAAATTGATACTACTTCTCAAAACCCCCAAACATATTCTAATCAGTGAGTAAAACCTGAAAACTAACCTTGTCAATCAATCACATTCTCCTGTGCATCACTAAAAGAACTAGAATCTCATCAGACATTAGACTCAGTTAATGATAGGTATAAAAGACAAAATAGACTTTGGAACTGGACAGATGTAGAGTCCTTTCTTTTTGTCATCCCTTTCAGATAGGCAGGCATGAGTAATCTCATTAGAAATGGTAGTAACATTTTTATTAATTAAAAATATTTTATTCTGGGGTTCCCATCGTGGCTCAGTGGGTTAAGAACATAATATAATCTCTATGAGGATGACAGTTCAATCCCTGGCCTTGTTCAGTGGGTTAAAAATCTAGCCTCAAGCTGTGGCATAAGTCACAGATGTGGCTTGGATTCAGCATTGCAGTGGCTGTGGCATAGGCCTCAGCTACAACTCTGCCTTGACCTCTAGAGGGGTAATTCTACACGTATAGCCATAAAAGAAAAAAAAACTTTATTCACTCAAAGTCTGAAAAAAAAAAAGGATGCTTCTTGAGCACAAGACTTGTTTGATATCCAGTTGTGAGGAGAACAAGATACAGGTCTCAGCCCCATTGTGAATGTTTCTTATAATTTTTTTATGTGTGTCTTTTTTTTTGTCTTTTTAGGCCCACACCTGCAGCATATGGAGGTTCCCAGGGTAGGGGTCTAATTGGAGCTGTAGCCGCTGGCGGCACAGCCACAGCAACACAGGATCTGAGACACATCTGCAACCTACACCACAGCTCATGGCAACACTGGATCCTTAACCCACTGAGCAAGGCCAAGGAAAACCCACAACCTCATGGTTCCTAGTCGGATTCGTTAGCCACTGAGCCACGACGGGAACTCCATAATTTTTGTCTCCTTTATTGATATCAATATTCTGAAGTGACCTTGTTTTCTAAGATCATATAGCTTTTTTCCAGAGTATCTATTATTGTCAGTTGCTAGTCTCAGTAACAACCACCTAGATTTGAGGTAACATACTAGAGTCAGAGAATAAGTTGTCTTACAGAATTTTAGTTTTTTTTTTTTAATTTTTTTAAAATTTGTATTCCCTAAGGCATCATAGTAATAAATAAGGCATTCCATTCAGCTCAATTCAAAAGGATTTATTGAAAGATCCCTTATTATTCCTTGTTCCTATTGGCCTAGTTTCAAAGACTTTCAAAAATTATTAAAAAAGAAAAAATTTTAGAATGTTTTCTTTCTCCCTAACCAGGGGGAAAGCTGCGCTTTTACCAGTCGTTTTATTTCATTTCATTTAGATGCCTCTTTACCTGTTGTTTTATTTTGGGTCACCTAGATGCAAATCGGCAGAATGGTAATAATAATTTTAATAATGTAATAATAAATTGATATTAAGGTATGTGTTAATAGCTGTTGAATTCCCCTACCTGTAGACACCATGTTAAGGAATTTGTATGTATCATTTCACTTAGTCTTGTTAACCACCAGGTGAAATAAGTATCATTTTTGTTACAGCTGAAGCACTGAGGCTAAGGAAAGTTAAGAAAATTACTAAAAAATCTATCAGTTAGTATAATGATTGAGACTAGTATCTAGGACATCATTAGACTTTTACTAATCTACATTCTTGCTTCCTTACTGGACTCTCTTTTGGTCTTGATTCTTCTTTCACCCTTTACATCTACTCTACCATTATCATCAAGTCCTGTCAGCTTCCTAAATTTTTATTTTTTTGGTTTTTTTACTTCTATTTACTTATTAAAAAAATCTTTTATTTCTTTCATGCCATCACAGTCAACATCTTTACACAAGTTTCCATTAGGCCACCAATTTTTTTATTTTACTTCTCTAATTTACCCATCCTTCAAAATACTGCTAGATCAGTCATCCTAAACCCCATTCTTTATCTGTGTCTCCTTTCTGCTTTATTAGTCTTAGCTTCTTAATAGGCTTTCAGTGACCCTTCTGGCTTTACCCCCCGCCCCCGCACCACGCACCCACCCCCACTTATATACGCTAGTTTATCTCCATGTTAGGAATCTGTTAACTTTACTTAAATTGTCATGTTAATTTATCCTAAATATGTAATCTTGCCTTTGGGCCTTTTCATACACACAACTCTCTTTGAGAAATGCCTCCTTTTATCTAATTTGCTATTCAAATCTAAAAATTATCCAATATCCAGTTCAGTATGATTTCTTCTCAACACTTTCCCTTAAAAAATGTCAGCTCTGGAGTTCCTGTCATGGCTCAGCAGTAAGAAACCTGACTAGTATCAATGAAAATGCAGCTTCGATCCCTGGCCTCACTCAGTGGGTTAAGTATCTGGCACTGCACTGAGCTGTGGTGTAGGTTGCAGATGCAGCTCAGATGTTGCATTGCTGTGGCTGTGGTATAGGCCAGAAGCTGTAGCTCTGATTGGATCCCTAGCTGGGAACTTCCATATGCTGTGGGTGTGGCCCTAAAAAGCAAAAAAAAACCAAAAACAAAAACCAGCCCTAGTTCATGATCACTTCTCAAAATTCATGTATTATTAAACATGCTTTATAAATGGCCTAGTATATAATTCATATAAATTATTTCTTAAACACTATGTGGTAAATATTCACTAAGCACTAATATAAGCAGACCCTGTATTTGATTCTGTAAGATATTTTATAATAATTTAGATAATCCTCAAATAATTTTTGTTCAGTAGGGAGGTATAAATTTGGTAGTACCTAATTATAAAAAAAATGCTATATTTCTCTATACTTAATGAACCAACTATTATATATCATTGATTTATGACATTTAGATTTTGGCCAAGTAATAAATTCATTACTTCATGGTTCAGAAATATTAGCATTTTAGAATAAACAGTGGAATATAATGGCTAAAGACAGTTTTGGAACCAAACTTTTTGGATATACCACTCCCTAGGGATGGGTTGCTGGGAAAGACATTGAACTTTTCTATACTTAACTTTCCTCATCTGCAAAAAGTGTATAAGAGAGCTTATTACTATATAAGGCTATCGTGTAGATGGAAGGAGTTAATATATCTAAGTTAGAAAATATCTGACACATAATAAGGCTATTTTTAACCTTATTTTTAGTTATGTTTTGTCTTACATAATCGATGTAAAAGAAAGTATACATCTTAAAATTGATAAGTTCAAGAATAATCCTATGGTGAAAAATGTAGTGCAAGAGTCTATATCTAGTTGGGAGAATCATAGCAGATATAGAGTTCCTGATATATCAAATAGAACTTGATAGCTAGGTAGACTATTAACTTAGACCTATTCCAGAGATATGACAGCACACAATGTTTAATTTGATATTCACATATTTTTCTTCTAGGGAGTATATAATCATGTTTACAACAAAGTCCTTTTCCTAGATTTTTTTGTTTCTAAGTATCTATTCAAATATTAAGAATATAGTAGGCCCTCAAGAAAGAGTTTTAAAAAATAAAGTTTTAATGAAACGAATTAGAGTTCATGCTGAAAATTACTGGAAATGAGCACATTCGTAATTATCTGTATAAAATTATCAGATTTTCAATGGTAAGGCAGTTAGTATTTGTAGTAATGATTTGTGTACTGTATCATTTTTTTTAAGTGTGCATCCTCTATAAGCATAGAACTTTTCTTTCTTAAAATAGTAGTCTTTTAATATGAGACTTGTATATATAATATATGTATATAATATATATATATATATATGTATATAATATATTAAAAATTATATGGTGAAAGTTCAGGGCCAAAGGCAAGGATGTTTTATTTGCCAAAATATATTATAGAAGATTAGATTTTCCATTGTCCTTTCACCAGTGGTATTTTAAATACAATTTACCAGAAATAGAAGTAAAGTGAAAGAAATTGCATATTCTTATACTGTTCTATAGAACATTTAAATTTTATTTTCTGCCTTCTACTGATTAAAAATTACCCATCATTATTAAGAATGAATGAATCATTTAAATTAGCCAGAACCAGACCTTTTACTAAAATTTTGACCTGGCAGTTTTTGGTTTTTTTTTTCCCTAGAGAACCAAAATTACATATTGAGTATAGGCATATAATTACTTTTATTTAAATTCTTTAATATTCGTAGTAGCTAAGGACAAAATTAATAAATAGAAATGTTTTCTTTTTTCCTACATCTTTACAGCAAAAATCTCCAAGTGTACCTTGTACATTAGAAAACTAAAATATTTCCCTTACTTTCAATTTCCTCACAAAAGTATTATTTCAGTTAGTACCTTAGGAGTTACATGTTAGACATGCTGAGTTCTTAGAAAACTTAAGTAGTAATCCTAGATAAAAATGAAGTAAAGCTCACTTACTACTTCTTATGATTATCCCCAGTGTGTAACTTGTAATTGAGAACTGACTGGTGCTATTTTCTTACATGTTAGTGCCAATCAAGTCTTGGAACATGGGATTGTATTTATAAAATTCTTATGGTAATAAACATTATCTTGTACGTAGATAGGTATGTGAAACAGGATTTTAAATGTTGTGGTAATTCATTTTAGCACAAGAAATTTGAATGTTTTATTCCAAAATTGGCAGTGTTTTAGAGATCCAGCAACCCTCCATTCTCTGTTTCCCTGTAGTATGTAATATGCATGACATTGCTCAAGAAGGTGGATTACTAGGTTGGCAGCTTTATATGTAGAAGAATAAATCTATCAGAGTGACCAGTTAACTCTGTTTACCCAGAGTTTGTATAATAGATTCTCATCATGATTATCTGTAGTACCATGTTAGCTCCGAAAACTAAATGGTAAATATAGATTATTTTAAGGGTATAGAACATGACTCATAATAGTTCTTATTTTCAAAAACGGAATAAAATAAATTTAATTTAATATTATCCTTCATTGAAGAAATGAGCTTTAAAGGAGATATTAGAAGTCCCCCAACAGGTGGCTGAATTGGCTGTTTTAGATATGTACTTTGTAGCTTTTGTCAGTGGATTTTGATTCTTAGGTCACAAATCAAGCACAAATATCCTTTAGATACTTTAAACTTTTTTTTACTAGATTTGCATGGCCTCCCAAATGTTACATAATACCAACACAGAGAAAATAATCTCAATTGGACAAATTATAGATATCAGTTGTCAGCAGTCACAGATTTACAAAGCATGTCCTGGTATCTTTAAATTTGCACAATTTCCTTCTCCTGCAATAAATTTTAATCAGATACTTTGTACCCAGTTGTACTCTTGTCTGAAACCTTCCAAAGTGCTGTTGTTGCCAAGGAAACCATTTCCTTGTTATCTGTGCATTCAGCACTGTTTCACTGGCTCATTTTTCTCCTCTCTTTCACTTTTTCCATGACTCAACTAAAAACTTTGTCATGCATTAGTTAAAAATAAAACACATTGCTTTCCTCTGAGTGCAATGCTCATTTAAAAGATGCAGAACTCAAGTTTCAACAATGGCTTCCTAGCCATATTATTTGCTTGGATGTGTGTGGGAGGGTGGGGGCGTGGGGGGAGACAAAAAAAAAAGAAAAAAAAATGCACAGCCTTTTGTTCCAGGTATTACTCTACATTTGGAAACTGTATAGCGAATAAAGTCTTTGTTTTGATCTCCTAGCCATATGTGAGTGCTGTGAAAGTAAAATAAGTGCTTTTAAAATAATTTTTAACCCTGACTCTTTGCTAACAGTATAAAAAGGAAAAGGTGAAAGGGAGTTCCCATAGTGGCTCAGCAGAAAGGAATCTGACAAGCATCCGTAAGAACGTAGATTGGATCCCTGACCTCACTCATTGGGTTAAAGGATCCGTGTTGCTATGAGCTGTAGGTCACAGACTTGGCTGGGATCTGGTGTTGCTGTGTCTGTGGCTGTGGCTGGCAGCTACAGCTTCGATTAGACTGCTAGCCTGGGCGCCTGGGAAATTCCAAATGCCACAGGCGTGGCCCTAAAAAGATGAAGAAAAAAAAAAAAAAGGAAAAGATGAGAAGGACATAATATGAAAGAGAACTTTAAAATGGTAAAATGGTTTAGGGTCAAATGTTTTCTAACTACTTCTTGTATGATACTTCTCACACGCTATTCCACTCCCCAAATTTTACCTTTGGCAAACCACTTCATCTGCAAACTCTTTGCAAAATACACTTATGTACATTTTAATTAAGAAAAAATTTGTTCATAGTAACCTTTTAATGACAGGATTGATTTTTCTTTTCTTTTTTTTTTTTTTTCTTTTTTTTTTCTTTTTAGGGCCACACTCGCAGCATATGGAGGTTCCAAGGCTAGGGGTCAAATCAGAGCTACAGCTGCCGGCCTACACCACAGCCACAGCCATGCAGGTTCCGAGCCATGTCTGTGACCTACACCACAGCTCACGGCAATGCCAGATTCTTAACCCACTGAGTAAGGCCAGGGATTGAACCTGCAATTTCATGGTTACTAGTCAGATTCATTGCTGCTGTGCCACAATGAGAACTGATTTTTCTTCTAGTAAACTATACATGCTTACTGCATTGAATAGCACCATTGGCAGAATTCTGCAAACATGAATAGACTGCCTAGGATATGAATGATGCCTGGTGAAGATAAAAGCAGAATTGGCACTTAATTGGTGATAAAAATTAAATAAGATAAATCCATAAAAATCTAAAAAGTGTAGACTCCTGATACATACATGCAGTATAGGCACCTAATTTGCCTAATTACATTTTCTACATTTTATACAAGCACACAAACTCATTTTAAGTATTAAGGCAGTTTCTTATGGAAGATATTTTGTAAATTACAAAGTTCACACAAATTAAGTTTGTTTTTCTTCAAATCCATACACATGCAGAAAGAGGTCAGAACTTGATTATCTGAAACAGAAGGGTAAGATTAATTCTGGGTTAACTCAGTTTACCAGATTGCTAATATTTGCTCTTTTTATTTAGAAAGTAATTTCGGTCTTATAGAATTAATTTCCTGTAAAATAACTGTTTTAGTAATGATGGGTAACTCAATTCAAACTGACTGTCCCATTGAAAACAAATAGAAATACTGGACAAAATACTAGTTTTGTTTTGTTAATTTATGCTTTTAACTACCTCTTGGAACTGAGAGAATGAAAATTAAGAGTTCAAATCTTCGAAGGAAGAACTATTCCAGTAAATACCTCAGACTTATAGTTCAGACTTGTGATTTTCTAGTTTCCCACAACCTAGGATGAAGAAACAAAAAATAACCAACCATCACAAAGAAACTCAAATTTGAATCAACTTATCCTATGATCCAGAAGCAAAAGTAAAGTATCTTTGTGGGAAGGTAATAGCATTGAAGGCCTTAAATTATCTATGAATTTAATTTTAAAAATTTATAGACAATGTCTGGCATTCAATAAGAAAAAATAACCTTGCAAAAAAAGAACGGAATAAAAAGTTTAAAAAAGAACATACAAGCAGATAGTAGCTTTAGCAGAGTTTAAAACAACTGTGAGAAATTTGTTTGGAAATTAAAGATGAAAAATTTAAGTAAAAAAGCAGAAGTTTAATGTAAAAAGTAGACCAAATGGAGACTGAGAACTAAAATTCATTACATATGAATTAAATGCTCAAGAAAGAATAGGCTTTAAGGAAGATTAAATTCAGTTGAAGACAAAAATTAATAAACTGGAAAATAGATCAGTAGAAATTGTCCAGACTAAAGTAAAAAAAGAGAATAGAAATATAGAATATGAGTCATATAAGACCAAAAATTTCTATTGACTGCATAATTGGAGACCCAAGAGGAAAATATTAAAAAGAAGTAATACATGAAGAGATAGTGGCCCAGAATTCCTTTCAAAATAGTGAAAAATACTAAATCAGAGATTCAAAAAATGCTACAAACCCCAAGGAAGATAAATAAAAAGAAATTATATTTAGGCACATAATGAATCCATTAAAAAGCAAAGAAACAAGAAAACCCTAAAAGCAGCTGTAATGGGGAATAAAACATACTCATAAACACACACAGTCTACTATCACTGAAACTATAATAAAACTGAGAGCTAATTTTTCAATGGAAAAATAAAGGAAGCTATAGGAAAATTGAATTATATCTTTCAAGTGCTAAAGAAAATAACTGTCAAACTAGAATTGTAAACATAGCAAAATTCTCCCTAAAATGATATGGCAAAACAAAGACAATAATGTAGGATTGAACTAAATAAATGCTTGTGGGTTTTTTGTTTCTGTGGGTTTTTTTGTTTGTTTGTTTGTTTTTACATCAAAAGACACTATTTTAAAATGTATATGTATACATATGTATGTATTCTTTTTTACATTCTCTTCTACTGCAGGTTATTACAAGATATTGAGTATACTTCCATGTGCTATACAGTAGGACCTAGTTGGTTATATATGGTACTGTGTGTATTTTAACCCCAAACTCTTAACTTATCCTCCCCACTTTGGTAACCTTAAGTTTGTTTTCTGTGTCTGAGTCTATTACTGTTTTGTAAATAAGTTCATTCATATATATTTTTTTAGATTCCACATGTAAATGATATTTGTGTCTCCATTGCTTACTTTATTTAGTATAATATCAAGAGCTATCCATGTTGATGCAAATGGCATTCTTTCATTCTTTTTTATGACTAATTTCATCTATATACATATACACACCACATCTTTTTCTGTTCCTCTGACAGTGGACATCCGGGTTACTTCCTCGTCTTGGTTATTGTAAATAATGGTGAAATGAACATTGAGGTGCATGTATCTTTTCAAAGTATGTTTTTCTCTGGATATATGTCCAGGAGTGAGATTGCAGGATCATATTTTAGCTCTATTTTTACTTTTTTAAGGAATCTCCATACCATTCTATATAGTGTTTGTATAAATTTGCATTCCCACTAACAGTGTAGGAGGGTTCTGAACCAAAGAAATCCTTTATTTTCTTTTTAATTTTTTAATTACTCAATGAATATTATAACATTTATAGTTGTACAACGATCATAACAACCCAATCTTATAGCATTTCCATCCCAAACCCCCAGTGCATCCCCCCACCCCCAACGTGTCTCATTTGGAAACCATAAATTTTCAAAGTCTGTGAGTCAGTATCTATTCTGCAAAGAAGTTCATTGTGTCCTTTTTTTAGATTCCACATGGAAGTGTAGCATATGATGTTGGTGTCTCACTGTCTGACCAACTTCACTTAGCATAATAATTTCTAGGTCCATGCATGTTGCTGCAAATGCCCTTATTTCCTTTTTATGGCTGAGTGATATTCCATTGTGTATATGTATCACATCTTCTTTATCCACTCTTCTGTTGATGGACATTTAGGTTGCTTCCATTTCTTGGCTATCGTATATAGTGCTGCAATGAACATTGGAGTACATGTATCTTTTTGAATCATTGTTTTCTCTGGATAGATGCCCAGGAGTGGGATTGCTGGATCAAATAGTAATTCCATTTTAGTTTCCTGAGGAATTTCCATACTGTTTTCTACAGTGGTTGCACCAATTTACATTCCCAGTATTGTACCAACAGTGTAATACGGTTCCTTTTTCTCCAAACCCTCTCCAGCATTTATTGTTTGTAGACTTTTTGATGACGGCCATTCTAACTAGTGTTAAGGTAGTACCTTAGTAGTTTTGATTGGCATTTCTCTAATTATTAGTGATGTTGAACATCTTTACATGTGTTTTTGGACATTTATATATCTTCTTTGGAGAATTGTTTGTTTAGACCTTCTGTCCATTTTTTGATGGGGTTGTTTGTTTTTTTGTAATTGAGCTATAGGAGGTGTTTATAAATTTTGGAGCTTAATCCCTTGTCAGTCACTTCATTTGCAAATATTTTTTCCCATTCTGTGAGTTGTCTTTTCATTTCGTTTAGGGCTTCCTTTGCTGTGCAGAAACTTTTAAGTTTAACTAAGTCCCATTTGTTTGTTTTTATTGTCATTACTCTAGGAAGTGGATCTGAGAAGATATTGCTGTGGTTTATGTCAGAGAGTGTTTAGCCTTTGTTTTCCTCTAAGAGTTTTATAGTATCTGGTCTTATATCTAGGCTTTAATCCATTTTGAGTTTATTTTTGTGTATGGTGTTAGTAAGTGTTCTAATTTGATTCTTTTACATGTAGCTGTGCAGTTTTCTAGCACCACTTATTGGAGGGGCTATCTTTTCCACTGTATATTCTTGCCTCCTTTGTCATAGATGAGTTGAGTGTAGGTGTGTGGGTTTAATTCTGGGCTTTGTATCCTGTTCCAAAGATCTATCAAAGAAACATTTTTAAGAGAAAGATAATAAAGACAGAAAAAAGCAAAGATTCAGAAGCAAATAATGACAAATCAAGAGATTAACCATTTGAACTGATTTTTAAAATATTGGTAAAAAAATACAGTAACAATAGCAACTTTGAAGTTGCCATGGCTTTCATTAAGGAGAAAAAGAGTAAAAGAAGACAAAATAATCAATGAAACTATACATCTTAAATACACCAAAACTTTTTTCTGTTTTTCTTTTCTTTTTTTTTTTTTTTTTTTTAAATTTTTTTGTCTTTTTGCCATTTCTTGGGCCGCTCCCACGGCATGTGGAGGTTCCCAGGCTAGGGGTCTAATCGGAGCTGTAGCTGCCAGCCTACGCCAGAGCCACAGCAACTCAGGATCCGAGCCGTGTCTGCGACCTACACCACAGCTCACGGCAACGCCGGATCCTTAACCCACTGAGCAAAGGCAGGGATCGAACCCTCAACCTCATGGTTCCTAGTCGGATTCATTAGCCACTGCACCATGATGGGAATTCCTTCTGTTTTTCATTTAAGGTTATATTATAAAAGTATTCATCAAATACCCACCATGTTCCAGGCAATAATTTAAACTCTATATCTAGTAATACAATGAGCAATAACATAGCTACCTTGATTACATTAGGTATATAATCCATTAGGGAAAGGTAAGAGAACAATAAACATTAATCAAATGAGATAATTTCAAATGGTAAGTGCTATGAAGAAATTAAAATCAAGTGATGATAATGAGTATATAGTGGTGGCCTAATTAAGATGTTAATTTCAGGAAAGAATTCTCTGAGGAGATAGCATTTGAGCAGAGATCTTGTAAATGTGAGGAAAGAACCAGACATATTTAAACAAAGCACACCAAGTATAAATGAATAAATTTTTTGTCTCAAACACATTTTATGAACGTAACTATATATTGAGAATGTCACTCAAATGTCCCCTCAATACTGTCTTAGCGATGACCTCTTTACTGCCAATTTCCCACAAACTTAGGACTCACAACTCTTTTATTGCTATTGTTTGTTTGCCAGGACAGAAGAGGCTAAACAAGTACTCTGCAGAGCTATTTGAGTGCAGTTTTCTTTTTCATCTTCTTCACAAATGTGATTGAGATGTTTTATATCTCTGTAGCTACAAAGACCTATATGCTTTGAGATACAAATGATTATTAGCTTATACCTCTTCCATATGATTATACTGAGCACAGCTGCAGGCAAAAAAAAAATCAGAAGCGATATTTCTTCCGAATCAATGTATCTGCGTATTTTTAATTCTCTTATTTGTCACTACTGGATAAACCTGCAGACCTTTATTTTCTCCAATTATAGCTCCTCTTTAGTTATTTTCTTTATTATATGGGGGTTAACGGAAGCTATAGATGGTTTAGAGAAATTCCTACTTCGTGTATCTCCCTCCCCCACCCCCCCTTTTTTTTTTTAATACATGTAAAAGGAAATCTCTACCTGGGATGAAGTCAACTAATACTTAATGAGCTCAGTGTTTTGGGGAAGGAATTATTCAGAACAGATTAAAGAGTAAGCTAAAACATCAACCAATATTTTTAAATAGTCCTGTCCTCATGGCTTAGCGCATTGCATCTATTTTCTTTTATCTTTTTGTTGTTGTTTTTCTTTGCTACAGTTTCATAAGGAATGCACAGTACTTTCATGGTAGAAAAATCAAAAATGTTTAAAAAAATTAGAAATGTATACGTTATCCAGGAAAGAATTCTTATATTTCTAAAAGAGAAAGCAACAACAAACTAAATACATAAATAAAAACAAGCAGGAAGAGGTTGCTATTGGTGGATAATTCCTTTCAAATGACTGATGGTCAGTTTGACTTCTTTCCCAGGGCCTTAAAGGTAGACACACTTTCTAATATAAAGGAAATGGAGCTGTGGAACTTCTCAGACCGTATTGTCTTGTTCTCTGCTCTGTTGGTCCTCAACAGTCAGCTTCTAGTTGAGAAGCCTGGCCTTTCCTAAGCTTAACAAGTGAAACTACACACTTTGGTTTTTTTTGCACAGTGAGCTGAACAGCTATCCATAAATCCTACTTATAGTTTCTTTGATGCTTGGCAGAATTGTGCATTCTACAGAGCTCAAGTGTCATTTATTTGCCAAAGATCTTCTTTTTCCAGCTAATTCCAGGTTCTGACCTGAACTCGAATCCTGAAATTCCCAAAGGCTGATGTCTGAAAGGGCATGCTCCCCAACTTAGGTAAAAGTACCCAGATGTGTACCTTGTCAAACTCTCAACCTTGTAAGAAAAAAAAGAAAGAAAGAAAGAGAGAAGGGGGGGAGAAAATAAGTAGGAACAGGAGAAACTGATGAACAAAATGAAATATGAATGTATCAAAAATCAAACTGTACTTTTGAAACAAAATTTAGATATAGATTTTGGAAAATATATCAGAAAGATATATCAAGAAGAAAAATATAAAGGTTTCTGCTTCTGTTGAGTTTTATTTTTAAATGTTTTATTTTAGTATTTTCTGTTAAAACAAAATATATACAGTACACTCCTCTTGTTATTATTGATGTTATTTCTAACCAATACTGTCCAATGTTTTTTATCTAGAGAATAAATCAATCACTTTATTATTTTTCATCAAAGTATAGTTGATTTACAGTGTTGTGCTAATTTCTGCTGTATAACATAATGACCCACTCATGCGTATATATATATTTTTTTCTCACCTATCTTCCATCATGTTTTATGTATCCCAGGAGGTTGGATATAGTTCCCTATGCTGTACAGTAGGACCTCATTGCTTATCCATTCTAAATGCAATAGTTTTATCAACCCAAACTCCCCACCCATTCCATTTCCTCAGATTTTTTAAAATGCTGACTCTCATTTCCTATATATTACCTTCTCCCTGTAAGCACACTTTCATACAGAATAGTAGCCTGAAGAGATAAAACTAAAATACAGACCATAAAGTGACAAAATCTCTATTTTGACTTTGTCTAATTAGAACTTCATTACTATTTTTACCTAGAATCCTGCTAGTCCAGTTACTCTTGTCCTACTGACTTTCTCAGGATGACTATATTCTTGTCAGGAGAACAATTAAAATCTACCTTACAAAATTTTAAGAAGAACTTTGACCTGTAAAATCCAGGATACCTTTAGAGGCAGGCACTGAAAAAGGTCAGGAAAAGGCAATCTGCAGAGACAAGCATGATTATAAGTAAATAAATTGCAGTGTTTAATTGTGAATATTCTTTCACCTGTGTTCAAGGAGGTAACGCTGTTCTCACAGTCTTGGTGTATTTAGAACTGGGGAGGGACTTTGGGAGTGTCCAGATATATCTCTGTCCTGCTAGAGCCATTTTTAACTCAAGTGCATTAGGTTGTGATTTATTTATTTCCTAGCATCTATTATTTAAATTAAAGACAAAGGCTGAGCTTTGGGAAGTGTTCATTGGTGTAGCTCTCCTGCAGAAAAATGAACACTTCAGCCATGTGAGTTGGTACCACCAGCCTGTTTACATTTATTGACAGAAAGGAAGAAGGGGAGAAGTAGAAGATGAAAAGAGAAATGGGAATACATTATTTTGTAAATCTTTATTTTTATACTTGAAATTTAAAATTCTCAATTTTTACAGCAATTATACACCAGTAACGCTGGGAAAAAAACTCACCTGTGTTGTCTGGAGTTGGACCTGGGACTGTTTCATCAGCATATAGATTATGTGTTGTTATAAATGAAGGGATGGAAGAATAGTCAGTAATGAAGGATCAATAGCAAGGACTGAGAGAGAAGAAAATTGAAGTAGAAAGATCTGTAACTTTGCAGTAACCAGATTTTAGATATAAGGCTTAACATCCAAATATTCCACAGATATTCTTGTTGCCCTATGTCATCTCCATCTCAAAATTATGAATTTCAGTTTATAAAGTACTTAATATGATACCTGAACGTGTAGGAGCCACTCACCAAATAGTAGCAAGTGTCCATGTGTCTTCTGAGCTCAGTGTTGAGGTGCTTCATGATACACACATACCATCATTTCACCAGAATAAATGGAAATAGCACTTCAGCGTCATTTATGTATCATGTATCTTCTTAACAAAATTACAAGAGATCTCTTTAGTTTTTCCTGTAAAAATATAATAGCCTTTCTCCTTTGATCAATCTTTCAATGGTTTATTTCTAGATTTTCCTCTTTACTCTTGTTTTCTTTTTTCTTTCTTTATTATTGTTACTGTCTTAGAAAGCTAGCCTCTGTTTCCTTAGCTAATAGAAGAAGAACCTGTATGAAAGCACTCATTTTTAAATGGTCATTTTCAATTTATTGTTGAAAACATCATTCAAATCCTCAGATGTTTCCTTGGTAATACTTATCTAGTGAAGGAGAGTAAACACGATTTAATTTGAAAGCAAGAGGATTATTCCCTGAGTTTATTCAAGTAAGCTAATGGAAAATGTCTCCTTCCTTTACTCTGTGGCAAACTGCGTGCTGCTTTGGATCCTTCTAGCACATTACTTTCTTCAGATACATGGATTGTGGTCTCTTTCACACCTTAATTCCTTTGCCCTTATACTATTTGAAAACTAGAATATATCTGTTAAAGTTTTGTAGTTGTATTCAAATGAAAACAAGGCAACAGTGAGTCTGGAGTTTAGAATTGAATGCTAGAACTTGAATAGTGATGTTACAAAGGTGACCAGGGGCCAAGCAAAAATTCATTTCAAGTGAAGGGAAAAATTCTAAAAGACAATTCAGAGCATATTTCTCAATATTTATTTATTTTGACATTAAGTTATTTTTTTACCTATCTCTTGAGAAAGCCGTGCTGTTTTTGTTTTTCTTTTTCTTTTTCTTTTTAGGGCCACAGCTGCAGCATACGGAGGTTCCCAGGCTAGAGGTTGAATTGGAGCTACAGCCATGGGCCTATGCCACAGGCACAGCAATGCCAGATGCAAGTTGTGTCTGTGGCCTACACCACAGCTCATAACAATGCCGGAACCTTAACATATTGAACGGGGCCTGGTATCGAACCTGCGTCATCATGGATGCTAGTCAGATTTGTTTCCACAGAGCCATGACAGAAACTCCAAGAAAGCCATGCTCTTTAAGAGGAAAAAAAAAGTACATCATAATTGCACCTTTACCTAAGATCTCAAATACCATTGAGAGGTTTTGCCAAGTTTCCTATCTGAAAGCATCATTATTCATTATATGACTTTTTCTAGGATGCACATTCTATGAACTAAAGAAAATGAAGGTTAGTATGGAAATTTAGCCTAAAAAAATAGGATTGGCTTAAGAGCTACATCTGTTAAAAATATAATTAGGAGATTGCTTTTCAATAAAGCTGGGGTGGGCTAAGCTGGCCATTTGACATAGTTTCATGGTTTGTATAGGGATTTCATTAACCTGTGCTTAGGGCATTCTCTTTTCTGTAATCATTCACACGTGTCCATTTACCCAGAGCTAAAGAGAAGCAAGTGTTCAGACAGATAGAAAGCCTTAAAAATTTCCTTTGCGTGATGTTTCTAGTTTTCCCTTATATAAATTTGTTTTCATTGGTTAGGAAAAAGGTAGGGCCTGAGCATGTGGCTGGAACCATGGCTCACTTAGGGTCTCTGTGTAGGAAGCTTCTAGGTGACTCAGATAAGTGAGGGCAGTTCAGGGCAAATCTCTCCAGTGGGTAACTCCTGATGGATTCTGCAGCATTTCACTAGCATAATATTAAAACCATGGAAGGTTGACAAGCAATATCCTTTGTCTCTTAACAACTACCCAATTTCACCTCTGCTTCCACTGGTCCAATTCTCTCTGATTAGCTGTTTCAGTGGCAAATGAAATAAAAATCCATGGTATTAACCTGTCATATTATGAAACCCTTTTTGCTCTGGTGCATACATTTGGCACAGCTGTGCATTTTGCATTTAAATATCCCTCCACCAGTGGGCTGCTTGAAACTATTGCTTTTCTATGGGAAATTAAACAGGGAGCTGCTTAATGCTCCTTGTTAGTTTTTTAATAAAAATGAAAGTGAGAAGCCAGCAGTACTAGGAGCAAATGTCTGTAGGACCCCATGGCTGTGCTAAAAGCAAAGAGGAGGAACCAAAATGCATATTACTTTAAACTGCCCCTGCACCGGTGGCTTTGCAATACCCACTCCACTGTGGCCCTATGAAATTGCCTCTCAAATGTTGTTTAGAGGTTGTGTTAAATTGGGAGAGTCTTCTCCTGGGATCATTAGGCAGCTCTCAATTTGGTTTCCTAATAAAATATCGAAAGTTAGAATGTAGAGGCAGAGCTATAGTTACTGAATTTATGGGCTTCTGTGTATTCAGGGGTCAAGAAGAAGGAGACAAGAAATGGAGGGATAGGGAAAGAAAAGAAGCAAAGAGACTGGGAGTATCAGACACAGAAGGAGGACACATAGAGGATGAGAGCCTGAAACAGTCTAAAAGGCAGAGAAAGTCAGAGTGAGAACAAGACAGAGCAAGAACAGGATAGATAGATGATAGATAGATAGATACATAGATAGATAGATAGATAGATAGATAGATAGATAGATAGATAGAAAGAAAGAAAGAAAGAAAGAAAGAAAGAAAGAAAGAAAGAAAGAAAGAAAGAAAGAAAGAAAGAAAGAAAGAATGGCCAGCACTCTGAATGTGAGTCTCTGGCATGGCATTAAACAGAAACAGTTCATCTAGGTTTAGCCCTTCATCTCACCAAACTCTTTCTAGAGCTAAATACCAAACTTTCAGGGAAAATAATTCCAAATTGATCCAACTGCAGCATCCTTATTTCAATGCAGACCATGTTTGGTGGAGTGTTTCAGAGATTTGCAATTTTAAACATGAAAGTAGTCATTAGCAACAATATCCCAAAGCAATAAAGTTTTGATTTCTTCTCTTTCCTTACCTGTGTCACTTCTATGCTGACATGCATTACAGTTAAATTTATCAAAATGATGAAATGCAGTAATCCAATTTTTAGAATAGTGATAGGAACTATAAACTTTTAAACTTTTTAAAAGTTTACTGTAAAACAGGCTATTGACTGAAAAAAAGTGCACAACATGAGAGTTGTGAGGTAAAAGAGAAATAGCAATACAATAATAGTGAAAACTTTGATAACTCAATGGTTAGATCATAGAGACAGAAAATTAATAAGGAAGCACTGGTTTTAAACTACGTGTTTGACCACACATGTTTGATAGATATTTATAGAACATTCCATTGAACTTTAGCAGAATACCCATTCTTCTCAAGAGCACATGAAACTTTCTTCACGATAGATCATATGTTAAGCCACAAAACAAGTTTTCATAAATTTAAGAAGACTGAAATAGCATTGAGCGCCTCTTCCAACCACAATGATATGAAACCAGAAATCAGTTAAAAGAAAGCTGAAAAATCCACAGATATATGGAGATTAAGCAACATGCTACTACAACCAATAGGTCAAAGAAAATAGGAAAAGATAAACTAATAAATAACTTGCAATAAATGAAAATAGAAATATAATATACTAAAATTATTGAGATTCAGCAAAAACAAATCTAAGAGGGATATTTATATGACAAATGCCAATATTAGGGGGAAAAAAGTGCAAACAACCTAACCTTACATCTCAACACTCTAGACAAAAAAAGAATCAAACTAATACCCAGTTTAGTAGAAGGATGGAAATAAAGATCAGTGTAGAAAGAAATGAAATATAAATTAAATAGACAATGAAAAGATCAATAAAATTAGGAGTTTTTTTTTTTTTTGCTCTTTTTGCCTTTTCTGGGGCCGCTCCCGTGGCATATGGAGGTTCCCTGGCTAGGAGTCTAATTGGAGCTGTAGCTGCCAGCCTACGTCAGAGCCACAACAACACAGGATCTGAGGTGCATCTGCAATCTACACTACAGCTCACGGCAACACCGGATCCTTAACCCACTGAGAAAGGTCAGGGATTGAACCCTAACCCTCAGGGTTGCTAATCAGATTCGTTAACCACTGAGCCACAACGGGAACTCCCAAGGAGGCTTGTGAAAAGAGAGACAAATCAACTTTAGCTAGAGTTACCAAGAATAAAAAAGAGAGGGCTCCAAGAAATGAAACCAAAAATGAAAGAAGAAATATCACTGACAGCACATAAGCAAAGGCTAATAAGAGACTACTGTGAACAATTATATACCCACCAATTGGACTACCTAAAAGAAGTGGATAAATCCCTAGAAACATAGAACCTATCAAGAGTGAATAATAAGAGATAGAAAAATCTGAATAGACTGATTACTAGTAAAGAAATCTAATCAGTAATAATAACAATGAAAAAAAAAAAAACTCTATAAACAAAAGTCAAGGCCAGTTGGAATCACTAGAGAATTCCATGAAACATTTAAAGAAAAATTAATGCCAATTTTTTTTAAAACACTTCCAAAATTAAGAGGCGGGAAACCTCCCAACTTCTTTTATGAGGCTAGCATTACCCTGCTACTAAAACCAGTTAAGAAAAAAAAAAATTACAGGTCAGTATCTCTGACGAATTAGCAGACTGAATTCAACAGTACATTAAAAGGATCCTTGACAATGATCCAGTGGGATATATTCCAGGAATACAAGGATTGTTCAAAGTCTGCAAATCATTCTATCATCACCTTAACAAAATGAAGGGAAAAAAAATCATTGATCGATTTCAATAAATGCAGAAAATTAATTTGACAAATTTAAACATCCATTTATGATAAAAAAAATTCTAACAAACTGGGAATGGAAGAAATTAACCTCAATTAATAAAAGCCATATATAACAATCCACAACTAACATCATACTTAATGGTAAAAAGTTGAGTGTTTTTCCTCAAAGATCCAGAACAAGACAAGAATGCCTACTCTCAGCACTTTTAATCAATGTAGTATTGGAAGTCCTAGCTAGAGCAATTAGGCAAGAAATAGAAATAAAATGCATCTAAATCAGAAATGAAGTAAAACTGTCTCTATTTGCATATGACCCTAAAATCTCCACCAAAAACAGAGTTGAATTTACTAAAGTTACAGGATACAAATCAATATATAAAAATAAGTTGTGTTTATACACACCAAGAAAGAACTATCAGAAAGAGATATTAAGAAATAATCCCATTTTCAATTGTGTCAAAAATACTAAGGAGTAAATTTAACCAAGGAGGTGAAAGGCCTATACACCAAAAACTGTAAGGCATTGGTAAATTAAATTGAAGACACAAACAAATGGAAGCATGTTTCATGTTAATGGGTTGGAAGAATTAATGTTTAAGTGTCTGTGTTACCTACAGCAATCTACAGATTCAATGTAATCCCTATAAAAATTCTGAAGTTGTTTTTCACAGACAATAAAAACCAATTCTCAAATTTGTATGCCACTGCACAGACTTCAAGTAGCCAAACATCCTAAGAAATGAGAACAAAGCTGGAGGCAGCACACTACCTATTTTAAAATTATGTTTCAACACTATAGTAATCAAAGGAGTATAGTATTGCATAAAAACAGACTCATAGATCAATGTAACAAAAGTGAGGCCTCAGAAATAAACTCACACATATATGATCAATTAATTTATAACAAAATAAGCAGGAATATACTATAAGGAAAGGATAGCCCTAAAATAAATGATGTCAGGAAAAACAGATAGCCACATACAAAATAATGAAACTGGGCTCCTTTCTTACACCAAAAACCAACTCAAAATGGATTGAAAATTTAAATTTAAAACTTGAAACCATAAAATTCTAGAAAAAAATAGAGGATAAGGACCTTGGCTTTGGTGTTAGTATTTATTTATTTATTCATTTATTTTGGAAAGTGAAGGCAACAAAAGCAAAAATCAAGAAGTGGGCTTATGTCAAACTAAAAATTTCCTGTACAGAAAATGAAAGTATAAACAAAATGAAAAGGCAACCTACAGAAAGGGATAAAATATTTGCAAATCACTTATTTGGTATGTAGGTAATGTCCAAAATATATTAAGAAATCATACAACTCAGTAAAAAAAAAAAAAAAATCCAGTTAAAAAAATGGGTAGAACAACTGAATAGACATTTTATTCTAAAGAAGGCATGCAGATGGCCAACAGATTAAAAATGCTCAATGTCACTAATAATGCAAATCAAAACCACAATGAGATATCACCTCACACCTGTTAGAATGCCTCACAATCAAATAGACAAGTGATAACAAGTGTTGGCAAGGATGTGGAGAGAAGGAACCCTTGTGCACTATCGATAGGGATGCAAATTTGTATAGCCACTATGGTAAAGAGTATGGTAGTTTCTCAAGAAGCTGAAAATAGAAATACCGCATCATCTAGTAACCCCACTTCTGGGGATACATCCAAAGGAAATTAAATCAGGATATCAGAATATTGAAGAGATAACTTCACCTATGTTCACTGTAGCATTATTCACAATAGCTAAGATATGGAAACAACCTAAGTGTCCAATGTGGATGAAAGAAAGAAAATGTGTGTGTAAAGAAAATGTGTGTGTAAAGAATAGCTAAGATATGGAAACAACCTAAGTGTCCAATGTGATGAAAGAAAATGTGTGTGTAAGAATATATATATATATAAAGAATAGAATATATATATTAATATTATTATATATAAGAATAGAATATTATAAAGAATATATATAAAGAATAGAATATATATAAAGAATAGAATATTATTCAACCATGAGAAAAAAGGAAATTGTTTTGTTTGAGCCAATGTCAATATATAGCATAGGCATTATGCTAAATAAGTAAGCCAGACAGAGAAAGACAAGTGCTTGATAGTCTCGCTTTCATGTAGATTCTAAATAAAAACTTACACAGAACATAGAGTAGCAAAATGGTTGGCAAGGCACTAGTTGTGGTGGAAATCAGATGAGTTTAGTAAAGGGGTACAAATTTTCAAAGGTAACGTGAATAAGTTATGAATTATATGATGATTATCAGTGATAGTCAACACTATTTTGTTAAAACATTGAAATTTTCTATAGAACACTATTCTCACACACAAAAAAGAGAGAAGCATTTGAGTTCTGTTAATTAACTAGATAGGAATCTTTTCACAATGCACATGTATATCAAATCATTGATATAATCTTTAAATGTCTTAAAATTTTCTCAGTTATACTTCAGTAAAGCTGAAAAAAGTGTTTAAACAAAATGTGTACATGAATGTCCATAGCAGCATTATTATAATAACCAAAAGGTGCAAACTACCCAAATGTCCATCATTGGCTGAATGGATAAACAAATGTGGTATATCCACAAAAAGGAATATTATTTAGTCATAAAAATGTGAAGTACTGATACATGCTGCCACATGGATACTTCCTGAAAATTAGGGTGAGTAAAAGAAGTGAGAGACAGAAAAATCCATGCATTTATGATACCATTTATATGAAATATCTGGAATAGGCAAATGCATGGAGACAGAAAGCAGACTAGTGGTTATCAGAGACTGAGGATAAAAGGGACTAGGAGTGACTGATAATGGGTAAGGACTTTCTCTTTGGGGTGATGGAAATATTCTGGAATTAGTGAGTGGCAATGATTGTACAACATTGTATATATACTAAGGGCCAGTGAGTTGCACAGTTTAAAATGGTTAATTTTATACTATGTTAATTTTATCTCAATTTAACAAGACAGAAAAACAGATATCAAGCTGCAACATCAATGAACCATGAAAATATTAGCTGAGTGAAAGATGCCAGCCACAAAAGACCATATATTAAATGATCTCATTTCCATGAAATGTCCAGAAGAGGCAGATAAGTTAGGAAGTAGGTTAAGTTCTTGCCTTTGTAATGGGGGTGGAGGTGGGGAAGTAATGTGATAGCTAAAGAGTATTTCATTTATTGAGGGATAAAAATGTTCTAAGGTTGAGTGGTCACACAACTCTGTGAATATACCAAAAATCCTTGAGCTGTACACTTTAAATGTTTGATTGTTACAGTAACTGTACCTCAATAAAACTCTTTAAAAAAGAGAGAAGTCCATGATTTTCTTTTCTTTGGAAAGGTTCATTTGTGCCATATATTAGATTCCAGATATAAGTGATACCAGATGGTATTTGTCTTTCTCTTTCTGACTTACTTCACTCAGGGTGAGAGTCTCTAATTCCATCCATGTTGCTGCAAATGGCATTATTTCATTCTTTTTTAAGACTGAGTAGTATTCCATTGTGTATATATACCACATCTACCATGCTGTACAGTAGAAAAAAAAAAAAATATATATATATATATAAATAAATGATAAAATAAAATGCATGAAGAACAAATAGAGAGAAGGTAAAGCCCTTTCTTCTAAATGCTTGAGTATATAATGTTTATTTTATACTTGAAGATATAAATATACCTGAATTCAATAATATTTTCTATCACTCAAAGAAAATATGTGAATTTTAAGTTAGGGATAGGTATTTGGTAAGAGAGAAATGGAGAGAGAAGAATGCTCTTACAAATTATTTCTATGGAAAAATCGCAGCATAGTTCTCCACTTTCTCATCTATCTCTGGTTTGGCTAATTCTTTGGATCATAGGGGATAATGAAGAATAAATTTTCAAATGACTTTTACAAGGTTTTGAGTTTAATTTAAAAATTGAATGCAAAATCTCATATTCAAATATTTCTCTGTATATTATCCAGGACTGTGAACAAAAGGAATAGAAAACCAAAAAAAAAAAAAAAAAAAAATTGCAATCAAAACTCAGGGTTTAGGAGTTCCTATTGTTGCCCAGTGTGTTAAGAACATGACATAGTGTCTATGAGGATAAGGGTTCAATCCCTGGCCTCACTCAGTGGGCTAAATATCCAGCATAGTTCACAGATGCAGCTTGCATCTGGTGTGGCTGGTAGCTGCTCTGATTGAACCCTAGCCTGTGAACTTCCATGTGTCACAACTATGACCAAAAAAAAGAAAAAAGAGAAAAACAACATTCAGAAGTTCAGAGACCCCAGAGCCAAGATTCTACCTTGAGACTTCTTGTAGGAAAGACACCTCAGACAAGTAAACATGGAAAAGAAAAAAGCTGTGAGGAGGATATTGGAAGAGGGAATTGAAGAACAGTAATATCAAAGAAGATGATTTTGAATATCTCATATGGATTTTATTCTTTTTTCCTGAATGGAAAGTAAAATCTACTGTGAGAATAGAAATCAGGTGACATGATGTGAATCATACAATTGACCACCCAAGTACTCAAAAGAATCTAATGTATTGGGGTGATAAAATGTTTCGGACAGCCCTTCAATATACTTTTAATAATATTTTTGCCTCTGTCTTTCTACATTTTCTGGTCATATGATAAAGAGATTTATCTCATCTCAGTCTTCTTTTGCCTGGCCTTTTGTATCTCCAGTTAATTTTACGTTTTAACATTTAGCTCAACATGTCAATTTTATTCAAGGAACACAGTTTCTTGCCTATATTGTTTCCCTATATTTGCCTTCCTCTCCCACCTCCCAGGCCTACCCACAGTCTAAAAGTATGTATCCTTTATTTGATCTCTCTACTATAATTTGGAATATCTTAGTATCTGCCAGGTTGTAATGCAGTATTCAAATTGTCTAACTTAATATCAGAGTAAGTTATGCACTAAGAGGATTTTGCAAATGAAATCTCTTAAAGACAAGATGATGACACATCGCAATTTTCCTTTTCTAGTCGAAAGCACTACAATGTATTAGGTGGAAATTATCAATGTCTCAGCAAGACACAGTAACTCAAAACTGCTACAGCATAGTAAGTTTCTACAATTGGGGAAAAAAGAATAAAACTGCCAAAAGAACATCAAGGAAGTTGAGAAAGTGATAAAGTCTAGAAATGCATTTAGGAATGACAAGTATATGGGTTTTATCAACTCACTTTTAAAAAAGGTGAAAAAAATGCTGATTCTATGGTTTTTTCTCCTATTCCCAGTATTATTATTGTCATTATTATTATTATTATTATTATTATTGTTATTATTGAATGATTCCAGCAGTGCTCCTTTTATCTTTAAAAGAAGCTCCTAAATTCATTAGGAATCATGTGATTTTCTTGTTAATCTGTTATTTTCATCTCAAGCCAGCACAGGATAGCAGTCAATGTCCAGTGGCTCACCTCCAGGTAACTGATTGATGTGGCTTCATTTGATGATTAATTATTCATTGAGCACCTACAGTACCCAGGGAAAGCCTTGCACTTTTGCTAGCAACTTGCAGCTTACTAGGCAAACAATCAATGAGGAAAACAAAAATGTAACAAATTTACTCCTCTCCTGTGAGTTCAGGATCTTTGAAGGGGAGGGTATTCCCAAAATGAGATTCAGGTCTGCATTATTTTAGAATTTTAGAAAAATCATTTGAAAATGTTTAGTGTGGCAGTGATTACAAATCAGGGTAATTCGGGACAGACTTTCTTTTGTGGATTTAAAGTGGACCTTAACATGTAGTTTATATAAATTATTGTTCAGAGTTTTATTATATATAAAAATATATCTCCATGAATGAACATAAGGTCCATGAGATAGAGGTTAAATAATTTTCACAAGGTTAAATATTTTCAACCTTTGGCTATGATCAATGAGAGAAAACTGGCATGGTATTTTTGTGTGGCATTGAACATAATACCTAAGCATTAATATCACATAAGCAAAAGCACACCTTAAAAATAGGGCAAATGGTGATTCAATTGTGAAAATAGAAAACTGAAGGATAGAAATATTCTGAGGCCTTTACTAGAGGGGACACGGTTAACTCATCCATGCAACTAGGGATTCAGGGAAATTTAGTTCCAGTTCAGCACCTTATTCTCCAGACCAGTGGTGGATTGTTTTGTCAGTCTCTGAAGCATGAAATCCAAGTTCTCTGTATAGATTGCTACAACAGCCCCCTTAGTGTCCCTGCCTCACAAACACATGTGATTGCAGATATTCAGAGAAATTCATAAATGCCATGGAATGTACAAAGCTTTGACATTCTTTCTATACTGCCTACCAGTTTACCAATGAGAACATGGAGTTGGGAAGCGGGGTGTTGCTCTTAAGTTTAGAAAATAAGTGTAAGTTCGTAAGCATGAGACTGAATAGCCCTTGTCATTTCATTTCTAGCTGGGGTGACATTTTGAGCCCCATTCCTCTTAACTTAAATGTCTAAAGCTACTAGGTTCACTGAGTTGTGTTTTTTTTTTTAATTTGCCCTTTTTGTTCATTTTCTCATCTGTCAATATTATGAAATGTAAATGACACAGCTACACACAGAATATCAGGAATCCTATTTAGTTTCTAAGTCTTAGAAATCCTTCAAAACAAAGCTAATGCATACATAAAATCTCTGATAAAAATGAAGTCTGCAGTCAAACCAAATAAAGATCAGGTCAATGGCTCTCAGTAATAAAGGTTAGAACACCCAGGAGATTAAATGGATGTGAGATCTGGGTCTTTGTATCTCCAGCAAGTAAGGCAACGTAGTCTATAAGAAAACACTGAATTTATCTCCACAGTGCTGGAAAGAGAGTAGCTACCTTGCTCTTATTTCAGAGAACTGTTATTTCTTTCACTCCTAATGTGCTTCGTCTCTGAAAAATGTTACCTATGGACTAATATATTAGACCTTTATTGTTTGTTTCTTTCTGGATTTTTTTTTTTTTTTTTTTTTGTAGGCACCCAAAGCATGCAGAATGCTGTGGGCCAGGGATTGAACCTGAGCCACAGCAGCGACCCAAGCCACTGCAGTTTCAACCTTAACCCACTGTGCCACAAGGGAAATCCTAGACCTCTATTTTGATATATCTGTTCTTCTTTCTTAAGAGATATTGAACCATTATCTTATTTTCCGTATTCCCAAAATGTCTTCTAGTTGATACTTTTGCTCATAGGGTTGACGAATAACATCTAGAATCCCCAGATGATTTGAATTTCAGATAAAAAATAAACAATTTAAAAAATATATCAGTAAGTGCTATGTAATACTTTGGGTATACTTATACTAAAAACAATTCTTTGTCTATTTGGAATTCTAATTTCTGGGCATTTTATAGTTTTATTTGCTAAATATGCAATCCTAAGCATAATAATTCTTAGAAAAACCACATACTTTTTTAAATTTATTATTATTAATATTTTTAATAGTTATTTTCCAAATACAATGTTTTTCCTACTGTACAGCATGGTGACCCAGTTACACATGCATGTACACATTCTATTTTCTCACATTATTATGTTCCATCATAAGTGACTAGACAGAGTTCCCAGTGCTACACAGCAGGATCTCATTGCTAATCCATTCCAAAGGCAATAGTTTGCATTCATTAACCCCAAGCTCCCCAACCACCCCACTCCCTACCCCTCCCCCTTGGCAACCACAAGTCTATTCTCCAAGTTCATGATTTTCTTTTCTGTGGAAAGTTCATTTGTGCCATATATTAGATTCCAGATACAAGCGATATCAGATGGTATTTGTCTTTCTCTTTCTGACTTACTTCACTCAGGATGAGAGTCTCTAGCTCCATCCATGTAGAAGCAAATGGCATTATTTCATTCTTTTTTATGGCTGAGTAGTATTCTATGGTGTATATATACCATGTCTTCCTAATCCAATCATCTGTTGATGAACTTTTGGGTTGTTCCCATGTCTTGGCTATTGTGAATAGAGCTGCAATGAACATGCGGGTGCATGTGTCTTTTTTAAGGAAAGTTTTGTCTGGATATATGCCCAAGAGTGGGAATGCTGGTTCATATGGTAGTTCTATGTATAGTTTTCTAAAGTACCTCCATACTGTTCTCCATAGTGGTTGTACCAGCTTACATTCCCACCAACAGTGCATGAGGCTTCCCTTTTCTCCACAACCTCTCTAGCATTTGTTATTTGTGGACTCATTAATGATGGCCATTCTGACTGGTGTGAGGTGGTATCTTGCGCTAGTTTCGATTTGCATTTCTCGAATAATCAGTGACGTTGAGCAATTTTTCCTGTGCTTGTTGGCCATTTGTGTATCTTCCTTGGAGAACCATCTATTCAGGTCTTTTGCCCATTTTTTTCCATTCGGTTGTTGGCTTTTTTGCTGTTGAGTTGTATAAGTTGTTTGTATAGTTTAGAGATTAAGCTCTTGTCCATTGCATCATTTGAAACTATTTTCTCCCATTCCGTAAGTTGTCTTTTTGGTTTCCTTTTGGTTTTCTTTGCTGTGCAAAAGCTTGTCAGTTTGATTAGGTCCCATGGGTTTATTTTTGCTCTTATTTCTGATGCTTTGGGAGACTGACCTGAGAAAATATTCATGATGTTGCTGTCAGAGAGTGTTTTGCCTACGTTCTCTTCCAGGAGTTTGATGGTGTCTTGTCTTCTATTTAAGTCTTTAAGCCATTTTGATTTTATTTTGGTGCATGGTGTGAGGGTGTGTTCTTGTTTCATTGATTTGCATGCAGCTGTCCAGGTTTCCCATCAATGCTTGCTGAAAAGACTGTCTTTTTCCCATTTGATGTTCTTGCCTCCTTTGTCAAAGATTAATTGACCACAGGTGTCTGGGTTTATTTCTGGGTTCTCTATTCTGTTCCATTGGTCTACATGACTGTTTTGGTACCAGTACCACACTGTCTTGATGACTGTGGCTTTGTAATACTGCCTGAAGTCTGGGAGAGTTATGCCTCCTGCTTGGTTTTTGTTTCTCAGGATCGCTTTGTCAGTTCTGGGGTTTTTATGGTTCCATATAAATTTTTGGATTGTTTGTTGTAGTTCTTTGAAAAATGTCATGGGTCATTTGATAGGGACTGCATTGAATTTTTAGATTGCTTTGGGTAGTATGGCCATTTTTACAATATTAATTTTTCCAACCCAAGAGCATGGAATATCTTTCCATTTCTTTATGTCTTCTTTAATTTCCTTGATTAATGTTTTATAGTTCTCGGCATATAAGTCCTTTACCTCCTTGGTCAGGTGTATTCCCAGGTATTTGATTTTTTGGGGTGCAGTTTTAAAAGGTATTGTATTTTTGTATTCCTTTTCTACTATTTCATTGTTAGTATACAGAAATGTGACTTATTTCTGAATGTTAATCTTATATCCTGCTGCTTTGCTGAATTTGTTGATCAGTTCAAGTAGTTTTTGGGCTGAGTCCTTAGGGTTTTCTAGATATTGTATCATGTCATCTGCATACAGGGACAGTTTTACCTCTTCCTATTTGGATGCTTCAGTTTCTTTTGTTTGTCTGATTCATTTGTTTTTAAGCGTCTTGTGTACACATATGGTCTTAACACTGGAGGCAGAAATACATAACTTTTGGGAGACTTTGTAGAGGCTTGTGACCTTTACCTCTTGGAAGACTTGCTTTTGAATACTAATTGATGCTTTTTACCTATATAAATTTCTGATGATAAAGTCTCTTACATGCTAGTTTAGAAATCTTTTCTTAAGAAGTTCCTTTTTCTTGATGTTACCTGCCTGGATCTGTTTTCTTAATGCTTTTTATCCATTTTTTAGGTAACTTTTTCATTTATAAAATGAAGATAGCAGTTTTTACCTTCTTTATTTGTCATAAGAACTAAATGAGATGAATATCAAAATTCTTAGCTTAGTCTGGAACAATAGCTGTTTATTGTTTGACAGTGATTGACTAAATGCCATCTGATGTGCTATTCATACTATTTTGCAACTATCTTATTAACATGTTTCCTATATAATGTAAAATGTGTAACTAACTTGCTTCTTGCTGCCACATGGAAGGTTAGGATTCTCCCATTTTCTTGTCATAACTTGAAGGGACAATTATTATAATTTCAGTTTTATTATGCACTTGTCCTAAATGATTTCATGGTTTTTGTTTTTTGTTGTGTTGTTAAACTTCTTTGCTAAGTTGAGTATCTTTTATAAATATCCCAATACTGAATTTAATATACATTTAAATTTATTTAACTGATTGAAACTTTAAATGGGATTAATATGAACCTTGCCTAATTGTTACCCTTTATTATTCACAATAATTAAACACTTTTCAAAGAAATTTTCCACAAAGGATTGAAAACTGTCATATGTCTACACAAAAAGCATAATCAGAGGAAGATGATTCAGAGTAAAAGACACATTTATTATAAATAGTAAATCAATATAGATGATTACACTAAGATCCTCCACTTTCCTTCAAACATTGACAGACTGAAGAATGGGGTTTTTTCAGAATAAAATGTTAGCAAACCCATCATAGGTACCATTTTCAGTAATAAAAAATTCTATTTTGGAGTTGCCATTGTGGTTCAGCAGGTTGAGAACCCAACTGGTATTCTTGAGGATTCAGGTTTGATCCCTGGCCTCACTCAGTTGGTTAAGGATCTGGCATTGTCACAAGTTGTGATGTAAGTCACAGATGCGGCTTGGAACTAGCATGGCTATCTATGGCTGTGGCATAGGCCAGCACCTGCAGTTCCAATTCAACCCCTATGGTGGGAACTTCCATATGCCCTAAAAGAAAAAACAATTATTTTTTTTAATTTTTAATTTGTTTTTGGCTACACCTGTGGCATTTGGAAATTCATGGGCCAGGGATAGAACCCACACTACAGCCATGATTCAAGCCATTGCGGTGACAATGCTGCATCCTTAACTTGCTGCACCATGAGAGAACTTCTACAAGATTCTTATAACCTCTTCAGCTAGAAAAGTGAATAAATATTTCAAAATTAGATATAACATTGAGTTTTGGTTTATATAATTTGTGTTATATAACACTGAAATATTATAACAGAGAAAGAAAAAAAGAAGGCCAAAAGGAGCAGAACACTTTTAAAAAGTTAATTATTTTTCTACAATTTTTATCAATTGATTACAGTTTTTAATTTTGAAATTTAGCTATATCCTATATTAACCATGTTTTATGACTTCCTGTAATTATATAAACCTATTCAACCACTGAAGAACATTAAAACTTAAAATTTAAAACATGTTTTTTAAATAACAAGAAAAATATAGGATCCTTAAATATTAGTGAGATATACATCTCCTAAGACTGTAGGATCTCAAATTACAGAAGAATATGTGAATGCAAAAACTCACTGAAATAGAACAGAGTATTATAAAATACAATCTCAGTTAAGACTTTTGCTCATGGCTCAAGTGCACCAAGTGTCAACGTCTGTGATCCTAATGTACTAAAAATATTCACGAGCTCATACTAAGACTTTAATTAAAAGAGAATTTCTTCTTGAAAAGTAACTCATTTTAAATAGAATTTTTTTGTCCTTCTGAAAGCAAGGGCTTATATTTTCTCTTTCTATAGAATCAATATTAAAACCTAATGAAAAACTATTTATGTATCACAAGCACAGCTCACCAGTGCAGCAGACACTGCTTTTATGAATATGACTTACAAGAAAATGGGCCAAGTATTATCCAAACTTGTTATAGGTATTGTCCAATTCACAACTATAAGTGTATGGGGGATTCAGAAGGCAGTACATCATCATAAATACATTTAAAATTTAAGGAAAAAAACAGTGATGAGTCATTTGGATAAATTATCAAATAAGGGAGGGCTCAAGGAGAATATTTTGATGTAAAGCTTGAAGCCAAGAAATTGAATATCCAGGGAGAATGTAAGAGAAAGAACATGGTTTTAAATAGATAGTTCATAGTTCCTATCGTGTCTCAGCAAAAACAAATCTAACTGGTATCCATGAGGACACAGGGTCGATCCCTGGCCTTCTTTATAACACTTACAGGAGCAAGTATACTTATATGTAACCTAATGTTTAAGAACATGAACTTTGCTGGAGTTCCCTTGTAGCACAGTGGGTTAAGGATCAAGCATTGTCACTGCAGCGGCTTGGGTCTCAGACATGGCACAGGTTTGATCCCTGGGCCTGGAAATTCTGCCTGCCACAGGCATGGCTGAGAAAAAAAAAAGGAGCATGAACTTTGAATTTAAACATATCTTTGTTTAAAATTTGACTCTTCCTTAGTCAAAGAAGGCAGTATGGGGGACTTGTCACAAGTTCCAGGTGTCTCAGGGACTTATCTATGGTGGAGAAGTGATGCTACATCTCTTGTAGGGTTTTACATTGTGAAGTCAGAGGATGCATGCAGAAGACACAGCACTCATTACATATAACTAATGGGAGCTCTTTCTATTTGTGAGTGGGCAGATCCATTTAAAGAGACTTAAAATGATCAGATTGATTGTTACTATACATTATGCTTGGAGAAAATAAAACTTGCAGTCAGAGGTGGATAATCATGTTCACTTAAAAATAGAATTTAATCTGGAAAAAAATTAAAGACAAAACCCAATGAATTAGTATTCACTATGAAAATACCCCAAAATATTTGAAACTATATAATATATAAAATTAAATAATAGTGTCATAATCCCAACATCTAGCTATCACTTTTAATCTACAGTTTTTTTCTCATGTTAGACTTTTTTTTTTTCCTTTTTGTCTTTTCTAGGACCACACCCATGGCATATGGAGGTTCCCAGGCTAGGGGTCTAATCAGAGCTTTAGCCTTGGGCCTATGCCAGAGCTACAGCAACGCAGGATCCGAGCTGTGTCTGCGACCTACATACACCACAGCTTGTGGCAACACCGCATCCTTAACTCCCTGAGCAAGGCCAGGGATCAAACCCGCATCCCCATGGATGCTAGTTGGGTTCGTTAACTGCTGAGCCAGGACAGGAACTCCTCATCCTAGACTTTGAAAAATATATTCACATACACAAATACCCCGTCACACACTTTCATTTAATCAATTAATTAATTTAGTAAAAATTCAACTTTCCTAAAAGTAAGTATCGTGCCTTTTTGGACATGTCAATATATGTTGATATTGACATATGATATGCTACATACTACCCCATTGCCTACAATTTCATACTTTATTTAATAACTAATGATGAACATTTAAAGTATTTTCAAAATTGTGTCATGATAAATAGTATTAAAACTTCCATGAGTCTATTTTGATGTAAATAACTTTTGAAAAATAAATGAGTGGGAGAGAGAAGACAAATCTCTTGAAAAGTAGAATTCCAAATAATTTATAAGAGGCTCTGCCCTCTGTGAGTTGCACATAGTGACTTCCTACCAAAAAGTAGAGTATAAAAAGAGGAAAACGAGTCACTTTACAGTCAGAAATCAGACCAACACTTCTCATCCAGGTTATCGTGTTTAACATTGATAGTGATAAATTATGCTGATAGTGTGGACCCTTGTAATGACAATGGCACTTTACCTCTGTGGTCTTCCTCTCAAAAACACACAACTGTAGTCTAGTTATGAAAAAAAAATAATCAAATCTTAATTGGCGAGAATTTTACAAGAGAACCTTAACGGTATTCCTCATGACTGCAAAAGCCATCAAAAATAAGGAAATACTGAGAAACTCATAGCCAAGAGATGACTTGGAGGCGAGATGACTTGATGTAAGGTAACTAGAAGGGAATTTTGGAACAGAAAAGAGACATTATGTAAAAAGTAAGGATATCTGAATAAAGTGTGGACTTTAGTTACTCATAGAGTAACAATAATTGGTTCATTAATTGTAATAAATGTACAAGACCAAGGAAGATATTAATAACAGTTGAAATTGGAAATAGGATATATGGGAATTTTGTCTTTGTAACTTTTAAAAAAAAATTAAAATTCTTCTGTTATAAGGTTATTAATGGAGTACCCATTGTGGCTCAGTAGTAATGAACCCATTCATGAGGATGCGGATCAATCCTTGGCCTCACTCAGTGGGTTAAGGAGCTGGCATTGCTATGAGCTGTGGTGTAGCTCTCAGATATGGCTCGGATCTTGTGTTGCTGTGGCTGTGGTCTAAGCCAGCAGCTGCAGCTCTGATTCAGCCCCTAGCATGGGAAATTCCACATGCCTCATGTGCAGCACTAAAAAGCAAAATAAATAAATTGATTACAAAATAAAATAGTAATCTTTCTTATACAAATCATTCCTACTAACAGAAATATTTGACATGAATTTCTACAAATGAAAAGTTTTGGCTGAAAACACATTCACATTTGAAATGCTTTAATATACATTTTCAAATTGTTCCTTATTGGTTTGGTAAATATATATTTGCTAACACCATCCTCTATTCAGAATATCATAATCCTTTTAAATGCTTTCAATATGCTAGATTAAATCTATATCACTCTTTAAATTTGCTTATACATTTAAAAAATGAAGTTGTGTATATTCTAATTGGCCATTCACATAGTTCATTAGGAATGACATGCAAATTAAAATAATATTTTAACATTCAAAATATGTCCACAGTTCAAGATTGTTTTCATTATTGTCTGTGTACCCTTGTTTAAAACTATAACTTTCTGGTGCCTTGAATTATATTTGGGATGAGACAAATTACTGGAGTCAGTGAGAGTGTTCACATACTATTTTTTTTTTTTTTTTTTTTGCTATTTCTTTGGGCCGCTCCCATGGCGTATGGAGGTTCCCAGGCTAGGGGTCTAATCGGAGCTGTAGTCACCGGCCTATGCCAGAGCCACAGCAACGCGGGATCCGAGCCGCATCTGCAACCTACACCACAGCTCATGGCAATGCCGGATCGTTAACCCACTGAGCAAGGGCAGGGACCGAACCCGCAACCTCATGGTTCCTAGTCGGATTCGTTAACCACTGCGCCACGACAGGAACTCCACTATTTTATTTTTCATATAATCTCTAACTCTGAGAAAGACACTTGAAGCTGCCTTCAAGCTCTAATTCTGCTATAAAAAAATAAAGGAAGTTTGTATAATCAGCTAATGACTGCCGTTGATTCATGTTCCATTAATTTTTTTGTTAGTTTGTTTCAAATCTTATTCTAATTCTTTATTATTTTTTATCATTTATTTATATATATATATATTTTTTTTTTCTACTGTACAGCATGGTGACCCAGTTACACATACATGTATACATTCTTTTTTCTCACATTACGTGTTCCATCATAAGTGACTAGACAGAGTTCCCAGTGCTACAGTGGGATTAGCAGGATCCCATTGCTAATCCATCCTGAAGGCAACATTATGCATCTATTTACCCCAAGCTCCCAGTTCCTCCCACTCCCTCCCCTTCCCCCTTGGCAACCACAAGTCTATTCTCCAAGTACATGATTTTCTTTTCTGTGGGACGTTTCCTTTGTACCATATATTAGATTCCAGATATAAGTAATATGGTATTTGTCTTTCTCTTTCTGACTTACTTCACTCAGGATGAGAGTCTCTAGTTCCATCATTTTGCTATGAAATTTAAAACAAATGTTAAATATTTTCCTTTTTATCTGTGTTTTTGGTTTGCAGTGGATAATGCTATGCAAGAGCAAACTAACTGTGGTAACCAATTCAAAATATACCAAAGAATCAAGATACTTGTGAACAGCAAATACTTTTCATAATTAACAGATTTTAAAAATGCAAAATATTTATCATATTACAATTCAGCTGTTACATAAATTGCTTCTTATTATGGTTATCTCTAGACTTTATAGAGTTTTATCAATTGCTGTTATATAAATTGCTTCTTATTCTGGTTATCTCTAGACTTTGTAATAATTTTTCCAGAAACATATTGACTTGAAGTAGAAAATTCTACAACTGTAATAATCCTCATCAAAATGAATATCCTCCTGAAAAATAAAGTCCAGAATAAGTGTGTTATTTATAGAAATCAATTAATCAGTTTTTACTGTAAGATGATACCCCAGGCAGGGCCAGAACTAAAAACATCTGCATAGACCTTAAGCATCTATGCCAAAGAGGAATTGCTGACCAGTATTTTACCATTTTTCTCTTCAGAAGCATCTGAAGATCTGGGAAGCATCTTTTTCCCATATTCCCCTTAGAGTTCATGAAAACCACATCATTACAGAAAAAAATAATTTTATAAATCAGTGTTTTGGACAGATTCCAAATTTCTACTATAGAACTCTCTGCACTGACTGATCCTTCAAAAAAAAGCATCTATACCTAGTATCACTGTGCATATTCCCACAAATTTTTCAATATGCTAAAAAATATGATTAAGAACATTTGCTAATATTTATTGAGTGTGTATTGAGGGCTTTAAATAGTTTTATTTAATCCTCACATAATCTCATAAATCAATATTATTAATCCTCATTTTTATAGATGAGAGAACTAAAACATGGAGCAATTAAGTATCTTACCAAATATCTCAGAGCTAGGAAAGTAGACAAGTCATCTGAAACATGCAGATCTCTTTATAAACCATATCCTTAAGCTTGTTTTGTGTTTCTTAATAGATCATAAATGATATTGAGGCAACATTGGAACAAAAATGCTATTAAAATTAAGTGGAAAAGTGGGAGAATATAGGTAACAAATATATATATAGGTAAGCAAATACAGTGATCTAATTCGGATTGATGATACACAAAATAAACCAAGTCTTGCCTTTAAACATTTATAAACATCTAATATGTATCTTTGAGGTGTTAGATTATCTTTTATGTTAACACAAATAAATAATTACTGTATGGAGCTCACCATCTAATTGAGGACACATTAAAATTATAGTAGTTATAATAAAAAGGAGACAGTTTGAAATTATGGAGGTAATGTTATAATTTGTCTGTTTCTATCCTGTGTGAGTTAAAAGGCTAACCTCAAGGCGGTAACTTGCTTAAGGTGGTATTGTTGCAAGATGGAGCTGGTGCAGTGGCTTCAATAGGAAGATCAAAGTGGAATTTTTAGATTTAAAGAAGCCAATTCAGATGAAATACAGAATGAGAGGTGAAGAATGGTATCAAATTACCTACAGAGAGAGGCATGAGTTGAATCTTGAATACATATTTATATCAAGAACAATGGGCTGTTTTGGAAAATTTTTAGCTCAGGAATAACACAAATATATTTATATTTAAAATATATCACTCTGATGCCCAGATTCAAAATTGTAAGGTGGGAAGAAGGGGAAGATGAAATGGAATCTGTTCTACAAGTCCAGGTGAGATAGATTTCAACCACAATGGTGATATTAGGGATGGAGAGGTTTTTTTTTTAATTTAAAAAAATTTTTTTGCTTTTTAGGGCTGCACCCATGGTATATGGAGGTTCCCAGGCTAGGGGTCTAATCAGAGCTGCAGCTGCCAGCCTACACCACAGCCACACCAACGCCAGATCTGAGCCACATCTGAGACCTACACTACAGCTCACAGCAATGCCAGATTGTTAACCCACTGAGCAAGGCCAGGGATTGAACGCACAACCTCATGGTTCCTAGTCGGATTTGATCCACTATGCCACGACGGGGACTCCATGATATTTGGAAAATATTAATGAAGAACATAGAAATTTATTTGGTATTTATTTGGATGGAGAATAAGGAAGAATTGAAACCTGTGAATTTATAATTTGCTTAACTTAATGGATGTTGGCCCCATTCATTAAAACAGAATGTGAGGAGAGGACATGATATTTAAGGACAAAACTGAGTCTCATTTTGGATATGATGAGATACAGTTGTCTTTGTGACATCCAAATGCAGTTGTCACATAGGAAGAGAATGATAAGAGTCTAGAACTCAGAAGTGAGCTCTGGGATAAAGAGATTAAAATAAGTGAAGCTATAAATGTTAATGTGATTGCCAAGGAAGGAATTATCTAGTGAAAAGATGAGAAATAGGATTGAATCTTGGGGAGTTCCAATATCTAAAATCTAAACAGAGTAGTAGAAACTTGTAAAGACAATTGACGAGACTCAGGTCCCAAAGTCAGTGGTGCTGCAGATTTAAGAAAGAAGAGACAAAGAAATAGAGTGGGGATCAGGAGACTACTGACTTCGGGAGGCAATAGCAGCCCTCCGAGCCAAGTCATGATTTTTATTTGTTATTTTCTACTTCCTTGTACGTACAGAATCACGTGTCATTTACAACGTTACTGATAACAGCTACAGATATACAAGGCACAGACCCTTTGTATTCATAGATGCTGTAAATGATTAACCCTCCAGAGAAAGATTATATTGTTTATTCTTAAGGCTATTATGCCCTTTCCACCAACTCCCTTAGGGTTCTGGTCATGAGAACAAGAATGTCAATGGCTTTCCATCTAGGACATCTGGAATATTTGGCAACTTGCTTTCAGGCAGCCACTTGTATGATGTACATTTCCCATCTCCCTTTCCCCCAGGGGTCTAGGAAAGTCTTATATATTTTTCAAGCCTAGATTAGTGTCATTCTTCAAGTGCCATCTAGTTTCTTTGATTCACTATGGACTGTATACATGCATGGCAAGCCTCCAACATCGACAATAACATAAATTTGCCAGTTATGGGTGTTGTGGTACATCAGAAGAGTATATTGTTTATTTTTATTTTATTATTTTATTTTATTAACTTTTGGTCTTGTTAGGGCCGCAGCCACGGCATATGGAGGTTCCCAGGCTAGGGGTCCAATCAGAGATGTAGCCACCAGCCTATGCCACAGACACAGCAACGCCAGATCCGAGCTGTGTCTGTGACCTACACCACAGCTCACGGCAATGCTGGCTCCTTTACCCACTGAGTGAGGCCAGGGATTGAACCTGCAACCTCATGTTCCTAGTCAGATTTGTTTCTTCTGCATCACCACGGGAACTCCAAGTTTATGAAAGCCAAGGGAAAAGAGAAGTTCCAAAGGAAGAGAATGACTAATAATATCTAATCTACTGTGAGTTCAAATAAATAAAAACTTAAAGATATCAATTGAAAATATCAACCTAGAGATAACAAGTAATCTTTTTTTGGATAAGCTGCTGGAATAACTTCATTGGTTTTTTTTAATCCCTTCACTATTTCTTCCTCTTTTTTCCATAAGTTATGTGTTCTCTTTGTTAAGGAAGGTAAAGTGGAGGTAGTGTAGAGAAAGTTATAATCAAGGGTCAAGACTATTTCTAATTGCACAAGGTAGTATCTGTCAATTTTGTGAGTTGTCTGTATACTCAACATTTATTTGAGTCTTCAGGCCTAGAGAAATATGCTTATTCTCAAATAATCTATAAATGACCTAAAGACAAGACATTTAAAATGTGGTTTTCTCAGTCTGCAAATTTAACCACACTTACTCTTGCAAAGAAAAGCATGCTGCCCATTAGGTTGATGATTGAGTGGCCATCATACTTCTGTACCATCTAGAATGCTGCTCATGGTCAAAAGTTCAGTAGGGATTTAACATGAGAATTTGGGGAACTACTGGGCCCAGAAGGGAAGCTTATTTAGGCAAGAGAATACACTGAGATAAACTGCAGCAACTAAAAATAGAATTGTTATGAAGGGTAGTCTGACTTTTTGTGATGATTTGTAGAAACAGAGGTGTTTGTCTTTAAACCTTACTCTGATTCAGTCTAAAGGACTGGGTTTCCTTTCACTTCCTTATCGCCTCAAATCCTGGTCATGTATATTCTTCTTATTAGACATGATCCTTACTACATGTTACTAGGCATTCTAATTTACTGGGTCTTGGCAGAAAATTTAATAATTATGTCACATAAGTCACAGGCCTCAACGAAAAAGGCTAATGTTAAGGAATGAAATATTCTCCTAAACAAAATAAATAGGGAATTTGGGATTAGAATTCAGGGCACTGGCTCAACGATTCTTTTCTCATCACTTTAGCTATAAACTAATGTTACAGCTGTTCATGGCCTTATAAAATAGCAGAGAACATATTGCCAAAGAAGGGTGTTGGGTGTCAGGCACTGTTTCCTGACCAAATTTCAAGCTGGATAATTATCAACTTCCTAAGCTTTCTTTTCTTTTGCTAGGCCCAATATCCATTCCTTTCCTTCCTTATTAATCATACGTTTCAAAGCTGATTCACTGATATTCTAAAATCAAAGAGGAATAACAGTCTCATTTACCCTTCTGAAAAGGAATAAAGCAATCCAACATACATAAATTGAGTAACTTCTTTGAGTAAACACTTTGAATCAATTAGAACATGTGCAAGTTTATTTCAAACAGAGTTTCATATTTAGCCAATGGAGCTTTTTAACAGTGCTTTAACTTCAGACCAAATGTTGACACCTATTACTATCATACTGGTTGAGGTATCTGTTATGAAAGGCACTAAAAATATTTAAAGTCATATTTCCAACTTAAACCTTTCTACTTTTTTGCTTTGCTTTTTCGTCTCCCTCCTTCTATATACTTTTAACAGAAGTTAAAGCACTCAAAGCAACTTGGATGGAAAAGCTATCTTGACTTCATATAAAGACCAACATCTTAAGTGGTTTCCAAGTTGTTTTGATGGATATTGTTTATCAAGCCATTTCAGTCTCTCTGTTTAAAATACACAAAACCAAATGTACTCCGACAGACAGTAAAGTAAATCAAATAATATATATTCAGTTCTTTCCCAAATGCCTGAAAGAAACAAGTGCAGCACTTACAAAAAATGACAAGTGCTTTGCTGGCTTTATCTTTTTCTTTCTTTATCAGGCTTGAAATCATTTCTGAAAGGAAAAAAGAATCTACTGTGGACATTTCTATTTCAACAAGATAGCTAGCTATTCTGAACTAAGTAGCATCAGCAAGGTAAATACAGAAAATAACTTTAAATGGACACATTAAACTGTAAGAACTTGAATGCAACTGATACACTTCTAAGAGGAAGATTCTGAAGCAGAAAAAAATTATAATTACTCCACTTTTCCCTGGAGTAAAAGGAATGCAAGTGAAAAGAAAGCATTAACTTTTTATATTAAAAAGGATTTGAAATATTTTATTGATTAATTGACGAGATACTCATTTCAAGAATTATTTACTAATTTTAATCTTCTAGTTTGGTAATTATGCAAAAATAATATATATTTAGTTATTAGAATAAAAGCAGCAAAATGCACTACAAAACCAAGATGTTACCTAAACATCTCCACTTGACTAGGATGTCAATGCTGTGCTGGTTTGCTTTCATTTTAAAATATCTAAGTGTGGAATTTCTGATTCAAGTCAGTAGAAATTGATGCAAATATTCAAATAGTCCAAATATGCTCATTTGTAAACCACTGACCACCTGCAAACATCTGGCTCCTTTATTATTCTATGGTTTTCAGCCGGCTTTCCCTTGCTTACCTCCAACATTTATTAAGTTCATCCTCTCTGCTTAAAATGGAACTTTACATGCACTCTTCTTTCTCCTCTTCCTCCACCTCCTACTCTTCTTTCCCCCATTCCAACCTACATATGCTAATAATACTCTCTTTACTTCAACCAGTAAAGTATTTTCAATTCCTCTTTGGAAACTGAAATCTTTCTCTGACTTGGAAAATAAAGCAGGGATGTACATTAAATCCTCTCTAACTGCAATTATAATCACTTAAAATATTTTTGATTGTGTAATTGTTTGGTTGTCTATATCATACCTGGGCCCATCAGTTAATGTGTGCCGATTATACCTGCTTTAGATTATAAATCATCCCTGTGCATTAGTGATATTTCCTCACATAATTATTTAAGAAAAATTCTTTCTTGTTCTTAATCCATATTAAATCATAAATACCTGATCTGACAGATTTTGAAAGTTAAAACTTTTAGCAGTTAAGATGCCTCTTAGATTTGCTATCTTCAATGATAATGAGTAAATAAGGGAGAATAAAATCAGGGTATAGAAAAAGATACCACATCATAGGAGTTAAGAAATACTTTTGTGTGCCTGCTTAGCCCCTTGTTTGGAAAGGATCATTGTTACATGAAATAGAGATTCTGCAGAATTGAGTGAGAAGTTCTATTATTATTTTTTCTAGTCATACATCTAATAGGAACTGACAGAGGAAAAATATACTCAAATGTTAGATTTTTTTTTTTTAAATGACAGCAGCAACTGGGGCACTAGTGTTTTCACAAACCTGGATCTACTTGCCAAGAGAAACATTTGAACAGTTCCCATTCTTTGTGAATAGCTATTGCTGATAAGTCTATAGAAGCAAGGCAAGCAGCTGACATGGTAGCTCGGTATTGATGCTGAGTGGCCTAATTAGAACCTATCTTATATCAATCTGTTTAATAACTAAGGGCTCATAATTCTATTGTGTCCCAATTTAAGTATCACTGAGTAGTAGATTTGATTTGATACTAAGTAAATAAATTGATGAGATTTTTATTTATTTGTCCATGTGAATTTGTGTACCTGTATGTAAACTCAAAGACATATATCCATAACTCTTATTACAGCTAAATATTTAAGCTTTGTGGAGTCATAATCTTATCTGATGGAATACCTTTTCTTTGGCTTAACTCATTTGACACAATCCTAGCACTGTTCAGTCTTTTTCCTGGTCCTGGACATTATAATCTTGCTTTTACTATGTGGCATTTTATTCTGCATCATCTTATTTCCCAGTTAAACATTCACACAGATCTCTGTTAAAAAAAAAAAAAAAAAAAAAACCTGCAATGGGTTCTCCTCAAGTTTTAGTTAACATTCCGAATTAAACCTTGTACCATAGAGTAACTGTGCCCAGCTGCTAGTAAGAGAAGTAGAAAATCATAGTAATTCAAACAAAATTGAAATTTACACCACCCTCTTACAAAAGAAGTACAGAATTAAGCACTCCAGAACTGATAACAAAGCTATATTGCCAGCAAAGGTGCAAACACCTTTAATGTTTGACTCCAGCATTCTTAGCTTCCATCTTCTAGTCAAGATCCAAAATAACTATGGCTCTTCATTGCTTCTAAGATCTAGGCAGGAAGAAAGAAATGGAAGAAACTGGTGGCAAAAAAGGCCTATATTAACCCTCTGTCCCACTCTAAAGGAGTTTTCTTACAAGTGCTGTCCATCAGCTTCCACTTATGTCTAAATGACCACCTTTGCCTCCAGGGATCCTGAGAAATAGTGTTGCTTAGTTGGGTACCTAGCCATATGCAACAAAATAGTAGTCCATTCCCAAAGAAAAACAATATACTTGAAGCAAGAAACTAGTATTCTCTTATTGAAGTTTTTTCTTCTCTTGGAAAAAAACTATATATAGTATTGTAATGAAAACTTTAGCTTCCTCTGAATTTTTACATTATCTCTTTATAATTTTAATTAACCAAAACATCACAGTATTAAAATATTTCTACTCTGACTCTTATAACTTTTACAACATAGGAGGTGTAATTTGAATAGCTCAGGTTTTTAAGAAAGAAATATAATAGCTTTCTTCCTTCTAGAAAATGTGTCCACAAGTTTGGCTGCAGAGACCAGCTCAGAGGTTAGGGCTGATGAAAAGTTAACATAAAACAAGACACAGCGATTTATCTTAATTAAAGGTGGGGGGGCACCTTTAATTAAGGGTGGGGGGGCCTCAAGGTCTCAGGGACCAAGAGCACCACCTCAAGAAACCACACTGCTTTTATTGTGCTCTTTAGTGATGAGAGGGCTATAGGTGCAGGATATAGTTTTTTTATTATTATTTTAAAAGTTCTTTTCTTATTTTAAAAGTCACATAGCTGGTAGATGGTTAAGCATTTACTCTGACCTTTGGGCACTTAACAATCATTAGCATTTGAGGAAGCTTGGTGTCAGCTATCTATGCATAGCATCTAGAGAATCACCATTGTGCTTTGGCAAATGGCATGCCTACCTGCAGCAACTCAGCCTGCCTAGGTTTGCACCTTGGTTCTCTTTGCTAATGAATATCCTGCTAAGGACCCCTCATAAACCACTTGGGGCCTGAGGTTCCTCTTTCTCTTATTCTTAAGAGGACATACCATGCTGTGCAAACAGCAGCATGCCAATCTGCACAGGTCTGGCCTGCCTCGACCAACACATTATGTCCTCATTCAACTGACCATATGAATAACTTATGCCTTTAGGTCTTTGTTCTTAAGTCATTTGCCAGCACTGTGACTGTTTTTCAAGCAGGAATATGGGGTGAGGTAAAGCAGGACAAGATGGAGTTTTCACCAAAAAGGTTAAGAAAATATTGTAGAAACATGTCTCGTGACATATGGCAGATTGCATTATGATTTCAAATCATTTGCTCTTCTCTTTTGGAAAGTAGAAGAAGTTTACATACCTTGGCTTATTGCTATGTGACTTGCATTAACTCCCCATAGGTAAAATATACTTTCTCCATTGCCAAGTGTGTTACTCCATTTACTTCAACCAATGATATGAACCAAAAGTGGTACAAGCCTATCTTAGAGGAAGCTGTTGTCTGTTCCCATCAACTATCCTGCTATTTTCCCTTTGCCCTAAGAACAGCATGTCCCAAATGGGGCTTTTCCTTTAGCCTGTATTCTGGAAGGTGATGGCATATAGATTAGAGGCAAAGCATGTGACAGCCACAGACATGTAACACAAGCAAGAACTAAACTAATGTTATTATGTGTTACTAAGATGTTAGGGTTACTACTTATCATTGCATAATTAGAGAAAGTTGATTAATAACTCAAGTACTTAAGTGACTTATTCTAATACACAAAAATACAAAAAAAAGTTCTACTTTTTTGTTTGATGCTATTAAAATTTCTTTATAAATATCAAGGTCACCTGCAGCTGAAGGGCATCTTTCTTCCTTCTTGTACAGGTAAGTTTTAACCATTACCAGAAACTGTACTTGGTGAGTTTATCTTACAGGGTGCACATCATTATTCTCCCACAGGTGAAGTAACAGAAAATAAAAATAGAATTGTTCCTCTCATTTTCTCTCTTTCTTTTTGAAATGAGAATTGTCTTCCTATTAAAATAAGAACAAAACAGTGAAGGACAGTGGAAATCAAACAGTGGGCATTCAAGCGGGGCTTTCATTCTTTCAAAATAGCTGAACTAAATCCAAGTTGCCTGAGGAAGAATAAAAATGTGATTTTCTCTTATCAAAATCCACTATATTATCTGAACATGCTTCTAAATATCTAAGAAATGGTGCTTCTACTAATTTAAAAAATGAGAAAAAAGTTATTAGATTTTTTGCTTTTGGGGGGTACCAAATGAAATTTTTTTAAGAAAAATTCTGCATTGAGTTGACAGGCTACATTATATCAGAATTCAAAACAGCTGCATTTAACATAAAGAAAAGACATGATTTTATGAAAAATATGTTATGCGTACTAGATTTAACTCTTTGAATTGATATATATTACACATATGTTTATATTTTTCCTTCCCCCCACCTCCCCCTTGGTTCAACTTCAGTAATTCAATTCTTGTGTAATTCAAATAGCTTTATTCCTTTTAGAAATAAGTTTAGTCACAACAAAGGTAGAAAAAGAGATCTAGGATTGGGTGATATAATAGACATTCTTTAACAATAGCAGTAATATGCTCTTGAAAATATTTTAGGAGGAATGTATAAAGGGAAGGCAGCACTAGAGCCATCCCTGGAGCCCATGATTTCCATGATGTGACACAATTTTAATTAGGACTAATGACTTGCAGAAACTAAACTTCTTTGAGTGGAACTCATTAAAGAAATTTTATACTTGGAAGTTCCTGTGCGGCATGGTGGGCTACAGATTCGGCATTGCTGCAGCTGTGGTACAGGCTACAACTGCAGTTCAGATTCAGTCCCTGGCCCAGGAACTTCTACATGCTGGGGGTGCGGCCAAAAAAAAAAAAAGTGTGTATATATGTTTGTGTATGTGTGTGTATATCCATGTGAGATTTATTTACTAAATTTTACCATATAGCAAGCTGTAGTGGAAACAATGTTATATGCTTACTGTATTTGGCAGATTAATGATTCCTCAAGATATCCATGCCCTAATTCCCTAGACCCATGATTATATTTGTTACTTTACACGGCAAAATGGACCATGTAAATGTGATTAAGTTAAAGATCTTGAGATGAGAAAATTACCTTAAATTATCCAGGTGGGCAAATATAATTACATGGGTCTTACAATAGTTCCTAGCTATAATCAGAAAGGGACAAAGATGCACAGTTGCTGCCTTTGAAGATGGAGGAATGGCCTATTAGCCAAGAAATGTGGTGATTTCTAGGAGCTGGAAAAGACAAGTAAATAGATTTTCCTGTATAAAACAAAGGAACACGTCTCTGCCAACAGCTTGAGTTTAGCTCAGTGAGACCCAGTTCAGACTTCACCTTGAGAACTGTAAAGTAATTAATCTATGTTATTTAAATAACTAAGTTTGTGGTAATTAGTTAACAACAGCCTTTATTTGGTCACAGTTATCCAAACACCATTGTCTTTTCCCACCAGATATATAGTTTGACCATATTTCCCAATTTCCCTCTAATTTAGGGCTATTTTCATGGACATGTGGACCCCAAAAAGGGTACAAGACATGTTTTTTTTTTTAATCCTGAGAAGCCTTATTCTTTTTTTGTAGCTATACAGAGAAATGAGAGAAAGCCACAGTGTCAATGTTGACTTATTCAAAGTCAAGCTGGTTTAACACAAAGTTTTCTGTTGCACTCTTCCTTCACTACTGACTGAATCTTAACAGTAGCCTCCAAATGATAAATAAAATTTTATCTTAACATAAATCTTCACAGAAAAACAGCTAAATGAGGAGTATCCATGACAGCTTCTTCTCCAGTGTTTTAAGTGTTTTCCTTGGTGATTATTTTCATCATTGCCTTTGTTCTAGTCTTCTAATCAGGATCACAAAGTTATGCAAAATGGCATCACTGAGAAATAAGATGTCAGGCAGGAAAAAAGCAGGTATATAATTGAAGTTTTGCAGTAGTTGTAGGGCTCAAAAGATATTTTGCTATTATTGGCATGGTTAAGATGGCTTGGATATTTTGGTTCTTGAACAAAATGAAATAAATGTACAATGTGTCAGTAGTTCCAAACAATGACTCTGCTTTTACTTTTCTGCTCCACTGAGATGAGTGACTTTACTGCCAGTGAAACTTATGACAAGGTTGGAAGGGAGATTGATTTTGGGGTAGGAAGGATGATGTTAGAAAACCAACTCACATTCCCAGAACACAAAACTGAGTATGACTACACATTCAAATTACTCTTGTGGTCATAACAAATATCAATTGATTGAGTAATCTATGCCTAGCATTGACTCATTAACAAATAATATGGAGGAGTTCCCGTCGTGGCGCAGTGGTTAACGAATCCGACTAGGAACCATGAGATTGCGGGTTCGGTCCCTGACCTTGCTCAGTGGGTTAGGGATCCGGCGTTGCCGTGAGCTGTGGTGTAGGTTGCAGACTCAGCTCAGATCCCACATTGCTGTTGTTCTGGTGTAGGCCGGCGGCTACAGCTCCAATTCGACCCCTGGCCTGGGAACCTCCATATGCCGCAGGAGCGGCCCTAGAAAAAAAAAAAAAAAAAAAAAAATTAAAAAAAAAAACAAATAATATGGATAAATCCTTCTCCATAGATAAATAAAAAATATTTCTAATAAGAATTTTAAAATAATTGGAAGAAATTGACTTTACTTATTTTTAACCATAAAAAGCTAGTAGCTAAAAATCACATGAAGCATGAGTTGTAAGATGAAAGAAATCCACGATTCAATTTTTTGTTAGCTTGGCAAATATAATTATGGTTTTAGTTTTCAATTATATTTCTAGAGGAAAAGAAAAGTATTTATTGATTTTTAAATTACTGGTAAAATGTATAACAGTTGTATTTTTATGTTGAGAAGATTTTAATGGTGACATGTTTGAAAACTGCAGACAACACAAATATATATTTCTTCTTTCTCTTGGCACATAAAAATAATAGTAAAACAAAGCAATACATAGTATAACCACAACAATAAAGAATACCAAATGGAGACCATGAAAACATGAGAAATGTTAGTAAATTTCTAGAAAACAGAAAACAATAGACACAATGTTGACTGATGACATTTGAAACCACATTCTAGTTGACAAGTAAAAAGGGTTGTAACTGATGAGTTGGCTAGACTGCCTGCCAGGCTACAGAAGGCAGTAGTGAGAAGTCTAGTTGATTGCAAGGTCACAGGAGTGATTGTCTATGCCTATCCACAAGTCTATCCTGCAGATAGGTAATCTCTTCTCCACGTATAAACGTTTAATTTTGAAAATGTTATATAAATGGAATCATACTGTATATAACTTTTGGGACTTTTTGTTGTTGTTGTTCAGCATAATTCTTTGAAGATTGTTCCAGGTTGCTGTGTGTATCAGTAGTTTATTCTTTTTTATTGCTGAGTAATAGTCTGTTACAGATGTACCACACTTTCCTTAGAAGATATCTAGGCTGGTGTCAGTTTTTTGGCTATTGAAAATAAAGCTGCCAAAAACAACTGTGTAAAAGTCTTTGTGTGAACATAATTTTTATTCTGCTAGGATAAAATCTTAGAAGTTGAGACAGGTGGTAGCTGCTTATTTACTTTTCAGAAAAAATTGTCATCAAATTATTTTCCAGAATCCCTTGCCTTTTTACATTCCCAACTGCAATGTATGATCTAATTTCTCTATACTGTTATCAGCATTTGGTGTTGTCACTTTTTTAAATTTTAGCCATTCTTATAACAATTTAGTGATAGATATTTATAGTTTTTTTGCAGATAGGATGATTGAAAATCAACTTTTATAATTTTAAATAAAATATTTTATATATGACTTGGGCAGAAATAATGGACATTAGTGCCCCCATCCTCATTCTTGGGCTTAAGTGTCCTCCAGTAAAATGGCCAATGTGCCAGGAAAATTGGAAACAGAGGGGAAAAAAAAAATGGAACTGGAGTTCCCTTGTGGTACAGCATGTTAAGGGTCAATCATTGCCATTGCAGTGATTTGGATTGCTGCTGTGATGTGGGCTCGATCCCTAGGCCAGGAACTTCCTCATGCCATGGACATGGCCAAAAAATTATAAATTGTACTATGAAACACAAAACTAAAATTCTAATTTAAATCTTCAGACAAATCAAGTATACTTCAATTAAAAAAACTTCAGAGTTTAAAAATTTATAGAATCCATTAAAAAGATACAGCAAAAAATAATTGCAAAATAAGCAGTTTCCTGGAAACTAACACCAAAATTTAATAAGATTAAAAGATAAATTATAAATTTTGCAGTCAGAGTTAACATGTGGTTCTTGGCCTACATTTGTAGGCTCTGGTACTGATGTCATTTTAATTATCAAAGCCGTTGTGGTATTATTTTCATCTGTGTGGTTTAGCTGTTGCTATCATGGCTCCACCTGTCCTCTGCTGGTGCTATCTCAGGGTGCATAAGGGGTTTCCCTAGGCATGGCTGCCAGGTATTTCTCAGTGGGTAAGAGTTAATTGGATTCCCTACCAGTGCCTCTCATTCATGGTGTTTCAGGGTGGGGAGAAGAGTTTTGTGCTTATAGGGATGAAGGTGCTTCTCAGACTGAGCTTCTTATTGTAGGTGAGTCCCTCGCTCCACCTGTTCAAAACAGTGTTACTTGGCAGGGACTAAGGGTATGGATCCCACTAAGACAAAAAACCTTTCTGGACTTACTGTGATTTTGTACCTTATGTGGGTTCTGCCTGTCAACTCTGGTGACTCTGGGTAAGGTAGGAGAGACTTAATCACATAGGGACTGAGAGGCATAATGGGCCATCTGCCATATCTTGTCTCTTCTGCCAGCTCCGCCTGCCCATTTTGGAATCTCTTGAAGAATAAGGAGTATTTCAGGGCTGCAGGTGATGAGGGAGCCTCCCCTGGTTGGTTGGGGATCAAGTGGTTCAGGGTTCCCATTTGATCCCCTTTCTGGTGGTTTCAGGCTCCCTTGGTGTCATCTCTCTACTTCTGTTTGCTAATTTAGGATTTGGGAAATGCTTGATCTGGGTGGACTTCTTCTGTTTGGTGAGGGACACAAGGCACCGTCACAACTGTGTTTGTTCCTCTAATCCTGGTGTCCTAAACCAGCTGTCCTTCTTACAACATTTCAGAGTTCATTGGTTTTGTCTGTACCCTTTCTGGGACATATAGTTATTCTTAGGGGAGTGATGCAGGGGGAAAGGATTCTACACCTTCATGTCCAGATTAGAAGTCTCCTAACTGACTTTTTAGCATGTATTGAAATTATATAATAATTCAAAAAATGTTTAAACAAGTAGTTGAATTGAGGGAGAAGTAAAATAAAAATAAAAATCTTTGATAAGTTAATCTTACTGATTCTTAGTTTTCTTATCTACATATCAAGCTTAATAATATTTACCTCATCATGTCATTGCAATGATTAGCCAGAAAATATTTCCAAACACCTAGAATGATTCCTGACATATAAGGGAAACTCACTAATGGTACTCACTAATGATACATTGTCATTTTTATTATTGCTTTTTATATAAGTGTGATCATAATAATTATGAAGAGAAGGAGGAAGAGATGAAGGGTTCTGCTTTCCCATTGGTACCATTGCTAAGGCAAAAGAGAAAACAAAATAAAGCACCCTATTTCTGAAATCAGGTTCACTGATAATATGAATTACAGAAGCCTTTTTGTAAAAGTGACAATATTGATGTACCAGTCATGCTGATACAGATATCCTAAAAGTAGACTGTAATATGTTCTGTTCTAATATATAATGAGATATTCCTTAGGATATTTCAACATGAATACCTCAAGGAATGAAAAACACTTTGAAATTAACTTCTTCACAAAGTAAATAATTATTTCCTAAGTGATAAATTCTTAGTGATCTCTTAAATTTTTAATCTTTATATTTATTCATTAAACAAAACATGTACCTGGTATATGCATACATTTTGGATGTGGAACATATATAATGGTGTAAGGTCCTACTACATAAGAAAGCCTAACAATTAGTAAACCAGATATATCACTAACTATAATGTTTAACTATTATATCACTTCCATTCCATTTTCATAAGAGAGGAAGAAACAAATGCTGAACTTGTGCTGGGGACATAGTGATAAAAATGGCTTTCCAGTGGAGTTGATTTCCAAATATGAAAAAAAGGATAAGCAGAGGTTTGATGATGGCAGTGGTAAGAGAGATGTTTCAGATATGTGCAAAAGCACAGGGGTATAAAGTAATTGTGTAAATAACCTAAAAATTGGTCTGGGGTGGTGAGAGCTCAAATTTCATGGGAGTGGAAGATCTTTGATATCTAAAAGAATTATGAAATTCTAGGTTGGAGCCAGTATTTAAAATACTTTGATGCCACTTTTAAAAGTTGAGATTCATTTTGAGGACAAAGAGAAGCCACAAATAGTTTTTGAGAAAGAAACAGCAATTTGATTTTTAGTTTTAGCTTACAACTACATATGAATTGATAGGAGAGGATAGAAATTGAAATACAGAGTCCACTTGGAAGTCTACAGAACAATTCAGAAATAATCCAGAAATGATAAGGACCTGAATTCAAATATTTACTGCAGGAATAAAAAGGAGCGTGTGGCAAATGATACTATTCAGAAAGTAAAAATGTAACTTACAGAATGGGAGTGAGTATTTTCAGATAACATATCTGATAAAGGACTTGTATTAAGAATATATATAAAGAACATAATACAATAATACAAGTTCCCATTGTGGCTCAGTGGTAATGAACCCAAATAGGGTATGTAGGGTTGTGGGTTCGATCCCTGGCCTTGTTCAATGGGTTAAGGATCTGGTATTGTCCTGAGCTGCAGTTTCGGTTCTGGATGCAGCTTAGATCCTGTGTTGCTGTGGCTGTGGCATAGGCTGAAAGGGACATGTCCAATTCGACCCCTAGTCTGAGAATTTCCATATGCCATGGTTCTGGCCTTAAAAAGCAAATATATATATTTATATATAAAACCCAATTAAAATATCAGAAAATTATATTTCAAAGGACATATATAAATAACCATTGAACACGTAAAAAGATACTCAACATGATTAGCCATTGCAGAAATGAAAATCAAGACTGCAAGGTGATATCCCTTCATACCTACTAGAATAGTTATGGTAAGACAGATAATGGCAATTATTGCAAAGATGTGAAGAAACTGAAATTATCATACATTGCTAGCAGGCATGTAAAATGTTGAAGCCACTTTGGAGAAGAGTTTGGCAGTTCTTCAAATGTTAATCATATAATTGCCATATGACTTGGCAATTCTAATCCTAGGGAAATGAAAGCATATCTTAGGTATATACTCAGGAAAAACATACATCCCTGAAAACCTTTGTACATGAATAATTCATTGCATCATTCATACTAGCCAAAAAGTGCAATAATCAAAATAGCCACCAAATGGGTAAACAAATGTTGTATATCTATATAAGAGAATAATATTTGGAGAAAAAAAAAAAAGGAATGAGTGCTGCTCTGTGTCACAACATGATTAAATATTGAAGCATGTTACATAAAATATGTAAATCAAATAAAGATTTTATATTATATGATTCCACTTATATGATCTGTTCAGAAGAGGAAAATCTGTACGACAAAAAGTAGATTAATGGTTTCCCAAGAGACATATGGTTGAGAGAAGAGTGGAGAATGACTACTAATGAATACCATTTTTTGGTGGAGTGATAAAGTATTTAAAATTGTGATAATGTTTGTAAACTGTAAGAATGCTAAGAACCAATGAATCTTACACTTTAAATGAACAAATGTTGTAATACATGAGTTATATCTCAATATATTTTTTTAAAAGGAGTGGGTGGAATTCGAATTATATTTTAGAGGTAAAACTGGCAGAATTTAGTAATTCAGACTTAGAGTGTTGACAAGTAAGGCTGGCAATAAAATGTCATAATCTGGTCTTCTGCAAGACTATAAGTGTTACCCACTATCTGTAAAAAAAAAAAAAAAAAAAAAAAAAAAAAAAAAAGGAAAAAAGAAAATCAGATAAAATAATATATTTGAGGAGAAAAAAAATTAAATTTCACATTAGGTGTATTGGTTTGAGGTACTGATTTCTTCAGTTTTTCTTGGTCATTCATGACATTGACAATTTTATAGAGGACAAAACCAGTTACCTGTAAAATACTACTCAATTCTGCTCTGGACATTTTGCAGGAATACTACTGAACAGATATTTTGTTCTTGGCGCATTGCATTAAGATGCACATGACAGAGACGTAGGCAAGATGGTGGAAGAGTAGGGGGACACGCTTGCCCTCTCCCACAAACACAACAAAAAAAACCACACCTACTGGTTAAACACTCGCAAAGAACAGCAACCAATCGCTGGCAAAAGAACCTAAACTCCAATAACGGCAAGAATCTTGTGACATAACAGGGTAAAACAAGAGAAAAGAGGAGAGTGAGAGAAGGGGAATCCAAACTGAATGGGTGCTCCCGAAAGGGAACTGTGGAGGAGAAAGTGATCCCACACCCTGGAAAGTCACCTACTCCACGGAAAGATCAACCAAATCTGAGGAATCTCCAGATGCACAGAAGAGTGCAGCAGTAAGTCAGAGTTCTGAAAAGCTGAGCGAGAACCAAACAGATCATCTGAATTACTGGCACAGTCACCAAAAATTGAGATGCTTGGGTGGGGGCTGGGCATCGAGACCTCGGCTCCGGAGGTTAGTCCCCTGGGAACAGGCTGGGGTGGGCAGTGCAGAGACTGCTTGGGGGGGTCTAGGAACCCGTCTGTCAGGTTTGATGGGGCAAAGACTGCCTGAGAGACTAGAAAGCAGAGCGTCATGGGGGAGGGAGCAATATGCTAAGGGTTGGGAAGTGGAAAGCCACATCAGAGGGAACCTGGGAGAAGAGCTGGACAAGGCACCAGTGCTGGGGATGGGAGAGAAGAAGGGGGGTGGGCCCCCATAGAATACTCCCCATGCCGCAGCGAGCTCACTGGCTCACCAGCTATAGAAAGATGTGCTTCTCAGTGCATCTCCCCTCCACCTACCCCTCACACACATGCTGGACCTGGGGCTGCCTGCCATCCAGGAGGGCTGGCCTCAACAATTGCCTGAAGCCTACCACCTCAGGGGCTTTCCCTGCCCTGGCCTGCTTGCCCTCTGGAGGGGCTACACCCCCGCGGAGCAGCACCAAACACCACCAGCCCCCAAGAAAAGGCATATAGCCTAGAAAAGCTAGAACAAGCTCGGCTGGGCTGTGAAAAATCTGCCTACATTCTCAGGCAGCCCTTCCAAGTCAGGCTGCCTTGAGGAAGAGCCTCTTGGGGTTTCAGTGGCCCAGCTAGCTGCTCCAGCCCTGGGGGGGTGGTGCTGTACTCCAACAGAACGGCTGCCCAGCACCACCAGTACCCTGCAAGAGCCCCACAGCCCAAAAACACCAGAGCAAGCTCTGCCCAGCTGAGCGAAATCTGCTTCCATTGCAGTGTGGACCTCCCAGTCCTGTTTGCCCTCAGGAAGTCCTTCTTTGCTTCAGAGAGACCATCTCAGCCCCCCCACCCTCTGGAAAAGCCACACTACCTCAAAGAAGACTGACCAACAACACCAGCCCTTAGGAAACATTCTACAGCAGTGCCAAGGCAAAAACTGCCCGGCCACGGAGAGTACAACTCCACCAGGAAAAAGAAAACAACAAGCAAGATGAAGAAGCTGAGAAACCACCCCCAGTTAAACCAACAGGAAAACTCACCTAAAGCAGTCAACAATGAAACAGATCTCTGCAGTCTGACAGACCTGGAGTTCAAAAGAGAAATAGTGAAAATACTGAAGGAATTAAGAGAAGATATGAACAGTAATGCAGACACCCTCAGAAAGGAACTAGAAAAAATAAGGAGGAGCCAAGAAAAACTAGAAAATTCATTTGCAGAGATACAAACAGAACTAAGGGCAGTAAAAACCAGAATGAATAATGCAGAACAAATTGGTGATATGGAAGATAGAATAATGGAAATCACCCAGTCAGGTCAGCAGAAAACCAAATGAAAAAACATGAAAGCAATATAAGAGACCTATGGGATAATATAAAGGAGGCCAACCTACGCATAATAGGAATTCCAGAAGGAGTAGAAAAAGATAAGGGGATGGAAAATATATTTGAAGAAATTATCACTGGAAACTTCCCAAATCTAAGGGATACTGAGTTCAGGATACAGAAAGTACAGAGGGCCCCAAACAAGTTGAACCCTAATAGATCCACACCAAGACACATTATAATAAAAATGGCAAAAGTTAGTGATAAAGAGAGGATCCTAAAGGCAGCAAGAGAAAAGCAGAATGCTACCTATAACGGAACCCTCATAAGATTATCAGCTGATTTATCTACAGAAACTCTACAGGCCAGGAAGGAATGGCAAGAGATATTTAAAGTGATAAAAGGAAAAAAATATGCAACCTAGAATACTCTACCCAGCAAGAATATCATTTAAAATAGAAGGAGAAATAAAAATGTTTTCCAACAAACAAACGCTAAAAGAATACAGCAATACAAAACCCAAGCTAAAAGAAATACTGAAAGGGCTTCTCTAAACCAAAAAGAAAGGAAAAATAAAAAAAAAAAAAGAGAGAGAGAGAGAGGAAGAACTAGGATTGAGGAAACCACAATCAGAGAGCAGTCACTCAAATAAGCCAGTATACAGATTTAATTATGAACATGTTTCAAACAAAATGAAATTAAAAGAAAAAAAAAGAGTCATCAAAATCATAAAATCTGGGCAAGGGATGTTAGGAAATAAATAGACACTTTGTTTGTTTGTTTGTTTGTTTCTCTTCTTAATTTTAATATAGTAATGACGTGTTTGAACCTACAGGACCATCAGGCTAAAACACACAGTTATAGGAAGGGGTTAGCATACTTAAAAAACAGGGTAACCACAAGCCAAAACCAAACATTGCATTCGTAAAAAATGGAAAAAAATAAATAAATAAAATGCTCAAGCAGATAATAACCAGAGACCATCCAAACAAAAAGAGAAAGGAAGAATGGAGAACCATAGAATGAACTGGAACACGAGGTTCAAAATGGCAATAAACAATCATCTATCAATTATCACCTTAAATGTCAATGGACTGAATGCTCCACTCAAAAGACACAGAGTGGCTGAGTGGATGAAAATGCAAAAATCTTCAATATGCTGCCTACAAGAAACTCACCTTAGGACAAAAAACACATATAGACTGAAATTAAAGGGGTGGGAAAAAATATTTCATGCCAATAGACATGACAGGAAAGCAGGAGTTGCAATACTCGTATCAGACAAAATAGACTTTAAAACAAAAGACATAAAGAAAAAGAAGGACACTATTTAATGATTAAGGGATCCATCCAAGGAGAGGCTGTTACTATCGTCAACATATATGCCCCAAATACAGGAGCACACAGATACATACAACAAATATTAACAGAAATAAAGGGAGAAATCCATGGGAATACAATCATAATAGGAGACTTTAATACCCCACTCGCACCAATGGACAGATCCTCTAGACAGAAAACCAATAAAGCAGCAGAGATCCTAAAGGAAACAATAGAAAAGTTAGACTTAATTGATATTTTCAGGACACTACATCCAAAAAAATCATAATACACATTCTTCTCAAATGCACATCGAACATTCTCAAGAATCGACCACATATTGGGACACAAAGCTAACCTCAATAAATTTAGGAGCATAGAAATTATCTCAAGTATCTTCTCTGACCACAATGCCATGAAATTAGAAATCAACCATAGGAAAAGAAATGAGAAAAAACCTACTACATGAACACTAAACAACATGCTACTAAAAAACCAATGGGTCAATGAGGAAATCAAGAAAGAAATTAAAAAGTACCTTGAAGCAAATGATAATGAAGACACAACCTCTCAAAATCTATGGTATGCTGCAAAAGCAGTGCTCAGAGGGAAATTTATAGCGATACAGGCCTTTCTCAAAAAAGAAGAAAGATCCCAAATTGACAACTTAACCCTCCACCTAAATGAATTAGAAAAAAGAAGAACAAAAAAGACCTAAAGTCAGCAGAAGGAAGGAAATTTTAAAGATCAAAGAAGAAATCAATAAAATAGAGATTCAAAAACAATAGAGAAAATTAATAAAACTAAGAGCTGGTTCTTTGAAAAGGTAAACCAAATTGACAAACCCCTGGCCAGCCTCACTAAAAAGAGGAGAGAAAGAACTCAAATAACCAAAATTATAAATGAAAAAGGAGAAATCACAACGGATACTGCAGAAATACAAAAAACCATAAGAGAATACTATGAAGAACTATATGCCAACAAATTTGACAATCTGGAAGAAATGGACAATTTTCTAGAATCTTACAGCCTGCCAAAACTGAATCAAGAAGAAACAGACCAACTGAACAGACTGATCACTAGAAATGAAATTGAAGAGGTCATAAAAACACTCCCTACTAATAAAAGTCCAGGACCAGATGGCTTCACAGGCGAATTCTATCAAACATATAAAGAGGATCTGGTGCCCATCCTCCTTAAACTTTTTCAAAAGGTTGAAGAAGAAGGAACACTCCCAAAGACATTCTAGGATGCCACCATCACCCTCATTCCAAAACCAGACAAAGATACCACCAAAAAAGAAAACTATCGGCCAATATCTTTGATGAATATGGATGCAAAAATTCTCAACAAAATCTTAGCCAACCGAATCCAGCAACATATCAAAAAAATCATAAACCAAGACCAGGTAGGGTTCATCCCACCTTCACAAGATTGGTTTAACATACGCAAATCAATCAATGTCATACACCACATTAACAAAAAAAAAAAGTCAAAAATCATATGATCATCTCAATAGACACAGAAAAAGCATTTGACAAAGTCCAACATCCATTCATGATCAAGACCCTTGCCAAAGTGGGTATAGAGGGAACACTCCTGAACATAATGAAAGCCATTTATGACAAACCCACAGCAAAAATAATACTCAATGGGGAAAAACTGAAAGCCTTCTCACTCAAATCTGGAACAAGATAGGGATTCCCACCCTCACCACTGCTCTTCAACATAGTTTTGGAAGTCCTAGCCACAGCAATCAGACAAACAAAAGAAATAAAAGGCATCCATATAGGAAGAGAAGAGATAAAACCATCACTGTATGCAGATGACCTGATACTATATCTAGAAAAACCTAAGGACTCAACCCCAAAACGACTTGAACTGATTAATAAATTCAGCAAAGTAGCAGGATATAAGATTAACATTCAGAAGTCAGTCGCATTTCTGTATACCAGCAATGAAATAGTAGAAAAAGAATACAAAAATACAATACCTTTTAAAATTGCACCTCACAAAATCAAATACCTCGGAATACACCTGACCAAAGAGGTAATGGACCTATATGCCGAGACCTATGAAACTTTAATCAAAGAAATCAAAGAAGATGTAAAGAAATGGAAAGATATTCCATGTTCCTGGATTGGAAAAATCAATACTGTAAAAATGGCCATACTACCCAAAGCAATCTACAGATTCAGTGCAATCCCTATCAAATTACGCAGGACATTTTTCATAGAACTACAACAAACCATCCAAACAAAAACCCCAGAATTGCCAAAGCAATCCTGAGAAACAAAAACCAAGCAGGGGGCATAACTTTCCCAGACTTCAGGCAGTATTACAAAGCCACAGTCATCAAAACAGTGTGGTACTAGTATCAAAACAGACAGACCAATGGAAAAGAATAGAGAACCCAGAAATAAACCCTGACACCTATGGTCAATTAATCTTTGACAAGGGAGGCAAGAACATCAAATGGGAAAAAGACAGTCTATTCAGCAAGCATTGCTGGGAAACCTGGACAGCTGCATGCAAATCAATGAAACAAGAACACACCCTCACACCATGCACCAAAATAAAATAAAAATGGCTTAAAGACTTAAATAGAAGACAAGACACCATCAAACTCCTGGAAGAGAACGTAGGCAAAACACTCTCTGACAGCAACATCATAAATATTTTCTCAGGTCAGTCTCCCAAAGCATCAGAAATAAGAGCAAAAATAAACCAGTGGGACCTAATCAAACTGACAAGCTTTTGCACATCAAAGAAAACCAAAAGGAAACCAAAAAGACAACCTACAGAATGGGAGAAAATAGTTTCAAATGATGCAACTGACAAGGGCTTAATCTCCAGAATATAAATGCAACTTATACAACTCAACAGCAAAAAAGCCAATCAACCAATGGAAAAATGGGCAAAAGGCCTGAATAGACTGTTCTCCAAGGAAGATATACAGATGGCCGGCAAACACATGAAAAAATACTCAACATCGCTGATTATAAGAGAAATGCAAATCAAAACAACCATGAGATACCACCTCACACCAGTCAGAATGGCCCTCATTAATAAGTCCTCAAATAACAAGTGCTAGAGGGATTGTGGAGAAAAGGGAACCCTCCTGCACTGTTGGTGGGAATGTAAACTGGTACAGCCACTATGGAGAACAGTTTGGAGATACCTTAGAAACCTATACATAGAACTTCCATATGACCCACAATCCCACTCTTGGGCATATATCCGGACAAAACTGTACTGAAAAGATACACATGCCCCTGCATGTTCATTGCAGTACTATTCACAATAGCAGGACATGAAACAACCCAAATGTCCATCAGCAGATGATTGGATTAGGAAGGTATGGTGTATATATACACAATGGAATACTACTCAGCCTTAAAAAAAGAATGAAATAATGCCATATGCAGCAACATGGATGGAACTAGAGACTCTCATACTGAGTGAAATGAGCCAGAAAGACAAAGACAAATACCATATGAGATCACTTATAACTGGAATCTAATATCCAGCACAAGTGAACATCTCCTCAGAAAAGAAAATCATGGACTTGGAAAATAGACTTGTGTCTGCCTGGAGGGAGCGGGAGGGAGTGAGAGGTATTGGGACCTTAGGGTTATTGGATACAACTTAGATTTACAAGGAGATCCTGCTGAGTAGCATTGAGAACTATGTCTAGATACTCATATTGCAACAGAACAAAGGGTGGGGAAAAAAAAATGTATACATGTAAGGATAACTTGATCCCCATGCATTACAGCGGGGAAAAAAAAAAAAAAAAAAAAACAGATGCACATGATGTTAATTTGTCCTATTGCTAGTGATGTTAACTTTAATCAATCATTAGGTAAAGGAAGTGTCATTCAGGTTACCCTACTGTTAAGTTTTTATTTTTCCTTAGTCATTAGTAAGTATATTAGTCAGGAGTATTTCTGTTGAAATGGTATGATTTCTAACTTAAAGGCTTGTTGAATTCATCAGTGAAGCCATTTGGCATGGAACTGGTATTATTGTTTTAGAGGAAAGAAGAGGAAAAGGTTTTTAATGATAAATACAATTTATTTAATAGATATGGATAATTAAGTTTATTTCTTCTCGTGTGATTTTGGTAGTTTATGACTTTCATCTAAGTCATCACATTTATTGACAATGTTTTTCATATTACTTTCCTATTGTCTTTTACTATTTATGTAATATGTATTGACATTCCCTGTTTTTTTCTCTGATAATATTAATAATCTATCTTTTTTCCTAATCAATCTAGCTAAAGTCTTATCAATTTTATTGATTTTTTATAGTTTTTTTCCCCCAACTTTCTCTATTGATTTCTCATTTTAAATCTCATTGCTTTTTGTCACTATATTTTTTGTTTTATTCCCTCTGCTTGCTTTGGATTTATTTTGCCCTTCTTTTCCTAATTTCCTAATATAGAAGTTTATATTACTGTTTTAAGATCTTTTTCTTTACGAATACAAGCATTTAATGCTACAAACTTCCCTTGAAGTACTACTTCAGCTTAGTTCCTCAAATATTGATCCATGTTTTCATTTTTTTAAATTATTTTCTAATTTTGCTTGTGAATTCTTCTTTAATGTATACATTATTTAAAAGTTTTTTTCTTTATTTAAAAAAATTTAATATCAGTGGTTGATTGTCTGATTTATATCTTTTTGAAGTTCTTAATTTTTTTTTTATTGCTCTAGAATTCTCCTTATCATGATGAATGTTCTGTATGCACTTGAAGAATGTGTATTCAGTCCTTGAAAGGAAGTGTTCTATAAATGTCAGTTAGATCATATTGGTTGATAATATTCTTCAAGTTGTCCATATTTTTAATTAATTTTCCATATACTTTTAAATAATCGATTACTAAGGGTGGGGTAATGATTTGGCCAATGGTAATTGTTAATTTGTCTGTTTCTTATTTTGCTCCGTCAGTTATTGCTTCCCATATTTTGAAACTCCTTTTAAGTGGATACTCGTTTAGGATCATGAATATTCTTTATAAGTCAAACACTATATTGTGATGTCCTTCTTTATGTTGGATAGTATTTCTTGTTGTAACTCTAACTTGTCCATTATTATTATAACCATGCCAATTTGTGTTTCATTAATGTTTGTGTAGAACATATTTTTCCACTCTTTTATATTTTTTCTTTCATTTTTTAAAAGTTTTTTGGAAGTATAGCTGATTTACAATGTTGTGATAATTTCTGCTGTACAACAAAGTGATTCATTTATACAAATGCACACATCCATTCTCTTTTAGATTCTTTTCCCAAATAGATTATCACAGAATATTGTTCTTTGTGCTATGCAGCAGGTCCCCATTGGCCAATCATTCTGTATACTATTCACTCTATTATTTTTGGCCAATTTGTATTGACATTTAAATTGTGTTTCATATAGTGTACTTTGGGTCTTGCTCTTTATCCAATCTGAAAATATGTGTCTTTTAATTTAGAGTGTTTAGACATTCACATATAATGTAAATTAAATTACATCTTAATGTAATTTAATGTAATTATAGTTGGACTTAAATTTACCATTTTGTAGGGTGTTTTCATTTGTCCTATCTGTTCTCTGTTCCTTTTGTTTTCTTTTCCTGACTTCTTTTATATTAATTGGGTATATTTAAATCCACTATTAGTTTATGTCATATTAAAGTTTTTTTTTTAAATAATAATTCTTGAATGGGGTTTGTCAGCTTTAGCACTATGGATGTTTTTGAGTCAGGCACTTCTTACTTAGTTGCAGAGTCACATTCTTTGTATTGTAAGGTATATAACACATCCCTGTACTATACTTAATTGGACTTAATAGCTCATCTCAGTTGTGATGATGAGCAAAAATGTCAATGAGCAAAATGATGAGCAAAAATGTCCTATGTGTGTGTGTATATGTGTGTGTGGGGGGGTGGAAGAGTAATCATACTCAGATGAGAAAAACTGTTCTGAGGTTATTGCCATGCAGTTCTGAATAGCATTGTACCATTCCATCTCTTGTAAGAATCTTAGAGCCACCCGTCTTGGTACTGTTGTTGCCAAGGGTTTTATTTTTACATATTTATAAATCTCATAATATATATTTATAATATTTGTGTGCTCTATCAATTATTCATAGTATAATTTTTAAAATTTATTGACTATAATTACTTTTGTATTTTGCCTTTTTCTAGCCCCATTCATTTCTTGCCTTAAATCTAATTAGCTTTCTTCATAATAATTATATCTGAGGACCTCTTGATTATTTTATGTATTTTAGGTTTTTTAATCTTTATTATTTTTAAAAGAGTTATGGGTTCATGCCGAGACCAGCTCAGCAGGATGGGGCTGAAGAACGGGTGCTGTGGAACTTAAGGAAAAAAGTTAACATAAAACAAGACACAGAGACAGTAAAGGTGGGAACCAGGGGACTCAAGGTCTCAGGGACCAAAAGCACTGCCTCAAGAAACCACACTGCTTTTATTGTGCTCTTTAGATGAGATCAAGTGAGGAGTGGCTATGGGTGGATGATATAGGGTTTGTTTACTATTATGTAAGTTCTTTTACTATATTAAAAGCCACTTAGCTGGTAAAAGGTTAAGATTTACTCTGATCTTTAGGCACATTTCTTAAGTCATTTACCAGCACTGTGACTGTTTTTCCAAGCAAGAAGATTGGATAAAGTAAAGAATGGAGATGGGGTAAAGTAAAGAAGGATAAGATGGAGTTTTCAAAGAAACGTCTCCTCACATGCACAGGTTCACAGCAAAAGTAAGGAGAAGGTATAGAGATTTCTCATTCCCCCCTGCCCTCGCATATGCATGGTTTCTCCTTTATTAACACCCCCTACTTGACTGTTAAATTTGTTACAGCTGATGAACATACATTGGCACATCATCAACCAAAGTCATAAATAATAGATTATATTACTGTCCAGTCTTAGAGGTTTTGTATATAATGTGGATTCGGACATGTTTGTGACAACATGTATCCATCATTATGATATCATACAGAGTGTTTTCACTACCTTAAAAATCCTTTGTGCTCTGCCTATTCATCCCCACCTCCACCCTCACTGCAACCCCTGGAAACCACTGATATTTTTACTGTCTCTCTAGTTTTGCCTTTTCCAGAATGTCATATAATTGGAATCATATAGTATAGATCCTTTTCAGATTGGCTTTTAGTAATATGCATTAAAGTTTCCTCCATGTCTTCTCACAGCTTGGTAATATATTCTTAGTGTTGCATACTAGTCTATTTTCTGGATGTACTACAATTTATTTATCCATTCCTACTGAAGGACATTTGGTTTCTTCCCAGTTGTGGCAATTATGAATAAAGCTACTATAAACATCTGTGTTTAAGAGAAGGGTTTCCTGCTTTCTTGGCCTAACTTCAGTTTTAGACATGACCTTTGGTCCTAGGTCTTGGGGGTGGTGTTGTATCTATCTGCATCCCTCACTTATTCTTAAATGGCAGCCAAACTCTGCCTTGCGTCTATTTGGATTATTGAGCAAGAGACAGTTTCTTCCTCACCTCCCAGTAATAGACCTCTAAGATTTCCTAAAGCTGAGAAGAAGCCTTATTTAGATAGGACCTGAGTTATTAAATATATCTCAATTCTCTCTATTTACACAATGTGTACTTAGGTGTTCAATACTGGCCATGTTCTCTCACTTAAGCTGCCCCACCCTACCTAGGCATTTCATTATGGAATGCCAGATACAATTAAATACATACCACTAAGGAATTCCATTAGGTAAGAGTGGCCATATCCAATAAATTCCTATTATTAAAGAGATTTATATTGAGAGAGGAAGTCTGGCATAAAAACACTATTAATTTTCCAGGATTAAAAAATAAATAAATTCTAAAGTCTAGCTATATCTAAGTCTCTAATAGTTATTAGATAAATCACTTAACTTCTTGGAACACACTTTCCTCATTTTGAATTACATTTAATTTAAAAATGAGGTACACTTTTGCAAGTATACTGTATTGATCTAAAGAAGGAGAAAATTTAATATTTACCCCAGAGGAATTTGTACTTCAGCTTACATATTATTTGATTAGTATTTAAGATCTTCTGTGCTCAAAAATTTATGACTCTAGATTGTTATTTACAAGAAAAAACTCAGATAAAAACTAAATAAATTCACTTACCACAGTAGATAATATTTGAAGTTAATAATACAATATTGCTTAATTTTGAAGACAAAATTCTATTGATTTTGGTTTATATGATGAATTTGATTTATGCTCATTTTGTATCTTTTTTTTTTTTTAATGGGCTGCACCCATGGTATATGGAAGTTCCCAGGCTAGGGTTCAGATGAGAGCTACAGCATCCGGCCTACACCACAGCCACAGCAACTCAGGATCTGAGCTGAGTCTGTGACTTATACCACAGCTCATGGCAACACTAGATTCTTAACCCATTGAGTGAGGCCAGGGATCGAACCTGCAACCTCATGGTTCCTAGTTGGATTTGTTTCCTCTGTGCCACAACGGGAACTCCTCATTTTGTATCTTCCGATTATTAGAACATCTCAGCTTATCCAAAGATTCAGTCATTCCAAAATCATCCTGAGTACTCTATTTCAAGTAAATTGGAAGTTTTTTTCCATAGAAACTTGGTTTAATAAATAAAACAATCCTTAAAAGTTAGTTTGGAACATATTACCTACAGAATTCAGATAATAATTTTGTTTTAGTGTTATTTAGTATATTCACAGAAATTATCATTATCTCAATTCTCATTTTTAAATTTTTAAAAAATATTTGGAAGTTGGGTTTTAACCCCCTCAGCCTTTCTTTTCTCTTCTTTCTTTATTCAAGTATAATTGATTTATAATATGTCAATTCCCATTTTAGTTGGAAAGGAGATATTGTCATGGGCAGTCACAGCTTACTGATTTCCGGTATCAGTTTGCGTGATTGTTTTCTTAGTATAGTTTGTCCTAAGAAGTACACTTAGAAGATACTAAAATCACTATTCATGATATCTTGAAATGTAATGGTTGACATTAGCTATATAAATTATATATATCAATATAATGACATCCTATTCCATTAAAGAAAATATTTTAATAACTACTATTGACAATAGAAATATCTGTATGCTAGTTTATTCTTAAATTTTTATTGAAGTATAGTTCATTTGTGCTGTACAGCCAGGTGATTCATCATACATACATACATTCCTTTTAAAAATATTATTTTCATTATGGTTTATCATAGGATATAGAATATAATTTCCTGTGCTATACAGTAGAACCTTGTGGTTTATCCCTACTATATTTAATAGCTTACATCTACTAACCTCAACCTCCCACTCTATCCCTCCCCCACCCACTTCCCCCTAGGCAACTACAAGTCTGTGCTCTTACTGAAACCGAAACTGTGCTGTTTCAGTTTCATAGTTAGGTTCATGTGTGTCATATTTTACATTCCACATATAATTGATATCATTTGATATTTATCTTTCTCTGACTTACTTCACTTAGTATGATAATCACTATTTGCATCCCTGTTGCTGCAAATGGCATTATTTCATTCTTTTTTTATGGCTGCATATCTTCTTTATTCATTCATCTGTCAATGGACACTTAGTTTGTCTCTATGTTTTGGCTGTTGTGAATAGTGCTGATGTGAACATAGTGGCACATATACCTTTTCTTTTCTTTCTTTCTTTCTTTCTCTCTCTCTCTTTCTTTCTTTCTTTCTTTCTTTCTTTCTTTCTTTCTTTCTTTCTTTCTCTCTCTCTCTCTGTCTCTATTTCTTTTATCTTTCTTTCCTTTTAGGGCTTTACCCATGGCATATGAAGGTTCCCAGGGTAGAGGTCAAATCAGAGCTACAGCTGCCAGTCTATACCACAGCCACAGCAGTGAGGGATTCAAGCTGCATCTGCAACCTACACTACAGCTCACAGCAGCGCTAGGTCCTTAACCCACTGAGTGAAACCAGAGATCATCCATACAAGTCAGATTCATTTCCACTGAGCCATGATGGGAACTCTAGGCATTTGTTATTTTTAGACTCTTTGATGATGGCCATTCTGACTGGGGTAAGGTGGTACCTTATTGTAGTTTTGATTTGCAGTTCTCTAGTAATTAGCAATTTTGTGCATCTTTTCATGTGCCTATTGTCCATCTGTATTTCTTCTTTGGGGAAATGTCTGTTTAGGTCTTCCACCAATTTTTTTGTTGGGTTTGTTTGTTTTATTTGTTTTGAGTTGTCCTATCACTCTCATCAATCAAGAAATTCTAAAGGTTTTAGGAGATCTATACCAGGAATCAGAAACAAAGTCCAAATATTCTTCTATGGTACCACACTCTCTATATAAAGTTACAGTGTATATATATTGTTTTTGTAAAACAGCATGAGATAATATGTACAATTTTCTATTTAGTAAAAGTAACTTTTATATAAAATATCTGTACAGTAAAGTATATAATATTTGATTCATGTGATGAATATATCAGAACTAAATTATTTATTGAGAAATGTTTAAAATGTATCAGAAAACCTTTAGAGTTAGTTGAACTAGGTTAACATGGTCACCCATACGGTACAATTTGAAGGCCATAAAACAATCACCTCCTTATTCCCACGATTAACCACCGTTCTTGCTGCAGAAGTCGAATTACCATGTAACCTGCATTTTATTTTGGTGTATTAATGGGACAGTATGCAAAATAAAATCTAGTATTGACAACAAACCCCAGAAATTATTCATTTTTTTAGTTACAAGTTTTTATCTTTTAACAAAATCACCCATTTTCCCCACCTCCTCAGCCCCTGGTAAATACTATTATACTCTGTTTCTTTGAGTTCAGTTTTTCAAATTTACTTATTTATTTATTTATTTATTTATTTATTTTTTCTTATGGCCACACCTGCAGCATATGGAAGTTCTGGGCCAGAGATCAAATCCAAACCACGGCTGCAACCTATACCACAGTTGCAGCAATGCTGGATCCTTAACCCACTGTGCCAGATCAGAAATGGAACACACACAATGCTGGATCCTTAGCCTTCTGCATTACAGCAGGAACTCCAAGTTCAGCTTTTTTGATTCCAAATATTACTGATATTATATAGAATTTGTCTTTCTTTGTAAGACTTATCTCACTTATCATAATGCCTTCCAGGTCCATCCACCTTGCCTTATAATATCTTTTGGCTGTGTTTTTAACTATAGCCACACAGATTCATTGAACATTTGAATTAGAAGTAAGCTGATAGATCATTAAGTATTTTTCAAGGAGTGTTTAATTTTCTCTAGGTTGGCAAACTGTTGTTCAGGGGTCAAATCTGCTGCGCCTACTGCTTTTATAAATAAATTTTATTGGAAGAGAAATTTTTTAAAAAGATAAAAAATTATGAAAAGCAATGAGATTTTTAACTTAAACCCTAAAAATGCCAAAGAAAGATTCCATTCTATTTTTATTATTGTTGTTGTTCTGTTTCTTTAATCTTTCACATTTAATCCCAAGTTAAAATCTCTAAACTTCAGAGTTTGATAACTTTTTTCTAGTAAGCCTCCACTCCAGCTCCCTGTAATTTACTTTTATTTGTTTGTGATAAGGTCTTGCCAGTGAAAATCTAGACAGTTCTGGTCTTTGCTGTTATGACTCTACTGAATCGAGACAACCCAATCAAGAAAATAAAATTTTGGATCTCAAGCAACAAAATATTTTTTCCTGAAGTCATAGAAAGGTATTAAAAGTGTTACAATGATTTTTTTCAATTTCTTTAAAATTATTATTTTAATACCAAAGTTCGGTTCAGAACAACACAAGTTCATGTATTCAATTCAGATTAGAATTTACACTTACCAATCAAATAATAGCTTAATTTTGGAGTTCCCGTCATGATGCAGCGAAAATGAATCCAACTAGGAACCATGAAGTTATGGGTTTGATCCTTGGCCTTGCTCAGTGGGTTAAGGATTCGGCGTTGCTGTGAGCTGTGGTGTGGGTCACAGATGTGGCTTGGATTTGATGTTGCTATGGCTGTGGTGTAGGCCAGCAGCTGTAGTTCTGATTGGACCCCTAACCTGGGAACCTCCATATGCATAGGTGTGGCCCTAAAAAGCAAAAAAAAAAAAAAGCTTAAAGCTTAATTTTTGTGTCAGAAAAATGAATTAGACATAATTTTGCCCTCAAGTAACTCACAATTTAGTAAATGAGAAAACAGTACAAACATAATTTAATACAGAGAGAATAAATATCAGAAACTGATATCATACATCAGTTTCCTAGTTTATGAGATATATTCATGAGATTACTTGGCCTTGTACGAAATAGACCACTTATAGGATCAAGCAAAAGGTAATTTAATTTTGCACTCTGGGAGAGGTTGGGCAAGGATTCAGAGTATAAAACATTCTCTGAGAGGACAAAAAAAAAGAGAAACTGAAAACAGAAGAGGTGCTTTGAACTCTTCTGTGTGGGAACAAGCTCAGTTAATGGAAGGGGGAGAAGAAGAAATATCAGTGAGACTGGCGTAGATAAGGGCCAAAACGGAACAGACCTTGGATTCCAGGATGATGTGCCAAAGATAGAGATCAATTTATTCATGCCCTTAGCTACATCTAGGGTTACTTTGAGATAGTTGAGGACTGGAATAGAATTATTTTAAAAGACTTAGATGTCTGTTCTCACTTCATCACTGGAAATATTAGACCATTATCATCAAAATCACCTGAGTTTATATTTTGCTAACAGTTTAAATACCCATACGCTCATGAAATCATCACCTCAGTAAAGGTAATAAACATATCCATCACCTCCAACAGTTTCCTCATGCACTGTTGTTTGTATGTGTGTGGTAAGAAGACTAAATATAATTTCTACACTTAAAATTTTTATGTATGCAACTGAGTGATGTTAACTATAGGCACTATGCTGTACAACACATTCCTAGAATTTATTCATCTTAAATAGCTGAAATTTTATGCCCATTGAAAAACAAGTCCTTTTTCTTCCTCCTCTAAATCCCCAGCAACAACAATTCAACTCTCTGCTTCCATGAGTTTGGTTATGTTAAGATACCTCATATAATTGGAATAGTACAGCACTTATCCTTCCTGTGACCAGGGTATTTCACTTAGCATAATGTCCTACAGGTTCATTTATGTTGTATGTGGCAGGATTACCTTCTTTTTTGAAGCCAAATAATATTTATTGAATATTTCTTTTCACACTTTATTCATCTGTCAATGGTATTTTGATTGTTCCACATCTTGGCTATTGTGAATAATTGTGCAGTGAACATGGTAATGCAGATATCTCTTTTAGATCTTTATTTGAATTATTTTGCATAAATACCCAGATATAAGATCGCTGGAGTATAAAATGGTTCAGTTTTAATTTTTTACCTTCATATAGCTTTCCATAGTTGCTGCACCATCTTACTTTCTCACCAACCATGTACAAGGGCTCCAATTTCTCCATATCCTCACCAACAGTTATCTTTTGTTTTGTTTTATTTTGATAACTGCTATCCTAACAATTGTGAGGTGATATTTCAATGTGGATTTTCATTACCCTTGTGATTGGTGATGTAGAACACTTTTTCATATACTCAGAGCTCTCTTTGAGAAGTTAATAAGTTGGTTTAAATGTTTTCAACAATATTCAGAAAAGTGCCATCAAGAAACAAAACAAAACAAAAAACTAAACAAAACAAACCACTTTGCATATACAAATTTCACAAAAAGTGATGCGTTTCAACTGTGCGTTATAAGAAAGTTCACCTAAAAGCTGGGCCAAAATCACTCAGACAACTGAGAAGAAAATTTTAACTCCCAAATCTGGAATAGCCAGCACAGCTGTGAAGCCAAGTTTATGGGGCTTATTAGGGCAGCAGCTGGGCATGGACTAAACAAAGATAGTAAGTCTAGTGCTTTGGAAGAAAGTGTGTTCTAAAAAGCACAATTTAATCCCTTGGTGAGGCAAAAAAATCATATTTAAGAAAAATCACTAAGTGATAAGCACTTTAAATAACAGCGTCATTTTTAAAACACTATGAGAAGTTCGTTCTTCATCACCCCCATACTCATTGTCATTCACAGATGGGCAGCCAGTCAAATCTTCTGTCCCTTTTGATTTTTAAACTATGCTTTAGAGTAACGTAAATAATGTTTCAATTTGTTGAGAAAATTTGATTTCAAATGGAAAAACCAATAAGATCCAAGTCTAAATAGCATAAGCTTTAGGAAAGAAGGATTAGGGAATCTGGCATTTTTTATGTGTCCTTAACATTAGACTTTAGGACACAGTGCTGAAAACTGACTGAAAGGAGGAAGAAGAAAGTCTGTGGTAGAGATATATTAAAGTTTACCTAGGTTGAATTATTTCTTCAGATGTTTTGCTGCTGTATATTTCAGCCTTAGACTGATTATCAGAGTAGTCTTAAAAAATCTGAAGTATGGCCATGTGATGTTAAAAATAAATCAGGTCATGAATGCATAAATCGAGGGAGTATATGGCTTCAAAGCAGAATGGTTTATTAATCCTGTATAGCAAGTAAACTTCATTATTGTCTCACTCACACCTCCCTTTTCTAAATCCTGTCTGTATTTCCCCAATAACACTCCCTCTTTACCTTCTCTCCAGTTGTGAAGACATATTCTTACTTAAAAGAGTTAATAATCAACATAAAAATCAGAACCTTATTCCTTTAAATAATTAAATTCAAAACAGATTTGTATGGGTAGAAATGGCTTTATCCACTTCATTGAGGTTTATGAAACATCATTATTTTAATGAAAATTTGATGTTTGTGTATATTTTTATGAAAATCTGGTGATCTTATATTGAATCCTACATTAAAGCTTCTGAATATTAGCTGCTAGTTGATGGAAGAAACCTACATCCTAGTACGGATAACAGAAGGGGAGATTCATCTGAGACCCAAGAGGATATCTTACTCTGAATGATTGTACATAGATGCCACTAGGTAAACTACCCTCACAAGTATTACTAAATGTAACGAAAGCATACTTGATTAATATATATTATCATTATATATCTGGTCAGTGGTTACATGCATGAAATAGAACATGTATGCAGTCTATGAAGTTGGTGCAAGTCAATAAAAAGTCCAACACTTGGAATGGGCCAAGAGATACTTTCAGGGGAGTAATAAGTTTTGTCTAGTGGATCTTTGGAGAAATATCTGATTTTATAAGGGTGTGTGCATTTTTTAAAATTTTCTGTATCTAGACTATTTCACAACTCTTCAGGGCTAGAGGTTAGCTTATGGCAAAACAGTAGAAATACAAATGTCCATTGCCTATAATACATATGAGCTTTAATGTAAATGTATTATTTTCTAGGGCTGTCATAGCAAAGAACCACAGACTGAGTGACTTAAACAACAGAAATTTGTTTTCTCACTGTTCTGAAAGCTAGAATTCTGAAATCAAATTGTTGTCAGCGTGGGTTTCTTCTAAGTGCTCTCGCCTTGGCTTGTAGATGTCTGTCTTCTCCCTATGTCTTCACATGGCCTTCCTTCTGAGATTCCATCCAAACCTGACTGCTATTTATCCATATACTTCATATTAACAATAGATGTTAGGTACAAACATAGGCAATGAGCAAAATATTTTTTTATAATTTCCTCTGCTTGGGAATCTGATGTGTGTTTTGATAACAGACTAGCTCTCTGTACAGTTCCATAATTGTCACTTTATGATAAAATCTAAAATCTTCATATTGTCTAAGATTGCCATTACTGAGTTCCTTTCCTCATGTTTCTCAGATTATTTTATGCCATATTCTTTTTCAATTTCCATGCCCACACCACAGAGCTCTCTTTTAATTTCTAAAACACAGAAAGCATTTTATGAACACTGACTCTGCCACCTGCTGTCCCTCTGTCTGTAAGCTACTCTTCCCGTGGCCAGCCGTTTCTTCATCAGCCCTCACATTCAGTATCATCATGTCAGAAAAGACTTCTCTGGCCATGAGACCAGTGACCTCCAATTATTATCATTTTTTTAAAAAAATTATAGCATTGCATTCATTTTTTTTTTCTGGAGGACATCTCTTACAATAGGCTAAAATACAGTTATTTCTTTGTTTAAAATACATCACTAAAGGTTTTCAACTGTAAACTCAGGGGTCACTTTTCTTTAGCAACTGTGTTCTTATCTCTTTATTTTTTTAAATTTTTTTTGTATTTTTATTTTTATGTTTTATTTATTATTTTGTGTTCTTATCTCTTATCATGGAAACTGGCATGTAGTAGGCAGGTGATACATATATCTTTAAGAATGAATGAATGTCCAGTAGGAAATACAGATATCCATGGGCCCCAAAAGTTTCAGCCATTTTCCTTATTTCCATTTAATTTTTAATATTTACCTTATCAGAGATAAAGACAAATCATCCCCCTTCTTTTTTTTTTTTTTTTTTTTTTTTGTCTTTTTGCCTTTTGTGGGGCCGCTTCCCCCAGCATATGGAGGTTCCCAGGCTAGGGGTCTAATCAGAGCTACAGCTGCTGGTCTATGCCACAGTCACAGCAACGTGGGATCCGAGCAGTGTCTGCAACCTACACTACAGCTCACGGCAGCACCGGATCCTTAACCCACTGAGCAAGGCCAGGGATCGAACCCACAACCTCATGGTTCTTAGTCGGATTCATTAACCACTGAGCCACGATGGGAACTCCATCCCCCTTCTTTGCTGAAAGTTTTTCCTTATTTTGCACCTGCTTCCATTTTTCAACCCTTAAAGGAGACTTACTTTCTACTAAAATTTTTTTTTCCAGACCAAATAGCATAATCGACCTGGAAACGATTCTGCTGAACACTATTTTTTCTATTTACTTATTTTTCCTTATATGTTTATATATTCTGAAAACATGTATTCAGAGATACTTGACAAATGGTTAGTAGTGGCTCCCTGTAGGACTAGTTGAGGTGGCCCACACTAGAACTTTTAAAAATTTTTCCAACAAACATGTTATCACTTTTATAAATTAAAATAAAATGTGTTTGCATGCCTCAGGATTTAATCCTAATACACATCTCCTTCTATTTGTTCTTCTGTAGTCATTATATTCACTTTAAATGTTTTAATTACTTTCTGCATAGTATGATTACAAATCCACATTTCCATTTCGTATGTTTTTCAACTATGTCCATCGCAGTAAATACCCTTTTCAAAATTTTTATTTCTGATATTTTCTCCTCTATCTCTGCCAAAGCATGAAGATGGATTTGGAGCACACATAACATGCACAATCTCCCTGAAATCTTTTTTTTTTTTCCTTTTGGAGATTTAATAACATTTGGAAGGAGGTTTAATAATAACAAAATTGGTGAAATTACTGAAATGAGAACTATAGAAGCTGAAAGTTTGGGGATATGGTGAGATTTTATGTTCAATTTAATACATCTTTTTAAGTTTTATAATTTACCCTTTTTTATTGAAGTATAGTTGATTTACACTGTTGTGTCAGTTTGTGGTATATATATTTTTTTCAGATTCTTTTCCATTATAGTTTATTATAAGATATTGAATATGGTTCCCTTTGCACACAGTAGGGCCTTGTTGTTTATTTTATATACACTATGTGTCTGCTTATCCCAAACTCCTAATTTATTCACTCCTTTCCCCATCTTGGTAACCACAAGTTTGTTTTCTGTGTCTGTGAGTCAGTTTCTGTTTTATAAATAAATTCATTTCTCTGACTTCACTTAGTATGGTAACCTCGAGGTCCATCTATGTTCCTCAAATGACATTATTTCCTTCTTCTTTAATGACTGAGTAGTATTCATTTTTAAATGTCTGATTAGCTCATACACACACACACACACACACACACACACATAAAAAACACATCTTCTTTATCCATTCATCTGTCGATGGACATTTAGGTTGCTTCCATAACATGGCTGTTGTAAACGGTGCTGATGTGAATATTGGGGTGCGTACATCTTTTTGAATTAGTTTTCTCTAGATACATGCCCAGAAGGGGGAGTGCTGGATCATACGGTAACTTTATTTTTAGTTTTTTGAGGAACTGCCATACTGTTTTTCATGTAAGTGGCTACACCAATTTGCATTCCCACCAACTATGTAGGGGCTCCTTTTTCTCCAAACTCTATCTAGCATCTGTTATTTGTTTTTTTAATGATGGCTGTTCTGACTAGTGTGAGGTGATGCTTCATTGTAGTTCTGATTTGCATTTCAATGTTGAACATTTTTCATGTGCCTACTGGCCATCTGTATATCTTCTTTGGAGAAATGTGTATTTAGGTCTTTTGCCCAATTTTTTTTTTATATGGATGTTTGCTTTTTTGTTGTTGAGCTGCATGAACTGTTTGTATATTTTTGAAATAAGGCCCATGTTGGTTGCCTATAATTTATATCTTTTTTGAAACATCCATTTAAGTTTGGGATGCCAATTATGTCTTAAGTGAAGATTTCCAATAGTTTTATGTAAAAATGTGAAATTGAGAATTATTGATCACAGAGGTAACTTGTAAAATCTTCAGCATATAGATAGTATGCTAATCACATGAGCCATGATAAGATGATTTATTAAATGAAGGCCCACAGAAAAGTAGAAAGGTCTGAGGCCTGAGCTCTGGGACACGCCAGAAATGAGAAATCCTTGAGCTGAAGAAAAACCTGAAAAGGGAATGAGGAGGGTCATGAGGAAAGAGGATAATCCAAAAGAAGTGGTATCTTAGAAGCAAAGTGAAGAAAACTTTTGAATAAAGAAGAGTGAATAACTATATCAGATGTTATCTATAAGTATTGTTAAATGAGGACTTCAAATCCATCACTAGATTTAGCAATAAAAATGTTATTGTCGGAGTTCCCGTCGTGGCGCAGTGGATAACGAATCCGACTAGGAACCATGGGGCTGTGGGTTCGGTCCCTGCCCTTGCTCAATGGGGTTAACGATCCGGCATTGCCGTGAGCTGTGGTGTAGGTTGCAGACGCGGCTCGGATCCTGCATTGCTGTGGCTCTGGTGTAGGCCAGTGGCTACAGCTCCAATTCGACCCCTAGCCTGGGAACCTCCATGTGCCGTGGGAGCGGTCCAAAGAAATAGCAAAAAGACAAAAAAAAAATAAAATAAAAAAATAAAAAAAATAAAATAAAAAAAAAAATGTTACTGTCCACTTCTATGATAGTCAACTGGTGGAGCTATAGACAAAACCCCAATTAAAGAGGCTCAAAACAAATGACAGGAAAATAATTGGAGACTGCAAAATAGGCAACTACATCTTTAAAGAGAGGTGGAGAAATGGTAGGGCAGCAGCATGGGGGCCCTGAGATTATGGAAGGGATTTTTTTGTTTTTTTGACATGATAAATGTAACAGCATTTTGTATGGTTTATAGAAAAGATACATTAAGAAAATTGGCCTTCATCATAATTTTACAAATATTATGCTCAGCATTTGTGTTTTGACATTGTTAGTGGGAGCAATTACATTTAAAGGGTAGGATAGGAAGAGGATTTAAACAAACTGAGAATTCATCATCTGATATATAGAGTAAGATGGAAGAAGCTGCAAGAATCAAGCATCAGAATGGAGAATAGCTTTCAAAGTCAAAGTAGAGCCAGGGGATAGAAACTACAAGAGATTTATATGAATTCCAGAGGGATTTCATGAGATTAAATATTTGAAAGAATTCTTCTGTAAATCTTTTCTTCCAGGTTGATAGAGTCTTCATTGCAGGTGCATGTGTGAGAGAGAGAGAAATAGAGAGAGGAGAGGAAGAGGGAGAAGGAGATAAATGTATATAAGCAAACTGAAAAGGAAACATTAAGAAACAAAAGAAAGAACTAATGTGGAATTTCCCTCTCAGACTGCAATAGTCTTTCACTGTTCCTAAATCAATCACATGGAAGTCAGAGCCTTTAATACGTTCCAAAGGCCCTAGGTGTTGGAAACATAATATTTAACATTCTAAGAGTGAGCTTTGATGCTCTTAGATCACCTGAGGAAGAGAAGACATCAATACGCTCATCCCTTTCAAGACAGGCATGGTGTATATTTTAAAGTTTTGACATATGAAAATAGTCTTTAATATTACTTTGTTATTGTAGAGTCAACATGTATATTTCTAAAAATAATACAAAACCTAGATTATGGAACTCATAAGCCGGAAATTTGATGAAATTTACACATAAGTTTTAATATAAAATTTAGTCATTAAATGCATACTGTATGTATCATAGCTCAGATCCTTCTTAAACTAAGTAATTGCAACTACTCTTCTATTGCCATCTGCCATGGAGACAGCATTCACTGAAAAAAAACCAGATGTGGTAAACACATTAACACATGTGCCATTGTCAAATGCTGCTGTTCTAAAGCATGTGAGTGATATGGCAATTAATGCCTGTGAACAGCTGTTTTTTAAGAGTAGAGAAAGTGATTACATCGCCCCATAAATGGACAAATCCACAGATGTTTCAGGTTGTGCTCAGTTGTTGGCATTTGTAAGATATATTTTTGAAAACACTATGAATGAAAGCTTGCTGTTTTGTAAAACTTTTCTGGGTGGCATAATAGAAGAATGAAACTTTCTGAAATATTTCAACTGACAACACAGATTTTAGGGTGAATGAGAACTGCAGTATGCATTCCTAATATGGGTTGAAGCAGATTAAAAATTAGGGGAGGGAGAGCCTCCTATTATCTAATGCTTTCTGGATATATTGTGCTATCCACCACAGTCACCTCAATGATCATGTTTTGGAAAAATGTAAAAAAAAATTGCATCACTTGTCAAAACTCTTATTTTTGCAGATCTTCAATGGCAGTGAGGGAAGAATTTAAAATGGGGTAATTAAAATGTGCTCAAGTGTTACCTTTCTTGCTTGATCAAAAATTAAACTTGGCAGACTAATTAATAACCCACTAAGGTTTACATGGTCAGCTTCCTTGGGAAATATCTTTTTCTCACCTTTTGGTGATAGAAACATTTTGAGACAAAGAGAAATGAGTCCTTATCATTCCTGACAAAATTGAAGCTGCAATAGGAGTTAGTCAAGGAAGTTATATGGCAACATCAGGGTTATTTTTGACTGAAAAAAAATATATAACCACCTACCTATTTTATCATTCAATAATCATTTATAAAACAAACTGGAAATATTGTATAATAAAAACAGAGTTGACGTTCTCAAAATAATATAATTTTTGTTCCAATTACTTATAGATATGACAGTTATTTTTCCATATTTGTCTTTAAATGTTTTTTATTGTTTGTCAAAAAAGAATTTAAGCCTTACTATTACCCAGTGTCACAGAGATCCATTTGATTATTGACTCTTTTCCAAATGCATCAGAAAATATATTCAGATTACAAACACTTCTGATTTTAGAAAAAACAATTTCAATCAGCTGCTTCGCATGTCAAGGAATTATTATAATTCTGGTAGTTTAGTAGCATAAATTAACACCTTAATTGAGAATTAGAGATAAGTTTATGGCATTAAAATCAAAGATAAATGTGTGTTGTTTTTTTTTTTTCATTTTTTTTATTACTCAAATGAATTTATCACATCTGTAGTTGTATAATGATCATAACAATCTGATTTCACAGGATTTCCATCCCACAGCCCAAGAACATCCCCCCACCCCCCAAACTGTCTCCTCTGGAGACCATAAGTTTTTCAATGTCTGCGAGTCAGCATCTGTTCTGCAAAGAAGTTCCATCTGTCCTTTTTTCAGATTCCACATGTCAGTGAAAGCATTTGATGTTGGTGTCTCATTGTATGGCTGACTTCACTTAGCATGATAGTTTCTAGGTTCATCCATGTTGCTACAAATGCTGGTATTTCGTTCTTTTTGATGGCTGAGTAATATTCCATTGTGTATATGTAACACATCTTCTGGACCCACTCCTCTGTCGATGGACATTTAGATTGTTTCCATGTCTTGGCTATTGTAAATAGTGCTGCAATGAACACTGGAGTACATGTGTCTTTGCAAGTCATGGTTTTCTCTGGATAGATGCCCAGGAGTGGGATTGCTGGGTCAAATGGTAGTTCTATGTTTAGTTTTCTGAGGCATCTCCATCCTGCTTTCCACAGTGGTTGCACCAATTTACAATCCCACCAACAGTGTACTACGGTTCCTTATTCTCCACACCCTCTCTAGCACTTATTGTTTGTAGACTTTTGGGTGATGGCCATTCTGGCTGGTGTAAGGTGGTACCTCAGAGTGGTTTTGATTTACATTTCTCTAATAATGAGTGACGCTAAACATCCTTTCATGTGTTTCTCGGCCATTTGTATGTCTTCTTTGGAGAACTGTCTGTTTAGATCTTCTGCCCATTTTTTGGATGGGGTTGTTTGTTTTTTTGGTATGGAGCTGCAAAAGTTGTTTATAAATTTTGGAGATTAATCCCTTGTCCGTCGATTCATTTGCAAAGATTTTCTCCCATTCTGTGGGTTGTCTTTTTGTGTTGTTTAGGGTTTCCTTTGCTGTGCAGAAACTTTGAAGTTTGAGTAGGTCCCATTTGTTCATTTTTCTTTTTATTGTCAATACTCTGATAGGTGGATCTGAGAAGATGTTGCTGTCGTTTATGTCAGAGAGTGTTTGGCCTATGTTTTCCTCTAAGAGTTTGATAGTGTCTGGTCTTATACCTAGGTCTTTAATCCATTTGGAGTTGATTTTTGTGTATGGTGTTAGGGAGTGTTCTAATTTCATTCTTTTCCATGTGGCTGTCCAGTTTTCCCAGCACCATTTATTGAACAAGCTGTCCTTTCTCCATTGTATAGTCTTGCCTCCTTTGTCATAGATGAGTTGGCTGTAGGTGCGTGGGTGTAATTCTGGGCTTTCTATCCTGTTCCACTGATCTATATGTCTGTCTTTGTGCCAGTACCATGCAGTTTTGATGACTGTTGGTTTGTAGTGTACTCTGAAGTCCTGGAGCCTGATTCCTCCAGCTCCGTTTTTCTTTTTGAGGATGTTTTTGGCTATTCTGGGTCTTTTGTACTTCCAAGCAAACTTTAAAATATTTTGTTCAAGTTCTGTGAAAAATGTCCTTGGTAATTTGATAGGGATTGCATTGAATCTGTAGATTGCCTTGGGTAGTAGAGTCATTTTGATAATATTAACTCTTCCAATCCACGAGCATGGTATATCTTTCCATCTATTTGTGTCATCTTTGATTTCTTTCATCAGTGGCTTGTAGTTTTCAGCATACAGGTCTTTTGTTTCTTTAGGTAGGTTTACTCCTAGGTATTTTACTCTTTTTGTTGTGATGGTAAGCGGGATTGCTTCCCTAATTTCCTTTTCTGCTTTTTCATTGTTAGTATATAGAAATGCTATTGATTTTCGTGTATTGATTTTGTATCCTGCGACTTTGCCAAATTCGTGGATAAGCTCTAACAGTTTTCTGGTAGGGTCTTTAGGATTCTCTATGTATGGTATCATGTCATCTGCAAATAATGATAGTTTTACTTCTTCCTTTCCAATTTGAATTCCTTTTATTTCTTTTACTTCTCTGATTGCCGTGGATAGGACTTCCAGAACTATGTTGAAGAGTAGTGGCAAGAGCGGATATCCTTGTCTTGTTCCTGATCTCAGCGGGAATTCTTTCAGCTTTTCACCATTGAGAATGATGTTCACTGTGGGTTTGTCATATATGGCCTTTATCATGTTGAGGTAGGTTCCCGTTATGCCCACTTTCCGAAGGGTTTTTATCAGAAATGGGTGTTGGATTTTGTCAAAGGCTTTTTCCGTGTCTATTGAGAGAATCATATGGTTTTTATTCTTCAGTTTGTTAATGTGGTGTATCACACTGATGGATTTGCAGATATTGAAGAACCCTTGCATCCCTGGGATAAATCCCAATTGATCATGATGTACAATCCTTTTAATGTATTGCTGCATGCGGTCTGCTAGTATTTTGTTGAGGATTTTTGCATCGATGTTCATCAGTGATATTGGCCTGTAGTTTTCTTTTTTTGTGGAATCTTTGTCTGGTTTTGGTACCAGGGTGATGGTGGCCTCATAGAATGAATGCAACTTTTTGAAATAGTTTCAGAAGGAGAGATGTTAGCTCTTCTCTAAATGTTTGATAGAATTCGCCTGTGAAGCCATCTGGTCCTGGACTTTTGTTTGTTCGAAGTTTTTTAACCACAGTTTCAATTTCAGTTCTTGTGATGGGTCCATTCATCTTTTCTATTTCATCTTGATTTAGTCTTGGAAGATTGTACTTTTCCTTTAATATTTGTTGAAAGGCTGGTTTAGTATTGCTGAATTCTCTCAGCTTTTGCTTATCTGAAAGGTTGTGATTTCTCCTTCAAATCTGAAGGAGAGTCTTGCTGGGTAGAGTAATCTTGGTTGGAGGTTTTTTCCTTTCATCATGTTGAGTATATCATGCCACTCTCTTCTGGCCTGCAGAGTTTCTGTTGAAAAATCTGCCAATAGCCTTATCGGCGTTCTCTTGTATGTTATTTGTTTCTTTTCCCTAGCTGCTTTCAGGATTTTCTCTTTGTCTTTAATTTTGGTCAGTTTGATTAGTATGTGTCTCTGCGTGTGCCTCCTAGGGTTTATTTTTTATGGTACTTGTTGTGCTTCTTGAATTTGAGTGAGTGATTCCTTCCCCATGTTAGGGAAGTTTTCGGCTATTATCTCTTGGAATATTTTTTCTGTCTCCTTCTCTCTCTCTTCTCCTTCTGGCACCCCTGTGATATGGATGTTGGTGCATTTCATGTTGTCCCAGAGTTCTCTGAGACTCTCTTTATTTGTTTTCAATCTTTTTTCTCTTTTCTGTTCTGCATCCGTAATTTCCATTAATCTGTCCTCCAATCGCTTATTCGTTCTTCTGCATCCTGTATTCTGCTGTTAGCTGCTTCTAGTGAATTTTTTATTTGAGTTATTGTATTTTGCATCTCTTCTTGCTTATGTTTTATATCTTGTATCTCTTTGCTGAGTGTTTCTTGTAAGTTATCCATCTTTGCCTCCAGTTTATTTCCAATGTCTTGTATCTTCTTCAGCATCAACAGTCTAAAGTCTTTTTCCTGGAGGCTGAGAATCTCCTCATGGCTTAGCTGTTTTTCTGGGTTTTTTCTTTCTCCCTCATCTGAGTTATAGCCTTCTGCCTTTTCATTTTTATAGGTTTTTGGTGTGGTGACCTTCTTACAGATAATAGAGTCGTTGCCTCTCTTACTTCCAATGTCTGCCCCCCTGTGGCTGAAGTCAGTATGGGGGCTTGCTGTAGGGTTCCTGATGGGAGGGGCTGATGCCTGCCCACTGGTAGGAGGAGCCGATTCTAATCCCTCTGGTGGGTGGGATTAGAGACAGCTAAGTGCCTGAGGGGTTTTTAGGTAGCCTGTTTACTGAAGGGTGGGACTGTGATCCCACCTGGGTTGTTGTTTGCCCTGGGGCTTCTCAGCAGGCTGGCTGACGGGTGGGGCCAGATTTTCCCAAAATGGCCACCTCCAGAGAAAGGCAGCTGCTGAATATTCCTGAGAGCTTTGCTTTCAATGTCCTTCCCTCACAACAAGCCACATTCAGCCGTGTTTTCCCAGGATGTCCTCCAAGACTGCGGTCAGGTTTGACCCAGATTCCCTTGGAGACTTTGCTTTGCCCTGGGACCCAGTGCAAGTGAAAGTCTGTGTGCGCCTTTTAAGAATGGGGTCTCCGTTTCCCCCAGTCCCGTGGAACTCTTGCGCACAAGCCCCACTGGCCTTCAATGCCGGATGCTCCAGGGGCTCTTTCTCCCTGTGCCAGATCCTCACACGTGAGAGTTTGATGTGTGGCTCAGAGCTCTCACTCCTGTAGGTGAGTCTCTGTGAACCAGTTAGTTTCCAGTCTGTGGAGCTTCCCACCCAGGAGGTATGGGGTTGTTTATATCATGAAATAGCCCCTCCTACCTCTTGATGTGGCCTCCTCTTTTTCTTCTGGTGTAGGGTATCTTTTTTAAGGTTTCTGGTCCATTTTAGTGAAGTGTGCTCAGTCTTTAGTTGTGAATTCCATTGTTTTTAGGAGAGAAGTTGAGCTCCAGTCCTTCTATTCCACCATCTTAATCCCAGCCTCTCTGTGTGTTGTTTTTTCAATTCACCAAAAACAATGAGTTCATAGAAATAAAATAACTTACTTTCAACCAAAGATTCTCAAGTAATACATATGGTGATGGTAAAACATGAAGAAGCAGATTTAAAACCACCTAAAACAAATAAGGGTCCTAGTTTTCTACTCGCCTCCCCAATTGACAATGCTTGCACATGCCTATATACTCTGCAAATACAACAGCTTTCTCTTATGATTCTAGTTGAAAAAAAAAATGATGGAACCCTTTGTCTTTTGTGTACATGAAGTAAGAGATAAATATTAATTAATTGAAAGAAAATATGGAGTTCCCGTCGTGGCGCAGTGGTTAACGAATCCAACTAGGAACCTTGAGGTTGCGGGTTCAGTCCCTGCCCTTGCTAAGTGGGTTAAGAATCCGGCGTTTCCGTGAGCTGTGGTGTAGGTTGCAGACGCGGCTCGGATCCCGTGTTGCTGTGGCTCTGGCGTAGGCTGGTGGCTACAGCTCCGATTCAACCCCTACCCTGGGAACCTCCATATGCCGCGGGAGCGGCCCAAGAAATAGCAACAACAACAACAACAACAAAGACAAAAGACAAAAAAAAAAAAAGAAAGAAAGAAAATATAATTGATTAATAATCAAACAAGTGAATTCTTTATTTGTATTAGTATAAAGAAAAGAAGTAAAGTTTCTATTTATATATCTAATACCCATATGAACATAATGGAGACCAAATTTACTCTTCTACATTAAACAATGAAGGAACAGAATACATCGAATAATGTACAGCGTACCACAGACTTTGCAAGATGATAATCTTTGAGAGAAGAAAAATGGAATGAAGTGAGCTCTTTGATGGCTCCTATATACTGGATAGAAAACATTTCTAGAGATGTTCTTGAGTGACTCAGTTCAGTCTCTGAGGTGGCTAAGGAGGGTAGAATTTGCAAGGTAAAGTGTCAAGAGTGAGCTGAAGGGTTGGGAATGGGTAGAAAGAGAGGGACAGAGACAGTGATGGAGAAAGAGAGATAGAGATATGGAGATATGCAAAGATTTCCCCTTGTGAAACCTGAGTTTGATGAGTTAATAAACATGCCTGAGTATGATCAGCACATGAACAAGCTGGGGAAAGAACCATTGGAATGGAACTTAAGGAACAATGCTCAGAATTCACACAGGGATTGGAATAGTTTGTTCTCACTAGACAAAATAGAAAAGCCTTCAAATACATGTGATACTTAGTAATTTCAGAAAGATAGTTCCTTAATTATGAGGACATATTAAAACTATCCTGTTCTGGATCCACCTACCATAGGAAACTTCAAAAGAATCATATTGTTTCCAACTAATTTAGCTGCAGGTGGAATAATATTTTAAAATGTATAAAGGCATACAGAAACTTTAGTACTTAATAGCAACATTCACAATGCCTTCCATTAAAAAAAAATCATGTCTGACATTAAAGAAATTGGGCAAATAAAACTATAATAAGGAAAATTAACCAATAGAAACAGAACAACCACAACAAAAAATATGTGGATAATAGAATACTAGACAAAGAAATAAATACCAGTATTATAAATATATTCTGTATTTGCAAGAAGATAGAAGGAAACATGACTATTAAAAGCAGAGATGTGTGATATAATAATAGATAGTCAACTCCTAGATATTAAAATATAAATATCTGAAGTGAAAAATACATTGGATGGGATTAATAGTAGATTATATATGCAAAGAAAATATTAGTGAAATTGAAGATGTTTCAAATAAAACTGTGTCAAATGAAACACAGACAGAAAATATAATTTAAGATGTTCCAAGATGTCAGTAACAGGGAAATCTGGATGCAAGATATATGAGAACTCGCTATACAATCTTTGTGACTTTTCTATAAATTTAATTCTATTCTCAGTTGTAAAGTTTATTTTAAAAAATTGAATGGAGGATTAGCTGAGCAAAAACATCAAACAGCCTATAATTATGGAAATAGAGTCTCAAGAGAGGGGAGAGAAGTGGCAGAGGCAGGAAAAAATATTTGAAGAAATAATGGTCAAAATCTTTCCAAATCTGATCACACTATAAGCCTTCAGATTAAAATAGCTCATCAGAGCCCAAGGAAGAAACACAATGCCCAAGGTGCATCATAATCAAATTATCCATGTGATAAGACTTTTCTCATTTTCTGCACATCCATTCATAAACTGACCTCTGCCTTCCTCTTTAGACTCATATTTTGTCCCAACACCACATTCTGCTCTCTGGCTATTCTGTATGTAGAATTTTCTAGAAAATTTTTTGGTCCCAGGTGCCTAATTCTGCTGCATTAAATGACCTGCTCTTATGAAGTCTAGGACTATCTATTAGTTTCTGAACATGCTGTTCAAATGTCACTTCTTAAAAGTCTTCCCTGAGTTCCTCTGTGTGCTCTGTAGGTGCTCAGAAAATGTTTTTTGAATGAATGAAAAGATGAATGGGCAAGTGTCATTCTTTAAGCTTTAAACCAAAGAAAAAGGAAATGGTAACTGAGAAAAAATGAGATTACAACTCTAAGCCAGTCTGGTGGTACAAACTCCTTCTCCTTGCATTTTCCTTGAGGAATGGGAACATTTGGACTGGGAGTAGCTACTATCTATTCTACTTTATGTTTTAGTAGGGAGAGATGAGTTCTTTATGGGGGATGTTTTCTCAAGGCTTCTTCCATTTAGTTTCATCTTTCTGGTGGATGATAGGGTAATATTTGAAATATTTTCTTATAATGTCATAAGTTTCTGAAGGGGAATCTACACACAAACACATATTTGCATGAACATATTTTAGCATCCATGAGGACCAGGGTAACAGAGTAGACAGGTCTCACTGATAGAGCCTTGACAACATAGACCTCATATAATAAAAATGGTAACAAACTATGTTTTATGTTTATTTTTGAGTTAATGATAATTTATATCACTACATGTTTCATGTGTACAACCTTATATTTCTACTTCTCTATATTCTACATTGTATTCCCCACTGAAATTTTATTTTCCATCTGTCAACATACAGTCAATCCCTTTTACCATTTTATTCTCTGCATGCCCTTCTCTTTGGTAACCACTACTCTGTTATCTGTATGAATGTGTTGGTTTTTGTTTGTTTTGTTCATTTATTTTGTTTTTGTTTGTTTTTTAGGTTTTTATATTCCACATTTGAGTGAAATCATGGAGTATTTGTCTTCATCTAACTGATTTTGCTTAGCATAATACCCTCAAGGTCCATGCATGTTGTACCAAATTGCAAAGTTCCATTTTCTTTTTATGGCTGCATAGTATTCCATTGTATATATATATCTACTTTATCCACACATCTGTTGCTGGGTACTCTATGTCATTTTAACATCTTGGCTATTTTAAATAATGCTAAGATGAACTATGAATTTAGGGGTGCATATATCTATCTTTTTGGATTAGAAACATTGTTTATTTTATAACCAACCTTATTCTCTGGCCTAGGTTAGTAATAGGGTGAAGCAAATGAAGCTACTTGTCTTAGAGCACAAAGTTTAAGGAGGAACTCAAAATCTTAGTAATCAAAATAAATATATTTTAATGAATTATTTAAAAAATAGAAACTAATGCAAATGTTGATATGCCAATATCAAAATTTTCAATAAAAGCAGAATCAGTACTATTGAATTTTTTCTTTTTACTTCAGTCCCCAATATGTCTCAGAGTAATACTTTTATATGTTCTAATTAAGAGTTATGGTTTAACAATGAACAAACAGTGTCAACAAACATCTGATTAAAGCATATTTAAAATGCATACTTATTTTTTTTTGAGGGGAATTACCATACCCTCTGACAGACCCTCCTTGTAGCATTAAGATAGAGACAAATTCCATATGAGTCAGTGTTCACAGAAAGATCATAATTGTATAATATAGTCTGTACAAATATCAGAGGATGTTTTCTTAAGGAAACCAATCCTCTCACTGGATCTTAATTTTCTAATATTTCAAATGCTTAAAAATAGTACTTTGCAAAAACAACAACAAAAGCCACACACACCACACACACAGACTCCTCTGGATTTACTACAGACGATTACTACAAAATAAAGAGAAAAAAATTTGTTGATTGACTTTTATTAACATAAAATATAAGTCCTCTTAATTTCAAAGTTAGCTAGATTTGCCAGAAGAAAAGTTCTGACATTAGCCAGCTCACTGATAGGGAAGCAAATACTTACAGAGATATAGATGTGCTTGGCTGAATGTGTAGGAAAATGTCCTGACAATTGGAGTTAGAGAACATCAGTGCAATGTGCTGATAATAGTTAGAATATTGTAAACTCTTATACACCACTTTGAGCAATATGGCACAGCTGTGGAGTATGATGTAGGTCAGACAAATAGTAAGATCAGTTGAATCAAAATTGAATTGGTTTTGAACAAACACACCAGGAATTTTGCAATAAACTCAAATAGCACAGGTTGAGCCCAGCTTAATCTTATTACTAGCTAATAACTGACTTTTCTTATTGTCCACAAAATGTTTTCACAAACAACCCCTTTGAGCCTTTTAGCTCAAATGTAAGAGCTGATGTTAAAAATGTAAGCATTTGTGTTACATGCTATGTGAAGAACACTGAGGCCTGAAGTAGACTTACTTAATTTCACATAGTAAGTTAAACTTAGAAGAAGTTCTTGAAGGTATCTGGCCCCAAATTTGTAGTTTCATTATTGTATAGCCTTCATTACACTATTATATGCAGATTAGATAGAACATTCAATTATTCTTTAAATATTCTTTAAATAAAACTGTAAGCCACAGTTTATAGTGATATACAAACATTCAAGAAGTGTTCTTAATGGCAAATAAATTCAATTTGGAGTCCTGTGGTACATTGAATCTTTTTGTCCTCTTCATTATGAAACCATTTTTAAGTCTTTCCTTGGCTTTTGTAACATTGCATCTTCAAAGACACGGGCCAGATTCTTCATAGAAGTTCCCTCAATTTGAGTTTCTCTGATGTTCACTCACAATTAGATTCTGTACATTTTAGGAATATTGCAGAAGTAATATTTTTTTCTTCTTATTGCATCTGATAACCCAAAATTTCAGTTTGTCCTGTGTTATATCATTTGATGAAAGTTTTGTTCTTAACCATCCAGATATTCAGTTCATTCATTTACATTTGTATATCACTATAAACTATGGCTTATAATTTTATTTGCTAGGTTGCCATCCATTAACATCCTTATTTATTTCAAAGCTCAGTTGTCTCAGATTTGTCCAGTGGAAACCTCCAAGCTATGTTCTATATTCTTTTGGCATGCCCCTTCATCATTTGAACCTTTTATTATTTTCTGGTACAAGATGATGTTTGAAGCTTATGTCCCTAAATACTCTACCTCTAGATGAGACTTTTTTCCGAAGGAATTCTAGCTCTTCTAGGGGATATTAGAATTAAGAAACCAAGGTTCAGGTTTAAGGTATGCTTATTACTATTGAGATGTCCTCGGTTCCAGGTTTTCTCAGCAGAAAAAAACCAGAGAACGCATATTAAATCCATATTTAACCTATATTTTTTTAATATTTCTTTCATATTATATTGAAAATAATGAGTTCACACAAACATCTTTAGTTTCAATATAATTCCATAGAGTTCACACTAACTTTCTCCCTTTCTATATTTTTCATTTTCTTTTCTAATGATAGGAAACCCAGCTCCCATTAATTCTACCTAACTTATTTATTTATGTGATCAGTGTCCCTCAGTGTGACTGAATTCCTGACTCTGCTATCATACTCTTCATGCACAGATGACTTTCTTGTCTCATCTGGGCTCCACCACCTTACCACACTGCTCCCCATTACATATGAATGTCCTCCTCTACCCATCTTTGCTCCGGCTCCCATTGTGGGATTGTCCTCCCACCCCACCTAGGGTCTACCACCTGCGGACAAATGGGCTTCAAGGTGATGTTACTCTCATTTGGTTAGAGTCATAACACCCATGCTGGACAGTCATGCCATGTAGATACTCTCCTCAACCCACTTGGGCTTGTACACCCTGGGTGGCCAAAAAAGAAAAACAAAACAAAACAAATCCCTTCAGAACACATCTTCACACTGTTCATGGTCTGATTCTCTATGCTAAATTCCTTCTCCACACACAGTGGAATCCCCCCCTTAGAACACTCAAATACTAATACTGCACTGAGTTAACCACCTCCTTACCCTTCTTAGGCTTCACCACCCCATTGTAGATAAGCTTGCAACTCTTTGCCTGCCTTTTATACAGGCCTTCTTCATTTTGCTTGAGCTCTGTGATACTATCACTATTTACACATTCCCTTCCTTCCTTTTTGAGTGCAAGTTATTCCAGTTGGAAAGAAGAATAGAGAGGGAAAATGAGAGTGTTCCTTACTTGACTGGGAGAGGTGGCTACCTGGTTGGGTTGATTATTGTTTCCCTGGATAACTGAAACTGGGTGATCTTACTATGTAGCAGTTACCTAGATGTTGACTTTCTTGGGAAGCATACATTTTGGGTATTAAGAATCCCTTCCAAAGTGGTGTTCAAAGGCCCAATATCCTACTGTCAGAGATAAGGTTTTGGTTAGATCTAACTCCAAGTTCACTCATTCCCCACTAGGAGAAGTCTATCCCAGGGCCTCCTCCAAGGGAAGAGACAGTCCCCTCTGTCTCTTCAGTATACACTGCCAAATAGTGAGGGACAAGTAGCCCTGTTGAACTCCCTGTTTCTTAGCATTGCCATTTCTTCTTAATTTGTCTGGCTATGTAGACAGGAGCACAAAGTCAAGTGTGGGGTATCAAGCAGCCAGCCAATGGAGAAGAAAATTCTCTCTCTTTCTTTTGGGCACCCATTCTTAAGAAACCATTCTTTTGGCTTTGGAAAGGAAAATACTCTTCTCCAATATCATTCAAATATTTTTAAAATTGTTTTTCATTTTTTTGATAGAGCTAGAAGTCAATTGGTTCTGTTCATTTATAAAGACAATTTTGTCCAATTAATACAAAAACTATTCAAATTAATTACTGTCAATGGAAAATTATCTATCAAATGGATTAACATCATGGAAAATGGTTTCCAATTATGTGGTGTCATGAAAAGTATTCTTTCAAAGGCATCTTTTAAGATATATTTCTCTCATGTGCATATATTACTGATGTGTTATGGAATACGGTTTATGCACTTAGTTTATTTATATCACTTCCTAGAAGTCACTAGTCAACAACCTGAGACTATCATGTCTGATCAGGATGAAAGAACACACAAATCAGTTTGATGAATAAAAATGCATATTGGAAAATAAATTGAGTAATGATGAGGGAAAGTAATCCCATCTATGTTTAAATGCAATCCTTTACTTTTCTTTCCCTTCCATTTCTTGTTCCCTTCATGAAGAAATAATCCACTGGCATGAGATGGGGCTGAGGACAATAGGTATCCACTCCAAAGGCGGAGGCAGAGTGCTCAGAATGGGACATTGGAATCAGTAAGGGTTTGAGAATATTCCAAAGGAAGGTTGTCCAGTGAAGGGGATTGGAACCAAGCATGGTAAGGATGGTATCCACATGGGAGTACAGCTAGTTACAGGGTTTCTTATATAATGAGAGTGAGAAGGGTTTTCCTGTGGCACAAATAAAGTGAACTGTGTGAGATGTTGGCTCCCAAGAGGGAAGAAGAGAGTATCAACTGGGATGGTGAGAGAATAAAGCTTTGAAACTAGTTTATGTAAATTTTTTTTCAAAATAATGGGAAAGGGAGTTCCTGTCATGGCTCAGCAGTAATGAACCCAGCTAGGATCCATGAGGATGTGGGTTTGATCCCTGGCCTCACTCAGTGGGTTAAGGATCCACCGTTGCTGTGAGCTGTGGTGTAGGTCTATGATTAGGATGCAGATGCAGCTTGTATCCTGCCATTGGCCATGACTGTGGCATAGCTGGTGGCTGCAGCTCTGATTTGACCACTAACCTTGTAAATTCCATATGCTGCACGTGTGTCCCTAAAAAAATTAAAAAAAAAACTAATGGGACTGCATATGAAATATGGAAATGAAACTTGTCTAATTACTGAGAAATTACTATAAATTTATTGACAATTTCAGCACATTGAGACTCACTACATAGCAGTATTTGCACAAATGAAATTGTTACACGTTGATATCATAGAAAGTTGATAATTCTTCATAAGCTGTCTGTACTACTTAAATGACCCTGGTCATTCACTTATACTTTTTGAATTTCAGAATTGAAAGCATGACTTTAAATTTAGACAGCTAAAGTTATAAGCAATGGAAATCTATGAAGGATAGCAAAGAGCTGACAGGGTGGAAAATGTTTTCCTTCTTCTTTCAATCAGTAGAGAAGAAAAGGGCTACACTGCACAGATTTGAAGGTCAATGTTGTATGGTAAAAAGCCTTAGCTGAACTTAAGACAGGAGGAAAACTCTGAAGGAAGACCTGTCTCAGGCTGTAGGAGGTAGGAAATGACATAAAATAGCCAGAGTTGTATAAGACAGGACTCAAACAGGGAAGAGGAGGATATGACAAGACTAAAGCCAAATGTCAAAGCAGAACAAGTTTTAGAATTAAGAAAATCAGAGATACAAGGCTTTGGAGACCCATAAGACAATTATATTGAAATAGTGCTGAACCATGTGTTAACTTCACTGAACAAGTATCAGTAAGTGTCAAGCCCACTAATTAATTTGACTGCAAAAGTGAACAAGATACAGTAAAATCCTGTCCCCACATTGCTCATAACCTAGAGAAAGAAATATTCTGATGTTTCCTCTCTCTAAATTCCTGAAAATAAAAATACTTTATAAACTTTTGTATTTCTAAAATATTTCTGATTTCTGAATGTACTTTATTTTAAACAATTTCATTCCAAATTGCTTTTTAAATGCTTTTCACAGTTAACTCTATCAAAATCCTTGTCATTGCAGCAATGGATTTTGCAAGTAGCCAATCTAGACAGAATCAAGGCTAAGACTTACTTAGACAACTATAGCTGTATGTGAAAGCTATCTGATCTTGTCTGTTCTGGACTACAGAAAGCTGACTCCCACAGTTGGGCAGAGTTGGTCTAGCCAAGACTGAGAAATATAAGTATTCCTCAGACATTTATTAATTTGAGAAGTAGTCAATATGGATTATAAATTGATTATTACATCTGTCCAGACACTAGGAGTAGGAGAATGCCAGCTATTTCCCTTGGGATACAATCTTCAGTGATGCTCTGATTTCTGTTCCACAAAGTATGTAATGAGAGCTCTAATTGGGAAGTATAATGGTTGCATTTCTTTTTTTTTATTTTTCAGGACTTATTTATTTATTTTATTACTCAGTGAATTTATTACATTTGTAGTTGTACAATGATCATCACAATCTAATTTTATAGGATTTCCATCCCACAACCCCAGCACATCCCCCCAGCCCCCAAACTGTCTCCTTTGGAGACCATAAGTTTTTCAAAGTCTGTGAGTCAGTATCTGTTCTGCAAAGAAGTTCAGTCTGTCCTTTTTTCAGATTCCACATGTCAGTGAAACTTTATTTAAAGCTTTGGTTAGGCTATCTTTTGCTCTGAAATGCCCAGTTGTATTAATTTTCTTCTGATTTTTATACTATTCTATGCTGGCATATAGGAGCCTTATTACTACTTGAAGACAGCTTTTGATTCTTACATTTGCATTTGTTCACAATAACAACCTTTAAGTACAGAATTTTTGCATTGTCCCACAAAAAATTGGGGCATTGTCCCACTGTCCTTCAAAACCCTTGTAGATTGCTTTCCTTTTACAGGGCTGTAGATACTGTCCTGCCACAATCATCATAAGATGGCTTTCACGCAAAGACTCTTTGACACAGAGTCATTTTCAACTTACAGTTCCTTTTTGAAAACAGATTCCCCAATGAATATGTATATTACCATTAGCCAACTTTCTTTATGTATACCGCTGAGATCTCATATCTCTCCTTCAGAACAAACATTCATTCCTCCCGTATTCATGAATATTGGTTGCAGATGGTTCATTATTGGTTCACTTTGGAAATTACCCTCAGCCTAAGGAAGCTGCCTCTTCCAAGGTCACGCACATTGGTGAAGTCAGTTTGCATTCAATGATTGGTACATGCAGTCTGGAAGGCCTGGAATTATTACTTTAATTCTGAAAGACCAACCCATTTCATAGAGGCCTTCTGGGGCTGGCTGAGACCTCTTTTGCATCTGTATCACATTCAACTTCTCCTTCTCTCTGGGAGTGCTCCCTTCACTTCCTTACAGGTGTTGTCCCAATATATCCTCCCTAGTACAGCTTCTGCATGCAAAGACCTATCTTAGATACTGTTTCTGAGGATGCTGACCTAAGTCAATGGAAGTCCAGGGTGATCCTATAAAGCAAACTGTAAGATGAGTTATTAGGTCTGGGCCATCTCCTGGTTGGCTAGGATTGTGAATCCTATTATTGGTAGTAGGGGAAGATAGGCCCTGATATGCTATAGCATGTAATGGTTGAACTTTGTACCAGTTGTAAACCAGTGGAAAGTACATATTTTCTTTCCACAGACAATACAATACCTCAGGAAATTTAAAAGTAAGCCAGAAGTAATCATCATACTGTATTGGAATTAAAGGATTCTTTCTATGTAGAACCAATACATTGGAAAAAGACAAACATAGCTGTGTTGATCATTGTTTGAGATATATTAAAATTGCACTGCCTCCTTTAAAGGCTCGTTTTCTAATACAAGAGAGCAGAAAATGGTGAAGAACAGGCTCATGATTGGATTAGAAAGGTAGAGGAACCCCAACAAGTCACCTATAACATGATCTGAGCTTTGATGGGGAAAGAGTAGAACTCTGAGATTGAGGATATTGATGTTTGGGCCAGTGATTTCTAAAACCTTGATACTGGAATTATGTTAAACTCTCTGGGCATTCAGAAGTGCTCCACTCCTCCTTGTTCAGATAGTAACATTTTATCCATGTTTAATGATGTTGCAGACCACCTCTTTTTGAAAGGAAACATATGCCTCAGACTACACTCTCACTTCTGCTCCTTGCCAGAATACTCTCAACTGGGGTCATTAGAGGATAAATTGGCTGGGAAGTTCCTTATAAAGAAAAAAAGAAGAGATTAAGTGCCAAAGGAATTGTAGAATCTAGCCAAGATTACATGGAAAGTATATATGAAATTGGGTCTGAGGATACTGAACCCAGTAAGGTAGACTATAAAGTTATTTAAGGGAGAATTTCTACATATGGGAACACTCCCCTGTAACGTATAATTTATAACACTTTGACAAGGACACTGAGAGATTGTGCTAATATACTACAGGGTGGCTTGTGAAAGACTGGAAAAAGTGATTGCCCTCACTAAATAAAGAGAAATGCAGAGATACCCTGGCCAATATTAGGGGAAGGTAAAATGTTCACAAACATAGTCAGTTAGAGTGCACATAGTACATAAATCTGCAAAACCTTATGGGAACCCTGTGTACAATTCATTTAGCAAAGTGGTAATGAATATGTGAGTGAGGAGTGCACCAGCATTGTAAATATCTGTGATGGCTACCCTCTGTAGGCTTGGAATGATTTTAAAATATGAAGTTATCTGATTGAAAGGAAGGCGATGGAATGCCAAATGAATAGAGTCCAGGTGGCAGGGTTTAATTGTGAGAAGAAAGATGAGTGAAATTATCGAAATGTGTGTCAAAGTCAAAATAGAAGCCAGTGACCTGACCAACCATCTCTGTAGTGCTTGTTAATAGAACAATCACAATGCTTCTGGAAATAAGCTATACGGGCAGTCAGCAGTGACATTTCTTAATGTTTAAAACAAAACAAAATAAACAAAACAGTATCCATGGAGATTCATCAGGAAGTCAGGAGAAGCACCCCTAAAAGTCGTGATACCTTGCCCATTTTCCATACCTCAATTGGTTTACAGACCCAAATCCCACAAACTGAATGGGAGACTGGGTCTGCAACACTCTGTTACATTATAAGAAATATATAGTGATTCCCCCATTTCTGCCCCCCAAAAATCTAGAAATGTTTATTTAGTAATCATGCCTTGGGAGTATATGGTGGTGAATACTAAATGTAGATAATAAATCAATAATAAATAAATGCAGTTTATTTTACTCTGGTTCCACTTGTTCCACAGATCACCTGTTAATAATTTCCCAAGAGCCCTAAAATATAGCTGAAATACACATACTGCTTGTTAGTTAGCATGTTATTGTTGCATGTAACAGATTTATTTCAAAGCTTGGTGAGTAAAATAAACATTTTTTTTTTCATGTTTTGTGGGTCAGGAATTCGGGAAGAGCTCAACTGAGCAGTTTTTACTTAGGACTTTTCATGCTGGTGTAGTCAGATGTTGGCTGAGGCTGCAGTTGTCTGAAGACTCAACTGGATTAGATACTCAAGTTGGCTCACTTGCCAGAATACCATATGGCCAAGAGCTCAACTGAGGCTCTCATCTACAGTGGTGAAGTCTGACTCTCTAGTTTGGTATTCTCAAGGTAGTTAAACTTCTTATATGGTAGATGTTTTCTTCCAGTGCAAGCATCCCACGGGGAGCAGGTAGACAATTCTTGCTTTTTCTGACCTAGGCCTGAGAGGCATATAGTATCACTTCCACTATTTCTTATTGGTCAAATCAGTCACAAACTACTGAGATTCAAAGGAGAGAGAATGGGAAGAGTGTGAAAGAATTTTGAAGCTATGTGTTAAAATTGACATACTCTCTCATAGATTCCTGTGAGGTAAGAGTAATGATGGGAAAAGCCAAAGGAAGTTCCTAGAACTGTTCCCTCAACAGCTTGGTCACAGTAGTAAATCAAAACCTAGAGTTAGCGGCCTGAGGAGAATAGCAGAAATCACTATTGAAGTCTTAAAGAGTGCAGCAGTTATAGTCTCTATCTTGTTCTCATTTAACTTACTGGTGTCACCTTTATAAAAACCCACTGGATCCTGAAGTTTGACAGTGAGCTCTGAAATTTAACTGAGGAGTAACTCCAATTGCCTTTTTTTTGTGTGTGATAGAAGTGGTTAGAGCACATTAACATAACTTTAGGTATATGATATATAGTCATTATCTGAAGAAAACTTTCTTTCCTACCAAGAAGGTGAATCAGATGCACCTGACTTTCACATGAGATGAACAGAATATATATTTATGATCTTGCCTGGGGTATGTTACCTCTTTTTTTTTTATTACACTTTAGTGCAAAGGTACGAAGATTCAATAGATATTCTGTAAAATATTACTACATGGTTGGTATTGTGTTAGTTGGACATGATAGGTGAGAAGCAATACATTGGCAACTTTGGTAAACATCGTGTAATCAAGAAGGTAGGATTTAAAAGCCTATGAAGATTTCTGAGCTACCCATATTAGTTAAGTGGACTGGAATATGCAAAAAATAACCGCGCATTATCAAGTTATTGCAACTAGTACCTCCTATCACTAAGGAAAAACTATAGCCCTTATTTGGCTTCTGAAGTTAAGGAGACGGCATATTTCACACTGGGAACACTGCTCATAGTCATTAGTTTGAGCTTTGGAAAAGGGGCTGTGCAAGAAAGGAGTTTGTAGGTCCTCACTCCATAATATAAACAACAGTGAAAGCAAACTTGCTGCTCAGGCCATATAACTCAGCAGACTCAAACTGTGGCCCTCAGGCCAATCTTGCCAGCTCTTTTTTTTTGAAAATAAAGTTTTGCTGGAACATCCCAGTGCCTATTTGTTTACATATTGTTTATAGCTGCTTTCACATTGCCTTGGCAGGGTTGAATACAGGCAGTCTTGCTTTGCATGGTTCTGGTGTGCACAGATTTTAACTAAACCAGTTTAATTAGATAACACCTGTCTCCCAAGAACATGGTTCAAGTTTTAGTTACCATGGTACATTAACTATAATAACATAAAGCTCAAATTTTGCTACTAGCTTTTTGGCACCTAGAATAAATATACAAATAACAAATGCATATCATAATCAGTAACCAGTCACCATTAACTATTCAGTATACACACAGAGACAAAAAGTATGTTGTATTGCCTCCCTGTTTCCTAGTGGTAAATTCATGTTATAGTTTTTAAAAAATGGATAATTGAATGAGAGAATTGACCAAAATAATATGAAGGTGCATATAAAAAATAACGCTTAAAGCGAAATTTGAGTATAACATAAAGAGTTAGAGAAGAAAGAGCTACCCATGACAATGTTAACACTGTTGCAATTGGAGAGACTCCTAGACCTCCAGCCAGAGGTATGTGATGAAGGAAAACTTACTGACATAGAAAGTAAAGTGGTTTTGATGAAAAAGATGAAGATGTCTCAGAGGAAGTGATGCTGGCAAAATCTTTACAATAAACAAACTATTGGAGGTATTTTATATTTCATGACTTTGAAAGAGTAAAGGATGAAATGTTAGGAACTGATACAAACTTAGAAAGAAGCATGGCAATTCACCAAAGTACAGAAAAGATGCCCACTCTGTTTAATTAGTTGACAACAGCAAGAAGAAGCAAGCATTGTTCCAACTACTCCCAAGTTTTTAAATCAATCTTTGTTTAATTTTCGGATAACTAAATTCAGATGCAGTGCTAAGAAACAATGCTGAGAGATCCCAAGTGCCCTTTACTTAATGGTAACATCTTCCCAAACCACAGTACACTATCACAATGAGGATAAGTTTTTAAAGAAGAAATAGAAAATTTTAATTCTCAATGACTTCATTGTTTGAATCACAGTATAGGAAATATTAATTTTACTTTTTTTTCATTTTCCTATACACTTACAATTGACTAATATTTCAATAAAACTATAAAGGCTACAAAACAATCACAATTTAAGTCATTAATTTTTAAGAGTTCTTTCAACTTGCATGGTCACTTTTCTGGTCTTTTTCTACCTATTGTGCCAAACAAAGGTTTCTTGAGGTTGTGACAGAGACTGTATGACCCACAAAGTTTCAAATATTTATTGTCAGGCTCTTTACAGGAAAAGTTTGTTAATGGTGGTCTACAGTATTAGTAGGCCTTTTATATATTCAGAAATGGTCATATTTAGCAGGTATATCATGTGACAGAATCCTAAACTTTTTTATGGAAAAACTTTCGGAACTGTTGAGAAAGTCGCATCTTTTTTTTGGCTGCCCATTGGCATGTGGAGTTCCCAGGCCAGGGATCAGATCTAAGTCACAGTTCCACTGCAGGTGTGGCAACTCTGCATCCTTTTAACTCACTGAGCCAGCTAGTGATCAAACCTGAGTCCTGGCACTACAGAGATGTTGCCAATCCTGCTGTGCCACAGTGGGAACTCCAAGAAAGTCACATCTTGATTGTAAATAAACAACTACTTGAAGTAAATATATTTGAAGCTATAAAATTTCTAACCTCAGAGAACAGCATGGCATTAATTAAGATAGGGTGGATTCTTTTGAGTGAATTAAATGAATTTCTTCTCCACCCAATCCACGCACCTCAATCAGCATATGTCTAAAATTATTTTGTTTTTGCCCTCCCCTTCATGTCTTTACAAAAAAGAAATAAGATGATAAAAAGAACTGTAGAGTTCAGATATTTCAAGACAGATCTTTTAAACTTACTTTTTTATGATTCTGTCTAGTTTAATATAGGCAATTACATTTTACTTGTATAAATGTTCTGAGATTGAAAGCTGTTTGTTTCCTCTATTTTGCTTATACATCTTTAACAGAGGGGTTCATTTTATACACTAATATTAACACATTGTGAGCAATTTTATTTTATTTTTTATTTATTTTTATTTATTTATTTTTTGTCTTTTGTCTTTTTAGGGATGCACCCACAACATATGGAGGTTCCCAGGCTAGGGGTTGAATAGAGGCTGTAGCTGCTGGCCTATTCCACATCCATAGCAATGTGGGATCCAAACCGTGTCTGCGACTTATGCCATGACTCACAGCAACACAGGATTCTTAACCCACTGAGCAAGGCCAGGGATCATTCCTGCATCCTCATGGATACTAGTCGGGTTCGTTAACCTCTGAGCTACAATGGGAACTCCCATTGTGAGTAATTTTAAAAGTAGAAGAAAATCCACTTCACGGAGCAAAAACTTGGTTGGTTACTGTTTTTAAATATTTAGGGACAATTAATTACATATGGATTTACATTATTATTTTGGAATTTTAAAGAAGATCACAAGTGAAAATATTAAATAGTTTAACTAATTTTAAAAATGAAAATTAGAGGTGTAGAAAGACAGGGAGAGTTGTATTCTGTCTTGATCACCATCTGTGTGTTCCTCTCTGTCCATGATAATTCATTGTCACTAACAGAATATTGGGGCTAAAAAAGCATAGGATAAAAATCAATCACCATAAGAAAGTGTTTCTCAGGCAACGATTTTTGAAAAATATGAATATTGAGTTGGGTCTGAAAGAAAATTATGAAGACAAAGGGGAGAGATTCTACCAATATACTTTTCATACACCTAAAAGCCCTGCTGGGATCTTCACTTTCATTTATTTTCACCTTGCTCTGTGACTTTGGGCAATGTACTTAACACCTCGAATCAGCAGTTTCTCATCTGTAAAATGGAAGTAATAATAGTATTTACCTCAAATGTTATATTGAGAATTAAAAGAAATATCGCTTGTGAATTGCTTGATATAAGGCTTGGCAAAAAAAAAAAAAAAAAAATGCTCTGATAGGTATTATAGCCTATGAATGAGCTCTGAGGTAAGCCAGCAGTCACTTACAGAAAAAAAAGCCAAATATAATATGGCGTGATAAATACTACAGAAACCATTTGATGTACTAAGCAGTAAGAAGCCACTTCACCTATTGGCCATGATCTGCTTTCTGAGGCAGCCAGGCGAATAATCTCTCATCTTGTGCTTTTTGTCCAAGTGGTGCCCACATATCCTAATAATTGAAAAAATATCAGGGGCAGAATAATAGAGGAAAGTTGCAGATTGGGAAGTCAATAAGAAAAAGGTGCAAATAAAGATATAAGCCCAGAACTATATAGCAAATTTTCAAGTACAGAGTCTAGCAAAGGAAGACCTGAAAGAAAAAAAAATTCTCCTTTCCATGATCATCAGTGCTTGGAAATAGGAGCTTTTTCCTCATTCTAGCAGAATTGTTAGACCAGAGAAATGCAATCTTCAGTTTCTTTCCTCAGTGTGCCCTTCAGCTTAAATTCTAAAATGTAGGAGATTGAAAAAAAATACAAATAAAAATTAGCCACCCAGGCTATGAGAATCATTAGAAAGCCTAAAGCGAGGGAAAAAGTAGATGGTATTAAAAATGATTCTGCTGGAGTTCCTATTGTGGTGAGTGGGTTAAGAATACAACTTTAATGGCTCGGGTCACTGTAGAGACATGGATTTAATACCCAGCTCAACACAGTGAGTTAAAAGGATCCAGTGTTGCTGCAGGTGTGGCATAGGTCATGGCTGGTCTGGGATTCAGTCCCTGGCCCATGAACTTCCACATGTCATTAAAAAAAGTTCTACTAAATTAAGTTGTTTTTGCCTCAAGATTAAAAAGAAAAACATCATTTTGAACAATATTTTGTTATACAAACATGAACAATTGATAATCACCTGTTTTCCTTTTCAACATATTGGGTTAGTTATCAGTATGAGATAAAAGGTGAGATGACCACATTATTGACAGTAGAGTGAAATCTGAGGAAAAGTGAGCTCAGTGAAATAGTTATTTAAAGAAAAAAAAAGAAAAAATAATATATGCATTATAAATAATATGGTAGAAATCAAAACTCTAATCAGACAACTAATGTGAAGAACATATCTGACATGCTCCTCCATAAAGATAAATAATAGGATAAAGACATTTCAGTGATCAGAGAGAGAATGGAGGACTTCTACAAATCAATAATAAAAATACAGGCATACCAATAGTTAAATAGGAAAAATGACTGAACAGGTACAAATTAAGGAAAGATACACAAATAATCAATGTGCATATGGAAAGATGCTCAATATTATAATTTTTTTAATGTGGCTGCTACAAACTTTAAAATCCTATAAGTGGCTTTTATTCTAGTTTAAAGGTAGCATTATAAAAACATTTAATGGAATTACAGAAATGGTTTTAGTCCACGACTATTTTCCTCCTCCTATTGTCTACATTGTTGATGTCTATTTTACTTCTACATATAAACACTACAATACGTTGTTATTGTTTTTTCTAGAATTTCTTTTTTTTTTCAATCATTCATTTCTCTTAACAGGTTTGATTTTTCCCTTCTTTCCCAAACACAAAGGACATATTTTTTTTCTGATACCTGTTTTAACAAAAAAAATTTAATTCGTGCTTACAATTTAAAAGTTACTTCACCTTTGAAATGTTGAGATCAGCTTGCACTCATTGAACATCTTAGCTATGGGCCACATTTTCCTGCCTCTCATCATACCTGGAAATTTGGATGCTGAATAGTGCTACTGCATTCATTTAAATTGTGTTGAATGGTTTTTTTGCAATGTAGTTAAGTAATTTGCACTTTGTTTAGTACATTTGAGGTTTTCTTTTAAGCTTTGTTAGGTCAGTGCAAAGCAGTCCTTCATCTAGGACTAATTGAGCTCTATTACTACGGCGATATTTTCAGAGAATGCTATCAGATACCTTATTTTTTTGAGATTTTTTCTTTTTTTTTCATTTTGGCTGGTGGCAGTGTGAACTATTCCCAGTCATATGTGAACTTTGACAATTGTTCTGTCTTCTCTTGTCTGGTAGAGTCCCCCCAGCCATGTGTGGATTTCTTTAACACATGCTTTGATTAGTACTCTGTGGGAGAATTAAGGGGGTCCTCTTCAGATTTTGTTTCCCTTCCCTTTGTGCAACAACCTCCCTCCATTATTGTGCCACAGATTATAGCCACCATGGCCACTGTAAATGTTGATTTGTCTCCTTATGATTAGTGACCACCATGTTCTTTATGGGTTTTCTCTCCCTGTACTACAGTCCTGAAACTGCCTCTGGGCAGGAAGCGGAGGAAATTAGAAGGATCACATCATCTATTTCTCTTTACTCAGGCATTGCCATCCTGTGCTGCTTGTTGCCTGATATGTGAAATGCTGTTTCTAATATTTAATCCAGTTTTTTTCTGTGGTTTAAAAAGGGGTATAAATCCTTTTATTTCATTCAGACATGAAATGAAGAGTAATAATTATCTTTTGATAAATTTGTTTCTATATTCAGCAGACTCTAGATTCAGTCTCGAATGTTTTGAAGAGGCTCATAAATTCTTATTAATTGATGTAGAGTATGCAGAAAAAAATATGCCTCAGAAAATTTTGTAAGCATTGAGCAGAGAACCACAAAAAGAAATAAAAATTTGAAAAATAATCTGGTAAATATTTAAATATTTGCATGGACAATTTATCTGCTGTCACTTGACAAAATTTTGGATTCAATATTAAGTGCTTCTTGAGAGGAGAGATTCTTTTTTTTTTTTTTTTTTGTCTTTTTGCTATTTCTTTGGGCCACTCCTGGGGCATATGGAGATTCCCAGGCTAGGGATCCAATCGGAGCTGTAGCCACCGGCCTACGCCAGAGCCACAGCAATGCAGGATCTGAGCCGCGTCTGCAACCTACACCACAGCTCACGGCAACGCCGGATCGTTAACCCACTGAGCAAGGGCAGGGACCGAACCCGCAACCTCATCGTTCCTAGTCGGATTCGTTAACCCCTGCACCACGACAGGAACTCTTCTTGAGAGGAGAGATTCTTAAGACATAATGTAAGTTACTAATTACTAAATCATTCTAATGTTTTCCCCTGGAAATCATTAAATTAAAGGAGAAAACTTTTCTTCCATAAATGCTTTATATAAAGTACTCTGGAATAACAGCTGAATAGGATAACTGTAGTTCTGTATTTTTGTAATGTGTTTCTCTCTGACTCATCAAAGAATGTTTAATTGAATGGTTTGTTTTCACTGATGAGCCCTCACTGTGCTCACTAAATAATCCAGTCACCATCTACACTTTAATAATGATGAATCATGACATGTATTCTATCCACCCCTCTTCTCTAGGATTCATCATGGTCTTCTTACTGAAAAAGATAACCCTTTATCATTATATAACACGGTGTAAGACTTCAGTGAAAATGAATATTTTACATGATTGAAATTTGCCTTTCTGTCTCAGTAATGACAAGAAGTTGTGTTTTGTAGCTTTGTCACTTAAACTCTTTCTTTACTATTTGGTATTGTGGTAACAGAGTTATCATTTTTTAATATCAAAAGCTCTATAACCTCACAAGCAGTATGTGAGATTTTTGATTACTTTCCAGATGGCTAAGATGGCAGAAATTTGAGTTCTGGATGAATGCCAAATTATTGTGTAGGTGACTGCCTATGAAACCATATGCAATGTTTTTAATCGGGGCAACTAAAGATGATGTTAAAAGTCATATTTACTAATTCATGTGTTCAGTAAATATTTATTGCGTCCTTATTGTGCTTCAGAGACTGTATATCTGAGTACATCATGATAAATATAAATGCGAATTATAAATATTTAGGCTTGGTTAACACTAACACCCTTTTTTTCTTGCATTTAATCTTCTATAATGAGTCAATTATATTACATTTAATAGGTAGTAGTCAAATTGAATTTTCAGTCAGGAAATCTTCTTGGTTTTTTTTTTTTTGGTCACATGGCCCTTGAAGTTCCCAGGCCAGGGATTGAACCTGCGCCACAGCAGCAACCCAAGCCACTGTTGTGACAACGCTAGATTCTTAATCCCTTTAGCCACAGGAGAACTCCTAGTTAGGAACTCTTTATCATTCTGATTTGCCCTATTTACTCTCCTATTTCAAGTATAAATCATCAAAGTGCTTAAAGTGTGGTTTTGGATAATATTGAAAAATAAGTTTAAATAGTTTTAGAATATAGCTTTTTCAGTGTTGTTTTAGAAATTAGCAAGATTTGGAGTTCTCATCGTGGCTCAGTGGTTAACGAATGCGATTAGGAACATGAGGTTGCAGTTCGATCCCTGGCCTCGCTCAGTGGGTTAAGGATCTGGCATTGCTGTGAGCTGTGGTGTAGGTTGCAGATGCGGCTCAGATCCTGCATTGCTGTGGTTCTGGCATAGGCTGGCAGCTACAGCTCCGACTGGACCCCTAGTCTGGGAACCTCCATATGCCGCAGGAGCGGCCCAAGAAATGGCAAAAAGATAAAAAAATAAAAATAAAAATAAAAAAAAATTAGCAAGATTAATCTGACTGCAGCAGAAATGAAGCACCACTCTCATTTTCATAAAGCCCTAACTTTGCACTGGCTCTTTGGATAGTGTGTTTGAGTCCTAACGTCCCTAGTAGAATAATATTGAGTGATTGTGGTTTTTACACCCAGTACTAACAGGGGAGAATCAGGGTAAAGCTTCCTTCAGCAAACCCCTGCCACAGATGTGATCTGGTTTATGGTGGCAAGTTGGCACTGAACATTTTTTTTCATCAGGTCCCAAAAAACATCTTGATAGAGCCTTTCTGCAAGTAGTTTCAGAGGATTATTTATGGCTCTGCAAGGATGCCAGATTGCCTCATTTTGAGACAATTAAAACAGGAATTTAGACAGCCGTTATTTGCATCTTTAGGAGGAAACCCATTAGCAAAAGGCCAGAGGATCATTGGGGCCCAGAGAAGCTACCTTGAATAATAATCTTGGACCCCTGTAAACCTTAGCAAGCAGAGCCAGTGATGCCTGTTAGAGCAGTCTGAATGTAGATGGGCACAGAAACAGAAGCGGAGAGTCTTTTCAGATGATAACTAATATATTTTTTATGAGGCAGACTGAAATGAGACTCTAGAGAGAGCAACAGGAAAGGCTGATCAGAGAGTAAAATTGGTGACAGAAAGATTGGAAAGTAGAATTCATTGCAGAACATATAAATGATGTGAAAGCTTGCACATGGAAGCAGACTAAACTCCAGAAATCCACATTTTGCTAGAGGTCAGCTTAATGAATTATCAGTGTGAATACTTAAATTCTTTTTTTTTTTTTTTTTTTTGTCTTTTTCGGGCCGCACCCTCAGCATATGGAGATTCCCAGGCTAGGGGTCTAATCTGAGCTGTAGCTGCTGGCCTATGCCAGGGCCACAGTAATGCAGGATCTGAGCCAAGTCTGCGACCTACACCACAGCTCACGGCGATGCCGGATCCTTAACCCAATGAGTGAGGCCAGAGATCGAACCCGCAACCTCATGGTTCCTAGTCGGATTTGTTAACCACTGAGCCACGATGGGAACTCCTTTGAATTCTTCAATATTTTACCACCATGTGGGAGAAGGCCAGTTGTTGACTAAAAAAAGAATGTCCTCTCTGTCAGGAGGTAGAGCATTATAGTAAGAAATATCTGCACACAGATTTGGAATAAAACAGGAAGAATTTTTTCAATAACACAGCTTTTGAAAATTACCAATTCTTAGCTTCTGTGCTGGCAATTAACATACACTGTGACCCACATCCATGGTTGATATTGACACTGATATTCCTGTTTGGTTTTTGTTTGTTTTTGGCTATGTCCACAGCATGCAGAAGTTCTTGGGTCAGAGATCGAACCTGTACCACAGCAGTGACCTAAGCCACAGAAGATACAATGTCAGATCCTTAACTCCCTGAGCCATCAGGAAACTCCTTCCTGATTGTTGATATATTTAACTAATGTTAGATGAAATAGATCCAATGTATTTTAAGAGTCAAGGGCTAGGTGTTCAAGTAGGGATAAATGTGATGAGGAGGAAAGGTGAAATAAAGAGACTATTTTTCTTCTTTTTGAAAAATTTCATGTTTTTGGCCTAGCCTTCATATATCAAGTTCCACAAATAAACTATTCCAAAATCCATTATGTTCAGATACTGTGCCTACTAGAAATACAAAGATATTAAAAAAGTTTATTTTGGGAGTTCCTACCATGGTGCAGTGGGTCAGGAATCCCACAGCAGCTCAGGTCACTGTGGAGGTGTGGGTTCTATCCCCTGCCTGGTGGAGTGGGTTAAAGGAGCTGGCATTGCTGCATCTGTTGCATAGATCAAAGCCGTCCCTTGGATTCAATCCCTGGCCCAGGAGCCTCCATATGTTATATATGTCTGTTTTATGGCCCAGGTGCAACTATGGATTTATTTATTTATTTTTTAAAAATAGTTGATTTTTCCTCAAATATCTCATAAATGAGGGAAAAAAACAGTGGGAACTGTGTTTGATAAGCTCAATGTATGTCTCAGGTTTCTCTACTAACATCAAAGAGGTGAAATATTAGGTAATAATATCTCATTTCCTTCTCCGTAAGTTAGAATACTTGCCTGAATAATTAGAATAGAAAATTGCGTCTATTCAAGCCCCCTAACCTGAATACAAGTGCAGTAAAATGAAGCCTAAAAGACCAGTGCTGTTTATCTCCAAGAACATTGGGAGAAAATGTGACAACTTACTAAGCTACTAATTTGAATGAATAGAAATATTTTAAATTAGGAATACTTACCTAAATCTCACCCACTATAACTGGTTAACTGCATGTTGTTCAATTTTTTTTTTTTTTTTAATGGTGAAACCAGTCACCCAACAACAAAACACTTGTTTGAAGTTGTAACAGTGACTCAAGACTCTATAAACAGTTTTTATGGTGTTTTCATAGGCCTTTAAGATTCTAACAACAAGAATATCAGTAGTAAAAGAATATATATACATATAATTTTTTGTATTTTGAAACTGTAATATAAGGTATGTTTATATATAAACATATATCGTGTACATGCACAATATATATTCATACATAACTATGTGTGTGTGTGTGTGTGTGTATATATATATATATGTGATTTTTTTTCTTTCTCTTCTCATTCATCAAAATGTAGAGGAGGAAGAAGGCTCGGAAGGAACAAAAATGGAAGGATCAGGGATAACTGAATTATTATGTGGAAACCTACCATTAAATATAAATTAGATTGTGACTTGGGTGAAAAGTAAATATTTACTGCATTACATCCTGACAAATACAATCTTCTCATATCTTGATCAATATAAATGATTTTCTATTCTAATGTTTTGAATAAATAATTATATTAAGGTTTATATTAAGATTCACATAATAGCCCATCATTAATTTTTTCTAATATTTATATATTTTAATATCTTTATAGATAGTAGTCCTATAATTTTTTTTTTTTTTGTCTTTTTCCAGGGCTGCGCCCTTGGCATATGGAGGTTCCCAGGCTAGGGGTCCAATCAGAGCTGTAGCCGCTGGCCTATGCCAGAGCCACAGCAATGAAGGATCCAAGCCACATCTGCTACCTACACCACAGCTCACAGCAACGCCGGATCCTTAACCCACTGAGCGAGGCCAGGGATCAAACCCACAACCTCATGATTCCTAGTCGGATTTATTAACCACTGAACTGTGACAGGAACTCTAATATAATTTTTAAATTCTCCTTGTAATCAGAATTTTTTGAATCTATGAAGTTCTATCTTTTCAATATGAATTTAGGCCTACTTTTACTAGTAAAATATTTGCAAATTCTTCTGCCATGTATATTGTTTTTAAATTTTTCATGCTTTCTTATCATTATCTATTTTTCCGCCTTTGTTTGAATTTTTCGAATTTCTTTGTTCCATTCTTAGTTTTATAATTGTTTCTAAGATATAGATATATATCTCTTTTTTTGATTTTTTTTTTCAATTTTTAGGACCACATATGTGGCATATGGAAGTTCCCAGGCTAAGGGTCAAATTGGAGCTGTAGCTGCCGGCCTACACCATAGCCACAGCAATGCAGGATCCAAGCCACGTCTATGACCTACACCACAGCTCATGGCAATGCCAGATCTTTAACCCACTGAGTGAGGCCAGGGCTCAAACCTACGTCCTCATGGATACTAGTTGGATTTGTTACCGCTAAACCACAGTAGGAACTCCTAGATATTATTATTAATAATAATAATAGTAATTATTGTGATTATTTTAATAATTATTTTAATTATTACCTTTAGGTTTCTTAATCTACACAATAAAGCCAAACTAAACAAAATAAAACAATCTTGTTTCTCTGCTGCCCCCTCTCATCCCTCAAACTAGTATCTTCTTTCTAATAAATTAGTCTGGGACTTTGGTTATAAGCTTGTACATATTAAATAGACCAAACTTATTTATATTTAATCTATTTTATTTCTTTGTGCTGTATTGCTTTTTTTCTTTTTCTCTTATAATTCTTACAGATTGGGTACTATTTTTAAAAAAATAAAATATGAGTTTGTGCATGTCCTCTCCCTTAAATGATAATTTGATTTGTTTAAGATTTTGTGTTCAAGATCAGTTGCTTCTCAGAATTCTGGAGAAATATGTTTACAATCTTGCAGGAAATACTGCCAAAAAGAAAGGTCTGTTTTCAGTGTCATTTAATTCTTGCACTGTGTCTATGTTTTAAAGTGATTTCTTTTTATAATTTTGGAAATCCAGAAATATTACCACAATGATTTGTCTAGTGATATATATGTAGTTATATGTTTAAAATTCCTGTCACTCAATACATGGGAAGCCTTTTCATTTTAGCAATATTTTTATTTTCCAATGTGAGGTAATTTTTTCCCATTTTTAAAGAACATTTGGTTCTTCCTTTTATCTCTTTAAATCTTCTGTAACATAGTTTTAAAATATATCTTAGGACTGCTGAGTTTCTAGTTGATGTTTTCTTTCTTTTTGTATTAACATATAGGTATCTTACTCTTTTCAATAATTTAGCTCACTATGGTCAATTACGATGTGAAGAATAGATTGTCAGAGTTTTGTTTTTTCATGATAGAAGTTTAAATTTGTACAGTTGCTGCTGCTATAGATCTGGAAATAATCATAATCTACAGTATTACTCGGTCCTGTTAAGTCTAATTCCTCAGATGTTAGTTTTTCTATTATTTTTCTATTCTTCTGTGCTGCTTTTATATTATTGATTTTCCTCAAGGACTCTAGCATTCTTAGTTGTGTGATTGGGTTTTATTTGTTTGTTTTTTCCCTTCTTAGGGCTGCATCCATAGCATATGGAACTTCATGGAGCTAGGGGCTCAACTGGAGCTGAAGCTGCTGGCACATGCCACAGCTACAACACCAGATCTGAGCTAAATCTATGATCTATGCTGCAGCTTGCAGCAATGCCAGATCTTTAACCCACTGAGCAAGGCCAGGGATTGAACCCACATCCTCATGGACACCAGTTGGGTTCCTAACCTCCTGAGGCACAGTAGGAACTCCCAGATTTGGCTATCTTTTTAGACCACTTTGAAAAGCTTTGGGCTTCCATAAAGTGGTGGTAACAAAATGAAACTTCTCCCTCTCACAGAATTATTATATGAAAGAAAAGAGAGTACACATTTGAATGCTTAGTACAGTTAAAATAAACATGAGGCATAATGGTTAGGAAAAAAAACACTATTATATTTTAGTTTTTGTATTGTTTTATGCTAACAGTTGCACATTAAATTACCTTCCTGTGTTGTTTTGAATTCCACTTCTCACATTACAGATAATTTCTTGAATATACAATTAAAAAAAAAAAAACTGTGTTCCTGAAAAGGATCTTGACCTACACATATAAAATCTATGTAGTCTAAAACAAGAAATCCAGCTATTTTACTCTTTTTTTTTTTTTTTTTTTTTGTCTTTTTGCTATTTCTTTGGGCCGCTCCCACAGCATATGGAGGTTCCCAGGCTAGGGGTCGAATCGGAGCTGTAGCTGCCAGCCTATGCCAGAGCCACAGCAACGCTGGATCCGAGCCACGTCTGCAACCTACACCACAGTTCATGGCAACGCCGGATCCTTAACCCACTGAGCAAGGGCAGGGACCAAACCTGCAACCTCATGGTTCCTAGTCGGATTCGTTAACCACTGCGCCACGACGGGAACTCCGGGAACTCCTATTTTACTCTTTTTTCCCTCTGATGTTTTTGTCATTCAATCCATTTCCTTTAAGAATGATTTTCACCATCTATGCTCAGAAAAATATCACATGTTTCTAATACTTTTATTGGAATCAATATAAAATTTTAAATATGAAGAGAAAAACCACCATTATAATCTTTAGTCACTGTTCAATAACTATTTTAAATAAAGAACAGGCATACATTTACTTGAAGATTATCTATTATCTTAGTTTTCTTAAGATAATCTATTTAGTGTTGCCTTGACCAATAGCTCTGAGAATGCCAGACTTCACTAAGTCTCAGTTTGCATAAGGCACCACAATAAGCCCATGAATATCATATATATTTATGAGCGGATAGTTACAAAACAAAGTTTAGAGTATATTATACAACCTAAAATGGAAATTGCATGCAACCAGATTGGCTGTTCATGAGTCCTTAATATGTTGACTATATAATAAATCCTGTGATTTATGATCACAAAAGGAAACGTGAGAAAATAGTAATCAAAACTGGGGGGATCACATAAAGCTTTTGGGGGAAAGGAAACTTAAATTCATTCTTAAGATATGAGTTCAAGATCTATAGAAAATGAGATGGGATAGGATAAGCTGATTTTTTAAAAAATCCCTAATAGGACATTTAATCCATATTCCACAATTCTCCATGTCTTCCTACTCACTGTTTAATTTCTAAATTCATTTCTTTTAAAAACATCCTTCTGTCTTCTTCTTGTCCACAACTAAACCAAACAACCTGTTGAATACTCTGTCTTCTAAGATGGAGTATATTTTAATATTTGAGAGTTTACTGTTTTGAGTTTAAATGTTTTGCTTCCAACCCAAGGCTGAGGTTTTATCAAGGGGACCAATGAAGTATTGATCTCTGTCTGGCACTAACCAGGATATGGGGATATCAATAGCAACGGGGAAGGAACAACAATAGGAGCACTAAGAGCTGGGGACCCAGATCCCAGGGTGGGTTACAGGCTCAAGCAAGCAAGAGCCAGAACAAAGGGCAGGGGGAGGGGAAATAAAGGAGGAAACATCAATCAGCTATCACCATGGAGAAAAAGAGCTTTTCTTCCAGATTTGTTTTATGGTCAGGCTATATCTGAGTGCTGAGGATTGTGTGTCTCTGGCTCAAGAGAATTCTAACAGGGGTTCTTCTGTAGGTACCATATATGTAACATAAAATAGAATAGATTAAAATCAGGGTTCTAATAGCATTTTTGCAACTTACTAACAGTGTAAATGTGGAAAACCATTTATCAAACCTTATCTTTTCTAACTGTAATCTCAATCAGTTTGTTAACAACAATCAAGTGGAATACTGAAATTAAAATATATAATCTTTCCTTCTCCTCTATCAAAGAATATGTAGAATGACAGCTGGGGATTTCAGAAGTCTCCTATAGCTACTAACTGCTGACTTAGCAATGTCCTTAGCAAAATGCCAAATGTGTTAGAGAAGTAGAGAATACAATAGGTACATAGAATCTGGTTACAAAGAAATAGTATCTGGGCTGGAAGGCTACATCATCCCATAAGGTAATTACTGTCTAACTGATTCCCAGCTTTTGTGGATTTCACACTTCTGACTGAGGAATACAGAGGGCTACTCAGCAAAAATAAAGAATACCTGCCTCACCCCCTTATCCCTACTGAACCAAACCCTGTGCCCCAATTTGTTTGCACAATTCGTGATATCTCTGATTTGTTTTGTTTCTGCCCCAAGTGTGGCAGAAGTTCCTGGGCTAGAGGTCAAATCAGAGCTGTAGCTGCAGGCCTGGGTCATAGCCACTCTGTATCTGAAACCCATCTGTGACGTATGCTGCAATTTGTGGCAATGACGGATCCTTGATCCACTCACTGAATGAGGCAGGGATTGAACCCACATCCTCAAGAAACTACTTTGAGTTCATAACCCACTGAGCCACAGTGGGAACCCCACCTCTGTGGGTTTTGATCCTCTCTATTTAAAATCTTAGCACCTACCTCATCCTCCCTGTTGCAGGCAAAAAAAAAAAAAAAAAAGATAAATTTTTCTTTAAATATCATCTTAAGTGAATTAGTGTGTATAGGCATGATTTGTATAATTACAGCAGTTAGTAATTAGTGTAAATAAAGATCATGCCACAACTAGCAAACATAATTAAAGCATGTAACAGGTCTAGAAAAACCAATATTTTTTTGTAGGAAAAATATTCATGAGATGAATTCCAAAATCATATTTTGGAACAAACTTGACATCAAACATATTGTCCTTCATATTTAGATTAAAAAAAAATGTTATTGCACAAATGTGTTTCTTAGGAATTGTGTGTGTGTATTTTAAATTTATTTTAATCAGGAAAATAAAATGTCAAAAACATAAAAGTTTCACTTCCTTTCTTCCTATTTTCCTGTGTGGGAACTGTGTATCACATTGTCTCTTTTGAGGAAATTTTATCTATAGTTTTGCTTTTTTTTTGGTCGTTTTAGGGCTATACCCGTGGCATATGGAAATTCCCAGGCTAGGGGTTGACTCAGAGCTGTGACTTCTGGCCTGCACCACAGCCACAGCAACGCTGGATCCGAGTCTGTGACCTACACCACAGCTCACAGCACTGCTGGATCCTTAACCCACTGAGCGAGGTGATGAATGGAACCTGCATCATCGTGGATACTAGTCAGATACTTTTCTGCTGAGCCACAATGGTAACTCCAGAATTTGCTTTTTTGTGTGTTTGTCATATACTGTTTTATGTTGTTATTAAAAAATATGAATGCCAAATTTTTCCACCTAGTACAATATCTTTTAAGTATAGGAGCCTTATACTTTTTACATTGCTCAGGCTCACAGCCCTAAATAGGATAACTTCCAGATGTCTAGTAGTTGCTGAATCAATTTTTAAAAAGTGAGTACTTTTTTATACTAGTAATGATTGTTTAAGTAATTTCAGTTTATCTCAGTAGATAAAATTGATATAATCAAAGGATAATAATGATCAGTTCAAAGTTTTAGAGCTTAGAAAAAAATACCCTCTTTCACACTAACTCTTTGGGTCTTATATCAGCTGGATGAGCAATTATTTATAGTTGAGGCAAAAAAGTAAATAAGTTAGGGACAATGTAAAGTTTTATAGCTGTCATTTGGAATGCAACTGATAGATGTACAAATCAAATCTAGGAACTTTAGATGTTAAGTACCTCAAAACCTGAATCCATTTAATTGCAAATTAGCTGTGTTTTTTCAAAATATATAAAATAGCATTTACAAAAAAGTAAGTCTAGTGTTATGAATAATAGATACATCTTTAAATTATTCTTATTCAAAACAAACATATACATTTGATTCTCATTATTCACTATTATTATGTTCTATAAATTTGCTGCAAACACTGAATTAACTAATACTGAATCATTGCTCCTAGAAGAAATACAGTGTTAGATTCCTGCAAGTCTTGGCCACAGCATTTTTGCAAACATCTTTGTAGAATGTGTTTTGTTTAAGGATACCTTATTTTACACATATTGTTGAATCATTAAAATTGAACTTACAGCACTGTAACTCATACCTGGACAAGGTTTGTCTAAAACATGTATTCTCTCGGTAAGACACATCACAGGCTTTCGTTATTCAGAACATAGGTAGCACTTCAAAGACTGCTTTGGGGGCATTTTAAACAGCAACATCAACAACAAAACGCCAAAAAAAAAAAAAAAAAAGAAAGAAAAAGAAAAACATGGCATTAAATAGCCCTTAAAATGTATGTTTGTTCATGGTATAAAGGCTGTAACAAAAGGACACACTTTTTCCTTGTTCTGTGTAAGCTGGGAAAGTATGTGCTAAATAACTTATTATATTTCTTACCTGTCTGTACACATGCATATCCTCAGATTATTGTGGAAATATCATAACTATTGATTTTAGGGTTGCAAATACATTTTCGTCAGTAGGCAAACTTGCAAATCCCAAATCCAAAATCCAGTTAAATTACCAAACAAGAAATATTGTGCTACATACATTAAAGATATGAAGATGAATAACAATTATTGCTGATTTTGAAAGTTTCAGAGTTTTTCTGGGAAGATTATCAACAGATAATGATAGCTCAGTGTAATTGTATTCTTATTTCTAGAGAATCACAAAGGAGGAAACAGCTAGATCTTTAGTTTGCATGTGACTATGTCTTTCAAGTATTATACATTTGGAACAGTATGGTCATTTCCTACAACAATTTTTACCACTTTCGATTTATGAACCAACTTCTCCTTATTGATATGAAAGAAATATCAAAAAGCACTGCCTCAGCATTCAGCTTTTTAGGCAAATTAAGGCTTCATGGAAATTTGAATTTTGAAAAGTGAAATATTTCTTACATCCCTATCATTTCTTACATCCCTGTGTTACTTACTACCACAGTTGCGTTTTCCCACTAAAATAAGTCTATAAACTCTATTAGGAAAGAAAAAAAAAAGGTCACCAATAACTTCTTTATCCATGGAAGGCAATCAGATATTACGAAAATATTATTTATATTCCTTCTTGGTGTTTCATCCCAATATGATCTATCCATTTCCTAAAATTCTTCATCTAACTCAGCTTCTAACTTGATTATATTTCTTTGGGTAACATAGTACTTTAAAAAATGTAGTTGTCAAGTACCAATATATTTTATACTGATATATTAAAAATCTATAATCCTAATTTGGTTTTCCAATTCTCTAGCCTGAGGTTGCACCCTGAAAAATAAGGGCAATTATTTTGCAATGCTACTTTTTTTTTTTTTTTAATTTAATATGACACACCTATTTTCCTCCTGGATCTGTTTGGGGATTGTTTTGTAAATTTTTTTATTTTTTTTGTTTCTTTCTCTGAGAGTTGTTTTCCCTCCAATTCATCCTTCCTATTCTCTACAACATCTTCAGCAAAATAACACCAACAGCCCTCATAACAATTTGACTCTATTTATGTAAATAAGACTCTTTCCTGATTATCTTTAGCAGAACTCATTCTTCTGTTAGAAACTTCTTATTCTTTTAACCTTGCCATTTACACCAGTCCTTTTGATGCTAAAGCATTGTTTAAACTCATTTTAATGTCATGGGAGGTTAACTTTTAAGTTACTACATGTATTTTTTTTTGTTTTGTTTTAAAGTGCCAATTCTTCCTGTTAATCAAGTTAAAATTTCCTACCATTGATCCCTTTTTGTCTGTCCCAATCTTAAATTGACTTTCATATTATTATTGTGTAGATTCTTTTTCTTACAAATATGTACACATTTTTCTATATTAGCATTGAAATTAGTTCTTTATTTCCACTGCTCTAATATAAAGCCTCTCTGAGTTTGCATTCTGAATTTGAAATTGACCTTCAGCAGCTACTCAAAAAAGTATTTACTTAGGTGAACTTAAAATATACATTTATTTTCCATTCCTGAACACTGAATTACCCTCCAAGACTACATGTGACTAAAGAACTTTTATGTTACCCTCCTCAGCTACCTAACAGCATTTGATCGCATTTACTTGTTGAAATGGGATTCATTCTTCCGCAGGCTTCAAGTCCTCTTCGAGGAAATTGAACCCAGAAGCTTCTGGCCAAGACAAGAATTACCAGACCCTTATCATCACTGCACCTGTCTCATTGTAATGCCCTTCCCCCACCTTGAGCAGCCTGGTCTGCTCCTTCTCCTCCCCACTGGGAAGATATGTGGTCCTCACCCCACATCTGTATCCCCTTGCGGATGAGACATCCTGCCTGAAAACAATCAGAGGATCAAAATACGCTCCCATACAGAGATCAATCAATGCTCAGCCCTTATGCACAGTGCAGGGGGCTGGGGCAGGAGAAATTACGGGGCCTGGGGTGAGAGAAATCAGGTCCCCAATTAAGTTCACAGCATGGGGATATAAAGGAAAACCCAACAGCAATGTGGGCCAGTTCCTACTTTCAGGGCGGCCGGCTCTACTGAGGGTATACATAAATTTGCTCTACCCTTTATTCTGGTGAACTTGATTCAACTGGTTTTGCTTCCAACAGAGGCAGACTGGGTGGACAGCCCCATAAAGCACCCTAAAGAGAGCTGTAACTTTTGACCCGAGAAGCTGTCGCTTTAAGAGTGTCCCTCTGGGCTCCCAACGGAAATGCTCCCACCGAGCCAGCCAAGCCAGCCAGCCTGCCTGCATCCCTAATGCTGCTTTGGTTCCATTGTGGCCCAACCACTGCCTCTATCCCTATGGCACTTCCTAGCTGAAACAGTCCCGCCAAAGGGCCAGCCACTTCAAATTCTTGCTGTGTGTGGGCAATAACCAAAAGGAATAACAAAGACCTGCCACAATTCTGGTCAGAACAGCAGGCTTTTTAATTGAAATTTACATAATTTCAATTCACTTTGATCTCTTAGATCACCTCTATGGCATAGAAAGAGATTATGCACTTTGGTGGAGTTTGTTCTGTAAAACCTCACGGGTTATTTACTAGTCCTCTCTCATTTAGAAAATTGCAAATTGTTCTAAGATGTGTAGGCAGCAAAAATATATTAACATTTTATAATTTTGTTCCATTAGAGCAAATAGAGGCTTTTGAAATATCATCTTATTAATCAGTTGATCTTTTCCTCTCAATAATTAGGACTTTCAATTTACTTCTAAAATTACTGAAAATGGCATTTTCAGGTAATATAAAGTAAAATTCACTTAATAAAAAATGACATTTGAAAATAATAGATTTTTTTCTTATATTGAATTCAGTTCTTTCACCACTCTTGGTGACTAATTCATTTCTAATATCATTTAAAACTTTGATCTTCTAATTTTTAATGGTTTAGACTTGAGATAATTGGAAAGTACATGATAATGACTAATTAGAATATGAACAGCACTATGCCTGAAGCACAAATAATGAGTAGGAAATGTGTTGAATTTTTTTTTTTTAATGTTTGGAATTATATTGTTATTTGAGAAAGGCAATTATCATTTTCAACAGCAATTTTATTCATACAAAGAAGTTTTAAAACAGGATTATAGCATGAAATCTCCAACTTTGTTCAAATATGTTAAAATCTCATTTATGTCCTTTTAATTTTGTTATATATAAACTGTGAATTTGAAGCTGAGATTTTTGCCTATTTATAAAAAAGAACATGTGGGGTTACATTAAAATATGTATTTCATCTCATTTTTGAAATATATTAGGCAGGAAGCTAATTTATAGCAGGCCAGTTGGTTGGCATTGGTAGGGCTACTCAGCGAATAATCTGAAGATATTCAATTCAATTCTGATTCTTTACTTATCTTCTTACCAAATGACTTTGGGCTAAGCATAGCAGCCATAGTATATATTTATATAGGTTTTTTTTTTTTTTTTTTTTTTAGTACAAATTGTAATACTTAAGAATATATGGAAAGATTTTTGGATGAATTGTTGGTTATTAATGAGGATGATTTGGGTGTTGCAGATGGATTGTGATCATTGTTTTGCCACTAATTCCATCTTAAATTTTTAATTAGGAAGATTTCTATTAGTTCTTGTGGGCAAGGGCAACTAATTGGAAGAGCTAACTCTAAGTTGTTCAGGTACTTCAGTTATTTCTAATTTAGGGTTGCTCAACGTTCTAATATTCTCATATAATTTCTTTAGCTTTCTAATTGCAATCACGGTCATAAAATGCAACTTGAATTATCTGTTGTAGGGAAAAAAGGGGATCAGACTTCAAACTCCAGTTAATTTGATGTACGTAGAAATACATATATATTAATAGCATATTACAGTAATCCATGAGAATATTTACTAAAATCTGTTTTAAAATGTGTATAAAGACAATTTGCAAATAAACTTTAATTATACAGAAATGTAGTAGCTTTCATTGGTCCAAATATGAATCTCAAAATTAAGAGAGTATTTTCCGAATTGGACAGATAACATTGGATTTTATATCCCATTTCATTTGGAAAAATTGGCCACATTCCCTAATTTATATGAACATGAAGAATTTTCATCAACCTAAAAACAATGAAACACAGAAATATACTATAGAGAAAACTGAGGAAGAAATGATGGCATCAACAACATCTTCAGTTCCTTGTTACATGCTAGCTGAAATTTTTGAGTTTGGCCTATGCACACTGTGGTATATGGAATGTTGGGCCAATGGGGACCTGCTGTATAGCACAGAGAGCTCTACCAAATATTCTGTGATTATCTATATGGGAAAAGAATCTGAAAGAGAATGGGATGTGTGTATATGTATAACTGAATTACTTTGTTGTACAGCAGAAATTATCACAAGCATGTAAGGAGAAAAGGGAATCCTCCTGCACTGTTCGTGGGAATGTAAGCTGGTACAACCACTATGGAGAACAGTATGGAGGTACCTTAGAAATCTATATATAAAACTACCATATGACCCAGCAATCCCACTCTTGGGTATACATCCTGACAAAACTTTCCTTAAGAAAGACGCATGCACCCACATGTTCACTGCAACACTATTCACAACAGCCAAGACATGGAAACAACCCAAATGCCCATCGACAGACTAATGGATTAGGAAGACATGGTATATATACACAAATGGAATACTACTCAGCCATAAAAAAGAATGAAATAATGCCATTTTCAGCAACATGGATGGAACTAGAGACTCTCATACTGAGTGAAATGAGCCAGAAAGACAAAGACAAATACCATCTGATATCACTTATATCTGGAATCTAATATATGGCACAAATGAACCTTTCCACAGAAAAGAAAATCATGGACTTGGAGAATAGACTTGTGGTTGCTCATAGGGAGGGGGAGGGAGTGGGGTTGCTCATAGGGAGGGGGAGGGAGTGGGGTGGATGGGGAGCTTGGGGTTAATGGATGCAAACTATTGCCTTTGGAATGGATTAGCAATGAAATCTTGCTGTGTAGCATTGGGAACTATGTTTGATCACTTATGATGGAGCAGGATAATGTGAGAAAATAGAATGTGTACATGTATGTGTAACTGGTTCACCCTGCTGTACAGTAGAAAAAAAATTTGTATTGGGAAAATAATTTTAAAAAAAGAAAAGAAAATTAACCACATGAATAAAATAAAATAGATTCCTAAAAAAACCTATACTTTAATAAAAATATAGAAAATTAAAAAAAATAGAAAGATGCCAAATAAAAGAGATTTTCTATGCTAAGATGCCAAATCAAAGAGTTTGTCTATGATATAACCATGGTCAAGAACTGTAACAGCATTTTTTTTAGATTTCTGAGTTATCAGAAATTTAAGGTATGCATACTTAGTGTGAAATTTTGAAGATATGGCATATCAGAGAGAACTTCTATTTTAAAAGCTGTCTAGGAGTTCCTGGTGTGGTGCAGCAGAAACAAATCCAACTAGTAATGATGAGGATGTGGGTTCGATCCCTGGCCTCACTCAGTGGGTTGGGGATCTGGCATTGCTGTGAGCTGTGGTGTAAGCCGGCAGCTGTAGCCTGCTTCAACTCCTAGCCTTCCATATGCTACAGGTGCAGCTGTAAAGAAAAAAAAAAAAAAAAAAAAAGACTGTATATCTAGCCTCATTGTTATAATGAACACAGGAAATGAGGTTGATAACTCTAGCAGAAGATATCTCAAATTCCATCACCAAGCCCTGGAAATCATAGATCTAAAAGAAGTAGCAGTACATCAGAGCAGCATTGGGAAACAAGGAGGAATCCACAGAGGAAATATAAATATCAACAGGACACCTGAAGATAATCAATGCTAATTAGTGGTAAAAACAAAACTATCCAAATTGATAAGAATCAAGAAAAAATCTGGGTACATTATAATCATAGGAAAACAAATGAAACTGTAGTTCAAGTTTTGTACCACAATATATTTTAGTCCCCAAAGGTTGTGTGGGTGAGTTTTCCAAAATTTTGAAGGAATAGAAAATTCTTATGTTACATAATCTCTTCCAGAATCATAAGGGAAGCTGTTTTATTGTAGGGCATGAGAAACTTCAGCTTTATGAGTCAAAACCCAATCATTATCTCTCAGTATATACTTTCATCATCAATAAGAATTCTCATTTTGTACTTACCCACCAACACATGGTGTCATCATATTTATTTTTAGAAAGGATTAAAATACCCTATTATTTCAATTTTTATTTCCCTAATTAGCAAATGGAGTATCTGTTTATTAGCAGATACTTTCACAAACATGGATAAATCTTGAATAGAACAGTATATACGATATAGTTAATGGATATATACATTGTTATTTGTTAAATAGGTACAGATACATATATAGCAATGATATTCACCAAATTCTGCAACATGACTGTTTTCTGGTAGGGCTCAAGCTAGAGTGATCTTTAATTAGAATTGCAGATTAGATTTCTGTTAACAAATACTTAATCTTCTCCCCTGACATCCATGAAAAGAGTAAATTTAGCCATCCTATTAACGTTGGGCTGGCCTTGCAATTTGTTTTTGGCAGTAGAATATGGAAGGATTTAAAGTATATCAATTCTTAAGAAAAATTCCATATTTCCACTCACCTCTCTGGTGAAAGCTTCCATTTCCTCCATGAAAAGTAAATGCTGCAAGTAACTATTGTTATTCAACCAAAGCCCAAAACTGGTACAAGTGGAATAGAACACAGCAGCAGCCTTTAGCAGAGCTGATGAAGCCATCCCTTAGACACAAAAGAAAGAAATCCATTTTATGTAAAATAGTTCTACAAATCAATAAGGAAAAAATGACAAAGGATATGAATAAATACATCACAGAAGACAATAAATGAATAAGCACTGTAAGAACGATGCTCAGCTTTATTAGGAAGATGCAGGAAAAAAATCAGGGAAATTATAATTAAATTGTCAACTAAAACCGGTATTTTTCTCTTATTGGTTTTGTAAAATTGACAGCCTGATCATATATAGTGTTAGTGAGTATATGGGAAATCAAGTATCATATCACTTTGCTAGAAATGCTAATTGTTACAGGCTTTTGGAAAGACAACTTGACAGTGTCTGTTAACTTTAAAAAAATATGCAAACCTAGAGCCTCAGAATTTCCACTTCTAGGCATCTATCTTCGAAAAATACTGTGCACATACATAGAGAGTTATGTAAAGCTATATTTATTGTAGCAATATTGGTGAGAACATAAACATACCTTCCTGTCCCTCCACCCCCCGTTTTGGCTTTTTAGGGCCCCACCTGTGGCATATGGAAGTGCCCAGGCTAAGGGTCGAATCAGAGCTGCAGTTGCCAGCCATAGCCACAGCCATGGCAATGCCATATCCCAGCTGCATCTGTGACCTACATTGCAGCTCATGGCAATGCCAGATCCTTTAACCCAATGAGAGAGGCCAGGGATCTAACCCAGATCCTCATGGATCCTAGTCATGTTTGTTTCTACTGAGCCACAATGGGAACTCCCCCCGTTTTTAAACAATATTAAGAAAAGGCAAAATAACTTAGGTACTCACTCTAGGAAGATAAGACTAAGAGCCAGCTATAAAGCTTACTTATCAGTAATAATGGAGTTTGTATCAAAACTTGCTTCCAGAGCTTCATCTCTGTGTCCAATAATCCAAAGGTGTTATATTACAAATTCTGCTGAGTCCCCCCCAGTCCCTCACCATATAAGACTATGTTAAAAAAAAAAAAAAAAGCAATAAAGAACATAGTTCTGTAGTCAGATTTACTAGGTTGTATCTTAAAATATATTTTCCTAGCAGTGTGGCCTTGGGGAAATTATTTAATTTTTCTGGTCCTTGCCTATAAAGTAGGGACAATAATAGAATTTATATATTCTTGTGAAAAGTAAATAAGTTAATATATTTAGGCCAATTAGGATGAGAGCACAGAGAAAGTCTTCCAAAAGTGTTAGATTTAACCAATAATAAGTAAGTAAATGACCTAAATCTCCACCAACAGAGAAATAACTAAAGAACCTACAATTTATTCATATTATGTAAGTTAAAAAGATCGATAATAGAAGAAAACAAAATTATGACCTCATGTGAGTATTTAAGTAAAAATATATAGTTGATATATCTTATGTTCAGTCAGTATATTAAAATATTCTTCAGTATCTCATCAAACAAAAACAGTACTCATTTCTATGGGAAACAAGTGGGATTGAAGATTATTAAAGAGATTATATTTTTTTAAAGAACATATTTATATATTAATTGAGTGATTTTTTTCTTACAGAGGATATGTTTTCTTTGAATTTTTTTTTAACATTGTGGGAGTGAGAAATAGTACATATACATATGTAATTTTTAAATGTTCATTAAAATGTCTACCTTTTTCATCTTAAACTGCGAAATAATTTACAAATGAACACACGAAATACTCACAAATGATGCTTTCTTTATAATTTTAAAATAGTTACTTCAGGAAGAAGACTCAGCAACTATTTTTACTGAAGCACTAAGAAATTTAAGTCATGAAGTGAGGAGTAATTCTTAACCAATGAAAATGTCAGGAAGCTTTTAGGTAGGCAAAATATCATTCTGCCCAGATGGTTAGATTGCATGTTGCTTCATTTAATTTTTGGCAAATTGATCCATTTTGCTTTAGTGAATACATTTCTGGAAATTATAGGATATTTTACATTAGTTCAGAAGAAATATTTTCCTCAATAAAACCAAGTGGCATATATTATCTGGTCTTTATTCAGAAAAAGGAAAGAAATTTCAGTCATTAAGCTTTGAGGAATAAAACGGAACTCTCTAATATACAACTTTTTATAAGTGTCAGTCAAACAGTACAACATAATATTATGGACAACAGCTATCCTCAAATGCAGTTAATGGATTTCTGTGCAATTTTGTTTTAAAAAATGATAATTTATTGCTTTAGAGTTTACAAATCTCATTTAGAACTTTTTTTTTTTAAAATATAAGTTATATCTTTGAAACATATTTACAAAGGCAAATGGTTGTAAGGAAAAAATACTGATCAGGAGACTTGAAGTACTGTATTTAATTCTCATTACTAGCTCTAATATGTGATTAATGATGTTTTCCACTTTTATGGAGATATAATTGACACAGATTATAGTAGTTTAAGATGTACTGCTGTATAGCAGTTTAAGGTCACTACTAGTGATTTGATGTATGTGTATGTATACTGTGAAATATTTAATACAGCAAGTGTAGTTAATCTTACTAGTTTACTTTTTTTTTGGTAATGAAAGATTTTAAGATACGCTCTCAGCAAAATTCTAAAATGCAATATATTATTCTTAACTCTAGTCATCATGCTGTACATTGTATCTCCAAAACTTACTTATCCTATAACTGACAATTTATACTTTTTGACTACCTTCACCCATTTCCTTCACCCACCCACCCCCAAACTCTAACAATAAGCAATCTGTTTTGTTACTCTGAGTTCAGATTCTACATGCAAATATGATCATAACAGTATTTGTATTTCTCTGTATGACTTAATCACTTAACATAATGTCATGCATATTCGTTTATGTTAACTGCAAATGGCAGGATTTCCCTCTTTTATGGACAGATAAAAATCTCTTATCTATCTGATATATATAGATATAGATATATCACAGTTTTAATCTGTTCATCCATTGATGGTCACTCAGGTGGTTTCCATGTCTTGGCTATGGTAAATAATGCTGCAGTGAACATGAGGGTGCACATATCTCTTCAAGATGATAATTTTGTTTCCTTTAGATATATATCCAGAAGTGGGGTTGATGGATCATAGGGTAGTTTTAAATTTTTGAGGAACCTCCATACTTTATTCTCCTAGTGGCTGCACCAATTTGGATTTCCACCAACAATGCACAAGGTTTTCCTTTTTTTTTTTCACACACTCATCAATATTTACTATCTCTTGTCTTTTTGGTAATTACTATTGTAAGATGTGTGAGGTGGTATCTCATTATGGTTGATTTGCATTTCCCAGATGATTAGTACTGCTGGACACTGTTTCTGCACTTGGTGCCAACTTGTTTTTTGTCTTTGGGAAAATGTCTATGTATTTTTTTGTGGCTGTGATTGTGGCATGTGGAAGTTCCTAGGACAGGGATTTAATGTGCTCCACAGCCACTGCAGTGTCAAAGCTGGATCTTCAACTCACTGCACCATGAGGGAACTCCTATATATGCATTTTTTTAGATCAATATTTTTGTTGTTGTTGTTATTTGAGTTGTGTGAGCTTTTTATATATTTTGGTTGTAAACCTCTTATAAGATATATGATTTCCAATTATTTTCTCATTCTTTAGACTGTTTTATCATTCTGTTGATGGTTTCCTTTGCCATACAGTTTTTGTTTGATGTAGTCCCATTTGTTTATTTTTGCTTTTGTTGCATTTTTTGGTGTCAAATCCGTCCCCAAAATATCACTGGAAAACTGATGTCAAGGTGCTTACCCCCTGTTTTTGTTTTTTCTTCTAGGAGTTTCATGGTTTAGGCCTGATTTTCAAGTCTTTAATTGATTTTGAGTTGGTTTTCATATATGGTATAAGATAGTGATCTAGTTTCATTTGTTTGCATGCAGCTGTCCAATTTTCTCAATAGCATTTTTTTAAGAGACTACCTTTCCTCATTAGATATTCTTAGCTTCTTTGTCATAAATTAGTTTGCTATACATGTATGAGTTTATTTCTAGGCCCTCTATTCTATTCCATTGGTCTGTATGTCTGTGCTTATGCCAGTGTCATATTGTTTTGATTACTATAACTTTTTAATGTAGTTTGAAATCAGGAAGATACCTTCAGCTTTATTTTTCTTCCTCAAGATTGCCTTGGCTATTGTCTTTTATGGTTGTATACAAATTATAAAATTGTTTGTTTTATTTCTGTGAAAAATACCATTGGCAAGTTCCCAGTGTGGCTCAGCAGTTAACAAACCCAACTAGTATCCATGAGGACATGGATTCGATCCCTGGTGTTGCTCAGTGGGTTAAGAATATGGCATTGCCATGGGCTGTGGTGTAGGCTGCAGACACTTCTTGGATCCTGCATTGCTGTGGCTGTGACATAGGCCTGCAGCTATAGCTCTAATTTGACACCTAGCCTGGGATTTCCATATGCTGCAGTTGTGGCCCTAAAAAGCAAAACAAACAAAAAACACAACAGATTTTCTTTAAAATATTGATTTTATATCCTGCGATGTTATTGTATTTGTTTATTCTAATAGTTTGGGGTGGAATTTTTATGGTTTTCTATATATAATATCACATTATCTCCAAATAGAGTTAATTTCATTTTTTCCTTTCTGATTTGGATGTATTTATTCATTTTTCTTACTTAATTATACTGAATAGGACTTCTGGTAGTAAGTTGAGTAAAAATGGCAAGATTGAGCATCCTTGTATTGTTTCTTATCCTAGGAAAGTTTTCAGCTTGTCACCATTGAGTATGAAGTTAGCTGTGGGCTTGTCATACATAGCCTTTATCATGTTGAGGCGAGTTCCCTCTATAGCCAGTTTGTTGATTTCTTTTGTTGTTTGTTTTGTTTTCTTTTATCACAAGTAGATGTTGAATTTTTCAGGAGCTTTTCCTGCATTCTTTGAGATGATCATATGATTTTTATCCTTTATTTTTCTAATGTAGTGTATTACATTGATTTGTGAGTGTTTAACCTTCTTTACACCCATGCAGTAAATCTCACTTGATGTGGTATATGACCCTTTAATCTATTGTTCTATTCAGTTTGCTCATATTTGTTTAGGATTTTTACATGTATGTTCATCAGGGATGTTTGGTTTATTTTTCCTTTAGTATCCTTGTCTGATTTTGGTATCAGGAAAATGTGGCCTTTTAAAATGAACTTAATAATACTATCTCTTCTTCTATTTTTTGGAAGAGTTTGAGAAGGATTTATATTAATAATTTTTAAATGTTTGTTAGAATTCATAAGTGAAGCCATCTGATCCTGGTCCTTATTGGAAAGTATTTTATTACTGATCCAAACTTTTTATTAGTAAATTGTGCATTCAGAATTTCTATTGCTTCATGATTTAGACTTGATATATTATGTGTTTCTGGGAATTTGTCTTTCTTCTCAGTTGTCCAATTTGTTGGCATATAATTGTTCACAGTAGTTTCTTATGATCCTTTTATATCCATGAAAGCAATTGTCATGTCTCCCTTTTCATTTCTAGTTTTATTTATTCGAGTCCTCTTTCTTTTTGTATTGGTAAATCATATATTAATCTTGTTTATGTTATCAAAAACAGCTCTTAGAATTTCCCATTGTGGCTTAGCAGTAATAAACCCACCTGGATCCATAAGGACATGGGTTCAATCTCTGGCCTTGTTCAGTGGGCTAAGTATCCAGCATTGCCCTGACCTGTGTTGTAGATCCCAGATGTGGCCCAGATCCTGCATTGCTGTAGCTGTGGCTGTGGCTTTGGCCAGCAGTTGTAGCTCCCTAGCCTTGAAACTTTTGTATGCCATGGTTGAGGCCCTAAAAAGACAAAAAAGGGAAAAAAAGAAAAAAGAAAAAAAGAAACAGCTGTTAGTTTCATCGATGTTTTCTTTTCTTTTTACTCTGTATTTAATTTTTTTTTTTACTCTCTATTTTTTTTTTTTTACTCTCTATTCCTCTCTATTTAATTTGTTTCCTTTCTGGATCTTTATTTCCTTTTTTTGACTAAATTTGATCTTTATTTGTTTTTCCTTTTCTAGTTCCCTAGGGTATAAAATCAAATTATTCAAGTTCTTTCATTTTTATTAATGTAGGTATTTATCAAAACAAACTTTTCTCTTAAAACTGCTTTTTCTGCATCACATAAGTTTTCATATGTCTTAACATACTCTTTTCTTTTGAATTTTTTCTTTGACTCATTGGTTTTTTCAGTAGTATATTGTTTAATCTTTGGAATTTTGTGAATTTTCCAATTTCCCTTATATAATTGATTTCTGATTTCATCACATTGAGGTTGGGAAAGATGCTTGATATGATTTCAGTCTTAAACATATTAGCACTTATTTTGTGGTCCAACACATATCTTTCCCAAGTAATGTCCTATGAGTAGGTGTTTTGCTGCTGTTGAATGGAATATTATATAAATATTTATTAAATATTTATTAAATCCATCTGGTCTACCGTGTAGTTTAAGCCCAGAGTCTCTTCATTGATTTTCTGCCTGGATGATCTAGCCATTGTTGAAAGTGGGATATTAGAATCCCATGTTATTATTGTATTGCTATCTGTTTCTCCTTTCAGATCTGCTAATATTTGCTTAATGTATTAGTTGATCCTATATTGAGTTCATAAATATTTATAATTGTTATATATTCTTCTACTTGACTCTTTTATCATTATGTAACAACTTTCTTTGACTCATTACTCTTTGTCTTAAATCTGCTTTGACTGATAAAGTATTGCTACCCCTGTTTTATTTTGAGATTCCTTTGCAGTCTATAAATCTTTTTCCATCTCTTTACTTTCAGTCTGTGTGTATACTTAAAGCTGATGTGAGTGTCTTATAGACAACAAATAGGTAGGTCTTTTTTTTTTTAAATACTTTCAGCAACTCTCTTCCTTTTGATTGCAGAATTTAGTCCATTTACATTTAAAGTAACTGTTGATAGGTATGAATTTAATGTTATCATTTTGTTGATTGCTTTCTGCCTGTATTGTAATTCCTTTGTTCTTTTATTTTTCTCTTACATTTCTTCCTTTGTGATTAGATGATTTTCTGTAGTGGTATGCTTGTATTCTTTTCTCTTTTTCTCAGGTGTATTTTTGATTACCATGAAGCTTACATAAAATATCATAATAATCTATTTTAAGTTGATAACTTCAAATGTATATTAAGCTTCTATAATTTTATTCCCTACCATCACACTTTTTATTGTTTTTGTTATCACAAGTTACATTGTTTTACATTGTGTATCCATTAACAAATTCTTATAGTTATAGTTTTTTTAATAATTTTGTAGCTAGTACCTAACTCAGGTTCTGCTGCTTGTCACTCAAAAATCAATGTGTGAGAGACAGGAGTTGGTGGGAAAAAAAGTTTTATTCAGGAAGCCAGCAACCTGGGAAGATGGTGAACTAACATTGTCTTCCAAACCTTCTCCTTGTTGCCAGTTAGAGGGAAAATTGTTTTATAGGGGAAAACTGGGAAATTTCAGAGGCGTGCAAGCAGGGGCTAAGTGCAAAACATCATGGTCAGCTCTGACAACCATCTTGAAACTGGTCATGGGATGGTCTGGTCAGTATCATCTTGATAGTTTTAAACAGAGTTAATCTTCAACTCCAGGGTCACTTTGTTCCCATTTCTGTGAGATCAATTCCTGCAAGATGGAGCAACTTACATTATGGCTCCAGTTTTGTCATCATCCAGAGGGATGGTGGCTGTTTTAGTATCTGCAAAATAGTTCAGGAATATCCCCAAAATACTATTATCTATGTCCTTCAGGAAGGAACTAAAGATTCTGTTACATTATATGGCTATTTTACTGTTTAGATTGTTACCAGTTGTTCAGGTCTAACAACCACTTTTGCCACTACATGTTCACATCCTTTCAATTACACACTTTTGTGACTCAGGGGAGGCCTGGAATACTACATCTTTTCTACAAACAAGAGGCAGGCAGAGGACATGGGCAGTGGGTGGGATCTGTCCTGGGAAAGCTCCATAGGTTCCTGCTTGGTTGTACTTATTATTTTAACCTTTATACTAGAATTTGAGTGATTTACCCAGCATTATTACAGTGTTAGGGTATTCTAAATTTAAATGTATATTTAACTTTACCATTGAGATTTATAATTTCATAGGTTTTTCTATTACTAATTAGACCCTCATCCCTTTTTCATTCAGTTTGAAGAAGTCTCTTTAGCATATCTTTTAAGGCCAGTCCTGATCAATAATGAACTAATTCAGCTATTGCTTGGCTAGAGTACTCTTTCTCTGTCCTTCAATTCTCTTTGCTAGGAAGAAAAGGCAGTTATCCTTAAAATGTTTTGAATACATCACACCCTTCTTTTCAGTCCTGTAAAGTTTCTGTTGAAAAATCTCCTGATAGGTATAAGGGATCGTTTTTATGTAGCAAGTTTATTTTTCTCTTAAATCAATTATAATGTTATGGTGTGGGTCTCTTTGAGTTCCTATTTTTAATTCTCTTGGCTTCCTGGATCTGGAGGTCTGTTTCTTTTTCCATGTTAGGGAATTGCTCAGCCATTATTTATTCAAATAAGTTTTCCATTCCTTACCCTCTCTTTCTCATCCTTCTGGGAATACTAATGCAAATTTTGTTTTTTTAACTGTATCCCATAAGTCCCATACACTGTTTGCACTCTTCTTATTTTTTATTTATTTTTTTTACTTTTTGGCTCCTCTTACTGGATGAATTTCACTGCCATATCTTCAATTTGCAGATTATTTCTTCTGCTTATCTAGTTACTGTTGAAGCCCTCTGTTGTATATTTCAGTAAAGTTTTTGAATTCTTCAACTTTACAATTTTTGTGTGGTACTTTCATATATCGTCTCTGTTGACATTCTCATTTTGTTGATGCAGTGTTATCCTGACCTTGGTGAATGAATAAGTTTGTAAACATTTTGAATTCTTGATTCAACTCATCTCTGTTTCATTACTGTCTGGGTCTGTTGTTTTATCTTATTATTTTTTTGTTTGGAACATACTCCTCTGTTTCTTCATTTTCCTTGAGTCTATATTGGTTTCTGTACATTAGATAAAACAGCCACCTTGCCCATTCTTGATAGCATAATCTTGTGTATAAGATGAAACTTATCATTCAGCTCTGCGTTACTTTTTATCGTATCTCAAATCTTTGTAGTTTTTCAAGTCACTTTCTTCATTTTTATTAACTTCCAGTAGTTAACGATTAGCCAAGATCTGTTTTGATGCAAATTTTTTCTCATTTGCCTGACTCATGGTATTTGCTCGCATGGGGAACTCCCCCATGTGTAGCTATAGAATCAGCATGTCTGTGGGAGGAGGTGAGTTCAGGAATCTCCTATGTCATTGTCTTAGATTAGAACTCTTTGCAATTAATAATACTGTTTCTGTTCATTCTAGTTTCCTTATTTTTATATGAAGTTCATTATTCCTTCCCCTTTTCCCTTCCACAGATATATAATAAATTTTATTTATTTGTTTATTTATTTATTTATTTATTTATTGTCTTTTTGCTATTTCTTTGGGCCTCTCCCATGGCATATGGAGGTTCCCAGGCTAGGGGTCCAATCAGAGCTGTAGCTGCTGGCCTATGCCGCAGCTATAGTAACACTGGATCCTTAACCCACTGAGCAAGGCCAGGGCCCTCATGGTTCCTAGTTGGATTCGTTTCTGCTGCACCACAACGGGAACTCCAATAAATTTTATGGTATACTTGATTCTGGCATTAAGGTTCTAGGAACTCAAAAATGGAAGTGTAGTTCTCTACTCTCTGGTTCTTATCTCTGTGACAGCTGTATTTCAAAGTGATATAATTAAAACACTGTGCATGACTAGAGAAGGGAAATATCCGGCTTAGTCAGGGGAGTGTTCAACAGGAATGTACAATTTACTTGGATATGAAGGATAGGTAGTGTGCCAGGCAAGAAAAAATATCTATGAAAGAAAATGATGCTCCAGGATAGTAAATCATGTGCAGGAAAGCATGAGTTTGAGATACGTGGAGAAGGGGGTTTGCAGACACCAAAACATAGACTGAATGAGGATCAAAACAGTGTCTGAAGAGATAGTCTAGAGCTAGATGTATTAGAGTATGAAGGATGTTATTCACCATGAACTTAGTTTGAACGTAACTTTGAGTCACCAGAAAACCTATGGGAGAATCGTATGATGATTTTTTTTCCCTCTTAAGGACTATCCAGCCAATAGTATGGATGAATGCAAATGCAGATAGATTACAAGGAAATCTTGGAAGTGGGCCCCTGGAATACAGAGTTAATTGTATGTTTGAAATCTGAATATAAAAGTAACATTATGTGTGGATTTCAGACATTTTGAAAAAACAAAGCAAAACAAAAAACACAAGAAAGAAAATAATTCTGTCCTTAACTTCGTAGCAGAGACATTGGTGATTAACATTTCAATATATTTATTTCTAGATTGTTTTCAATATTACAGATGCATTTTAAAACAAAAATCGTGACATTAATGTGGACTACTCTATAAATGAACCTTTTTCTAAGCCATCAAACATTAGATGGACATATTTTATGTGATGTACCATCAGTTACTCTCATTATTAGAAATATAGGGATTTTTACGATTTAAAAACGTTATGATGAATGTACTTGTGCATATATATTTGTGCCCACATATTTATGCCCTTGTCTGATTACTTAGAGAAAGGTACTAGATATAGAATTTCTGGACAATAGAGAACACACATGTAGAGGATTTTTAAAATGTCTTTTTTAAAAATATCAAAATTTCCTTTCAGAAAGCAATTTATATTCCTACCAGCAGCGTCTTTTCCCTGTAGCTTTTTAAAACAATGAATATTTTTTATTTTTTCTTGACAAAAGGCAAATATGATGTCTCACTGTTTTAATTTGCATTCCTTTGATTACTTATGAGGTTATGTCCTTTCACGTTTATTGTAACTTGCCTGTTCTGTCAATTTTTCTATTGGAGTGTTTGTAGTTTTACATTTGATTTTAAAAGCCTCCAGGACCTTTCTGTTTAGGCAAATGCAAGGTAGCAATTATAATTATTCAGCCATAGAGAAGCTGTAGAGACTTCAAAATATGTGAAAAACAAGAATATCAAAAGGCTTCATGTAACAAGAAATATGTGCAAATATTTGATGGAAAAGTCAGAGCTATGTAAACTTACCACGGGGATGAAATAATGAAATTTAGGTATAAGCACCTGGCTGTTTTCCAGGTTCTGGGTAAAGAAAGCAATGGAATTGATACCCTTTGTCTATGGGCATGTGAAGAAATCCCCTTGAGTTTGAGAGAAGAAGGCTATACTCTGGAGTAGATGGAAGCTAGTTAGCAATGTCATTTTCTCTGGAAGTGTATGAGAGAGCAAAAGAAGAATGCCGAATTGCAATAACCTTGAAAACTTGCAATAGATATCAGGCATCCTATTAAACTTCAAAAGAGATAAAATAACGCCGGTCAAGAAAAAATTGTACAAGATTAACTCATCTTAACCCTAAGTATCAGTCCCTTAAAATGCAGACACCTTTGCCCTACAGAAAGTGAGCAACCTGTATGAACAAATTTTTTGATATTGTCTGGGAAATATAACAAAAGGTGCTCATTTCAGTAACCACCACCACCATCAAGATTTAGAAAAAATTCATTACACTTAAGCTCCCTCATTCCTCTTCGTTTTCTCTCACCTTAAGTTATAGTTTTCTAAAAATTTATATAAATGGAATCATAAACAATGTATTCTTTTATATCCAGCTACTTTTATTCAGTGTAATGCTTTTGAACTTCACCCATATTACTGTATATATACATAAGTAGTATGCCACAGTAGTTTTCCATGTGGAATGTTATTCCATGTGAGTATACTATAAATGATTTATTTATTAATCTGTTAATGGACATCTGGGTTGTTTGTAATATGAAGCTATTATGAATTAAGTTGCTATGTACAAGTTGCTATCTATAAATTTATGTGGACAAATATTTTTATTTTTCTTGGTGGTTTACCTAGGAGTAGAAAGGCTAGTTTCTATGTTACATATAGGTTTCAAGTTTCAAATAAAATTAAGGGATACAAACTACTATGTATAAAATAAATAAATTACAAGGACACAGGGAATATAGCCAATATTTTATAATTATAAAATGAATGTAACCCTTAAAATTGTCATTTTTAAATTCAAAACATATAATATTGTACATCACCTCCACTGCAGATTTTTAAAAATTATATTTTTAAAATGTTAGTTTACAAAATGGCTATAATATAGAGTTGCTCCAGATCTTGGCAATACTCTGTGTGGCTAGTTTTGTTTTTGTTTGTTTGTTTTTTTAAGTATAGTTGATTTATAGTGTTGTGCCATTTTCTCCTGTACAGAAAAGTGACTCAGTCAGGTATATATAAATTTTCTTTTTTTTTTTTTTTATCTTTTTGTCTTTTGAGGGCCTCACCTGCAGCATATGGAGGTTCCCAGGCTAGGGGTCTAATTGGAGCCTTAGCCTCCAGCCTCCACCAGAGCCACACATGTGAGGTGGAGCCTTATTATAGGTTTGATTTGTATTTCTCTAATAGTGATGTTGGGCATCTTTTCATGTGCCCACTGGGCTTCTGTTGTCTTCTTTGGAGAAATGTCTATTTAGGTCTTCTGTCCAATTTTCCATTGAGTTATTTGTATTTTTGTTGTTGAATTATAGGAGTTATTTGTATATTTTGGAGATTAAGCCCTTGTTGGTTGCATATTTGTAAATATTTTCTCTCATTCTGTAGGATTTTTGTTTGGTTTCCTTTGCTGTGCAAAAGCTTGTAAATGAGTAGATCTAATTTGTTTGTTTTTGTTTCTTTTGCCCTGGGATACTGACCTAAGAAAACATTTGTGTGGTTTATGTCAGAGAATGTTTTGTCTGTATTCTCTTCTAGAAATTTTATGGTGTCCTGTCTTGTGTTCAAATCTTTAAGCCATTTTTAATTAATATATTTTTTGTATGATGTTAGGGTATCTTCATTGATTTACATGTAGCTGTTGAATATCCCAGCACTACTGCTGAGGATACTGTATTTACAATTGATTGTAGGTGTCTAGGTTTATTTCTGGGCTCTCTATTCTATTCATTGATCCATATGTCTGCTTTTTTGTACCAGTACCACACTGATTTGATTACTGTAGCTTTGTAGCATTGTCTGAAATCTGAGAATCTTCCTGCTTTTTGTCCCCACCCCCCCAGGACTGCTTTGGCAGTTCTGGGACTTTTATGGTTCCATATAAATTTTGGGATTATTTGTTCTAGTTCTGTGGAAAATGTCCTGGGTAATTTGATAGCAAGTGCATTAAATCTGTAGATTGCTTTGGGCAGTATGGCCATTTTAATGATATTAATTCTTCTAATCCTGGAGCATGGGATATCTTTCCATTTCTTTGACTCCTCTTTAATTTAAATGACTAATATTTTATAGTTCTCAGCATAGAATTCTTTTACCTCTTTGGCCAGATTTATTCCTAGATATATATTTTTTTGGAGTGTGATTTTAAAAGGTACTGCTTTTTTTAAATATCCTTTTTTTTTTTTTCTTTTTTCTTTTTAAGGCCAACCCGTGTGGCATGTGGAAGTTGCCTAGGGTCTAATCTAACCACTAGCCACAGTCAAAGCCATAGCAACACCAGATCCAAGCCATGTCTGCAACCTGCACCACAGCTCCTGGCAGCCAGATCCTTAACCCACTTAGCAAAACCAGGAATTGAACTCACATCCTCATGGATACTAGTCAGGTCCATGATGGGAACTCCTAATAACCATTTTTTAATACTTCACTGTTAGTATACACAAACACAACTGATTTATGAATGTTAATCTTGTATCCTGTTACTTTGCTGAATCCATGTATCAGTTCAAGTAGTTTTTGTATGGAATCCTTAGGGTTTTCTATATAGTATCATGTCATCTGCATATAAGGACAATTTTACCTCTTCTGATACAATTTGGTAACTTTTATTTATTTTTCTTGGACAATTGCTATGGCCAGGACTTCTAATACTATATTGAATAAAAGTGATGAGAGTGGATAACCTTGTCTTGTTCTAGATTTCAGCAGGAAGGCTTTCAGCTTTTCTCCGTTGAGTATTATATTGACTGGGGGTTTGTCATAAATGTTTTTATGTTTTATTATGTTTAGAAACCCTCTATACCCACTTTGGGAAGAGTATTTTTTTTTTAATCATGAATGGATGTTGGGTTTTGGCAAATGTTTTTTTGCATCTATTGAGATGATCACATGGTTTTTGGCTTTTCTTTGGTGGTGTGGTGTATTACATGGATTGATTCATGTATGTTGCACCATCCTTGTGAACTTGGGCTGAATACCACTTGGCTGAGGTGTGATCTTTTTTATATGTTTTTGGATTTTATTTGCTGATTTTTTTTAGAATTTTTGCATCTTTGTTCATCAAAGATATTGACCTTGGCTAGTCTTTTTAATTCCAGCCATTCTAATGGATGTATAGTAGTATCTCAGAGTGGTTTAACTTATATTTTCCTGATGATTAATTGTGTCAAAAATCTCTGCATGTGTGAAATGACCTTTCTTTTATCTTTGTTAAATATTTTCTAAACCATTTGCACACTTTAAAAAAAATTAACTTATTTTTGCTTTTTTAGAGCCCCACCTGCAGTATATGGAAGTTCTCAGGCTAGGGGTAGAATCAGAGCTGCAGCTGCTGGCCTATGCCACAGCCACAGCCACAGCAGCACCAGATCCAAGCCTACACCATAGTTCATGGCAAGGCTGAATCCTTAACTCACTCAGTGAGGATAGGGATCTAACTCACATCCTCATGGATATTAGTCAGATACTTAACCCACTAAGCCACAATGGGAACTCCCTGCCCACTTTTTCTTTATGTATTTTTTAAATTATTCTGCTATAAGAGTTATTTATAAGATCTGAAACATGGTGTATTTATTTGTTGTTGTTGAATATATACATAATAAATATTTTCTCCCAGTTTGTGGCTTTCCTTTCTCATTTTTGCAATGGTATCTCTCAAATAGAAGAATTTATTTTTTGATAACATCATTTTTATCAGTCTTCTGCTACATCTTACTTTTTTCCCAATCTAAGAAATCTTTGCCTACCGCAAGGTCAAAAAATAACCTGTACTTCAGCATAGAAGCTAAAAGGATGGGAGTAGAAGGGAAAATACATTAAAGTATATGGCTCTGCTGGAATTTTCCATATTTAGTTATTAAAAAACAAAAACAAATATATTAGGGGCCAATAAATATATATAGCCATATAGGGACCGCTAGTATTGCATAACAAATATAGAGGAAAAAAATACTACTGAGTATAATTGAGTATAATTTTTCTTTGAATGAGTACAAAAGGAAAGCACTTCAATTTTTAAAATAAAATTCAAGTAAACTTGTACTGTAAAACAAAGAGAAATAACAAAACTAGAGGAGATTTTTAATAAATGGATGATGAGATACAGAAAATAAAACATAAATTTAAAGAAATAACAATCCCTTCAAGAAGTAAAATTAATAATATAGGATAAAAATTTGTGTAATTTGCCTAACATTCAGAAGAAGGTGGCTATAATATTAAGACAAAAAAGGTGAACATTTTGGAAAAAGAATACATATATTATTTAGAAGTAGTGTACCTAAAATTTTATACGTGTGTGTGTGTGTATAAAACATGTATGACAACAGAAATATATTTTACAATAGAGTTAAGATTAATATTTAAGATCTGTAATACCACAGTTTATCTCAGCTGAAGATTAATTTGAGTCTACAGGTTTCTTATTTAAGATATAGAAATACCTAGAGAGCCTCGTGAAATTTTCGATGTGCACAGATTAAGACAATTAAGGAAATTCAGGTAGGAAAAGATAAAGTTCACATATAGAGAATATTATCGGAGTTCCCGTCATGGCTCAGTGGTTAACGAATCTGACTAGGAACCATGAGGTCGGGGGTTCGATCCCTGGCCTTGCTCAGTGGGTTAAGGATCTGACGTTGCTGTGAGCTGTGGTATAGGTTGCAGGCCAGCAGTGCCAATTAGACCCCTAGCCTGGGAACTTCCATATCTGTGTGAGCGGCCCTGGAAGTGGCAAAAAGACAAAAAAAAAAAAAAAAAAGAATATTATCAAGTTTACTTTCAATTTCTTTCTGTATCACTAACTTCAGAAGACATTGAAATATCAAAAGAGTTTTGAGGGGAAATATTTCCATGAAGAACTCTGTAACTCTGTTATGCTTGGAGGAAAAAGAAGAAAATTCCCAAACACACATGGCTCAGCAGGCTAACATTCATGCTCTTATAAGAGGAAGAAAAAAACCTCAACGGTTTTTTGTTTGAAATACACAACTGTTTGAAACTTGCATCTAAGTAAATAAGTTAATATGGTAATCATGATAAGAAAAGTCTTCTGGTCAGTATGAAGTGAGTTAAACATCAAGTTAAGATAATCAGTGGTTAAACATACTGCACACAAATATCACATTACTTTTTTGGACAAAGAGATACATAATGTAAAGATAAATAAATCTGAATTAAAAATGTGGAATAATAGTAAAAATGGAAGATAATTATGAGTAAAAATATAAATAATTCTGTGTTAAAATCTTTGAACCTGCATTTCTCTTATCACATCAGTTTAAGTGTGATAAGAGAAATGTAGGCTTAAGTTTGTGATTTGAAAATGCTGAGGTGATCTCTAATAGATTTACATTTTTTTAAATAGCTATAAAGTAAAGAAAGAAATAAAGCAAAAGAAATTATACCCTACATATCAAAAGAGAAAAAATAATAAAAATACTTAAAATCTCAAAATATTAAGATTATATGCATAAATTTGATAGTAAAATATACTGTTTCCTTAATGAAGAAAAATATTATCTTTTTTGTCATCAAATAAAATTTAAATACATTCTGATGCATGTTCCTGGGATTTTGGGTTATTTGCATTTACTAAACTTTAGGATTTTTTGGCTATATATAAAGCAGAGGATTTGACAAGAAGCTCACAACTCACTGTTCAAGTGTCTTTTGAGACCTACTCGATATTTACAGTAGGCAGGTTAAAATACTTCTCTGTGTCATACTTTATCTGTCAAGTAAATGTAATGATAGAATCTACCTTACAAAGATATTCTAAGTACTCAGAACTTTGTCTGTTTTTAGGAAGTGCTACATTAATATTGCTATGTAAAGAAATTCAGGAGGAGAAAAACTTGAAAGTGGAAAGCACTCTCAGATGTGAAAAATATCAGAACTCTGCTTGAGCTGGAGCTGCTGTGTGTGCAGATTTAATGTCAAGCGAAGACACTTGCTACTAGATGTTGGGGCTCTAGATGCCCACTTGTGAGGTATCAAAGTCTCTGGTAAGATTTTCTCAAGCCTATTGGATGGGTATACATCTGAAATAGTGCCAGAATTCCAGGGCCCAGAAAGGGAAGATTTGGAATTGGAAGACTTCATTTAGCATCATTAAATCTTGATTATAACCCCATACTGTTAGTCTGTTCCATGGAGGGACTTTTATTTAGAGTAGAAGCACTTTTCAATGATGAAAACATGGATGCTCAATTGACTGATGAGAAATCTCAGTTTTTCCCAAAGGAGAACACAGAATGACTATTTATTATGTTTGGAGAAGTAAATAATTATATTCTCTTTAAGAAAATGCAAAGACATGCTGCGTGATGCCTTGAATGCTAAAATACTCTACCTGCTAGTGTTAACATGCATCTTCCATCTGAAGGGGTGGGTGGGGAGAGAAATTAAATTGACGAGAGGAGTGAGGTCAAGCAGCTCATTTTGCTTCTACTCATTATGGATTGAACACATCCTCTCAGGGAAATGTATTCCACATTTGAAAGTAGTATTGTGCAAAGATGAAAAAGAGAAAGTAATATTCAGGATATGTTTATGATATAGGACTTTGGGCTGACATTTCTCTGACTAATGAGAAAAAGAAATGGGAGCATATTATGTGTATGTGTGTGTGTGTTATGTGTACACACACAACATACATATAAACAAGAAAATTTTGTGAGTTAACAGAAGAATTTTCTTGAACAGAATTTTGATGAATTTTTTGAACAAAAAAATTTGAGTATGAGTCAACTGAAGAAAATGCAAAGTAAGAAATTTCATACCCCAAAGTCATATGATTTATTGAAATTGAAAATAGAGCAGTAAACATACTCCTCATATATGCTGATAGGAAAGAGAAACCAGATAAATTTGGAAAAAGCATGCTGAGCTTTTTAAAGTAGTATATTACCTCTGGTTCAGACACAAGTATCCATTGCCTTGAATGTTGTGGGTGGTGAGTATCAGCCCCATGCAGAGTCTTGCAAATTCTTCTTTCTGGAACAGCAAGATAAATTCAAGCAAACCTTAGCTAATGTTCCTGACACTAGATACAGGATTATGTGCCTGCTACTGCGGGTATAGGGTTATATCCATGCACCACAGGTAAAAGGCTATGTGCCTGATACTAAAGTACAGGATTAGGCAGAGTTAATACAGACTTCTGTTTCAGTTGATTAACTTTGCTTTTTTCACATGTAAAAGGAAATGACAGTGGCTAAAGTGTAAATTCCTAATTCTTCCTGCTCATGTTAAGGCTTTGGTGAAGGGAGGATTCTACCAAAGAGAAGGTTTAGAATTCAAAGAAGCACGGGGTATGAAAAAGGTCTTGAGAAAGTAGAAGATAAAAGGAAGAGGAATAAAGTGGACAAAATTTGTATATTAGTAGTGTTAGAAAAGAATGTTGTGAGGAAGTGGAACTTTAAAACCAAGAAAAAGGAAAAAAATCTAACTAAGACCAGAAGATGGTATATGGCTTCTTTTAAAGCCTTCCTAAAGTTTGGATTTAAGGAAAATGAATGTTTATTGGCCATCCAGATGTCTTTGGAGAATCATCTGTTTAGATCTTCTGCACTTGTTTTTTTTTTTTTTTTGTCTTTTTGCCTTTTCTAGGGCCACTCCTGCAGCATATGGAGGTTCCCAGGCTAGGGGTCTAATTGGAGCTGTAGCTGCCAACCTACACCACAGCCACAGGAACAAGGGATCCAAGCGGCATCTGCAACCTACACCACAGCTCACAGCAATGCTGGATCCTTAAGCCACTGAGCAAGGCCGGGGATCGAACCCCCAACTTCATGGTTCCTAGTTGGAGTTGTTAACCACTGAGCCACGACGGGAACTCCCTTCTGCCCATTTTTTGAGGGGATTTTCTTTTTTTGTTGTTGAACAATAGGAGGTGTTTATAAATTTTGGAGATTAATCCCTTGTCAGTTGATTCACTTGCAAAGATTTTCTTCCATTCTATGGGTTGTCTTTTCATTTTGTTTAGGGTTTCCTTTACTGTGCAGAAACTTTAAAGTTTAATTAAGTACCACTCGTGGAAACAGTATGGAGATTCCTTAGGAAACCAAAAATAGAACTACCATTTGATCCAGCAATCCCATTCCTGGGCATTTATCCAGAGAAAACCATGACTCAAAAAGACAACATGTACTACAATGTTCATTGCAGCACTATTTTCAGTAGCCAAGACATGGAAACAACCTAAATGTCCATCGACAGAGGAGTGGGTCCAGAAGAAGTGGTTCATATACACAATGGAATATTACTCAGCAATTTAAAGGAACGAAATACCGGCATTTTTAGCAACATGGATTAGAAATTAGACCTAGAAATTATCATGCTAAGTGAAATCAGTCAGACAATGAGACACCAACATCAAATGATTTCGCTGACATGTGGAATCTGAAAAAAGGACACAATGAACTTCTTTGCAGAACAGATACTGACTCACAGACTTTGAAAAACTTAAGGTTTCCAAAGGAGACCATTCGGGGGTGGGAGGATGTGCTGGGTTATGGAATGGAAATCCTATAAAATTGGATCATGCTGATCATTGTACAACTATAAATGCAAGAAATTCATTGAGTAATAAAAAAATGAGAAACCAAAAATAAATAAATAAATAAATTAATTAATTAATTAAATAAAATGAATGTGCTTGAGAGAAAGATGGCAGGGACTGAAAGGGAGAGTGGATAAAGCAATTCAATCTCTGAAGATGGTAGAGCATACAACTTTAGGCTTATTTACTTCAACAGAAAAGAACCATAAACAAACTACATTAAAGAAAAAACATTTAAGGAGTAAAAGAAGGATATGCTAAGTATGATTTGAAAATAAACACCCTAAGTAGCATGTACATGCAATAAAATGCCTAGAGACACATGTTCCCAAAATAAATAAATCAATTAACTAATGAAACATAATGGAAGAATAAAGAAGGTAAGGAGAAACAAACTTTTGTCATCTAGTGTTCAGGTTTAAGTAATTGATATTCCATTTCTATCAAACTTTGTTGGACTGGCTCATGGGAGTTGGATTTTAAATATGTATAATATGTAAATAACTTTTAATATACTCAAAGGATTTAAAAGAGGCATAATAGATATGAATATCATTATAGACACTGGGAATGTTGAAAGGAATACCCAAAGAACATTTTCAATTCTTGTCTCATTTCTGCTTATATGTATTTAATTTCCTGTGTAGGGTCACTTATAAAATAGAGCCCTTCCTTATTGAATTTATTTTCTTTTAACTTATTTTCTTTCAAGGCATTGCCTCTAAGGATTTCTCTACAGTGGAGATTCATTAGGCTGCTTTTTTGTGTTTATGTTTATTGTTTTTGTCATCCATTTTAGGCCTAAAGATTCTAAAAGGCAGGAAACACAGCTGTTTACATTGCCTAGTCTGGAAAACATAAATATGATATGATAATAATGGTAAGAAATTCACTAAGGCAATTTTAAAACAATTTCATTTTGGAAAATAAATTCAATTTCAGTTGCTTATATACAGCTTATATCGTATAATACAATTTATGGTAAAACGAGGTAAGTCTTTGATATATAGTTGACTCCCAGTTACTAGGCAAATCTTGTTTATAATGTATGTTTTTCCAAAAACATCACTGTCTTTGTATTTCAGGAACTTTCAGTGGTTCACAGTCACATACTAAATATGAATTTGGTCTATTTTATAGCTTTAAAAAAATCTAGGTGTTTCTATAGTATAGTGGTTATCATGTTCACCTCACAGCTTTAAAAATTCCCACTCAATATCACTTTAGTAAAACAATCAAACATTCTTTTGGTTTTCCTTTCATTAAATTTTGCCAGAATACTCATCACAGATTTTCCTCAGTTAGTCTCATGTTCTTCATTTTTGCATGCTAATGTTTAATATCATAACTTTACATATGAAGAACACAATTCCTGGAGTAGCTCCTGAGTGCAATGTTTCTTTGCATAAGTAATAATCTAAATTAAAAAAAGCACCAATTTAAAATATTTACATTTTGAATTAATTTATGTAATAGTAATAATAATAATCAAGGTGATTTTAAATGTATATGGGTAACCAAAGTGCAAAGGAGGAATGAAAGAACATGGAATATTCTGAAATGGAACCTGAGAATAATAAGCCAATCAACAACGTTCATCCATTGTGCTTCCTAAAACTCTTCTCTCCTTATTTTTTCTGGAAATCCACTTTTCCAGTGTCTCAGTTCAGAACATCATCATATCTTGCCTGTATTTATAAGGCAAAGATTAATACAAAGTCCTTACTATCTAATTTACCAATTTTGTTTTATTTTCTGTAATGTGTTTTTCTATGTTTGTTAAGCAAAACAATGTTTCTAAAATGTAATCTGTGTTACCCCCCTACTTTAAAAACTCTTTAGGGACTCCAAACTATCTCAAAATAAGTTCTAATATCTCAGTAGTGCAGACAAAAATCTGTCACTATCTGGTTTCCTTTCCTTCCCAGCCTCCCCACTCCCAGGTACTGCTCTATTTACTCTGTGAACTCCATGACCTAATCACTTGAAGCTATTGACAAGGGCCCAGTAAACCAGGTTTTTCCATCATCTGTTTTATTTGGGAGAGGTGTTAGGAAAAAATGTAGCTATAAAAAGCTTCTTTTTTTTTTTTTTAAGTTTTGTGACTTCAAAGTGACTTTGAGAAGGCATGGTAGTAAATGTCATGGAATTAATTAATTAATGTGACCTTAATCTACTTGTATAGGCAGAATTTTTATTTTGAATGTGAGCACTTCCTCGTGTTTTTAGGTTTACTCCTCGTGTTCTTATTTTTAGAAGTTGTGGTAAGAACACAACATGAAATTTAGCTCTTAACAATGTTTTTATATATTTTTCTTTTTTTTTTTTGGTTTCATTGAGATGTAATTGACATATATCACTGAATGAGTTTCAGGTGTACACCATAAAGATTGAATGACATTGTGAAATGATTACCACAATAATTTTAGTTAATATCCATCATCTTATATAGATATGGTAAATAGAAGTGAGGGAAAAAAGAAAAAAAATACTTCTTATAACAAAAACTCTTGAGCTTTATTCTTTTAATAAATTTTATATACATCATACAACAATAGTAATTATGGTCATGCTGTACATTACATCCTAGTATTTACCTAACAACTTTGTAATTGTACAATACAGTATTATTAACTATAGGTACAATGTCATACAGGAAATTTCTGGAACTTATTCATGGTGCATATTGGAAATTTTATACTGGTTGCATAGCATCTTCCCATTTTCCTTCTAGCCTCTGGCAGTCACCTTTCCACTCTCTATGAGTTTGATTATTTAAAGTACCTTGTATAAATAGAATCATATAGTATTTGATCTTCTGTGACTGGCTTATTTGACTTAGAATAATGTCTTCAAGTTTCATTCATGGTGTCAGATATGTATTTCCTTCTTTTTTTAAGACTGAATAATATTCAGTCATATGTATAGACATTTTCCTTATCTAGTCATATGTTGATGGTCATTTAGATTGTTTTCACGTCTTGGCTATCATGAAGAATGTTGCAGTGAACAAGGGGTTTCAGATAGATCTTTGACATTCTGTTTAAATTTCTTTTGGGTATATATCCAGAAGAGGGGTTAGAGGTTCAAATGGTAGTTATATTTTTAACTTTTGAGGAACCTTCACATTGTTTTCTATAGCAGCTACAAAATTTTACATTTCAACCAACCGTGTACAACAGTTCCAATTTTTCCACATCTTCACCAGTACTTTTTTTTGTTTTGATTTTTTGGATAATAGCTATACTAACAGATGTGAGGCGATATCTCACTGTGATTTTAAGTGAATTTCCCTAATGGTTAATGACATTGAGCATCTTTTCATATGCCTATTGGCTATTTGTATGTCTTCGTTGAATAAATTGCTATCCAAGCCTTTTGCTCATTTTTTAATGGTTATTTGTTGTTTTCATTTATTTGGTTTGTTTTGGGGCTTCTTATTTCTTTTTTTGTTGTTATTATTTTGCTATTGTGATTTAGGATTTCTTTACACATACTGGATATTAAAACATTATCAGATATATGGATGGCAGATATTTTCTCCCATTCTCTAAGCTGCCTTTTCACACTGTGGATTGTTTCTTTTGCTGTGCAGACCTTTTTAGTTTGCTGTAGTTCCACTTGTTTATTTTTGCTTTTGTTGCCTGTACTTTTTGTGTCATATCCAAGAAATCACTACCCAGACTTATGTTATGAAGATTTCCACTTGTTTTCTTCTAGGGGTTTTATAATTTCAGTTATGTTTATGTTTTTAAATCATTTCTAGTTGATTTTTTGTGCGATGTGGAATATGGATTCAATTTCATGCTTTTGCATGTGGATATCCAGTTTTCTCAAGACTATTTGTTGAAGAGACAATCTTTACCCCGTTGTATATTCTTGGCTCCTCTGTCAAAGATCAGTAGTATGTATAGATTTATTTCTAGGCTCTTTATTCTGTTCCATTAGCCTATATGTCTGTATTTATGCCTGTACCAAACTTAGGCAGATTCTGTTTTTAAGAAAATTTTCTTCTTATAGCACAAGACCTGCACGAGAATAATTTATGCCTGTACCAAACTTAGGCAGATTCTGTTTTTAAGAAATTTTTCTTCATGTAGCACAAGACCTGTATGAGAATAATTTCTTAAAATCTAATCAGTATTTTGCTTTATCCGTAATATGCAACAAGTTAGCCCTTTTAAGTAATGTAATCACAGAGTAGGGGAGTTACATGGTACTTGACCAGTGCAACTCAGCTAATTGATAATAAAGCAAGACTACGAACCCTGGTCATATGAGATCTTGCCCAGTGTTCCTATGCCATATGACCAACCATTCTTTCATCTTATGATGAAAAACTTACTGTAGTTTTAGCATATTGAATTTTTTTTCTCTTTCCTAGAGCTAATTTCATAATTAGTGAGTAAAAATAAAAACAGCAGATGGGCAAGAGAACAGAGACAGCCTACTTCAGGAGCATTCCTTGGACAGCTGGACATGCAGATTGTGGGAACTGGAAAACAGTGATCAAATTGCCAATGATAAAGTCACCAATCAGTCATAATCAAATGGCTGTCAAACCTAAACCTTGTTTAGATTTCTGATGGACCTTGGTCCCTTTCTTATTTTTGCAAAAGAAATACACAAAAGGCAAATTTTTGAATAAAAAAGACTGCAAGACAAAGATTTAGAAATTCTTCTTTGTCTCAGTATTTCCCTGTGACTTCAGTCTCTTGTTCATACAATTCATATCATCTTTCCCTAATATGAAAATAAGTCAAACATTTATAATTTGAAAAAAGCTGAGCTTTTTATTATTTACTACATGGTAATAGTTTATGTATACAGATAAAATTCTAAGTATTGTATTTTAGTGTAATTTGTGATTCACACATTACTATGATAAAGGAGAAAATTATTTTAGCTAAAGAGGGCTACTACAATTTTGTAGAATGTATAAAGGAATAAAAGATAACAAGGCACAGCTGATTGAAATAAGGCTTATTTCTTATTCTTTTAAACTATACTTAATAACTATGTTCAATCATTTATTTAGCAAATATTTAACATATTTATTTTACAGACATAAAATGCTTCCTGGCCACACTAGGCATGATACTCTTCTAGATTCACAAGTCCAAACCCAAAAAAGAAAAAAGCTGGATCATCCAAAGTAATTTGCAGTAGTTTATGATGAATTGCTAAACCTAATTCATCTTCCTGTTATTAAACTAAGTGGCCATTGACATGGAAAAACATGGCATCTCTCTGAGGAAAGTTTTTGATGAAAATGACAGAAATGGCCCATCCGAGAAGACATATGCTAGCCTGAGAAGTGTGGGAGCAAGGGAGATAATGCAATAGATGTGCATATAGTTTGTTAAAGAAAGCTTATTGACAATATAGGCATCATAAAAAGACCAGGAGACAGTGGAATAAGTGTCCTCCCTACACTGGGTATTAATAATAATAACAATAGTAATAATTAAAACATCAGCTTCTATATATTATTTATTTATTTTATTTAAACTTTACAATAACTTCATAAGTTGGTATTATGTTTCAGTTTTTTAGATGAAGACATTTACATTTTTGTGGTCAAGCCACACCTCTAATATTGTAGTGTTCATAAATCAAAGAACTCAGACCTATCTCTAAGTCTTCTAATTTAATGTATAATACTTCTTCCTCATAGATATGTGGTCATACTTTTGACATTGCTGCAGAACCAGGTTAAGTTTGTGGTGGATAAATAGTATTAGAACAGATAGATACTGGATCAGGTTGATAAATATTAGAATGAGAGATAGGTGGAGGATGGGAATCAGAAAGTAAGACTTAAGCAGTCTTATTTGTGAATTTTAATTTTTTTTTTTTTTTTTTTTTTTTACAATTGGACGGAAGGTTTGTTATCTTCTTTTAAAAAAGCAAGGAATGAAGGGAGAGGACAGAGGGAGGAAGGATGAAAAGCAACCCTTGCTTTCTTGTCTGGTAAGATTATTTTTAATGCTTTTCCCTAATGCTACTGGGTTTATTTTTCAATGGCCTAGCATCCCTTAACTGCTCTTTCCCTTCTTCTTTTGGCATTGTCTTAATTAGCTTTCTCTATAATGTAATTTACATGAAGTGTTCCATGGTTAAACACAAGCAACTCTATTCTTACTCAGTACTAAAACTTACCTAGAATTCTCTTTGCTCATAGAGAATGATCTAGATAATACACAACAAAATAAAAGCTTTCCATTGGATAATTAAATGTTTTTATTCAATTATCTGCTTTAGCATTTAACCACTTTGTGAAGAGATTATCCCACAACGCACTTGGAATAGATGTCCCAAAAGTGGTTAATGAATAAATCAGTAGTTGAATAAATGTATTTTAAAAAGGAAACACTTACTTTCTTACACTCTCAGAGCACACTCAAGATAATGCATGCTTTCCTTGATTAATAAAAGTCTCTATATTTCAAAATAATTATTATTCATTTTAAAACCTATGTCTTATTTTACTGTAAGATAAGTATGAGCCAATAAGAATTATGGTTGCCAAAAAAAGGCTATTTCAATCTTATGATGAATTAATAGAAGCATAATGTAACCTAGCAGAGGAGGAGATAATTCCTTTTTGTTTCCTGTACCAATCGGATAATATGTAAAGAGGTATACAATATGTGAGCTAAAACTTATCCTCAAAAAAATTTTCTAACTACTGTTAAAAATATAAAAGATATAGGCAGAGAAAATGGGAAAAGGGAAAAATTTCTATTGAAACAACATTACAAAATATATCAGGTATTTGCAACAGACATTTTAGGAAAAATCTACCCTTTCTGAATCTTACTCCAGGAGAGAAATAAGGATTAAGGATTAAGGAAGTAAGTCTTAGGACTAGCCGAAGCACATTTTATAAATAGTAAAAAAATAAGATACTATCTATATATTTTCAAGTAGAAATCAAAGCGTCAATGCTTTGCATTTAGAATACGATATTCATATACACCTGTTTCATTTTAACAAGAGACTTAAGGGAGTTCCCGTCATGGCTCAGTGGTAATGAATCCGACTAGTATCCGTGAGCACACAGGTTTGATCCCTAGCCTTGCTTAGTGGGTTAAGGATCTGGTGTTGCTGTAGGCTGTGGTGTAGGTTACAGACACAGCTTGGATCCCATTTTGCTGTGGCTGTGGTGTAGGACGGCAGCTACAGCTCCAATTCTACTCCTAGCATGGAAACTTCCAAATGCTGTGGATGTAGCCTCAAAAAGATTAAAAAGAAAGAAGAAGAAGAAGGAGTTTAAAAAATTTGAGGACTTGAAAATTAAAATAATTATGACAATGTGGGTCTTCAGTATATTTTCATGCAAAGGTAAGTTTGAAAAATTATTGGACCTATCATGAAGAAGGAAGAGAAAAGGTAGATCCACTCTAGTTTCAGTTTAATTATGAAATGCAAAAGATACTAATAGTCTAAACTATCAATTTCTATAAAGTATAAATTGTTATTGATTTTAAAATTACTATCCCTCACCAAATTTTTTTTAAATAGTAGCAGCTCAATAATCACTGGTCAGATGGATTGAAGTGTTTAAAGCAAATGGATTTCAAGCAAAAACTTGGTGTCTGAAGAACCATTCTGTACTTATGAAGGGTAGAAACTTTAATTTGTGAACAAATTCGAGCTGAACTGGGAAAGTTTTTAAGGTGGTTTCTTAGCTATATTTGATGGGTAAACAATTGTGGTCATTTAATTCTAGAGAGAATTGTAAGTGTGGCTAAAATAATTTGCAGAGTAGCAGAGTTGTTTAGTTTTGTTTCAGGAGAGAAAGAATATGTTGCTGAAATTAACTTAGAAAATTAAAGTTATAAAGTTTTATGTAATCTGATTCAGCTTAATAATATGTGAAAAATATGTCACTGGAGTTTGAGTCTTAATTTATTTACTCAGTCAACATTTTTTAAAAATAAATTTACCATATGCTGGGCTCTATTCATATAAAATACAATAAAAAGAACTGTTATGCCCTCCGGGTACTAACATCAGTTTAAAGCTGTCGTGTTAATTAAATAGTTATAGAATTGATGCTTGGTAGTATAAAAATTTAGGATGGAGGCAGTATAACCTATGGCGGATATACCACAGTTCTCTGGGACAGGTGAGCAAAGGTTCCTCAGAGGAGACAACATTTAAACTAAGTCCTTGACCACAAAGAAATGGTGTTTACCAAATGGACAACTGGAGAACAAGAAATCCAGCCGGAAGCTGGAGGGTTTTCTTTGTAGTGGAAATGGCATGATGCCTGGCAGTGGATAAAAACTTCGGCTTTTTCTGGAACACAGAACAAATGGAGGAGAGGAAAACAAGGGTGCGCAAAGGTACTAGGAGCTAAACTAACAGATTGTGAAAAGCTTTGGATGTCTTGCTCAGGAGTTTTACTTTGTGCTGTTATAATAAAAGGGCAGTGACTGGTTCTATTCATTAGAGTAACATGGCCACATTTCTGTTTCGGAAAGACTGTACAGCATAAGAAGGGTGTCTGGATCATAGAAAGGTAGAAAATCTTGTTAGCAAGTTCTTAGAACAGTCCAGATGAGGGATGGTGAGGGCTAAATCAAAGCAGGATACACATATTAATTTCAGTTACTATTGCTATTCCCAATAGAAAGAGAAGTTACAAAACTTTTGTACTGTGTCCCTTCTATGCAGAGAAACTATGGCATTCACACTGAAGAACAATTAATATACAGTCTTTCATTTTAATTGTGATCATGTGGAAGCCAAATTCTTCTAGTATGTCTAGTAGCTAAACATGTGATATTGGGTTCCAGCTATATCTTTATTTTACAAAAGAATGAGCAGCATCAGGAGTTTAACTTTTCTATAGGTTATGTGCCCCATGATCTTATTATGGAGGAGGGGGAAACTAATTACAGTAATCAAAACATACAGTTTCTCTCCTCAGTCAGTACATCTTGACAAGGTAATAACATCTCTCTTTTTTTTTTTTTTTTTTTTTTTTTTTTTTAAATCTCCTTCTTCTCATTAGGTTGGGTTCTTTTGTTTCTGCCAGTTCCAGGTGTTCATTCCATGTAGCTTATGATGGCTTTGACTTTTTAAAGTGTATTCAAAATTTCTGAACATTCTTCTTTAAAATTTTAGTCACTTGTAATCTTCCTCATCCACCTAACAAATCTTATAGTTTTCATAATTTTCAGTAAATCAGACTGTTTTTCCTTTGCACAGATCTGATTTTACAAAGCACAATTAGAGTTCTTATCTAACAATGTATTTCCTGTCAACTAGTATTTGTGTGGCCTCTATTCCTGGTAAAATACCATTTTTGATGTTTGGCATTTATAAGTCCATAAAAATTATCAGGAAGAGAAGAGTCGCTGAGTTTATCACCTGTTCTTACTTTAAGATAACCATCAATTAAATTTAGTCCTAACCACTAGATACAGTGCTACCTTATCCCTGACCCACTAAGCAAGACCAGGATTGAACCTGCATCCTCATGGATACTAGTTGGATTCATTTCTGCAGTGCCGCAATGGGAACTCCCTGGTCTACAATTTTTGTTACATATAATTTTGCAATTTCAAAACTATTAACATGAAAAATATTGTGCTACAAGTTTAAACATATTTTCCTATAAAAGTGATTTTTAAGTTGTTCTTAAAACATTTTATTTCCTATAGTAACAGTGTTGGGATGAGTTTACTTCAAGAGTATATGCAAGAGTGACTATTAGTGCACTATTCAAATCTAATTGCCTAAATCACCCTATAAATGATTTCAACACACAGGCATATTTTTAAATATTTCAATCATTTTCAATAGTAATTCTAGTATCTATTTATTTTATGAGAAAAACATTTTGTATTCTGAATCAATGAATGTGTTAGAATGTCTCTGAAGTGGTAACTCCCCAAACTTGAAATCTTAATTAGTTTGCGCAACTTCTAAACCAGGATGGGAACTACATTTTTTCAACATTTTGGTACTTTTCAATATGTAGCATAGCACATATTTTTACAGAATTCTTGAAGTTTCCTGAATCCATCTTAGACATGTTTCCTAGCAACAGACTCAATTCTCTGAAAGAACACTTTTGAGGGTAGATGGGAAGAGAGTTGTTTTGGATAGCAATGAAATTCAGGGTGGGTTTTTTGCTGAAATTTCTTTAAAGTGTTGATATTTACTTATTTAAGAAAGAAAAAAAAAAAAAACTCAAGCCAAAGCCTATGATGTACTTGCTCATTTATTTTTCAAGAAAGATTTAGGGGTTTTTCAAAGTGAAGCATGATTCACCACAAAACGGTATCAAAACATTACCTATATTTCCATTTAAAATAAGTAATCAGTAAATTAGTTTTTGTATTTAGAAGTTTGTTAGAAACATTCACCATTATCACACAGAGATTTTAAACATGAGCACTTTTATCTTATACATACAAAAGTTGTTGTAGTTAATAACAAGCTGATTAATTCAAACAACTGGGATAAGCTTAGCATAGTTACGACCACACATTTTATAGTCAAACACACCAGGCTTTAAGTTGTAATTCTTCCATTTACATGCCTGTAACTTTAACCATTTAACTAATTTCTGTAATTCTTAATTGCATTACCTTTAAAATGTGGATAACAACAGCATCTACTGAATATAAGTATTGGATTAATAAATGAAAATTTAGATGAAGCACTTTGACAAATGTCTGATACTATGTAAAAGCTCAAAAATAGTAGTTATAAACAATTGTGGGAATTCCTATTGTGGCTCAGTGGAAAATGAATCCGACTAGTATCCATGAGGATGTGATTTGATCCCTGGCCTCGATCAGTGGGTCAAAGATCAGGCATTGCTGTGAGCTGTGGGTTGGTTGCAGACACACTTCTGATCCCACGTTGCTATGCATTGCTATGGCTGTGGCATAGCTGGCAGCTGTAGATCCAGTTTGACCCATAGCCTGGGAACTTCCATATGCTGCATGTGCAGCCCTAAAAAGCAAAAAAAAAAAAATAATAATAATAATAATAATAATAATAATAATAAAATTGTATTTTTAACACAGAAAACATAAATTTGACTATTAAGTGTTCTTTTTGAAAACTTAAGGTCAAGATAAAGTAGAAAATGACCACGGAATGCTTCTTCATTCACCAAAACTAATGTTTTTTAATAATAAAAGCAAAAACAACCCAAAACATCACAACGAAGTAAAATACCCATTTGCAACTTAGCTTTCAATAAGCACTTTAAAGGAATACAGTACTTGTCCATCTGATTAAAAGAAAAGCTATTTTATTCTTTATGCTTTAACTTATTTTCTTAGAGTTGTTCTTGTGCTTTAAAAGTTAAGGACAGAAGCACAAATATTTAAGACAAAGAAAAATTTTTCAGGTAACAGCAGACTCTATTAAAGCCTTAATTAAAGTGTACTAGGAAAGTGAATTAGCACATCTGAGATTTTAATCAAACTGCTATTTCAACTAATTTATTAATTGACTCCAAGATTAGGCTGTAATGTGCAGTTAAAATGTATGTTCATGATCTGAAAACCCCACACTATATCTTACTATTCTTATCTCAAGAACAACGAAATTGAAATGTGCATTTAAGAATGGTCTTCTAGGTTTACAAGGATAATTGTAGATCTTGTAGTGAGCATTGATCATTTTATGCCTACAATTGCTACACCTAAAAATATATATATAATTTGAAATTCTGTAGACACTTGTTGATTGGTTGAAAGCTTATAGATATTTTGATTCATCTAAAGACAGAAGCCATGTTCTTGATATGAAATATAGTTTGGACAAGAGTTACAGCAGATGGTCTACTGGAGAACACAGTGCCTATAATTAACAATATAGTATTGTGCACTACAAAACATAAAAGGGAAGATTTCATGTTAAGTTTACTTACCAGGAAAAAAAAGAAAGGGCACAAGTTGATTTCTGAAAGTGATGGATTGTGGTTTTGGTATCATAGGTATATTCGTATGTCCAAACTCATCAAATTGTATACAGTTTTATGTATTAGTAATGTTCTCCGGTGGCTGTGGGGTGAGAGTGCTGAGCCCTAACCACTAGACCACAAGGGCCAATAGGCTTGATACAGATCCCCTGTACTTGTCTCTTTGGGAAAAAAATTCAGCAAATAAATGGAAATAGTAAGGCAAATACAGTGCTTATTAAAAGAGAAGATATGTTCAGAGAAAACAGAAGTGGGTGTCAAGGGGGGGGAGAGGAGACAGACAGAAAGAGAAAAAGACAGAGAAAGAGAAGAGAGAAAGAGAGCAACACACACTTTGGAGGTGGTTTAAATCACTTGTAAGAAGGCAGTCCTTCCAGGCTTCCTCTAACCAACCATCTTGCTTTGTTCAGCCTTGAGTCCACATTTGGCCTGACTCAGGGCCCTGATGCATTTGGGCATGCATCTCAGCTCTGAGGTGGATTGTGGTGCAGGTGTTTCTGGGAAGTTGACAGGATATGCTATGGTCTGGAGCCCCTCCCTTCTCTGACCCCTAGGGAATCTTTCTGGGCATGTGTAGTTTGGGAGGTCACCTTTCTCCACAGAAATGAGAAATATGTGTTCTCTTTATCTTTTATCCAAGTAGGATGGAGCTCCTCCTTGTTCCTGCCATAACCTTTATCTTGAAGTATTTGTCCACAGATCCATTTGCTCAGCCTGGGACCCATCTATCTCCTGCCTCAATAATACGTCAATAAAGCTTAAAAGTTGAGAGAAATGAAACTGTATTCTTGGCAGAAATACAGAAAAGAAAATTATTGATAGTTATAAATAAAATTCACCTTCAAAAATCTTATACATAATTGTAGCAAAACACAAACACATTTTCAAAATTTGTAACAATCCTATAAATTCCAATCTGAACTTTGTTATAGAAACTTGCCTTATTCTGCATGGGCTTTTGGGGCCTCTCTTATGAAGGTATTGATCCTATTCATGAGGAGTCTGCCCTTATGACCCAATCACCTTCCAAAAGCACTGTCTCCAAGAACAGCAGAGATTAGGTTTCAACATGTGGATGTCTGGGATGGTGTACAAATATTCCACCCACAGATGGCCTATTTTATCCTGAAGTTGTCAATCAATAGATTACCCTTCTGTATTTTTGGACATACACCATCAAAGGTGGAAAAAGGCAACCTTACATAGTCTTCTAAATAGAAATGTTAGGGAGTTCCCATTGTGGCTCAGTGGAAACGAATCAGACTAGTATCCATGAGGATGTGGGCTCAATCCCTGGCCTTGATCAATTTGTTGGGGATCTGGCACTGCTGTGAGCTGTGGTGCAGGCCACAGATGCGGCTCGGATCCCATGTTGTTGCTGCTGTGGGCTGTGGCATAGGCCAGCAGCTGTAGCTCTAATTTGACCCCTAGCCTGGGAACTTCATATGCCATAAATGCAGGCCCCCAAACACCCCCCCAAAAAAAGAAATGTTATAATATTGCTTCAGAGTGAAATGGCTTTCACTCTGATGTAAATAGTTTATGTGTTACTTTGAAGGCAAAATGGGCAAAATAAATTTTCTTCTGAATTTCCTTTCTCCCAGATGTTTTTATACACCAGCTTATATTCTTACCCCACTACGTAATCAGAAAAAGACATACTTCTTTATCTTAAATGTTTTTTTAAAAATTCATAATATATTTTAGTCTTTTGAAAACACAAGCAAAAGACAATTATTGCTGAGACCAGCTCAGCAGGATGGGGCTGAAGAACGGGTGCTATGGAACTTAAGGAAAAAAAGTTAACATAAAACAAGACACAGAGACATTTATCTTAAGTAAAGGTGGGAACCAGGGGACTCAAGGTCTCAGGGACCAAGAGCCCCGCCTCAAGAAACCACACTGCTTTTATTGTGCTCTCCAGGATTACCTCAAGTGAAAAGGGGGTTGTAGGTGCAGGGTATAGGGTTTTTTTTATTATTATTTTAAAAGTCACTTAGCTGGTAAATGGTTAAACTTTTTACTCTAAACTTTAGGCATTTAAGAATCATTAGCATTTGAGTTAGCTGTCTATGCATAGCATTTCAGAGAATCCTCACTTGTGTCAATCGTGTGTGCCTAGGTTTGCACCTCGGTTCTCTTTTCTAATGCATATTCTGTTAACGACCACTCATAAACCACTTGGCCGTGAGGTTCCTCTTTCTCTTATTCTTTAGAGGATATATCATGCTTGTGCAAATGGCATGCCATTCTGCACAGGTCCTTGTGCCTAGACCATTGTATTACATCCACATTCAGCTGACCCCGTGAATAACCCATGCCTTTAGGTCTTTGTTCTTAAGCTTAAGTCATTTACCATCACCGTGACTGTTTCTCAAGCAGGAAGACAGGACAAAGTAAGGAAGGACAAGATGGAGTTTTCAGCAAAGAGGCTAAGAAAATATTATAAAAACATGTCTCATAACAAATTATGAATTTTCTAGCATCTAATTTTTTCTCAACTTTAGCAACAAGAATAGCACCACCCCAGGAGTCTCAGATTATTAATGAGATTAACCAGTTGGGGCATGTTATAAGTAAAAACAGAATTTTTGTTTTCTTTTTACAGCCACAGCTGCAGCATGTGGAAGTTCCCAGTCTAGAGGTCGAACCAGAGCTGCAGCAGCCAGCCTAAACCACAACCACGGCAATACCACATCTTGAGGCAATGCTGGATCCTTATCCCACTGAACGAGGCCAAGGATTAAACCTGCAACCTCACAGAGGCCATGACAGGTCCTTAACCCACTGAGCCACAATGGGAACTCCAAGAACAGATTTAATTTTCTTGGTTTTTTCCTTCTGGGCTGAATAAACATAGAGGCTTTGGCATTGATGAAGGTATCTACAACTTTGACATCTGGGGCTTTACTGAGCCTATAGAGACTGCTTCTCTCAGGTTTAGCCAATTCCTAATGACAGTAAAGAACTTTCCTTCAAGCAAACCTCCCTTATACAAACCTATCAACCCACAGCTCATACTCCAACCACTTACTGTATCAGCTTCTCACAGGGCTCTTACAATCTAATAATGCAGGCCATTATACCCCTGCCTCTAATCACCCAGGGCCAGGTATAAGACAACTAGAGAGAGCTACTACACCCCAGAACCCACTAAAATTATGTAAACTAACAAATCTTAAACTTGCTTACCCTGTTTTGCCCATTCCTTCCCTGGGGAACCACTTTGAAAGTTCTTGCTCATGATTTCCTCCTGCCCCCTGCTCCCTCTGCCTCCTTACTGAACTTTCTGCTTCCCCAGGTGGTCTCTGCATGGTGCGGCATGCCTTCCTCTCTTGGAAAATGTGAGCAAATGACTATCTTTTCAGTGGTAATCATCTCCTGAGATGAGGTAACCTCACCATAAATAATAAAATCTAAAATTTATTTTATTTTTATTTTTATTTTTTGTTTTTTAGGGCTGCACCTTTGGCATATGGAGGTTTCCAGGCTAGGGGTCTAATCGGAGCTACAGCCATCGGCCTATGCCACAGCCACAGAAACACCAGATCCAAGCTGTGTCTGTGAACTACACCATAGCTCACAGCAACGCCGGATCCTTAACCCACTGAGTGAGGCCAGGGATCAAACCTGCAACATCACCGTTACTGGTCAGACTCATTTCCGTTGCACCACGATGGGAACTCCTAAATTTTAAAACAATGAATACAAGATACTTGTACAATTAAGAAAACAAATTATAGCTTTCCCACTTCTAGGTTTGATCTGACATTCTAGCCATACCTTACAGAAAGTTAAAAGTGTTGCTTTAAGTAAATGTTTTTAATAGTTTCATGCTGTGTACAAATCCATCAAACAGCTAGAGCTCCTGCTGCTAATAGAGTTTGTTCATGTATGCATCAACAGCTCATGTTATACTTGGCTAGAAGCAATATGATGATAATTGTACCTGAAGATTCCATGAAAAGCAACCCTTTTCAGAGTATTACCTTCAGAATTAAAGGTTCTTTTACTTTAGCCCATAAGAAATGATTGAGATGCACAGGACCAGTGAGCAATGGTTTATATATAGGGATGCTTTAATTCAGCATTGTTACTGTAAAAATTAATATATGCGAAAACAGCTCATAGACTTTCTGTCATAATTCTTTGACATTAAAGTATACCTTGTGTTTCAATTTCACTTTATCATTCTAAAAATCACCCTCTTTTCCTATCTAAGTTCACAACTTTTCCATTTTAAAGTTGTATTTAATCCAACCATATTCAAGAGCAGATTTTAAAAATAATGTAGGAAGAAAAAATGAATTTGGCACCTCTCAATGTGCCTACACATAAACCAGCATGACAAAATATATAATAAAACTTAATAGTTGACACCATGGGTTAGACTATTTTATTTATTATCTTTTCAGTAAGGTTTAAGTTCATGACCTAAATGACACTGGACAGTTGCTGGCATTGAAGGATATAAAAACTACCTACGGATCATTTTAAGTACTTTTATGCCACCACTTCTCTTTATCATTATTAACGAATCTCTGCATTGCTATCAGTTTCTACATAATCAATTAAATAAAGAAAGCCTTATGTGATTGAGTAGATCAATGTTATTGACTTATCAAATAAGATTAACATATCTATAATGAGTTCAGAAATGTTTTATGACTAATATCTTATGAAAATAATCATCCATCATCAGTACTTTGGCTAAATAGCTCCATAGTCAACCAACCACCCATTGATAGGGATCTGAAAAAATGCTGCTTCACTTTGACCAACTTCATCTGAATATTTAATCGATTTTAACTGTCTTAATTCAGCTTCCACAGTTTCTCTTGTTCTGATTCTCTCCTTTCTACAAAACAATCAAGCTGTCTTCATGTTCCTCTGAACTGCTACAAAGCTTTCTAGCTAGTCACTCTGTATTCTAATTCCATGATAAATTCATTCTTCAGAGTGCTTCCAGAGAAATAGGGCTAATATAGAGTGAGGAGCAGGTTTTCCTTTGCTCAATCCTCTTTAGGCATTGCTGTTACTTAAAGGGCATTGTAACAACTTCCTAACATGGCATAAATGGCCCTTTGAATGTACTGCATATAGATATTTTATACAATATGTGACTGCTGCAGATTAACAAATATGGTATGCTCACTTACATCTCTTGCACACATCGTTTTCTCTTCTTCTCATGCCTTTTTACTAACTTACTATTGACTCAAAAACCATCCCATGACATTTTTCATGACTTCTCTAGAAAATTTGGTATATTTAAATGATAAGTTAAAATATTATCACAAAAATTTGATACATCCTCCCATTAGGAGATGTAATCTGGTTCTCCACATTTGAGTGTAGGTTGTAACTTCTACACAATAGAAGAGGGTAAAAATGATAGCCTGTAACTCCTAAGGCTAAGTTCTAAAAAATCATGCAGCCTCTTCCTTGGTCTCTTAGACTGTCATTCTCTAGACACTCACTCTCAGATCCCAGCCACTATGTTATGAGAAACCCAAGTTCATGTGGAGAAGAGAGTACAACTTCCAGTCAGAAGTTGTAGCTGACTACTGGCCTTGAGTTATGCCAGGTACCAGTCATGGGAGCAAAAACACCTCCCAAATGATTCCAGCCTCCAGACTTTCCAGTTACCTTCAAGTATTAGGACTTCCTTGCTGGTATCCCAGACAGCCTTGAGCACAGACAAGTCTGCTTGCTGTGTGCTATCTGAGTTCCTGACTCATGAAGTCCAAGATCAAAATAATATGGTTTTTGTTTAGATAACTAATTTGAATGGTGGTGTCGTTTAATAAGTAGCAGCAGATAGCTACAAGAAAAAACTTTTTAAATTAACAATGAAAATTGAGCTTTTTTGTAAGCCAAGGAGAAAAAAAAATAGCTGTAAGAAATAAATTAATAACAGACCAGAAGAGTTCCTGTTGTGGCTCAGTGGTAACAAATCTGACTAGTATCCATAAGGACATTGGTTAGATCCCTGGCCTTGCTCAGTGGGTTGAGGATCCAGCATGCTGTGAGCTATGGTGTAGGTCACAGACGTGGCTTGGATTTGGCATTGCTGTAGCTGTGGTATAGGCCAGCAGCTGCAGCTCCGATTTGACCCCTAGCCTGGGAATATCCATATGCCACATTTGCATCCCTAAAAGTAAAAATAAAATAAAATAATAGATGAGGAAGGGAAAAGAGCACGGTTCTAGAGTCTACCAGAATGGTAGGAAAAACACAAAAGAAGAAAAATTAGTTGATAGTCAGGTGTCTTAGGCTCTATACCTGTCAGAAGAAATTCAGGACAAATCTGTGACCAGCAAGAGTAGAAAAAATATGCAACAGCAAGTACTTATTAAGTGCACTTATTAATTATACACACCCCCACATACATACACATATATATAACCATTTTTGTCATCCACCTTAATATTCTTTATTGTCATGTTCAAATACTTCCTTGACAATCCTTTGAACATTTGGAAAATCTTTCAAAAGAAAGCTTTTCTAATATCTTATTATTGCTATTCTAGACATTGTTGCATTTGATTTTTCTTAAATTACAGTTAATGATGCCTGATTCATCATCCACTCACTGCTCCGTCCTTATAGACAGAATTAAATGTGACTGCTGGTGGTTTACAAAGAATATTTGAAAAATGTGGCAAAATCTTGCAGTCAACCATCTGTTCAAGGAGCTGTTTCTTTTCAAAGAAAACATACAGCTTATCAACAATTGAGACTCTTGATTTCTTACCAGCAGAGACTGAGAAGTGTCCAGCAAGATACAGCCATTTGCTCTTCTAATGCATTCTCAGAGTCTGAATAAAGAATGGTTGAAAGAATGCTTTAAAATATATTCTAAACATTAAATTAAATTCATTTTCCACTTGCTATTATACATGTTTTAATATAACCATGACTATGGACTTGTCTACTCCATTAATACAAATGAAGAATTAAATCTTCCAATTCTTTGTTTCCATGGGTATCTTCTTATAATGGATGGTAACTTTACAATTGCAATAAATATCTTCAGGTGTTGGGATGAAAAAGCAGATGTATTGAACCAACTATTCAATCTAATAAGTATGTTGAGCAGCCAAACAGATTTTTGAAAACATGATCTGAAGAAGTATAGAGCTCATGTAAAGACAAATGCAGGTAATTTATGCCCTTCCAGTTTCACCTTGTCTTCTCAGTCTACTGGCCTGTCTACTATATGTAATCTTTAAATTCCTCCCATTAGTGGACACTGTCTATCCTAGTCTCTTTACCTTCCATTCTCTTTGAGTAAGGCCCCCATATTTTTCTAATTTCCAGCGTCCTCACTGTATAGAAAGACTACTTTCTTTCACTTGATCTTTTAAGTATAAAAATTATTTGAGGATTTTTCTTTGACTTCTTTTCTCTCTTTACGATTATTATTCTTTGGTAAATATCTCTCTTTTCCCATAATTTTGATTGTCATTATCTTTCTACTAATGCTGAAAGTTTAATATGGTGGTCCTAAACTTATATCCAGCAGTCTGTATACTGACATGGCTTAGAGACATGTTTTGTTTATTTCCCATAGTTACTTAATTTTATTGAGTTAATTTCCTGATCAAAAATGAAAAAAAGGGAAGCCATCTAAATTTCTGGCTTATCTTAGCAGAGCAGTTTCTGCAGTTGAAAGAGCACCAGTCTGTTGAAGCTGAGTGAAAGCTACCTCCTTCAGAAAGACTATTTTTTCAGGCTGCTACATTCTTCATGACTTTATTGTTTTGAACATAATTGTTACTTTGGTAGTTCCCGTAAGGAACTGAGTTTGCAAACCCTCTTCTTGTCCATATCTTGAGAGCAAAAGATCTAACTTTCATTTCCAGTTGCCATTTGAACAGCTTTATTCCAAGGTCTTGCATTGATCCTCACACAAAAAAATTTCCTCTCTTGGTCTGGTAAAAATTCTTTTAGATACCAAAGCTGGAAGCTATGTACATTTTTTTTTTCCATTTTCCTTTCCTATTGGTACTGATTAATAGTGAGGACAGGTTTTGTGGATTTAGCTTCTATAATATATTCCCTCTGCTAGCACCTTATTACCTCATATCTAGGAACATTAGAGACTCTAATTGGTCCTCCTTTTATAGGCTTCAAGTCCCCTTCAAGGAGATTAAAATCCAAAAGCCTCTGGCCATGTCTCTTTGTAATACCCCTTCCCCCACCTTGAGCAAACTGGGCTGCTCACTCCCTTCTAGGGAAGGAATAGAGCCCATTCCTCACCCTGCCTCTATATAACCTGTTCCCTATGTAGATAAAGTATCCTGCCCAAGACCAGTCAGATCAAATATGCCACATACAGAGATCAAATGACACTCAGCCCTAAAACATCGTATAGGGGGCTGGGGCAGAATTAGTGGGCCTGGGGTGGGAGAAATCCAGTCCTCACTCAGATCTGCAGCATGGGGATATAAAAACAATTGTAAAGTGAGGCAGGCTTTATACCCGCATGTGCGTGCACGCTCTCTCTCTGAAAATGTACTTTCACTTTAATAAATTTGTAAAATACCTGCCATTTCAATGCTTTGCTATGGTGGGGTGGGGACCAAGGAAACTGCAATTCTGTCATTCTGGAACAAATTCTATCACTTCCACAAAAATTAATCCTATGTGTTCTCATTAGGTTAATCCTCCAAATATATAACCTTTGTCATATTACTACCTTGCTCATCAAACTTTCAGAAAATTTCATTTGTCTACAAATTAAAAACAAATTTATCAACTTAGTATTCTAGGCCATTCAAGACAGGAACCAATATGTTCTTAGATCAGGGCAATTTAGAATAGACACAGCCTTAATGATTATCTAGCTTGATTTTTTTCTATGCATCTCTGAGAACACTTGGTCTAGAAGGGCTAAGTGACTCATCCATAATTCAATAGGTAGTTGGTGGAATAAAGATCAAAATTTAGCTCCCCAGAATATGTTCCTAGGGCTACTTCCACACTCTTCAACCAAAGTATTGTTCTAGCCGAAAGACTGGTTCCTGGCCTTTATCCGATTCATCTCTACCAATGTCTGAAACAGTGCTGTTGAGACTATCTCAGAGGTAACTACCTCCTTAAAGGTTTTCCTCATCTCTTCCCCTTCTTCATAAAGTGAGATATATCTCCATATTTTTAAAGTACATTATAAATTATAACTTTATTAGGGCATTTGCCATACTTTCTGTTGCATTTCAGCAGCCTACTCATACTCCATCTATCTCACAAGCACATTGAAGAAGGGACGGTACTCTTGTAGCAACTGATGCACTATCTTGGACCTAACAATTTGAATTACCACTGATTCCCCAGCCCAGCTTCCTTTCTCTTTCTCAACCTTACCTTTCACTAAGAAGGTCTGTTATGATCTGTTACTTAGGAATTCCTCCCTCTGACCAAAAATGCCTCTCTTCCAAATATTTCTTGTGTATTTATTTGTTTCTTTCACATTTGCAAATGCTGAAAGTTATACTTTTCATTTTGTCTTTCCTTAGTACTTAACTGATTTCAATATAGCTTTCCTCCCTTTGGCCTTTAAAAAATGTAGATCAGGAACATTAACTACTTGTGTTTTCCATATCATTCGTGATTTGCAGTGGTATATAAAATATCATCACATATTTGAAGGGGTAGAGCTAATATAGATTATAATCAAGAATTCTTCAGCATTCAGAGTTCCCCAGTGGCCTAGTGGTTAAGGATCCAGCATTGTCACTGCTGTGGCATGGGTGTGATCCCTGGCCCAGAAACTTTTGCATGTTGTGGTGTGGCTAAAAAACAAAAAACAAACAAAAAAAGAAGTGTTCGGTGTTGGAATTCCCATTGTGGCCCAGTTGATTATGAACCCAACATAGTGTCTGTGAGGATGTGGGTTTGATCCCTGGCCTTGCTCAGTGGGTTAAGGATATGGCATTGCCAAGCTGTGGTATGCTATCCATTGCAGTTATGGCTTGGATCTGGCATTGCTGTGGCCTGTGGTATAGGCTGGCAGCTGTAACTACGATTTGACCCCTAGCCCGGAAACTTCCGTATGCTACAGTTGCGGCCTTTAAAAAAAAAGAATTGCTCAGCAGCACAGCCCAAAGTCTCTGAACACCTACCAAGGTTGTATTTGTGGAAAATTTATACTATTCCTCTGGCACCTGCTATTACACCCTAAGAAATAAGCAATTTAATAGTTACTTAGCTTAATATCTATTACTAAGTAATTTTAATTTCATCAAACTGTTCATTCCCGTTATAGTTCCATGCTGTGTTGTGAAATTTAATCAAATATTAATTTGATTTCAGGTCATAACACTTCTAGTTATCTCCTCATAATTAAACTCTCACTTCAAAAAGAATTTTAAAAAAGAATACACTAATGTCTAGAATTGCCTGTCTGCTTACTTCTTTGTTTTACTGAAAAATAATTAATGACAAATATAATAATGAGCTTCAAATTTTTAGATATACAGTTAAGGGTATTTTATATTTTTATTTGAGATGATTGAGGTTGATACAAATTAATCTTTTTTTAACTTTAACCTATGCTTTCTTCATGATTTATGCATATACAAAGCCTATTTGATCATTATATTTGAGATTAAAATTGTCACAATTACCCATTCACTTAACATTTAAAATATTTCATAAATGAGATTAAACATTATAAAATATTTAAATGATTGCTTATTTTCTTCATGGCTTCTGTGCCAATTTTTGCCAATGTCAGGCCTTTTAAATATATTTTCTAATATATAAGAAGCTTGATTTCAGCCCCTATGAGATCTCTTATAAACACATTAAAGGCAGAGAATAAGTTCTGCTAGAAATTGGAACAATACCTTGAACCTAAGCAGTGCTCAAGGAATATTTAAGTTTTCACTGAACCACAAACCCTACCCTTCCTTTGTTTCAATTTTATCTTTGTCTGCAGTTTTCTATTTCTGCCCATTACTTAGAAATAAGCTCCTTCCATATGGAATTCCCTTGTTGCCTAGTGGTTAATGATTTGGCATTGTCACTGCTGTGGTGCAGGTTTGATCCCTGGCAGTGGGTGTAGCTAAAAACAAAACAAAACAAATATGCTCCTTCTCAGATAAACATATGCAATTGATGTTTTAAATCAAGAATAATAGGATATTGTGGCTCACTGGGTGAAGAACATGACTAGTACCCACGAGGATGCAGTTTTGATCCCTGGCTTTGTTCAGTAGGTTAAGGATCTGGCACTGCCGCAAGTTGCAGCATAGGTCGCAGATGCAGTTTAGATCTAGCATTGCTGTGGCTGTGGCATAGGTTGGCAGATGCAGCTTCGATTCGACCGCTAGCCTGGGAACTTCCACATCCTGTGGGTGCAGTTCTAAAATGAAAAAATAAAAGCATGAATAAATGTATAATTTTAGTTCTCAAGAATATTGTGATTGATAATACTTAGGCTAAATTAATCAAAATGTAGCAGATCACAGACTTTCAGTATTCTACATGGTGTTAACTCAATAGAGGAATATAAATGTGTTTCTGTCATGGTGATAATTATAGGCCTAAGGGATCCAAAGATGGGTAAAACATGGTCCTGATTTGAAGAACTTATGATACACTAGACAAAACAAGCATGTATGTGTTATAAGAGTGATGTGTACAATACGTCATGGCAACCCAGTGGTAGGGCTTGACTGAATAAACCTAGGGAGGTAAGGGAACATCAGAGTGGGAAATAACATTTGAGATAGGTTCAGAGAGCATGAGTACCATTCACTTAAAGGGGAAAAATGTTGATGAAACATTTTTTGGCAGAGGAATTATTAGAAAAAACAACAAAAAACTATAAGAGAGCAAAAGAATGACATGGTGTGACATGGTGTGCAATAATCACAATAGAAGGTTAAGTGGAATTAAAGATTAGGGGCATGACAAATCATGAGAGTATAAAGTACTTTGAAGTAACACATTTTGATATCATATTGGCAATGAAGATCTATTGAACATTTTGAACATGGAGAATCATAAGATACAATCTGTGTTCCAGAGTCAACATAAGACTTACATTATAGTGGAAGACAGATATTAATTAGAAGAATGTTAAAATAGTTCATATAGAAGATGAGAACTTGAACCAAGGAATATTTGTAATGTTTGATTTATTTCTTTTAGATTAGGAACAACAAAAATAAACATATATGAAAACATTAAAAAAGCACTCAATTTATTCTTTTTACATCCAGAGATATCTCTGTTCACCCATGTGTAAAAGCTTTTCCCATATAATCACTAATATTTTCAATAGGTAGTGCATATCAATAGCCATATGCTGGTAAGCGAATAAAGAGTCTGAGTGATAAGTAAATGAGTTAAGTGTTACTATAAGGAATGCATTTACACCTACCTCCATATGGAGTACATTTGTTTTGGTAATACTTCCCAATTAATGCTAATGAGCACACTGGAGTACAGTCCATCTAATCCTTCTAGTTTCTAAATAGTCAGGTTGTAATGTCTAACATCCCCCTTTCTCTTTGCTACTGTAATAATATGGCTTCTTAATTCTATAATTCTTAATCTCTCTGATGATCTGCTGCTCATATTCTTCTGTCTAATGTGACTAAGCTAGAGAAGTTTGAGTCCACTTTTGGTATGAAGCTATTATATTGCCCACTTAATGTGAGCACCTAGAATAGCTTATTCTCTGTGTCTGTAGGGAACTTCTATTTAATACCATGCTTAGCCAATAGTAACTCTAGAGAGCAAATAAAACCATCATTGGCATTTCCTTCTGTGGTGCAGTAGGTTAATGATTCAGCTTGTCTCTGTGGAGGTTCTGGTTTTATCCCCAGCCCAGCAGGATGGGTTAAGGATTCAGCATTGCTGCAGCTGTGGCTTAGGTCATAGCACCAGCTCAGATTCCATCCCTGACCCAGGAATTTTCATATGTTATGGGTGAGGCTGAAAAACAAAACAAAGCAACATAACCCATCACTGATTTGCCAGACAGTATGACTTCAAATAACAAATATGAGAATATTCATATTTTAACCATGTGCATGAGGGTTTTAATAGCTTTAAAAAATCAATAATTTTTGAATGCCTATTGTGTCATTAAAAATGAAGATATCAAGCTTGCTTGCTTGCTTGCTTGCTTTCTTTCTTTCTTTCTTTCTTTCTTTCTTTCTCCTTCTTTCTCTTGCTTTTTAGGGCCACACCTTTTTAGGGCATATGGAGATTCCCAGGCTAGGGGTCAAATCATAGCTGTAGCCGCCAGCCTACACCACTGTCACAGCAATGCAGGATCTGAGATGCATCTGTGACCTACACCACAGCTCAGTGCAATGCCAGATCCTTAACCCACCGAGTGAGGCCAGGGATCTAACCTGCATCCTCATGGATGCTAGTCAGATTCATTAACTGCTGAGCCATGGTGAGAACTCGAATTTTCAATGTTTAGATAGCCAGTCAACAATAATAGTTCTTGTTAAGATAGTGGTAAGTAATAGAAGGCATTTCCTTCCTTGAAGTTAAAATGTAGTTTATATATATGAATATCAATTGCAAATGAAGTATGTAAAATTGTATTGTTAAAAATAACTATTCGATATTAAATATGAATAATATATTTTGAAAAAAAAATTTATATACAGAATTGTTTTTTTAGAGCTCTCTGGGAATTTCCCTTGACTAGAGACAGATGCCTTGACCGAGGGACTCTTCTCAGGGGCAGACTAAATCTAATGACTGCTTAATATGGGCATCAACACCATCTATGACACATGATAAACTGATTCAAGACTTCCCAAATTTCAGGGCTCCCTTGGCTAATATCTATGTTGAGACTGTGTTGCCACACACTCTTTCCCTTATCCAGTACTGCTTCCATTCTTTCCCTCATAGAAGCGTTGATCCACATAGTTTGTATTTGATAAATTTTCCTGATGAAATGCAGATGATTCACTTCAGTTCATGAAAAAACATAAAGTTGGGGATTGGCTGAATCTAGTATGATGAACAAACCATAGTGCTGGGGGAACCTTGGTTTTGCATCTATTATTTTAAATAACTGAAATCGATTTTAGAGTTAACCACACGTATATTTAAAATATGATGGTATGAGGATATAGATAGAGTACTTTATTTATTCATTACTTATTTGATGTATATCATGTTCCAGCATATCTGTTAGGTGATTAGATGAAAAGAATAAATAACAAATGGCCCCTTTCTTGAAAGGAAATGCCATATATAAGAGCCAGCTGATTTAGAGGAAACTTAAATAATAAGCTTAATATCATGTAATTTAGGACAGTTATTCTCCAGGTGTGGAGACACCAATGGTCAATTAATCTTTGACAAAAGGAGGCAAGAACATCAAATGGGAAAAAGACAGTCTTTTCAGCATTCAGCATTTTCTTTCAAGCATTGCTGGGAAACCTGGACACCTGCATGCAAATCAATGAAACTAGAACATACCCTCATACCATCCAGAAAAATAAACTCAAAATGGCTTAAAGACTTAAATATAAGACAAGATACCATCCAACTCCTGGAAGAGAACATAGGCAAAACATTCTCTGACATCAACCTTATTTTCTTAGGTCAGTCTTCCAAAGCAACAGAAATAAATGCAAAATAAACCAATGGGACCTAATCATACTGACAAGCTTTTGCACATCAAAGAAAACCAAAAAGAAACCAAAAAGACAACTTACAGGATGGGAGAAAATAGTTTCAAATGATGCAATTGACAAGGGCTTAATCTCTAAAATATATAAGCAACTTATACAACTCAACAGCAAAAAAAGCCAATCAACCAATGGAAAATGGGCAAAGGACCTGAATAACCATTTTTCCAAGGAAGATGTACAGATGGCCAACAAGCACATGAAAAAACGCTCAGCGTCACTGATTATTAGAGAAATGCAAATCGAAACTCCTGCAAGATACCACCTCACACCAGTCAGAATGGCCATCATTAATAAGTCCACAAATAAAAAATGCTAGAGGGGATGTGGAGAAAAGGGAAGCCTCCTGCACCATTGGTGGGAGTGTAAGCTGGTACAACCACTATGGAGAACAGTAATGGAGGTACCTGAGAAAACTATACATAGAACTACCATATGAACCAGCAGTCCCACTCTTGGGCATATATCCAGACAAAACTTTCCTTCAAAAAGATATATGCACCTGCATGTTCATTGCAGGTCTATTCACAATAGCCAAGACATGGAAACAACCTAAATGTCCATTGACAGATGATTGGATTAGGAAGACATGGTATATATACACCATGGAATGCTACTCAGCCATAAAAAAGAATGAAATAATGCCATTTTCAGCAACAAGGATCGAACTAGAGACTCTCATACTGAGTGAAGTAAGTGAGAAAAAGAAAGACAAATACCATATGATATCAGTTATATCTGGAGTCTAATATATGGCACAAATGAACCTTTCCACAGAAAAGAAAATCATGGACTTGGAAAATAGACTTGAGGTTGCCAAGGGGTAGGGGGAAGGAAGGGGATGGATGGGGAGGTTGGGGTTAATAGATTCAGAGTATTGGCTTTGGAATGGATTAGCAATGAGATCCTACTGTGTTATACTAGGAACTATGTCTGGTCACTTATGATGGAGCATGATAATGTGAGAAAAAAGAGTGTATATATGTATGTGTAACTGGGTCACCATGCTGTATAGTGGAAAATTGACAGAACCCTGTAAACCAGCTATAATGGAAAAAAAGAAAAATCATTTTATAAACAAAGAAATTAATTTTACAAAATTATAAATACAAAAAACAAAGAAAATCAAACCCAAAGAACAACAAAAATGTCTTCTCCCTTTGTTGACATCATCTTGAGATTTTTTTTGTTATAAGACTCTTTCCATTTAATACTCCATGCCTGATACCCTTGGAAGGATTCTTTTAAATCTTATCACTATTGATTTAACTAGTATATTTAGACTGACTTTATAAGGCATAAGTTACTTCAATTACAGTGTCTAGAATCCACCTTGGTCCAACTCTATCATTTTTAGGAAACAATAGCTTTTGTTGTAAGGATGACCAAAGATTAAGTGGAAACAACAGTCTTCTAATGTATTTTGTGGGGAATGTCTTGATTGATATTATTGAGGGAAATCTACAATCTTATTACATTAATGATTTATTGGAGATGATTTATTTATATTAAATATAGTGAGAAAAAAAATAAAGGGAGTTCCCATTGTGGCTCAGTAGTTAACAAATCCAACTAGGAACCATGAGGCTGTGGGTTCGATCCCTGACCTTGCTCAGTGGGTTAATGATCCACCGTTGCCCTGAGCTGTGGTGTAGGTCACAGATGCAGCTCAGATCCCACGTTGCTGTGGCTCTGGTGTAGGCCGGTGGCTACAGCTCTGATTAAACCCCTAGCCTGGGAACCTCCATATGCTGCAGATGCCGCCCCAGAAAAGACTAAAAAAAAAAATGTATATATATATATATATTGAGGTATTTGCAGTTATAAGGACCCCAGTATGACACAGGTTATCAGTGCCCCAAATGGTCTGCGTGCTTCCATATTTTTTTCTAGCTCCTATTACAGTTAAAGTGGGGCTATGATTTATTTTCATGTTGACAATAGCCTGTGAGAAGATTGTGAAGTGTATCCCTTCCAGTCTCAAGTACCTGAGAATGCTAAGTCTTCCACATTCTCTGTTCCTTTGACACAGCAACTCTTTAACGCCTTATAATGTCAGCATCAAAATGCAGAAGGTGCCTGAATTCTTGAGTAACCAGATGGATATTTAATCTAGATTGTTACCTAATACACAAAAGAGTTTGAGAGAGAAACACAGCCTTGCTATGTTAAGCCACTGAGATTTAGAATCTCCTAATATCCCAAGTATCCTTATTATTTTTGGTAGCCATTTTTTTTTTTTTTTGGGGGGTAATAATTAGTAGGAAATGGAGCTTGTTTTTCTTTCAACCCTTCTATGGAGGTGTGTTGCTGTTTTTTAACTTTTTAAATAGGTAACACATTCATATGGTTCAAAAACTAAAAATAGATTTTCCTTAAAAGTCTGATAGTTTGGGCTGTGTTAACCTTGAATGTGTTCCTGCTATGCATATGATGGAGTTTATTGTAAGGGAACTCTATTGGACCTTGTGCTGTGAAAAGCCATTCTTGACAGAAATTTGAGTTTGGCCCAAATATTACAGAGAAGATTTTTTCAGTCTCCTATAGGCATATTGGGAGTTTACTAGAGCATAGGGAGAAAAACATTAATTTAACTCCTTTCTTTTCAACATGGAATTATGACCTAGGTTGTGTTCTCCTAAAATTCATATGTTGAAGTCCCAATCCTCCATGTGACTGGTTTGGAGATCATGCCTATATAGAGCTAAAAAATGTTAAGTCCTGAGGGCGAGGCCCTAATCCCATAAGACTAGTGTCTTATAGGAAGAGAATGAGACACCAGAGATTTCTTTCTCTTTGATTTTTAACAGAGGAATTTTGATAGCCATTTTCTTACTAAGATTTTCTTTAGGTTATTGTTGTATCTATATCTATTTTTCAATATGTTAGCTTGAAGGTGATGAAATATAACAGCTCGCCTATAGTTCTTTTTTCACACATTACTTTAATCCCTTTGAGGCAATTTTAGGACCATTGTTTTAAATAGATACTAATTTAGAATCTTTGTTTTTGAAGTACCTGATGCAGGGCTCTGAGTGCACAGTAGATTTCTGATGTACTTTGAGAATATATAGAACACTGAGACATTCTGAGGTCCCAACACAATTAGTGAATTTTTCTTCTGCCTGAAATGATCCATTCTGGAAAAAAAAATTTGGAGTCACATCTTTTCATACATAAAGAAGTTCTGTGTTTGGTTTTCTTTCATTGAAATAAATATTGGATGTTATACATGTAGTATGATCAAGATATCATGATTTCTATTCATTAATTTAAAAATATGTATTGAATATTTATAATATGTCCTGGAAATACAGCAGTAAAAGAAACAGACAAAAACTCTGAATCTTGGACCTCACATTTTAGTTCAGAGGGATCAACAGGAAAAAAATACATATGCACACATCAAGTGGTAGAAAGTTCGATAAATAAAATGACATATCATCCTTCCCATAAGAATAGAGTGCTACTTTCTATTTTTAGAGGAAGACAAAATATCAAAATATGATAAATCATTAATATTTACAGGATAAATATAACGACCAATTTTAATTCTATATCACCAATACTCCTTTAAGACAATTTTCGATGTGGGTTCACTTTTAAGTACATTACCCAGTATACTATTCTCTACTGAGTTTATGAGGTCTTATCTCCTCTGAGGCTCATGAAGCATTCTTCCTTAACTCAGGATCATGAGGACCTTCCATCCCGGCAAATCATAAATCAATTCTTGGAAGCTTCCTTTAATTGCCTTCCTCATGGAGAAAGAAAAAAAATTTCCCACCTCCCTCTGAGTGTTCCTCTCTTTGCTCCTTCAATGCAATTTTTATAAAAGGTAAAACTTTGCTTATATATTTGAAATCTGTACCTGTGTTGTGGGCGGTTGGTGGGGAGTAGGGGATCTAACACAAGTGAGATTGACATACAGAGTAATTCCTCCATATAATGATTTTTTTTTTCTCACCAGATAATTCACCTGACTAATTATATTTTCCTCAAGTGGTGTCTTTTTTGGCCACTCCCCCCCCCCTTATCTGTGTAAAGGTCCCCATCATTAAACTGTTCCACACATTTAAATACAAGATTTAATCAACATGGGAGGTAAGTCAGGAAAGTCTCTGGCCATCAACACTTGCAGCACAAGGCCAAATATAAGGTGTAAAGGACAAAACAAATACCATAGAGCATTGCCATTTTCCTGCTTGCCTTCTAGCTTTTTCTCTTCCTCACTCTGACTCCCATAAACTCACTTTCTTTTCCTTTCTGCTTATATCTCTGCCCCATCTCAGGAACCATGGGTTGCTTATAAACCACAAGACTTGTAAAAATCATTCTGGAAAAAAACTGTTATTGTAACCCTAAGCAAAAGACATGACCCACAACCATAAGTTTTGCTTAAAGTCAAAAATCACTGCTTAAATCAAAACCATGAAGTCAGCTACTCAACTCTCCCAGTCTTGTCAGAACCTCTGACTGCTTCAGTTAGGAAACTACTTCATCTTCAGATGCTCTGTTTCACAAAATCTGAATAAATCCTTTAACCTCTATTTGAGTCACTTAAATTTCTTTTGAAAATTCAAGATCAGATAGTTTAGGGCATAGGCACTAAAATTTTCACTGAGGCTTGAGGGCAACCGATAGGTGAAACATAAGACTTTAGCACTGAGTTATATTATGCAATAATATAACATGTATTCTTATTATTTAAAAATTTACCTAAATTAGCTTGAGATCAAAACAAGCTGTAAAGGCATAGTTCTAAAATGCACATAGAAGTATTTGTGGAGTTGTCATCTCTGATTGGAACAGGAATACTCTATTGTTTTATGCATGTCCTTTTAGTAAGTATTATGATAATTGATTCCTCAAAGACATGACATGACCTGCTGATAAACATAGCTCCAACAATCTAAGAAAATGTATCAGAGTTATGAAATACAAGTATATCTTCATTGTATAAAAATGACATAACCACTGAAATGATAAACCCGGGAGAATTTTTTAGTGTTCTAAATCCTGTGCTGTAGAACATCTTTTCCAGTAGATAATATAATAAATCAACTATAGTTTCCATTTGTGGAATGAAAATTTGACAGACAATGGATGTTTCCAAAGATTTTCTAAGTTAACTTTATTCTTAAAGTGAATGTATCAGAAATTGTAAATATCCGTTTTGGTTACAATTCTCTTAGGAACATTGTTGGAATGTCCATTTTAACATCTCTGTGTGCATATGTGTATGTGTGTATTCATACATTTATCCTATGTATTAAATTTACTATTTAAGTTTATCTCTAGCTCAGTTTATACTGTTTTGAATTTGTGAACAGTCCATCAAAACAGAATAAAGAGTGACATTCAATCTAATTCTAAGACATGCCATTGAGAACTATAGTTGTGCTTTTTTATAGTTTCTTTTTTATAAAGAAATGCATGGGAAGAGGAAAGGGCAGGAAGGAGAAGGAAAGAAGGAGTGAAAGAAGGAAAGGAGAAGAAATAGAAAGGGAAAACTGCAGAAGAGAGAGAACATCTAAACAAATAAAGATTTCCTGATCCAATTATATATTTCAGTTGGGCTATATCTTCCATGACTTTTAAATTCCTGATGGTAACAGGACACTCTGCAAAAGCTACAAACTGTAGACTACTCGAGTTTTAAACTATTGCAGTTTGTTTTATTTGACCATTTCGTGATAGGACCACACTCACAGCATATGGAAATTCCCAGGCTAGGGGTCAAATCAGGAGCTGTAGCTGCCACCTACACCACAGCAACAAGGCCAGCTCTGAGCCACATCTGTAACCTAAACCATTGCTCCCCGAAACACTAGATCCTTAACCCATGGAGTGGGGCCAGGGATCAAACTTGTGTCCTCATGGATACTAGTTGAGTTCCTTATGGCTGAACCACACTGGGAGCTCCTGCACAGAGTTTTAAAATCAGTAGGATTAGGGTTACTCTGCTTATCAGGATGCAAGCACTCTTAAGATTTAGTACTTAAGTAGGGTCCATAACCAGGGGCTATCAGATATACATTAGTTTTAAAATTAAAGCAATTTGAAATTCCTAGAATTCAACTAGTTTCTTTTTAAAGAATTACACAATAAGTAAGAAAAAGACTGGCCAGGGACTAAATTGATCCAACCTGAAGATAATAATTCAGCAGAAATGGGGTCTGTGCTCAAACTCAAGCTATGCTAATATAAGAGAATAGGGCTGAAAGAAAAGAGGGAGGTTGTAAAACAGTTTTGAAATGAAAACAATTACAAAATCATTTATCATAAAAGTGAAATGACTGCAAAAGCATTTCCACATTGCTTTAAGATTAATAAAAAAAATAGTTGAACTCATGCAAAATGAATGAGATGAAGCTGTTTTAGCTTGACTCAGAGTTAGACTCTCAGTGTGAAGAACTGTAAAAGAAAGCTAAATATATTCTGGTTAGAGAAAAAAAATCAGCAGCTAGTATTATTTCTTTTGGGGAAGTGGGTGATGGAGATAGAATGGCCATCTGGGAGCCAAATCTCTGTAAAAGGACATTTATCAGTGGAACAGAAGGACTTTAGCTCTGCAATCTCGTTGCTATGTTTAAAAAGCACCATTTAAAATCTTAGCTTTAGCTTTTATATTTCATGGGTCTTTTTTTTTTACATAAGAAAAATTCTCTGGTTAAAAAGTTACTCTAAAAATTAGTTGCATCCTATGTGTCTTACATTCATCTACACTATGGATTTTCTTGGTTAGATGTCAATAGATTAACCTTGGAAGAAAGATGATGTCAGGAAAGTAAAATATTTAACTGCAGTACTATTCCTCTTCTTGTCCATATTGCACATGCTAAATTACTCCTACCTCCTTTTCTCAGAATGCCCCCTGATGGCTCCTTTCCTTCTCTTCCCTTCCCCCTACCATATGGTCCTATCAGGCTTGCAAATGTTTTCAATATGTTCCCACTCATTTTCTGAAGTGAAGGATGGTTCCTCTTGGTTCAGCTTTGCTTGATACATCCTGGGAACACAGGCTAACCTTAATAACCAATTTCCACATAAGGAAACCAGACAGGGAACAATTATATACACGGACATTGTGTGGTAGAACTTCAATAAGTTAAATTTACAGGGTTTTAATCTGTGGAAAAGTTAGTATTAAAACGTGTGTTTTTTTGCTATTCATCTGCAGTAATCAAGACGGTGTTATGTTGATGAGGTGTAGACACATGCATCAAGGTAACGGAAACCAGGAACAGACTCACATAGGAATAATCACCTTTTTTTTTTTTTTTTTAGCAAAAGTCAAAGACAATTCAATGGAGAATGACTAGTCTTTTCAGTGAACTGAGCTGGAATAATGAGATGTTTATGTGTAAAATAAAGAATACTTTATTTTGATTTCTTACATCATCTACATTATTTCCTTTCTTTATCAGTTTTTGCATATGTTCTAATAACACATGAACCTGTACAGATCAGGGAACCTGTGGTTATGTATTTCTAGATCTCTTCTACATTGGTCTATAAATTTATTTTATCTAGACTTTTAAATCTTTAACAATGGTTTTTAGCTCAAATTGAGATCAAGGCTTAAAATCAATGGGATTTCTCTGTTCTGAGCTGACAGACATTAACTTAAAGAGACAATTTATCTTTGTGAGCTCCCAGAACTAGAACTAAAGGGAAGTGAGTTAGAAAGAGGAGTATAGCAAGAGAATATGTGGAGACATATAATAGAGGAAGAACAAGAGTGGGATAAAAGTTGTCTGTTGTAAGTAACAGTGTGGAAGATGAGAAAGAATGAGTTTTACATTTACACAGATTTTACTTGTTTCATTTAAGGGAAATGTTAATGACACACTGTTCTTTTGTAAAATTATTTAGAAGCTTCCTCATAGCCATCAAAAAACAGAGAGCACCAGCCTTTTGAAATTCTGTTTCCTTTTTTGTTTTACACACCTCTCAAATGAAGTTTTATTTATATTGAAACTTTCCTAAATCCTACTATAATTTAAAATTACCTCTGATATAATTTTGCCACTTAGAAATATAAAACTTAGAGTTAAAATGTGAAATAGGAGTTCCCGTCGTGGCACAGTGGTTAGCAAATCCAACTAGGAACCATGGGGTTGTGGGTTCAATCTCCGGCCTTGCTCAGTGGGTTAACGATCAGACGTTGCCGTGAGCTGTGGTGTAGGTTGCAGACGCAGCTCGGATCCCGCATTGCTGTGGCTCTGGCGTAGGCCAGTGGCTACAGCTCCGATTAGACCCCTAGCCTGGGAACCTCCATATGCCACGGGAGCAGCCCAAAGAAATGGCAAAAAGACCAAAATAAATAAATAAATATATAAAAAAAATAAATAAAATGTGAAATACATGTTTTAAAAAAGCTAGAATCTGACCTTGAGGAGACATAAACTTAAAATGAGAAATTATGAAAGTATGGCAATGGTTGATAATGTATATTGCCGGCACACCTCATAGCTTGTGTTTTCCTTATCATAGTTGACTCTGAATTTTAAGACACAGCAAATCCAAAGGATGGAAATTTTGGTGATAGGATGCATCCCTCAATCACACCCTTTGAGACCAAGCAAAAGAACAAGAGGAAAATTCTCAAACATTTTAAGTAGAAGACCTAAACAAAAGTTTTTGTTTTGTTTTATAAAGACTCTCTACTCTAGCAAGAGAGAACATTACCTTGAAAGAGTATTAGAAGTTTTTCAAGATGAACCAGTCAGTGGATAATATTTATAGGATTTTGGGGTATGCTTTAGAATGAATAACCAGGATGGGAAAAATCTGAGCTGTAAGTGTTTTATGTTGGAATACACTGCATCAAGAAACTTAAAGTAAGCCCTTATAGTGAGTAACTGGTGTTTAAAAAGTAAGTCGTTTGACCAAGTGAACAATATAATGTTCTGCTAGGAGAGCTTTTTGTCAAAGAAGTAAGGTGTTTGTCCAGATAAATTGATTTACAGTAATTTCCTGAAGCAAACAATTAAGCCATGTCAATACAGATGGTCTCAAGTCTGGGTCCTAATATTTGTGTGAACAAAGGGATTCTAATACTTAAGGGGACAAAAGCCAAAAACAAAGGAAAACCACATGTTTTGAAGCCCCAATTCAGTCTAATTTTTCTGCTTTCTATCTAACCATTTCAGGTTTTTTAATATTCTAAGGCCATACATATCATGTTCACTATATCTTGCACTTTTTTTAAAGTCAATGTTGATTTAATCATGCATGTAAAGAATCTAAACCAGTACCTGTCATATAGAATTGCACCCTAAAAGCTGTTCATTCATCCTTGATAGGATTAAAATAAGATCAATAGAGAAAATAATATTTAAATCCCTTGAATGTAGAGGATAACATAATACATTTCCTTTTATGTTCTTAAGGCAAACTTCTTTACATGTACATCTGTGGTACTCATTAAATTACATTGATTGATGTTATCATATGAGAAAGATTATTAGTTACAAAAATTTAGAATATTTGAAGAATATATTTATGACAGTTTTATCAAGTTAAATTTCATTTTTTTTGAGTTACATATTGTAAAAGTTATGTTATAAATTTATAGTTTGATAAGTCAAAATTGTTATTCCTGTATAAATATCATGTTTTTCTCTCTGCTTTCAAGATTTTTCATATTGATTTCATCTTAATAGTTTAAATATGTCTTGTTTCCATTATTTTTATGTTTACCCTTTTGGAGTTTATTAAGGTTTTTGAATCTATAATTTTTTAAACCAAATTTGTGAAGGTTTTAGGCATTAATTCTTCAGAAAAAATGTAGCCTTTTATCTATTTCTTTCTTTTTGGGACCTCAAATTATACATGTTAGAATGCTTGATATAGTCTAAATAATCTGTGAATCCTTATTTATTTATTTTTCAATCATCTTTCTCTCTTTCTCCAGTTTGGATATTTTGTTTTGGTTTATTTTCATGTTCATTGATACATTTTGTATGATTTTGTTTTAGCCGCGCTTATTAGATTTCCCATTTATATGAGCTACCTAGGGCTGCTATAATAAGTTGCCAAAAACTGGATGGCTTGAAGCAACAGAATTTATTCTTTTACAGATGTCTGAGTGAAAGTGTTGATAGATTTGTGCCCACCTCAGAAGACCTAGAAGAGATTCCATTTTTTTGTTTTTTTCCAGTTGTTCTTGACATTCCCTGGCTTGCGGTAGCATTGCTCCTATCTGCCCCCATTTCCACATATCTTTTAGTGTGCTTCAAAATTCTCTGTTCCTCAAGTATAAGGATGCATGTGATAGTATTTAGAGGCCACCCAAATAGTCCACAGTAGTATCCTTCTCTCAGGAACCTTAACTTTATCACATCTTTTGCTATGTAAGACAATATTCAGTGATTAGGAGATCATGTGTGAATAAAACATGTCTGGAACAATTCTTATTTATTTAAAGTGGGACCATATGACAATGCTATGCAGTGTGCTCATTCATGAGGGTATGCTCCATAAACCCATAAACTTCAAAAAAAAAAAACTCCATAAACTTCAAAAAAAAAAATCAATCCTCAACATTTAAAAAATTATCAGACTAGTAAATCTTGAATAGGAAATGGAAACCTGTTTATCGTATACACAAGGAACACTGAAACATTTGACTCTACAGAAAGCTGTTATCATTATAAAATATAAATTTATGCTCACTGAGCACTTTGAATATTTCTACATGTAGTAAAATAATCAATAAATTTCATACTTTGGAATTATATGAAATAAATTTGTTTTTTGACATGCAAGTAATCTTCATAGAGATTGCAATAATGCAACAAAATCCAAAGGTGTATATATATATATTTGGAAAATATTTTAATTATATAGAGTATACTCTATATTCTGAATAAAATGCAATTTTTCTTTGAAAAGTATATAAAACTTGCCTTTATAATTTCAATAGTGTCTCCTAATTGTTTTGGCTAATAGATTCTTATATACTAAGTAAAACACACTTTTGCAAAACTTTGGATAGAAAACTCAGAAAATTACAGATGAAAAATAATTCCTAAATTAGTATTTAACATATAATTGAAATTTAACATTTTGTAAGTACATTAATAATTCACAATTTAAAAATTCAAATCTGAATATGCATGTCATTTTCATAAAATATATGTTTACTTGGAAAAAAATATTGCATAGTATTGAAACAAAACCAAGAGAATCTTACAATTCTTTATTATATATTATCTCCACTTTTAGATTTTTCTTGGTTTCAATTATCATTTGAAATAACTTTAATTTAAATTGAGTGATTCTCAAAATCAAAATAACCCAAAGTTTTGAAAGTTTCAATACCTATTAATACGGAGACCAGCTCAGCAGGATGGGGCTGAAGAATGGGTGCTGTGAAACTTAAGGAAAAAAGTTAACATAAAAAAAAGACAAAGAGACATTTATCTTAAGTAAAGGTGGGGTCTCAGGGACCAAGAGCACCGCCTCAAGAAACCACACTGCTTTTACTGTGTTCTTTAGAATTACATCAAGTGAGGAGGGGGTTTTAGGTACAGGATATAGGTTTTTTTAAGTTATTTTAAAAGTCACATAGCCGGTTGCTGATTAAGCTTTTATTCTGACCTTTAGGCATTAACAGTCATTAGCATTTGAGGAAGCCATCTATGCATAGCATCTAGAGAATCACCATTGTGCTTCTGCAGACAGCATGCCTATCTGCAGCAACCCAGCTCATCTAGGTTTGCACCTTGGTTCTTCATGCTAATTCATATCCTGCTAAAGATCCCTCATAAACCCCTTGGGGCCATGAGGCTCCTCTTTTATTCTTAAGAGGATGTATCATGCTGTGCAAATGGTGTGCCTATCTGCACAGGTCCAGCGTGCCTAGATCAACACATTAAGTCCTCATTCAGCTGACCCTGTGAATAACTTATGCTTTTAGGTCTTTATTCTTAAGCTTAAGTCATTTACCAGAACTGGGATGGTTTTCCAAGCAGGAAGATGGGGTAAAGTAAGCAGGACAAGATGGAGTTTTCAGCAAAGAGGCTAAGAAAATAGTGCATAAACATGCCTCATGATGTATTAATATTTGAATTTTCCCAAATTTTAATTTAGGAAATTTCGCATATAAAAAACTTTGAAAGAAAATTGCGTTATACACATATATGAAACATCCTTAAATCTAGCAAATGTTAATATTACTTTCTAAAAACTTTTTATTTTCTGTCAATTTGAACCACTGAAATTAAGTCAAAGTTATTGAAGATATTATGCCCTTTGAATATTATAGAAAATATCTCCTAAGAAAAAGAACAGTCTTCCACAAAATCTCTATTATTAAACCCAAAAAATTTTACTCATAATAAAATTACATTACTAATACAGAGCTTATATTCACATTTTGGTAATTGTTTCAATGATTCCTTTGTAAGTCACAACTCCCTTCCCCCTTTTACCACCTTGCCACAGAAACTAAACAAGTGTTGTGCATTATGATTATTTTGTTTCTTTTGATCTACATAATTCCCCCAGTTAGTTTTGCTGTTCATGTTTTTAACATTTTTGAGAGTCTAGGTCAGTTGTGTTTAGGTCACACAGTCTGGGTGTTTAGGTTGTTTCCCTATGATTAGCACAAGTTACACATTTTTGGCAAGATACTACATAGGTGATGATGCATACTTCTTATTTCATTACATCAAGAGGCAAATAATATTGGTGTGTTTCATTATTAGTGATGCTAAATATGATTACTTGATTAAGGTGATATCAAATCACCATTTCAATAGTAGCTGTTTCCTCTAAAAAATAATACACATACTGATTATTTGAAATTTATTATCTTTATCATTATCTTGCAGATAATCTGTTCCACAACTACCCACATCCAATGATTTTGCATCCACTGATGATCTTTGCCTGAATCAGTTATTATATTAAGGTCTTTAAATGAGTGGTTTTCTAGTTATGTCAGTCTTTTTCCATCCTTCATTCCTTCCTTCCTCCTTCCCTTATCACTTTCTCTCTTTGAAATATTATTATGTATCCATAGATTTGTATTTTTCTTTATGAATTTACCCATTGTCTAGATCCAATGCTATGAATACATAGCTTTATTTAGTATGGTCTAATTCCTTCCATAAAAGAAATTCTCTTTTGAAGTCCATCACAAAGAATAAAATGTAAGATTTTTCTCAGTTATCATGATAGAGGATTCTGATTTTTTTTACATTTGATAGGCAAGAAATAATATTTATCATAATTTTTATTTTTTTTCTTTTTATGAATGAAATTAAATATTTTTCATATATTTAGAGCCATTTGAGCACATATTTTTCCAAAACATTTGTTCACATATTTTTTCATTTTTCTTTCAGTTATTTGGTCTTTTCTTTAGCAATGCTAGAGTTTTTTTATTTTTGTCTTTTGTCTTTTTTTTTTAGGGCCACACCCATGGCTTATGGAAGTTCCCAGTCTCGGGGTCTAATCAGATCCTTAGCTGCCAGCCTATGCCAGAGCCACAGCAACTCCATATCTGAGCCTTGTCTGTGACCTACACCACAGCTCATGGCAACACCAGATCCTTAATCCACTGAGCAAGGCCAGGAATCGAACAGCAGCCTCATGGATCCTAGTTGGATTTGTTTTGCTGTGCCATGGCGGGAACTCCATAACTTAAGAGATTAATCTTTTATCTTTTATATATAATATATATATAATATATAATCTTTTATCTTTTATATATAATACCAGTATCTTCTTTATACTTAAGGAGTTCTTTATAACTTAAGGAGTTCTTTATAACTTAAGGAGATTAGTCTTTTATCTTTTATATATAATACCAGTATCTTCTTCTAACCTGTCTTTTGATTTTGTCACTTCCCTTTTGATTTTGGTGTTTTGGTTGTCATTGTATATATAATCAAACAAATGTGTTTTTTTTTAAATTTTAATACAACTGGATTTTAAGTCGCAATACAAAGGTGTTTCCTTGCCTTCTGGTATACTTCTAAAATTTTTACATCTGGGTTTCTGATCCCTTTGGAGCTTTGCATTTGAGTGATTTCAACTATGGCTCCATGTTCATGTTTTTCCAAATTTCTGTTCAGTTGTCTCAACACTTTTTTTAGTATTTTCTCCCTCTCATTAATGTGGGGAGAGAAATTTTACTAAATTTTTATTATATACTGGAATCTGTTTTTGAACTTTCTTAAAAGTATTTTCCACTAATCTGACTATTCATGTGTCAGTTTCATACTACTTTGATTCTTGAGGCTTTAAAGTATGTTTTATTATCTTGTTGGGAGAGTTTCTCCTTTAACTTAAAAAGATATATCCTCTTTAGGATTTCCTAGGTTTTCTTAAATATTTGTTCCCAATATATTTTAAAATAATTTCTATCTCCAAAAATAACTACTTTTATTGTATTTTTCTATTAACTTGGGAATAATTTAATTTTTATAATGTTCTGTCCTTATATCTAAGCACTTGAGGTATTATTCAAAAGTACCTTTGTGGGTTTTTTTGAGCATTTTCTACGGTCTGTTGTAGATTTCTCAAAAACCTTTACAAGTTTATTAAAAAGTATTTAATCTTTATTTTCTGTAATAATGGAATTCTCTATTTCATTATGTCTTCTAATTGGCCATTATTTGTACATATGAAAGCTTGGACTTTTATGTGTTAATTTTAACTACTTGAATTATTTTATCATTGGTTTTTTTGAGGCTATCTAGATAAACTGACAAAGCCCTTGCAAATGAGAATAATTTTCATTCAGGTTATTATGCTTGTAATTATTTTCTCTTTTATGGTTGCATTAGATAATGTATCCAAAAAAATGTTAAATTACAATGGAGTCAGTGGGGAATTTTTATACTGACTAGAATGATAGCCTTTATTTAGCAAAGTATTCCTTTATTTAGTACAATGTGGCTTTTAGGACTGTGGAGAGTGTGTTTGCAAATTCCTATTATGTCATCGTTTTTAAATAAAAAATGGTTGCTTTTTTTTTTTTTCAAAAGCCTTGGCTGCATAAATGCCTATAGAACATTTCCTCCCTTGTATCTCTTTTTAAGTTTTAATTTTCAAATGTTTAAGCCTCACATAAAGTTTTAAAAAGAATACAGAGAGTTTCTCTATGTATTTCACTCCTTTCCCCTTGATAGTGCCTTATAACCAGTATACATTGTCAAAATCAGGGAAATGATATCAATAAATTATTAGTAACTTAAGTACTTATACTTCACCAGCATATACATATACTCTTTTGGGGGAGGGACTTCTATATTTTACAGATATGTATTGCATCTATAAATTTGAGTAACCATCATCACATTTAGCATACAAAATTGATTCATAATAACATAGAAACTTTCTTTTGTCACCCTTTGATAGTTACATTTTCCTTTTAATTTTAACCCTTGCAATAATTGTACTCATTAATATAATCTTATTCTTTGAGTAGAATCATATGAAATGTAATTCTTTGAGATTCTCAGTGTGTTCCCTTGTGATGTATCTAAGTATTTTCATACCCCAATAATCCTTGCTTTTTAGTGTTAAATAATATTTATGATGTTAATATATCACAATATACTTAATCATTAACCTGTTGAAGGACATTTGGTTTGTTTGCAGATTAGACCTAATATAAATAAAGCCACGCGTTTCTGTGGCTCTGGCGTAGGCCGGTGGCTACAGCTCCGATTGGACCCCTAGCCTGGGAACCTACATATGCCGCGGGAGCGGCCCAAGAAATAGCAACAATAACAACAACAACAACAAAAAAGACAAAAGACAAAAAATAAATAAATAAATAAATAAAGCCACTATGCACATCCATGTATAAATTTTCTGTGAAAATAAGTTTTATTTCCCTAAGGTAAATGCACAGGAATGTGTTTGTTGGATCATCAAGTGTGAAACTTTATGAAACTTCCACACTGTGTTCCAGAGTGCCTGTAACATTTTTCACCCCTCAGCAATATGTGAGACCTGTATAGTTGCTCCACCCTCAGTACTACTTTGTATAGTCAGGAATTTTTTTTTTTTTTTTAATTTTAGTCATTCAAATGGAGAGGTAATTATATCTCATCTTTATTTGCATTCCTTTCATGAATAAATATGTTGAACATGTTTTTCTTGTCTGTATTTACCATCCATGTGTTCTTTTGGTGTAATATCTTTCTTTAAATTGAATTTAAGGAGGTCTTTGTATATTCTGGATACAAGTCTTTTGTCTTGAAAATATTAGATTTGCAGTTATTTTCTCCTTTCATTCTTTTCATTCTAATCTTTTCTTTCTTTCAATATAATCCTTTGCAGAACAAGTTTTAAATGTTGGAAACATACAGTATGTTATTTTTTCTTTCATGAATCATGCCTTTTGGTCATGTCTAAGGAATCTTTGCCTACCATAGGTCATAAAGATTTTTACCTGTTTTATAAAAGTTTTCTGTTTTACATTTTAAATTTCAATCTAGGATTTATTTTGAGTTAATTTTTTGTAACTTCATGAGAAATCAAAGTCAAGGTTTATTCTTGTTCACTTAAATACACAATATCTCCAAAATAATTTGTTGAAAAGACTATCCTTCCAGTTTATATTGACTAAGGATAAGGATAATTTAGTAATATTATCAAAATCAGGAACTATAACATTGACACAATGCTATTAGATAATCTGTACACATTATCCTAGTTATGCCATTTACTTTAAAAAGTCTTTATAATAAAAGAAGATGAAGGAAAAAAGATAAAGGAGGAAAAAGAAAAAGAGAAGGAAGAGGAGGACAGTAAGAGGAAAAATAATGAGAATAGGAAAAGTAATGAAGACAAAAATGAATTTTTTAAAAAATATTCTGGTCCAAATCATACATTGTTAATAGTTTCTTTAGTTTCTTTAATCTGGAGTATTTCCTGAACCTTTCTTTGGCTTGATATGGACATATTTGAAGGGTATCAGGCAATGTTTTGTATGCTGTCCCTCGGTAAAGTTTGTTCAATGCTACCTCATGCTTAGATGCCTACATTTTTAGCCAGAATACCACAGCTGCGATATTTTTCTTCCTCAACTACATATTCCCATACAAAGACACATGACATTGGTTTGGCTGATTATTGGTAATATTAAGTTTATTAATTTGTTTAAAGTTGTATCTTCTAGGTTGTTCTACTCTAGAGTTTGCATTTCCCTTGTTATTAATTTTAAAAGTTCACGAGAAGGTATGTTGTGAATATATATATCTTTTACCTCATCACATTTTGGCATTATTTTGATATTTTCAAAGATTTATATTGCTGATTAGGGAGTTACCGTTGTGATACTATCTTTTACAGAGATATTTGTACCATTAGGAATCTATCTTTTGATTGAATAGCTTTAAAATATATCCTGTGAAGTCAACCTGTTGTGAATACTTTAAAAATGAGCCAGTTCTACTTTATTTGTTCCTGCTCTTTGAAATCATTTATTTGGTTGTATTATTTCTTTTTGTCCAAAGCATATACGATTTATAGCCTATCCTATCACCTTTCATTATGCTCCTATATACATTGGGCTGAATTTTTCCCTATCATCCTGGATGCTGGATGATGTACTTTTTATGGTAGAAGACAATTAAGCACAATGTTTGAGTACAGTGCTCCCTGGGTTCTTGAATAGTTAAGTTGTTTTACTATAAGCTGTATTCTTAAATGAAGTTGAGAATATTGGCTCTTCTCAGACAAATTTTTGTTGTGTTTGAAAATAGGAAACATTAAAATTTTGAGTTTTTATTAGATTGGACAATTAATTTCAAAGACTTGTACTTATACAAGTATGACTGATACTCAGAGATTTCTAGATCATGAAATTAAAGAAATATTTTGCTCAAGGAAAAAATATCTATTTTTAAAAAGTCACTGCTAAGGTAGACATTCTCAGGAATCAGAAGTTATTAGCATATAATATTAATGGAAAAGAGTGTTTTTAAGTCAATTTTTAGTGTTTTTATTTCTGCGTAGTGTATAATACAGGAAAAAATCACAGGTTAACATTTAACCTCTTGGGGATGGGGTTTAAGCTCAGCCAAAGGAGAAAATAGAAGTTGAGAAATATGAGGATGGTCTGGCTCATCCCCAGCTAGCATAGCTTCTAGTCATTTAATGATCTAGACTTTCCTCCTGTACAGGGGCTGGATTCCAACAGTTGGCTGGACTGCCAATCCTCTTCATTCTTGGGCTCCATAGTTCCAGAATATCATTTTTGCTGCTTTTTTGTCTTATCAAAACCACACAAGATTTAAGGGGAAGAGAAATAAAGTCCATTTCTTGATGTGAGAAATGACATTGGCTTCTAGGAGTGAAGTTTCAGCCACTTTTCAACACTATTATTCAGATATTTTTGTATTACCTGGAAGATTGACCGTAAGTTTCTTGAGGGATGAGGCCTTGCTTTATAGTTCTTTATATTCCCCACGGTGACCCACATAATATTAATAAATATTTGATTTCTGCTTGGTTTCTAAAAGCGTTTAACTTTTTTTTTTCTGAATATCATGGTGAATGTTGACAACAACTAGAGTATTTCAATGAATGACACCTAATTTCTGACATATTTAACCACTGTGTTTTAATATGGATACCATAGCTTCCACACAGTGATATATCATTAGAAAGACAATACCAACAACGTTGGATTTATTTTACTGCTATTACTATAAGAGCCTTAGATAAGGTGAGGGAACTGGAATTTCTTTTTTGTACTATGTCCAAATTGCATTTTATATGAAAAGTTTAAAAGGAAAGAGGAGGTCAAGAAAGAGAATTGAGAAGGTCAGACAATATATTATTTTCTCTAATATTCATTTAAATTCAATCATCAAAGAAAGGTACAATCAGTGAAAGTTATACCCACAGTTAAAGATTAGGTCACTTACTCCTATTTTCAAAGTAATGTCTAATAAGTAAGGTACTATGATAATACTTTTCTCATACCAAAATATCCTCCAAAAATTTTTACTTCTAATGATGCCATAATAAAACAACTAACCATAGTTAAGATTTGTTGAATCATGCAAACAATATTCAGTTTAGCACAACTGAATGCTGTTTTAAGTTGAAGTTCTTATTATTTCTTATAATCCCCTCACATTCTGCTCCAACAGATATCACAGTTCTTAGTCATAATGTATACTCAATAAAATTTAATAATATTTATTAAATATATGTAGCATTAACAGCCTAGCAAGCTGAGTTATAGAATAGAAAGTTCATTTAATTGCAAGAAAGATAGAGGTTCAAGTTGTGATTCTTGGTTTTGTATTTAAGAATTAAAAGACAATAGATAATTTATTTTCTCTGAATCTTTGTTTTCTCATTGTTCCATTGAGCACAATTTGTCGTTGAAAAGATAAAATCAAATAACATGTGTAGAAGTATTATAAATTCAGATTTTAATTTTAGTTTCTTGGCAGATTGAGTATATTTTTTCATTTTTATAATCATAAGATTTATAATATGATCTAGTAAACGGCAGGTGATCTGTAAAGATTTGGCAATTGAATGAAAGAATATAAGTTGAAGATGTTTTTTAGTTGTAGAGTGATGGTGTTCAACTCCATACAGATTTCAGCATAACAGCATTTGTAGAATATTAGGAGACATTTTTTATGAGGATTTGTAATGCACTCACATTCCTCCTCTTTCCACATGGAAGCACCTTAATGCTGTCTCTAAAAAATTGTGTTTTGGCAAGGTTCATATGTTCTCTTGAATTTCTTCATTTGTTTAATTTGTTTATTAATACTTCACCTGTCTAATTGTTGTGAGGGTCAAGATAAATACAAGTGAAAACTTGTTGTAAAAAAATGTATTAAAATTAACCTAGGAATTGATTTCAAAGAAGTGAAAGCTTTAGTCTAACTTCCTTTATAGATGCAAAGATTTACATAGAACAATTGAAAATAGAACTTACCTGATATTCAGTTTTCCCTTTTTATAGTAATTAACCTTTTAAAATAACTATCATCTGTTCAGATAAAAAGCGTATTTCAAATTATGCCTGTCTCAGATATAAAGATTCAAAACTACTGTAATATGACAGAATATGCTTGGAGTCTGGTTAGAAAAGCTTACTTCTTGCTTCTGTGTGGTAGCATATATCTCTTAAAAGACTACTGAGATTTTGTTTGCCTTTGTTATATTCAACTTGTCAACTTCATTTCATCTTCTGTTAGCTAAATGTAATGTTATATGCTTCCTGTAATAGCCAGGAGACAAACCATCTAGGTCATTCTTTCCTAGAGTAAGTAAGTTTTAAAAAGTATTTTACCCACTTAAAAGTTCCTCTGATAATATAATAGTAGCCATGCAAAGAAATGCTATTTTGCCAAGTTCCCTCAGTGCATAGGACGAATATGCAGCCTTATGTCTTCCTAAGGACAAGTGAGAGATGACCTCATTTTGTTTTAATAGCATACTTGTGATTATTTGATGGATGTATTTTATATTTTTTATTACCTTCAGAGAGTCATTGACAATAGCAGATACTTATGGGTGGAATGTATAAGCAGGTGTGAGTAACACATGTATTAACTTGGAAAATACAGTGCAACCCCACACACTGTGTAGGACAAAACAAAAAACACACATAAAGCTCTTGTTTTTCAGACACAGTGGCATTTTCCTGTTACATGCAAGCTATACTTTTTGCAAAATTGGATTTTCTAAATCTACATCATAAAATAGATGGTCATAAAAATCAATTGTTTTTCCTCAGAAACAATGCTGTGTGTAGATGTTATGCTCCTAATCGAAAATCTATGCTCATAGTAGCTGTAAAATAATAATATGTCATAAAATTAAAACACTATAGCCTTGAAAATATATAATTATTTGAATAGAAGGCACAGCCTCTCATAATCATATAATTTTAAAACTATAGTTATCCTAAAGATCAGAGTCTAATTTCCTAGTTTTAATTTGTGGGAATTTAAACCCAGTTTAATTATTTGCCCAATATTAACTATATTGTTAGTGAAAAATATGACTCGATTCTAAATCTCTACACTCCCAGACTAATTATGTTCCAATTACTTTAGACCAAACTCCATTATAAAAATCTGAAAGTTGAAGTTTTTTACAAGTGAGTTAGTTTGTCTGAAGAGACATTATGTTTGGCAGCTGTTCTGTTAGCTTTTGCACCTGCAGAGATCTGATATTTTAGAGGAAACTTTTCTACAACTAGATTATTAGAACTGTTTTGTAGGAAAATCATACTAATTGCCAGAGATAAACAAGATGCCTCGAAGAATGGAAATTTACCACTTTTATTCCAGATTCTTCTAGAAAGAGAATGGAGGAATGTTCATTTTTTCACTAGAGTGAATATAACTAGGGACTTGCAAAACTGTCTTTCAATTATTTTTCAATTCACTCATTTATTCAACAAATATTTATGGAAATCACATATGGAAGAACTTGTCTTAAAACTAGAGATAAAGAGTGCTTAAAAATGTATCACTATTTATTGAATGTCACTATGCTTCCAGAAAAAATAATGTGAAGAAAATATAATTAGCCTACAAGATAGCTGTTCAGTCTTCAGGTGTGGAAAGTTTTTAGTTACCTTGCCTCTATGACTGCATCTTACTATATAGTCCTCTAACATTAAAAAAGAGGGATACAAAGAAAGCATCTCCTCTTCATGATAGTAGGAAATAGTTTTTCAAATGCATTGGTCTTCATAAATTGGATCACTCTACCAATGACCCTGAAAAGATAAGGAGTTATATAAATTCTTTGCTCTTTAGTCTCTCTAGAGATATTTCAGTTACTTCTCTCTATGAACCTCCTGAAGTGGAAACTTTTCAGGGTTGGTTGGTCACTTAAAGTTAGATTTAGACATCCCCTTTTAATGCTAAAAGGTTAAAGTTAATACTTCGAAAACTGTGCTGATTGGCTTATCGTGGTTAGGGATGTCATGGACCCAACATTTGAACTTTTTAAGAGTGCTAGAGGAGATAGAGTAGTGTACTAGACTTCAGAAGTCTCAACTCTAGACTTACCATCTACAAAATTTGAAAAAAAAAAAAAAAGTCTTTCTCCAAAGTCATCAAGTCATTGGATAGACTGTTTTAACATCAGGGAAATGATGCAGTATTATTACCTTTATTATTATTTTTATTTTGATAAAATTTAGTTAGGGTTAAGCTTATGGTTAGAGTTAGTGGTAGAAGTAAGTTTGAGCTACGAGTTCAGATTATACAGTAAAAGGTAAACTGGGTAACAGTCTCCCTTAAGAAAAAGGAGAATATGTGAGTTGACTTCTAGAAAAGATGTGTTAAGGGAAGTTTATTTTACAAATGAAGTTATGTCAACTGAAATTTATGGTAAAATATTTTCAGATATTCCTTTAAAATCAGTTTCCTCATGTGAAAAATGGGAATAATGAATTTTGAGGACAAAAGTATAAAGCATACGTTTCTAAAAGCACTTATCACAATTCCCACAATAGATAAGCAGTTAATACAGAATGGTTATTTTCCTTCTTTTCTCTCCTCAAAGCCTGTATATGATTATCTGCTTGTATGTATCAACTGAGACTTATTGCTATCTTTTTTCAAGAAGATATCTGTAGAGTACATGATTTTTTTTAATTAAGTAAGCTCACATAAAGGGCCTTTTTTCCAAGTCGTATAGTGGCTATGCATTCATATAAAAAATATCAATTATCAAAATTATCAGATAAAGGAAATTTTACATGGATCAATCTATGAGGGATTTACCAGGTGACTAGAAAAATATCCAATTGCTCTCAGACTATGCTGAGCTGGAAGGAAAGAGAAGTTTATATTTCTAATTGGTATTCTAGGAAAGTCCTTCCAATGTGAAAGTCACAAAACTAATCCAGGTAGTGCAGCCTGGCTCTTAAAAAAGAAACTTTCCTGAGCATTGGTTAAAAAAAGATAAAAGGTTCAATTTAATACCCAGAAAACAAAAAAGATAATGTGGGAAAGCTCTGATCGCAACTTTTTAGTTAGTTAACACTTTATACAACAACTATCTAAGTGTTTGGTAGGTGGAGCCAGAATTCTGAGAATCATTTCCCACCTCCAACATTTTCTGGCAGTTTTATTTCCTGTTTTTGTGTTTCTCATCTATAAACTGGAGATAAAAAGAATACCTACATCATGGAATAGCTGTAAGGATTCAATGTGCTAATGTATATAAAAGTCTTAGAAGAGTTCCCATTGCGGCTCAGTGGGTTAAGGACCCGGCATTGTCTCTATGACGATGCAGGTCTATCACTGACCTCATTCAGTGGGCTAAGGATTTGGCATTGCAATAAACTGAGACATAGCTTGCAGATGTAGCACAGATCTGGTGGGTGGCTGTGGCATAGGCCCCAGCTCTAGCTCTGATTACACCCCTGGCACAGGAACTGCCTCATGATGCAGGTGCAGTTGTAAAAAGAAAAAGAAAAAAAAATTCTTAGAAAAACACCTGAATACGAATTAATCATTTCAGTTGTTTTATTCTAGTTTATTATTTTTATGCAACTGTTTTTAGATGTCTAATATTTTGTGAATAATTGAAGTCTAGATATAGAGGTGCTTGTATTGCTCTTGAAAGTATAATGCAGTTTGGGGTGATTGAGAATATAGTTACATAAACCTACCTATCTTTTAGCAAATTAAGATTAGAGGTTAATAAAATGTGTTCATTAGCACATAATAATGTTTTTATAACAATGTTTTATAATCAGGGTCTATAGTGTTGGAGAATAGCCAAAAAACTACATATATGTATGTATATATATATATATGTGCGTTTGTGTGTGTGTGTGTGTGGGCATTAAGACAAGAAAAATAAATGAGATTAGCAAATATTTTTAAAATACAAGATAATACAATTATCATTATTTGAAGATTATAGAATTTATTTCAAGAAAACCCAAAAGAATCAGGTAAAATACAATTACAAGTATTATAGAGACAATAAAAAATTAGTTATAAAAGAAAAATTCCAAATATATGTATTTATATGTTGTATATACATATGTGTGTGCGTGTATAGCAGCCAGAGCTAGTAAAGATTATAATAGAGAAGAGAATGCCATTTAAAATTGTAAGAAAATTTGTAAGAGATTTAGCAGTATACCAAATGAGAAATGTGAAAGCCTCCAGTGGAGATGTACTGTAAAGTTTTATCAAAGACATGAAAGAGACTTAATAAACCAAGTGCAGAGTAAATGTAAAGGTACCAATTCTATTTTAAATATGTTATTAATTTAACACAATTAATTATTTTAAAAATTCATAGTATTGTTAGGCAAGTGGAAAATTTTATCCTCCTGTCAACCTAAAAGAACAATTTTATAATATCCAAGAAAATTATGAAAAATTGATGACAAAAAAGACATAGTTATGACAATGAGTGTATGCTATAAATTGTAGCAATCAAACTTTTAGTCAAACAGAAAAGGATTAATGAAAAACAATAAATTGCCAAGAAATAGAATCATGAAAAAGTGGCTCTTCAAATATGTGTGGAAATTAAAAATAACATTGATGTACATTAATTATCTTTCAGAAGAAACCATTGGTTGTCTGGTTTGCATTATATATAAGAAAACAAAAATTAGCTTCTATTTGGATTTCAGAGCTAAAGGTTAAAGAAATTATTTTTAAGTAACAAAATATGGAAGGATCGTTTTATAGAGATTTGGAGAAGTAATTTTCTAAGCAACAAAACAAATCAATTAGAAAGTGAAAAACTGACAAGTTTAACTATATAAAAGCTAAACTTTTGAAAAAAATCATAAAGAGAAGTAAGAACAAACAGAATAATTTAATGAACAACATACTGAGGATAAACATTAGCAGCCAATAAAAAAATGTTCAGTCTCTATTTACAAAATATAAAAAAGCAATATTAATGTGTATTAAAATAAAAAATATAATATGCTTCATCCTATTAGTTTCGAAATAATTTTTAATCTTGTTTTGACAAGATTTGAAAATAGATGGAGTGCAAATTGGTTTAACATTTTAAAATGGTAATTTGGCAATTTCTAGCAATATTTGAAATTTCTGTGCTTTTTGTTTCATCAATTTCACTACTGAAGACTCTCACACATGTGTAAATAATTGCTGCATTTTTATAACTGTTAAAAATTAAATATAATCTTGAATAAATGGTGCATAAATACCATAGCAGAAACTATATGAAACAGAAAGTAGATTATGTGTGAGATTACTCTGATTATAATAATGATTATCATTACTGATATCTGTGCTGAATAGTCTTCATTTCTTTTCCAGATCTACTCTCCACCCATTTCCAGCCTGCTCTGGGCCTATGAGGCTAAATTGGTCAGACTACAACCACAGACCTCATCTTGGACCTTTGCTTCTGTTTAGATCTTGGCAGAAAATAATTGAAGGCAAGTTAAAATAAGGTTGGTATATTTATTATACCGACTCCCTCCTTGCCAAGATGCTTCTCTCTAATAAAAGCCATATTTTCAATCAGACACTACCTCTGGTTTCTAGTAACCATTCCTCTTCTCACTCTTCAGGCTAGGTATGTAATAGTCTCTGCTGCTGTGAGCCACTAGGTTTTGCACTCTGCCTTATTTGTTTTCTTAAGCCTTATTCATACCTTTGTAAATAGTCCCTATACTTAACTCTTCAAATACCTAGTTAGAGCGAAAAATTGATTATTGCCAGTACCCTTTCTGACAATACCTGTAACAGTATTTTATTTTTCTTCATTGCTGACAAAGCTCTAATTTTTTTTAAGTCTCCACCTTCTTCCCTACAGGTCTCTGCTCAGAGAAGTCAACCATTTTCCTCAACATCATAATCATTACTAATTACTCTGCACCAAACATATTAAATTCCATTCAATGTGTCAGTAATTGGGTTGGGGGGGTTAATGTGATATGAAGGGAGATCTAATAAGGGCTTCTAATAAAGCTCTCATGAACCTAAAAAAAACCCCAAAAAACAAAAAACCCACAAATGATGGGTCAGTTTTCTGAAGAACATTGTAAAGTCTGACTGGATGTGTGTGTGATGGACATGATGGGAGCTGAATTTGGTGCTATACCATCACACTAATATGGCACAACAGGAACCTGGTCCTTTAAGGATTTAAATAAGCTAACAAATCTATCAGCCTTAGGATTCCTCTCTCTTATGTATATGTTCTGGGATATTATAAATTTTCTTCTCAGTATTTACCTCATTTTGAGTTGGTTCTCTCTTATTTGTAGCTGAAGGAGAAGCCAGAAGGGAACATTTAGTGTTTAAAGCTCTCTGTTCAAATTTTAAAAATTAATATTTATTTATCATTTATATACTTGTAAACACACCTTTTTAAAAAAAGAGGTGAGAGCAACTAGACCCTGGAAACCAAGACTATTGGAAATTTCAGTAGATCATGAAGTGCTCAGTAGTGGTAATTATGTATTTTTGGGCCAATAAATCCTTGGACTTATGATATGGTTCTTATATCATGAGACATTTAATAAATATATGCTAAATGTAGATTCAGAAGTTAGAATGACATACTCAAGGCTTATAATCAGGGAGTTAGGTTATATTATGTTTTAGACACTCAGAAAGCAGCTGTAACATCAGCTAGAGAATGAGGGCATACTCTACCCCCTGCACCTCAGCTAGTACAGGGGGAAAGAACATGTGTCTTTTTTCACCAAATCTCATGAGATTCACTTAGATTAAAGTTAACTCTATTGCAAAATAGAGGTTAACACTGGATCTTGTGCCCTTTGGTCACACAATATAGATTTGTGGAAGCCTGAATGTATCATGAGTTTCTACAATAAGAACTCCTGTAGTAAAAGGAAAAACCTCCTAAATCCCTGGAGATGTGCAGCTGGATTAAGATATAATGGCATTAACAGATATTTTTCTAGCTCTGTTTCAACACAAAATATACTAAAAACATTATTTATATATGGAGCTCCGGTATATGAAAATATTGGTATACTTAAAAATATAACCCCACAATAAATTCATACCATGTAAAACTAATCTACAAATTACCAGAAACATTAAAGACATTATTTATTATATTTTTGTTTGCCCTCTTAGAACTTAGATTTTCAGGGATATTTTCAAAATCTATTACTTAAAAAAAACAGAGGATTGCATTATTTTACAGTAAGCTTAGATATTCAAAATTATTCTTCTGAAAAATTTTTGAATAATAAGCATTGTGGCAATCCAATGTTTAAAGGCAGTGCTAGAGATTATAATAGTAATTTGAGAAAGCAGTTATATCTTACAATGTGTACCTCTTTATCATAGCCTTTCCCACTCCTCTATCTACTGTCCCCTCCCCTATTTAAAGGCAGAATGGAAAGGAAATAGTAATGTGTATGTCCTAAAAGCCCACAAGAATGACCAGGACTGCAGAGTAAAGGCAGGAGGAAGCAGTCTTCAGCACTTACTGTAGTGAAGGTTTGGGGAAGGATGGATCATGAACTAATTGGCCTCAGAATATTCACACCAGCTATTGGAGCCCTTTTCTTGATCATTGCTACAGGGTCACTGACTATGTGGGACTGTGCTACAGAAAGTAAGATGCAGTAAGAAAAAGCCTGAGAAGTGAAGAATGGCTGTTAATTAGACAGTAGTGAATGAGCTGAGCAGTGAAAATGTGGGACTACCATACCTTGAGGAAAAATTTGTCAGATATAATAGCTTGCACATTAGTGACAGCAAAGGATATCTGCAAAGGATGGTTTTCTAAAGGTTGAGACTTTATTCTTGCCTCAAATTTCCTTACATAGCAAAGAGGTTTATCATTCACCTATCATTGTTAGAAAAATAACTAGGGCTTTGCAACTGTCTGCTGAACTTTACAGGTGTTTGCAAAGCATTTATTTGGCTCTTAAATGTAGATGTGTTCCACCAGTCTTACATAAACATTATTAGGAGGAATACAGTTTCTCAGCCATATTTCTCTTTTCAATGTCTTTGTGTTTGCAAATATTTTTCCTGAAATGTAAATGGAACTTCCTTGTTCTCTTGCTAGGGTGTAGACTCAACTCTAATATTGAAACAAAAATAGAATCATTGTGCCATACAGTTGAGGTCCCTTCTTTGAGATCATGTAATAAAAGATATTTTGTGTGCTGAAGATTTGACATGGAAGCCTGAGAGGTATAAGGAATAATGCAAACTCTTTTAATGTATGCGATTCCCCAGGCATTTTTAATAGGATTTTTAGGCACAACATTTTACATAACCACACAGAAACAGTAGTGTTTCAATTCTTATCTTTTATCATCAGCAGGAAACTAGAAAATAGTGCTTCCTATGCTAAAGAAAAATTTGCTAGTGATTACAATTTTTATAGTTGAGCTCCCTATAGATGATTTTCTCCACTTGCAAAGAAAGTGGTAGTAACCATCTCATATTTTAACAGAAGAAATAGAAGGTAATAGATCCATTTGCATTGCATTGCATTTTATTAGGTCCAGAAAGAGACTCCTCAATTTTCAGAGGTTTTGTTTACGAAGATAGTTTCTATATACTTGGCAATAATTTTAGTGTCTCTGTAGTTTACAAGCTTTCAAAAAGTCTATGATTGATAATGTTCCACACATACAACAATGAAACTGCTCTAGAGAAAACTTTTCTCTTCTTCTTGCTCCTAATTTAAATGAATAGCTAACTTTTAAATGCATGAAACTCTGATTATAAAGTTTAATCCAAAAGGAATGTGATTTTGCTAATGAAATTTGGGTGTCCACAAAGAGAAATGTGTTCTGTTGGAAAATTCAGACATCCAAGAATTACTAAACATCCTGCAGAAAATAGACTGAGAATCTCTAAGACTTAGTTTAACCCTGTACCTTGTAAATGTAGAAAATTTGTATTATTAGTAAAATTATGTCTTCAGCTGGAATGGAATCCAGACCAAGTTTGGGAATTATGATTGATATTATAAATACTAAATTATTTTGATTAAGGAAGGGTAATTTTAACAGAAATGCAAACATAAATTATTTAGAAAATACAGGGAGGAGCCAAGAAATATAGAAAATTCATTTGCAGAAATACAAACTGAGCTAAAGGCAATAATGAGCAGAACGAATAATGCAGAGGAATGAATTAGTGACATGGAAGATAAAATAATGGAAATCACCCAATCAGGACAGCAGACAGAAAACCAAATGAAAAGACATGAAAGCAATATAAGAGACCTATGGGATAATTTAAAGTGGGCCAATCTACACATAATAGGAATTACAGAGGAGAAGAAAAAGGAAAGGGGATTGAAAATATATTTGAAGAAATTATGGCTGAAAACTTTCCAAATCTAAAGGAAATTGATCAAGATACAGGAAGTACAGAGGGCCCCAAACAAGCTGAACCCAAACAGGCCCACACCAAAACACATTATAATAAAAATGACAAAAGTTAAAGAAAAGATTCTAAAGGCAGCAAGAGAAAACCAAAGTGTTAAGGGAACCCCCATAAAGCTATCAACTGATTTCTCTACAGAAACACTACAGGCCAGAAGGGAGTGGCAAGATATATTTAAAGTGTTAAAGGAAAAAATTTGCAACCTAGAATACTCTACCCAGCAAGGATATCATTTAAAATAGAAGGGGAAATAAAGAATTTCTCCAACAAACAAAAGCTAAAAGAGTACAGCAATATGAAATCCATTCTGAAAGAAATATTGAAAGGGCTCCTCTAAATTAAAAAAAAAAAAAGTAAGAAGAATTAAGATGGAGGAAACCACAATTGGAAAGCAATCATTTAATAAGCCAACATACAGATCTAAACATGAAGATGTTAAAAAAAAAGACATAAAAACATCAAAATCATACAATGTGGGGAAGGAAAGTAATAAAATATAGATTCTTTTTTGATTTTAATGATGTGTTTGAAAGTAAGAAGATATAGGAAGGGGCTAACATACTTAAAAAACAGGGAAACCACAAATCAAAACTGAACATTACATTCACAAAAACTGAAAAGTACTCAAGCATAAAACAAATGGAAACCATCCAACCAAAAAAAAAAAAAAAAAAAAGAAAGAAAGAAAGAAACAATCAACTGGAAAACAAGGTTTAAAATGGCAATTAAAAAAAAATCTATCAATAATCACCTTAAATGTCAATGAACTGAATGCTCCAATCAAAAGACACAGAGTGGCAGATTGGATAAAAAAGCAAAAACCTTCAATCTGCTGCTACAAGTAACTCACCTTAGGGCAAAGGACACATATAGATTGAAAGTGAAGGGATGGGAAAAGCTATGTCATGCCAATGGACAAGACAGGAAAGCAGGAGTTGCAGTACTCATATCAGACAAAATAGACTTTAAAACGAAGGCCATAAAGAAAGACAAAGAAAGACACTATTTAATGGTTAAAGGATCCATTCAAGAAGACATTACAATCGTCAATATCTATGCCCCTAATATAGGAGCACCCAGATACCTCCAACAAATACTAACAGACATAAAAGGAAAAATCGATGGGAATACAATCATAGTAGGAGACTTTAATACCCCACTCACAACAATGGACAGATCCTCTAGACAGAAAATCAATAAGGCAACAGAGATCATAAAGGACACAATAGAAAAGTAAGACTTAACATTTTCAGGACATTACATCCAAAAAAATCAGCATATACATTCTTCTCAAATACACATGGAACATACTCAAGAATTCATCACATACTGGGGCACAAAGCTAACCTCAACAAATTTAGGAGCATAGAAATTATTTCAAGTATCTTCTCTGACCACAATAGCATGAAATTAGAAATCAACCATAGGACAAGAAATGAGAAAAAAATGAATACATGGAGACTAAACAACATGCTACTAAAAAACCAATGGGTCAATGAGGAAATCAAGAAGGAAATGAGACAAATGGTAACGAAGACACAACCAATCCAAATCTATGGGATGCCGCAAAAGCAGTGCTCAGAGGGAAGTTCACAGCAATACAGGCTTTCCTCAAAAGAGAAGAAAAATCTCAAATCGACAACTTAACCCATCACCTAAATGGATTAGAAAAAGAAGAACAAACAAAACCTAAAGAGAGGAAATCATAAAGATCAGATCAATAAAATAGAGATTAAAAAAAAATGGAAAAAAATCAATAAAACCAAGAGCTGGTTCTTTGAAAAGGTAAACAAAAGTGACAAACCTCTGGCTAGCCTCACCAAGAAGAGGAGAGAGAAAAAACCCAAACAAACAAAATCAGAAATGAAAAAGGAGAAGTCACAATGGAAATACAAATACAAAATAATACTATGGAAATACAAAAAAATGTGAGAGAATACTATGAACAATTATATCCAACAAATTTGACAACCTGGAAGAAATGGACATCTTTCTAGAGATTTACAGCCTGCCAAAACTGAATCAAGAAGAAATAGATCAACTGAACAGACCGAACACTAAAAATGAAATTGAGTATGTCATAAAAACACTCCCTACTAATAAAAGTCCAGGACCAGATGGCTTCACAGGTGAATTCTACCAAACATACAAAGAGGAAGTTAGACCCGTTCTCCTTAAACTTTTTCAAAAGGTTGAAGAAGAAAGAACACACCCAAAGACATTCTATGATGCCATCATCACCCTAATTCCAAAACCAGGCAAAGATACCACCAAAAAGGAAAACTATAGGCCAATATCTTTGATGAATATAGACGCAAAAATTCTCAACAAAATTTTAGCCAACCGAATCCAACAACATATCAAAAAGATTGTGGAGTTCCCGTTGTGGCGCAGTGGTTAACGAATCCGACTAGGAACCATGAGGTTGTGGGTTCGGTCCCTGCCCTTGCTCAGTGGGTTAAGGGTCCGGTGTTGCCGTGAGCTGTGGTGTAGGTTGCAGACATGGCTTGGATCCCGCGTTGCTGTGGCTCTGGCGTAGGCCGGTGGCTACAGCTCCGATTCGACCCCTAGCCTGGGAACCTCCATACGCCATGGGAGCGGCCCAAGAAATAGCAAAAAGACAAAAAAAAAAAAAAAAAAAAAAAAAAGATCGTACACCATAATCAGGTGGGATTCAATCCAGGTTCACAAGGATGGTTCAATATATGCAAATCAATCAATGTCATACATCACATTCACAAAAGAAAAGTCAAAAACCACATGATCATCTCAATAGATGCAGAAAAAGCATTTGACAAAATCCAACATCCATTCATGATCAAAACTCTTACCAAAGTGGGTATAGAGGGAACATACCTTCACATAATCAAAGCCATTTATGACAAACCCTCAGCAAATATGATACTCAATGAAGAAAAGCTGAAAGCCTTCTCACTAAAATCTGGAACAAGACAAGGATGCCTACTCTCACCACTGTTACTCAACATAGTACTGGAAGTCCTAGCCACAGCAGTCAGACAAACAAAATAAATAAAAGCCATCCAAACAGGAAAAGAAGAGGTAAAACTGGCACTGTATGCAGAAGACATTATACTATACGTAGAAAACCCTAAGGACTCCACCCAAAAACTACATGAAGTGATCAACGAATTCAGCAAAGTAGCAGGATATAAGATTAACTTTCAGAAGTTAGTCACATTCCTATATACTATTAATGAAATATTAGAAAAGGAATACAAAAATACAATACCTTTTAAAATTGCACACTAAAAAATCAAATACCAGGGAATAATCCTGACCAAGGAGGTAAAATACTTATATGCTGAGAACTCTAAAACATTAATCAAGGAAATTAAAGAAGATGTAAAGAAATGGAAAGGTATTCATTGCTCCTGGGTTGGAAAAATTGTATTGTAAAAATGGCCATACTACTCAAAGCAATGTACAGATTCAATGCAATCACTATCAAATTACCCAGGACATTTTTCACAGAACTACAACAAACAATCCAAAAATTTATATGGAACCACAGAAGACCCAGAATTGCCAAAGCAATCCTGAGAAACAAAAACAAAGCAGGAGGCATAACTCTCCCAGACTTCAGGCAGTATTACAAAGCCACAGTCGTCAAGACAGTGTGGTACTGGTACCAAAACAGACATACAGACCAATGAAACAGAATAGAGAACCCAGAAATAAACCCAGACACCTGTGGTCAATTAATCTTTGACAAAGGAGGCAAGAACATCAAATGGGAAAAAGAAAGTCTATTCAGCAATATTGCCTAGAAACCTGGACACCTGCATGCAAATCAATGAAACTAGAACATACCCTCATACCATGCACCAAAATAAAATCAAAATGGCTTAAAGACTTAAATATAAGACAAGACACCATCAAACTCTTGGAAGAGAACATAGGCAAAACATTCTCTGACATCAACCTTATGAATATTTTCTCAGGTCAGTCTCCCAAAGCATTAGAAATAAGAGCAAAAATAAACCCATGGGAACTAATCAAACTGAAAAGCTTTTGCACAGCAAAGGAAACCCAAAAGAAACCAAAAAGACAACTTACAGAATGGGAGAAAATTGTTTCAAATGATGCAATTGACAAGGGCTTAATCTCTAAACTATGCAAACAACTTATACAACTCAACAGCGAAAAATCCAACCACCCAATGGAAAAATGGGCAAAAAACCTGAATAGACATTTTTCCAAGGAAGATGTACAGATGGCCAACAAGCACATGAAAAAATGCTCAACCTCCCTGATTATTAGAGAAATGCAAATCGAAACTACCGCAAGATACCACCTCACACCAGTCAGAATGGCCATCATTAATAAGTCCACAAATAACAAATGCTAGAGGGGATGTGGAGAAAAGGGAAGCCTCCTGCACCATTGGTGGGAATGTAAACTAGTACAACCACTGTGGAGAACAGTTTGGAGATGTCTGAGAAGACTATACACAGAACTACCATATGAACCAGCAGTCCCACTCTTGGGCATATATCCTGACAAAAACTCTCCTTAAAAAAGACACATGCACCCACATGTTCATTGCAGCACTATTCACAATAGCAAAGACATGGAAACAACCCAAATGTCCATTGGATTGTTTGTCCATTAATTGGATTAGGAAGACATGGTATATATACACCATGGAATGCTACTCAGCCATAAAAAAGAATGAAATAATGCCATTTGTAGCAACAAGGATCGAACTAGCGACTCTCATGTTGAGTGAAGTAAGTGGGAAAGAGAAAGACAAATACCATATGATACCATTTATATCTGGAGTCTTATATATGGCACAAATGAACCTTTCCACAGAAAAGAAAATCATGGACTTGGAGAATAGACTTGTGGTTACCAAGGGGGAGGGAGAGGGAGTGGGATGAGTGGGGAGGTTGGGGTTAATGGATGCAGACTATTGCCTTTGGAATGGATTAGCAATGAGATCCTACTGTGTTATACTAGGAACTATGTCTGGTCACTTATGATGGAGCATGATAATGTGAGAAAAAAGAGTGTATATATATGTGCGTTACTGGGTCACTATCTGTATAGTAGAAAATTGACAGAACCTTGTAAACAAACTATAATGGAAAAAAATAAAAATCATCCTATAAATTAAAAAAAAAAAACATTTATTCCCCATTCCTCCTAGATCCTAGAAACCATGTTCTACTTTCTATAACTATAATTTGACCACTCTAGATATGTTATATAAGTGAAATCCTACGTGATAATGTTCTTCCATGCTGTAGCATTGTCAGAGTTTCCTTCCTTCATAAGGCTGAATTATATCCTATTGTGTGTATATACCACATTTTTTTTACCCATTTATCCTTCCATAGACATTTTGGCGCTTCCACATTTTGGCTGTTGTAAATAATGCCACTCTAAACATGAAAATACTTGTATCTCTGCAAGGAGTAGATTGCAGATCATAAGTTAATTATTTATTTATTTATTTTGAGAAATTGCCATACTGTTTTCCAAAGTGGCTGTCTAATTTTATGTTTACACCAGGAGTGCACAATTTTTTCTAGTTTCTCCACATCCTCAACATCTGTTATCTCTGTTTTATTTATTCATCCTAATGAACATGAGGTGGTATCTTATTGCAGTTTTGATTTGTATCCTTAACAATTAGGGATTTTGAGAATCTTTGATTAGTGTAATTTTGTAGTAATTTTTGAAATCAGGCAGTGTGAAACCTCCAGCTTTGTTCTTTCTCAAGATTGTTTTGGCTGTTTTGTGTATTTGAGATTTTATACAAATTTTAGGATTTTTTTTTTTGCAAGAAATATAATTGGGGTTTGTACAGGAATTGCATTGCGTCTGTAGATTCAATTAGGAATTTTTTTTCTGCTTTTGCAATGTATATAGGATTGTTTGATTCCTTTTCAGAGTGTTGATTTATTAGTATATAGAAACAATTGATTTTGTGTATTGATTTTGTATCCTGCAACTGCTGAATTCATTAATGAGTTCTAACAGATCTTTGGTGGAATTATTAGAGTTTTCCATATATAAATCCATGCCATCTGTCAACAGGGATAATTTTACTTCTTCTTTTCCAATTTGGATGCCTGTTATTTTATTTCCTTGCCTGTTATGGCTAGAACTTGTAGTTACTATGTTGAATAGAAGTTGTGAATGTTAACATCCTATCATATTCTTAATTAGAAGAAAGTGTTTAGTCTTTCACCATTAGGTATAACATTAGCTGTTGTGAACATCTTTTAAACCATCACAGTGAATTTTCATCATTTTGCTTAATTAATGTCATTTTCATAGTCAGAATTTAATTTTATTTATATTTGAGTCACAAGGCATCACTAGGTATTACTTTTGTCCAGTTATGCCAGAATGAAAAGATAAAGAAGACAGTCAAAACAATCCAGGGCTGATACAAAAAATGCTAGTCAGTTTATCCAGAATGGAAATATGAAACTAAAGTTATCATTATTGTATTTAAGACATATTATATTAATGGGAATTATTTTTACTCCTCCAAAGATTAAAGCTACTACCTTTACAAAATGAAGGAAATTAGTATGTTAAAGTTATTTACCTTTAATACTTAAAATATAATTTAATTATGTCAATAGTGCCATTTCAAATAAGTAAAGAGAGGATAGATTAATCAAACAGCATTGGAAGAATTAGGTATTTATTTGGGAAATAAAGTGATTTTAAGCTTTAACTGATACTGTCCCAAAATCCATTTCAGAAGGACTAAATTTTTAAGCAGGAGCACGAAAGCCACTAAAGCACAAAAATAATATAAGAAGACAGTTTTTTATAACATTGAGGTGCAAAAGGCCTTTAAAAGGATGACATAATAGCAAAGATTGATGTACATGACAAAATAAAATTTAAAACTTCTGAATGGAATTGACACATAGGCAAAATTGGGGAAATCATTACATATATATGACAAAAAAAAAGTTACTTGAAAGTGGATAAAGTAAATAAAGAAACTCTACCAAAAAATTTCAAAAAATTCCACAAATATTCCCCCACAAAATTCATAAATAAATGTAAGCAGACATCTAGGAAAAAAGAAAACCAACAAATGACCAATGAACATTTGAAATTGTTTGAACAGACTACAAATCATGGGAAACAATATTTATTTCCCTGCTGTAGTGGCAAATATTAAAAAGCTGGGTAATATTTCATATCTGACGTATGCTGGTTATTTTCCTATTTGCTCTGAAATTCGCATTTCTCTTTCTCTTCTTCATTCTTCATTGTAGGGAACTGACTCCAAGATACCCATGCCAGTTGCCTTCCAGCAGAATTTTCCTAAGGAATGAACTGCTAGGAGACTCAGATTATTTCTTTCCCCTCTCTCTCCTTAGGGCAGTTACTTTGCTGAAAGACACTACCTCTTGGCTCTACGTAATTCCACCTGATAGCTCCAACTTCCCAACTCTTCCACCCATCATGTCTAAACCATATCCCATCTCCCATGTCTCTCTGTCCTACTGTGGGCACAGTGGCATCAACAGTATGTCTGGGTGCATAAAATCAGGGGGCATATTGTATGAAGATAATTTAAAAACCATATTGAAACCAACTAAAAGTCAGTCTGTTTTTAATATAGCCATGTGCTGGCAATTCTAAATAATATCAGTGATATTAGAGAAACACTTCTCTCACCAACTCCACTATTCAAAATGCATTCCTTGCACTACTCCACACTTGATATGCTGCCAATCCAATCTAAGGAGTGATAGCAGTGATTTCCTACTGTTGCTAATCTCAAGATTCTCTCATCATCCCATTTAATTTCTGAATTCTTCTATTATCTTTGCCACAAATTTCCTGTTTTAAATTTATAGGCTCCAGCTTTGCCTTTGAACTCTGATTAATATAGTCAGTATGTATAGAATCTTTCATGTGGGTGATAGTGAAATAAGTATATACTTTGAGAGAAAAATTATTCATATTTCTCCAGTTTTAAATGTACTTATTGTAGAGATGAGGGTAAGAGGCAGAGGAGTTTATGTTTTTCTACTTTAAATGTTTTCTATTTGTTACTTGAACTACTTTTTATGTAAAATAATGCACTTCCAATTTGAAAAGAGAAAAAAAAAATAGTCCCATCCTTTAGCATACACTGCATATTGTCAGCTTGAGGGACTAAATGTGCATCTCTGATTGCCAGGGTATGTCTAGAAGGGAGACTTTTTAAAAAAAAATTTAAAATCTTAGTTAACGACAAACATGATTGGAATAAATCACAGAGAAGTAGAGGGAGGGAAATAATCAATGGTGAGGAATGGATCTGCTGCTAGGAGAAATTAATTTTCAGGCAAAAGACTTACTGAACTCGGATATTACAATGTGTTATGAAACCTGTCACAAAGAAACAAAAATTAGTAAGAATAGCTCGGAGGAAGGATATGTTCTGAACTTCTCAAAAGTTTAAGAGATAAGTGGACTTTCAAGGATCACTTCTACCAGGCTGCAGGAAGCCAGTGAAGTGAGAGCTATGTGCTTTACTATATAGCTGCAATGGATAAAATATCAGATAAAGCCTACAGTGCTCAGTGGTGTAAAACATCAGTTCTTGGACTGTTTCAAGCACCAGGAAAACACAGTTATGGCAATGATCCTGCACATTTTAAGATAACACATTTTAATCATAGGATTTCTAAATAATATGTCTAACACATTACTGTGAAACACAACACATTAAAAGACTTGGAATTATGAACACCTGATTTTGTTTTTTTGTTTTTTGTTTTGGTTTTGTCTTTTAGGGCTGCACCAATGGCATATGGAGGTTCCCAGGCTAGGGGTCAAATGGGAGCTGTAGCTGCTGGGCTACACCAGAGCCACAGATACGCGGGATCTGAGCCATGTCTGCAACCCACACCACAGCTAACAGCAACGCCAGATCCTTAATCCACTGAGCGAGGCCAGGGATGGAACCCACATTCTCATGGATGCTAGTTGGGTTTGTTAACCACTGAGCCACGATGGGAACTCCCAGACTTGATTTTGAATTCATTCCCTCGCTAGCAGTGAGGCCCTGGATTCATTACTCAAGTTTCCCTGATTTATAATTTTTCATCTACAAAATGCAGATAATAATCCTTACATCATATACTTATTGTATGAGATGAGTATGCTCTTCTTATAATTGCTCAATACCCTTTTGTTATCGAAAAATCCATATTTTGATGAATAAAATTAAAATTCATTTATATTTTTGTATTCAACCTTGGTCTATTGCCATTATGAAACCTTCTCCATCAATCGTTGAAAGCATGACTACTATGATGTGCTCCACAAAATGTTTGCTACAGCTCAGACAGATTGTAACCAACTAAATGTAAATATTATGACTATGTGGAGTGGTAACTCTAAAGTTTTATTCAGGGGAATCCCATATTACAATAAATAAGAGTCATCATTTTAAATGAAATCAGTATGCGTGAAGAAAAATTCCCACAGAATAACAACAGTTTGGAGATATCACAATGCCAGCAATCTGACTAAAAGATAATATGTGGGATTCTTATCCAAGTTCTATGATATAAAAGTAATTAGCAGTTTCATACTATATTTTTAGTAATAAATAACACACAAACCACTTACAACGTGCCGGGTACTATTCTATTATCGCACGTAAACTAACTCATTTCATCCTACCAAAATTCCGTGAGATAAGTATTACCTTTTTCTTTTTTTTGCTTTTTAGGGCCACATCCATGGCATATGGAGGTTCCCAGGCTTCAATCAGAGCTACAGCTGCTGGCCTGCACCACAGCCACAGCAACGCAGGATCCGAGCCACATCTGTGACCTACACCATGCTCACGGCAATGCCAGATCCTTAACCCACTGAGTGAGGCCAGGGATTGAATCTGCAACCTCATGGTTACTGGTCAGATTCATTTCTGCTTCACCACAATGGGAACTCCCAAGTATTATTATTTTTTAAATTATTATTATTATTATCTTTTTACAGATGAGGAAAGGGATGTAGCATATAGGTATATGAAGTCAAGAATATGCAGAGGTATAAGTATTTGGTAGCTGAATTGTTAGGTTAAGAGCAGACCAACAAAACATAACACACAAAGCAAAGCTTTGTGTGACACAGCCTGTCCACTGTGGACACAGCCTGTCCACTGTTCTATCTCTATCATTAGTATTTGAGTTCAAAATGGTGTTACTATAGTAACTCTACTACCGCGTTTCTGTGCCTGTGTAATTTTTTTAAATCATTTTTTTATCAGAATGAGGAAGTTATTACTACTTCTCTGAGAGATATTTTAATGCATTTTCAAAAATTTTATTATATCTATTAAATTGATTGTATCTTTTATTCTAATATTATAATAAATTAGAGATTGATTTTCAAATTGGCCTAAAATTTGCATTCCTGGGATAGTTCCTACTTAGTCATATATCTTTTTTTAATATACCTACATTTCTATATTCCATTTGCTAATACATATTTATGGATACTGTGTCTATAAGAGGTATTGGTGGTCTGTAGATGTATTTACTTATAAGTTCTTTGCTTAGTAATGTTGCTCTTATAAAACTCATTGGAAAATATTTGTGTCTTTCTATTTTCTGGAAAAGTTTGTGTAAAAGTCTTTTGTATTTGTACAGCATTATTTCTTCCTTATGTATTTAGTAGAATTTGTCAGTGAAATTATCTAATTTTAGAGGGGTTATTTTGTTTTTCTGTTTGTTTTGTGGTAAGTTTTTGTTTTTTTTTCTTTTTCTTTTTTACTTTGAATTAATTTCATTAGTAGATATAGAGCTAGCTGTTCAGGATATTTATTACTTCTTTAGTGATTTGCGTTAGCTTAAGTCTGTGTCTTTGAAAGAATTGTCCATGTCATATAAATTGTTAATTTGTTGGCATAAAGTTGTTCCAGATATTCTTTTATGATCCTTTAGGACCTTTCATGGTCTATAGAATCTTTTAGTAAGAATCTCTCTTTCATTCCTAATATTAGTGATTTGTGTTCTCTCATTTTCATTGATTGGCCCATCTAGTTGTTTACCAATTTTATTGATTGTTTTCAATGAAACAGCTTTTAACCAATTGATTTTCTTTATTGTTTGATTGTTTTCTAGTTGATTTATTTCTATTTTTGTTTTTATTGGTTCTTTCTTTCTACTTGCCTTGGACTTATTTTGCTCTTCTTTTTCTAGATTCTTGAGGCAAAATATTAGGTGGTTTTTGTTTTTTCTTGTTTTGTTTTGTATTTTCTAGGGCTACACTCACAGCATAAGGAGGTTCTAAGGCTAGGGGTCTAATTGGAGCTATAGCTGCCGGCCTACGCCAGAGCCACAGCCATGCCAGAACCAAGCCGTGTCTACAACCTACACCACAGCTCACAGCAATGCCGGATCCTTAACCCACTGAGTGAGGCCAGGGATTGAACCTGCAACCTCATGGTTCCTACTCAGATTTGTCAACCAGTGAGCCATGACTGGGGAACTCCAGGTGGGTTTTTTAAAATGGTTTTTCTTCAAGGGAAAAAAATCAAATTTAAAGCTAAAATATTCTTAGGACTATTTTATCTGTATCCTGTATCCTACAACTTTCATGTATAATTGAGACTTGAACAACACCCATTTGAACTGTGATGGTCAGCTCACAAACATTTTTCAGTTGTAAATGCTGCTATGCTGCTGTACCACATGATCTGAGGGTGGTTGAATATGCGGATGGGGAACTGAGTAAAGGAATGACTGACTAAATTATGTGCTGATATTTGACTACATGGAGGGTTGGCACCCCTAAACCTCTGACTTGTTCAAGGGTAGCTATATTATGTTTTATTATCATACATTTTGAAATATTTTTTATTTTTGTGTATATCTTCTGAAGTCTTCTTCTCTTCTCCTGATGGGATGATTTCTATATATCTGCCCTCAATTTTATTTTGTTCTTCTATTGTGTCCCTTTCACTAATAAGTTAAGCTAGTGAATTTCTTATTTTTGACGTTATATTTTTCACTTTCAAAATTAACTCTTTATTGCATTTGACTGTTTTTGGTATTTTCTACTTCTTTTCTGTTATTTCCTATCTATTTTTTAGTGAAGCTGTTTTACTCTATCTGACCATTAAGCATATTTATGTTAGCTCCTTTGACAATTCCATACTCAACATTGGCATCAGTTTATTGTGTGTCTTAAAACTGAGTAACATATTCTTGCTTCTCAGATGTTAAGGATGTCAATTTTATCCTGGACATTTTATATATTATGTTATATAGATCATGAATTCCTTCTTTTTATTTAATGATTTTTATTTTTTCCATTATAGCTGGTTTACAGTGTTCTGTCAATAGTCTGCTGTACAGCAAGGTGTCCCAGAGACACATACACAAAAACATTCCTTTTTCTCACATTATCATGCTCTGTTATAATTGACTAGATATAGTTTCCAGTGCTATACAGCAGGATCTCATTGCTTATCCATTCCAAAGGCAATAGTTTGCATCTATTAACCCAAATCTCAGTCCATCCCACCCTCTCCCCCTTGGCAACCACAAGTCTGTTCTCCATGTCCGTAGATCATGAATTCTTAATAGTGCCCCCAACTGTATGGATTATTTTATTGGACATTTGAATTGCTTAGACTCAAACATTAAAATGACATACAGTCACATATGTCAGTTCAGATCTCAGGTCAGTGCTTTCAGCCTGAGCTGAAAACTGCTTTCAGTTTTCCCCATACAAATTCAGGGGTTAGCTATAAATTTGGGCTGATTCTACACATGGACCTTTTCCTCTTCTTTGGCTCTCTCCTTTCTAGGGTTTTCCTCTCAGTCTCTATCAGCCTTTTATTGCCCTGACTTCCTGCCCTTGATTTCTCAAGCAAGATAGATAATAGTCTCTTTTCCCAGAATTGTGTCTTTCCCACATTGCCATCATATAACCATGGCCACCCTAAGGAAAACAAAGGTAAAACTGAGGAATTCACTTCAATATTTTTGTTACTCCAAATTTTGACTTACTTTCAATATTTGACTACCATTATTTAAAAAAAATTTTTTTCAGGGCCCTTAGGTAGTTGTTTTACATATTTTGTTCAGAGTTTATAACTTTTATTTGCATAAGGATTGATCCAAATTTCATAGCTAATATTTGTGAGAAAGTACAGTGTACACTCTGTTGTGTTGGAAACAGATTCCTTTTCTCCTTATTTTAACTAAGATTTGTAGTGAAAGAAAGTAGAGATAGTGGAAAAACCATGTGGCATTTACCTCCAGACTAGATCCTATGATTCCACATTGCTGAAATATGATAATTAGCAGTGCAAGTATCAATCTACCAAGAAAAGGATCAATTGATTCATGTGTTAATTATAATTTTATTGCTTCTACTGTTTCTTAATTTTTACTATCTTATTTTCTCTAAGCTCTGCTCATCTCTGTGGCTTAGCCAAACCGTTTAACTAGTCTTCTGACCTTAAAATCATTGTTAATTTTATGTTTATTTTAGAAGCTCCAGAATTGTATTGCAACAATAAGGTTTTGATGATTTTCTATTATTTCTTAAGACCAATTACACAGAGTAAGATCCATTTTTAAGTTTTCAAATACAGCCCCAGACATTATAAAGCTGACAGTATTTTTTGTATTAAAACAGTTTAGGAAAGTAAATCTCTCTATTGTACTTTAGTGCACCTAAGACATCAATTGTAAGACACGCCATTATTTTACGTAACATCAAGAAAGAAGTAATACAGTTAATTCACATGTAACACAAGACTTTTTTTCTAAAAAATCACTTGAAACTTGTTTTCTACAACTATTGCTGGTGAACTTTTCTTCTATCTCACTATGGAGTTCTTTTTTTAATCATGTATTAATCTGTCATGTTGCCACACTTTTCTGCTCACACATATTTTTGTTTCCAAGCTGAATAACAATGTCCTATTTTAAAAGATATTTTAAGCAGTAATTAAGCACAACACAAACAGTACAAATACTGCACATAAGTCAATTAATATGGGGACAGTATGAACAACTGATTAATTTCAGGCTTGCTGAGGTGATGACAGCCACATCGTGACTGTTGCCTGGTCAGCCATCATCAATTTTAAGAATCCTATTGAATTCAAAGATCTGTAAGTGGGAAAATATGTGTTTATTTGTCAGATAAAGTATTACCAAATATATATATTTTTCTAACCAGGAAGGTAAACACACAAATTTACTGAAGAAAGAGCCATACCTCTAGGTAAATATTTTCGTATTGGCACTTTTGTTTATTCACTACTTAGCACAGCATTTTGGATTGACTTCATTTGTTAAAACAATTCATTCACTGGAAATTATTGTCACTGACTGATTTTTTTTTATTACTCAAATGAATTTATCACATCTGTAGTTGTACAATGATCATAACAATCTGATTTCACAGGATTTCCATCCCACAGCCCAAGCACATCCTCCCACCCCCCAAACTGTCTCCTCCGGAGACCATAAGTTTTTCAATGTCTGTGAGTCAGCATCTGTTCTGCAAAGAAGTTCAGTCTGTCCTTTTTTCAGATTCTATGATTTTTAAAAACGAAAGCCAAGATCAGAGTTTTGGTTAACCTTCCAGCCCAAGATAAAATTAATTTGAGCTTTATTTTCTCATACTACATACCCCTCTCTGCACCTTTATATACCATGTTTCAATCTGCAGAGTTTTTCACGTCTGCTAAAATAAGTACACAGGAAAAGCTGAAGCTTACCATCTTGTGTGCCAAGGCTTTTCTGTTTCATAAAACAAATAGAAAAATTGTGACAGAGGTCAATTTAGGATATCCCTTTTATAATAGAAACTATATAACAGTATTTCCTAATGAGTCCTCTTAGTTCCAAATAAGGAGTCTTGATGAGAGCACACACAGAGAGCAAACACCCACAGGCCAAGATATTTCAGAACTTTTATTAGATACATACGTTGCAATTCTTCAAATGATCTTTAGCCACTTGATAAATCCCCTAATAACCTCATCTCCCATCTTTCTTGGTTTCAAAACTTTTCCTTCACCGACTTCTTGTTTTTCTGAACCATTTTACTGTTTTCACCACTATGACTTTCTTCTTCCTGTGACCCCGGTTCATGAAATGACTTTTTTTTTTTTTAATCTTTGCTTAACTAAACTCTTTTTCATTCTCTGAAACTCAGGGCATAACCTACTCTAGGAAAGTTCCCCTGATCAGAGCCCTTTTTTTAATCCAAATTCTAGTTAAGTGTTTTGATTCTTCCTTTTTTTTTCCCCTTTAACTTTTCCTTTTTAGTAAGCTAATTAAGAAAATAATACAATATATAGATGGAGATTTTTTGCTTCTGTATTAGTCAGCTCAGGCTGCCGTAACAAAATACTAGAGACTAGGTGATTTAAATGACATACATTTATTTTCTTATAGTTCTGTGGGCTGGAAAGTCCAAGAACAAAGTACTGGCTGATTTGATTCCTGGTGAGAGTTCTCTTCCAAGTTTTCAGGTGCTGTTATTTCCCTGTGTGTTCACATAGAGAAGAGAGAAAGAGAAGAGGCCGAAGGGAGAGGAAGAGTGTGAGAGAGAGAAAGGTGGAGCTCTCTAGTGTCTTTTCTTTAAAAGACACTTATGTTATCAGATAAGGGTCCTACACTTATGACCTCCTTGAAACTTCAAACTTCCTTAAAAGCTCTATCTCCAGATATAGTCACATTTGGAGTAGGACTTCAACATATCAATTTGATGGGGACAAAAACACTCAGTCCATAACAAGTTATTTAAGTGATCCCTTTAAAAGCAGAGAACTAAAGAGGCAAACTACTAACTATCTAACTAAAATCATCCCCCATGCTCTCACTTAATATTTTTCAAAGAAGTATTCCCCTCTAGGTGGCAAAAGAAGAGGGATGGTCATAGAAGTAAACAACCAGGGCTTTAGGAGATGGAAGCTATGTTAGAAGCCATTCCAGCTATCTTTGGTGTATGCTTATTACAAAGGGAAAAAAAAAAAAAAAAAAAAAAACAAAAAAAAAAACGATGCTATAAACGACTATCCCAAATATTCTAAAAGTACAAATACCATTGTTCTATGACTTTCACATAAAACAATTCACAATTTCTTTTTTCACTTAATTTTTAAAGTTTTATTGAAGTATAATTTACAAGGTTGTGATAATTTCTGCTGTACAAGAAAGTGACCCAGTCATACATATACACATATCCGTTCTCTCTCAGATTCTTTTCCCACAAAAATTATCACAGAATTGGGTAGAGTTCTCTGTGCTCTATATAGCAGGTCCCCTTTGGCCAATTGTTCCATATTTCCATATACCTCAGTGTGCATATGCCAATCCTAAACCCCCAGTCCATCCCTCCCACCCCCTGAACCTGTCCCCTTTGGTACCCATAAGTTTTTAGAAGTTTGTGAGTCTGTTTCTCTTCTGCAAACAAATTCATTTTTACCCTTTTTTTTAGACTCCACATATAGGTGATATGATATGGTGTTTGTCTTTCACTGTATAACTTCACTTAGTATGCTAGTTTCTAGGTCCATCCATGATGCTTCAAATGGCATTATTTCATTCTTCTTATGGCTGAGTAATATTCCATTGTATATTTGTACCGTATCTTTTTATGGCCACACCCACATCATATGGAATTTCCCAGGCTAGGGGTCGTATTAGAACTGCATCTGCTGGTGTATGCCACAACCACAGCAATGTGGGATCCAAGCTACTTCTTCAACCTACACTGAAGCTCACAGCAATGCTGGATCCTTAACCCACTGAACGAGAGCAGGGATTAAACCCGAGTCCTCATGGATACTAGTCGGGTTTGTTACCACTGAGCCACAATGGGAACTCCTGTACCATGTGTTCTAACCCATTCTTCTCTTGAGGGACATTTAGGTTTCTTCCATGTCTTGGCTATTGTAAATAGTGCTGCAATGAACATTGGAGTGCATGTTATCTTTTTGAATTATGGTCTTCTCTGGGTAGATGCCCAGGAGTAGGATTGCTGGGTCATATATAGTTCTATTTTTAGTTTTTTGAGGAGTCTCCATGCTGTTTTCCTTAGTGGTTGCACCAATGTACATTCCCACCAACAGTGTAAGAGAATTCCCTTTTCTCCACCTTCTCTCAAGCATTTATTATTTATAGACTTTGATGATGGCCATTCTGGCTGGTGTAAGGTGGTACCTCATAGTAGTTTTGATTTGCATTTCTTTAATATTAGTGATGCTGAGCATCTTTTCATTTGTTTTTTGCCCATCCATATGTCTTCTTTAGAGAAATGTCTATTTAGATCTGCCCATTTTTTTATTGGGTTGTTCTCTTTTGGGATATTGGGCTGCAGGGGGTGTTTGTATATTTTCGAGATGAGGGCAGTTATTTCATTTGCAAATATTTTCTACCATTCTGTGGGTTGTCTTCTTGTTTTGTTTATGGTATACATCATATTAACAAACTGAAGAATAAAAACCACATCATCCTCTCAAAAGATGCAGAAAAAGCTTTTGACAAAATTCAACACGCATTTCTGATAAAAACATTCCAGAAGGTGGGCATACAGGGAATCTACCTCAACATAATAAAGTCCATGTATGACAAATCCATAGTTAATATCATTCTCAATGGTGAAAAGCTGAAAGAATTCCTGCTAAGATTAGGAAGAAGACAAGGATATCCACTCTTGCTACTTTTGTTCAACATAGTTTTGGAAGTCCTAGGGCATGACAATCAGAGAATAAAAAGAAATAAAAGGAGTCCAAATTGGAAAAGAAGAAGTAAAATTATCACTGCAGAAGACATGATATAGAAGCTAGAAAATCCTCAAGGTGCTACCAGAAAAATGTTAGAGCTAATCAGTGAATTTGGTAAAGTTGCAGGATACAAAATTAATACACAGAATTAACTACATTTCTATATACTAACAATGAAAGATCAGAAATAGAAATTAGGGAAACCATCCCATTTACCGTTGCATTAAAAAAAAAGAAAATCTAGGAATAAACCTACCTAAGGAGACAAAACACCTGTACTCTGAAAACTGTAAGACAGTAATGAAAGAAATCAAAGATGACACAAATAGATGGAAATATATACCATGTTCTTGGGTTAGAATAATCAATATTGTCAAAATTACTATACTACCCAAGGTAATCTACAGATTCAATGCAATCCCTATGAAATTACCAATGGCGTTATTTTTGCAGAACTAGAAAAAATACTTTAAAAAATTTTTGGAAACACGAAAGACCCAGAATAGCCAAAGCCATCCTGAGAAAGAAAAATGGACCTGGAGGAATGAGGCTTCCTGACTTAAGACTATACACAGAGATACAGTCATCAAAACAGTATGGTACTGGCACAAAAAGAGAAATGCGAAATAGATTAATGGAACAGGATAGAAAGCACAAAAACAAATCCAAGCACCTATGGTCAATTAATCTATGAAAATGGAGTCAAGAATATATGATGGAGAAAAGACTGTCTCTTCAATAAGTTGTGCTGGGAAAACCAGACAGTCACATGCAAAATAATGAAATTATAACATTCTCTAACACCATACATAAAAATAAACTCAAAGTAGATTAAACACCCAAATGTAAGACCAGATACTATAAAGCTCCTAGAGGAAAATATAGGCCAAACACTCTCTGACAAAGAGCACTATCTTCTTGGATTCACCTTCTAGAGTAATGACAATAAAAAGAAAAATAAACAAGTGGGACCTAATTAAACAATTCACGATCTTGAGCACTCCTGAACTAGAAGTGAGATCATTACAAAGTATTACAGATAATAGTTGGGACTATCATACAAAGAATGATATTGTTACCATTGTTTCTATCCCCTTCTCAGTCGTCCCCCCCCCGCCCGCCACCAAGCCTATGTGACTCTAAGATTCTCTAGGTATTCTCTTATTTTACTTATCATGTGATTTTCTGATGTCCTGGGTGTTTTCATTTTGCCCTTCCAGATCAATTCTCTATTCTGCCCTTCCATGTACACGGTATTGGATGCTTCCTGCTTATTGTTCTCACTTGCTTATTCTCTCTTCTCCTCATTTAAATAATACCTTCATTAACCTTTCATCTTTTACTTTTTGATTGTGGAATTTATTTCCATCAAGACCCTAAGTAATACATACTTTTGTCTGTGTCTTTTTCCTAAAAAACTGAGTTCCTTGAAAGTGACTTAATTACATTTATATTTCATAGCTTAGTACAGTGCCTGGCACAATAAAAGTTTAGATCAATAAGTATACTTTTCCATATATTATATTTTCAGTCTTCATTATTTATTTTTGCTATTGCTAAAAATTCAGTCCATAATGGCTAGAAATATCTCAGTATCTGCCTTTTGGAGTGCCCAGACATTTTCTTTTGAAAAGAGTGGGGAATAGTTTTTTTTTTCCTTTGTACAGTAGGGATATATATATAGTCTGAACAATAAGTCAAATCTCTAGACATTGTGTCCTTTGTTTGTGGTAGCTATCTCACATAAAAATTTCCTAAAGACCACTTGGGGTTAAATAAAAGGTTGATCAAGTTTGTTGAGGAGTGAGAGGCTCTATTTTATCTTGTATAACGAGAACACCTGGTTTGCAATCATAATAAGATGTAACAGAAGAAATCAAGAGGGAGCAACTGAATATTACATAGAAGAGAAGAAAAACCAAATCATCACAATAGGAACAGAAAGAGTAATGGGAGGATTGAAAACCTGAAGTGGAATATATTGCTCAATGGATCTTTTAAATTTGAAACATATCATTTTGTTTATTTTTTTCTGTTTATCATTCACATGTAGCCTGCATTACTGAATTTAGATCATGCAATATGCTCAGATAAATGCTTAGGCTTAATGACTCGATGAATATACCTTCTTTCAGAGAGGTATCAACTAGAGGAAAAATGTATGTAACAATGAATATCTTTCTAAAAGATTATAATTGCCCTTTGAAATCAAGACACAGATGGGACAATATATTTATCAGTATGGTAGTTCCTCTGTATCCATGGGGGATTGGTTTCAGGACCCCTACTGAATACCAGAATTCTAAGATGCTCAAGTCACTTGTGTGTAAAACTGTGTTTTACTTGCATATAATATTTTATATATTTTCCTGTGTACTTTATATCATTTCCAGATTACTTATGATACCTAATACAATGAAAAGCATGGCAAATTCAAGTTTTGTTTTGGAGGCATCTGGGATTTTTTTTTTTTATCCACTGTCGGTTGAATCCAAAGATGAAGAGCTCAAGGCTACAGAGAGCCAGTTGTATTCCTTCAGTATTCCTGAAAAGATAGCCTCTTTCTTTTAGTAAGTGATAACCATAGATAGCTTATTAAAAAACTATTAGATTTAAATGGCAGTTCCAAAATAGAAATGTATACATTTAGAAATACATTTAGAAATGTATTTTCTAAAAAACAATAAAGGTGATTAGAATAATGGAGTTTAATTTAGGGTAGAAACACACTTAGCATTATAGAAAAATAATTCTTATGTTTGGTTTGAGGAAAACCAAAGAGGAGGATAGTATAATGCAATAAGCATAATCTTTTTACCTAATCCTATTATAGTGAGGTTGGGAGTGGGAATGGGTGGTAGATTAGGGCTCAGGCCCTCAGGTGCCACTACCTAGAAAACTCAGAGCTATGCATAGGAAATCCTTCTTTCAATAACAGTGCAGATCATTTATTATAGACTATGGAAATTGTGCATACTAATTGAAGAAAGGGTTAGTTAATCCATAGTCCCAGAGAATTGTTCTCATGATATAAGTATAACAATTACAAAATAGACTAGGGTTGAACCATGTAGCTTTTTTCTTACTCCACCCCTCCGCCCCAGTTTTAACGTTGTTGGCTATTTAAGAAATGCTGTAATATTCCACATGGTGCTCAGCTTTTGGAAACTAAAGAACATTTCTTCTATCTAACTCATTGATTGGGCTTGCTTTTCCTAGGAGAAGTAGAACACAGAGCTCTCAATGAAGAATCTGTTCATCCAAATGTCTCATCACAACATTGTAGCTTGTTTCTAAGTTAAAAAAAAAAGTTTATCTCAAATATTAAGTTTTTATTTTGTTTCTGTGAGATAAAATAATTTCTGATTCAACATTCTTAAAAACTAAATTAGCATTATAACAGTTCAGCTGCATAAAGTGTAATATATACTGAAACTGCTGTGTTAAAATAGAGATCTAATGACACCTTCATTAACTTGATCACTGAAATGGCAAACCCTCTTCCAACATAAGAGTTTCTGTAGATACCACATACTTATGATCAAAATTGCTTTTCTGAATGTGTTTTTCTCTTCTACTTGATTGTATTTTACATTTTCTTTCTGGCAGTGTTACAATTAAATGTAAGGAAATATAGTGCTAGCAAAATATACTCTACATCTGTTATATTGGTCAAATAAATACATAATCTGCACAAAAAGATTCTCCTGTGGACAAATTGCAAATGACTGCCTTGATAGGTTCCAGATTTTTTTTTTCTTTAGTGGCACTGGAGACCTACCAAATGTTGCTAAAACAATTTTTGATGTACCCTAGATACCTGCTAGTGTAAATGGTCTGTCAGAATTGTTTAACTTAAGCTGTTATAATAATTGATGCCACAAAAGATGGAACCTGGATAAGTAGATTTTTATACCCTGATGCATATTAGTTTGAAAACAGAAATTACTTTGGAAAAGGAGTCTTTGAAACTTTCTAAAAATCATTGGAAATGGATAATTTGTCATTTTTCCCTAAAACTTTAGAGTTTTATTGTTTTGCAGATTTCCCTTATATTATAATAAAAATAAATCAGATCACCAGTGAAGAAACCAACACAATTGTATGCTATTTTCCATGACACTAGTTTTATATTTAAAACTTTAAATAAAACTTAATTTGATTTATTTTATTTTTGGTCATTTCTACATAAACTATGGGAAAATTATGGCAAAGAACCAGTACCATGATCGGTCATTCTAGAGCCTAAGGCAAAAGGAAACTTCAATAATACTAATTCTATTTTAATTAAAAAATTTGCTATTTTCTTCATTATAGACTTTCAAATTAACTTTAAAAAATATTTCATTAAAATGATTCCTCTGATTAATGACTTTTGACATCTTAACTTTTTCACCTGAGATACCTTATAATCACTGTAATCATAGCCTTCAAATAATGATATACTGTAATTATTAAAAGTACTAAATTATATTCTATACATTACATTAAATTCTCTCCTGTTATTGTGAAAAGTATTATGAAATTTCATGACTCTGGTTGTCTTAGGCATTATGATATTGTTAGCTATTTTAGCCCAAAGATCTTCAAATAATTAGGCTTGTGTCTTCACCAGAAGTTATATTATCACAATAGTGATATCTCATGTAGTTTAAGAAACTACTTTCTGATTTATATGGAATTCAGGACTACCAATTTGATTAATATACTTAAATTTATAGTATTTTTACACTAACCTATTCTTCAGTTAAAAACCTTCTTCTTCTTCCTCATTTTTCAAAACTATGCCCCAGCTACATTTATTTAGGGTTATTTAAATAAAAGTGGAATTGTTTTCTTGATTTTTCTTTCTGACCTTTCATTGTTAGTGTATAAAAATGCAACAAATTTATGTGCATTAATTTTGCATCCTGCAGCTTTAACACATTCATTGATGAGCTCTAGCAGTTTTCTGGTAGTATGTTTAGGATTTTCTAGATATAGTGTCATGTCATCTGCAAACAGTGACAATTTACTCCTTTTGCACTTTGGATTCTTTTTATTTCTTTTCCTTCTCTGATTGCTATGGCTAGGACTTCCAAAATTATGTTAAATAAAAGTGGTTAGAGTGGACACCCTTGTTTTTCCTGATTTTAGTGGAAATGCTTTCAGCTTTTCACTGTCAAATATAATAATAGCTATGGGTTTATCATATATGTTCATGCTTATTTATGCTGAGGTAGTTTCCCTCCATGACCACTTTCTCGAGAGTTTTTAATAATAAATGGATTTTGAATTTTGTCACTAGTGTTTTCTGCATCTTGAGATGATCACATGGTTTTTATTCTTCAGTTTGTTGATGTGGTTCATCACACTAATTGATTTATGGATATTGAAGAACTCTTGCATCCTTGGGATAAATCCCATTTGATAATACTGTATAATCCTTTTCATGTATTGTTGAAATCAGTTTACTAGTACTTTGTTGAGGATTTTTGCATCTAAGTTCATCAGTGATACCAACCTATAATTTTCTTTTTGTGTGATTTGTGGTACTGTTGTCTGGTTTTAGTATTAGGGCAATGGTGGTTTCATAGAGTGAATTTGCAAATGTTCCTTCCTTTGAGGTTTTTTGGAATAGTTTAAGAGGGATAGATGTTAATAGATAGAATTCACCTGTGAAACCATCTCATCCTAGGCTTTTATTTGTTGGGAATTTCAAATCACGGATTCAATTTTAGTACTTATAATTGGTCTGTTCATATTTTCTACTTCTTCCTGGTTCAGTCTTGGGAGATTATCCCTTTCTAAGCGTATGACCATTACCTCTATGCTGTATGTTTTATTGGCATATAGTAACAGAGTATCATCTCATGGTCCTTTGTGTTTCTGTGATGTCAGTTGTAACTTTGCCTTTTTTCATTTCTGAATTTATTGATTTGGGCCCTCTCCCTATTTTTCTTGATGAACTTAGCTAAAGAGTAATCAATTTTGTTTATCTTTTCAAAGAACCAGTTTTAGGTTCATTGATCTTTTCTAATTTTTTTAAAAATTTCTATTTCATTTATTTCTGCTCTGATCTTTATGATTTCTTTCCTTCTACTAACTGGATTTTGTTTATATTCTTTCTCTAGTTGCTTTAGATACATTTAAACTCCTTACGATATCAAAAGTTCTTACAAAAATGTTTTTCACACTCAAATGAGGTTTTGAAAACCTGCACAGGACATAGTCCCAGTTCACAATCCATATTTTTTATGTTAAATACTCTAAATAAATTTATGTAAGAAATGCATTTATTTGTAATTTTGTTTAATTCAGTTTTTCCCACATTATTGACTCTGAAATCTTTTAACACATTTTTAGTACATAAAAACCTTCTAACCTTTATCTGTATATGTATTAATTTCACAGCACACAATTTGAGAAATACAATTTTGAAGGATATAAATACACATTTATTATAATGCTGTGCAATATAATATGTAGTGCTTTCTCAGCTTCTATATTATTAGAATGTAAATACTTATATATGTGGTAATATTTGATATGTAAGAGACTCTATTTTATGGCTTTTAAAACTAAAGAAGTTAGGGCAAATAGAGATTAGAAACAAAATTAAATACTTTTCTATCCCTAAAAGATATATCAATTAAATAGAAAATGATCTCTTTTTTTTTTTTCGGTCTTTTCTAGAACCACACCCATGGCATATGGAGGTTCCCAGGCAAGGGGTCCAATCGGAGCTGTAGCTGCCAGCCTATGCCACATTCAGGAGCAACATGAGATCCCAGCCGTGTCTGCAACCTATACCACAGCTCACAGCAATACTGGATCCTTAACCCACTGAGCAAGGCCAGGGATCAAACCTGCAACCTCATGGTTCCTAGTCAGATTCATTAACCACTAAGCCACGACAGGAACTCCCAGAAAATGATCTTTTGAAATGCACAAGACCTATATTGTACTTTCAAATAACAGACTTGACTGAGGTATGTATAATGTCCAATATACCTAATTCTCCTTTTTAAAATATTGGCTAAGCAATGAGATCCTGCTGTATAGCACAGGGAACTATGTTCAGTCACTTGCAATGGAACATGATGGAGGATAAAATGAGAAAAAGAATGTATGTATATGTGTATGACTGGGTCACTTTGCTGTACAATAGAAATTGACAGAACACTGTAAACCGACTATAATGGTAAAAATATTTTCCAATATATTCAAATATCTAGACTTCTAAAATCAATTCTATACTTTATCACATGCTTTGATAAATCTTCCATGCCTTCCCAACCAGTTTAAACCTTTTTCTTGTCTTAGTGCATGTGACTCTTCCTCAAAGAAGTAACTTATTTATCTGAGCCGTAAATGTTGCACAATATAAAATACCTCTTCTATTAAATTATGTCATTTGATGATAATGGTTGTGTTTTCTTCTTTAAGCAAAGTATAGTAGATGGCACACTGCTGAATAAACAGACGTATTATAAAAATTTCTGAATTATTTTAAATAGTCCAATTACTGATAATTGTTAAAATTTCATTTGATGAATATCCTTAGTCAGAAAGTAATTTTTTATCACTTTTATTTTTAAACTGCTTGCTGAGTAATTACCAAGTGGTAAAGGGGAATAAAGTCAGGCATATTTGAAAGTGCCTGAACTCTAGTAGCAGACGTACAATTGTTCAAATACCAAGCTCTTTTATCCACAAGTTGTAGGAAATTGAGTTATCTTGATGTATACAACTGTAAAATAGAGATTTTGCAAGGCTTCAAAGAGAGTTTTTTCATGTGCTCATTGGCAATCTGTATATCTTCCTTGCTTCCATTTTAAATCCTTTCAATTAATCATACCTGAAGGGGTTGAAGGATGAAATTAATTCTATGAATTCAATGAAAAAATGCTCAACATCCTTGATTATTAGAGAAATGCAAATCAAAACTACCACGAGATACCATCTCACACCAGTCATAATGGCCATCATTAATAAGTCCACAAATAACAAATGCTGGAGGGGGTGTGGAGAAAAGGGAACCCTCCTGCACTGTTGGTGGGAATGTAAGCTGGTATAACCACTATGGAGAACACTATGGAGGTACCTGAGAAAACTATGCATAGAACTACCATATAACCCAGCAATCCCCTCTTGGGCGTATATCCGGACAAAACTTACCTTGAAAAAGACATATGCACCCACATGTTCATTGTAGCACTATTCACAATAGCCAAGACATGGAAACAACACAAATGTCCATTGACAGAGGATTGGATTAGGAAGACATGGTATAAATACACAATGGAATGCTACTTGGCCATAATAAAGAACAACATAATGCCATTTTCAGCAACATGGATGGAACTAGAGATTCTCATACTGAGTGAAGTAAGTCAGAAAGAGAAAGACAATTACCATATGATATCACTTATATCTGGAATCTAACATACAGCACAAATGAACTTTTCCTCAGAACAGAAAATCATGGACTTGGAGAAAAGATTTGTGGTTGTCAAGGGGTGGGGGAGGGAGTAGGATGGATGGAGAGGTTGGGATTAATAGATGCAGACTATTGCCTTTGGAATGGATTAGCAATGAGAACTGGGAACTATGCCTAGTCACTTATGATGGAGCATGATAATGGGAGAAAAAAGAATGTATATGTGTGTGTGTGTGTGTGTGTAAGTGGGTCACCATGCTGTACAGTAGGAAAAAAATAGTGTATTTGGGAAGTAAAATAAATAAATAAATAAATAAAATATTCATCCATGTTAAAAAAAATAAAAGTAAAAATTAAATGGAAGCATTATCTGCTGTCGCTCATGAGGCTTATATTGGTCCAAAAAATATAGCCACATATTATTTTCTCATGTGTGAAATAGAAATTTAAAATTTGTATGTAAGTTTACTAGGGCTGCCATAATAAGATACCAAAACTGGTAGCTCAAAAATCAGAAATTTACTTCCTCACAGTTATAAAGGCTAAAAGTCTAAGATCAAGGTATTGTCAGTATTTATTTATTCTGAGACCACTCTCCTTTCACTTGTAAGTGGCCACCTTTCTGTGCCCTTACATAATCTTCCCTCTGTGTGTGTGTGTCCTAACATCCTCCCCCCACCCCCACAAACTCATCTTTTTATAGGGATAGCAGTCCTATTGAATCAGGGCTCATCTTAATAGCCTTATTTATGTTTAATTATCTCTTTAAAGATCAAATCTCCAAATATAGTATAGTCTGAGGATTTGGGGGTTAAGATTTCAAACAGGAATTTTGAAAGGGAAACAATTCAGCCCATAACACAAATATAGGTCAGTCTCACTTCTCTCACTCTCCTTTCTCACTCCCTCCCCCCATTTCTCTTTCTCTCTCTCTGTCTCCCCCCATACACATACACAATCCAGTGTTATTTCCACAGTTAGCCACAGCACTTCAGCAGTTTTATCCAAAGCAATATTCTTTATAGGACTTCTTACATAATTGCCACTCTTTATACATCCTTAATGTAAATATTAGGCCAAGATTTGAATTTTCTTTTTCAAATCCTCTCAAAGTTGTCTAACACCTCATAATATGTTGAAATATCTGTCCAGTTATTTTGTTCTCAAACTTTTAAGGACTCAGGTACATTGAAGAAAAAAGTTAGATTTTACCAAGTACATTTTATTGGTTTTTAGAGAGTGAATAAATACACTACAGACTACCCAAATCCTTCTCTTTCTCCAACTGATTTGAACAGAAGGCAAAAAACTAGACTATTATGTGTACAGAGGCTTCAAGATGCCTTGATGTCTTTTGCTGTCCACTGTTTGAACACTGTTATTGTTTTTTGACATTTTGAGGGTCCCAAAATTTACTAAAATTTCAGAATTTTATCATATCTTTTTCTGAATGTTATGCAAGGAAAATTTGCTCTTTAAGGTAATATTTATATTACTGCTACACATCATCTGCATAAGCCAGTTAGAATGCAACAGATCTTAATGAGAGCAAAGTCTACCACTTACCATACCCGCCCCCCCTTCCCAAAAGTGCCAAAAAAAAAAAACCTTTGGCAGTATATATATGATTCTTAATAGATTTGAAGACTTGGAAAAGAGAAACAAGATAAAAAAAGACAATAAATGATCAGTAATATTTTATCAATATCTCTATGTATACCATGTATAAAAACTTCCTCAATGGTAAGAACATGATCCCTTGTTTTTTAGCACAGGTGACTAGAGGATTCATACATAGCAATATTTTTAAGTTATATATGTATCTTCAGGGTACTTTTCATCATGATAAATATAAATTTGTTTTTTAAAAGTATATTAGTACATTTTTTGTCCTTTAAATCCTTTATATCTAAGAAAATATTATTTCCTAACTTATATATATATATGTGTGTGTATATATACACAAATATGCTAGGAAACACACCCCCAAGAAATAATAAACTAAATTATGCTCCCAAACATGCTCTTATACATGAAACTACAGTGTGGAACCTAGATTCCATTTTCCTCTCATTCACATGAAAGGTATAGTGAGTTGACCATCAATATATATTTGGCATTTGAAACTTGAATTTTTTGTGGTTTTTAGATTTTTTTTTACTGATCTATAAACCATTAATAAAGTTCCTTTATTTTTGTCATTTTTTCTATTTACTTCTTAAAGTTACTTTTTAGAATTATTGATTTTGTGCAAATATCCCATAATATATCAATACTTTTTAAATATTATTTAAAATAAATTACCTTTTCCAGAAACTAACCATGTCACAAATGTTCAGATGAATCACTTCTATTCTTGCTATTCTGACCTATTCAGTTTGGCTGCTGCCCTTTTATAATGGCATCTCTTGCCAAAGTCCATCACCAAGTATTGTTTTCCCTTTTCCTTCATTCCATGCTTTGTCTTCCACTTGTCTAAACTTGAAGTCTCACTGCTAACTCTGCTTGCCATGAAAAGCCCAGCATCCATGTGGACTGTGAAACCCTCCAATCCACTATCTGGATTTGAAGAAGAGATGTTGAGAAGGCCCTAGTCTCCAACTTTTAGTCACACTTTGTCACCTAGTCCTTGAAAGTATTCTGTTTGTGTCTAAAATCTTGCCAAGTCTCTATAAAATCAATTTCACCAATTCTGGCTCTTTTACTTCCAACTATAGAGAATGTACCTCCCCACAGGACTAAAATAACAACAACTTCACTCCCCCCCAAGCTCTCTTTATTCCTTCTTTCCCAATTAAATACTTGGTTTTCTATTCATATCAATAGATGTAACTTATACCGATACTGAAGAAAGAGGGCAAAGATTAGATTAAAAGAACAGTATCACTAAAAATAAGTGTGCTAAGTTTTTTTTTTCATTTTTTTTAGAAGTACTCCCCTTCTCCATCTTGTTCTATGCCCTTGAAGTTAAACTTTGTTCATTATATCAACAAATTATATTTCTTTTGGACTTGGATTGATCAATGAGAATGGTGATCCTTCTAGACAGATCATAGCAGCTGATAACTTCTATCTCCTTTCATGTGGCCATCTCAGATAGCAGTTTTCTATTACTTCCAAGTAGTTATTCCTTCTTCATGGCTTCAAGCTGAGAGCATGTAATGGTTTCACACTGTTACTAACTCTAGGTTCTTTATCAACTCGTTGTTTTTCTTTGTAATCTCTTCTCAATTTCCTTGTTTGGATATGGAATCTATTTTACATCTAGAGTGGTGATTCAATCAGTTCTCCATTACTGTGAGCCAAATGCCCATGATAGCACTTTGGTAAGAAAAGATATTCAACAATATAGATCAAAATGTTTTCGTGTCCTTCCAACTCCTGAACTCAACCTGTGTCCTCACCTCCTGGCTTCAAACCTCTTCCAATCACATAGTTAATTTTCCTTCCCTGAAAGTTTCTGATTTAGCTAATAAGTGGAATAGTAACGAGCTCAATTAAGAGTCTTTTGTTTATCTATTAAATAATGTGAAATAATCCACATGAAATATCAGATCAGATAATTTTTCTTATATTGTGAAAGTTTCACGTTCAAAAGTCTAAAGGACAGTTTTGGAGAAAGTATTACAAATGCAAAACAGTCAACTCACTTCTTGCATTGTGGTGAGCACTAGGCTCCTGAATAGTCACAGTAAGCTCACTCTTTAGAGGTAGACACCTTGGTGAGGTACAACACACAGTCACAAATTTTGACGTATTTTCAATTTCTGAAACATATGAGATACGAAATAAAAGGTCACTATGAACCGTTGCTTCACTCTGTGAGAGAATTCTCTTGGTGAATTCAGTCCCTTGTAGAATTTGAAGCATTAGTTCAGAAGTCTACCTAACATTTGTTAAAATGAGTCATCCTCATTCTCATTGTTCTAGTACTTGTAAGCTTGACTCTCAAAGGATTTCTTTACATGCAAATCCATCTTTCCAGATGATTTTTAAAGTACTTTATAAATTAAATTGACAAGCTTTAATCATAAATGTAAAAACAATGGTTTTCAAAAGTCATTCATAATTCCAGCATCACAGATGTAAATTGTAAAAATATTGTATCTGAAATCATATGGTTCATGCAATTTCATTCTTCAGTATTTCTGTAAATTTTATGTTACAAGCATTGGTCATGTTTTTAGAAGTTTCAAAGTATATTTTTCATACTTTTGCTATCTATTAAAAGTATATTACATAACTATATGATATACACTATAAAGTGCTAAATGATTCTCAAATGTTGGATGTTTAAAATGCTTTTAGTTCCTAATAATATTTTGTATTATTTTATGATTAGCTTCTTGAAATCATAATTCCTGAGTGTCAAAGGCATGAACATTTTTTAAATGCTTGATATTTATTGCTAAATTTCACTTCAAAGATAGTATTTATGCTTTCACAAGAGATCTGTTTCCCCAAGTCTGACCTATTTATTAATCCTAAATGGGATTACATCTTGAAGAATTTACATAGTGTCCAATATGTAGAAAGAGCGTATCCATTTGATAATAGGTTTCATAGCATTTGTATCATAAGACTTTGAAAAAATAATGTCTTCTATATTCTATTTTTAAGGTTATTTCTATGCCATTTATGTTTTGAAACTATTAAATACTCGATCTAGTTTGCATCTTGATATCAAACATGTATCATCTATTTCTGAATCTTCTAATTTTCTGTCACCAACATAAATTAATAATACTTCAGTTATCTTGACAAAATAACTTCTTGGAAAATACTAAGTTTTATCTTTACATATATTAATAATTTTAAGAAAAAAATAAAATTTTGAAAATCTTTCATTTGAAACATTATAAAATGTCCGTTGTAAGATTTTCAGAAGAGTCCTTAAAACATACCAATGCAAAGACTAAATCAGACTTTCATTGCTGTCTCTACTTTCATTTCCATTATATTTTCACTTCTAAAGGTTGAAATATAAAAAAAAAAATTGATAGCATTTTACCTTTATAACCTTAAGACATTCATTCAATCTATTCAGCAAAACAATTTTCAGTTTCTGACCTTCTGGCTGGTCTTCTAATATCCAGGACATCTAAGTATGTCGCAAGATGTTACATCCTGCTTCCTGAAAATGTGATACATGATGCCTGCCTTTATACACCCTAATGGCAAGTAAAAGTCCCAGACACCACTTTTCTTAGAAAAGAGAAAATAATAAGAAAATCGGCAAGCTGTTTGTTTCTCATGGCAGAATCATTTCCAAATCATGTTATATATTCACTTGTGTTTCCTAATCAGATTGATCCTCTGATATATTAAGTCCAAGTTAGGACTCTCTTGAAGAGTACAAGTTTGTTTCTTTTCTCACCTGTGAGAAGAATAAATTGTAGAAGAATGTGAGTTTCCATTGCCTGGAACAGAAATATGGTCTCAGGAAATCCCTACTTAACTTCCCTGCTCAATGTTTAGTGGTGCACTGGGAAGGCAAGATGAGAAATTCTAGGAGCCAACTGGCAATGTAGAGCACAATTTGGCCTTGGAACTTGACCCTTTGTGAGAATGAAATGAGACAAACCTGAAAGTTTCTTTAAAAAGATAAAAATGTTATAGACAGATGGAAGATATTAAGAGTTGGGTCAAATCAATATGGGGACAAAAAAGCATTCTCAGGGCAGTGCTAGGAGTACAGTTGCACTGCAACATGGACCTTTCATAGACTTGAGGATAATTTCTGGACAAAAACAAGCTCTATGGCTTTTATACACTTTGAAGACATATGGGAAACATGAAATGAACAGTAGGCTCCAGAACAGCACCCATATAGAACCAAACAATATAAAAAAACATGGGCCACAAATAGATTTGCTTTATATGTTTTAAACAGAAGTTTACATTTAAAAGTATAGATGTAGAGACAGCTTTATGAGAAAATCTACTGCATGTGTGTCCTTCCTTAATGTGCCTCCAGGACATAAAGAAGGGCAAGAATATTATTTTGAGTTAGTAAATGTGAATTTGGCATGTATTTTTTCCAAAAGTCCTCTAATACTCATATGTCTTTAACAAGTTATATTTGATATTATTCCTCACCCTTCCCAACTATTGTCTTAAAGCAGAACCACACAAGTGAGCTGATAGTTTGGATAACCATATGATGTTTTTATGTATTGAAAGATACTTTTTTCTCTTTGCCACTTTTGAGCTCATACAACAAAGTTCAAGTCTGTCTGTCTTATGATACCTCAGAGGATCAATACTTTTCAGATTTGTACAGTATTTCTCCGGTAAATTGAGTTTCTTTGTAGCTATTCATATCTTATATTGCCTTCTGCTACATATCCTTTTAAAATGTATCTCTTGGACTGTCCTTGGTTTTTGTTATAGTAAGTACTGAAGTAGTTCAGGGAAGCTGGTTTAGTGTATGGTCATTGCAAACAAGATCATTGTAAAACCTTGGGCTGACACTTCCACTGAAACCCATACAACTGATGATAGAGAACACTGAAGCAAAGTTCAAAATCTGAAATGAGGGCATATCCTCTTTGGGGATTCCTCATGGAGGCCACTTGGTGAAAGCCAGAATTGCTACACGCTTGACACCTGTGCAGTTTACTGACCAAAGAGGACTCCGACCTAACCTGGCTTCTGGGTGGACAAATGATGCCATTTTCCTCTTTTGGTGTTTCATCCATGGCTCATAGCCATAATGTTTACTACCAAATCATTTATCTAACTTACTGATTACATTCCTCTCCGAGGGCTGCTGTAGTAAATTGCACGCATTTGGAGGCTTAAGACAACAGAAATTTATTGTTTCATAGTTTGGAAGCCAGGAATCCAAATTCAAGGTTTTAGCAGAGCTGCACTCCCTCCATAACCTCTAGGAAAGACTTGTTCTCTGCCCTTTCCAGCATTTGGTGTTTCTATGCTTTCCTTGGCTTATGGCTCCATCATATCAACATCTGTCTACATCTGCACTTGACCATCTCCTCTCTGTCTCCTTTTCTTATAAAGCCATTTGGCACTGGATTCCAGAACCACTCTAATCCAGGATGACCTACATCTCAAGATCCTTAACTTAATTCAAAGGGTCTTCAAGGACCCCTTTTCAGTAAAAGATATATTCACGGGTTCTGGGGCATGGACATCTTTTGAGGGATTACAGTTCTACTGACTATGCTGATAAATTGCAAAGGTCTACTATTCAGGATCCTCACTGTCACCCTTCTTCTACAGCTGCTCTTTCTTCTACCTTTTCCTCACCTTACCAAAACCACTGTTTTTTTCTCTTCCTTCATAATAAGCTTTGTGGAAAAATCCTCAGTGGAGCATTTATTTGCAATCCAAATGGTAAGGTATTGAAAACTATACCCTGGAGAAATAGATACTTAGAGTCTCAGAATAAACTCCCCTAATTCTCCTTTCTTGAGAGGAGCACAATGAAGTTTTCATTCAAAGGCTGAATAACTCCTCTTGAATAAAGGAAAAAGTAAAAATAAGCCAAAGCTGGTGATATTTAACACATTCATATATTTCTTAAATGTTGAAAGACTATATAGCCTGCTAAGTGTGCAGACAAAACTAAGTAAGAACTTCCTATATTTAGGTATTTTATTTAACTCTGTAACCAGAAAAAAAAAATATATATAATAAAATAGTTAAATAGAAATAATACAGATTTTGGCAGTAATTGAAATTGACAGATGATTATTTACTGAAATGAAATTGCCACCGGCAAGAGAATTGTAATTGTTGACTACTGAATGTAGCTTCTTCAGGGTATATAATGCAGGGAGCTGTGTTTTAGGGAATTATCCCACTAATTTCTCCCTCTAAGTGATCGTCTCACCTATTTCTTATGCTGGGAAGAGTTGGCCTTTCATTCTCCCTTCATGCAATGAAGGGGGTTCCTTTCTCCAATTAGGAGATTATTTCCTTTCTCCTAATTGAGTAATTACCTACAGTAACAGGGTGGCAATAAAATAAAATTAAATTTGGGACGTGGAAAAGAATACAAGACTGTGAACTATCACATAAATCATACATTTTGTCCCCAAGACCAACTCATACACACCTACTAGCTTCAGATTCGGAGTTGAGGGTGGGGTGCAGTATGATGCTGTGTGGGGTTCAAATGAGAATGTTAGAGTCTGGAAAGGTGGAGAATGGATAGTATGATTACATCTTACTTAACTCAATACTAGTGTTTCTAGGGAGATACTTTTTATATTTAAAAGGTCTTGCTTTATTCTGAGGATTATGAACTGAAATGATGTTCTTTCTAGTTGAATTTCAAGAAAAGCAGGTACTTTGTGTGGCTTATCAGAATGAGAACAGTGACATATTATGCAGTTTTTCCAGCTAGCTCTGTGTCTGATCCTGAGAGGGTTAAGGGAGCGGCCTTTTTACTGCCTCTCAACAACTGCTTATAGATTGGAGATAATCTGATTTTAGTATATTATTCTTACCTATAAAATTGTTATTCAAATAAAACAAATATTGTATATGGAAATTTATATGAGAGGAATAATTCAGTTTTATGTTAGTCTACACATTTATAAAGTATATAGGAATATTCTAGTTGTGGAAGTATCTAGAACAGTGAAATAAGGAACATTTGAATGTCAATTATCTAATATGTCAAAGTGGTATGGACTGAATTATATTTCTTACGAATTCATATTTTGAAGCCCTGATCCCCAATGTGACTATTGGAGATAGGGATCTCATGGAGATGTTTGAGGTTCAGTGAGATCATGGCGGTAGGAGTGGCTAGTCAGAACTGTCTTTGCAGGAAATGAAAGAGACACTAGAACTCTGTCTCTCTGTTTCCACATGAGCACAGAGCAAAGGCCATGCAGGGACACAGGAAGAAGGCAACTGCCCACACATCAGGAGGAGAGATCGCATCTGAAACCGAATTTGCTGACACTTTGATCATGGACTTCTAAACTCTAGAATGTGAAAATATACATGTCTGTTGTTTAAACTATCCAGTCTTTGGTATTCTTTCATAATAGCCCAGGTAGACTAATATACATAGCAAAGTTTGATTGGCCTGTATTCTCTTAGATAATTATCCTGCTTTGTACTTAACTGTCCACCTCTAGTTGTAACAATAATGTCAAAGTCTGATGGCAATGATTTCATCTGTGATTTTGCTGAGACATAGCCTAAGCATTTCATTTTGCAGAATGTGAAAAATGATTTTGAGTTTAATCCGGTTCTTAAAAGACCAAAGTTGGCATCACAAAAACTCCCATCATCACTGGCACTAATTAGTCTCCTCCCTGACAGCTTGAAGTAGGTATGATTAACATTGAATATTAAGCCAAAATGGAAAAAAAAAAAACTGCTCTCTTCTGTAGAGCTCATCTTTCTTTCCCATGTTTGAGATATTTTTCCTCAGAAGCCAAGGGAAATTTACTCTTTGCCACCCTGGTTTTCTGACCAACTATAGTATATTATTCTTCTGTCATTATGACATATTCTATCAAAAGATGATATCACAGCAGAAGAATAAAAAAAGAACACTTTAAAATCTCTCTATAAAAAGATGTACAACGTAGTATACCTCAAAAACTAAAACACCTGAATAATAGTAAACATTTTTTCATGTAAGAAATAATGCACTCTTCTTTCCTAATGTCTTCAAAGTAAATTTCAAAAAAAAAAAAAATAACCAAAATGGTTTTACTTTATTGCAAGGAGTAGAAGAAAGTATTCATAAGAGATATAATCATTAAAAATTCAAATCGGTCAACCATCAGGTGGGTCTTTTCTTTCTATTTAGCTTACTTAGCACTTCTGCTTTGTACTTTGAATTTGCAAAGTGCATATCAGCCTTATTAGTTAACCCTTATAATGTGTCCATGAAGTAGATGGATGGCAAGCATTAGTGTGACATACATTAGTGTACTCCTTTGCGAGATGCCAGCAGTGAAGCACATGGAGGTTAAATGATTGCTGCATGATTGCCCATCAAGCCTGACAAAAAAAAAGTCTTGGTCTCAATTTCCTACTTCTTAAACCCTTAGCAATAACAGGGGTAAAACTAAGCATAAGATCATCCACAGGGATCTAATTTGTAGTCTCATTTAAAAATGAAAGCTCTCAAATGCATTTTCTTAGGGTACTGAAAATCTATTCATTGAGCAAGTATATTAGAAATATATTTCTTTGTCACTTCCCCATTTAAGATAGGATCATCTTAAAAGGCTATGACATAAATTGTTGTGGAAAAGATCGATTAGTTTAAAAGCTTTTTCCTTTTAACAGATCAGATAGTCATTATATTTCACCCTTTTGTGTGTGATTTTCATTGAGCCATTTTAATCATTTATTCATTTGAAAAATTTTACCAAAACCATGAGGTTTTACAAATCTATTTATCACTTCTGGTTTTCCTTGATAATAACTGGGTTTGAACTTCTGGGAACTGGAAACAATTGCCTGACTCTAGAATCCATTTCTTTAGAAGTAGGTTTTTTAAGAGCTCCTCAATTCTCTTCATGGGTCAGATTCACTACCTCATTTATAATGCTTTCTCTCATGAGAACATCATTAACAGAATGTTTATGAGATATGAAAGAATGATACATTTCAAACCTGAGGGTAAGAGAAAGATATTGTAGACAGTTTGATGGAAAGAAGCCTCACTGATTCATTTTTTTGATGAATCCTTTAATTTTAAGGATTTTCCCAAGATTTTACTCCTTTTACTTTTTTACATCTTTATTTGGAAATGAATACAGAGAAGTATTCAGAGAAAAAATCATAATTTTTCATTGCCTCTTTTATGACATAAATGACAAACTGGTGGGGGAAGAACCATTAAAGGAGTTTGATACAATGAAATTTATAAGTGTGAATTATTTACCTCTCTTGATCCCAAACATGGAAAATCTAACATATTGAAATAGTTGAAGAGTATCACAATACAATTACTAATAGCTTCAAAAATTTTTGCTTTTTACAAAGTACTTTTACATTCAACATTTAATTTGACCACCTTATATTAAATTTAATAACCTGGCATTGTATATTCTCATTTCTAGATAATAGGTGAAGAAAATAAAGCCCAAAGAATCTGAGACTTATTCAAGTCACATGGATGATAACTTATAAGTCTTATAGCCGGGACATAAAATTTTTGACACCAAGTCCAGGGGATTTCTTATTATTAGTTCCTCTCATTATTTTATACTGTGAATCTATGGAGAAAACTCACAAATAATTCTTGGAGTATGTATAATAACACCTGGTATTCCTGAAACAATAAACATGTAAGTCATGGCTTAAACAATACCAATAAAAATCTTGACAAGCCCTTTTCATATTAACCTATAAGAACATAGACCAAAATATCTGACATTTTCAATAAGTCATTGAGGACTTTCACCCTCTTGTCTACAATTAATCAAATGGGTGGTTTCCAAATGAAAATTGATCCGAAAATGTTTCATGCGATGCTTGCAAAAAAACTAAAATTACTTTCGAAGGTTCCAAAAATAACTTATTCCTAAAGTACTTGAGTTTTAATTCAATACTTGTCTACTCATCAATAAATCTTGTTATACAGCCTGAAAATATCTTAGTACTTCATATATGTCCCCAATGGGACATTAATGAGACTTAATGTGCTTTCAAAAGGACCTATTTCATGGCAAATTTGTCTACCTTATGCCTGCAGTTACCAAGTCTTCGATGACAACCTATTGCCTACAAAATCAAGTCTTATCAAATTATTTCCTACAACTTTGAAAACTTTATGATATCAAGATTATCATATCAATTGTTTGAGTCCTCCATGAATTTTGCTATAGTTTCTTATACATAATAAGAGTTGTAAATAAAATGTTTAGATCATTTCCAGTTTAAGAGTGATATCTTTGAAGTGGGATTCTTCTTTTTGTTTTTTTTCTTTTGTCTTTTTAGGGCCACATCTGCGGCATATAGAGGTTCCCAGGCTAGGGGTCTAATCAGAGCTATAGCCGCCGGCCTATGCCACAGCCACAGCCTTGCAGGATCCAAGCTGTGTTTGCAACCTACATCACAGCTCACGGCAATGTGGGATCCTCAACCCACTGAGCGAGGCCAGGGATTGAACCTGCAAACTCGTGGTTCCTAGTTGATTTGTTTCTGCTGCACCACGATAGGAACTCCTTATGTGATTTTTGAAGTCATGATTGATTTTTACGTAGCCAGTTATCCTCTCTCCCTCCACTTTTTTTCACCAATAGTGTATAGGAAGATGGCAAGTAAGATTTAAAGCTGTAGTCTGTGGTTATTGGATAAAAGAAGTGAGTTATGTGATCTCAATCTATGACATGTGGCAATGTTGTTAAAAATCCAGCAATGGAGTTAGACATTGTGAAGAATAAAATACACTATTATGCAATATCCATAACCCAAGAAATTTAGATTTTTAATTCAGAAAAAAATGTGATGTTTCTTTCCAATTATAAAACTATTTTGTTTTATTTTTTTTTAATTTCAAAATAAAAATGCATTGGATCATAGTCTGTAGGCTTCTTCAAGGCAATTTTATATTTCTTAGCATGAATAAAGGGAGGATTTGTAAAAAATAGTTTTAAAAATTCTACTGCCTTCTTTTGGTTGTCAGCATTTCCCTGATACTGATAATCATGTCACATAAAACACCAGGATGTAAGAAATTTGACTTCATAAAGACAAAAATCTTCCCCAATCCCAGACTTCTCTCTTAGTTCTAAAAGCAGTGTGCTTGTCACACATACCTTGGCTGCATTTGGTAAAGGAAGTGGCAAGGGATCCTGACAAATCCATCCCTCCTGCTGTAAGAGCTCACCTCCTCCTGAGCCTGAAGGTAGTTTTTAAAATTAACCCCCCATTGTTAGTGTGCCTCTACTTGGTGGTGGATGTAACAAATCAGTGGCAGTTGAATTAGAATTCTTTGCCCTTGACACTTCAAAGTACTGCTCAGCCCAGTGCGTTAATGGATATTGCAATGGCATATTACAGCATCCTGATTTCCGAATACTTTTACACTTAAGAACAGAGTGACAGGACACTTTAAGTCATCAACCAGTAAAGATTTCTCCACTCATGCCTTGAAAATGGGAATAAATGTGCAAATCTATACAATTTTGCTTCCCTTCCCATCTATCTTGTCAAAATGAAAATCGGCATGGGAATCAAGTCAAATGTACTTCAGCAGATTAGAAAGGAATAATGTATATTTTTCCTCTTGAGTCACACAGAGCAACTATCACTTCCTGCTGTGCCAATTTGTCTTGGGCTAGTGATTCTGAAGGTGAAACTTTGAAGGTCCTATGAGTGAATGAGAAGCCAGTACTATAACAGGGTAAAATAAACACAGAAAGAGCAATGTGCGGATAAAATAAGGTATGCAAAATAAAATGTAGACTGAATTTCTTTCTTTCTTTTTTTTAACCTTCAAGAGAATACAGTGTTCTCTTGAATACTATGAGAATTAATTAAAAGAGAGGCTGTAAAATTATACATAATTTTTTTCTAATTAAAAAAATCAGGAAAGCCATATAATTATTCTGGAGTCTTTACTAGAATGAATGCTGTTATTTGGTCTCAAGTCATCCTATATCTCCTTTGTGTATGGTGGTATGTGGTGGGGGCTAGGGGGTGTATGAGAAGGAAAGAAAGAGGTAACTGATGAATAAAACTTGAACTATTTGAAGAAAGAATTTTGGTCAGTGTCAAAAGCCAAATGTGATTCACAGTAAAAACTACTCATTCGTCACCCTGCCTACATGTTTGCTTTCTCCACTAACACTGTTATATTCCCTTTAGTCCACCCTACCACCATGATAATTTACTCACTCTTGTATAGCTCCTTATTCTTTTTCAAGGAAATAACATGCTTCTCTCAGTTCTAAGCCCAGACGTAGGCTTTTTTTTTTTTTTTTTTAGAAAGCATTGGCATATTCAGAGTGTAGGAAAGATAATTCTTAATTATGTTTGCTTTTATGAGATCACTTTTTAAAATTCATCAGGGTGACCTACATTGAAGACCGAAAATGTTATACTTTGCCCGCACGCTTTGGGACTCACCAGCAAGTCAGGTTGTCCAGGGAAATCTCATTACTGTAGGATTCACTGCCCAAGCAACTATTAGCAGAGAGAAAGCAAGGAGAAAAGTAACCCAGGTGACTGTCTGCAAATTGACACAGATTAACAGTTCTTTGTCCAGAATCCTGATGGAATACTGGAGAACTGCAGAAAGTCATTTTCAGATTAAACATTGAGAATAGAGCTAAAAGATGATACATAGACATGCATGAATTATGAGAGCCACACAACTAGAACACTGCTAAGTAAAATTAATTTGATCCAAGACTACAGCACTAGGAATGGTTTTAAACAAGCTCTAGCATGTTTCTGCTGATGAAAATTTATTTGATTGAGAACTTATTAAACCATTTGATTAAATGGGCAAAGCTCTATGAGATTGTGGAATCTTATACATAACCACAGGTTTATCTTTTTCTCATTGTATTCAACTGGGGACACTAATTGAATTCATCCACAAAACACTGGATTTTATTCTAGATAGAGTTGGTTTCTTTCCAAGAATCAATTCCCATTTTAAAAGTAGGCCTAAAATATCTGGGTTTCAGCCATATGTTTCTGAGAGGAAGGTGATTAAAATGGTTTCTAATCCCATGATGAATATTTTTCTCACAATTCTTACATTCCACCTCGAAGGGGCAAGACAAATCACACTTCTGAATGACAGGTTTCTGAGAAGGTTATTTGAAAACATGTAATCTAAAACAAATCCCAATGTGTATAAAAAGAATTTGAAAAAAAACATAAGCTTAATATGGACTTATATACAACATTAAGGTAATAAAATGATATTTATCTATGGAAAGATAAGGGTGTATACTCTGGAATTTTGACTGTTTCAGTTAAATTAAGAATTTTTTAACTTGTGATCACTAAGAATTTGGAATTCTTCTTGCAGTTAAACTTACTGCTGAATCTTTACTTCCAATGATATTTCAAAGTGTAAGTTTGTGATACCAACTAAGAATATCTGCACTTTTGAAGAAGGAGCAGAAGTGAAATGACAAGTTTCCCCATGGGCGCCCAACTCTGAAGAGTAAAAAACACACCTATCAGAACCAAAACCACATGCTCAAACATATGAATGATATAAGACACTTTAATAAACAATGATCTGCCAAAAGTTTGTGCAGTCATTTTTAATTTCCATAGTTATATAATACTTACAAGGAGCCCTGATCTTTCTATTGGTGATTACTCAGCATCTGCACATTAAAATACAGGCATCTACTACACTTGTTTTTGCATTTTATATCCATTACATTTGCTACTTAAATTTCAATCTTTAAGTACTAGTACATAAATCTAACCATGCAAGACAGGTGACTTAGCAGGTGTGATTGTTCTTTGTATTTTCTTTCTGTAGAAAAGCACTAAAGGAATTTCATTCTATGGTGCATATTCTTATATAAGAAATTGGGAAATCAAATTGGCCTCAAGTGGAAGAAATTTAAATATCATAACCAACCTACAAAAAAATACTATTTCCATATTACAGATGACAAAATCAAAGATAAGAGAAATCATCATACTCAATGAAATCTAACCAATAAGGAAAGCAAAGCAGGAAGGCTACAATGTAATCACAGGGCTATAGACTCTGAAAACAGCTAAAAATAATGAGGTTGAATTGATTGACATTTCTCATTTAGGGCAAAGCAACTTCATATGCAACTGATACATGTTGAAATTCCAAGTAAAAGATTTGCTTGCACAAAAGATAAATAGTTTAGAAAATGTACTGTACAACATATAAGGTGATCAACCAACCAGATTTGCCTAGAACTAAGAAGGTTTCCAGTACACAAGAGTTCCAGTGCTACAATGGGGAAAATCCCAGTAAAATGAGGATGAGTTATTCACCCTACTATTCTAATTTCCTTTGCTATATTGATTTGTTGAAGACTGAAGATTTAGCAGGTGGGAAATTGTATACATTGAGGACCTTAATTTATGTGGACATAAATTTATGAGATTGGTTCACAGTTTCATGTGATTCATCACTGCAAGAATATGCACATCTCCCCAAGTCTGATTTAGTTCTAAAAAGATGTAACTATGTATTTACCCACCTGGAATTCCCTGTGCTCACCATTTTTAGAAGTATGCACAAATATCTTTACATAGATATTAAAATTTTATTGTTATAAATAAATACCTGTATGCAGATATTAATCTCATATTGTTTTATCTTTTTTATTTCACTAGAGCAAGGGCTTTCACTTTTTTTTTTACCACAACCCACAGTAAGAAATGAATTTAATAATGCCTCTCAGAACTCGGATCATATATAACTATTACAAATGTCTCATAGAGCATTTCAATGTTCGTTATATGTTTATCTATGGCCTGAGGCTCTGGTTCTCAAGCTGTAGAGAAAATGAACATCACCTTGGGACATGTTAAAGTTAGCAATATCATGACACATCACAGAGACCTTTATTCTGGGCCTGATTATGAGCTAGGACCTAGAAACTGGATTTTAACAAGTGAGGAGAACACTTGTTCTCTTGCCACCATTTCAGGACTATAGTCCTGAGCTGTCCCACAGATTCTACACAGTCATTGACTTATTTTTGTGTTATTTAGTTATTCAGCAAACTAGTATGTGCCTCAAACTGTGAGAGATATAGAGATTCACATTGCTGGACCATAGTTTAAAGAAATGCAAAAGTTGGAATAGAATATTATAACTCATTTAAAAAGTTATATGAGTGGTCAGTGCAAGATTTGATTTGTTTTCTCTGACCATCAGGTAACCATTAAAGAAATGGATGCAAAAAAAAAAAAAAAAGAGAGATACCATTTATTGCTGACTATGAAGATTGCTTTGGTGTGAAGGGGGCAAGGGTGAGACAACCTTCAAGAGGCTGTTGAAACAACCCAGGTAAGGAATGATTGGTTAATGTACTAAAGAGCCGAACTGAAAATGGCTGTGGGTGCTCAGGACACAACAAGCAACAAGAAGCATAATTTCTCATTGTTTAATAGGCGAGGTAGACAAGCAGATGGTCATCCCAATGCAGAGCAACATGCTCTGTGCTAATGGTATTTGTAAGTTACAGTGATTGCAAAACTCAGCGACCCACTCAGAAACACTCTGGTATGCATGGAAACTCTGTCTCAGAGCAAGAATTAGAGGGGCTGTGGATGAACATTTGACCCCCAAATCAAGGTGACTGGAAAATCAGATGAGCTAAGAATCTTAAATTACCTTTTAATAAATGTCAGGATATAATGCCATTTAACATTGCAATAGATTAGAGACAAAGAAAGCGTAACTTCTTTGTTACATCTTCAACAGTGAAACCCATAGGATTTAAATCTAGATTTAGTAAAGGATGATACAGTATTTTTCTAATTTTTAAAATAATCTTCTTATAGTCTATATATAACAGAATCATTTGTTGAAAATCCTTAGGACCTTCTCTAAGATAATCTAGAGATTGATGACTCTCCTCCCTCTGACATTCCTGTTCAATTAGGTAGAGGTCAGGGAGACATCTGCTTCATATTTCACTGATGAGTATTAAGGACTTCAGTGGAAATGAAGTCCCTTAATTTTAGATCATAACACACAAAAGCAAATTCACTTTTCACTTATTTAAAAAAGTGACAGTTAGTTGACTTTTTCCACCAGTTCTTCATTTTACCTTTTGACAAAATTCTTTCCTTATTATTTTTTGCCTTATTTTGTTAGTTTTAGCTACCCTCTTCAACCATCCCATTTACCCTCTTTATATATAGCTTGACTCTGGATGAAATGCAATGGAGGGTCTCATTAAATGCTGAGCAGCCAGTTTTGACAAACTCTTTCTTCACACAAGTTACACAAGAGAAATACATAATATAATTTTTATGGTTGACTGCCTTGAGAAAAGTTAGCATACCAGAAGCATAATTCATTCAAGGAAAAAAAAAAAACCTCTTTAGCTGAATTATTACCTGAGTGCAGCTCTGTAGCTAGAAATAAAGTTTGAAAGCTTCTGTGCACATAAGACGCACAAATGGATTTGGGTCATCAGTAACGTGACTAAGTTCAGAATCAGGGTATTAAGGGATTTCCCTGTAACTAGCAATAATGGTATTCTTTTTGCTCTGTCTCTGATGTGACAGAGTCCCTATCCTACACTTTATGTATGCCACATCATTATAATCCTGATAGTACTGTCATATGAGTATTATTATCCCCACTTACACCTGAGACAGCTGAGAATCAGAAAGGTTAAATAACTTTCACAGGGGTACATCACTGGTAAATTCTATAGCCAAGTCTTTTCCTAAGTTCCTGTGAAATTTTACTTCTCATCCTAACTAGAGTGTTTGTTTATCATTACAAGGGTGCTTGTAAAGGTCTATTTGATGTTTTTCATGTTGCTTGTCAGTGCAAGCAAGAGAGAGTACTGAAAGTATTGCAATAGGTAATCTGCTCCAAAGAAAAGCAATCAAAAGGTTTTAGTCTCAAATTCCATGCAGTGGTTATACTAATAGGGCAGTAGATGAGGAGGAGTATGGGAGCCAGAACTGATGCTGATGCTAATTTTCAAACACATGAGCATGTATATTCTTGCCAGATCATTTATTTTCTGTTGTTTGCAAAGTCTAATTGTATCACACTACAGAGTGTGAAATGCTAAGTAAAATGTGTCTTTGCCATATCTATCTATATATGAAAAGAGCTTTGATTTTCTCAATCCAGTATTTGCATAGATCCAATATAGTTATAAAAACAGAATCACACTGCTAAGGACTTTTAAGAAAGTCATTTAGCAAGTAAATGAGAAATAAATATGGGACCTATAGCTTGGAATATATTATGCATTTTTTTCTACTGATTCCCAGGTTACTCCCTTTAACCGTCTAATTTATTACCTCATCTGTATTAGGACTTTTTATTGCAAGAAGTAAACTTAGTTATTCTTAAGGGGAAAAAAAAGGAAGGAAAGTGGTTAGATACCAGAAGAAAAATGAAACCTCAAAATGTTAAGATGCCCGGCACTTAGATTAGTACTAATTAATCTCTCATCTCCATCGCTTTCTATGATCCCGGCATACTCTTTATCTGTAAATTTTTTTCTGATATTCAGCCCACTTGGCAAGCAGAAGATAGTCATGCAACAGTCCCAAGTTTATATGTCCCTAAAGTAACAACATAAAGGAACCGATATTCTTAGTACTACGTTCAAATTTTCTTGAAGATGCACACCAATTTCCTCATTTTATTCAGATCTTCATTCTTGAACCAATTATTGTGATCATGTGCTCATAAAATAGAAACATGATTTGGGTTTCCCATTTAGGTTCTGAGGTTAATTGAGAATCACCCTCAACATAGCAAATACAGTAAAAATGATCTGTTTCACCTTCTTTTGTTGACTAATGACCTCTATGCCCAAAATGTCTTCTTGTTTTCCCAGTTCCTACAAATATGTTTGTAATAAACAATATCTGATTATATTTCTCCCTCCACAGGAGGGAATCGACACAGTTGATGGGATCACCTTAGCTTTCTTATTTAACTGACAAAAATGGATCACAGCATGACATTTAGATAGTGGAAACTGATGTCAATTAGAAAAGATTAAATTACTCACACTGACATATTGCTGAGATTAGAGAAATTTTGCTTTTGTCACTTATTAGCTTATGCCTTATTTCCAGTTTACAAAATCCATGCATATGAGCCCTAAAACTAACCATTAAGTTCATACTACTTCTCATGTTTTTGTGTAATTATCTTGTTTGCTGTTAACTGAAGAAATTAAGGTCATTTGCTTTTATACTGTAAACCTCTTGAGAAAAGGGGGCAGCATTCAAATGGTTTTTAATAAATACTTATGTACTTCCTACAAGAAGGACTCAGTATCTTCAGCAAAGATATTTCCTCTAGGCTGAATGGATGACTTTTGGGGATCTTATAGAAGCACTGGTCTGAGCAGTGTCTACTTTCACTTGATCATATTCATTCATTCACATTCCCCAGGTGTCAGCTGCTTTCCTGCCACCATCACCTTAGGACGAGAGCACAGAATTTGATAACCAACCACTTAAACATATATATCACCTATTCTGTGAAATATCCAAAAGAAAGTTTAAATTCAAAATTCACTTTTGTCTCTCTGCTATAGACCATTCACCAAAGTTATCCTTTCCTTTTTTACTTAGCTTTCAACTTGTATAACATTTCTTTCTGCAGTAATGTGATCTAGTGATTTTATGTAAATTAGATAACAGTAAGTGCATACACTTGAAGGAAGGGAAGCTATGAACAGAGTTATTCATGCAGATTCAGGCCTTGAAGTGCCTTCTCGTACACAGTGAAAAAAGTTACACATTAGCTTAAAAATTAAACTTTGTTCTCTTTATACTCTAGTTCTCTATATATCCAGTAAATATGTCCACATAAGTATCACAATCTACTGTCCTGCTTTTATAATCACCATAGGATACAAAGAATGATTTTTGCTGGCCTCATGTCATACTGGGTTCTGGAAGAGCACACATGGTGGCAGCTCTGAGTTCAAGGCAACACTGATCCTCCAGTTCCCAACAGCAGCTGCGGAGAGACTTTCAAACCCAGAAGAGCATTAGAAGATATCTGCAGTTAACACATTATAACCAAACTTTATGCTCTATAATTTAAGGCCAACTTTGGAATGGGAAAAAGTTTGGCGACAACTTTTATTTTGTGGATTGTTGTACACATGAAGATGAGACGAGATTATTAGGAAAAAGAGAAGTTCAATATTTAAATATAAAGACTCAAGACACGTTTCATAGAAATTCAAAATAACAAAATAATATACCACCATATTCCAAAAAAACAGGTCAGTGAGAGTAAGTGGCTGCTATTAGAAAAGTGTGACTGTTAAAGACAATGGAGGGCCAAAGCCACTCTCTTTCCACCATCTGGCTCTAAATTGTGGCTGTTAGTTAGGTAACTTCAGTAGGAAGTAGAAAGGGAGTGGCTTCAGCTTCTTTAAGGGAATAAGACATGACAGGATAGTTTTAACCAGAAACACGAGCTCATCATGAGAGGGCTAGGATTATTTCATAATGACTCGATGAATGACTAAAGATCAAATTCCTAACAAGGGGAAAACTGAAAAAAATTTGTGTACTAGAATTTGAGCAGTAATTCATAGTTATATGGAAGTTGGCATAAAGATTGGATGTAGTCTCCTGGAACTACTATGGGCTGGAAGTGTCAATTGTCAAGAGCAAAGGGGGAAGAAGTATTTCAGGGATGAAATGTTAGCAGTACATAATTTCATAATTTTTGTGACGTTCAAAGTCATCAGACACGTTAAACTCATAAAATACATGGCTTGTGTGTTTGGGTTTTTTGTTTGTTTGTTGTTTGTATTATATCTGGTGAAAGTAAAAACCTTATACCACATCGTGTGGAACATAATTCAAAGGAAAGGAAGAAGAGGCATCAGAGGAAGGTTAGAGAATGATAGTCAAGCTCTGGATTTAAAAACCTTATACCACATTGTGTGGAACATGATCCAAAGGAAAGGAAGAAGAGGCATCAGAGGAAGGTTAGAGAATGATGGTCAAACTCTGGATTTAATAAGCCATGAAGCTGGGGGTTTGAGTCAAGCAGGTAGCAGTGCAATGACAACTAGAGATTCCAAGTGACATGCACTTTTCACATAACTTGCCCATGTTCTCTTGATTAGTACTAAGGCCTTCCAAGATCCAAAAATGCTAGTTTATCATAACCAAACTTGATGATTCTGGAGAAATATGTAATTTTCCCAGCTCCTTCATGTAATTCTCAATCTTAACCACAAATTAGACTTAACTAGGAAGTTCTTTGAAAAATTTCAATGCCTGAGCCTCTCTCCAAAATAATTAATCTTTCTGGGTAGTACTTGGGCAACAGGATTTTTTCCCCAAGCTCCCTGTGTGATTATGAAGCCCAATCAAAGTTGAATGCCCTCCTGACCTAGAAGCTCTGAATTTCCTCTCAGCAGTTACAGCCATAACATTTAACCTGGATAAATGAAGGTGACATTGTCACAATAACTGGAATTTTTCCATGTATGCTATCATTCATTCATTCATTGTATCACTTTAACTAATAGCTACTACATTTCTTTTAGTTCATCAGTATTGTATTTGATACTGAAAATGATGAACAAAATTCTTAGCACCAGACTTAGTGGAATTGATAGTATTATGGAGGAAATATATGGGTCAAATAGTCACTAAAATAAAGATTTAATCACAAATTATAATACATGTTATAAAGGAAAGGCATAGGTTTTTATGGGAATATAATAAAGATCTCTGATTTAGATTAGTGAGGGAATGAGAATAATTTCTATGAAATTTTTTAAGCACAGACCTGAAGAGATGAGATATGAGCTATTTAAAAAGGGATGGGAAGTAAGGGGATTCTGGGTAGAAAAATGGTCTTGTAAAAATCCTGGAATAAGAAAGCAGCCACATATGTGAGGATATGGAAGAGAGGGCGCTATGTTGGAAGCAGAGAGGATGATGAAAGACTAGTAAGGTATGAGTTGGAGAAGCAGCAGATGCCAGCTAATGCAGGGCTTGGAGTCCTTGCTAAAAATTTAGACTTTAAATTGTTATTTTTGTCTTTGTAGTTGTTTATTCTGTAGCACACCACTAAAAGTGTTTTAAGTGGTGGAGACCATGATCTAATTTTCAAGCTCAAAGATTATTCTGACATTCTGGCTGTTGTCTGAACAATGATTTCAAGAGGGGCAAGTCTGAAGTAAGATTGGTTCTTAGACAATTGCACTAGTTTAATCATAAGAGGATAATAATATGAATATAAGAGAGCTACAGAAAAAAAAATGGGTAAACTTGAGTTTATCCATTTGCTGTCTATGAGACATGAGGAAGTTGCTTCAGCTCTCTATGCCTCAATATATTCATCTGTAGAATGAGGACAATGCTGTTTCTTTCTTAATGTCTAAACAAATATGTAGCAGGTAACTATTGATCTCCAAATATCCACCAGAAAAAAATTTTGATCTAGTTAAACTCAGTTTAGCAGACTTACTAAAGGGAGAACAATCACCATGGCAGTCTTGGTATTTCCTTAAAAGAGACATGACTGAGGAAGGCATTTATGTCATTTTAGGGCATGAGTTGAGTGATTTTAAGGTGGATCTTGCAAGTCTAGAAACTGGTTTGGATTGGGCATGTTTTATGACTTAAACGGCTCTGATTGATGGACATAACAAGGTGGAGTAATTCTTCATTGAGCAGTTACTCTTGAGGGGTGAACTATGAGAGCTGATTCACAGTCTTATCTTTCAAGGCAAGCAGCTAGTTTTTGTTGTCATTTTGTCAGCATTGTTTGACATATGTATGGGAAACAATGCCCATGCCAGAATTGTTTAAATATATGAACAGGTAGTGCTTCCAATTCCTTGTAAGATGTTCATATGCATGAATGAGAAGTTAGAATTCACTAGGATTCTTGGAAATCTTTGACAATATGTTATTCTTTGTTTTTCATAACAATTTGTGTTTTGAAGTAATTAAGGGTTACCATAATTATGGAGAGTGGATTATTTTCTGTATTATGCATATATTAAACATTTCAGTTTTTTAAGGACATAATGAAAAGTGCATTGTAACTAAAATAAACCAATATACTGAGACATTGTATATTTCATTAACATCCAAATTGATCTCTGATATATATATACTTCAAAAAGAAGGAAATATAAAAAAATTAGTGTCAAATATTTTTAGAAGTTAATATTTTTAAAAGTTGATAAACAAACATTTAATATTTAAATCTTGTTATTCTTAAAATGTAATTTTAGAGCACACAAGCATTATTATCTTTGTTGCTGAAACTTGGACTCTGTCCACCAGTGCTGAATAGAAATGCAGAGACAGAGTTTTGGGTGAATGAGAAATAAAAAGCTTTTATTACTTTGCCAGGCAAAAGAGGCTGAAACAGGCTAATGCCTTAAAGACTGTGCCCCCCCCCCCTTGGGTCAAAAATTGCAGGGAATTTTATACTCTAAAAGGAGAAAAACAGGGTTTCAAATAAGAATCAATGATGGGGCAAACATGCATTCTTCTTTCTCTTGGGGCATCTCAGTCATCGAAGCTGGCATCAGGAGATTTTGGAATGATCCTGGTGGTGGTCTTCTGGGTTATTGCCTAGAATAACTGTACTTGTGAAAAGGGCATATTGATCAGTGAGTAGAACAAACTAGGAATTCCTGAAAAACATCATGTGCTAATAATCTTCAGCCCACAGGCAATTGTGCTCAGGGTGCCTAATCTTTAGCTTATAGGTAGTTGTGTTTAGAATGCAATCAAACAAGGGAGAAGCAAAAGGAAGGGCTCCAAGCTGTTCAGTGTTAAAGTATTCCTTTCTAAAAGAATCATAAGGAATATAACTTTTTTCTTAGGTGTATAAAATATCTACATTATTAATGTGTATGTGTCCCTTGAGGTGGTACCAGGATATTGCCCCAAGTCTGTATTATTTTTGTTTGACTGCTCCTCCCTTGTCTTTGCATTCCCTTCCTTCCCTGATAAGCAGCGGTAAGAACCTGCCCCTTGGAACCCAGAGAAGGCTAGGGAGGCTGAATGAAACCCATTTCCTAAATATAAGAAATCTGGGACACAGAAAGTCTTTTGTGGCCAGGAGCCCCACATGGCCCTGCTCGGTTTCATCTTCAATTTAGGTATGAGGGTACATGATGCTACATATAAACTCATTTTAGTTTTAAACTATGAATATATTTGTCTGCCTTATCTGACTTTGATTTACTGTTAAAATCAATGTTACTTTTGTTAATTCAGATTTTAAATCTGCTTTTATTTCAAATCAGAGTACTGTCCAAAAATATCCACAATCTGTTTCTCCTTGAATCTCTTCTGTTATTTACAAGTAACTATAGGCTAAGGCAAATATGTAAACAGAAAATCACCAATGAATAATAATGGGTAATATTAAAATAACACTTACTTCTCTTAGCAAGGCAAGTAGCATGACACAGAGTCACATTTCAAAATTATAAAATTAGAGACTTATTTTGATGCTAAAACATTTCTTGGATTACTCTCTCTCTCTATATATATATATATATAATTTGTAGAAAATGTATAATGCCTGGAGACTTATTAATGTTTACATTTTTATTAGAATAACTTACCATTAGCTGCAGACGAGACCATGAAAACACATTTATAGTATAGCAATGATGGCTATAAGCAAGACTTGGTCATTAGATTTGTGACCAGACCTTTTTCCTGGAAATATCCAGCCTTAAACTCCAACTCTTAGAGACATAGTTCTTGTTTTCTATGCAACGTTGGTGGACTACCTTGAACTACTCTGTTTCTTGTTATGTTTTAATTCTTACAAAAGAATTAGAATACTATGGCAGTTTCCTGATTTCTTGACTGGTATTTTCAGGGATTTAGGATTTGGAAAAATACTTAAATTTCGAAAGAAATGGCTAAAGAATTAGTACCTGGAAACACTAGGCATTGTAAAGGATATTGGCTCCTGTCATTATTTAAAACAAGTTATAGGATGATGGGCTTTTTATTTGTTTATTTGTTTGTTTTCAGTTTTAACAGTTGATGAACATCAAGCACTTAAAATAGTACTTGGGAAACTAGAATTCCAACTGTGGTACAGCGGAAATAAACCCAACTAGTATCCATGAGGGTGCAGGTTAAGGATCCTATGTTGCCGTGAGCTGTGGTGTAGGTCATAGATGTGGCTCGGACCTAGGGTTGCTGTGGCTGTGGCATAGGCCAGCAGCTGCAGCTCCTCTTCAACCCTTAGCCTAGGAATTTGCATATGCTGCACCTGTAGCCCTAAAAAATGCAAAAAAAAAAAAATGCCTCGAAAACATTAAATGCCCATTATTTTATCTGTAATTATTATTATTGGAGCAACTATTTGAATAAAGTGGTCACTTATTGAGGGAAGGATCTGGTTGAAAAAAGAGAGGTAAGGAGAAGAGTTCTATCTGAGGTGTTAGGTTTTAAATGCCTGTGGGATATTCAGCAGGAGATATCAATGAGGTAGTTGGCATGGGTGTGTAGATGATAAAAGTCTAATGTAGAGATATAAATATTACTGCTATGTAAATAGTATTTAAATTCATGAATGAGAATAAGTTCACCCTACCCTATATAAGGAGAGAAGAGGGTCAGACTGAAGTACTGACTGAGATCTCTGGTCACTTGTGTATCCCTGAACTGCATTTTCCACACTTACTGCTTTATCCTTTTAGTACAAATGGGCTGCTTCTTAATTTTTCCTAATAGCAGGGCTTGGTCTTGAAAAATTACTTAGAGTAGTTCCTAATACCTTTCCTAATACTTGCTATTCTCTTTCCTTGAGCCTAAACAACCTGTCCTCAATCCTCTGCTAAGTTCCTGTCCCAATCTGATTGAATTCAGAAATTTGACAATGACCTTGACCTCTGCTCCCTTTTTACCTACTATGCCACATCCACTGCATGGGGCAGTCTTGCCTATTAGTGACGAACTGAAACAAGCCCTTAGTGGCCATATGCTTTTGAATGACTTGTCCTATCTTCCATTTGTATATTTCCTAGACTGCTTTATGGTCATCTACATTATGAATTCAGTGTGATGACAGTCTTCGCACAGGGCGGTTAACTTTTGAGGGAAGGCATTGACTTACCAAGAAAACTCTAAGTGCATTTTGTGTTATTTCTATTTTAAAAATATTTTCTGTACCTTAGCTTTATTAGTGGTATGGAATTATTGACAGAAAGGAGCCAGAAGACTTATGTTGGAATTTAACTAATTAGAGTTTTACTATCAATACACAGTATAATTGTAGATAAATAACAATATTTCTGTTTTTCATCTGAAGACTAAATATAATAACATTGTCCCAGGTGCCTCTAATACATTGTTAGAACAAAACAAACAAAACACAAAAGTGAATGTACTTCACAAATTGTAATTGTTAAATTAATTAAATCTTTTATTGGCATGAGTGATGAATATATTTTCAAAAACTAAATAGTTATTTTCTGTTCTTTATTTATAGTTTTTATGTTTAATGGCATACATAATTCCCTTTAATTTATTTTCTTAAATAAAATAAAATTTTCAAGAACTCTGAGTGTTATGGACCAAACATATTTCTCCAAAAGAAGCCTTACCTCTAATGTATCTTAAGAGATAGGGCCCATAAAGAAGTAATTAAGGTTAAATAAGGTCATAAGTATGGACTAATCCAATACAATTAATGTTTATATGAGAAGAGATATTAGAGATCTCTGTCTCCACATGCACAGAATGAAGAGGTCCTGTGACATTTGACAGTAAGAAGTTTATCTGAAAGTTAGTATGAAGGCTCTCCCCAGAAACCAAACCCTGGTAGACCTGGGTCTGAAACTTCCAGATTTGAGGCATGAATTTCTATTGTCTAAACCACCCAACCTCTAGTACTTTTTTATGGTAGTTTAACCTTATTAATAAACTAAATAATTATGTGTTAAATGACCTTTCTTTGTGCTTCCCAAATTTCTGGTGATATTATTATTATATTGACACAGTATTAAAATTGGGCTTACGTTATATTTCTCATCAGTTGAATGTAATCTTTGAGGGCTGGAATCATATCATATTCAAGTTTGTATCCTCATTATAAAGATAATGTTCAGCATAGTAGGTGCTTAAGTGCCGATTATTCAAGTAATGTAGTCTCTGATTTCTAGGTCTTTTATATGGAAGAGTTTTGTTCTGATTTTATTTGTTGTTTGTTTTTGCATAGTGATGGTTCTGGATCCATTTTTAAGAGATAGTTTTCTTGCTTGTTTGGTTTTTGCTGCTTTGATTTATTTTGCTGACAATGCTTTAATATGACCCACACTTCATGGTGAGTAAAATTTGTTGTTATAAAAATTACATCATAATTGGAGTACCCGTCGTGGCTCAGTGGTTAACGAATCCGACTAGGAACCATGAGGTCACGGGTTTGATCCCTGGCCTCGCTCAGTGGGTTAAGAATCCGGCGTTGTTGTGAGCTGTGGATCCCGCATTGCTGTGGCCTTGGCATAGGCCAGCAGCTACAGCTCCAATTAGACCCCTAGCCTGGGAACCTCTAAATAAATAAAGACCTTGATATGACAGTATATAGATATTCCTAATATCAACTAGATTCTAGCATGGCCACTCCTAAAATCACCTTACACCATGTTCATCACTAAAGGAGTCTCTCCTTATATGTGGTTTTTCTTTCCCTGATTTCAGTTACCCACAGTCAACTGTGGTCAGAAAATATTGAATACACAATTCCAGAAATGACCAATTTATCAATTTTAAAATGCGTACTGTTTTGAGTAGTGCGATGAAATCTGCAGCCGTCCCGATCCAGTGTCCCTGGAACGAGAATTGTCTCCTTGTCCACCGCATCCATCCCATAAGCCTCTGAGTAGCTGTCTTGGCTGTCAGATCTCCTGCTTGCCCATAGTGATGCTTGTGTTCAAGTAATTCTTGTTTTACTTAATAATGACTCAAAATGCAAGAATTGTAAGCCTGGCAATTCAGATATTCTCTAACCATGTCTAATTTATAAATTAAATTTTATCATATGTGAGAATGTATAGGAAAAACATAGTACATACAAAATTTGGTATCATCTGAGGCTTCAGGAATCCACTGGGGTCTTGGAACATATCTCCCATAGATAAGGGGGGGACTACTATACTGTAACTACATAAAGGGAGAGTTTCTTCTTTGCATCAAACTGATATAAAAATAATTGTTTTCTCTTGTTGCCATTCTGACTTCCTTTTTTTTTGCCTTTCAAAGTTACATTTTTCATCTCATAGCAATTATTAAAATAGATCTCCCTGAACTCCTTGTTCTACTGATTTCAACAAGATGAAAATGAAAAATCCATAGGATATTATATAAGACTCTGGTTGAAATTTGCCAAGTTAAGAGTTAATACATCAAGATGATAAAATGTTACAGTTTAGTTCAAGCAAAACTATATAAAAAAAGAGAAGATAGAGTACACGTTATCATACTATACATGGAATTAACTATTTGGAAAGAGAAATAGTAAAGTGATAATTGTTATGATGCTAAAATCTCTGAGCAGAAATTGCCACATTGTTAGCAAAATCAAAATTTCTGATTGGTTTATCAATAAGATTGTAATTTCCTTTGGAGTTCACTGTACTGCCTTCTGAGGTTTTCATTTCTTCTACCTACAGGGAACCTGAATTTCTCTAGGAAGATTCAATGGCCGGACCCCTAGACCAAAGCTCAGGCCCACATTTTGTTTAGATAAACTGAATTTAAAATGATCATGGAAGGCAGTGAGGGAGAAGAGAGGAAAAAGAGAGGAGCTGACAGTTCTGCCTAAGAACTAGAGAAGTTTGCTGTTCAGGAAATAAGCCTGTCTTGTTAGGCAGTTGGAATCCAAGGAAGGTTACAAACATATTACATGCATATATTTGAATCTTGCATATTTTCAGCTCTTGCTAAGTGTTCCTACAAGTCACTGACTAAAATCTGGAAATAAACAGTTCAATTACATCTCAGAAACCAGAGTGTAATCTCTGAGTCACGATAAACTTGGAATAGCCTTGGGAGGGATTTTTAAATATTGGTTAAGGAGGAGTTCCCATTGTGGCTCAGTGGTTAACAAATCTGACTAGGAAGCATGAGGTTGCAGGTTTGATCCTTGGCCTCCCACACTGGGTTAGGGATCCGGCATTGCCCTGAGCTGTGGTGTGGGTCACAGATGTGGCTCGGATCTGGCATTGCTATGGCTGTGGCGTAGACTGGCCAGTGGCTACAGCTCCGATTAGATCTTTAGCCTGGGAACCTCCATATGCCACAGGTGTGGCCCTAGAAAAGACAAAAAAAAAAAAAAAAAAAAAAAAAAAAAGAAATAAATATTGGTTAAGGAGTAGAACACTTGAGGACCAAGGAACTTTTCAGGTATATCTGGGCTTTGTCTGAAGCCCATCACTAACTCAGTTTACTTTCAGCTTTCCTGGAACTCTATTCTGGATGACACATCATTTGACCTGAAAATAATTAAAGATTTTCAGTTTCTCCTCTCTTAGCTTTGTAGTAGAAGTGATGCAGAAGGAGAACTTTCAGGTTTGAACTCACATTTTCCTCTTTTCAAGAGCCACTTGAAACAAAATATATTAATTATTTATAGTTTTGGTAATCTATAATGGTAATCTTAAGGGTTGAGATACAGTGACAGTGCAGTTAATGATCATCTTAAGCCATCTGATCGGCATTTCCGTATGAACATGAGAATGTTGTTTTTATTCATTCTGCTGAATGATAATAGTGAGGAGGATGGAGGCAGAGGTAAATGAACTCTATAGCCATAACCACAAATTTTAAGTGTGGCTAAAAATTTTAAAATTTAAAAATTTCTCCAAACCACTGTAAGTGAATGTATTGCAGTTATTGTACTTTATTGGGAAGAATTCACCTACTAAACCAATGGGTCCTTCCTTCACAAGACTTAAATGAACCCTCAATGTTCACACTATCATTTCTACATGTTCACTTAGAGAATATGAGGAGGGAACACATGTATAATCACCTAATGAGAGCTAAAAAAAGGTACGCTTTATCCTTCCTATTTCCAAATGCCTTTCTCAATTCCCCACTCTTAATTACTATGGGAACTTCAGTGCCCAATTCACAAGGTAAAGAGGATCATGGCTGGAGCTCCGTGTCACATTCTGCCTGTCTTTTTATTGCAGTCAGGGTTGTCCTAGAACATGTTTTGTGTTTTAACATTATTTGTCTCAGTGCCTGCTTTGTACTTGAGCTTCATCGATCCTTAATCTTCCTTCTGGTACTTGTGAGTGGAGGCCTCAGCAAGACACCAGTCCTGGGTTTCATTGCTGCTTGCTCCAGTGTCTGACCATCAGCCTTTTCTCAGCCTTGCTGTATTGCATGCCTCCCCTGAATGACTGCCTTGGCTTTTTCACTTTGATTAATCTACATCTCACTTTTTGTGGGTTGGTCTATAAATTTAAATTCTTATGTTCCTTTCCCTTCAGTTAATAAAGGGAAATCAATTTAACTGTCACACAGTACAATATTTTCTATTCTTCATGCTGTAAGAGTTCTTTTCTTCCAGGGACCAAGAAAGCATCTATTCCTACTAGCAGCCAGCCTGGTTATATCTTAGATATGTTTCTGTGGGAGAATATTTGGTGATCAAACATCAAATCCTAGTCATTACTTTCAGTCAATAACTAAGAAGAAGAATATATTCATATTTTAAGTGAATATTGATAGTCATCGATAAGTAGGAATCTTAAGAATCATATTTCAAGTAACAGAAAATATTTTCAACCTCACTTATCCAAATAAATAAATAAATAAATAAATAAATAAATAAATAAATAAATCTGGCAGTTTGTTGAGTGGGTATTGAATTATCCTTAGAAGAGGGAATGCAACAAGAATTAAAAGCCATATGGGGGAGTTCCTGTTGTGACTCAGTAGTTACAAAGCCAACTTGGATTGAGGGTGAGGGTTTGATCTCTGGCCTTGTTCAATGGGTTAACAATCCAGTGTTGCTGTGAAGCTGTGGCGTAGATTTCACATGTGGCTTGGATCATGCATTGCTGTGGCTGTGGCCTAGGCTGGCAGCTGTGGCTCTGATTTGACCCCTAGCCTGGAAACTTCCATATGCCTCAGGTGCGGCCCTAAAAAAGAAAGAAAAAAAAAATTAAAAAGCCACTGGGGAAATAAGCAAGCCCTGTCATTCATTCTCTCTTCCTCATATTCCACACCACTCCCTAGCCAGATATCCTAGTCTCTGTGCATGTACTTCATTTATGCTTCTTTTTCTAAAAGACCTTCATTTTTTGCTTTTAAGTACTCATGACTACCTCAACCCCAACTTTCCTGACCTCTTAATTCTTCGACAAATACATATGGAATGTCTGAGTGCCAGTTTCAAGGTCTATGCAGAAAAAAATCTACCCAAGTCATCTTAGCTTAAATGTTTACTCCTGGTCTAATCAGCAGTAGCTATGGGTCAGCATCTGCCTTGTAAGCAAAGGTGTGTAAAGAGACTCAGAAAAGAGGACCAGCAGCCCAGTATCACTACATGTACTGCTGTTTGCTCTGTAACCTTTAGAGATAGACTCTAGAGTTTTCATTGCACTCAAATAAATAATTTGCATATTCTTTATGTTGGTTTTTTCATTTAGATGTCTCCCTCTAACAAAAATGATAAAAAGTATTTTAATGTGATAGGTACAGTTAAATCTTACCTAATGAGATGATGATATTTCTTCTCTTGCTATAGGAAACTCATTGCTAAACACAATGTTCTCATTCTCTTTTTCTAAGCATTTATTCTCATCCATTAGGTTAAGATCATTTTCAGAATTACTTTCAATAGAGTTAATAATACAAAACTAATTTTTCAGTAAAATTCATAGTCATTTATGCTACATCCATGGTTCCCCAATTTAATGATTTTCAAACTTTAGAAGGTGTGAGAATTGCCTATTGGGCTTATTATAACACTGATAGCTGGGCCTCACTTCTGGAGTTCTGATTCAGCCAATCTCAGTAGGACCTGAGAACTTCCAGGTAGGAACTGAGAATTTGAATTTCTAACAGGCTGCCAGGTGGTGCCAATGCTCTTGGTTCTGAAGTTGAACTTTAAGAACAATTGACCTAATTCATCATTATTCTCATTATAAGAGAAAAAAAAAAAAAAAAGCTAAGAAAAGTCCTATGTTTTAACATCAGGAATTCAGGAATTCAGGTGCGGGGACTATGTTCCATTGTTCCTTAACATATTTTGTGCCCCTATTCAAAAATCCTTGGGAGTTCCCGTGGTGGCGCAGCGGTTAACGAATCCGACTAGGAACCATGAGGTTGCGGGTTCGGTCCCTGCCCTTGCTCAGAGGGTTAACGATCCGGCGTTGCCGTGAGCTGTGGTGTAGGTTGCAGATGCGGCTCGGATCCCGCATTGCTGTGGCTCTGGCATAGGCCGGTGGCTACAGCTCCGATTAGACCCCTAGCCTGGGGACCTCCATATGCTGCAGGAGTGGTCCAAGAAATGGCAAAAAGACAAAAAAAATCCTTGGACAATTAATAATCAAGGGACTTTTGAAATTGACAAATCATGCATTTACTACATTAAAGAGTTTAACTTCTCCCATGTACCACCCCCATTGTTATGTCCTTAATATCTTTTATTTTATTTACAATGCAAAACTTATTTCCATAAAAGAAAAAGAAATATCTTTGCTTTAAATTGAATGTAACTATAAAAATAAATTTTAAATTTAACTTAAAAAAGTATAAGTGATACCAAATCAAAGAGTTTTAAAAATATATATGCAAAAATAAATTACTCAGTGAGAATAAAAAGTGTTTTTTGATTCATTCTAATTAAAGGGATAATCATCTCAATGTCACTATGTTTAATACAGAAAAGAGATTTGGCATTAAGTTAATCCTGTTCTTTAGTTGAGATATTAGCTTTCATTTAGAATCCCAATGCATGTGTGTATGTAATCAAAAAGGGCAGAAGAGGACTCAGAACTTTCTTTGATATAGTTGAATATTTATTCCTAATGCAATACTACAGGTTATTTTGTTCTACTAACAGCTTCAAGCAGATCTCTGAAGCCATCTTCAGAAGCTGTTCTTATGAATTTGCTAATGTTTGCAATGTAAAGGAAAAATTAGATTTCTTCTCTCCCACATTGGCTTGCTCTTTTGGGAAAAACTTATGGAAATCATTATGTTATTCACATTTTTTCATAATATTCAAACACACTTTCAATGAGTTATCTGATAAATTTATAGTAGTGTTCTTCTGAAAAGAATGTTTTTTTAGAGTAATTGAACAAATGAGCAAAGTTTAAAGACCCACTCTCAAGTTACACTATATGCTGTGTCAATCACAAAAAAGGAAGAGAAACCATGCACTAAGTGGTCTGTATGAAATATCTTTCAAATCTCACTAAATTTCTGAGGTTCACATTATAAATTATAAAATTCACATTTTCCAATTAATGAGAAAAGAAAGATTCAGAGTAGTAAAATGACTTTCCCAAGTACAAATAGCTAGCAATGACTAAGCCAAGATACTAGTTCACTCTAGAACATTCTTTCACACTGAGTTTGTTGTCTCCAGAAATTGAATCAGAAGAGAAAGCTAAGAGAATGATTCTGTTTCCCCATGAATGTTCTGCTCACTCTTTCTCCTTTGGCCATGCATTCAACTCTTCTGAGACACTGCCTGGGAGTGCATTTATGGGACTCTCTAATCCTGCTTGTCTAGATAAAGATCAAGATAGTCACTGGCCTGTCTACTGGGGGTCAGTGTGAGTGAGTGTGTCTGGATGGCACTGTCAAGAGATTCAGGCCTAGATACGATGGGAACATTGTCCTTCCCCTTCTGTCCCTGCTGTGCTCTGCCGACTAGCAGACATTCTGTTCTTTGGGAGAACACTGGTTTAAATGGTTTCTATTGTTTTATATATGAGAAAAGCATTTTTTCCCCTCTCTCACTGAAACAATGAATCTTAGAAAATAAAGAGATGATTACATGATCTCTAAATTTCATTAAAATGCATAATAATTAGTATTAAATTTACAAAATTAATACAGCCCCCAAATGTATGAATGTATGTAAAAATTCATGTGAAAGTATCTTTTTTGAAAATTGTAGCATAATTTGAAGGGAGCATTAAAGTCTGATATATTAAAAAACTTTTATCTCAGGCTTCCCACAATGCCTGAATAATGGCAATAAGAATCATCGTAATTATATTAACAAGAGCCACACAGTCTAAAGTCATCTACTTATTGAATCATTTGCTAGCTATCTGATATATGTGAAGTTATTCAATCTCTCTGTGCCTCAGTTTCTCTCTAGTGAAATGATTGTAATTCCAGCACTGGCTACTGTTGTGCAGGTGCACAGTAGTTCATGCTACTGCATAATGAGGTTTCTTGAGAGCATTTTAGTAGCAGTGGTATAACCCCCAGTGTTAGAGGTCCTCCTCTGAGGTTTACCAGGGACATAGATGGGCTGTGAAGGAGAGCCCTCAAGGAGGAGGAATTCCACACAAGCATTGATTACACATTTGTAGGTCATTGAACTAAAAGTGGGGAAAGTATACTTAATCATCAGAGGACTTTCTTAGCCCAAGATTCTTGAGACTCTTCGGAGCTCACCTAAGGAATTGGAAAGTCATTGCTATTTTATCAGTCTGAGATCTTATTCTCTTTCCATTAGGTTTCAGCCCAAACAACCCAACTGTCTCCTAAGCCTCTAGAGTAAGACAAGGAAACAGAACCCGCTGTCACTGGAAACCACTGATCTTTCTTTCCTTAACCTTACAGGAGTTTCACTAAGATTAATACATGCAAGAAGGTTAGAACAATGTCAAAGCATACAAGTGCTCAATGTGAAGTATTCATTTTGTTGTCTACAGTGTATGAGGCACTCAGTGAAGTATCTCGTTTGTTTTGTTTTTGCATGTTTTCCTGAACTCTCTCAAGACTATGAGGTAAGTTTTATTATTAAACTCCTTTAAAATATAAAATAATAATAATTGAAGCTCAGAGAGGTTAATTTCTATGCCCAAAGTCACACAGCCCAGTGTCAAACCAAGCTATCAAACTTCAAGCTAGTTTTGTTCCCTTAAATATGGAATGCTACAGATCCTTCACGACATTTGCTGGAGGTCTAGTTAGAAAAACAGACTGTGGAGTAGCCTCATACTGCAGTTCATTCAGTAGACCTGGGAAAGTTATGAAAATTAGTTATTAAACAAACAAAAAGAAAACTTTGAAAGTGACACTGACATGAAGATGATTTGGAAATTTTTGGAAAGTAATGACTATAGGTGGAAGAAGATCATTAAAGTTATCATTCAAATCAATTCTTCTGGGGAAAATATACAAAAAACTTGGGGGATCTGTAGCAATTTACTTATTGGTAACATGAAACAAAAAGAAGATTATCAGGGAGATCCTGTTATGGCTCAGTGGAAATGAATCTGACTAGGAACCATGAGGTTGAGAGTTTGATCCCTGGCCTTGCTTAGTGAGTTAAGGATCTGGTGTTGCCATGATCTGTGGTGTAGGTCGTGGACATAGCTCAGATCTGGCATTGCTATTGCTCTGGGGTAGGCCATCAGCTACAGCTCCGATTCACTCCCTAGCCTGGGAACCTCCATATGCTATGAGCATGGTCCTCAAAAGCAAAAAACAAACAAACAAAAAACAGAATTTCTACAAATTTGTAAGTTACTGGATCAGAGTTTAAGACAGTTCTCATTATCTCATGGGGTATTATTAGGATAAAGACAAAGTTAAAAAAGTACGAGTGCTTCTAGGATATGCAGGAACAGGTAAGTAGTACAGAACCAGTTTTCAGGACATGTAAGAGCAGGTAAGAAGCACAGAACAAGTAGTGAATAGTATGAGCAAAGATAGGAGGGAGAAAGAGCATAAAGTTTTGAGTACTTATGCCTTTACATTTCTTCAACATGGCAGGCATATATTTTAATATAATTTTATTAGATAGTCGTACAAGCTAACACAACTAAAATTTTTTACAGTCAGTTGTTGAAACCTACCCTTTTTACTTCAAATACAGAACTCTTGCTCTTTGGCCATAGCTATGGTGGAGTATAAAAATAGAAAAGGGAAAGAAAGGGAAAGCAAGAAGGGAGATGAAAACAAACATCATCTCCCATGAATTGTTGCCTAGGAACACCCTCTCCACACAGTCCATGATTAAGAATCAGAAGAGGACAGATACATAGGTGGGTATGGTTTGCCTCTAATGCCTTTTACCATCTATTTTTCCTGTTACACATGCGGTAACTGTCCTTTAATAAAAAAGCAATTTTCATGAAGGAGGACATTGTGACAGCCTATGAAAAGAATGGTGATATCTTTGCCCTTTTGTGAAATTGGTAACATTTTTCTTACAAAATTGATTTTACAACTTGATATTATATTTACTCTATGTGAGATTTTACAAATAATAATCGTCTCTGATGGCTTAGTATCTTCTCCATGACATAAATCACATGAATGAATTCTAATTAATCTCAGAGATTTGAGATTAGATGGACCTCTGTAAAAAACTTCTAAAACTTTTTCAATTTTGTTAATGTTTCTGAGATAGCTATTCAACAAAAACTATAGTCATAGAAATAATGATGTATGGTAGAGGGAAAGGCCCGATTACACCTCACCATAGGACGGGTTCATCTTGGAGATTGAGGGATTATTATATTCAGTTTCCTTTCCTGGAGTAATATAGTGTTGTCATGGTTTCTTGTATCCTTAGTTACACATCTACATAAAGAAAAACCTCAGAGAGCATATCAAAGGAAACATGAAACTATGTTAAAACAATGGGTACTAATGAAATGTGAAATACCCTTGAATATACCACGTTGTCCTTCTGCTACCCTCTGCCAAAACCCCCAAATTCCTCATACACTAGGAATATTCCACAACACTATTAAGGAGTTTAAATCCAAATTGATTAATCTAGAATTGAGACTACATATATTGAAAAACAAAGTATGTTTTATATTCTGTTACATGAGAGAAATAAAAAATGAATAAGCTTGCATAGGTATTTGTTTTTGAGGTAACTAAAAGAAAAATAATATGTATCAACAAAGTCCAGGTCTTCACAGGTGAATTCTACCAAACATTTAAATAAAAGGTAATACCAATTCTTCTCAAATTATTCCAAAAAAACTAAAGAGGGAAAAAACACTTCCAACTTATTTTAGGAGGCCAGAATTACACTGAAACCAAAATTAGAAAAAACTAAAACTACAAACAAAGAAAATCAAAAGACAACATCCCTGATAAAAATAGCTTTAAAAGTCTTGAATGAAGTATTAGAAAACTGAATTCAACAATACATTGTAAGACTCATACACCATGATAAAGTAGGATTCATTCCAAGGATTCAAGGTTGGTTTAACATCCACAAATCAATTAATATGATACACCACATTAACAAAACAAAAGATAAAATCATATTATTATCTCAATATTTTCTTTAAAAGCTTTTGACAAAATCTGATCTCCAATTATGATTAAAAAAAAACTCAACAAAGTGAGTATAGAGGGAACATATGTCAATATAATAAAGGACACATATGACAGACCCACAGATGGCATCATACTCAATGGTAAAAAGCTGAAAATTTGTCCTTTAAAATCAGGAACAAGAAAAGGATATCCACTCTTGTCATTCTTACTTAATATAGTATAGGAAGTCCTAACTATAACACTTAGGCAAGAAAATAAGTTTAAAAGCATCCAAATTAGAAAAGAAAAAAGTAAAATTGTCGCTATTTGCAGATGACATGATACTATATTTAGAAAACCCCAAAGATGCCACAAAAATTATTGGAACCAATAAATGAATTCAATAAAATTGCAGGATACAAAATTAATATACAGAAATATGTTGAAATTCTGTACATTAATAACAAACCTTCAGAAAGAGAAATGAAAAACAATTCCATTTACACTTGCATTAAAAATAAACTATCCATGTTTAAGTGTAACAAAGGAGGTGAAAGACCTGTACTCTGAAACCTATTAGACATTACTGAAAGAAATTGAAGATGCCACAAAGAAATGGGAAAACATACTGTGTCCATGAATTGAAAGAATCAGTGTTGTTCTAATATTCATACTACCCAAAGCAATCTAGATTCAATGAAATTCTTGTCAAAATTTCAATGACATGGAGTTCCCATTGTGGCGCAGTGGTTAATGACTCCGACTAGGAACCATGAGGTTGCAGGTTCGGTCCGTGCCCTTGCTCAGTGGGTTAAGGATCTGGCGTTGCTGTGAGCTGTGGTATAGGTTGCAGACGCAGCTCGGATCCCACGTTGCTGTGGCTCTGGCGAAGGCTGGTGGCTACAGCTCCGATTCGACCCCTAGCCTGGGAACCTCCATATGCTGCAGGAGTGGCCCAAGAAATAGCAAAAAGACAAAAAAAAAAAATTTCATTGACATTTTTACTAAACTGGAATAGTCCTAAAATTTTCTGGAACCACAAAAGGTCCCAAGTAGCCAAAGTAATCTTGAGAAAGAATAACAAAGCTAAAGATATCACACTTCCTTATTTCAAACTATATTAAAAAGCTACAGTAATCAAAACAGTATGGTAGCAGCATAAAAACAGACACCTAGATCAAAGGAACAGGATGGGGGCCCTGAAAAACCCATGTTTACATCATCAATTAATATACCACAAAGGAGGCAAGAATATGCAAAGGGGGAAGAATAGTTTTTTCAATAAATGGTATAGAGAAAACTGGACAACTACATGAAAAAGAATGAAACTGGACCACTTTCTATACATATACAAAATTAAATTCACATTGGATTTAAAACTTAAATGGAGGACCTGAAGCCTTAAAACTCTTAGAATGAAACATAGTAAGTTATTTGACCTCAGCCTCAGGAATATTTTCAGATATGTCTCTTCAAATAAAGGAAACAAAAGTAAGCAAATTGGATTACATCAAATGAAAAGTTTTTGCATAGTGAAAGAAACCATAAACAAATGAAAAGGCAACCTTCTGAATGGTGGAAGATATTCGCCATGTATCCTATAGAAGGTTGAAATCCAAAATATGTAAAGAATTCATAGAATTCAGTAGCGGTGGGCAGAACCCCACAAACAATCAAATTAAAAATGAGCAGAGGATCTGAATTGATATTTTTCCAAAGACAACATAAAGAAAGCCAACAGGTACATAAAAAGCTGCTCAATATCACTAATCATCAAAGAAATGCAAATCCAAACTTCAATGAGATAGCACCTCGTACTTGTCAGAATGGCTATTAGCAAAAAGACAAATAACGAAAGTTGGCCAGCACGTGGAGGAAAGGGTATGCCTGTGCACTGTTGATGGAAATGTAAACTAGTACAGCTGCTAAGGAACAATGTTTATCCTTTAGGTTTAAAGTAAAGCATTCATCAGTACTGAATCCTCTTTGCCTTTATTGTGCTGGTGACTTGAGAAAGCTTTTCAGAGATGCAGACAAAGCATCTGATGGAAATCTTTATTGAAACAATTATTGAAAAGGTCAACTAACTGTGGAATTAGAAAATTATACCTCAACAAGATGAATTGGAAAGGCTGAAGTTTTTTTTCTTGCATTTTTTAATTTTTCTGTTGAAAATAGGATATTTTAGAGAAACAATTTTGTTATTAGTTTAATTTTTTTTAAAATAAGCATGACATTATAATTAAAAGTTGAAGCCCTTTGTTCTGCCTTTAAAGTATTTTTAAAGTGCATTTTTTTATACTCTTACCTGGAAAATAATGCCCTTTGAAATTTCAGTGACCTCTCAAGAATTATAGAAGCAAATGGAAATGTTCCTTTGCTAAAAACTAGAAAAAGACTGTGAAGAAAGCTTGATAGACTGTAGATTTTTAGAACATTTGAAATTGAGTGTGATTTTGTTTCAATGATTTTAAAAGAGAGATGAAAGCAATTCATATGATATTTCACAGAAGTTGTTTTATTGTCAGTTCTAATTGACTTCTAAAATGCTTTTATATAATGTGCCATAATGCATAATTAGTTCTTTGAATTAATTCTAGAAATATATTCCTTAAGGTGGGGGACACACTGAAGTAAGAAAATTGCATTCTTCCTTGCACAACCAGACTTTTTTTTCTTTGTTGATACTTGAAAAGTGTTCTTTCAAGTATTACCACCATCCTTGGAGCCTGCGGTAGTATCAGCTACAGTAGGACAGTGGACCAAACTAGAAATCAAGAAACATTATTTACAGTTTGGATACTAACTAGCTGTGTGACCCTAAATAAGTTATTTTATTCTTCAGTTTTAGTTTTTTCTTCTGCTAAATGAGAAAATGGACTAGGTGGCCTCACAGGAGTCATAAAATGTTAAAAGATGAAATGAACTGTAGTCTATAAATAGAGGAATGTGTTTTATATATGAAAAGACAGCTCCAGAGGGAGAAAGTGTCTCTTCAAATATTCAATTAGTGGAAAAGTGAAAAATAAAACTCAGATATTTTTATTTTAGTACAATGTTCACTTCTATACATTGAAACTTTACATAACTGTCTATTAGCCAATGAACTTTAAATTAAATACTTTTTTGATTTATGGGACTAAACAATTATATAAAAATATGTAAATAATTATGTATTTATTTTATATTTATAAACATCTGACTATACTCATTATATATTTATGATATTAATATAAAACTCTGCACTACTATATATTAATATTTACATATATATTAATCTCTCTCTTGTCCAGATCATCAATAGCATATTAAATTATTTTTATATATTTTGGATTTTTGTTTAAATTTCTAGAAAATATGGTTTAAAAGAATCTATTAATATGGTGCATATAAGTATAGGAAACACTCAGGACTTGCTCAAATTAACTAAGCTCATTGGGAAAGATATGTAAATCCAGTTAATTTATTAATTTACCACTGAAGTATAATTTCTAAAGGGATCAAGGAGTTCTGTCTTTTGGATAGTTCTTGTCTTTGTAGGTGAAACACTAGAGTAGTCAACTTAATAATCAGAAATTTGATTTCATGAGTTTGAAATCAGAATAAGGGCAGCTAATTACTTATTGTGACTACTTAGTGTTGTCAGGTGAGGTAGAAGTCATTTTCTCAGTGACTATGTCCTCTGCTCAGACAATATGCCACTGTTCATAGATTGATTTAATCTCTGACACTCTTGTTCTTTCCACAAGTCATACTTATTACAGATTAAGATGAAGACATTTTCTTTAGTGAATATTTGCACCAGGAGCAGTAATATACAACATGTTTAGCAACAGTGTGGAAACCAAACAGATAGTCCCCAAAATCCTGTAACAGTAAATACTTTAGTGCCTAATTCTGCCAGTCATCATTCCCATAGTTGTTGGAGTGTGGGGCAGTCTGGCATCATCTGTGAGTGTGGGCGTGGGAGGGTGATACAGGGCAATAGTCCCATAACAATCGACATGAAATTATTTCGATATTTTTAGCAACCTCTTCAGCTGTCCTGGTGCATATTGATTGAAAATCTTCCATGAATGCTGAAAATCTTTCTAAATGGTTTTGCCCTGCTCACTTCCATAAATCATAACTGAAATTTCTTTTAATGTTCAAGGTGGACGTTTAGAACTTGTGTTATTGAAGCAAGTTGTAACAGCAATGCCCTCCAGGTTTCCAGTCTGCACCAAATGATGCCAGAATGCTATGATTTGGGGAATTCTTATATCTGCTTTTGAAAATCTTTTTTTCTGTCTCTTCCTATCAGGACTGTCACTTCTCATTTTTATCCCCTCAGTTTCCTCTAGCAACAACTCTCAAATTTCTCAGAAACTGAATTTAATTTAAATCTACTCTGGGCAGGAAAATCTGGCCAATTTCTTAGATATATGTATAAAATAATGATGAATAAATTCCGAGTTGTAGCTTGAGGAACTATTTTATGAGTAAGGAGACCTAACATTTTAGTTTTGGACCTTATGACATATGTTGCCTATCTGAACACCTTTTGAGTTTCTTGGAGTCCTTTCATATATTTAAAATATCCTAGTTTGATTCATGGTAACTGCTGGATAAGTGATCAGTTGTGTTCACATTGTTGTAAAGGTTGAAAATCACTAAACTATAAGTCAGATCTAGCCAGCAGTTGTATTTAAATTGATCAAGAAAATATTGGCTATGGCCATATATTTTTTTAGTTTTGCTAATCAGCATTTAAAATCAGAATATTTCAAATCTAAAATTGAACCTCTGGGTTCTCTTGAAACAAAAAGTTTGGCAACACTGGGCACATATATTAACATGAAACCAATAGATGAGGACTAAATGGCTGCTGCTTTCTTTAGATGGTGGTATGGATTGAATTGTGTTTGCTAAAAAAGGTTTGTTGAAGCCCTAACACTGGGAACTTTAGAATGTGACCTAATTTGGAAATAGGGTCATTACAGGTGTAATTAGTTGAGGTGATCTCATACTGGAGTAGGGTGGACACCTAACCCAATATAAACGGTGTCCTTGTAAAAAGAACGCCATCCTAAGAAATGGAAAGACAGATGGAGAAGAAGTCCACATGAAGATGGAGACAGAAATTGGAATTATACAGCCACCAGCCAGGGGACTCATGGAGCCACCAGAAGGTAGAAGAGGCAAGGGTCAATCCTCCCCTAGAAGATTGGAGGGTGCATGGCACTGCCAACATACTGATTTTGGATTTCTACTCTCTAGAGCTATGAGAGAATATATTTTTGAAGTCTTAGGCTACCCAGTTTGTGGTCTTTTATAATGGCAGCATCAGCAATTTAATACAGATGGAATTTTCAGACAGCTTGGTGTGAAAAAATGGTTGAATAAATGATAAAATTTTCCTCAAAAATCAATTTAATGTTGAATAAAGTATCTAAAAATCTTTTAAATCCACTCACAGATAAAAGATAAGATATTGAACATTAAAAGGCAAGAAACAAATTGACCTTTACCAAAAAGAAACCCTTGACCATCACTAAAAGGATGGAATAGAAGCTGTCTTCCCACTGGCAAAAGAGACTATAGAGAGGAGATAAAATACTCCTCTGTTTCTGCTTAAAATTTCCAGGAAAAATAATCTATATGAGTATTTCAAATAGGGTTATAACTTCCCAGATTCTGGGCCTGTAATTTAAATTTCAGTAATCACCTATCAAGCTGAGAAATTAACGTAACAGTGATCAAAGACTGACGACACTTTGGAGTCCAAAGCAAAACCTCTCTAAACGGATTCTCAATTCAGACCTTGAAAGATTAGTATAGAGAAAACGCCTCATCTCCAGTAAATATGGAACTTTTCAAATTTAATTATACTTTTAAAAAAACCAACAACGTGTCAACCAAAAGTCCACAATACATAGTTACAATCTACCAAATATTATTCAGCTTAAAACACAAAACAGTAGCACTAGATATTCAGGAATTTCAAAGAATAGAATTATCTGACTAGATTATCAATTATGTTTAAAAGGACTAAAAAGAAGTAAAAAGGGGGGATTACTCATTCAACATTTATTGATCCCTTAACTAGCATTTGTTGAGGACAGTTTACGTCAGGCATTCTGCATTTTTCTAGTTCTTGGGAGTACAAAAATTAACCACCAACACTAGCAGCACTACCCTTATCATTGCCTTTATGGAATTTACATTTCATTGTGAGAAACAGATATAAAACAAATTAAGTAAAATATGTTTCATGGTGAAATATGCTGAGTTAAAATAAAGTGGGGAAGGCAAATCAGGAATACAGGAAAGTGTGTGGTTCCAATTTTACACTGAAGATCAGAGAGGGCTTCACTGAGAAAGGGATACTTGAACCTGAAAGAGATATGTAAGCAAGTCAGATGGGTATCTGGAGAAAGAATATTCCAGGTAGAAATAAAAAATGCAAAGATCCTAAAATGGTAACTGGAAAAACAAGAACTCCTGTGTGGTTAAGACTGAGTGAGAGAAACCATAGTAGAAGCTGAGGAAGAGGAATGATAGTCAGGAAAAGTAAGAAGAACTATGGTACCAAAAAATGGCAGAAAAAAGTTATAAAAAAAAAAGAACCAAATTAAAATTTCTGACAAAAAAGTAATTGTTAATCTGAAAGTTGAATAGATAATTAATCTGCAGATGAGACAATACTGAAGAAAGAATTAGAAAAATGAAAGGAAGCACTGAAGAAATAAATTAGAAATCATCGCTCAGAAGGAAAGAGATGAAAAATATAAGAACTAGGTTTAACTTTTTTTTAAATATTAACAGAAAGTAAAGTCTCACATATGTCCAAGAAGTATTCCAAAATTAAAGAATAAGATTGGAGAGAAGCCATATTGGAATTTTCCAAAAATTTTGAACAACACAGCTCTTCAGAATTACAGTGGATCCTAAGAATAAATGGAATAAAAAATACATACTCTATTCAGAAATAGCAAGTTCTACTTATTATTAGTCCTCTTTCTCGCTTCATGCATTTATTTTACTGCAAGTTTTCTTAAATGTGTTTGAATTTGTGACATTGCAGAACCAAGAATTTTATGGTCATTATCAAGGTATAAAAACTCTTGTCATTAAACAGTGTTTTTATCATGAACTACTTGCTGTGAGAGCTGAAAACAAACATTAACATTTATTTTTCATTATCTATCTTTTTTACTTATTTTGATTTTGCAAAGAGAAGGGAGATTGAAATGGGTGGAGAAAGACAAGCTGGGTTGTTTCTTGATTTTGGAAATGAATGACTGCTCTCCTGGGGGTGGGATGGGTTCTAGATTTCACCATTTTTGTTTAGATGAGTACACAAATGTATAACTCTCCTCGATTATGTGAATTTGGGAAGGCTTATCCGAAGGTTTTATTTGCTCAAGTCTATATGACTATGAGGTAAAAGCTAGAAGCAACAACCCTTAGTTACAAATTTCAGCAACTGCCTAAGAAAAGATTTCTGTTTCCCATGATATGTCAAGTCACTCCTATCTTCTTCTCTGTTTACATAACTTTGTGCTTATTACTAGTGATTATTTTTTGGACTTAGGTGTTTCTCCAATATATGTTTACCATTCTTACTAACACACTTTTTTTTTTTCTTAATCTCAGGTGATTTAAACAGATTGAAATTTTACATCTTGACTTCTAACTAATACATAAGACCTCCAACTTACAAAATTGAAAATTATACATATAGTAATCTATTCTAATAAATAGATTACTGTGTGTAATTTTTGGAGGTAAAGACACTGCAAAATATTTTTGATACTCTTTAAATTTACTGATTCAAGGTGTCTATTTAATTTTCCTGCATTGAAGCATTAAACTCACATTGGTGTCATTACCTTGCAAAGAACCTGAGTAAAGGAGGATATATTTACCAAATATTTGAGATTTTTAAGTCTTTCTACATATTTTATCATGAAAATATTCAAGGTGTGATTGAAAAAAATCAGTTTTTAAAAGGTCACAATAATAAACAACATTCAAAAAGTTACGTGCTTAGTCTTACATGTAATATTAGGAATATATTCAACTATGAGTAATAGAATACCATAATTAGTGGCTTATATAAGTTAGGGTTCCTCTTTTTCACATAACAAGAACAACAGAGATAGAAAGATGTCATTGGTTCAGTGGCAGAACATCTTTGGGCAGCTGTCTCTGGTATTCTTGTGGCCCTCCCCTTGTGTGTTGTTTTATTCTGATGCAGTTGCAGATGTTATATTATTAAGGTAGTGGGACTCAGTCAACATGTGTTCTGATCTTTATGCTAAACAATTCTGAAAATAAATATGCTTTCCTTTTCTTTGCTAGTCAATTCTAAGTTGAAGCATATTTGCCCATTTTATGCTAAATAATGTTGAAATTGGCCCAAAATAAGTTAACTATTTGTTTCAGGAAATACTTGTTCTTTGAAAAGCTAACTATGGAGACTGACTCTTTGCTTATCAAAGCTTACTTTAAGAGCCTTACATTGTTATATTAATCAATTCTAAATCTATTATGTCATATACTCTGCCATTTTAGGCCCTAAAACCCTAAAAATATCCTCTTCTAACCTCCCCTTTATAAACACTCCTGAGACTCTCTTAAAGAGATATTCTTTTGCAATATAGGGTGATCAGTAGGTTTTTCTGGAAAACATTTTATTGGTTCAACACACCAGAGCAGGAAGAAGGGTCTTAGCCATACATGTCCCACTTGTCAGGAAATCAAGTATTTCCAGAGATAATTATGTTGGAATTTCTTTTAGGTCTCACTGGCCAAAACTGCTTGTAACTGAAGAAAAATGTAAGAAAGTGGGAAAAAAAATGATACATTACTGCGTATTTCCACATGGTCACTTTTAAAAAAAGCAAGAGAAGTACAAATGAATACAAGACAGGCAACTTAACTATGGATGTCTTTTCCAGAATAATCAAAAGAGCTCATTCAAAAGAAATAGAATAAACTGGGGGGGGGGGGAATGTCTAAAATTTAAGACCTTATGAGAGAAGACCTGAAACATGAAGTTGGATATTCTTATAAATGGAAGCAAAGATCTCACCCCTCCCTAACTCAAATATTTTATAGCCTAACTATAGGGAGAAGATCAAAAAGAAGAACCAATATATGTATATATTTTTTGCATGAAACAATAACTTCTCTGTTACAGGTAAATGCCTAGCAAAATAAGAGACAAAAAAAATTTGCTCCTTTTTCAGACCTTAGACTATAATATTTTGGGGGAGTTAATAATTTTTCTTTAGGGGACTGTATGTATGTGTTTGTGTGCACACACATTTGGTTTAAAAATCTTCCTTGAATAATTGAAAAAAGCAAATATTTCTGACATTCCCATGATTCAGAATAATAGAATGAAACAGGTGCTATCTGGGTAACAAAGATTATCAACAGAAACTACTCAGTATCATGCCCAAATTCTCCCCTCTTTATTTTTGTAATTCTCTCCCTAATCTTTCCTTCTGTATTCTCCATCTCACATACAAATGCATATACTGGGAAATTAATTATTTCAGAATAAAAATTTGAATCTATCATGAATGTTCTGAATGAGTGCTGCGAAATTGTGAAGTATAGGTGATGATCCTCATAGGGGAGATTGGGAGAAGGAGGTACATTGGGAAGGAGAATAAGGAATCCAACAGCAAGGAAGCCAGGGATAGCCACAAAGATACTACCTTATAGATAGCTGAAGGTGTTATGTCTCCATGGACATAGAAAAAAAAATCATATTTATGGCACAAGTTTATTGAATATTTGGAGAAATTATACATAATTATATCATGGGAAATTAAATATATAAAGAAATTTAAATATACCTGTAAAACATTTGGAGTAGGTACTGTGGAACAGATGTGAAGATCAATAAAAGAAAGGATGGTCCACTCCATATGTGCCATTGACAAGGCATAGATGCTATGTGGATGGTCGTGTTCATCTATTCCAGGAAAGTGAGTATGATATATGGAAAAGCTGAATGAGATTGAGAACACTTGATACTGAAAAATAGTCTATAATCAAAAATGTCTGCTTTCTGTCATATGCCTGTGGAAGGTGAAAGCTGATAAAAAGAAGGTTAGGTAGAAGTGGATGCTTGGGTTACATTCCATCATAGTCATGTGTTGCAGAACTCCAAGCAATTCTCGAAAACACATTTACTATAAATAATAAACCAGATTCTGTTCACAAATGGTAAACTATAGTATATGATTGCTCCCATCAATATGGTTTGATGATCTCTGTCTCCTCTTTGAAAAATACCTACCATATTAAGCTTCTCCTTCCTTTTCCTTTTTTTTTTTTTTTTTTGCTTTTTAAGGCCACACCTGTGGCATATGGAGGTTCCCAGGCTTGGGGTCTAATCAGAGACTACACCACAGCTTCAACAATGACAGATTCGGATCCTTAACCCACTGAGCCAGGCCAGGGAAAGAACCCGTTTCTGCTGCGCCACGACGGGAACTCCCCCAAGCTTCTCCTTTTCTGAATTCCTATTATTATTCATGTGCTACATGTACTATGTACTTGTTTTATGGACTTTCCCAACATTAATTGTTCTGCTTTTAAGAGCAAAAGCTATGTGTATTCTGTGAATCTCCTCTAGAAGCCAACATAGCATTGAAGAAAGAGTTCATGTTCAATGAATACATAGTGAATTTAAAAATTAAATAACAATTTCAAATGCATACCAAATGTATTTAAGATCGAAGGTGTTTCGAATGCCTACAACATAGCTTTGACATTTTCCAATAAGAAAAGTGTTATCAGGAGGAGTGATTTGTGGTGAAAATGGATAACATGATTATATTCAAACATGTATTATCCTACTTGTCTAAATCTTTTATAGCCATTAGATCTGAAAAAAATAGACAAGGTTTATTCATGGAAAAATATTGGAAACATCAAAATAAAAAATCTAAACTTCTTCAAATCTCATATCAAAAAATATTCAGTTTTTTTTACTGGGAGAAACTTTATTAACCCAAGGCCATATTAGTTAGCTCAGTATAATGATAGCTTAACTAGAGAAAGGTCTAGTAGTTTTAATGGTATATATTTGCGGGAGTGATATTGCTTAAGAAATGTGGTATCTTTCCCTCAAATAATATATGTTAAATTGAACTTCAAGTACTCAATAATTATTTTTCTTCACCTTCTTAAGGTGGCCTTAGATGTTGCTTTTTGAGACACTGAGTTGCATAATTTTCTTAAAAATTCATAGTAAAGACACTATTAATAATTTTAAGGAGACTCCACTATTGTATTTCTACAAAGAGAGGCCAGTTGAAGCGTTCTACTTGGCCCATTGTTAAGATACCAATATACTTCCTTGGCCTGCTGTTCGTCCACTGATTCTTTGTCTCAGTTTTAACGAGAGGCCCATTTGTTTTTTTCTCCCCAGCATAATTTTCCTCCTTGCAAATTGCTGACTCAAGTAGTTTGGAACCTCTGAAGACATAATAAAAGTAGGTATAGAGGTATGAACTGTATTTAATTAAGTTCTGTTCAGGGCAAGTAAGTAGCAGGGTGATTAATTGCTATTCACACACCTTTCAATGACTTTTGCTGCTGCTAACTTAATAATCACCAGGACTCATTCATGTTTTCAAATAAAACCTGAGCTAGACTTCAGTGACCCTTAATGCTGCATAAACATTGTGCCGCCCAACCCATGACACACCAATTGCTATACTAAAAATTTGGAAAGGATCTATAGGAACTTCTTTGCATTTGGAAATAACAGTAACAATTTGTATACAAGGTATGACTATGTGCATCACAGTATCTGAATGTATTCATATCTATTTTTTCTTTTTTATAAAAAAGAGGATATTACCAAGAAATCTCACATATTTTCATCCCCATACATAAGTAATACAGAAGAGGAAAGAAACAAGAAAAGTATGGCATTTGTTTTCTATTGAAAAGCTAAAGAACCAGAATATGCTTATAACTAAGTTCATTTTCTGCTATTAAACATTTATCATACACACATAATCAGTGCAGTTATCTATCAGGAAACCTTATTAAACCAGAAAATGAGTACTAAAAAATATCATAATTAAACACTATTTTAATTTACTTGTGAAAAAATAGAATGGGAAGACGGTGGTACTGATGTTATAGTAATAATTGTATCTCCCATTACAATGCTGTAATCAGCTTTCAACAATGTGCATGAATAACCCAGTGCTGGAATTGAATTGTGATTAATAATTTAAAATGCGTAAAGAATAAGACTCCACCAAATACAAGTTGGATAGCATGAGCACTAGATGAGTAAAGGTCAGAAATAACCAATATACAATGGTTAATAATAATTATCCTTTTCAACTGGGAAAAGGATGGTTTCTATACATATATACAAACATACATAAATACATATCATGTATATAGATGGAAAGCAATAAAACATTAGGAATTGTTATATACAGTTTAAAAGCAATTTGTATATTACTTGGAGGTAGTATTTTATATTTCTGCATTTTCTTAATAACAATATCTAATGAAAGATCACTATTCGACAAAGTTGAGAAGTAAGTGAACTATTATAAAAGGTGTAACCAATATGTTTGGGAGGAAAATTTTGTGTGTCTGCTTGTCTGTCTTTTACATAAAGCCCTGGTTTGAGCTAGAATAGCTTTTTCATTTCCTCCTGCATCTAATTTTCTCTCTCTGAAGAGGTTATATGCACAGATGCATCTCAAACAATATGAGATCAAGTGCATTTTATGTTATCTGACCCAAGGATGGCAAACTTCTGTGGGTTCAGTTTTTATGGGTAGATTTTAGGGATCTTATTTTTACCAAGGAGTCCATAAAGTAGCATCATTGAGACTGTCAGCTTTCCTGACAAGATAACTTGAAAGCAGAACTTTGTGAACCAGTGGAGGTTTTAGTTCAGTCTGGGCTCAGTGAACTGCACAAATAGCAGTTTAATCTGCAGTGTGTCCAAGCCAATAAGAAGGGGAGGCCAAGTCAGGGTTTGGATGAAAAGAATCTTTTCTTTTTTTTTCCCTTTTTTTGGTTGTTTAGTTTTGAACTTCTTGAGCTGCCACTTAGGATTCCAAATTTCACACCTTTAAACATCCCAGGTTTTCTTGGGCATAATTAGGATTATACTGTCAGATCAAAGTTTTAGAGGATATTTGCTACCAATGTTTAACATAAAATCAAGGCAGGTTTCATTTCTAAAAAGAGGATTAACATTCAAAAATAATACTAACTTATGCACATTTCTCACCAAAGCCAATTATCCTCCCTGAAAATACTTGCTGTATTAATGTTAAAGGTGCTGTAACTATAACTCTAAAGATATATTTCTAAATTTTATACCATAAATATAGCTGAATCCCATGCAGTCAGGGGCAGAGGCTCTTAACCAAACAAATATGATATAAATTTCCTATCTTTCAACTTCTTAAATGTATGATCTTTGATAATTTGTTTATACTCTCTGGTGTGTCATATCTTCACTTTTAATGTTCAATAATGAATCCTCTTTGATAATGTGGTTATGAGGATTTAAAGAATTAGGCCAGTCGTGACAGGAAAATAAAATTTGCTGTTTTTTTTTTTTTTTTAAAAAGCAATAATACTGCTGATTGCATGTTCTAAGGATATATGAGGGCACCGTTGGAAATGTATTTTTTAATAGAGAGTACATGGTAATTGGTGTTTATGATAAGGATCTAGGTTACAAATAAGTTTGCAACTTGGAGGGAAGACTGCACACCCCAACTCAGGGTTAAGAATGCATGAGTTGCTAGCTCAACTGCTGAGTGGCCCCACATAATTCTCTTAATTTTTCTGAGACCACCTCCCTAAGCAATATAAAGAGGGATTTGAATAGAAATATTCATAGGCGTCCTACCACCTCTAACATTCTATCTCTTCAGCTAGAGTACTGTAACAAGAGCATTAAACATCCTGCATAAAAACATTTATTCCCTCCCATAAACATCAAATTCCGGAGCATTAAATTTTTGTGGTTAAAAAAGGCCCCTAAATAGAACAGACATGAATGAGTTAAAAAAAATTAAAACACTTATTCGTGAAAAGATGTGTGCTGTGTATGTGTGAATCCATTTAGTTGCAAATAGTTGAAAATCTGACCCAAACTGATGTTGCTTAAAATAAATGCAGGGGTGGTGGGGTGGTGTTGTGATTGAATTGCCTCATGTATTCCCACTGTCCCAGGGTAGCTTTGGTCTCCTGTTAACCTTTATTTAGCAACTGATATATCCAAGATTTAGTATCACTTTATTTCTTAAGGTTGTTAGAATAACCAAAAATTCTTCTTTGAGTTTCATGTTCTCTGTCACAAACTTGTAGAGCTTTCTGCTGTGTGTCTGAATGGTTGTGTTTTCCTAAAATTCATATGTTTAAATTCTAATCTCCAAAATTATTGTATTTGTACATAGGGCTTTGGGTGAGCATAGATCAGAAGAGTGGAACCCTCCTGAATGGGACTAGTACTCTTATATAAAAGAAATCTCACAGAGCTCTCTGGCTCCTTCTATGTGATGATACAATGGTCTGCAACCCAATAGAGGGCTAACAAACAACCATGATCTTGGACTCTCAGCTTCTAAAACTATAAGAAATGTCTGTTAATAAACTACTACATTCAGTCTGTAGTATTTTGCTGTAGACGTCTGAAGGAATTAAGATACTCACTCTTCCATCCTACAGAAAAAATTTCATAATCTTTACCTCAAGTGCACACCCACAGTCACAAATGCAAGTAAATAGAATTAAATTCCATTGATTCTGATTGGCAAGACTTCTTAATGTCCCCCTACCCCCACTCCATGCTACGAATGAATCCTGTTAGGAGGACTGGAAATGTAAGTGACCATTTGGAGAAGAGAGGCAGGAAATGGATGCTTCAGGAGACGACCAATCAACGTCCCACTACACCATCTATAGATTCTTTTATTTTTCAAATTCGATTTTGCAGATGATAAAGTGGGCAGAATCATAGCAAAGAATATAAATGCAGTGTCAGGAGAACTTGAATAAAGGTGCAAAGGTAATTTATGCTACCATTTGTATATTTTTCCACTGAGGAACTCTCAAGCAGTACAGAGGACCAAATGGAGTTTAACAATTATGTGACATCAGTTTTTCTAGAGAATATTGAGTTATATTCAGCTTTTCTTAGAATAGCTGATGATAGGAAATTGCAAATAATTTATAGTCATTTTGAGACTATTTAGTGTGTTTTTAAAAAACTAATTGCTTCACTTGAAAATTAACCAGGAAATTAGCATCCTATTAGAAAACAGTTGATTATGGTCCTGTGGTTCCTCTTCTTTTTATGAAAGAAATTTTGATATCTTTTATTTTTAAACAACTTAGTTTCTGGTTCATGAAAATATACCTCTATTATGCTAGCCAATAAACTGTTCCAACTACTTTGCCTCTACTTCTACTTCTTAAGCCAACTATTTTGCCTCATCATTTGATTTAGAAATCATGTGATCCTTCATTGCAGTACAGAATACAATGAAATCAAAATTCTGTCATAGATAATTTTAACTGGTATCTGCTATTTCAAAGGTCTTCTCTTATATCACAATATAAATAAATAATTATTTCATTATTCTCCTTAACTTCCTAGGAAAAGTAGTAAGGATATACTGCTTACGATGATGTAAGTTACAGCAAAAAAATTTAAAAATCAAACTTTCTGGGCTTGTGGTTGCTTGATGATAATATAACTTGATGATGTAGCTGTAGCTTGAATGTATAGGAGGGAAAATTATGATGTTAAAATGACAGGATCTTGCTTGGTTTCCTAATTCTCACCATGAAATCAATTCATAAATATTATAGATTCTTACATTCAGAAACTCACTTTAACTTTGATCTGATTTAATCTCTCCCAATTATCTTAGGGATTATGTTGTACCTACTTTGGAAAATGAAAAACAATTCTGACCTGACCTGAAAATCATCATATTATTAATCCACTGCCAATGTATGGAGCAATTAAGATAATTTAATAGTTTCTCATTTGCTACCCACCTGCTTTGCAAGTCTTTAACATGATTCCAACAATTATTACCTAATTGGGTCACAATGTTACTTGAATTTTAAGTTAAATCATAGTACCATTCAAGTACTGATTAACATACTAACTTGTTAAAATTTAAAACCAATGTTCTGAGTTTAGGGTGAAAAATAATAAATTAATTTCCTCAATAGGAACATTTCTTCTATAGCACTCATTTCCTGACAGGGAGTCAGAGAAAAATGTCAAGGAGAAATTAAGGCTATTATCATTTTATTGATTGAGTAGGGGCATATACCCTTCTGATATTAAAACTTAGATTTTCTTTGTGGAATTTCCCTATCCTTTTACATTTTTCTTTATTGAATATTATTGACTCCATTCCCAGTTCCAAAGGTAAGCATAACAGATAGGACCCAATGAGATGCAAAATAATATTTTCTGGAACTTTCTTGAAATAGAAGACTCTCTTTTCTTTTTTCCTTTCCTTCTAGATTGAGTGGCATAAACAAATATAAAGTCTCAGGCTAAATCTGATATTGCCAGTGGAAGAAGAGCTAATGCGGGAGAATGTTTCTGTGGAAAGAGAGAGAAACCAGGTTATTTGTAACATTGTATTCACTTTTTTTTATTCTCCCTTTGTCAGCTACACTGGTAGTATATGGAAGTTCTCCAGGCCAGAGATAGAATTGAAGCCACATCTGCAATATATGCCACAGCTCTGGCAATGCATATTCTTAACCTGCTGCACCAGGCCAAAGATAAAACCCACAATGCCAAGAGAGAAGCCAGATTATTAACCCACTGTGCCACAGTGGGAACTCCATGTATTTACTTTGTATCAAACTTTTCCTGAAATGAATTCTAATGAAGATATTTTCAATTCAATGAGCCAATACAACCCTTTTCCAGAAACCTATAGTGTTCAATATTTGTTTCCTTTTTCATTTTCTCCCTTGAGATAAATTTACATAAGTATATCACATAAATATTGTGTACTACTTTATAATTTTTAAAATTTACATGTTCCCACGTAATGCATCACCATCAAGATCTATTATTCTTATACAAGTAATAACATACAGCTTTCTAGACAATCTTTCAAGAAGCCAACCACTTAAAAGGTTTTTTACAGTATAGATTAGTTTTACTAGCTTTCAAATAAATGGAGTCATACAGAATGAACTATTTTGTGTCTGCCTTTTTGCTGTCAAAAAAGTGTTTTTGAGATTCATCCATGCTTTTGCATGTATTAGCAGTCTGTTCCTTTTTACTACATATTTTATGAATATGCCACTTGTTTTTCATTCTCCTATTTTTGAACATTTTGGTTGTTTCCAGTTTTCAGCCATTAAGGGTAAAATTACCATGAGCACTCATATATAAGTCTTTAAGCATACACTTTATAACTGTTTTCTATTTTTTGCCCTTGTTCTTTAATTTTTCTGTTCTTTCCCTTTTTTTTTTGTTTTATATTCCATTCTTTTTCTGCTTTCCTTTGGTTTTAATTTAATATTTTGCATAATTCTATTTTTCTCTCCTTTCTTAGAATATCAATTATACTTTCTTAGAGTATCAATTACACTTCTCTTTAAAATGCTTTAGGAATTCCCATTGTGGCTCAATGGTAATGAACCTGACTAGTATCTATAAGGATGTGGGTTTGATCCCTGGCCTTGCTCAGTGAGTTAAAGCTCCAGGGTTGCCATGAGCTGTGGTGTAGGTCACAGATATGGCTTGGATCCCACGTTGCTGTGGTGGTGTAGGCCAGTAGCTACAATTCTGACTCAACCCCTAGCCTGGGAATTTCCGTATGTTGCAGGTGTGGCTCTAAAAAAAAAAAAGAAGAAAAAAGAAAAATACTTTAGTGGTTGTCCTAGAGTCTGAAACATATATTTATAACTAATCTAATTTTCCTTTTCAGTAACCTTATATGCTTCATGGTTACTTCATGAAGTGACCCTACTTCATAAGAAAGTATTCCCAATTCTTCCCTCCCATCTCTTATACTACCAGTGTCATTCATATCATTTATACATTATATCTGATACTTTATTACCATTATTATTTATTTAAATACACTGCTATCTGTTAGATAAATTAAGAATAAGGAAAATTAAATTTTTACTTTACTTATTTTTTATGTCCTTCTTTCTTTATGTAGATCTGAGTTTGTGACCTATTTTGTTTTCCTTCTGTTTAAAGAACTATAAATTTTCTTGTAAGTCAGGATGTCTGGCAAGGAATTCTTTCAATTTTTATTTATTTGAGTGTCTGTTTCTCCACATTTGTAGGATAATTTTGCTGGATACAAATTTTAGGCTGGTTAAGTTTTTTCTTCCAAGACTTCAATGATTTCCTAGTTTCTGAAGAGAAAGATATATAATTTTCATCTTTATTCCCCTACAATTAAGATTTCTTTCCCCTTTGGCTTCTTTCAGGATTTTTTCTTTTTCTGATTTTCTGTAGTTTGAAGATGATGTGAACTTCTAGGTGAACTTCTGTGGCATTCATCTTTCTGGGTGTTCTCTGATCTTCCTGAATCTATGTTTAATTTGGGATAATTAATATTAATAACAATTAATTGGCATTAATTTACATTAACATTATTTTTGGAAAATTCTCAGTATTATTGTTTCAAGTACTCTTTTCCTTTCTCTTGTCCGTCTAATACTGGTATTCCCATTATACATATGTTACAACTTTTATAGTTATCCCACAGTCTTTGTATATTCTCTTCTGTTTTTGTTTGTTTGTTTTTGTTCCTTTGCCTTTTGTTTATTAAGAAACCTATTGATATATCCTCTGGTTCCTCTAACTCAGAAATTTGGTCCTCAGTTGTGTTCAGTCTATTAGGTCCACTGAGGCCATTTATTTCCATTACAGTGCTTTTTATGTCTAGCATTTCTTTTTGGTTCTATCTTAGAATTTCTGTCTTTCTACTTACATTGTCCATCTTTTGTTACATGCCATCTACTTTATCCATTATAACCCTTTAGCATGATAATTATACTTTTAAAATAATTCCTAATGTGATAATTCCAACATTCCTATTATATCTGGTTCTGATGATTGCTCTGTCTCTTCAAGTTTTGTTTTTTGCCTATTGGTAGGCCTTGTATTTTTTTTTTTTTCCTTAATAGTGGAACATAATAGACTCAATTAAAAAAAAAAAAAACCGGAGTTCCCGTCGTGGTGCAGTGGTTAACGAATCCGACTAGGAACCATGAGGTTGCGGGTTCGGTCCCTGCCCTTGCTCAGTGGGTTAACGATCCGGCGTTGCTGTGAGCTGTGGTGTAGGTTGCAGACGCGGCTCGGATCCTGCGTTGCTGTGGCTCTGGTGTAAGCCGGTGGTTACAGCTCTGATTCGACCCCTAGCCTGGGAACCTCCATATGCCGTGGGAGCGGCCTAAGAAATAGCAAAAAGACAAAAAAAAAAAAAAAAAAACCCTGCTATAAATGGGTCATCATTATATACCCATGTATTATTATACATTGTATGTAATGTTATGGTGAGGTGTAGAGCAAAGACTGTGACCTAAATCTATAGTTCTATGATATGTCACAGTTTTTTAGTGAAACTGTACTTCTGGACTGTGAACTTCACATGTGTTATTCTGTTTTCCCCTCCCCAATTCAGAGAGACAAGATGGCTAGAGGGAGCTGGTATTTCTCTTACCCTGGTCAGTTAGGCTCTGTTAATACTCCAGCATATTAGCATCTGTTTAGCTAGCTTCTCTTGAGGGCAGGCCTTATTAAGAACAACAGAGTCTCTGGCATATTTCAAAATGATTCCTTTTTCCCTTTCTCTGACTCAAAGTCAAGGGGATTTTTCTGCTTAATATACTGTTGGAACCTGGTTGAGCTACTGGTGGTAAATTTCACAACATTGATGGGTAACCTTATGACTGGGTACCCCTGGAGTTTTTAATTCTCAGACTTCTGCACCCTGAGCCTCCAGCAATTTATCAATTACAGGTCAGATTTTCCTACCCTAGCACTGGTTTCCACAGCAGTTTCTGCTTGATCTCTGCTCAGAGAAAACATCACAACCCATATCTGCATGTTTGCCTCTCCAGTCTCAGGAACCTTGGTTCGCTCTGTGTCCTCTCCTCTCTTATGAATCCAAGAAGAGTTGTGGATTTTTCAGTCAAGAGTTTTTTTTCTTATTGTTAGGCTAGAGTGAAAGCTTTCAAGCTCCTTACATGCAAAACCAGAAATCAGAAGTCTAAGTAATATCTTCATTAAATTTTTTCAGTTAACTCTTTGAGTTTGCTATCACAAGAGGTACCAAGATCCTAAATGAAACAAACAGAATATAAAAATATTAATTTGGTTTCTTATTTAGATGTTATTTTATTTTATTTTTATTTTTATTTTTGTCTTTTTGCCTTTTCTAGGGCCGCACCAGTGGCATATGGAGGTTCCCAGGCTAGGGGTCCAATCTGAGCTGGAGACGCTGGCCTACACCACAGCTCACGGCAATGCAGGATCCTTAACCCACTGAGCAAGGCCAGGGATCGAAGCTTCAGCCTCATGGTTCCTAGTCAGATTTGTTAACCACTGAGCCACGATGGGAACTCCAAGATGTAATTTTATTTTAAAGCTAATATAACTGGTGCTTTGATTAAGATAACTTAGGAGATGTATAAAGCAACTCCATTTTTGTTTTCTCATGGTCCTTTGAATTGTACTCTGAACAGCCAGTTCTCTTATACAGGATGAAAACTTGGGTGGGCTCCATGACATTTATGGACACTCTAAGATTTAAAGATAATATCCTATTTGATGTTGCAATACAGTCTCAAATATAAGTTGGAAGCTCTGTTACTTGTTACATCAATTTTTTTTTTTCCTCTCTAGGGCACATGGAAGTTTCCAGGCTAGGGGTTGAGTTGGAGCTGCAGCCCCTGGCCTATGCCACAGCCACAGCAACGCAGAATCTAAGCTGTGTCTGCAACCTATGCCACAGCTCATGGCAATACCTGATCCTCAACCCACTGAGCAAAGCCAGAAATTGAACCAGCATCCCCATGGACACTAGTTGGACTCATAACACACTGAGACAAAATGGGAACTCCTGTTAATTCAAATTTTTGAATTTAATTTTATATTGAAGATGTTCTAGTCCTCTCCCATGCTTATGCCTGCTATACATGAGAAGTCTAGAGTCTAGATGTGGGCTTCAGTTAGCTATCTCCTCTTTCTTCATAGATATTGACTCCTCTTTATTGTTCTGCATTTAAAGACTGGGAGTTCTCTTCATGGCTCAGTGGTTAATGAACCCAATTAGGATCCAAGAAGATGAAGTTAGATCCCTGGCCTTGCTCAGTGGATCAAAGAACTGGCATTGCCATGAGCTGTGGTGTAGGTTACAGACGTGGTTCAGATCCCTCATTGCTGTGGCTGTTGTGTAGCCTGGCAGCTGTAGCTCCACTTTGATCCCTAGCCTGTGAACTTCCATAGGCTGCAGGTGAGGCCCTAAAAAAAAAAAAAGCTAAAGAAATAAAAAGATATTAAATCTATCCCTTCCATACCTGCAGGACAAAGAGGTAAAGGAAGAAATAGCCATATGAAGATTTTAATTTTTCTGATACTATCATGAGCTACTTTATCATTTTTTCTGGACATACCAGTTATTTAAAAAATATCACTTTTGTGGATTGTCTTTCTTCACAGACTCCCACCTATATTTCGGGGTATCTCTTGCCTCTGGTTCCCTGAATGAAGGAAGTGATTTCTCTTTCACTTCATAGTTTAAATCTCTTTATGTAATCCCTGGACCTCTAGAAATAGCTCCAGCATTTTTCATTATTTTTTAATGAGCCTATTTAAATGGTCCCTCTTTGGAGATAGAAGATAAACCCATAATTTATCACTCTGGTTGTGACTGAAATCTGGACCATAGAAACCACTCATAGAATCTATCAACTGTTTATAAAATTTGATACTTTAAAAAATGCAGTCATTTTCTAAGCAGCCAAATATTTTTCATTCAACCTCGTCTTTTAGATTTTGATATAAAACAAATACCTGTCCACTGGAGCCCCCAAACTCCACAAGAGATATATTAAAGTCTCAGAGTTGTTTTTTAAGAATTTTATTTTCCTGAGCTAATGATCAAAGCCAAGATTTCCCTGCTCTTCACTCTTGAGAAAGATGAGATTCATAGACAAACTTCTCCCAAAAAAATTCATTTAAAAAATCCTTCCCTAATCCTGTTTCTTACTCCTGATCTTTTTGCATTGTTGGTTTCAGTGGGAGGTTTAGCAGTTTGAAAATAATTTCTTTAAAATTTTACATCACTGTATGTGTCACTTTGGAATATAGTATCTTTTTTTTTTTTCTTGGCCCCTCAATGGAAATTTCCATCCACCATGCTATTACAATTCTATCTTTCTCATTTGTCATGGCCACATTCTGCATATCTCCTTACCTTTCTTTTTATGGGCTAAGTTGATTAATTCATTTATTTCTTTGTGTTTAGAAAATGGGGTGCATTTTTCTCATGGCTTTCTTTCATTTTTATCATATTGAAATTATTCTTGGAATAAATATACTGGAACGTTTACTTACATTTTCTTTAACTACATTTCTTTGTTATTTTGGGTATAATACAAGCCTCCTTTTTACCCCTTTTCAAGTCTCATTCAAAACATGAGGAAGGCAAAGGGGATGGAGACACTTTCTTTTACTTCTAATCAGACAATGCTTCTAGTCTTTTCCAGGACTTTTTATCATAAGAGTGTTTAATATTTTAACAACTAAATTATATGTTAGTGTTTCCTATTTTTCTCTTCTGTATAGTTAAATTAATAAAATTCCTTCATCTGGCTTATCCCTCTACCTGTGCCAAAATTACTAACCAGGGGCAGTTTTAGAAATCTGTCTTATTCCACAATGAAGCAAAACCTCCTCTTGGTTGTCTGCACACATTGGGAAGAGCTTTCAGAAAAGAAGCAAAAAGCAGAATCCAAGAGCTCTATTCTAGGATCAACATATGATGTTTATCTGATTTAGTGTTGTTGGAACCTACCCTTTTGTACTTGATTTTGATACATTAGCATAGTTTTATTGTCTGAATAAAATTTCTCCTATTGTTCTCTTGGCTTCCAATTAAAATCCTGGATTATAAGGCACAAATTTTTATGGCTTCAATTTAAAATGCAATATATATGGTTTTTAAACAACTAAATATTTTAGTTGTAGTTAAAATAATGGATCCTAGAATGATCAATATTTCTTCAAGGCCAGACTAGAAAAAATCAGTTGTCCTTATCCTCAGGGAACTATTCTTTTCATTACACATTTTTGCTTATTTCTTACATGTTTATACATCTTTTTTTCTTTTTTTATGGTTTTGTAATAGTTATTTCCCCAATACATTTTTTTTTCTACTGTACAGCATGGTGACCCAGTTACACATACATGTACACGTTCTATTTTCACATGTTATCATGCTCCATCATAAGTGACTAGACATAGCTTCCAGTGATACACAGCAGGATCTCATTGCTAATCCATTCCAAAGGCAATAGTTTGTATCTATTAACCACAAGCTCCCCAACCACCCCACTATCTCCCCTTCCCCTTTTGTTCCCATATTCTTGACTGGTCTAGATTTTCAATTTCACACCTATTTATATTCTTAGACTATGTTTTCATGGCCTGGTTTTCCTTACACAGATGTCAGGACAGGTACTTAACTATCATACTTCTTTTTTTTGTTGTTTATTAAAGTCTGTTCCAAAATCAACTTCACTAGACTTATCCTCAGCATTCACATTAGTGGCCCTACATGCACAATCTCTCTCTCTCTCTCTCCATCAAAAAGCAGATAACTCTGATTGTAGTATTTTGTTTAGATGACTTACCTTCTTCCATTGCTTTATTTGGACACTTGTCTCCCAAACAGTAGTTCTTGATCTACTAGACTTCATCTGTCACTTTACCATTCACAGGTTGTTGATTATGTAGTAGATAAATCACAAGAGATTTTGTCAAATGATAGACTGTTAATGAATTATGCACAAGGATATGGTTGCCAGATGAAATATAGAATGCTCAGTAAAATTTGCTTTTCAGATAAATATACTAAAAATAATTCATTACTTATCTGAAATTCAAATACAACTGGGCATCCTGTATTTTTATTTGCTAAATCTGGCAACCCTACTAAGAGAGCACTCTTTATTAAGACTTTTATCACAGTATAATCATATTACGTAATTTGTCTTTATTCTTCCTTAACTTTTATTGTATCCCTTTTGTATACTTCTATTAGATTTATTTTCTATCTAGTTTTTCCCATTCTGTTTGTCTGTTTACTATTGCATAAATAACTCCAAGGACGGCAGCTCTGTTAAAAAAAAAAAAAAGCTATTGATCTGATATAATTTCTTTGAATAAGCACTCTTCTATTTATTTATGGCCTAGCATAGAATTAATTACTTAACACTGGATATCTTATCACCCTGTGACCCTGTGTTTTATTCCTGTATCACTTAGAATCCCAGGGGAAAACAGATAAAATAATCAAATGGATAAATGAGATAATTTTAGTAAAAAGACTTTTTACAGGTATATGGACAGGGTTAAGAGACCAAAGAAGAATGGCAAAAGCCCAGAGACTGGCAATGATGAATATCTGATAAACTTCTTTGCCTAAAGAGGATAGTATAGCCAGAATCCAGGGAAAGCTATAGCCCTGAAAGAGAAGCCACCCTAAAGGAGGAGTGCTGATGGTTGGAGGAAGTATATATTGTTTAAATTGGGAGCTGGCAGTTGAAAAAACAATTAACCTGATTTCCCTTCTCTGCTTTTAGAACAACTGTGAGTGCCGTTATATAGTCCTATCTGGAAACCAGAAGTGAAGGTAGCCTGTGTGTGGAAGTTCATGGAGGTCAATGCCAAGGCATTAGAAAGTGAATCTGAAGAATAACTAACTCAGATAAGTGAAGGAAATATTTTCAAATATTTTAAATTTTTAAAAAATATTAAACACTGAATTCTAGGGGTGAAATGAAAATAACATTACTTCTCATTCAATAGTGAACTCTTTGGGCATTATATTAAGAGCTTTTTCACAAGAAGGTTTTTGCTCAAAAATGTGGAATTATTGATTAGGGAACTTATGCTTTTAAAAGATGTTCTGAATGATAATAGCTAATGTTCTCTAAAGGAGGTATAGAAATTAATAGCTTCAGATATTGGTGGATGTGTACTTCATACAATTTTTGTGAACAATTTGAAATATTTTATCAAAAATTTCAAAGTGTCTCAACCTAAAATCTGAAAGATATATGCAGGACTTTGTACTAAGAAAATTATCACACAACTCTATATGGTGCATGTAGATGTTGTATATATGAGAATATTCACTCATGGTTAAAAAACTTGCAAGCAAATTAAATATGTTAATAGATTATTTAAATAAACAGATTAAGATACATCTATAAAATGCTATTGTCAAAGTGCTTTTGGTTTTATTATTGTAAAGGTGCACTATGTATTTTTTAATTTAAAAATTATAAAGTAGAATATAGAACAAGATCCTACTTGCATGTCGTCTTTTCCTGAATGTCACATAAATGCAATCATAGCATATCAAGCCCCTCTTTTTACATTTTCACTTAGCAAAATGCTTTTGAGATTCATTTATATTTTTGCATGTGTAAATAGTTTATTCCCGCTTACTGCTAAATATTATTCTATTGTATGACTGTAATACAACTTGTTTATTTTTCAATAGTGGATGGACATTGAGTTGTTTCCAGTTTGAGGCTATGATAAATACTACTATTCACAGTTGTATATACAAATTATTTTGTAAGGAGCCATTTCATTTATCTTCAATTAATAATTTGGAGTAGAATCTCTGGATCATATGGTAAGTATATATCTAAATTTAAACGAAAAAACCCTGCAAAACTCTTTTTTTTTCTGTCTTTTTAGGGCCGCACCAGCAGCATATGCAAGTTCCCAGGCTAGGGGTCAAATCAGAGCTGCAGCCGCTGGCCTACAACACAGCAATGGCAATGCCAGATTTGAGCTACATCTGCAACCTGCACTGCAACTTATGGCAACACCAGATCCTTAACCCACTGAGCGAGGCCAGGGATCGAACCTGTGTCCTCAAGGATACTAGTCAGATTCATTTCCACTGGGCCACGACAGGAACTCCCAAAACTCTTTCAAAGTTAGCTGTTCCATTTTACATTCTCATCAATATATGAGAGTTACAGTTTACTTTGAATGCTTTATAAGGAACATTGATTACTTTTATCATCATCAGTGCAATAGAACTATTTCTATACATTTGATGAAATATTTCTCTAGGGAAAAACATCTGTGGGAACTCAAGTTGAGAGTAAACAAATAAGACCATTAACAATGCATGTTATCTAATTATGCTAAAATAAAATAATAGATAGATTAACAAAGACAACATTAGGGAGATTTTTATATTTTAAATGAATAATTATTTTATTCTTTTTTTCTAGTCATCAAACCTTGATAGTTTATGTCTGATACTCAATCCACTACTATATCAGAAGACACTTAGAAATGTATCGTATGGTAGGTAATAAACATTTTAAAAAGCTCTCCCCCGGCCCCCAACCCCTAGAATCTAGTTCTTTACTCAGGAACTAAGGCTTTTATGATTGTGGGACTTGTTCATTGTTGGTTCATCTTCCTAATTTTCTTTCATTCAGCACAAGAGAGTACAGGTAAAACTTAAGAATATTTTTCTCTTATCTTTTTTTCTTCTTTCCTAAATTTTTCTTATAAAAATCTAAACTGATTTATTGTCATCTGCTTTATCTCCATTTTCCATTTCAGATTCTATTTTTTCTTTTGTAATCAGTCCCCACAAAAATGACACAAAATTCTCAGACCCTGAAAGTGGAATTTGTATATTAGAAATCTATGTGATGAAATTCGAAGTTAAATATTCAACTTTTCTATGACAGGAAAATGAGGATACATCTAATTTTCAAAGAGGAAAGAAAGATATAAACTGTGTAGGATGAATTTGTTTTATTCTCAGTACTTTATTTGTTCAAAGATTTTGTTTTCCTCTATGTCCTATTGACACTAGAAATTGTTGATTTGCTTATCTTATATTTTGAGAAGGTATGCAAATTATATATATTTTTAAAAAAGGACTATGCCCCGATTACTTCAGTTTGAAATGGTTTCAACTCTCATATCTGTGTCTTAGTGTACCATTTACCATTTACTAGATGTTGCTTTGAAATTTATCATGGTCCTTTCAAAAGGATTTTGAAAAGCCACTTTGTGCATGCCTTTGCCTCTAAGCAGAACATCACTCCTAATTATTGAGTAGAATGTGGCAAGAATCATTTGTTAGGGACAGATGAAGCCATTATCTATAACCTATAACTTGCCCTCTAATCATCAACTGAGAACTACTTGTATAAATTACTTTTACTGAGTTCAGTATACATTTTATTAGTGCTCTTCCCCTTCTATCACACAGAAAGCATATTGCTAACCTATTAAGTAAAATTGCTTATAGATGTAAATTTTTTATGACTTTTTAAATGTTAATGTATGGCTTGTTAAATGTTAAGGTGGTAGATAGCTCCTAGGAGCTCATATGTACTAAATTCTATTTTGTAGCCCTCAGCATTAAAGAAAGAATTCATAAGATATTTGTCAAGCTAAGATTTTTATAAACTTGCTGCTTTTAATATATGATCATACAAAAGAAACCTGGGTAATTAGAAGATAATATCAATGCCATATTAAACTGTCACTGTCACAGAATAACAAGCATCCTCTTGCTAGTAGATTATGGAAGAAAAATATTAAGAAATATAAGAACAATGAATTTTAGCTATTGTTACAAACTGAGAATATAGCTATCTAGGTCATTGCACTAGATCTATGCTCTTCTGTATAGGGCTGCTTACAATTCCTATTTATCCAAATATTTATTGCAGATAATTGCAGTGGGTTTTTTGAGCTATTTTGGGTTTTAGCACTGCCTGTATCACTCATGACATAGTAGCCACAGTACCATTATCATAGAATGGATAAAATGAGAGCTCAGAGCAATTTGTAATATTAAATTCCCTGGTCATCGTTGAAAGGTTGGCATCACATTTAACTCCATATCCTTTTAAAATATGAATAACTAGATTACAACTATTGATTTGTATTCTTGAGAGATGAGGCCCAAGCATGTGTATTTTTAAAAAGTGACCCAGATTAACCTGATATACCCACTACATTAAGAATCTCTTTATCTTTCTAATTTATAATTTATAAATAGGAAAACTAATACCCAGAATTTTAAAGAATTTACTCTATATTAAAGAGCTAGTGAGAACTAAAACTAAAATCAAAAGTATATTGAGTCCCTATTTTACCCATGAGATAAAAGACAGGAAGAGCAATTGTCAATCAAGGCTGTTATAGGAATATCAGCAGAGTGAACATCAGCCTTTTCCCAATCCATGGATCCTTCCAGGCAGTGATGTTAATAAATAGAACAGGCAGAATAACACTCATATGTAACTATCTAGTAGGTTGCCAGGGCTTCAGTAACAAAACACCACAAACTGGGACAAAAAATTATTGACTCACAGTTCTGGAGGATAGAATTCAAAATCTATGTATTGGCAGTTTTGTTTTTTTCTTATGACTTGTGAAGGAGAATCTTTTCCTTGCCTCTTTTGTAGCTTATAGTGGGTTTGCTGACCATTTTTGATGTTCCTTGACTTTAGAAGCATTATGTCGATTTCTGTCTTCATATTCACATGGCTTTCTCCCTGCATGCAAGTCTGCTTCTGTATCCATTCATATTGAATTAGGGCCTACCCTAATGACCTCATTTAACTTGATTTTAAATACCCTATTTCCGGAGTTCCCGTCGTGGCGCAGTGGTTAACGAATCCGACTAGGGACCATGAGGTTGCGGGTTCGGTCCCTGCCCTTGCTCAGTGGGTTAATGATCTGGTGTTGCCGTGACCTGTGGTGTAGGTTGCAGACGCAGCTCGGATCCTGTGTTGCTGTGGTTCTGGCGTAGGCCAGTGGCTACAGCTCCGACTAGACCCCTAGCCTGGGAACCTCCATATGCTGCGGGAGCGGCCCAAAGAAATAGCAAAAAGACAAAAAAAATAAATAAATACCCTATTTCCAAATAAGGTCACATTTCAAATTCCTGCTTTAGAACATCAACATATCTTTTAAAGGGAATATGATTCAATACATTATTGTTTTCATAGAGGCCAGAAGAGAAGCAGAAGCTCCGTAGACACCAAAGCACTCTCCCAACACAGGTTCACCCTTTACAGTAAGTTCAAATTATTTACCTTTATAACATCAACCTTTCTCTGAGGCATACAGTCTTTGAAAATTACATCTTAGGTCTTCACCAAAGAGAGACTATTTAGAATCCTATAGTCCTTCCTTTAACTGCTGTTTATTTAATTTGCACTTTAAAAATAATACTATTAGCATAATAATGTGAATGTTTTATTACCTGGGTAATGTGTAGGCCAACTGGAAAGAGACTTTCAAATGTCATTTTAAGAAATACTAATATGAGCTTTCCTTTCCTTATTTGTGTGGTTGTTTGCTAGTTAAGTCTCATTCTCCATGAAATCTAGCATATCTCTACACTTTTTTTCAAATATTCACTAATTTTATCCATTGTGTTTCTACAAGTTAACATGTATGCCTAACACTTATGCCTCTCACTTTTACTGTATGCCAGTCTTGTTTTCTGAATACATTGTGTCTTTCTATTAAACACACATTACTGCTTTCATCTTGTATGCAGAGAAGTCTTTCCTTCTTTTCATCTAGAAATAACATATCTCTTCTTGGAATTGCTTTCTCCCAGCTCCATGTATTTGGTTCCCACAAAGAGTGCCATGTTCTTACTTAATTCTACTCAACAAGAAATCCACAAAGGATTGGCTCAGGATTTTTCATCTATGATAACTACAGCCCTACCCCAGGACACCAGAACTCAACACTAAATATTCTGTCAATTAGTATTTCTCTAGTAATAGAAGTTACATTCTAAGATATTTCAATGGCAATGTTTTTCCCAATATTATTTAGGAAGTTTTCAGCAGATAATAATAGAAAATTAAATTCAAAGGACTTAAATAACAGTAAAATCCATTATTGTACAGAGCACTAGTTCAAAACAGTGTAGCTCTAAGGTTTATTAATCCAGCAACTCAGTAATATCTTCACAGTTGCTCCCTTCTATTATTCGTGGGTTGGCTTCAGCTTTGGGAATGCCATAAAATGGTTGTACCAGTAAGGATATCTTATTCAGAAATTATGCCATTCAGAAACAGAAACAAATCATTTTCTTCAGTTTCTTTAATTTTAAAGGCAAGGAAATCTTTCTAGAAGCCTCAACCAGTTTTTCATCACATTATCAAGAATTATATACTAGTCTCATGCCTAAACTAACCACTGTCAAGGGAATTAATTCCAACATAGTTGGCTTAAGGCCAATCAGAATTAACTTTCTAAGGCTGAGAATAAAGCAGTTTCTCCTGATATTCTTGGCTGTGCAAAAGAGAAGCAGGATTGCTAACAAGGAAGAAAGAGAATAAGTGTTGGGTTGATTATTAAAATTCTATGTTAACACTTCAATAGAGAAACATTTATGTGTTGAAATAATGCAGTTACCACAGATAGAGAATGAACTGGCAGTTTTGAGGATCTTCCAACCCATTCTGAAGTCCAGTTGTATTTTTTTGTTTCACAATATGTTTGATGTTGTTTTTGTTTATACTTTTTTGGATTCCCTGAATATACAAATTTTTCATTTTGCCTTTGAAATTGGTTTTCTGTCATTTGTAACAAAACTAATATACTTTACCATATTATAACTTTCTCAAAGTGATATTTGTATTTGTCATTTTTTTTTATGGCTGGAATTTTTTCCCCCTTTTATTAGAAGTAAGGTTTTAGGCTTTTTACCAGTTTACTTACACCCAAAGAATTCCAGATACACTTTGGAATTTGATGATCATTTCATAAGACTATCTTATAATCATCTTTCTATTTCTACTATAAAACTGACATGTGAATTTTTTATCATTTACAAATGTGATAATCTTTCCAATTCTAATTTCCTTATTTGTTTATGAGTTTAGAAAAGTTGTTGGTAAATCATATGAGAATCATCATCTTTGATCCAAAAGAGAACATAACCGAAATAATTGCATCTTCTACTGAATATTTTCATTTCATTCTTAACTACAGTTCACACTTTTCATTATTAATGAGTTCATTATTAAATATAGCATTTCTACTCTATTCTTCTTATAAGTGGAATGAATTTGACCATACACACTTGTAAATTGTTAAGTTGCTAATGGTCACCCATGGGTTTCATTTCTTTTTTCAGTGGTTTCCTTTGGTTTTAGGTGAAGTAAATTTTACAAATTATGCTTATAAGCAAGAACGTATTCCTATAATTTTTTTATGTCTACTCCAGAGTTGTGTTCTATAAACGCAGGGAAACTTCTCAGATGAGCAGTAGTTTTAACACTTCTTTGCTCTGTGACTTTGATTTGATTTTTTTTTTTTATGAATTCACCTTATTCTGTTGATTACATTTCTAGACAAGATGATAGGAAAGAAACAGTTCATTACCAGTGCCTGCCTGGGACACATACCTGCCTTTTCCCTTCCTTCTTTTTAGCATACAAATCATTTACCCTATTTCTTTAATTAGACTGCTCTGCTGACCTTTTACCCTCTTTTTTGATTGGGACTTTAGACACTTTCATATTGAAACCTACCAAGATACATATTGTGAACCATTTAAGATAAAAGCTTATTTTTTGACATTTTTAACTGGAGACTTCTGTTAAAATATCCCCAGATTTAAGTCAAAAAAGAGGTAGATGGTAGCCAAATGATACTTGACAGGATACAGATTTGGATACATAAAAAGTTCTTCCTGATGATTGATTTATAATATTAAAAACTTGTTATATAAATGTAAAAAATACAATAAGGCTTAATGGCTAAATAGACAAATAGATAAATAAGCCATCTTGACTTATTAGAAAAATGTCAAAGAGATAAATTGACAGTCATCATAGGAAATTTAATTAATTATTATGCCCAGATAGGGAAGAAATCTCTGCGTTTAATGCAAGTATCATGTCAGTAGCTTTTCCTAGTTTAGAGGTCTGCAAACCATGGGCCCCTGGTCAAATCTGACCCAACAACTATCATATTTATTAAAATAGACATTCCGTTCATTTATATGTTGTCTATGGCTATTCCCTTGCTACAGTGGTAGATTTAAATTGTTACTAAGCCTATATGCCCCACAAAGTCTAAAATATTTATACTATCTGACCCTTTCCAGAAAAATGTTTAATGATCCCTGTCATAGGTAAACCTCTATCAGACTCACAATATTGTAGGACTATTGAGATTGTATAAAAGCATACTTTGAATTAAACATAGATTATAGGATGAAGTGGGAACTATCTTAAAGGAATATAACCAGAAAAAGCTTGGTTTGTCAACACAGTGAGGTTGTGGACTATGTCATACACTATTTGACTTCAGCGAAATAAAGTAAGCCATACAGTCCTCCAAAGCTTTATTTCCTTGATCAGGCTAGAGCTATTGTGTATAGGCTAACCCAGTAAATATCAAATCTCTTTCTCTCTCTCTCTGTCTCCATTAATTGATGATGACACAGAAGTCACAACTATCTAAAGTTGCAGTATTAATATTCTTGAGAATAGATGGTTGTTGCTGCAGTGACTGTAGTGTGTATCGGTAAAGTAAAACAAAAGCATTGAGAGAATGCAGGTGACCTGCAAGCTGGACCTGGCCAATCCGGGAGGCTTCTTACCCTCACCCCTATCCTTGGAATATATGTTATGTCCACTGTTCCCATGCTAGGATAGCTTTAAAGGGCACAGTCTTAAGAGAGTAATATGTTGTTGAGACTCTGTGGACTAAATACATAAGTGAATCCCATTTAGGTCTTTATACAAACTTTAAGATTCTGGTATGCAGGTACAGACATCTACTTGTCTTGAGAGCACCCAAGACAAGCTTAGAATAAAAGTTCTCTTGCTTATTAAACCTGCCACCTACCAATCTGGAGTGCTCTGTCTCTTTCTTCAGTCTCCCTGGAGCCAGTTTCAAATTTCACCCAAGGAACTCCCAAGGGTGTGAATAAAAAAAACATCAGAATTTAACAGTAAGAGATAAAACTACAGATGAGAGCACTAAACAACAAAATGCACAGAAAAAATTGCATAATTGGAGAGGGAGACATTTTCCTCATAAACTATGAGAATCTGTCACATGAAGTTTAATATGTATCTTGTTTATGCCATGTCTCTCTTCCAGAAGAGAAGTAATTAGTGCCACTTCTGAAAACTTGAAACAATTCAATTGTATATATAGACCGAACATCTGGATGAGAGTTATTTCATATTTAGATTTTCATTAAAGTTGAATTTAATAGATTTCAAATATTTAGTAATTTTTATGAAAAATATTTTGTTAAACCAAAACATTTTTCCCAACAGAGAGGAAGTAGCTGAATAGTCCTAATTGTGCACACAAGCAACCTGAGTTATTTTAGATACCATCAAAAATCATAACACTATTTTAGAAATGAATTATTCTTCATTAGTATTTCCAGTTTGCTGTCACAAAACTCAATATATGCCAAGTGACTATTGTGTAAAACAGGATACACCCTCACTTTATTATTTTCACTTTGCCTTGTGTTAAATAGTAATTTTTTTTGGAATAAATTTTTATTTATGTATCAGTAGTGTAGCAGTTAGGGATTTTGTTCAGTTACTTATAACTGTCATTAAACTGCAGTAATTGAGATGAGCATGTCTTTTAGTTACATTAATGTACAGAATTATTGATTACTTTTGCAATTCAAGAATATCAAAAAAAAGTGTCTGCAATTCTCTTGATGTTTCCCTCTGTGGCTGCATCACGCAGAGTGTATGCTGAACACAATGGGTGAAGGAACTTGAGCTGAATTTTGGTGTTACTTAGTCTGCAGTTCCAGAGAAAGCAAAGATAGTGTTTTCCAGGAGACAACTGGAAATACATGTTAAAATCAGAAGAGAAGAGATTGGGATTAATTTTCACTGAAGGGATAGTTTAAGATCATCATTTCAAGAAGTTTGGTGATGAATGAGAGAAGTTTGGGAGGGAATTAGGTCAATGGAAACTATTGGGTTAGAAGGGAGACTAGACTACATTTTCTGTAGAGAAAGTTTTCTGTGCTAAGAAGAGAATCACTGAAATGACTGGCCAAGGAGTCCAGGCTGCCTAGTAAGAGTGACAAAGGAGAGAGGGAATAGGTTTGAATAGCATGTTCTTCAAACATAATGAAATAGTGACATAGACCTATCTTGTTATTTCTAAGAAAAGCCTTAATGAAAAGATGACTACTCTGTGGGAGAGTTGACACTCCCTTTCATAGAACTCTATAATCACTTATCCTCCCAATAACATTTTAAAGGCTACAGAATCTATAGTTCAAATGTGTTAAGACAAGCTCTTTTTTTAGGACCAACCTAGATGAAGGTCAAAAGTTAACACCATAACTTCATTTTAAATCTTATACAAAAAAATCTCAACTTGTGTAAAGAGCCAAGCACATATTCCTACTAGAAGTTTAATGTACAGCAAGTCCTCTGAGCTTGATCTGGAGAAGACTATGTGCATTTTTATGATCAGATAATGACACTTTTCACCTACCAGGGGAAAAAAAATTATCTGGAATTAAATACTTTGTGAATTGAGGACCATTTCTTCAGAAATTTCCAGACAATAGTGATAGCCATCTACTGCTTTGTGCAACAGTAAACAGGTTGATTTAGATACAGTTATTGTTATATCAGCACACATAAAGAGGAAATATGTGCATGTAAACAAGATCAGATTACAGCTACACACTTATTTTTCCTTTGAAAATGAAACCGGTTGGCAGCCTCACCAATACACAGTGCTCAATGCTATCTTAGTCTTCTGTTTGAGTTTTGGAATGCTGAGTCTTATGGTAATTGCATATTACATCTACATACTTCAAATGAGTTTCTAATGGCTATTATCATCAAAAAGAATAAGAAAACAATTAACCATGATTAGCCTTTTTATGTGAAGAGTTACCTCCTTATTTTGGCATTCAGTTTGCAATCATTTTGAAATTAGCTATGAGCTTGAATAATTTTATTTATTTATTTTTGTATTTTGATAGTGTTAAGAACAAATGAGTTCCTTAACCTTATGCATTTGTATAAAAAGTAGAAAATGCAACAGTCTTTTTTAAAATATAAAACCCATTTCCCTAACTACTTAAAAAAAAAAGAGACCAAAAGAAATCTTTCTGATGTTTTTTCCTAGTTTAGCTTGTAATTGAGCCAGTTTGAAGTAACTATGATTAAATTCATTATTGCATTTTATATTCTCCTTCAAATGATTAATTGTCACTGCCAAAGGTCAGTTTCAAAGGTAAATGTTCTCCAATAAGACAACAAAGACATGACCTGGTAAATATGCACTGATGATAAGTTTGAAATTCCAAAATATTACCCCCCTTGCTATATTGGAATATTGCTTGTATATGTTTTATATTCTACATGTGGTAAGTGTGTACATTTTGCCACAGAGACTCCCAAATGTTATGGGAAAAAAAGAAGGAAGATTTAAAATAGTGACTGTCCACAAATCATTGCCAGATTCCTTTTGTTAGTTGCAGGATTACTGGTGAATTGACTGCCTTGCTTCTGGGATGTATCTGAGTTCTGTACATGATGACTGGGAGTGAAATCTCAGGAGGACTGCATGGGCTCTGTCTGAACTTTCCAGATAATGACTGTGCAGCCAACACACTCATTTCCTAAGGACAGTTTTCAGGTCCTTGGAGAGTTAGCCTTCTGCTCTCTGCTAGCCCAGATGGCTTGGAGAACTGCCAGTGGCCATGACTGGAGTAACCTCTTAGAAGAGTGGATTGCTGCTTTGGAGTTCTTTGGATGGTTGTAAATCACAGAGGGCCAAAGAAATTCTCTGGAGATTTGTGTTTGTTGAAAGGATGGTAGCAACACATGCCCACACACATACACTTTGCTTAAAAAAAATAAATAAAATAAATAATAAAATAAAAGCAAGAGAGAGAGAGAGGGAAAATGTAGGATAGAAGTTGATTTTTAAAAGTTATTTTAAGTTAAAGTAAATGGGAATTTGTCATACATGATACTAAGTAAACTATGTGTGAATAAAGATACTTCCATACCAAAAAAAAAGATACTTCCTTACATTATATTCATTTGTTTAGCCTGATCACAGTTTAGCCTATGTCCACAGTTTCCCACTTGCCTACTCATTGTTATTCCATATTGAAGAATTTTAGAAGCAGATGCCTTAAAACACTTGAACAAATTTCAACATAAATATTCAAAGATTAAATGTCATCTTTGTTGTTTTCTGGAAGTGGAAATCTTTGGCATCATGTAGTCTCAAGCAACCTTTCTTGCTTTGTTAAATGATTTACTTTTCAGAGCTAGGGCAAGAGATTATTCTTTCATTATGGTCCAATAAGAAAATTTTCCTCTCAATATTTATAAATAAGCAAATATAGATTTTTGAATAAAAATCAGCCTTATTTTATATTTAATATTGGAGCTATACCTTAACATATATTTGACTCAATCTACATTGTTTCTTACATATCTTTCACAAATAACTTTCTCATAGGGAAGGCCTGTTTAAATAGGCCTTTTTGTTAGACAGTGAAAGACAAATATATGACATCACTTACATGTGCAATCTAAAAATAAGGATACAACTGAACTTATTTGCAGAATAGAAACAGACTCACAGACTTTGAAAAATGTATGGTTACTAAAGGGGATGGGGGTAGGCATGGATGGACTGGGGGGTTTATGATTGACATATGCACACTGTGGTATATGGAATGACTGGCCAACAAGGACTTGCTGTATTACACAGAGAACTCTACCCAATATTCTCTAATGATCTATGTGGGAAAAGAATCCAAGAGAGAATACATGTGTATACATGTATAACTGAATCCCTTTGTTATACACAGAAATTATCATAATCTTTTAAATCAACTATACTTCAATAAAACTAAAAAAATAGAAATAAATAAATAAATAAATAAATTAATTAATTAAAAGGCCTTCTTATAGGTAAGGTCTATTCTATATCCCTTTAAAAGAAATTTCTGCTCTCTCCGCAACATGTACCTCTATTTTTTAACAGCTCAATTGAGGTATAAATTACAAACTACAAAATATACCAATTTCAAGTAGACAGATTGTTTTGGTAAATAGATAGAATCGTATAGTTTTAGAACATTTTAATAACCTAAAAATGTTCCTTCATTTCTGTTAGTGGTTAATTTCCACTCATACTCCTATCCTCAGGAAAAAACTGATTTGCTTTCTACCTCTACAAATTTGCCTTTGCTAGATATTTCATATAAATGGAATAGTACAGTAAGTAATCTTCTGTGTATGGTTTATTTCACTTGGCTTAATCCTTTTCAGGTTCATCCACGTTGTAGCATTGTGGTAGGCAGAATAATTGCCTCACAAAGATACGCATATCGTAATCCCTAGAACCTTTGTTTATTTCGTTATGTGGAAAAGGACAGTTAGGGCTGCAGATAGAATTAAATTTACTAATCAACTATCCTGAAAATAAAGACATTGTCTTGGATTCTCAGCTCCAGTATTAACTACAAGGGTCCTTAACTGTGGAAGGGAGAGGCAGAAGAGTCACAGTGATGAGATGTGAAAAAGATTTTGCTGGCCATGTGGAAGGGGATAATAAGGCAAGGGATGTAAGCAGTCTCTGGAAGCTGGAAAAGGCAGAAAAACAGATTCTCCACTGGAGTCTTCAGAAAGGAATGTCAGTACACCTGTGAATTTTAACCTGGTGAGATCCACTTCAGATTTTTAACCTCTGTAAACTAACTGTAAGGTCGTAAATTTTTGTTGTTTTAAGCCACTAAGTTTGCAGTAATATGTTACATCATCAACAAAAAGGTAATATTAGCATGTATTGGTACTTTACTCTTTTATATTTATTTATTTCATTTCGTTTCATTTTTGGCCACCCTGTGGCATATAAAATTCCTGGGCCAGGCTGAATCCTTTAACCCGATATGCCAGGTTGGGGATTGAACCTATGTCCTGGCGCTGCAGTGACACCACAAATCCTGTTGCACCACAATGGGAAGTCTTTTACTCCTTTTTTCTTTTCTTGTATTTTAGTATTTCATTTCATTTTTTAAAGTTTTATTGACATTTCCTTTTATGTAGTTGATTTACAAGGTTGTGATAATTTTTGCTGTATCCTTTTTAAAAGGTGAGAATTTGAGTTCCTGCTGTGTCTTGAGAGCGCTGGGACTCAGGTCCTATCCCCAGCCCAGCACAGTGAGTTAAGGATACGGCATTGCTGCACCTGCCATTAGGTTGCAACTGGGGCTTGGATCTGACCCTGGCCCAGGAACTGTATATGCCACAGGGTGGCCAAAAAAGAAAATAAATAAATAAATAAATAAATAAATAAATAAATAAATAAATAAACAAACAAATAAATAAAAGATGAGGATGGATTCTTTTTTATATGTGACTTCTTTTTTCATTTTTTAGTATTATTAGGGTATAGTTGAATTACAATGTTTTAATATTTTCTGCTATACAACCAAGTGATTCAGTAACACATATACACATATCCATTCTTTTTTCTTTTCCCATTTAGAGAATCACAAAATATAGGGTAGAGTTCTCTGTGCTGCACAGCAGGTCCCTGCTGGCCAGGTGTTCCATATACCACAGTGCATATGCTGATCCCAAGCTCCAAGTACATTCCAACCCCCTGCCTGTCCCCTTTGGTAGCCATAAGTTTGTTTTCAAAGTCTGTGAGCCTGTTTCTTTTGTAAATGGAATAGTTTTTGCAATTTCCTTTTCAGATTGTTTATTGTTTTTACATATAGAAATGCAACTGATTTTTGTGTGTTCACTTTTATCTTGCTACTTTGTTAAATTCATTTATTAGATCTAACATTTTTTAATCAAGTTCTTCGAGTTTTCTAAATGTATCATCTACGAAAAGAGATAATTTTATATTTTCATTTCCAATTTGGATACATTCCATTTCTCTCTTTGTGCCTATTTTTTCTAGCTAGAACTTCAAGTCCAGTGTTGAATAGAAGAGGTGGAATCAAACATCCTTGTCTTGCTCGTTATCTTAGCTGAAAAGTTTTCAATCACCATTGAGTATGATGTTCTTCTGTCATTACTGAGTAAGTGTTTATGGTTGTTATATCATCTTGCTCTAATGAAACTTTTATGAATATATAAGGTCTTTTTGTCTCGTGTAAGCCTCTTTGATTTAAAGTCTACTTGTTAAGGAGTTCCCTGGTGGCCTAATGGTCAAGGATTTCACATAATCACTTCTGTGGCCTGGGTTTGATCCTTGGCTTGGAAACTTTTGCCTGCTGTGGGCACAGCCAAAAAGTAAAAATAAAGTCTACTTGTTGAATACTAGTATAGCCACCCTTGCTCTCTTTTAGTTACTATTTGTATGAAATGTCACTTTCTATCCTTTCACTTTCAATCTTTTTGTGTTTTTATCTGAAAGGATTTGATTTTAGACAGCATGCAGTTGGATCATGTGATTTTACCCATTCTGACAATCTGTGTCTTTTGATTGGAGAGCTTAATTCATTTACATTTAAAATAATTATTCAAATTCCCCTGTGGCTCAGTAGAAATGAGCCTGACTAGTATCGATGAGGATGCGGGTTGGATCCCTGGCCTTGCTCAGTGGGTTAAGGATCCAGTGTTGCTATGAGCTATGATGTAGGTCACAGACATGGTTCAATCTGGTGTTGCTGTGGCTGTGGTATAAGCCAGAAGCTGCAGCTCTGATTTGACCCCTGATCTGGGGACATCCATATACAGTGAGTGCAGCTCTACAAAAGCAAAATAAATAAATAAATAAATAAAAGCAAAAGAAAATAATTGATAAGGAAGAACTTCTTCATTGTTCTGTTTAATAGACCTTATAACTTTTTCCTCCCTCGCTCCTTTAATTACTATCTTCTTTTGTGTTTAGTTGTTTTCTTTGTAGTGAAATATTTATTTCTCATTTCCTTTGGTGTATATTCTATTGCTATTTTACTTGAGTTACCAAATAAATGTAGATTACATTTAATTAATATCCTAAAGTGATAATATTCTAATTTGAAATAATACCAAGTTAACTTTAGTAACAAACTGAACATAATACAAACTGTAAAAGAAAGCTCCATTCTTACTCCTTCTGGTTGGTAATGTCACAAAATTACATCTTCATATGCTGTGTGCCCTAAAATGTAAACTAATAATTATTTTAAATTCATTAGTCCCAGAAATTATGAGGAAAACAAGACTTGTACTTATGAACCAAAGTAACAGCAATGTTACCTTTGATATTAATAATTGTTTTCTGTTCCTTAAGTGTATTGGCTTTTTAAATCATGTGGAAAAAAAGTACAGTTAAAAACCATTATTACAGTAATATTAGCTCTTGTAGTTGTCCATGTATTTACCTTTTTTGATATCTTTATTTCTCCATATGAAGAGAGAGAATTTATGGCTCTCCCCCCACCTCTCCGTATAACATAGTTTTAAGATGCTAAACATCACTGACATAGTTCATCTTGACAGTGTGTCATGGAAAGATATGTCATCTGGGTCTGTGTTTGCTCTCGGATTCCCTCCCACCCTTACCCACCACTGTTCTCTTTTAATAGTGTGCTGAATCCTAAAGACTATGCTGTAATAGCTGATTTCTGACTATGCACTGTAGGCTTTGGCAAGATGTTACAAGGTGCGAAGAAAGAAGATTTTAGGATATTTCGCCCCTCTTTCCCTGCTTATGGGCATAAACGCTCTGTGTCTTCTCTTGCTTCATCTCTCATAGACAGACTGGCTTGGGAGTCAGCTTTTGTTGGATGACTCTTACTTCTGAGCACTGGTAATATTGCCTAATTCAATTTTTCCTCCACCCATGTAGTGGCCATGTCTTCCTGCTGTTGATTAATGGGTTATCTCAGTGTCATCTGTTTGATGTTTAAGTTCAGCATAACAAAGCCTCTGCATTACGTTGACTTGTGAATTATTGAAATCATTTTCCTGGGAAGACCTCAACACAAAGTGTTTTTTAAAAAAAATCATTATTTTATATCCTACTTGATATTAAATTATCCCCTACTTAGAAAAAAAATTCTAATCCAACTAGTTATGGATACATATATAAATATATAAATATTTATATATATATATATATATATATATATATTTTAGGGCCACACCCGTAGCATATGGAGTTTCCTAGGCTAGGGGTCTAATCAGAGCTATAACTGCCAGACTACCCCAGAGCGATAGCAATGCGGGCTCCAAGCCCACATCTGCAACCTACACCGCAGCTCATGGCAATGCCGGATCCTTAACACACTGAGCAAGGCCAGGAATCGAACCTACCTCCTTATGGATCCTAACTAGTCAGATTCATTTCTGCTGAGCCATGATGGGAACTCCTGGGTATATATTTTTAAATTTTATCTTTATTTGGACCAAATCTTTGGTCTGGAATTAGCCTTTGTCATGTTAGTTATCATAGGAAATAATTGTATTTGTATAATACTTGGTTTTATTTCTTTTAAAATTTAAATACATTTTAATACAACAGTGCAGTTAAAATCTCCTACCTTTTCCTCATACTTTTCTTCTCCTGAAACTACTTCACAAGACTGTTAGGAAGATTCATGATTTAATCTTGGCTAACAATCTAGAGTTGCAAAGATGAACAAGGAAGCTTTTAAATAAGACTGACACCAATTCTAATTCTTGCAGCATGCCTATGCTTAACATGCTCCACAGACCCACACAGCTGATTTATTTGGAATCTTTCTGCCTCTGCTCCAGTGGCAATGAAAGGACTCATCACAAGCTTGACTATTTTTGCGAGGTTTTGGAAAACACAATACATGATAAAATATAATTTAAACATAATACTCTTCTTTCTGGTTAAAACATATTTCTTTCAACCACAGTAAATATTAGAAAAAATAATAGGACTAATGTATTTTTAACAAACCCTTACTTTCCTAATATCTATGTTGCTCTTTTAGAAAATGGTATAAAATCAAAGACACTGGTCTTTTTCTTCCTTGCTATAGCTTTTGCAATATTAAAAGTATGAAATTGCCATCTATGTCCTGAAGGAACTATTAAAAAAAAAAGGAAATCTTAAAGAATTCCCCAAGGAATTTTCCCTTCATTCACCAACTTGAAACTGTTTTCTTCCCCCATGGTTAAATATTTAACATGTTGCTGCTATATAAGAATCATCTTTATGTTAATTATTCTAATTATAGACAACCTTCCATATTTTCCAGCACTAAATGCTACTTTGTTTGACCAATTAAATTTTAGATTACTCAGTAGAAGTCTGTTTATAATTCTGACTGTTCGGTTGTACCATCATCTCAGTTTACAAATTAACTTTTTAATTTGAGGCTATCAGATACCATAACAAGAATGCTAACATATGAATAGTTTAATCAGTTTTCATTATGCAATAGGTGTTCAAAAGAAATTGAGAAATGATGTAGTTTAGTTAGAAGTCTTACATTTTGTGTCACAGGTTCTGTTTAATGGCTTTTGAGAAGTATTGCTTCAATTCTTTTTCCAAAAAGCAATAAAGCAGAAGTTGTTTTTACAAAGCAGATAGAAAATTGATTCAATGATGCTGGGCATTTTCCAAATGTAATGCAGTATTTCCAGACTGTTACATAAGTAATAATGGCTTTGGTATTTAAGTAAGCATTTCATTAAATGGGTTGATTTTAGTTCTAAAACTAAGGCTAGCATCACTAAATAATGAATAGATGAGAAGGAGTCAGTCATGTAATTTTGTGTTAAAAAAGTCACCATTTATGTGTATGTGAACCTCCAATTGAAAGGACGTGCTGAACTGTTATATACCTCATCAATTTTTATTTCACAAACGCAGGGTTTATTTAAGTACTTTTTTCTTTAAAAACTGTAATAAATTTAATAATGAGTTGTAATATCACTTTCAATTGTCTATAAGAAGGAAACTAACATAAATCTTGGGGTTTTTTCCCTTATACTTTCAGATTTAACCATATTTACTTTTAGTAAAATGCCTCTCTTTCTCAGAATTGCTCTTAGAATTTATTGATTTCTAAACTAAATATCACAAAGTAAAGCATCTCTGACTACTTCTTCCAATTCTCTAAGATATGTTCAATCCTTATATTCTATCAATTCTGATCAGAAATCACACATAATAATGATTAACATTTCATCATTTTAATATTTTCATCAACTGTCATACTAAAAGTTGTCTTTAAATATCTCACAAAGTTGGATTGGCTTTTCAGAAATTAAGGGGTTATTAGCTGAGAATTTTGACTTTCAACCTTGTAAATATAGGAAACAAACAAAAAAGAGGGGGCTTAGATGACAAAAAGAATTATAAATATTTGTTTATAATTTTATGGGCTATGAGAGAAAAGCCTTTTTTCCCCTAAATTATAGTATAGTGTAATACAACAAAATAAGCATTTACACTCAGTTCAAATTCTGTTCAAACATTATATAACATGGTTTAGCCTAAAATACAATCAAGTCTAGAAGTGTGTTGTGATTAGGTCCATCTTGTGTTACACCATATGAATACTAGGAAATTTTTTTAGAAATTTGAAGGCATGCCTGTACCCCATATAAGCGGCCTTGTTCCTTCTTAATTGGAATTGCAAGCACTATCTACTGAATTTTACCACATTTTTAGTATACTGCACCTTGCTAAGCTAAGAAGGTAAAGAGGTTCACTTAAGAAGTTCTGTCTGAATTGATTCTTCCCTAGAGCCTGGCTTATTTTATTTTAATTTTTTTTTTATTCCTACTACTACTGCTCACCCTAACCCGCCAAACTGGGAGGGTCAAAAAAAAAAAAAAAAAAAGATTCCAGGGGAATAGATATTGTACAAGTCAAGGTTAAAAAAGGGCAGTGTATACATTGCTTATAAAGTCTTACCTCATGCTGGGCTCAATTAAGAGAAAAGCAAATTAAGGTGCAGCAGATGAATAAGTATCTTACCTCAAGCATGAGCTCTTCAGATTGAGTAATACACCCAGTAAGGTGGCATTCTCAGAGCCTAAACAATCTTTTTAAAGGTCTAATACCAATTTTCTTATTTGGTTTCAATAAATATAAGCCACCTCTCCTGTTACAATTCCATTCTTGTTTCTTCCACACAAATTTTTGACATATATTAGTAATTAAAAATTATAATTTAAGTGGCATCATGTTTATTTCTCAAATTAGAGTGAATCAAATGTAATTTAGAAGATTTCTTAGCCCGTTTTCCACATATTACAACAGAGATTCATTTGGGTTTTGCTTCCAAATCTGGGCCTAGAGGACCACCAGTATTGAGGTCATCTACCAGCACAACTGTGGATTTAATAGTAGCACCAGAGTAAAGAATAGTATGTGCCTGCATGATTGGGTGGCCGTCTTGCCCCAAAGGCCTCAAACACAGCACCTTCTGGTTTAACACCAAGCATAGGTTCTCCTTCTCTGGTAAGGGTAGCATCTATCTCATTCGTGCACATTTTTGAACAGACATATTTTAGCACAGTTACCAATGTTTGCCTTAGGTTTTTGTAGGCTGCTTTGTCCAACTCTTTATTTTATTTTGGTATAATTTTATCTTCATCTCCCTCTTTTCCATGGAGAATTTATTTACAAATCTGTATATGTGCAATGAAAAGATAGTCTCATGATGGGACATGAGCGTTGAGCTCAACGAATGACATGGGAAACTGAAAGATCACATGAGCTAATCATATTAAACAGAATAATTAGACTGGCCACTTTAATTATTATAAAGAATACATCCTTTTTTTTTCCTACATAAAATCCTTTTCTCACCAGTTCAGAAGTATTTTTTTCTTAAGATTATCATTTTAGAATGTGAGGAGTTGGTCATGTAGTAAATGATAAACATCCTTTTTTTTCATTTCCATTAAATTCAGATCAACAGCCTTTTGTCTGGCACCTATATCATGACAGATGTTGGTAGTATGAAGACAAATTAGCTAAGGTCACAACAATGAAGAAGGCAACAGTTTTGCTGGGTGGCAATATGTGAATAAATAAATTGTAGCAAATACTCTATAAGACATGTAAAACAGGTTATTCACAAATGTAATGACAGTGGTTGACTTACTGAAACTAAAAATGAATTTAAAAATATGTGCAACAGGAAAGAGAATTATGGGAAGAGGACACAGTAGAAAGTATCAGGAATCTGTCTCCCCTTGACAATTTTACTGATGGAATCTATATGATGTAACTATTTTGGAATTCTAGTGAAGGTGTCAAACTTTCCAAAAAAGGATTAGATGGTAAACTGTAGTTAATATTGACCAATTTAAAGTCTCAGCACAGCAGCAGCTACCTAACTACTGCTGAGAGTCATATGGCATACATAGTAGTTCTGTGTACATTCCAGAAGCAAGTTTGCACACAGTTTGAGGGAGACAGGTTGAACCAAAAGGATCCTGTTCTCCAAACATTAGGGATCTATACTCAGATTGGTGAATACTGCTTCTCATAATGGAGATGCAGACAAGATGTGGCAGTCACTTTTGTTATATCTTACCCCATTTTGGCTGCACCTTACCTTATTGTTGCTACTCTTTACTGGGATTGTTACTCGCCCCACCCCTTCTAGCTAAATTAACTTACAGGGATACTTAAGAGCCAGCACACTTCCTCTTCATTTTTCTTGTTCTACTTGTGGAGCCAGATACTGAAAACTAATATATCAAAAGCAAATACATATACAGGAGAAGTTAGAAAGTTACCTGAGAAAATTTTAAGTTTATACCTCAGCCTGATTCTCCATACAGAGGTAGCTATAATAATTTATTTTTAAAATGCAGATCCAGTACTACTTCAATAAAACTTTAAAAAATGAAAAAAAAAAAAAGAAGCAAAAACAGTAACAAAAACAGAAAACATCAAACCATGGCGGAGGAGGAGAATCTGAGTTTTAGAACTGCTACACTACCATATTCAATTGTTCAGTTTTCAGCTAAAAAATGGTAAGACCTACACAAAAACAGGAAAAAAAATGACTTAGTCAATAGAAAAAGATAAAATCAACAGAAACTGTCCCTGAAAAGGACCTGATGAAATATCTACTAGGCAAGGATTTTAAAACAACTGCCTTAAATGCTTAAAGAAATAGAGATGTCAATAAAGTCGAGAAAAAGACATATGAAAAAAAAAAGGGTATATCAACAAAGGTAAAAATACCAAAAAAAAAAAAAAATCAAGCCAATTCTTGAGTTGAAAAATAAAATAATTGCATTGAAAAGGACACTAAATGAATACAAAGGGAGATTCAAGCTGGCAGAAGAAAGAATCACAAAACTTTAAGATAGGACAATGAAAATTATTGCTTCTGAGGAACCAAAAGAAAAAAAAGAGAGAGAGAGACCCCCAGGGTTGGGCAAAAAATATCAAAAGCACAGTTAATAGAATAGAAAGAATGATAAACTAGACCTGTATAACTTTGCTGTACAGCAGAAATTGACAGAAAATTGTAAATCAACTACAGTAATTTTTTTTAAAAGCTTTTGCTCTGCAGAAGACCATGTTAATAGTAAGATCAGATAAGCTACAGACTGGGAGAAAATATCTCAAATGCTTCTCTAATGGAGAATTGTATCTAGAATATATGAAGAACCTTCAAAACTCAAGAGTAATATAACGTTATTGATTCAATTAGGGGATGGTAAAAGGAGATGAAGAAATATTTCACTGAAAAAAGATGCAGGTGACAAATAAAAAATATATTCAATATTACTAGCCACTAGGAGAAATGGGAATTGAAAATGCAATGAAGTATTACTACATACCTTAAAATGACAAAAATTATAAAGAATGGCAATATCAAATATGGGAGAAGGTGCAGAGAATCCAGATCACTCACACATTGCTAATAAGAATTTTAAAATATTTAGCCATTCTGGAAAACAGTGTATCAATTTCTTAAAAAAAATTAAAAAACTGGAGTTCCCGTCGTGGCGCAGTGGTTAACAAATCCGACTAGGAACCATGAGGTTGCGGGTTCGGTCCCTGCCCTTGCTCAGTGGATTAACGATCCAGCATTGCTGTGAGCTGTGGTGTGGGTTGCAGACACGGCTCGGATCCTGTGTTGCTGTGGCTCTGGCGTAGGCCAGTGGCTACAGCTCCGATTAGACCCCTAGCCTGGGAACCTCCATATGCCACGGGAGTGGCCCAAGGAAAGAGCAAAAACACACACACACACACAAAAAAAAAAAAATTAAAAAACTAAACATGCAATTACCATATGAGCCAGCAATAGTACTCTTGGACATTTATTTCAGAGGAATGAAAACTTACGTGTACATGAAAATTTAAACCTGAATGTTCATAGCAGTTTTATTCACAATTGACCAGTAGTGGAAAAAGCATAGGTGCCATTCAGTGGGTAAATGGTTAAATAAACTCTGGCACGTTCATATAACTCACAGTAAAACAAACAAACAAAAAACCAGAAACGAACAATGAAAAAGAACTCTTGATACATACCACGACCTGAATAAAGCTTATGCTGAGTGAAGAAAGCCAATCATCAAAGATTGCATATTGTATAATTGCATTTATATAATATCCTTGAAATGTTACAACCACAGAAATAGAGAACAAGTTAATAGTTTTCAGGGACTAGGGAGGAGGCAGGGGTGGGTGGGAAGTAGATGTGGTCTTGAAAATATAAAGACGGATTTTTGTGGTGATGGAAATATTCTGTACCTTGACTATTAATATCCACATCCTGGGTGTGGTATTGTATACTATATTGCAAGTTGTTAGTGCTAGAGAAAAATAGGGAAGGGATGCACAGGTCTTTTTGTATTGTTTCTTAAAAGTACACGTGAACCTACAATTATTTCCAAATAAAATGTTAATTAATATTCTCAGTTTTAATTTTGAACATAGTATTATTTGGAACAGTTACTCTCCTCTAAAGTTCTTTGGTGTGTTCAGTAGTTTTTAAGAATGGAAAGAGACTCATGGACAAAATACTTGAAAAATAATATTTGTTAAGTAAGTGTATAGTTTAAAAGTGGCTATATGTAAAATATTCTTAAAATGAAATACATTGACTGACTAGGGTGGTAATTAGCAAGGAGATCCTGATGTTTGACTGGTCAGACTTCTGTGAGTTGCAAGAATTTTAAATAATTTCAGAGTCTAGTTCTTAGCTTGAAGTTCAGAAGGCTGATTTATAACTTCACCTGATGGGTAGATGAATAATCCAATCATAGAACCACAAACATTTTGGCAACTTTTAAGAACATCTTTTTTCCAATAGCAAAATATATCAGTCAGGGTAAGATCGGTTATGCTGCTGTAAAAGGCAAAGAAAAAATTTCAGTGACTTAACCAATATAGGGGGTATTTGTCATCCACATTCAGTGAAACAGACCCACAGAGCCTGCACTTTCAGATTGCTAGTCTATGTCAGAAGGAAGGGACATGGCAACCTATGCATCATTTCTTGACGTTCTGATCCAGAGGTGACATGTAACTTCTGCTCACACATAATTTGCCAAAATAAGTTAAAGGAGTATAACTCATGCTCATATATCACTTGCTAGGATAGAGTCACATGACCATTTCTAACTTCAAGAAGGCATGAAAATACAGTCCAACCAAGTGTCCTCTAAAAGACCATCAAAAGTTTCATAAACATAGCATTCCAGATAAAATAAACTGGCAACCATCAGATTACTGTTAAATGATTAGCACAAAATAATTTGAACAAGCATTGGGTATTTTCATTAGGCAGTGATGGGGCAACAGAATTCCCTCTGTTTCACAGAAGATTTAATACTAAAATACCGTGGCGAATAAATATTGAAAAGTCATATTCTCCAAACCTTCATTGTCTAAATGCTGTCTAACTTCCCAGCTTACACTGACTGTAGCAGTTAAATTAAAATTTAGGATCTCCACTGCTGACTGAAATCAAGAGATATAAGCAAACTGTTTTTCCTTTACCTTAAGTTGATTATTTTAGTTTTTATTTCACAGAATGATGTTTTCTGGACATGTGGAGCAAGTGTTATCTATGTAAGACAAAAGGTTCATGTAGAGCCTTTTCCAGAGTGTGTTTCCAAATAAGTAGGAAAAAGCCTACAATCTGCTCAGAATTATTTTGAAAATGATGCATACCCTACACTCCACTTAGTCAAAATGTACATTAGCATATTAAAAGTCTGAGAATTTCTACAGTAAAGTACCTGTTTAATACATAAAATGTGATTATGTCTAGGTGCTAAGTTTACATTAACTCATTTTAACCCCTAAAATTTCATGTGGTAGGTGAATAATTGCCTTTATTTTAAAACCCAACTTTTAATTAACTATATTAAATTTTATAAATTCCTACCAAGGAATTCCTGTTTTATTTTGAGGGTGGATATTTAAGGAAAGTCAGGGTTGTCTGAAATAAGATAGTGCTAAAATAGGCAAAATAAATAATAGCTTATGTTTTAGAATTCGAAATAGGCTATTTTATCCTGAAAGACCTAAAACTTATCATTCGTTTAGTTTAAAATAAAACACCTTTCCTATCCCTTCTGGTCTGTATTTCCCACTAATTAATCACTAAATTGGATTATTCTCTTGGCAGAAATTTATCCTTTTAAGACACTGGGAAACTGGCCAGAACTGGGAAGGTCCTCTAGTTTATGAGTTTAGATAATTAGGTAATTGTTGATTGGAGGAAACCATGATGTTGAATTTAAGGGCTGAGTTACAAAGAGTAAATATCAATTGCACAGGATGCAAAATAACTGCACTAGAGGACGGTGAGTGATCAGGAGTCCTAGTGTTATCCCTAGATCAAGTTTGGTAAAGGAAAAAAGTAAAGCCTAGAGTTTCTAAACAACAGTACTTAAACTGGGGGATGTTTCAGAGCTGTCACATATACTGAAGCTTGTCTCCTCTCCCTCTTCTCCTTCCCAACACACTTGATTTCAATTCTGTATGTTTGAAGTAGACCCATGCTTTAGGATTTTTAGTGAGCTGCTGCTAAATTTTTGACTCATCGTTTTGTAACTGCCAAAATATGTCATGAAAGAAGAGTATTTTTGTAATTACTCAATGAAATTTATTACATTTATACTTGTACAACAATCATCACGACCATGTTTTATAGCATTTCCATCCCAAACCCTCAGTGCATCCCCCCCACCCCCCAACCTGTCTCATTTGGAAACAATAAGATTATGAAAGAAGAGTCTTAACATAAAGTTACAGATTACAGATTTTATAATTTTGTTTTGCATTTCAGAATGGGTAAGGTGAAACGCCTCTTTGTCCTTTGAACTGCAGAATCTTTTGCTCCCAGTTTAAAAGTGCATTCTAGATGAATTCTCAGGTTATTCTAGTAGTCTGAAGCAGTTTTAAATTCAAAGCCTCATTTAAAACATCTTGCCTCCTTCAACTTTTGATAAAAGAACAGCTGTCTACATATAGTAATTTTTTTAATATCAGTAAACACTTTAGAGCAATAATATATAGCTGAGAGAATTTGACTAATAGTACACAGCAAGTTGTATATGCTATTCCACAAACGTCAATATATGTTCAATAAGCAAGAGAACCTGTAATGTTCTCAAGGAAAAAAGTGCATTAAAAGTAAAAACAGCAACACAACTATTCAATATCTCTAAGTTTTGAAAGAACAGTATATCCCACTACTGATATCTATTGTTTAACTCATTATACTATGACTGAGCATTTAATATAAATTTGAGTGTTATAATTTATTACATGCATTTTCATGTGGGTGAAAAACAAACACTTCAAATATATATTCATTTGGAATATTACTTGAGGATGGATAATAAAATATTTGTATAATTTAAAGTTATGAAACATATATAAACATATACATAAAAAGAATATCACCAGAATTTATTTAATCTTGGTAAGTGTTAATTTCCAAATTTGAATTGAATGACTAGGATTTAGGAGCATATATATATATCACTGAAAACAATAACCAAAGGCAAATGTATGAAAAAACTAAATCTAAGTCGTTTTTGCTTATATAGGACACAGATATTTCATTTTTAGCGCAAGGATTGATTTTTAATACTCAGAAAGGATTGCATTCTCATTTCATGTTTACTCCAGGCCCCAGATTTTGTGAATTTGGCTTTGTTTCTCCTGAGATCCTCAGAGACAGGAAAGCAAATCACCAGTCAATATTTAGACTTGAGCATTCTTCTGATTAATGGAAAGGCCAGAACTAGGTCTCCTAAAGAGAGAATTGCACTTTGTGCAATTTCACAGGTTTATTCATAGCCAGACAATCAAAATTTTCATAAGCAATTGTAACTCTGTGTTTTGGTAGCTTTTATTATATTAACTTGTCAACTCTTATACTCACACATGTGTCTCACTGCCACTAGGTTCTTTAGTCCATTTTAATAAGCCTTTCATTTTTTCCTAACATGAGCTGAGATTGCAGATAGTAGCAAGTAAAAGGTATGCATTCTGTGTTCTTGTTTTTTAAAAAGTAGAATAATAGAATTACAGTTTAGACTGCATTGGGTAAGCATCATTTTAATGACTAGAAGGCATATGGAGCTGATGCTGCTATAGAAATAGATTATGACTTAGCACAGACATAGAACATTTGTTTTCCTGAGATAAACAATGATATGATTCATCAATTGGAGAGAAGCCAAGAGAGAAAAAATATTCAAACAAAAGTTAGGACTACAGTGGCACAGTATACTTAAGAAGATTCAATATGTTACCTCTTAACCTAAATCTATTTAGAGAGCCACCATTGCAAGCCTAATATAATTAGTGTTTTATAACATCAACTACTTAGGATAACTGATATTCTTCTATGCCCTTCTAAACTTTATAGTCTCTAAAAAATTCTCTTATAGACTCTGTTTTGCTGGTTGTTGAAAATGTAAGCAGCTCTATAATAAATCCTCTGTGACAAAATCAAGTCAGTCTTCTTCATGCTCTAACCTTGTTCTCCAGTGCTGTTAGTGATCATTGTTTATAAATCTGTAAATAAGTCCTTTTGGGCATTCTTTATTCACCTCTATTGGTACTGTAATGCTATATTTCTGCCTGTGGTCCTTGGTTATTTGCACTCAGATCTCTCTGGCTCTAAAGTTTGTTTGTTTGTTCGTTTTCAAGAACTTTTAGTGTTGTGCATTGTACATGAATAAGATTATTCATCTACAGTCTATACCCCTAGATTGTATTTGTCTCTATGGTTCTGTCCAAACTCTTCTGACCTTCTTATTCCCTTATGTATATTTGTATTGCTGCCAAAAGTTTTACACACTCTTGTAATGTTCTCCTGCCTTCAGTTTTAGGATCATCCTTAATTCCACCATAAATGATGTTATGTGCTAATTTTGTCTCCCCAAATTCACAAATTGAAGTCCTAGCCCCCAATCCCTCAAAATCTGACTATATTTGGAGATAGGATCTCTGAAGAGAAATTAAGGTGAAATGATAGCATCAGGGTTGGCCCTAATCCAATATAAGTGGTTAAAAGAAGAGGTAATTAGGACACATTCATACACAAGGGAAGAACATATGAAGACAGGGAGCAAAAGACAGCCATCTGCAAGTGAAGGAGTGATGCCTCAGAACAAACTAGCCCTGATTACATCTTAATATTGACCTCTAGCATCCAAAACTGTGAAGAAAAGAAGTTATGATGCTAACACCACCCACTCTGTGATATTTTGTTATGGCAGCCCAGGAAGTCTAATACAGATGGATTTTCCTAGGTACACACAGTGCATTGAGAATACACATTCATCTCTGATCTATTTCCTCTCTCCTCCAATAAACTCCCTCTCAAGCGTCAGATGAGAGGGAGAAATGATGCACATTGAAGGACAAGAAGAATAGGAAAGATGATGACTGATGATTAAAGATAATAAATGTTGCAAAGCAAATGATGGAGTAGTAAATAACAGTATAAAGAAAGCTGAAACTTTCTATATTGAATAGCAAGCATTTAATGAGAAGCAAGATGCTTTGGGCTGAAGAACCTGGGGGCGTTCATAATTTTTATGTTAGAAGAAGGCACGAGTGTGAAATGTGGTTGCAAAAAGGATTGGTTGAAAATCTTCCCATATGCCACGAAGTAGACAGAGTCCCTCTTCTACTCTGACATAGTCAGATAAGATATGAGAGGATTATTCTATGAAGAAAGTGACGAGAAGAAGCCCAATAATTAGGGATATCAGGTACAAAGGAAAGTTAGAACTAATACTAAAAAAGAGTAACGTTGCATTAAAACTCTATAGTCTTGAGTAGTGAGCCTTATACAGTACTCTTTCTCATCTTGTTTCCCAGATAATTAAAGTCAGGAATATTCCATTCCCACCCTCTGGCAGAATTTGGGGGATTTCATATTATTAAGATTTGGATTTTCTCCAAGAAAATGCCCAAACTGCAGGGAAAAACACTAAAGTATAAACTCCACTCATGTATGGGATTTCTAAACGCATTTTTAAGTGACTTACTGTCAAATACGAATGAACAGCCAATAGTCATCTGTCATTTGAGAAAAGCCTTTAATGTAAAAATAATAGTCAGAACTAATGAACAAAACAATTTTTTAGAAAACAAAATGCAGAGAACAAATTCAAAGAACTTAATATTCATAGAGAAAGTAAAACAGTGTGAATTCCCTCCTTTGACTAAAGCAAAATCTGTATATAAAGTTAATCAACAGAAAGTTTGTGCTTAAGTTGTTAGCTACATTCAAATACACAGTGTTCATTTATTTACATCGCAAAATGAAAGATTTGGCTATCTGGATTACCTTTCTAGGATTTGGTTTTGTGCCTGGAGGATCATTTATATCACATTCTCAGCCATGTGTTTGCCTTAGGTTATTCTGAAACTTCAGTCACATGCTATGAGAAATACCCCCAACCCCTAATTTTATGCAAAGACTTTTTCCTCTTATGTGAATTATTGTTCATATTTGTTTTCCTATTTTTATCTTAACTATCTATTTCAATGCTTTCCTCCATGCTTTCCAGAGCGCCACATTTGTCTTCCTCTGAAGTCTCACTAGGCAGTTATTCCCCAATCTTCTCTGGCTGTGGTGTATTTCTGTGTGGCAGGTGTATGCAACATGATAACATATCTATGATTCTAGAAAGGAATTAACTGTATCTTCATTTTACCATTCTAATAAATGAAAAATTATCTAAGAGATAGTTAATGAGGGATTAAAGTGAATAAATCAGTACTGTTTCCTCTTGCCTACTAATTCCTTGGATACCTGGTTAGATGTAATATGTGACTATTGTCATAGGTTTGATATTTTTGGATGCTTAGATGACTCTAATTATATATACCTTCCTCAACATTATGAAAGCCAGGCCCTGAAGCAGACTTCCTGATGTACAGCATACTGATTATGCTGTCACCCTAGACTGCATTTTTTCCCTTCTACTAGTCTCATTGCCATTTCATCATAAAACTTTAAATGAGATGGTGAGAAAATACAGATCTTCTGAGAGCTTTTCTATATCAGTGAATTCTTTGCTTCTATTTTAGAGTCTTAACCAGTGACTGGTAAATTTTTCAGTCAGCTAATCATGCGCATAGAAGACAAGCACTTTTCTATCTGTGTATATGTGTTTCCTTGACTGACTTATAATTCAGTCTCATTTAGCACTGTTGTTTTCAGAGATGAGGAGAAAATGGGCTGAAAACAAAAGGGATGACCTGGGAAGAAAAGCAAAGTGGAATGTGGGCTACCTGTTTTCAAACATTTCAAGACTAAAAAGACCAAGGAAGATATATTATCAATATTTTCCAAGAAGGAAAAAAGCAAGTAGCATATTCCTTGAAATTAAATAGTAAAAGCTTTATATCAGTATATATATTTAACTTTATGTATAGTAAACAGAGGGAATCTATACCTTGATTTTATGCTTGCACATTTGTTGGCAGAAAAAAAATTCAGAGACACTGAGGGTGGTTACTAGGATTAACTATTTTAATAAACATAAAAAAATTAAGCAACATTTAATTGACTTCCTTGGTAGTTAAATACGTTTGTACTAGTACATATCTATTGTGTTGTTCTTACTTTAAAATTACTCAAAAACTGAAGAGCCTGCCCTGCTGTATTTTCTAATTTTCTGTTATATATTCTGGTGACACTCACATAAGTGAACTACAAAATAGAAACATATCAAAACCAGTATTTTGGCTTTGATATTAAACCTTTTAACCTTAACTTCCTTGTCTGGTCCTGGGAATAAAGTTGTCCATAGACCACAGGTTAGCACTGATACTTACCAGTTCAGCTGTATGACAGCTGTTATTTCTCTTTCCACATACCTAGAGGAATAACCATGAGATAATTCTAGTGTAAAAGTGTTAAAATAAGTATTAACTTCAAGCACATGACTTTGAGACAAATAGGTTTCAACTGGTTATTGAATTTAAGGTGTTAACTACACTTTTTTGAGAGTATAAAGATGTGATTATGTCTTTCATAGAGCTCACAATTGATAGGTAAAAGGAATATATGCATAAATAAGGAAGGTAAGAAAAGTTTGAGGAGTGTTATACAGTCAAGGTTAAACAAAGTCTTTATGAAAAAAATATGGAATTCTTTACAAAAGTGGAAGTATGCTTCAAATAAGGAAAAGGTGTTTTTGTATCTGAATAATGTAAAGTGACTTTGCTGTGTCTTTGATAAAGGAGTTTTTGCCTGTTTGTTTTATGTTTTAACTAAATATATTGTACCCAACAAAAAGCAATCATGAGTAGAAGGTATATGATTCTACTTTAAGTTAAACACAGGAAAATGGAACCTATACTTAATTACTATCTCTTTTATTTAGGCCTAAATAAAAGTTGGCTCTTAATGATTCTGATAGAATTACAGTTTCCTTGGTCCCCGTCTCACTGTCTCACTGTAGCAAAGCATTGGAACAGCGGACATTTTACTAATTTATTCAAGCTAAAGTACATTTTCAGAGAGCAAGAGAGAGAGCTCATGTGCACACAGGTTAAAAGAGGGCCCAACTCATTTTGCAATTGTTTTTATACTCTCCCGAGGCCGACCTGAGTAGAGAACCAATTTCTCCTGCCCCAGCCCCCTATGCCGTGTGTAAGGGCTGAATGTTGTTTGATCTCTGTATGTGGTATATTTGATCTTCTGATTGGTTTGGGGTAGGATAACTTATTTGCATGGGGAATAGGTTATACAGAGGTGTGGTGAGGAATGGGCAACTTTCCTTCCCTACCAGGCTGTTCAAGGTGGAGGAAGGGGCATTACAATGAGACATGGACAGAGGTTTTTGGGTTTAATCACCTTGAAGGGGACTTGAACCCTGCAACAATTCTAACAAGGATATCAGTAAAAGAATAAAAAGAGCATGGTTATCTTATACCCCATAGATAACCTTATCTTTTGCACGTCGAAGTATAATTTATTATCTCAGATATACAAATTTAATCGAGCATTTACTGACCAACTGAAAGCCCATATCTAATTTATGCGAAACTTTTATATAAAACTTTAAACTTTCAAATATTAAAAATGCATGAATCTCTGTATATATTTAAAATATTAAATGTACTTTATCTCTGATATATTTAAAATCTTAGTGGGCATCCAAAGCTTTGAATGTTTATATTCCAGATTATGAACTCTTAGAAGTCAGTGATTCCTCTACATCTCTGTAACTCCAATATTACCTTACATAGTACAGTTTCAAAAATAACAGTTGAGAATGATGCCCTCTTCTCTATTCTACGTTTTTGTTTTTGTTAACTTGTGTAGAAAATACACAAAATGAGATATATAAAGAGCTTTAATTTTAAGTGCCCAACATGATGAGCCACTCAACTGTATAAGTACAATCCACATCTAAACAGAATAAACCATCAGTCCAGAAGGTTTTTCTCATGCTTCTTGTCAATCAGTGTCCCTCCTAGAAGTAAGCGCTATTTTGATTTCTATCATAATGCCCTTAAATTTTACTTTGAAAGAAAATATTTTATTTAAAATTGTATTTGGTAAAATCAAGTATTTATAGTCTTAGAGAGCCAGCCACAAAAATAACAACGGTTATTTCAACGTAAATTTCCCAGCCTGACTTTCTACCATTAATGACTAAGTTCACTTGGTAATTGCCACCAGCATCAGCTCATTTTGTGTTGTGCTGTGTGGACCAGAAATAAAAAGTCTCTTTAATGGCAGCCCTTCAAAAGCATTACTCAAAAGTCATGATCATGTTCTAATTATTATGGGGTGTGTACTGAATCTCAAATAAAGTCAGACTTTTTGAAGGCAAAGAAAGCCTACGTTTCATGCTCCTAAGTTAATGAAGATAAAAATTCAACGTTTGTACATGGATGGCAACCACAAAAGCTTTGTTAAGATAATAGCCATACTCTTCGTCTCACATAACAGTGATGCTTCTGTCAAAGAGCTTCACAGAAGTTTGGCAGATTGAATAAAATTGATGAATAATGGCTTTCAATTAGTGGTGCAAAAGAGCAATACCATTCACTTCATTCTAGTGTAACTTGTCATATTTTCCAGATTCTTTTTAAACCAGAAGACAAGGTCTTTATGTGTACTGTGTGATATAGTATTATATACTCATGGAGCCTTATATATAAAGGATGCAGTTCCTAATATTTTTAACAATAAACAGCAGATTTGCCATGGCATCTACTTATAGGTTGGGGAAGTCAAAAGAGAGAAATGCAATGAACTTGATTGGATATTAGTGAATTATACATATAGTCATGGGCATGGGGTTAATATATTTGTACTAACAAATAGAGGAGATTCCTTCATTCAGGAAACTTTTGTACAGCCTGTGCTGTGAAAGATAACGAGGCACAGCAATGTTTCCTTTTACCATAAAACAAAGGAAATTGCACCAAAAGAGAGTATTGAGAAGAGGTTGAACAGTGGTCAGCAAGGCAAAAGAAGATGAAAATTATTGGATTTGGCTTTGAGAAGGATATAGTGACTTTTAAAAGAGTGATTTTCATGACTTAGATCGAAATCTGTTAAAAGGTTAAAAAAAGAGATCCTTTAAACACAGTTTATGCTTTCAACGGGTTGGAACAAAGAAGACAGGAAAAGACTGAGTTTCAGTGTGAAGGTTCAAAGGCATATTTAGTCAAGGTTTCACTTTGTTTTGGTTGTTGATTGGGGGGGGTTGTATTTTGGATAGGACAAATAATATAAATCTCACAAAAACTTAAAATATTTTAAAAGAGTTGCAGTGACATCCTTATTTTGCTTGTCCTAAATTTCAAAATAGCACAAATGTGATTTTTCTATGCAGTGCTTATCATCTGCAATCTTCTATTCATGCCGTACTCAAGAATAAAAGCAGTTTACACTGTCATTTTTAGTAAGTTGCTTATAAATAACTGCATTCTTCAAGTGACTTTGAACTTTAAAAAAATTTGTCACATAGTGTGTTATGGCAATAGTTTGATTATGTGTGATTGCTTTTTACTTTCTGTGCATATTAAATGTGGGTTCCACATCACTAGAAAAAAGTCAAAAGATTCAAACTCGTGTTTCAGAATCATCCGAAAAAGGATGTAATATTACTCACATTTCCCCTCTTGTTATCCGAAAATAGAAATAAAGTGTTGTCTGGCTTATTAATTGATTGATTTCAGCAGAGACTAACAAACTATCTCTTGCAGGCCAAATTGGTTCTGCCATCTCTTTTTGTAAATAATTTTTTTTTTTTTTTTTTTGTCTTTTTGCCTTTTCTAGGTTCCCAGGCTAGGGGTCTAATTGGAGCTGTAGCCACCGGCCTACACCAGAGCCACAGCAATGCGGGATCCGAGCCTCGTCTGCAACCTACACTACAGCTCAAGGCAATGCTGGATCCTTAACCCACTGAGCAAGGCCAAGGATCGAACCTGCCACTCTCGTGTTCCTAGTCAGATTCATTAACCACTGAGCTATGACGGGAACTCTTGTAAATAAAATTTTGTAAGAACACAGCCACATGGATTCATTTATGTATTGTTCGTGGCTGCTTTCACACTGTAAGTGCACACTTGAATATTTGTGACAGAGACTGTATGGCTTGAAAAAACAAAAATATTTTCCTTTACAGAAAAAGTTTGCAAACTCCTATATTAGGGTTTTATATAGGAACTTAATTTCTAAAACAGGTATTTAAAAATTGCTTTAATTTCTAAAGCAATTTAAGATGCCTTAATTTCTAAGACAGATTTTAAAAAATTGCTTTCCCAGATTATTTTTATTTGTATTAACACTATTAACTCAACAAATACTTACGGAGCACCTTCTGTGAGGCACACACTTTACCAGGTGCTGGAAACATGACAGTCAAATGGTTAAAATTCCTCACAGAGCTTACATTCTAGTTGTAATCAGTTGACAATCAACAACCAGCAAGATAATCAGAAACAACAAATTAACCAAATCAATAATAACATACTAAAATAGTGTGACAGATGATGAGATTATTATATGCTATGGATAAAACAAAGAAGAAAAGGGAAGAAGCTATAGGAGTTGGAGACATTAATAAACATATTTCCTGCTATATTTCATTTATAGTGTCCTAAGATTGTCCTTGAATAAAATGAAGTTATCTACTAGTACATCCAATAAAATAACAACTCCCTATCTCAAATGCCTATGTCCTAAGTGTATTATATTCAGTTCAGACAACATTAAAATAACTTATCGGCATTAAAAAAATGTAAATGTTTCTGTGCCCACAATTTACAAAATGAAGCAAAATTAAAAAAAATTATATTATGCAAAACCAATCCCCATAGAACAGTCCATCACATTAAACTAGTCCCTATAATTCTCCATAAATTCAGTTCTTGATATTGTTTGAGAAAAATAAATTCAGTATAAAAGTGTTCATGCCAGTTTAGCAAACAATAATAGCCCAATAGTATCTCAACATGTTTAGAGAGCAGGAGGGAAAAAATCTAATAACAATGAAAATAATTCTCCTGCAATTCCCACTGTGGCTCAGTGAATTCAGGACCTGACACAGTCTCTGCAAGGATGTGAGTTCAACCCTTGCCTTACTTGGTAGGTAAAGGGTCTGGTGTTGCTGCAAGCTGTGGCTATGATCTGGTGTTGCTGTGGCTGTAGCGTAGGCCAGCAGCAGCAGCCCTGATTCAACTCCTTGCCTGGGAACTTTCATATGCTGCAGATGTGGCCCTAAAATGAAAAAAATAAATAAAATAAATAAAAAGAAAGGAATTTTCCCAAAATATATGGAATGTAGTCATAATTTAACCATTAAATCAGCCTATGAAATGTTATTATATACAATATGAGCCACCAAACTGCAAACAACTATAGTCCAAAAACAATTTCATTTTATTTTAATAGCAAATTGATTGAGCAAATGGTAATTTATACTTTTTGCTGGAACTTTTTTGCATGAACTATACAGATGAGGCACAATTGATTTAAACTCACTTTATGTGGGCCCAACAATATAAAAATGAAATGGGAATAGTAATTTATACTAGGACACTGGATTTTCAAGGTTTTCTGTAGTTTGTCAGTATAACAATCCTATTCTTCTGGGTTTTGATTAACTGTTTTATTCCTTGAATTAAATCTTAGTTTCTTGCTATTTCTATTATAGGGGAAAATTACAACTGAAATGTTCAAGACAGCTTTAGAGTTAAATATTAGTGTGCAAGAAAAAATATTTTTAAACCATTGATCTTAATTTATCTGAGAAGCATATTTCTTCTTTTTCATTTTTTCAATAATCTTTCATGGAAGGAAAAGTAATTACTTTCATAAAATATTAATTAAATGGCAACCCTTGTTGAAATACCTCATAATACATTTTCTAAACTCATGTTCCAGCAGCTAATAAATAAGACCTGACCTAAAAGTGTTCCTAAATGAAGATGAACTTTTAATTAAAATATAAACTAATATAATTGGTATGATTTCAGTTTTAAGAATATACTTACCATTACTCTGTCTCTAACATTTTTATGTTATTTTCTCCAAAAGCATTGCTGAAAGAATGATTCTGCTAGATTTTTTTTTAACAAAACACTGTTATACTCTTTAATTATAACAAATGTAATTCTCAACCATTTGCTTATTATTTCCTGAGTTCTGTATTAACTACTTTTTGAAAATGTTAACTGTTTCTAGGCCCTTGAGGATACTATTTTTTAGTAAATGAAAAGCAATTCAGATCTATTATAAACTTGCAAAAACAGGAATGAGTCCCTATGGTGGATATAATTTGCATTGCTTAGATGAATAGTAATATTTGCCATGACTCAATAATATAGAACTTTTCCCAAATACTTGAATGTCTATTCTTTAGTAATGGCTATTAAAAAAAAAAATAAGTAGGTCCTTGAAATTAATAGTATAACATGAAGATACTCAATGTAAAAAGAAATAAGATACTGCTTCAAAATGAATTATTGGAAATGTCCCAGATTTTCAAGGTTACCGTTGCCATTATCAGTGAGATATCTGTTTATAGTTAGCTTAAAGGTACCTATTGTAATGTAAATGGATAAGCAGAGGGGCAAGTAATAGGAAAGAAAAAATGCAAAGCAGAAGGAAAATAAATTCCTTTTTAAAAAAGGCTTTATGTGCTACTGATAATGAATATATTTGTTTCCCACAGCATGACTCAGATGTAAAAATGAGCTAAAAGGTAATGAATTGTGAAGAAAAATAAGGAATTTGTTTCTCCTTTGCTGGTAATAGCCTTTATTGGGTGGAGAGTGGCATTTATGTTGAAGATCCAAACATATTTAAAACAAATTGTCAAAATATATACATGCTCAGGAGTATTTTGAAGAACTAAATTTCTAAAATAACCACTACCAAATGCCATAACATTCAGAGTTTAGACATGGAAACAGAAATCACTCTTGGAATTCAAGCATGATCCTTATACCAAAGAGGCACGCTTTGGGGTAGCATATTCTGTTACCCTTCTTTGGTAGCAATGAGAATCCACAAGTGACTTCAACATATTAAAAAGTCTAATGTGGTACTTTTCAGAGAGTAGATAGTAGATCCATAAATTAAGGCGTTTGTTAAAAATTCAATTTTCTGAGCCATATTCTAGTCTTACTAACTCTAGCTATCTTTATAGGAACTAGAAATCTGTGTTTTTATTAAGCTACATGTGTGATATCCATAATTTAAGGGCTCCAAGTCTGATGGAACCACATAAATGTAAATATAAGGAGACACACATTTACCAAAATAGTGTTTGTTTTAAATTGAATTATAGTAATTTTTATACTGACCTCAAATTATTTTAACTGGCATTTTGTTGAGCAAATATATGGCCAAAATTTCTAAGTGTTAAGGATATCGAAATGAGTAAAACACTGCTCCTTTGATCTGAACTGAATATAATATATTTAGGACATAGGCATTTGAGATGGGGAATTATTATTTTACTGGATTTACCAGTAGATAACTTCACTTTATTCATTTAGGAACACTTTTAGGTCAGGTCTTATTTCTTAGCTGCTGAAACATGAGTTCAGAAAATGTGAGTATTATATTTCACTGAGTTTCCTTTGATCAAATAGTTTATAGAATTGTGTGAAAAAACAGACAAGTAAATAGACAATTATAAACTGTGTCTTTAGGACTTTAGCAGACATACAGCCCAGGTGATATAAGTGTATAGAGGATGGACTCATAAACAGCTTTGTTTAGCAGTTCAGTGGGCTTTTAGGTAATAATATAAAATTAAAATAAATTTCAAAATTACAACTTTTTTTTAGTAAAACAAACAATCTTTCACTACCAGGAACATGTACTTAAGAGAAGTGAAAAGAATTCTTAATGTTAAAACATTTTTTTGATCTTTAATGTCTATATGATGATTAGAAGTGCTTATCAAGATCTAACAGTTAATAATTCCATGATTTCATAATAGTTCTTGTAGAGTCATATAATCATTCTCTTTCACAGGTAACTTATTTGATCTTTGGCAGATTGGTTGGTTGGTTGATGGTTAGGTGATAATGGGATACTTGTTTCTCAACTAATTTAACATTATTAAAGTACATGAAAGAGACTCATGATAAGAACAAATGAAGAGCTCTTAAACATTAACTACCTCTCTTGGGATACCTTCCTTACAGGTCTGGAGTGTGAGGAGTTTGCCTGACCTGTTCTGACCCTTTACATTCTGTGAACTGGGCTGAGGAGTTTCAGCATCATAGTAAACAAAGGAAATGACTCATCATTTACTGTTTCCTCTAAATGCCTGGAGTCCCTGCTGGTCTCCTGCTAGTTTCCTGCTAGTTTTGCTGTGATAATACTAGGGTATTTGCCTGACAGATCCCTAAAAGTCTATAATTTTAGAGCTAGAAAAGGCAGTAAATATCATTAACCACTTCCCTCTTATTACAGATAAGGAAACTGAGATGCTTAAAGGTTAAGTGACCTTGAACAAATTTCAGGGTTTGGTTACTTGCAGTACCTGAACTCACAATAAAGTACTCACCCAGAGTTTTGAATAGTCTTCCATTTAGCCACGAGGCATCAGTGTAAGGACAGCATTCTCCAGCTCTTTCTAGGAGAGTCTGAACTAGAGAGGACTTTCTAGGAGAGTCTGAACTTGAAAGGTCAACCTCCAGTTGATGATCTCCCCTCCCCTGGCCCGAGAACTCTCAGAGTCTGATCAACAAAGAAGCACGGTTGTTAGGTCTTACAACAGTTGAAGAAAAGAAGGATTCTGGTAATTTTAAAAGATACCTAGAAACCAGAGATAGCTCTTCCTCCTCCTAAGACCTGGGATGCATTACCTCAGGGGCAACTGAGGTTATATATTATATAATTAACAAACTGGTTATACAATATCAAATACTATATATATACACACACACACACATGAAAACAAACTGGGTTTATGTAAAATATATAAAACAATTTTTTAAAGAAGAAATGATTGATTTTAGTTAGTAGTTCATGAAAATTATGACCTGTGGTCCCACAGCATTGCTACATTTTGTAGACCCTGTTTCAGAGTTCTTTCTGAGGTATCTGGACCTAGCGCATAGTTAAAAATAGCTTGTTACTTTCATTAGGGAGCATTTTAGAAATCCGAGGGGACATTTTTTGGTGATACAATGATTAGGGGGCTATTAGTGGGCAGGACCAGGGATTGCTCTAAGATCTGTTGTGTAGGAAACAGGCACTCACAATGAAAACTTATTCTGTGTATTACACAGCCCTTTATTATGGAGCTGGATTTCAAGTAAATTTAAAATGTGTTTATAATTTCTGTATCTAGAATACACTACTGATTTTTTTTAAATAGTTTTGAGATAGACTGAATTTTCTAGGACTCAAACTATATATAGTACAATCAACGGAAGATTTTTATTTTGTCCAGAAAATGTTGAAGAATTTATCATCATTTTAGAATACTTTGCTACTTATGGTAAGCCTACTTATATTTTATGCATGGTTAGTACAGAATACTTGTATCAGTTGGTAATTACAGCATTTGCATCCGTTATTATTTTCCGTAGCTGTGTCTGTATATAATTACCTCTAATTCCATGCAGATATATCTAAACTTACATATTGAAATATACGTTATAAACTACTTTCTTTTGTATTTTATTATAGGTGAAACTTTATATTGATTCTTTTCGAATTACATATATGACACTATTCATGCTTTTTCCTTTTTAATGTCTGCTCCCTCAGCACATGGGATTTCGGGCCAGGGATCAAATCCAAGCTGCAGCTGTGACCCGTGCCACAGCTGTGGCAAAGCCAGATCCTTAACCCACTGCACTGGGCCAAGATCAAAGCTGGGCTGGAGACTGAAGCCTCACATCTGTCTGCAGCAACCCAAGCTGCTGTAGTTGAATTCCTAACCCATTATGCCATAGCAGAAACTCCTATTTCAGGCATTTTATTTTTGCCTTGTGAAAGGGGCATAACAAAATATTCATTTTAAGAAAGAAATATTTTGTACAGCCAAAGTCACTTTAGAATTTCAATTCAGACCAGGTCCTTCCAGATCATACATAAGGTCAGTACTTTATTCATCAGAAGATTCCTAGAAAGCAAGGAGGATTGATTTGTTAGTATCAGCCCAATTATTCATAAGCAGTTAGTTGAATGGTAAGCTTGGGAATATTATACCATTCCATGGAATTACTCTATTAGTATATACAGATATATTTTTCACTTTCATTTGAAGTTTTTATTATCTTTCATTGAAGTCATTTCCAAGATTCACTGATAGAGATTTTCACAATGGGTTTGTGGTGGTAAATAAATGATTTCTTTTATCAGCTGTCATTGTTTCTTCACTGAACAGAATTATTATAAGTGTGGCAAGGCAACAAAATATTTTTAATAAATATCCTGTATATCATCACCTTCTTGTGGGCTAAACTCATAGTATATTCAAGTAAAATGTTATACAAGTTACGCAGTCACCAATGCTAGTGTTAATTGCAAAGTTTTTGATGGAATCAAGTAGGTTCTTTTTTTCTACTTTTATGTATTTTAATCAATAGACTCAATATTAAGTACTTGGAGATCTTACATATACTTTTACATTATTTAAGCTAGTTGAGTAAAAGTGCGGATATTCCTTATCACTTGATATTTATGAAGATTAATTATGTAACTTCCGTTATCTAAGAGAAGGTTTCCCAAAAGAAAAACTAACTTTAACTGAAACACATATAATGTCTAGAGCAGTTAAGGTAAATGATAAGATTATGTGTTTTAAGCTAGTAAGAATTTTATGTCGAGGAAATAGAAATGATATACCATAGGAAAGATTAAGTATCAAAAATAATATTTTAATGTCTCCTTGTTCTGCAAAAATACCACTGATCTACTACTAAAGAAGAAGGCTCTTATTCTGTCCACAGCAGCATTTTTGTCTCTGCTTTTGATACTTCACATATACATTATTTGATAAGTAGTATCAGCCTTTAAATTATAAGTGGTTAATGTGATGTAAAATGTATTTATTTCTCAGTAATGCCACTTGTATTTTTGTATCTGTGGTCTGATTTTTTGGAGTCAGGAGAGATATACTCTCATTCACTTAAGTTTTCTGTCAGAATAACGCTAGTCATTGATAACTCTTGCAGAAATAAAATTTTGTAGGCAATCATTATCAGCCTATTCAATCACAGAGACTTAAATTTGCTTTTTGTCTAAGAATTCAAAAGAGGAGTAGTAGATACCAGAATCATAATACTTAATACCCTGGGGATCTTTAAAGAAATATGATGTGAAAAATGGGGCCAAAGTTTGATTAATTTGGGTAGTACTAGTTTTGGCTTATGGCAATACTTACGACACTTGAAAATTTACTCCTTTAATTATTTGTCATTAACTCACATGTACATGTACATTCCTTCCAACTATGAAGTTGGTAATTATATATAGATAGGTCCATCTGAAAGTCTGTTTAGAAAAATAGCTGTCTAGGAAAAAGTCAATCTTAAAACATCTAAAGTTTGCCATAAAACAGCTTTCCTTTCTGATACAATTCCCTTTTTGCAAGTTTGCCTAAACTTTTATAAATTTATAACTCGTACATATTCTTTCTTACTCAGTAAAAAGAAAGATATTAATTTAGAAGTGACATATTCTCTAGCTAGCACTTGGGTAATCAAGCATCACCTCATTAGTATTAAGCACTTTCCTCTATGCCTGTAATTTATAGTGATCACAAGCCTTTCTATGACTAACACAACCTGGCATGCCCTAACACATTGTTTTCTTTGCTCTGGTACACCATGTTGGTTGGAGGTCATTATTTCTATCTCCTTTGTCAATTAGAGACTTAGCATAGGGTCTTCTGATCCCATTCTCCTTGTGACCTAGGACATTATCTTAACCATCTTTTTCTGGATTCTAAATGCACTCTTTATTTTAATGTCCCTTTCATAAAATTTGGATAATATGTTTTGCCAATTACAGCCACAGAAGGTTAACTTGACAATTTAGTCAAGGTATACCTGGCCTTACCTGTAATATGATTAACCGAATGCTCTAGTCGATTCAGTCAGACAATCAGACACTGAAACTGTGAAAAGGATCACACCATTCACTTTCTATAAAATTGCACTTTTTTTCCCCCTCCTTTTTTAGCCAGCCCATGGCACATGGGTTTCCCAGGCTAGGAATCAGATGCAAGCTGCAGTTGCCACCTAAGCGATAGCTGCTTGAACCTGGGTCCCAATGTTCCCAAGACTCAGCCGATCCCATTGCACCGCAGTGGGAACTCCAATATTGCTTTGTTTTTAAGCCTTTAAAATGAATACAGCTTGAACAGTGCCCTATGTTATAGATTTTCTTTTGTACAGGCTCCAATGGTAACTTAGTATGCTTAATTCTAGAGTAGGTGGAAAAGGATAGCATGAATTTGGCAGTAATGCTGAGTGATTTTTCAGTTCATTAAGCCTCAAAATTTAAGCTGTTCTAAATAAGACAAATGTGCTCCCTTTCTTCCAATATATAAAACATAATTATTTCAAGTTACTTGGCTATTTCTTATGCATTTTAAGATTATGAAAGGTGAATGCATTAACATTTTTGAATTTTATTGTTAACTGTGATATTCCATCACCTTTGTGGTATAGGAGCATGTGTATACGTTTTATGTATGTTTTGAATGTGGGTATGCATGTGCATGTGTGCTCACATATAGGAAAATTATGTCTTGCCCATGACCTCTCAAACTGTAACTAATAAAATTAGTAAAATAATGTTAAGAAAATGTCTCATGTATAAATTATATTTTAAAAACCTTTGAAAAATAATATTTCTTCAAAAATTAATTTTCGCCTATAAAGGAGTATTTTTATATATACAAATTTATTATAGGACAAAGTTTAATGCAGATAATTTGATATAATTTAAGTAATCAAAACAATATTTTCATTGTAAGTTTTATTGGTATCTGTATATACACAGTGACTCTTTTTTCCTCAACAGCTCAGTGTTTGTTACTGTGCCTGAAAATACTTTTCCTCAGATAATCACATGGCTTGCTTCCTTATCTCTTTCAATCTTTTGCTCAGCAAAGAATTTTATAGCAACTCTATTTAAATAACAACCTTTCACTCCTAAACCTTCTCTGCTTCATTTTTCTCCACATCAGTTACTGATATTTACATACTATATCAATTTTCACATTTATGTGCTTATGGTCTGTCTCTGTCCATTACAATATAGATGCCAAGATGTTAGGAAATTTTGCCTTATTTGTTTCATCCTTTATCTCCAGGGCCAGGATCAGTGCCTGGCATGTGGTAAGCACTCAACAGATACTGAAAGAATGGAAAAAAAAATCTATTTTTTAATGTCTTAAAAATAACCTGATAATTACTGATTATTTTTCTTGAGTACATAAACATAATTATTTTTTATATACTTAAATAGTGTTGAGGAGAAAAGACATTATTTCCATAATTTGGTGCAACTTTTGTGTGTGCAAGTGCATATTTGTACACACTGAAAGATGAAGGATTCTACAAAATATATTTATCTTCTGAATTTCTTGTTGTAGATCTTCCAGTAATATATGTCTTTTGGAGTGCTGTGTAATTTTAGGGTAATGATGATGACAGATTTTCTTAAATATAAAACAGAGCAGCAGTTTTTTTCAAGTCTAATCAGAAAAAATTACCCCAAGTAACTAGTCATTGTTGTACCTTTTTTTTTTTGGTAGTTTGAAATCATATTTTATTTTCTCTAGGGCATATTTTAGAGATGTTGACCAATTTTCAGATTTGGAGATGTATCTAAAGCCTCCATACACATCTGTATAAGATGGATGAGAGGAATAAAATAGCAAATAAATGAACATTGAAGCTTATTTTACCTTTTGTGTGAAAAGTCAAGGAAAATGATGAGCAAAAAATAGCTGTCCATTGATCTTAGTACTTAAAAATAGAAGTCATGATTGCATTTAATTCTTCCAGTGGCTAAAAGATCTCTGTATCCAGAGTACAAATTTTTGAAACACGGAGCCTACTAAATGTTATTTTTACTGACCAATTTTTGATTTACAAACATATAGATGCTCTGGGAGGGGGTTAAAAATGTGTCTTTATGAGATACAAATCAGATCAGACTAATTCTCTCTGTGACAGAATGATAGACCCTGTGGTTAAGAGGAAAGCAATAGAAATAATATCTTTTTTTTTTTTTTTTTCAGCCAGGCTTTTAATTCAGTCTTGTGAGGCATTAATTAGGGAGCAGCAAAGCAGAGTTGAGATCCTGCTATTAGAGCATGGGTATGTAACTGCTTGGAAAGTCACACTCGAAGAGTAGTTATTAATCGGTACATGCTGCCCTGAGGGATGGAAGTAGATATTGAATGATGCTTTAGTATCTGTCCTGGGTCCATTACTATATCTTTATCAGTGACTGGGATGATTAAGTGGAGCTCTTATTCGTTAAATTCATGGATAACATCAAGTTGGGAGGGGTAACTGTCCTTAGAATAAACTTGAAAATTTAAATGACCTTGTTAAGATGGGGAAGTGGCTTGTGAAAGCCCAAGAAAGGAAAAAGAATTGTGCCCTAGAAATAAAAAGAAGGAGGGCACTCAAACAAAAATTTCTCTACAAAATAATTATCAGAGATGTAGGACTATTTGTAGGTAGCTACAATGGGAAAACACAGTAAGATTTGTCCACAAACAGGGTAATGTTTTCATATTTAGTCCTCTCAAATTACTGTACTGAAAATAGTAATGTGAAGATTGTGTTTTTGAGTAGAATTTAGCACATCTCCATTCATGAGAGTTTAACTACTGACCCGCTCACCCAGTCTTACAAAACCGTTTTCATTTGACAACCTAGGTTAGCCACACCCCTGGGTTCATTTCTGCTTCACCAAACAGCACAGAGAAGTCTTTGTGGGAGATAAAAACTCCACCCCTTATTGATATCTCTGGTCTATTTGATTGCTAAATGGAATGTGTATTTCTTTTCTTGACTCTATTGTTCCAAACAGCTTACTGGTTTTCTGTCATACTGCTCTCTCAATTTTTTGCCTAAAAGTTGTAATCATTGATTTTCTTTGCCATTCTCAGTCTCATGGTTCATAAGCAGTAGGTGAGTTGCTTCACCTTGATTTATGGGGCATGAACACTCTGGCTATTTGCTAAATTTGACCGCAACATTCCTTGCAATGGCACGTAATAACACTGCTTTTCCAAGACTCCTGGATGTCTGTATGTTTTGACTTCTAACCTCATCTCAGGCAATGACTTGTCAGTTTTGATTGCTTGCCAAGACTTGACCTAGCGCCTAACCTTGGTTTCTGGTGTTTGTCTTCTATTCAGATTGATCTCCTGGACTATCACCTTTAGCTTACATACACATGGCTGGTTTCTAGCCCCATAACTAGGAACAAAAGCAGAGTAAAATTAAGACTTTACACAAAAATATTTATTTCAAATGTAATGAAAATTCCTTACATTTCCTTTGCCCATCCTTTTGCACTAAGAGGTTTTCTGATAACAGTTTGTTATATAGTGTTCCAGGAATATATAGCTATAAAATTTTATATATGATACATTTTCTTAACAAAATGATACTCTAATATCCTGTGACATGCTTCTTTTTTCATTTTATATTTACCCATTTCCTTTTTGATGAATAAAATAATATTTCTAACTTTCTCTCATTATAAAAAAATATATCCATATCCCATAAATTTATCTCAGGAAATTATGTACATATTTCTGGAATAAATTTATTGAAATTTAATTGATTTGAAGAACCTATGAAGATATCTTGGTTACAAAGCTGTTTGATTGCATTGTCTTTCCTAAAATGCTGAGGCTTTAGGCTAAGAGCTAAAAAGTAAAATGTAAATCGTTCAAGTTTCCATTTTTTTAAACTTAAAACAACTATTTTAAAAAGTTAAACATTAGAGTATTTAACAGTAATAGTAATATATCTATAATTTATATTTGGAAAAATAATGCTATCTAAAACCTCTTTTCTAAACCTGAATTATTGTTAAGATTAACTTCTAAGTCACTGAGAATAATTTTTTGCATTAATGTTATTTTTAGAGAAAATTTACTCCCAAGTAACCCCTTTGTTCAATTTTTTTCAAATATGGTGTGCATTTAAATTCAACATTTTCAGTAACTCTCAGAAAAATCTTTTTATGGACTGCCTCAATTAGAGATACATGCCTCTAACCATAGAAAACAACTTTTAAAACACTTCAAAATAAATTATGAACAAAAAGCTTTAGAGAAGAAATACAATTTCTTTTCATTATTGAAGAGCAAACCTTTAGCAATGCCCTTGGGGTCCTGGTATTATCTATTAGAATGTGGCATTTGGCATTTCAGATTCACAGACCCAAATTTTCCCCTTTGACCTACTTCTATTTTGAAATTCAGTTTCCAAAGTACCAGAGTTTTCCTTAAAGGCTAAAGTGTTAGGAATAACTTTTCTGTGGAAAGTAGTGCTTCTGTTATAGAGCTTTGGATTTTCTGGTTAAATAGAGGTGTTTACCTGAAGTAAACATGATATAGGTCTGCAGGCTAGGAAAAGGCTTAGAATTTTATTAGGTTTCTCCCAAAAGAACCGTTTTGAGTAGGGTAGCTGATGTAATCAATTTATTTGGGGCGGGGGAATAAAAGGTAAAATGTACTGAAGAATTTTACTTGTACTTTACAACAATGACAGGAAGAAGAGAAATTGATTAGAGATTAAAAACACAGATATCCCAGAAGTCAGAGGAGGAATTGGAAAGTAACAACCAATCATAGAGAAAGAAACAAAAAAAGGGTTCAAACTTACAACATTATTATTCAGCATTATAGAACTCTCTATGTTTATAAATGTATGTGCACACTGTGCTTCATTATTCTTCAGTCACATGATAGAATAAAACTTCAAGATTATTCCTGTAATGTAGACAGAAAAACAAAGGGAACAAAGGCCGATGGTTTGTTTCCTTTGAATACCAGTGAGCTGGTTAGTAGGTGAACATATACAAAACTAGAACACTTCGAGGATTAAAGTAATTTGTGATCAATTTATTCTTATATCCTCCTGGATTTTGAATTTTCATTATTTAATTTGAAAACTTCTTTGTGGGTCCAAATTATAGTATATGTTCCAATTAGAGTCTAAATAACTTACTTCAGTTATTTGTTATTGGGGGGATAACATACTCTATAATGCATCCAAGAGACAGGTAAATTATCTCCAGAAAGCAATCTTCTCTGTGCTGTTAATAGTATATAAAAAACATTGGATACATTTTAAGGTAGAAGTTACAACATCCATGTGGTTAAGAAATATATCTGGGGTCAATAGTTTCAAGAGTCTTTGCTTCTAGGAAGATTTTCTTGGTCCTCTCCAAATTCCCCTGGCTAGTAGCAATCTTTTTCTTTTCTAAACGCTTAGTATATACTGCAAATCAATATTGCTGGGTACATGTATTGCACTTGATTTTTACATATACAACTCCTTGCATTGAGGACAGGCATCATATTTTACCACCTATGGTACATATCACAGTATCCAACATCTCATAAACACTAATAAATTCTGTTGATTATTTGCTGAATCTTAAAATTCTTCTGAATTAACTCTGACATTTTAATTATTGTCATTAAATCATGTATTGGCAAATGCAACTATTAAATGCCCCTTATGTTTAAAGCTTTTAGGGTATGTAGAAGAATATTAGCTGTCATACAAAGCAAATGGAAAGACTTTTATTTTTTTCCAGTAATTTCTATTTGGAATCACAAAATTAACAATATGGTCATATATAAGCATATTACATATACATATATGCATATATTATATATACATATGCATATATATACAGATATCTATTTATAACATTAAATATGTATATAAAATGCAGAAACCTATGTAACAAACTATGCAAAGTTTGGCCCATGGACTGCCTGCCAGTTTTCAAACTGTAAGTTACTGGTCTGAAGTGAAGTAAAATACTTGAGCCAAAAAGTAAATCAGATATAGAACTAAGCACAATATTTAGTTGAGCTGATATATATACACATTCCTGATGAAGAAAGCAGTGACTTGATTTATACGCTGGCACAAGTTCCAAACCTTGTTGGGGACCAGCATTTTTAGCAGCATTGAAATATAATATTAATGCATTTAGTGTGCAAGCCAAAGGATCTATACTTTGAGAGAACTTTTTTACACCTTAATGATGTTGACTTACAGCTAATTGCAAGGAAAGATAATTCATTGCACTTGCAATACACTATTAATGCATCTATCATGAGAGATTACTCCAGCTTTGTGATAATATAAAATACTAAAATAAGTATATGATTAGTGATAGAATAATACACAAAAGAAACAATTGAGGTTTTTATATAAGTGCCTCTAAATACAGCAGTGAATCCAATCTCTTAATAATCACATAAATATGAATAAAAATAATAGACATCATTTTTTAATCTGTTGAATTCTCCCCCAGTTTAAAAATTGGATACTCTCAAGTGCTGGCAAGGATGCAGAACACTAATTATTCTCCCTCATTTTCCTAAGTAGGTAGTAATATCCTCAAGAGTAAGAAATATGTTGATCATGTATTTTATACTTCATTGTCTTTAATCCCTCTCAAATCCAGGATGATGATTTTATATGGTGTGTGTTAAATTCATACTTGTAAATGGAATTGGAGGATAAAGATGCAGAAACATAGTAGCAGAGGAAATCAGTCAAGAGCAAAATAAATTTCTACTATCTTAGTGTGCAAAGGTATATATTGCTTGGATACTCTGAGAATGAGGACCAGTGGTCTATTAATAGATTTAGTTTATTCCTAGAATAGAAAGAAATGAGAATGAAAACTTTCTTGTACATGCCCTAGGTGGCAGGAAGGGCAGGGTAAGATTCAGATCAGAGAATTAAAGATTATTCAGACAAAAAGAGGTTAGTAAAGTTGGGGATTATATTACCAATGAGAATCTAAGGCCCAGGGAAGTCAATATGAGGTTGCCTGGATATGTGTTTCCAAACCCCTTGTGTCTAACCACTTTACAGAGCAAAAGGGATATTTTTATGAGATAATTAAATAAGAAGAGTAGAGTTTCTTAATATATGGACATAATTACGGTGTTAGCCTTAGAAGCATAAGAGAAAACATGTAGCTTAGATGCGATGTTTGTGCAAGATGGTAGTTTAAATAGGATGTTTGTGCAAGATAAGAAACAAGAAACTAGATGTTAGAAAATTCTAAGTAAATGACACTGCTGAACCATATCTTTACTTCACAAGTAGGAGCTAGAATAGCCAGCCACATTGGGCAGTATGCCCATTGTGTCACTGATTCAGCCTTGTAATAAATTGGCAACTAAGTGCAGTTATTGGCAATACATCCCCACTGACATCATGATTCTGAAATACTCCTTGCTATCACTTTCACTCTTTGAATGGTTGTATTCTGCTGAGTGGACAGAAAGGGATTAAATTGGTGGCAAAGGGCTACCAATATATTGTGACTTTTCTACAAATGTTCTCAGTTGTCAAAGTCAAATGGAGTCAAAGGACAGTCTATTGTGCTATTACACATTCTTTTGTATTTCTCAGTTATAATAAAGAATGGGTCAATCAGAGAGCTCTTTAAGCTCATGTCCTTAAGAGAAACTTAGCATAATTTTCCTAAAGATAGGAGTAGTTTTGAATGACTAATAACTCAAATTTCTGGTAGGACGATTTTGCTAAATATTCATAGTATTTAAATATACCTCACACTTTTTCAAAAATATACACATCAGATAAATGTAAAGGAAAAATGGAAATCATTTAAATGCAGCTATTCTTCAACATTTTTTATGTAAAACTATATAGTCACATTTTGAGAGGCAGATAAAAGGGCTGATTTCATGGTAACCTGTGAACTCATTAGGTAATAAAGCAAAATTGCCATCTGGGTTAAGAAATAACTTCTATTGTGATTTAAACTTCTTTGGAAAATTTATGCTTGGAATTGTTTTCAATGGCACTTTTTTGTGGGTACATGTTGCATTTATTTGCAGATGTGGACTGGGTAGTGCTCAGAAAAGCTAACCATAATGTAAGCCTTGGATCTCACACTTCCTTGTATAATTACTAAGAAATCACTGCCCCTTTCTGTGCATTTTATTTTTCAAACCATAAAATACTTGTAATCAAAGCATTTGTGAGGCTTAGTTAGATAAGAGGCAGCAAGTATTTTCAGATCTTCAGATGATAGATGCTATATAAATACAAGATACAGACATTAGTATGCATTTAATAGAATATTGCAGTGATAGCTATAAATACAGAAATGTATATTTGGCTACTTAACTTGATCATTGGTTGAAGCATTTATATTAGGGATGATCTATATTTCTGAGATATTATCAATGTGACAGGCTTGACCTTCAACAGGCAACTTTCTGATTATTCTTATGAAGAAGGAGTTATATGCACTCCGTTTCTGGATTTGTGTTAAAAATAAGCTTCTTATTTGCAAGATATTATCTAACCTCATTTACTGAGGGGAAAACAGACAATCAGCCCCATATTTATTTCATTTTGTCAATTCCATAATATTGACTTAGACTGTGAGGCAGATATGTGTTTGCTATAGTCTTCTTTCCTTTATTTTTTAAATTAAAAATCATTTGTGTTTTATCTCCAGATCACACATTATATTGTATGTAATTGAAGCTATTTCCTACATTCAATAGCATCTTCACTGATGGCTCTTCGGTGGGAGTGACTATTACTACTTTAACAAATAAAGCTTTTTAAAATTATTTAAGAGTCTTATAAATTTTGAAGGGCTTTCAAACCTTCTTAGAATTATTTCAAATTGTCTGCTTCAAGTAGAACATGAGGTGCAATGACACTAAAGATAGTTCTAAAAAATATTTTTTGAGATCTGAAAATGTATGTATATGGTTTTTTAAAAAATCTTTGTCAGAGTTCACATTTTATAGAAGGATGTGTGAGGATAAATCTACAATAAAATTATGGAATAAAAGAACATGAGTGAATTGGCCAAGCTAATTATCAGTATAATTCTATTTTCTATTAACACATTTCTTTGAATACAATAGATGCTATTAAATTGTCTTCTTAGTGTCTCTTTATTTCAGATACTTTTAAAATTCTTATTTAGATAGCCATAAGAGAGAAATTATAGTATAAATAAAGATCTTTTTAGATAATTAGGATTAATCTTGTATTTTGTATCCCATGCAGAAGGAAATGATTGTTTACAAGTGTTTATAGATTATAATTGGATCTTTAGTATCTTAAGAAACTTAAAATATACAATAATCTTGCAGCCTTTTAAAATCAGCTATATACACAAAGTTTTAGAATCATTGGTTCATGCTCACTGGTTGATATCTAAGATTTTGCTACTTTTTTTTTTCTGAAAAGTAGACATAGTTTACGGAAGAAAATTGCCTATTCAGACATATAGTTTCATTATAAAATCATATATTGCACTTTAAACTTAAATAACATGTCTCTTCCTTCCACTGGCATCACCTGCCTATTCAGGTCAATTACTCAGCAGCAAGTCCTTGCAGTTGTATCTGGGCATGGCATCTTCAGGAGTTGTTTCCTCTGCTCAGGTATATGTCCGGTCCAGTATCATGGACTGCTTCTGCTCTTATCTTCTTCAGTGTCACTGAGGGATGTTCATGCTAAACACTCTTCTCTCTAAGAAGCTACAAGAGAGCACTTCAATTTCCTGGGACCCATCATTGGGTCAGTTTCCCCAGGGTACAAATAACCCCTCCTGGAACTTTCTTACCATTCTTGTTCTAATGCATCAGAGGCACTTCCTCCTAGAGATAGCAATGAACCCAAGCCACACTGAGCTCCAGTGGTCCTTCACGTTTTTCTCAACACATATTTCAAAGTATTATTCTTAATTTACTGATAACTTATTATGTGTTATCCATAGGAGATATAGATAGATAGATAGATAGATAGATAGATAGATAGATAGATGATAGATAGATAGATATTCATATCCATTTAAGATTTTATGTAGAACAGATTGATAGGATATAACTATAATTTACATAAGTTTATAAGTCAAACACAGTATAATTATTTTTTCTTTCTTTTTAGGGCCACACTTGCAGCTTATGGAAGTTCCAAGGCCAGCAGTCAAATCAAAGCTGCAGCTGCCAGCCTATGCCACAGCCAAAACAACCCAGGATCCGAGCTGCATCTGTGACCTACACCAGAGCTCATGGCAACGCCAGATTCTTAACCCACTAAGTGAGGCCAGTGATCGAACCTGCCACCTCATGGATAGTAGTCAGGTACTTAACCCACAGAACGACAATGGGAACTCCTAGACACAATATAATTAATTCTTCAGTCAAGCTATTAAACATCTCCAGCAGTGCACACCCGCCTTCATGCTCTGGTGCAATGAAAACCTGCTCTTTCTTGATTACCATGTGATACTGTCTCTCAAGGAGAAAGAATGATTGATACTAGCTGATTCTTTTCCCATGTGATTATTCTCCATCCCAAACTTTTACTCATGCAGTTACTTTAGGCCATAATGTGAGAACAATTATTCTAACCCTGAGGCTTTATATACCTGTCATTGCTGTTTGTTTTGTTTGCTGATTTGTTGTTCCCCAAGTTTTTCTTTATCTTTTATCTTTTTTTCACTCAAGTGCTTATCTAAAGTCCTGATAAGCCAATTCTGCTTTTTAAAGACAGTCAATTGACATTATTTATTCCAATGCAATTTTGGTAATATTTAAACACCTCCACATCCATGAATCCTATAAGGATGCTAAGCACTTAGGAGAGTCTTTTAATTTTCACAGCAGTATTTGGCATTTACAGACAGGTCAGGTATTATATGAAGATAATAAAAATAAAGCAGCTTACCACAAGAAAAGAACCTATTCTTAATTGTTTGAAAGAGGCTCTCCTTGTAGTAAAAGAAATATGAGGCTTCCTATAGGATTTCAGAGAATCATATTGCTAGGTGGGACCTAGAAAATCATCTAATCCAATACCTCAAGGTTTAGGGAGGTGAACTTATCTACTCTTGATCCTTGAGATCCTTGAATTTATATGTGACTTTTCTTTGTCAGGAAAAACACAAAAAAAACAAGAGGTAGAAATTATGGACAGATAAGACTATGTAAGTAGTTTTGCAGTTTAATTTTTTTAATTTGAAAAATGAACACTACCAGACAAAAATGAGGAAAACTGAAAATGACTTTATTATAAACACTCATACCTTGATTGATTTGGCAATATTAATTTGTCTTTTTGCATTAATACTTCATAATTAATGCCTTTTCTTTATTTCCCTCTCTGAAGTAACTAATTCAAAGCCAGTCCATTTAAAAATATCATTGCATGTATTTCCCATTATTTTTAATGTTTCATATATGTATGTACATAACCATTTTTATATACTTTCTTTTTTTTCATTTTTTTATTACTCAAATCTGTAGTTGTATAATGATCATAACAATCTGATTTCACAGGATTTCCATCCCACAGCCCAAGCACATCCCTCCACCCCCCAAACTGTCTCCTCCAGAGACCATAAGCTTATCAATGTCTGTGAGTCAGCATCTGTTCTGCAAAGAAGTTCCATCTGTCCTTTTTTCAGATTCCACATGTCAGTGAAAGCATTTGATGTTGGTGTCTCATTGTATGGCTGACTTCACTTAGCATGATAGTTTCTGGGTCCATCCATGTTGCTAAAAATGCTGGTATTTCGTTCTTTTTGATGGCTGATTGATATTCCATTGTGTATATGTACCACCTCTTCTGGATCCACTCCTCTGTCGATGGACATTTAGGTTGTTTCCATGTCTTGGCTATTGTAAATAGTGCTGCAATGAACATTGGAGTACATGTGTCTTTGCGAGTCATGGTTTTCTCTGGATAGATACCCAGGAGTGGGATTGCTGGATCAAATGGAAGTTCTATGTTTAGTTTTCTGAGGCATCTCCATACTGTTTTCCATGGTGGTTGCACCAATTTACAATCCCACCAACAGTGTACTAGGGTTCCTTTTTCTCCACACCCTCTCTAGCACTTATTGTTTGTAGACTTTTGGATGATGGCCATTCTGGCTGGTGTATGGTGGTCCCTCATTGTGGTTTTGATTTGCATCTCTCTAATAATGAGTGACGCTGAACATCTTTTCATGTGTTCTCGGCCATCTGTATGTCTTCTTTGGAGAATTGTCTGTTTAGATCTTCTGCCCATTTTTGGATGTATATACTTTCTAGAATTTACACTTTCCCCACCTTACAGCTCTTAGGAGGGTTAAAGTCAAAAAGACTAGAGGTAACAAATTCTGGCAAAGATGTGGGAAAAAAAAAGGAACACTTGTACAGTGTTGGTGGATATGTAAACTAGTATAGTCTCTATGGAAAACAGTATGGAGGTTCCTTGAAAAATTAAAAAGAGAGTTACCATATGATCTAGCAATCACATTTCTGGGTAGAGACATAGCTATAATCTCAAAGGGATATCTGAACTCCCATGTTCACTGCAGCATTATACATAGTAGAGTATGGAAACACATGAGTCCATAAATGGATGAATGAACCAAGAAAATATAAATATACTCACACACAATGGAATATTATTCAGCCTTAAAAAAGCGGTAAATTCTGTATTTGTGACAGCATGGGTGAAGGCATTCTGCTAACTAAAATAAGCCAGACAGAAAAAGGCAAATACTCCATGCTATTACTTATATGTGCAATCTAATTTAAAAAAAAAAAGTTGATTAGAAACGATAAGTGGAAAAGTGGTTTCCAGGGGCTTGGGGATAGAGGAAAAAGAGATTGCTAAATGTTCAATTCTGAGATGAATAAGATTTGAGGATTTAATATGGTGATTATAGTGTAACACTGTATTATATAACTTAAACTTGCTATGAGAGAACGTAAATATTCTCAACAAAAATAAAAGAAAAAAAGGTAAATGTGAGAGGTGATAGATGTATTAATACAGTGAGGTTGAATCCTTTCATAAAGTATGTGTATATCAAATCATCATGTTGTATAACTTAATATATTACAATTTTATTTGTCAATTATAACACAGTAAAACATTAAAAAAATATTTACAGGATTTCTATATATTCTGGATAAAAATCCTTATTTTACATATGTTGTAAATATATCTTTTTTAAGGATGTAAACATGTTAGTCAGTGGAGTTAATTGCTAATTGTATTTCATTGGGGTCAAACAACATGTACTTTATGATGAAAGTTTTATGTTCTCTTCAGTTTTTATAAATTATCTAAACTTGTATAAAACAAAATTACTTCTATTTAAATGGATACAAGTCTTTATAGGTACTTATTAGATCAAGATTATTTTTTGTATTATTCACATCTTCTATTATCTAATAATTCACATCTTCTACATTATCTAATTTTTAATGTATTTGATCTACCAGTATCTAAGTGAGTATATTCTGGATGTGTTGATTTTTATATTTCTCTTGAATTTACTTTAAATATTATGAGGCTAAAAAAAATAAATAAATATTATGAGGCTATGTTGTAAGTGATATGCAATTATAACATTGCTTTACATTCTTAAGTGATTATAACTCCCTTTATTCTCAGTTAATGTCCTTTTGCTTTTCCTGTTAATGTTTTTTGCCTTAGGTTCATTTTATCTGGTATTAATACCACTACTCCAGATGTTTTCTAATTAGTATTTTCCAGTATAACTTTTTCCAGTATAACTTGTTTTATTGTTAGTATTTCTCTAAATAGCATAGATAAAATTTTCCTGTAATCTCTAGCCTTTTCTAGGTAAGCGTGATACATTATATGTGTAATTATCAATTTGGATAAATATTTGGGTAATTATTCATCATTTGAATTCATTTCTACAATTTTACTCTGTGTTTGTTACTGACCACGGTTTTACTTTGCTTTTTTTCTCCCCTCTTTTCATGCTTTCTGTGGAATTTTCATTATCTCTTCTCTTGTATTGCTTTGGAAGTCAACCATTACATTTCTATCATTGTTGTGATTATCCTTAAATGTTAATAGGCATATCTAATGCTATAGTTTTCATTTTATTTTTCTCGTTGTTCTTATGGGTCTCAGGTGCAAGGTATTAGATTGATCATAATCCTTGGTTCAGGACACATGCTAAACAGGGTCCTTAGCTATGAATCTGCCTATCAATTTGCTGTAATGTAACAAATGCTTATAATCCACTATCCCACACAAAGATTGGCCTTGAACATTACTTACATCTGCCTCTGTGGTTCCTCCTAAAACTCCTTCCTCTTAGAGGAACCACATTGTGAATCTCATGTTCATTATTCCTCTCCTTTTCCTTTCTAAAGCTTTATCTATGCTTTATGCACTTCTAAATCAAATTCATTTTTTTCTCAACATGTTTTAAAGGTATTTTTGCTCTACATAATATTCTTAGAGTTAAATTTTCACTTAATATTTATATTCATTCATATTTTTTGCCCATTTATGTAGGTCATTATTTTTTGTTCTTTTTATAGCCACACCTGCAGATTATGGAAGTTCTCAGGCTAGGGGTTGAATCAGAGCTGCAGCTGTAGTCTATGCCACAGCTTCTGGCAATGCTGGATCCTTAACCCACTAAGACATTAGGTCCTTAACCCCTGAGCCACAAGGGAACTCCCTAGGTCATTAGTTTTGAGTGGTATTCTTTATACCAATCCTTTGTCAGTTATGTGAATTGAAAGATATTTTCAGGAGTACCTGTCATGGCTCAGTGGAAACAAATCTGACTAGCATCCATGAGGACACAGTTTCAATCCCTGGCCTCGCTCCATGGGTTAAGGATCCAGCACTGCCATGAGCTGTGGTGTAGGCTGCAGATATGGCTCAGATCTGGCATTGCTGTGGCTGGCAGCTACAGCTCCTATTCAACTCCTGGGAACCTCCATATGTGGTGGGTGTGGCCCTAAAAAGACCAAAAAAAAAATATTTTCACAGTTTATAATGTCTTTTTGTTCTTTTGAGTTTATGTTTTGATTTTAAAGGTTAATTTCTAAATGAGGAAAATGTTTCCTATAATTTATAGTTAGAACTTTTGCTTTATAATTAAAAAAAAAATCTCAACCTTGAAATTAAAAGATAGTCACCTAAGTTTCTGACTGAGTTTTTAAATACTGTTTTTTTTTTTTTCCATTTAAGACTTTAATCCACTTGGATATAATATTCCCTTTTTGTGAGAAAGACTCCATTTTATCTTTTCCATTTGGAACCCCACAAAAGTTCCTGTTCCCAAAGAACAGTATTATCAACTCACGGGGCGTGACTTTCTTTTACCCACCTTAGTGCTCACTCATTGTGAACAGCCTTTTTCCTGAGATATTTGTCAAAACTAACTACAACTATTTAAAATTAAAGTTCCCTGAGGTGGTGATAACAAGTGAGGCAAGCAAGCAGCTAACACAAAAACATAAATGGAAAAGCTGGGGAATGAGATAACTATACAGGACTTTGGAAATTGTCAACATTTTCTTAGGGAGCTAGAAAGAAAAACATGAGAAGGCCGTAATCTCCCACTCACTTGAGAGCTCTGTAGAAGTGGAAGTAAAAGAGAAAGGCTGAACTGGTTACTGTCTGCTGGTGCACTGAGGTATACATAGAGCACCTTGGCAAGCTCTGGGAGATATACTGATTCAAGGCACTTAAGGAATTCTTTATTTAATCATTAGCTGAACACTAAGATTTCATTCACGTATCTTAGTGGACTTCATAGACTTTGATATCATATGGTATTTGTCTTTCTCTTTCTGACTTCACTTAGTATGAGGATCTCTAATTGCATCCATGTTGCTGCAAATGGCATTACTTCATTCTTTTTTATGCCTGAGTAGTAGTCCATTGTACTACATGTTCTTAATCCATTCATTGATCAATGAATATTTAGGTTATTTCCATGCCTTGGCTCTTGAGGATAGTGTTGCAATAAATAGAGGGATACATGTATCCTTTCAAATTGAGGGCTGGATATATGCCCAGGAGTAGGATTGCTGGATCAATGGTATTTTATATATTAGCAATGAGCAGTAGCAACCAAAAGAATAAAATAAATTCTTAGGAATAAATTTAACAAAAGAAATGCAAGACTCGTGAACTGAAAACTGCAAAGTACTATTGAAAGAAACTGAAGAACACTTAAATGAATGGAATGACATTCTATGTTCCTGGTTCTGAAAATTTAATATTTTTAAGATGGAAATATTCCCTTAAAAAATACACAGATTCAGTGTAACCCTTGTCAAAAACCCAGCTTTTTTTCTTTGCCTAAATGGACAATCTGATCCTAAAATTCATATGGAAATGGGACACAGGATAGCCAAAACACCCTTTAAAAATAACCAAATTAGAAGACTCCCAACAACCAAATCTTATTAAAAATTATATTAATAAGGTAATTTTCTTCATCTCAGTGAAAAAGACGAAGGAACTATTATTGCACCTAAGAAAATCTTTCCATTATTAATGTCGGTTTTCTTTGGAAATCTTTTAATCTATGTTTATAGCTTGCTGTAATCCAACTATCAGATAAACACTGACTTTTTTAAAGTATTTATTATAAAAACTATATTTTAATAGTATCAGAAGTAACAAAAAGGAAGAGTATCCAACAAACATATGTTCTTCTTTATTATCTGAATATTCAAAAAGTCTCAATGGTTATGTTTTTAGCACTGTCATGAATACTTTACACTTTTAACTTACTACATCATAAGCATGCATTCATGTTACTAGGAAGGTTTTGAATAGTTGAAAATGCTTAGTAAAATTTACGTACCATGTTTAATTTAATTATCTATTTTCTGCATTTTCTTTTTTGAAATGTTTTAAGTTTTAAATTCTGCTATATTCTGTATCTTCCTGAATGTGAAATTGAAACATTTTCTTAAGATAAATTCCCTTTAAAAGTTGTCTATTATTTTTCTGAAAAATAATCAAGTCCTTCAATATTTCAAAAAGGAGACCGAAAGAGAGAGAGACAGTTAAGTCAGAGTAGTTATGAGTTTGAAATCATCTTCACTGCAAGCTCACATGCATTTTTATTTTATTTTTTCTTTTTCATTTTTAAAATGGATATATGCACAATAACTATATTAAAACTGTTATTTATATAAATGAATGTAAAGCACTTAGAGTCAGTTACATACTAAATATTCAATAAATATTATTTAAGATGGTGACAATGATGATTATGATGACCATGATGATGACAATGGTGAGGAGAAAGTAGAGGAATTTTAGCATTTTGAACCTTTGTGATATTTGGAGCTTGATTTCCACTTTGAGTCTATGAAGACAAGCAGTATATTCTACCAGTTTTGGCTTACAGTAAGAAATGAATATATACTGGGAGGAGAGATCATAAAGAAACATAGCTACTCAAGAAGGCAGGGAAATTCAGTGAGAATTTCAAGTGAATTATTTATTGTATCTGCATTTTTCTTGAGTCTATTCTCTAGTGGCATTTGGTCTGTTTCTAAATGCAGTGAAGGTTCATTATCTCTAGTACGTAAAAACAAAAAAACAAAACAAAAAAAACCCCCTAAATATGGTGTGTTGTCAAATGACCTTGTTGTTCTAGCCTGGAAACATAGGGGAAAAGCTCATCTTTTTTTTTTTTTTTCCTTTTTAGGGCCACATCCGCAGCATATGGAAGTTCCAGGCTAGGGGTCAAATCAGAGCTACAACTGCCGGCCCACAGCCACATGGGATCCAGGCTCATGGAAATGCCAGATCCCTAACCCACTGAGCAAGGCCAGGGATCCAACCAGCATCCTCATGGATACTAGTCAGATTTGTTCCCACTGCGCCACAGTGGGAAATCCTGAAAGAGTGCATCTTACTTCCAACTAGCCAGTGGCAGGGTGATGCAGGTTCATGCATTCCTAGATCCTCTTCCTGCATGCCTGAGGCATGCGCCACTTGTCCTTGTCCAGTGTTTGTTTTTATCCAGTACTTCCAGTACACTAAGCTTATATATATATATATTCTTTCTGGTGTCCATTGAGCAAAAGCAAAACATAATAGTAAGGTAGGTAAACGTTGATAGGCTAAGATGTAGATGTCAGCTTAGTGTGATTAATTCAAATAATATTTTATGTATTTATTGTTCAACAGTTAATACTGATGATGTTTTATCATGGGGTATTGAGAATATCCTCTTCAGTACATTTTAAATAATGTGATACACTGTATATGACACCAGTTAAAGGTCTATTGGTGCACTGAAAGGACATTGGATAAAAGCCAGGAGATCATCAATGCATTTCCATTTTTACATTAAATCATCATCCTGTGACCTTGGGCAAACAAAAAAGTATTTTACTCTTTATCTATAGAGTTACAGAATAAATTTGAGCAATCTTAAGTTTCGTTCTGGCTCTAGAAGTCAAGGAATATATTTATCAATAATTCAAGTGGATTCTATTATTCTCATTTGCGAATGAGGCAGGTGAGGTCAAGAGGATTTGACTTCTTTAGGTTACACCATAATTAATGAAATAATGAAAATGGGACTTGAACTTGGGCTTCTCAGCTGAAATGAAATATACTGACTGTAGAGCAAAAGACCAAATTGAAAGAACTAACATGGTAAAAAAATAGGTAAGATGCTATTTTAGGGTATATATGAGCAATGGTGAGTAATTGAAAATAAGTAGTAGCAGTAGGTGTAAGCATAAAGGATGTATGAAAAATATATTTATGACAGAAAAATAAAAAAATCTTGATTATCCATTTGATCCATCTAATGTAAGTTAAAGGATAGAGAGAAATCTAGTATGGTTTCTAGATCTCTGGCTTGGGGATTGCATAAAGGGCTTTCTCTTTGATAGGAAATATGAGAAACAAAGTATAGGAGATGTGACTGATTAGCATAAGAATAGTTTCTGTTTTAAAGATGTTGATGGGAATATATATTACACATAGAGAAATATAATTAGACTATATATTCTTTTTGGGCTGCTATGCGGCACATGGAGCTCCTGGGCCAGAGATCAGATCTGAGCCACAGCTGTGGCAATGCTGGATCCTTACTCACTGTGCCAGGCCAAGGATGGAAATCGCATCCCAGCACCCCCAAGATGCCCCCGATCTTGTTGTTCCACAGCAGGAACTCCATAATTACACTGTATTTAGACTATTACAGAAATCATCAGAAATACAGAAACCCATAGTTGTGAAATAATAATAGTAAACTGGGGGGCATTATTAGAGTAATAAAGGAAAAAGGGAAAGAAAAAATGTTTATGACCTACTGGGAAGCTGTAAATTGTGAAAGAAAGAAGAGAACATAGGAATAAAGAAGCTATTACTAAAGTGTGAAAATAATAAAAAGAGAGTTTTATAGATGACAAGGAAGGAAAAAATTTCAAAGATTAAAGGGTAAAATTTTTTAAATGTTACAAATTGAATATAATGTTTGGATTTGAAAACTTTAAGATTATTGGTAACTCCAATGGGAGCAATTTCAGTGGATTGCTAGGGATATAAGTCAGACGGACAAGAGTTGAGAATTGAATGTAAGATTTTAAAAATCATGAACAATTTTGGAAATTCTGATAAATCCATCAGATTGACACTATGGGAACAAATGCCCTTATAATGATATCAGAATTTTATGCCAACCAAAACCACATTGGTGTCACTGCCATCATCTATCCTTAAAGTCATATTGATTTTTGCCAATAGTTTTGAAGTCTTTCTTTTGCCAGAAAATTATATGTGAAGACCACATACTGGATAAGACTTATTTACTCTGTTTATCCAGAGACTGAATCCATGAGGTCTAACCAAATCGAGCTTTCACTGAAAAAAATCTATAGATGTGATAAAATAAATATTTTACCAGCATTACTACAATAAGTACAGAAGGCATTTTATCAGATTTTGGTGTGAACATACAGCTTTATCAGTGTTACTAAAGACTCCAAAAATTGATTTAGAATAGAGAATGCCTCATTAGCCACTGACACATCATAATTGCCATATACTCTATTTAAATCTAGCTCTTGTTAGGGATGTCTCAGTGCTATAATAACCCTGTCAGTCAATGTGCCACACAATCTCTTGTGTAGGAAGTTCTCTTGAAAACTTTAAGCTATTATTGAATACTGGTTTTTGGACACTGCCATCACTAATAGATTTTAGTGCATAACAAGAAGGGCATTTTACCCAAACAACTTTTTTTCATTGTCTTTTACATATATTTGCCAAAGGAGAAGTACTGTGGTGTAACAGTAATATAATTCTGGATTGGGGCATTGGCACAATATTTAGAATATTTTGTCAGGTTTTTTTTTTTGTTAACCAGCTATATAAACTTGGGAAATTCCTGTAAAGCCTTAGATATTTATCTTTCTTCTTAGTAAAATGGGGCATTCCCAGAGAAAGTCCCTAGGGACTCATCTAGTTCTAAAACGACCCGTGTCTCTTACTGTTTTGCATCTTACCTCCTCTAAGGTGGAGACATGGGTGTTGGGTTTCCCAGAAAAACCTTGATGCTTGGAACTAGAAATCATTGTCAAGGGCATCATCCTCAAACTCCATGAATTGGCATGGTGATGATCACCTAGAGTCTCCTACCAGACCTCATTTGTTAGGGAGCATTAAGGTAGAATGTGCTGAATAAAATGCTTTGCACATGATTATATATTCCCTAGAATATATAATCACCTAATTTAAATCTAGCAGATATAATTTTCTGTTGAATCTTTCTTTTGTACCATTACTAGGAGCAATGAGTTTCATGAGATAATTTATAAAGTATTACTTGCTTTTGGTTATGTTCTCTGCTTCTTCCTTTTCCCTTCCACTTTTATCATTTTAAAGAGAGAGACCTGCAATTGTATTTCTGAATTTTCCATAGTATCCAAATTTTATCATAATTCTGCCTGTTTCCTAATCTTTCTCAACTGAATATTTGCCACCCCTCCTTTTTTCAATGTATTTTAGTTTGTATCTTTTGACTCTCATTCCATGTTCTCTACCAAGATGCATATTAGAATCATCTAGGCAGTAACCCAACCTGGAACAGTTTTAAAAACACTGGGGCACTACAGCTGTAGTTTTTGAAAGTTCCTCAATAATAATAATTTCTGTTTGAAAACCATTACTAGTCTGGAGATTGATTATTATTTTTTTGTTTTTAATGTGACAATCAGAGATATATTCTATTTCTTTATAGATTTTTTTATGAGGTCTAATGATCTTTTTATATTTGGGACTAACAGAACTCTTCCATTTCTGGCATTTTTAATTGAAGAAGTGGCTTGATGTGTCTAGCGACTTTAGAATTAAGAAATATTGCAAGCCCAGAATTCAACCATGAGCCAAGCCCTATACTATGTGCATTTATTTTTATTATCTCATGTAACTATACCAATAAGTCAATCAAATATATATGATTATTCTCAGTTCCCATATAATACCAGTGAACATCAAAATTTTCTATTATTTGCCTGTCATATCAATGGATTTATTATTTTAAAAAGCAAGACAATTTTTGCTCCTACTCCAGTGTTTTCTCTTTCTCTTTTTCTTTCTTTTTTTTTTTTTCTTTTTTGGCCACCCCACCATGGCACATGGAGTTTCCAGGTCAAGGATCAGCTCTGTACTGCAGCTGCAACCATGCAGCAGCTCAGGATCCTTCTTAACTCCACTGTTCCAGGCTGGGGATTGAACATACATCTCAGAACCTGGGTCCCAGCACACCAGCGACACAGCTGATCCTGTTGTGCCACAGCAGGGACTTCTCTAGTGATGGAGATATTTTTAGTGGTATTTCCCAGGTAAATTTCAGGGTTATGACTAAAATATTAAAGCCCATTATCTATAAATTTTGGCTTGTTTCTTCTGCTCAGTCACTTTTTTCTTCCCATAATCAAATAGGTTTGCTATTTATTGTTTACTTGCACAGTTTTAAAGACCTCTTATTTCTATAGTTTCTTCTCACGGTGGACATTCAGCTACCCAAACACTCTTTATATCATCTGAAAACTTGATTCTGGAAGGCTTTGTGATCCAGAGAACGATATTTATCAAATGTGAACTTTTACTGTTATTGTTCTGTTTCTCCTGGGAGAGGGGAAGATTGGCCTTCTTAAAGCCTTGCCATACATTTTTAGTTGCCTCCGAATCATAACACTTAAAGGCCTTCTGAAGGAAACAATGTAAGAGGAATTACATTAAATTCCCTGGTTCATATGTATTTGTTCTTCCAAATACAGAAGCCTATTAATGGGTAGGCATTTCTCATATAAATACCTACTTGCCTTGACTCCAGTTATTAACTGATTCTATTTATTAAATTCCAAAATTGAAAATAAAATTTATCAGTTCTTTATCTCAAGTTTTGGGATATTTCAAGTTGATAAAAATACCTGCAATCAGGCAGTCTTTGGACTGAGTAGATAATTAGAACTACAGGTTACGTATTTAGCCAACAATAGGAATATTCCTAAGGTCTTCCCAATAATAACATAGGCAAAAGACATTAATTTAGTCTTCCTACCAACTTCTTTACACCCCTTAATGCAGTTTTTGGAGAGTGGCCACATATGATCCCAATGATTATCCAATTTTGTTTTCTATCTTTAATATATTTCAGGAACTCCTAAACCTAGCTATGAAATCTCTTTGCAAGACATTCTATAAAGTCCTTCTATTATGGCTGTTTTTTGTATCTGACTCTTTGCCAATTTTTTTTTTTTTTTGACACAGGAAAAATTTTAAATCCTGGGTTCACTTAAAAGAGAGAATGTGTTGATATTTATGTGAAAAATTCTATCAATAATTTGCAAGTTTTTAAAACTTTTTTTGCACATTTCATCGAAGCTAACTGTGTACTATGGTATGTTTTTCTATTTAAAGCAGTTTCTGGAATTTCTATTTTGTTTATCTGGTCTTTCTTCATCATTACTGTAGTCTTTAATTTGTATAGATTTGGATCTCTATAATGTTTTCTAGTGTAAATGTCATCATTTCCTTTATTCATGTTAGTAAACATTGCATTGGCATTCTTTGTATTTGTTTTTCCAATTTAATATTAAAATCACTTGGTTGAATTCCAAATGAAGAAATCTTGAAATTTAATTTTTGATTTCATTATATTTCAGGGTAATTTTGGGAGAAATGACATGTTTATTTACAGATACATAATATGCGTCTCCATTCATCAAAATCAAAATGATTTGCATCATGTTTCAGGAATTTGAGCAAGTAAATATGAACTCAGTAATCTTTCAAAGCCGCAAGTCCTTGTTTGATGTATTTTAATGTCTCCTGTTTTGATTATTGGTTTACATGTTCTTGAATTTTAAAATTTACTGAAAGATATACATGGCATAATGCTTAATTTTATCTTTTACTAATATATTGCATCCTGGAGTACCTGTGATGGCACAGCAGTAACGAACCTGACTAGTATCCATGAGGACGTGGGTTTGATCCCTGGCCTTCCTCAGTGGGTTAAGATCTGGCGTTGCTGTGAGCTATGATGTAGCTCACAGATGCAGCTTGGATCTGGCATTGCTGTTGCTGTGGCTGTGGCATAGGGTGGAAGCTCCAGCTTGGATTAGACCCCTAGCCTCAGAATTTCTGTATGCTGCAGATGCAGCCCTAAACACACACACACACACATACACACACGTGTGTGTGTATGTGTCTGTGTGTTTAGGGCTGCACCCATGGCATATGGAGTTCCATGGGGTAGAATCAGAGCTGTAGCCTCCGGCCTATGCCACAGACACAGCCATAGCAATGCCAGATTCAAGCAGCATCTGTGACCTATACTACAGCTCATGGCAAAGCGATACTTAAGCAAGGATCCTGAGCAAGGCCAGGGATCAAACCTGAGTCCTCAAGGATACTAATCAGATTCGTTTCCACTGAGCCACAATGAGAACTCCCTGGCATCCTCTTTTTTATTAATGTGTGCTCTTTCCTTAGAATTCAGTTGTTTTTGATATCAATATTGTTCCCTTTGACTTATTTAGGTTTATATTTCTCTCTCTCTCTCTCTTTTTTTTTATCATGGGATATTTGTTTTTGTTCTTTGAAATACCTAGTTAGTATTTGCACTCTCAGGTCCTTGTACACTATTTACTAAACAAATATGTTCTATAAATATTTTGAAAAAAGTTTTTAAAATAACATGTAGTTGGATATAAAAATTCATTCTAAAAATCGACGAATTTTAATTGAAGTGTTTAAAGCATTCACATTTATTATGGCAATAGGTATGCTTGTTTTTATTTCAGTCATTATCCTTTTAAAAATATATTTCTTTGTCCTCTCCCCTTTGTTTCTTTTCTGCATTGTTAGTAATCAAGTTTACTTCTGTTTACTTAGAAATCTGGAATGTGTATATATATTATATATATATATATAATATATATATTTGTATCTGCCAGTATGATTAAAAAAATAAGTTTACATATTTAAAACACCAAAAATAAGATAGCATCTATCAGCTGCCTACCTTTGTGTAGAGTAAGAAATTTGACAAACTTTTTTCTTTTAAAATTCCATATCATCTTTTTGTTAAACAGTCCTGGGGATTTCCCACTGTGGTACAATGGAATTGGCAGTACCTTTGGAGCACCAGGATGCAGGTTCAATCCCTGGCCCATAATAGTGGGTTAAGGATTTGGCTTTGCTGCAGCTGTGGCTTAGGTCACAACTGCAGCTCAAATCTGATCTCTGGCCTGGGAATGCCATATGCCATGGGGCTGCCAAAAAAAGAGAAAAGAAAAGGAGTCCTGGTATAAAGTAATTAGACTATTTTCATTATCCTGAAATAATATCAAATATGATTTTTTATATTACTTTTTTTAAAAAGAAAGAATGTACAATCTCTGTATTGTTATAAATATCAGATATATTTCAGGGTTTAATTGCAATTTTAACTCTGACAGTTTCCTTTATAAAAGTAGCTTTTTTTCCAAAATCCATTGTAATTTTTCTTCATTTTGTACTTCTGATTTTGTAATTCTTTTATATGCTTCCTTTCATACCTGGTTATCTTTCTTAGTGTGTCTGTATCTTGTCTCTCCAACTCAATTGATCAGCTCCTTTGGGGGCAGTAGTGAGTCTTGTAGAATGTGACTTAATGGACAGTGGATCTGGATAGAACACAAGCATCATTAAATAGATTGGCCATTAAATAGATCAGTCACATTGCAACAGACTACCTGAAAAATTCCCATGAGTGGAATACAAGTGAAGGGCCTGGCGGAGTGACAGCAAATGTCAGCATAATCCAGTAATTGGTACAGTTGGCGGTCCTGGCATTATCTCTAGTTTTCTGAGGTGAACATTATGGTTTGACAAATTTAAGTCATTGGCCCAAGTCATTTAGATTGTAAGTGGTAGAATTTAGAAATGAATCTATAAAGTGGTGTAAGCACAGCCAGGGAGATTTGGTACCAAACCACTGGATTAACTAGTCCAGGATTCTTTAAATTATTCTTTAATAGATAAGGAATTATTTTTGAACCTATTACATTCACATTCTATGTAAATCTGCTAGGAACATTTCTTGTTGTGGAAATGGAGAAATGCAGGCTATGATTCCAGCAGTTTTATATAGAAATGTGAATGAAATAGGTTCTCAGGTAATACCATTACATATTGGATGGATTTATATTTTCCTGGATTATTTTTGATATGTTCAAATAAGATATTTTCATTGCCTTCAAACTAAAATACAAGTTCTTTAATATGCCTTACAAATACTACATTATCTAACAACTTCTGATTATTCTAGATTCTAGTTAATTATCTCTCACTTTATTATATAGAGATATGTGCCTTAACACATGCTGTTTCCTTCTCTAGAGTTGTTGTTCTTCCCCCCCTTTATTCCTAGCAGAATATTCAGGAGTCATTTGAATTAGCGCCTCTTTGGTGAAATCTTTATTGTTCCGCAGAGACTGATAGGTATGTTGATCAAAGTCTCTGCTGTGCATTATGTGTATCTTTGCTTATAGCACTTAGCAGGATGACTTTTTAATAGACTCTTCATACCCATTTTCTCATTAGACATATAGCTCCAGAAAAAAGAGGCCATGACTTTCCCCTGGAGTTATCCCAGCCCCAAGCAACATGCTTTTCAAATAACAAGCAGGCAATAAATATATGAGAGCAGAAGGATGAGAGGCAAGAAAGGAAATGAAGGCCTCCTTCGCATTGCCTACTTATATCATTGCTTCCTTACCACTTGCTGCATCTGTTTCTCATTCAGAAATAAACTAATCTAAAGCAAAAAAAAGGTTTTAACCAAAAACTGTGTTTGTGTGTGTATGTGTGTATTATTTTCCCTAAACCAAAAACATGAATAACATTTTTTGGATTCAAGTACATTACATAGAATGTAAACTTAATAATCTATTTTTAAAAGGTTCTAATTACAGACTTATCCCTTAATCACTCTGAATATAACAAATTCTCAGCCATGGTATGTATTGAATATATATTTTTAACTAGATAAATGCAGAGTGAATAAGACATAGTTAACTGTGATTAGAATATATGTTCCTTCTTGCTGTCTACACCTTTCTACTCCAGGTTACAGTACAAATAAAAAGGGCTTTTTATAAAAACCAAGAAATTCCAGGTACCACACCTTTGATATCAAAATGACAGGAATAGGTAAGTATATACTTCCTTTATTTCTATTACATTATTGTTCATAGATTTTAAGTTAATTAAGTTAATTTAAGGAGTTCAAAGATTTCTATTCCCGGCTAGGTCAACAGTTGAACCTCCTCCCATGCAAGGATGTCCTATTTTTATTTTCTAAAACTTATAGCTAATTGATCATTCTTTTTTATATTTTAAGCAAAACACATATCAGAAAACCACAAAATTTTAGATGTATATTTTGAAGGAAAGTAACTGATATGAAAAGTGCAGACAGGCAATCAAAAAGCAGGCAAATCAGAACTTTAAAATGGGAAATTTTTAGCAAAAGCAGAGAAACAACTAAGTGCTTAAAAGGATTAAAACGACTAAGTGATTAAAAGGATTAGAAGGATTAAAACAACCAAATGATTAAAAGGAAAATATGTCATGGACTGCTTATTTCAAAGATACCTATTTTTATCATTTTATTTTTACTTTAAAATTCTATGCAGTAACAAATTTTAAATGCTTATTTAGCTGCAGGAAAAAAAAATATAAAGAGTATCCCATAGGGGGCACTCAAGTACTATGAACAGAAGAAACTGCTTTTTCTTCTTAGATTTTGTTTAGATGGAAAGGGGTAAACCCTTGGGCGCATTTTCCTATTACCTTTTATATAAAGAACAAAACTAAGTAAAATAAACAAAAATACTCTTTGACTTGATTCTAATATTCCTCAATAAAAGACAAAGGGATATTAAAAGTGGGATTAAATGGCATTCTGAGCCTTATTCTAAAAGCATAAAGGTATGATAGTATAGATAGCTAAGTTGGTCTGTACTTTCAAAATTCCAAACAAGGCTTCTCCTACATTATAGTTCAATGCTAGAGATAATTATCTTTCTTTTATGGAGACACTTAGTTGTATTAAAACAGTAAAAAGCAGAGTCATGAGCCTCATTCTCTCTGGGTTTTAAAGCAAATGAATGTGAGAAGCCATTTAAATTACATTTGAAATATTTCTGTGGAGAAGCTAGCCTCCCACTGCCCAGAGAAGTCATAACAAATGGTGGTGATATTTAATTAAGGGTAGGGGTGGGTATGTGGATGAAAAGCTACTCCCAGCAGTCTGTGTGCCAGATGTTACTTCAACTAAACTATGTTTTGGTAGCTAAGACTTTATTTCAACCAGAATCTAAATGAAAACCTGTAGTGGCCCCTAATTGAGATAAAAATGTGTTTTTTTAAAAGTAATGGGAGAGATATTTCATATAGATTTTAAAACTGTAAATTAAAACTTGTTTTCTATTTCAATATGGTCAATATCGCTGTAGCTTATAAATGAACCTCTAGATGCCCTCAGAATAGTGATGCGAATCCCATGCAGTGCATTAAATACTAATTCCCCACAGAATTTTCCACTGAAGCACTTTCCAGTGCACTCACTCAGAGCCTGTCATTTTCACTTCTGTTATTTTCCCACAAGTGAACTTAATATGTGCTTTGATTTTAAAACAGGCATGTATGTCCACTAAGCACCTTCCTTCATTAGCTTATTCACCACTATCTCATCTGCAAATAATGAAATCACTTCTAGTACTACTTAAATTGGTAATTTGTGATACTGGTATGCAGGTAGGAGTGTGTCCTACAGCTTGTTCATATTATGAAGCGAGATATTAACACTGCTTCCCATATTGTTAAACTTACCTAAATATTTGCTGTCATAAAATTGGGTTATGTGTAAGCAATCCCTAACAATAATTTGAAAGAAATCTCAGGTTCTTAATGTACTATAAAAGCATGAAACTTTCAGAGAAGATAATTTATAATTAAGATTTCTTGGATATTATACATTTATTATGGCCAAAGATAGGATTTTCTGGAACAATCTTGTGTAGAAATATTATGTTCTATTGCCCAGTAATTATATTAGGCAATGTGTTTCAATTTTGATTTGGAAAATGTGACTTGCATAAATCTAAAGTGTATGGAGGAATTGGGAGCAGAGAGAACCAGTTTCAGAGCTACAAACCCAGCCCGTTAAGTTCCCTCCATATCATCCTTGAAGCTATAATTTTCTTTCACTGTCAACCTAAAGTATGGAGCATAGTTGGATCTAGAAAATCCCAAACAAAATTCAGACCTGGAATGATCTGTCCTTTAATATATTTTCTTGTATGTGAACAACAGAGAATGCTACGATATTTTCTAAGATATTTCCATAGTGGTTAGATGTACCTTTGTATAAATGTCCCAATTGATTAAACTCTTTAGTTTTAGATAAAAAGTGAAGACTAATATCAATAATCCTTGGACTAATCGTGTATATTCTCTGAAATATACAGATCAATCTGTGGTTTTGTGTGTGTGTATTACCTTTCTTCTCAGATCATTGTAACATAGTTTTCAGGCAAAGCCCAGTAAAGGGTATTAAAAACTATTTTAATTTTCATTCACTTTTTTTTTCACTCACTATCTTTTGGCAAGAAAACAATAAAACCAGAATAAAAAATAAAAAAATAATAAACTAGAATAAATTAAGATTGATATTCACCTAAAAGTACAAATTGATACTTCTTTTAGAAATAAATCTTTTAATCACAATGAAGGACTGAATAACCAAAAACAGTCTTGGTCATCCAGTGTCTAAACATAGCTATTTGTTCTCTTCTAATTTTTCTGTTGTGTGCTTGTGAATAACGTTGTCTTAACACTCTTTTTTGTTGTTGTTATATAGTAGGGTTTGCAGAATGCTGTGAATGATACCCTTGGTAAAAATCTATTTACAATGCAGAATGTAGCAATGGAAAGTCATAAAAGCATTTAATGGTCTTTCAGCTATAATTTAACTTTGCCAGTATTCATGCATAAAATCACACATTTTCACAAATCTTGATAAATATATCTAGGTCCAAATGTCACTATTTTTCTTCCCAGAGAGAGAAGCTTGACACAAAATTAGGGCATTCTGTTCTGGACTAGACAGCTTCTTTTTGCATTTGAGTTTTTATTGTGATTAAAAAGTATAATTTTCATAACAGAAAAACACTTTTAGAGGGCAAGAGACATTTCCTATGTGAGAGAAATGAATTTTTCTACTTAATGTTTAGAAGAAGTTAGTTCTGTAACTTTAAAGCAGACTTTAAAAAAATGTAAAAACTCAACACTAAATGTATTCCACTTACCACACACCTATTTACTACTTACTCTGTGACAGTCACTGTGCCCAAATGGAGCTGTTGACAGCCTCTGAAGTGCCGTTCCCAGTGGGAATAAAGTAAGGCACATTTTGAAGAAAAGTTTGTTTTTCTCTTTTTCCTTCTTCTATTTTTTGCTTCTCTTTACCTTTTTTTTTTTTAATTTAGGAATAGGAAAAAAAAAAAGCAGATAATTACTCTTCCTATAAAACCCAACAAGACAAATAAAATAATCTCCCTTCCTAGAGTGAAAAGCAAACCAAAAAAAAAAAAACAAAAAAAAACTAGACTTGGCCAAAGATACTGTAGGGCCAAAGTACTGCTTACATTTTAACAGTAACTCATTTTATTAAAGTGTATAAAGTGCATTTAATATAATTCTGGTATCCTATCCTCTCATCTCTCTCCTTCCCTCTCTCTCTCTCTCTCTCTCTGTCTCTGTCTCTCTCTCAATTGGCTATATCTCAGTTAACTGTATCTATCTAACTTCTATCTTTGTCATCGTATCATCCTATTTGCTTCAGATACAGGCATGCATTTCATGGCAGAAGGAGCAGGGGACAGCATAGGTAGGAAAGATTAAACAAGTTAAGGAAAGAAGTGAAAAGCCATTATTCAGCAATAAGATAAATAGTCTCTAGGTACCTATCATAAAATATCATATGGGGTCAGGGGAGAATTTGTGAGATGTTGAAGACTATATAAAAATTAAACAGGAAAAAAATCATTTGGATTTAAAGTAGGAAATTCCTAAATATACAGTGAATAAAACACTTGAAAGTGCTCCTAAACAATAGCTATAATAAAAATAAATAAATGAATAGATGTTGAACCAGACTTTTCCAAGTTCTCTCTCTCTCTTTTAATTTTTTGCCTTTTTTTTGCGGGGGGGCACACTCCATAGCATATTGAGATTCCCATGCTAGGGATCAAATCAGAGCTACAGCTGCCAGCCTATGCCACAGCCACAGCAACGCCAGATCTGAGCCACATCTGCGACCTACACCACAGCTCACAGCAACACCAGATCCTTAACTCACTGAGCAATGCCAGAGATTAAACCCACTACCTCGTGGTTTCTAGTTGGATTGGTTTCCACTGCGCCACAACAGGAACTCTTCAAATTCTCTTTTTGTCTTCTGATTTTGTGTGAATTCACAACACAGCAGAATCCACAGACTGGTTGATCTGTATGTTACACTGACAACATTTCTGGATGTTCTGAATTCTAAACATTTCTGAATTTTTTCCCAAGTTCCAGATTAAAGGGGAACACTATGGTAATGATTGAATAAATGTCGGTACCAACGCTCAAGATATTTGAATACATATTTTGTGATTTCTTATTCAGAGTCTAATTCTAATAAAAGGCTCGTATTTCTCTATAAAGGTTTATCTGTAAAGATATTTTCCAAGAAAGATGCAGCTCTGTTTTTATTGGGTGCTCTCAGCAGTGGACATTTTTGTGTCATACCTATGGTTCATAAGAGCATCCTACAAGATCCTAGAAAGACAGCTCTTGGGCTGCACCTTGCAGGCCTACAAGGTCTATACTTGCCCAGCTTCAAGACTGAAGAAAGAGTTCATCAGTGACAGAGATATGAACGGTTTAATGGATGAAGAATCTTACATGTCTGAAGAAGGTCCTGGAGTGGCACCCCATCGTGTGTAGCAGATAGAATGGGTGGGACAGGCTGGCAGTCTTGGCCCTCAGAGGGAGGAGGAGATTACCAGTTATAGAGGGAATTGACTTCAGGGAGGCTTGTGGGTAATAAGGAATCTAGCAGAGATGCAGGCCTCTCACCACCTCTTTGATAAGCTATTACAGTGGGGATGTTCGGATCTAAAGATTAGAGAAATCACCAGCTGGAGAAGGGCTAGTCCACAGGAAGATTTGTCCTGTGAGTAGGATATAGTTGAAGCAGGAACTATTCTAGCAACACCAGTACAAGGAGCATGGGAACAGTCATCTGGAGCCCATTAGCAAAGAAAAGACATCTGATTTAGATTGTAACTCTACTAGTGCAAGAACCATGTGTATTTTCTTCATAGCTATTCTTGCACCTTGCTGAATGCAGTGGCTGTTACATAGTTATAACTATTAAGTGAGCTAATGAATTCGGACCTCCTGGGCTATCTATCATTCCTCAGAGCTAGTAAAAAAGAAATCTGAAAGAATTATCAGTGATGCTCCCTATATGATATAGGAAAGTATCATCACACTTTATTCAAGGGCTATTTCTGACATTAATAAAATATGTGGTATCATAGTAGTCACCTTTCCTTTAAGTTTTTTTTTTTTTTTTTACGTGAAAAATGTAGTAAATTGGAAGAGATGATTCGCATGTTCCTTCCAGTTCCAACAACCTAAGTGTTTCTAACTAAAATTAAGGAGAAAAAGATGATGACCAAAAGGACAGAGCAAAATAGAATTTATCTTTTGAGTCTATATTATTATTATGGTGTCAGTTGTACCTACCTACCTATGGTGTCAGAGGTTGTCTAAATCAGTAAAGAATCTTTTCCTTCCTACTGTCAAAACTTTATCAAACAAGAGTCAGAGACGATGTAGAACAATAAAATTGCTTTTGGCCTTTTATTATTTATCCTTTGAAAGTTATAATAGGCTATCATTTGTGCTTTTCACTGTAGTATATATATCTTGAAGCATTTATATTTCACAACAATGGAGAGAAGTTGAGACATTTATAAAGAGAAAAACTTAATTTGCCTGGAAATAGTTTTACTTTCCAGATTTATTTAGATAATTAAATTACCCTTCATTTTCTTTGCAGGTGTACATACCTCCTAGTAGTTCACAAATGGTGGGAATTAAAGTTGCATCAAACTCATATTTATCTCAGCTAAATCCCCATGTCCTAGTTCAAACTACATGCTAACCAAGAGCTCACTTTTGAAGGAAAGCAGCTACAAACATACATTGAAATGCTGCAATTGGTGAAATAAAATTAATCTAAGGTTTTATTTTTTTCCTTTTTAGCAGCTTTGTCCAGTCTAGCACTGTTTCTTTCTAAACCACTGATAATGTTTAACAATTCTCAATCTCCCCACCACCACCCCCTTCCTTTTCCTTCTCATCCTGTGTCTGCTTGCTGCCTGGCAACTTTTCTGTGTGGAAAGGCAGGGTAAGAGCCCTAGCAGCCCTTGGAATGATAGCTACAGAAATCCCTAGCAACCTGACTATCAGGCCAACTCTTCTTAATACACATCACTTCCAAGAGACAGACTGTCATTTTTGGTTTGTTAGGAGACACGTTCTCCTTTTAACATGGCTTTCAGGTGTGTAGCGCATGAATTGTTACTGTTTATGGCAAAACCCCCAATAGCACAAAGAAAATAACTAAGTCAGCAGACGTGAAATCTGATATTTGATCACATGTACACCAAAGCGTGGCTCTAATTGAAAAGTATAAGATTATCACTGACTGATAATTAATATTCGTGTGTTGTTTTATACCAGAAAGTAAGAATGATTGGTTCTACTTTGTTTAATTTATCTCAATGAGAGATTTCATAACATTGTATAGTTTGATGAATTAATTTATTTAACTTGTCAGTGTTAATAACTCTGATTAGAACGAAGAAATTATAGTGGGCCATAGGAACAAATAGAATTTGAACAGTAACTCTAGGTACTCTTTGCTAATAATATACTTTATTAATTTCCTTATCACTAAAGTATATATGATGGATAATAAAAGTATTTCATAGGAAATTATACTTATGCTTTCCCTTTAATTTATAATTCATTTTTCCTGGATAATCATTAAAATCTAGAAGTAAATTATTTATTTTTAAAACTCAAATTTGGCCTATACCTTTAACAACTACATTGATGCTCATAAAATATATCTCTTTTGATGAATTGGTCATTTTAAATATAATTTTCAACTGAAAGAAGAACCATCATACCAAGAGATTTGTATATGGGACAATTTTATTCAATTTCATTTTGACGCTGGCTTTATTTCAGTTTCGGAGCAAATACGTACTTATTAATATTTACTCTCATATATTAATATAGCTTTGTGGTATGAAACAATGTCCTTATTATAATTTTTGTCTTAAAAATCTTCTTTATATGTATTTAAATGTATATATTGTGTCCACTTGATCACTGACACATACTTAAATATCCATTCATCCACCAAAGTGCTGTGTAGTGCTTTACACTATTTAGGTCTTTGTTAATAAAATCTTTTTGCATTCCTAAAATAAGTACCAAATTTTATTTTAAAGATAAAATTGAGAACCATTCAGAGATATTAAATATGTTATCTTTCATTGATATGCTAGCAATTGTAAACTTTCACAATTGCTACCTCTATTTTATACCACCATTTTGAGTCATATCATTTACACATGGTGATCTGATTGTTGATTACCTAAGGGGAATTTTTTTTTTTATTTATTATTCTGGTTGTAATATGTGGATAATCCTTCTATGATTTTCTTCTATTCAAGGCAGTTAAAAAGTCAACCAGATTATCTAAAAGAGGTAATCTGGTTTTTATTCTGCCTACTTAATGCATGTATTATTAGGAGGCACTACATATTTAAAGGTAGCAAATTGAGAATACACATTAGAACACAAATCTATTGGGTATTTACTTCTCCGGTTATCTTTCATAACTTTTCCCATTAAAGAGCTGTCAGTGGAATCCAGGGCTGCTGTATATACTGCAGAAGTGAATGAGTCACTGATTTTCAACCATACCACTTGGGTACATGGTAAGTCTTTGGTTGGTTGTATTGTTCCTGGCTACCTTGCTTACCATTGCAATTTTTGAAATAGGGGGTAACTGGTAGTACTAGTACAGAAGAGGGAGAATCCTAATGTCCTTATGATGGTTTGTGAACTCTCCTCATTTTATAGCCAAGTCTTAAGTGGATATGGATTTCCTAGCTGACCTCCTAGTTGACTGAATGGTTTATGTCAGAAAGACACCTACTTTGTTCCAGTGAAAGAATAAGCATTTCAGAGAATGCAGAGGTCTGTGGACCCTTGAGAAAAAAATGTTTATTACTTTGAGCATCATTCAAAATTTGCACTTCTCCCTCTCTCCACATTTTCTTTGAACGCTGATGTTTATCCCAAAGTTTGTGAATTTTTGTATGAAGTTAAATAGGAAAACTCTCTTTTTCCTATATGAAACAATAAAAATGACTAGGTGAAATTCTATGTGTAACACCTTTAAAGGAAAAAAAAAAACACAAACTTTCGAATATGGAAGGAGTCACCTTTTAGACACTAAATGATTCAATTTACAAGGTAAAATAAGCTTTAGTATATAAAATATAGCAAAGTTGGCATAAAGAACATATTTTATAATACAAAGTATGAAAAGGTGAATTAACAGATTTGTGGCAATGTCCTTTAGAGTCACCTATATTCTTTGATTCAGTCTAATTTTAATGGTTTCTAAGGAGCATCTGAAGATGTTTCTGGATAATTTTACTCTTGTGAGCAGCTAGCTCATAGAACTGGCATTCATCTAAAATAAATTTCAACTGGTAAACTTAAAAAAGTATTTAAAGCATCTTCCCTTCCCTTCTCAGTCATCCTGTTGCTAGTTTTGTGCTTTCCTTATAGTTTTCCTTTACACGCCTCTCAGATTTTAAAACATTAAGTAGAAAACGTTTTTCAAACTTCATTGTTAGGCAAGAATTACTGATGTCATAAAGGGAAAAAGTAGATCTTCAACTATTAAGATTTCTGAGTTTTGAGTCCTTGCCACATTTGAGTGACTAAAATTTTAGGTATCCGCATGAATATATTTAAAAACTTAAGTGTTATTATTATTTTTTAATTCCACTGATTCCTTTTAATGCCTCTGGTGGTTTGGGAAAGTTCTTAAAGTACCACTGTACTATGTCAGAAAGAAAAGAAATTAAACAATGAAAAATTCTCACAACATGTTCAAAATGGTTCAAGGTGTCCTTTTAAGGAGAGAAATTCACTGTAAAACAAACTGCCAATTTTTTGCTTTAAAGGTCCCCACTTAGAGAACTCTTTCCATCCACCTTCCCTTCTTATGCAATGACTGATGACTTTTGGCGTTATTTGTTTCTGCTGAGTTACTAAATTTTGCACCTTTGTCACCAGGTGTTACTCAGCATGAAAGTTAAAAGTGCAATTTAGAAAGTATTGCATTTGTGTGGCGAGAGGAGGGAACCATTTCCCTAAGAGAAGCCCAGTTACTTGGCTAGTCTTTCCCTTCCAGCCAAGGAGGCTTCCAGGGAGCAAAGGAATCAAAGCTGCTTTGCTTAGAAAAGCATCTATCTCAGCGCTGTGACTGATAACTCCAGAACGGCTGCTAAATGTGGAGCTTCCTAGGCGCCTGACTGCCTCAACCCAATTCAAAAGTCTCCCCCCTTCTCTAAAGACCTAAATCCCTCAAGAACCAGCTTGGAGTTACTTTCCCTTCAAGGAGACTGAAATAATTGTGATTTGTGGTGCTCTCAGTTTGCAGTGGTATTTTTTTGTTGTTGTTGTTGTGTTAAATGCCTCTTACTAAGTAATAGATGTGATTTATGTGGACGACAGAGGGGTGTGGGGAGGATTCGGTGATTAATCAGTGAATTCCCCTCAGCTGGCATCTCTCACTGCCCCTCTTTGCGTGATGTAAGATCAGACGTACCCTGCATTGAAAAGTCAAGACACACGAGCGGCTCGCTCGCGCTCACACGCACTCTCTCTCCCACACGCGCGCATCCGTACACCTTCCACATCCTGCTCCAGGCAGGAGAAGGCGAACTGGCTGGGCTCATTGAGCTGAAGAATTTCCAGTGACATTTGTAAATGACGCTGGTCGGTTCCGGGCTCGGAGCCGCCGCCGCCGCCGCCACCGGGCCGAGGGTGCAGCCGAGCAGTCTCCGGCGCAGGCTTCCTCCCGGGGTGACCACGATGTCCGAGTTTCTCCTCGCCTTACTCACTCTCTCGGGATTATTGCCTGTCACCAAGGTGCTGACCGCGGGAGCCGACCGAGGTAAGGAGAACACCCCCAACCCCTCCCTTGTCTCCTGTCTTCCTCGGTTTTCCAGCTGGGCGATGCTTGCGGATAAGTGAGTGTGAAACTTAAGTCCTTGCGGCCCCGCTCCCGGGACCGCGGGCCCCTGTGCGCTGGCCTCGTGTTGGGGATTGGCGGGGGGGGAGGGGGGGGTAGTGGGTTTCTGAACCAGGTACTCGAGTCCTCGGCTTCCCCACAGCCTTTTCCGTTGGCTCTCTAAGGGTCCTGATTTTGTCCCCCCTCCGGGAGCGTTTGGACTTGACTGCGCGCTTCTGCCCGCGCATCCCAAATGCTGCAGATGTTGGGTTTTAGAATTCTCTTTCCTAAGACTCCCCTCCGCGCTGACTCTCTTGGCTTTGAGCTTTTGCGGGCTCTGGATTTTCTGCCTGACGTGTGTGCTTCCCTCAACTTATCTCCTGGGTTAACTTCCTTACCTGCTACACCCAGGGTCTGTAAAGAAGGGAAAGCCCCGACTCCAGCCCCCTTTTATTTCTGTAGCTCCTTTCTGGGACAGACTCCAGCGAGATTCAGGACATCAGCTGAAAGGCTAAGGCTTTCTGGGCGCTTCTGGGTGCAAGCACCCGCTTGAACTTGACTTTTTTTTTTTTTTATATATATATATATATTCCAAAGGTCTGTGACATAGCTCATAGTGCCTGGAGTCGCTAACCCACTATTGGCGCTTTGCCCTTGCTGTTTCTACAAATAGCTGATGAATGGTAGAAGTTTAAACGGGAGTGGGTTTGGGGAGCAGAGCAGAGAGGAGAGAGGAGGTGGGCATTATGATAAACTTGGATCTTGTAAACACCTAAGGATCCCTGTGCAAGTTTGATAATCTCTGACAACAGCTGGACTGCTGAAAAACGAAACAAAACACAGTAGATGAATATTTGGGCCGATGTCATTGGAATGGTTAACTGCTTATAATAAAATCGTAGCTATCATAGTTCTAGTCCTTTTTAAAAATCATGTGTTCATATTGATGATATATTTTGGGTTTTTTTGGGGGGGGCTCATTAGAAAAAGAGAAGTAAGAAAGGCAGAAAAGGTACCCAGATCTCAAAGGTACCCAGATTTCAATGCCAACTAAATAGGCAAAATGTTACATTGAGAGATTTAGTGGCTGTGTTTATGTCAAGCGAATTATGAATTGAATAAAAATTATTGCTTCATTATAGGAAAGAACAGGGAAATGAATTGTAGTGTTTCTATCCAACCTGCTGTGGGCAACCAGATTATAGCTTTTATAACATACCCACACATGTCATTTCCTTTACCAGTAGTGAGACTAATATGAGTTCCTTTAGAAAGTCTGACATTTACTGAGTGATAATCTTTTAAACACATCATTGCCACCTAACCATTTGGCTTCTGAACTTGCCTTAACTTGCCTTGAAGTTGGTGTGGAATAGTTGAAAACTAAACTGATAAAAATGGAAGCACATAGCTCTAACTTGAAATAATGATGCCCTTGATCTGGAACAATCAGCTCTCAACCTTTCTTAGGAAGAATGTTTGAAGTTTGGACCAGAGCAAATGAACAGAATGAAGCTTTTCAGTCCTAGTGCTAGTGTGCTAGCAAAATAGAATGGCACTGCAGATTACTGCTATTGGGTTCTTTCTGAGCAAGTCTCCATTCTCCAGAAATTTGACCTTATCCAGAGCTAGGTCCTCAGTGCTTTTGTATGTGTTCATGAGGAATAGGGCGATTGCTACAATGACTGGAATGAATACCTGAAGAGAATTTTTAATATATGGGCCCCTAACTTTCTTCTGAGATAGGAAATTAAATAATTAAAAGGATTAGAATTTGGTGTAAATTTGATTTCAGTAGGGAGGGATATCTAAGATATAAACACGGTACATGGAAAAGGATTATTACTTTTTCCTACAACTAAAATAGTGTCCTATTGTATTACTATGTCAGCATAAGAAGTACTATATTAGATAGCACAAGTAAAAATAGTTATAGACCAATACTTTACCACTATTACGCGTATTTAACACAACTTTCAAAACTGTTATAAAAGAACTAAAAATGCCATAGCTACTTATCAAAAGTGAAAAGGGTGGATCCCATTTGGAAAAAATTGAGCAATCTTGTTGAAAGTTAAAAAAGAAAGTGCTCCTGCATTATGACAAACTTCCCTTACTGAAATGCTGAAACAGAAGATGTGGGAATAAAAACTCAAGGAGGTTAATGAGATGTAGCTTTCTGCACTGGCTTGTGTCAATTGTCCTTGAAGAATAGAAGAGGCATGTGAATTACACAGGTGTGTTTTGTAGTGCAAGACCTAGCTTCATGTCAGAAAAAGAGAAAATGCTTTCACATTCTCCAAATAAGTTTTGGGTAACGGGTAGCTTCTTAAACAAGATACAAAAGGTTATATCACCCTCTACCTATGTTTCTCTTCCTTTTGAGTATAAACTCATATTTTTAACAGAAAAATACTTGAACTTACTTGTATGCTTGTGTTAAATCTATGCACATCCACATGTCCTTTAATTCCATATTAAATATTTTTATTTTCTGATTTTGCATTGATTTTGATACAGAATTAAGCTAATGTACATGTCAGTTCTTATTAGACTTGATCATATCTGAAAAAAGGAGACATCTTTGTAACTCTTCAGAAAACCATGGAAGATAAATCATGTTCACTTAGAATCAACCAATGTGTCATGTAACAATGTCATATAACATCAAAGGATTGCTTGATAAGGATTAAGACTTAAAAGGAAGTATATTTAAAAATTTTCAAATTTTCTGAAAAGAAAGGGATTGAGAAAACTAAAGCTAGTTTCCTTTACATTCTTAAGTCTGATACAATGTGGAAACATATTTCCAAATAATTTAAGTTCACACTGTTACAATCATTTAAATATGTCTGTAAAATCATCTAAAATTGGCAATCACGTGTATGTCAAAATTTTAATCTTCCTCTACTAAAGAATGAACTAAAAGCCGTGTCTTTCTCTTTATAGTCCACAAATATCATTAAAAGTTTTATTTTGAAGAAGCTTCTACATTCTTTGAGTTTTTCTCTTTCTCTTTCTTTTTGTTTTTTTTTTCCTCAGGCTCAAATTGAAAATGGTAAGAATGAAAGGAGACAATGGAAAAAAATAAAGAAAAAATTGGGTGTGTTGAAACAGGAAGAAAGAATATGAATTCCAGAAAATAGAATAAGGGAGGTAAAGAGAGTGGAGAGAATGCCAAATGATACTTTTAGGAAGAGGCTGAAACCAAATTAGTGTTGCTGAAAGAAGAGATTAAAGTATCTTTAGTGAAAAAACTAATTTCTAAAGATACATCTTTCCCCTGATATCATAAGAAATATCTTATGAAAATGTTTACTGTATACAAATTAAGAAACTTCCATCAGTGTGAGGGTGGGTATAATTAAATCTGAAGAATAGAGAGTACATGGGAATATTGCAGAAAACATAAATGGTAACTATGCTAGAATTGTTAAATGGAAGTGGTTTATTAAAACTAAATGTGAAAGAAATCTTCCTAGAAAGGGTAGTGGATGAGTGCTATAATTAATATATTCTGGAGTTCCCGTCGTGGCGCAGTGGTTAACGAATCCGACTAGGAACCATGAGGTTGCGGGTTCGATCCCTGCCCTTGCTCAGTGGGTTAACGATCCGGCGTTGCCGTGAGCTGTGGTGTAGGTTGCAGACGCGGCTCGGATCCCGCGTTGCTGTGACTCTGGCGTAGGCCGGTGGCTACAGCTCCGATTCAACCCCTAGCCTGGGAACCTCCATATGCCGCGGGAGCGGCCCAAGAAATAGCAACAACAACAACAAAAAAGACAAAAGACAAAAAAAAAAAAAAAAAAAAAAAAAAAATATATATTCTTAAGGATAAGATGATACTTTGTAAATGCTACTTATCATTCATGGTAGTCATGCAGAGATTTTTAGTTTGCAAGTGTATTGGATACAGGACTTTAGTTTCTTGCTACTTGCTTTGTCAATGTAGTTTCAGAGCCTAGAGTGTATCATAAAGCTAGGCTCCATTTACAGTTATCTGGACTGAACATGACTTGGTCTTTTATAAGGATTGCAATGATGAAGGATCCCTATATCTTCCCTCCATTCTCTATTTAACAAGGATCCGATGTTTTTTGTTTTTTGTTTTTGTTTTTTTTTCCATGATCATGCTTTTAATTTTTTACTTCTTATATGAAATGTACCTTCCCCTGTCTTCAGTTCCCTCCTACTTGTAGGAATTCTGTGCTGTTAAAAGGTACCAAGCAGATGTATTGATATAGTTCTCTATCTTTTGAATCTGTCTGTCAAAACAATTCTTGTACAAAGAAAACACCTGTCTTCATTCTACATGGATATAGTCAAAGAAAGTAGAATTAATACTAAAAGTAAAACATGATTGTCCCAACATGATGTCATTAGTTAAACTAATTTAGCAGTAAGTGGAACCCACCTATTACATAGATATATCTTCTTTAAAGATGTCATCTTTAAAAATGGCTGCCTCGATGCGTAGAAATCTATAAGAACCCCATTCTAGCCTGAAAATTGTAGATGGATATTTTAACAAAACTTTTATTTTAAAAAATTCCAGGCAATGTATGTATAGTTTTGTGATTATTGCTCCTTGAAAAACAAAATTATGAAGTGAAAAAGCTTTGAGTTATTTTTCAACTCCTAACATGCAGTATTGTAATGAATGGATTTCCTTTTAACACATAATAGAATCTGACAGTGGAGGAAATAAATGTCAAAATGTATTTGTCTCTTAAGTGTCTGTAATTATGATGCACCCAATGTTTGTAACTTAAAACAATGTTTTTAGTAGCTGAAATCCTAAAGAAAAGTAAAGCAAAGGTTGACTACTTTTATAATGAGTTAGCCAGAATATATACTGGACCAACTTTCTATTAGGAAACAGTCATATTTACTCTAGTTACTTCAAAAAACTTTCCTTATATTCTCTGAAGAAATCTGTATCTTGATAATTAATCTAAAAATAATGACCAAAAACTATCTTGATGCATAGAGTGCAAATAATTTTTGGGGGGGCGTGAGGAGAGTGGGGAAGGGAGGGCAAAATAATCCTAACTAACCAAACGGAAGCGTAGAGTGATGCTTTTATCCTCTTTCTTCTGTGGATTTGCTTTACCTCTTCATATGGTGTGTCATGCTCCAAAGTTTACTGTAAAATAACCCATTGACTAAGAAGCATAAGAATAAAATTGCAGCATGGCAATAACAAATATAACAGTCTATAGGCCTTGTGGGGGGGGGCATTCTGAAGATGTTTTATTTTGGAAGGAGATATTGGAGAAAAAAAGTTGTATTTAAACTTTAAGTACAAAAACTTGAAAATATCTCTAAATATTCTTAAAGTTACTTTTCATACTAATTCACATCTGTGCCAATGAGTATATTTAAGCTCATTTGCTTTTGAAGAGTGTTGTGCTTGCAATAATATTTAGTCACTGTTCTCCCTATTCTGTGCTGTCTCATTTGAACAAAATGTTAATCTCTCCAACAACATCTGAACCCTCTATACTGTAGAAAAGGGAATGAAGGCTTCAGAATATTTTGCAACACAGAACGAGTAAGCTTAGACCTTCAAAATTTATATGCTTTTTTCTATTAGAAGTTTTTCTACTATAAGCTACCTTCACATTTTAGATCTATATTTTTTCCTCATAAATGATTTGGTGGCCTCCCTTTTCCCCCCTGGCATAACTACAAGGCCAAGTTAGAAAGTATGTATTATTTATTGCTCTGTTCTGAATTCAGTGATACCGAAATATAATTTCTTTCCCTCTTTCATCCTATTGATTTAGGCTATCTCTATACAAACCCAATTATTTTGACTGAGCTTCCTGACTAAACTAATTGATGAAACTGACTAGGAACTAAATAGGAATCAAACTATTAAATAGTAGCCACTCAGATCTGGTAAAACAGTAATAAAAACTGATCTTGTATAAAAAGCCTAACATTGAATTTTATGGAAAAAACAACATAGGTCCCTGAAAGGCTGATGTGTCATACCACCTATCTACACTCTGTTGAGTAAATTGAATGAACCTTTGCCATTGTGCCTATCATAACAGGCAAATGAAATATGTTTGGTAATACTTGTATATTTTTATCATAGGATAGCTTTAGAATTTAAAACACCATTAGAATATAAATAAATACATGCTCTGAATTTATTCTTGTTCCGACAAATGTTACTTTATCGAAAGTGAGTTGCAATTTATTATTTTTCCTTATTGACCTTATCAGCTGAATTATTTTTCTCATTTTTTGTAAAATATTTTTAAAAATTAAAATGTATTTCAAAGTCAAAATCAAGACTCTCTCAATACAGAGTACACAGTATAAGTCATTGCAGTGATAAAATGGACAACAGCATTTAGTGTGCTTTTAAATATGACTATAATACCTTTCTTATGCAGTCACATCAACTTGGTTTCAGACTGCAATTAGATGTCCAATTATGGTTAAAAAATGCAATGGCTTGATTAAATAAATGGGCCCACTCATTTGTTGCTGATTTCCCACTAGGTCATATTCTTCTAAGTATCATCAAAGCAAAAGGCTAATGCTTGAGTTGGTAAAGATGGTGTTACTTAATATTGCTCAGTAACTCTGCCAGTGATACTTGTTGAATAATGACGTATTATCTACGTTTGGGATTTCTCAAATATTCCAAAGTAGTTGTAAATATATAACACTTATCAAAAGTATCTTTTCCTCGGAAACAGTGAAAAGTAATTTCAATGGATATATTCTTACTGTGGTGCCATCTGTTTAATCTTATTTTCTCAGAAATAAGCTTGAACATAATCACACATATATAGGAAGGTTTCCATCTACACGAGACTATTATGACTATGTCCTTTATATAAGACTTGTCGAGAAAGTTACCTTTTCATATGCGATTCTTCTAACTTTTTAAGAGAAAAAAGAAAAAAAAAACTTCTTGAAGAAGATAGAGTGTGTTGCCTTGCTAAGATACTGGCGTTACATTTTTATCTCACAATGCATTCTTATTAACAGTCAGACATCTCTTCCTGAGTTGCATGCACCTCATTGTCCTGGCTGGCTTAGCCTTCAGACCAAAGACAGGTATTGTTGAAACACGACCTCATTTTAGTCGAAAGAATACGTTTCTTCTTTAGGTGAGATCAAGGTACCACAGACCGTCTCTTGTTTTATTCTTACAATCAATAGGACATTCCTTCCTAACTTTTCCATGTCGCATTTACATCATTCAAGACTGCCAAGACAGCTTAACTTTAGAAATACGAATACATAATTCCTTAAGAATTTTTCTACCACTAAGATTTTCTTTAATGACAATTTGTTCATTTTAGCCCTTCTTAAAATGAGAGATGAGAACTAAAAATGGGGAGGGGGGGAGAAGAAGAGAAGTAAAACTTGGTTCTGGTTGCTTGTTTTGAGTGTTCCTGGGGTATTTTAAGATATTTATGAAAAAGAAAAAACTGTAGGTATAAGGCTGAAAACAGAATGGTGTTTAGAATGATCTATTTTCTTTAGAAATTAGGATATATAAGGAGAGGAAAGTCAAAGATGCTAAGAAAGAGACCACTGACAGAACTTTTTGAAAGCTTCAGTCCACAAAGATCAGGTTACGGAGGCAGTTTAGGAACCTCGAACTTTCGCTAAAATATAAATTCTCAAGATTTAGAAAAGATTTGTTTTTTAGATTATCTAAGACATTATGTGCATTTTCTAAAACTTTTAATAGTATATTTTTTGATGTGAACATGCTTTATTAAAATATTCTACTTTATTCAACTCTTAATTTTTTTTTTTTTTTGTCTTTTTGCCTTTTCTGGAGCCGCTCCTGCGGCATATGGAGGTTCCCAGGCTAGGGGCCTACACCACAGCCACAGCAATGAGGGATCTGAGCCGCCGGCCTACACCACAGCTCAGGCAACGCTGGATCCTTAACCCACTGATCAAGGTCAGGGATCGAACTGCAACCTCATGGTTCCTAGTCGGATTCATTAACCACTGAGCCACGGCAGGAACTCCCAACTCTTAATTTTTAAGGCATTTTATTTTTCATAATTAAGCTCTGAAAGTACAGTGATAGCGATGCCAGTTTATGGGTGAGATTTTTTGCCTCATCAGGTGAAAGTTTATAGATCACACCTACTGGGTGTCTGTATTGATGAGATTCTCATTAAAATATAACTGAGATTTATAGATAGAATTACCAACTCAGAATTCAGGTGCTTTTGCTGAGTCCTAGTATTGCCACCATTCTAACAAAAAGGATAGCAGTTCACCAGCACAATGTGGATGGCCTGTAATACTAGTGACATATAAATCTAACTTGGGGGAAAGATAGTGACTTTATCCAACATTGACCAACATTAAAAATGGGTAGAATTTAGAACTGCCCATTTTTGGATATAGTTATTTCTCTTGCTAGGATGTTTACTTTGACTTTCACTTGCTGATGATATTGTCAAGTATTTTGAATTAATACAGATAGTATAAGAACTAAAATTTTAGAGCATTATTCCATTCTCTTGCTGCTCTGATTGCTGGGAGATCACAAGGTTATGAAGGACATAAGGGTTTGTATCTTAATATGTTTTAATCTGAGTACCTGTGAAAACACCACTGTATTTCAGGACCTCTGAAAAGAGAGACCTAGCTATGTCTCTTACACCTTCCACAAGTACAAGGAAGACAATGTACCTGAGAACATATCACACATTTGTATGTATCACACAAATACCATTTTTTTCATTAATTATACCATTAACTCAATGTAAATTACTAATAGCAACATAAATCCCTTACATTTTCTGAACACTTTAATTTTTTTCTCATTTTCTTTCCTCCTGAAATCGTATGATCCCTGAAGCAGCCCAAGTGGTTGGTGGTCATTCATTTATTTATCCACTCATTCAACAAATTTGAATAAAGGTGTGCTAGGCCTTGTTCTAAGTGTTAGGAAAGATGCAAATGAGCAAGTGAGACAATATTACTTGTCTGTGGTCTCTCAGATCCTACATTTTAGGGTACCTTTCAGTGTACATTTCAGTGCAGGAGAAGACAGACAATAAGCAAACAGACACATAAATAAATACATGATATTTTGTGCTAAAGAAGAAAGAAAAATAACATAAAGCAATCAAGATAAGTGCTCTGGGAATCAGTAGGTGTACTCAAAGGCCTTTTTGTAAAGGATGGCATATTTGCTGAGATAAAAGTGATGTGAGGGAACAAGCTCTGAGTGGTTCTGAGGGAGAAACTTTCCATGCAAACCCTTGAGAGGAGGTAATGATTTTGGCATTTTAGAGAAAGGAAAAATGTCTGTGTGTCTGAAGTGTGCTTTATGTGTTTGGAAGAGAGGGGGAGTGGAGAAAGGGGTGTTGATGAGTAGGTCAGATAGGTCCATGCAGATCAGAGTGAGGTGTCTGGGTTTTGTTCTCATTATAATAGGCTGCAATTGATATTTAATCAAAGGTGACATGACACGACTTAATTATTTACGAGATCATGTTTGCTACTGAATGGGAAAGGGTAATAAACACAGTGAATATAATTAAAGGGTGATTGTAATTGTCCATGAGAGAGATGTTGGTGGCTAAACAAGAGGGCAACATTGTAGATGAAGATGAGGTAGAGGAGTGACTCACATCTTTAAGAAGATTTTCTGTATCAATGAAAACAGCACCACTGAATATATTGGAGGGATAAGGCATGAAATAAAGCCTCAGATTATAATCTTTGGAGGTAAACATGAACATTCTAGGTTATTTCAAAATGAACACATCTTGTTTTGCATCATATCATTGATTTGTATGAAGTTTCATGATATAAGTTGTATGAAGTTTCATGATATAAGGCGTGCAATGGTCACATGTGAAACCTGCAATATTGTTTGCCTTTTTATTATGCTTTCTCTTTATTTTAGAACTATTAATACCATCTTTGCTATTATTCATATTTACCCACATCATGTCTGCAGAATAGAATAAGAAAGTCTGATTAGAGTATTCCTTGGGAGTTAAATTAAAATAATATACTTAATAACGTTCTAAACATTGGTAAATATGGCAGCAGTTATTTTTCTATTATTTCTACCAATTTAAACTAGTTTAACAGTAGAAGGAAAGGGCATTAGCTAATGTGAAAACTCATATGAAAATTTTTTTTCTTGAGGAAATTCTTAATGTTTTCAAGGAAGAACTCCTCTTTCATTGTACCCAAATCCTTGACACAATGAGAAGAATTTGTGCTGACAGTCACATTCCCACTGATGAATATTTGATTAATGGGATGAAATTGTAAGAGAGCCGTTATTGGTATACTGATTACCTTTCCTGGGAATTTCAAGAAAACTGTGGAAAGGGGAGGGGTGGTGGCAAGTGGTGGGGAACCTACTGGGTAAGAGTTTATGACCTAGGGGTTATTCCTCTTGGTCAATCAGGGCCCTTGGATTATTCTTCTGCATTTATCCACACACATTCGTTGAATAAATGTAGTTCCTACTATGTTCCCATCTCAGTGTATGTTATAGACTGGAGGCAGAAACAACTAAACATCATAAACCAGAACAAGCAATAAAAACACTAGTTTAGCAATTGTACAACTTTGGATTTTCAGGAAAAGGTTGCTTGTGGCTACAAAACAAACCCATTTGTGTTTATTGAGTTCTCTTTGGACCTAAAAAGGAAAGAGAGAGCAAGAGGAGGAGAAAGCAAGGAAAGAGGTTTTATGAAACTGGTGGAAAAGGAAACTTTCAGAGCCCTGAGGGTCTATGGGAAAGAAGATAGGGGTATAGTGTTTGAAGGAAATACTGTTAATATTAACTGAATGGGCTACTTTAGGGCCTAAGTTACACAAAGATTGTTTTGGGATTTGGTTTCATTGATTTTTTTTTTTTTTCATTGCTCTTTTTTTTTTTTCTTTTTTTTCTTTTGGTCCTCTTTCATGGTATCTAGAGAAAAAGTCAATCTTTAGTTTTAAAAGGTAATATGCAAATCTGCATTCCAAAGTATAAGCTTGGCCCTCAAATGTTCTCACTGAGTTTCTTTTTAAGTTGTACAGGTCATCTAGTGCCAAAAAAAGCAACTTGGAATAACCAACCCTTTTAGACACTATTTACTTTTTATAGCAAACAGCAGCATTATAGAGGAAATACTTCACCTCATCCTAAGAAATAAACTTGGAAATGCTACATGACCGTTACAACTAATGTTTAAAAACATAACCTCTTTTTCTAGTTTTCAAATATGGTATGCCTTTAAAATTTAGAAGGGGAGATGTAACTAAACAGATATTAGGCTAAAATAAAAAAAAGTCCAGAGCTTAGGCATTTACAGTTTCTGAAATGCTTAAACAAAATATTAAAGGCAAAGACCTCAGTCAATATATTTGTTGTGTAAAGAGCTTACCTTCAGGTTTATTAGACATTTGCTAGATGCATGTGCAGAAAACTAATTTGTGTGTGACTTTAAGTTCAGTCCATTTTTAATTCATGTCATCAAAAAACCCCTTTAATAATTTGGCTCCAAAATATCTGTACAAAAATCAACATTATGCATAGGAGTAAGTTAAATATTGAAAAAAAAAAACAAACTTTTATTAAATTTTAGAGTAAACCAAATGAAATTTAAGGCTGAAAGATTTTGCATTAATATGTAATTTGGGAATCACTGTAAATTTGTTTGCTGTGTACTTTAGCAGAGGAATGCCAGAAGTTTGGAAATGAATTAATCAGAGTAATTGAAAACAGCAGGAAGGGGAAGGGTTACTTGTATATTTGTGAATACGAGGCATGATTTATGCTCCCTGACTAGAACTCTGTTCACATCACATGGAGGTCTGCTGAAGGCCTTTTTTTTTCCTTTCATAAGGAAAGTACTTTGGGAAGAGTTTCAAAATGAGTATAAGGGGGTTATTTATATTTTAGGTAAAGCAAAAAAAAAAAATTATTGATTGCATGCTCAGAATAAAAGGCTTTTGGGCAGGAAATGTTGTGACCCCTTGGAACAGCCTTAAACCTGCTATAAAGAGCCAAGGAAAATAAACAAAGCTTATTCAGATAACAGTTAAGCTGGTGAGACACCTGAAAAATCTAGCAATAGCAAGAAAATCACTTAAGTCAAAAATAAACTTTCAGAGATTGAAGCTACTTGAGTTCAGCAAGATTTAGCGATGAATGCCAAAGAGGATTAGTAAAACTCGTCCGTGTCAAATATAGCAGTAATGGCTCTATCGCCACATCTCCAACTCCTGCTTGAGAGCCACTGTGTAAGTGAGAGTTGAGCTCTATATACAATAAGAATAACAGCATTTCCTACAAAAGCAGAAAATCATATAAAGGAGCCTGAAAAGCAATCCTGCCCTTCTCTCCAGCCCCCATTCTGTAAGCAAGTGAAGATGGTAGGCAGTATTTCCTCTGCAGTTTCACAGAGGCATGCAGGTAGACTATGGCCCCTGAGATCTCTAGACTCAGAGAAAAGACTGCTTAGATCTCTTTGCTCATTATGTTAAGTAATAACACTCAGACATATTTGACTAACCTTTATGAATTAAAGGGCAAGATATAGGGCAAGTTTTGCAAACATCAATATATAGGGCACTCAGGCTGGTCAGAGGTGCCCTGGTGACATGGAAATTAGAGAACACCCATGTTGGCCAATGGATAGCTGACATTCAACTGGAGCGGATGGTGGGCTCCTGTGAATGTGGGCTGAGGGTTGCCAGACTTTTAGGTAATTCAAGAGAGGCCATAAATTTTGATTTTCATGCATAATTCCTTATGATTTAAATATTGTCCATTAAAATTAAAAAAAAAAAGAAATAATTTTGGGGGGGGTCAAAACCACCAGCTGATGGATTTAAGAGCAAGGCTGACAGCTGTGATCTACTGCAGAGACCCTGAGTTGCAGACATCAACAGAAGGTTGGGTCACAATGAAAAGATGTTTTACTCAGTGCTTTAGAGAAAAAAGGTGTCCCTAGAGAGCTGAGTGTAATGTCTTGAAATTTGTAGTATGTTATTGTTGCAGCCCATGGCTATGGGAAAAAGGATACAAAAGGTAAGTTTCAACAGTATCTTGCATTTCTGCCTCCACAACTTCCTCTCTTATGTGAGACATAAAGTTAGAATCTGGGGGGGTGGAGCGGATGCAGAGAAAACTCTTAATGATTCTTTAGAGGGTTAGTGACATCGAACCCAGTTGTGACCTATGCAGGATCATGCCTTTGAAAGTTATCTGAGAAACACAGCTCTCTTAATAATGGTGAGGAAATGCTATGAGGATGATTTCTGTCTGTCTCAGCACCCCAGAGGCCTTATAGAAAATATCATACCTAAACAGTTAACAGCCACATGGTAAAAAGAACATTGCCATGCCACGCATGGATCATGATAGAAATGTGGGAGAAAAGAAGAAGATCAAAATGGAGGAAAACTATAGTGCAGTAAAGACAGCAGAGGGATGATCCTGATGACTAGACCGATTCTCATGCTGAGGCACCAATGGGATCACATTTAGGTTTGTGTTTCATCTTCTGTTTCCTCAGGAAGACTATGACCTAACAACAGCCAACTGTGTGCTCTATTCCTACACAGTGTCTTTAGATTTTGTACCTGTGTTCTCATAGGAATTACTATATCAAAACTCATTATTGGAACTATTTTTTAAAGTGTTTTTCTAAATTTTTTATTTTGAAATAATTTTAGGCTTAAAGAAAATATATACAACAAATACAGAGAGTTCTCATATATCTTTCTCTCAGCTTTCCCTGATGTTAATACATTGTGTAACTGAAATATAATGATCAAAACAGGAAGTCAACATTGGTACAATAAATGTTATTAACTAAACCATCGACTTTACCTGGGTTTTACCAGATTGTCTACTAAGTAGCCTCTTCTGTCCCAGCAGCCAGTTTAGGATTCAACATTACACTAAATTGTCATATCTCCTTAGACCTTCAATCTGTGACAATCTGGCTTTAGATTACTTTCATGATTTAGGATTGTTTGAAGAATCTGGTCGGTTATTTTATAGAACATCCCACAATTTGGGTTTGTCTGATATTTTCTGATAGTTATGCATTTTTGTCAAGAATATCACACAAGAAATATACCCTCCTTAGTGTACCATATGGAGAGGTACATTTCAATATATCTAATTATTGTTGATGTTCTTCATCGTCACTTGGGTGGGGCTTGTCTTCCTCATTCTTTTTAAGTGTATTACTTGGAATTCTTCTATAAGAAAATAATCCTTCTTTCTTATTATTTATATCAGTAGAGATAAGTTTTTATTATTTATATAATAATCATTGTTCATTTTCTTGCTCAAAATATTCTATCTATGGTTACTGGGCACTGTCTCAGATCACCTACTCTGCTCTTTTGACATGAGCACATGTTCACTTTATATTTTCCCTGTTTCTGCTCTGAAATCAACCAGTTCTCTAAAGAATTTCATAGGATACTAAACTGCAAAAAGTGTAACTGGATGCACCCTCTTAAGTGACACAAGATTATCCTTAGGGTGATAAACAATTAAAGAACAATTGCTCAATTAATATATTTTAATGTTCCAGAAGAAATCATTTTGCTTGTTAGTTTAATTTTAATAAAGTATTAACTGCCATGATTGATTATCTGCTGAATAAAATTCTGAATTAGAATTACATGATGATGCTTTTTAAGGAATTCAAAATTTCACTCTTCCCAAAGTTTCTAAAGAAAAATATAGATACATTTTATAAAATCAGTTCATATTTATTGATATTTTCTCAGGAAAACTGTATAAAGGATTTTTTTTTTAATATATCTCTGCCCTCTTGGAATTTATAGTCCAATTCAGGTAAGAAATGTGGTGGAAGCATAAGCAAGTCATAACTGCAGAGGGTTTGATCAGTTCTATCAGGTTAAGCTCTGGGCCTTATAGTGATTCTGTGTCTTACCTTTTGGATGGGGATTGAACTGAAAAGTGAATGCCAGAAATAGTGAGTGGATTTGATCTTTTGGATGAATCTTGACTGACTGGTAGTTTTCCAGACTACCAGTTGAAGGAGATTCTGTAGGTGAGTCTGGGTTCTTTGATAAAGGGCCCAGGGACAAGTTGGTGAAGTTTCTAATGATCAAAGTCAGAAGACTTATAGGAGCATTAGCCTCTAGCCTACTTACTATTTCTGCTTTAGTTAGTACAATAAGAGTCTTCACTGCTTGGCATTAAAAAGGGTAGTTCCTGCTCATGGACCCAAATTCCCAATGAACCAATAAGTAAAATCCCAGCTAATGAAACAATCTTAGTTTTGAATAAACACAAGTGCCTGCAATCTTCTTGAAGGGCCTAAAATATCTACTTTTTCAATGTACACAATATTTTTATTTTCTTGCTTTTTTATTGCCTGCCATGAACAACATGTTGCTATGGGTTTTTTGGGGCAGGGCGTTCAGAGTTTAGTTTTTGACTCTTTTTGGTGGTCAGTGAGGTTTTGTTCTTCATTATCATTTCCAATTTCTCCTAACATTGAAGCTGCAATTTATTTTTTTCTCACTGTGGTATCCTCCCCAACCTGCTAAAAGATGCAAACACAAACTCACTCTCCAATGACTGATTCATCCTAGGTGTTTTTCTCCAGTTTTGATGGCATGTTATCTGAAAAATATAGATATGATTTTACCAATTTGCACATCAGTTTAACTTCTGATAATAGCTCTGGTAAGGTGGAGAGAAATAGCTAGTTGGAAAGCCATGCAACACCCATATTGAATCTTTAACAACTTAATACATTTTAGGAAATGATCCATCTGAAAGGCATTATGGCTTGCTGAGAAAAGCTGTACACTGGGAACCGGGAGAAGTGGGCTCAATTCCCAGCTCTGCATCTGACTCACTCTTTGTCCTTGGGCAAGTCACTTAGCCTCTTTCTGTATCTACTTCCTGCCTGGTAAAATGAGGAGAATAATGCATAAAGACTCCCACCTCACCAAGATGTGTTGAGGCTGAATTCTGTAACCACTGAAGGGACCTTTCTTCCCCCTGCTGGCTAATAACAAACTTATTTTTATCAGCATCTAGTTTGATTAAATTTTGGAATAAGAGCATGGGGTGACAACTAACTTCTAAGAAGCCTTTAATCCTTTAATTTACACTGAAGTTTTATTTCAGCACATGTTGCCTCGTGTTAATGCACTTACGGCTGGAAGGAGGATTTGTGGATTCTGCATGTACAAAAATATCTGTTGCTTCAATCTACTTGACTGCCCACCATGGAGTCTTGTACTGGGCACTGCAAAGCCCATTAGAAGAGTAGAAGATGGAATCATGGGGAGCAGAGACTTACATATAAGAAACAATTGGTGGTTGTTACCTAAGCAATATGTATTCAAAAATTCTGTTCTTTAAGGTTAGAGATGGGGAAGTCAATATAGGTGAGAAAATCACGGAACAATGTAATGCAATAGATTGAACAAATGCCTCTTCTTCTGTGATGTCTTCACCAGTTCCTCCAGTGAAGATGATCTTCTGTTTTATTTTTCCTCCCTATTCTTTGATATTATTATTTTTAATAGTTATTTCCCCAATACAGTTTTTTTTTTTAACTGTACAGCATGGTGACTTGGTTACACATGCATGTACACATCCTATTTTCTCACATTCTCATGCTTCATCATAAGTGACTAGACAGTTCCAGGTGCTACACAGCAGGATCTCATTGCTAATCCATTCCAAAGGCAATAGTTTGCATCCATTAACCCCAAGCTCCCCAACCACCCCACCCCCTCTACTTCCCCCTTGGCAACCACAAGTCTATTCTCCAAGTCCATGATTTTTTTTTTCCCTGTGGAAAGGTTCATTTGTGCCTTATATTAAATTCCAGATATAGGCGATGTCATATGGTATTTGTCTTTGTCTTTCTGACTTATTTCACTCAGGATGAGAGTCTCTAGTTCCATCCATGCTGCTGCAAATGGCATTATTTTGTTCTTTTTTATGGCCAAGTAGTATCCCATTGTATATATATACCACACCTTCCTAATCCAGTCATCTGTCGATGGACATTTGAGTTGTTTCCATGCCTTGGCTATTCTGAATAGAGCTGCAATGAACATGTGGGTACGTGTGCCTTCCTCCCTATTCTCTGATGTTGCTGGCTCATTTTTCACTTATTTAGTTTTCCTCTAAGTGCCTTTTATAGTTTTATTAATCTTCTTTTTTCCTTTAAATTTACAAGTTAATTATAGATCAGGCTTTAGTTTGGGATGTTATGCCTTTTAATTCTCTTATATTGATCAGTAGCCTTCCAAATTTTTTATGACCTTTTAAAATGATTGTGCCAATTGCAGAATATCCTGTATTCTGAATTTACCTTATTTCCTCATTATTTTATTTATCTTGGTGCTATATCACCAATGTTTTCTATAAACTAGGTATTAGCTCTACAGGCTAGATGGGATTCAAATTGAACATAGCTGGATAGGATACTTCCTAAGTGATATTAGGTATCTGTATACTTAACGCCTATCATGTTAGATATTTGTTTACAAAATAGAGTTACTACTGCATATACTCAGTGAGACAGAAAGGGGACCGATGTGTAGTTCTCTATGGCTTCTGCTTTGCTGTAGTGCTTTGGGGCAACACCATGTAACATTGCAAAAGAAGACTTTGCACTTGTTAGTTGTAGTACCTTTATCAGTTCCTTTATCTCTTCAGGTCTCTGTTTCCTTACCTATGAAATGGGGTTAGTTATACTTGCCATAAACTTTTGAGGTTTTTAGAAAATACCTAAATGTCTTGTTCATAAAGACACTCAACTAATGGAGGTTTATTAGAACCAGTAGTAGCAATAATGGTTGTAATGTGTCAAATATAGTTGTATTGTGTCACATAATCCTATATAATGAAAACGTTTAAGAATGGCATTCAATCTATGTAAAGAATATTCATTCAAGAAAACCTATTGTAACAGATGGATTTCTGTTGGTTGGTTGTTTGGTTGCTTGTTTTAATGTGGTGTGGTATAAATGGAGGATGTGATATAAATGGAGGATGCCATTCTTAAATCCTTTTCAGAATCAAGTATGTTATAAATAATCCAGTGAACAAAGATAAAACTTTATCCATGGACAAACACTCTCTCTCTAAAGACTCTTAGAATTATTTGCCCCAGGATCATCTTTTGCTTCCTACCACTCTAATGCAAGGAGAGAAAAGTACAGCAAAGACCAAGGAGCCTATACTTGAACTGCTCCCAGTTATTTATAGAACCAACATTTGAGTTGAGGTTAAGAGATTAAGTTTTGAAGTCAGTCCATTTTGATTTCAATCCAAGATTCATCACTTATCATCTGTGTAACATTGGCCATGATACATAATCTCTCTGAAATCCTGTGTACTTATAAGCAAAAAAAAAAGCTCTAAGGGATGTTGCTAGAAGAGAAATATATCAACTCCCCACTCAAAATCACTGCTTAATACATTCTAGGAATGATGATAATTTTATTTCTATATACATATATTCACTGCCTACAGTGGGCAGTTACTAATGCTTAGAAACCAGGAGAGACTAGGGCTGTTGCAGAGCCTTCAGGCGAACTGGGCAGAAGAACCAGATGGAGGAGTGACATCCAGACCTCAGTATACTTACCAAGCTTTGTGTCCTAATCTGGCGTTGCCTTTACCCAGAGGGGGTTCCTTTTTCCAGTTAGCATAAAGCTGCAATGCAGGCTATTGCCGCTCTAGATGAGGACCTTGTAAGCAGAGAGAATTGCACATGCAAAGTGAATATAGAGCAAGAGAACTGACTTACACTAAGTGGTTCTGTAGTTTAATATGTTATACAAGATAAAGTCTTGAACAGCAAGACATGTAGAAGATGTTGTCCTTTATAATTCAGTGAATCCAAGGTGGGCTTTTTAAAGTTATCACTAAAATAAATCATCCAAAGTCTCCAAATATAATTCACAGACTACTTTATAATAGGAAAAAAGACGCTTATTGAGGAGTTTCAATATAGAACCTCATACTCTCTCCTGAGGTCAGTCACTTGAAATATAATTTATTTTTACTTCAAATAGTTTAAGATGGCATTCTGACTACATTATAACAGAGAACATTTCCCATTACTAGCTTATGGGTGGTGCTTCCGATCATGACTTTGCCTTCATGACTGTTCTGTGAGGATGTACTACTAGGTTGAATCTGAAAATAGAATAAATTATTGGTGATCCAGAATACTTTTATAATCTTGATGGTTTTACTAAAGATGGCTTTTATTTTTTGGCTTTTATGGGCTGCAAACAAAGGCTTTCAAGTTTTTATCATTTATTTTCACCCATACATGGCTTTTGTATTTTCCTTAAAAAATAAGAAGGTGGGGTGGAAGAGGAAAATCTGCTGTTTCCTTTGTGATTCACAAGTATTACCATACTTATTGAAAAAATACTAAATTTTTTTCCAGGAAGAATGATGTGATTGTATAATAGCAAGTAAACGTTCAAACCTTCTAAGTGATATATTTACGTAAATGATAGTTTGCTTTCTCATCAGAGTGTGTGTGCTAAAGATTTTCTGTCAGAAAAGCAGAATGAAGACTAAAACCAAGGCTTGGTTTTGTGTTTTTTAATACTACTCATATCATTCTACACAGTTTTTGAAAATGACCAAATCAGGTATCACTTTTGAATGATGATACTGTTCTGTATATTGATACCGTTATTTTTCCTTCAGGTAGGGGGACTGTGAGGAATGCCTAAAAGATGTGTTTTCCTTCTTAGGAGGAAGAGCTATTATTTACACAAAATAATGCTAAATTTTTAAAAAAAATTATTTTTATTCTTTTAAAACCTAAAATGTAACATTTTGGTTTTCTTAAAAGCAATAAATACAAGTAGTTCTAGGAAGATAAATTTCCATGTTCCTCTTAGGCTTCCTTTACTAAAGGGGCATCATTTATTAGGATAAGCCAAAATTTAAACATTCTTTATATATGATCAGTTTATAGATACTCAAAATTATTTTTAGAAAATGAAAGAAGCTTGATTCCTTAAAAAGTTACTTATAATGGCAAGAGAGAACTGCTATAGAGAATGTCCAAGTTACACTATTTTAATATTGCTATTGTATTTTCTACATGGTGAATTCAAACCTTGTTGCAATATCATAGAAATGGGAGAAAAAGGTATTAAAACATTTCTAGGGTGTTAAAGTGAGTTGCCATCATAACCACCAACTGTCAGCAGGCTTTGGGGAGCCAGCAGGGAGCCATGTTTATCCCACATAATGGATGTATGGTCACGGATCTCATTAAGCAATAACAATCTTTGGGAAATGGTTGTTCCCTCCCAAAGTCCACTCTAAATGTACTCTTTCCTAGTCCACTGAGGTTCATGCTGCTTGTAGGTCATCATGCTCTTTTCTTTCTTTCTTTTTTTTTTTTTTTTTTTTGAGTCTCTTTAGGCTGATTTCTGAGTGTAGCAAAAGAATCCTGTCACATAAAAATGGAGACATTTTTCTCTCAAAAATCCATTGAAAAGAAAGTCACTGCTTTTGACTCCTTAGGAAAGTTCCTGGGTGAGAATAATTCACTGATAAATTGTCCTGAGATAATGAGACACTCACCACTTGAAATACTCAGTTAGCTTCACCAGGAGTCAGTTGGGGTTGAAATATACAAATGATCTGACTCCAGTGACCTTGGTGAATAAATTCTACAAGCCAATGTTAGCCAAAAACTAGAAGCCAAAATACAGTCACCAGATCTCAGGTGTGCAGACCACTGTGGGGATCGACCACTGATTATTATACTCTATTATGCTTTTGTCCCTTGAAAAAAGAATTAATTCATCTCATTACTGCCTCTTCATATAAAATCTAAGGTGAATGGAAGCTGATGTAAAAATGCACTAATGAAAAAATAAAGGGGACATTTGGAAAAGAAAGAAAATATCGCCATTTGGTAGTCGATGAAAAAGTATTGAATATCCAACTGTCCTCATTTAGTTTTGTCAGTTTTAGTCTTTTAATCTATTAGTCTCATCAAGTCTATGTTTCAAATGAAAACAATTACAGGATATTAGAGCAATGGTGCTTTGAAATGACCACTAAAAATGTGAATTCTATTTTCATTCACTGATGGATTTATTTTTCCCATAACAGGGACATAGTAGTCAATGATGTTGGCAACCCATGTTTTAGTGAATTTCTTATTTTTTTAAAATTATTTAACATCTATTGACCAATTACATGCAAATTATACTCTTAGTAGGAAACATGAAATGATTGACAATTTTGCTTTTTTTTTCTTTTTCAGCTAGCCTTAAATCAAAGATTACTTTTTCACATGGAATTGAAAATGAAAAATCACTTATTTGAGAAAATAAATTTTGGGCAATTATAGAGGCCCTAAAATCATAGAAAAAAATTACTTTAGAGAATGTGTCAGCTTTACTGTTTATGGAGAGTTCCCTTTAACTAATTTTTGTATATGAACCACATCAGATCTTTTAAAAAACTGACATTTGATTTTCAGAAAAACAATGTGTTAGAAGCCTCTTGGGAGCCATTAAGATACATCTGTAGCTTTAGGTCCATTAAGTATAAGACTTTTGTTTACAAATTATATTAGTAGAATAAAGCAAATTATTTAATAACGTAATTTAATTTAAAAATTTTAATGTACATATTTGTTAAATGCTTATGTTTGCATCTTACAGCTAATTGAGCAGTGTAACTTTATTTAGTCTAGAAAATCTTATAAAAAGCCAATTTTTATACTGTTAAGTGTATGAAAGTTTCTTTTTTTCTCCTCTTTTCTTTCTTTCTCATCTTTGCAAGGAATTAAACAACTATGCATGTGAAACATATCCATAAAAAGACGTTTGTTTATATTTTAGTGCATCTGTCTATTTTAATTAAAACAAAATATATGGCATTTTAAATATAAAGTTTTATGTTTGTTTTATAATATTCTTTATGGTCACATCCATGTCATTAATTCATGATTTTAGCTGAATGAGAGCTAACATATAAATGCAATTAATTTTTAAAGAAGCCAAATGCAATAATAGGTGTTTAGGAGTTAATAGATATTGGATATAATGCAGTTTTGGCCTTTAAAAAACCTTTTATTACTACCAGATTTTTTAAGGGCATCATTATTTCCACTGATTATTATACTCTAGAATTTGTATTAGCATGAAATAAAATGATCCAGTATTTGGGAGTGAGGTGCAAGGAGGTGAAAGGACGATTTCACTGGGCAATGGTGGGTGTATTCCAAGTGACAAAAATATATTGTTTTAAATTCTGATATATTTTATGTCTTAATGACATAAATATTACAATAGATGTGGATTAGCCCTGAAGCCAAAGATGTTGGTTTGTATCCAGGCTTGAAGTTCTGCTACTTCTGTGAACAAGTCACTTAATTTCTTTGAAACAGGTCACTTAATTTCTTTGAAATTTTGTATCTGCAGAATGTAATAAACAGCAATTTATTACATGTGGTGGTTTTAAAACTGAAAAAGATAGTAAAAGTTCTTTACACTTTCTACAAATTTTGTAGCACTTTATAGAATTAAAACAATTATTTCATAACAGTAATAATGAAAGTCAGTTTATTTTTGTGGTTTTAAAAATTACCAATTTTGGAATCTTTATTTTGTTTAATTCTTATTTTCTTAACTCACTTTTATGGATGGCAGGAAAATGCATTGTAGTAACAATTTAGGATTTCAAAAATACTGCAGACATGGTAAATAGAGCTGCACTTTGGAAAAGTGTGATTAGGGAGTTCCCTCTGTGGTACAGTAGAATCCAGCTGCAGTGGCTTGCTTGGTCCCCAGCCCAGAGCAGTGGGTTAAAGGATCCATCATTGTGGCAGCTGCAGAGTAGGTCTCGGTGGCTGGAATTCAATCCCTCGCCTGGGAAGTTCCATATGCCATGGGTGTGGCCATTGGTGGGAAAAAAAAAAAGTGTTAGTGACAAAGTATCAAAAAAATGGAAACAAAAACAAAAAACCATAATTTAGAAAGGGGAAAAAAAAAAAATCAGGCAGAAGTGACCCACCATGGTGGCAAACAAAAGTTTCAGAAGGGCAGTAAATATGTACAGAGTAACAGAGCAACTTTTTTTTTTTTTTTGGTGGTAAGTATCTCAAGAGAAGTGGAAAAGAAATACTGCAGAAGTTCAGTTTTTATCCTTTATAAGGGTAAGTACTTTTAGAAAATAAGGTTAAATGATATTTTATCTAATTTAACCTTAGGTTACCAGAACATTAAATAACCCCCAAGGGACCAATGAAATAAGACACTGTAACTTAAAATAAGTTTCATGAAAAGAATTAGTCATATTAATAATTGAAATATAAGCATAAAATAATATAAATATGAATCATTGCTAGGCATTAGATTTAATCTGAATTTTAGGATTAAAGTTTTCAAAATATAAAGCACATCTTTAATGTTAATGAATTATTTCTAGAAATCTACCAGCTTATGCCAGTTATATCATTTTGATTGACTGGTTCTTGAACCAAATGTTTAAGAACTTAAGATGTGTCACTTCAAGCTAGAGTAACTACCGTATCACCCACTGTATATAGAATATTTCATAGAAAATTAGTTATTTCAGTTCTTTACTGATTTTTCCCAAAAGTGTACATTTTGCACACTGCACAGTCATGTAAAAGAATTAATAATGACGCCTATTCTCCTAGCCATACTGGCCATATTTAATGGCATACATCAAAAAAGAAATGGTAAATCTTCATTGTTGTCAAAGCTAGAAGTAGGTATTGATACAATTTTGTTAATTGAAGAGAACTGGAATTACAACCTATTTACCATTCTACTACTAGAATGATCTTTAAAACAAAACAAACAAACAAAAAACAAACTTAAGCACACCTTCTGTTTATACCTCTTCAATAGTTGGTTTAACGGTGGGTAACTTCCCCAGAAAGGCAGTGGAATACAAATGACCTGGAGTTTGCTCTCCTTTCTGTGTTCATCTCCAGTCAGGTGGGGTTGGGGTCCTTTCCCACCTTTGCAGATCATCCATTGACTATTTCTCTCCCAGCACTTACCAAGAAAGTTTGTGGTTGTTGTCCAGTGTTATTATCTTTTTTTCTTAGACTGTGACCTCCCCGAGGGTAAGGAATATATTTATATTTCTATTTCTAATGTATAGTGTATGGGACATGAAAGTTTAGGACAGATAAATAAAACCATTTCTCCCCAACTGGTCTTGAAAAAGCTCTATTTGAGATTTTCTTATAAATGTAGGCACTAAGTCTACGAAGCTCTCCTGAAGTTTAAACAATGAAGATATAAATTGTTCATTGCTTGCTTTTTTAAAAGATTGGTTGAGTGTAAGGCTGAGAATGATTGAGAAAGTATGTGGTCACTCTTTCCCAGGATAAGACATATAAAGCAGCCCTGGTGAGTTGAGAAGAGACATGTTTGAATGCACCGCAGGCTAACTTAGGCTCTACTGCAAATATAGTACTGATAATTTAAGTGCAGAGTAGAATGTCTTTAAAGACATTTGTGACTCTGTATTATATCAAATTCATCTCTGCCCCATAGAAATAGTCACAGGACTCAATCCAATATTTGGAAAATGCCCAGCTTTAAAGAAACTGTTTGGAACGCTGGTTTCAGGCCAGACTTTGCTAAATCAAAGAGTGCCAGTTTCCTTCATGCCAAATAGCACAATAAACCCCTCTGCAAGTGGAATGAAGACTGCTGAGAAATAACTGATGAGACCTTTAATGTCAATAAATGTCATTTTGTGCATCAGTATTGTGAGAGTTTCCTTTTCACAAATGGAAGAGGAATTTTATAAACTCTCCTGTGAAAGGATGGGGATTTAGAGTTGGCATTAGTGGACCCTGTAATAAAACAAAACCCTCCTTCAACTTCCCCTTGAGCTGAAGAATGGCACTTGAACTTTTCATTTGATAATATGTGGATTAGAGATATCCCACTTCTATACCACTAAGGTGTGTGTCATCTCTGCTATCTTCATAAATATCCTACTGAGGGAAAAAGGAAGTGGAAAAGAACTGAGAAATTGCCTTTTGGCGTCATTAGATGTTGCTTGATTAAAGATTTTGAAGGTGCCGTGACAATACACTTAGTTTTCTGACAGTCTTGTAAATGAAGTGAAAGTATGCACCAGAGTACTGATAAGATAGTTGGGAGGAAGCTTTTATACAGCTGACAAATCTTGTCCATGGATTCTGGATTGGCACAATTTATTATGTGGCTTTTCCTTATATATAATAGGTAAAAACCAGCCAATCGTGAGGTCGGAGATGCCATTTATTTAGCATATTGTGTTCACTAGAGTTTGTGACATAACCTACCTTAAAATATTGTGCTGTTCAATGTTTACTTTTTAAAAAAAACCTATCAGGTCATATCTTGCAGGATTAGAATGTTAATTGATATTTGTGACAGAAAAAAAATGTCCTTGTGTTATTTCATTAATTGTTTGGCTAAGGAATCTTCCTTTTTTTAACTGTAAAATTTGTATGTTGCAAATGACTCTAGTTAGTTTCCTGGTAGCTGCCAAAAAAAAAAAAAAAAGAAATAATAATCACATTCAACTCAAAGATACTCTTTTTTTTTATATATTCAAAGAACATAACACAAAATAACATAGAGTTGAGTTTTTTTATTAATGAAAACATGACTATAAGAATGTCCATAATGAAACCAGATTTATAACTGATAAAAGGAAAAAATGATAAATAATAAGGTCTGTATTTAAGGAACAGTTTATACATTTGTGTATATATTGTTTAACAGTTTGGTCTTTTGGGTGTCCAGGAACTAAAATTATACATAATAACAAAACAATTTCATGCAAATAATTTGCCCAATCTCCAATTAATGTGCATAATTTACATAATTATTTTCATCTAGATGAAAATTAAGGCTTATAAAAATCCAACTTGGATAATTTGTTAGCAAAGTCATTCAAATATTAAAATATATGGTGTTTAAAATAGCAAATAATTAACCCTCACCTCTCTACAGATCTTTAGATGTGTGAGAGATTGCAGAAAAACTCTGCTGGCCAAAGTATAGGCTGTGCTTCATCACTTGTATGTCTTTTCCATGACTGAGAAAGAGAATATGATATGTATGCACTTCTATTTAGAATAATAAGACCTATTACTCACAGCTCTTTCTTTCTTCCATCTTAATTACAAATGTAAAAAGTTTTAGCTTTTAAAACTTGCATATTTCAATATTTTCTAGTATTTTTATTTTCCTATAACTGTCAGATTTTAAACCATACCTGATTTAAAATATATGAAATTTTAAGGAGAGTGTTCTTTTCCATACATGTTAAATATACTATTTCCTATATCTTCTATGGTCCAATTTGTGGCATGAGTTTCCCAATAAAAAATGTGATTTTTAAATTTTATTGTCAGTTTATTTCCATCATCTTCAGCGTCAACAGTCTAAAGACTTTTTCCTGGAGGCTGATAATCTCCAGATCACTTAGCCATTTTTCCGGGGGTTTTTCTTTTTCCCTTATCTGAGTTATAGTTCTCTGCCTATTCATTTTCATAGGTTTTTAGTGTGGTGTCTTTTTTCAGATAATAGAGTTGTAGGCTTTCTTACTTCTGGTGCCTGCCCCCCTTGTGGCCGAAATTGGTATGGGGGCTTGCTGTAGGCTTCCTGATGGGAGGGAGGGGTGCCTGCCCACTGGTAGGTGGGGCTGATTCCTATCCCTCTGGTGGGTGGGGCTTTGTCTCTGAAAGAGATTAGAGGTGGATGGTGTCTGGGCGGGGGCAGGGTCTTTAGGCAGCCTGTTTACTGACGGATGGAGATGTGATCCCACCTGGATTATTGTTTGGCCTGAGGCTTCTCAGTGCTGAATGGGGTGGGTCCAGATTTTCCCAAAATGGCCACCTCTAAAGGAAAACATGCTGATGAATATTCCTGAGACCTTTGCCTCCAATGTCCTTCCCCCAAAGAGCCAAGGTCACCCCTTGTTTTCCCAGGAGATCTGCCAAGAACTGCAGTCAGGTCCAACCCAGATTCCTATGGAACCTCTGCTTTGCCCTGGGACCCATGCACTTGAAAGTCTGTGTGCACCTTTCAAGAATGGGGTCTCCATTTCCCCCAGTCCCGTGGAGCTCCTGTGCACAAGCCCTGCTAGCCTTCAATGCCAGAAGCTCTGGGGGCTATTTCTCCCAGTGCCAAATGCCCAGGCATGGGGATTTGATGTGGGGCTCAGAACTCTCACTCCTATAGGTGAGTTTCTATGATACAGTTACTTTCCAGTCTGTGGGCTTCCCACTCGGAGGTATGGGGTTGCCTATATTATGTAATCGCCTCTCCTACCTCTTGATGTGGCCTCCTCTTTGTTTTCTGGAGTAGGATATCTTTTTGAAAGTTTCCAGTCCATTTGGTTGAAGGTTGTTCAGCATTTGGTTGTAATTTTGTTGTTTTTATGAGAGAAGTTGAGCTCCAGTCCTTCTATACTGCCATCTTAATCCTGTTCTAAATTTTATTATCAGTAGCCAATTTGTGAACCACTGTTTTCTTCAGGTGACTAATAGGATATAATCAATATGGTTAATTTTGGATGCTTTCAAAGTATTTATATCGCAGTTCCATTCTTTCCACCCAGAGGGAAGTAGGAACCTAGTCCTGATATCGAGCTCCAGAGAAATGGCTGTCAGACCTTGGTAAGTGAGTCTCTCTGGAGCAAATTTGAGTTTAATGAGAAGGAATTCCTCTAAAGCACCCTTCATGTTTTCCTTTGAATGCTATTTTTAGGCCCCTAAGGGCCAGTTGGAGGGCATCTGTGATTGAGGTACAAAATGGTTCACTATGCATGTGGCAATAAGCATGCATAGGGCCACTATTTGAGACACTGCTTTAGGCTTTAAGGTGCATTTTCACATACTTTAAATCATTATAAACAATCATGTAAAAATGTCATCTCTTAATTTACACAGGAAGGAATTTAAACTCATACAAAGTCTAAAAGCCAATAAGTGTCAAATAGACACAAATTCTAACTAGAACTCAGATCTTTGAATCTTCAAGCTGTGTGTGTGTGTGTGTGTGTGTGTGTGTGCGTGCACGCACGCTCACACACAAACATATATATATATCCTCTGAATATAGCTTCCCAGAGTAACTGTATTAATATTTAATAAAACAGTGTTATGACATAAAATTCTTATTAGTGTTTTGTTTTTTAACAAATACCTCAGAAGTAAAAGAATCATGTAAGTGTTTTTCTTTCTCCATACTAGCTAGAACCACTTGGGAGGCTAAAAACTTGTTCTAATAATGGCTTATGCACTCAAAACATTTTTGGAATTCTTATTTTAGCATTGCCTTAAAAGCCTATGCTATTTTCTTTTAAACTCAGTGCCTTCAAATTTTGATTTCCAAAGTATAAATTTGATTTTTTGACATAATCAGAAACTATAGAAGTAAGATCTGTGAATGAAGTGATAGATTATACTTGTTATTTTGGTTTTGATATTCAAATTTTGAACCTGATTTTAAGTGGTGGGTTGTGTCTAAAGGTAACTCTAAAAGATATATTTGAAAATAGTTTTCTTAATATCTTCAGTTATCATCCTATCTATGCCTTGCCTAAAGGATAGTTTTATTTTGATTCTTTAGGACTAGAAGAGTCATCCAGAATTCTCTTTTATCTTTACACACACACACACACACACACACACACACACACACACACACTGTGTTTTATATCTGAATATGTATAACATATGCAGACTGTGTCTACCATATGCTTTATATCAAAATACCTATAACACATGCAGGGAGCTAGACACACTCACACATCGTGTATTCCAATTTTATGAAATGTGAATGTGGCTAATTTCAGTCCACATCATGCAGATCACCTGTATACTTAGAAGTTAACTAGAATTCTCCCCCCAAAATGACATTTTTTACTCATGGAACGGTTATGAAGTGGTATTCGAGAAGGTGCAACTGTCAACCCACACTCACAAAGTGGTCCAGATCACCAGGCCAGTCATCACTGTTTGAGAATGAATCAGGCTACACTGATCTTTTACTCCTTGAAATACAAATTCTGCAGCCCATGAACACCCATCTCTACTTCCCTCCCCAAGATCATAAGCCAAATACCCCCTAGAAGCAACTTAGGAATAGTTCAATTGGGATCAGAACAAATTAAAAATAAATTTGCCCGTGGGATTTACTTGTATTAGTAATTCCCTTCCTCCTTCCCTCCATCCCTTTCTCCTTCCCATCCCTGTTTCCTTCCTCTCTCCCTTTCTTCCTTCACCCTTAAGTCCCATTCTCTCAAAAGTTAGCCAGAAGTATGTGGATAGTGGGGAAGTGCGTCCTTGTAAGAGGAAGACTAAATTGGAAAGAGTTTAAAAAGAACTGAACAATCTCAAACTATCAGTTGAATCTTATTATCATCTTGAAATTATTAAAATAACTTGGTTATTACCATCAGGATTTCTTTCCTGGTTTGAGAGGTAAAAGGTTAATGACTCATTTACTGAGGTATGCAGTTTTCTTTCATTTTTCACTTGCAATTATCTTCACTTGTTTTAAAATGCAATACAGCCTTCAAACTGTATTGTAGTCATTCATTATTTCTGTCAATTAAAATTTCTAAATCATAGATTTTCAGTGAATCACAAATAAGCATTAATTGATTTCAATCACTGAATGCCCACTTCCTGGAAGAAATGAATGGGGCAGATTTACTTTTGAAAATCTGCTTCCCATGGCAGCTGGAGCATTAGGGCTCACCAGATGTTAGTTTCTAAAAAGCTGGTATTCGTTTCGGAAACTGACTCTGGATGTTGGTGGTGTCTCTCTTCTTGGAATAAAATGTTTGTTGACAGGGCAGTGTTGATGCTAATGGATTTTTAACTGAAGTAATGGTAACTTCATAGACCATTTGTATTCCTAAGCCCTTCATGGTGATGCCTAAGGTCACCTGTTATCTCAAGGAGAAGTTATCATTTATATACAACAGACCCTACAATTCCTTCAAGGTTTTCATAAATAGATTCAATTTTAGATAAATGATACAATGTCCTTATTTTACTCTAAAAATTATAATGTTGTCATCAAGGAAAAGTAATGTGTGCAAATGTATAAAATCCCCTTTTTAATCATATGGTAGTGTTGTACACATTTGCATTGTTTATGAAATTGAAATTAACAAATTATTCTGTATATAGACTGTTCATTAATTCTCCCACACACCAAGCTCCATGATATTTGACATTTCTCTAACACTTAGAATCTAGGTTACTATCCCAGAAGTGGTGTTATAATGAGGTTGTTGCCATAGAAACTTTGCAATCATCTATATACTTTTTACTCTTGAAAATAAATAGTATAGAAAATTTAGAATTTTAGAATTATTTAGAAACAGAACAAATTCCATGGAATAGTATATTATTCTTATATCTGAAGTAGACCACTCAGGGCACTAATTATTTCTAAAATTGAGGAAAGGAACTTATTAGTAGCACCATTTGTGATTGAGGGCTAAGACGAGGCTAAGAGAAGAATTTGGTCTGGCAAATGCAATTTGGCAATAGAAATCCAGTATCAGACAATTCATTGAACAGTAGTTGGATTTGGGATTGTTAACAAGATAGCTTGGAAAATATTTTATGTGCAAATGGGATAAATTAGCTTGCTAAGGAAATAAAGAAAAGATTGCTTGACTACCTTAAATTATTAATTGTCAATTTTCTCTTTGAGATTTAAGCTGACAATATTTATCTTCCAAATCATGTTAAATTGTAATTATATTGTCTGTCTATAATCTTAAATAGAGGCTTGAGAATAAGATCAGTTGTAATGTTACTGTATTGCCTTCTAGTCATCATTCTAAACTATTATTGCCAAATAGATTAGAAACTCTTTGAAGGTAAAGCCATTGGGATGGTAGCCACCAAAAGGAAAATATGGATTAGAATATCTCAATATGATCAAGGAACCATGTTTAATTTGGTTTTATACATTAATTACAGTTGAATAACAAGTTTTCAAGCATTAGGGACATGGCATATCACAGAAGATTAGACTAAGTATACATTATCCTGAATGGCAACTTGTGTTTTTCTCCATTTTTATTCTGAGTAATATTTCCAGGCAGAAATACACTGAATTATTACCTGAGAGCTGGTTGCCTATTCATTCATTAAAGTATCATCCATAATGGCAAGAGTCATTATTTTAGAGGAGAAAAGTGAGTTTTAATTAAAGAAGATTTATCTGAATTAACAACAGTAAATTCTCATTTGTGCAATAATGCGTCTTTTCAAAATTATCAGCAATGCTGCTTAGAATACATTTCTTCTTTGTTTTCTCATTGAGTCATGACTTAGACCACTTAGATTGCTCAGAATAATATGAATCCTCAGTAAATGAAGGTTGACTTAACTATACAATTGATGGTGTAATTTATCTCAATATGTTATTCATCTCTTTATTGTGATGGTACTTCTCTGAGCAAAAATAAAGAAGTTTTATTTTACTAACTTTATCCCTGTTTAAGACTATTTAGATTTTTTAAATGTAGAAGTCATATTTTATTCTGTATTTAGTTTTGTAATGGAGTCTTAAAAATTGAAAATGCATACACATTTGGTTATTTTTATGTTAATAATAAAATATGTTCTCTAAGCTGACAAGAAATTAAAGAGCCATTTTAAGAATCCCCAAATTGGACAATTTCTTATGAAATCTACTTATAAATAATTCTTTGAAGTAGCACAGTCTTAGTGGTTCAAATAATCTTTTAAAATGCATCAGTGCACTTTCAAATATTGTGCACATTAACTTGAGTATTTACAAATGCAGTTGTTCCATTACAAAGCATCAGAGATTTAAGATTCAGTAATGGTTAAGTGTATGTGATATTCCTGATGATGTCCTTGAAACTACTGAAAATGCTTACGTAAAGCACATTTTCTGCATCTGACCTCAAATGCATTTCCTACATTCTTTACCTTTCTGCAGGTAGGAGTTAACGTGATGGAGTGGGGGAATGCAGGCAGGAGAAAACGAGGTACCCTGGCTTTGCTGATGTTGTTTAGACTGTGAAAGAGAACAGGGTTTTTTCCTAGTTTATCCAAAACATTAAAAAGTAGAGAATTTAGACAAGAAGAAACATTAGACTTTGATGCTTCATTTTCAGAGACTTGTAAGAAGAAAAAGTGACACCATGTGATTTATTCTCATGACAAGATTGTAAAGAGAACAAGATGTACAAAAACTCAATCTGTTGTTGTTGTATTATTTACATTTGTACATGATGTCTTCTTTATTCTTCATGCCATATTTGAGTGCTACAAAATGGGAATATACACTTTTCATAAAGATTTACAGAGTCAACTTCAGACAAGTAACTTCTTAATTTAATGGTAATTATATGGTTTTAAAAATGCACTTTCTCTTTGCAGCATATTTTTTCAATAGATAGCTCTATGTATGCTGACATTAAGTCATTCTGTTGTCCTTCAAAATACATTCTAGCTTACTTAATTTTTGAAATCTGGAGATCTATTGAGTTCATTTTTGTTTCTTTAAAATTGATAGGCATTAGATATGATTTTCTGAATAATCTTTCAAATCAGCAATCTATCTTTAAAATGCTAATTGCTAATCCAATAACCTAAATAGCATGTGAAGTTAAAATGTTTCTCTCTTTTATTTTTTTTGCACATGTGGTACATTGTAAAATAAAATGTAATGTGTTCTTTATAAATACTAATCAACTCAATTGCTTTGCTCATATATGAAATGGGTCAAAAGCATTTGGCTGAAATATTATGGACCTACATTATTTTAAGGGGAAAAAAGCAAGAACTTTTAAAAAGAAAATGAGTTTATACTGATTTTTTTTTCAAACAGATATGTTTGAAGCCTTCCTTATAAAAAGCAAATTTATTCATGCTGTTTGACAGCATGAATAAGAGAGATCATCCCTTTCCTCAAAGTGTCACATTCTCGTAGAAAAACAGCATTAGAAAGTCCAACTTTTTACAAGGCAAAATAGATACAGTAAGATTCTTGAGAAAAAAAAAAGATTTTTTTACAGTAATATTCACAGCAAACTGTGAACTGAAATAGTCTAATGTTCTGTCTAAAGATGTATATAAGAATTTGTGAAAATCCGTAATTATATAATTACTCCATCAGATTTATTTAAAAGATGAGTTTACTTGTACTGTCCCATACAACTTTGTCAGGCCTCTGTAGAAAAGGTAACAGAGCTGATGCATTTATGAGTAAATGAGATGATATAACCACTTAGTTTCATAGCCAGAAGTCAGTGGCTGAATTTTGTGGTCAGGAACTGTTTTCCCCAGTCACAGTATGAGGCTTGTGATTCACTTATTGGAACAAATGGATTATACAGTAAAGGTGAATAATTGATATCACATTAGAAGATCAGAATTTGTACAAAAGGAATTTTGCACAGTGCACATTATTTTGGAGTCTTGTAAATAATGAAAATGTTTGCTTTGCCTTGCTTCCTGGATATGTCTCAGGACATTTCACTTTCTCCATGCCTTACTTTAAACTCTTTTCTTGTAATCACCCATAATCATGAAGAGAATAGTTTTGGGGGGGTAAATGTTCTGTGCTGTATAGTCCAAATGTGACACAGAGCGAAGTTCGGTTCTTTGATTAGCCCCTCGCCATTCCACAAAATGTGTAAATTTCTCCCTTAAAGATCTTCTGCATAAAATATATTTGAAAATACCCCTGCCCTTCCAAGAAGGATGATGTATTCAGAACTAAATTAAACAATTCTGTAGAATTCTGTGAACTTCCCCCAAAGAAGATGTGAGTATAATACAAGTGTTTTTTATTTGGATTTAGAAGGAATGAGTCTGGCAGAGAAAAGATAGTTAAGTGGACTAAGGTCTGGCACCTATACTGAATTCTAGTTAATGTCACCTTGGTTTTTCACAATTGCTGATATATAGGACAATTCGCCAGGGATTGAATGGAACCACACACTAATTTCATGTTGGATCCTGAGTGATCTTGACACTATAATGTTTTTCTGTTTCTTAGGGTTAGATTTTATCTAGAGGTGCTACATGAGGCAATTTAGCAACAAACCTCAGAGTTTTCTAATCTACTTGTAAAAATGACCAAACTATATACTGTGGAAGATGTACCATTACATGTATTAAACATTGAATGTTGTTATAAGGTAAGCTCCTTTTCAATTTGAAAAAAATGCATGTTGAAAGAGATATTTTCTGATTTCAAAAGGGGTCAATGGAAATAATAAACTTAAAAGCCACTAGGGAACAATTTAATGCCTGGAAATAGTTAACTAAGACCTGTAATACTCCTATGAGTAGTCTCAGAATGTTCAAGTTATTGGTTACATCTGACTCATTTGTATAGCAACTTAGTTGTTGCTTTCTTCTTAACATAAAAAGAAACAAAAAATTTTAATTGAAAGATATACATATACATACTTACATATGCTGCATCTAAGTGTTGTTTATATAAACTATACTAGATATTTTAAGTACTGAATGAATATTAGGGAACTATAAACTATGGAGTCTATTGAACTACTTACTCCCTTGAAATCAATTTACCCTACAGTAATGGCATATCGCAGGTTCTTATTAAGGGACTTCTTAGAACTACGAGGTGCTAAAGAGTATGCTGTGGCATAATACACATTTAGCAACTTATACTCCTGTGCATTGCTTCACATCGTGCTAAAACCATTTATACATCCCATTGTGAATAGGTTCTAAAATATAGGGGTCCATCTGCTGATTTTAAAAAAGACTTTTATATATGCATATCACATCCATTTTCTTCTATTTTTCTCTCTGAACAGAGACTATTTTTTCATTTTAATCAATATTTTGCAGTTTGAAATTAACACACTACCTGCCTAGCCATAGGACCCCAAGTGTGGCTAATTGGGTCAATTCACATAAATGCTAAACATATTCATTGCATTTTAGCAGCATGTAGGTATACATAAGGTGAAAGAAACTTCATGGCATCCAATGGAATCTTCATTAATTTTTCTTCCTGAACTATTTTTTCTTGTTTCCAATATACAAAAAAATTTCTACCATCTTTCCAATGGTCTTCTGCTAACATTTCATTGGTCAAAATTATGCCACTCTTTTCTACATGCAAGAGAAAGTGGAAAGAGTTTATGGAAAGGTGGGCAAGGGGGCTGTGTTGGCCATGACTTGCTTAGGCCGGTTACGATACATCCTTTTGTGTTAATGCATTGTCTTCCTGAAGAAGGGTAGACTGCTAACTTTAAGGAAAAAGTATCTAATGTGAACATTAGTGTCAAGGGGTAAGGACAGTGAATTGGCCAAGAGCTAATCACTTTCATGAGGTCTTTCATGTGTAGAAAGAAATGTAGCCATTTTCTCATAATTAAAATGCAGAATTAGTTCCTTGATCTACACCTTTAGATTTAAGTCTAAAACCCTCTTTCCATAACAACTAAGTGGTTTGAAATAGAGTTGGGGAGATTTTTCTTCATGACATTATTTTCAGAGGACTTGGCTATACTTTTAAGAAATGTCTTTTTCAGCTCTTAGTTAACTCCCAAAGTTCAAAACAAATAAAGACAACCTTATTCTTTATTAATTGAGACATATAAAGAGAGAAGAATATTATCCAAGTGGATCACTAATAGCACCTATCACATCAAAAATGGTGACAGTGTGTTTTCCAACTTCACAGTGTTCTTTAAACACTTCAGCTTTAAAATGTAAATACTTTGCCAAAGTGTAAAAGATGAGCTTGCCTCCCAAAATAGAAGTGTTAGATAAATATGAAATGACATTTGTACTTCATTTTTTAAATGAACAGTCTTCTTATTCAGTGCTTTGCTTAAAGAGCAGGCAATTACAGAAGGTACTCCAGGTAATTAAGGCAGATTTTATCTACTTAGTGGTTAATCAGAAAATAAAATATCGCCAATGAGAGAAATTTTCAAGGAAATCCATTTAGAATATTTGGCCTTATCTGTGAAGTCATTGTAATTATATCTTTTCTTTACCAGAGACCTGTTGAAGTAAAATTGAAATTATTATTTTTAAATTCAAAAAGTTAGGCTTCATATTAGTTAAAGTTTAGCATAGCCTTGATATTTCTCTAGCTTCTAATATTAGTACATTTTGCACATAAATGAACTGTAGTAATAACCAAGAAACCACACAGCCACTTAAATTCTTGAAAGGTGAAAATTTTATATGATGAGATTCCCCTAAAGGCTATGAATAAGTTAGGAATAAGAATACCAAGTGGATAGTATTTTGTATTGCTGGTTCATTTTTCATCAAGTCAACTTGCATATTCTGGTTTCATAGTTCTGTATAACTCATATAAATAATTTACACACTAGAATCAAAATGTGGAAATAATTGCTAGAGATTATTTGGAGTATTTTTGTTTCCAATATTGAATACATCTGTAAAATAAAGTCTTGAAAATATATGAAAACATTAGGTTCTCATTATTTTCCTATGTATAATTATTTTCACCTCTATACCGAAAGATTTTGCATAGTTTACAATTGTGGATCAGCATGATAGAGGGGAGAGTCTGGGACTTAAGATGGAAAGGCTTTGTTCTTGAACAAAGATCTGAGCCTGTTTTTCACCTATAAATGATAGTGATAATAACTCAATTACAAGTTTGTTATGAAGATTAGATGTAACACAGGTAAATGTATATCTCTGTAGCAACTTAAAATTGTGATTTTCACTACTATTTACAGAGGAGAAAACCAAGCCATAGATTTATGTGTGTAAAAGTTACATGTAAGTAATATCTTGATTTAAGGCCTTTGCAGATAAGGATTTTAATCTTACCTTGTTTCTGACCAAGATTAATTTTTTGGATCAGTGATTAATGAAATCAGGCCTTAATTTCTCCTAACATAATACAAAACAGATAAATTGTTTATGTTTGCATATCTTCTCATTATCCATATAGGTGGGGAATACATCTAGTACTTTGCTTGGTATAGTACTAGACAGTACTATGCAAATAAAATAGTAATTTTATTTGTGACAGTAATTCACACAAAAGAATTGTGCATGTGAGATGAAACTCTTCTTGTGACATGCAACTAAGACCATGCCTGACTACGAGAGAGATGAGAAAAAATTAAGCAAAACCAAAAGAGCCAAAACCAACCACCATTCTTATAACCATATCATAAAGCAAAATCTTTTCTGAAAATAGATGTGTTAGATAAATATGAACCTTTGTGTATAATACTGATAGTTCATTTGATAAATGACTTATTTTTAAAACACCTCTTCTTGAACATATTATAAGTGCTTGAACAGACTTAAACTTTGTTCTTTTTATTATGCCAGTTAAATTTAAATTTATGTCTGCTTAATCAGATCAACCTGTCACACTCCTTCTCAAAGACCATCATTTGTTCCTTATTGCTTCTAGAGTGACAACTAAATTTCTGCTATTACATTTAAGATGCATGATAATCTCCCCTCACCCCATCATTCACTCTTCTATTTGGAACCATAATTGTCCATGATCCATATGCTCCTGTCATATGGTTTCCTCCTTTTCTCCAGGGTGTTTGAAACCTAAAGTCTGACCTGTTTGTGCTCATTCTGTTCCTGAAGCATTGGAGCGTAGAATACCCTTTCTTCAGAGACCATTCCTTCAAAACTCATATAAATATCAAATATTTTTCACAAAGCCTTTTCTAGTCCTTTGCAATTTTTATAATCCTTTGTTTCTCTTAAGGTGCAAGACATTTTGGATCCATGGATTGCATTCTTCCTTAGGTTTAATAGTGTGTGTCTTATGCATGAATTTTCAAACACCTTGAGGACAGGCCATATTTCATAACTTTTTCTATACTCCACAGGATCTAGCAAAGGATACTGTAGAGACTCAATAAATGATTGCAGAAAGGGCTAAAATATTAATGCAATATTGATTGCATAACTAATGCTTATATTTTCCTGGCAAAATTGTTTTCCTTTAAAATAATGTAAATTCCACATGTTGCCTATTGTGCTCACCTTTGCCCTCCCAGTATCTAACCAAGTTTTTGGAACGTAGAAAGTGCTCCCTATTTTCTGACTATAATAATACATGTAAGTCCAATAACCCTTAAACAAAATACACTATTAGGACTATTTCTCTAAAAGTTGGTATTGCAATAATGCTAATAAAATTTTATTATTGAGATTCTGTTTATCTGTGACTAAACATTTTTTATAAGGGTAAGAGGAGTTCTGATTTAAAAGATTATTAAAGAAAATGATGGCTGAGGTGCAATCTAAATCTAAGTATCAGTGAACGTTTTTTGACATACACTTCACTGCACCTCAATTAGGAGTTTTTACTCAAGTCCATGGCTTACATTAGCCATTGAAATTATTCCAATTCCTCATGTACCTTTTATAAGGCAAAACTCATCACAATCTGGGCAAAATACTGAAACCAACTGATAGTGTGTATAGACTAAATGTAGATGGGAAGATTTGTTTAGGACCTATTGCTGAGGCAGAAATAGGTATTTTATTGTGAATTTCAACCAATGACTCATAGCTAATATAAGGGGACCATTTTTACCTGTTAAACATCAAGTTGTATTAACAAATATGCTTAATGCACAATTTGAAAGTGAGCATGGATAAGTTTTATTCTATGCAAGTTATTTTTCACCAGTGGTTTCATATATATGTACATATTTCAGACTCTACATAGAGAGTCTTAAATTTAATTAAAATTTTAAGATACTCTGGGTGTCAGAATTGGAAAGAAAGCTGTAGTAAATCCTTTGGTGAATTACTTTTGATTTATGAATAATTACTAATTTGCATATCCTGTACAATTTGATTTTTGTGTGAAGGAACATATTTTATACACATATATTCTTTAGACAGGATGAGAGAAAATAAATTAATATCTGAGTACTTAATTTTCAAACTAGTTTGCAAAAGGTCATTTCTTGCAGGAAGAGATAGTGTTCCTGTAAAGTACAGCTTTCTATCTGTGTGCTAATTGAGCTTATCTCTTGCCTGAAACAGAATTATCTGTTCTTAGGCTTAAGGAAAGCTGCTATATTCAGTACAGTGGTATTTACAAAAGATCTAAGTTGGTAGACACTTTATCTTACTCTGTGGTCTCTTGTCTTTGTTAGGCAGAAAGGAATTACATGGTATTATTCTTAATTTGTTGAAAAGGTGTGATATTTTACTAATGAAATGAAAATGATTGCTAGAATATGTTTACATACTAATAAGTGGCAGAGACACAGAGGGAGAAAACACCCTCTGAGTTTTGTTCGTATAATTTCTCTTTGGCGCTCTGTACTGAAATAGCTTGCCCTTTTGTTATATTCATGTAAATAATCCTAAATATTGCATTTACATTCCCTTTTAAAATTACTGCCAAAGTAAGACATGCCAAGCTTACGAATCAAATAAAGGGTAGTCTACTGAAAACAACATGAGAAGAAAGCCTATTTAATTTGCAGCCTTCTTCTGGGCTTGACATTTCTTTCCCCCACCCCAAATTCATAGAAGATGGTATCTGAGATAATGGAGGAATTATCACAATAATCACCAGAGAATACATATTCTAAACAGTAGAGATCTAAAATAGAAAGGGCTATCCATATTGAAACCAGATACTTGTTATTACCCAACAAGAAAACTGGTTTTGATAACCAAGCTAACAAGAGAACAATACTCCTGAAATGTAGAAAATTCAGGAGTACCTAATCAGATTGGGTTAAAGAGGAAGAGAAGACATGGAAAAATATTTCATAAAGGCAAAAAAGAATAAACAATGGAGTGAAAAGATATTGCCTTTTTTTTTTTAATTTTGTCTTTTTGCCTTTTTCTTTTTTTCTAGGACTGCACCTGTGGCATATGGAGGTTCCCAGGCTAGGGGTCTAATAGGAGCTATAGCCACCGGCCTACACCAGAGACACAGCAACGCAGGATCCAAGCCGCATCTGTGACCTCCACCACAGCTCACGGCAACGCCGGATCGTTAACCCACTGAGCAAGGGCAGGGATCGAACCCGCAACCTCATGGTTCCTAGTCGGATTCGTTAACCACTGAGCCATGACGGGACCCCCCCCTTTTTTTTTGTGGTAGGATTTTTTTCTTTTTGTCTTTCTTTTTTGAGGCCCGCACCCACAGCATATGCAGATTCCCAGGCTAGAGGTCTAATGGGAGCTGTGGCTGCCGGCTTACGCTGCAGCCACAGCAACATGGGATGCAAGCTGCATCTGCAACCTACACCACAGCTCACGGGAATGCCGGATCCTTTACCCACTAAGCGAAGCCTGGGATCAAACCCTCAACGTCATGGTTCCTAGTCAGATTCATTTCCGCTGCGCCACGACGGGAACTCTGCCTTATTTATTTTATTTTTTTTTATAGGGGAGTGTAATGCATTTACATGGTTATGATTACTCATGCATTTTTTGGACTTAGTTTAATATATTAGTGCTGCTCCCACAGCATATGGAGGTTCCCACGCTAGGGGTCCAATCAGAGCTACAGCTGCTGGCTTATGCCACAGCAATGCAGGATCCAAGCCGCATCTGCGACCTATACCATAGCTCATGGCAACACCAGATCCATGCCTTTATCAATAAGAATGTTTAAACAGGGGTCAAACCCACAACCTCATGGTTCCCAGTCGGGTTTGTTTCTGCTGTGCCATGACGGAAACTCCTTAAATAAATTTTATTGGAGTATGGTTGACTTAGGAATTTTGTTAGTTTCAGGTGTATGGCAAAGTAAATGAGTTATACGAATACATATATCCATTCCTTTTCAGATTCTTTTCTCATATAGGCTATTAAACAGTATTGAGTATAGGACCTGTGCTATATAGTAGGTCCTTAGGTCCTTGTTAGCTATCTTGGTGACAGTGAGATTTTTAACTTTGTTACATAAAGTTAATATTTTAGACTTTACCTTGTCTACACCATGTACAATGCAGAGTTGACAGATAAAATATAGAACACCCTGTTAAATTTTAATTTTATTTATTTGTTTATTTGTTTGTTTGTTTGTTTATTTTTGCCTTTTAGGGCTGTACCTGCAGCATACAGAATTTCCTAGGCTAGGGGTCCAATCAAAGCTGTAGCTGCTTGCCTAAACCATAGCCACAGCAACGTGGGATCCAAGCTGCATCTGCAACCTACACCACAGCTAGCAACAATGCCAGATCCTTAACCCACTGAGTGAGGTCAGGGATCGAACCCATGACCTCATGGTTCCTAGTCAGATTCGTTTCTGCTGTGCCACCACTGGAATTCCCACAAATTTCAGTTTTAAATAAAGTATTTATTATTTATCTGAAGTTCAAATTTAATAAGGAGTCTTGTATTTTTATTTACTAAGTCTAGCAACTGTATCCAGAGACACGTTTTATTTTAAGAGGTTAACTCTCCTGAAAAGGTTCTCTTTCTGACATTTTCTGTATCTTATAACACCACAGTCAAGGGAAAAATGCCACTGGTGGATCCATTTCTAAGGACCCTAAGTGACTCTATTTCTAAGGATAAACATCTCTTTTTGGGATATGTTATGTGAAGTGGTTGATTAATAGAATTAAATTTTCACCTTTGGAAAATGACACACATTAGCTCTAGCTGAGGTGTTTTGGACACACGAAGTACCTTATTAGTTATGTAAGGGATCCTACTTTCACCTTTTTATTTCCTTAGCATTCAGATCACCGGTGGTAAGATTAACAGACAACTAATAGTGTAGACACTGAGTGAAGACTGGCAGGATACATTCTGTCTTCTGGACTCACACGCCCAATGATCCAGAGGAGGGTAATGTGGTCCAGTGGCTTTAGCCCTGTCCTGGATAACTGTTCAATAACAGTTTACTCTTAACCTATACATAGTGCTATATTTATATATTTAAACCATACTCATATAATTTGTGGAATTGAAGGTACGAGTTAAATCAGTAATCAAGGTTAAATTGGGTATTGCAACATCCCCACTTATAGTCCCAGTGCATATGGACAAGCTGTAACAAACACAGATATTTCTACTAGGTGCCTTTATCAGTAAGAATGTGTAAATAGTAAGATCTACTATGATTTATTAACATATAAATATATAGCATAAGACAGAATGGTTTTTACTTAATGTGTACCTTGATTTTTTATGTAATAATTAGATGCTTGGAGAGAAAAAAAAAAATACTTGGTTAACATTTTTTTCTTTAGTACCTAACTCAGTTCCTGGCAGTTTACAGGTGCTCAATAAATTATTTAATGCATGAATAGATACATTGCCTACCTTCAGTAAGTTCACAGTTAGTGGAAGACAGATATAGAATGGTATAAAAATAGCACAGTATAACTAGTGTTATGATAGAGATTATTACATGCTAATAATGGAGAAGTGAAGAGATACGTACAATTGCTTATGTGTGGAGCCAGTAAGGCATCCTGAGAAAGTTGACCTTTGAACTGAGTAGAGTTATCCAAGGAAAACGAGGCAGAAAGATAAAGAAGGTATAGAGAGAGAGTTTATGAGCACAGGGCTAGCTGTGAGAAGCCCTGTAAATGTTGTGAACTCCACTAAAGTGAATACTTCTGAGATATAAATTTTAATGCAGAGAGGACCAGAAAAAAAAATCAAAACTTGGAGGGCCTCATTTTATGTCAGAATAAAGAGCGTGGACTTTATTCTGTAAACCACTGGGAGCCATTGGCAGATTTTAAGCAGAGCCTGGAAAGGTCAGATGTGCAGTTTAGGTGGAGCATGTGCCCAATTATGTGGAGAATGGATCTGAAAGGGGTAAAATTGCAGGCAATAGAACCAGTTATGTCACTGGGAGAGTAATGTGAGGGTGAAATGATGAGAGTGGGAAGGTTACTGGTAAAAGTGGTAGTAGGGAGGGTGGGGTGGGAGGGCTCATATTAAAGAATTATTATAGATGCAAAATTTAGAAGAGCTTGGTGATTGGTTAGCTGTGTGAATAGGAGTGCAGAAAGGTCCAGCATCAGGTTGGAGATACAAGTGTGAAAATGTGGGGAAAAGGACAAGTTGGAACAAAAAATTAAGGTTCATCAACTCATTGGTAAAATCCTTAAGATCACCTTGAAGAGCATGAACAAGAACAGAAAGGTAGCAAGAAAATGGAAGCCTAGAGACTTTCAAAATTAAAAGTCCAGGTGAAGGAAGATGAGGAGAAGGAGGTAGAGGTAATGATTCAAGGGGATAGAGGGGAAGCAGAATAGTGTGAATTATGAAAAGCAAGAGAAAACTGAGACAAGAATCTTAGTGCGAAATACTGCTCTGAGGTTTAGCAAGATGTATCTCAGTCCAAATATTTTTTAGAATATCTTTATAATATGTAACTCATTATAAATTCATTTAATTTTCTCACCCCTGTTTGGAGAACAGGCTTTAAATTAGAAAGGCACTTACCACAAACTAGTCATGACATTTGATAAAGATTTTTTTTTTTGCCCCGTTTAATATACAGTTTAGGAAAATTTCATAACAAGCCGATTAGAATTTAAATGATACCTGTTTTAAAACATCTTTTCATACTGCATATATTTATGGGATAGATTATTCAAGTTCCTAGGTCTATCAGGAAATTAACTTACAGTTTAAAATGAACTAAATATATACCATGTCTGCATCTGAATTCCTCAAGAGAGAAATTATATTCTATCAAGCATAAAATGCATATTTAAATATTATCTTTTTACAAATACTTACAGGTTAAACTCTAAGAGACTTTTCAGAGGCATTATGCGATCTTCATTAAATACAGTATAATGTACTGCATCCTGTAAAAGAACATACTTCTTTGTGATTTCTGACTAATAATTGCCTTGCAGAGACTTTACCTTAAAGGACTAATAACTGAGAAGAGGAACTCTTTGGAATATAATCTGGGGAAAGATTAGGAAAGCAAGGTGTGACAAAGAGTCAGAAAAATCAACAGGCCCAGTGCCACAACTGTCATAGGGTTGGAAGTAGTGAGGCTAAGAGAGAAGATTCTGCTTGATTTATTTTTTTAGACACATAAACCCTTTGGCCATTTGTGGCCTCAGAAATTTCTTGCAGGACATCTTTTTCTTTAAATCTACGTTTACTGTCATGCTGTAAACTTAGGGTTTATGAACCTCTGTTTTGAATCTATCCATCCTTAGTCTCATCTCTGCATCATTTGCTATCCCTTCATCACCCCCACAATCCTGATGGTAATCCCTAGATTCTTATCTATGTACAGCAATTTAGTGCTGTTTGTTAAAACACTCTTCATACTGTGTACAGTTGCCAACTAAGGATAGCGCAAGACATCTGTACATGTGTGTGTATACACATGCACACACATGTGCATTTCCTCTCGTATATGTACGATATATGGATATATGTGTATATTGAATGTTTGTACAAGTGTATATAGCAAACTGTATGACAAACCATGAGATTTTGATTACTTACATTTTCCATATTTTTGTGATTTGACATTCCATTTAACAAAAGGAAGTTGAGAGAGAAGTTATTTAAATTGTCCTGTGTCACAGGACTTACACTCAGGTTCATTTGACTCCTGCCCCTGCTCTGGCCCACTCAGATAGGGCTGATCTTTCAGGACCACCTGGGACCCTACTTGACAGTGGCCAAGCCTGGCCTTCCGTGCAAGGAGTCCCAGCTGGGGGCTGATCCTTGTCGTTTTAGGATGGACTTAGCCCTCCACGGTTTGCAATAACTGATTCGCACCACTAAATGCCTATTGCTTTTCTGGAGTTTGAATTCTCTCCTCAGTGATGGTACGTAGAATATTTGATAGGCTTTTCTGAAAGAGAACTTCCATGTGCGAACAAAGCTGAAGCAATTTTTTTAAAATTTGATCCATCTTCCCTGTATTTGGTAGAATGAGATTTATTCTACATGTAAGAACATGTATCATACACTAGCACATGGGCAGAAATTCAGGCATTCTTGATGTACTAAAAGAATTTCAGTACTGATATGCTCACTTATTTTCTTCTTGAAAAATAGAGGCTATTACCCATGCACAATATAAAAGCCTAAACTTTATACTTTCAAAATGTAATCTGAACACCTGTAAGATTATTTCAGATGGTTAAAAAGCTTATATAAAGAGTTGAGCATCAGCATTTGATAACTTTTTGAACTAAGCAGCATCACACTGTGGTAAACAACAGGGATCTGAAGCCTAACTGGCCTAAGCCTGAGTCCTAGTTCTACTACTGACTAGCTGCTCTGCCTTGGGCAAGTTACTTAACTTTTCTGGGTCAGTTTTCCTCCTTTATAAAGTGGGTATATTACTACTACCAACTCAGAGGGTCATAACAAAGATTAAATATGTTGAGAGTTCCAACAATACCATTTATAAAAATCTGTCAGAAAAAAATAAAAATAGGTGATAACCCTGTCATTGGTAACCATAGATTCAAATTGAATTGATTCTTGTTTCCCCCAGCTTTACCTCCCAAGGTAGAGTTTGTTTGTTTCTCTTTTGTGTTTCATCCATAGTTCTCTTTCTTCCTCTCCTCTGGTACCTATTAAAGTCGATGGCCTGATTTGTTTACATCCTGGTATCTGACTCTGGATTACAAGATTTTGAAAGCATAAATTATGCTGTGATCACATTTTTATCACTAGGAGCATATAGTATTTCTGATACGATATGGATCCATAATGAAGATTTATAAAGGATTGAATAATATTTTCATTTCTAATCTAATATGGAAATTATTACTATTGGCTTATTCTTTAAATATTCCACAAACTTGTTTTCCCCATCCTGAGACTTCCTGATTATTCTTATTTATTCTTATACTCTCATTTCTCAGGCCTCATTGAGCACATACTTTTTTTTTTTGTCTTTTTGCCTATACTAGGGCTGCTCCCACGGCATATGGAGGTTCCCAGGCTAAGGGTCTAATCAGAGCTGTAGCCACCGGCCTATGCCACAGCCACAGCAACGCGGGATCCAAGCCACTTCTGTGAACTACACTACAACTCACGGCAACGCCGGATCCTTAACTCACTGAGTGAGGCCAGGGATCAAACCTACAACCTCTTAGTTCCTAGTTGGACTTGTTAACCACTGAGCCACAATGGGAACTGAGCACATACTTTTAAATAAGACTTTAAACTCATCTTAATTGTATTAAAATATAACTTTTCCATTGTTTTTATGTCTATTATTTTACTTTAATTCCAAACCCAATGAATTTAGGCAGTGTTGGAAGTGAGGACATTGAAAGAATGAAAGGATATATATATATTTAAGATCTCAGTTAAAGGGAAAGTCATGTTTCCCTCTTTGGGGTGAGTGCTCTCCAATCAATCCCCCTTTCTTCCTTTCTCTCTTGGAATTCTGCAGGAAGTAACCATTTGAAAACTAAACCAGAACTTTACACAGGGAAAGACAATAGCTGATGACCCCAAAATTGGAGTTTTAAAAATGATATACATTAGGTTTGAGCAGGAAAGGTGTCATTGTTTTACCTGTGGTAACTGTAGTGTCTAGGAATCTCAGACAGCTGAAGTCAAACCCAGAAGAAACAAGAGAATAGGAGGAATCAATCCCCCACCTACCATACAAAATCTAGATGATACATTTCAGAGCATGTTTTTCATGAATCTCATCATGCAAAGGTGGATGGAATTTCAGTTGCAGAGTGAATACTGTGTTTGAAGCATTCAAAGTAGGTGATTGCTTTTACAAAGTTGGACTGAATCATTTTGACACCCTTAATTTAATTTCAAAATAGATTGTTTACAAACTCAACTCTTTTGCTATTTCCATGTCTTAATGCTTGATTGACAACAAAGTGATCATTTAAAGACAACAACTGAAATGTGAATAAATACCCATAAAAAGACAATTTCCACTAGGTTTCCATAGAAATGTAGAAAACCATGACCCTCAGGCTCAACCATCTTTTCTGTTGGATCTTTTAGTGAACTTATGTGTTCTCAAACACACTTGAACACACTCGGAAGAGGCTATTCACTAAACAGCACCTTTTATTTTCAAAAATGAAAGAACAGTTTTAGTGCTGTAGTTAAACCAAACTCTAATCTGGAAAAAAATACATAGTAGTCAGTTTTCCCAGACCAAGTCTTTATTTAACACAAGTGGATCTAGTTATGAATTTTATTTGTTGATGTTCTTTATTTCTGGCTTCTTCTTGGAGAGCAATGTGATAAAACCAAGCCTAACATTGCTCTGTCCAAAATGTAGGAAACAAATACCAAATATTTTTATTTTATACAAATAAGCCAAAATTCAAGTAAGTTTAATCAAATTTTGAGTGCTTGTTGCTTCTTAATTCTAACAAGATAGCTAATTATATCATGTGCTTGTTGAAAACTTGCCAATTTTGAACTCTGGTATGAATAAATGCACATTAGAACAAATGAAATCTGCTTATAACATGTACTACATTTTTTTTAACATTGGGTGTAGAAAAAAAAATCACAATTTGAGTATTTGTTTATTCACAAACCTGAGTGTATATTAGTTGAAATTTGAAATTCTGGGGTAAATAAAGAGGTTTTGCCTTATTAGTAAATTATGGTTCTAATGTATATTTTTATCTGTAGATATTTTCATAGCATGGTGTTTAGAAAATTGGGAAAAGAGCTAAAACATACAAGAGATATTAGATTTATGTACCTGTAGAAAATAAGTGTTACTCTCTGATAGTTCATGTTAAAAAAAAATGTCTCTCTTTCAAATGCCTTCAGTAGTATAGTTGACCTCTAATAGTTGGCTCTCTGCTCAAGGCTATATATTCCATCATCTAGGGGCAATTTCTATTTTGCAAAAATAAATTATCTGACTGTTAATTTAAATGTGATGGCATTTTGAATTTAAATCACATTAAGTAATTTAATGTTTGGTGGAATGTGTGAATTAACTTGGAATTAGACATAGATGTTATTGAAAAATATTGCAGTTTATTTAGGGGTGGGGCTGTTTACTATACTATCACATTGCAATCCATATAGAATATTTACTTTGCTATATTTTATACTATAGGGTCTATCTAGATTATATATCTACTATATAGGCACTATACTATGCTATTTGTTACATTTGCTATCTAGATTACAAAAACTATGCTTAAAATCTATCACACCATTTATTAATAGTAATTCGTATTTATGATATATGATGCTGAAGCTACAAAGGAATAGATTCCTTAAGGAGCTTCTAGATATATGAGAAAATAAATAAGATTTTTAAAAGGGTAACAGCAATAGAGCACCAGCTCAGCCAGGTATTTGAAGATTTCTCAGTTAAAGCAATAGTATGATCCTGGAGATATTGCTGTGCTTGCTTTACAGGGGAGGAAACTGAGGAAGAGAGAGGTTAAAACAATTCAGTACGATTATATAATTATTAAGTGCCAAACCTGAATTTCAATGTTGAGTTTTCTGACCTCAAGTCTAGTGGCGATAGTACCAAAATTTATCTGTACCACTGATCAATGAAACTAAAAATTATTGTGGTCTCCACTTGTTAGGAAAGACTTCATTGACTAAATTCGACATGAGCTTTGAAAAATAGCTAAGCCTTAATAAGTTGGGAGGCAGGTTGTGTTGGGCAAGAAATTCAGCATAAGCAAAGACAAGGAAATGTCTACCTATGACCTGATGGCCATGACATTTTGATTGTTATGGAGTTTTCCTATGAAGAAAGAGTGTAGTAGAGAAAGTGTGGGTTTCAATATTTAACAGAAGGCCTGTAGTACCCACTAACTCTATAATGAATCTGATGCCTGCATGTCATGTGGCAGATAAGCACACAGTAGAGGGAAGCAAAGTACAGGGTTTGACTGCATGTGGTAAAATAAAGGATATTTAGCATACCTCATGCAGGTGGGGACACTGGTAGAAGAGAAAACGTGGTTACCGGCCACAGTGTACGCAGTGTGTGTATCTCTGAGGTGACTTTCCATCTAAAGTATTACTCAAAGCAGTAGATAATGAAGTTATTTAAATATGCGAGTAATATGGTTCTGTGAAGAGGCTTTTAGGCAAACATATTTTAGTTTCCTCATTAAACGAATTCAGTTGCTCTAGAATGTATGACCTACCACCAGCACCGCGAATTTCTGGGGCCTTCTGGGCACATGTAATAGACTAGAGATTGCTGAAGACAAATTCCTTGCAGAGAAAGATCTGTGAAATCCTGCAGGGACCAAGGAAATGATATTCCTAAACACTCTTCCCTACAGAGAACTTTATCAGTGACTGTCTCTTAGTGCTTCAGAAAAAGAAAAAAAAAACAACTTTGAACTTGTAAAGGATAACTACTCTTGCCTTATATCTTTAATCCCCACAGAAAATTATAGAAATATTGATGGTTATCTTATATTAGCGATAGAGGCTCTAGTCTTAATGATAGATATTTTGTGCTCATAACTTCTTTACATGAATATACAGGGAAATGTGTACTTGCAATTGGAGAACTTTTAAAACTCATTTGTATGCATTTGCTGAATGTATGTTCTGTTCAAAACTTGTGCTGAAATTTGTTGATACAAAGTGAATAAAACATGGTTGCTTCCTATGAATATTCCCCGATGAATGAATATTTTGTTCAGGTTCTTTATTATTTTTAGAAAATAGTGGAATTCTAACTCTTTACAAGAATATGTACAAGTTGCCTCTAAGTCATTCCTATATCAAATTAATTTCATGATACTCCAGGCTAGAGCTTTGAGCAGATTCCATGTTCTAGGTAAATATGAGGAGACTGCATGTTGAGCGTGTCTATTCTTACCTGACTTGGGAGTGGAAGCAAAAATGATGCCTTATATTACCTTAGGTTTTTAATGTTTAGGTGTGAATGAAGTATGTGCTCGTAAGCAGTTATAAGAACCCTCTGAAATTTTATTCTGTTCCACATTTTATCTTTATTTTTTTTTCTGTTTGTAACATGACACTTCCAGTGACGTCACATGAACATGCTCCAAAGCTGCGTAAAGAGATGTATATTTTAGGTAAGTTCTTTATTCCCAGAAATGTTGCATGTCATTTTCACAGCCTGATAATTCTCATTTTGGCCTTTACAAATGCACTTGAAGAGTGCCATTATAAATATTAAAAGAAAAAATATTACAGAGACCCTCTAAAGACTCCTCTTCGGGGATTTCTAAGCCCCTTTGATCAGCATTCGTGTGATGAAGTCCAACAAAAATTCCTGCTACTGAATATTCTCTTGTTCTGCTTTAAAGAATAAGAAGCTATTTAAAAACTAGTTTTGTACAGTTTTCCAGAACTCTTTCTCATCTTTCTTTGATTTGGAACTGTGCTCTTCTGTGATTTTAATGCACACTCGAATGCCCCATAAAGCATAAGATGGATGAATTAAAGCAGTAGTGTGAAAGTAGATTCCACTTAAAGGCACTTCTCTTATGCTGCTTTTCCTCAAAGCACCCTTAGTAAGTAATGTTAAGATTCAAGTGTTCCAAATTCATGGGTGTTTCTACTGGCATACAGATATTCTGTCTAAATAGGTAAGTCTAGCTTTCCCTTTGAGGATGCTGTTGGTGTGAATAGTTATTTTCCTTAATAAAACATGATTTATCATTATTTTTAAAATGTATCTAGGTATAAAAGTAAATTTGCCTCATTTGCAACATATTGTGGTTCAGCTCTTCCACAAAATTAAATTGTTTATGCTATTTTAATTCATCAAGTGAGTGAATATATATCTTCCTATTAAGAAAATGGTTTGTCAGATGTCATAAAATATTTTTTAACAGTAAAGGTCACATTTTATTGCAAAAATCTGTCAGTGCTTTATGTCCAAGCTGTGAAATGTTATTGCTTCAGGGTGATTATGTGGGAGGGGGCTGTGGTTAAGAATGCCTTTCTGTGGCCAGCTATGATTTACAACAGCGAATGGAGAATTAAACCCTTAATTGAAGCCTACAGAGCAAGTACCTAGAGGCTAGATTCAGCCTGAAATTTGATTCAGACAATTTTCTTAGTCAAGCCCCTATGGGCTTCCCAGTTGATTCTCATGAGTTTTGATTGTGATTGAAAAGACAAGCTGTTTTCTGCTTTGCCCTGAACTTCCCTAAGGTAAATCCCCAGTTTTAGTAAGCTTCTTGATTAACCTGAAGGGAGGCATTATGGGAGAGAATGTGCACACAGGATTTTAACTATTTCCTCAAGCCCCAAGTGAAAATACCTCAACATTTCATATATTCTCTGATGGAAACCCTCATTTAGTAAACTGGTAAATCTACCAGTCCTGAAGTTCAGGTGGAACTATAACTGTGGCTGCGGGTACCTGCCCCTGTGCCTCTCTGACAGAGGGGGTGCGAGTCATGTGTTGCAGGGACCTTACATTTGTTTCGGCACATCAGGTATCACCAGTGGGTTTCTGACTTAGATGTAACATAAATGTCAGTCCAGAGGTCACATGACCTTGAATAAATCTTTCCATCCCTTTCTATCCATAAGCAATACCCTAGTTTGCTCCATTTTATTTTCTAATTATTGTTTCTTTGGTATGACTTGCAGGTTATTAAATTATTTACTCTATTAAAAAGATAGGTTGAATTCTGATTTTGTCTTACATACTCCTTGTTTCCTGATTACTATGCTTAAAATATCCTATGAGTTTTGCCTGTATTTATTAAAGCCTAACTTATTACCTATGCTTAATACTTATGATTATCAACCACCCTTTTGTTTTCTTGTCCTCTATAGTAGAACTGAATATTTTCAAATAAAGCAGCAAATTCACGATAAGTATTGAATGCCTAAGATATGCAAGGCAATGTGCTGGATGTTAAGGAAGAAAGAAGGATAAATATAATCCCTAATTAAGTTGACAGAATAGTGGGAGAGCTAGGTTATTTAATTAAAGTTGTAATGCCAGGTAGGTTAAAATTTCTGCAGAATTGTCACAGAACTCAGGCCTAGCTGCTTGTTGCTCTAAAAAAAAAAAAAATCAATAGTCAAGAGGCAAGTGTTGGTGGAAATGGAAAATGTAGTTTTTAATCAGAAAGTTGGCAGTCTGAGGAGATGGTGGACTTCAATGTCCCCCAAAACCAACTACAAAGATTCTGCTGGGCCATGAAAGCTTTGAAAGGGAAAAGAGGGAGCAATCTCAGTTAATCATTGAGATAAGGGCTCAGAGTCATCACTTTCTCCCACTCTGTGCAGGCTTGTCGACTTCCTGTGTTCTTTATTTAGATGCTATCTTGTTCAGACAGATTTTTCCATGAGATTACTAAAAGGGAAACTAGGGAATGGATTTGGTCATCTATTCATTACTTATTCTTCATTTCTACTTCTTTGATCTATGGAAAGAACCAACAACACTAGGCAAGGTATCGTATGATTTAAAGCTTTAAAAGGTATGCTAGGGTAGAGATGAATTAAGCACGGGGACCCCTGATTTAAAAGTCAGTTACACTGTAGCTTTGCTAAATTGACAAAACTAAAAGGGTTTCCCACAGAGGGCAGTGTCCTGTAAAGAGCTACTTACAGAATGGGCACTGACATGACAAGAATTGTGATTTAGGAAAATGAATCTGGAAGTGGTGTGTATGGGTCATGGGAGGAAAGGTAAATGATTAAGATCATTTTAGTGATCTGGGAAAAGTGATAATGTTATCGCAAACTACTGAAATGGTTATGTGATAAGAGAGAATTAACAGTATGTGACAACCTACTGAATATAGGTAGTTCAGGAGCAGGGAAAAGGGCACTAAGATAATCTTGAGCCTTTGAACCTGGGTTAACTGGCGGAGGTGCATTAAACACATAAAAATAGGAACATGGGGTAGAGCTAGCTGAGGAAAAGAGGGTTTTGTAGATGGAACTATATTGAATGTGATATTCCAGGAGGGCATCTACACTGAAATGTAAGCCAGGCAGGAAATACTGAATAGATGGTATGACTAGAAATAAAATTGGAGAATCATCTAAATAGAAGAGAATACTCAGCTAAGGGATTTGTTCCTGATCCTTAAGTGAAAGGATATACAGGTAAGAGAGAGCAAATAATGGAACTTTGAGAATTGGCAACACCTTGGGCATGGGAAAAGAGGGAAATAGAGAGGAAGAAGCAAGAGGAAACACGATTATCAGAGGTAGAAGGAAAACCTGAAATGAGGATATGGGCAAGAGCCTGTTGGGAAAAGCAGGAGAATTAGATGATTTAAAAAAGGCTAATTAGACTTAGCCAAAAAGGTATACTGATTGTTTCTGGGAGAGATATTTCAATACATTGTATTTTTGAGGTATTTATGACTGAGAGGTGATAAACTAGAAGCAGAGAGGATAAGTTTTCCTGATTGAAATTTTGCTAGTAAGGGAGCAACCCAATAGCAAGAATGAAGAAAGAGTTTGTTCCACTGGTTTTTTGACAGAAGAGCTTCAGGCATGGATTTTTCCAGGAAAGATGAAGAGATAGAAGATGTAAAAGAGGAAAGACATAACTGATAAAACCTGGCTATAGGAAGCAAGAAAGATGGGAGTCAAGAAAGTAGAAAGTGAAGGGTTTTTCTTCCATGATTCTGACAGACAATACAATTTTGCAAGACCAGCAAAAGGCCTTCCATCATTTCTTATCTTTCCCATATACGAGTAGTTCTGATTCTTGTCAGCCATATTTATAGAGATCTGATCTGGATATTCAGATAATGCTTATACCATCATCATCCAAAATTGCTTTAAAATGTCCTCTCCTATCTTTTAAATATACTAGTAAATAGCTGAGGCCTTGGCTCTCTTTAATGAACACACAAAGTAATTCATATAAAAACAGATTGATGTGATCAAAAATGAATATGAATAGGAAAGAGAAAGATACAATCTCAAATAAAGAAGTAGTTACTTTTCTTATAGGCAAGTAAATTTGGTGATAGAACATGAAGGAAAATTAGAAATTCTGTTGTTGGAGCATCTCTTTTTTACATAATAAACATGGACAATTAATGATGTAATTTAGTATTTTATTGAAGGACTCCCACTGCATGTAAGGTGGTATAAAATAAGATTTTTACATAAATTATTTTGTTAATTCATGCCTCACAATTGATCTCTACAATTTATGACTTTTTGTCACTAATATACTTAGATTTGCACTAGACACATTTTACCTAATCCTAACAAAGACAAGATTACACTTAATTTTCTAAGGACCCAGGCTGCTGCCTTTTAATATATAATATTTTACATATGGGAGTATCATCCTACTAATGCTTACTTTATACAAACCACGATAAAATATATTAGTCTAATGATAGTGACAGCAAATTAATTACAAGTGGTGCTGGGATTGTACATGCCTCTCATTTTTAGATGACTTCCTAGGGAAATAATGATATTTTATGACTGTGACTGAGGTTGTACTTATTAGTACTGCCAAATATTCTTTTATAGAATTTTCACAGACAAAATAACAGCAAGTAACTTTACCCAGGTTTTCTTCTTGAAAGATGAAGCTTAAGACAGAGAGATTTTGTTTTGTTTTTAAAGATTTATTTTGACTACAATTATTTTGACATACATGTCAGACTTGCACTCAGATCTCTTCAATACATATTGTTTTAATACCTACCTTCTAGATGAGACCTTCTGTAGGTCTGGAATGGAAAAATCAAGATAACAGACTAGTGGTCTCTGCCCTCACAGGATCATATAGTCCAGTGTGGTTGATTACAAAAGAGAATAAGAAGCACAATCGTTTAATTCCTGAAGGCTTGGGCGCATTTGTTAGGCTTCTGGATTGAGCATTTGGGTAGAGAAAATAAATTTTAAGGGAGCATAGCACATTAAATAATCTGAGTATAAGTTGAGGAATAGGCATATGTGAAACGGTGAGCCCACTGTGGACTTTACGCTAAGGGAAGTAAAGAATCACTGAAGAATTATAAGCAAAGTAGTGACATGAGTAAAATTGTACTTTGCAAAGATCTGATCAGTGGAGAGAATAAAGTAAATGAAGTGAATCTAGAGTCAGGAATATTTATTAGGCAACAACTGAATCAATGCAGGCAGTGCATGATGGTAGTCTGAAGTAGTGCTGCTCTGTGCAGTGAGAGAATAGATTGAAAGGATACTTATGAGATAGAGTCTACAGTTCCTGGTGCTTCCTGGGGGATGAGGAAGGGAGAGGAAAAAATCAAGGTTCTTAGGTGTTGGGTTTGGATGGTTGAGTAGACTGATGATTTTCTTTGAACTTGGAATCATAGGAAGAAGAGTTTTAGGGCAGAAGAAAATGAGACTCATTGTTGGTGTATTGGGTTTAGTGATTTCTGCACCATCCATGTGGATCTGCCTAGTGGGATATCTGTCCTGTGGGCCTGGGGTTACCTGGTGATCACAGCACAGTGCAAGTGATTGCCCTGAGAATGTATAGAGTGACATGAAGCTTCAAACAGGACCTATGTACTTTTTCTATAAGGAGCCAAATGGTAAATATTCTTAGGAATTGTGGGCCATACAGTTCAAAACTACTCAACTCTGTTCTTGTAGCAGTGAGGCAGCTAAAAGACAACATGTAAGTGAGTGGGCAAGGTTGTTATACCTTAAAGATTAATTATGCATACTGAAATTTGAATTATCGAATTATCCCATATCACTGAATCATCACATATCACTAGTCTTCCTTTGATTTTTAAAAATTTCTTCAACCATTTAAAACTATACAAGTTCATTCTTAGTTTATGGGTCATACCAAAACCAAAAACCAAAAACCAAAAAAAAAAAAAAAAAAAGGCGTATATAGCCTATGAGCCAGAGTTTACAAACCCCTGGTCTAGATCATTTACCCTTTGGTTGAGAGAAACCAAAGAAGAAAAGGTGGAGATTGTGTCAGAAGGTAGGATAAAATTAAGAACATATATACCATATAAATTTGAGTGAGTTAGCTCTGACATTTCTGGTAGCTGGATGCAAAGAAGTTAAAAATTGCATCAATGATTGAGATTTACAGGTATTATAAAGGGGGGAGGTTCCATGAATATATACTCCACTTACTATTATAAAAGACATAGAGCTACTTAAAGGAAGTCATCCCTTCCTATCATCTGTTGCTGCCCCTGCCACCACTTTCAGTGGTTAGAAGCATGAATTTAGATGTCTAGAAACCTGAGTTCTATCCTTGGCCGGTTAACTTCTTCAGTCTCAGTTTACTTTTTTGTACAATAAAGATACCTTGGTAGAAAAGACAGAGAAGGAGTGAAGAGATGTATGCATATGCCAGAGTTTGAGTTCAAAGTGCTTGGGGTAAATTAGAGCAGATATCCCATATGAAAACATCAGCAGGATGTAAGGGATATATTTCAATGCTTCCAAGCACTATTTCTCTCCTTCCCCAAATATTTGCAATTTAATGTCCCCTATGAATTCTGGAAAAAAAAAAATCCTTGTCAGGAAATTGGTCTGTCTTCCTGGTTTCAGATAAGAAGATGTGAAGTACCCAATCAAAATCTGTTGGTTAAGGGATTGAATGATCCTTTTTAAACTGGGAGATCTGTACATGGGCTATGAAAGACCCTTGACTGCAATGGGTTCTCAATGACTGCAAGTTTCTGGTGGTGGTGCTGCTGCTGCTGGCCATTATAAAACTGAATTCAGGTGCTGGGTGGGTTTGTATGTTTGTGAACATCAAATGACATGAACAGAGTAAAATTTGAGAAGCAGTTTGGGAGTGGGAAGGATTTGTGTTAGAACCCAACTTTTCCATTTACTTGACAAAGCTTTGTAAGCTTAGGACAAATTATTTAACCTCCTCTCTAAGCCTCAGTTTCATTTCATTACCTATAAAATGTAGATAAACTGCCTCTTTGTGGGTTATGGTGCGACTTAAATGAGAGGGCATAAGATATCAAGCATAGGGGCTGACATGTAGTAGGTGCTCAATAAATATTAGTTCTCTTTCCAGTCCCTCTTACAAGAAAATCAATTTTTGCCTTTATTTCTACTTGCTGTGGACTGTTTGCCTTAAAGAATAAACCTAAATGAAAGAAGACTTTTATTGATGTGTTTGCAAATGTGTTGTTGGGAATGTGGAATCTGTTACATTTGAAGTACATAAATTCCATTGTGATATGATCCTCCAGCAAAGCTGAGAAATCTATAATTTGTTTTATTTAAAACATTAAATTATGATGGCTCACTTAATAACTCCAAACTACTAAGCTAAACCACATTTGTGTTCAACAAACAGTCATAAAAATCCCTGTTAGACATTTAATTACTGCACAAATTGTTTTATAAAGCACTGTAAAACAAACATGTTGATTAGCAAAAAAGAACTAGAGACACAATTACAAAAACACTAATCTTTTAAAATGTATAAATTTAGCTGCAAGCAAGTATTCCATCATATACAACTCTTTACCTCTTAAAGGTTTGTCATTCTTTTATAAACCTAACCATTTTTAAAGATAAAATTTTATATACAGTTTCTTTTTACAAGTACAAATTGAAGAGATTTATTGTGTCTTTATGAAAAATACTTTGTTGTGTTTTTTTCTTAATGGAGACTGACATTAACATTTTAAAACATTAACTTACAGAATTTAATCTGAAAAGAGGGACCAAAATAAATGCCTGAGTAAATCATGAATTAACTGAGTGATCATTGGAGTAAGGAGATGACAACAGTTACTAAGATTCAGAAAGGAGGTGAGGAAGGTGAAATAGTTATTGAATTTCTTCAAAAAAAACAATTCTGAAGTCATCACTCAAACTGCCTCATACCTAATGCAGAGAACTGTCTTCCCATGAGTATTAATGTGATCTTTGTCAATTCTTTTTTTTTTTTTTTGAATTAAGATGTTCTAAATTCAATTCAGGAGGTCTGCATTAGGACTTGAATTCTAACAGAGGAGTATTAATAGTGGTAAAAATTCTCTTTAAGCCTCTTGGCCTAATCATCTTTGATACCACAGCATAATTTTGGCAAAATCATCTAGAATTATAAATAGTACTCATACAATAGATTAAACATATTCACACATATTGAACATACATACACAATCATAAACACACAACCCCCACTCCTCAGTTTTACAGAAGTGACACAATTCAGATAAAGACTCATGATTTAGACCTAATATCAAAAAGTGTGAGGTGTGGGGAAGAAACAGAAGGAAGGAGGAAGGGTGAGGAAAAAAAGAGAGAAGGGGAAGAGTGGGACCATTTTCTCATTATGATATTGATTCAACAAACATTTCTTCAGAAGCATCATGTTATTCATGCACTGCAGTTGCAAAGGTGAATTAAAATTCTCATATATAAAAACTATAGTTTTAATGGGAGAGAAAGAAATATAAACATTTACAATAAATATAATCAGAGAAAAATATAACCACTAACAAACCACTGCCCCACTTTGGAAATTTAAAAGGATATTAGGTTTCCAGAATGAGGTGACATCATTTAATGCATTTCACTACTTTGGTGAGTCTAAACTTGTAATGGGTACAACCCTGTTGTATACTATGTAGTCACAGGGAGGAGTGGATACGGTCCTTGTTCTCCAGGGGCTTGAAAATATCATAATGTTGAGAAACTTTACTGATGCAAAAAAAGAGGACTAAATAAAGGAAAGTTGTGAAAAATTACATCACCATGACAAGGAAATGGGCAAAACAATGATGGCAAATATAGACTAGAGGAACTGATGATACATACACATATAGATTATCACTATCAATATAATCCTATGGGGGCTGAAGGAATCCTGGCTTATAAAAAGGATCCTCTTTAAAGTCGGTAGAGCCATCCCTTCCAAGTTCTCCTGGTCTTATTCCAAACTCATTAACTTCCCTACTTGTTACTCTGTTGGCAACAATATTGACCACTAATGGAACATTAAATCCTTCTTATTTGATTAAATTCACAAAATTCAGAAAAAAAATGAGATAAATGTAAAAGCGTATATAATATCTCCAAAATGGGTGGCAGTTTACACCCATGTTGAAGTGAATACCATCATAAAATAAAAACTTAGATTTTACTGGAGTTCATAAGGTTATACTTACATAGGTGTAAAATTCTCAAGATTCTCTTGCATTAATTACAGGGAAAGGATTAGAATTTTAAAAAAGGACTGAATTAAAAAAAAAAAAATCTCATGAGAGGAACTATTGTCCTAAACACAGCTTTTCAAAACCAATTTCTGGGCTGCAAATAGTCAGAATGTTTCCATTTCCATGGATTTCATGTCTTTCCTCTTCTTTACAGGAGATAACATATTATGTTCAAAAATTATGAAAATAAACAGAAAAATGTACAGTTATTTCTAAATAGGCTCTCTCTCTCTCTGTCTGTATATTTGTTTTTAGCTTAAGTAAAATAATGCGTTATTAAACTAATCTGCACGAGGCCTAAGTTTTAAGTAGAACAACTTTTCAATCTTATATGCTTACAAAAGGTGCTGTGGTCTAAAGATTTTTACTCATGAAATGTTTCAGATATCCGTATCATGCAGGTGGGAAAAAGTGATGAATCAAAGATATCTTGTTTCTTCAGTTCCAGAATTGAGTATTTCAGCCTTGATAAAATAAATACAGGTAAATAAAGAGAAAAAAAATATTTAAATTTCAACAAGGCAGAACTAGTTTATAGTCTTTTGGTGGCCTTGAGAAATCACAGGCAGTAAATAGAGTGTGATTTCTACTTTGTTTTTTCATATCTGGATTGAAGCACATAGCTTTTTTTTTTTTTTTTTTTTTTTTTTAGTTTTAGTTTACATTTCTTTTCTTTTTCCAAAGAACCTGCTGTCTCAAAGTGGAACTAAATACATAAAGTAGAAAAAGTACTGACTTTGGAAAATCTGGATTTTAAATAAATCTCAACCTGTGTAACACTGGTTATGTAGCTTTATTTGAAAAAAATATTTTCCATGTCCTAGACCCAGAAAATGTGAATTACATTTTTACATGGCAAAAAGGACCTTCAGATGTTTTTAAGCTAAGGACTTGAAGATAGGGAGATTATCTTGAATGATCTGGGTGAGGTCAGTATAACCACAATAGTCCTTAAAAATAGAAGTGGGAGGCAGAGGAAGAGACTCAGAGGTGAGGCCTGAAACAGAGTTTGGATGATTAAACAATGAGAGAAAAATTCTACTTTTGTGGCTTTGGATCTGGAAGGATCCATAAGTCAAGAAAAGTGGGCTGAAAAATGTAAGAACATGAAGAAGTCAATTTTTCCCCTGAGACTCTCAAAAGGAATACTGTCCTGTCAACAATTTGATCTTAACCAAGTGAAACCAAGGCCAAACTGTTGACTTAATAAACTTTAAAATAATGAATTGGTGATTTATAAATATAAATTTGTCAAATAATGCATTTCTAAGCCACCGGTTTGTGGTAGTCTATTATAGAAGCAATGGGAATCTAATAGAGATTTTAGTACCTGGAAGTGGTATATTACTATAACAAATACCTAAAACCATGGAAGTGACTTGGGAATCAGGCAAGAGGCAGAGGCTGGGCAAATTTTGAGGATCATGATAAAAAGACTAGATTGTCTTCAGAAGACAGTTAGTAGAAATATGAATGTTAATGACTCCACTAGTGAGGACTCATAAGGAAGTGAAAATCAGCGTAGAGAAAACATATGTCACCTTAGAGAATACCTAAATCATTGTAAGTGGACTGTTAGGAGAAATAAAGACATTAAAGACACTGCTTGTGAAGGAGCAGAAGGAAATGAAGTACATGCTATTCGAAACTAGAGGAAAGAGAATCCTTGTTAGAAAATGGCAGAAACCTTGCAGAAAAATGTTCTGTACTTATGTGGAAAGCAGAATATGTAAGTGATGAACTCGGATATTTAGGTGAGATTTCCAAGTAAAGTTTTGAATATATGGCATGGTTTACTTCTTGCTGCTTGCAATAAAATGTGAAAGAATAAAAACAATCAAAGAACTATTAAATACATATTCATACAGAACTAAACAGAATAAAAAAAGTAAGACATTGATTTCTGTAATTCTTAGCCTATTCAAATGGCCAAGTATGCAAAGTTAAAAGATTCACTGGAGTTCCTGTCGTGGTGCAATGGTTAATGAACCTGACTAGGAACCATGAGGTTGTGGGTTTGATCCATGGCCTTTCTCAGTGGGTTAAGGAGCTGGCATTTCCATGAGCTGTGGTGTAGTTCACAGATGTGGCTCGGATCCCGCATTGCTGTGGCTCTGGCGTAGGCCGGTGGTTACAGCTCCTATTAGACCCCTAGCCTGGGAACCTCCATATGCTGCGGGAGTGGCCCTAGAAAAGACAAAAAGACAAAAAAAAAAAAAAAAAAAAAAAAAAAGAAAAAAAAAGAAAAAAGATTTGCTGGAAAGAAAGAGTAATTTAGAGAAAAAAACCATGCTGTGTCTAAACAACCTTTTGCTAGTGTATCAGAAAAAATTAAAAGGTCACACAAAGCCTCCTCAAAACATTAAGTTTGTGACAAATAGATTCCTTCAGCAATCCCAAGAGAAATAAAAAAATAGAGATAGGGTCTGTGGAGTTGGCCCTTATCTAATAGACTGAATCCCATGATATACATGGGAGACCCAAAAGGTTTTTGAAAATATTATACTAGTAGAAAAATGTCAGCTTACATGGAAACAACCCAAATGTCCATCGACAGATGATTGGATTAAGAAGATGAGGTATATGTACACAACGGAGTACTACTCAACCATCAAAAAGAACATGCAGTAACATGGATGGAACATTTGCAGCAACATGGATGGGACTAGAGACTCTCATACTGAGTGAAGTAAGTCAGAAAGATAAAGACAAATACCATCTGATATTACTTATATCTGGAATCTAATATATGGCACAAATGAACTTTTCCACAGAAAAGAAAATCATGGACTTGGAGAATAGACTTGTGATTGTCAAGGGGGAGGAGGAGGGAGTGGGAGCTTGGGGTTAATGGATACAAACTATTGCCTTTGGAATGAATTAGCAATGAGATCCTGCTGTGTAGCACTGGGAACTATGTGTAGTCAGTTATGATGGAGCATGATAATGTGAGAAAATAGAATGTGTACATGTATGTGTAACTGGGTCACTATGCTGTACAGTAAAAAAAAAATTGTAGAAATAACAATTAAATATATATATATATATACATATATATATCTAAATATAGAAAGCTGAGGCTAATAATACCTTTTGTCCAAATAAGTTATGATGTAGAAAGAGTTCCCAAATAAATAATCCAAATACAAAAAAAAAAAAAAATGTCAGCTTTAATTGGAAAAGAGAGAGAGTATAAAAATGAAAGAAAGGTGTTGGGCCAGCAAATGCTACAGGTAAAAACAGGCAAATAAAACCACTCAGCTGTAAACATGCTATCTTCCATAAAAAATGAAAGATGGCTCTGAGGGTGGGAGACTAGAAAGTGGATCTATGAACCTCAGAAGATTATTCTTAAGCTTTAAAAGCAAACAATGAGATGGCTTTTGAAATTATTTTGGACCAGTGACCTTTCCCTCTCATTTTCATTCTTTTTTGAACCAAAATATCCATGCTCATTATCCTACAACTGTACCACCATTATAGTTTGGGAGCAAATGACTTGCTTTTTGTATTTCACAGATTCATAGATAGAAGAAAATCTTGCCTTAAGATGAATCATTTGCAGAGTTTCGCTCATACCTAAATTGGATAATTTTGATGGGACTGTTGAGCTAATGAGATTTACATAGATATTGGACTTGAGTTAATGTTCTAACGGTTTGAAAATGTGGGAAACTTTGGATGGATTAGTATATTTTGCAATTGGAATGGATGTGAATCTGTGTGGGGCCAAAGGGTAGGCCATGGGAGGCAGAATAATTATCTTCTCAAAGTTGTCCAGAGCCTAATCCCTGGAACCTGCAACTATGTTTGTTATGTGATATAACAAAGGAGAATTAAATTGGAAGGTGGAATTATGATTGCTAATTAGCCAATATTAAAATAGAGAAATTTTCTTGATTGTCAGGGCAAGCCTAATGTAATCACATGAACGTTTAAAGTAGAAGATTGAGGCAGAAGAGTCAGAGGGAAATGTGATTATGGAAGAGGTCAACATGATGCTAAGTGAGAAAGAGTCCACTAGCCACTTGTACTTTTGAAGCTGGTGGAAGACGCCATGCATAAAGGAAAGTGAGCAACCCCTAAAAGCTAGAAATTGTAAGAAAATACATTGTCCCCTAAAACTCCAGAAAGAAAGACACCCTGTTAACACCTTGATCTTAGCCCAATAAGATCCATGTCTGATTTATGAACTGTAGAACTATAGGGTAATAAATTTGTGTTATATGCCACTGTGTGTTAATTTGAGATAACTGTGATGGAAAACTAACACTATGGCAATATGTAAACTCACTTAAAGGCATTGATGGATAATGGAACTTGAGTTTGTAATGAATATCTATCACAGACTTACAGTCTTCAATGAATATTTTGTTTAAGTTGTTTAGGATTGTCCTTTCTGCTTGTGCTGTGATATACAAGCATTGTCTTTGTTTGGCTTACTTTTTTATTCTTTTTATTTTATTTTATACTTTTTTACTCTTAATACAAAGACACAGCACAAAACTCTCTTGCTCCTCTCACTGGTTGAAGAGTATATATGCAGACTATAGTAACAGAAAAATAAGGCAATACTGCTCCTTTGTCCCTTTGTCATTATTTTTCTCTTCATATATTTTTGAATACTTTTTAAAAAACTGTTGTTTGTCAGCTCAAGTCATTACTTGATCTGAAAAAAAGTAGATATAAATAATCTTTTGTTGTATGTGCCTGTGTGTGTGTGTGTGTGTGCATATGGCACAAGTTTTATTTACATATGCTACGAAAATAAGACATATGTAATTTGTAATGTCATGTGTTAACTGTAGAAGTCAGATGTTGCACAAAATATTTCTAGAATGCTGTATCAGTCAAGGAAGAACAGAAAGAAGTATGCATGCTATTTATAATTCTCAGAATCATGATATTACACAATTTCTTTTTCAAGGCTGTGCTGAATATTGGGATTAGAGAGTCAAAACACAGATTCACTGTTATGCCTTCCAATTAAACAGCTAATGAGCTAGAATAATGACCCTTTCTCCTAACTGGTTGTAAGAATAATTAGATTTAAAAATACTTCACACTTGAGTGAAATCACAGTGTTGCCAGTCAGAGAAGTGAAGACAGAGAACCATACTTAATTTTGCTCACTCTGATAAAAGCCATTTTGGTGTATGAGTGATAAACAGGAGAGTTGCTATATTAATCTTTGTCTAGTATCACTAAAATCTCGAAAAACAGGATACAGACAGCTGGAATACTAAATAGTTCAAGGTGCTCTATGCTAGATTAAAATTCCAGTTAAAATTTCAGGTTCTAATCATTTAGAAACACTGAGACTTAGGAGAAAACAGTTTTGTTTAAAGCATTCTTGACAAAATCTTCTAAAAATATACTAGAAGTACATTATTCAGTGACAAAAGTCTTGGAGTGCTTCAAAGATCATCATTCTGGATGTAGATTTTAAGTATATACTGTTGGCCTTAAGGAATTTATAAGAACTAGGTATGCATGAGAATTGATTCTAGGAAGTACCTACCTGTTGAGTTTTATTCCAAAAACCATACACTTTCCTATGATGATTCCTGCATTGATATTATGATTAACTGAAATACTTGGAAATTTTAGTAATTTTCTTGAATTTTAGAGAATTGAAATGTTAATGCTTATTTCATGTTATCTAGAAATGCTGATTCCATCAAAGGTTAGATTTTTTTATTAATGAGAAATTTAAAGAAATTCTGGTTTGGGGGAGTAATTTTTGTTTCATGTTTTAGCTTAGATTATTTCACAATTATTTGTGGAATCAGGAAGGGTCTATTATAACTTAAAAGTCTCTGATACAGTTATTGTTAAGGCCAGGTAAAGGAAGAAATGTTTCAGAATAAACAGAGCTTTTTGTTATCTCTTAAATGCAAAATAAAAATTTTAAAAAGTCAAAGCTTAATACCAATTGTGCACATCAGTTTCAGTGTCACTCATCAGTATCTTCAATGTTGAGAATTTAACTTTCTAAGAGCATCTTCAATATAAAAGCTGTCATTCAATTTTGGGGGATACTCCCTGCTTTAAAGCTTTATTGGCTTTCAGACAACTTCCATCTCTCTTAGAGATAACTAAGGTAAGGAGTACAGCTCTATCCACTGCAAATTCATTTCAATTAATTATTTTAAACAAATTTCATACTGAGCAATGTAGAAAATCAACTTTATATTGTTTCCTGATCTTTTATCATCTAGGAAACGAGAACGATAATGCCACATGACATAAATACACATAAACTGACAATAAATGGAATTTATGAGAGGAATATGTGTTTTATTATTGTCATAGTTTTCAAACCGAGCTTTTTTAAAAAACAGATAATACTTCTATATATGGAGCTAATATTTTCTAATATTTATTGAGCATAATGTTTTTAGGTCCCCTGAAAGATCAATAAGACATCATTTGAAAATATTTAGCAGTGCCCATAATTGTCTAAAAACAAGTCTTAAATTGAAAATAAAATACTTCTATTTTAAAAGAAAAAATACTTTGACATCATAGATTTTTCATACGCTTGTCAAGATTGTCAAAGCACAAAAATAATATTAAAGTCCCTGATAATTTAATTATTATAAATCAAGAAATTTGTTTTATTAAATATATTATTTGGTTTTCTTCAAATTTAGTTGTGAAAATTTCAGTGTAGGTAATTGTCGTCATGGAGCCCAAGTGCTGTATCATTCCTGATAAATCATGCTGCCATAAAATAACATTAATTATTTCTGCTCCATCTAGTAGACATCACCATCAAATTTTCCCTCAGCTTTCATGTTATGGTTGAAGAAAGCCTGTTCATCATCTTTTTAGAAATGAATGGGATTAGATCATGAAATATGTTTATGATTGGCAGACTTCATGGTGGATACGAATAGGCAGTGGTCAGCAAAGACCTTGAAGATTTATTTTCTTGGTCATGCTCCTGCCTCCAATAACTCATTACTTCTTGATGCTGCAACTTTTAGAGGTCAGAGAGGTGACAGTATGTGAGCGTTAGCAAGCATGATTTCTCAATCATCTTTCTTTGTCTCTTTCTTACTTTCTTTTTCTTTCTTTCCCCCCTTCCTCCCTTCCTTCCTTCCTTCCTTCCTCCCGCTTCCCTCCCTCCCTCCCCCTCTCCTTCCCCCTCTTTCCTTCCTTCTCTCTCTCTCTCTCCTTCCTTTCCTTTTCCTTCCTTCCTTCCCTCCCTCCCTCCCTCCCTCCCTTCCTTCCTTCCTTCCTTCCTTCCTTCCTTCCTTCCTTCCTTCCTTCCTTCTTTCTTTTTCTGAGCATACACAGGACACCTAGTGGCATAAAGCAATACAAACCACTTCACCGTCCTAGTTCTCTGGAACCACTGAAGTTTGCCCAAGGTCACAGCTGAAGTCTGGGGTGTAATGGAACTTGTTAGAAGTTTACACATGAAGAGACAGCTACTGGAACAAAAACTGTCTTTGGGAATTGCCCCAGCAGATTCTTAACTAATCTCTAATGACCAGCTCTGGAGAGTAGAAGCAGCCCCCTCCTCCAGGAGTCCTCAGTGAGGAGGAGTCATCAAAAGTAGATTAAAGGAGGGAGTAGTTCCAAATCTTCCAATGTGAAAGTACTCCACAAGTAGGTTAACCTGAAATTCCCTGTTCTGAACCTAGACGAATGATGTTTTGGTAAGGGTTGTGGATAGCCAACATGAAATTTGGTGTTAAAGATCCTTCTGTTCTGAATTCTGATTACCATTCTCTCATAAGACTCACTATCTCTGGCCCTCAATATTTAAGTAAATACTGGAGAAGATGAAGAAGATATATATCAGTGCTGAACTATTGAATTGATTTTTTTTTTTTTCTTTTTAGGGCTGCACCCATGTCATGTGGAAGTTCCCAGGCTAGGGATCAAACAGGAGCTACAGTTGCCAGCTTACACCACAGCCACAGCAGTGTGGGAACTGAGCTATGTCTGTGACCTATACCACAGCTCAGAGCAACGCCATATCCTTAGTCCACCGAGTAAGACCAAAGATTGAACCCGCATCCTCATGGTTCCTGGTCAGTTTGTTAACCATTGAGCCACAAAGACAGCTCCCTGAATTGATAGAATGTTGAAGCCTATCCTAATATAGTAGTCATTTGACATGACTATGTTAATGCAAACTATATCACAGAGGGAACCCTGAAATCCTTTGCATAAAGTGAATGTTTCCCAGTGAATTTTACTAATATTTCACATGTATTTTAAAGTATAGTCTTGTCCATGTTCTGTCTCCGGCTTGCTAAACAATAGCTTGTTAACATTACATGAAATGTCTACTTTATTATAGGCATGGCACTTCTAATAATTCTCTAGAAACAATTTTTCATTGCATTTTTAATAATCTTCTTAAGAGCAGTGAATTCAGGAAGAGACCTGAGGGTTCCATATTGTGTGTCTGCATTTCCAGGGTAAGAGTAAAAGCAGTTGAGGTTTGTTCAACTCCTTACATGATGGTATCCTTTCATCCCCACATTTAAATTAAAATATTAATCGTCACCACAAGTTCTCTAGATATCTTTGGTATACATTTACTTACACAAGCACTCTGAACTTCGCTGTGCTTGTTCTGAGCTCTTCTTTGACTCGTTTTCGTTCAAGCTAATATCAAAAAAATAAAATATTTCCTGGAAGATATACATTGAGTCTGTGAGAGAAATTAGCACCAATTCCTGCCAGACAGAATCTAATTTATCTCCATACCTGTGCTATGCCGTTACTCTCCTTTAAAATTTATCGGAATCCTTTTATGCCTCAACTTTTAAATTTATTCCTGTTCCATTAAAAGCTTACTCTAGGGCAGCACCTCCCTATTCATCTATGAACTCTTATTTTACTAGGCTCCTGCCCTTCTTTTATGTCTCATATTTTTCAAAGTGCTCATCTGAGTTGGTGCTCAATAAATATCTATTGACAAATTAGTTTATTAACCCAGTTAACCGTATTTTAAACTGATTCCACACACTCAAAATTATTGTCCACAATATTGTGTAATTAATGACTATCAGAGGGACAATGATTATATCTAAATATGATTTTTCTTAAAATGTGGAGACTACTTTTTTGTGAAATAAACGCATAGACACAAATTTTCCAAAGGTTAAGTTCACTGCAGTATGTCTCGCTGATGGTGTATTATTACCCTCAAGGAGATATGAGAGCATGTTGCCATTTCCCCTTTGTTAAACACAAAAATGAAGCCAAGATAATTCAAAAATAAACCCAACCTATATGAGGTTTTAAAATCTTTGACATACCCACCCGCCTCTTATGGATTTTTTTTAAACTTTCGAAATAAGAGGGAGGATCAGCTGAAACACATTCTCCTGAGCTGGTGGATATAATTGTCCTTGGCAACAAGTTTTCTGTAGTCTCATCTTTGAGTGCCTTCGAGGTTTTTGCATTTAACCTCTTCAGTGGCAACACAACCCTTATGGAGCCCCTCTGACACCTGGCAACTCACAAAATCACCCAGGCTTAAAACCCCAGATCTGGGGCTCTGAGACACCGCTTTGGAAATGGAGTAGGATCTTTTATCACAAAGAGGGAAGAAATACCATTCATCTCAAACATATGCAGCCAAACCCGTCATTACTCTTTCCTTAATCTCCTTGTAGAAAATATCTTCTTCAGGAGTTTGGATTTAGATACTGAATTTAAAAAGTGAAAAGGGTTTTAAATGCATTCTGAAATTCTATTCTGGCAAAAACTCCTGAGGTTTTCATCTTCTGTTTAAATTACCTGTTTGTTTAATTTTTCTCAGCAAAGATAAAATGTTTTCAAAAGCATGGTGTAAAACAGTGAATACTTTTGATAAATGTGTACCCATTTGACACTCTGTAGATAAGATTTCATTCAATAATATTGAACATGCAAAGAAATATTTTGATGTTTCAAGGGAAAGGTAAGATGATCTTTTAAGATGATCTTTTATTTCATGGATCTTTCCCCTTAACTCATAAGGCTTATGTTTCTTTTAAAATGTTGTCCATGACTTATGGAGAGAATTGACCTCTGACATTTATAATCAGCCTCTCTGGTTCAGAAATAAAAAATTTAAAAAGCAGCCATATGGAAGGAAGGAAGGACAGAAAGAAGGAAGAAAAGAGCCAATTTTTGTCAAGGAAATAAAAATATCTTTTAAATCTATGTATAATTTGATGGCTTCTTTTTATCCATAGACAGAGGACAATTGTTAAATGAAATTACTATTAGAAATTTTTAAAAACATTCTTTTTTAGTTTCTCAAAAACAGCTAAAATGTTTCCTTTGAAAACTGGATGTGGGTTGTAATTGCAAAGATCCCTTCATCTCATCTATATGAAGTGCCCCTCTAGACACAAACTCTTTATCAGTTAGCATGATCACTAAAACATAAACTTCTCATTTTTGTAGAGAGAGGTGGCGAACATAGAATAAAGGTATATATTTTGAGTTCAGACAGACCTGATTTAAATCCTGGTATTATTATTATTATTATTATTTTAATTAACAGCTTTATTTAAGTATAATTTCCATACCATAAAATTCACCCACTTTCAAAGTGTAGTTTAGTTTAATGACATTGAGTTTATTTACAGTGTGATGCAACTATCACCATAATCTAATTTTAGAACATTTCCATCATCCCAAAAAGAAACCTCACTCCCAGAGTCACTCCCTCCCTACTCCCACCCTAATCCAAAGCAACCATTAATCCTCCATGTCTCTATGAATCTTAGCATTAATAACCTTCATTCAAAGATAAGTAAGAAGTAAGGCAGTCATCCCAAGGACAAATAGCTGATTAATCCGTATTTTACATGTAGATAAAACTTGTGGAAACCTATAAAAATCATGCCCTGCTATTTCTCCATTTTACAATTGAAAAAAAAAAAAGTGTAGTGCACTTGTACACGTTTGAGTGTAGTTATCCGGTTAGAAAATTCAGAAAGTGTGAGATTTAAAGATAGGGAGTTCCTGTATTCCCAATCATTATGCTGTGTATAAAAACCCATTCATGTAAGAGAATATGGCAGAAGAGAATGATTTAAAGTTGTAAGAATCTTATTCTTGAATAATTTATTTTTTAAATAAAAATAGGCTGAGCACCAATTATATGCACAGCATTATGTTAGGCATGGATGAGAAATGGGAGTAAAATGTTCTAAGGTATTTCTCAACAGAGATAAAACAGCTGGATAATTACTAGATCAAAGGAATGGAAGGAGATAGAGTCAGAACAGGGTAATGACGTGTAGCCTGTGGGGTTGGTACAGAGGAAGTCCATCTGGAAACCCAAAGAGGGGGTTTTATGACAGTAAATGCAACTTTAAGATCAAATCCCAGTAGTACATATAATTACAGAACTTATCTTCATCTGTGAGGCAGGACAGCTGGTGGCTGAGGGTAGTCCTAGACTGATTAAACATCTTAACAAAGTAATGGATAAATCATTTCTATACTTAAATGAAAAAGGGACATAGTGGTGCAGTGGAACATTTTAATCCCCATTTCTGCATTTTAAGTACCCTGAGTTGCCTTACAGTCAATTGAGCAAACAACCTTTCATTCAGCAAATATGCTTTGAATGCCACCCTTGAATATAAATAAGTTAAAATGTACATCTTGTCCTGTAGCAAGGGTTCAAGTGTAAGTAACTATTGCATTCCCTGTAGAAAGTTGAATATACACAAGAATGTGCTAAGGAAGACTTCATTTCTGTAGTAGTGAGTAAATACTATTTTTCCCTTAGAAAAATAGTTATTGAGCTGAATCTTTAAAAAATAAAGAAAACACAAAGTTCCTGTTGTGGCTCAGAGGCTTAAGAACTGGACATAGTGTCTGTGAGGATGCTGGATTGATCTCTGGCCTCAGTCAGTGGGTTAAAGATCTGGTGTTGCTGCAGCCGTGGTGAAGGTTGCAGATGTAGCTCGGATCCAGTGGTATTGTTGCCATGGCTGTGGTATAGGCCTGCAGCTGCAGCTCTAATTCAACCCTTAGCCTAGGACCTTCTATATGCTACAGTGCAGCCATAAAAAGAAAAAAGAAATCAAAGAAAACAAAAATTCAAATGAAGGGTTTAAGATGAGAGACCCACATTTAATTGACTTCATAACTTCATGATCCACTTTCTATTTTTATCTGTGTATAAGATAATGTCCTACACCCTGAAAAGTACTATACCCTTTTAAAGTATTATTCGTATTTTTAAAAAGATTGGAAAAATCAGTGCATGCGTGTTCTAGGGGCAAAACAAAGATAGATTATTAAAGCATAAGACCTTAGTTGTGTTTATTTACTTAAAATCAATCGACAGTTTTGAGATTAGCAGTTTCCCGTGATCCCAGCATCATTCAGTATCACTGTACTTCAACATGGAGGCAAGCTTTTCAAGAAATATTAGACAATCTGCCCCCTTCCCACTCCCCATTTTCTTGAACGTAAGAGAGTTTGTACTTCCACTGCCATGGAACTTGGATTTTTGAGGTCACTGAAACACATTGTTGATTTCATGGGCCTGATCTCTTATTGCTTGGGCAGGGGCACTGCCTTCTTACATAAGTGAAACAAGAAATGGTTGTTCCCATTCAGGCTTTCTAAATCAAGCCTAGAAATAGGGGCTGGGGTAATTAAAGTGTAATGTTCACAGTAGAGAAGTATATGAGGCAATAAATAGTGGTTGAGGTTGGTTAAACGCCAAAATGAAGCCGCGATGTTTGATAACCATTAAAGCTATTTATGGTAAATATACTCCTAAACCATGAACATTAGTCCCATTAGATGACAGAATTTAAAAAGCAAATATAAACCATAAAAAGCAAAACATGCAATTTTCTTTCTTTGTGAGGGGTGTGAAAATGCTGAGTTGTCTTTTTTTCATAGAAAATGCATTTTAGCATGTAATTTAGGTGAAAAGGTAACACAATATAAACAAATATATTTATTGGCAATAAAAGGATATTGAATATAAAATAGTTTGCTGGGGCTGAAATTATCATAGCTGGGGAAAAGAGGTATGTTGGGAGGAAGGAAGAAAAATATGCCAAAGAGAGATCTATATTTTCCTCATATTAATTTTCTTAATTAAACAACTCCTAATTATAATAATCTCATTTTGCCTAATGCAGGGCCATAATATCTTTGCAAGGACAAGAATATGGATTATATCAATTCCTGAAATTTATTTCATCAATGTTTTTTGGATATAGAGAGGACCTTTAGGCAATATTTTTGTTTGTTGGTTTTATGCTTGCATTTGCATTTGTTTTCTACTGAACCACTTCCCTATCCAGAATAAAGCTGAAATGTCTTTATTGTATTTGGCCACTTCCAGAGGCTGGCCCACCCCTTCCTGGTGGACTTCGATCCCTTATATTCTATCATCCATAAAATTGGTGTGATGGGTCTGACTCACTGTATAATTAGGACAGAATTATTTTCTTCAGCATCTCTGGTCCAGGGAAGTTTCAGTTTGCTCTCAAATCTCTGCCCACCATGTCCTTTCTTTCAATCTTGTTGTGCTTAAGACAAAGGAAAGTGAGTTGCTTTCTATAACATTTGCAACAAAATGTCCAAGTGGCATTTTCTTGTAGGAAATAAGACCACACAAATCTATTTTTCTTTATTGGGAAACTTCTAAAAAATAGGAAATAGTCTACTGTAAGTCAGCCCAATAAAAACTTTTAGTCAAGTCTTGCAGCTTTAGAAGTCATCATTTTCCAGTAAACCATGGGTGGGTAGTAAAATGTGAGGTGAGCAGAATTCAGTGTTTCCTGGACATTTTGGATTCTGATGACAGTGATGTGTCATTAGGGTCCACAGTTGGAGATTGATAACAATTGTTCTTATGCTCCAGTGCAATGGTACAAACATGGGAAGTTCTTGAAGGTTCCTGATATATGAAACAATTTCATATAATAAGTGAAGGCATTAGAAGAATGTATCAAGCAGATTTATATATTAGGCTCAAATATTTATATAGAATAATAAACAATAAAGCTTCAATGTTAACTCCAGGAGCTCCTACAATTTCTACTAATTCTTTTATTTCCTTCCATGCAGGTTTTTATTTTTCCTTAATATTTATCTTTTCTTCACAAATAGTCTTCTGAAGTCTATAATAATATAATGAACTCTTCAATACACCATTATATTCTCTTGCTATCATTGTTGTAATTTACAACATTTTAAAATTTCAGTTTAAATTTTCCACCACAGAGAGGTGTTTCCTAACCTCAATCCAGAGTTCTCCCTTCTTGCTATTCTCTATGTCAGCACCATATTTGTTTATTTTGTATTACTTACAACTTATGTAAATATGTCTATTAATCCCCATCTCTGCCTCTCAGCCCCATAATGGAAATCCCTCTCTCTTCTTGGCTACTTATCCACAACACTTAGAATGGCCACTGATGCACACGAGTGGCATAATGTATTTTTGGGGAGAGAAAGATGGAATGAATGATGTTTTCTACCACACAATGAGCTTTTCTCTATGGCTCACTAACTGTTCAATATTTGGGTTACTTGTAAAATTCACTGGTGTGAAACATGGTATTTCTTAAACAAGATTGTATAAAAACATCTTCCAAGTTTTAAGGAGAGCTGAGCTTAAAAAAAATCACACAACTTTTTTGTATGTGTGGTTCCAGAGAGAAAAACTGGCCACAGAATCTGAAATTTGAGTTATACAGAGGAGCTGTTTTATAGGCTGCATACTAATTCAGTTCAATTGGACCTAATTCATTTTTTACTCCAAATATTAAATAAAATATAGAGGCTATGTTGCATGGAAAGATGACGAAGGCAAAATTCATTTGCTCTAGGAGGTTCCAGTCAAGTACAGGACTCTAACAATTACATATAAAAACAACAATATATTGCAAGACTGTGTGTCATCAGAAATGGGTGTATGGAGAACTATAATTATCTGATTGAAGGTATAAGGAAAAGTCACCAAGGAGATAGACTGTATATAATAAGAAAGGCATTGGCAGAGGGAAGACCATAGCACATGGAAATATGGAGGAGTCTGAGGTATTCAAGAGATAGAATGTATTAGAACTTGCCTAGAACTTATGGCATTTTTAGAGCACAATTGAGGATAAAAAATTAGAAGAGAGTTGAGAGAACCTGAGAAAGAGTCTTAAATTCTCAGTACTTGGGGGTTCCTCTGCAAATTTAGATCCAGTACCTCCACCCTGTACAGCTCCTAGTATTTTTATTTCCTTTGAAATAGGACAAATTAAGGTAAATATCCCTGTTTAAATGGATTTTAAGTTGCCATCTCCCAATATGTCATGTCCTTGTGAAAATTATTTCTTGTGTGATAATGACCTGAATTTCAATATCTTCTCCTATGTTAGAAGCCATAAGTGTCTTTAAAAAATATATATAGTGAAAAAGGATTGAGAATATCTAATGCTCCAAACATTAGCTTAATCGTGGTCCAGTGTTTCTTCCCCAAACTATTGGCCATCCTTCAATTATCAGCTTAGTATCATTTCCTTGGGTTGCCCTTCCTTAATGCTGTCCAACAGAGCTCCCAATTATGTATGCTCTTGTCTGCTCTTTTAGGACACTTTGCAGTATTTGTAATTATACTTAAAAATCCTGACTTATTCACTAAATTAAAACCCTCTTGGTCAATACAGAATATCCAGCAGCTGATACAGCTTGTGTTACCAAGGACAAGTCATTGATGATTTGAAGAATTAATGAGTGACCAATGGGTTTTTCATAACAAATTTAGAGATATTAGAAAATCAAATTATGAATATTCCACCTATTAATACAGTTAGATATTCACACATCAAAGGTCATGGTATGTAGCTCTCCAATTGTACATATATTATATCTCTATATATTTATGTGTATAATCTTTGTTTAGCTATTGAAGTAAAAGAGACTTTTTGACATTGGACACTAGGAGTGGTATTTTACAGCAGTGATTTTTTAAAAATTAATCTCTGCTATGCTCTTTTATTCCTGATGATTATCTGAAAGAAATGGTTATGTGTGCTTCTAAAATGTTGAGCCAAACAAAATGAACATATTTTTAAAGGAAAATTGCTAATTGCCACAAGGATATTATCTTGAATGGTTTTCTGTATTTCATAGGCCCAATTTAGCTAAATAAATATCAGAGTCCTGTTTTAAAATAACATTATATAACAGTTTCAGATGGCTATACTTTCAAATGTCGCAACAAACATAACTCTGTTTTCACTGCTTCCTGGTGAAAGAAACAAAGGATCCTATTTATTTTTGTTGGTATTTATCCTGCAGACAGAGCACTTTCCCTTTTGCCTTATGACACATCTAAGCAACTATCTAGGCAGTTGGATTTAAGATTTAAGTAAGCTCTAAATTTGATTCCTTTTGTGTATTCATTAACTTCATGCAGACAAAGCAGATGGTCACTTGTATAATTGCTTATGTGTTTATAAAGAAAATCAATTAGCACTGCCCCTGTGGAGTTCTTACCTTTTCCTCCTTAAATTCTCATCAACAAATGTACTGATGGAGTCAGCTTTTGGCACATGCAAATGCCCATGCTTGTGTATAAGCCAGAAATCTTCACGCACATTAAGGAAGCTTGAAAAGAGTAAAGAAAAGCTCAGAGGAGACAGTTAGAGGGAAAGGAAAGAATGATAATGATAGATAAAACCAGTGAGGGATCAGGGCAACACCTTGAAAACACACTGGACATCTGCCATTAATCGTGAGGAGGAGCTCTTTTTCAGTAGTTCCTAGGAAGGTTTAAACAAAGATGTATTGGCTGGAATGCATCTGAAGCATTAAGAGTCAAGAAAAAAATGAACATGAAATACTGAACCTCTGTAAGGATAACTGAGGTGAATGCAGAGAATTTTAGTCATAGAGATGGTCACTTATCAGACTGTTTGGAGTCAAGGATAACAGGAGGAGGCTCTCTCCTCAGCTTTCCCTGCACATTCATACTTGACCCAAACCAGTCTACTTCCCACTACAGCATGGACAGAGAGCCTGCTGGACTCTTTCCAAATGTTTTTGTTTTCATTTGTTTTTTTTTTTTTGTTTGTTTTGTTTTTTTCTTTTTTAGGGCTGCAGCTGCATCATACGTTAAGTTCCTGGGCTAGGGATTGAATTGGAGCTGCAGCTGCAGGCCTACGCCACAGCCACAGCAATCCTGGATCCTAGCCACATCTGCAGTTTACACTGCAGCTTGTGGCAATGCCAGAACCTTAACTGAATGAGGTCACTCAGAACCCACTGAGTGAGGCCAGAGATCGAACGCGCATCCTCAGAGACACTATATTGGGTTCTTAACTTGCTGTCCCACTATGGGAACTCCTTTCCTCCCAATCTTAAGTGTCATGATTTTCTGCCTCCTGCATACCCAGCAATGTCTATGCTGACATTTTCTTCACGTAACATTTTTTAGGGCCATTACTGTTATGTTAGTGCTGTTCTTTTTACTGTGGCCCTTGCCTTGAAAATAAAGTCGTGTATTTCTTGGCACATATTTGTTTGTTGGGTAGAAACACATATCATAGTGGAAAAATGCTTAATGTGAATGGAATGAAATTTCAGGGTGTCTCCTAATTTTCTACATAAAAATCTATTTAGGAAGAGAGCTCATAGGAATATAACTTCCTCAAAGCAAGAGGTAAACACTCTTTCTAGTAGATACCTCAACATATTTTCTGTGTTTGGAAAGTAGAGGAATCCTTTGCTACAGATAGGCTAACTTGTTTGATAATTTTTGGCCGGTTAATAAAAATTAGAATCTAGTCATCTAGCTAATTGAGTCATTTAAATATTCTCTTTAATTCAAAGTAAGTTTCAAAGGGAAATAAAGTGCCAACATTATATCTAGGCACAGAATTTTTGTTTATTCTTTTTAAGCAAAACTAGAATTTTAGGAGATGTGGTATCTTGATTCTCCCCCTTCATCACATATTCAGATTAGCAATTGTCATCTTTTGTTCCAAAACAGAAGAGCGTTCATTGCATAATGGCACCTGTCAAAGTAATGTTTTTCTATTGTTTTCAGTAACTTTTGTGACCCACAGGCAAACTGGAAGATAGGATTGTATACTTACATTGGAATTAAAGTTTCAAATGATGATATATGTGGTACAGCACTAGGGTTTATATCTATTTATTTGTGTGTTCATTTGCTTGGGAATTTTCTTATTCATTTGTTTAAACTTTTATTGAAATGTAGTTGATTTACAGTGTTGTGATAGTTTCTGCTGTAGAGCAAAGTGATTCAGTTTTGTATATGCACATATCCATTCTTTTTCAGATTCTCTTCCCATATGGGTTATCAAAGAATATTGAGTAGAGTTCCCTGTACTATACAACAGGTCTTGGTTGACCATCCATTCTATATACAATAGTGTGCACATGTCAATCACAAACCCCAAATCCATCACTTCCACTTGTCCCATTGGGTAACCATAAGTTTGTTGTAAATAAATAGAGACTATTTTTATTACTTGAAACTGGTGACACATGTATGATTTATTACTCTTTTATTGGCAACTGTATGTGAATGTGCATGAGATGTGTTACACACACACACACACACACACACACACACAACAGAAAAAGGGAATACTTAATTATGGAGTTCAATAAGAAAGAGCTATCGGGACTTTGGTGAGCATGCATAGTCTAATCAAACAACTAACTATATCGAAAGCTTTGATGTCCAAACTGAAAAGGAAATACTCCTCATCGAGCATATTTAGTTCATATCTTTGGAATTTTCAGTTTCTTCAGTCATAAACTTTAGTGGTGGAGCTGGTATTGGCTGCCATATATTAGGTGGGATTACTGACTTTTACCATGTAAAGCATTTTATCCATGACAAGAAGATTCCAGAGTAAAAATCTGTATCTCTTTATTTCCATCTCTGTACTAATAAAGAAAAAATGGAAAGCTGTTATGAATATTTCCTGTTCTTCTCTGATTGAAGGTAGAAATGATTTTGGACCATCTTGAGTCAATTTTTCAATAAATGCCTGTTGCTTCTCCATCTGTCTTTCTTTCAAATCGTGGTGTAAATGGAATGGATAGGGAGAGAAAATGCTTTCAGAGCAGTAGATGGAATCTTTTCACTAATTTGACAGTTACAAGAATTTTGAGATGTTGTAACTGAGTGAAAAAAGAGAGATTACATCAGCAGATAGGGCCACCCAAAACTGACATAGCCAAACAATGTTAGACCTCTGTGAGAACACAGTATTGGCAGATGCTTTCCTGTTAATGTAATCTGATAGTGTATAGTTCACATAATGTTTGTCATCCTTATTGTCATCATATTTTATCTTACTCTGAACCCTGTCCTGAGGTGATACTTATTGAGATTCCTTGGTATTTTATAGAAGTTAGAACAAAGCTGTGGTAGGGTGGGTGGATGAAAACTATACCTTTGAGTAGTTTAAGGAAGAGAAAGAACAAAATCTGGAGGAAAATATGTGTGTTTCCATAAAAAATTCTCTGTGCTAGTAGAAGAGTTTATTAATTGCATATAATAGCATTTGGGAAAGGTTTAGATTTTCTGATAAATGCTATGTTTTCAGTCTTTTCCTGACTAGCCAGGCATGTAGAACAGAGACTTTTTATTGAGGAAAAAAGGCCATTTATTTTAATAGTCAACACTCTTTATGGATTTCTTCAATGTAGAAGCTCCCAAAATTTGATAAAAATAATATTTGGTCAAATACATGCTATTAGAATTGGACCGGTGCTTTGAGATACTTAGAAACTATTGTTTTAAACAAATTATTCCTACCTTAAAACATTTCCATATTTGAGTAAAGTGGAGAATTAGTCCATTAAATTAAACATTATTTAAATAAATATTTCTCAGGTCTGATAATTTATAGTTTTAGGTTTTTCAGTAAAGACAGTGAATCTTCTCTTTAATGGTCCATGGCAAATATACTCATCTTTGGAATATTTTTAAATTGAGGTATAGTTTATTTATAATATTATATTTATACAATGTAGTGATCAATGTTTTTATAGATTATACTCATTTAAAGTTATTATAAAGCGATGGCTATATTTCCTTCTGCTGGCCAGTATACCCTTGTAGCTTATTTATTTTATACATAGTAGTTTGTACCTCTTAATCTCCTAGCCCTGTCTTGTCCCTCCTGGCTCCCCTCTCTCCCCTGGTAACCACTAGTTTGTTCTCTGTATCTGTGAGGCTGTTTCTTTTCTTGGTATAGTCACTAGTTTGTTTTATTTATTTTTTTTTTTAGATTCCACATATAAGTGATTTCACAGTATTTGTCTTGCTCTGAGTATGTTGCTTACATTGCCCAATAGTGACTCAGCTGAGACTGTAAGGTTTTCCTTCATCCAGTTCCATGCCACATTATTTGCCTTGAAAATAGAGAATGTTGGAGGAACTTTCCACAATAGCAATCTTTAGTAATGAAATGCAAATTTTAAATGCACTACAAATAGTAATAACATACGCAGGTATCAAATGTAAATAATTTGTATTTCTTTCTGTATCTTTGTCATAAAATACCTTGCAAATGGTCTAAATGATTGCCTATATTTTGTACTGTTTAATGTGCTCAAACGTCATGTACATGGCAGAAAGAGTTTCATTCTTTTGAGAAGAAGGCTCAGAAAAGAACCTTTTTTGGCAGTTGCTGATGCTGCAAAAGTAGGCTAAGTTAAGATCAGTTAGTCATTTGCAATTCAATCCTTGTGAGTGGAATTGGGGTGCTTCAGCAAAGCTGAAAACCTTAGGAAATACTTTTATAGCAATAAGCAACAACATACAAAATGATTATTCATGATATAATGCCAGCATAGTAGAAAGTCTGGATTGGGCTACTGTGTTAATAATAATGTTTGGTAATACCCCCTTTGGATTATCATAAATCTGACATAATTCAAAGTAGGAGAATTGCTGTAATAAAAAGTCCCAGCATTTCAGTAGCTTGGCACAACAAATATATATTTATTTTTTGTCCAATCAGTCCAATGTATACCCTAGGTGTGCCAGGGGCTTCTTTTGGCTCTATTCTCTCCTGCAGACCTGGCATTTTTCTAGATTCTCTACAGAAGATGAGGGAAGAAACAGAGCAGAGCCTGTCACAGTATGTTTTTATGGGCACTTCTACCCACAATTCACAGGCCAGAACTCATTCAGATCTGCATACCTAAATGCAGGAAACTCAGGGAGACATAGTGTAGCTTTCTGCTCAGAATAGAGCAGAAATAGTTTGTGAATATCTTGCCTCTGTCACAGCTCTTTATGATTTATAAGTTCATTTCATGTCACTGAATCCTGAAAAACAACACATAACATTCCTGAGTTATCCTCCAAGGAATTGATAAAAGTTTAACATGTTAAGAGAATTACTAACAAGCTAAGCTAGTAACCACCACCAGTCTTCTGAATGAGTCTCTTTTCCATTGGACACCCAGCATTTTCTTCCACTGATGTGTGTGGACTCCTACCTTCTATAGTAGAATTTTGGTTTCATTTTAGGTGACACCTGTAGATCAAGAAGAGAGATCTTGTTGACACAGTGTGGCAGTTCTGAAGTTGGAGCCTCCAGTGCAATTCTAGGGAGCCCATTTCCACCAACTACAGTGTAAATGGAACCTCCCAAAAGGTGGTTGCTGCACGGCCTCCTTAGCTGTAAGGCAGGTCTAATCCAAGAACAGTAATTTGCACAATAAGATTTAGACTAAAAAAGATCCAGCTGCTTGCCAAGTTAATATTTGAGGCACTGAAGAAAATGAAAAGAGCCTTTGCTTCAGCATTAGACTCTTGGATTTGAATCCCTACTCTGTTGTTTACCAACCTGATACTGAACATGTGAGTTGACCCACAAGGTCTTCCCTTTTTCATCTGTGGGGATGTATAAAATGGCACACTCTCAATGTCAGAAAACAAGTGGGACATCAAATAATGGCCCCGTTCCTTTTTACAACAAGCCAGAAAAATAAGACAAGACTTTGTCGATAAAGCCTACTTTTGTTAAAAAGAATAGCAGAGGAAACTTTATATGATTTCTGGTAGAACATCAGGATTCCTTAACTAATGGCAACTGATAAAAGTGGAACATAGCCCCCCCCCAAAAAAAAGACCTACATTATATTAATTAATTTTCAATTCAGTGGTCAAAAAGTTTTGGGTGCCCATAATATGCCAGAAATTTTTTAGGGCACTTGAACCTATTTACTATTTTTGTTGACTCAGAAAACTGTATACAACTACTGTGCTGTTTAGTCCTCTCTCAAATCAAATTTAGTTTTATTTAGTGGTGGGAGAGTCAGTCTGTGTAGGTCAACAGGCTTTGCTTGATTTGCAGATAAGTTACCCCTAAAGAAAGGAGCCCAGTAGACTGTGTCTGCTGCCAGTTTCAAACACTTTGAGTGGCAGTGTCCTAGGCCTGGCTTTTTGATGTTTTGTTTAAGTGCTAAAGTCGTCCATGGTGACTTCCCAAATGTTGGAACTGAACTGGCCTGAAATCCAGTAGTCTTTATGCTTCTCTCTGTCATTACTTGGGTAATTATGGTCATAACACTTTATTTAATTTGTCTGAAGTACAGAAACTGGCCCAGCCTTGTAAAAGAGAAAGAAATTCAATCAGTATCTACACGTACTGACATTTCTTGGCAGTGACAGAAAAGGCAGAGAAATGCCAGAGAAAGTGAGATCAAGAGTCATTTAGTATTTACTTTTTTGCCTCTCCTTTTATTTCTATCAGTTACGGCCCTGGTTTCCAACGTGTTTGTTTAAGAAATAATTAGTGAAATTGAAGCAAATCATTCCATCAGTACCCTAAATAGTGGCCTTCTGTTTTATCCATATTTCACTTTGAGTATTTTCAAAGCAGAAGGTGTTTTCCGTTAGTCTTCATATAATGAATGTCAACATGTGCTCCATACTTTTAATTTCCTTTCCTCAAGAGTGTGGACTTTGTTGCCAAAGAGATGGAGGCTCAAATACCAAGTTTAATGTTTACTGACTATGCGGCTTTGGGCAAATGAGGGAAGGTCTTTGAAAACCTATTAACTCTTTTGCAGAGTAAAATTAATTAGATTGCACTTTCAGGATTATTTAAAAGTTAAAAGACATCTCCTAAGCAAGATTTATATTAAGCATGCTCTCTTAGATCATTATTCCTGTCAGAATTATTATAAAAATTTCCAAATAAGTGACAAGTTACTTGATCTATCCATTGAATAAATAATCAAGCAATTGATCTCCCCTCACATATATAAACCTTCTCCTTTAACAATGAATGTCAAGTAAAGGAGAATTAACTCTAAATGCTATTTAATGCCAGTTGAAGAAAAAAATCACAATCCAGATTGATAAAAACAAGTAAATTATTTTATCATAACATTTGCAATTGGAATGAAACTCTTTCCTTGAAAAGCAAGCATGGTGATGATGGAGGAGGTGAATTTCTTTAATGGGGAAATTAAGATTCAAATTCTCACCCAATTTAATGGAATGTGATAGGAAAAGAAATGAATTAGATGTGGAAATTTAAAAGACAATCCTGAAGCACTGTGGGGATGGTACCACACTGTGGCTGTTCTATTCCTGTTCATTCCTATACAGGAACTTCCTTTTTTGTTGTTTTTTTCTTGGATAACATTGTAATGTAGAAAATGCATATATGCATTTACAGAATGTTAATAATCTTGAAATCTAGAATGCATAGACACATATGCATAGTTTCAAAAAGGAAATTACATATAATGAGAACTCATTTAACTTTTTATATAAGTCAATGAATATAAAGATGGAGAAACTAAAAGGCTGTCTATAGAAAACTGGGCTTCATCTAACAACTCTCAGGTATTTTTATATTTAGCACAAATATGAATATTAGCCTGAGTCTGCAGGCCCAAAAAAGAAGTAAAATGGGTCAAACATAAAAGATTTTCTCACCTCTAACTGTTCTTTCTGTTAACTGCTACATTTTTATAATAATTTTGAGTATTTCTGTATCAGAATGATCCTTGGTGTCTTCTCATGATTCAGGGTACAGGAGGAAATAGCCATAAGAGAAAAACTAGAATTGATGAATGTCCCATGGATTTAAATTTTGTAATCTGGAAAAGTAGACACACACACAAAACAAACAAACAAGCAGAAAACAACTTGCCTGTTAAAAAATTACTGTTACAGTTGGCTTCATGTTACATACAATAATTGAAACCATTGGCATATGTGTGTTTATAGAATGACAGTACATGTAAGTGTTTTATCATTCTCACACCTTTTCAGAGCCTATTTTGTACACGTCTCTCCGCTTTGCAGGAAGAGCAAGCAAAGATCAGCTCAAGCTCTGACAGAGATCATTGTATTGAATTATGTGGGTGGTTCAGCTACCTAAAGAAGCAGTTACTAGCCAGTGTACTTCTGGACTATGCTTCATGGGCCAACTCACATTTTGCTTTGCTAAGTGAACTAATTATATTGCCTGGTTCCCTGACTGATGATGGAGTTAACCATGTGGAAATTTGCTCAGAGATGGAAGAATGTGACTCTTTTTTCATTTATGTAGATACAAAGGAAGGTTGTGTCTTATAGTACCAACCAAAAAGGGACCATTTTTCAAGTTCTAAATAACTGGCTTAATTATAAAATTATAAGAATCATATTTAAAAATTTTCTCTAGTAGTGAAAAAGTAAAATTAAGTTAGACATATCAAAAATATGTTGGGTAAATATAACATTGAAGATTGAAAGTATAGCTCAGTAGGGGTATTTCAGGACAACTAGTGAGATAGTTAAGTCACAATTTTTTTTCTGGATTGCAAAAGTCTAAAATTATTAAAATTTATTTGTTCAAAATATTTATATAGTATCTTCTGTATCAGGTCTTTTGATCTGAATTGCATTCTTTGTTTTACATATGGATACATGGTAAAATATGAGCCTGGAAAATTACTTCTTCATTTGAATGACAGTTTTAGGAGGAATTCAAAGAATGAAAAGGCTAATTCTTTCAACAAAAGGATCTTAGCTAGTGAATAGCTGTGCATCTATATGCTATGCCTTACCTATGCAGAAAAGATTCAAATTCATTGACCTGTTGAAAGATGAATTGACAGCTCATTTTTAGAGTAAAGGGAAAATATAGTTGATCAATGAAACAGTTAATAATTTTTGGTTGTCATAGTGACAAACTAACAATATATTTTCACTCTTTCATTTTTATCTGGTGTCTAGTAACTTCCCAGCTGACATCATATTAAAAATCACTTAATTTTTCTGATTTAAATGCTTCAGATCTGTCCGGCTGTCCTAAAAAAAGTAAGGTTTTATTGTTGTTTTCTGTATGAGACCATATACATCAGTTTTAAATCAAGGTTTAAGTTGCCATTTAGTTCTAAAAGATCACCAGTGGCCACTTTTGGTCATTATTGTCATGTCATAGAAAATCTAAGGAATTCACCTTAGTAGTGGACTTTTTAAATAGAAATTATTTTTTGCATTAAGAATTTGAATGAGGTGAATAAAGAAAATTCACATTGACTGTATTTCAATATATGATAAGTTTGGCTTTTGAAAGATATCTTTTCCCCATCAGATCAGTTCTATTCACTTGCTTAGCTAAGGAACCTCATTCCAGTTAAACCCAGTTAATCCAGGTTAGTGAGCGTCTGGTAGTACTTAAGATTTTTTGAATAGATTAAGATGAAGCAAAGATAAGCAGAAGTAAAATTAGCACTAGACCATTGTTTCCCAAAGCAGGTCCCATGGAATAATAGTGTCCTTAGAGACACTAAAAATGAAAGGAAATGGAATTAGTTGATACATGTATTAACTTACATCAGTTACCCCTTGAAAACATTTCACTTCATAGAAAAATGAATGTGAAATCCTGAAATGAAGGCACTTAGTTTAATATGTCATTCAATAATAGCAATAAAGACACATCATCTCTCTGTTCAAATGAAATGGGAAAAGGATCTATACTTTTCCTTACCTAGATAAATTTCCATATGAATAATTCAAAATCATGGGGATTTGGGTAGGATTCATATGGTTAGACCAACACAATTCAGTGTTTTTACTAGAGGACACTTTTTTACAGATAGAAATTTAAAAATGCTTTTCTGAACCTAGTATAAATAGCTAAGGTAAGCTTGCCAGGATGGTTGAAGAAACCTCGTCCAATAATTATTATTGCTTACAATAAACACTTAAGTCAAAAACGGGAATAAGTTAGAACCACCCATGGCTGTTGAGTCAAATTGGTATATAGATCTATATATGGAATTGTTGGGTGTATTTTTGCTTTAAGATATAACTTCTAAACTTTCTTATGTTTATTCCAGGCCAGTCTACTTGGGACATTCAGAAAAGAAATAATTTATTTAAATCTTCTGTCCTAATTAGCTTATCCTTCACCATTGAACACAAACATTTTAGAGGTTATTATTTTTCCTACCTACATTTTTATAGTATGATGACCTGTATGCTACTTCAATTCTGGGGTTTTAATTTCATCATCATTATTGTAGCTTTCCAGATGCCACCGGATGTAGATTATTGCCAAGTAAGTCTTATTATCAGCAGGCTAGGGTTATGATGTACTATAGACAGTAGCATTCAGTTAAGGCCAAAGTCATTTATTTTATGTGGCTAGCATATAGCACAAATTGTGCAAAAAAACCTGAATATTGACAAAACTACAGAAAAAAATGCAACAGTACAGTATTTTTTTTAGCATTTACTTTGCAGTTACATCCCCAAATTTAACATTTCTCAATTTATTTTACTATAATAAAAAAGTAACCATCTTTCTTTCTATAATGAGGAGAAGTGTAATTGTGTAATTTTATTTTAGATTCATGGTCCTCATAAGTTTAAAATATGTGTAATATGCACATTTAAAATTCTAAATTGTGCTGAAAAGTTTTGGAGACTATATAATTTAAGATCCAGATAGTATCTTTGCAAAAGTAAACTCCTAGACTACATCCTATTGTACTGAATTTCTGGTTTCATCTTCCCCATCCCCAAGGAGCTGTATTTCTGAAAATTGGAATACCCACAATATGAGCCAGCACAACCACAGTTCATCCTGAAAATTGTTTAAAGTTTATGAATTTCTATAGAATTTAGCCCTATCAGAAGCCAAAATAGTCATTTAAAAAATAATTTCTTTAGGTTTTAAAGCTAGTCGAGTGGAAAAATTTTATTCTTTTTTTTTTTTTCCTTTTCTAGGGCTCTACCTGGCATATGGAGGTTCCCAGGCTAGGGATCTAATCAGAGCTGTTGCTGCTGGCCTACACCAGAGCCACAGCAACACGGGATCTGAGCTGTGTCTGCGACCTACACCACAGCTCATGACAATGCTGGATCCTTAACCCACTGAGCAAGGCCAGGGATAGAACCCGCAGCCTCATGGTTCTTAGTTGGATTCGTTAAATACTGAGCCACGATGGGAACTCCAAGTCGAGTGGAAAGATATGACAAAAGCTTGTGTTTTAACTAATTAGCTAGACAGATATGGCTGTGCCTTGGAGTGATCAGCTTACTCCTCCAAGCTTTTATATAACAGCTTTCTGACCCTGACAGATCTCTGGGACCTAGTACTAAAAGCAAGTTACAAATCTTTGTCTCCCTTTCCAAGAGGCAATCTAAACTTAAAGCATGAGAATTCAATGACAAAAATAAATATGTGTCAAGGAAGAAAAATAATCAGAAAAAAAATGTTGGCATTGGTTCCTTGACACTTACAACTATATTTTCACAAGCTAAAGGAATATTTCAGTAGAAGTGCTCATCTAATTGTTGAAACATTGAAGTTTATACGTGTGTCTCACTGGACTCTACAGAAAGGATGGTGCCGGTGAGAGTAACAAAGGGTGCTTAAGGCTGTAGCTACTCACTAAATTTTTGGATTCAAGTCTTGCAGTTATACCACTAAAATTTTTTCTATTTCTGTCATATATATCTTGACTGTCATTCAGCTAAAATACAAGTCAGTCTGTTTTGGGGAAATTTAAAAAGAGAGGAAATAGAAAAATAGGCCTAACTGATTTGACTGCCAGGCTAAATAGTTCAGTCTTTCATTTTCTTTCAAAATGTGATTGACATTTTAATAGATGGGAATCACTCATTGACATAGACTATTTAATAGAAGCATTATTTGATGATTTTTTTTTGTCTTGTTTCAGACCAAACTAAACTTGATGAGTTACTTTAAAAGATTCTCAGTAGAGCTTTTTATGTGCATTTTCTGGACTAGATTTTAAACTCTTTTCCATTGATTCCCTGGGAAAATGTATAACAGTTTTTGACCTATTTTGCTATTGTCTCTATCAAGGAGAATATGTTTTCAAATGGTAAAGGCAGAACAAACACTGATAAGAAAATTGAACCCCTCCCCCCAAAAAAAGAAGATTTCACGAGAGCACAGAGTTCCTCTAGATAATTTCAAGCCTCTTTGGAAAAAATAAATGTTATTTCAGAACCCTTTATTCTTTGAAGAATAGTAAACAAAAGATATAGAAGAAGACTAGAAACATGAACATTTTTTGATTGTTAAAAAATGAAAAATATTACAAACAGTATTATTTCTAGGCAAATATATAGATTGTTAAGTAGCTAACTGCAGGATTATAAAAAAAGCCAATTGCTGGAGACCAAATAGTGTTTGCCAAAGTATAAACAAATAACACTACATTCTAATCTAATTTCATTTATTTTTTATGGTTTTAGAGTACCCTGGGGAGAAAAATCAGAGTTGGAAAGATTCCCTATATCAATTGCATGATTTTCTTATCAGCAATTAATTTAATGGAGCTCAATAGCCCAAAAGGAGAAACTATGAGAAATAGAATTAGCTGCATTTTATAACTAGTTGAATAGCAAGTTTCTCGAAAAGGGCTCCTTAATTGATTGAAAAAGTCTATAGGATCCTCCTATCGGCAAGCATTTTCAAAAATTTTAGTCATGACTTAAATGAAAAAAAAAATGACACTTCTAGATTATATAAAACAGTGAGGAAGAGTGAATATAGTGAGTGACAGAAGGAAGCAAAGTCAAATGTAAAGTAGCTAAATTTAGATGTATAAAAGCACATTTTCATATCACCACCTCCCCTTTTCCCTGATCCAGTAGGTATCAACACATCTAGCTACTCTTATATATGCATTGACATGCCTCACCCCACAAACACACCAGCTCCTCACTGCCCCAGCATTCTATTTGGTTTGTGTTTGGTAAGGGTCCTACTTACTACCCTTATTTTCTCTTATTTTTTATTTTTTATTGAAGTATAATTTACAATGTTGTGATAATTTCAGGAGTACATCAAAATGAGTCAGTTATGCATACATATATGTCTATGTATTTTTTGATTATTTTTCCTTATAGGTTTTTATAAAATATTGACTATAGTTTCCTGTGCAATACAGTAGCTCCTTGGTTATCTATTTTATATATATATATATATATATATATATATATAGTGTGTATATGTTAATCTCTTAATTTATCCTTCTCCCCCCCCTCCCCTTTGGTAACCATAAGTTTGTTTTCTATGTCTTTGGGTCTATTTCTGTTTTTGATATAAGTTCATTTGTATCATTTTTTGTTAAATTCCACATATAAGCAATATCATATGATATTTGCCTTTCTGTCAGGCTTACTTCACTTAGTGCGATAATCTGTAGTTCCATCCATGTTACTGCAGATGGTATTATTTCATTTTTTTATGGCTGAATGATACTCCAATTGTATAAATGTACTTTATTCATTCATCTCTTGGTGGACATTTAGGTTACTTCCATGTCTTGGCTATAGTACATAGAGCTGCTCTGAACATTGGGGGACATGTGTCTTTATTTATTGCTCTGATATGAATCTAAGCACTAAAAGATAATCATCAATCTTTAGCACTCATTCTCTTCTTTCTTTTTCAATATCTCCTAAATACTGCTTACTATACCCCTGGTCTGTCAACCACACATATACATACATCACAGTGATTTCTATGGCATTCTAAGAAAGTATAAAAGAGACAGAGATTGATGTGTTTTGCAAGATCACAGGATTTAAAGATATGTTATTGACATTATGATACTAATTTGCAATGTAGAGGAGAAACCCATGGCTGTCTCCAACCTGACTCACTGAGGCACATCTTGACCAAAGCTATTTAACATGGGGAAACTTCCAATGATTGCACATTTTATCATCGCTCCTAGTTAAATTTTCTCCTGTCACGATAAAAACCCACTTCTCACGATAAGCTATAAATATAGCACCAAGAGAGGAAAGAATGTATGCCTATCTGCATCAGAAATGTTGGTCCACAGAAGCCTTTAGATGTGAATAATTTCTTCTCATGGGATCTCAGTATATTGTGAGATAAAGCTGATATACATGAGCAAGGATAAAACAGCAATTGACCTAGATTTTTTTTTTTAATGTTTTGGTATCAATGTCACACTTGAGACTTTACTGCCCAGCATGCATGTATCAGATGAATACCAAAACTGGAAAAATAAAAAAAAAAAAAAGAACCTCTATTTAACTTAGTGAAAGGCGGAGAGGAAATATGTATAGATAAGAAGAAATGGAATATCACTGGTGATTTTGTATAACTGAGGAGGGCACCAAGGGAGATGGTTTTGACAGGCCCCAAACTGTAAATCATACAAGAAGAAATTCTGTCCAAAGTCAGTTTAACTCCAGATTTTCCTTCATGCAGGGCATGCTTCTCTGAGAGCCAGCCATTCTGTGGCAGGGGAGAATGACCTATTTTAGCAAATAGCTGATTTCCATTAAATGACGTAAAAAATGAAAAGGGCTTAGTACCATGCCTGACCCTATAATTATTGAGTTTTGCTAGTGCTTTTTTTTGTTTTTTTGGGTTTTTTTTTGGTATACTCACTGCAAACTCTTGAGGCTTTCAATTAATGTAATTTCAATTCATACATTTTTCTTTGAGTTTGTTAGCAGCTGTGCTCAGAAGCTGAGGTTTCTTGTGCCATTCTTGATATTAATCATCCAGAATTATTTAAAATTGGGAGCTTGTCGCATTCATTGCATTCAGGGTATTACCATTTAAAACTGATGCCAACAGCTTGACCCTGATGATAAATCAATGATCTTTTTGTTTCTCAAGTTTCAGTATCATGTTAATAAGCAATAGCTGAAAGAAACAAGAATGTTCATAGCCTAGGTAAAATAAGACTGAGGGAGCTCAAACCTGCAGCTTTAAGTATGTGAAAAGAAATGTATTTATTTTATATTATTTTGAGGATAGAACTGGATCCAGGGGTAAAAACAACTAGATGACAATCAGTTAAACTCAAGAGCCCTCCAAATGCAGAATCACTGCCTCATTAGGCTGTCCCTTCTCCTGCTGATGCATAACAGTTAAGAGCTCACGTCAGCACTCAGGGATGCTGCACAGGAAACTGATGGGTATTACCTAATAAAAAATCACAAACCTGTGGGTATTAGCTAATAAATATCTAATATTCTCTGTATAGCTCTTTAAAAATGTTTATACAAATAATTTTTTGAAACTTGTAGAAGTATAGGAAAGGTATTGAAACTTCTAGTCCACCCACTGTCATTTTAAGGATGGGACCAAAAGAGGTTAAGCAACTTCCTTAAAGTCAGTGATTGAGCTCGAGGCAGAATTCCAATGTGTGCATTCCCAGGGCAGTGTCATTTGCTCTGCATCAGATTTCACCATCTTTTAATTATAAGTAATATCCTACATGTCCTGCTTGTTCTAGATTGGGGATTTCAAGGTAGATTTTAAGTATTGTGTGTCTTTTACTTTTCCAGGCTTCCTTGTCACTCCAGGGTTTCACCTCAGGTTCTGAACTTTTTGTCTCCTTCTGAACTTATTATCCTGCTACTTTTCATTATCTCTTAAGTGATTCTCTCCCTGCTGTGTGTCTGCAGCTGTGCCCTATCTTTATTTAGTTCTCAACCAGACTTACAAATAACACAATGTACATGGTGTTTGGTCTTTGTAACTCATTTCCCAGCATTCCCTGGGGGATAGGAGAGTGGCTGAAACCACTAAACCAGATGAACTAGGAAAGTCAGGCTTTCTGAAAGAGAGAGCAACATGGAAGCAAATCCAGAATTAATCTCCCTTTCTGTTGTTTTTCTCCAGGAATACAGAATTAAAAATAGCTGTTGGTCTTTGTTTCTGTTTGGTTTAAGCATCTCTCCACCCCAGGTACTTATGAACATGGACAAAGGAATAAAAGGAAAAATCTGATGCCTATCAGCATTAATGAGTCTGTTTTTTTCATCCATTTCATAGTTACATACAGTAATCTGTGTGACCCAGCATCTGTGCCAAGCTAGCAAACATAGTTCATGAGCATAATGTGTCCTTGTATTTAAAAAAATCTGTTTGAACTATGCAGTGCCAATCTGTTTTGCAGAATATACAGTAGAAGTATCACAATGGGTTAGGAATCTTTGCTTTTTTAGTTATAACTATATGTAATACTTAATGAGCTCAACACTTTGAATCTGTGTGATTAAAAAACATATCTCTATATATCAATATAAATATACATTGAGATATATATCTACATCCATATCAATATATATCAAGATATATATCTATATCAATATATATCTACTAAGGTATCAGTCTATGCATATTATTTCTGTGAAAATTTGCAAGTTCCACAATTAACCCATGAAAGTAACGGTATCTATTTTATTTTATTTTATTTATTTATTTATTTATTTTTTGTCTTTTTTTGTCTTTTTTGTCTGTTGTTGTTGTTGTTGATGTTGTTGTTGCTATTTCTTTTTTTTTTTTTTTTTTTTTTTATTATTTTCCCACTGTACAGCAAGGGGGTCAGGTCATCCTTAGGTGTATACATTGCAGTTACAGTTTTTTCCCCCACCCTTTCTTCTGTTGCGACATGAGTATCTAGACATAGTTCTCAATGCTATTCAGCAGGATCTCCTTATAAATCTATTCTAGGTTGTGTCTGATAAGCCCAAGCTCCCGATCCCTCCCACTCCCTCCCCCTCCCTCTATCCGGACAAAGCTCTACTTAAAAGAGACACATGCACCCGCATGTTCATTGCAGCCCTATTCACAATAGCCAGGACATGGAAACAATCCAAATGTCCATCGACAGATGATTGGATTCGGAAGATGTGGTATATATACACAATGGAATACTACTCAGCCATAAAAAAGGATGACATAATGCCATTTGCAGCAACATGGATGGAACTAGAGAATCTCATACTGTTGCTATTTCTTGGGCCGCTCCCACGGCATATGGAGGTTCCCAGGCTAGGGGTCGAATTGGAGCTGTAGCCACCGGCCTACGCCAGAGCCACAGCAACGCGGGATCCGAGCCGCGTCTGCAACCTACACCACAGCTCACGGCAACGCCTGATCGTTAACCCACTGAGCAAGGGCAGGGACCGAACCCGCAACCTCATGGTTCCTAGTCGGATTCGTTAACCACTGCGCCACGACGGGAACTCCACGGTATCCATTTTAAATGCAATTGTTATTACTTTAGTGAAAGAAAACATAATATATAATTTGCGGAACAGATGTTAATTTATACAAAGATTATAGGGAAACTATTACTCTTCCAACTTTTTTTGGTTAATGAGAATTTTGAGACTCTACATATTTTTTGCATGTTTTAGTCTTTATACCATTTTTCCATTGAGTATAATACTGACAGGAATTTAGTCATCAAAATGGTGAGTAAAGAGAAACTAGTAAATGTAGTATTATGAGATTGCGTCCATAGAGTAAGAGAAAATAAATATAGTTCTTCAAAATATCTTTTATAAGATTGAGTCTCTGGACTAGCTCCATCTGTATTAACTGAGAATTATGTTGAAAATGTCAGTGGTCCACATAACATTATCATTCCTAAATTGGCCATGAAATGCTTGGGCTTCTCCCTGTCTGATGACAAATCACATTAAATAATCCATGAGCAGAAGAAAAACAAATCTTGAAGGCTTATATGCTCACTATCTTCATTTCTTATGAGGGCAGACTAGAAAGGGAATATTATCAAGGGATGATCTAGGGCAGTGTTCCTTGGGTAACGTTCTGTTATTTGGGAATTGATTTAGGATAAAGGTGAGATTGACCTGTGGATTATAGAGCAAGGAGTTAAAGGACATTTTTGAAAGATGAAATACAAATGAACGTATCTACAAAACAGAAACAGATTCACAGACATAGAGAACGGACTTGTGGTTGCTAAGAGGGAGGGGGAAGGGAGAGGGATGGATGGGGAGTTTGCAAGTGGTAGAGGTAAACTGTTATATTTAGAATGGACAAGCAATGAGATTCTACCACAGTGCAGGGAACTATATCCAATGTCTTGGGATAGAACATGAGATAGCATGAGAAAAAGAATATATATGTATATGTATATATATATATATACACACACACACAGAATATATATATTCTGGGTTACTATGCTATGCAGTAGAAATTAACACAATACTATAAATCAACTATAATTTAATTAAAAAATTTAAAAATGAAATATGAACTACAAAAATGAAATTGTCACCAAAACAGTGAGGCCTAACTATGAGTTACAGAAACAAAACTCATAAGCAGTTGGGCTTATTCTGTTCACATATTAGGATAAACAAAGGAGACATCAAAAGGAAGGTCAGGATGTCAAGGTTAAGTTTTGTAGTGGTTCTTACTGCAAGCTGTTTGTGGAGGTTTTAAAAATGCAAATGAGTGGGCTCCATTATTCAGGAATACTGAAATCAGCTTCTCTTGATAATTAGGGCCCAGGCACCTGTATTTCTTTAAAGCTCCACTGGTGATTTTGAAGAGCAGCCAAGTTTAAGAACCACCTGGACTGGGAAAATTCCTTGAAGTGACTGGAGTATTGCCACAGTGGTTCTCAATATAGCACCTGCACCATTAACCACGGGTGGGGAGAAAGCCATTATGGTGTCCTGCCATGCTATACAGAGGAGCTGCTTCAATTCAGCATCAAAGATCTTGTGACTAATACGGAATTGAGAACTTTTTCTTGGGAAAACAAATCAAACAAAAAAAAATGGAAAAAAAGGAATGCTGAATATCATTTGTCCACTTGTTGGTTTATAGATGGCATTAATTATGTCACTGAAAAGGAGCATAGTACATCCTACCCATTTTAAATGTTTGGTAAATGAATGGAATGGATTTTAGATCTTTACTCATCCATGATTACTTAATTGCATTTCTGTATCAAATATCCTTATTCTACCAATAAATCATTTATTTTCTACAAAATCTTACAGCATTTCAAAATTTGATGTATTTAACATGTTAATTTGAAAGAATTCATTAAAAAACATTTATTGAAGAATTACTACTAAGTTTAGAGTCATTATATTAATATGACATATTTCCTATTCTATTACTATGCCATGGGTGGCTACCCTTATAAATATCATTGATTAATATTATATTAAATTCACTTATGGTTTTTTTAAATTTCCAAAGGCAAAGTTTATTTAATCATTTTGTATTTGAAGAGTAACTATCAAATTATCTATTTAGGTATTATCAACAAAATTGTTCAATTCAAGAACATTTAAAATACAATAATTAGTCACTTAAGATTTAAAAATACAAATGATACATAATAGTATGCAATATGAACAAAATAATATTTCCCCAAAGAATTACTAATTCTACTTCTAGGGAGTGTCTCCCAAAATGTATACACAGGAGGCACCAGTGAAAGTAGATTTTGTTAATAAGAAAAGCATTATGTGCAAAGGGAATTCCTGGCCTGGATTTGGGGACATTAGTGACTGTAATTTCAAGAAAACACATAAACCAAACTCAGGCAGAAGATCAGATTGAGTTTATGGAACCAAATGAATTCTCTTTGGAACAAGTTACATTTTTGAGGTACAGGTGAAATATCTAGATTAAACTAGAAAATGAATATTTGAAAATATGAGTCTGGAAGACAGATAAAAGCATCCTGGTTGAGGGGTAGGCTTTTGGCTACTGGTGATAGATAGCCAGATAAAATTGTTTTAACAATAAAGGGAGTAATTATTATTGCCAAAGGGGTTTTAAGTTTGGGAACTTGCTTTAATTCAGTACCAGACCTTCCCAAAATTTCACTCTGCTATTTGACAGAGTGGGAAACCTTCTTCTTGTCTTCTAAGAGGAGAGCTCATCTCATTGGTAATGTCTAGGACACAGTCCCCTACCCAAAACAATTCATAGAAGGAAAATGAAATGACCAGAATTTTTTTAAATTATTGGAATATAGTTGACTTAAAATGTTCTATCAGTTTCAGGTATACAGCAAATTAAATCAGTTATACATGTAAATGTATCCATTCTTTTTTTTCCCATATAGATTATTACAAATTATTGAATAGATTTTTCTGTGCTATACAGTAGGTTCTTGTTAAAGGACTGGTTTAGATTTATGTTGCACTGAAGGGACTTGGATTAAGGCATTTTTTTTCTGGCCATTTAACTGCTTGGGTGAGGGCCAATACCCTAACCAATCTCTGCTTTTTCAGTAAAGAAGAAGTGTGTGGGGGTGGGGAGATGGGAAAGGATAGATTCTAGGAGAAAATAAAATATTCAGTCAAAAAAGTTACAGGCATATATGGGTATATGGATACCTTTATATTCATAATGGGTGTATGGAATAATGAACTATGGAATAATAGATGTATGGAAGTAGATGAAACAGGCCATAGAGAAAGAAAATAAAGAACAGTAAGAAGTTCAAGAGTAAAATTAAAAGGACTGAACTGACATTTTAAGAGAGAAATGTGGGGTACAGAAGTCAGGCTAATATACAATTTATGGAGGAGTAGAGTGTAAATGATCCTATTAAATAGGTAATATATTATATTTCAAAACAAAAAAAGTCATGCAAATTATAGAAATTGGGAACATCTTGGTGTCTAGGGGTAACAATGATTCTTTTTTTTTTTTTTTTTTTTTTTTTTTTTTTTGGTAGAAGCATTTCGTGTGTGTTGCTGCTGGGGGCAGTGGTGGGGGTGTTACTGTTTTTTTGTTTTTTTTTTTTTTTTTTTTTTTTGGTCTTTTTGTCTTTTGTTGTTGTTGTTGTTGCTATTTCTTGGGCCGCTCCCGCGGCATATGGAGGTTCCCAGGCTAGGGGCTGAATCGGAGCTGTAGCCACCGGCCTACGCCAGAGCCACAGCAACGCGGGATCCGAGCCGCGTCTGCAACCTACACCACAGCTCACGGCAACGCCGGATCGTCAACCCACTGAGCAAGGGCAGGGACCGAACCCGCAACCCCATGGTTCTTAGTCGGATTCGTTAACCACTGCGCCACGACGGGAACTCCGTGGTAACAATGATTCTTAATGGGCCAAAGATGGTGGCAGAATCTCACAGGGGGAAATTGAGATGTTTTTATATTCACTTAAGAGAAATTAAGAATGTTGATGTAAGGATGAGGTACCTAAAAAAAAGAATTTTAAAAATAGGGAGAGAATCCTGGTCAAGTAGTATCAGGGAAGACAAATAAGAAGATTTTCCTTAAAAAATAGCAGACAGAATCATATATAGAATAGTGTTAGGATTTAAGAAGTTTCTTATCAGTCAGCCAGTGGCTGAGAGGATGGGAAGGAGAGGGGATGGCGTAATGTGTCCAGTCCTCTATTGCCCACATCTGCAGCTTCTATCCCATCCATTTTGAGCTGAATGGAGCAATGCCCCAAGATAGGGCCTGTTACCCTAGGAAACCTCAGTGTCCTCCATAAAGGAGAGCTCTAGACTGTAGGGCTTAAAACCCTGTATGTCTAGATATAATTTTGTTAAAAAAGAAAATAAGAAAAAAAAATATTCTGTAGGTCAAAATTTTAAAAAAGTAGTAAGATAGTTAAAGTTGTTTCGTGCTAAGTAATTACATGGGTGCTAATGTTTAGGATAATAATTTCCACATGTAATATGGCCAAAGACCAGATTTCATAAAATGCTGAGAAAGTAGCAGCAACAAGGAGTTTCTGTCATGGCTCAGTGGTAGTGAACCCAATTAGTAACCATAAGGATGCTGGTTCTATCTCTGGCCTCTCTCAGTGGGTTAAGGATCTGGTGTTTGCATGAGCTATGGTGTAGGTCACAAACATAGCTCGGATTCCATGTTGCTGTGGCTGTGGCACAGGCTGGCAGCTACAGCTCTGAATGTACCCTTAGCCTGGGAACTTCCATGGGCCACTGGTGAAGCCCTGAAAAAAAAAAAAAAAAAAAAAAAAAAAAAAAAAAGAAGTCAAGTCTTTGTCACTCTCCAGCTGTTAAATAGGAAAACACCTGGCCAAAGTTATGGGCTGTGGAGCAGGATTCAGAAATTAAGAAATTGGTGACATATAATTCAGAAAAAGGAATTGACTTGATGAGAAAGGATGGGATCAAGAGCAATGGTGGAGAGATTGTTTGCATGGGAAAGAATGATTAACACGTGCATCCTGACAGGAGGGCAGAACAGGAGAAGCTCCAAATGATGTAACAGCCAGGAAGGAGGAAATGGATGAGTTGGTTCCTCTCATTGACTCCTGTAGAAATCTTGGATAGATGCTCTATTAGTTGTTATGGGTGCTATTAACAAAGCCCCCACGCTGAGTGGCTTAAATAACAGAAATTTATTCTCATAGTTCTGTGGTTAGAGTCCAGATCAAGGTGTTGGCAGACTCATGCTCCTGAAGATACTAGGCAAGATCTGTCCCAAGCTTTCTCCTATCATCTGGCAATTCCTTTGCTATGATAGGGCAATTCCAGTCTTCACAAGGCCTTCTCCCTGTATGCATGGCTGTCTCTTCTCATGGCATTCTTTTTGAAGGATACCAGTTGTATTGAATTTGGTGTTGCCCATGCTCCAATATGACCTCATCTTAACCAATTATATTTGCAAGAACTCTATTTCCAAATAAATTCACATTCTGAGATACTGGGTTTGGGGCTTAAACATACGAATTTTAGGGGCACAATCCAACCTATAACAGATGTTGAATAAATGAGGAAGGAAAATTTGGAAAAGCAATCGTGGGGAATGGGGATAACAGTTGACAATATGTCATTTTTCTTGAGATAACCAGTACACTAAGTGAATCCTCTCAATGAATAAGGAAAATCAGCATTTCTCCAAATTTATCTACTTCTGCCAGATGTATTTAGTTCAGCAATAATATGAAAATACAAATTATTCCAGTGACTTGATGGTATATGTCTGTCTATCTAGTATGTGCACATTTACCTCAATATAAACACACACACCCCAAAAGTCTATTACATTATGGGTAAAGTTAACACAGAAACAAATAAAAGCCTGGTATGTAGACTTGTAAAAAGCTCATATATGACAAACGAGGTATATGATTCAGAGTAAAAATATGTGGTGGTATAAGAAATAACACAAAAAGCTTGAAATTATGCTGCAACTTTAAAAAATTGTCTTTGACAGTCCTATAGGAACAAAATTGTGACATCAGCTGAGATAAAAATAGATTTGAGTGGGACTGAGGAACATTTGGGTTTCAAATATCTAATAAATTGTGGCTGGGAAAAGCTAAAGTACTTCAATGACACTGGTTGGTACTAAATATTTAGAATAACCAGTCCCAATTTCAAGATAGCTAATATCACCAAGGCCTGCCCTTACCATCAAGACTGATTTCTTTCTAGGTCATGAGTCCTAGGCATATCATCTCTAATAAAAATCTTACAGAAATAACTTTCCTATACTTGCTTTACACCCCACTCCATTCCCAATGCAAGTCTACCTGTGCCTTTATTAGGTGGGCCCCTGATTTTAATATATGCTCGGAAGGTTAAATTCAGTAATTCAGGATTTAAATTGCCTTATACCTCTAAAGCTTATACCTCTCTCCACAGTATTCTTTCATAATATCCTAGCCTCCAGATATCAGCCATCTAATTTTCATTGCTTCCTCAGTATCAGCTTAATTGTGGAAATATTCCAGGGCCATTTATCATTTAACATTTTATGTAATGAGCAAAGGATGAAAATCATTACTAAATATATAAACCCTCCAATAGTCTAGTCCATAAATTTACTTAAATTATAACCATTAATATGTTTAGCAGTGGTTTTACAATTCACATTTCTTGCCTTAATGAACATGAGAAGTAAATATTGACTGCTTTTTAATATGACTTGTTCTTGTATATCTTCATAGTACTGAGAGAAGCATAATTATAACTGGTTTTATTCAAGATGCCTTAGGCAGCTGCATTCCACCCAGTCACCACCTTCAAGGGGCTTAACATGTAAGAAATGCACACATATGGAAACATGTATGAACCATGCAGATGTGTTAAAACTCAAACATTAAATCAAAAAAGAACATGCAGATTTTTTCTATAAAGGACTAATTATGTATATCTTTCAAATGTAATGGGAGAGTGAAAAATGGATAGGGAAGAAAAAAGTTAAAGTCAGAATTCAGTCATTTGAGTAAAGAGGTCTTTATTTCAAGATCTAATATATTCAACCTCTTTAATCATGCTGTCATAACAGAAATTAATTGCATCAACTAGTTCTGAGCACAAAATGAAAAAAAAAAAAGAAAGCAAATGGGACAATCTTCAGAAACTGACAAGAATCTAGAGTTAGAGAAGTATGCATGAGAGTTTTTTCAAAACAATGCTGTGGGGAGCAAAATTTACCAAAGAAAATTAGGATAGGTTTTCTAGAGATTCAGATATGGTAGAAAGATGTTGGAAGTTGAGAGTTTTGAAAATGAGAGACATTTCCAGAACAACTTGTGAACAACTCTGAAGTAAGGAAAAGGTGTTTCATTCTTGCCTTTGTACATTTTTTTGACTAAATGCTTTTCCTCTTGGAGCTTGCTCTTCTTTACCGTTTTGGACCCAATTTGTTTGTTTGTATATGAAAATAAATTGAGACCAAATATATCTTTTCCCAGATCTGTCATTCTATGATTATGTACTTCTAAGAACAGGATAGGAGAAAACAAGGCATCAGTAAATTCTGAGATGCATACAATCAGCAAGACTAGGGCATTTATTCACTTATACCTTACAAATTCCAGAAAAGCTTTTTGACATCCTCACCAGAATTCGGTTATGTCATTATTTTGTAATTATTATTTTAGTTGTTTTATTATGTAATCGTGTATTATTATATAATGATATCTTTACTTACATTTGCACTTCACCATAGGGAGATTCTTTGAAATTTCTGAAACTCAGCCTCTGAAGGTTCTGATTCAGTAACTCTGAGATGGGGCCACAAACCTATGTTTAGCAAGTTCTCCAGGTGACTCTGATGATTGGCCAATTGTAGAAATAAGAAAAGCAGAGTCATCTAAGTATTTAGTCATGGCCAGTTGTAAATAAGGGAGTTAAAAAAATGGATGGGCCAATAATATGAAAACAAAGCAATTAAAAATGGGCAAATTTTTTGAACTGCCTTTCACAAAAAAAGATGTAAGGATGGAAAATAGCATATGAATAGATGCTCAACATCATCAGTAATTAGAGAAATGCAAATTAAAACCACAGTGAGATACCTCTACGCACCTATGAGAATGGCTTGGGATTAAAAAAAAAAAAGCTGTCAATACCAAGTGCTCGTGAAAATGCCAAGAAACTGGAATACTCATGCACTGCTGGTGAGAGTACAGAATGTTATATGGCCATTTTAGGAAATAGTTTGGCAGTTTCTTATAAAGATAAAATTACCCTTACCATATTACCCTCAATTTCACTTCTAAGCATTTATGTAAGAGAAATTAAACTTATATTAATATGAAATCTCTATGTGAATGTTTATAGCAAAGATGTACATATTCCAAAAAGTGGGAAACACCCCAATGTCCTTCAGCTGGTGAATGAGTAAACAAAGAGGGGTCCAGCCATACAATGAAACAGTACTTGGATTTAAAAGCAATGGACCACTGATACACACAACAAATTACAAATGCATTAAGTAAAAGAAGCCAGAATCAAAATGGAATCTGTAATTCCATTTCTATGACATTCTAGAAAAGGCAAAACCATGAGAGTGAAGAATAGATCAGTGTTTGCCAGAGGTTGAGGCAATAGAAGGACTGACTTCGAAGATACAACACAAGTATGAAGAATAGATTTATTATTTATTCTAATTTTGTTGGTGGTAGCACATTCTTATGCATGTGTCAGTCTCATATAACTCTATATCAGAAAGAGATAGTTTTACTGGATGTAAAAATTTTAAAAAGTAAACCAGGCAAAATATCCCCTCTGTCCACTTCCTTAACAACTAGAACAATTTTTGTTTGTAGAGAATCAACAATTACTGATTGAACGAATGAGTAAATATATTTTTAATGTTAATATGAATTTTTTTAATGTTCTCTATTTTAAGTAGTGATAAATTGAGGCACAATTCACTCAATCATTCTCAACCAAGAGTGGGCTTATGAATCAAAAACTAAAACTGGGGAATTCCTGTTGTGGCTCAACAGGTTAAGAATCCAGCTAGTATCCATGAGGATGCAAGTTTGATCCCTGGCCTTGCTCAGTGTGTTAAGGATCAGGTGTTGCTGCAAGTTGTGGTGTAGGCCACAGAGGTGACTCAACTTGCATCTGGCATTGCTGTGGCTGTGGCGTAGGCTGGTGGCTACAACTCTGATTTGTCCCCTAGCCTGGGAACTTCCATATGCTGCACTTGCAGCCCTAAGAAGAAAATACAAGTAAACAAACAAAAAACCACGACAATCTAAAACTGGTACCAGTCTGCAAAATCTGTGCCAGGTCCTGAAAAGACAGTTACTCTCAGTCAAAGAACAAAAGCGCAGATTTCAAATGAAAGAGATGTTGTCACTCTTGATATCTATTTCCAAGGCACTAGGAAGAGTATTACAGAGTTGTTATAAGGTAAACTCTGTGTTACTTCCAAGCTGTGTAGTCTTGGGGACATTATTTAGCCTGTGTGATCTTTCTTGTTTTTTTCAATCAAAAAGTTGGTAATAGTACTACCTATTTCAGTGGGTTATTGAAGGAATAAATGAATAAATGCATATGAGAGTTAGAACAGGGCCTGGCGCATGACAAGCGCTTGATAAAGGTCAGCGACTGTTAGCCTGTTTCATGGTGCAGCAGACATCCCATTCATATATTTTGTCCCATTCTCTTGACAGAGAAAGTTGGAAATATGTCCTCCTTCTCATATTTACTATGGGAAATCTCCATATTTATAGACTCTCACTATATGTCATGAAAGTGTGATGGAAAGATCAAAAAGAAAATCAGGAATGCTGGGTTCTAGTATTTGCTTTTCCATGTATTTCTAGCATAGTATTTGGAAAAGGAGTGATATCTACAGATCTAAATTTCTTCATTTACAAAATGAAAAGATTGGACTAGACAGTCTGTGGGGCATTATAAACTCTGGGTTTCTCATATTCACATCAATGGTGGACGAATGCAGCAGTCTGACCACGCTCTATGGGAAGCATTGTTCACTCACGTGGTCAGATATATGTTACTCACCCTCTGTGCACAAAGCACATGCAAATTCCCCTCATCCGCTTCATCTGAGCAAGGGTGACCTTTCACAATCTGGTATGAATTACAAAATCTTTTCTAGCTGCTACAAGTGAATAGATCATATTCTTGTAGCACCCATAAAAGTCAGAGTTGCTGTCAAGTTGAGAAATTTTGGCTCTGTGCTCATGTTTCTCTTTCCTTGTCATAGGAGAAAGGCAATTCTTCTTAGGAGGAGACAAGATGTACCATGGGGAAATATGAAAAATAACCCACTTTTGGCCCCAACAGCTCCAGAAGCTACATATTTGAAAACAAAAGCATATTATATTTTTACGTAAATAGTCAAGCTCTGTGTTTTGATTTTCTCTGCAATATTGTTACTAAAGCTAAGATTGGGCTATGCTCCTCAGAAAAGTAGTACCCTCCCCACTCTTACCAAAATACAGTCTTTACTGCCTGAAGGACTTTTACGTATATTTGGCTATGACGTAAATGCCAATTCACTTCACCATCTGGGGAAAAGGGTTTAGAGTTAGCCTCTCAGAAAATTTACCTAATTGAATAAGGCTTATTAACTTTAGCCCCTAGAGGTTCTTTGGGATGGAAAATGTGTGTGTGTGTGTTTGTGTGCACTTTCTAATATATTTTGTAAGAAATGTTGATGATTTAGAAAAGACTCAAAGTGCTATTTATCACATAGATTCAGTCTTTCAGGAATATGACAATCATGACGTGACATTAAATGTCATGCCTGGTCACAGGAACTATCCTTCAAAACAATTAATGTGACATTGGGCTTTTCTTTTCACCTATCTCAGTATGGTTATACATATAAGCTGAGAGAGAAAAACAGTACAACATTATTGAAGCACAAGCATAAAATTCATATCTTAACAGATGTGTTTTTTAAGTTTAAAATGGAAATAAAAATGTGAATCAACTTCTACCAAAGTTTGCACAGCTGTCACTACACTTTTAAAGGTGGCAGTGGTTTGACAGTTCCCAAGAAAGAGGCAAAAATAAAACTTGAGGGGTTTTATGGACAGGGTTTTGAAATGCTGATCTTCTCTGTTTTTTTAATGTGTTTCATGGGCCAAATAACTATAAGATCTAGTCAGTGTTTTCATTGTCTCCTCTCACCTTTGTTAGAGCTAGTCTTCCCCTGTTCACTCTATGTAGATACACAGGCTATGGATAGTGGAAGTTGCCAGGCAGTAAGTCAAATCTATTTATCCGTATTATCATTCTAAGTCTATACTTCTTTAGCCTTCTATTATTTTTCAAAGAAGCACATTTCTCATTCCTAGTATAAAAAGATTTTTCTATTTTCTATTTCTAAGTTATTAGAAATCAATTATCCAATCTACTCATCAATACTTTATAACACACACTATGTAAAAGTCGTTCTCCTGAGAGAAAGGGATTTGTCTTCTTTAAGAAACTGAATCTAAGACACACTCAAACTACCAAGAAAAAAAAAGAGACCTATGCCAGCAGACTACTCATTGATAAACCTTCCCAAGGCCACTGGGAGGAGTTAATAGTTGCCCTTCTTGTTGTCACAGCAGTTGGTATTACACTCTCATAGTTATTATCATACTCCTATGTTATTGTTAAAAGCCCAGGTTCTAGGCTCTTCCTACCTGGATTCAAAGTTCTATGACTTAGTAAAACACCTTAGTTTCCTCATTTCTAAGTGAGGATATAAAAATACTTACCTCATAGAATTGATAAGCTGATTGAGTTAGCATAGCGATCCTAAGGCATTGTTTCTGGTAAGTGCATCCTACAGAAAATTGTAATGTGAAGGTTAATGATTAAACTGTTCCAGCAAAATATTATAAAAAATCTGACCAAAAATGGTTATAGGAAAAGTAAAGATAGAAAAAAATTATGTGGAGGTAGAAATCACATGCTGACTGACAAAGTGGGGAAGCTGTGGTGGGTAGGGGAGGCCATGAATAACAGGATAACAAAGGTACCCAGTCAGAAACAGGAAAATTTCTTCTAGGAAAAAAGAAAGTGTTTAATTAAACTAGAAGCATATCAAGAAACATCAATTTTTCCTGCTTTATTTTCTCTTTCTCACGCATATTAATACCTAGAATTATATTTAACATTTTTTTGTTTTATTGTCTCTCTTCTCAATTGGAATGTAAAAACCCTATTATAGCAGCAATTCTATAGGCAAAACTACTTATGTTTTATTTATCTCTACTTTGTATATGCTTTATAAATAGCTGTTGAATAATTGTTTGGAAGAATGAAACACACAAATGTGAATTCAGGAGGCAGGTGTAGATTTTATAGAGAAGTATCAGAAGAATTACTGATCAAATAAAATCAAATAGAAAAGGAAAAACAAATTATAGATTAGCCATGTAAACCTGGAGAATTCAATTAATATGAGATTAATAGAGGGTCGAGCAAATAGGGTTTGTTGCTTTGCTTTCTATAAAATTATGTAGCTCAAGAGCAAAATATAAATTAAAAAAATGGAGTTCAGCTGACTCTTGACAAGCATACAAGGAAAGCGAAGGAGGTTAGAACAACTTGGACTTCCGGCATTTATTCTTCAAATGTGATCCCTGGATGGGTGGCATCAGAATCACCTGGGAAATGATGGGACCCCATAATTTGGGGCACTGCCTTATCCTAGGTCTACTGAATCAGAAACTCTGGGATGGGATCAGCATTCTGTGGTTTAAAAGTTCTCCAGGTGCTTCTGATACAAGCTGAAATGAAGAACCAATGCCCTAAATTGTTGAAATTGCTGAAATGTGAGGCTTGGCTGAGAAAGGTCAGCTACCACCAGAATAGAGGGCTGCTGGATAGTCGCCATGTTCCAGGAAGTCCTGTTGAGGGGGCCATCTGATGTTGAAGAAGTGACCAGGTTATTGCTGCTGGGTGGCTGTGGTCAGAGAGGGATCATAGACCCTTTCATTCTGGGTTCAGGAAACCTTTCTAGTTTGGCCCAATAATCAGAAAAGATGGAGTTAAGTTTGATCAAGGAACCAATAACTTTGTACCAGATAAAATCAGAAAGGTATATTTGGCATAGGCTCAATATGTGTTTTCTCCAGTATTTTGAAAACTATAAATTATTTTTTCTCAATTTTCAATCTTGAAATATTCTGAGGGATATTTTAGGTTATTTCAGTAAACATATGTTGGTTACAAATATTTTTCATGTGTGTGTGCCTTTCTTTGTAAGTGTATATAGGTGGTGTTACGGTTCATATTGGGGGCCCTAGAATTACCCAGGCTGCTTGCATTTTCACAGGAATTTACCATGTGCCTGGTATATTATAGTCCATTTAGATGCTACACTTGAGTCATTAATATTTTCTGTTACCTAATTTTTGTCTTGTTTTGGTATCAGTAACTTCTTAAAAATTAATCTCTTCAGAATAAAATATAGGTTTTAGATTCTACTATTTCCATCTATAACTGACCTTTTGTAAAACTGTATGGCTGCTGCCTTTGTGTATGATGTATCTGCCAGTGACATTTTTTTTTTTTTTTTTTTTTTTTTTTTTTGCTTTTTAGGGCTATACTTGTGGCATATGAAAGGTCCCAGGCTAGGGGTCAAATCAAGGCTACAGCTGAAGGCCTATACCATGGCCACAGCAACACGGAATCTGCACCATGTCTGTGACCTACCCCACAGCTCTCAGCAATGCCAGATCCTTAAACCACTGAGTGAGGCCTGGGGTTGAACCCATATCCTCTTGGATACTAGTTGGGTTCGTTTCTGCTATGTCACAATGGGAACTCCTGCAAGTGACATTTCTAGTCAGTATTATGGGAGTGAAAGTACAGATCATTTGCAAAATGGGTTGTGGGGCCATTCCTTGGCTGACAGCTAGCAAATTGTCAGCTAGGTTTTCCTTGGTTAGTGTTGTTTCCCTTTGGCTTTGATGTCAGTCACCAAGATGTCTATCCAGTTTTTCCATTTAAACAAAAACATAACTTCCTGAGAAAATAATAAAATGAGCTAAACTTGTCACAAATGAATTATATCCCTCTATGTATAAAACCAGGAATTACATCTGTTGCTTAGCAAGGAGACTAGAATTTTAGCAAATACATTGAGGATGACTATACCTTTTTCTCATACCATTGCAACTGGGAAGTAAGTGCATTTCAATAGTTAAACCAAATTATAATCTGGTTCTCGTAATCACTTGCTTCCTAGCATACTGTGATATGATTGAGCTCTTTATACTGCTTCCTAGCCTCTCAGATAAACCTCCTCCATTCACAGCTGTGATGTGAGGCTAAAAACATTCATACACATATTTTTTTTTTCTTGCACAGCTGCCTGATAGCATGGCCCAAAATGGAATTTATGTTTGATTGATCACATGCAGACATATTTGGTTTTGTTAAAGGAGTGAGAATATATAACAAAATACATACTCTATGAAAGTCTTGTTAGAGAGAAACAATAGTGTTACTATATAAATAGAAACAAATCCTGGTGGAAGAAGGGTAAATGTATCTCCTCTATAGCCATAAAAATCCTCTAGAGAGACAGGGCAAGACTGGCACACAGAAAAAGAGAATAGTACTTACCTAATATGAGATGTGAGAATTATCGGCTAAATCTGCATCCCAGACTCAAACTGTCTTTCCCTCACACAGCTTCCCATTGTGCCTGGAATGTCACCCTTAGAGAGCCATTCACTGGATTAAGATATTGTGTATTTTTGTCTCATGCTAAAATGTGAATGATCATGGGAGAAGTAATGTCTTCTCTTTATGCCTAGTCACTGGCCCACCCTCTAGCATGAGTTAGCTTATTTCATCTTGAGAGAGGGGTGAATGTTCTTGCAGAATGGACAAAAAATAAATAAATAAATAAAAATTTAAAAAGATCTGCCATGTCCTACAGTGGATGTGCTCTTGGTAAGCACATGGCTATATTGGAATCTTCACTCCATCCAGAAAGTAGAAATCACCCCAGTAAAGAGAGATTTTGTGAGCTTGTGCCAGTTACTTCAAGCCAGGGAACTGAGTTATAAAGTCACTACAAGACAATAAAATGAGGAATTAAGCTGAATACCAAAAAGTGAGGAATTACACTGAAAGTTGTCATAGACCAATGTGCCACAATGACATTGGGTTGGGGAAGAGATATTTATTGAGTCAATTTATTATATATAATAAAATATGGGCAAAGGTAAACCTTCAAATCAGAAGCTATGCAAAATTCTTGTTTAAATCTGACATTGGAATTGAGATTATGGAAAGAAAGGCCTAGAACAAGGGTAAATTTGCAGTTGATGCAGATATAATCCTTCTGATGGAATATGGTGCCTTTTTGCGCCATTACGCTGCCTAGACTCCACAGTTATTTAGCATGTTTGTCTAGACACAGCAAAGTAAATTTATGAAATTTAGTTGTTAAACACTTCACATGACTTAATAAAAAATTATTCTGTAGAGTTATCTATAGCCTTGGAAACAAACAAACAAAAAAGTCCAAGCAAAGATATGCCCAGAATGTCAAATACTTAAGAATTTAAGTTCCTTTGAGTAGGTACCAATAACAACAATAAAAATGCATCTCTCGTATAAATTAATCACCTTTTAAGACAAAGTAAAAAAAATAATAAAATGAAGTGTTTTGAATTCATATAATTAACTTTTCAACTGTAAACATAGAAAAGATTATGCCATCCATTCTTAAAAGTATTTCATTGTTGACTTTTTTACATTGTTTTAAATAACTCATTTTAGAGGTTTTTTTTTTTTCTTTCTTTTTATTTTTCTACTCATGTTGTAAAAACAAAGCAAGATTGTTTAATTAGCCCAGCATTGGCCTGCTTTTCTTAAAAATATGAACTATCAAGTGAACTTTCATTATATTCCTATAAAAATAGTAATCAAAATATATACTTCTGATCTGACATTCACAAGTCCTAATGTAATAAGATGAATCTAGTTTCATGTTCCTTGTGTTCTAAGAGTGTAAATCACTTTATGCAAATTTACATTTTTATGAAGTAGAAATTCTGAATATTTTTAGCCTTGAAATAGCTTTAAAATGCAATAATCTTTTGGCACCAGGGCTTAACAAGGACAAATATCGTGCAGTGAAACAAAAGGTCATCTTATTGAGAATATTTAAAAATGTTCTTCATCCTTATGTGAAAATAGATAGTATATTTTTTGTTTTATCTTGTATATAGTGAATCTTTAGGAAGGTTTGTTAATTTTATTGTATTCTATTTTTTTTTCCTGTTAAATATCATTGCAGCATACCATAGGGCTGCTAATTTTTTATGAGTAAATTATATATCACTAGAGGTTCCTTATAAGAAGCTATACTCCAATTAGGACTAGTATCAAATGATACACATCAAATTAAATATGTATAAAATCTATCCTTGGAGCAGGAAGTTAAACTTGTGTCTACTTTCCTTTGGAGAGAATTTTGTTACTGTGATATTTATAAAATTACTAATATATTGTTTATTAGCATAGATTATTTAAAAGTGAAACAAGCATGATAAAATTGGTATTTTATAGTACATTTCCACTTAGTGAAGTCCTGATTTACTCTGTGAATTTTAATATGAACTTAAAAAGTGAAATAATACTGTTGTGGGATGTTTTTTCCCCTAGTGTAACATACACACACAGACACACACACAAATTACCAAAAAAGTCTTGAAAAATGAATCATAGAGTAAATAAACTTGAGTGTATTGGGCAGTGCCACTAATAATATTGTTTGTTTCATTTATAACGGTTCTTGATTGAGAATCTTTGTATCTTTAGAACAAGAGAGGCATATAAGAATGTCAAGTATTAGGGACTCGTATAGGAGAACATGTTTTCTGTATTGTCAAAGCTTTGTTGGTTTCTTCTAACCTAAGTTAATATGAGCCTAGTGTTTATTATGATATTAATATTCAATCACTTGTTATAGGAATGCAATTAGAAAGCTCTATTTTGTGAGGCCACATGTACTTACACTGTCACTCACAGAAGTAGATTTTGCAATTTTGCAATTAGTGTCCAGAAGGAACATTTACCAGCGGCTTTGCTTTTCTAGCAAGAATCAAGAGAGCGAGACAGTAAAATTGACCTGAACTTGCAGAAGAGTTCAAATGCTAAATCCTAAAATTAATTAGAAGATGTATGACCACCCTTGATCTTGATTCTAATCCAATTCTAATTAAACCTACACCATAAACCAAGAATTCACACACTGGGAAGGCTTATTTTTTATTTATTTAATTTTTTTTTTTTTTTAGTAACTCTATTTCATGCATAGGCTCAAAATAAGTTCTAATTAGCTAAGCTACTCACTGAACATTTTCAGTAGTTAGAAGCACAAAATAAAAGTTGAGCTAGCAAATAGAAAGCAGAGAATATACAATGATTTGGGAGATGGTAGAGTTGGATAGAAAATCCTTTTGTAGTCACAGTTTATTTAGTCTGAACAGTTTTATCAGCTTAGTAGCCTGCACTCATTAGTATACTGTCTTTTAGATTATCACAGGGGAAAAAATAAACCAAAAAATACCTGTGAAGTATAAGTTCCTTATCCTTGCCATTCAAGGCCCTACACCTCCCAATATATCCCTTTCATCTTCCAAAACTCAGCTCTGTGTGTTCCTGAGTCTCAGGGAACTAGACACTTCCCAGCATGCTTCAGTTCTCCCCTACCTCCATACTTTCCCTATCATCCTTTATGGTCTATACCAAATGTCTCCTGATTTCTGACCTATTTATTCTTCTGTGAACTGCCATGGCCCTCTGATTGTATCTACCTTGTTCCTTGATAGTCTATATTCCAAAAATTTTTCTAGATGCTAGGAGTACATCAGTGAGCAAAACAAATAAAAATATTTTCTCACAGGGAGATCATACTCTAAGACGATGAGATAGATAATAATCATATCTATAAATGATATAGTTTAGAAAGGGATAATGACCTTGGCAAAAATACAGGAGGAAAAAAGGATTGAAGACTTTGGAAGTGGAGGGAATTATAATTTTAAATCCAATTTTTAAGGAATACTTCAATGAAAAGGTAACATTTGTGCAAGTATTTGAAGAGCTGTGACTATTTGGAGAGGAGCTCTTGGGGAAGAAATAGTAGCCAAGGAAAGAGTTCTGAGATGGGAGTTTGGCTGGGGCAGATGATTGAGGTCAGGGAAGGAGTCATCCTGGGTCAGATGTTACAGGGCTTTGTTGGTAAACACAAGGACTGCTTTTACTCTACTTAAGATGGAAACCATTGCAGAGTTTTGAGCCCAGGAGCACCAAGACCTGATTTAGCATTACTCTGCATCACTGTTTCTAGCATCACTCTGAATACTGCATTAAGAATAGACTATAGTGGGGAAGGGTGGAAATGGGAATCTAGCCAGAGTCTACTATAACAAGCAGGGAGTTGACAATGGTAACTTGAATAGTAGCAGCACAGGTGATAAGAAATAGTTAACTTTCTAGATATAAATGGAAGGTAGGCCAGTATAATTTTCTGATAGATTGGATTTGTGGTGGAAGTGAACATGAGGAGTCAAAGAATACCCCAAGAGAATCCTGTATTATAATTAGCAAACTTACCATATTTTTCTGTCCACCCCTAAACTATTGAGCTAACACGTGTACTTACACATAAAGTCATACACTTGTAGTCCTCTTCAATAATTTAGACTAACTGATGGTCTATACAATATGGTTAATTTCTCTGCAGATTATAGAAATTAAAAATGAAATAAGGGTTAGTACCAGTTAAAAGATTTGAGAAGGCTAATTTTTTTTTTCTAATTTTAAATTAGATGTAATTTTGCTTCAGGCTAGCTGGAAGAGTTCTGTAAGTGACAATTTAAACTTAAATTAATCTCACTCTAAGCCCTTTTTAATAAAGCTTTTCTATGAAACACTGAAAAGCCAGCAAGATGAAGGCTGTAATGTTCCCAGGAATATATAATCTAAAACTATAACTTAATTTGAATTCTACTGTGCATTTTAATTAAATTCCAGATCTTTACAGACAATTAGTACACACATGTAAGACACATCTATCTAGAAGGTAATGTGAAGTGAAGAATTTAGGCATTTATCTTGATAGTTAAAGCTTCAAATCTAGCTTTGAAGGAAAAAAGTGTGAGTCAGCCTTGGAATTTCATTAAATATAAATACTAATTCCTAATTTGACAGTTATTCATTTCTGTGTTTGAATTAATCTGTATGGACATGGGCACTTTTTTTTTTGGTCTTTGACTTTTCTAGGGCTGCTTCTATGGCATAAGGAGGTTCCCAGGCTAGGGGTCGAATTGGAGCTGTAGATGCCAGCCTACGCTCGAGCCCCACGGCAATGCGGGATCCGAGCCACGTCTGCAACCTACACCACAGCTCACAGCAACGCCGGATTTTTAACCCACTGAGCAAGGCCAGGGATCGAACCCGCAACCTCATGGTTCCTAATCGGATTCGTTAACCACTGAACCATGATGGGAACTCCATGGGCACATTTTTGAGATGGATAAAAGTCTGATTCATGCAGACTTTGTGACTGAAAAAAGAGAAGTATTTTGCATCAGGATTGGTGTATTTCTTTTAACTTAAATTAGATGAAATTAGACAAAACTAGAAAGCTACATTAAATGTGGGATGGATTTTTTTTTGGAGAATCAATCTAAAGATAAAAATATATAGGAAAAGTTAAAGTTATGAAAAGAACCACAGAAAAATTCTATTACAATAAGTTGTTTTATTATTTGAACAATTTTGTATTATCTAAAGGAAGTTATTATGAATAGATTGACAATTCACACTCTCATCACAAGTTTAGAATCTAGGTGTCTATGTCCTAATATGGCTGACTTTTGGTTGTTCATTTTCACCTGAAGGAAGATGTTTATTTAAAAAGTGACATGGAATTCCTGTTGCGGCTCAGTGGATTAAGAACCCAACTAGCATCCATGCGGATGCAGGTTGGATCCCTGGCCTTGCTCAGTAGGTTAAGGATTCGCTGTTGCCATGAGCTGTGGTATAGGTTGCAGATGTGGCTTGGATCTGGTGTTGCTGTGGCTGTAGCATAGGCTGGCAGCTGCAGCTCTGATTTGACTCCTAGCCTGGGAACTTACATATGCTGTAAAAAGACCAAAAAAAAAAAAAGTGGCATGGTCATTCCAGGTAAAGGGGACAGCATGATTTAAATAGCAACTACAACTTAAGGAGAATAATTGTGTTATTATAGGCTTATTTAATCAGCGGAAGTGACCAATGATTTGTTATAAAATACATAAATATTAGTGGATAACTCATTCCAGCCACATAAAGGGCCTTAACTTTCTCGCACCAAGGCAGAGGAAATCTTATGTATAGCACATGATGTTTTAAATAACAAATGAAAGACCATTGAAATGCAAAACCTTGCTATAATGTGTTCATTCTTTGGAGGTAAACTAGAATAATTGTAAAAACACACAAAAATAGTGGCAAAACATATATAAGAAGTAGATGAGCACAAATAGAATTGTTGCTTCACACCAAACAATTTACAAGTATTTTTCTATAATTCAACACGATAATTGTTGAGTACCTACCATCTACCAGGCTGTTATAAGACATAGGAACTTGAAAGATTGAACAGTGACAATAGCCATGAATTTCCACATATAAAATCAGGTAAATATGCACTGCAGTATGTATTATATTACTGGGAGGGAATGGTGTATTATTGAATCCATCTTTAATTATATGAAAATATCTTTATTATACATATTACATGTCAAGCATTATGTATTATGTATAATTATTCATTTTGTATCTTTGTTATTATACATTTATTAATTATAAAAATATCTTTATTACATATCTCACTTTTGTTTTCAAGAAACTTAGTATATCATGGAATAATTCTGTATGGACATTAAATCACAGGTATGGCCAGTTCTTTTAGGCAAATTAAAATTTAGATGCATCACTGGAAATACCTGACTCCCTGGAAGTTACAGGAAGAATACCTGTATATATAAAACTTGAGCTATGCTGGAAATTAATATTTTCCAAATATGTGGAAATATGATTGGTTGGATGGATGAATAGATAAATATTCCTTTCAGATATAAAGCATGGATGAATAAAATCCTGTGTAATATATTCATTATATAATATATTCATAACAAAATATTTATTTTTCAGTTTAAGTAATAGTCACAATTCATGTTCTATTTCTGTATGGATATTGAGTAAAAGGAAAATGCATTATGAAAAGACAAGAATAGACACTAAATTATGGCATTGTTTCATCAAATTCCTGCCTCAGGAATCTTTCTGAAGTGAACGCTTATATGTTTTGTCTTTATATCCCTCCTTCTTACTTCATTTAAGCATCTATTAACTAGTACTCCTACTTTGAATATTCAGTATTTTTCTTTGCTTTTTTACCCAGTTTATAAATCTTTAGGGTAACCTCATCTAGATACTGTCTTCTTGAATTCAGATCCACAGTACTCATCCTTAAAGGTATTCTTCTCCTTGAGTCCACATAACTTTGATTTCTGATGACCAGTAATATTTATAAAAGAAGATTTAGCGAGTCAATTCATGGTTGCTAACATTTTTGTTTTACCATAAAAAAAACAATTCAACATAATTATATCTCTCATTGCTATAATTTTATTAGGAAAAAGGATTTAAACCCCCAACATAGGAAATACATATTAATATAATCTTATGATTTGTTTTAGTTTACTTTTAGCTTTCCCCCACCCAATTTTTCCATGGGTCAGTGAAAATGTCTTCCTCAAATTAATTAATTCTCTGACATAGGCTTTGGGGACTGCAGGTCTGCCTCTTGACAGTTTTAATTCCTTACCACCTATCTTCTCTGCAGTCCTTACTTTCTGCCTTCACCCCTCGCCAACACTCAGGATGGTAACCATGACCACACAGTAGCCAACTCCAATAAGTGTCGTTTTCCTTGCATTGGATGTGCTTCCAGTATTTGACAATCAACCATCCACTTCTTTATAAAGATTTTTGTGATACTGCTCCAACTTGGTTTTACTGTTTTGTGACATCCTTTTTTTTTTTTTTTTTTTTTTTTTTGGTTTCCACCTCTTTTCACATAAAAATGTGCATTTACATTGAGTAATTTAAAAAAATGTGCATTTATAGTCTCTGATAACAGTTTTTAACTTGACATACTTCTTCCCTCAGTGATGTATTCATTTTCAGAGTTTCAACTCTTACTCTTTTGAAATTGACTCTAAAGCATTTTCAGCTATAATTTTGCTTATCTCATGACTCAGTAGTTCATTTTTAAATATATGCTACAAAATAGATGCTATTAGAATTCCAGACTAAAGCCATCAAAAATAGAAACATATTCCACTGTCTTTCAATTATTCCCTTTTACCTAGTATACAATCCAGACCCCCCACACATTTTTTTTTAATTTTAATTAACATTTCTAGAACAACTCATTCACTTGACAAATAATAACTTTTGAAATGTTTTTTTCTTATTAACCAGTCATCAAGTCTTCTTCGAAAGTTCTCACAATCATTTCTTTTCTTTTTTTTCACTTTCAGGCTGTATGTTGTGTTAAGGGTAAGTGATTTATTTGGGGGGTATGATAATTGCATGTCTAAGAAATTTTCTGTAATTTTTTATTCATCCATGTATGCTAAATGCCTGCAAAGTTCATATTGATCAAAATGTACTAATTTCCTATCTAGCTTGACTCTAAGCTAATCTATTGTAAAAAAGTTTTTACAGTAAAATCGGTAAAGTGATATTTTTTTAGATTAGATACTATACTCCACATTGGTACTTTTAATGGCTTCCAAACTATGGCTTCCCATTCCTTTTCACACTTTCCAGTTTGGTTCCAGCTCTATATTATTTGAACAAAACATAATAATGAATTCATAATAATGAATTCAACCACATGAGTTAAATGAACTGAAGAATTTATTTTAGTACCCAAAGCCTTAGTATCCTGATCCTCAGCACAAGCACAGCAGTTGGCACATAGTAGGTTCCTAAGAAAAAGATATATATTAGGCATTCATTTCCTTTCCACCTATTTAAATCTGCCTAGTAGTTTCAAACTTCTGCACTTTTTCTAATCCCTCCCTGTCTACAGGAGTGTTAAGCACATTGTAATTATTATATCATATAATCCTCAAATTTGCTGCTCAATTTTACTGATGAGTGTTTGAAGCCTATAGAAGTTTAAAACCTGACAGATTAGGGACCATGTGGAATGTTACACAAAACATTGGGGATTTGATATTGTAGAAACTATGCTGCTCTTCCTTGTCTTTGTAAAATCTGAAAATTCTACTTTGGCCATTTAATTTCTAAAAGTAGATTGTAAAATTCATGAACATTATAAAGTCTGTTACTGAGAAGTGAGGTAGAATGCCAACTGAGCCAGGTGACCGGGCTTCACTATGTTTTGTCACTAAATAACTGTGTGGTCTTGGACATGCTACTTTGTGTTTTGGACATCAATTTTCCTTCCTGTTAAATGAAGGTACCCAAATAGCTATGTAATAAATATCACTAAGCTCTAAATATTGTGGTTGTCATTATCATAGTCTGACATAAAATAGATTGAAATACAATTTCTTTATAAAACCGACAAAGAATATATATCTGATTTATCAGATCATAATTTGGCTGTGAATAAAGAATCAGGTGCTAAGGATAGAATTTATGAGATAAAGAATGTAATCTTCTCGACAAAATGAAAACCCAAAGTAAAAACTGATTTAATATAGTCAAACATCTGGATATGTGACTAAAATCTTCAGCTTTCATGTGGCTGTTTGATTTTGTGTGAATAATATCAACTTAAAAATGTTAGGACAAACTACCAGGTATAAAATAAATAAACAGCAAAGATTCATTGTACAATACAAGGAAATATAGCTGTTAATACATAAAAACTTAAATGGCGTAAATCTATAAAAATACTGAATCACTATGTTGTACACCTGAAACCAACATAGTAATGTAAATCAAGCATACAATAAAAATACTGGAACTAAATTCATATCAAAATAAATAACCGGGCTTACCTAATTTGAAAAAAAATTAATTTTTGATTAATTTAGCCTTAAAGATAAAAGACAATAATAATTATTTTGGCATTTAAAATATTTTCTATTATTTTATAAAATATATTTAGCAAAATATCGAGGTACATACCGAAGAATAAGTGATTCTGCATAAAATACATTTTTTCTACTTTTTATTGTTTTCCCATTAATTCTAATTTGCTAAATCATAGATTATTCACCTCTTCTTACATTATACCTTTTTCTAGTGATGAACTCTCACCTAAAAACAAAACAAAACAAATTTGAATTTAAAAAATTGTTCAATGTCACAAAATATTAAGTGAAAAAGATGAAAAGAGAGTCAATTAATATTTATATATTTCTTGATAGGTACTCTTTTATATTTCATGAACCAAGAAAATAGCCCCAAATTTCAGTGAATATAATTTCAGGGTTGTAGAATGGTGGGGTGAGGTTTCAGTCACCTGGAGTATCATCGGTAGGTTAAAAGTTTAAATTATGATGGAAATTAATTTTAAAAACATAACAGCAGGCCTTTTAACTATGAGGCAGAAAGCATATAGTCTCTTATGGTAGAAAGAAGTATAATTAAAAAGCTATCAATAGTCTGTCATTGTCAAAACTACCTTTGTCACCTGAAGCATATTCTTTGTAATTATATTTTAGGCTTTAAGCTAGATCACCATTAACCTCAGAAAAAAAAGTAAGCATTGCTATGCTTTCTGGTGTGAGAAATTATATCATCATGTAAATTAAACCTCATTCAGCAGTCAAATTAGATTTGGGAAATGATTGAGTATTAAACCTACTCGTTTATATTATCAAATGACACCACCCTGAGAGCATTAGGGGAAAAGAGGAAGAGTTTCCCTTCTTTTGAAAGATTTCAAGATTCCTTATATGTATTGAATATGATTTTGAGCAGACATCAGAGAAATAAAATTGAAGCAATAGAAGGGAAATGCAAAGATATTTTTAGCCTTTCCCTAATGATTTCTTTTCAGCTCTCAGACAGTACAAAATGAGTCAACACTTAAGTAAGCCAGAAATAATATAACGAGTCTGCAAAATTATAGCTACCTACAGCTCAGATCTTCAATCAAGTAATTGTTAAAGCCTCACTCACTAGGAGAAGGAACAAATATGTTCTCAATTGAGCTTGCTTAATATTTTTAACCTTATTGTCAAAGAAAGGAGTCATAATTATGAGCACAATACATGAAGCAGAAAGCAGCACGATTGCATCGTCCTAATGATTAATGTTTTTCCCCAAGGTGGTCTCTTCAGTGGTAGATGAAGGAATTCTATGCAGCTTTCTATCCCTGATAAGATGGTGGAGCCTAATGCCAAATCATCAGCTACTGTCTTTCCTGAGTACTACTTGTAAAAAGTTATGTTAATTGATATAAGTGATTATCAGCTGTATGCAGGATATAGCCTAAAAGCAAATGTGCAGTCATATTGATCTAATGTTGGAGACACAGGGCACACTGGAAGGTACTCTATTGTAGCATTATTTGCAAAGAAACCTATAACACAAGGTTTTTCTACCTTGATGTGATTGTCATTTTGGCCAGAAAACTCTGTGTATAATAGCATGTTTAGCAGCATCCCTGGCTACTAGCCATTAGACGCCAGTAGCAACCACTCATCCTCAGTTGTGACAAACTGTCCCCTGGGAGGCCAAATTGCCCCCAGTTGAAAACCACTTGTGCAAGAGCCTTGGAAGTACTATAGAGCACAAATGTTATCTGTATCTATACATCTATATGAATAGACACAGACACACATACACACACACACACATATATTCACAACTCTATTTACCATTATATACATCTATATACCATCATATAATATATATACATCTATAAACACTTATATGCATGTATATCAATATATACATATATACAATCATATGTATATATATTCAATTGTATATGTATATATTACATTTATAATACATAGATATAGCATTATATATAGAGAGAAGCATACAGGTATACATGCAATATATGCATGTATATGTATTAATATATGATATACATTTATATACACATATATATTGTATTGTGTGTATATATGTATATTTATATGTCACAAAACCATAAAGTCTTAAAACATATAATATTATTGCAGAGAGGATTAAGATGGCAGAATAGAAGGACTGGAGCTCAAATTCTCTCCTAAAAAACACCAAAATTCACAACTAAAGGCTGAGCAATCTCCACCCAAATGGACTAGAAACCTTAAAAAAGATACCCTACTCCAGAAGAAAAAGAGGAGGGCACATCAAGAGGTAGGAGGGGCGATTTCATGATATAAACAACCCCACACCATTGTGGTGGGAAGCTCCACAGACTGAAAACTAACTGGTTCACAGAGACTCACCTACAGGAGGGAGAGTTCTGAGCCCCACATCAAACCCTCATGTGTGGGGATCTGGCACTGGGAGAGCCACTGGAGCATCTGGCATTGAAGGCCAGTGGGGCTTGTGTGCAGGAGCTCCACAGGACTGGGGGAAACTGAGACCCCATTCTTAAAAGGCGCACATGGACTTTCACGTGCACTGTTTCCCAGGGCAGAGTGAGGTCTCCATAGGAATCTGGGTTCTTGGAGGACATCCTGGGAAAACAGGGGTGAATGTGGCTTGTTGTGAGGGATGGACATTGAAAGCAAAGCTCTCGGGAATATTCAGCAGCTTGCCTGTCTCTGGAGGTGACCATTTTGGGAAAATCTGGCCCCATTCATCAGTCAATGCTGAGAAGCCCCAGGGCAAACAACAATCCAGGTAGGATCACAGCTCCGCCCCTCAGTAAACAGGCTACCTAAAGACCCCTCAGGCACATAGCTGCCTCTAACCCCATCCAGAGGCTAAGCGCCACCCACCAGAGGGATTAGAATCAGCTCCACAAACCAGTGGGCAGGCATCAGCCTCCCCCATCAGGAAGCCTACAGCAAGCCCCCATACTCACTTCAGCCACAATGGGGGGCAGACACCAGAAGTAAGAGAAGCTACAACTCTAGTATCTGTAAAAAGGTCACCACACCAAAAACCTATCAAAATGAAAAGACAGAGAACTATAACTCAGATGAGGGAGAAAGAAAAAACCCCAGAAAGTCAGCTAAGCAATGAGATTCTCAGCCTCCAGGAAAAAGACTTTAGATTGTTGATGCTGAAGATGATGCAAGACATTGGAAATAAACTGGAGGCAAAGATGGATAACTTACAGGAAACACTGACCAAAGAGATACAAGATATAAAACTTAAACAAGAAGAGATGCAAAATATAATAACTGAAATAAAACATTCACTAGAAGCAGCTAACAGCAGAATACAGGAGGCAGAAGAAGGAATAGGTGAGGTGGAGGACAGATTAGTGGAAATTATGGATGCAGAACAGAAAAGAGAAAGAAGATTGAAAACAAATGAAGAGAGTCACAGAGAACAGAAAAGAGAAAAAAGATTGAAAACAAATGAAGAGAGTCACACCAATATCCGTATTATAGGGGTGCCAGAAGGAGAAGAGAGAGAGAAGGGGACAGAAAAAAGATTCCCAGAGATAATAGCCGAAAACTTCCCTAACATGGGAATGGAACCACTCACTCAAATCCAAAAAACACAACGAATACCATATAAAATAAACCCAAGGAAGAATACACCGAGACACATATTAATCAAACTAATCAAAATTAAAGACAAAGAGAAAATCTTGAAAGCAGCTAGGGAAAAGAAACAAATAACATACAAGGGAACCCCAATAAGATTATGGGCAGATTTTTCAGCAGAAACTCTGCAGGCCAGAAGGGAGTGGCATGATATACTTAATGTGATGAAAGGAAAAAACCTCCAACCAAGATTATTCTACCCAGCAAGGCTCTCATTCAGATTTGAAGGAGAAATCACAACCTTTCAGATAAGCAAAAGTTGAGAGAATTCAGCAACACTAAACCAGCCTGACAACAACTACTAAAGGAACTTCTTTAGGCAGAAAAGAAAAGCCCGCAACAGGGAACAAAAATGCCACAAATGACAAGGCTCACCGGTAAAGGTATATACACAGTAAAGATATGAAATCATCCATGTACAATTATACCACCAAAATCAAAAATCATGAGAAGAGGTGTGTACAAATGCAGGACACTGGAGATGTACTTGCAATTAAGAGACCAACAACTATAAAACAATCATTTGACATCATTCTTGGAATGCTGAGGTCTTCTTAGATCTGATTCTGATTTCTTTTCCATCAAAGAATTTATGATAATTACAATTAAATAATGCAACTGTACAATTAAATGATACAGTTCTGCAATTGTATTATTAATAACCATTTCTCTCCATGGTATGATGTAAGGTCTATAATGTCTTGTTTATCACATCACCTAGAATGGTGTAATGCCTGTATTGAAGAATCAATAAGATGTAACAAATTTTGAGGATATATTTATATAATTACACTATTTTTAACCAATTTATGCAGTTTATATTTTACTTATTTTCAGAGGGTGTATTATTTTTGTTATTCTTACCAGTTAAGTTATTCTTTTTATTATGCTATATAAAATATTTAATGGTATATAAGGCTTTCTTCTTTATAAATTTTAGTTTCATAATATACACAATTTTAATATGATGCTAATTTTTAAAGAGAAATTGAAATGTAATAGATAATACTAAATAGTAAAGATGAAAGCCATACAAAATGGGATAAAGTATAGAAAAAATTTCCTATTTGTCTAAGCATATTTTCTATTCCACTTCTTCAGAGGGAGTCACTTAATCTGTTTCTTAAGATCCATGATATAATAATCTGTGTGAATGTAATTGTGTTTAAATATATGTATTTTATTCTGTAAAAAAATAAAAATAAAAAATAAACTGGTAAAAAAAACAAAAAAATGGTTAAAAAACCCATATAATATTATTGTAGTGTTTTTACAAATCAAAGATGCCTTTGATAATAATATATTTGTATATGCCTACATATTTCACTGTGTATACTCTTTTTAGATGTAAAATTTTGCAGTAAAAAGCAAAATTGAGTGAGAGGATTCTGTGCAACACATATAAAAATCATAAGTGCTCCTACCTTGTGGGGAAAAACTGTGAGTCTATATGTAGGTCAGCATGTCAGGAGATTGGGATGCACGTGGAGGACGGGTGCAAGATGATGCCCAAGAGAGGAGCAAGAGCCAACTCTTGGTAATACGTAAAACTCAGCACAGCCTAGAGAGAAGCATAAATCAGGATAGCTTCATGATTGCACATGGAAATAAAAGTTAATAAATCAGGCAAAAAGATCTCTCGTATGGACTTTATCATTTCATTTGCCCTTATTTCCTTGTTTCTTCCATTGGGATAACTTCTCATTCCAAGGCATTATTTCCAGGAGGAGGAGACAGTGTCTCTTGTGCCAGTTATGAGAGACACTGAGGTCAAGTCCCTTTCCAAATATGCAACAAAAATATATAGCCTGAACCAGTTTCAGAAATACCTCCATTTGAACTAGTGTTCCTTAGAATTAAATAACTTAATGTCCAGGAATGCTTTTTAAATTCAGAATACTCCTTGGCTGAACAACTCATAATCCTGCAGTGCATAGTTTACCTGATCTTCAGCAGCCTAACAGGAGTCTAGGTAGTGGGGTTTGGAGTAGTTCAACTTCATTGGAGAAAAAGACAGATTGCAGATCTGGAACGTGGATTTCTACCCACTGGTGCATGGAGGACAAGGGAACAAAAATGTAGCAAATAATATATTAAATACCTATTGTATAACAGGAACTTTGAATATAACATGCATGCAAAGGTCTCTCTATTGAGTAGAACCTGAGATTCAGGTAGACCAGGATGTAGATGTTCCCTCCTACCTGACCCTCCCCCCCCCCACTTCTTCAGAGCACAGTGGGAAGAAAATGAATCCTCACAGTGATAGAGTCACATACATGGTCCAAAACAGGTAGCCAGCCACAACTTCCGATTCTTCTTTGGAACAGGAGTTCATTGAAAGCAACTCAAAACTTTTCATAAATGGAGTTTGTGAATAGATGTAATAGAAACCAGAGGGCAGGGAGATAAAAAGGCCCCCTGAAGTAATGTAAGAAAAATGTTGCTATGTCTAAATATGGTGTCTGGAAGAATGAGCTAGACCCTGCATCTTGATTCATGTATCCAGAGAAATCAGTGGAGGACCCAGTGTGAGCCTATGTTTGAATCTATACTCACGTCATCCTGTCCACTGAGAAGAAGTCCAGGATATAAGGCAAAGCTGAAAGACTGTTACCCTCCTCTCCAACTATTTTGCTTATCACCCCTGAGAGCTGTCGATCCAGGAATAGAATTACATTTCCATAGAAGTCAGTGAGAGAACACAGCCATTCAAGCTGTAGAAGACAAAGGATCTTCCTTCAATAAAGAAACAGGTACCCAAGTCCTGTGCCACCACTTGGCTGGCCTGATAAGGACCGTTACCAGTGGCATTAAGGCCATAGTCACATATGAATTCCTCTCCTTGATTCCTTTTGAGATTTCTTATCTTAAGGGATACAGTAATAAGAGAGAGCCAAAGTCTTGCCTACTTGTCATAAAGGAAAATGGTCTAGTGAATTGTGGGCAAAACAGGCTGGGGTTTAGGCAACACTGGATTATACAAATATAATTTTATTTAATTCTTCCTACAACCCACTGGTGTAGGGATAATAATCTTAATTTTTATATTTGAAGTGGACATCAGGTTTATTGAGGTTAAGTAACTTATATTTGCAAAGCCAGTAAGTGATGTGGTGGGAATCATACCTGCGTCCATTTGATAGCAAAGCTACTACATGATTCTGACTACAGCAGAATCCTACCATCTGTTTATTGAAGAGCAGGGTGCCAACATTGTTTTTCAGGATGGATTATGAAAAGAAAGGGTAGGAGTTAATTAAAGACAATTTTATCTTGATTTGGCCCTACCTAGGACCCTTTCTTTCATAAAAGCAAACATGCCAAATTAAAGTTGTCAGCTGTCAGAATTACCAAAAATAAACTGTATCTTATTCTTCTGGCTGGCTTCAAGTGTTGATAGGTAAAGTACTCTTTGGACCAGTTTGTATTTTGTAGATGAATGACCCTGTTTCTATCTTTGCTTGGCAAACATTAAAGGCTAAATAAGCAAGCCCTTCTTCTACACAGATCAATATATCTCCATAAATGCTCATTAACATAGAATCCTTGTTATTTTACAATCAATTGGGCATACCTAGAACTTTGACCCTAAATTTCAACAAAAGGCACAATGTCCTTGAAAGTTATATTGCTAATGATTTGATCCCCAGCAAAAGAAACTTTCCTACAAGAGGGAGTTACAACATTTTGCTTCTAATTATAAAATGAACAGAGGACTAATTAGATGTTTTAAAACCCAAAGGAAAAAAATTCATAGCTTTTCTTCTAAATATAAAATTGTCTGAATTTAAAAGATCTGATCTCAATTATTTAGGACTTGATTTCTTAAGATGTTACTTTTTTTTTTCTTTTAATTTTATGTCTGCACCCATGGCATAGGGAAGTTCCTGGGTCAGGGACTGAATCGTAGCCACAGCTGCAATCTATGCCACCACAGGTGTGGTAACTCCTAATCCTTTAAACTACTCTGCCAGGCTGGGATCAAAGAGAAACATCTACAGCAACCAAAGAGGCTACAGTTGGAATCTTAATCCACTGTGCCATGGCAGGAACTCCAAGATGTCTCTGTTTTAATAGAGTCAGAAAAGTCAAATCTGGAGGCAAATTTGTTGTTTGTAGAGATAGTTTAGGCCAAGTTTTCTTATTTTTTGGCAAGGATGAGTTAATTACTGAAAAAAAAATCCAGAAAATTCCTTTTTTTTTAGATTCTAGTTCTGAACACTTTTATAATAGTTTTAAAACAAATTTTGGCAACACCCTGTAAAGTGATATTCTACCTCCATTTGTATTAAGAAAACACATTAAAATTTAAAATCTCATGTCTCCAACTTAAAGTCCTGATTAAAAAACAAAACAAAACAAAAACATCCACCTCACAGGAAGACCAGTAGTTTCTTTTGGAAAGCATACCAGTATATGAACAAAGGGTCCAGTCTTCCTATGTTTTTAAACAGGAAATTAAAAAAAAAAAACAAAAAAAAAAAACTAACTAACTCTTAAAAATCTTTCAAGTAATCATACAAACTATAATTTCACTAAACATTGTAGCTTTGTGTCAAGCTACCGCATTTGGATGGCAGTTGGCTGCCAGGGACTTTAGCCCTTCCAGCCTTCCAGTTCAGTCCAGTTACAGAATGGATAATCAAAGCTGAGAATGAGTCAAAGGGAAGGTGTATCAACTCCATATAAACTTTTGAAAAGCACTGAAGTGCAAAGTAAGTAATGATGATGTTAATTGCATATGAATGTAATTAATTTGTACATGAAGAGATTTTTAGTATGCTATTAGCTTCATAACAGCTTAATATACAAGAAGCCAATCTTTAGTTAGCTTGCTAGAAGTATGACAAACTGCTTGTTACACATTTTTTAAAGATTGAATGGATGGATTAGTTTTCCAGAATGTTTGATTAGCCCTTCTACTGCATATTTTAATTAGTGTAGAAATTAATGTTAATTGAAAAACTGGATAAAATATATAGCAAAAATGCAAGTCATCTTGCTTTATATGCAACCAGAAATTCATGAAGTGCAAGGATTAAATCTATGATTTTTTTCCCCTAACGATGGCACTTATTCTTGATTGATGTTCTCATTCATTTTTTCTTTGATTGTTGATGGAAGTACTTAGAATGTAAGGTAGAGAGGAAGCAAAATGAAAAAAATACTCCAAACAGTTTTTACAATGAAAATTTCTCCCCAACTTTCAAAAGGTAATTTCCGCATTGCCAATTTTAGGCATTTGTTATTTTCCTGTTTTTTCCATTCGCTTATTTGAGCAAACTCTTTTTATTACAATACTATAAACATGTCATTCTTTTCATGTGAGGAGAAAAAGAAAGGGAAAGAAATAATAAGAGACAGCTCTTCTCCAAATCCTAGTGTCTTTTCTGCTTTAGCGACTTGACTTTGAGATATATTTTGTCAAGTTAGTGCCAACACCAGACAGATAAAGGTGGATAACTATAGAAATAAAATTAGACTTCACATATTAAAATGGGTTTGAAAGTTTGATAAATTATTTTTAATAAAGTCCTTTATAAAAAAATAAATTATAGCATTACAGTTATTATAACTTAATAATGCTGGAATTCACATTTATTCATAGTTTTTTTTTGTTCAGTGCTACATGAATAAAATAATTAATAGTGACTTCTTTCCCATAGTAACTTGGCCTGTGTTAAACATTGTGAATAGGCAAAGGTTTCATTTGGAAACCAGGGTGCATATTGCTTCATTTATATATTATGCATATTGCCAATAAAAACAGAATAACTTGACAGTATCCACTGGTAATAGAACACAATCCATAGGTCTTCAGAGAAAACTGTCTGCCATTTAATAACCCTATTTTGTCCTCCCACAAAATGCCCAGAATTTTATGAAACTGTTGCTAGTCAGCTCTCCATGAGCAGGTGTTAGCTTCCTATATAATTTGAAAACAAAATTCCTCTTATGGCATATGTCCTTCTGTAGCTAATTGTAGACCCTTGAATGTAGTAGTCTGCATTAAATATTGTATAATATATAGATAGAAAAAATTTTTTTCTTCGGTCATATCATATCAGCCTTCTCCTGCTCTGCTTTAATCTTGTCACATTTCTCCTAACAATGGCCATTTTATATCCTAGGTCAGTCTAGAATTACAATCATAGAACTGTTTTTGATTAATCCTTTCAGTTCCCATATTTCTTTAGTCACTTGCTTTTGTTTTATCATATTTTTTCTTTCTTCTTGAGACATTTGTCTCAGTTTTTGATTCCTATAAATTCCTTCCCAACTTCCCTGTCTCCAGGCTCTCTGAAGGACATAAACTTTAAATCTTCTTACTGTCATCTAAGCCATATTACCTTGGAAAATAATAGCTATTATTGAATGACCCCTTATTCTATGCTAAAGAAGTATGTTGGCCACTTTGCTTTCATAATTTCACAGAGCCCTTGTCATCATCTGGTGATTGTTATGCTTTTGGCTTTATTTACTAGCCTAAGAAAGTGAGGCTCTAAAAGGGGAACATAAAATGTGGCAGAGCATTGCATCAGGGCCAGTTGATTCTGCCTTCAGAGCCCATGATCATAAATACCAGATTATTTTCATGAAGCCACCATTTTATCATCTGGAAATTAGAACTTAAAGAATATCAAAGGCCATCAAAGTCCTAAACTGTGAGAGCCTACCTTCGCCATGGTTCCATTGTAGATTCACCCTCAATTTCTGTCATACCTGCCTTACATCTCATTGCTCTGCCATGTTTGTTTTTTGTTGCCATTGCATCCAGACTCCTGAAAGACAGTTTTAATCTATTTCCCCTTAGCTATTCTTATACATTCTTATTAAATCTTACCCAGGGTGATACTTCATGATTGTGCAGAGAGGCCAGAAGGAATGAACAGCAGCTGTGTCAGTAAACTGTGCTCCCTGGAACAGAGCTGTGTCTACTCAGAGGGAAGGTTGCTCTTACTATGTAGCAGAAAACCACTGTCTTCTCCTTAAGCTTTTAGCCCACAATACAGTATATCCCTTCTAGAAAGTGCTTTGTTCTCATTAGCACAAAATTCTCCCATGGCTCAGCCAGAATCCTGTCTCACATGATATATCCTGAATTAATTTCATTATTGTGTAACAAGTTATGACAAAACAACACACATTTATAGCTCACATTTTTGTGTGAGTCAGGAGTCCAGGCACAGATTCATTGGATACTCTACTCACTGTCTCATAAGACTGCAGTCACAGTGTTGGCCAGGTTGTGTTCTCATCTAGAGGCTTCTAATTCTAAGCTCTCTTAAGATTGACAAAATTTATTTCCTTGTTGCTGTACAACTTATGGAGCATTGCTTCTTCAAAATCAGAAAGGGAGCTAGATCCCTACTGTTTCAAATCTTTCATTCAAAGACCCTCCATGAAAGGGCTCACCTCATTAGGTGTGGCCCATCTAGAATAATATTCCCTTTAATTAACATTAACTTAAAGTCAGCTGATTGGAGGCTTTAATTACATGTGAAATATCCTTTCACTTTTGCCATATTCTATTGGTTAGAAGTGAATTATAGCTTCTGTTCACACTCAAGGGAAGGGGATTATATCATTGTAGGCCATCATAGCATGACTCCTTGCTCAGATAGTGATTTTCTATCCTTGGAATTCCTAGAGATATTTTGTTTGTCTCTTCACAATTATCACGTGTTATACAGTGGATGATTATTTGGTATTTACTACTGGAAACTGCCTCTAGCTTTCCTTTCCCATCTCCTGTTTTTTCTATACCACTCCACGTGCTCTGTGATTGATTTTTGTTTGTTTGCTTGTTATGTTTAGTGTGTATGGTCTATCTGCCCTGGATTAAACCTTTTCAAGGAATCTTTCTCTTGTGCACCGATGTATTCCTATGCTTGGAACAGTACAGGATGCATTGCAGACTCTCAATAAATGTTAAATGAATGGTTGTAATGTGCAGTTGTTTTCTTCGTATTCTCTCTAATTAGAGTGAAAGTTCCTTATTATCAAAATATCATTCCTTTCAGACTATTCAACTATGTCAAAACATTTTCTATTGTTACCCCACCATTACAGTAGTAATGATGAAAGCATGCCCCTCATTTCTAAATAGAAGAAATGCATGCTATACTGATATATTATCAAGATTATAAAACCAAGAATATACATATGTTAAAAAAACATTATTTTATTCTAAAATAGAAGTGCTAATATTGTCTCATACTCCAACCTATTGTCCCCTGCATGAATTCCCCAATATTATAGCAGCAGTGTTGCTGTTCAATAATAAAATGTTTGATGATTAGTCTTTGCTTCATTATGACTCTGTTGAAACTACACTTAGATGCTGTGCTAAGTGAGTTAAAAAATTAGATGAAATGTCTACTGAAGAACTTTCAGTTTTATTATGAGTTTTTTCAAGTAAATGATTGACTGGTTACCATAGGATTGGGGTACTGTTATTCCTGGCCAGAATTAGAAAATTGATTGTATTCATAAAAGAGTGAAATGAGAATGGTAGGGTAAAATCTACATGTGAGAGGGGTTGTATTGCAATGGCTACTGAATTACTTATTTTGTGATGTAAATATAAAACTACAAATTCAAATTAGCATTTGGGGAAAAAAAAGTTGAACCAACTTAAGGTTAAGTGCTCTTTGAAGCACTGGTAGGGTTTATTCTAAGTTTAAGCAAGTAATTTGTGAATCTTGCAGCTTTGTATTAAAATTATTAAATAGTCAGCTCTAAGTAATTCTAAGTGTCTGTTTCATTAGGATATATTTTAAGAAATTAAGAAAAGGCAACGGGAAAATGACTGTTGATTTCACAATAATTGATCAGATTGCTACTATGCATCACAGAACCATTGTGGCTTAAAAGGCTGCTTGGTAAAGTTATGCACAAACTCAACTCCTGGCCTAAACTCTAGTGCTTGAAAAACACAAGGGTTATTTCTCAATTCCTCAGCAAGGAATCCAAGTTCTGGAAAAGGAAGATTCAAACCTGAAAAAAATCTGCCTTCCCAAACCTTAAAAGCCACTTAAAAGGAGATGGATGCAGGGCAATTAAAGCTGGAGGCTGTCTTCCTAACAACTGCCCTAAGTGCATGCCTCCTGCTTCACTGCCAGTCATTCTAGAATGGCACAAAGGAAGTGATATTCTAAAAGGTATTTCAGGTAGCACACCTGAGAAATCAGTATCATAAACCTGTTACCTCAGGGATCGTCTTTCCCAGAATGTCTTTGGCAGAAGATTTTTTCCCCCAGTTCCATGAAATGAGGATTCTGTAGCCTAGTAATGTAGGGTAATTCTACATCACACTTCCCTCTTGGAGATGCACAGTACATTTTGGCTTCTTACAAACTACTGGATATAAAGGAGGAAGAAAAACTAACTTCAACATGTCATGTTTCAAACTTTTTTGAGTACAGAACTATTTATTTTATTTAGCTTTGGAAAGAAATTTATTATGAAAGCAAAATTTTAATGTTCTTAGCCAAAGCAAGCAAGCAAGCAAACAAATAAATAGGTGATGTTACAGAACTAGATGGGGGAAATTCTCTCACTGTGTATATGTATATCAAATCATCATGATGCATACTTTAAATATCTTACAATTTTATTTGTTAATTATAACTCAGTAGAGCTGAAAAATACATTTATTATTTTTTTACTTTATTTATATTCCAAAACACCTTCAACACAGTTAGTGTTTCTTGGAACACACAGATAATTATGACAATAATAAAAATAACTGCTACAGGTAGATCTCTAAGCTCCAGGCCCTTCATGTAAAATAACTCAATTAGTTCTCCCAGCAATCTGATGGTATAGAGATAATTATTACCATTCCCATTTCCCACCACATGTGAGTAACTGAGATCTGGAGGGCTGAGCAACTTGCCAAAGGCCGTTTCCTAGGAAGTGAGTATGTTGCATTTCAAATTTGGTAATACTGATATATTTAGAATACAAACAAACTGAGACCCAGTAAAGTAGTGGTACTTGTTGCCTAAGTTAGTATTGTTATTTAGAGGCACAACTGAGATTGTCTAAGTATGACTGTCACAACTGGTTCTTTTGCAACATACCATGCTGCTTCACTTGTATTACTTTTTCAGTTATTTTTCTTCTAGATTACATGATTTTTGCATGGGTGTATGTGTCACCCATATAGATTTGGTACGGCTTCTAGGTACACAGAGTTAGAATGTATATTGACCACTATTATGCATTTGTATTAAACAATTTATACTAATATTTTGTAGAGGAATTTGCATATGGTGTGTGTTCAATAAATGTTTGAAGAATTACATTGATTGATACTGCCAGTGTCCAAGACTTAGTGACCTTCAATGACAGATGTCTGTAGAGAGAGTGATTAAGCCTATTTGGTTTTTTATTGCCATAAATATGCATGATAGCCTTTGATATCTGAATTTTTCTTAAATATGTTTATCACTTGCTTTCAAAATAAATGTGTTGTAAGGACTTGTGAATTAAAATCTGTAAACATGTTCACATCCTCATTAGAGAGTACAACAAAAGTACAAAGCCATGATCGTATCTCTAAGTGGCAAGAGAATATTCAGACAGATTTCACTGCCTCCTGACAGAGTGGTTGGAAGAACATCTGTTCCCTGCTGCTCAAGGCATTTCTCTTTTCTTTATACTTGATCTGAGCATCACAAGAGTTAGACTTTGCCAAAGCTACATGGCAAAATGGAACTCTTGCTAGCCCTACAAACCCTGGCTTTTTGCAGGGATCATAATTAGGCTCAGATAGTTAAAAGAGGTTTCAGAGAATTCCTGCCTGAATGTTTTTTTCATATTGTGACACCTGTAATTGTACATGGAATTGCAAATTTTAAAAACCTGATGGGTCTCAATAAATTATGTGATATATATAAATTATCCCTTATGAGATAGACTTTAAATTGATAGTATCACACCAAGCAATGATATAATAGAGCTACTAGCACTTATCCTTATAGGCTAATAGCTACAAATGATTTTATGAATCATTAATTTAGAGTTGTGGTTCTACCTATTTTTAAAACCCAATGTAATATGAACATATTTTGTCTGTGACATGACATGATTAGTTCTGAGAAAGGAGGCCATTTGATGAGGTAAAACTCTCCCAATTTTGAGCCATTGGATTTTTTATAATGTAATTAATATGGTTATGACTAATTATAATTCTTGACTATTAAAGAAGGAAGATTGACAAGTTGATAGATCAATTCTGGTTACTTAATGTCCTAAGATACACTGCTTTTTGAATCATTGCACATGCAACATATAATTACTTTTTTAAAAAATCTTTTTTTATCTCTTCCTATTTTTGTTATTTTACTAAAGTGTAAGAACATAGAAATTAAGCAAAACTGGAGAACATCCTTTTGGCTAAGGTTCCTTTTTTAGTTCAATTAATGTTCCCTTTCCTCTAGTAGACACAGTTGGGTAAGTGTTCAGAGTGTTTCATGGTGATTTCACTGTGCATCTACCATTAAAATAAACATGAAGCTGCATGGCTAAATTAGAGCATGCTGCTTTGAAAATGTACCCCACTATTTTCAGCATATTAAGCTGTCAGAACCTGATAAAACTGGGCTCACACTCCTAATTTGAGAGTATGTTTGTAATGCATTTATATCCTTTTCATCCAAAGCTGGTATGAAATGTAAATGGTAGCATAATATGATTATAGATGCATCAGTAGTACATGAAGCCAGTGTACGTTTTAGAAGTATTCCCTACAGGTTTAATGAATCAATACTGGTGAAAAGTTTGTAAGATATGTCCAGTGGATTTTGCTGTAATCAAGAAAAAAATCTGAACTTACGTCACCATTTTCATCTTTGTTAATGTGCGTGACAGTGTATCCTTACCTTTCTTTGGATTTGTGAGAGTGTTTTTGCAATAAGTCCCTTAGTGGCATGCTCACTAATCAATTAACAAATATTACTAAGCAGGGACTCTGAAGCAAAGCAGTATGCTGGTCTTTTCCCTATACTTCGTGCAACTTTCTGTTTGATATTCTTTTTTTTTTTTCTTTTGTCTTTTTAGGGCCGCACCTATGACATGTAGAGGTTTCCAGGCTAGGGGTCCAATTGGAGCTGTAGCCACCAGCCTATACCAGAGCCACAGAAACAATGCCAGATCCGAGCCACATCTGCGACCTACACCACAGCTCATGGAAATCCTGGATCCTTAACCCATTGAGCGAGGCCAGGGATTGAACCTCATGGTTCCTGGATGGATTCATTTCTGCTCTGCCATGACGGGAACTCCTCTCTTTGACATTCTGATGCTCAGTAAACATTTACTACTTTGCATTTTTCTTTTAAATTAAAAAACAGAACTGCTGACAAGCAGGCTACAGCCCTAATGTACAATGAAGATATAGAGTTGTGTTTAGGCTGATGCGTCTCCCAGAGACAGATATAGTTAAAAGTGTGCCTTCAGAGCTAAACCAAATTTAGCTCCAATTCTAATTTTCTCATTTAATATTTGGGATATCTTGGGCTAGTTGCTTAAAATTTATGTAGGTCAATTTCTTTAATGTAAAATAGGAATAATAGTAGTGGTCTTCAGATGGCTAAAGAAATTCATGTAAAGTTTTAAACTGTTCCTGGTGAAAGGTAAATATGATGAAACAGAAAGCTGGTTTGGGATGCAGACTCTATTTTAACTCTCTTCTCCCTTGTGTTAGATTTGTGATTTAGTTTAAAAAAATCAGCATATTTTATTGATGTGAAAACAAATTTGTAGATGTTAAGAGGTCTGGGAAGATAATTTATGGATGAAATTATTCTGTAAACTAACCACAAATAAGTGCCAGTGTTGACTCATTTGTTAATAGCTACATCATGCATCTACTTTTATATCTTAGAGGTTAGAGATAGGAAATAAAACTATTTCAAAGTAATACTCGTTTGTAACTTCTGAATGGATCTAAGATTGTTACTATCCTTTTTCTTTCCTCTTTTCCAAAAAACTGATGCTATTTCAACCCATACTTGAAGCATTTTTTATGGGTCCCCAAAAGAAAATAGTAATGTTTCTTTTTAATTTCAATTAATTATTTTCTATAGAATAAAAACTTATAATAATTCCAAAGCTTTTATATTTATCACTTCCAAAAATGTCCACCAATAAAAGCTCAAAATCCTTAGGATATTATTTCCTCTTCTATAAAATGAAGCTAATACTTCCTTCCTGAGAGAATTTTTATGACCAGCAAACAAAACTATGGGAGGATTTATATGTGTTATTATCTTTACTGACTATGGCAGGTAGTATAATGGCCTCCTCAAAATGTCCATGTTCTAATCCCCAAAGCCTGTGAATATGTCAATTAAAAGACAAGGAAAATTAAGGTTATAGATGGAATTCAGTCTGCCAATCAGCTAACCTTACAAAAGGGAGATTACCCTGGATTTTCCTGTTGGGCCCAGTGTAATCACAAGAGTCCCTCAAATAGAATAGAGACAGGAGATACAGCGTTGGGGGAGACTTGATGAACAAAGAGATCAAGAGTGAGACTAAGGGGGACTCAACCAGCTCTTCTTTTGTCTTTGAAGGTGGAGAATGGTGGTCGGAGGGGCCGGGGAGCGGGCAGCCTGTGCAAATTGAGAAAAGCAAGGAAACAAATTTCCCCCTAAACCTTCCAGAGGAATCAAGGCAGACACCTTGATTTTGGCGAAGTGAGACTTAGGTCAGACTTTTGACTCAGTGAACTATAAGGGAATATATTTCTGTTGCTTCAAGCCATTATGTTTGTAGCAGTTATTTTTTTACAACAGCAGTAGAAAACTAAATATTATGTAAATTATTGTTTTATAGGCTCCTCCTAGTTATACAATTCCAAAGATTTTCAAATATATAGTTTTCTAGAGACTTGGGTTTTGTCCCAATTCTGCCACTAATTAACTGTTATTCTGGCCCATGTAACTCTGCCTGAGTGTGGTGTGTGTGTACAGTAATGTCCTTCAGCTGCCACACCACAAAGAGGTGAGAGCATGATCAAGGCAACTTTGAGATGTCAGCTTCATCTCGGTCATCATGCACGGAACTCATTATTTTAAGTACCAGAAATATGATAATAAACGTAAGAAGATCCAAATATAAGGCTGAGAGGATTATTGAAGCAAGAGATAAAAGTGATATGTTTCTTTTATATGTGCACAATTAATTGTACTAGGTCATGGTGTCCTACTGGAGGGTAATAGAGGGACATGTCAGTTTTCTTGATGATATCATTAGATTTATGGCCATTAAAAATATTTGCTTCCCAATATTTCTCTACTCAGTCTCTGATGTCCTCCATTCTCCTTCCAACACATGAAATATATTATATATATATTATATATGTGTGTATGTGTTTATATATGTTATATACATATATATACACATGCACATATATATCCATATATATTTAATACAATATCTAGACACAAGGCATACCAATACTTGTGTAATACCCTGATTCTATAAGCTCCTTTTTATAATCCACAAAGTACAAAAGACGTTTGCAAAGTTGCAAAAGAGGCTATGATTTTGTTCATAAAGAGAAAGGATTTATTTCTCTCAATTATGCAATATTTTTTATTATGAGATGAATCATCCAGTATACATCTCAGGACATTCACAAAATTAGCCGTTGTTGCTCACTAGCCAGTATTACATTAATGTCTCAACTACTTGGAGGGTATGTAGCAAACAACCACAACTCCGGAAAATAGAGGAAAGCATAAAGTAGACAAAAATAGTCTTCTGAGCAGGTGTACTCATACATTTTGCTCATGAGGGAAACCCTTACAGGAAGCCACTCAAAGTTTCATTTAAATTTTCTCTTTGTAAAATCTGATTTTAGAAAAGTTTGATTATCTTGGTTTCTGATCTAAAAGTCATAAAAAACTAGGAGTAGTAAGGATGGTACTAAATGGGTCTACACTGTCAACTTCATTAAATTATTATTGATGGCTTATTAGCAAGACAAAAAACAAGAAAAACAGAAAATAGACTTTAAAATTACAGCAGTATGGAGTCATCTGCATCTCAAAAGTCATTAAGGCAGCGATCCCAGAGTAAGCATTGGCTTTCTGAAGTTAACCTTGAGTCATCAAGAAGAAGTTAAATTATATTCAGTCTCTGTTATTTCAGAAGGCAAAGTTACAAATTGATTTCAGAAAGACCTTTACCTGTGGTGCTGACCGTTCTCGTGTATCTATATAATGGACAAAACACTGCCAAAGGCACTTTGCTGATATCATCTCAATGAATCAGTGGTAAGAATAAAATAGAATTATAAGATAGAATAAAATAAATTGTGCTGAGTCCTTTCTTTTGCCCCTCAGTTCCCTTTTTTCTTTAGAAGTTAGCCACTATGCTCCCAGGCTACTTTTCCTAGCTTCTGCATAGGCACTACAAGTTAGAGCCACTGCTGAGAGACTGGAAGAGGGACAGAAGGAGACAAATTTTTCCCTACCCCTGGTGGCAACTCCTGCAGCAGCAGACAGTAAAGAGCTATGGAATGTGGTTCTAGGCCTCAAAGGGTTTTAAGGTGGTTTGTGTACATTTGGAAGGAACATGGCCTCCTGGATTCCTACCCAGAGAACATTGTATGTTTCCAATTGCTGCAAGGCAGGGGGGCTCTTATAACTCTAGCAGTTCAGCCGCAAATGCTGGCTCCTGGCCAGCAGCAGTAGCAGATTCCTGGTTTTAGGAAAACAATCCTTGTTTTACGGTTGCCATGCTGCCACCCTCCATTTCTTCTTTTTACTCTTTACGCCTTTTAAACACCTTTATAACCAATTTCCTAGTACAACTTTCTGCTTGAATTTCTATCATGTTCTGTTTTTCTGACAGCACACCAACATATTTAGATATAGATACATAGATATATTGATGTGTAGATATGGGCATAGATATATACAATCTGTATTAGAATGAAATATGATTAAAATATAAATTAAATCAAATTAAAATGTGATTTTTAAATGAAAGTTGATTGTATCTGAGAAATTCAGCCATCTAGAAGTGCTAGCCAAGTAAAACTCAATCTCAGCATTAGTACTTGCTGAAATTAAAAATATGATTTAGGAAATTGTCAGCAAAACTCTTCTTTGCAATTAAAACTACTTTGATAGTTTTCTGAGAACTATAATGGCCTGAGCATTGACTTTAGTCATTTCATAATGTGGTCTAGAGAAAAAAGAAGAAAAAGTGCCCATAGGTAAAACATCATGCCAGAATCCTCTGGCACCATTAGCAGGTGACAGAGTGGATTAATAGCTTCAACCCAATTAAGTCAATATTCTGCAGACAGCATTAATTCCCCATGTCAAGCAGCATGTAGGTTTTCAACAAGCAAGATCCATGACCATAATGCTACAAGTGTATATGTGGAGCTCTTTAGATGTCTTGTGGTCATAGTGTTTCTCTCCTTTCTAATTTTTATATCTTTTCTCTTTAGCAAATTAAAACATTTGGTCACAGAAATGTTACATAAACATTTACTTGACAAGCCACTCTATTCACATTTTTAAGTGTAGCTTATTAAAATAATGGCAAAAATATACAATGCTATTCTTCCATAGAATTTTTCTTAGTTGCCCTAGAAATGACTTCTTAAATTTGGGATGAGCAGTACAAAAAATGAAATATAATAGAGATTGTTAAATGACTAATAGGTACAGAGAAACATGGTGAAGGAGGAAGCCATAGGATTTGCATTCAGCCTCAGTTCAAATATTCTCTGTAATTCTTTGTACCTGAGTTAGGCCACATAACATTGGCATTCTAAGTCTGTTTCCCACTCTAAAAGGGGAGCATAATATTTATTGAGATGAATGATTAAAGTTGATGTATACAGACTACTGATCATGTATGTCTAAATAAATAAATGGTGTGATTTTATATTGTAAATATAATAGTAGCATAGTATATATGTGGGTATATATGTAAATGCATTGTGTACATGGGTTTGAATTAGGCTGAAATGTTTGAAATTGCTTATATTGAACTTTTTTTGACCTACAACAATATATATCTTCCTCTGTTAATGAAATTGTAATTTCTTATAAAAGGATTGGCCCAGGGCATAAGATTTTTGCCAATTATTGATAATAACTGGATATTGCTTTTTTCTGTGTTGATGGTGACCTCAATGTGTCGGCCCATAAGTGTGAGTGGCATCATAGATATTAAAGGATTTTAGAGATTTTCCATTAATACATCATGTAAGCTTTGGGTTTTTTAAATTGTGTTTTTTTGGGGAAAGTTAGAGAATAAATGTTGTGTTACATGTGCGTTTATCTAAATGAGCAAAACGTATGAACACGATGTGAGAGTAAAAGATTCCATTTGTAACTGAGTGTTAAATGGAAGATGAAGTTAACTTCCCTAGAGTAATCAAACACAAATGAACAAATAATTTGCAGCATTCATAATGATGCCATGAAACATTTAGAACATTCACCATGAAAACTAAAATGCTGAAATGAAAGATAGGTAGGGACTAATGTGCCAAATACCCAAAGGACCACAAAATATGCAAGTGCCATTGGAAAGGCAGCTTTGAAAGATCATATTGTCTAAATTGGGTTTAAGAACAGTTACAGAGCTATAGAAAATCACCTATCTTAGTCTTAAATGTGCTGTTATTAAGTCAAATTATAGTGAAGTGTTATATGAATCTAAAAGAATGATAGCCAATTTAGTACAACAGCCAGGAAGCTATTTAAAAATATTAAAATATGTGTACATCACATATACATCACACTTAATTTTTGAAATGTAGGCATTCTGAAAAGCATTGCTTTTTAATTTTTTGGCTTAAATGTTGTCTAAACCATAAACATATATATATATATAAAACCCTACTGAATTGATTTGAATAGCCTACCTTTGCATGTGTGAGAGTATAAGACTAGCCTATGAGTCAAGATCAGCTTAGTGGGTTAAAATACTAAGATAGTTGCTTTCCTGGTAAAGAAGATTTGTCATCTCCTATGTGTCAAAAACAAGGATTGTGACAGCAAGTAAGAAACTTGCAAGTGAAATTTCATGTTGAATTTGAGTGAAGTTGAGTGCTATGAATTAAAAATTTTTAAATCTTAAGAACCGAATTAACTTCAGTGCATTGAAGTATGCCTGATTGCGTGATAGTATGTATACAATCCACGTATAACTAATATTTCTATATATTGGCCGGTATTATTTAGTATATATTAAAATACACATTCTTTTTCATCGTACTTTAACTTTTGGTAATTTCCTTGTCTTGAAATACTTCTTTATAAGTGGACTATGTGTAATTTACATGATTATGAACTTATGCAGCTTTTTAATTGCTGAAACATAGCTGGGTAAATTTGTTTCACTTCAGTGGGTAAAAGAATGTCTGATGGCATCTCTATTTTAGGATAACACTTGAAAACATGTTGAAATTGAAATCTTTGGTACTTGGAGAAACTGTATATTTACAGTTTTTAAAGAATCATGGAATTTCGGTGTGTAAGGGAAATTGTAAGCATCTCATTAAATTGTAAGCATCTCATCAATAGATTAAATTCTACATGCAAATTAGAGGGAATAAAATGGGTTATGATCTCTAAATTAATTATCACCATGCTAAGAGTACGTATCACCTGTTAAGAGTATGTGATTTCTGGATGAAGTTCAAATAACTTAAAAGAATGTGTAATACAGAAACTGGAATATATTTATATATGAAACATACATTTTCCTCAGAAATCTGTACCTTAGTAATTTCAGTGTTTGGTTTGGTTTTGTTTTCTTATGGATGGTGACACAACTTTCTTCTTCCTATGATATTGATTTATTTCATGATTATAGCTTTTGAAATCATGGAGAAAAACATGGAGCTCATTAAAGTAAGAAAATGAGAAAAGTTATTGCCTTTGGACCAAAAAATGTACTAAACTAGTATCTATTATGCAAATCATTGCCATTTGTAAATTAGTCATTACATGGTTCATGGTAGCAAAACTGATATAAAATGACAGAGCTAAGTAATTTTTTAAACCTAAATGTAGAGAATATTCAGGAGCATGTTTAGAAAGAAGGGGAATGTTCCAAGATGCTTAGATGTGCTGAAGTGGAGAAACAAGTTTAGAAAATCATTGTCATGAAAATTTATCATTTTGAAGAAAATTAGTTTGTTAACATAGGTATTAAAACATAATGACTGCTGATGGGTAAATTTCTTAACATTGATTTGTATACATCCCCATACAAGGAGTCGAATAGGAATATGCACACAGTATGTACTTATTAATGCTGAATAATTATAAAGCTGTTACATTAATAATAAGAGAAAATGCCCAAAGTGGGATGACAGACTAGAGGGAAATAAGGAGAGTTTCAGAATATAATAGAGGCTTTTGGTGGTTGAGTAGTTTTAAGAGGCTATGTTAATATAGCTATGTAAAATTATGTAATTATAATCAAGGGACAGTGGGCTGCTATAACCATGGGAACTCCACTTGAGGAACGTCAGAGCCCACTGCAGACACCATCAGATCCACATGGAAACCAGGATTTTGAAGTAAAGGAACCCTTACACCAAAAGATGAGGTGATTTTTTCAGGGCACATAGGAAATCTGTGGCAAGATGGAAACCAGTTACATATATCTAAAGAACTACTTTGGCCATTCTGACAAACCTGGGGATCCCCACAGGATAATATGCTTAAGGATGTTTAATAAATATCACTCATAAATAAATAGACTCTGTTTCTTATAATGTAGAGATGATAACATTTTATAAATCAGAAGTCTCCGCTAAATATCAGTTGCCAATTATTGTTTTAATCTATTCCACAACCAGGGTCCTCAGTGATTTAATAAACAGCATAAGTAAAGCAAACAAGGTATCAATAATGAATTAACAAGGAGAGAAAAAATTCTTTGCTAAATATGGTCTGTTTTTATTTTGGTTAATTCATGTTACATTTAAATAACTGTCTTCCTTCATAACATTAGAATTTGGCAGAATTAACATTTTCTATCAGGCCCTTATTTTGTGTAGTTAAATTTCAGAGGCAGGGTAATTTGATTTCCAGAGTGGGATATTGATTTTATACCCTTAAGCTCGTTTTAGATATAGGGATAATTGATCAGTGACATTTAACTGGTTTACTCTAGGGCAGATGATCTGGAAAAGCAATCAATACAAAAGGAATGAAAACTAATAGTAATTTCTGTAGTTAGGCCAATTGTAGAACATGAATATTTTGATCAACTACGAAATCATTGCTTTGCATTTTTTTCTGTTTATTGATTGGAAGAGTGATACCTTGCCTGAAAATAATGGTAGTGCTAATCACATATTAACAGTGAAATAATCATACACATAAAATAAAGAATCCAATTCAGAAAACAGAAAAATGATAAGTATTATTTTTTTAAAGCCCTTTATAAAATTAAGAAAAATGTTATGTAAACCATCCGCTGGATTTGTGGTGTTTTAAAAGAAAAAAAAAAAATCCCTGATGGCTGAATTTCTTCCCAAACCTTAGGCTTTACAGATACAAAAAGAAAAAAGCAAAAAAAGCAAAAGAAAAAAGAAAAAAAAGGAGCTTAAATCAGCCTCACACCCGGTTTTCGGTAAGGTTATTTAATTGTTGCTAATTGCAATATTCCTCAGCCAGAGACGGGAACTTTGTTAGAGATAATATAGTGGGGAGGAACAGGGAAAAAAGAAGAATTTGTAAAATTTGAACATAAAATTTGAAGCAGAAGTTTCTCTCTACCTCACTGTGTTTAGAATGCGGAAATGTAACACAATATTAGGAGAAGCATACATCCTGAAACAAGATGCAATTAGGTATTTTTTAACTCCTCAATAACTACAGACATATCAATTAGGTAATCAAAAACAACAATTCTTTATTTGATCAGTGTTCACAAAGTCTATACTTCAGTCATCTGAATTTTGAGGATAATAAATATAGTCATAATCTAAATGCATTATCATCCATCTCAAATAGAATTTTTCACACTGCAGATAAGAGTAATGGTGAAAAATAACATTTATAAAAGCTAACAATGTATCTGACATTTTTCTAAGAGAGCGTGAACTCATTTAATCTCCTCCAAAACTAAAGAACTAATATTATATCCCAGTTTTACAGGTGAAGAAATAGAGACACAGAGGGATTAAATAGTTACCCAGGGTCACAGGTAATAAGTTGCAGAGGAGAGATTTGAACCACTATACCATTCTGTCACAGCAGCTTTATTCATGCATCTTAAAAAAACATTGGAAGAGATAACTTATGTTTTCATGAAGATCAGCTATAATTGAAGGACTGTTGCTATTTTTTAGGTTTGGCCAAAGTGGTTATTCAGGATAATTTCAGAGAAGTAGATACAGAAAACAACTCATTTTTCTAATCCACCCTTATTTATGTGTTTGTAATTTAAAAGATATTTTGGCCTTAAAGGGACTGGTGTACAACTCTATTTTAAATTATCTATAACTCTTACTAGGTAAAGTGAACATATCAGTTTTTCTATTTCCATTAATAGTTCAGTCCCTAATATTAGAATATATGTTAGAAATAAATAGATTTATTAATATATCAAATTTCTGAAAAACGCTTAATAGGGATAGTTATAAACTTGAGAAAAATGAGGTAAATCTAAAGAAAAAAAAATTACCCACCCAGACTGTTAACTATTTTTACCTCTGATAGATGGAGACTCTTAAAACACATACTTTAGAGTAAATGGCAAAAAACAGATGACCACATTTGTAGTGAACATTCCTATATGATTAGATGGCTATTTCTTATTTACATTGAGTATAAAGGTAAGGAAACCAAAATTTACTTAAACAATTATTGTGGTAAAATATACATAACAATATTTACGGTTTAAACTACTTTTAAATTTTCAATAATATCAAGTATACTCACATTTTGTATTCATCACTATCCATATCCAGATATTTGCCATTAACAGCTGCTTTCAAAGATGAAATAATGTACTAAGAATTTAAGGCCTTAGATAGTTAGCTCAAATTGTATAGATAAGCATTTATTTTCATTTGATTAAAGAAGAAGAAATCCATCTTACTTATTCTATGTAATCTCCATTGTTTCCTAATAGTCCCACTATGTGGTCATTTTTCCTTTACAAAAAATGAAATATCTACTTATGAGTTTTTCTTTTCCATTTTCATAATTGTGAAATGCTTCAGAAACTTCATATCAAAGCTATACTCATGTTTATTCAGAAGAAGCAATTTTAATTTGTTAGAATTGCAAATCATTTGGTGGATTCATTGAGATGAAACATTTTCTGTATACAGGAAATTATCATTTTTACTATAGTCATAAAGTAATACAAATGAAAGATGCTTAAAATATTATGATTTTTAAAACACATGTTCTCTATTTTAGCAAATCCCAAGCTCTAGTTTAGTTGCTTTTACTTGAACAGTTAAAAAAATACTGGCAGTTTGTAATGAATTGAATGAAAATGACAACATGTTATATAGGTAAATATGTCAACCTATGAGAACCTAAAATACTCATTGAATTTTTACCTGTCTGATCTAACTCACCTTAAGAAAATAAATAAAGGATATTACTAGGGGAAAATTTTGCATTTTATTTTATCTTTCTCATGACTAACTTTATCGCTGACTTGAATATTTTTTAAAAATGATACACAAACAAAAAAAGGTAAATGATCTATTTCCACCTTTGAAAAGAATTTGACGTTTTTATTAGAGTTTTTGGAAATTGTTCTTTATAAAGTAATTTGAAGCAAAGTCTTAAAATCACATGACTGCTGCTAAACCAGAATACAAAATAGTGATTTTTTTTTTTTTGATAGTTATATTCTGGCATAAAATGCAAAGTTTTTAATCTCTTCATCTCTGGAGTGAAAATGGGTTATTTGCCAATATTTATATTGTCAAAATTCAAATTATTAACCTAATTTTCTTCCTGTCTAAACATTGAAAGCTTGTTCAAAGTCATTCAGTCATATGCCATCTTGGTATTTTTAACTAAATAATGAGCATTGTATTCTTCCATCATGGCCTTCAACCTCCTTCCAGGCATTGTCAATTTCATTGCCTCAGCTATGAATTCCATGCCTCAGAGTAGATTTATATATTTTTCTGGTTCCTTATTAATATATTGGTCAAAACTAAAATACTCATTCACATTTAAATTAATCATTTGTGTTAATAGTAAATTCAGTTTTTCAAATATTTTCCCAAAAAGAACTGGGCACCAATCATCAGAAAAACATCGATTTGTGTCCAGGAAAAATTGCCTAACAGTCTTTAGTAAGTTTTTGGACCTATGTAATAAAGCCAGTGATTTTAGATCTCCACTTCAGATAAATGTGAAGATGCTTTAAAAATCACATTCTGTTGAGCCTGTGTATTGAGCCCTACATTTTTATTGATAAAAAAACCTTGATATAAGCACTAAAATACAATATCACCATAGCGAAATTCCCCAAATAGACAAAATATGAATGAGCATTCAGCCTTCTAAAAAGACTGAACAGTTACATGGTGACTCAGGAAATATAGAATTAAAAGGCCATTATGCTATAGTAATGGCTGTTCATGTTTTCTTTCTTGAATATCCTCTCTTTACATATTTATTTTGAACCAGCAATGCAATAGTTATTCACTAGCATGGTATAATTAACCTTCTTTCTTGAGCTGGTCCCTTCAAAAAATCTTGCTCTTGCAAAACTCTTACCACATTTTCTGGTACTCTCAAATTATACTCCCCCCACCCCCCAACATTTCTTCTAAGCCATTGTAGGTCTAGATAACTCCAAAGTAAAAATTCCATACTCATTTTGGATGTTACTCTGTTAGCAACCCTTTCTTTTTCCTCATCCTGTGCACCACTCCAGCAAGCTAGGCTAAATGGGCATGCATCTTTTTGTGGTCATTATCACAATCTGTATGTTTAGTAGTTGTCACCCAGCACCACCTGCACCTCCTTCCTCATATCTGACAGTAGATGCTAAGAAGCATGTTTTGCACTTTACAGTTTTCACTTTTTAAATAAACTATTTTTTAAGAAAAAAGGCCCTTGAGAGAATAATTTATATTATTAATCCATTTATTGTGGTAACCATTGCTACCATATGACAGTCAGGTACTAATTCAGATGGTAGGTAGCGCCACCTAGAGTATGTTGTTTTATGATAGACTAAGTCTGCGCCTGGGGCTCAACAAGAAAGAATGTTAGAATCAGTTGTGATGTCTTCCATGGAAATGAAAGAGAGGAGAGGAAGCGTGTTATTCCTTCCCTGCTGTAACAGACAGATTAGAGTAAGTACTAGGGTTAAAAAGAGAAGTGATAATGGGAGGACATGGCTATCAGAGCACGAAAATCTGTAGAGCATAAAAGTAAAACCCAGTGGAGGACTCTGGGCAACCAAGAAATAACATGAGGAATGTGCCTGTGGGATGGGTGGGGGTGTGTGTGTGTGTGGGTGTGTGTGTGTGTGAGAGAGAGAGAGAGAGAGAGAGAGGAAAGGGGAAATTGAAAAGTCATATCTATAAGAAAACTGAATTTTTTCCCACTTTTGCCTGGGGTCATATTTCTTTCAAACCCTGTCTGTTGTTTGGGTTCTTCATACCTCAAATACTATCTCCATCAAAAATGTCTCCATAGCTGTCCTATGACTTACAAAATTTTCTCTATCACATTGCTGCAGAAACTCATTTTTTTTTCCATTCCCCATTCTACACCACTTAGTGTTTTCATTTTTTTCCCTCTCACACCAGCTACTTTTATTCTTATACGTGAATGAAATTAGTCATAACAGCAGCTCTCTGAGCATATAATCATGCTGAAATGTGGCAGAAATGCAAATGAAATGTAAAGCTTGTTTAGCATAAAAGAAAATGGATGCCCCTTTCCAAATAGTGTAATGTTCTAAATATAAACCTTATTGTTCATAAATCTTCTACGATGAAGTTTTGAAGTTATGCTGTTTCATCCATAGAGTTGACTTTATTTTCAGGCCAACAGGATTCTGTTATGTGAATAACCATGGTGAGAGCGTGAGGGACAGTGCAAGTTCTAATGATTATTCAAGCAATTTAATGCAACTTTGGGGTTAAAGTACAAGTATTTGTCCCCTTGGATTACAAATACATAATACTTGAATATTTCCTATTGCATACTTTCTATAAGATCATAAAAACAGAGTTGTTAAAAAAAGATGAAAATTTAGCAATGATTTCAGTGTTCAAATATAATTAAGAATGTAAACATTTCAAGTGGCCAATGCTGTTTGCACTGATAAGAGTTCATGTTACCTGAAGTATTGCCTTCTTCCTCAAAGGAAACAAAAACAAAGGCAAATTTTTGTCCCTAATGCTTTGCTTTTGTCATGAAGTAAACAGGCTCTGTATTATGTACTTTTTGTGGTTCCATATAGATTATATAGATCTATATAATAAATATTTTAAACTCTTGCTTTTTTGACATCTAAAAAAGTGATATTCTGTGGGGTCTTCCTCTAAACTATATCCCCTAAGGATTTGGACCATGGCTTTAGATTTCAGTCAGCCATTAGCCCAGTAAAGCCTTAAAAATTAACCTCTCCACTTACAAACATAAGGAGAATCATACTGATTGAAAAGTATATATACAACCTGTGGTACAAGCATAGCTGTGGAGGAGTTCTTTATTAATCAGAAAAAGGCTAGCTACTATTACGAAATTCTAATATTTAGGAGTATAATACAAAACAAATTTACTTGGCCTGGTAACATTCTAACATAAGTATTTTGGGTTATTGGAGCTCTGAGAGGACTTTGCTCCATGCAGTCATTCAGGGACCCAGGAGAATGGAAATTCTGCTTTTTCCAAAGTAGGACTTCCATGATCTCCCTGGAGGAGGGGGAGGCATCAAACAAAGATACAGAGGAAAGGGGAAAAGAGGGTGAAGGCACACCTGCTTCTTAATCACCTTGATCCAGAAGAGACAGACAGAAGAGGCTTTTGTTCCTATTCTCTTCCTGAGAATTACTCACATAGCTATACCTAGATACAAAGGAAACTTGAAATACAGTCTGTGGTTGAGCACTCATTTGTCAGCATTAATTCTTATCATGAAGAGAGAGTAAAATTTTTGATAGACAATTTTTGTCATAGTCATTTATTTGAATAAATCTGTGCTTTTTATGATGTCTGCTTATATTATCTAGTTGGGTAACTAGTATCACCAGTCTATTAGTCTTTCAAATATATACTGAATTCCAAACAAGTGAACTATAAAAATAAACATAGTGATAGCTATGCAGTTTAGTATAGTTGTTTCTAGCTAGACAAGCCCATTTCAATTAAAATTAAGTAAAATTAACAAGTCCTCAGTCATACTAAAGATATTTTGGTTTTCTATAGCCACATGTAGCAAATCACTAATTTATCTATTGATCACAGAACATTTGAATCAGCCAGAAAGTTCTATCTGGTAGTGTTGGTCTATAGGTTTGTCTTTCTTATGCTCTCATCAGGTTTGTTGTTCTTAATTCTGGAACCCATAATCTCTTTTTCTTCCTAATAATTTATTCTCAGAATAATTGCTTCATTTTCTGTACTTAATGTCAGAAGCAAGCTTTCAACAAGGCAGTTGAGATGAGGAGGTGAGGGGCATAATTACAGTTCATTGTGAAATTATATGAAAGATGGTGCTGATAATTTGTATATATATTTTTTTATTTTATTTTTTGGTCATGCCTGTGGTATGCAGAAGTTCCTGGGCCAGGGATCAAGCCTATGCCACAGCAATGACAGCATTGAATCTTTAACCATTAGGCCATCAGGGAACAAAAAATACAACAAATACAAATGTATTTGTTTTATTTCTATATTGATGACAATTGGTGATTTTCTTACACTGTTTTAGAAAAATAGGACTGTAAGGACTTTAAACTCACATTATTGTACAAAACTTTCCAAAACTTTGTATAGTAACACTGGGTAGCTACACAATAAGCTTTCCCACTAAAAAGTGAATATTCTCCATGCTCTTCCCTTTTGTTCTAGCTGCTGCATGCCAGGGACACTTTTACTAGTTTATTGCCTGTTTGCTAGGAAATAAGTATCATTCCTGATCACTCAAGGACACTTTCTAGTAACTCAGCAATATGAAACCCAGCCTCTGTCTCAGATTCTATAAATGGTGATGCTCCCATTTGTCTCATTTATAGTAGAGAGGGGATATTTTTAGATGCTCAGTGATTTGGACTATTGTTTCAACTATGCAAGGTGACCTCAAATATAAAGAGGTTTTATCTGTTATTCCTTTTTTGAAAATATGTTAATGAGGTCACATGGAAGAACACAAATGACAAAATAAAACCCAATTATAAGAACTGGAAAATCATGTCAAAATTAATATTCTTCTGGGAATTCCTTTCATGGCTCAGCAGCTGAGGAACCCAACTAGGATCCATGAGGATGCGGGTTCGATCCCTGGCCTCACTTGGTGGATTGGGGATCTGGTGTTGCCCTGAGCTGTGGTATAGGTTGCAGACACAGCTCCATCCCACATCGTTGCGGCTGGGCCTAGGCCAGTGGCTATAGCTCCAATTCAACCCCTAGCCTGGGAACTTCCATATGCCACAGGTGCAGCCCTAGCAAGCAAAAAATGAAAGAAAAAAAAATTAATATTCTTCTGATAATGGGCATGATGATCACTGTCATTTTTTAAGCTTGGATTTGCATGGATCATACTTCAGGTGTAACTTTTTTTTCTTTTAATGCAATTTGGTGAGCCATTCTGAGGTAGTTTTTTTTTTTTTTTTTTTTTTTTTTTTTTTACTTTAACATCTGTATTTTACCAATAACTTCACCCAAGCAAGTGAGAATGATTCTTATGGAATATTCTCATCTTTATCACTCAAATATAAATGAGTGTTGTATTTCTCAACATGTAATTTAAAGGGAACCATTGATTAATTTGAGATGAAATACTCAAGAGAACTGAAAAGGATATTGAATATGAAGACAAATAGAAGCAAACAAGGGTTCTTGTCCTGGCTCAGAGAAATCTGAGAAGGGGCATTATAAGTTTTCAACATGTTTGTATGTCTATCAAGAAAATGGGATTCTCCTATCTTTGTAATTTCTAACACCTAAAATGTGACAAATGGAGTTCCCTGGTGGTCTAGCAGTTAAGGATCCAGCATTGTCACTGCTGTGGCTCAAGTCCTGTTGTGGCTCAAGTGCAGTCCCTGGCCTGTGAACTTCTGCATGCCACAGGCACAGGCAAAAATAAGTAAATAAATAAAATGTGACAAATGGGTGGAAATTACTTGTATATAGATTTTGCATTAATGTAATATAATGTTTCCAAATCTCTGTTTTTGTTCAGGCAGAGATTACATTTCAATCTATTAGGAAATTTTGAAGAATTCATTTCTTGGTTTTCTTTTACAAATTTCTAACTCTATGCTTTCTTCTAACTGAGGGATACTATGATTAATCAATAACTGTGCGCTAACAGACATTTTTGGGCAATATTTAAAGAGAAATAAACGCCTAGGTGGAATCAACTACGGATATTTAATTTTATCCATTGAAGTAAAATCTATTCTTATTACTTCATAATTAGTAACCTAAAAAATAACTACTTCACAGATATAATTGATTTTAACTTTGTGACTCTCTTAGACCTTAAACCATCTTTTTTAAGAATCAAAAAGTTCATCCCATTGGTTTGCCTGTTTTCTGTTCCTTTAATCTTAATTCAGTTTACAAAATTGGCCTTTTATGACTTACCAGAAAAAAATCACTTTTGGTTTTTGTATTCTCTGTTCTTTCCCAGTTTCCTCTAATGTCAGAAGAAAAGTAGGCACACAAAATCATACATATGCATATGTATCCCCTACTGCCACACCACAAAATCAAAAAATACAAATATAAAACAATAGCAACAAAAAGCAATGTATAATTCTGAAACAAATTAGCTAGCATTAATGAAAAATGGTGGTGATCCTTTATCAGACACAGGATAGTTTTACAACCGTTCTACACATTTGTAGTCCACACAACTTCATCTCATTGGTATTTTGAAATGTATGTTATATCAGTTGCCTTTGTCAATGGTTCTGAAGGCCTCTATCACCTCTATGATTAACCTACCAGGTATTTTCATACTTTTCAATAAAATTTTCATTTCAAAAGCACATTAGAAGATTTTTAAATTATCTATAAAGTGATTCCTCCCAATTTAATCTTTTTTATTTGGTGAACTGTATTTTTTTAGACGCATTGTTAAATGGAATTCAAATTACTTATCCTATCCGCACCTCCTTGTTTGAGACTTTGAGGAAAATAATGTGAATTTCCCAAGAATTATGTAGAGAAATTGCCCCCAAATGCTATTGTAATGCAAATGAAATTCACAAATTGCTTAGTTTTCCTTGTGCATTCCAACATAATTTACTGAAAATTGATGAGGAAAATCACATTGGATTTTTTTAGTAATTGGCAATGATCCCTGATGACCCAATTAGGCATAGAAGTTGTGTTTTTCAGAAATATAATTTTAGAAAAGAGATAAGGAGATAAGTTTGTTTAGTACTATTCACATCACAACTGTAAAACTTATATTAATACTGAAAAGAAATAGCTGAGATGATAATAAAGTAACAGCATAGTAATACACTAATACTCATTTTAAAATATAATTTTAAATATCTCTAAAAAGTTTTTCAAGTGATATTTTCTGTAGACAGTATATGCTGCAATTTTACAAATATTACAATATGGAAAATACATAGCATATATGTAATTCTCTTACACAATATAGTTTATGATTGATGTGGCAATAAAAATATTGGAAATAATGAATATTTTAAAATTAGCCTTTAGGAACCACATACAATAGAAACAGTGCATCCTGGTATGATGCTAAGGTTGAAAAAATACTATTCTTTACTTCACATAAAATATTGTTTGATTTGACAGTTGATAGTAATTTGATATTCTTTGTTCTTGTACACTTATAGTTATTCTTTGAGACCTAGTTGTGTTAAACTCAAAATGATATTTGATATTGATTGTTTAAGAAACATCCAGAATAGTCAACAACACAATATCAGAAGATGTTTAGAATAGCAATAATTTAAAAAAAATATTTAAAATGAAGGAGCCACTTTCAATATAATGGTGTAGCAATATAGATTATAGAGTTTGAAACACATAAATGAATATCATAGCCTATTAAATAATTTTATGATAGGAATGTGATTTTAAATTTTCAAATGATGTTAATTCTGCTCTGAGAGGTTAAAAATAAATTCTTAAAGTTAATTTTTAAATATGCTAAATTAAGTATAAGTAAGGAAATAATAAAAATGCTGAAACTTGGTGTAACTTTTTACTACCGAGCTGCTAGGTGGTCCCATCTACGCATTATGCAAGATTAAAATAATTAATTCAGAATATTTCAACATTCAAAAAGGTTTTAAAAAGTGATGTCTTTGGGGATTTCATTTGTAATGCACAGCTTGCCTTCTTTAAATTGTCTCTCCTCATTTTAGCTCCCATTCTCTATTTTCAGAACGTAACACTCATTGCAATATCTTTATGTTCTTATTTTATGAAATCCCTAAAATATTTTTGCTAACTTTGTCCCCATAGGTTCTTGAGTTTTACTTCCTGTTCTTTCACATACATGTCCTTCCCACTATTAACCAGCTCCCCTTCCTAAAGCAAATTAATCCAACCTGTCTGGACGGCTCTCAGTTCTTTCACTCATTCCTATGATTTGTACAATGAAGTCCTGGACACAGAATACCTAAAGCTTTGTCTGGTCTGGTCAGAATACAGAAAGTTGTGGTGAAAATATACATATCGTTATTTTATGTAACATAAATACAGCATACACCCTTTGTGTTGGAGGGAGTTGTTGGTTCTGCTAAGTTTATTTTCACTGTCCTGACCAGATTCTTGGGCTTATGCACTCCAGTAGTGCAGAGAGCTCTTTGCAGGTGACTTATTTATTGCTGACCTAGAAGTTTCCTTGGTTTGCACAAGTGTGTGATTTGAATAATGAATAAATGAATAGAAAGGTATTGATAAAACTAATACCTACTCCCGATAAAACAGGAAATGAAAAACTGCAATGAATTCATTAATTTAGCGTTTTCCAAACTTTTGGACTTATTTTCATGATACCTATTCACACTTCACAAAATTTTAATATATATTTTTGCATTTAATTTTTCACCAGCTTTTGTTCAAGTTGTCTTAGGTGATAAGGTTGTCAATCAAAAATTATCCCTACATAAAGCTTAATAGTTTTCATTTATCTGAACCAAAGCAGATGCAAGAGAAATAAGAACAATTGAGCAAAAGAATTGTTAAGTAATATTTTATTTCTAACTTAATAAATGAGACATTTTAGAGCCTAAAAATAATAGGAGTAAATTAAAATTTGTAAAATAGGCTTTAACTTTTTTAGACCACTATGTTAATTTTTAGCATTCCTCAAACATTAATGTAGTAAATATTTCAGCTTTAAAAAGCCTTGCATAAATATAGCAGAATAATGAGTGGATTTTACATGGAATATTGACTGCATTATATCCTGACTCAAGGAAAAGAGAATAAAAATACTTCAAAAACTTGACTTGTGAAAACTTTACAGTTTTCCTAGACTAAGGTCTTAACAGTTGAATGCCTCAGAGATTGTCTAATGCCTTCAGGAGGCCAAAGAGATCTGGCTCTATTTCGTCATTGCTGAAGATACTCAGAATAATCTCAGCTCACCACAGTTTAAAGCCTGGTCGCTCTCAGGACTCAGAGTCAACTGGTATAGATGCAGAGAAAAAGACAAAATAGCCACCTACTCCAAAGCTTTGAAAGTGGGTCAATGAACTGTGTTAATGCGGTACAGCTGCAGCATCCCTAAGACACTAAAAGGAGAGAAAGGAATAAAAAGAATTAGAGCATGCTACCCTATGGTCTCTCTTCCTTTAGTACATTTATATGGTCTGTTCTGTTGCTTTGCCTGAATTGAGATCTGCTGAAAATTGAGACCAGACGCAGAGTCTTAAAAGATAATGATTGTCTTCCTCTTTTTATGGAGAAGGCAAGGATTACTTTACTAACCAGCAGGCAAAGAAACCTTAGAACTTTAGCTAAATCCGTGAAGACAAAAAATATGAATGGACATACACTTAAACACAACTGTTTCCTTTAGAAAGAAAATGAAATTTTACTACATGTAAATTTTCCTAGAACAAGAGGCCATTTTGGTCAGGAACTTCACAGTAAGTGACCAGGATCAGATATAGCTGTTTGTCTATTAGTCAAATTCAATCAGTAATCAAAAAAATATGACCAGCTATATGCCAAATGTTTCTAATTTAATTCTTATAGGTGAAGTTAATACCTGTGTAGGTATAGAGCACATGATGCAATGTCACAAGACATTAGCTTGAATCACATTATAATGAGATGTGATGAAACATGATACATCACATCAAAATAAAATGAAAAAAGCTTTGGATATATCTGCAACATAACATTCAATACTAAGTATGTATAAGGGGGGGAAACAAATTATGGGCAGTCTGAGTAAACTGAATGCAAATAATTTGAATTTATTTACCGATCAAATCTTCACTCTAGTAACACTCAGCAGAACTGCTGTCATTAATAGTCAGGGCTTAATATTGCTGCCATTTCAAATTGCATTGGTTGTAAAATTGCAAAACTAGTTGTTAGGCTAGATGTCATTCTTTTTCCTTTGAAAATGATTGATATTGGTTCAGGTTTATTTATCCACAGAACCACCAAATAATGCAGGAGGCTAGTTTTTCAAGTAGAATATTTTAAAATTTTATCCTTCCTGTATTTTTCCACATAAAGTGTGTTTATATTTAAATACATTATCTTAATAATGTGCTGACATTCATTTTCTGGCCCCAGCCTACTGTCTCCCGCTTGCTTCAAGCACATGTTCTCAGCAACCAGAGGCTGTTGTGTTTAACTTAGAATAGGCTTTCTGAAAACTCAAAAAGTTAGAGGCCTATTATGCATTACTATCTTTGCAATTATTCACTAGAAACATTAAATCCTCATGAATCAAATTCTTAGACCTTTGATCTCTGACACTAGTTGAGAATAATATGAGGCACAGAGAGAGGAATTAACAGGTGGTATTCACTATCTTTTTGTCATTCCCACTCCAGCCTGACATAGAATTTGGGATATCAACTGATGGAGGGGCTCAGAGCTGCAACAGGACAGCCAAGAAAGAAGCTTAGTACTTAGCCTATTCTGGGTATATAGTGTTTCAGTCAGCCCTTTCCAATTTCATAATAAAGTTTTTGAATATAATGTTCCACAGATTTTGTTCAATGATATGTGTTGAGAGTCTGTTTGTATCTTCTTCTAAGTAGTAACTTGAGTATAATTGATCCATGTTTCTCAATGAAAATTTACCTATCAAGGCGTAACTAGGACATTCTAGTGAAAGGGTGGAAAGTCAAATTAGATAATTTCTTCCCAGAATGCAAAACTTTATTATTAACTGGTTTCAACATGAAAATGAGTGGATACACATAGAAACATGGACAGTATCTTGCCCAGCAGGCAGGGTGGGGAAGGCAGGCAGGAGGAGGTCGGCCTAGGAGATTCCCCTCTCTGCCCCAGCAGAAGTGGGATCCCAGGGACAGAGCCAGGTTCCCTCCACTACCCCACCTAGGGAAGCCCAGGACTGCACTTGAGGGCTGGAGTCGGAGCAGCCTAGGGCAAGGTGGATAGAGGGGGCCAGGATGGGACCCATCTAAGCTGACATCATGGGGGGGCATCATGGGCTGAGGGTTCTGCAGATAGGACATTACCTATCAAGCAGAGATGGGCAGCAGGAAGCTACTCATCATCTGCTTAGTGTCCTTAGGGCTCTGGGAGTTGGCAAAGCTAATGAAGAAGCAGTAGACAGCAACCCAAGTGCACCACTGTGGCTTGAGCATGAGGCCACACACGCTTAAGATCATGGCAAGCAGTTTCATGTACTCCAGTGTTAGGTCATCCAATACTGGGTTACACTCGCTCGGCGAGGCCTCGCACCTCAGCACTTTGTTGGGCTCCATGGGTCCAACATATTGTTCGTGGACATAACCAGTCAGAAGTCGCACCTCTTCCGCTGTGGGAGTTGCAGCTTCTAGAACATATTTTTGAGAGATGATTGACAAAGTGAGTTTCAACTGATGTGAATACAGTTTTATAAAGGATAATTTGATATTCTTAAAATATTAGTAGGAGTTATTTACATCCTTAGAACAAATCTATCATTGAGTGATTTATTAAGTATTAATGTATAGTTTGTAATGTTTAAATAATTGAAGACTCTATGACAATATTTACTTAAAACTTTATAAAAGTATTATTATCTCCCTAATCTTGGATTTTATATTGTGTTGCACCAACATTCATTTAATACACAATTCAGCTATTTTGTAATTTTCTTATGGCATGAGTCTAACTCAGATAAGAACTCCTTGAAGTAGGCGTCAGTATCTGGATCGTTTTTGCATCCCCAGTGGCTATCTTAGCGCCTAGAATGTTGTAGAGTATTGATAGTCATAGGTTAAGTGTGAATAAATGCAAAACAAATGTAACTATGAGGAAAAGAATAATAAAATCTGCTTTACTTTTCCTTTTGATCCATGAGATACTATGTATTTTACATAGTTATATACACATGACATATACCTCTGGACAAAAGTCGTCCTACTTATTATTCTCAAAAATACTGCTACTGAATTCATGTCATTTTTAATTGTTAATCAATAAAAAGTAGCCAAACACCCAGTTTCTTGAGGCTAAAATTTCTTTATTTTTCATTTGGCATTGACATAGATTTTAATCGATAGGAAGTTACAAAAACACATTATATTACACTCATTTATAGATTTAAAAAGATACAAACTAAGCATGATATTAGGCTATTAACAAGTGTTCTTTTCATATGTAAATCCCAACCATATTTAGAAAAGAATTTGCTGTTTCTTTCAGGGATTTGTAAATCAATGAAGTCTATTAATAGATCCCTACCAAATAGATACAATATGAAGTTTAAAGAAGTATACATAATTTAAAAGATGAGAAATATCTTTAGCATAATGATACATCTGCAATTTGTGAATTGTAAAAATAGTCATTTAAATATTTCTTTGATTAAAAATTCAATTAAACTGGTGTTTCTGTCATGGCACAGCAGAAACAAATCCAACTAGGAACCATGAAATTGTGGGTTCAATCCCTGGCCTCACTTAGTGAGTTAAGAATCCGGTATTGCTGTGAGCTGTAGTGTAGGTCACAGATGCGGTTCAGGTCTGGCATTGCTATGGCTATGGTGTAGGCTGGCACCTGTAGCTCTGATTTATACCCCTAGCCTGGAAACCTCCAAATGGCATGGGTGTGGCCCTAAAAAAGAAAAAAAAATCGATTAAATTTATTAGCCTATGAGGATTTATCTACCTGAAGGTAGAAAAAAATTGTTGGAGTTCCCATCATGGCACAGTGGTTAACAAATCCGACTAGAAACCATGAGGTTGCAGGTTCGATCCCTGGCCTTGCTCAGTGGGTTAAGGATCGGGCGTTGCCATGAGCTGTGGTGCAGGTCGAGTGGTGGCTCAGATCCTGCATTGCTGTGGCTCTGGCATTGGCCAGCAGCTACAGCTCCGATTGGACCCCTAGCCTGGGAACCTCTATATGCTGTGGGAGCGGCCCTAGAAAAGGGAAAAAGACAAAAAAAAAAAAAAAAAAAAAAAAAAGCAAGAAAAAATCGATTATTAAAATTATAAAGGGAATATCTTTTTATCAGAGCTAAATATTGATACTTTAGTGGATTCAAGTTGGATTCAAACACTAAATTTCTTATAAATTATAATATTAAACAGAAACAAAACAGGATACAATTTTCTGTTGAAACATGAAATTTTTAAAAAGATGAATCTGGAAACTTTTTGCTTCAAGGTAAGTAAGCTCAGAACAAACATTTTAAAAGCCCAGCTTTTGTCTCATAGGCTAAATATTTCACAGGTGTGATTAATTGCAGGCACAATTTTCTGCACCTGCATTCACCTGCGTGTGGATTTAATTAGTCATCAGCGCCTAACTTTGAAAATACAGAATTTGAAAATAACACCTGGAAATTTCTGCTTCGTTTGACATAGAATTGAAAGAAAGTGTCCTTAGCAAATACTTAGAAATTTCTGTAGTAGATGTTACATTTTTTAAAAGGAGTGAGGAGAGTAAATAGTATAAATAATCAGTTTTTAAACTATTTCTGCTAATTTGAAAAGAATTACTTAGTAGATGATATGTCTATGTAATAATAAAACAATTACATAAAACTTTACTTGGTCCAAACATTTAGTTCCTTAATCTGAATCAGTGAACACATACTTTAAAAAAAATCTTTAAAAATCGAACTCATAAAACATTCATTTGTGGTAAAATCTTGATGATTATCATATGCATTCTAAATAAAACTACTGTACACTGTCACTATTCAAGAATAGTTTGTATTGGGAGACTGATTCACATTCATTTGTTTAGATAATTGCAATCATCACGCTATACATACTAAATGAGTAAGTCTAGGCATGAAAACACGAGAATATTTCCACCAGCTTAATTTTCTCATTTTAATAAATCTGAATCAATTATGATGATGGTGTGAATGAAAAGGAAAAGTGAAGGGATTATTTAAATTTTAAAGAAGGAAGGACAGCAATAGGGATAGATGAGTATAAGGGGTGAAGAGTGGCTCCTATAATTTCTAGCCAGAAAAATGAATGGCACTGACAGATTGTTAGTTCCAAAAGTAGAACTGTGCAGGGTTCAGTAAATATATGAAATAATTTTGAGAGGGAAGGAGGAAAGAGAGGCTAGAGGAAGAAAAGGGAAAAATGTAAAAATTTATATTAAAGATAATAACTATGGCTATGTGTTATAACATTTTTACTGATGCTAAGTCCAAACAACATCTTTTACTGATGCCTTTTGGGCTCTCTGTAATATAAATCATCATACCAATTCATTCACTTATTAATTTTTAATGTTACCATCGGCAAAAACCCTCTGGGTGCCTGTACATAATTACCAAAATAGAATACGATCATAAAATGAATAGAAGCTAAATTCAAAATTAAATAAAAGCGGGTCACCTCCACATTAGGAAAGGCCCTGATGTTGAACAAGCTAAGTCATTATCAAACTAGGAACAGATGGCCTAAAACAAAGGGTATATGAAGACAAGGATGTCCTCAGGACAAGGTGTCTTTTATGGAGGCGAAAGGGAGCTTCCGTAATATAAGAAACTTTTTTATCTGTGTAACCTTAAGGGAATACTATTTTCAAGGATATTTTATTCATTTTGAATTCACCAGCGAGCATATCCTTCTCAATTACCCCAAGAACACATGTGTGAAATATCAGTTAAGAGCCACAAAGTTGATATTTGAGATGTTTTACCATATCTCAGTTTATTGGACAGCTGTGCACTCTCCCTGCTCAAAGGGATTTTGGGACTTTAAAATTTCTGAATTGTCAGTTGCAAGCTAAGGCCTTTCTCCTCTGATATTTACAATGCATTGTCTGCCCAGATACTGAGTTCAGTCATTCAGATAAATAAGTCATAGAGAAGGTTTTTTTTTTTTTAATTATTTTAAAATGTTGTTTAAAAAGAATCTGAGAGAGAATGGATATGTGTATATGATGACTGGGTCGCTTTGTTGTACAGCAGAAATTATCACAGCCTTGTAAATTAACTATACTTCAATAAAACTAAAAAAAAATTGTTTTATTTTTCAATAATTGGTAGCTTTTTGGTTTCAATTCAGGTTTTCAGAAACTTGGCTCTTATATCAGCCTCTATGAGTCCAGCACAAATAGCAATATAGACATTTTACCTAGCATGAGATTTTCATAAACCAAGGTAGTTATAATGTGATTGACCAACTAGATTTCCTGATTTTCCTTTTTCTTTATTTAAACATCATCCAAATCTGGAACTATATTTTCAAGAGCAGAGGAGGACTGTGGTCACAGATAAACAGAATTATTTGTAATTTCCATGAGGGACTGACTGCTTTCTTGGCTGAGGACTCTTTGATTTAGTTGCACTTTCTCTTCTTTCTTTGTTCTCTGTGGAGATAGGAACTGTACTGCAGACAAAATTGCAAGGAAAAGGCTAAAGGTGATGAAGAAGACCTAGTCAGTATAGAATGGAATAATAGTATTTATGGTATTTTTTTTCAAATTTGATCAGCCTGCTTATTGCTTTGAGTTTGCAGTATGATAAAGTACTTTGCTATATATGTTATATGTATTTACATACATTTATTAGTGAGACATAAAACTAAGTATAGAAGGGATAGCTGTGATAAGAGCTTTAAGGAAGATTTTTTTAATGTACTGAAGGGCAACAAAGAATACACAAACAAAGATCACATAAAATTTTGAACTGAGAAAACTGAGAATGAAGTGATTTGGATGGGTAAGAGCCCTGAAGGTAGAGTATAGGGAGCGCTGTCCCACGAGGAATAGACTGCAGTAAAAAGATAAATAAATAAATAAATAAACAAAAATGTGCTGAAAGGCTGAAAGGATCCTGTTAGTGATTGGGACCAGGGAATAGCAGATTAGCATGGCTGGAATTTATAGCTCATGGTTGGGGAGAGAAGCCTAGATTGAAGTAGAGAAGGTGCAGGAAGTTTATACACTCCTTAGAAAGCTCTTATGACTTGATGGGAGTAGCGAGTGTCTATTATATTAGACAGGAGAGCAGAAATCCAAGAATCGTGGAAGGCAGAACTCGGTGACTTGCCATGGTTGGTCAATGACAGGAGAAGCTGATTATCATTCAATTATTATGAAAGTTGATTTGGGTCAGTTATGAAGTCATTTTCAAAGGTAAAGAAGTCAATAAAAATGGGAGTTCCTTCTGTGGCACAGTGAGTTAAGAATCCACCTGCAGGAGCTTAGGCCACTGTGGAAGCATGGGTTTGATCCTGGCCTGGTGCAGTGGGTTAAAGGATCTGGCATTGCTGCTGCTCCAGCGAAGGTTGAAGCTGTGGCTGGGATTCAACCCCTTACACTGGGAACTTCCATATTCCCCAGGTATGGACATTAGTAAGGAAGGAAGAAGGAAGAAAGAAAGATGAAAGGGAGCTTGGGCTTATCAGACACAACTTAGAATAGATTTACAAGGAGATCCTGCTGAATAGCATTGAGAACTTTGTCTAGATACTCATGTTGGAACAGATGAAAGGGTGGGGGAAAAAATGTAATTGTAATGTATACATGTAAGGATAACCTGACCCCCTTGCTGTACAGTGGGAAAATAAAAAAAAATTATATAAAAAAAAAAGATGAAGGAGGGAAGGAAGGATAAAATAAAAATGGATTTAGTGAAAAGATAATAAACATCATTTGGTAAAGTTATGATAATCAAGAAAGATTGTGTTTCAATAACAACTGGCTGGAAATACAGATCATTTCATTAAAAACTTATTAAACAAAAACAAAAACCTTCAAGGCCGCTTGGGATCTGAATAAACTGAATTAGTAGAGTGATAGATAAAAACCAATAGAAGAGGTTTAGGATTAATTTACCAGTTGCTATATAGAAATAGTGACTTGTAGACCAAAATTTAGACACATTTTAGGAGGAACAGGATAAAGGTATAGAACATGCATACCTGTGGGATCGAGAAAAAAATGAAAAAAAGTAAAGTGACAGTGATAATTTTGGAAGGGTAGGGAATCGAGATTGATTGAAACATTGAGGTCCCATTTTTGAGAACCTATTAATAATGCAGTAGAGATTAAGCAGCTCTGGAAAATGTTCAAGTAGTGGTGTTGAAAATAACATAGTGAACAATTAAGGTGAATTTGTGTAGCCTAACACCAAGCCAAAGTGAGACTGACATAAATAGTGACCTACACAGAGCATTTACAGAAAATGGAAAAGGCAAAGGCATTTACTTAAGTAGAAGCTTGTGTTAAATATAATCTCAATTCTATGTGACTGTATCATTTATTTGCACTTAAAATATTTCTATATTTTTGGGAACTCACTTTTTATTCATGTACTCTGCACCTAGAATAGAAATACATGTTAGGATAAATGAGTCATCTAAAGCAATCAAAATCATGTTGTAGGTAAATATCTTATTTTACATTTTTTTCATGCGCCATAAAGCCTGTAGACTTAAAAAGGACAAATTAGCCAGGATTGGGGATAATAAGCAAAAATAATACAGAAATTCAGGCACAATATATACAAAGATCTCACTTTATGTTGAATTGGAGCCTGCATTTCCAAAGCAGTGATATTAAAAATTATAAAGCATTAGAAGGGCACAGTTAATTTCTGCCATTGATTTATCATGAAAATTACAAAATACATTTATCATCAAGGAAAAGGCACTTGTGTAAAAAATGGACAAAGGCTTTTTGCCGAGATGTTGTTAGATCATCCACCAAGTTAAAACAGTTGTACATTTTGTTAATATGTTTAGTGGAATAAAATAATGCTGCACATTTAGTGTTGGATTATGTGGCCTGCTGCCAAAATTTGTAGCTCTGATTACAAGGTTCAGGTTTAAGTACCACTTCCTCACTGATTTATGTCTAATGCATTATAATTCACTGACTGACAGGATAAGCAACTAAATTTGTTAATTGGACAGTAAAATACATTTTTGTTCTTGTTTTTGTTCTTGTGATTTTTTAGGCTAATGTAAAAAATACATAATATGTTAAAATTTACTACATTAAAACATTCATGGAGATTTAAAATATTAGACATGGAATCTCAGATAATTTATTCTTTATTTTTGTGGCCAAACAATTATAATTAAAGGGATGTACTCAATTGCATGAGTTAAGGTTTATAGTAAATATCATTTCTATATGTAGCATGTCAGTTCATATTTAAAAAATGACCTGTGCACCCATATTCTCTTTTTAGCAAGAGGTGTTGTAAATCACCATAAAAACCCAACTGGCACAGCATTATTATATATGAATAAATTCACTATTTATTTCATGGGTTTTTTCATTCCTTACCAATTGTTTAAATACCCCTTTCCCATGGAAACATGGAAAAATCTGTGTTCTTTTACTATGTTATCTATAATCTTTAAATTTACATTTCTTAAAAAACAAATATGGAAATAACTTTACCTTTATATTTGAATAAATTGAATGAGATGAAATGTTGCATTCCCGTTGATATTTTTATTTCAGTTATTTCCCTCCCTCCATTAATCCCTGTTATTATGACATTAGAAGATATCCCCACTTTTAAGAAGACATTTAGGATTTACTGAGTTGACCAATGTTAAGTAACTTGGAGAAATTGCTTAACTATCAGGAAGTAAACTATATATTTTTGTGTACAGTGGACTAATCTGAATACCTTGAATTGAAAGGAAATAGGAAGCAGTAAGGGAAGAAGTTTGAGCCCTAAAATAGATAATGAGAAGACAAGGAAATCCATACATATGGATCAACACAGGGCCAGTTTCAGGCAGTTTCAGGAGGTAAAAGGGGGTGGCAACTAGATATAAGTCAGTCATCTTCCAAGAGCAGGACAAGATCAATGTAATAGGTGGAGTTGGCACAATTGTCTGTGGGGCATTACGGAGGAAAGTACAATTGGCCTGCCCTGGGGACACTGATTTAGCAAGAGTACGGAAGCTCACACCTTCCTTCCTCTGAATGTAGTACAGAGTATTTTTCTTTGCCTCCTACCTAATATAGACCCGGGGGACATAGAAAGCGAATGTGTCCAAAAGACTTGGGTATAATGGGTTAGAATGGCTCTTCCACTTGAATGATGTCTGGGGAGCTGTTACAGTCTGACAGTAGTACAGAAACATAGAGGGGTCAGAAATACTTCAAGGCGTTTGAACATCTGTATAAAAGACTTTTGCAGAATTTTACTAGTAGAACAAGGATACTAGCATCCTCCTAAGAGAGATTCCTAGGTCATGCTGGGGCAGAATAGGTAGGGAAGTTTGTAGATGAGTAGATGTTCCTGGTAGAGACAATCTCAGGATATAATGTATCATCCGTGACGTGAAATTGAATTCTTATTTGATTACTTTCTATTTCACTTCTTTGAAGTGAAGTCTGTAGGAGTTCCCACTGTGGCACATTAGGTTAATAATCCAACTGCAGTTGCTCAGGTCATTGCAGAGGTACAGGTTCAATCCCTGGCCCAGCACAGTGGGTTAAAGATCCAGCATTGTTGTAGCTGTGACTTAGGTCACAGCTGCAGCTCAGATTCAATCCCTGGCCCAGGGACATCCATATGCCATAGGTGCAGCCATAAAAAAAAAAATAATAATAATAAAATAAATAAAATGAAGTCTGTACCTGGTCTACTAGATGCTACATGGGCTGACCTTTGCTCCTTGCTTGACCTTATCACTTGTAACTTCCCTCCAGCTCTCTTCTTCAGTCACACTAGCCCTTTGTTCCAGGTGCTTGTTCAATAGTCATTTTTCAGAGAAGATGACAACTCTTTCTAAAGTAGGGGACAATTCCCTTCTGATTACTCAACTTGCGTTATTTCTCTTCACAGCACTTAACACTCCCGGGTATTTTATATGGTGTCTGCTTACTCTCTTTTCCTCTGGTAAATTTTAAGTTTTATGGAAGCAAAAAGAATTTTTCCTGTTTTATTTACTGCCGTATGCTATAGGTGCTAAAATAATTGGTGAGTGAAATTAGTGAAATGATGAATAAAATACTCATTCCGCTTACCTATTTTCCTTAATAAAATATATTAGATATACTAATTTGAAAAACAGTTGTCTCAGCAAGTAAGATCTCTGTGTGTAAGTGTTGATTTAAAACAGTCTGGGCCTATAAGGATGCAACTTGGTGGAATTAGCCAAATTGATTACACGATATAGTCATTCTTCTCTATTCAACAGTTTTAGCATGTTAATATTCCAACAATTAGCTTAAATCAATTTTGTCTCAATAATTATAATAGTATCTTCTGCAAGTTGACCAAAGCTTTGCACTAAAAAAATAATAGGATTTTCTTACTTTGATATCTTATTTTAGGTAGATCAAAAATAGCATGTACAGATTATCAGATGATTATTTTCAGGTATCATTAAAACACACAACTGAAATTACTGTATTGAAGCCCCTCACACCTACATAGAGAAGTAAGAAGAAAAGGTATTACCTACATCCCTGTCATCCATGGTAAATTACAGAGTTCAAGTAGATGAAAATTATTCTATCCAAAATTATATTCTACATGCCTACTGCTTGGAAAATATTTAACAATATCTTGTTCAGTGTATAAATGTTATACCAGTCCTTTAATCTATGTTTTTAGATAGAAAAACATTTCTGTATTATCAAAGGTCACTTTAACTTAACATAATTTCTAATGATTAAAAAATATATTTCAGATTGAATAATATATCCATCTTTGTGTTTTTTCCGCAATGACTTGTTGGAAAGCCACTGCTTCATAGAATACTATTCCACTTACTGAAGGGAATATGTAGAATGAATATATAATAGTTCCTAAAAAACTGTGAAGAAAAATTTATCATAGTCTGCCCAACTATCATGTCATGAGGAGGAAGGAGGGATAGATAGTGGAAATATGTTTTAATGGAAATATGTAAGGCTATGTCATTCACATGCCCATGTAGCATATATAGCAATCATCTTGATCTAATTATTTTAGTTTATAATTTAATATATGGTAATAAATTATTGGATTTTTTACTGGTAATCTTTACTTAGCCTTTTTTTAGTGTAGTTGAATGTCTCGAAATATAGTTTTATGGGGTACACATATATTGGACTTTTCAATTATTCTTTATTTGGTCTCAGATAAAACACAGTATAGGCAACTGCACTGTTAACAGCTTCCTGTAGGAGACTTGAGATCCTTTGGATAATGGCACCACTGTTGGCTGAAATGAATGCTTGCACAATCTAATCCTAAAACATCCTCAGTGAATGTGAATATGTCTACGTTGACAACAAGTATTTCCTAGCAAATTATAAAACTATTTTGGGAAGAAGGTGATTTAACAAAAATAAGCCTATATTTTTTGAGGTGTGTTAACATGTTTTACATCTGAAATGAAACGTATCTGTGTTTAAATGAAACTTTCAGATTTCCTGTTGTGGCGCAGTGGTTAACGGAACCATGAGGTTGCAGGATAGGTCCCTGGCCTTGCTTTGAGCTGTGGTGTAGGTTGCAGATGCAGCTCGGATCCTGCGTTGCTGTGGCTCTGGTGTAGGCCGGTGGCTACAGCTCCGATTGGACCCCTAGCCTGGGAACCTCCATATGCCACAGGAGTGGCCCAAGAAATGGCAAAAGACAAAAGAAAAAAAAGAAAGAAAGAAAGAAAGAAAGAAAGAAAGAAAGAAAGAAAGAAAGAAAGGAAGAAAGGAAGAAAGGAAGAAAGAAAAACTTTGATGTATTATTCCCCCACATATGCTTTCTTGAAAATATTTTGACTCTATGGTTATTAGGTAATCGTATCATCTATGCCAAGTATTGTTGAATGTAGCAGAATGTTGATAACCTTATTAGTACAGAGTGAACTATGAATTGTACTCAACAAATGAGCTGTGCCTTTCTACACAGAAAACTATTAGTGTGAACTATATATAGTGAAATTTTTGTAAGTTAAAAGTTGTGTATCAGCAATTTCATGCATCAGTGAAATTACTTTTTAACCTGCTTCTAAGGCAGTTAACCATCCTCTACTAAAGATCTGTAAAATAGCAAAAGTATTATGAACAACCTCTGTTGATAAATCTACTTTAAAGCATCTGGAAAAATGCCACGTTAAGTCAATTTTTTTTTTCCATTCATAAACGCAATGCCAAAGTTGAGCCTAGACATATAAATGTCATTATATTCTTTACCTCCATCTAACTTTTGAGAACGTTGGCCATGTTAGAGTCTCAAAGGGGTTAGAGTCTCAAAGGGTGATTTCATCTATTAAATGACAAGGGATATCTAAATTATTTTTTAAGACAGATAAAACAAAAAATTAAATATTGGTATTTTAAGAATAAAGATTATAGTTTCTTGTAAATATTGGAATTTTCTATACTCTTAGAAATTTCACCACTTCAGATCTCATTATTGATATAAACTAAGAAGAGCTAGATGATTTCCAGTTTTTCCCATTCTTTTCTTCCTACCGTTTTCCACTACTATCCTTCATACAAAGGATAGAGGATGCCACTCTCAGGTTAATGGAAAACTCAATAAAAGTAGGATAGTGTGCATCTTACTTTCCTTCTGCTATAAAAAATGATTATAAATTTTAACTTAAAATGTATTTTGTTGAGCTCTTGACTCAGGTCAATTAAAACTATCAAAAGCCAATAAGACCTACAAAGGATAAGATTGCTTAAAACAAAATGAAACCACCTTAGTAGATATTTTTAAAAGGAAAATATTATGTACATTCTGGTTTTGAACCCATTAGGCAACCTTTTGTCCTATCAAAAGGTTGGATAACCTTGCAAGAGTCAAAACCGAAAAAGAAAAATAGTTGAAGACTGTGAACTATTTTCTCTACATCAAAAACATAAAGCATCTAAGGGCAGAATCTAACACAATGAGCCAAGAGTTCATATTTTCTAATGACTCATTAAAAAAAATGATTACAAGTTAAAAAACATTCATTTAAGTTTAGCTTGACCACATTGACCACATTACATCTTGGTTGGCTCATAATTTTCTCCAAGTAATCTTATAAATAATTACTTCAAATGCTGCATTTTGCTATACATCATGAAATAACTAAATTAAGAATTTAAATTATGCTGCTTTAGTATGTATACTTAATCATATTTTCACTTCATGAACCACTTTTAATTGGGAATTTGAGCTTAAATTTAATAATAAGAAGCTGAGCTGATTCAAGTTATTATTGAAAGATCTCTTCAATTTAACCATTAATTAAATAGGATAAATTTCAAAGTGTTCCTTAAATAGTTTTAAGCCTTAATAAATTTTATGTATCTACCTATGGTCTTTAGATTATTGTAAAGATTCTTCAGCCTTTTACTTAATGTTTGGAACTACAAATATTTTAAATATTTTTCCATATCTACAGAGTACAAATTAAGTGGAGAATTGTAATACTCTAATGATGATATGTCATGATAATATAATTCTACACAACAGTGTTACAGTTTTACCAAATAAATAGGAAGAGAGATAGGGATTAAATGCACAGGTTAGAAAAGAGAAACTTTGAAGAAAATCTTTATTACTGAGAAATAATGAGATACACCAATAATTAAAATCTGCAAATTTTTGATAATATATCATTTTAAGAATAATCTTCCTGAGAGTTAAAACATATTTGAATTGGGAAAAGAAGTAAATAAGAATAGAAAAGAGGACGTATGAATATGAATGAAGTAAGAGCCTCCGTTTTTTCATGGATTCTGATTATCTGTAGATCTCCTGATTGGTGGCTGGGGCTAGGAAGCTTTAGAAGAACTTGGATAGACTTTGCTACCAATTAGCTGCAGGACTTTAGAAAAATCAGTTAACGTCATTGAATCCCATGTCTTCATCATACCCAAAGTAGATATTATCCCTTCCATATTCTCTTATTTATTCCATTTTTTTTTTTATTCCCACAGTTAAAATTCTCTCTTTCCTATGAAATCCCACAAGTGTTCCTGGATCTCTGATTGCATGTGTCACTTTCAACCTGTGCTATACTTATTTTTGCAAGTGTCTGATATATACGACTCCACTGGAAATGAACTTGGGAGAAAAATCTACTTCTTCACCCCTTTATGTACTTTAAAACACTTAGTACAATTTCCTCAGATAGTACTCAATGACTGTCTGCTTTAGTAGCAACTTGGTTACTTAAATTGCAGATTCCAGAGATCCTATTTCTGTGCTGTGAACTATGAGCCACAAGTGTCTATGGAGAACTTCATATATGCCTGTTTGTAACCGAGATAGGCTGTAGTTGTGAAATGCACACCAGCTTCCAAAAACATTACAAGACTTGCACAATCTCACATTAGTAATATTTAAATATTAATTGTGTGTTGCAATGGTAATATTTTGAATATATTGTGTTAAAAAACTATTTTATAATTAATCTTACCTATTTCTTTTTCCTTTTCTTAGTGTGGCTTTCAGAAAATTTAAAATTACCTACATGTTTCACATTATATTTCTTTTGGACAGCACTGGTTTTGAGATTTTGATCCAATAGAATGCTGTGCAGTACAGAAATCCCTTTTTTTAAAAAGGCCCTTAAATGATTCCAATATATGTATTAAAATAGTGACCAGATTGCCACCTTATGTATACATAGTAGCAGCAAGTGATTGTGGTGGTGTTGGCTTAGCTCATCATCTCATTAGTATGTGATAATATTAGTATGTGAGTAAATTCTGTCAATGGATACAAGTCCTGGCTTTGGGCAGTTCTGGCTTGACATACTAGTAAGGCAAAAGGAAAAGGTTGCCACCATTCTGAATGACATACTTAATGAATAACAAACTTATTTGTGGTCATTAGAAACACAAATGACCTTAGTACCTTGTCTGCTATAGTAAACAGGCACTTTGTTTTCAGTAAATGATAGTCTCTTCAGCTTCAAATAAGAGGCTGGTATCCTAGTGAAAGACCAAGCAAAGGAAGGTACAACTGCAAAAGTTGTGCTTGAGGGCTTTGCTGTTAAAGCTAGGTGGTGAGTAAACCTGATTAATTTACTTATTGATCCCTTGTTGGTATAAATTCAACAAATTAGAGTGGATTGTTGGAAGATTGGGGAATAAGAATAAAGGAGACATTAAGTTTTCAATTCAAGAAAAATCAACAAGGCAGTTTTTTCCTTGTATGCAGGAAGTCATAAAATGGAACATTTAAGCAAAAATACAGTTAGAATTAATTTAATGAAAAGCCGGGTTTTGCACTAGTCTGAATGTACAAAAGTACAGCTGCAATTCATTCTGACTTTCAGATATAACAGAAAGAACAATGTTGTACAGCAGAATGTAGGTAATGACGCTTTTAGAAAAAGAAGCACATCTATTTTAAAGCCTTTCATTTTATTCTGATTTTACCCTGCAGACGAACAAATCAAAACTTATGTTCTTGAAAAGCCGCTTGATTAAAAATCATCCACAGGACAGTTATATTCTTCCTGGGATCCTGGCTGAAGCACAGTCGATAGATTTTTAAAAATATAAACAACAATATGTATTCACATCAGCTGATTAGGCAAGCCCAGCCTTTTCCCTATAAACAGTCCCTTTAAGAGAAATAAACTACTTTGGCATCTTTGCAAGCAAGAGTGGGTGTTGGGACGCAAAGAACCCTTTAGTGTTTTAGATTCTTGACAAGGCTTACTGCGAAAGACTTAATAGCCTTCTGAGAGAACTGAGGTTGCATTTTGTGCCACTGCAAATTTAAATCCAGGTCACAGAGATGTTAAATAGCAAATGACACATTTACTGTGCCACCCAGCTGCCTCCTCTAATGCAGCAGGACTGCCTTCTGAACAAAGTCAGCATGCCAATGTTAGAGTGTGGGCAAGTGGTTCTGTCGATCGGGGAGATACTTAAAGAAGATATTTTGCCCACAATTAAAAAGCTACTTAGTTCAATTGCTAATTCACCCCTGAAGTGTCAAATAAATGACTGGCCTCTCGGAAGGAGCCATAACCCTATACCTCATGAGTGAAAAATTTTGAAGCTGTTCAGTGTGTCAGACTTGAGATTGAAATACTCATGGATAAGCTCCCTATGTTGGATGGCAGAGGTCACAGGCTACTGTCATCAGGCTACTGTCATTAATCTTTTTAAAAGTTGTTTTACTTTAAGAAAAATTGCTAAAGTGAAAGTTAGAATGATGGTTATTTTGTGGTTGTACATGAAGTATGACCTGCATCAATGAAATCTTAATAGGTTATCTCTATTACGCCTGCACTTTAACAAGTATTTTTTTTCAATATACTCTCACCAGTGTATCTGTCTCCTGCAAACCAATGCCATATCATTGATCAATTCCATAGTTAAAATTGAGAGGCAGGTAATCTGTGAACAGTGAGAGTGGAGGCTTTCATTCTCGATGCTGTCAGAGAGCCATAGCATTGGAATCATAGTCAAAGAATGAGGGGTGTGTATCTCAAATGGGAGGGAAATGGACCACTTAGCTGAGGGTATTTCTTTTTTTGTTGTTGTTGACTTACAATGGTCTGTCAATTTCTGCTGTACAGCAAAGTGACCCAATTATACCTATATATACACATTCTTTTTTTTTTTTTTTTTTTTTTTTGTCCTTTTTTAAGAGCCGCACCCACAGCAAATGTCAGTTCTTAGACTAGGGGTTAAATTGGAGCTGCAGCTGCTGGCCTATGCCACAGCCATAGCAACACCAGCCGCATCTGTGACCTATACCACAGCTCAAGGCAACGCCAGATCCTTAACCCACTAAGCAAGGCCAGGGATGGAACCTGCATCCTCATGGATACTAGTCAGCTTCATTACCGCTGAGCCACAATGGGAACTCCACATATTATATTCTTTTTCTACATTATCCTCCATCATATTTCATTACAAGCGGTTAGCTATCATTCCCTGTGCTTTACAGCAGGATCTCATGGCTTTTCCACTCCAAATGCAATGGTTTGTATCTACTAACTCCAAACTCCCAGGCTATCCCACTCCCTCCCCCTCTCCACTGGCAACCACAAGTCTGTTCTCCATGTCAATTAACTTGTTTCTTTTCTGTAGATAGGTTCATTTGTGCCATGTATTAGATTCTAGATATGTGATATCATATTATTTGTCTTTCTCTTTCTGACTTACTTCACTTAGTATGAGAGTCTCTAGTTCCATCCATGTTGCCACAAATGGCATCATTTTGTTCGTTTTATGGCCAAGTAGTATTCCATTGTGTATATATACTACATCTTCTTAATCCATTCATCTATTGATGGACATTTAGGTTGTTTCCATGTCTTGGCTATGTGAACAGTGCTTCAGTAAACATAGGAGTGCATGTGTCTTTTTCAATGAGGTTTTGTTCAGATATATGCCCAGGAGTGGGAATGCTGGATCATATGGTAGTTCTGTATTTAGTTTTATGAGTACCTCCATACTGTTTTCCATATTGCTGTACCAATTTACATTCCCACCAATAGTGAGGAGGGTTCCCTTTTCTCCACACCCTCTCCAGCATTTGTTATTTGTAGACCTCCTAATGATGGCCATTCTGACTGATGTGTAGTGGTACCTCATAGTAGTTTTGATTTGCATTTCTCTAATAATTAGTGATATTGAGTACTTTTTAGGGTGCCTGTTGGTGCCTGTATGTTTTCTTTAGAAAAATGTCTATTCAAGTCTTCTACCCATTTTTTAATTGGGTTGTTTGGTTTTTTGCTGTTTAGTTGTATGATAGAATGGGAGGAAAAAGTTTCAAATGATGCATCCAGTAAGGCTATTTATTAATGGCCATGTCCATGACTGTCTCTCAGCTGTGACCAAGCTCTCCACTAGGCAAGTATTTGAACCTGGTAAAGCTGTTCCTTGGCGTGGTAGTACATGAGAATAAGCTGAGGGACTTCACACACACATGCCAGGGAACCATGCTAACTATTTGCCAACCTTATGATCTCTGGGTGTTGGACCTCATTCATAGAATTATTTGAATGATTCTGACATTTAGCCAGATTGGACAAATCCCTGGCCTGGGTCATAGAACTGCTCTTCAGCTGCAAAGACCTATGTCTCATCTGTATAGCCAAACCTAGATTTTCTGACCTGGAGGACCAAACTTACTTTGCAAGGTAAAGTGAAACACAAATATGATATATGAGATTTATATGTATATATGCATGTATACAATCAAAACAATCTTTCCTTCAGCTATACTAAAGAATATTATGTATTTTTTAATTTTTTTATCCTAAATCAAAGAACATCTTCAAAAGTGTTTTCTAGAATGATCACACCCATTTCCATCAAAAATAGGTGAGAAGAGGAAATAATTTGCCTCTGATTCCTCATTATCTCTGGGTATTTCAGGATACTAAAAACTTTTTGCATTTTAGGAAATCACTATTGTAAATAGGATTCTGGTTTTAACTTCTTACCAAGAACTGGAGAGATGCTGTAGGAGGGTGTTCACTCACTCTTTGGACACTAGTGCTTTGAGGGACACCAAGATGTATCAGGAAATTCATATATCTATTCTGCCAATGCAGAATTTATAATCATTTAGGGGAGATAAGCCATATACCTAAATATCTATACTACAACAAAAAGCATAACTTTGAAGGGGAAAAGACTGATCAATTTGACTACATTGATATTTTAAAATTCTGGGCATCAAAATTGTATCAGTTTTGGGGAGTGAAAATATGTCACAGCTTGTGAGAAAATATTTTCAATGGGTATAACTGACATAGGAATAAAATCCAGAATATGTGAAGAACCATAAAAAATGAATAAGACCAAGTACACATTAGAAAACTAGATAAAAATGTGATCAGGTAATAAATGGAAACTGAATTGCCAGTAAAATATGAACAGTTACTCTAATTCAATAGTCATTTGAGAAATGTAAATTTATACCATGAGATACAACAATAGTATCAATTTTGCAGAAATGTTAAATAAGTCTGATAATACCAGTGCTAGAATGTAAAGCTATGAGAATTCATACATGCTTCTGGTGGAAATGTAAAATGATGCAACCTCTATCGAGAGCAGTTTGGCAAAATTTAGTTAACATTGAGGTCATGCAGATTCTGAAAACAAATTCTATTCCTAGGCTTATACCCATATTGGTATTATAGCTGGAAATAGGTGGCATGCTCAAAGATAATTAAGGAGACTCTCATAAAGGAACTATCTACAAAGTTTGGGGCAGACATAAGAAAAATCAACAAAGGATATCAATATCCCAGTACTAATGTTCAGCATGGAGTCACCACCAGCTGTAGGCTGGAAGATGCAGAGGAGTTACTGGAACCATGAGAAACTGTGCTGGCTATAGAGAAGGTCGCCCAACAGGAGAGGTGGTTCCCAATGAAGGAAGGCAGCCGAGTGAGGTGAAATAGAAGGAGAGCAGCCTGGGGTGCAAGTTACCCAGACTCATTCTCCCTCTTGCCCTGTGATAGCTTATGGGTGCCTTCCACTGGCCTACTCAACAAGAATTCAAACCACAGGAGCCCCTTGGTGAAGTTCATAAATATCAGACTGTTGAGGCACAAAGGAGAACAGAGACCTGGAGAGGGCCAATGGAAGAATTTAGTATAATCTCTAGAGAAATCTTGACTAGGGTACATATTTACACAATGGACTATTATAATGAGGAAAAATAGAAATAACCTAAATATCCTTAAACATGCAACAATATAACAATGTTCTGGGAAAAAAAGAAGGCAAGGTGAGAAAATACATCTACGATGTTACCTTTTATCATCTAAAACATGTAAAATATTATGTGATAGTAAAGTATACATAGTAAGAGTGTGACAAATTCAGGGAAGTCGTGAATGACAAATTTATGAGAGAGATTACCTCTGAGGAAGGGAGAAGAATGCAGTGTTTGGTACATACTTACACTAAACATTATGTGTTGTTTATCTGAAATTGAAATTTAATCAGGTATCCTGTATTTTATATGGCAACCATAGTTAGGAAGGGATAGAGAACAACTTCGGATGACTGTATTTGTTGCAAATATCTTCTCCCAGTCTGTGGCTTGTTTCCAGCATTCTCTATTGTTATCATGTGTCTTGATGGACAGAAATCATATTTATTTAGTTGAACAATGGGAACACAGGTGTTCATTTTGTTATTTTTTATAGCTTTCTGTATGTCTGAAATATCCCATAAGTAATATTGAAAATATCTATGCAAGAAAATAAGAACTGAGACATGTCATAATAAAGATTCTCTGGATAAAATGCTTCAGGATGTTAGGAAAAATAACTCATATCCAGTGGAGGAGCTCACAGAGGTGCAAAACCTTGATCTATGAATAACACAGAGAAAGGTCAATAAATTCTTGCCAAAGGAGCTATATGAAGAAAAGTATGAAGCCATGAATGCACAATGTATATCAAGAAGAGAATGAAAATAGTAATTGTAATAATAATGATTAAAGTAACAGACAGTATACATGTCATTTTAAATAGCATTTCTTGAGTGCTATATACTGGACAACATTTTGATTTTTTTTTTATTTCACTTAATACTCTTAAAAGTCCCTTCATACAAGTTTCATAAATTTCCCACTTTAAAAACGAGCTTTGGGAGTTCCCGTCGTGACTCAGTGGTTAATGAATCCGACTAGGAACCATGAGGTTGCGGGTTTGATCCCTGGCCTTGCTTGTGGGTTAAGGATCTGGCATTGCTGTGAGCTGTGGTGTAGGTTGCAGATGCGGCTTGGATCCCGCACTGCTGTGGCTCTGGTCTAGGCCTAGGCCAGCGGCTACAGCTCTGATTGGACCCCTAGCCTGGGAACCTCCATATGCCGCAGGAGCGACCCTAGAAAAGACAACAACAGCAAAAAAAAATGAGCTTTAAGATACTAGGTAATTTATGCAAATCCACATAACTAGTGGCAGAGGCAAAATGTGAACCCCAGTTGTGTGAGTACATACAGTACACACTTGTAACTCTACATTTACCCATAATAAATATCATATCTAGTATTAATATATATAGTGCATTTGCACCTCCTAGCCATTCTTTGTTACTTGGTTTCCTTACTTGATTCTTACAACAATCTTATGAGTTAGGTACCATCCAGATTTGTAAGTTGAAGCAAAGTAACTTGCCCAAGAATTGCTGGCTACAAAATGGTGGAACAGGCATTTTAAACCAGTACTATAGCATTCCAAATGCAATTAACCAAACAAGTTGTTTAATTTAGATAGTACCAGTGATAAGGTAAAGCAGAATATTAGTAAATATATGCCAGGAAATAGATTCTGGGCATAGTATGAAGTAAAAGCCAGACTTTCTTCTCTCAGTATGCTTGCAAGATTATAGAAGTGACTTTGGAAGTCTTTGAACAGGGAATGAAATGATCATATCTATGCTTTAAAAAGATTAATATTAAAGTAATATTAATTTCAGTTGACAGTTTATTACCACACATTGGATCAGTGAGGTTTAAGTCACTATGCCCTTAATTCATTTTTGTCCTGCATCAACACATATCAGAGTGTTTTACATATGACAAGCAGTCAGTACTCACATAGGACAGGTAATCAATCATTGCATTTTGCATGAATATAGTAAAGGAATGAGTGGTATCTATAACTCAGCCTAATAATCACGTCCACATGTTTTCTGGGATTTCAGTGTTATGATACAAGAACTCTAAAGGAGGTTCAGAAAACTTCCCAGTTCTGCCACCCTCCTACTTCGTTAGCGTCCTGTGATTCTTGAACTAAATGATTCCTGAGCTTCTTTCTAATGTTATCATTATGAGATGTGAAAAAGAATATGCATTTCTTTACTATGCCCACAAAGTAAAACTCCCATCCAGAAGCAGATAATTAAAAGATAGGACTTCGAACTCTGATAATTATTTATAGCAATGGTGTTTGTTATTGAAGGTAACCCTCCTGCCATAGAAGGGTAGAGGCAGTCCACTTTTCCCATAGTTGAGTAACATTGCTTTAGTTGAGTTTTAAATACATTTGGACTTGTGAGCAATTGGTATTCATTTCAGATCAATGTGTTGAATTTGAATTCACTCAATAAAAAAGTAATTATGAATAGGGAGGGAAATAAATTATCATTTGTGTGTCTGTTCTTAGGAATTTGGTGAAGTATAAATTTTAGAGTGATTGATGACACATACTTCTTTCTACACTGTTACTAAACCTAACTCTCATTTAAGTGTTTTTCACACACTCAAAAGGCTTATTCATGAACTATGTAATGATATGTACACAGACACAAACTCCCAGTCACCCTAATAGACTGTAAAATAAAAAATGATACCACCAAAATTCTGCACTGAATTCCCCCAGTACATTCAAAAATGAAATTTATTACCCTGAAATTGTCAACCTCTAGAATTAATTAATTTATATCATTTAAATATTTCTAAGTGAATAGGCTCATTGGAATATATAGAAAAAAACTTTCTTAAACAGTTCATGTTTCTGAGCTGTTCTTTAAGAGTATTTTTTATGTATATAGAATGAATTCTTCCACTGAAACTTAACAGCTACCACATATAGTAAATGTATTTTTTCAATAGTAAGACAAATTGACCAAATTGAAAAAAAATATGTCTAAGCTATAGGCCCATGCAAGAGTTTAATCGTTTTAATAGTGATAGTGTAAGATACTGTATATGACTCCCTAGTGATCTCGGAAATACATTTCAGAATTTCATACCCAGAACTTCCATTCCTCATCTGTCACTTCAAAGTATTTCTCCTAAAGCTCCTTTCTAGAAACTGAGGTTTTCAGTCTCAGATGATTTCCACATCAGATTTTCAGAAACAGTTACTACATTTAAAATTCTAAGTGACAAAAATAAGAAAAACCACATTCCTTTACGTACTATAGCAAAACTATAAAGTAACTTATAATTTCATCTCAAGGTATCGTCTTAGGAGCATGTGCCACATTTGTTTAATGATCATGTTTTCTTCCATAAATACATCAGTTGTGTCTAATGAAAACTCATCTCCTTGCTGGGTGAGTATACTTTCATGTTTTATAGATACTTAACTTTCTGTCTAGTAAAAATAAATTCCAATTGTCTATAAATAATGTGAACTAATTTAGTTGACATAATGGGTTTTTTTTTTAACTTGAGCTGTAATGATACCTATCTGATTTATTTAGCAATTTTTTTCATACTAGGGATCAAATCTTTGCTTTGCTTGATTCTTAAATACTTTGCTTCACTTACATTAAAAAAACAGAATAAAATGTATGATTTTAGGTTTTACATTTTCATTTATAATTATTATGCTAATAATGTGAAAGGAAAATTAATTTGGTGCTTAAGTTAGAGGGTTAAGTGATATAAAGGAATAATTACAGAAAAAACGTTTTTAAAAGATAAGAAAAAATACAAACACACTGTCATTTCTGCAGGGATTATCACCAAGGGACAACAACAAACTTTTCCAGAGATGATGACATGTTGTCTTAACAATATTTTTATATTTCAGACTTTACCCTACAAAAATGAGGTCTCAAGTTCACATGTTGTACTTCACCTCCCATTTGGCCCTTACCTGATGCATCCTTTAATACTTCACGTAAATAAATTTTATGGGTGTGGGAAGGGACAACAGCTTGTTCCTTTGCTTGTCAAAGAATTGAGCATTCAGTAGATTTCTATGTAATCAAACTCCACATATTTGTTGACTGCCATTCATTACTTGTTTAAGATTTTAATTTTCTTCTTTTAAAAACACTGGCTATCTAAAGTTAAATATTTACCATAGAATGTTTAAATTCAAAAAGAGAGTAAAAGAAAATAAGTGGAAACCAAGAATGGAAGAAGGTATGGTTGTTCAAAGCTAAGATAGAGGAAGGATGATGTTTTTAAGAAAAATATATTTACTATTTATATTCTTATTCAAAATTACACCAAGAGCTATGAATGTTCATCAAAGTGACATTCTCATCGCTTAGTGAGCTTGATTTTTTTACTGGTTTTATTAAAATGCACAGAAGATGCCTTAATTTTCAAAGGCTGTGACTCAAATAATTGAAGATATGTTTAAGTTTTTTCTTTATTTCAAAAGAAATAACCCATACCTTCCTTAATGAACATAAATGACTGACTTCATTCAGATTCTGTGGAATATATTGTTACCTGATAACCATTTATTTTTTAAAATTCCAAGTGAATTGTTAATAAGTGAAAACTCTCTTTAACATAAATCTCCATCTACAAAAAATGTCAGGTTAAAAATTAGATGAATTTTTTTGAAACACCATGTGGAATAGAAGTTACATTTTTGAGTAATTTCAGAAATTTAATTTGAAAATAAAGTAAATTATTTAATGGTAGAGCCTACCTAGAAAATGCATTGGTCCTAAGGAATTATAAGTAAATTTTATTAAATGTTTTATATTATTTTGTTAACATAGATAGACTGAAAGATTATAATAATACTTAATCATTACCCAAGCTTATAGCTAAAATTGACTAGATTTAAACTTCCAGGTATGCATTTTAACTGCATAGTTCATTAGCAGAGTCTATTAGCTCTTCTTTTAATGATCAATTTATTTAATTTTGCTTACAGACCTGGATTTGGTGAGTTCCAGTATTAATGTATACAGTGATTAATTCATAGGAAGGATAATCACATTGCCTCTTTTTGTATGGGGTTTGAAAATAAAGCTCTCATTCTCCACTAAAATGAAATTAAAAGCCTATCCTTATTATGGCTTCTGAAAGAGAATAAAGAAAGAGGTATAGAATATGGAGAGATACACTCCTGTACTTTTACTCTTCCATCGTAAATCCAGGCAAAATTACCTTTTCAGTGGCTTGGGATTATAAAATAGATCATTGTTTCAGCAAGTTCATTCTAGATACCCTGCAAAATAGGGGAATTTTTACTATTATCATTTTATATCCATGAGGAACCTGAGGTTTAGAGAGTTCAGCTGTCTTGCCAAAATCACAAAAATAAATGAATGAGTCAGATCACCAAGTCACCAGTGCCTGCCACTCCTCCAAACTCATAGATCCTTAGATGTGAATTTCACCTTTTGGGGGCAGGGAACAATGAAGCCATCTTTTTAATGGTCTTTTTCTTTGAGATGACTTGTTTTTTGTTTTGTTTTTTTGCCTACCTAGATATTTATTGTTATTTTAACGAATAATAAATATTAAAATAGTTATAATAAATAATCATTTTGCTAGACTGTTTCTACATGTTACTTTTTTTTTTAATTTTTTTGCCTGGAGTGGAAAGAGACTATAATAATTATAGGGAATTAAGTATGTGCATTTGTTGGATTCAACAGCATCATAAATAACAAACATATGCTAAAGAGAACTCACTTTGTCCCTCTCAAATTGTTTCTTCTTTGGTACGCCATTCTGTTTGTGGCACTAGTGTTATGCCTGCTGTATTATGAATTTAATGATTTTGGCACAGCTCGTTCTCCTTTACTTAAAAAAAAAAAGTTATCATATGAGTTGCCCCATGTGTTTCCCACTAATCCCCCTACCTTTGTCCAGACTCTCAACTTCCTTTCACTTCATGTCCCTCACACCACAATCCTGTTTTGCAAGGCTGGAACAAAAAGCCTTAATCTTAAATTTCAGTTTTACTCTGTTACATATCAGCTTAGGAAACAATTTTTGTTTCTTGTTATTTTTTAGAAATGGTCCCCAATCTTGATAAATGTTCCACCTTTGTAATTTTTATGATGCCGCTGGTATGTTTCCTTTAGTTTACTTCCACTTTTTAAAGCTCTATTTTAGTCTTATCTTTAGGTATAATATCTGTGAAATACAAACTAAAATAAACACATGATTATGAGTAAAAGAGAATTCTTTTTGTACTATCTAAATCATAATTCATAGCTTAATTTTTACTTTGGGGAGTTTTTTATAAATCCCACAGTGACTAATTTATTAACCTACAGCACGAAATCCACATTTTTCTAATTTGGGAGTGCCCTGATCTGGCGCACACCTTGTCTGTCAAACTTTATAGTTTTCTCTACCTGGTACTCAGTATTCTGGTCACTGGAGAACTCTATTTTTGTTTTCCACTTCATTTTTCCTGTTGCTGGTATTACCTAAGCACTCTTTCTCCTACTTCCTTCCTTCTATTTCTTCATCTGTCTTCTACCAAATGTCATTCTTGTTTAAGTCTTTCCCCAAGATCAAGCACCTTTTGGTGTATCTTCTGAGTACTCCAGACCACAGGAGTATTTTCATTTTGTATGTACTACATATTTTATCACTTAAGTCTTCTCTAGATTACTGCATTTAAGTGTTTCCTTAATGGGTCAGTTTCAGTCTTACAGTAGCAGATGAGAGGGGATTAGACATGCAAAAAAGCTGGATTGAGGGAAACAGTGAATGGAGCAGGAGAAGACAGGAATAGCCTTCAGATAACAGTGCAGATATCACACCTGGGAAAGTAGTGGATGAATAGAGGGTGAGGGGTGGGAGCTGGATAGGAAAAGAATCTGAGTATAGTACAATCCTAAGAAAGTCTCAGCCAGGTCAGTGGGCCAGTACATGGTGATCATTTGCCTGACTGGAAGCTGCCAGGGAGATTTTTCCTCCACAGCTTGAAGGCTGTGGTAGGTCCTGTGTACTACACGTATCAAAAACAATTATCTGAAAAATCCCATCACCACATCCTCTTTTAGCAATGATCGGAATTGGCTGGGAATGGAAGAAAACAGACAGAAACAATATTTTGGATTTTTTTCACTTCTAAAATATAATTTATGGCTCAACTCTAGACTAAGGCTTCTGATCTATTCTTACTAAAAGTTATGATACAGTTATAGTTCACTGGTTTCTGTATACTTTGGAGGAGGCAGGAAATGGAAAATAAGCCTAATAATTGAGTTTGAGATAATTTCTTTACAAGTAAAATTGGGTAGACATTATTATTTTGAATAGTTAAGATGAACTAAAGAGCATTTTATTTATTATTATTTTTTCTATTTATTATTAATTTTATTTTTTTGCTTTTTTAGGGCTGCACCTGGGGCACATGGAGATTCCCAGATTAGCGGTCTAATTAGAGCTATAGCTGCCGGCCTATGCCGTAGTCACAAACAGCAGCACAGGATCTGAGCTGCATGTGCAACCTACACAACAGCTCATGGCAACGCCAGATTCTTAACCCACTAAGTGAGGCCAGGGATAGAACCCATGACCTCATGGATCCTAGGCAGATTCATTTCTGCTGCACTACGAGGGGAACTCCCTGAAGAACATTTTAAATTGGGCTTTATATGTATTTATTCAATAAACTTCAATTATGTAGCCCAATTATGGATACATATAATATTATAAACTGAACTGAAAAATCTCAGAGTATCAATGATATGATAATACTCTGTAAATCATAATTAAATTCAAACATGTAGGAGTGATGCTATATCCTAACAGAGGTAAAGTAAGAGTGGGGGTGCTAACGGTTAGTTCTAACATTTTACTGAGTAATAAACCATTCTCTATGTATAAATATATTTGCAGAGGAGCTATATCTTCTGAGACCACTGGGATTCTTGGTGACAAACTGCTACTGCAGTGCATTATCTGTGAAGACATTAGTATCTTGCTTATTAAAATACAGTAGAGGAGTTCCCGTCGTGGCGCAGTGGTTAACGAATCCGACTAGGAACCATGAGGTTATGGGTTCGATCCCTGCCCTTGCTCAGTGGGTCAAGGTTCTGGCGTTGCCGTGAGCTGTGGTGTAGGTCGCAGACGCGGCTCGGATCCTGCGTTGCTGTGGCTCTGGCGTAGGCTGGCAGCTACAGCTCCGATTCGACCCCTAGCCCGGGAACCTCCATATGCCATGGGAGCGGCCCAAGAAATGGCAAAAAGACAAAAAAAAACCAAAAACAAAAACAAAAAAAAAAACAAAATAAAATACAGTAGATACAAGGATGATAGAGAATTATGAAAACAGAGATGGATATAAAATGAAACACGGACTGTGATAACCCAGAAGGAAAGTGATATGTGGCCAAGATACAGAGAAAGAATTACCAGCTCAAAAGGAGACTTATATTTTGACCTAACGACAAACAAAATTTGGAATTAAGGACAACAAAAATATAACTTTTGCTAGTTATGAAAAGCAAAGACCAGATATAAGGAACACGCTTCATTAAATCTAGTAGAAATTAATTGCATGCTTTTAAGAAATAACCAAAACATCTTTTTCAAAGATTTTACACTTGGTATTTGGCAAGCCACAGAAACCAGTTAAAGCAAATAGGGAAAATTTAAGTAAGACATGTTATATGCACATGTTCATTTTGTGTGTATGTATGTGTGTGTGTGTGTGCACGCGTGCATGTATATGTGTATCTGGTATGGTAGATCTCTCAGAAATCATGATAATGTGAGAAAAGAGAATGCGTACAAGTATGTGTGACTGGATCACCTTGCTGTGTAGTATAAAATTGACAGAACATTGTAAATCAGCTATAATGGAAAAAATAAAAATCATTGTAAAAAAAGATGCCACTAATCTTCTGCTTTTCATTTCAACAATTTTTTTTCCCCAACAACTACTTTATTATTTTCTCACTTTGTAGTTCAGGTCACTCTGCTTTACCATCTGCTCATATTGTGGTGAAAGATGGCAACTCCACACCTCTGAAGTTTATCATTTCTCTGCTGGGCTCTTTCTTTATACCAGTTCCAAAGTCAGAGAGTAGAGCACAGTAGTTCCCCCAATAATCCACAGTTTCACTTTCTCAGGTTTCAGTTACCTGTGGTCAACTGCAGTCTGGAAACATTAAATGAAAAATTACGGAAATAAACGATGGCTAGGTTTTAAATTGCAGGACATTCTGAATGGCCATGATGAAATCTCAAGCTGTCCTGCTCTGGGTGCAAATCTTCCAGTGCACACCCCCTCCCAACAGGAGTTACTTAGTAGCAGTCATGGTATCTCAGTGTTTGTGTTCAGGTCATCACTTAGTACTGGCCCCAAAGTGCGAGAGTATTGCTGTGCAGCTGGCAGTTTGGAGATGCCAATGAATAGCCTGAGGTGCTTCCCCCAAGTGAAAAGGTGAGTGTTTACAACTGGATTAGAGAAAAAAAAAAAAAAAAAAAAACTTATGTGTATACTAAAGTTGCTAAGATCTGTGGTAAGAATGAATCTTCTATCTGAAATTTTGAAAAATGCTCATGCTAGCTTTGCAAGTAGCATCTCATACGGTAGCAATGCATGATAAGTGTTTACTTAAGATGAAAAAAGGCATTAAATCTGTATAGTAAAATGGGCATACCTTTCTTTATTGTGCTTGTCCTTATTGCATTTTGCAGACATTGCATTTCTTTACAATTGAAGGTTTATGGCAACCCTACATTGAGCAATTCTATTGGTGCCATTTGAAAGTACCTATATGGCTTTTTTAGACATAATGCTATTGCACACTTAATAGACTTACAGCATAGTGTAAATGTAACTATTACATGATGTAAAAATTCATGTGACTCACTTTATTGAGATATCTGTTTTGTTGCAGTGGTCTGGAGCTGAACCCTGAGGTATGCCTGTATTTTGAGAGAGAGAGAGGGCAAGACCATATCAATATAACTTTTAATATAGCATATTGTTATAATTGTTCTATTTTATTATTAGTTATTGCTGTTAATTTCTTACTGTACTTAAGTTATATAGTAAATTTTAACACAAGTATGTGTGTAAAAGAAAAAAAAAACAGTATATATAAAGTTTGGTACTATCCATAGTTTCAGGCCTCCACTGGAGGGTCTTGAAATGTATCCCCATGAATAAGGGGGGATTACTCTATCTAATTGGCCAAGTTTAAGTCAAATGTAATGCACTGAGACTATCCAAATATAGCTAGGAAGGCAGGGACTCACAGTATCCCTATGGAGGAGGGCAAAGCCTTTCCAGACCAGGCCCACACACTGAATGCAGTCAATAGCCTCTTTTAGTAAGCTCCTTCTATCTGAAGAGGAGGAAAGATAGTGCATATAATGGTGTCAAATTCTGGTACGCTAGTATTTTAGAGTTTATTAAACCAATATTATGCCATTTTCAATAGCCTGCAAAGGGATAATAAATATTCTGTAGAATATTAAATTACAGTAATAAAATTCAATTAAACAATGCTTTAATTTTTACCATCATCTATGAGAAATTCTAAACATTGCCAGAGATAAATGTTTCTACCTGCTGCTGTAAACATCTCCCAACTCTCACCTTCTTGGTATGTCCTTGTTACTTCTAGCAAAGTTACCTGAAGTGAGACAAAATAGCATTCTGGTGCTGGGGCAGCAAGAAAGAGATGGTGTTTATTAAAAGTTTTTCTATTCTGCTTGGAGAAATCTATTAATGCTTGAGTTGTGAAGAATTGTACCTGTGGTTAGAGTAAATGAAAAATGAATCAAGAAACTTCATTATAGATAGTTTTCCCATAGAGATTTTCAATATTATGGAGTTTTAATGAAGGAATTAAATGCAGGTTGAACTAGTGTCTAACAACCTCACAGAATGTCACCTGACTGATGGTGAATCATAGTCACTATTTGGTAGTTTAAATGTAAAACTATTATTACCTGTGTAAAGAATAGTACTTCAGAAAGCAAACCCTTAAATAGGTCGGAACCCTAATGTGTATGCATTTATTTTACTTAGCAGGGGATTGAAAGGAAAATATAACATTAAAACACATTCTGAAAGTGAGATGCAAATTGTAACCATTTTATGAAATTGAAGCTCAAGACCCATTGTTATAATACTTTGGGTTACATACAGATTTTGGATACCTGGGTGCTCTGAATCCACTTTAAAATATATAGGTTAATTAGAGGTTACATATCTTAGAAAAATGTCTATTTTAAAGTACCTTTGAAAGAAGTGAAAGTAATACATGAAATTCAATTTTAATGTAACATTTAAGCTTTTGAGTTCTCTTAGCTACTTATTTTCATTACAAATCTACAAAAATCTAATGCTTATGCAAAATTACACTGAATATAGGTTTATTACATGTCATTAGTTTCTGGATCTAATTCTGAATTCCTTCAGGGGAAAATTAGATTGTTAAAATCAAATAGAAAATAAGGTATTCTTGATTAAGAAAGCAATTTTAAGATATCCCCCAAATTCCTGAAACTAGTGGTCTGTGTTTGAAAGGCATTCCTCTCATACAGGGCCTTAAGCAAGGCATTGACCAGTAATAGGAACGTGTCTTCTATTGTGCTTAAAGCTCCTGGTCTCCAGGAGAGCCAGACTTGTCCACAGTACAATTTAAAGTCCCCTGAAGGGCTGGTCCTCAGTAAGTACAGTAAGCAGGGAACACTCTCATAGAAGCTGCTGCTCAGAATCAGCTTGGAAGGTGTTGAGAATCTGAAATCTTCTTCAGGAAATTTATTGATAAATAAAACTCTTAAATGAATTGGAATTGATTGAATGGTAGTTTTAGATTTCTTTCACAAGGAGGCCAGAAAAGGAAATTCAATGCAAGGTGTGCTCTTTTTAAAGTTGTTTTTTCTGAAGTTCCTGTCGTGGCTCAGTGGTTAACGAATCCAACTAGGAACCATGAGGTTTTGGGTTCGATCCCTGGCCTTACTCAGTGGGTTAAGGATCTGGCGTTGCCATGAGCTGTGGATAGGTTTCAGACGTGGCTCAGATCTCACCTTGCTGTGGCTGTGGCGTAGGCCTGCGGCTACAGCTCCGATTGGACCCCTAGCCTGGGAACCTCCATATGCCAGGGAGTGGCCCTAGAAAAGGCAAAAAGACAAAAACAAAACACACACACACAAAGTTGCTTTTTCTTGTCAGAAGAGTTGGGTGTTTTGAGGGAAATTGAGACTGTACCAAAGTACTGGAAACAAGTAAGTTTGGCAACCAGGAACAACCAATTTTAGAAATATCTAGTAAATTTAGGATTTATCGACAAAAAAATTTGGGTTCAAGCTGCACTCTCCTTCATATACATTTCAAACAATTGGCCGTATAACTATTTACTTCGTGGAAGGGAACATTGCCTGAAGAACCTGTGGGTCCTATTTAAAATGAAAAAAAAAAAAAAGTGTGCCATGCAGTGCGCACAGCAAAAAAATGCCTGCCCATGTATTTTGATTAAAGAATTTTAACTCAAGGAGTTCCTGTCGTGGCTCAGTGGTTAACAAATCCGACTAGGAACCATGAGGTTTTGGGTTCCATCCCTGGCCTTGCTCAGTGGATTAAGGATCCAGCGTTGCCATGAGCTGTGGTGCAGGTTGCAGACTCGGCTCGGACCCTGCGTTGCTGTGGCTCTGGCGTAGGCTGGTGGCTACAGCTCTGATTGGACCCCTAGCCTGGGAACCTCCATATGCCGTGGGAACGGCCCAAGAAATGGCAAAAAGACAAAAAAAAAAAAAAAAAAAAAAAAAAAGAAAGAAAGAAAGAATTTTAACTCGGATGAAAGGGTTGTTTGTCTAATAGTCAATCAGCAACGGTCTTGGAGTACTTACCAGAACAGATTACTGTGCTTGGTGCCAGGGCCAGGAGATTAAATATTGTGCTTTAATTATCTTTATAATTCTTGTTCAGAAATTAAAATTGCAGAATATTCCAGAATGGTATTAACAGTTATTGATTATCGATTAAGCTTTGTGTTATTCTATATCCTGAATTCTATTTATAGTCACATTTTTATTGGTTATAAAAGAGTGAGAGAGGAAAAAAAAAGTAGTTCTCATTGTGGCTCAGCGTGTTATGAACCTGACTAGTATCCATGAGGATGAAGGTTAGATCTCTGGCCTCACATAGCAATGCCATGAGCTGGGTGTATGTTGTAAATGCGACTCGGATTCTGATTCTACCCCTAGCCTGGAAACTTTTGTATGTCAAGGGTGTTGCCCTTAAAAAGCGAAAAAGAAAGAAATAAAAGAGAGAGAGACCAGGTAACTTTTTCAAGTCTGCTGGCATTGTGATTTTTTAAACATATTTGACATAGAATCTCATTATGTAAAACTCATGAATATCTTCCTTTTAGTCTCGAGACAAAAAATCAACGTTCTCAAAAGGCTATTCATGGTTTATCTCCTACTTTTGTACAAGCTTCATATTGTTCCATGTTCTCCCAAGTTCCATGAGCTCTAGTTACACTCACTGCCTGATACATGGTCCTCAATGCTTCTTCCTACTCTTTGCTGGTCCAGCAAGTGCTTATCCTGAGCTTATTCTTCCTCTGCTCAGGAAAACGTTAACAAGTGCAAGACCCCTGACTCAAGCTTTCCCAACTCATGGGCTCAAAACATTTCTTACATCTGATGGACTGAGCTCAGGTATGCATGGGATTTGAAAATGTATCCTCAAGCAAGAGTGTCCCATACAGTCTCATGAACACTATCCTGGTAACTGGTAGGGTTTGTAAATGCTTTTTTGAAATTTTACCCATTGTGGTTTTTTAATTCCATTTTTGTGGTGAAATTCATCAGATATAGTATTTCACAGCAGAATAAACCTAATTCTGTTTATTTTTCATAGTCCTGAAATGGTGAATCCTTTTATCTAGCTTAACTGGAATAGAAGCTCTACTCTGTCAGCCTGCTGCTGTTATCTGTTTTTAAACTGTAGCCATCATATTATCGTTCTAAAACATGTTTACAGAAACCGCCTGTGTAAAAAAATGCATCAAGAAATCAGATTTCAACTTGAATTCAAGTTATTTCTTTGTAACTCTAATACTGAAATACATTGATTCATATCGAAACCTATTATTATTTCTCTGGCTAGCTGGGTGACCTTGGGTAAGTAACTTCATCTTTGCAGATGAGGTTTCTGCATCTGTAACAAAAGGGATTGGAAGAGATCATCCCTAAGGTCTTTTTCAGTTCTTAAATTCTGTGTCTCTTAGTTCATCTCTAAGGAATTGTAACTCTGAAAACTGCAGCCATTTCACATCCTACTCTCTTTGCAAATGAGGGATTTTTCAATTCCCAGTGATGAAATGAATCTGCATACACACTTGTATTTTATTACACTAGAGTAAAAGGATTTAGAAAAAAATATGTGTAATATATATATTTTCAAAATCTCTTCCTAAGGCAACCAAATTTGGTTGAATTATAATAGAATTGAGGATAAGTGTATTCAACATTTTACCCATAGCTCCTTTTTCCCAACTGTCTGGTTTCAATTTTTAAACCATTGTAACATTTTATTAAGAAGCCATAGCAACTCCTCTCTAATTTGTGAAGAGTACATTGTGAGTTACAGGCAGAGTTATCAGCATTCCAGCCCCCTCCCCCTCTTTAGTGGATGTTTATGATTCCTTTGGGTTTAAGCACTTTTGTTCATTAGTGTGACATTGCAGAATAGACTCATGAAAATATTTCTAATCCCTTCGTTAATCATATACTTTTGTACAGTGGCAGATCCCACAGAGAATAGTTGAATTATAAGTATTCAAAGTATTTTGGAAAATATGTCACCTTTGTGACTGTCCCCGATCCTATTTTCTGTTATTTATTTTGTTCAAGTAGATTTTTGTAAATATCTTCTCCCACTCTGTGACCTGTTTTTTTCACTATCACGGAGATAGTAAAAGAAAAAAAGTTTTTAAAGGTTTTTTATTGAAGACAATGATTATTGTAGTTTCAGGTAATTCTATGTTTATAGAAATTTAATTCTGTTCCTTCTTTGCTTTTATTAAAGTCAGAGATAGATGTTGAATTATGTTCAGTGCTTTTTCTGCATCATTTGAAATTATCATGCCTTACCTCCTTTGGTATGTTAATGTACTAAAATTCATTAACTTATTTTTTAATGTCAAGCAATCCTTGGATTCCTGGGATAAACCAACTTGGTCATAATTTTATACACTGAATAATTCAGTCAGATAATATTTTATATAGGATGTGTGCCTCATTCCACAAGAGTCAAGTCACTCTATAATTATTTTTTCTTCAAAATAATGTGTATTCTTCAGTTGTTGGATTCAATGCTTAGTAGATTGAAATTATATAAAAAGTTTAACATCATTTTATTAACATATTCCTCTATATCTTTACTAATGTTTGTCTATTTCATCTTTTAACTACTGAAAGAGAAATTATGCCAATGTAATAGTAAATTTCTACATTTTAATTAGTTTTGCAATTTTTCATTATGCTTAATACCTATTATACTGATGCATGCAAAGTTTTACACATCTTTCTGATGAAACTGAGGATTTTATAGTTACATTCTAGCTGAGTATTTTATAGTTACATTAAATAATAATGCTTTTTTGACTTTCTGTCCATTTTGTCTAAGATGACTTAGAAACTCTTGCAATCTAATTATCATTCAGGCATATCTTTTCCATCATTTACCTTTCAATATTTTTAACCAGATGTTTTTAGACATATTAACAGCATATAGCTTGATTTTTTAAAAATTCGTTTTGATAATATTATTCATTTAACTGGATCATTTTTTTATTTGTACTTAGAATTTGAGTATTGAGAAGTTTAGATTCATTCTGCCATCTTATTTCATGCATATCATATTTTAGTCTTTTATGTACTATCTTTGCTCAATCTATTTCTTTCCATAGGATTAAAAATTATAGTCAGTTTCCGTAACTTTGTCATTTTAAAAATTTTAAAATGCCTACCTATTTTACCAATGTCACAATTTAATCTGTATTTATAATTTCTTTTCAAGTAAAAACTTAAAATATAAACTACCATCAGTTTTATCTTTTGTACTTTTTGATCAAATATTTTAGTTTTATCTTGTTTTTTTAATAAACTTACACTATATTATTACTTGCTTTGTATAAAATTATGCTCAGTGCTTATTGGCTGTCACTTTCCCTTAGGGAGGATATGCTAATGTTTAGCTTTCTTTGTTCTAAACTGTGTCTATTTTCCTTGGGTTCATAAAATCTTTTAGATTGATAGTTATATTTCCCCATCCACTGAAGATACAACTCCACTCTTTTGTTTTTTACTTTGGTTGTAAAAAAACTATCAGTCTGTCTTATCATTTCTTTATAAGATGGGATCACCATAGATGCCAGTTTTCCTAGACAGTATCTGTTAATGTTAGTTGTCTTGAGGTAATACTTAATACTTCCTCTTTCACTCTAAAAATTTCTTTGACAAAAAATTCTGTGATTTTTTCTTTTGCCTAATCTATATGTATTTTCTCTGAACACTTTAAGAATTTTGAGATATCTTTTTATTTTGTTGTTTCTACAACTTAAATATAATGTGCCTAAAGGTGAATTTCTTTATATTTATACTCCTCCTTTGCTTGAATTTCCTGATTCTGTGGATTGATATGTTTTATAAGTTACAAAAGTTTCTCAGTCATTATCTCTTCTAATAATGCTTCTGATCCATTCTCTGTTAATTCAATTAGCTTTTCCATCAACACTCTAGCCTTCATTGCTCTTAAAATCCTTTCATATTTTTTATCTCTTTCTTTTTCTTGGCTATAGTCAATATAATTTCTATAAATTTATTTTCCAATTCACTAATTCTCCCATCAAAAGTAATCTAATATGTTTTATGTATTAATTCTTTTATTTCTAAAAAATCACATTTTTTTTTTCAAATATATTTGGCTATTTTTAGTCATTTGCTTTTTACTCATTTTTATTTCCCTTTTTTACTTGTTTTGTTACATAAAAACATCATTATTTATTTTTCACCAGATAATTTCACTACCTAAAATCTATCTTTCTAAAGTCCTTGTATCTTATTTCTTCCAGCTCTTATGGTAGCTTATTTTATTGTGAGTTTAGTGACTGTTTTTTACACAGGAGGTCATATTACTTAAAGATTTATTTGGGGGAATTCTTTGAAGACTGGTTTGAAGAGATTAGTTTAGAGAAAATTTTCAGAAACTTCTACCAAGGTGATTATAACACAGGAATGCTTCAAATTCTTACTTGAGATTATTGTTGTTTTATTGTTCTTGTAGCTTATGTTTTATTTTGTTTTGCTTTTATCACTATCTTAGTAGACATAAGGCTGATATCATTCTGTTAGTAAATACAAGCCTGATAGCCCATGTCAGGGCAGGATAGTGGTTATAAATTTTAACCAGCAGTTTTCTTTGAGTCTCCTTGCACTTGAGATTTATTTTAGTTGATGCTTTATTCTCATGATGTAGCCCTTTGTTGTTGTCATTATATCAGGGAGGTAAAATGATCTCCTTATGCAGGTTTTTGGTTTTATGTCTTGTCTTTGTTTTGTTTGTTTGTTGTTTTTTGGGTTTTTTTGTCTTTTGTTTTTCCTAGGGCCACACCTGCGACATATGGAGGTTCCCAGGCTGGGGGTCTAATCGGAGCTGTAGCCACTGGCCTACACCAGAGCCACAGCAACACGGGATCTGAGCCATGTCTGCGACGTACATACACCACGGCTGATGGCAACGCCAGATCCATGAGCAAGGCCAGGGATGAACTGGCAACCTCATGCTTCCTAGTCCGGTTCAATAACCACTGCACCACAATGGGAACTCCTGGGTTTTTTTTATTATTAATTTATTTTTTTTCCCACTGTACAGCAAAGGGATCAAGTTATCCTTATATGTATACACTTTTCCCCCACCCTTTGTTCTGTTGCAATATGAGTATCTAGACATAGTTCTCAATGCTACTCAGCAGGATCTCCCTGTAAATCTATTCTAAGTTGTGCCTGATAAGCCCAAACTCCCGATCCCTCCTATTCCCTCCCTCTCCCATCTGGCAGCCACAAGTCTATTTTCCAAGTCCATGATTTTCTTTTCTGTGGAGATGTTCATTTGTGCTGGATATTAGTTTCCAGTTATAAGTTATATCATATGGTATTTGTCTTTGTCTTTCTGACTCATTTCACTCAGTATGAGAGTCTCTAGTTCCATCCATGTTGCTGCAAATGGCATTATGTCATTCTTTTTTATGACTGAGTAGTATTGCATTGTGTATATATACCACACCTTCCTAATCCAATCATCTGTTGATGGACATTTGGGTTGTTTCCATGTCCTGGCTATTGTGAATAGTGCTGCAATGAACATGCGGGTGCACGTGTCTCTTTTAAGTAGAGTTTTGTCTGGATATATGCCCAAGAGTGGGATTGCGGGGTGATATGGAAGTTCTATGTATAGATTTCTAAGGTATCTCCAAACTGTTATAATGCAAATCAAAACAACCATGAGATACCACCTCACACCAGTCAGAATGGCCTTCATTAATAAGTCCACAAATAACAAGTGCTAGAGGGGTTGTGGAGAAAAGGGAGCCCTCCTGCACTGTTGGTGGGAATGTAAACTGGTACAGCCACTATGGAGAACAGTTTGGAACTGCTGGTTTTATTTCTTGACTACTATTCTCAGAAGACCTTGAAAAACAGCAGTCACCTTCACCATCGTAGGAGAGAAAACTTTTCCTTTCTTCCTGACTAGGTTCTTTGGCTGGTCTACTGATTAAGCAAACATAAGAGGGATTAATAGGAAAACAGAAATTTACCTTAGTATGTATTGGATCTCGTAAAAATATGAGACTCAAAGAAGTGACCAAAGCAGGTAGCTTTTATATTTTTTATGGAAAGACACAGTAAATCTGTAAAGAATTCATAAAACAAGGAGATTTGGGCTTGGAATAGCTAATTAGTGAAGAAGTGACAGGAATGTTTATACGGCTTTCTTGGCCATAAATTCCCTATCAATGGTGATAAAGACGTCTCTCTACCTCCCAAGAAGTACATTTCACATGGTTGATTTATACCCTGTTTTCAGAGGGACAAAGGAGGATCAGATTGTCCTTCTTGATCCTGCTGTTTCTTAGGTAACTTTAATTCAAAATAAAATGCCAAAGTTACATAACTTGGGATAGCATATTTTATTTCTTTTTACCATATTCAGCAGATATCCACAATGTTGTATGCCTGATATCATGCTCCTTTTAATTATTTAATGGTCTGCATTTTCTTAGTCTTTGACCTCAGAGTCTTTCATACTTTCTTACCAACTCTAAGGTTTCATATTTTCAGCAAGTTGAATTTTAAGTTGATTTTTTTCCAAGATGCAATGGTAAACTTATGATTGCACAAAATTAGAAAAAAAAAAAAGGTTAAAAATTTCCAAAGAATATCATACACAACAATTTTCTTCCTTTTTAAAATTTTTTTCTTAAATTTAGATATATGTATTTGGACCTAAGTAATAGTATAAAAATTTTTTTCCCTGGTAATTCCTAGGAAGAAGTTATAGATAAAATATCTGAAATAGACTGCAGATAACTTTGATCTTGAAATGATACACTGATAAAATATGATCCTATTATATATTCTGATAGAATATGTTTTATATTCAGTGTCATTTTAAATATTCTACTTGCAATGGGAACATAATAGTGAATTAGCTGTTACATAAGTAGTAAATGAAAGGTCAGTTCTGCTAGTCCTTCATTACAAGTCAAAACAAAAGGTATTGCATTATTGAAAACTAGTTAATGGTCATGGTAATTAAGAAATATTAATAAAAAGCTATCACTTTTGCCATCTTTCATTTTACATAGATTTACCACATAAGAGATATTACTTCATGTAGTGGTTAGTTTTGGCAAGATTGGTATATTCTTTTTTAAAACAGAATTCCCTTCAAGAAACTAACCAAAAGTAGCTAAAACTTTATGGCTGAAGCGTTTGAGCCATATAAATATTCTAAGATGGTCATGAATTGAAACTCTGTATCAAGATTTATCTGCATTTACATCACTTTTGAGTTTGTAGTTAATGCTTTGTAACAACCCATACTTAGATATAATTTGAAACTTCTTTTCTTCTTATGACATATACTTACACAAGCATTAAATGGCTTTGCTAAGAAATCTTTTATGTATGAATGTGAGTACATTTTATAGGTCTAATGGAAAATGTAAAATCTAGGGCTTACATGGATTAAGGAGGAAGACTTAAATGTTCAGAGACCCTAAGTCATCACTTTGCTTCTCATGTTAATATGAGAATATTCTTTGCTTGTATTATACTGCTTTATAATTGCAAAGCAATGAACAGTGTACTCCATTATTTCTTAAAATGTTCTCTTTCCTCAGGCTAAAATACTTGAATATTTTTAATGTTGAAAAAACAGCCACTGCTCTCTTTAAAAAGAAGTAGTTTTGTTTAGGGAGTTGATATAATAACCTTAAGAAGTATAAAGCACTATTGAAGTACCTGAATGTTAGTTTTAAAGTTAAAATGTGCTCGAAGTGAAAATGAGGCTTTTTTTGCTCAATTTTAGATTAAAAAAAATTATGTGAATGTAACTTTTCTCTCTACCCTTAATTACTATTCCCAAACTGTCTACCAACTTTCTTTTTGCTGCCTATTATCTTAATAAGGACAATGCTGATAGTATGAGTTTTCATTTAGAACACCTGTTAAGTCTCTAGTGCTTACAGAAAAAAAAAAAAAAGCAAATGCTCTAGATTAGAAAATGATATCACCTGTATCTCCAGATTTGAGTTTCTTGTTTTGTTTTCTTTGCGTTACTGTCCATCACTCTAGATTAGAAAATGATACAACCTATATCTCTAGATTTGGGTTTCTTGTTTTGTTTTACATTACTGTCCATCACATAGCCTGTGCTATTGTTTTATTAATCTCAGAGATCCTTTTCAAAGTTCCATTCATTTTTGAAATTAGAGTCTTTTTGAACAGAATGTCCTTTCTTTACAAAAAAGAGTTCCCTGGTGGCCTAGAAGTTAAGGATTTGATATTGTCACTGCTGTGGCTCAGGTTCGATCCCTGACCTGGGAATTTCTGCATGTGACAGGGGCAGCTTATGTATACATGTTATATATGCTTTAAGCTTATATAATCTTAAAATCAAATTCATATTCAAATTCAAATTATTTTATGAAAGAATCTATCCATGCAAATAGTCTTGTGATATGAACTTAAACAACAAAAAAATTTTTTAAAACTTTTTCTTTTCATAAGGATTAGTATAGAATGTTTTAGTCCTGCGAATTTTTGAAACAATTTTAAGAACCAAAAGAGAAACCTTTAGATAATTGCTAATTTAAATGTCCTTAAGGACCAAATGGAATTGATCATGCCAGTCTCAGCAGTGTTCTTGGTAATGTGAGTATTTTTGTAGTTGTCTAATTCCTCCACCCTCCTCACATTCACACAATTGGATTGTAGACTTAGATATTCTAAGGTACCTATCTTCTCAGTCATGTTACATCCTTCCAAGGGCCTAGTTCTGCAGTGTGCCCATTAAAGGGTCTATAATCATCCTTTCTACTTGGTATATGGGAAAATAGACTTTAAATTATCAAGGAAAAGTATCAGACTTTTCTAGACTTCTGGAAAAATAGTGTTCATTACGTTGCCATCCTCATATAATTAACATATATGTATACAGGTGTTTGTGAGTATTCGTCATATAAACTCCAGGGAGTGAAAAAATCAGTATGTTTAACATCCCAGAGGTGTGAATAAGCACATGGACTCTAGGAAGCTAAAAATCATGGCTTTCCTTTTAATGATAGGCAGTTGAATTTAGTGAAACAGCTTGAAAATTCATTTGGTAAAAATACCAAAATGTGAAGAAAAGTGAATGGAGACTCCATCTTAATGTGTATGATAACATTTAATAGGCCAGTATCCTTATCATAAAATAAGGGTTTGGCTTAATACATTTTTTTCAAATTCTTCTGCTTTAAAAATGCCATGATGTTAAATCTATCATGTAAGAAGACAGGAATACTTTTTTTCTAAAATGTAGCCAAATTTGTCTAAACACCAAACCAACAGGATGAGTTAATCACTGAACAAAGTAACTATCTATCGCTTCTGCTGACCTACTGCAATGATTGGTATACGTTTTGGAAGATAGTTAATTTTCTCAAATGACTAATATTTGGACTATCATTACCAAGTGTTCTACTGCATAAATCAGTCAAACAGTTCACTAAATAGTCCCCATGTGTCTTGGAAGGTGATGTACCTCTGAAGTCCCCAAGGAGTAAGTTACTTGGCAGAGTTTTAGCCAATAATTATGGCTTTTAGGACAGATAGATGTATTCTGTGCTGCAATGAGTCTCCCTCGCTGACTTAAAATGTCAAGTTTTGTTTTTAAAAATGTTAAAATTAAACTAAGGGGAAGATAGTAATTATAATGATGTAGCTCAATACTTAAAATCATTAATATATTTTATGGAGAAACTGGTTGTAACTGTTACCTAAATTCATATTTTAAAATCCCAAGGCACTACCATAGGCCAGAGTTTCAGCATTTTGCATTCCCAGAGATTTTTTAATTGAAGATATGGAGGCTTAAATGTGCTAGATTGTCCCATGAAAATGACATGGGTACTTTAGAAAGCATTTTTTGGCAAGGAGTAGGTGAAAGAACTAAGCCCTCACTTCTCATAATCAGCTACTTCCATGGATTTGGGATTCTCACAATATTTTAAAAGCTATTTCTCCCTAGGTTGTTTGTGCTGTATTAATTTATTATCATTTTTTTCATCTCTGTGTCATTCTGACTTGACTGTGAGGTTCCAGAATTTAGATTCTGTATTTTACCTCATCTACGAAATCTAGATGCCAACCTCATGCTCAGTTCATGCAAATTCAGTAACTATATTGGAATAAATGACATGAATGACATTTCCATATGTTTGTCCTACACTGTAAGTGCATAGTTTATGTTTTAAGAAGGGACAATTTAAGGAAACCAGAGCATAACAGCTTTAAGAATTTTTATTTTATACTTTGTTTCCATAATGAGAAGGAAAAGGAAAATTTTAAATTAAAACTCTGTAAAAGTGTCATAGTTTATAAGGACCAAAACAACTGTTTTCCCATGAAACAGCAAACTTGTGGACCATCATAGTTCTCAACCATAGTTTGGGAAGAAAAAATGGGGAAATGTAGATGCCAAGATATGGGTAGCAAGAAGAACTCAGGAATGATTTATGATTTTTCCATTAGCCATTTAAAGTAAGGGTTGGAAAGTATCATCAGTAGCATTAGCAGATCACCATATATGTCAGTCAGAGTTCTTGGCTGCAAAAACTGAAAATTATCCCAGTTAACTAAAGTAGAGAAGGGATGTATTAGAAAGATAGCTCAGAAAAATTGACTGGAAGTTTAGATGGGATATTCAAAAGAAATCAAGAGAAACATGATATCATAACTATTGAATACTTACCATGCATGAGTAGCAAAGTTGATGAATAATAGGTCTACCACAAATTAAGAAAAGCATTATCTGATCAGCAAAATCTAGACAGGGTTTGCTCTAAAGAACCGAAGACTCATTTAAAAGATGAGAAATGGGTAGAGACCAAATTTCTTTAAACATAGTTTACTCTTTAAAATTCAATGTCTTAAATTTAGACTAAGCGATGGAGGAAACAGCCCTGAAGAATATTGCTTTATAATAGCTTTTTCCTAAATTCTAAAAATTTAGGAATTTGCCCATGATCCATGCTGTGTATGACTTTTTATAGTAATTTTGCTACCAAACTAATTTGTGATCCAGAGAGTTTGTAAAAATGAGTCATAATTTTCTTTCTAATTTTACTGTGATCTAAAGACTTTTAGGAATCATTCAATAGCTATTTTCTAAAAACACAGTAGTACTACTTAATATTTAAAGTTCTATGTAGAATCCCTACAGCTATGGGGTTTGTATTTTGTTACATTATGATAAGGGATTTGAGAAAAAATGAGTTCTTATTAGGATCATCACTATTTAGACTTAGAAGATTCTTTATATTGAACAAGATTATTTATGATGTAATTCAGTGCCCAGAAAATATTTAGCATGCAAAATAAAATGAAAATATTTACTTAGCAGAAATACATGTTAATTCCATTGTAGGCCTCACTCATATATTTTTAAAATGTCTATAAATTAAAGAGTAATTATCTATAAAATATATGAATGTTGCTTCAAAGTAGAGTTCCAATGTGTGTTTATTAAATCAAGCCTTAAGACACTAGCTTAAATATTATATGAGGTATGTAGAAGAAGACTGGCTGTGTGGACTATGGAAAAGTGGACAGTAGTGGCAGTTAAGAGGCGAAACTTTTTTTTTTTTTTTGATTGTTATTTGGTTTGTTGTTTTACTCAGTGTTTTCAGTCTGGAATCCTATAGTTTCCATTGTCTATGCAGTTTGTCAAAACTGTACTCACAAATACAATAAAGGAGAAAGAAGTCAAACCCTTCCCAGCAGGAAAAAAAAAAAAAGAACATAGTAAGCAATACATGCATTCAGCAAGCCACAAAGCCCAAAGCTGTGGAGACTTTGAACCAGTAACTTTTGCATTTACTTCCATCACTTGGAACCTTTAGCTACCTTGCCTGACCATAAGGATCATAATTTTAGGAACAATTTACATTTATTAACACTCATCATGTATTTTTATTCTGTGCTTTTGAGATAACATTCATTGTATTGAGAAGAAAAATTATTTAGATGTTGACTATTTTGTATCAAGATGAGAGTCTTTAAAAAGTAATGAATAATGTACCGTACCTGATGATATAATTTCCACTTACCTAGTGCCTACTGTGTATGAGACATTTTTACAGCTTTTTTCCCTCTCTGTGTTTCATGAGTCTTAACCATATTCCTATCAGATGGAAGCAATTATCCCCCACTTGAGAATCAGAGATGTTAAAAAATTTTCCAAGGTTACTCTACAAATAAATGTAGGGCCAAAATTTATACTTAAGAAGTCCAAAGTCTGTAGCCTTTCTACTAGATTTTGCAAAGATTACAGATGACCTAATAGATTGCCTTAACCAGCAGAGCCAGAAATTGCTTCCAAAAGCATGTCTATATTAGCAGCATGAAGTTGATCCCTCTGTAATAATTGTGTCATTAATGTAATAGGAATATTGAGCAGCTTAGACCTTTCTGACCCCAGGCTAAAGTGTAAAATGGGGAGAATGATAATAGTTTCCTGCTGATACCAGTTGGGGTCATTTATAGGACATTGTTTAGCCTAGACACTGAGAACCAGATGCAAAATTTTAGCAATCTTTTTTGATATGTGTGTATGGCACAAATGGGTTTATGCATTCCTTTCCTTTAGCTTAGTCAGTGTGTTATGGAAATCAGATGGATTCTTCTTAACCCAACACTCAGTCTAGAACAGTGTTGTCATAGAGCAGATCATAGTCTTCCTGTGATCTATCAGCCTCTTTTATTGTGATTTTATAATCTTATAATCAATAATACAATTTTCTATTCTAAGAACCCTCTTAACACTTGTCCAGAAGACCATATACAATTGTGCTATAGAATGCCTTGGAAAATGATTTTTACTGGTCAATCAAGTTTAATGATATATTTGCTAATCAGTAACACACACAATATAGACATTTTTTAAAGTAGCATATGAACTTAAATAATATCGCCTATTAATAAAGGGAATAATTTATCAAATGGCATAACCTTGATTTATAAATCTAACACATTTACTATAGTAATATCTATTCCATGTTGAAAAAGCCTGCTTGTCAGACTTGTCACATGCTGTTTGTATAACTGGTAATTACAGAATCAGGATGAATTATCCTTTATTTTTAAAGTCTATAACATAGACACTAACCAATTAATATAACTCTCTCTCATATTCTTTGAAGGAAAAAGATAAAAATCAATCTCATTTTAAAGTCATTTAACTATTCTCTTCCTCCCCTTCCACCCATCTCATAGGGCTACATATTAAAGCCTGTGATTCTACTTCTTACCATTAAAAGAAGCTTCCTTAACACAAGGTGTCATAGAATTCTCACATTGCATACTTTTCTTATGAATGGCTAATCACAAACTCTTTTGCAACATGAAACATATTTGGGAGCAATGCCCAAATTCACTTTCCTTTTTTTTTTCAGATTCACTTTGCAGATGAAACACTCCTTTTCCAAAGTTAGTTATGTTGCTGATGCTAGAAATTAGGTCAAGGGAAAGAAATGACTGTTTAAACACCAAAAAGCTTAAGTTGTATTTTTTGCTTAGCTTGAGCAAATGACTAAATGCAAGTTAGTTCTGGAGTTCTAGATATTTTGAAAAAAAACTTTTATCATTAAGGATGATATTAACTCATTAATAAGGGTTATCAAAGAAGTTATTCAAAAAAAGACTTTATGTAATTACTTCTTATAGAATGTATGCTCTTAAATTACTATAAGTCCAGAGTTAAACTACCGTAAAGGGTGACTAAAATTTTGCTTAGATGGAAAAGAAATGGGAGAGTTCCCAATGTGGCACAGTGGATTAAGACTCCTATTGCTGGAGTTCCCGTTGTGGCGCAGTGGTTAACGAATCCGACTAGGAACCATGAGGTTGCGGGTTCGGTCCCTGCCCTTGCTCAGTGGGTTGACGATCCGGCGTTGCCGTGAGCTGTGGTGTAGGTTGCAGACGCGGCTCGGATCCCGCGTTGCTGTAGCTCTGGTGTAGGCCGGTGGCTACAGCTCCGATTAGACCCCTAGCCTGGGAACCTCCATATGCCGCGGGAGCGGCCCAAGAAATAGCAACAACGACAAAAAAAAAAAAAAAAAAAAAAAAAAGACTCCTATTGCAGCAGGATCCCAGGCCCAGGGGGTTAAAAGACCCAGTGTTGCTGCAGCTGCAGTATGGGTTGAAGCTGCAGCTTGGATTCAATACCCAGCTCAGGAACTTCCATATGCCCTGGGTGCAGTCATAAAAAATATATATACAAAAAAGGAAAAAAAAAGAATTTTATGTATGTGTATTTATATCTGCGTGGGTATATATCTACACACACATTTTATATTTATACATTTTGTATGTAACAATAAAGAGAAGCAATTCTCTTAGAAATTCATTGTTGCAAACTGGTGTTATGAATCTTCACCTATTTTGCTCTATAGGACTTTTCCCTTTCTTGACATTCAAAATGCTTTTTTTTTAATGACAAATATTATAGAAATGAATAGCAATAAAGTAGATATGATGAATCATTGTCCCTCTTGTATTAGTTTTTTGAAGCTGTTGTAACATTCCCTTTCTGTTTTCATTTTCCTGGATTTCCAATTTCTTAACTTCTAAAATTTGTAGAACACAACTTGATAAACAATAAAAGAAAAATAAAAGGAATAAGCAAAGATAATTAGTGCTTTTTTTTGTTGTTGTTGTTGTTGTTTTGCCATTTTTTGGGCCACTCCCATGGCATATGGAGATTCCCAGGCTAGGGGTCTAGTCGGAGCTGTAGCTGCCAGCCTATGCCAGAGACACAGCAACACAGGATCCGAGCGGCGTCTGCAACCTACACCACAGCTCATGGCAACGCCAGATCCTTAACCCACTGAGCAAGGGCAGGGATCGAACCGGCAACCTCATGGTTCCTAGTCGGATTTGTTAACCACTGCGCCACGATGGGAACTCCAATTAGTGCTCTTTGATGGGCAAATAAAGCTCTTTAGTACTGCAAAGGATTTGTCACATACAGTGCTTTATATTCTAAATACATTACCTCCTTCAGTTCTTACAACCAGACAAAGTGCAGGTATTTTTATTAGTCATAATTTAGAGCTGAAAAAACTGAGGCACATAAAAGTGCTAGGCTTCACAGCTAAATTTATGTAATTCTAGAATCAATTTCTTGACTCTAATGAATGATAATTATTCCATCTACAGTCGTTGATTTAAAGATTTAGAATTCTTTAATTCCATAAAGGGGATTTTATTACATTCAGACCAATGTTTAAATATCTTCTAAAAATGAAATTGTTAAAGACAGGGATAGATACCTGGCACAAAAATGCAAAAATCAAACAGTCTAGACAATAAGGAAGATGAGTAGTAGGAAATACTTCTAATGAGCAATGTATAATCTTAATTGTTATTAGAATTGTAATTTAGACTGCTATAAAGTTTAGATTAAGTATGAGGCGTAATTTTAACCGAACAGTAAACAATTGTGTACATTTTTTGCCAGGTGGCCAAAACAAAGAGAGAAAAATATGCAAAGGGATAAGCCCTTATTTTAAATGATGCATGCAGAGAATAGAGAAATGTCTGTTTTGGGTCTTATGGCTTAGTGTAAGTAAACAGGGCTCAAAGATGAGTGCTAAATTCTGTGTCCAACATGTTTCTTTCAATATATACTTCCCACCAAGTTACACTGTGACTCTGTGAGCAACTCTCTTTAAAAATTTGTACCTGAGATTTTTTTTTTACTAACAATATCTACCCTAATGGTCTCTAACCCCAGAGACTTTAACTTTTCATTCTTGACTTTGGACTGTTGGGTTTGATTCTTGAACTCTTCTTTGGATCCTTCTTGATACCATTTGCATCTTTAGTATTTATGGGTGAATCAAAGGAAACTTATGGCACTATTTCAGATATTAGCTGACTTAGACTATCTTTAGGTTTTTGATCTTTAAGACCATATTGTAAATCCTGAAATGGAACTAAGATAGAAGATTGTATATTTTATTGCTCCAAATCCCCAAATTCCAGATTTTTTCACTTTTCTGTAATTACTAAGATTGGGCATTGAAATAGAGTTCTCTCCCATGATAATGATATCCGGCTGGATATTTATTTAGTGTTGATTTGTATGATGTTTTTAGGAGCAGGAAATATTTTTAAATAAATTATTTAATTTCTACTTGATGAGGGGCTTTAGATAAAGGGATAATTTTAAAACTGCAAAACACACTTCTAAGATAAGGCGATGATTCTTGATACTAGGATAAACATATTTTTAATGCTAGGATATATGAAATGGAGAAAAAACTATCACATATAAACAAATACAGTGGTATAAAGGATAACACTCCTTAGCAAGTATATTTTTAAGTATGTATAAATACACACACACATCACCAACATTTTATCCACAGACATGCATGAACCTTTGATTCAACATAATTTAAAAAAATCATAATCTTCAGATTCTGTGAGATCTATTTTAATAGACGGTATTCTACAAATATTACTTAAGTGCTATGAGAAAGTTGTTTTTTTAAAATAAATTTTTTTAAAAATAAAATTAAGCATAGAATCTCACTTATTTTTCTCATGGATTCAAGACCATTGTGAATTACTCAAAATTTTATATGCATAAAACACACCATTAAAATGCAGTCCTTTCATTGAAACATGTTAAGAAAGACCATCTTATAAGGATGAGAAATTGTAAAGGCCTGTTAAATCTGGAAATAATTGTGCAGCCTCTGAGGGAAGCAATTTGCTATTGAATGGACAATGATTCCCAGAATAGTGGTTTATGTGGTCACTCACTAGTAGTTGAAGTTTGAATATTTGGTTGGGCTCTTAGGGGTTAGGTGAAGGAATAGTATTACATGACTCTCTCAGCATAGGTGTGCTCTTACAGGTGTTCTCAACTTATAAATATTGATAATGTTAAGGAGTAAAATTATATCATTAGAAAAGGACAGGACTAATATCAAATATTTATAGGATGCTATAAATTTATATTACTATTATAAATCTATACAAAATAGAATCTATACTGTTCTAGTTGTAGGAGGAACACAATATTGATGACCAATATCCTTGTTCACTTTTTGATATTTATACTTGAATGCAACCAGAACTAATGGAAAATCTGTGATGTATACATAGCCCTTTAAGACTCTAAGAATATAAATTATGTATAAAGAACCTGTAATCTGAAAGGTTATAGAAATTATGACACATAAAAACTTCACTTCTGTTCATTATTCTCAGTCTTGGATAATCCCCCCATTTGCTGATTGCCAATGACAAAAACCTCAACTCATCCTTTCCCTTCTCTGCCCATTAAATTCACCTCCAGGTTCTGAAAAGTAGGTTTTCTGACTATTTCTCATTTCCATCTTCTCTTTCCTATTATACTCATTGTCATTAACACTGTTTTGAAACTTTGACTCTAACTAACAAAATTGTTTCCATCCCATCAAGTTACATGTGACTAAATGGTGAAATTGCTGACATTCATGATGACTGTTACTGAAGTTTGACACAATAGGGCTCAAATAAAAGGGAACTTAGAACAGAGGTCACAGTTTTGGTAATGTTTGACCTCAATGCTGAATGGCAGAGAAGGTTTTGATAGCGAATTCAGACAGAGTGGAAAGAGTAATTGAAAGATGAACAATTTCTTGAAATGTTTTCCTAGCATCAATATTAAGAAACAATTTAAGGTACTGGAAGAAGCAAAGGTTGGTATTAAGTAGAATTTGAATCTTTGAACAAAAGTAAATCTTTTAGAAGGAAGATTTGCTTTAATTTCTTAAAGGGTCTGTTTCAAACACAAGCTACTTGATTAATGAATTAGAAATAAGTGGAAAGATTGGAAGAAATAGAGGCAAAAAATTCTGGGTCTTTCTTATTGGTATTTCTCTACTAACCTTCTCTTTTGTGAAATACATATATTTTTCCTGTAATCTATTTCATAATCATGATTCACAAAGAATAAAAAAATCATGGTAATTTCATATCCAAATGGTAAAAATGAACTAAAATTAAAAGCATTTAATAAACTGTCAATTGGTATTCAAATGTTAGTTATTTGAAAACAAAACCATGATACACCAAAAATTCATGGGGTTCATCAAAAGTAGTTCTAAGAGGAAAGTTTATGTTTAATGAATGCCTACATTATAAAAAGAAAGACCTTATAAAAAATAACCTAACTTTACACCTTAAGCAATTAGAGGAAAAAAAAGTTAGCAGAAGGAAGTAAATATAAAGATTGGAGCATAAATAAAGACAGTTAAAAAAAAATCAATGAGGAGTTCCCTTGTGGGACAGCAGGATAAGTATCTGGCATTGTCACTGCAGCAGCTTTAGTTGCTGCTGTGGCATGAGTTTGATTCCTGACCCAGAACTTCCACATGCCATGGGCATGGCCAAAAAAAAAAAAGTCAATGAAAGTAAAAGTTGTTGTTTTGAAATTATAGTCAAAATTGACTAAGTCTTAACTATACTAAACAAAAAATAGAGAGGATTCATATAAACAAAATTATAAATGAAAAAGCCATTGCAACTGACATCACAGAAATACAAAAGATCATACATAGGAGGCAACACTGGCAAATTAGATAGACTCAAAGAAATGGATATATTCCTAGAAACCTGCAAATTACCAAGACTGAGTCAAATTGAAATAAAATAAAAATCAATGGAAAAAAATGAACAGATCAATAATGACTAAGGAAATTGAAACAGTAATCAAAACCCTCTAAGCAAAGACATGCTCAGGACTGGGTGGTTTCACTGGTGAATTCCACAAATGTTTAAAGAAGAATTAACACTGATTACTCTAAAACTTCCAAAAATTTGAAAAGGAACTACACTATGAAATTCATTTTAAGAATTCATTCATTATTCTGATACCAAACCCAGCTAAGACCACTATAAGGATGGAAAACTGTAGGTCAGTATCCCTGAGGAACATAGATATAAATGTTCTCAATAAAATTCTAGTAAATTGAGTGAAATGGCATGGTAAAATAACCATACACCTTGATTAAGTAGGACTTATCCAAGAATTCAAGAATGTTTCATCATATGAAAAAAAAATAAACATGACACACCACATTAGTAGGATGGAGAATAAAAATCATGTGATCTTCTAAATAGCTGAAGAAAAAGCATTTGAAAATATACTTTCATGATAAAGTCTCTCAACAAATTGGATATAAGTGAAATATACTTCAACATAATAAAAGCCATGTATGAGAAACCTGTAGCTAACATTATAATCAATAGTGAAAAGCTAAAATCTTTTCCTCTAAAATCAGGAAAAAGAAAAGATTGCCCACTTTCACCACTTCTATTCAAAACAATACTGGAAGTCCCAGACAGAGAAATTAAATGAGAAAAAAAATATGGAGTTCCCATCATGGCTTAGCGGAAATGAATCTGACTAGCATCCATGAGGACACAGGTTTAAACCTGGCCTCACTCAATTGGTTAAGGATCCAGTGTTGTCCTGAGCTGTGGTATAAGTCACAACATGGCTTGGATCCTGCATTATTGTGGCTGTGGTAGGCCAGCAGCCACAGCTCCGATTTGACCCCTAGCCTAGGAACCTCCATATACTGTGGGTATGGCCCTAAAAAGATTAAAAAAAAAAAAAGAAATAAAAGGTGTTATGATTAGAAAAGAAAAAGTTAAATTGTTTCTGCAGAAAACATGATCTCACATATACAAAAATCCAATGATTCCATCAAAAATCTGTCAAAACTAATAAATTCAGTGAAGTTGCAGAGTGCAAAACCAACATAAAATTAGTTACATTTCTATACACTAACAATGAAATATATTAAAGAAGAAACAATGTGATTTATGGTATCATAAAAAAATAAAATACTTAGGAAATAAATTTAACTAAGGAAGTGAAAGATTAACAAGATTAACACTGAAAACTAAAGGGCATTAGTAAAGAAAGTGAAGAGAATACAAATGAATGGAAAGATATTCCCTGTTCATTAATTTGAGGAATTAATAACATTAAAATGTTCATAGTACTAAGGCCATTTATGGATTGGATACAGTTCTTATCAAAATTCCATTGGCATTTTTTACAAAAATAGAAAAAAAAATCCTAAAATTCATATTGATCTACAAAAGATCCTGAATAGCCAAAGCAATTCTGAGCAAAAAGACAAAGATGGAGCCTTTACATTTCCAGATTTCCAACTACACTACAAAGCTACAGTGATAAAACAATATGATATTGGCATGACACATAGACCAATGGGATAGAAAAACAGACACATAGACCAATGGGATAGAACTGAGAGTCCAGAAATAAACCCATACCATCAAGAGAGCCAAGAATACTCACATGATAAAAGATGTTCTTTTCAATAAACGTGTTGGGAAAACTGAATATTCATATGCAGAAGAATGAATTTGGGCTCCTACCTTAAACAGATAGTAAGAATTAACTTATAATGTATAAAGACAAATATAATAACTGAAATCATAAGACTCCATGAAATCATAGGGGAAAATTCCTTGACATTTATCTTGGCAGTGATTTTTTGGATATGACACCAAAAACTCAAGCAACAAAAGCAAAATTAAACAAGTTAAGGCTATATAAATCTAAAAAGCTTCTGTATAGCAAAAAGAACCAATAAGCAACCTACTGAATGGGAGAAAATATATACAAAACATTTATAAGGTAAGGGGTTAATATTCAAACTACATAAGGAATTCATTTAACACTACAGAAAGAAAAATAAAATACATCTGATTGAAAAAATGGGCGGAGGAGATAAACATTTTGCCAAAGGAGATGTAGAAGTGTCCGACAGGTACATGGAATTATGTTCAATATCACTAATCATCAGGGAAATGCAAGCCAAAACCACAGTGAGAGATCACTTTGTGCCTGTTAGAGTGCTGTTATAAAAAGCAGAGATAATAAGTGTCATTGAGAAAGGAGAACTCCTGTACACTGTTGGTGGGAATGTAAATTGGCACAACCACTCTGGAAAAAGTGAAGACATTCCTCAAAAAATTAAAAATGGGATTATCATATGATTGTTCAATCCCACATCTGGCTATATGCCTGAGGGAAATGAAATCAATATCTTGAAGAGATTCTGCACTCCCATGTTCATTGTAGCGTTATTCACAAGAGCCAAGTCATAGAAACAACCTAAATGTCCAGTGAGGGATGAAAAAATAAAGAAAATATTGTATGTACATTATACATATTATCCACATAATAAAGATATATGTTTATGTTTGCATGTAAACACATATAACATATATATGTAACAAACATAAGTAAACATATATAACCTTGTATATGAGCATTCCAGTATACAAGTGTAGAATTCTTTTCATTTTACTTGTACACAAATATTCATATTTCAACACATAAATATCTATTTATTTCAACTTTTTAATTTAATTTTTAAAAGCTCCACGATGATCATGACTTTTTTTCACTTTTAAATTAGGGAAAATTTTAAAATCACTCATCAAAATTAATTCTCCTGTGTTTTAAATATAACAAGAGTAATAATACCTGATTCGAATTTCAAAGTGTCTGAATGAGATTACAGGCAGATGCTTGAGAATCTCCTTAGAACTATTCATTGTCGAACCCCTAGCAACTACTCCTTAAAAGAACAGAGGTGATATATAGGCTTGCTGTGGCTAATTCAATGGTGACAGTTGGAGGTCACTCAGGCATGGGGAAATCTGAAAAGAAGAGGTTAGATGAAAAGTAAGAAGTATTATTGGGTTATTACCTTGACTATTTTCTATACTGCTAATACAAGTCCTTCCCTTTTATTAGAAGGCCAACAGTTAAAGTGAAACAACCAATTCACAAGAAGAAACTAATTCACCAATATAATAGAATGAAATTGATTTGTGAGATAGGAAAACTCTGTGGTTTGTGAAATGGATGTTATTAAATTCCACAAAGGGTGAATTTTTTAGAGTATGCCCTCAAAGTAGCGCCCCAGTGTTTGAAGGTTATCTAGTTTTCTCTTCTCCCTTTTCTTTGCCCCGCCATTCAAAACAACTGAAAAATCACTCAATATTAAATGCATACAGATCTTTTATAGATGAGGATGAAAATAGTTTCCTTTTTCTCAGTAGTGCCAATAGTTGTTATATATTTGAATACTTTTTTAGATACCATAAAACTAAGTATGGAGTTTTGCTGTAAAGTTTTTTATGTTATACATGTTTACTGCAATATTAAATAATTCAGAGGTACATGATAAGATAATTATTGTCTACCCTCTCTCCCTCAAAATTTGCAATAATGTATTTTTTTTTTTTTGTCTTTTTAGGGCCACATCCACTACATATGGAAGTTCCCAGGCTAGGAATCTAATTGGAGCTGTAGCCACCAGCCTACACCATAGCTACAGCAATGCCAGATCCAAGTCACATCTGCGAGCTACACCACAACTTATGGCAACGCTGGATCCTTAACCTACTGAGCGAGGCCAGGGATCAAACCCGCAACCTCACGGTTCCTAGTTGGATTCACTTCTGCTGTGCCACGACGGGAACTCTGTGATAATGTTTTAGTGTACATCTAACCCTTTTACTCTGATCTTGAACTGAAAAATAAGGGTATAAGTTTATCTTTTTTCTTTATTTTTTTTAGAATAAAATTGGAACCCTACTCTACATAATTTTTTTTTTACCCTTTTCATTAATAAAATGACATGGACATCCTTTTATTAGTTGTACCTAATATGTAATATTTATTGTTTTTAACACTTAGGTAGAATCATAATTTTACTTCACTATCCATTTATTGATAGATGTACTGGTTGTATTTTGTTTTCTTGCTACTTCAAACAATGCTCCACCAAAAATTTTTCTACTAAAGACACATATTTTCAGATGTGCTAAATAGGGTTCCAGATTATAAGAAGCTAACTGTGCTAAATTTTATCTGAATGGTATAATTTTTAATTTTTACTTTTTGTTAAGCAAATTCATTGTGATTTTGAGAGTGGGAAGGAGAGTAAACGTGGGTAAATAGAAACTTTTCAGAGACTTAAAGCTTTAGTGGTAGATAGTGGTTAATGTACTAACAGGCACAATCATTGTTTTAATTGGGTTTCTGATTAGTTTGCTGTCCTTTGTGACTGTTGTTAAAGGAAATCCTGTAGCGCTAACAGAAGTTTTTAACAAGAAATAAAGACAATATAAAAAAAAAGGGTGAGATGCTATCCCTCATCTTGTACCAATTGCTACATCATTTTAAGAAGGATGTTTTGGAAAAATGAATGTCCACATTTTATTGGAAAAATATAAAATTTTGTTTACAAGACTCACTGTATGTGTGGATATCAATAAAGCAAAGGTAAAAGATAGTTGTAGTTTGCTGAAAACAAACCACATCTGCATTTCAGGAGATTTCCTGGTTTCAACAGTATTCCTTGGATTTAGAAAGAAGATTATAGGTGAGAGTGTACAAAAACTGTATTTCATTACTTTTACACTATTTGAATTCTAGTGCCCATAATTGACTTAATCAAGCTCTTCAGGTCATCACATAATATCATCGTTGCTTAACTGAGGGCATCTTATTTAATTTTAATCATTCTTCCTCAACTTTATTCCTCAATTGCTTTTATTGCTCTTCTGAATGAAGTTAGAGATGAATATCATATTGTATAAATTATATTTAGTGTAACATACAAATTACAATTTGTAATAAATATGTGTATATTAGAAAAGGCAAGCATCAATTTTTTCCATTTTACTATATTAACTTTATTCATATAAATTTATTAATTTTTCACATCTTTATCCTTTCCTTTTGCCTTCCTGTCTGACACTCAGTTCTGCACTTCATTTTTTGGTTCCTCTTTGCCTGTATCTATGCAATTGTACTTTTCATATGCAGTATTTCTAACTGATTTTTCTTTATGACTACCTGCCGCAATGTTTTTTTGCTAATACCTTCGGCTATATTTCTGAAATATATATTTTGTTTATTTAACATTTAAAAATCTTTGATCCAGTAATTTGGATTATCAATGTTATAGCTTTTAATATTACTTTTATAAGCACTGATCTACTCAGATATTACTTTGCGACTCCATATTCCTAGGAATTTAATGTTGAACTAAGTTGATGGTCAGAAGCCCAAGATGGTGCTCTCTGTGGTAAGTTTAGGAGGGAGAGACTATTGACACTCAGCACCATACCTTTGGTTTTATGACAACTCGTTGTTAGCAATGAGTTCTCAGTGGACAGCCTTACCCTTACTGGAAACTTCCTTTACCTGAACTACTGCCATTATCTTTTGCAAGTGGAGTCTTCCTTGGTTATAATGAACAAAGTTTGCAGGGGCGAGGTAGGAAGAAACCCCAGAGGCTCATTTTTGAACCCACTCTTACTTATCTCTATCAGAAGGCATTCCAGCAGCACATAGTTTTACTCAGTTGACAGAGATGACATGGCCCTGCAATTTTTCAGACTCACAGTGTCATGGGACTGACAAGAATCACCTGCAAATTTTTAGATGGAGGAAAAGAAAATATATGCATTCATTTCTTTTACCCACTCTAATGCACATGGAGTTTTCTGCATTAAAGTGTAATGTGCTGTCTCCACAAAACTCAACCAGGATCTGTGAATTTTTCCTAGTTTTTATGGAAGTTTCTCAGATTTATCATATTCTCTCTCATGCCTGTGGGTTGTTAGGTGATGAATCCACATCCTGTTTTAGCTGCCATTTCATCTGGACTGTCTCCTTTCACTGTGATGGTGTTAATGTTCATTGATAAAATCAACTCTGAATTTCCTAAACATTAGTAGAAAATACTGACCAAATGTACAAAATGTCATATTTGCTAGGTGTAGTTAATTCTGTAATATTAATACCTACTTTAGGTTGGCATAATACATAGTGATTACTGTAATTAGACATAGCAAGTCCAGCTTTTCACCGTACCAGGAAACCAACACTGCAGATTAAGTGTTCAGTCTTTAGCATCACTCTGAGAAGGATTTCGACAAAAGAAAATTTATGTAAGAGATGGCAACCAGAATGATGACAAAAGAAAATTATGCAGAGATGGCAACTGTAATGATAAATGACAAAAAACTCTGACATATATGTGAGAGTTAAAAGTTACCATTCTGGAGTTCCCATCATGGTACAGCAGAAACGAATCTGACCAGGAATGATGAGGTTGTGGGTTTGATCCCTGGCCTCGCCCAGTGGGTTAAGGATCCAGCATTGCTGTGAGCGGTGGTGTAGGTCGCAGATGAGGCTTGGATCTGGCATTGCTGTGGCTGTGGCTTAGGCCAGCAGCTACAACTCCAATTAGACCCCTAGCCTGGGAACTTACCTATGCTGTGGGTGTGGCCCTAAAAGGACATAAGACAAAAAAAGAAGAAAAAAAACCAGTTACATTTCTGTGTGTGTGTATGTGTGTAAATGAGACTAAGAGGAAATATGACAGCCATGTCCAGAAATATAGGAATACTCGTCACATAAGAAAGACATTCCTGAAGGTAAATCAGGGTAAAAGCACCAGCCTTTTGAATATTAATAATTGTTAAGTGAACTGTGCATGGTACATGTTAGTAGAGGTTTGGGGGAGATAAAGAGACCGAACAAGGAGAAAGATAAGACCATGTAGTGGCAGTAGAACATTCAAGCTTTGAAAGGTATTCATAGGGACAAATACCTCATAGCATGAGAGGTCCAGAGGATTAAGGCCTGGGAGTTACCATCTACCTGGGGGGAGGGCAAACAATTCCCAGGGAGAGAAGGATTAAAGTCAGAGAGGATGTTTATGTTGTCTAGATGTCATCACTCAGCAGTTCAGTAGGGAGTCTGTGAGTCAGAAAGCTTCAACTTGGACTCTTTGTGTATGGCTAGCAGATGATGGCTATAGTTTTGTGGGGTATGAAAAGCAGGCAGATGCTAAATGTCTAAAAACCTGCTTATTTGGACTTTAAAACTGTTGCATCTGTAAAAAAAAAATGAGTTAGCATTGATGAGCTTTTGAGCTAATGGATTTCAGCCTGCTGTGAAGAAATAAACAACCTAGAGGTCAATACACAGAGGCCATCTTCAGCTAGTTTCTATGACAAAACAAAGACTATTTTACCTATACAATTTCATTTATTTTCAAGAAAGATAGTTCTACTGCAGAATTTAAACTAGAGGTTCCCCAAAAGTGAATAAACTGATTTGAAGTTATTATAGAGGAGGTTAAAGATTAGATTAAATGTACTATAAAACTCTACTCAGTTCGCCTGAATTTATCACATGTGGTAGCATATGTCTCTAAAGCAATCAATCTATCCTTACAAATCATAAACATAAACACAATTTCTCCACTAAAACATTTTTATCACAAAAATGCCCTTAATATTGTCTTTTGAGTGAAGGACTTAGCAAATCCTAGATCTATGTAAATACAGGGGTAGATGTGTGCACCTGCATATGTTGTAAGCTTATCAAATTGTTGACATTAAACAGTTTGAACCAAATTTATTGGGATATTTTAAAAGTTTTAATCTCATCTGATATTGGTAATCAATAATGTATTGATTACAAGCAATATCTATTAACATAATAATTATTTATTAGTGCCTTTCCCTATTTTATATATGTTATATTAGGGATCCTGATAGTGGATAATAATAATAAACGTAATGCCCCTGAAAGTCTACTTGTTTCTTTTAAAAATAACACAAAAAGTAATATATAGACCTGTTACATTATATACCTTAAATGTGTTTAAGATTAAAATTATACAGAAGATCTACAGTGTTTTATTTCCCACTTAGTGACTCCAAGATAAAATATATATGTGAACCTGCAATGTAAAATATGTGATTATATTTTCAGTAATATTACTTCGTACATTTCAAGGCAATTGTAGTGTTTTTTTCCTTTTTTCTTTAGCAATTGAAATGTAATGCTATGGGAATAGCCATTAGTATCCAACTTTACCAAAGTTTGTCAGATTTTAATATTACTGAAAAATGTGCATTTCAGTGTGCACATTATAAAAAAACATATCTGAGATTTCAGGTATACTAGTAGTAACAAACTCCATATCGTAGCAGTTCCTACCTTGGTTATAAAAGACACTTACTGTCTCACCCGTGGATTTGACATAAACATTCTTTAGCTGTGAATTATCTTAATGCCTGTAAGTTTGGCAGTGCATTAGCTAAGGCTAATGCCTTCTTTCACTCTTCTCCAGCGCATATTTTCTAACTATGTCTAGCTAGAGGAGAAAATAAGGTAGCTTACTTTGAAGGCAACTGAAGCAAAATTTGGCAGTAAAGAGAAAAAGGAATATATATATATATATCATATGAACATATGTATTTAAATATACATTAAATGTAATACACATACTTAATATATATTTAAATTCATATACATGTATAGATATGTATAAAATGTCTAGTCTTACCAAAGAAAAAGTCTTAAACTCTATAAATTGACAATACTCTAATAAAAATATAAATTAAGAAAAGAAATACTGTTTTCATTTCTTGATTTCTGTATAATGGGAACATAACTTTCCAGCTCGAAAGTTGTAGTTAAAAGTAAAACTTCATATCAAAGAGTAATTATCTTCACTAGTACTTATTCATTGATTGTAAAGAATTATATAGATTTTTTTAAATGACTTCAGTGTCTGTAATGTATGTGATATTGCTATGGGCACAGTTAGTCTACTGGTTAGAGTTCTTTAGGCTGAACTAATCAGAAAACCTAACTTTAGTGTTGGTGTACTCTGTCAGGTAATAGATTATTTTAATGACCCAGTTACTGTCATTGTTTTTTCTGATTCACCACTGTGGTGGTTTAGAGCTAAGCGTGATGCTACTGGAAATCACAAAATGACTGCCGTCAGCAGCACCAGAGACTACTCAGCTGTCACCCACAGAGCAGAAAAGTCCCCCACCCAGAGGTGCAACTCAAGCCCAGGAACTTACTCTGATTAAGTCAATCGGGTGCCTAAAACAGTTACTCTGTGCAAGGAATGAGATTATTAGGTTTGTTTTAGGCCAATTAGAGCCCATAGCTGATGGGAATGAGTGAATTATGATCAAGAATTTAAACATTAAGCATCACCCAAAAGTAAATATGTTTCATTACTTTACCCAGGTAATAAATTTAGCCTTTCTTCCTGTAATTCTGTCCTAACAAGTTACTCTTATTGTGAAGCTATTCCTTGCATATATGTTTGGTTCTTTAGGGTCAACTTTGAGCAATGTTGAAACAGAATTTTTCTTTATTGCAATACTAGCCCCAAACAAGGGTTTCTCTAACACTCCCTTTGGTTTAGTGAAGCCTCCATAATAATCTGATAGTCTCTAGAAATATTAACACAAACAAATTAGGCGAGTGGACTCAGGCTGTTGCACTCTGGGGCTTTCATAACTGCCACATGGCTTTGAACATGTTGCTAAATCTCTGTGACCTTATGTTGTTCATTGATAAAATACAAATGATAATACTAACCTTAGTGGATTGTTGACTTTATATCCTATTATATTTGAAAGCACATTGCCTGCTACTCTGTATCCAATGATTATGACAATCTCATAACCTGTTGTTGGAAGCCTACATCATTAAACCTGTGTGTTGAATATTTGGAAATACATGTTTCTTAAAAATCTGCACATGCTTTTTTTTTTTTTTTTTTTTTAATTTTTAGAGCTGCACCCACAGCATGTGGAAATTCCTGGGATAGGGATCAAATCAGAGCTGCAGCTGCTGGTGTATACCACAGCCACAGTAATCCAGGTCTAAGCCATGTCTGCAGGTTGCAAGTCTTCATGTCTGCAGATTATACTGCAGTTCACAGCAGCAGAAGATTCTTAGTCCACTGAGTAGTGCCAGGGATGAAACCTGCATCCTCATGGATACTAGTCAGTTTCATTTTTGCAGAGCCATGATGGGAACTCCTATACCTATGCTTTAAGCTAGCCATTCCATTATTAGGAATTTATTTGGAGAACATGATTAAAAATTTACACAGACAGGATTAAGATGGTGGAATAGGACTGGAGCTCAACTTCTCTCCTGAAAAACAAAATTCACAAATAAAGACTGAGCAATCTCCACCCAAATGGAATGGAAACCTTAAAAAAGATACCCTACTCCAGAAGGAAAAGGCCACATCAAGAGGTAGGAGGGGCGATTTCACGATATAAACAACCCCACACCTCTGGGGTGGGAAGCTTCACAAACTGAAAACTAACTGGTTCACAGAGACTCACCTACAGGAGTGAGAGTTCTGAGCCCCACATCAAACCCTCACGTGCGGGGATCTGGCACTGGGAGAAAAAGCCCCTGGAGAATCTGGCATTGAAGGCCAGTGGGGCTTGTGCACAGGAGCTCCTCAGTACTGGGGGAAATGGAGACCCCATTCTTAAAAGGCACACACAGAATTTCACATGCACTAGGTCCCAGGGCAGAGCGAGGTCTCCACAGGAACCTAGGTCAAACCTGACTGCAGTTCTTGGAGGACATCCTGGGACAACAGGGGTGAATGTGGCTTGTTGTGAGGGAAGGACATTGGAAGCAAAGCTCTCAGGAATTTTCAGCAGCTGCCTTTCTTTGGAGGTGGCCATTTTGGGAAAATCGGCCCCACCCATCAGTCAGCACTGATAAGTCCCGGGCCAAACAACAATCCAGGTGGGATTACAGCCCCACCTTCAGTAAACAGGCCACCTAAAGACCCCTCAGGCACATAGCTGCCTCTAATCCCATCCAGAGGCTAAACCCCACCCACCAGAGGGATTAGAATCAGCTCCACAAACCAGTGGGCAGGCATCAGCCCCTCCCATCAGGAACCCTACAGCAAGCCCCCCATACCGACATCAGCCACAAGGGGGCAGACACCAGAAGTAAGAGAGGCTACAACTCTAGTATCTGTAAAAAGGTCACCACACCAAAAACCTATCAAAATGAAAAGACAGAGAACTATAACTCAGATGAGGGAGAAAGAAAAAACCCCAGAAAGTCAGCTAAGCAATGAGGAGATTCTTAGCCTCCAGGAAAAAGACTTTAGATTGTTGATGCTGAAGATGATGCAAGACATTGGAAATAAACTGGAGGCAAAGATGGATAATTTACAGGAAACACTGACCAAAGAGATACAAGATATTAAATTTAAAAAAGAAGTGATGCAAAATACAATAACTGAAATAAAAAAACTCACTAGAAGCAGCTAACAGCAGAATACAGGAGGCAGAAGAAGGAATAAGCGAGGTGGAGGACAGATTAGTAGGAATTACAGATGCAGAACAGAAAAGAGAAAAAAGATTGAAAACAAATGAAGAGATCTTAGAGAACTCTGGGACAATGTTAATTGCACCAACATCCATATCATAGGGGTGCCAGAAGGAGAAGAGAGAGAGATGGGGACAGAAAAAATATTCCAAGAGATAATAGCCGAAAACTTGCCTAACATGGGAAAGGAACCACTCACTCAAATCCAGGAAGCACACAAGTACCATATAATATAAACCCAAGGAGGAACACCCCGAGCCACATATTAATCAAACTAACCAAAATTAAAGACAAAGAGAAAATCTTGAAAGCAGCTAGGGAAAAGAAACAAGTAACATACAAGGGAACCCCAATAAGGTTATCAGTAGATTTTTCAGCAGAAACTCTGCAGGCCAGAAGGGAGTGGCATGATATACTTAACATGATGAAAGGAAAAAACCTCCAACCAAGATTACTTTACCCAGCAAGGCTCTCATTTAGATTTGAAGGAGAAAGCAAAACCTTCACAGATAAGCAAAAGCTGAGAGAATTCAGCAACACTAAACCAGCCTGACAACAACTACTAAAGGAACTTCTCTAGGCAGAAAAGAAAAGCCCGCAACAGGGAACAAAAATGCCACAAATGACAAGGCTCACCGGTAAAGGTATATATACAGTAAAGATACAAAATCATCCATGCACAATTATACCACCAAAATCAAAAATCATGAGAAGAGGTGGGTACAAATGCAGGACATTGGAGATGTACTTGGAATTAAGAGAACAGCAACTTAAAACAATCTCATATACATATAGACTCTTATATCAAAACTTCAGAATAACTGCAAACCAAAAATCTACAATTGATACACAAACAAGGAATCTCTGGAGAAAAAATGTATCTTATAGTAAATAAGTGCATAATCCAACCATAAAGGAGGTCATTTGACATCATTCTTGGAATGCTGCAGTCTTCTTAGATCTGATTCTGATTTCCTCTCCATCAAAGAATTTATGATAATTATAATTAAATAATGCAACTATGCAATTAAATAATACAGTTCTACAATTGTATTATTAATAACCATTTCTCTCCATGGTACAATGTATGGTCTATAATGTCTTGTTTATCACATCACCTAGAATGGTGTAATGCCTATATTGAAGAATCAATAAGATGTAACAAATTGTGAGGACATATTTATATAGTTACACTGTTTTTTAACCATGTTATGCATTTTATATTTTACTTATTTTCAGAGGGTGTATTATTTTTGTTATTCTTACCAATTAAGTTTTTTTTATTATGCTATATAAAATATTTAATCGTATATAAGGCTTTCTTCTTTATAAATTTTAGTTGCATAATATAATGATTTTAATATAATGCTAATTGTTAAAGAAAAATTTAAATGTAATAGATAATACTAAATAGTAAGGATGAAAGCCATACAAAATATGATAAAGTATAGAATAAATTTCCAATTTGTCTCAGCATATTTTCCATTCCACTTCTCCAGAGGGAGTCACTTAATCTGTTTCTTAAGATCCATGATATAATAATCTGTGAATGTAATTATGTTTAAATGTATCTATTTTATTCTGTAAAAAAAATAAAAATTTCAAAAATAAATAAATAAATAAATAAAAATAAATTAAAATTTACACATATTTATGTAAAATAAACCAATGTCTTTTGCGTTTTATGTTAGCACTTTTGTTAATTACAAGGTATTAAAGGTAAAATAGTATATATTCTACATCTTTTAGTTGTTGTCATATTAGCCAGTTTTACTATGGGCATAGTACTTTTATAAACCAAGTTTATCTTATTTATGTGTTTTTCTCTTTGCCATCTCCCCAGTTACAATGTATGACCTGGGAGAGAAGGGATCTTATCTGTCTTATCTCTTGCTATCTCCTAATGTCCAAAACAAAGATTGCCCCTTAGTGAAACAGTCAATATACTTAATTATATAATTATTTATAGGTCATGAATATGTAGACATGGAATGAAGCTGTAAATGAGTATTTCACAAAGTAAGAAGACCCTGCAAAGACATGTGGACAAATGAGGCTTAAATAACATCTGCTGTGATATCAAATATAAAATTTTACTTTGCAAATCTTTAAAAAAATTAGCAATAGTTACACTGGAAGATTTTGATTTCCTGCTTTACACATTTCCATAATTTCTAGATTTGCTGTGGTACATTTTCTTACTTTTGTAACAGAGAGAAAATGATTAAAATTCAAGTTACAGTCTTTATGCTTTTATTCTAGTCCTTCCTCATCTAAACTCACCATTTTCACCAATTAGTTACCTAACAAGCTTCAAAGGAAAAATTAAGAAGAGTAGTGAGTTTTAACTAGGGGTCAGAAAAATCTAGTGCTTACCTGGGAAAACCAGGCTTGCAGGAGAGAGATCCGGGTAAAGCCAAGACTTTTATGGATCCAGGAAGCAAGGAGAGAACACGAAATAACTGGCTTTCTGGGAACTAAAGTTAAAATAGTATGTTAGTGAAGTTAATGTGTGACTTAATATATATCCCCCCCCCTTGGATTGTTATTTGAATTCATGACTGTATGATTCGGTATAATTCAAATATATGATTCAATTTTTATTGATCACTGACTATGGACAAGACTCGGTCATAAACCCTAGGGAGATAAGAAGAGAGGCATAGAATAGAGTTCCTGCTCTTGAGAGTCTATTTGGGTGGGATGGACAAGTAAAACCAAGCAAATCACGAGTCAGGATAATGAGAAAGACAATATGCACAGGTACTCTAAATAGAGGGGTAGCCTAAAGGAGAGAGAAGTACAAAGTGAATGTCTTTTATAAAATTAGATCTATTTAACATATAAACTTGTCTATCTTATACTTCCCTTCTAATGCTTTAGGATTACTATTTATTTCTAAAGGCTGCTGAGTGCCTTTAGTGCGTATTCAATAAATGTACAGATCAGTTTGAATGGGACATTTTTCACAGTTTCACCCCCCCCCCACACACACACTCTCCGCCTCTTCACCATCCTGAATTTTATCATTTTGGTAATCTGCTTCTCATACTAAGATATCCGTCCCTCCCCCCAAAAATTCTTCTCTGGCTCCCAATTCACATACTTACACATCTAATATATTTAACCTTTCCAGCGCATCCTTCAGATCAGCAAAACTCTTAAAATAATCTAGGCCAGATGTCTGCAAACTTTAGCCCTAGGCCAAAGTTGACCTGCCTCACCTCCTGTTTTTATAAATACAGTTTTACAATGCCCATTATCTGTGGACATATTATCTACAACTGCTTTTGCATTGCAGTGGAGCAAACTTGAGTAGCCACTACAGAGACTGTATGACTCCCCAAACTAAAATATTCACTATCTTACCCTTCATAGAAAAAGTTTACATTCCCTTATCTAGACCATTTGTATTTTTTTGAACCTATTGAATACTATTATTTAACAAAATACAGCTTCCCTTTCCTCACCTTATATGACTTTAAAGATTATGACAAGTCCACAAGTCTTAAAGTATTGCTTTTAGGTAAATATGTATGTTTTCTTAGTCTTAAGAAAAATAAGAGAACTAAAAGAAAATACAGATAAATGGTGTGAAGTCATTGCTTTTGAAAATGTGTAAAGGAAAGTTATATATTTAGAAAGTGATGTGGCGATCCGATAACTCCACTGGCTTTAAAGAATGATATTCACATTCAGATTTAAAATTCACTGGTTATTAGAATCTCTAAGTAACAATATGCCAAAGTAAAGCATTAGTACTTAAAAAGCAATGTCACCCCTGGGAATTGAGTTCTGTATGAAATTTGACCTTTAATTTATATTTAAAATAGGTTATTTGGAATGCATAAATTTGTTAAAATTCATTTTAATATTGGTCCAAAAATAATTACTTAGGATTCATTAAAATGCTGTTAAGTGGAGCAGATTCACAGTAAAGCAGTTGAGCTAATTTCACATCCAAAGTTTTACCCCAACTGCACCATACATTTGATTGTATTGATTCTGAAATTCCTCTATAGCACTGCCCCTGTTGAATTGCACACAGCCCTCTATAAATACAATCTGTTTTGAAGGAGTAAGTCTTTTAGCTATTTTCTCAAATTTGCCAAAGGGGCATATGCATCTGCCAAAATGACAAACATGGGACAATTTTCGTGCCTCTAGGTGGCTCTAAAATGGCATGCCACCATCTGCCACTGGGCATGTTATAACGATAAACATTTAAAATGCTGTATCTAGTTTTACAAGATTACAAGTATTCTGAATCTTCATCTACTTTGGAGCTATATAGGCAGACAGTTAAAACATACACACACATACAGACATGCACATGTACATGTGAAAAAAGCCAAAATGAGGCTCCTACGTCAGATGCTTTACTTATGAAGCTTATGGAGAAAGTTTTGTATAGTACACTGTTATATGTATGTGATGAGAATAAGTTAATTAATATCCTATCAACAGAAAGATTGTTAAAATAAAGTTTATACCCCCATATCTTCTCAGATAGGTACATTTTGTTTAGTCTCTATTTCAGAGATATTAAAACTTGCAGATTCAATATTTATAAAAATTGAGATAAGAAGAGACTTTTGTCGGACTACATGCTGATTTAGATTTCTATACTCACTCAGTGGGTAATCAAAACTTTCTTGAAAAAGTATTTGTCAGCATTTGGACCACAACTGACATGAGAAAAGTATTTTGCTTCCTTATATAAATAATCCAATGTAATGTGTTGCATATATGAAGAGAGAAGAATGAAGTAGATTCTCCTCATGGAAATTCTGTGATTCAGTTTCCATTCTATATACTGCTCATTATTATTATTTTTTTAGTGGCTGCACCTGTGGCATATGAAAGTTCCTGGGCCAGGGATCAAATCCAGCTGCAGTTGTGGTGTAGGTCTCAACTTCAGCAACGCTGGGTCCTTTAACCCATCTCACTGGGCCCTGACTTGAACTTAGGCCTCTGCAGTGACCTGAGCTGTTGCAGTCAGATTCTTAACCCACTGTGCCATAGTAGGAAATTCTTTTTTTATAATTTTATTTTTATTGAAATGTAGTTGTTTTTTGTTTTTCCATAAGAACATGGGCTGCAGTTTTTTTAGGAGGATTAAAAAAACAAAAACTTTCGTTTTAGAATACAAACTTAAATGTCACCTATCACAAACTGAACACACCCATGTGACATCACCCCAACAGAGAAACTGGATGTTGCTAACTCCTGAGAAGCCCCTTCTTCCCTATTCCAAACACTACTCTCCAACATAGTGTTCATGAGGTTGTGGGTTTGATCTCTGGCCTCAGTTAGTGGGTCAAGGATCTTGCATTGCTGCAAGCTGCAAATAAGTTCCAGATGTGGCTCAGATTCAGTGTTGGAAAACAGAAAGGATTTTTGAAGGGCCGTAATGTCTCAACTTTTCAAACAGGAAGACACTCTATGTTTTACTGAATATTATGTTCAATATAATCATATGCAATAAAGGTTGTTTGAAAATGGATTCATAAATGAATAATAATATAATAGCCACCTTCTTCCATATTTACATGTTTAAAATTCATATCATTAAAACTTCTAATACATCTAAATTTTTTATTAGAAGATATTTGGAAAACATTTTATGATAGATAAAAAAACTGCATATAGCTTTATCTAAACAGAACTCTATTTGATTATCTGGTGGGAATTTACTACTAGATTTTATTGAATACATAGATTTTTCAATACAGAGTTGTAATTATGTACTATTTATCTTTTCGCTGAGAATTTATATTAAGTAGTAGTTTAGCTGGAACCCTGATATGTTTAATTACTGCTCTTTTATTTTGGCCATTGTTTAGAGGTCTCCTGCAAATAAATCCTTTAACTTTTCTCCTGGCTTCCTTCTCTCACTTCCTTCTCCCTCCACCTTGTCTGGTCCTCTTTGTGATATTTACACACAGGCAGACACAGGTCCACACATCACACACAAAGAAATTATTTTTTTCTACCTAATATGAATGAAAATGCCTTGGTTTACATAGGAAAGCATGTTCTATACTGTCAAACTGACCTTGTGAACCTCTCATATTCCACTTTCTTTACCCTTTCTGGAGATAGTGATCACTACCTTGTTCACTTCCAAGTACTTTTCTCTCCTATCGCCCCATCATTATAAGCTTTACCTGTCGTAAATTTTGCCTGCACCAAGAAACTGCTTGAAAAAAAAATGCACACAACCTGGCTGACTGGGTTCATTTTATATTTATGGCCACAAATGGGCCCTCAACACCATATTCTCTTAATGACTTTACCTTTGCGCTTTTAAATTTAACTCTCTTATGTCTTCCCGATCTTACTATGTCAGATACACTCACCTACTCAGCCTTTTCAACCATTATTAAGAAGTTGCTCTTGTGGGCAGCCTTGATACGCCCAATCTTATTTTCTCTCTACTCTCAAGGGTTTTGTTCCAGTAATTATCTTGTTTATCATCTAAGCATCAATCCTTAACCCTGTAGGGTTCTTTGTTTCAGCACACAAAGGTACTGTAATATCTTAAAGAAATACAACTCATGCTTTATTTCATGACTCCCTCTTCCGTGCCCTTAACTATATATGTAAAAAAGAAGTCTCTATGGATTTTATTCCTTACTTCCCATTATCTCCTTAATTCACTGTAATTGGACTCTGGCTCTCACAACTTAAATGAAAAATTTTTAATGAAAATAACCCAATTCAGTGGTCAGGTCTTTATCCTTACATTATTAGACATCTCAGCAGCAATTAAAACAGTTAAAATTTCCCTCTTTCTTGAAATTTTCTCTTTTCTAAACTTCCATGACATGACACTAACCTTGTTTTCTATCTCTCTCTTTGGTAGTTTTATCTTTAGTTTCCTTAATATTCCTTTGACCTACAAGATTTCTGTATGTTCACGTAACTTGGGCTTTTCCCTCTCCAGTCATCTTCTCTCTTGCTTTATTCTTTCCATAATTGATAGCATTAGTCCACAGCTCTAGATATCATACATTGGTGATTCTCAAATTTTATAAACTGAGCCTAGACCTCATCTCTTAGAGTCAGATTCAGTACCCACTGACTCACTGAGGTCTTCATTTGTATGAAGAATAGGACTTCCAAATACCAGAATAGTTCTTCTGAATATGTTCTTCTAGTATGCCTCCAAAAGAACTCAGATACCCAAACCCCAGATATCATCTCCTCCACAACCCCTTCTCACTTTAGGAACTGGGACAATAATTCTCCTACTTTGCAGAATATGACCTAAGGTGCATCCTTGATTCTCCCTTTCTCTCATGCCCTGTCCCCTTGCTATTGGTACATGCTGCTGGCTGTATCTCTAAAAGATGTTCCTGATCTAACATTCCTCTTCTAACATTTTCACTGCTACAATTATAGACCAAGCAGTCATCATCTTGTCTGGACTACATACACAACCTCCTGCCTGGTTCCCCTGCCTTCTCTCTTGACCTCCTACAACCCATCAACCAAACCGCTGTAACTGATATTTCTAAAATATGAATCAAATAATTTTATTTATCTTCCTAAAACCTTCCACTGATGCTTTGTTCCCCTTAGAATTAGTCCCAAACTTACTGGAAGGTTATGCTTGTCTTTGTCTATGGCTGCAGTAACATTGCACTCTATTGTCCTCTTTACTCTCTGGCATTTAACATTCCTGAGGCTCCTACCATCCATCTTATTCTTGCTTGGAACGTGTATTCCTCAGATGTTTCCAGGGCTGCTCCTATTCATCCTTCATGACAAAACTCAAATACTACCCTCTGATCACGCCCTGAACAAATAGCTAGTCCATATACTCCATTACTTGTTTTATTCATAACATCATTTCATAATTAAAACTAGTTATTTCTCATATTTGTGTGTGTGTGTTTACTGCTCATGCACTCCAAAATCTGTAAACTCTTTGAAGGTAAGAGGTTTTTGGTCAACCATTTTTTCACCAACGCCTGATATACTGTCTAGCATGTAATAAAGCTCAATAAATTCAATCGCTTGACTTATTGGAACAAAGTAGATGAATTATTCCTGTTGGTTTGTTTTTTTTACTTAAATTTCTATCTTCACTCACAACCTGCCCAGATAATAAAATATTAATCACCTTTCCTTGCTGATACTTATCTAATTTTCCTTACATTAAAGCAAGTGCTAATAATATGCTTTTGTGAATGTTTTATTCATGGAGTGCCAGTTTAGTGACAAAACTTGATTTTTTGGAGATGGTAAAATTTCATGAGGAAGAGGGAAAGCTGGAGTTAGATATAGATCTCAGAGGTAGAAGCCTAGAATCCAATACAAACTTAACAATGCTTGTTTTGTGGTGGAGAGACATTACTTTATATTATTTCCTGTAACTGTAACTGTCTTCTAATCAATAATATAGATTTAGTATCATCCAGTTCCCACCTTTACAGAAAGAGATGTTTGAGGATTAAAGAGTGTCCATAAAACTCTTTGATTTTATTTTAAGATTTGTCATTAAAGTAGTAAAAAATGATTTGTACTTACTATAATTAGGAGCTTTTTTTTCCCCATTTCTTACCAGCTAGTTTATACTGTCAAGATTGCAGAACAATAAATCCAATGGGTGTACCAGGAATGAGGAGGTTGAAACAGTCAGCTCAGCTCAAGGTGCAGGCAATAAGGGAAGTCATAGTCTATACAGAATTCTAAAAATAGTAATAAAAGTGGCTACAGTTTGGTCAATTTTTAAACTCCTCATTTGTGCTAGCAATTCTAAACAACATCAATGATAGAATAGTCTTCCTCGGAAAAAAAAATTTGATCAATTTTATACAATAACTGCTGTTATTGTGCAGTTTTAGCATACGCCTAGTACTTTAATAAATATTGTGATCTATATGGAAGTCAGTTTGGAAAACTCCCAATTATGCAATAGGACACAGCTACCCCAATTCATTTTGAAAGTAAGTTCATATTATCTTTGAATTATTCTTTCTCCCTTCAGGAGGAGTTTGAGTGAGTATATGAGGTTACATATTCTTACATTTAAGTAATAAATTTGAAATAAGCAGTAATAGCACAGAATTGTTAATATGAAAGAAAATAATTTGAGTTTCTTCAGATTGTACTATGTGAGCTTTTGGAGCTTTTCTGTTTAATGTTTTCCCAACTGTGAAAACATAGCTGCTAGAAAAGATCTTAAAAAAATAAAGTCATGGATAGTTATTATAATTTGGGGAATTTATAGTAAAATGAATTTTTACTAATCTTTGTCAAAGTTATTCTTATTTTTCTATTAGATTTTCTAACAAATAGATTTCTATTGTGCATGTGTTGCTTCAGGTGAAAGAAATTTTAGAAGTTACAATGATTAAAAATGTATGAAGCTGTAATGCTATGTTAATTACTACAATGGAATAATATATATAAGCTTCCTTGTTCAAAATACATTAATCCAATTATGTTAATCATTACTTTTTTGTGCTTTAACGTTTTCTATTTATGAATATTTGATTTTATCAAAAATATGTAAGAGAATATTTTTAATCTGTTTCTCCTTGGCCAGTATTATTCATTTTATTTTATGATTATTACAAAATAATTTCAATATAGAGAAAGGATACAAAAAGTAACCCACCTTAGACATCTGATATTCTAGATGTACCATTGATGAAAACAAAAAATACATAATTAATATCATCACTCTTTATTTGAAAATTTTCTCAGTTCCATACACATTTGTTTTCTTGCTAATGGACAAATTTTAGTTTTCAAAACCAGAGTTACACTTGTGATAAATTTAAAATAAATACCTGTCTGTAAAAGCAGAGAGTAGGTTCCTTTTTTCCTTTGCTTAGAAACTTAATGAAAACTGATTTTAAATATCTAAATAATGGTTTCATTCATTTCTCATATTCAAAGTTACTTCTTTTTTTACTTCTATTAAAATGGAAAATCTTTTGAAGTGTTTAAATGATGTGGCTTGGTCTAATCTAGTCAATTTTAGGTTTTGAAATTTGCCATGTCTATATGTAGATTTGCAGTATGTACAAAAAAGTGTTGATAAAGCATCATTTTAGAGGAAATATTATAAGCAAATGATATTATAACAAACAATAAAAAAATAAAATAATTAGCCTAGGTACTAGAAATTATAATGATCAGTTGACATGCTTTCCATACTGTCATCTAAAATTAGTTATTCTTCACGGGACATTGTATTTATTTGCTTAATTACGTCATGCCATCTGATTTTGCAACATATTGTAAAACTTTTTTTTTTCTCATCCTACTCTTGTAGAAAAACAAAAACAAAAAAACAAAAACATATTCTTCTCTCAAGTGGTTAGTTTTCTCTATCCCTGCCTATCATTCAATCCCTGGGTGATTGAATTGGCTCTCTGATATTTTGGCTTGTATCAATGTGTTGGGAAAGTCTATTATGCATTCTTCTGCTTAATGAGAGAAGAAAGAAAAAGCTCAGTGCATTTATACTATGAGCAAGCTGTATAGAGGGAGTGCACTAAATATCTGTGGACTGGATGTGTGACATAGACTGCATAATATGCTTCAAGGTCCATTGTATGAGTTACCTTGTTCACTCTTCCTGATCACCATACAACCTTCTCAAAATACAGTCTAGTATGAATGTCCCAAGCCAAATAAGGCTGCCAGGAGCATCCCTCTGTAATTCCACTTGCTTCTTCTTCCTCATTTCCATGCACTTTAAGGAAAAATTATATTAATTTTTGGATTTGGGAGTTTCCCAGAAAGAAACAGATGGAACACACAAATACAGATAATTTGAAAAGATTATTTATGAAAGGACTATTGACAAAGAAATTATTTAAAGATGTAAAAGTTTTTTAAAAATTTTTTATTATAGTTGATTTATAATGTTCTGTCAAATTCTGCTGTACAACAAAGTGACCCATTTATACAGATATTATGTTCTTTTTCTCACATTATCCTCCATCATGTTCCATCACAAGTGATTTGATATAGTTCCCTGTGTTATACTGCAGGATTTCTTTGCTTAGTCACTCCAAATGCAATAGTTTGCATCTACAAACCAATGCTATAATTCAAGTGGATTTTGGTTATATTTAAACTAAGAAGTGTTGTAATAATTTTAATTTATGTATTTAATATTTTATATGTAGATTATATGGAATCAAGAATCTTTAATTTGCAAAATGATTTTGGTTTCAAGAAATGACTTAGCAGAGAGTCCCTTTAGAGAACTATAAATGATAGTTTCTGAAACTTGAAGGTTTAACATGATGAGCAAATGAGGTAATCTGTGCATGAATTGCTTCAAGACTGTAAAGGTTTATATTCAAGGTAAGGATGATAATGTGGTAGATTATTACTGTTATCTTAAAGATATGTTTATTTAGAAAAATATTGGTTCACACACACAATTTTTGAGGAACAAACATTGCTTAACTAGAAGGGTAATAAGTTTGCTACTTTTCATTTACAAAAATGAGCCATAAACCTATTTTAAAGTTAGATTATGTTTGGATAGGACTTTGTCAAGGACTCTTTTCATTATTTTGGTTGAATAATTTTATCTTTTGTTCCAGATTAACTCCAGATTAAAGCATACTAGCTACTTTTTCTTGACAAGAATTTGAATTACCAGTTTATTAATGCATATAATTCTCCAAATCAACTGGGGTTGAACTAAATCAGTAGATCACCAATATGAGTCACAAAATATATATATTCTGGCACCTGAGACAGGAAACTATGTGTCACACAAATTGCCCCATGTAATTCCAGGGAGTGTGTTCGTCTGCTCAGATATTATCACGAAGGCATCCCAGGTTGTACTTTGTACCTTTCAGCCCAGTAAGACATTTGACTGCACAGTGGGTGCAATACTGTATGAGCAGGCGGTAGGGATTTCACTTAAAATGCAGGGAGCTGTCAATGAAAACTCAGGGGGTGGTCAGCTACCAACAGTGTATCAGGGCAAAGCTGAAGTGTTCTTGGAAATGAAATCCATTTCTGAGGTACAGTGTCATATTTTTATATTATTTTCTATCTTGATGATCAAGAAAGAGCTCTTCCTTTCTGTTCTGTTTACTTGTGATTTCCCCAAAACAAAAACAAAAATAAAGTGGAAACAAGAAAGGGAAAAGAAACTTATTGAGCCTGAGGCTACAAAGTAGATTATTTGCCTGTATTTTCCAGAAGTATGAAGACAAATCCAATTTATACCTTTAAAGGAGTGTTGTAATTGGAAATGTTTCCAAAGCTAGCTCTCACCTAAATCCCAGAGGCACACAGTGTTTATAGAGAGTGCCGCATGCTAGGCTCTCATTTATAAACTTGGCAATTTTTTCTAACAGAAAAGTAGGCAAAGAGGCAGGTGTATGATTCTGATTGCCTGAAGTTTATTTAAATAGTCCATTTTTCTGTTGAATGTAATAAAAGGTATTTACCAGAGCTTATGCCACATGACAGGGCACTTTTGATGTCTTAGAAATTGTTCGTTTGGGGGGATATAGACTTTAAGAACTAAATCTTTATTAAATCTGTGCTTTAGCTAGCAGTTTCGTCAGCGGAAAAGCAGTCTCAATTAAAGCTAGATGAAAGTGGTTTATTAGCTTTTCTCTTTAGATTTCACAGAAATGGTATCTCTCTGTAACCACACTACACATATTAGCATCAAATGATTACAGTTTCAACTTAGCATTGATATTTTTGAGGAGGTGATTCTTTTTGAGTAATTTATTCACCTCACATAAATCCTAAACGCATAGTTTAGTGATGGAGAACAATTTGGCTAACACATTTCTGTGCAGAAGGCTGTGGCCTGATAATAATGCAGTGGAATGGTGGGCTTCAGCCATTATTTGAATAGACTGCTCTAAAGCAATAAATTATTTTCATTTTGGAATGACACGGTTGCACATCTTCCATGCTGTGCCTCACCTGGTTGTTATCACAAACCCCTTTATTCTGTAACAAATTATAGCAAATGGAAAGGGCTTTATAGTGATGACATTCAGGTAATATCTCCTGATAATAAGGATGTAACATTTGCTGCCACAACAAATGTACTTCCTGCTGGTATTTTTATATGATGTTGCCTGCCGTTTTGCTTATTGCCCTTAGATGCAGGAGGCTTTCGTTGATGGTCTGACAGGTGGACGAAGATAATATATCCTGTGAAGCACTTGTAATGTGAAGAATATATCATTGATCATATGTGAACTTAGGTTGTTTTCATTCTTATTTTCTTATTCCTGGTCTAATTAATCTTCAGCAATTAATAGCATGTCAGGTAGATCATCGACTTTTAATCAGGAGAATTTACTACCTTAAAACAACATTAAGTCTGATTTTTGAGTCCATGAGTCAGAGACTTGATTTCAATGAGTTTTAGCAAATTCAGTGACCACAGAAATATGTTCCTGATATTAAATTTACTCTGTGGTTTGTTTTTACCACCGGGGAAGCCCTTTGTAGCTCTGGGCACTGTTCCAGAGGAGGAGTCTGTGCCTAAGACCTGGCACCTTCACCTCCTGGCAATCTTTGAGGGAGGCACAGAGAAATGCCAGAGGCGATGGAGGGTATGGACAGTATATCAAGGACTTGTTTGAAACAGAAAAAAAGTCAGAGTTTGATGAGAAAATCTCAGAAGGGAAGGAATCTGACTTGTGTCATTTGGAAACGAAAGGGAAAAATCAAAGAGATCAAGCTAAAAGCTTAACCTCAGCTGCCTGTATTGACTGCATGTTTCTTTTGAGTTAATCTGAATTGCATAACATGTGAGATATTTGGGTCCGATAAAATAACCATTTGTGTCAGAAGTCACCTGTGAATTCCCAATATGTTGGTGTGTTTATAGTTAGCCTATCATTTCTGTATATATATGTGTATGTGTGATTCTTTTGGAATGTATAGATAATGGAAAGAACAAAAATCTTGTTCAGGGAGGGGTTTAGAAACATGCATGTTTGTTTTGGATATCTTGGTGAATACTCGACAAGCTAAGCTAAACTACCATATTTGCCAAACAAGTTTAAATATTCTAAATGAGTTCCCACCTTGGCTCGGTGGTTAACCAACCTGACTAACCTGACTAGTATCTACGAGGATGTGGGCCTTATCTGGCGTTGCAGTGAACTATGGTGTAGGTTGCAGATGTGGCTCAGATACCACGTTGCTGTGGCTGTGGCATAGGCCAGTGGCTGCAGCTCTGATTCAACCCCTAGCCTGGGAACCTCCATATGCTACCGGTGTGCTCCTAAAAAGACAAAAGACTAAATAAATAAATAAATAAATAAAATTTTAAGCAAAATATGAGTTTCTTTCTGCCTCCAAAAGCACCATTCAGGCTTTTTGACATGTATATTATTTTGAAATGTATATTATTTCTCATGCAGCATATTAAATTGGATACACATGTGTGTGTGTATAGAGAGAAGATAAGTATGCTTTGTGTCTACATGTAGAGCTGTCACTGGAAGAAGCCTGCTGAATGTCTAGGTTATATGCTTCTATTCAGACTCATTTTTGGCTTCTGAAAAAGATTCAGCTCACACATTTTTCTGACTGCCTCATCTGGTACAAAAATTAGATATTGCTAACTTGGCCTTACTTGATGAGATGATATCAACCTTTAGTGATAGCTCCCATGTTGATTTGTATGAGACTGATCAATTGGCAAACCCAGGCATCTGAACGATTGCATGCTAGCATCAGCTACCTGTTCATTTTGTTTTGCCTCTTCCTCCCTTAAAACTTTTAAAAATATTTTCTTTGCTTTATGATTTATGTTTTCCCTGAATGACCTTTGGAGTTTGTCATTGTTTGATGAGAATAGACAGCTTCTTATTGGACTCTGACTGACCTAAATTCAGAAGACTAAGATTATAGTTTGAGATCCATCCTCTCTCTAAATCTTTATGATTATTAGATTTAAGAATAGGGACTATGTCTTCTATAAGCGGGAAATTTGTGGGTCAACTCCATAAGAAGTCAAGAGATGGGGTGGTGTGTATTTAGGGTCTGTTCCCTAATTTATAGTGGCATCAACTAGGAAGAGTTGATTAAAGATGATGCTTGGGTTCTGCAGATATAGCCACTTACTAAGAGATAGAGTTCAGCGTTGTGACTATGCCCAGGTCCACTTCTGAGACATCAGTATGGAGCATATCAATTCTAATAATCTAGTTTTAAATTTGGACTGCATTTTCCCATACAAACTATGTTTCAGGTTAAGATTATAAAAATCTCCAGAAATTAGGAGTATAGTGGTTGACTGACAATTCTTATTTTTTGTTTTGATGTCAATAATAATCTAAAATATTTAATGAAATATGACCAGCCAGTTCCAATGTCTGCTTTTCTATTTGCATGTGTAATCATTTTGGCACAATACACTATATTTTAAATTTATTGGGCTTATTATGTTCCATCATGCTAAATGAAGGCCAAATAATTTCAAAATGTCCTGTATTACCAACTTTAAATATTTGAAAAGACATTTTGGTAGGAAAGTTGCTGTACATGTAACAACACAAGTGCACATGTAATATAATATTATGACATATATTACCATACACGTCAGAGAAACAATACCGTATCAAGAAAGCAGCATCATTTGTTATTTTAAACTAGAGCTATTTTGTATATTTTGTTATTGTTTTGTTTTTATTTCATTTGTAATTTTATAAGAATGATACTACTTTGAGATTGTACCTACTTTTAAACTTATGTATGATTAACTAAAATGTGATTAAAAATATTTTCCCAGTCCTGGGAGTTTGAAGAAGTTTTCTTTAATGCTATACATGCATTATTCAAGTTTGAGAAACATTATTATAAATAATATTCACAGAGTAAGGTAGCTAAAATATATTTTGGAGAAAATAGACATGTAAGGGCTAGGCTAATGCTCAAAACACCACTTGGAATGCTATTTCTGTTGGAAAATAATGTGTAAATTTTTGTGCTGATTCTAATGAAAACACAATGCATATTTCTATGTTTGGTTTTACCCAATCTGAAACACTTAATAAATAAAAAAATTAAAAAGGGGAGGTATCTGTCACAGTAAGACAGACTAATTTAAAAAAAAAAAATTAAAACCCTAAAGAAAAAGTTCAGGTGGGAGATGGCAGACTCAAGACTAGGCAGAAAGGAAAAAAAAAAAATTGCTTCCTTGTTTAGAAGTCACAATATAAAATCTGTCATGCTTAGTGTGATAGTAAATGATGATTTATTGGAATATGATGGGGAAACCATTTGTACCAGCAAGCCACTTATTTAGAGATCTATTTATTTCCTCGCCTCCCATCCTAACGTTGGTTTACTCTCTAAGGCCCCACAGCCAATTTGACCCACGTTATTTTTCTCCATGTATTAAAAATAAACTGACAAAGAAATAAGGCAAAGGAAAGACAATTACGTTTCTTTTAACAAATGTATTTGCTAATTTTCTGTCTTTCCCCAGTTAATCATGCATTTTCAATTATGGACAGGTTTTGATGTATATGGCTGTAATTTCTTGACATTAATAGAGTATTTGCTTTCTGACTACTGGGAGATGGGATCCAGATATACTAGGACTAGCCTCTGCCCACATCTCACACTAACTCAACTCCTATCCAACCAGAATTTTTTTATAACCAAGTAATGTGCAATAGTTTGTACTTTTTGCTGAAAAATAATTTTTGTTCATTTTGTATCATTTATTTTTAATTAGTTTTGTCTGTGTGGTTCATCAAATTAAAATAATTATACACAGGATAGACATTTTATATGGGTACATCGGTGGTTGTAAAGATTTGATTGTTGGCATTCTCGACCACCTAGATATAGATCCTCTCATTCGATATAGATCAGCTGGTGTTTATTTGTGTTTTCCCATGGTTACAAACAGAAGCTTTACTCAGAATTTTACAGTTTCCTAAGTGTTACATCCATACCATTATAAGTACACTACTACAGGGTGGTATTAGTAAAATCAAACTCACAGCTGGTTCATGAAAATTAATAATACAGCATTTATTTGAAAAGCACTGGTAAGGTGTTTTAGCCTGGGGTCTCCCCAAAGCACATTCTGACACAAGGATTCAAATACAAGAAATGCGAGAGTTGATCCCATAAAACAGAGCTAGTCCAGTGGAAATATTGGAACAGTAAAATGATCAACAAAATGCACATTATGAAGCTTGCTGTCACAGTGAGTGGCCGGAGCTTACTCTCAAGAACAAACTCTTGGAAGGTGTAGTAACATGTGCTACAGAATAAGCCCAGTCATAGGGTGAGGAGGCTAAGTGTGCAAAGACTGTCAGTCATTTGGTTAAGGACTGTTGGGGAAGGTGTTGATTTCCTGGCATTTCCAGATTCCCTAGATGAGTAGGACTTTTTGATACAGAGCTGCAGATGCCTACCAACTAGATGTTGGACTGAGTGGTCCAAGGAATATAAGTGGGTTGCTGATGGTGATTACCCTTGCTATCTAGGATACAGTGGGTGTTAATTACAATTAATTTGTTGTTACTTGTTACATGTCCTGGTAGCAGTTCTCTTAAAAATTTCCAGCTTATTGCCCAAGAAAGAAAGAAGAAAGGAAGAAAAGAAGTCTCTTTTTCATAATTTAGGAAGTATTTTAAGACCGACAAATTTAAACCTTTTTTTTTCCTATCATGAAATTGTTTGGGAAATAAAAATGAAGCACAAATCCTAATGTCTGTTAATAAATTGCCTTCATGAATATCCCTTTTCTGTTAAAGCACATGTGCTTCTTAATCATGATACATTTTATTTCTGAATTACTTCCAATCTAATTTGCAAAGATGATGGCACAAGTTAGTCAGATTCCAATACACAGGTTTTCATAAAGTCTAATTACAACCATTGAAGGATTGGCGGAGAACCCAAGGATCTATTCACTGCACATTTCTTCTCAAAAAGAGGAAAGTCCCATGAAAACAAACAAAAAAGGAAATAAGCCATTTACCCTTTATTTACTATACAGATGTCCAAGCTATTTTGGCTCTGGGCATGTAAGTCACTATTTATTTTCAGTGGTACTTGGTTTATTCCAAGTAAATAGAGAATACCACAGACTTTAATTGTTTGCATATATTTGAAAATAAACCCACATACATGATAAAAGTGGTTATAGAGCCAACCATCTCAAAAAGATTTTGTCCAGTGGCAAACCTAACAGCATATATTCTATGGCCACTGTGTTCTTTCACTTTATTCACTTTGCAATAACTATTCTAAGAATGGTTTCTTAGCATAGGCCTTTTCTATTTCTCAAAAGTGTTACCTGTTTAGAGAAAAAATGGCTTACAAGTTAGGAAATGATAAACATGTCAAAATCATTTGTCTAAACTTAAGCTCTGGTGAGTTGGAAATCTAAAAGATAACAGTTTGGACTTGGAATTTTAAATATTTTCAAATTCTTCTATTTAGGAATTACTCAAAATGAATCCACAGGTTCAAATACACCCATTTGCAAAGTCAAATCACAGGATCCATATGAGATTTCAGTTCAGTAGGATATTTTCAAAAATAAATTTTTGCCAACAATAGGGATTAAGATTAAAATATCTCTTTCATTACTAAAGCAATTGCACTAGAAAAATTCAGCTCAAATATATCAGATGAAGGGACTCAGATTGTCATGCCAAATTGTTGGTAAATTCCTCAAGTTTATATGTAAATTTTACAAATATGTAAATTTATCAAAACTTTTACACAACTGTGTTAAAAAATAAAATACAACCAAGTAAATTTTTTATTGATGTATAGTTGATTTACAATGTTGTGTTAATTTCTGCTGGATAGCAAAGTAATTCAGTTATACACATACCCACATATATATTTAAAATATTATTTTCCATTATGGTTTATCAAAGTATATTGAATATAATTCTCTGTGTTGTGCAGTAGGACCATGCTGTTTATCCATTCTGTATTTAATATAATGAATCTGCTAACCCAAAACTCCCACTCCATCCCTCTCCCACCTGACCTCCTCCTTGGCAACCACAGGTCAGCTCTTTATGTCTGTGGGTCTGTTTCTGTATTATAGATAAGTTTATTTGTGTCACACTTTTGTTTCCACATATAAGTGATATGTGGTATTTATCTTTCACTTTCTGATTATTTCACTTAGTATGATAATTTCTAGTTCTATCTATGTTGCTGTAAATGGCATTATTTGTTCTTTTAACGGCTCTGTAGTATCTCATTTTGTATAGGTACATCGTCTTTATTCATTTTTCTTTTGATGGACATTTAAGTTGTTTCCATGTCTTGGCTGTTGGGAATAGTGCTGCTATGAACAGAGGGGGTGCATGTATCTTTTTGAACTATAGTTTTGTCCAGATATACATCCAGGAGTGGGATTACTGGATCATATGGCAACTCTATTTTTACTTTTATGAGGAGCCTCCATACTGCTTTCCATAGTTGTTGTACCAACTTATATGCCCATTAACAGTGTAGGAGAGTTCCCTTTTATCCTCACCCTTTCCAGCATTTGTTATTTGTAGACTTCTTAATGATAGCCATTCTGATCAGTGTGAATTGGTAACTCATTGTAGTTTTGATTTGCATTCCTCTTATAATTAGTGATATTGAACATCTTTTCATATGGCCGTTGGCCATCTGTGTGTCTTCTTTAAATGTCTTTTTAGTTCTTCTTCCCATTTTTAAGTTGCGTTGTTTGCTTTTGGTGTTAAGTCACATGACCTGTTTGTATATTTTGGAAATGAAGCCCTTATCAATCACATTGCTTGCACATATTTTCACCCATTCTGTAGGTTTTCTTTTTGTTTTTATGATTTCCTTTGTGTGCAAATGCTTGTAAATTTAATAGGTCTCATCGTTTATTTTTGCTTTTATTACTATTGTCTTGGGAGACCAACCTAAGAGAACATTAGTATGATTTATGTCAGAGAATGTTTTGTTTGTGTTCTCTACTAGGAGTTTTATGGTGCCATGTCTTATGTTTAAGTCTTTAAGCCATTTGGAGTTTATTTTTGTGTCTGGTATGAGGGTATGTTCTAACTTTATTTACTTGTGGCTGTCTAACTTTCCCAATACCCTATGCTGAAGGGATTGTCTTTCTTCCATTGTATATTTTGCTTCCTTGGTAGAAGACTAATTGACCATAGGTGTGTGGGTTTATTTCCGTGTTTTCTATTATTTGGCATTGATCCATATGTCTGTCTTTGTGCCAATACCACAGTATTTTGACTACTGTAGCTTTCTAGTATTGTCTGAAACCTGGGAGGGTTATGCCTCCTTCTTTATTCTTTTTCCGAATGAGTTTATTTTCAAGATCTATTTGGCTTTATTGAGGAATTCTTGAACCAGGAAGCATCCCATCTAGCATGTAGAGGGGAGCTCCAAAGGGCGACAGAAAAAGAAAGTTTTCTAAAGGCAGAACAAAGAAGTCAGAAACAGAGGAAAATATTAATTCAGATTAGGTCATCTCCCTTTTGGGGAAAAAAAAAAAGGTATTATTAGCTGGGTTAATCTACCTTCCTTTTGGGATTTGAGAGGGCCTATGTAACAGATAACCTCACTGGTGTTTACCAGAAACTTCCTGATTGACCAATTAAAACTGCATTTCCAGAGAAGTTGAAGCTTCAATTAAGTTAGGTAGTAAACCCTGATTTGATGGTGCGGCTTAGCATAAGTGACTCCATTTTGTGCCTGTGGCTTTCTTTTTAACAGCTATAAAATTCTCAGTATTACTAAGTATTTTTTAGCTACTTGGAAACAGAGAATGCTAAATATGGAGTCAAATATAAAGACTTCTCACTATTTTCAGCTCTGTAATCTTCTCATGTCATTTTTTATCTTTAAAATTGTTTACTCATCTATAAAATAGCATCATAATAGCTTCCCTCTAGGGTTAATATGAATATTGAGTGAGTTAATGAGTGTGAATATGAATTGGAAATGGTAAAATGTATAAATGTAAGAAATATGGTTATTATTACTACTAAATTTCCACTTTAATAATTATTCCTTTGTGGGTATTAGGCCTGGAGCCTCTCAATGGATTATTTTGTGTTTCTGTAAGTGGGAGATCACAGTGTTATATAATCACATATACTAATTTTCTTAATGTAGATATCATTTCTTTTTATTAAATTCTAGAGTTCTTTAGTTTACTTTATCTTGAATATTTCCATAGAGAAATTAATGTGTTTTAAGTTTAACATGGAGAAAAGAGGCCATACCTATTTTTATTGTTGTCTTATTTTACCTCATCACTTGACTTCTTGGATAAAATGTGGGACCTAAACATACATGTAGTATAATGTTTAATGTCATATTTTATTTCTATTACTAAAAATCTTTCTTGTCTTCCATCATGTTTTATATTTGATTTCTTATTCTTTGTTAACTAGATGATTAAATATATATATATATTCATATATATATATATACACACTGCATTTGGTAGAGATCTTAGCTTAAACTAGTAACCATTTGGTTTGATGATCTTTCCTACATAGTTCAGCTTAACAAAGAGCTTCTTATATCAGCAATTTTTTTTGTGCATGTGAGGATATGTAAATTTTGTTTAGTTTTCTTTTTTAAAGAGCCAGCCTTGTGCAGAACACTTTACACTGCACCTAAGGTCACACTGCAAATACTGAACCCAATTGTGGACTAGAAAGCAATAATAATAACTAATCAAAAATGAATTTGGCAAGAACTTTCAATAATTTGCTTCTCCAATCTGATATCTAAGTCACTACCTACTATCACCTGTTATATACTCCCTCACTTTAGTTTTACTGGTCTGTGTTTTCATAGCATTAATTTATAAGTTACCAGAGAACTTCACACAATTTTCTGTATTTCTGAAATATCCTCTTGAGTGTTAAGTTCTACTTTTTCTTTAAATCTCAACTCAGAAGCTAGTACTTCAAGATTTTTTATGAATCTATACATGTATGTATAACCAGGTCAACACACTGTATAGTAGAAAATTGACAAAACACTGTAAACTAGCTATAATGAAAAAAATAAAATAAAATAAAATTGTTAATCAAAGAGTTGAAAAATTAAAAAATAAAAAAAATTTTAAACCTAAAAAAAAATGATTTTTTAAATTAGCCCACTTCTCAGCAATGCCAACCCTGTATTCTGTGGTTTTTAAGACTGCTTTACTCTATCTGTATGTATATGCTCAATATCCTCAAATATAAATATACCTTTGTGTGGTAAATATCATATTTTTTAATTGCTTTTATCATTCTAAGCAATGCTTTACAAGGAGCTATCACTCTACCTAATTTTAAGTAAACTTTTCTATTAAAGAATAGCATACTTTGAGAAATTGTACAAATTGTAAGTGTATATATAGCTCAAAAAGTTTTCAATGTGAACACACTCAAGTAACTAGCACTAAAATAAAAAAATAACATTATCAATAAACCACATTTTTCTTGGGTGTCCTTCCAATTTTTAATTCACTTATGTTTTTCATAAAAGGATAAGTCTATGCTTCAACTGTATATATAAAATTAATATATAATTATATAATATATATAATATATAACTACATATATATAAAGGTAAATATTGTCCATTCGATATTATTTATATGGAACTATTCATCTTAATTTGTCATTAATTTATTTATTCAGTGATCAAACATATATTGGATGCATGCCTTTAGGCATTGAATGTATTGAAATAAAGTTCAGTCTCTGACTTCATCTTTATGAGCTCTAGGATGAAGATTAAATGATTCTGCCTTTCTTTACTTGCAAATATATTCAGATATGCTACCAACTTTTCTATGGTAAGTATTATGTCTTTTTTCTTGGAGGCATACTTAGAAATTATCATCTACTGATGTGTCATAAAATAACACAGGAAAAATATCAGGGAAGCATAACATTTTCTATTGAACTCATTTAAGGTTTTCTATCCTAATGTTTATTGATATAAGGCAGTAGTACATGTGTTTCTATATCTATAGAGACAGGAAAAAAATGTTTTGCAAAATATTGATAGCTTAGATTTATAGAATGTGTTGGACCTCCCATTAAGAAACATTAACATCAATATCATTCTACCTACTATACTTGATAATAGACCATTCTGAATTAATAAACCTTTGTAGATTTATTGGCAAAAAGTATGAATAAACATGCTTTATTAGTTAAGTTATCTTAATAGTCGAGGAGAAGTAAAGATAAAATATTCTTTCTGTTGGATTTTAGAGGAGGGTAAATGTCACCTTTGCTTGAGGGCACAGATTTAGATGTCGGCATGTATAGGGAATGGCAGCATGCGTGAATGATGAATAATACGTGATTTAAGTGCAATGCTGTTGACATTCTGGATCTGTAAATCATTAGATTGAAAAAAATATTTTTCTAATACAGGATCTTAGCTTAATGCACATTTTTCTTATACAACCAACTGCCTTAAACATTTGCCATGAAATAGTTGATCACAGGGAGTTCACTTATAGAAGCTTGAATGTTTTTCTTTCCTTTTTCCATTTAATTTCCACCCATCACTCCTTAGTGATTGTATCTTCTGTTTTTTCATCACACAAATGTTCTTAAAATCATGAAAGAAAATGAAGAAAAATGAAAGAGAAGAATTTCTGTGAATATTTCATCCAGTGGCATGTTGTAAAGTGTGGAAAGTTAGGCCTCAAGAAAAGTAATCTGTGTCTTGAGATGTTCAAATAAAAAGTAGATAATTATTTCTTTAAGATGGCTGCACAAAATTATTACAACATTGTAAATCAACCATACTTCAATAAAACTTTAAAAAATGAAAAAAAAAAAAAAAAAAAGGCCTCTCAGACCCTGTCTTTTCGAGCTGATCTAAAGCTTATTCTAAGAATAAGTACCAGTTTGTGTGGCTGCTTGCAGTGGAAATCCCATAGCCATCATTCTGTAATGGTGTGTATACAGTGATTTTTATTACTAAATAAATCCTGAGTGGGTTCATGGAAAACTTGACGCCGTATTCCATGGATGGGTTCCCATAGGTTTCATAAACATCCTATAAAATACAGAGAAAATGAAAGAGTACAGTGGAATCAGATGCTAGTGTGGTCAAAATAGTTTATCTTATTTAAAAATGCATATTACTACATAACAGGTTTAGCATCAGCATCTGTATTGATAAAATTACAGAAATGCTTGCTCATCTGTGCTCTGGTGTTCTTTCACGTTTTTTCATGGAAAGAGTCACAACTGAGTTGCAATCCCATGGTCCATGCTGTAAGGTTTTGAGTAAAAATATCATACTTTCTGCTATTTGTGAACTTTTGTTGACAATGATATAACCCGTAAACTCATCATTGATAGGAATTTTTGTGGGTGTGTACAATCTAGTGAAAACATTTAATTTCAGTTCAGCACAGTATATATTTTGAGCACCTATTTTATGCCAACCACTGTGCTAGGTTCTTAGAGTGCAGGAAAAACAATAGGAACGGGGCCACTGACTTCTGTGAGCTTATAGAGCAGTGGAGTCATTTTGTCAGGGAAAAAAAAAAAAAAAAAGCTATTGAAGTGGAAATGCTATGAATACTGCATGGAAGACCTTTACTATAAAGTTTTCAAAGGAAGTTCAGATCGAAAGTTAGGTCTAAATAGTGACTTGTAGTTTGTTGGTCAGGCTGTGGGGAATGAAACTGGTTAGACAGATGGGTGGGGAATGGGAGACTGGATAGGGTTATGTGCCCAGTAGAGGCAGCTGGTGTGAATATCAGTAGTAAAGAGAGATAATGGCATTTTTACGTGACACTGAAGATTGAAATGGCATATGCTGTCGTATTTGGTGATGCGGATGAGCCACTAACTAAAGACTGCATGTCAGGCTAATGAGATGAAACAAAGTTTGTTACAGAAATGAGCAAAAAATTTCTAACTAAAAGATCAACTTTTTGAATTCTGCTTTATATTTCTCTAATTTTGCAGAGATTAACAAAGTGTTCTGCTTCAATGTGTTACAATCTGGTGATTGTTTACATTTTGATTATTAGGCTAGACTATTTTAAGCGTGTCTTGCCTTCTTTAGGATGACATGTAATTAATATTCATGGAAATATTAATGATTATGTGTTATAGTCACTGTGCTGGACCCTGGAGATATAAAAATATTAGACATGGTCTATGATCTTCAGTAACTTCTAACTTATACAATATACAGAGATCTAATTAGCTCTATTCTTCACTACTCACAAACATTTCCAAACATATCATTGTAGGCATACCTAATTAGAGCAGCTGTATCCTTGTTCTAATTCCTGAGTCTCAAGTTTACTTTTTCAATACCTTTCCATTCTTTCATGATTGTTTCCTAGAAAGCAAATTAAGTCAGAGTAGAAACATAAGGAGCTGACAAAGAATTTGAATGATGATATTCATTATCATAACTTTAGAATTTCATGTTAAAGATAGCATTCTTATTAATACAATGTCCTCTCAGAGACATTACTCTGAGGTAAATTTTCCTCTTGCTTTATTTGAACATTTATTTGAGCAAGTATGCTCTTGCTCGTTCATGCTACAGGTTTCCTTCAAATGTTTGGTAATCCTTGCTTAGACATCATTATGAACAGTGGGAAGTAGACTGCATGGGAGTTAGGATGCTTATGAGCACAGTGTGTAGACTGGAAAGCTTTGACAGGCAGTTGAGGGTCATGCTGTGGTCCAGAAATGCCATACTGACACAGGCTCTATTCTGGAGTACCCCAAACCGCCAGTTTCCCTAGTTCTTCCTAGATTATTCAATTAATATAAATTTCTTAATTTTTTTTTCCAGTTAAAGATTTAACTTTTTTTTTTTTTTTCCCCTGAAGAAACTGCCTTTGGCTGGCTGGCCATCAACATCTCTGCATATTACAATAGTCAAACGTGGAAAGAAGGATGAAACATTTAGCCATGAAATCACTACCCTATTCCCATCCTCATTTTTCATTCCTGTCCACCATCCTACTTCTTGTTTCCCAGTCTAAAATTCCAGTATTTGAGGGGTAAGCAGCCTCCCTCCTCTACCCTTGTTCTCTCTCCACAGACTTGGATTTCAGTTCTCCATTCGGGGTCATCTCTGAATGTTCTTCAATCTCTTTTTTGTCTTCCAGATTGTATAAAATTTTCTTGTCTGCTGATAGTTTTTCACCTTCATTCCTACCTTTTATGAGCATATATATATATTTCCCAATTCTCACTTAAAAATAAGACCATCTCAGTACCAGAGTTACAGAGAGTGGCCTTAGCCCTGGTAAAAAATTTGATTAATGTCCCCTTCACCCCCTGTCCCCCTACCAGCAAAGCACATGGGCTAAAAATCACTGCACAATCTTTGTGCTGATATGCCATCTAATTGCGCTCAGGCCTTTTCAGATCGTAGAACTTCAATAATTTCTATCAACCTATGACAACCTCTTCAGCCTTTGCTCAGAGACAAAAGAAGAGTTGGTTTCTTAGGTCATCATATTGAATCAGAACCTGCCACAGTATTTGGAGGGAATATACAGACGAATCCTAAATGTATAATTTGGAAATAACAATACTGCTCTCTTTTAAATGCAAAACTTTATTCTTCCTGAGGAAGCTTTATACCAGTAGATTTTAAAAGAGTAAAATAGATGAAAAATTTGACCCCTTATATGGGTATGGACCATAAATATTCTGGAGGGTGGGGGGATCATCTAATTCCCGAGGAAAGGAGTACATTTTGGGTTTAAAAAATTGCTAATTTCAGAATAGATTAAATTTTCAATTTATGATATTACCAAAATCTGTAATGTCAAATAATACTGACAAAGGTATTAAGATTGAGAGGAAGAAATTCTCCAGTTTTCAATAGGTATTATACCAGAGTTCTTTGTTATGGCTAAACACCTAACCTAAGTTCTTTCATAGTTTTTTGTTTTGAGAAGATAATGTTCAAATAAAATAACATGAAAGAAGCAATTGTCCTGGAACTTTTGGTAGCTTCAGTTCCAGTAGCAAGTGTAACAACTGGTGAATATGGCTTTGTGAAAACAAGTAGTGATGAATATTTTTGGATAACACTTAGCATACAAAAATCTATGGAATAACGTCTTAGCAGACCTAAGCTTTTATGAAATTGGAAATTAGAGTAAGATAACTGCTACCCATTTTATACTATTAGAAGAAACAGATTACCTTTATTTTGGTCAAAAACAATCTTACTCATCCATTTTCAGCCTAGGAACTCAAAAAAAATCATGTCATAATTGTAATTCTTAAAATATATAAACGTATTTCATATGCCATCAGTGTCTTTTTTTCTGGAGAAAAAAATGAGGGAGATATCCTTCCTAACAGGAAAATATTAATAACATGATTAATAAAATTGGATCTCTACCCATCTGGTTGTCATTATAATCATGAGAGTATGAACTTTTAGAAAATATCCTATGCTTAGGCAGTTATGATTACCAGCTACATTCCTCAGTGCCCTTATAAATATATGACCTGATGTCCCTATATAAATTCTTGAGAAAATTTGTAGAGATTTTCTTCACTTCTTTAATTTAAATAAAGTCCCCAATCTGTTTTATTCTGTTACATTAACTTATCCCTTATTTACTGACCTATAGAAATGTAGTGTTATTAACAGGAACCCATTACCCGTAATCACATATCTTTACCAATAATGATTTCTTGCAACAGGTACCCTTCTTCCTTAGATGCCATAGAGCAAATGGTCATGTCCTTACTTTGCTTTACCATGAATTTCAATTCTTCCCTTGACCCAGATTGGTGCTATATTCCTTCATCTAGATAAAAATAGCAATGGTTTGAGAAAAGGGAAGAGGAGATCATTTTCTCCTATCCCTAGGTCTTCAAATTAATCTCAAATTAAAAGTCACCCACTGTGCCTATATATACTCAATTAGTCATAAATCTGTCACCTGGCTACAATGATGCTTGATGTGCCAAAGTGAAGGATTCTCCTCCAGATACTTGTCATCCTTCATTGGCAATACCTGCCCTACCAAAACTGCATCCCCCAAACACTAACAATCGTTCATTGGTGGCTCCATTCACAGCACTTTCTTTGAAAAATATATACTCTCAGTAGCTCACAGAGTAAGAGAAAGAAGCGTCCATCATTTTTTCTATTTTTACACTCTCTAGGTCATGTGTGTATTGACCCTTCACCATATCACTGTACATTTTTAAAGAAGTAGAATTTTAGCAGGAAATCCTCATTCCAAATGCTAAATATAAACATTTAAGTCTAATATTTGAAAGTGAAAAGCAATTTGGTTGCCTGAAATTGCAAGTACTTAGTTTTCTCCTGTCATATCAAAGTTCATGTCCATTTAGACAAGATAAAACACGAACTTAAATCTAGTGAGGAAACACTGCTTTCTTTATTGGTGCTGATGTTTTATTTGTTTACTCTTTAATAATGTCTGAATTTTTATTTTAAAAATAACTCAATATAATTGCTCTATCATTATTTATTTATTTATTTATTTATTTATTTATTTATTTGCTTTTTAGAACCACACCAGTGGCATATGGAGGTTCCCAGGCTAGGGGTCTAATTGGAGGCTACAGCTGCCAGTCTACGCCACAGCCACAGCAACATCAGATCTGAGTCACATCTGCTACCTAAACTATAGCTCATGGCAACATCGGATCCTTAACTCACTGAGAGAGGCCAGGGATCGAAGGCGTAACCTCATGGTTCCTAGTTGGATTCATTTCCACTGTGCCACGACAGCAGCTCCATCATCATCATTTTTAATATTTATTTTCCTAGAATTGCTCAAATATGATCCCTAGAGGGCACAACTGAATATTTCCTTTTAAAAAGCTTTATAGAATTTTGAATCTTTGCTTAATAGCTTCTTTAGCTTATTAAACTAGTGAAACTGCATATTTTACTTTAAATACTTTGTTTTTCTCCCCATCTATTTTAAAGATATCAAGGTCATTATACCTATCCCTCATTTTAGCTCCTCTTTGTTTTCTTGTAGTGCAGTTATAATCACAAAGAGAATTGAAGCAAATAATTGCATGTTGTTGACCTACAAATATATCTTTCTGAAAACCTTAAGAAAAATAAATCTCCCTGCTGGCTTGTTCAGTTTGAGACTGGCTGGAGTTGGTCACATAACACTTAGTGGCACTATTACACTCTGCAAGTTTCATAACTCTAAATTATTCATATTTCACTACCAATTTGGCTCATGGATGGGGAGGTAGACTATTACCCTAGTTTGAATGTATATCACCTTTCAACCAACTAATTCAACCATAAGCAAGCTGAATTTTCATAACTCTTCTTTAGCCATGATGCCTCTGGTCAGACTGCTGCTAAATTGCCAAAGTGAACATTTTTCACCTTTGTTACTCATACTTTTAAAACTCAATTTGCTCACCAACTGTTTGACTCTTATCATGCCAGGGCAGCAAAACATGATATTCCTGATTTTCTGTACATCATTCAAAACAAAGCCTAACCTGAGATATTACATATTAACCGAAACCACTTCAGAGCCACTTGAGGCTCTGTTCACAAATGTTTGCTCAATCAACTAATTCTCTGGCAGCCAATGGAATTTGATGCTTATTATGTGTTTGATGCAACCATAGATTGTTTGGTTTTATGAAGATTGGATTACCATCTTTTTCTGTGAATGTGATTCTGAGATGCTGGTACTCCACAACTAGAAAGATATAGTCCTGGCCATGTGTTGTCATCTTAGGGCTTCAAACTGTCTTATGAGGATAGTGGCCTTCATGAGCTTTGTAACAAGTGCAGCCACATGGGATCCCGTATAAGGATGGACCTCATATTTTGGGTTTAATATTTCTGTTGTCACCGTCTTGAAGTCCTTAAAATTTTATTTATGAAATTATGTTTGGTAGGTAAAGTCTAGTAAGATTATAGAATACATAACCTCATTTCACATGTGAATTATCAGTTCCCATTGGGTTCTTTGGTGCCTGCTCTCCTCTGACTGGTATCCCAGCCTGCCTATCCACTGATGCAGTTTGGGGGAGACCTGCATTCTGCTAACACCCTCTATCCTCAGTGAAGGCATGGGTACAGGCCTTAGTGAAGATGCAGAAAGTGTAGAGTAACCATCCTACAGATTTGGGGGACAGCGCAAAGCAGCAAGCATACCTGCGCCATGCTGGCAGGAAATGGCATATGTTGTAGATGACTCAGTGGGCCCTGCTCTGCCATGCCACTGCTATACCAAGCACATCCCAGCGCAGAGGTTGCAATCCCTTAGGGATCACAACCTGTCTTCATGGAATGGAATAGATTGATAGTGGAAGAAGCAATTGACTTCCCTACCCCAAGATAGGTCCCCACACCATTTATTTTGCATATGTCCTAGAAATAATGTAGTTGGAAAATATCTGTGACTTACATTGTTTGATTTTTATACTGAAGCTTTAACAATTAAATAGCTCATGATGTAATCGTATCCAGTATTTTCCCAGAGTCTCTGATAGATAGTCTATTATTTATTGAATTAACTTTGTTTGGTATTTACTTTTCAACTTAGCTGAGAGGCTGATTCCTAGGTGATTTGACTTTTAAAAATTCATAATTAACTAACTTTGTTTAAATCACTTTGTAATTAATTGCAAATATAGAGTATATTTTTAGCAGAAACTACAAGAAAGTTGATATGAATGTTACAAAGGTAGTTAACATTTTTAACATGTATTTTTTTCATTTAATGATATGTTTAAATTTTTTATATACCATTAAGTGTAGTTCAACTTCATCCCTTGTTTTAATAAAAGAATATCTGCACATGACTTTTTAAAAAGTGAATAACTTGGATAGATTTATAATGAAAGCAATAGTCTCTACTCTCAACCTCCAAGCCCAGTGCCCAGAGGCAAACACTCATAATCATTTCTTATTTTAATTTTTCTGGTAGGTAGTATCATAGTTTCAAATAATGTTCTCAATCAGATTTATCCCGAAGTGGTATCGTATCTAAAATATGAAGAATTAGCTCTGTCATTCAATTTTCTTCCTCTTCTTCACAATTTTTTTTTTTTTTTTTTTTTTTTTTTTGCTTTTAAGGGCTGTACCCATGGCATATGGAGGTTCCCAGGCTAGGGGTCGAATCAGAGCTACAGCTGCCAGCCTATGCCACAGCAACACAGGATCTGAGCCACATCTGTGACCTACACCACAGCTCACGGCAACACCAGATCCTTAACTCACTGAGCTAGGCCAGGGATTGAACCTACAGCTTCATGGTTCCTAGTCGGATTCCTTTCTGCTGCACCACGACAGGAACTCCAGAAATTTGCTTTTTATTTCAAATATCCTGGAACTCCTAGTTGTGGCATAGAACAAGGAAGGGACCTGTAACTCTTCAAGGAGTGATAGTTCCCCTTCTGACCCATAACCTGAACAATGAGTTCTGAAAAGAGTTTAAACATCCACATATTTAACTCTAATTTGCCTGCTCATTACTTAAAATTTAGAACTTACTCTACTTTTTAAAATAATGGATTAATGAGGAAAATACTATGGCAATTTAAAAAGCAAAAACAAATTTAAAAACCAAAAAAATTTTTTAAAAAGTATGAATTTACACTTACTATATAACTTTATCAAAACCTCAAAACAGGAAATATACTGGCTTTCTAAAAATTTGTACCTTCGATAAGTTTTATATATACAATATTATATTTCAGTTAATGCATACCCTACTGTGTACTCACTGCCAAAGATTTAGTTTCCATCCTTCACCATACAATAGACCCTCTTTACCCATTTCAGGCTTTTCCTACTCCCCCTTCCTCTCTGGTAACCACTACTCTATGTGTTTGGTTTTGCTTGTTTGTTTGTTTCTACATATGAGTGAAATCATGTAGTATTTTATGAATATATTATGTATGTCACATTTTCTTTATCCATGCAACCATAGATGAGCACTTAGTTTGTTTCCATATCTTGGCTATTGTAAAAAATGCTGCAATAAGCTTAGGGGTGCATACATCGTCTCAAATTAGGTGTTTTTTTTTTTTGGTATTTTCATATAAATACCCAGAAGAGGAATAGCTGAATGACATGGTAGTTCTATTATAAATTTTTTGAGGAGTCTCCATAATGTTTTCTGCAGTGGCTGCATCAATTTACATACTCACCAATAACGTATGAGGGTTCATTTTTCTCCACATTTTTGCCAACACTTGTTTTTTGCTTTATTGATAGACATTCTAATGGGTTGTGCTATGGTATCTCATTGTGGTTCTGATTTGCATTTACATAATAATTAATGATGTTGAACATCTTTACATGTGCCTGTTGGCTATCTGTATGTCTTTTTGAAAAATGTCCAGCCGAGAAAAAGATAAATAAATAAGAGTCATCCAAATCGGAAAGAAAAAAGTAAACTGTTACTATTTGCATGACAGAATTTTAAGTATGTAAAAACCTAAAGACACCACTAAAACCTTTTAAAAATAATAAACAAATAATATAGTAAAACTGCAAGGTGCAAAAATCAATATGCAAAAATCTACAAGTTTCTATAGATTAACAGCAAACAGAAAATGCATTTACTAATCCCATTTACAATCACAACAAAAAGAATAAAATACACATGAATAAATTTAACTAAGGAGGTAAAATATCTTTATATTGTAAACTATAAGACATTGGTGAAAAAATTGAAGAAAACACAAAGAAACAGAAAGATATTCCATGCTTATGAATTGGAAACATTAACATTGCTAAAATATACGTGTTACTTAAAGCAATCTACAAATTGAGTGCAATCCCTATCAAAATCCCAATGAATTTGTTCAAACAAACAATCCTAAAATTAATATGGAACCATAAAAGACCCCTAATAGTCAAAGCAAATCCTGATAATAAAGAACAAAGATGAAGATATTACAAACATTCTCTGGTTTCGTTATGTTATAGAGCTATAATAGTCAAAACAGCATGGTTTTGTCAGACAAAGAGACTCATTTGTCAATGGACAGAATTGAGAACCCAGAAAGAACCCTCACTTATGTTTGTACAACTGATATACAGCAAAGGAGTCAAGAACATACAAAGAATATTAAAAAAAATGGTGTTGAGAAGTCATGGCAGTCACACGCAAATTAAAAAAAAAAAAAGAAATTAGACCACTAACTCACACCATACACAAAAATCAACTCAAAATGAATTTCATACTTGAATGTAAGAACTGAAACAATAAAGCTATTATAAGGAAATAGAAAGTGGTCTTTGACATCAATCTTAACAGTGTTTTTCTGGATATGTTTCTCCTCAATCAAGGGAAACAAAAGCAAAAATAAAGAAATGAGACTACATTAGACAAAATGCTTCTGCACAGTGAAGGAAGTCAATAAAATGAAAAGAATATCTACTGGATGTGAGAGGATATTTGCAAGTTATATATCTGATAAGGGGCTGATATTCAAAATGTATAAAGAATTCATACAATTCAACAACATGAAAGCAAATAAATGAGTTGAATAGGCATTTTTCCAAAGAAGACATACCTTCTTTTGAAATATCTCAAACAGGTAAAACCCTTTTCCCCCTTTCTTCTTGTATTTCAAAACTTCTTCCTCTGATCAGTCAATCTATCATCTGTTCATCTGCCTATTTAATTTGGTCTGGTCTTATTAAACATTAGCCCTATTTACTTTTTCTTTTTTTACTGATTTTGTCAATTGCTCTAGCTTGTTTATTTGTCAGTATCTTAGAATCTGCTTTGTGTTTGAGAGAAAGGAGCCCTTCTACAATTATGTTTACCCAGAAACATCCTGTTGTTTAAATCCTTTTACATCTCCACTCTCTGTTGTCTTCTTAACCCACTCAATGGCTTTGGTGAGGAGTCTGGCCGGTAGCCAAGTTGAGCTCCAGAACTCTAGCCTAAAGGAACATTTTTTAAAGAGGTGTGAGAAAAAAAAAAAAATCTCTGTTTGATTTTTTAAGTAGATTTGTGAAGACCTTTAAGAGAGCTATTTATTTTACTTTATTTTTGTCATTAACAGTGCACCAAAACTGAGTTGTTTGCTGGGAAGTTTACTTTTAGAATGCAAACATCTGAAAGATTTTCAAAGCAAATTTGACAAATGCCAAGGAGTCTCTTTTCTCTTCTTAGTTAAAAAATCTCTAAATAAATTGTATGATGTGTAGGTTTTTATATGTTTTAATGTGTTTTAGGAGAAACTGGCAAACAGCTTTTTCAATATTTCTTTTACCTTAACATTCAGATTTATATGGAGAGTTAAAAATGTGTTTTTTAGTGAAAGCACCAACTTTCCTACCAAATGAGAAAAAGCTTCCCTTTCAATACCTTCCACCTTTCACCCTGCTGGACATGGTATGTATTAACTTAGACAGTGACTGCTATAAAAACTAGGACTAAGTTTGAGGGGATTTTAGAAGTTTGTGATAGTACAGTATGGGTGTTCATGGCCAGTTAGTTGCTCTACTACACAGTGATTTAATGACGCAAATACCTTCATTCTTGTAGTTCTGACTCCCTTGGGGTTATGAAATAAGAAAGATGAAGTCATGTTTACTTCTTAATTAACGTGACTACAAACGTGTGACATATATCTCTCATGGGATCATTTGCAAAAACTAGTCAACTGGTACTACATAGATACAGTTATAGTTCTTAAATGAGATTCTTTCTTGAATGGATATCTTCCAGCAACAATCCACCCAATGGCTGGGGCAGAAATAGTTGGTCAGTTGTCTTTGCTACTCTAAAAAAAAGCAAGTCTCTTTATTTTTTTGTCACCATAGTTTGGCCAACTCTTCACAAGGGACAAAAAATGTTTGACACTCTACAACATATTATAGAAAGCTTCATATTAACCTATTTCAGTTTTGAGTATTTAGTAGATGGTAAGCAAGCTTTAAATCACTATGAAACTTTAATGCCACTGCAACTTTGAATTATACTAATAAGTTTTCAAAAAAAAGCTCTTTTACCTCTACCTTCTTATTTTAATTTATAATTTGTACAACTTTTTACAGAGAAATATTTAATTTTCTAATAGAATAAAGGGCTGCTTTAGCTTAATGTCTCTGATTAAAACTAGAATTTGATAAATTATGATTTTTTAAATTGCATTTCAAAGTCATGTTCTGAGGTATATACATTTGTAATTTGGAGGAGGGGATATTTGTCACAGTTTTCTAACTACCACCTCAAAATGATAAGCACGTATGTAAAGCAAATGTAGGAAATTGTTACTTACATGTCATGTAAACCTTGTTTTTTCACTCATCATATTCTCCTCGGACTCAACAATTAAATCATAATTGTGATTTAACAATTAAATCATTTGGTCAACTACTGTGATAATATTCCAGGTTCAGAAGACTAGAAATTATTGTAGTGTCTATAACTAATAGAAATAGCAACAGCCCCATGAAATGAACTTTTAGAGAGGTAAGGAGTAGCCACACAATCTATCATACATTCTTTTTCTTGATGGAAATAGAACAAATTGGTAAGAAGGACACCCATTTATCACTCAGTTACTAAATAGGTTTTCTTTCTTATTTGGACAGTGACTACTTTGATCTCACTCTTTTGCAGATCCTAGGTTAATTAACTGGTCTTATTTATGGTCTTATTTTATATTATAGCTACTTTATAATGATTATTAACTGTATGTCTCCAAGGCTATTTTATATATAATTAAATTTTAAAGTCAAGGAAATGGTATGGATATTTGGAAATGACATAAGCTAAGACAAAATATTTCTATTTGGAGCTCAAAATGTTTAGCAATGCCAGAGTTTAAAGAATTGGGGCTTTCAGGCACTTTTCCTATTAGATTCTCTGAAAATAAGTTACTACTGGCTAGTAAAATCAAAAAATTTTAAGGACTTATCTTATTCATGTCTTTTAAAAATAAGATAGCAAATAAATATATACTTTATAATTTCCAAGACTAAAGTGGCCCAGGCCTCTGTAAAGATTCAAATATAGATTACACTTGGCAAGAGATTCACTCTAAATTAATAAGACATTGTTTTCATTCTCTGAGAAAAAAAATGCTAATGGGAAATATTTAATCACAATAATAAATCATAAATTTAATCATAACTTTATTAAGTTGAATAATTTTTAAAGTATTATACATTAATGAAATGAATATATCACTTAATGCCTAAAGGAGTCCTCTTCCGACCCCTCATTTTCAGAGATTCTATGGAAATATATAATACAGAATAAATTCCTAATGATAGAAAGCAAATATGCAGTCATCACTATTAGTCATTCTCTCCAGTATTTCAAAGAAAAACAGAAAACTGAAATTCCTGCATGTTTAACATTGATAAGACATCTACATACAATTTAGAAAAATGTCAAAAATATATATGACAAATATTCAGATGTGAAGATGTCTCTATCATGTGTAGTAATGATGTATGGGGAGGCAAAACTTTACATCTACCTCCTTAGGGTCTCTATCTGTGCCTGAGAATTAAATTGACATATAACAGATTAACGGGAGAAAATCATACAGATTTATTTAATATACATTTTACACGACATGGAAATACTAATGAGGAAATGAAGACCAAAGGAAATGGAAAACTGAATTATTTTATACTAGGTTACAAAAATGGAAGCAGTTGTGGAAAAGTAGCTAAAATAAGTGGGGAGACTAAAAGAAGTTAAGAATTATTTTCACAAGATCTGTTCGTAGAGAATTCTTATAGCCTTGACCCCTTGTCTCTGGTCATAAGAATGTTTCCTTCCTCTTGGTGTAGGGAGGACATCTTTCACATGGGAGTTTTTATCTCCTGCTTCTGGGAAGAAAAGGAGAGCTTAGGGTGTCCTTTCTGTACCTGATCTTTTTAAAGCACTGGTAGCTCACAATAATTCTTACGCCATAATGGCATATTTTAGGGTGACATTCTGCCATCCTTCAGATGGTGTTTCTTTATACTATTGATGCTTAAATTTGCAATAATATCAATTCACTTGGATGTATATAAGCAGTATCCATTATTATCTACATAAGGGTTTATATAAATTTTCATTTGCCTTTAGAAATATGCAGGTGAATTCATGAAGAGATTAGTATCTCTATACTAATTTCAAATGATTCATTGAACTTCAGGGTCATGAATGTCAGGTCAAAAGTGCATTTTTAACCCCATAGGAAATAAGCAACAAGAATTATTTATTGCATTTAATTTTCTATTTACTTTTTTATTTTAGACATAGTTTATTATTAGTCACAAAAGAATTATGAATTGTAGTTTCGGTCATTTAAAATTATGAAACACTTCTAAGTGATTTTTTAAAACAAAATTTACTGAAAGTATGAGCCAGTTAGCAATTTTTAAAAGCTGTTTGCTTTTTCAAAATCAATATTTATTTGTTTTACTTATTTGATTTATTTCTAAAGTGGGATTATTTTTATAAAACAAATTATATTTCCTTGGCAAGGAATAGCTAATATTATAGTTAGTACTATTTGAATAGAACTAATAAAATATAAGTTTAATGTTAGTATAGAGTCTTACTTGATTTGTTTTGTCATCTAGTGTTAGTATAGAGTCTTACTCGATTTGTTTTGTCATCTAATCAAAATTAAAGCAAAAAATATTTTTAGAACCCTATTTTTCATGAATAATAGTGGCTTTTTCTAAGCCAGATATACTCTAATAAATTTATTTTCAAAATAGAGGCTTTTAAGTTTGTGATAGGTAAAGAGTAAAAAATATGATCAACATAAAATTTTAAAATTATTTTAAATATTGTAAGATGTCATATATGTTTATTATTTATATTATATAACTATGAAATTATTTATATATCTCATTATATTTATATTTTGCAATGAATATATATCAACTGTTGAGTCAATTAAAATAGAATTAAAATTCAGAAATCAGATAAATATTTTAGGTTTATATACTTCAACCATGAAAAGATAAAAAAAATTGATTCATAGTACATTGTATTTTTTACTATATTAAATTTTTAAAACAATCTTTACTTTGAAAATTTTAAGAGATCTGTTTTATATATTATTTTTGATCCCATCTTTCAAATATACCAAAGATGTGAGGAAATAGTAAAAATGAAACATCTATACATTTGTCTGAATTAACCAATAGTCTATAGCCGTATCTGGCTTCTGTCTATATCTATATTCCATTTGCACCCCACCCTCCCACCCCCAGAAACATCTGAAAGTTGCAGACATCATGAAACTCTACTTCTAAGTATTTACTAAAAATCCTGACATTCTCCAGCATAAATAAAATGCCACTGTCAACCCAAGAATTTCAAAATTGATAAAAGTAATCTTATCTAATAAACCATATTTAATTCTATTTCCCCATATTGTCATTTAAGCCTTTATTATTGCTTTTGTTCCAAGATCCAATCAAGGATCACACTCTGCACTTAGTAGTGATGTCTTGTTTAATCTAGAATAGCAGCCCCATACCTAAATTTTTTTCTTTCATGACACTGATAATTTTTTAAAATGTCCAGCCCAGCTATTTTATTTAATGGCCCCCAATTTGGATCTGTCTGACTATTTCATCATATTTAGACTCAGGTTAAACTTTTTTGGCAGGAATACTACACACATAGTATTTCATTCAATTGTGAGATACAACATTTAAATTTCTGATTTGATGCTTGCAATATTTCTCCAATGTTGCCACATTTTTTTATTATTAATAAGTGATATATGGGTTAATACTTTGAAACTATGGAAATAACCTCCTCCCCAACCCAATTATTTATGATCCATTGATGATCCTTGTTTGAATGAATTATTATACTGATGGTTATGGTTGGTCATTTTCTTATTGTTGTTCTTTATAAATTTATGTGCATGGATAACTATGTAAAGAAGAGCACTTCCCCCCATCTTCACCTTCTTTAGAGTGACACTATGAACTTAAAGATTTTTAAAAATGCAGTATCTTTTAATATTATTATACTGAATTTATCCAAAATTTAAATTGTGGTATATACTTACAATAAAATACTATATACCAATCAGAATGAATGATTCCAACACACAACAATATGGATACATCTCACAAAAATAATACTGATTAAAGTAAATCTGACACAAAAGAATATTTTCTATGTGATTCCATTTAATGAAATTACAAAACAGTCAAAAAAGGTCTATGCCGATAGAAGTTAGGAGAGTGGTACTCTTGACAGTGTTTGAATATGGCTCCTAGTGTTCCTCTAATGTTCTATTCCTTAATCTGGATCTGGTTAAGAGTACATTCTGACAATAAAAATTCACGAAGTAAGGCCATTATTAAATTGACACTCTTCTGTTTGTGTGTTGTACATCAAGTAAAAAATTGACCCAAATGTGCTCAATTGAGTGAGCTCCTTCAATTTCTTGACATGTTCCCATGCGTCTCTTAGGAAGTTTTTTGATTTTATGCTCCTCTTCCCAGTATATTCCATTTTTCAGTTTTTACTTTTATTCCTCAGACCTGAGATCAGCATTACTTTTCGACTCTTACAGTGGTTAGAGAGAAGGAGTCTAAAACATACGCATACACACACACACACAGACACACATGGGCATGTGTGGGATTATTTTATTCTAGTTATTAGAGCATATTCAAATCCAATGACAAAGCTTTTCTCACTTTTTCCATCTCAGTTGTATTTCCCGTCCTCACAGTGAAAACTCTACCCAAGAATGTTAATGTTACTCCCTCTAGCCTTTCCTACAGTACACAAGATCATTTTAGAATTACTCCACCAATGTGACTCCCCAAAATAAGCCTGAAGAGGAAAGTTCAAGGCAACAATTACTAAGCTCATTTTAACTTACCTGTTTCTCTCCCTGTTGGTATTTTACTGACGGTGTTTGTTTTGTCAGGATGTATTCTTTTACTGTGACTTGCCTTTATTTTTGTTATAAATATGAAATTAATACAACAAATATTCATCATTAATCTTTTGCCAAGTTCTTCCTAATTGTTTAAATATTTGAAATGAATCTTGTAATATATTTCTCAGAAAAGAGTTGAACTCCAGTATTCTCTGAATTCCTGAATGTTTAAACATGTTTTTATATAGCCTTGCTGCTTGAAGGAAACACTGTTGAGATACTAAGGCCTTCTCTCTTTCTTTCGTTAAGTTTTATTAAACTTGGTAATTCAATGTTATCTTGCTTTGTAGGTTGCTGTTGAGAAATATGATGCCAACAGGATTTTTCATTGCTTAAAAACTGACTTGCTTGTTTTATTCAATAACTCAGATTTTTTTCTTTATACGTTCAGTCTAATTTTTATATTAAAATAAGTCTCCGAGTTGGCCTTTCGGGTTAACTTTTCCAGTTACATGTATGCTACATATAAATTGTGAAATTAGAACTTGTTATACTTCCAGAAACATTTCTTAGCTTACTATTTTAAATATTCTATATTTTTTTTTTCTTCAGAGAAACCATTTATACATATAGTTAATCATGTATATCTATTTTTTATATTCAACATTGTATCTCTAATAGCTCTGAGCTCTTTTATGTAGTTTTTTTTTTTTCTCTATTATGTAACTAAGTGCTCTTTATTATAGTTTAAGTCAAATCTATCCTCCTTTGGGAACCTTGGATTTAGTCTTTATTTCTGAGATTTTTTTTTTCAGTTTCCCTCCTAAATTCAGTCAACTCATATCATGACTTCCTTTCTTTTCTTTTCTTTGTTTATTTATTTACTTTTTTTTCTGCTATACAGCATGGGGACCAAGTTGCACATACATATATACATACTTTCTCCTCCCACTGTTGTGTTGCGATGTAAGTATCTAGACAAGTTCTCAATGCTACACAGCAGGATCTCGTTGCAAATCCATTCCAAGAGCAATAGTTTGAATCCGTTAACCCCAAGCTCCTGATCCCTCCCACTCCCTCCCTCTCCCCCCATGCAGCCACAAGTCTATTCTCCAAGTCTATGATTTTCTTTTTTGTGGAAACATTCATTTATGCTGTATATTAGATTCCAGATATAAGTGATACTATATGGTATTTGTCTTTCTCTTTCTGACTGACTTCACTCAGTATGAGAGTCTCTAGTTCCATCCATGTTGCTGCAAATGGCATTATTTTGTTCTTTTTTATGGCTGAGTAGTATTCCACTGTGTGTATATACCACCTCTTCCTAATCCAATCGTCTGTTGATGGACATTTGGGTTGTTTCCATGTTTTGGCTATTGTGAATAGTGCTGCAATGAACATGCAGGTGCATGTGTCTTTTTTAAGGAAAGTTTTATGACTTCCTTTCTTAAAATCCATTTTATTTCAGATATTTTGAATTTTGAATTTTGGATCCTAGGTAATACACATACATACAAATAAGGATGTTTATTCTTTACCTTCCAGACTATGAGGAAGACTTTTATTTCTCAAGTTACCTCTTTTTTTTCCTAGAAGTCAAGACTGCCATGCCAAGACCATTTCTGGGCTTGTGTCCTTCCAAGCCCTGTCTTTAAGTTCCAGAGTAGCTGGTGCTCATATCCATCAAGTTTCCAACATGTTCTTAGGGTTTTTTTCTCAGAATGATTCTTTGTTCCAACTTCTAGGCTCTGTTCCCCACTTCTTCCCCCCCCAGAATTCTGTTTTAGCATATACCTGAATGTCCTTGTTAGAGACTGTCCTCGTTGAGAGTATTTCCCCCTATTTTCACATCATTCAAAATGTTTAGTATTGTTAGTCTCCTACTTATATGTAACTGCAGGCTAATGGTGGTTCATTTTCTCTTCTTTTTGATGTATATAACTCTGTCCTAAGGGTAGAGAGATTCGGATCTACATGACCTCTATTAGCCTAGGAAAACTAAATACTTTTTAAGGAGTTAAAATTATGAGTTCATCTGTTTTCAGTTATGATATATTTTCATATTTAAAACATTTTATTTTGCTGAAATAAAGTTTACACTGGCAACATGTATATCAAACTGAGAGACATGGAGCAGTTCTTTCAAGTGTGGTATCCTTTTATGACAAATAGTGTGTTATGATATAGGAGATATGATATTTTTTATGCATGCCATCTTATATATAGTCTTGTATGATTTAAAATTCATCATGTACTGAGAAGCTATAATGTGCCTAACACAATAATTGTTTCATTTAACTAGAATTTTGAGGTCTTTCAATGGTATAATTATTTAGTTTAGAACTATGGCATAAGGGCTAATTATCCTCATTTGTTGGTAGACTATTTATTATACTCCTCAAGTGTTTTGAAATAATTTTATTCATTTCCCCAATAACTGATATTGGGAAAACAGCTTTTTCCTATTAGATTTAAGGAAAAATATGAACTGAGTAATGTTCACATAGTAAATGAAAAAAAAGCAAGAATTGGATTAAAAATAATCTTATAAGCTGAGAAAGTATAAAAACTTAGGGGAAAAGGAATAGTTCAGAAAAAATATAATTTAAGGTTCTAAATGTCAACTATCCTCCATTTTAATAAGAGGGACAAAACTGAAGCATGTGGACCAAGAGTTAACAGTATAAGATTCTAATTGAGTGTGCGTTAAGTAAACTTCAGAGAAGGTCAAGTAGCGGGAGAATGGAATGTTGATATTTGTGGTAGTAGAAGACTTTATTTGATAGATTTTTTTTAAGTCATTGGAGAGATAAAAGTTAGATAGCTAGAAATGCTTTTCTCATGTTTCAAAACCCCAAATGACTAATGGTTATTTATTAGTCATTGAGGGAAGGGTTTGATGAGTTTTGCGAAGATGTTAAAAGTAAGGCAGTAAAAGTTGGCATAGGATTGACAGCCCTGATGGCAAAAATGAGATAAAGTTTATATGGTGAGAAATAGAAAATATTTAGTTCTTAATCTAAAGCAAATTCATTAAGACAAGACTGAAAGTTTTTATAGCAGCAACTTTTTAATATTTTTTCCATCAAGACGTGTAACAAAAATTTTTCCCAAAGAGACACATTCCCACCTACATCTCCTATAGCAGAGATAAGAAAAGTTGAATTTGTGCTTAATTCCTGCTGCTCTGGCAATAACTTGGTTCCTGTGTCTCCTTTTCTTGAGAGAAAATGCAAATACAGGTTTTTACTCTATATTTATATATTTATAGAACTGTAAATATATTTATATTTAAAAACAGAGTAAAGGTATTGCCTTCAGAATCAAATATTTTTCATAATTATATACTTATATTTGTTTGTGTTTAAAAGATTTAAAAATATTTGTCCCTCTTTACTGTTAATGATAAATAGCGACTCTTTACTGTTAATGATAAAAAGTGACACTTTACTTTGGGGAACCCCCAGGTTTTGGTCAGCTGATGTAGAGGATAGTGTCAACAGTGAAACTTGGGGATAAGACTGGCAGCTAGAGGTTAATGTGTTCATTTAAATGGGTCATCAGGGCGGTGAAATAGCATTGAGAGTGGAGAGGAAGAAAATGAAGGGCAGTTTGAAAGAAAAATTGATGCAAAAGTGAGACTGAAAATGTGCAAGAAGAAAAGAACTCAAAGCTGTATTCTAAAATGCAAATTATTATTATGACTGATATTATGAAATCTAAATAGCTTAAGGAGTATGATTGCATATTTGCTTAGGCTTGCTTTATTTAAGAAATGTTATTGAATGACTAGTATAAGCACTAGAATTTGATGACTGACAAAGCAGAAAAAAATCTATGCTTTCTCATTTAATATCTTAGAGTTGTGGGAGTTCTCATTGTGGCACAGGGTAAATGAATCCAACTAGGAACCATGAGGTTGCAGGTTCAATCCCTGGCCTCTCTCAGTGGCTTAAGGATTTGGCATTGCCGTGAGCTGTGGTGTAAGTAGCAGACATGGCTCGGATCTGGCATTGCTATGGCTGTGGTGTAGACCGGGAGCTGTAGCTCCAATTCTGCCCCTAGCCTGGGAACCTACATATGCCACAGGTGTGGCCCTAAAAAAAAAAGCAAAAAACTTATGGTTGTTATTAACTATAATTTCTATAGTTATAATTAACAAAAGAAAAACGCGATATTGTGCTAAACTTTTGGTTTTCATTTCTTTGATTAAAATGCATTTAAAATTTCTTTTTAGAGGAAGGTAAAGAGGAAATTTTTGTGTATGTGATGAAACTTTGTATAACCAATATACTTTGGGAATTTGAGAATTGAGAAATTTAATACCTATTTGGTGCCTGGTATTCTGCCAGATGTCTTTTGTATACAGATTATCTCATATAACCCTTATAACATTGTTGTAAATTTGGAATTATTTCAGCCTTTCACAAATTAAAATAAACCTTAGAATAATGAGTAGCTTGCCTGAAAGCACATAGTAAGACAGTGACTGAGGATGTGAACACAAAACTGATTCTTTGGGTCAATATATTTTCTGGTATACTAAGTTTTATGGTAAGACGCATACCATAAGTCATCCTGGCAACTTTCCTTATTTGTATCTATGCATTAAAAATATTTTAAAAAAAGTCTTAGTTTGGATTTCTTTTTAGTTAATATAATTTTAAATATACCTTTTCCTTTGAGCTTTGAGAGTATATTAGAATTTTTATTCTGAGCTTGAATATTTGTAGCACATGATTTCTATAGATGGTATAAAATTGCACTGTCCAAAGTGGTAGCAATTAGCCACATGTGGCTATTTAAATTTAAAATCATTAGAATTAAAAATTCACTTTCTTGGATAGCAGGAGCAAGGTGCACAAGAGGAGGCTCCTGTCTTTTTCTTCTTCCATAGAGGTGAAAGGAAAATATAGTTTCACAGGTCTCAATTCCCTGTGAGATAAATCCAGACACTAGCTCAATGATTCCTCCACATCATGCAATACCCGCATCAAAAGGGAAAGACTAACACACACTTGCACCACCAAGCACAGTCTCCAGCATTGAGCCTTACAATTGGGAGGGAACCCCCCACAGCTCCCAGTTCCTCCCTGAGGAGTGAATGGATTGAACCACATGGGTAGCACTCTAGCTTTTTTTTTTTTAATTTTTTCATTGTTATTTCCCCAATACAATTTTTTTTTTTTCTACTATACAGCATGGTGACCCAGTTACACATACATGTATACATTCTTTTTATGGCTGCAACCTGAGTTACTAACTCCTAAATGACCTAGGTCAGAGAACTAGTAGGGCTGGGCATTCTCGACTCTACTAGGACCACATTAAAGCAAGAGAAAGTTTTTAAACAGGCACATGAACCCTCCTTAAGGCTATCTCCCCAACTCAGCTTAGCACAAAGGGAACAGGCAAAAACCTCAAAGCTTCCAGTTCTTCCTAGAAGGAGCTTGCATATTTTCCTAGCTACTGCCTGATTATCAGGCTCCTAATCTGCCTTCATGTGGAAGCTGACTGGGATCCACCCAGGAGCTTGACTTATCAAGCTTGTGAGCACTTCCTTGCCTTCTACCTGCAGCTTGCTCCAATAATAAAACCAAGTCTCAAGCTTCTCTCTGGAAAAAGCTTGTCCACATATCTAGCACTTCTAGTTCTATGGGTGCCACCAATGGGTGGGTTCCCAAATCATCCAGCCCAGAAACCCAATGGGGCGCAACAATTGTCAGTCCTATAGAATCACATTAAACAAGAAAGTGGTTTTAAAATGGGTATTCAAGCAGTTCCCAGAGCATGCAGAATTAAGATTCCCTGTTTCTTCCTGAAGAAGTTGACCTGCATAACTTTTCTAGTTACTGCCCAAGGGTCAGGCTTCTAATTAGCTTTGTCTGGGAGCTGTCAGGACACATCATGTGTAGTCCTTAGGAGTTTGAATGGACACGTGGAATGGACTTCCTGTGCCTTCTCATCCTGGCTTGCCTCAGTGATAAAACAAGGGAGACTAGAAAGAGAGAAAGGAACAAAGAATTTGGAAAACACCCAGAAAACAACAAAATGGCAATAGCAAGCTCTAACCTGTCAATAATATCTTTAAATGTAACCACAGTAAATTCTTCAACTGAAAGACATAGAGTGGCTGAATAGGTAAACAAACAAGACCTAACTATATGCTTCATACAGGAGACTCATTTCAGGCTTAAGGACACATATAGACTGAAATTTAAGGAATGGAAAAATATATTCCATGAAGATGGCAAATGAAGGAAAGCAAAGGTAGCTATACTGATACCAGACAAAAGAGACTTTAAGTCAAAAATTGTAATGAGACAAAGAAGGGCATTATTACCAATGCCATCAAGAGGACATTGTAAATATTTAAGCATCCAACATCAGGGCACCTAAATATATTGAGCAAATATTAATCAATCTGAAAGGATAAGTAGAAAGCAACACAATAATAGTAGGGGGCTTCAATGCCTCACTTTCAACAATGGATAGGTCATATGAATAAACAATCAATATTTTGATTATACTTTATGCCATATAAGCATAAGAGACATATACAGATGTTTTCATCCAACAGCAGCATAATACACGTTCTTCTCAAGTGTATTCATAATACATGACTCATCCTCTAGGGTAGATCATATGTTAGTTCAAAAAGTCAAATCTTAGCAAACTAAAGAAGAAAAATATCAAGCTTCTTTCCTGACTGCAGTGGCAAGAAACTAGGCATTCACAGAAAAAGGAAAATTACAAAATTCACAAATATGTGAAGTTTATACAACACACTCCTGAACTACCAAAGGTCAAAGAAAAAAATCAAAAGGGAAATAAAAGGTATCTTGACATAATTGAAAATGGAAAGACAACATATTAAAACTCATGGATACAGGAAAAACAGTTCTAAAAATAGACTTTTTAGTGATTAATACCTTCATTATGAAAAAATGAAAGATCTCAAATAAACATTATACCCCTGGGAAGTAGAAAAAGAAATACAAATGAAATCTAAAGTTAGTAGAAGGAAGGAAATAACAGAGGTCAGAATAAAAATAAATGACATAGAGACTTGAAATACAATAGAAAAGATTAAAAAATAGTTGCATTTTCAAAATGATGGAATTAACAAACTTTCAGCCAAATTAACTAATAAAAAGAAGAATAGTCAAATAAAATTAGAAATGAAAGAAAACACATGACAACTGATAGCAAGAAAATACAAAAGGTCACAAGAGATTATCAACAATTATAAGCTAAGAAATTGGATAATGCAGTAGAAACACATAAATCCAAGAAACATAACAACTTCTAAGGTCTAACCTTCTGAATCATGAAGAAATAAAATACTTGAACAGACTGATAATGAGTGAGGTGATTGAGTCAGTGATCTGCAACCTCCCAACAAAGGAAAGTCTAGGACTACTCAGCTTCACCAAACATTTAAGGAAGAATATCAATTCTCAAACTCTTCCAAAAAGTTGAAGAGGAGGGGACACTATCAAACTTATAAGACCACCCTGATACCAAAGCCAGACAAGAACACTTCAAGAAAATTACAGGCCAGTAACCCTGATGAACGTAGATACCAAAATCCTCTATAAAATATTAACAAACTGAATTTAAAAACATATTAAAAAGATCATACACAATGATCAAGTTGGATTTATCCTTTGAATGAAGGGTAGTTCAACATGCACAAGTCAATAAATGTAATATATCTCACTAACAGGAAGAAAATAAAAATTATATGATCATCTTAATAGATGCAAATAAAGTAATTGACAAAATTCAGCCTGCTTAGATGATAAAAACTCAGCAAATTTGGTATGGAAGGAATGTACAATCTACATGTATATGTCCATATATGTAATGTAAATGACAAACCTACAACCAACCTCACAGTCAGTAGTGAAAAGCTAAAAGCTATATGCTGTAAGGTCAGGAACAAGGCAAGGGTGCCCCCTCTAGCTACTTCTATCAATGAAATATTAGAAGTCCTAGCCAGAGTAATTAGGCAAGAAAAAGAAATAAAAGGCAACTAAAACAGAAAGAAAATTCTAAAATTCTGTGAAAATTTTGTAAATATTGTAAAATTATATCATTTACATATGGTGTAATCTTACATATGGAAAACTTTTAAGTCTTTATCAGAAAAATCTGCTAGAATTAATAAACAAATTTTAAAAATCAACATACAAAATTCAATCACATTTCTATACACTACTATTCAACTACCTGAAAAAGAATTTTAAGGAAGCAAGTTCATTTACAATAACATAAAAAAATTAAATACTTAGGAATAAATTTAATTGAGGATATAAAAGAATTATACAATGGAAACTATAAAACACTGATAAAAAAAATGAGGACATGAATAAATAGAATGATAACTCATACTCATTTGGAAGAATTAGTCTTGGCAGAATAGCTATACTACCCAAAGCAATCTGCAGATTCAGTGAAATCCCTATCAATATTCCAATGGCATTTTTCACAGAAAAAAACTAAACTAAACTAAAATTTGCTTGAAACTAAATGATGTCTTGAATGCCTAAAGCAATCTTAAAAACATGTTGGAGGCATCACACTCCCTGATTCCAAACTATAATTACCAGCAGTATGCTACTGGCATAAATACAGACACAGAGAATGGAACAGAATAGAGAGCCTGGAAGTAATCCATGCATAAATGGTTAACTAAGCATCAAGGATACACAACAAAGGGACGTGGTGCAGTGGGTTAAGGATCTGGAGTTATCGCTACAGTTAACAGGTTCTATCCTCTGCACTGAGTTAAGGATTCAGCATTGCCACAGCTTTGGTATAGGTCACAGCTATGGCAAAAAGAAAAAAAAAAAAGGAAAAATATAATCTTGGATCCTTATCTTACATCACACAGAGAAATAAACCCCCAATAGCTTAAAGACTTAAACATAAGACTGTAACCATAAAACTCCTAGCAGAAAACAGAGGAGGGAATCTGTTTCATGTTGGTCATGGCAGTGATTTTTTGGATTTAACACAGAAGGGCAGGCAATGAAAACAAACATAAACAAATGGTGCCACATCAAACTTAAAAAATATTATGCACAACAATAGAAACAATCAAAAAAATGTAAAGGCAGCTTATTGAATGAAAGAAAATATTTGCCAACCAAATATCTGGTAGAGCGGTTAATATTCAAGATATACAAGGAACTATTACTATTCACTAGCAGAATAAGTAAATAAATAATCCAATTTAAAAATGAGCACAGTACCTCAATAGATCTTTTTCTAAATACATAAAAATGACCAACAGGTATATGAAAGATGTCCAAAATCATTAATCATCAGAGAAATAGCAATCAAAACTACAATGAAATTTAATAGCACACCTGTTAGGATGTCAATTATCAAAAAGATAAAAGGTGAAAATGTTTGGTGAGAACAGGGAAAAAAGAATTCTTGTACACTATTGGTGGGATATACATTGGTATAACCATTATGGAAAACAATACAGTCTCCTCAAAAAATTAAAACTAGTCTTGCCATATGATGCAATGATCTCACTTCTGAGTATGTATATGGAGTAAATGGTATCAAATCTTGAAGAGTTACATGCCTCCCATGTTCGCTACAACACAATTTCCAATAGCCAAGTTATGGAGGCTGTCTATGATTCCATGACAGGTGAATGTGTAAAGACATAGTGATTTTATATATATACATAATATACATAATATATATATATATACATAATCTCTATATAATATATACAATGGAATATTGTTCAGCCATAAAAAGAAGGAAACTCTGCTATTTACACCAACATGGATGAATCTGGAAACAATGTTAAGGAAAATAAGCCAGAGAGAAAAGACTTCTATGTGGAACCAAAAATAATTTTTTTGAACTCACAGAACCAGAGGGTATAAAAATGTTTGCCATGGTTTGAGGACTGAGGCAAATAGAGAAATGTTGATCAAAGGTACAACATTTCAGTAATATGATGAGGAATAATTCACAGCATGATGACTATAGTTAACACTGTATTATATACTTGAATTTTGCTAAGAGATTAGATCTAAAGTGCTCAAAGTGTGGGCATGGGCACACATGAACACATACATATAAAGGCAGTGTGAAGTGAAAAATGTCTTAACTTGATTGTGGTCATCATTTCATAATATAGGCATAAATCATATCGAAACATTATATACTTTAAATATGTGACAATATTATTTGTTACTAATATCTCAATAAAGCTGGGAGAAAATTGTTTTTCAGTTGCACTTGCCACAGTTAACTACCCAATACCTGCACACAACTAGTAGCTGATGTAGAAGATGGTACAGATATGGATCATTTCCATCATTGCAGACAATTCTATGAAACAGTGCTACTGTAGAAGATTGGATGAATACAAGTTTTGGCCAGACACCGAATGGTTTTTGTTTCATCTATATTTGATTAAATCTCTAACCAAACTTACTTTTTTATTTTCTAGCCTCCTTTAAGAGGAGGATAACAAAATCCAATTGATGGTTCCTGTTAATTAAACTTTGATTATATGTTGAATATGTAGTTATCTCATTTAAAGTTTTTAGTAAGTTTCTCCCATCTCTAAGTAAAAGATTTCAGTCCGTCAGCGATAACTTTGAAAGATTGTCTTCAAGCTGTTGGTAAGCAAATGACGGCAACTCTATTGACTTTTTGCTTTTTATATACACCTAAAGGTGGCTGTCAATTCATCACTTTATACATATTTAGCCTGGAGTGTTGTCATAATCCTCACCAATTACTTTAAGAAATGAGGAAAAAATTATGTGGTATAAATCTTTAGTGTGCTTGCCTTGACAAACCCCTTTTAAATTTACTGAAATCATTAATTCCCAAGTCTTTCATTCAACAACAGAAACAGATCGAAGTTGGTATTTTTTTTCCCTGATACTAGTCTGTTTACCAACAGGATCCAATAGCCTAACTATGTTACTCCCTAACATAGTGAATAAATCATTAGATTTCTGTTGTCTGTTACTGCATTGTAGAAAAATGACAGGGTGGATTTTCACCAAATTTGGAACAGCTGGAACCAAGGTGCAACAAGAGGCCGTCATGAATACTAATTTTGAGAGTTGTGCTGTATGAATTTTGATGCTTTGAACACAGAAAACAAATAGCAGCTTCAAATTTGAAATGCATATCAAAAGTCACAAGTGCAGTTGGTTAAAATGACAAAAGTGGGATTTTCAATAGGACTTCTCACCTGAGGTCTCTTGTAGTATGTACTAGAGTGGCTACCACTGGAGATTTATTTAATTATATTCAGAGATTCTCGAGCAACTTTTATGCCATAGTTACCAAAACGTCTTCCTCTGTGCATAAGATAAAGAAAGAAATGGCATATTTAACTTGTCGCTTTTGAATAAAAGGTTACCTTGGTTTACTGTGCTTTGATTTATGGCATTTTGCAGATTTAACATTTTTCTTACAGATTGAAAGTCTGTGGCAATCTTGTGTTGAGCAGTTCTATTGGTGCCATTTTTCCAACAGCATTTTTAGTACCCTGTCTTTGTGTCATATTTTTGTTCTCCTTGCAATATTTCAAACTTTGCCAATATTCTGTTTGTTATAGTGATCTATGACCAGTGATCTTTGATATTGTTATTGTGAAAAGATTATAACTGGCCAAAGGCTCAGATAATGTTTAGCACTTTTTAGCAGTAAAGTATTTTTAATTAACATATGCACATTTTATTAGACATAGTGCTATTGCACACTTAATAAATACGGTAGAGTGTAAACATAACTTTTATGTGCAATGGAAAACAAAAAAAATTAATGTAATTTACTTTATTGCAACCTTCACTTCATCACTGTGTTTTGAACCCCAACACTCAGTAATCTGAAGTATACTTGTAGTACCTCTTAAGGATTTAGCAGTGGGAATAGATGTTGGCAGAAGATGGTTCACAGGACTGGGAAGGACCATATTAAATGACTGCCTACTTGGGGAAATATCTGTAGGTTATTACTTCAACTATTTCCCAAATTAACGGCTATTTATTTCATTGTCTTGTCCAAATATGCCTTGCTTTCTTATTCTCCATACAGAGAATTAAACCTCAATTTGTGAGACCTGTCTTGTTTCTCCTTAAGTCATTTAATCAAATTTGCGCATACAGATGGAGACAAGTTCTGGAATTGAAATAAATGAAGTGCTGTTCATGCCTGTCTGAAATGTGAGAAGACTATTGTACCAGAAAAAGACTTAGTTTTCTATCATGATATCCTTATATCAGTCATATGATAAAATGATTTCGAGGCGATGTATTATAAATCTCATTATAAGCAGAATGTTGGTAAAAATGTAAATGCTGACACTTTAAATATCGTAGTAAATGAGGAATGGCATTTCCCTCTAGTTTCCTCTAATTTGTAAGCTCTCAAAAAGTGAGTGATTCTGATAGATTATGGAATCTTCTTACTTGAGTTCATAACTTTTTTATTTGAAAACATACACTGTAGGAGAAATAGTCATTTCTATAGGAACTGTCTTCTTTTCCATAAGAGGAGGTATGTTTAGAAAAATTAATTTTGTACCAGTGTAGTCAAAGGTAGATTTTGTAAAAATTGAAAGTAACCCTTGGGAGGACCCCATCTATAGCTATCATGCAGAACAAAAAACCGAGATTCAAGAAAGTTGTGTAAATTTTAAAATACATTAATGAAATTAGAGCTCAATAATGCTAGCACTAGATCCCAAAACTTTATCTTTGCCAGATGATTTCTATTATACATTGTTTCTTCAATATCTAAAGCATTCTTAAATTATTTATTTTAAGAACCATCCATTTCCTTAAGTTTTATGTAACTTTCCTTCTCAATGACTAGTAGATATGTTAAGTCTACTTATGTTTACCTAAGAGTTCTAAAGAACCTAATGAAAATAGAGATTCAGAAAAAAAGCTCTTTTCATCCACATCCATCCACTCCACAGCTACCCCAGGCAAAAACTCTGAGTTTAGGTCCTTCCTTCCTTCTTCCCCTCCTTTCTTCTCCCCATGCCCCTCTTCTTTCTTTCCATTTCTTTTTTATTTTCTCTCCTTATCTTTTACCTCTTTCCCATCTATTAAATTCCAACTAGAATTGTGTTAGATCCTAATATATGAAAAAGTCAAAACTTGTTCTCTGTTCCTCCTATGACATAAACAGTCTCCTGGAAGTTTTACTGGCAAAAAGACTGTGGATCAAATAGTATTAATATTGCAGTGTTTTTTTATATTTATATATGCACTTATTTTTAAAAATTTTTTCAGCTCACTGAAGTATAATGACATATAAAATTTAAGATATTTAAAGTGTACATCACAGTGATTTGACACACACACACGCACAGTGAGAGTTTTCCCCCATCAGTTAAATATCATGTCCAGAACCCTCACATACTTATCTTTTTTGCTTTTGATGAGTATATTTAAATTGTACTCTCAGAAAATTTTAGTTATACAATATGGTTTATCAAATATAATCACTGTTTTATATTAGACCTTCAGGAGTTCCTGTTGTGGCTCAGTGGAAATGTATCTGACTAGGAACCATGAAGTTGCAAGTTCAATCCCTGGCCTCATTCACTGGGTTAAGGATCCAGCATTGCCATGAGCTGTGGTGTAGGTCGCAGACACAGCTCAGACCTGGCATTGCTGTGTTTGTGGCATAGGCTGGCAGCTACAGCTTCAATTCAGCCCCTAGCCTGGGAACCTCCATATGCTGTGGCTGCAGCCCCAAAAAGACCCCCCCCAGAAAAAGAGATCTTCAGATCATGTTTATTATATTGCTGAAAGTTTGTATCCTTTTAAAAACCTCACCCTATTTCCCCACCCACCAGTCTCTGGCAATTACTGTTCTGAACTCTATTTATATGAATTTGACTTTTTTTCAGATTCCACATATATTCCACATATAGGTGATACCATGCCGTATTTGTCCTTCTCTGTTTAGTTTATTTCACCTAGCACAGTGCCTTCAAAGTCCATCATTACCTCAAGTATAGCAGGATTTCCTTTTTTCCTATGGCTAAATAATATTCCACTGTGTATATATATCACATCTTCTTTATTCATTAACCCATTGATGGACATTTGGGTTGCTTTCACATATTAAAGCTCAGGCACTGAAATTATTGTTCTGTTATTTTCTAACTTTATTGAACAAGTGATATCTCATATATATCTATGTGTATAAATATATATCAGTTTCACTATATGTAAATGAATTTGAGGACTATGACCTCTTCACATTGCTATTAACTGATATATCTTAGATTCTATGAAATTTGGAAATTGTTTTTACTGCTATAGTTTATTGTTATTCACAAATAAATTTTTTTTGTATGTGACTATGTTAACTGGAAAATAGTCAAGAGGTTACAGATTCTAAGGAAACATTACCAATGCAGAAGTGGGGAAAAACTTTTTTTTTTCTTTTCCCAACTTCGGACTGTCCTTTGTGGGTATTTAAGGAATAGAAGCACAATATCCTACATAATTACTGAAAGAAGGGATTTCTATTCATACCTCAAAGTAAACATATCTTGAAAGTCTTGACAGAGCTGTCTCTTTGAATAGAATCATGGGCCATGGCCTGCTTCCTGGTTGGTCACTAAAATCCTCGTGGACTGTACAACTGTGCACCTGTGTCTGTTCTTCAACTCTGCTCAGTGGAATTAAGGATAATTTTTCATTGTCATAAATGATGAAACCAAAATGGGAAGACTTTAAATTTATATTCTCTGTGCCAGAAGATTTGAGTTTAGTCAAATCCAGATGAACACATTTTATTGGAAGACAACTTCATGTAGAGATAAAACTGAATTCTGAGACCTGAGTTCATATCCCAGTCCTGATGTATCTTTCCAATATGACCTTGGATAAACTCATTTAACCTCTCTCAGTGTCAGGACACCAACTGAGAGTTGAAAATGTCTGTCTCATGGGATTACGTTTGAGAGGAGGAGTTCATATATAAAATTCTTAGCACAGCACCTACTAGGCATTCAACAATGTAGTCCCCCATCACTTTCTTCCTTTCTCCTTTTTTGGGCTAAACTTCTACTTATGATACAGCCTTGATATGTCCTGTTGAGTCCTTTCATAAATCCCTTGGGAGACATAGTTCTGATGATAATTAATCAAAAAGCAGAACTAGAAAGGAAGAGACACATAATCATAAGGCAGAGAAAAAAAGAAGTAAGATGATTTGGGGCATAGACAGATAATGCCTCTTTCCTTAGCACTTCTTTAGTCTGGTGGAAAGGCAATGTTTCATATATAAAATGAAGATGTCTACATTATTTTAGTTGTGCAGATTCTTATTAGCAAAAAGGTGACCTATACATACTGCAAATATAGGGAAATAAACTCTATGTTTTGACGTGCTATATTAACGATAAGCCACCACATTCCTCCTCTTCGATAATTTTTTTCTCTCATTATCTTAACACAAAACAAAGGAGGTTGGGTAGAAGAAAGCAATGCATCCTTATTTTAACAATATTTTAAAACTGTTGTTGAGTGCTCATTGCAGACTCTTTCCAGCTTGCTTTGGGCCTTTTCTTAGATCTCTAGGGAATTAAATGAAGCTGCAGTATAAATATTGGCGTTGTGATAATTATGAACAGGTTTTATCAAAGCCGACATTTTGTAATAAACAAGATACACATTTCTAATGCTAGGAAATTAAAAGTAGTTTCTATTGTTCCATGAACTTGAGGATTTAATTATCAGTTTTAATCTCAAAAGCCTATTTTAAATGAATTAAAATGCAATTTGGTACTTCAGCACAAAGAGCTCTGCTAACCTCTTTAGTCATTCACAATAATTACATGACTCATCATTTATATTTGGGGCTGGTCAGACAGATTTTTCTTACACTCCATTGCTTACTCCAAACTTAACCTTTTCATTGTTTGTGTAGTTGTTAACCAAAACATTGAAATCCTGTAACTTACAGTCCCTTGCTTATTAATGGCATTGAAATTCCCTCTTTGTTGACAACTGTTTGCATTTGGAAGTTCTGAAAGGTGTCTAGGCTAAGATCATATATTTATACTAAATTGGCTCAACTATTTTGGCACTTTAGATTAAGGTAATATACTGTGTTGGACTCTTAATAGCCATGGTCTTCCTCTCTTACAAATTCTTTAGTCATGGCTCAGTGATAATGAATCCAACTAGTATCCACAAGGACATGGGTTCGATCCCTGGCCTTACTCAGTGGGCTAAGGATCCATTGTTGCCATGAGCTGTGGTGTAGGTCACAGATGTGGCTCAGATCTGGCGTTGCTATGGTTGTGGGGTAGGCTGGCAGTTGCAGCTTCATTTCAATCCCCTGGGAACTTCCATATGCTGTGGGTGTGGCCCTAAAAAGACAAAAACAAAAACAAAAATAAAAACAAATTCATTAGTTATTACAAAGTACTGAGTATCATCATGCCAACATCTGTAGACGCTTCCATATGCTGGAAGGTGGTATAATGTGGGAAGACAATGAAATCTGAAGTCAGATAAGTTTAGATTTGATTGACGGGTCAACAAAGAGCAGCCACTTGTTGATGCTTCTGGATATGACTTGAGATGATACTTCTCTATGACACAGTTTCATTATCCTTTAAATGGGGAGAATTTGTACCCAAGTCACATTGTTTATGTAATAATTTGAGGACATAATAGACTTCTAAATTAGAATTATTTGATCAATCACAAAAATAAAGAGTATAAATTATCTGCACTGCAAGAGGGATTAATCTTTGGGAAGATATAATTGACAAATGGATATTATAAATAAAATTTAAACCTGAAACTACATCCTGATGATTTTGGTTCACATGCTCCCTTCTTAGCCAGACCTTCCTTGACCACCCTATCTAAGCTAACCACTTTGGTGTCTCCTTACCATCCTTTCTTTTTGTCTTATCACTTGACCATCATCAAAAAGTGTGTCACATTGGCTTGATGATTGTTTCCCTACCAGACCATAAACTCATGAGGGCGGAGAGTGCGTAATTTTCTTCCACAAGGTTCAGTGCCCATAGCTGCTTGGAATATTGCAGAAGCTCAATAAATTTTTGTTGAATAAATTAATTCATGCCTGAATACCTAACTGATAAAAAAAAAAAAAGTACTGTATTTGGTTCTATGGGAGTTTAAATTTGAATATTTGAATTAAATATATAAATATTTAAACTGGAACTAAAAGTATCTTCTAATTCATTAGGCAGCATAAGACAGGTGAAACAAATCAAATAGAGAGAAATTAAGCTCGCCACCACACTTAAGGTGCAGTGAATGACAGTGCTTGCTAGCAGGAGAGAGCATAAGAACAGAAAGGTGTATTTGGCCAATCTGGAACCATCTATTACAGTTTTATTATGGTGATGATAAGAGGTACAAGGGGCTGTTACAGGAGTACAGACCTATATTTCTCCATATTTGTGCTGCAGGGGGTAGTGGATGTAGTCTTTAAGAGACTGTTTCAGTGGTGTGTTTTCATTTTTGTTGTAATCTAAAATTAAGATAAATATATTCCAAATTATGGGTATAGCCATATTATAACCAACTATTTCCACATGATTTTGGTGGTTGAAATTTGATTTATATTTATGACAACATGAGCATCCAAGTCCAGTAAAGAAATGTTGTAATTGAATGAGAAAACTATAGCAATAGGGGTAATGTGTCAGTAGTGCATATTAGCCAAATGAAGTTTCAGATGAGTTTCTATAAAGAAATTAGAGGGACAAAAGTTGAGGTAGTTCTCTTAAACTCAAGAGAACATACATTATGGTAGTTAATTCATATTCTTCAAATGAGGTTTTATATGAGCAACATGTTATCAATTCGCATATTTAGTATCATTTTAAATTCTTTATATTGTAATTTAGTTTATTTTCATTTGCAAATTTGTTTTGGTTTATGACTGTAGAGCTATCCACCTAGCCATTTTATATCTAGGTTTGTACATATTTAAAATTATGAAAACATAATTTTGCTCAACACTAGGAGTCTATAGTTTTGTTTTTCCACTGAAAGAGATTAATATGTTTGTAACATTTAAGAAGTAATGGTAGGCATTATCTAATTTGGCCCTTCCTTACCATCTTATACAATTTTTCAATATCTGCTTGTTGATGGTGAAAACCCTGTTAGTGTCAGTAGGACAGCAAGTGGCAGAAAGAACTAGTCAGACAATGGAGAAGTCTTTGTTGCTTGGCCTGGAGTGCTTTCCAGACCTAGACACTGTGGAAATGGTCAGGCCATCTGCCAAAATATGGAGTTATTGTGCTGGAAGAGTTAAACTAATTTGTTTTGTTTGGTGCATATCTAGGGTGTGGCTCTAAGAGATTTCCAGATAGAGTCCTATAAATCTAGGATTTATGAAAGAGGAATTAGGACTTAAGAAGTGAGGGTTTAAGGGGCATTTGTGAAGAAAAGGCAGTTGAGCTTATGGTGGTAGATGAATAGTCAAAGAGGGCCAAAGGCAAAACTTTGATGAAAACTGCATTCAGGGGTGTGAATGAGAACAAAAATTAATTAAAATACCTGGCATTTCTTTTTTATTATTATTATTAAAAAGTGTAGTTGATTTGCAGTGTTGTGTCAATGTCTGCTGTGCAATTTGGTGACCCAGTCATACATATACATGAATTCTTGTTCTCATACTATCTTCCTGAAATTTCTTATTCATAAATTTTATCCACTTTAGGAATTTTTGCATGTTATCTTAAAAGTTACCATACACAATGCTATTTTTTAAGACCACAATATAAAATCTGTTTACCTAGAGGAAAGGAGGGGGAGAAATTATGCAGCATGGGAAATGACATTTTAAATAGGGACTGATATGAGAGAAAGAGAAACAAAATATATCAAGAACATATATACCATATAGATTGATCCTAGCAGCCTTTATTTACTTTGAAGAGTTTTTTCCCTGTAGAATTTAAATAATATTTATTTTATCAGGTTACTCTAAAGACCAAATGTGAAGATACCTATTAAAATGCTCTCAAAAATCATTATTACTGTAAAAATATTTACTAGGGTTTTTCTCTTGGCAAGCTTCTTAAAGTTGATCTATTGCCATGCAAACATTTTCCTTAGCGTTTAGTTGTTTTTATTTATATTTCTATTTTTACCAGCTAATTATTTTTCAACATTTAATATTCATGAACATCAAGAATATTCTATATCATCTTCTGCTTTATTATATAGATTGCACAATGTGAATTACACAGCATGATGAAGTCATTAACTTCATTAATGAGAAAAGTGGCTCAGGTTTGAAATATAGATGATTTGTAAGTGGTAGTAAGAAGAACAGTAAAGGTAAATTGCTTCTCCTTGACATCTTAAAAAATTTAACTCAGACGTTTTAGAAAGCTTAAAAATTAAATAATTTAATTACATTGAATTTTTACAGCCAAGATGAATAATCCCATCAATATGGTAGAATTATATAAGAATTTGACATGTACTGAATATAAAACATCAAAGTACAGTGACTATAGCCTTACTGGAGAAATAGCTAACTTTTGGGACAGTGATGCACAAACAAGGAAATGAATCTTATTTTTGAAAGACCATCTCAATTTGTTTTTCAGTTTTATCTCCCACACCAAAAGGTACATGGAGATTTGTCAATAAACCCTCAGCAGGCATCCGTATGCAGGATAAATTGAGTGATGAACTAAAAGATGGGAATATGGCATTATTGTAGAGTAAAAGTTTTGGTTTCAAGACATGCATGATATATGAATGAAACAGGTTTTTGTTTGCTTTTAAGAGAACAAATAAGTAAGAAACACAAGCCTACTTGGCATTTAGTTATAAATTCTAACATTTTGAAGTATTATGTTCTTTGCTAAAATGAAAAGGATGGCTAAGTACTAGACATTGTAAGTGAGAGAAATATAGAAAAAAAGAAACACAAAACACCTGCCAACTTCCCTTTTCTACCATCGTGTCATAGGAGTAATATCCATACTCAAAATACACTTTTAAAATCTTCTGCTACTAGGGTCCCCCCACACACACAATTTATAAACTAAATGGGTAAATGATTTGAGGAAAAATTTTGTATTTCCATTCCTAGGTTATTTATATTTATCACTTTTAAGAGAAAACCAAAACATAACTCTATTTCCTATGATCTTTATTTTGAATATGAATGTATTGATTTTCACATGACCCTCGAATGCTGAGGCGATGACACAATGCCTTCAAATAGCTCCCAGAATATTTTCAGGGGATAGAGATGTGAGCAGAAAGAGAGGGATACTGAGGTTTTTTGTTGCCATCTGACCTCAGGAAAGAGTGCAATGTATCTCAAAGAGTACTAGAGTGAACAACAACAACAAAAAAGTGGAAGGAAACATGGTTTGATAGATATTACGGGTATTTAAAGGGAAAACAATTATCTGAGGAAAAAAAAGTATATAAGAAAGATTTTATTTGGTTTTGTTTTATCTTTTTAGAGTAATCTCAAGGTTAAGAAAGGGCTTGAAAAGCAAAAAAGGAAAGCTTAATTTGCAGCAAGATAGATTAAATTATTCCTAGAGAGGGAGAAATGGAAGGTAATCTAGAATGACTGCTTTTTCTGCTAGAAATTAATCTGGGTTTTTTGTTTGTTTGTTTGTTTGTTTGTTTCTGATATTCTCTCTTCCTCTGCCTCTTCTTCTGCCTACTCCCTTGTCTGCCTCTGATCACAACCCTTTGATGATGTATTCTCTTTTTCTGTCTTACTGTTTTGATAATAATAATTGTCTTAATTTGTTATAGTTATATCATCTTGTGGAAATTTCTTAATGTCTTAGAGCACCAGATTCCTAATTTATAAAAGTTGATGACTAACTGTAACCTCATCTGTTGCTAACAGTATATGTAATATTTAATATATGATGTATTTACTGATGCACGATTTATTATTTGTTAGGAAGTTAGTGTGTATTTATTGTTATTAGTGTTATTAAGATTACTATTATTTTACAGTTCACTAAGCCAACATCCAAATTAAAAATAACAGTAATACTATTAGTAAACTCTGAGGAAGAAAAGGAGTTTTATAATTTATCCTTAATTTTGCTGTCTATAGCTGTGTCTGGTTCTATATTTGCATTTGACTCTATATCTATATCTGGATCTATCTTTATATATCTGAATGGATACCAGCATGAATTCATTCATTCAAAGGCATGAATTTAATCTCTTGTGCCAGGCAGAGTACTAAACACTGAAGATACAAATGAAAGATAAGTAAATAATTATATGCCATACATTTTAGAAGTTTATATGATGAAAATCCATAGAAATTACAGTGTGGACATAAACAAACAAACAAAAAGGTTATTTCTACATGAGAATGAGAGTAAATGACAGCTAAGGAAAGCTACCCAAAGATTTGAGTTAGGAAATCCTGGCAGTCAAAATATCATGCACATTTTTTCCTGATTATTCTAAATACAAGATGCCATGAAATTTTAAAGGCACAGGCAAAATTAGAAGGGTTTGAATCAGGTAACATACTTAAGTCATTTCTAACTATATTTCAAAATTAGATGTCAAAATGATGCCTTGACCCTAAATTCAACAATTTTTTTTTTTATCTCGGTGGGCCAGATTTTGGGGTATGGAATAAAAAGGTGGAAAATAATCTGGATTTTTATTCAAAGATCTTATGTAGGATATGGAAGAGCCATGAACAGATGATAATTTTAGTTTTATATGTAATTATACAGATACTACAAAATGGGAAATGGTTTGGTTTTCTCTAGGATAGGGGGTAGGGTTAGGTACATTTAAAGTAGGCTTTAAATATATATCTTAGTAGGTGAAGGGCATTCTCCTGTGCAAGGGTTCAGAGAGGACCAGTGTTGTGTAATTTTGGAGAAGTAAGCAGGGGATATCAAGTTTGTAGAGACTTTGCATAATGTCCAGGAACTTGAACTTCACTTGGCAGAAAAAAAAGAATTACTTGTAAGGTTGTTTTGTTTTACTTTGTTTTTATAAGTGATATGCATTTTCTAAAACAGGGAGGGAAGGGAATGGAGGAAAGAAAACTAGTTAGGAATCTGATGCAATATTCCAGCTGTGTGATAATGAAGGCTTGAGATAACACTGTGGTCATGAAAGGGAAAAATAACTGGAAGTGGATGCTGAGAAAGATGCAACAATAAAGGCTGACTTCATATTTCTAATGAGAAATCAGGCAGCAACTATGGCAAAATGCAGCTATTTAGGGTAGAAAAATACCTTTGATGGAAAGGCTCTTAGATAGCAGGCCATGTGCTGATTTATGTATACCTTTGAAAACATCCCCATAAATAAACTCGAAATGTAGAGAATGGTTTTCCCAACTCACAACTGCAGAAGTTGTAGTCCAGGCCACACCACTAGCAGAGGTTCAAACCCCAGCTACTGGCTTCAAACTCTTTCTACACTGTACCATGTTAAGCAAATTTAAACACCACAAACAAACAAACAAAAAACAATTGTAAATTAGAAGAAAATACCAGGCTTAACAGGAACTAACAGGAGATCATTGAAATGGGGAGCAATATCTTATTTTCAGCATGAACCTCAAGATGTAGCTGGCTCTGCATTTTGATGCTATTGTGAAAGGAGTGAAATCCATTTAGTAATAACATATGCTCTAATTTTAATATGCATTACTTTGACCTTTTTGCTAAGTTCTGTGCACTTTGAGTTTTCACCTTTAAAAAATTGTGAAATATCTCAATTCTCCAGAGAAGAATAGCAAAAATAAAGAATGGATAACTTGGTTCTGTGAGAAAAGGGCTGAATTTTTTGCTTTCAGCTTTGAGAAGTAGCAGCTGAGAAGTTGCACCTGGGGAGTGATCTACTTATTGCTTTCAAACACTCTGATGGTTGCTAGGTAAAATATGTTTAAAGGTGTTCTCCATGTCTGAGGAAGCAGAAATACAGAAGAATAAATGGGGTTCCTACTGCCTGGAATAGTTTAACAAACTCTTATCTCAATGTTGGATGCTATGAACCCTTTGAGATCCCTTATGGCTATACTTTGAAACTCTTAGATTATAAAATTGCTAGAATAAATTTACTTCATTTCTGAGAGCAACTTTTGCATTTTATATAAATGGAAGATTTTTGGATAGGGTATACTTTTCTTTTGCCAATATCTAAGAAGCTTTGGTATATATTTGTAAACATACCAAAATGTAATTCAAGAAGGTTGCATAAAATGAAAAACATTTATCACTAGAAGACATTTTTCATGTATAGTATTTGCTTTTACATGGTTTAAACAAATTCTCTTTTGGATAAGAAAGAAAAGTACTTAAAGTAATTGCCTTTGCATTTATACAGCACCTTCAGTTAAGACACCTGTGTATTTCATGCTATTGCTATTGGTGTCTTATTTAAACTGTTTTAATTTACATGATAAAGTATGATTACTAGTAGTAATTTTTAATCTCAAGATAAATTTATTAATACAGGAAGATCCTTTATCTTATGAGTTACTATGAATGAAAATTCTTTCTGCTTTTCCTTTAGTCATTAACTCAACAAATACTTGTAAAGTAGTTATTCTATGCCAAGAACTGATATTACAAATAAATGCATTTTTTAAACCCAGACATCATTTGTTTGGATGAAGGGGGATGGAAGAATTGCCTCCTTCTTAATATCTATGTGATTTTTGCCTTAAGCCGCTTTATACAAAGGCCAGAGTAGATCCCCAACCTCTGCCAGTCTCAGGTTAAGTATGGAGGGAATACATAGATTTTCTCTTGGAATATTGCTTCAGATCCAAATCATAAGTTGTCTGATATGAAGTCAGTCTCCTTTAATACTTTGAACATCACTCACAAAATATTCATGAGTATGGCAGATTTTTATTGAACATTTTTGGGATCACATTGTCTTGTGCCCTTGCCTTTCTACTAGCCTCTGTTGGAATCCCACTCCAGGATGAAACTTCAGTGTGCCAAGCTCTCCTAATTCTGTCGTGCCAGCAGGTCACTACTCTTCAATTTTATTTTCCAGATTTGGACATCTTGTCTAATTAAAGTGCTTGACAAAGATTGACTATCTTTAGAAGACAATTTTGTTCATAAACGATAGAAATAAAAAAATCTTACACCTGTTTCTATCAACATTCAAATTCTTAATGAATGGTTATGTTTGAGTGGCCATTGGAAGCTTTGAATGCTTGCCTCACACTTAGAAGCAATTTACTATGTTCACAAAAACCTGCCAAAAAGACGGAGGATTTGGTCATCACCCACTTTCTCCCTGGTACTTCCATCCCTCCTGCCTTTGCAATAAAGAAAACAAAAACTTAGGTAACTTTTTTCTTCTTCTACAAAATCAAAATATAGATTTATTCTCAATCTGTCATGTTTACTACATTACTTATATTTATGTAAATTTATATACATCCTTCTGGAGAAAGTCTGTTTCCACAGAAATTACAAAGATTGGGGCTCAATTTTTGAACTCTTTTTTTATCTCTATCGGTAAAAAAATCCTGAGACATATTTGAATAAAGAAAATAGTATCGATAATGTAATTTAAAACTGGAAAATAAGTTGACATTATTAACATTGTTTATAATTCATTTTATTTACGTATAAGCCATTTCTATTTTTTTCTCAGATTTTTCCACTTTTAGGCCTTTTTTCCCCCAATTTTCCTACTTATAATACTGTAGCATCCATATTTTTTTTAAACTGAGAGTAGAGATAATATTTCAGTCAACATTCCAAAATGATGGACAATAGATTAGTTTATATTTCCCACAAATTGAACTTCAACAGATGTGTAAAGCAGGTGTAGATCATCAACACTTTATGATACGCCTGCTTTTAATTTTCATCTAATGCCTTGATTGCTTACAAGTTAGTCATGTGTGGTGTTAGAAAAATTTTGAAATGCCGCCTAATCAGTTGTTAATTAGGAATACATCATCACATTCTAAAGAGATGGTAAAATACCCTTTTCTGATGAAACGGTAATTGCTTTTTTTCCTTTGCTTTTGTTGTACAAAATTGAGCTCTGAGATTTGGATGATTAGAGATTACCAGCCACAGTTATAATGATGTCTTATGTCTTTGTGAGATATCAGGAACTTGTTGATGCATTTAAAAATATAAGTGCTTCTTTGATGTTTATATGATGAATATCAGTCATGATTGATATTTAGAAATTAGTTCATGGAAGGGTTTACATGAATGTAACATAATTACATTTCTTTTTGTGCCAATTGATTTTATTGCAGTGTTTAATGGTTTGTTGCATACTTTGCAGGATAATGAATTTCATTTCCCTGTATTATCCTATAAATAACCTGGAAGTTTTTTAATTAGGATAATCATAGTAGCTGTCTTAAATCTGGCAAACATTTATTCCTCGATGCCTTTGGGAATTGGAATATATGCCTGTCTCAAGCCATACCAGATATGATGTGCATTTACTTATATACACACATATTCAAAATGTTTTCTCGGAAAGGTATAATTTATACCTCTTAGCGTTGCCTTCTACTTGTGTTCACTTTAAACTTGTGTATTTACATGAGTAGAGATGCCATTTTATATTAGCTTCCTTATTAATTTTTATCAGTGCATTTGACAAGAGCATATCTGCACATTTATTTTTCAAATAAGAAAAAAAAACCCAAAAACTTCAGCCTAAACATGAGGCCCACTAACATGCAACTAATAGTGAATGCATATAATTTGCATTGATGCATAACTTTAAGATATATGTATATATATATATTTTTTCTTCTTTTTGGTCTTTGTAACTGTACTGAAACTTCACAACATGCATGTACACTTTAAATTTCTGACTAATAGCAAGGAAAATGTACTTTTCTTTGTAGAGTACTTGAAAATATACAAAATATTCATCTGCACAACTTGACAAAACATTAGCATTTACAGAACAGGCACAACTGAAATTCAGTATTAACAATTGAGGTACATTTCATGGCATAATCCTTCATAACTATTACGTCTTGATAAGTGGTAACGGCAGTCAGATTTTTAAGAACATACTGTTTCAAGGTATTTATAATCCAGGCATCCCAGGTAATGGAAGGTGTGATCTTCCTTCAACATTTACAGCTGTTAATACCAAGGTTTGAAGAAAGGAAATAGATTGGTAGAATTTATGTATTTTAAATTTCTGAGTTTATTTTTTCATATTATTTATTCTTTAGGCGGAAAGCGAATAGTCACCCAGAGATATTAACTTTGATATACTAAAAAACATATTTTCAGTGCTTTTGGTTCTAACAGAAGCAGACTACAATTATTGTTTCTCTTTTTTTCTAATTGTCATTAGTTATACATTACATAATAGAATACCTCTATACTACCTAAATTGGAATTAAAATAATAGGTCTATCCAATTATTAAACAAATATACATGGAGCCTCAACTATATGGCAATAATGTATTTATCATTTATTCTATATTAGGTCTTTTTATAAATTATAGAATGTTCTTTTCTCCTGTAAAATTTAAAAAAAATATATATGCACCAGTTTTCTTTTAATATTTTTAATTTTAATATTTTATTGAAATATTGGACCCATTTATAATTAATTGCATGATTCAGTGGTATTCTTTTTAAAAAATGACTAGCTAGCTTGCTGAAATAGCACTCTTTATTTTCGCAATAGCCTAAAATATTCTCTTTATTATGTAACATATTTCCATATATGTACTTGAGCCTCCATGCACTTGTTCTTTTCTATTGAATTGTTTGTCTCTTTCTTTACTAAGAAATGTTTTGTTACTTTTTAGTATTTTATGATAATTATGTATTATGTTTTAATACTTTATACTGTCAGGCCTTATATCCCTATTTTCATTGCAAAATTATATTACCTTTAAATATCAACACGTTGAAAAATTATTATATATACATGTTAATTTTTACTGTTAAGAATCAATGTAAAATCCCCTTAACTACCAAGTAAATGTTGAATATACATTTGAAGAACATTCATTTCAAAGAATGCCATGTTAATAACCACCCAAGCCTTAAGATGTAAAGATAGGTATTTTATAAATAAACAAAAGACAACTTTTTGTGAAAGAACCCATCTAAAGAAAATTACATGGTTTTATGAGATTTGAAAGTTGAATTCAATGTTAATCAATGCATCTTAACACATTGTTGGATCTCTTTGTTTATCCTAACTAACTTTTCCAGGGACCCCGTTTTAAAAGATTAATTTATTGAATATTGTCTGGTTGGAGGGAGGTCAAATGAGAATTCTGAGAGAATCCATACTTTACTTGATAGAATTGTACCTAATCAAGTGTGTTGGATTTGGAGATAAAATGAGTTTTAGGGCCACAACTTTAAAATGAACTTTGCACACTTTATCAAATTTAGAAAAATCTACCCAAGATAAAAAAAAACAAAAAAAACCCCCCAAAAACCAAAAAAAACCACCACTCTCTTGAAGGGAATTGTTAACTCTCTTGAAGGGAATTGTTAATCAGGAAAATCTAGCATATTTAAAAGTCCATTTACAGGAACATGTGTCTGTCTGGCAGTACCTGAGTTGACTGTGATGTGGTGAAAAGATCTTAGGTGAATATTAATGCCTTATGTCTACTCTTTGGGACTTTATTGGAAAACTAAAACAATAACACACTCCTTTCCAATTTAGAACTAATTTACTGCCTTTCAAGATATCTTAGTAAGGTACGCAAATGCCCATCTGATGTTTTCACTGCTTTATTTGGTATGCACATTTCCTGAGAGATCTAATTTTATTTGTGCATTGCTAATGCATTGCATTTCAAGCTGTGTTTTGATTTCTCAAACTGGCAGATTTTCACACAGCTCTCTAAATTTCTTATTTAGAAGAATAACTATAGAATAAAGCCTAACATGAATATTCCTGGGCCTACCTCATTTAAGTATGTAGCTGGATAGGAAATAGCACTTGAGAAAGATCCACAAACTGTGTTGGGGCAAAGGGGTGATGGTGCGGTACACACACAGGGGAAATGTGATCCTCAGGGTAACCGGCTTTTTGTCTTTGCCACGAGTTAGTGGAACAGATACTACTTCACCTTCTCCATATCTGCCAAATGTAATATTGCCAATTTATTACTAATATGTTCCTTTGGGAAGAAGGCTTTCACATTTTTTGCCTTTCAAACATTTGCCAAATCAGGGTATGCCAGTGACTCCCATGCTGTTTTATATCCACCTGTATGAAGCCTGAAAATAACTAGTACTAAGGAGTTAAAGTGAACCTGTTAATCGAAATTCATTGTCGAGGGCTTCCAGACTCTTTCCACTAACCTTTCACTCTATGGAACAATTTTATTGTGAGTGTTAATATTTTATGGGAATGCTGTCATCTTCTTACAGAGCCCAAAGGAGTTATATATATTTTTTGACATATGATCATAATTCCCATCAGTATGTTTAATGTTAGCATCTGTAGAATTCCTTTGATTTTTAACGAGAAAAAAAATAAAGAATTCCAGACTCATCAAATAAGAATAACTGCATGCTTCAGGAAATTCTTATTACTCTGTGTGAATGCTTAGGGACCAGACGGACACATATGCAAGAGGGTACCTGCTAGTGGTATTCTGTTTAATATATTTTTCCTTTGCCTATTAAACTCTTCCTGGAATGAGAATTTTGAGGACTAGTTTTACATACCTATACATATAATAATTTATACTATAGATGATGAGTATTTCTATATTTATTCTACTAAAAAGTAAAATCACTCCAGAATACCATCTATTTCACAAAGCCCAAGACTATACAAGAATTTTGGAATGTGTTCTTTACTCTGTGACAGGCTTTAAATCAACTAGGATTTGATCAGTTTGTTTTGCCAAGTACAATGCCATCTTAAAAATAGGGACCTGCTGTAAAGCACAGAGAACTCTGCCCAATATTCCGTGACTGTGTGGGAAAATAATCAGAGAATGGATGTGTGTACATGTATGGTCGAATCACTTTATTGTACAGTAGAAATTATCACAACATTGTAAATCACCTATATGTCAATAAAACTTTAAAAAATGAAAAAAAAATGTCTTTATTCAGAACCTAAAAAAAGAAGCATAAAATGACCTCTACTGGCAAAGGCATAGTTTGGCTGATAATTTATCCTTGCAAAAGACAGCTACAGGTTTAATAGTGAAAAATAATTCAGTTAACTAACTTGACCTTTTAACTAAATTGAGTGAATCATCCAGTTTGGGCACAAAATACACTTAGGAACCAAGCTTAGAGTAGTTTTTGAGTTATTGATGGTTTTGCTTTTGTAAATGTATGTTGTGCCCAATTCAACCTTGGGGAAGATGTTAGCAAATGTTTTCTTCTAAAAACCATGTAAAACCTTCACTTATACTAACTTTACTCCATGAACAGCTAGATTCTTAGTCATCATTTGGCTATGATTTCTTAGTATCAGAGATTTAAAGAAAAATCATAGATGGTATGTGTTTCCCATATAGAATTTTGAAATATTAATATAAGAACATAAAATTTTGATGTGGCTACGGAATCATTCTAATAAAAGGTAGGAAATTTGCTTTCTACTAAAAAGGCTTTCTAATAAAAAGTAGGAAATTTGCAGTATCTGTTAACTGAACGTGAATAGACTCAAATGTACATATATAATTTATAATAATATATAAGTACATATAGATCTTTAAATATATACACATGTTTATGTGTGTGTATATATACATATATATAAATTTTATTTCTTACATGTTAAGTGTTTAAGAGTCATATTTAGCACAAACCATAAGTTTAGTCTAGGAAATTTATTGTTCTATATAAAACCATTTCCTTTTGTCATTTGATAATATTTTTATATTGGTTATTATATTTTATATTATCAACAAGTATTTCCTCAGAAAGGTAGTTTGATGCAATAAGGGTGAAACTGAAAAAAAAAAAACAAACTGGAAGTAGTTTTTAATTAGAAAATAATCTTTGGAATTTGAGGAATCTCTGGAATAATCTTTGGAATACTAGTTCCCTTGGCCAGTTTTTAAGATCTATGTTAAGTCAAAGCTAATAGCAGAATTAAGTTGTTAAACAATTAGTGATAATTTGATTATGAATAACCAAAAAAACCCTATAATTATAGTTAGTATTCCAGTAAAGCAACAAGACATGATAGATTGAGACAAAATTTTCATTATTTGTAGACAATGTGATTATATACAACAAAATACCCCAGAAGAATCCACTGAAAAAAACTTTTAGAATTAATGAGAAAATTTAGTTAAGCATTACATACAAAGTATGAGAAACCTGAATCATTAAAACAATTGATATTAACATCAAGATTGACAGTCAAATCAGATTTGACCCCCAAAATAATGTTTTAGTGAGTTATTTTTATTACAGTGAATTAAAAATTAGTACAAGTGATGAAAACCAAGAAATATATTCTAATTATATTTTCATAAGATCTTTGGCACACAAAATTTATTTTATTACAAACCTCATGCAATTACAATTATTGAACACCTACTATGTGCCAGGCACTCCGTTGGGCATCTAGAGGACATCAATAAAAGTGACTGGCAAAAGACCTTATCCTTGTATATTTCACCATCTGCTTCCACAAAGCCCTTTTGATGTTTAAATGTGTTCTATTGTTTCCTTTTGTTTTCCTATCTAAATTCAGGTTGCCCTCCCAGCATGGCTATCCATTCTAATTTCTACACTACTTATTCTTTTCATACCACAAATTGTTAATCTATTTATATGTATATTCTTGAAATTATGCATAGTGTTCATGTGGGTATTTTTATTTTTAATGGTACCCAACCGATATTGTTATAAATTTCATTCTCTTTCTTACATGTTTTTAATTCAGCATTTAATTTTTAAGATATATACTTTTGGCTGTATTTCTCCTGGATAATACTCCATTTTATGCCTGTGCACATATCACATATCATTTACAGATTCCCCTAGTGATGGACACCGAAGTCGAAGCCAACATTTTAACATAAATACTGTTATCACAAATATCTTTATATACATGATGCTTAGAAGGTGTGTTTGGTTTGCCTAAGACATAACTGGTTTATGTCTTTTTCTTAGAATATTTAATCTCCTCCCTTTACTCTCTTGCAGTGTCTCTAAGAGACTTCTCTGGGATGCCTAGAGAGTGTTGGCATTGCTTAACCTGGGATGTATGCAAAAATACTCTTTAGAATAGCTTTACCAGTTTACATTGCACCCAATTTATCTTGGATTTCTTTTATACTAGTCCTCACAAATGATTGATATTTATCTGTATTTATATTTTGACAGAAATATTTTATCATTATTATGTCATAATATTTTGTTACTCGTGAGGTAGATTATTTCTACCTCACTATATTCCTTATATGCATTTTAGCTTTCTTTTCATGTATTCATATATTTTGCTTATTCTATATTGACATAAAATTTTTGTTTCTAATTTGAAAGCTTCCTTAAATGTTATAAATATAAATCATCTTATTAGATTTAAAATGTTTTAAATAGCTTTCCCAGTTTGTCCCTGACACCATCACATTAAAACCTTTAATTGTGCTCAGATATGTCAGTAATTTACCTTTAGAATCACAAAGGCATTCTCCTCATGCTTCAGCCTTTATTACCTTCACATTTAGGTGGGATTTGGAGCTTCTTGTACATGGCATTAGAGAATCTTCTCCAAGTAGTGAGTTATTTATTACCCAACATTTTACTAATTTACAAAATAACCCATTCTGATGTTTAATACTGTCTCTATAGCAAGTTGCCTTATTCATACAAGTCTATTTCAGGGCTTTCTATTCAGTTCCTTTGCACTATATGATTTTTCTGCAGCTGTCCTATATTTTAAAAATTTTTATTTATGTATTTATTTATTTTTGTCTTTTTTTTTTCCTCTCTCTCTAGGGCCACACCTGGGACATATGGAAGTTCCCAGTCTAGAGGTTGAATTGGAGCTGTAGCCACAGCAACACCACAGCCTAGATACACCACAGCCACAGCAACATGTGATCAAGCAGCATCTGCAACCTACACCACAGCTCACAGCAACACCAGATCCTTAACCCACTGAGAGGGGCCAGGGATTGAACCCACGTCCTCATGGATACTAGTTGGGTTCATTTCCACTGAGCCACAGCAGGAGCTCCTCATATTAAAAAAAAAAAAAAGATTTAATAATATAGTATCTGATGGGAAAAATTACCAGTTTTTGTCATTTTCAAAATTATTTTTAACCATCTCTCAACCTATTTGCTTCTATAAACTTTTTTTTCATTAAATCAGTTGCTAAGTTTAAAAGAACTCTGCTGGGATTTTTTTATCAAATTGAATTGGATTTATAAACTACTTTCATGAGAATATATGCTTTCATAGTATTTAGTAATGTGAACAGGTATATCTTTCCATTTATTCGGCATTATTTAAAAGTTTATTTATGGTGGACTTGTACATTTATTATTAGATTATTCCTGGGTACTATATATTTTATTGTTCCAGTAAATGGAAACTCTTTGATTAGCTATTGTAATTTATTTGGGTTGTGATTTTCCTTTATAATCTCACAAACTTTCTGAGTTCTCTTTAATAGTTTGTATTATGTGCTTCCTTAGGTTTCTATGTAAATGATAACATTATTTGCAAAAGTGAAACAAACAAAAACCAAAACCAATTATACCTTTTTCTGTTTCACGTTTACACCTCTTATTTCCTTTTTGTGTCTTGTGACGTTAGCTAGAATCCTAACACATGATTGAAAACATCTTCATCTTATTCTCAAACCTTCAAAGAAATATTTAAAAATTTTATTTTCTAAATATAATATTTACTATAGAATCTTACAAGGAATATTTTTCTAGTTAAGAAAAAATGTTATTTTTATATTTCAAAAACATTGTTATTCAAAGCTATTTTACATGTTTACATTTTGTGTCACTGCAGGTAATAGTGTAATTGTGTTATACTTTAGTTCATTAATATAGATAATTGTATTGATGGGTTTTCTGACATTAAATAACTCTGGAAGCAAATTCCGCTTAATCATATTTATAATCACTGTTGGATTAATTTAATTAATGATATACTAAGAATCTTTATAATTCTTCATACAACCTATTTTTCTTATACTACCGCTACATGATTTGGATTCAAGGAAAAATAGCTCCCCCCCCTTTTTTCTAAGAATAACATTTAATCTAGGAATAACACATTTCAAAAAAACTGGTAAAATATATCTATAAAATTGTGGAGGCTTTGTGAAAAATCTGGGGTAGAGTCTTTTTTTTCAAATTATTTTATGATTAATAGTTTATTTGCATTATTGGTTTCTTTTGTAATTTATTGTATGATATTTTCCTAGAGCATTAAAATTTTAGCTGTGTTTTTAAATGTAATAATGTAGATTTTAGTTCAGGTTTGCCAAAACTTGTTTTTGCAAAGCTTGTGATTTTGTTAATTATTTCTTTTAATTTTTGCTGTTTAATTAAATTTTGCCTGCTTTTCCCTAGTCTTTGAATCAATAACCATTTTATCTCTTGTTTTTACTGTCCTTTTGGTATCTTTTAGGAAATATCTGTGACCTGTTGTTTCAGCTCATTATTTTTTCCTTCACATTAATCTTACCTGCTGTTCAACCTGTTCTCAAGTGCCTGAGGGGTTATTAGAGCACTGAACTCTAACCACCTGATGTAGGTCCCCAATCCTGACCCTTTGGAGAAGGAATTTGGCAAAGTGATTGAGGATAGTGAGGCAAATAAAGTGTTTATTAAGAGAGAGAAGAGAGGATAGGTGTAGAGAAAGCATATGCAGGCTTCTATGCGAGGAGGGACAGAGACAAAGAGCAATAGAAGAAGAGAGACACCTGCTTTGGAGGTGATCTAAATCACTTGCAGGAAGCAGTCCTTCCAGGTTTCCTCTGGCCAAGCTTTTTGCTTCATCTGGCCTTGAGCCCACTTTTGGCCTGACTCAGGGCCCTCCCCTTTGAGCATGAGCATCTTTTAGCCAAGGTGGATTCCAGTGCAAGGGTCTCTGGGAAGTTGACATGATATTCTATGGTCTGGTGCCCCTTATTTCTCTAACCCCTGAGAAACCTTTCTGGGAATATGTTGTTCCCATGGTCTCCAAGACCTCAAGAATGAGAAATATGTGTTCTCTATCTTTTATCCAAGCAGAACACAACACTGTCTTGCTACTGCCATAAACTCTATCTTAACGTATCCATCTGCAGGGGACAGATTCCAGTTTGCTGTGTCTGAGACCCATCTATCTCCTGCCTCAAACCTATGCATTAAATTCTTAATTTTAATAATTGTATTTATATTTACATTTTCTCTACTTTAAAAAATAGTTTGCTTTTGTTTTATATTTTCTGACCTTTTTATATCTTTCAGAATATATTTATAATGTTTGTTTTATGTCTTTGTTCTTTTTGCTGCCTTAGTTCTGCTTTAGATGTTAGTAATTATATTCATTGTCTTTCTTTTACACTGTTTTCATTTCTCTGATATCAATATGTTTTACTTGTAAAGTCTTATCTTTGGTAGAAATATCTACCTTCAAAGACCCCAAAAAGACTAGAGTCTTCTTTGATTTTTTCTCCTCCACATGACCTTAGATGGGAGTCGGTGGCCTAATGGAGAAATTTACCATGTAGTAATAAAATCTAGCCTGAAATTCTTCATTACCCTCTAATTGGCTCCACAGTTTTGTACTACTATTTTACTAGATATTCATCCGCCTGACGACAAATAATTACTCATATAGAAAAATATACTGTTTAATGCATTTGTTTAAATGAACTGGAAACTTCTTTGACATTTCCAAAGACCATCATATTTCTTTTTTCTGAGAATTCTCTCATATTACCTCCATAGAGTTTTGCATTATTATTTAATCCTAATTCTGTCTGTCTTCAGTTTTTGAGATAATATAATTGAGTTAACATTATTGAGTAAGAATAAAGAGAATGCCATATTGTATTGATAAAGTCAGTCATGTTTTTCTATTTAAAAAATACAAACACGAAACTCTGAACATTAAAGATTACTAAATTATCCATTGTGGGTTTTATCACTTTTCCTAGAAATGATGACCATAACAGTGAAGAATTATTTACAGGAAATTTTTGCCAAATTAATTGATTACCTAATTGTGATGCTGATGAAAGATACAATATTTGAATGGAATGAGAAAAATTAAGTTCTTGATAAGAGAAAAATTCTAAATGTTGGGAAAGTGCCAAGTAGTTGTGGGGCAAACATGAATAAATTTTGGATATTTCAGCCTAATTGGAATAAGAAGCCAGTCCTCTATATCATCATGAAATCTAAATGTTCTTAGATTATGCTATCTTCAGTGTATGATTAAAGTGGTCTAACAAGCAAATCATTAAATTCTAATCATCATTTAGCACCTTACAGAATTATGGCATTTCTAATTAGTGTTAAGTTACATCTTAATTATATAACTTTATAACAGTTTAACACAATGAGACTTTTCTCCAATAACATTTGAACTGATGAAGTTGAACAAAAAATGTTCTAAGACAAAGAGTTTTCAGTGTTTGAGTACTCTCTGTTTTTTTTTTTTTTTATCATATTCATTGTAACTTGGTAAGAAAAATCAATGCTTCTTTTAAATTGGATATACATAAGTTTGCCCATTCATCTATTTATCTGAAAAATGTTCATTGCATAATACCATACACATATCAAACACTGTTGTAAGTGCTAGGTTATTGTCAGTGAAAAAACAGAAACTTTCACTGCTGTTATGGGGCTTGTAGGTTACTGAGAGAGACACTTAATTACAAACAGTTATTTCAGTTTTTTGTTTGTTTTTAGGGCCACTTGCAGAATATGCATGTTCCCAGGCTAGAGGTCAAATTGCAGCTGCAGCTTCCCACCCATATCATAGCCACAGCAATACCAGATCTGAGCTGCATCTACGACCTATTCCATAGCTCATGGAAATGCCGGATTCTTAACCCACTGTTCAGGACCAGGGATCAAACCTTCATCCCCATGGATACTAGTCGGGTTTGTTTCTGCTGAGCCACGATGGCAACTCCTAATTTCAGTTTTTATATTAGCAAAAATGGAAAGGCTTAGAGTCCTATAAAAGCATTTGAAGATGGTAAGAAATTAACTAACTCTGGGTGAGCAGAGAATGTTTCTCTGAAAGGATAAATTTTAAAACTGGACTCGAAGCATGAGTGGGAGCTAGTCAGGAGTTAGGGTAGGGGGTGTGGGGAGAGAGGATTTTTAGTCTTCTAAGCCATACCCCTAATGGATTCTTAGAGTGAAGTCAGATCTAATAAAGCCTATTAGCTTTTCTTCCTGGTTCCAGTTTTTCATTACTCATAAGTGAATGGGAAGGGAGGATGTGATTAAAGAGGATCTAAGGCAGTCTGCAATGAAGGAGTGAATGAAAGCCTTAGGACCCCCATTTGTATTGGTAGGTTTAAATTGTCATCCCTGCTGACTGATGTTATTGTTCCCTGGATGAAGCATTTGCTGAGTAAATGAGGTGAGGAACACACAACATAGCCTATGGCCTCTCCACTCACACAGACTGTCTCAGCATGGAGGCCAGTGATTAAAAAGAATATGGAAATCTGCTGCTTCCAACCCTGAGAAGGCTCAGTGCAATAGAACACTGCAAGATGGAATATACCTTGCCTTCTTGTTAAACTGTTAAATTGGGGATAATATTTGGGTTAGGCTGTCTTTGTATTATCTAAGAAATATATTCTAATGGACTCATTATAAAAATGGTAGTGATCTAAAAGAAAATGTTTTTCACAACTTTATTATTGAGATTGTCATAGTTTTTTTTTTTTTTTTTAATCGGTGGGTTATTTTTAGTCTCCCAAACAAAAGTTCTGTAATTAAGTAGAACATGATGAGCTGGGCCCTCATGATGTTATATTATATCATTACTCAGGGCACAACTTGGTTTGTGATCATGCATTTAATTAAAGTACAGTCATTAGCCTTGGCATTATCTTGTGTACAATCTGGTTAAACAATTTCTAAAAGGTTCGTTGGAATTACAGGGTGACCTCTTTAAATGAATGGGATTCAGGACAGCACCATTCTCTAATAATAATGGATTACATATAACCAACTCCTATTTTACCAATGTATTAAATGCTTGCTTCATTTTGGAGTATTGTACTGGCTGAATATAACTGCTAAAGCTTTGCCACAAAGGTCAGTATCAAAGATATTTCAAACACATTCCTAAATATAGCCAAAATATCATGTGCAAAATATTCATTAAAACAAGAAAAGAACAGAAGAAACCAAGTGATTAAGGAACTGAGCTTTTCTATGAGATTTTTGGCTATATATTCAAGTAGACCAAAAATATTAAGAGCTGTGTGTCTAATTAATCTTCTCATTTTAATAATGATTAAATATTTTTAATTATTGCTATATAATTTTTTTTTTGTCTTTTTTGCCATTTCTAGGTCCACTCCTGCAGCATATGGAGGTTCCCAGGCTAGAGGTCTAATCAGAGCTGTAGTTGCTGGCCTATGCCACAGCTCACAGCAACACCGGATACTCTACCCACTGAGCAAGGCCAGGGATCCAACCCACAACCTCATGGTTCCTAGTCGGATTCACTAACCACTGAGCCATGACGGGAACTCCCTATATAATTATTTTAAATAATCGTTGCTGTTAAGCCATGGTGTTAGTTTTCAAATGATTTGCTTTTGATATGAAATATTTCTTGGATTTTACTTGAAGTATTTATTGTAACCCACTAGCAAAATGAGATCTATATAATTGACCAAAATTAGTTGTATATCAACTTTTCTAAATGTTCTTGGTAGATCTTTAAAATCAAATGTGTACTGAGTTAAATGGACAACATTTCCTGTTAAAAATATTTTAAATTTAAAAATACTGCTCTTGGGAGTTCCTGTCGTGGCTCAGTGGTTAACGAATTTGACTAGGAACCATGAAGCTGCGGGTTCGATCCCTGCCCTTGCTCAGTGGGTTAACGATCCGGCGTTGCCGTGAGCTGTGGTGTAGGTTGCAGACGCGGCTTGGATCCCGCATTGCTATGGCTCTGGCGTGGGCCGGTGGCTACAACTCCGATTGGACCCCTAGCCTGGGAACCGCCATATGCCATGGGAGCAGCCCAAGAAATAGCAAAAAGACAAAAAAAAAAAAAAAAAAGAAAAGAAAAATCTTTATTCATCCTATGGTCAAGCAAAAGGATAAAAAAAAAACAAAAAAACAAAAAAAAAAAACAGTATTATCTGGAAAAGCATTAATAGCAATGAAGCTGTGATTACACACAGAAAAGTCTGAGGAGGGAACATTTATCCAGAAAACTCAAGCAAAGTGCTCTTTCAAGATGCATATACAAGGAGAATATATTTTTCCAATCTAATACTCAATTTTGCAAACCTAGATCTATATTTCCTTTATATAACAAGTGGGAATCTACTGATAGATGAATTATTTATGTATCATTTAGACATTTATGTCATTTTCAAATAAGGCAGTCATTTTATCTGTTTCCAAGGATTAAATAAATTAGTATAATTTAATAATTGAAATTTAAGGTAACATACTCTTAAGCGTATCATTCAATACTTCTCCAATTTTTGCTATGCAATTACATCATTACTTACCATTAAATACCAACTAGAACTACTTTTAAGACTCCTTTAAAGAGAATGCTCATCTGAAAACAAAAACTCTATTAACCTGGATTCTGTTGCGAGACAATGAGCTACTTTGCATTAACTCTAATGCCATATACTGCATAACTGGTAGAAATGTTTGTTATACTTTTGTTTGGAAAACCAATACATCTTTGAAAGAGAAAAAAAGCACTACCTTTTTGTCCTTAGAAGCATTAAGATCAGCATTTCTTTAAAAATAAAGACCTGAAGGTACTGGTCATTATAAAAGATGTTTGCATAGTGTACCCATACCTCGATTGTAGCCCATACCTCGATTGTAGCAGTGACTGTGTATAACCACAGTCCTGAGAAATTTGAGTACCTCTGCTGAGGGGTGTGCATCCATTAAGTTCTTGATCATCTTTCATTTAAAGCCATAGACTAAACAATTTCTCAGTCAAACCAGACATATTTATGCTCTGGGGCCTTTGCTCTAGGGACCTCTCTGTTTAGAACATTCTTTCCCCCAAATATCTCCTGGGCTAAGTAAGTCACCTCTTCCAAGTCCTTTTCAATTTTGACTTTACCTGTCTTCCCCCGCCTCCCCACCCCGACAAACCCTGTGCCCCCTTGTCCCATATTGCAGTCCAGTTCCCTTTTTATTCTTACCCTTATTTTTCTCTTTTTCTATATTGTCCACCATAATGCTGCCAAATTCAGCAAATAAAAATACCATATGCCCAGTTAAATTAGAATTTCGGATAAACAACAAATACATTTTTAGTACATGTATGTCCCATGCAGTATGCAATATGGGATGTACATATACCAAAAAAATATTTCTCATTTATCTGAAAAACACATTTACTTTTATAAATTTGGTAATCCTGTGTTTTATCTGGAAACTCTTAACTTGCCACCATCTAACATGCTTTTGACTTTAATTATTATGTTAATTTTATATTTCTTATTTTCTCTCAGATATGAGATCTCTGGCTTTTTCATCACTTTTCAAGTGGCTAAAACAGATTGGGCTTGAAGAAGATAATAAATATTCAGAGGATAAAGTTTGTTTTAAAATATAACTCAAAGTTTTTGTATTTTTCCTTTCAAATATAATTTCAATTTTAAGGATTATTGGTTTCAGTTTTTAAGTTCACTTTGATAAGTAATTCATATTTTATAGTATGGGTATGAAAATTATTCATTATTTTAAAAATGAATTTTAATGAAAATTATTTGTTAATTAAATAAAAATCTGACCAACTGTTTCTGAGATTTCTAAACTAGGACATGGGCACAATCCAAGAATGAAGAGTTCTTTCTGGAAAGCACAAAACTCTTTTCAGTGCTATTAGTTTTTTTTTCTATAACCAATACTGGGAAGGCATATGTGTGAAGATTATTGTAATACTGAATTATTAGTGTCTTTCATTTAAATACATTTCATTAGTTAAGGATGGCAAGGAAACAATTGATCTGTGCCTTGTGTTAGGATAAATCTATGGTGACTTTTTTTTCAACAAGTTAAGCTAATTACAAAGTCAGTTTAAGCAGTGTAGTTATTTTTCATTAGTTGATTTCTATAGGGTATCATCCAGGTTCATTTCCCTTCTAGCAGAATGTAAGATAGATTTTCTTTACTCCCAGAGGTCTTACTAAAATTGAAATACAGTCTGGTACTTCAAGTGTCTAAACATAGTCAAGAAAATGACCCACTATTTAAAGGTGTTACAGACTTTCAGAATGGGTGGATGTATAGGCTTTGTTTACTTGTTCATGGTGGCCCACTGCAAAAGAAGATTCCCATGAGAATCTAAATGTGGGGGTAGTTCTTGTATGGTCTAAATTAATTTGGAATGACCTCTAACAAAAATCCTCTTGTGTCAGCATTTGGGCTGCATTTACAGTATTTAAATATGCTCAGTGCTATGCATATATGCATCTATACATATTAAAAGTAAGCTAACATGTATTAGAGAACTTGCAATTCTAGCTTGACATAAACAATAATATATTTTTCCTATTGACTTGTATTCCCATTATGAAAAGTTACGTGGATAACAGTAATACTTCACCATTTATTTTTCTTACAGTATCTTTTCTTATATAATTTAATGGTTCAGACATAGGAAATAACAATTTGAGCCTCTTTTAAATCCAGTAAGAACAGACGGAAGTTTTCTTCAATTAGGTTTGACCTAATTAGGTTCCCACATGTTTACAACATGAATTATACTGCAACAAAGTATAATTCATATCGTACCTACCAACATAAACATAATAAAAAGAAAAACAAACAAACAAAAAATAATTAATGTTCTTTCTTTGTCCAAACTCAGAAATCTCATAGTATCTGGCTCAGTAATTCCCTGGAAATACAGCATTGGTCAAATTACTTGACGTCCACTTTTTTTGAACTTGCACCATGATATTCCTAACAGAGAATGGAAAGCACAAATTCTAGTCTGAATTGCAATTTTCACAGTCAATTTTCCAACCTACTTCAATTAAAAATCCTGTTCTCGGAGTTCCCGTCATGGCGCAGCGGTTAACGAATCCGACTAGGAACCATGAGGTTGAGGGTTGGGTCCCTGGCCTTGCTCAGTGGGTAGAGTATCCGGTGTTGCTGTGAGCTGTGGTGTAGGTCGCAGACGCGGCTCGGATCCCGCGTTGCTGTGGCTCTGGTGTAGGCCAGTGGCTATAGCTCCGATTCGACCCCTAGCCTGGGAACCTCCATATGCCGCGGGAAGCGGCCCAAGAAATAGCAAAAAGACAAAAAAAAAAAAAAAAAAAAAAAAAAATCCTGTTCTCTATGTTATAGAAGAGTTTGCAGGTCAGCTCATCTGTGTAATGTCTTGTCTTCTAGAAAGAGAATGGATTTCTGGACTGAATAAATTCAGGTTGCCTTAAGAAAAACTTTCTCCAGTGAGAAAGCAAGTAAGTGTAATTCATCCTGTAAGATAACAGTTGGGTACCAGTGCTCCACAATCAAGTCATTGAGGCATGCTCAAGCATGCAGCCAAAATACAGAGAAATGTCCTCTACACAGGGACCATTGCATAAGTGCATGAAAAGTCAAGTGTCCAGGTGTTTTTATTATAAAGGAGAGATATATTTAATGGTGTGCTTATCACTTATTCCTTAATTTTGTCTTCCCAAATGTTGAAAGAAATCCAGGTTTATCATATTTTAGTACAGAGGTGAGAAAGAGGAATCAAATAATCTCTAAATAGTTGAGACATGGGGAAAAAAATAGAGAGTTGGGAAATAAATCAACATCATCATGACTTTTATTAGTTCTCCACATTAAAAACGGCCCTGCGGACCAAGTATTGTTTGTGGTCATTTTGTTTCTTCCTTGTTGATAATTGCATTTGTTCATACCTCCAGTGGTAATTATTTGATTTGCTGGTTTTTCTGTCTATGTAGGCACCAGACTATGAACTAGTTTAGGTTATAGATTATGATAACTTTACATTTCTGTATTCCTCAGTTCTAGCGTAGGATCTGCTGTATATTCAGTGCCCAGAAGGTGTGTTTAGTGAACCAGTGTAGTATGAGATGGGTGATTGTGGGTTGAATAGCAATTCTTTTTTGTTTTCTAAACCTGTGGGAACCTAATTGGGTCAAAGGGTACCCCTCACCATTCTCTATGTTGTGCTCTTGGCTTCAGTTTTCCTTGACTGTATTTGTAACATGTCATATATTTTTAATCATATTAATTACAAAAAAATTTCAAACACTTTTCTGGGAGTTTCATGTAAGAGAATTAATTTCTTAGTTACATTTGATTGAGGAACATTTAGGTTTGATGGTATTGCTGAGGATTGATAGTCTAACACTACAAGAAAAATCATTCGACATTCAAGAAGCATTCAGTGACTTTCACTTAATACTAAATAATTGGACAGATATACCGATGAAGGAAAATGCTCTATCTTTTAAAATATTTCAGTCTAGCAGGCTTATTTCATCTGTGTTTGCAAAACCCACATTATTACAGAATATATGGTGGAAAGGTAAAGATAATGAACCAGTGCTTGCAGCCACTTTAAGGTAAGGAGTACCTGTAAATTATAGTGAAAGCTAAAGATTTTCTTATCATAATTGTGTATTTTACATATATTAAAAATCTGTATATTGTTTCAGAGAATTTACAGAAAAACGGAAATCTACCCAGGTATTGAAGATTAAGAAAAATTATCTAATTTGGCCTAAAGCTTTTATTTTAAAGATAAAAATGGCAATTAATCCATCACTGTTAATTTAAATGTCTTTCCCTTTAATGGCAACTTTTATCAAGAATTTCTCCTTCTCATTTCTTATAACCCTTAGAACAAACATCACCTCTGTTACCTTTCCCTGACAGCCTATTTCCTTTGGTAATTCCCCAAACATTCTAATTATTCTAAAGTTGGTTGTCTTTTCCACCCCTGCATCACTACTAGTCTGACTAATATTAGTCTCAAGTAAAATCACATCTCCCTAGATCCTTGACCACTGCTACTATCCTAAAATAAGTTGTTGAAAACCTAGGCAGTACTTGGCTCTCATTATTGCGTTGAATTGACATATGTAACTTAATTATTCTATAGAAAATTATCAAGTGCAAACATATTTTTAAAGGTCCAAATTAGACACTATTTTATGTAATATAAAGAGCAAATCTGCATTAATTCTGAAGATTATTTAAAGCTAAGATAAAATATTTCTACCATTAGGTTTATAGATTTTTAATGCATTTCACCAAATAGCTTAGATATTTTTTATCGGGCATATTTTGATCTTGAGATATTCATGTTCAGCACACATGTCACAATTAAGATAGCAGCATGAAGAAATACTGTTAGTTGTTAGTGTCATATGTGACAGTAATATAAAGTTAATTGATATATGAGTTACAAAATTATACCGCAGGTTATAGCTTGAAGGCCTAATGGTGATCCCCAGCTTCCATCAGGTGACAGTTTTAATATCTGCTGGTGATACACATTTCATCTTTAGCAGCTGCTTGATTCTTCCTGATCAGAGAAAGAATTTCAAAAAATAAAACACTATGAGGTTTTTGGAAAAAAGGAGAAAAACACAGAATAGAGGAAATAAATTTTATTTATAAAATTTATTTATCATAGATGTATCATAATCATTTCACATTTTCTCATGTTTATATGATGGAAAACCTAAATACTTTTAAAAATGAAAATTAATGATGAATCTATATAAGCATTTTTAAATATTTTAAAACATGATTTTTTAATGCTGCATTTAATCTTCTTAATAAATGGTAAATTACATCAGTACAACTTTGTAGAATAGTGGCTGTTATATTTTGACTTACCCCTTTACAATCATATCAGTTCATGATGCCTCAGACTTGAGGCATTCTAGTTTCTCAGTACGTAAGTTAATATAGAGAGTTCTTTTCCCAAATACATAGACATTCATTAGGCAAATGTGTCAGCCTATGCACAGGATTTGTTCCATTTTGTTATAGTTATCCTTAAGAATACCATGATACCATGTTGTACCAATTAGCCATTATTTTGACTTCTTATTATGTAATTAACACTTACATCTGTTATTGACATATATTTATGATTTCCTACTCTAAATGGAATCATTTAGACTATAACATCAATTAGGAATGATCATATGTTCATGTATATGTACATATACATATGTTATGGTTGACAAGGCCTGCTCGTCAACCCAGGTCCCGAAGTCAGTGGTGCTGCAGAAATAAGAAGACACAGAAATAGAGTGGGGATCAGGGGGTTACCACCTTTAAGAGGCAATAGCAACCCTCTGAGCCAATGCAAAGTTTTTATTTTACTATTTTCTACTTCCTTGTATGTGCAGGGGATACACTGGTATTTTACTCCAAACAGATTGGAAGCAAGATATGCTAGGACAGTCATTCCTAAGCACATAAAATAATCATAAATGTTTTAGCCCTCCCAGGTCATAATTTGTTGTTTGCTTCAAGCCATCTGTGGTCTCTCCCACAAATTCCCCAAGGCTCCAGTCCTGAGAATGTCAGAGCTGATGGTTTTCCATCAGCAACATCAGTGCTTCAGCAATCTTGTTTTCAAGATGCCATTCTTTGATGTTCTTACTCATTTTGCTTCAAAGGTCATGAGAGAGTCAGAAGACTTTGTATAGACTAACCTCTATAGCCACTCTATGGCGCCAGTCTTTTCTTTCCATTCTTTGTCAATCACATATTCATGCCTCCAACATATGGTCAAATTTTTCTTTTTGGGCCTGTACCCACAGCATATGGAAGTTCCCATGCTAAGGGCTGAATCCGAGGTACAGCTGCTGGCCGACAGCTGCTGGCCTCCAAGTCGTGTCTGTGACCTACACCACAACTCGTCGCCCTGTTGAGGATGCCAGATCCTTAGCAGTGGGGCAAGGAATAACACCCACATCCTTATGGATCCTAATTGGGTTTGTTACCTCTGAGCCATGATGGGAACTCCGCTTTTGTTTTGAAAGCATCTTAATATCTCTTTATTACTGTACTAAATTTGTTTTTAAAATCAGTTTATTTAAATAAAATATGGCAGCAAAAGAAGAGAAAGAAAGTGGTTTATAGAACTGAATAAAGAGAATTTAATGTCTATTTAATAAGTCTTCTGTTATACTGCTTCACTTAACAGAGCACTTTACTTGTATCTTTTGTTGTTGCTTTACAGGAATTTTTTTTTTTTTCAATTATATGTTAAATGCCACTCTCCTTCCCCTTCAGAACGTCTTTCATATAGTGAAGTGTCTTTCATTTGGATGAAGAATTACTATGAGAATCCTTGGGAATTTTATGGATGGATATTTGAGAAAGTCTTATTCTGGTTTGGAGTTGAAAGGCAAATAGAGGGACTCATTTAGACTAATGTATATGATTTACTAATGATAAGATGGCTCTAGGTTTAATCATAGCTGAGTCTTTCAAATATTTTCATCAAGAACTTAGAAAAAGTGATGATTTAGATTAACAGAGGCCATCTAACTTAGGGAAACTAGTAATTTCATTTATCTCCAGTTCAGCTTATTTATAAATGTTGCTCCAAAGTTTGTGACATTTTTCCCCCATTTAATGTGCACACGGCTTAGATCTGTCATGCAGACAATCATATAAAGACTATTTTTATGACCTGATTAGGGCAACAGTATGACATTATGGTATCCTAGTGTATCATTCAAAGAAATAGCTGGACTAATTTTTTTTTAGGAAAAAAACATTACAAAAGAAATTTCATTTGTGCTAGAATCCTTTGCAAAGGAGTTGAAGAAAATTCATTATACAAAACAGAACAAATGGTACTAAGTGTCCTATCCTTTTCTCCAACAATTTCCACAGAATGGCAATTACTCAAAACTTCCCTATACCTCTTTCCCATTCTCCTACTACCAAATTTTTAGTATTTGCCCTCCTTCATTCACCTTCTTAATTTATGCTGACCTTCATCTAGTAGCTTTCCTAAAGTAATCAATTTTCCCATTCTTGGTTTCTTCAGTTCTTCATATCTAGCTATTTCCATGTTGAACAACATGGAAAGAAACCTCTTGGACAGATAGGGGTGGAGAAGGTGAGGCGTCAATGAACACTGGAGAGTGTTATGATAATATTTTTATCCCAGTTAAGTTTGTATTGTCCAAAAAATCTGCAAGGTATTTGTAGCTAGTCCTTATGTATCAGCCTCTATATTTTACATACACTCTTTAGCTCAGTTGATCCTTGCAATAGATATTATTCCTATGATTCCTAATAATGAGAAACAAGATAAAGACAGAACAAGCACATGTAGGGACCAAATCTAAACATAGGCCCTCTGATACTTAAAGATCCATGCCAAGCAGAGTTAACCCTTGATACCTACATTCTTCTAGGAATGATATAAATAATAATATATTTACTATTAGAATAATTTGTTCTATGATTGGCCACACTTAATAATCCTTAAAACCATGTTAGAGGATGATAAAATAATGAGGAAGAAATAAATATTTTGTCAGGAGTCAGGCCAATAGGGCAATAATATAGTTCAAAACATGTCAAAGTTGTAGAGTTTACTGAATTCTCTCAGAGAAACATTAGTTCAACTGGGTATACAAATGCTATCAACGGATGAAAAGCGAGACCTCTAATGAGAGTTTAGGCTGTCACTTTCCAGAATTTTTTGAGCAAGAGCTGTTTCAGTCCTTTATCACTCTTTTCAAGCCCTGCTACCTCCATTTCACCTTTAGCCTACAGAGAAAATAATGCATCAAATACAATTTTTTTTCAATTCTCTCCCATTCTCGCGTCATTTTAAAACATATCTTAAATTCTTATCTAGACATCCTTTTGTCTTTGATAAAAGATCCCATGTAAATTACCTTTTCAGTGTTTTTCTCTGTGAACTTGTTTTCATCTGTTAATTCCATCATGATCTTCTCCTATAAACTATTTCCTAATCTTTACACACCCTTTATTTCCTCAGTTTACAGCCTCTCCCCATGTTTCTCTTCATTGAAAAACAGCAAACATAGCAAATAAGCACAGACACCCCACTCCAAGCTCAACTCTTACTTTTTCATTCACCTGTGGGTTTTCTCCTTTATTCTGGAACTTTCTACATTTGTTTTACCTTCTTAACTTCATCAGGATCCTGTAAATAAGATACTTCTTTTGTTCTTTGCCAGTCATTTCAAAGTTTGCCAGTTGCTTCCTTTCCAATTTTGCAGCCTCCTCTGTTTCCAATCCTCCATGAAATTGGACACTATGAACCAAGATGGTGGTCCCATCTTCCCTGCTTTATCCTAGTCACATTTCTAACAGCTTTTGGACATTCTCCCCTAAATCTCACATTATACCCTTCAACCACATTCTCAAAGCAGAACTTATTATCCTCCCCATGAAACTTTTTTTTTTTTTGTTTTTCTATCTACTTCATTAAATAGCATATCCACTCAGGGGAGCAGTGGCCTCAGGCACACCTCCATTTCCTGCACTGTTTTCATACAGATCAATTTGGGCCATCCATCTCACCTCTGAAATGACCATTTTTATTTCTATCTCTCCTTTTTTTTAATTATCCAAGTTTAGGCCCTCTTCATTATATGGCTGAGAAGGTGTTTTCATACCTTGGTAATTAGTTTGCCTACATCCTTCAATGTTTTCTATCTCTGAGTCACTCTCCAAACTGCTGACGAAATTCTCTTTTGTCACATAATGAGATGCTTCTTCTTTAAAACACTGTTTAAGATCTTCTTTATTCAGTGTTTTCCCTCTATGGATGAAGTAAAGTCCAAAACATCTGAATACAGCTCTTCAGGAAATAATTGCACCATTACTGACCAGCCGCAGTTTGGAACTCCCTACCAGGCACTCTATAATCAAGTAGCTTTGGACCACTTGCTGGAGAAATTGTGCAGTGCTTACCTATAGGCCTTTTATTTAAATGATTTCTTCTTCCTGAAATGCTCTTTACTTTCATAATCCTCTTCAAGTGGTAAACTTGACTCCTTTCATTATTCTCTTCTGCACCTGAGAAATCTATATCTATCTTTCAAACCCAGATAAAGGATTTCCTTTTTTGAGCCTTTCCTTACCATATTCTGCTTTTCTCTTTCTTGAAACTCCTCTCTAGCCCCTTAGCCCTTTGTATACTCATATGTTAAAAAATCATTTATTTCTTCAAATAAATATTTTTTGAATGCTTGTGATGTGCTAGGTATTAGAAATATAATGATATTATTTGCTGGTCTAATGACTTGCTCTTGGAAACTTACATTCCCGTTTTAAATGTATGCCTAATCTTTTTGCTAAATTGTTAATGTCTTGAGATAATTTAGCTTTGTATGAAACTAAGACAGGACCTGACAGCAAGAAAGCTATACAAATGTTTATTAATGAATAAATATAGTATTTTCACTTGGTCACTACTATACTCTGAAATGTTTAGAATGAGTTTTTTTACTATAATATTCATATTGCATTGGAATTACTTCTTCATGAGGCCCCCATTCATGGTTTCCTCATTTCCTGCATTAATGATGAAAGTACTGTAGCAAAGAACAGACAAAGCTAATAACATACTCTAAGTCAGACAAACTTTTACTTCCTCCTAAATTAAATGGTGGAGACAATGTTCAACTCAATAACCTTTATACTGTATCAGAAAAAAGATACTTTTATAGAATAAAAATTATATACTTGATGTTGCATGATTGAATATAGAGGAAGAAATTACTTATTTATTAGATTATTATTATTTAATGTACTTAGTGGAACTGCTTTATTTGACAACTGGAATTACATAAAAGTTAATAATAAGAAACATTTTGTGAACATATAGTTTTAGTTATCTTAGTATGTACATCTTGCTTTTTCTTCAAAATGTCCTGTTTTTCTTTTAGAGAAAGAGGTACTGCTTATATTTAAAAGTGTAATCAATATTCAAAATGGTATTTGTAATAAAGTACATACAATTTGTGGGAGAACTTTGAGATAATGTGAAAAAAGGTAGTATTTCTTCCTACAGTTGTGAAATGAAAGGTAAACCTTTTTTGAAAATACCTGGATCAATTTATTTTTTAAAACAAATGGAAAAACAATTAATTTGAATAAATGATTGGAACATGATTCGCACATATATTATGTACCTTAAAGTCATTTGATTTGGTTATATAGAGATAGGGCAAAAAAGCAAGTCTTAGTAGTTGAAATAGAACATGCATCTCTATTATTTTTTACAGCCAGTAGATTTTTGGAAATTACATTGGGAATTATTTTTCACAGCATTAGAATGTCCCTGTGACTGTGATTCTGCCAGGAAGGCTAGTGGTCAAAGAATGATTAAACTGTTTGATTGCATTGTCAAAATAGTCAACACAGTAATTTCAATTTAACAAAACAGCACAACCTTTTCAAGCTCACAGAAAGAATTTGGACAAGAGAAAATAGGTATTTTTGTGAAAGATTATATTGTGGTCCACTTACCTCAATTCATATACTACCGTTTATTTGCCTATTCACTCCTTTTTTAATGTCATTTGTTTTGTTCACTCAAATTGTGTGCCTGTGTGTGTAAGTGAATAGTTATTGCCCACCAAGTGGGAAATTTTCTGTGTCAATTTCAGCTGGCAGAACTTTATTTAAAAAAACAAACCTATAATTGTGAAAATGGATTAGTTCTTTAGGAAAAAAGAAATGAGCCTAATGGTGTCCTCCCAGAGGCTGTTGTTTCTCTTAACAATAATACGGAGAAGAAAATCTTGGTAAAGAACAGAAAAACATATGAGAATGAGAAAAGAATGATATGATGTAATGTAGAATGGTGTTTTCTTACTGGTCAAAAAGCTATTCCCACCAAAGTGTCCATTGGCCAATATTAGTGGTATAGGAGAAAAAATGAGAAGAGTTAGGATTACTTGATGAGTGGTTTGACCAATGAAGTAAATGATGCTGTTTTCAGCTGGCCAAAGTTAATGCACACACACATATACACACACACACAAACTTCAAAGTTAATATGAAGAGATAAAATTGAATTAATAATAATATACTGAGAAAATTGATTTACGGAAAATTTAAATAACTAAGCTTTAATAATTCCCCAATATGTTTGACTCCAAATTTTTCTAGTTAATCCAGTTTCTTTGCTTTGTCCAATAAATACTTAGGAGTTTATATATTTGTCAGAGAATGATGAGCAAGATATTGTTCCTACTGTCACCTAGGCTTGTGATCTAGGGAGAAAGTTAAACAATTGAACAAGATATGAAAGTGAACTGTGATTAGTATCATGACAACAGAAGCACTAAGTTCCATTGAAAAGCTCAGCAGTCACATATCCCAGAAAATCTGACTTTTGAGATGTTAAGTAGATGCAGTATGAGAAATGGGTGAGAAGAGTGGGCTAAGCAGAAGGTTCAGAATCTACCAAGGCACCGAGGCAAGAAAATACATGTTGTAGTGAAAGACAGAAGGAAGTTAGTTTGGGCTAGATCCCTGAGTTGGCAGGAGAAAGAAGGAAATTTTTGACATGGCTTCAATCTTGGAAATCCTTTGCACTATCTTTACTGATATTGGACATAACCCATAATTCTAAGTTTTTCAATAATTTAAGTAGGGATTTAAAATAACCAAATGTACATTCTAAAGATGGAGTATAGGGAATGAATTGAAGGGGAGCAAAACTTAATGCAGGAGGAGGCTGTTGTGGGGATCAAGGCAGGAGATGCTACCAGCTTAGACTGTGGAAGTACCAGTTGGAATGTACGAAGAAGTAAGATCCCAGTGCTAATTCAGAAGTAGGCAATTAAATTACTATAATTTAAAGATTCATTAGATGTGTGAATTTTTTGAGAAGCAAAAGTTTAGAAATTGCCCTGAGTCTATTCTATCATTGTAGAAATAATGATAGAGTTTTAAGTTAAATTTTAGCTACCAAGATTTTTTCTTGGCTTTCCTGTCATGGCTCCGTGGTTAACGAATCTGACTAGGAATCATGAGGTTTGCAGGTTCTATCTCTGGCCTTGCTCAGTGGGTTAAGGATCCGGCATTGCTGTGAGCTGTGGTATAGGTCACAGACGCAGCTCAGATCCTGCATTGCTGTGGCTGTGGTGTAGGCTGGCGGCTACAGCTCTGATTAGACCCTTAGCCTGGGAGCCTCCATATGCCATGGTTGCAGCCCTAAAAAAGACCAAAAAAAAAAAAAAAGATTTTTTTCTTGTTCCATCTCTTGTTCTAACTCCAAGTGGATATAGTTAAAACTGAGAAAACAAAGTTTGAGTGTGGGTGAACTGTGGTTCTTATCACTGAAAAGGTGAAAATAGAGATGAGAATAAGTCAGTATTAGAGTGATTGTGGGTAATTTTGGAGTCTGATTTGAGGGAATTGAATGTATAATATATTTAATTCATGTTTTGTAAGATAATTTATGTGATTTGGTCACTTTTATGTGTCACTATTGGTAGCCACTATCAAGTATGATTGGCTTTTTATTCGCTATGCTGATGTACCCAATATGATCCATAGCTCCAGGACCAATGGTCACATCACTATATGAAGGTACTTAATGACATCTGAACTAGGTGGGTAGTAGTCAAGAAACAAGAAATGAGTCTGTGGGAAATTCTTCCAAATCTCACAGCTCATATATAAGAAAAACCTATAAAGAGATTTCCCCAAATTTGACAACCATGGCACTTTCAATAATCAGTTATGAAAACTAAAGAAACTTTTCAAGGCTAATAATGATCATAAAAAGTTGATCAATGAAGTTCCTGTTGTGGCTCAGCAGTAACGAATTTGACTAGTACCTATGAGGATACAGGTGTGATCACTGGCCTCTCTCAGTGGGTTTAGAATCCAGCATTGCTGTAAGTTGTGGTATAGGTCACAGACGTGGCTTGGATTCCAAGTTGCTGTGGCTGTGGCATAAACCAGCAGCTGCAACTACAATTCAACACCTAACCTAGAAACTTCCATATGCTGCACCTCTCGCTCTAAAAAGCAAAAACAAAAGGTTGATCAAATACTCAAGAAAAAAGTCTGGATTAACTGTTCATTCTGTTTGTAGAAAATATAGTTAAAATTATGATTCAAGTATCCGTAGTTAAAAAAATGTAGAGGAAAAAAATATTGCAGAGCTATGTCAGTTAATACAAATGTGTTAGTTTTGAATTAGTTTGTGTTTTATAGATTTGCCAGCTTTTTTAAAATTTGTAATGTGTTGTAATTTCACATTTTAAATAAATATCCATTTTCTCAAAACCTAATCACCCGAAAGATGACCTGAGGAGCTTTATAAAATTCTGACTTTAGGACCCTACTTCCAGAGATCCTAACCAGAAACTAGGAACTGCTTTTGTTTAGTATACATTTCAGAAAGTTTTTTTTTCTTAATGAATTTTATTACATTTATAGGTGTACAACAATCATCACCACCAAATTTGTAATGCAGATGATTCCCAAACAACTTTGTTAACTATTGACTTTAAGACAGCATGGATTTCCATGATGTAAGTGGTTTGGTGTTATCTCTTCTCAAAATTTTCCCCTTCTGCTTTTGAGGAGTGAAAATAGATTTAGATTGCTAATTAGAAAATCTTATCTGAAAAGAAGCCTCTGTATATAATAAAATGTTATAATAATATAAAACAATTTACAGTAATGGGAACATAACAAAGTTGTTTATACAAAGATAAGTGGATAGAAACCTCAGAAATTAGTTACATTGCTAAAAGAAATCAATCACATATAAATAATAAATAGTTCCCCAAATTAAGTGAGTTAATGTATTTATTAGTTGGGTATTGTATGCTTTGAAGAAGTCACCACAGGATGTATCTCATTGTTATTCCAAAAACTAATTTTTCAGTAATGTCTACACCAAATAGATTAAGATTGAGGTAATAACCTTTATCACTGTTACCAGGTTACAGTCGAATCAGTGTGGCAGCTCCTGGCCTACACCACTGCCACAACACCAGATCTGAGCTGCATGTGTTACCTACACCACAGCTCACTGTGACACCACCGGATCCTCAACCCACATAGAGAGTGGGGCCAGGGATGAACTTGCAACCTCATGGGTACTAGTCAGGTTCATTACTGCTAGAGCCACAATGGAACTTCTGTTTATCAGTTTATTTTAAAATCAACTTTATTTAGGTATAATTTATACTGTCAGATTATTCTGAATATAAAAATGATGACTATTTTTCAGTTTTGAAATGTACAAATGAATCTTCAAAAATTAACAAAAATAACAGAGTAAAGTTGTGAAATAAAACAGAAGTCAGTTGCTTTAAAACAAGATAAGGATATTAAATAATGACGTTAATGTATTTAAATGAAGGAAATCCAGTAAATTTTTACTAGGAAGAATTTCAAAAGAGTCAAAAATTTAATATCAATTCACTGAATATATATATATGTCTGCATAGCACAGTATTCGAATACAAGAGCAATAAAAAGAAGCAGTTATGTAATATTTTGTTTTCGAGAGGAGGAAAATCATTACCAAAACCCTGGTGTCATTTACTCAGGAGAAGGCATCAAGATGAGCTGGGAACCCAGTGTCCTGATCTCTAATTTACTCAGGTTTCCTTTTTACTTTTCAGTTATACCAAAGTTTCGTGAAGTAGAATATATTCCACTCCTGACTTAAATTTTACATCAATGTAAAAATCCACTGAATTCACATTTTTTATCTTTATTTAACCTAATGAATCATTCATACAGGTGTTATCTATACTCAAATTATAGATTGTTCCACTAAAAGGAGTTATTTCAGACACTGGTAGGAGTAAGATAAGAGAAACACAGCTAGCTTTATTTGTCATTGCAAGTAATTAGACAAATATTTTTAAGGAGAAAATACTGTATGTACTGTGTATATTTGTGCAAATCTTAGCATGTGGTCTGAGTTGGGTGATATGCTGAGAAAAGGAATGTTACTTTGTCTATTACTGTGTATAGATATGATTTAGTGGGTTCTAATTACTTTTAAATCTCTCAAATAATGAATATTGTTTCATGAGAGTAAATGAGAAAGGTGGAATGTAGCAAGGGTAGAAATTCCCAAGGAATGGGAGTTCTATTGTTGCTCAACAGTTACGAACCTGAACCTGACTAGTATCCATAAGGATGTGGGTTCCACCCCTGGCCTCACTCAGTGCGTTAAGGATCTGGCTTTGCAGTGAACTGTGGTGTAGGTTGCTATGGCTGTGGCTTAGGCCAGCAGCTGCAGCTCTTATTCGACCCCTAGCCTGGGAACTTCCATATGCTGCAAATGAGGCCGTTAAAAAAAGAAAGAAAGAAAAAGAAAAAAAGAAAAAAGAAATTGCTGAAATGAGGCAAAAAAAAAAAAAAAAAAATGCAGGCTACCAAAACTTTAAATGACTGTTACTAAAACCCATATTTTCATTCTGTTTTATTCTATGAGCACTCGGGTTAGGTATGGGTAAATTTCCAAGGTTAGACAATTTTCTTCAGAGAAGAAGCACTTAAACAGTTTATCAATTAAGCATATAATATGACATTAAATAGATAGGAAGTTAAGTAAGATTCAGATTTTGCTATAGAATTTTGACTATTAGCCTTTCTTGCACATGATTGCTCAATATTTTGCTTCCATTGTCAGCAGTATCATTTTCATTCTCTTTATGATGGAGTGTTCAACACATTTCCAAACATTTGTCCAAATCCCCAAAACTCTCTTAAGTTATAGACTCTCTTTTCCTTACTTGCTTCTTCTAAATCTTTGGAGCTATAGAAAGTATTTGAAATCAAACTGAGTAGAATTCTTAAATATGTAGTTTAGACATAATAAAGGAGTATTATGCATACATAGAAAATAATTTTTTCAAAATATTTAAGACTTTGTTGAAAATAGTATCAAATAAGTAAAAAAGATGACTTAAAACTGAATATGGATATGACCCAAATTTATTTGGGGGAGGTGGAGAACATATGACATATAAAACAACTGAAAGAAAATACCAGGTGTTCAGAACCTCCACCCACAAATTTACATTTATTTTATTTCAGAGTCTGCAGATCCCAAACTTGTAACTCATCTGTTACAATACTAACACATTCACTATAATAGTCCACTATAGTTTGTCTACTTCAAATATCAGCATGTTAAGGAAAACTTTAAATATCCACAAATCAATTTCCATCTTGAAATCAGAAGCAGAGGAACAAAACATGCTACTAGACATATTTTTTTTATCCCTCTTGTCAGAGAAACAGAACAGGAGGAATGGAATGTTTCTTTCTGTAAATCTCATCCTTAAATCTTTTTCCCTATTATTCATATTTGCATTTTACATTTTATAGACCAAGAAAGGATTTTACTCACTTGAGTTGACTCAAGTACATTTGAAAAGAAGGGTAATCAAAATTTATTTTTTTGCAGCTAGGCCTTATAGGTATCCAGGAACAATTGTAATATTAAACTTTTGGGAACACAGGAATGTCTAAATAGCCTTTCAATGTGGAGAATAGAAAGCAGTTGGAGGGCAAAAGTATCTTTCTGTGTCTGGTGTTATATTAATAATAATAGCTAACATATATTTACTATCTACTTCTTCTAGGTGGCACTATTAGATGCTTTACATATAGTATTCCATTTAATCTTCACATAAATTCTATGTGCTTACTATCATTTTCCCAATTTCCGTTAAGGAACTAAAATGGAGCAAAGTTTAATAATTGGACCAAAGTATTGTACCTTACAAAAAAAATGAGTCATGCTTTTACCCTTTATCTCAAATCTACCCTTGTTACAAATCTCTCTTTTTTTTTTTTTAAATCTTATAATTTCTACTCCAGTCATCAACTTTGAAAATCTCTTGTTCTGAGAAACCACTTACCTCCCACCACAGGAAAGTACTAAATCGTTCAAATTACTTACTGTCTTCCTTATTGGGCAGAATTTTTTAATTAGATCATTTCATTGTCTGTCTTCTGTCATGCGCCTAATCAGCTATGACTAGAGTAAAAAGGAGTATGTAAAAATAGCTTTCCAACATCTGCTGAAGGACCCTCTTATAAAGAGGTAGAAGATGGACACTTGTTCAAATATATCATGATTTTAGCAGGCATACTGAGTGTCATCTCTTGGGAATGTTAATTACACAGTTTTTTCTCTAATCCTTAGAGACATACCCATTTTCCTAACATTTGCTGTCTACTACTTGAGTTTCTTCCTGTATTTTTTTTTTATATTGGATAAAATTTCACAGTTAGGCTGAGCTCTCTAGTATTTACTCTAATCTAGCTGAACATGAAAGAATTAAAATTTCTTTTATTTAAAATTTAAAAATTTTTGAATTTTTAAACTAAATTACAACATTGTTGCCACTTAAATAGTGAGAAAGAAATGTCTCCCTTAGTAAAGTTTTTTAAACTAAATCTTTCACCATAACTAATTAAAACATTTATTGAAGAATGTCTGAGATACGTAATGATGTTTATATAGCTCTGTTTGTAGTTCCAGATCAAAGAAATGATAATATCCTTGGGAAACAAGAGCATAAATGTATGTAATGAATAATAATTAATAAGGCAGATAATTAAAACATAATGAGATATTGTGTTAATACACCCATATTTAAACTGCAGGAATTGAAATTCATTTTGTTTTCTTTAAATATACAATGTAGTTTGGGAAATTCAAAAATATAACAGAAATATGAGATGGCAGATACCTGTATATTTTTTTGTTGAGTTTTTATTATCTAAATGTTAACTTTTTCTTATGTCTATTTTTTTCTAAATATATTTTACCATTTATAGTACTTCAAAGAGGTTATTTAATCATAGTGGAAGATATCTACTTTAATCTTAAAGAAATCAGGGTTTATTCATAGGTAATATCAAAGCACAAAATCTCTAAAATTTTATTTTTTCTCAAGTTTGCTTCCATTTTTACCTCCCCAATCATCTGCTAATAATCTCTCAAAAGGTATACATTATGGGCCTTGCACATTTGGATTTTGTTTCTTGAACACATCCATAATGCTTGTTGTCCTTTTTTCTATGGAACACCGATTTCTGTTATTCATCTAAATTGATATTTGACCAAAAGCCAATAGACTTTTAATATAAACTTATCCAATCCTCAAATAGAAGATAATTTAATTCACAATATCCAGATCTGACATATTTTAATGGGAAAAAAAACATCAATTTTGTTATGACATTAAGAAGACTTCAGGAATGATTTTCTTGACTTACCAAGCACTGAGGGGAAAGAAACGTAAATATGCAAATTAAGAGACTGAAGATCAAGTCCTACAAATTAAAAGGTTGAAAAGATTAGATTTTTTTTTGGCATATTGAGTTATGTGTAACTGGAGAAAATGGATATTTTTTCTCCGGATTAGAAGGTGATAAGTCTGATGTTACTTTGGCACATAAATATATAGATATGTATATTTTATAACACATCATTTAAAGATACATAAAGACATATATCAAGATTGTACATAAATATACATAAAGATAAAGTATATAAAATAAATATATTTTAATCAGTACCTACAGCATGTGCATGTGTATGTGTATTTTTTAAGAAATTATGATGAATATTAAAATGAATTCTAGCTCTAGGATATGTTAGAATGTGCTGTGCCTCCATTCTCTGAATTAGATTAAAATTTAAATATATTAATTTTGGTGCAGTAGAAATTTCAAGGTATTAAATCAAAGAAACATTCCTTTAGTTCTCTATCAAAATTGATACCCAAATAATATCTGAATATTGGCTATATATATGTTCCACCCTCTGTTGAAAATGGCTGTGTTCTTTTATCAACTCTCTTACATTCTTAAGGTAGCATTTTTCCTGTGTGAAAAACTGTAGGCACATGGTGTAAGGCTGTTACCCAGTGCTTTGCAATGGTCTTATGGTAGAGGCTGGGCATGCAGAACAGGGACTCAAACCACTTCCTCTGTTTTTGAGCTTCCTCAAAAGAGGAAGTGGTTTGAGTCCCTCTCTCCCCCTTGTTTCTGAAACACAGACAAAGGATGTTATTCATTGCAAAATTTATATTTACTTTTTAACTTTTTTTGGTAAATCCTATTGGAATTTTCATGGGAAAGTAAAGTGACAAGTCCTTTCCTTAAAATTGGCCACCTGCAAATATCAAGTAAGCGGAATTTTTTAGCAAAGTAATTAGCAACAAAATTGCATATATAGTCAATTCTTTCTCAAGCCTGCTCTGGAACTATCTTCTGGGAAGGCTACTGCATCTTAAGAATACACCTTCAGAATGAGATCACACTTACTTAAAAGCTAGATTTCCTCAAACACATAAGATGATTTATATGGCAGGCACCAGGATGTTCAGACGCCATGAAGTTTTTCCAAGTTCTGTCATCATCTTAAAATTAACATGTTTCTGGAGTTCCTGTCGTGGCGCAGTGGTTAACAAATCCGACTAGGAACCATGAGGTTGAGGGTTCGATCCCTACCCTTGCTCAGTGGGTTAAGGATCCGGTGTTGCCGTGAGCTGTGGTGTAGGTTGCAGACATGGCTTGGATCCTTTGTTGCTGTGGCTCTGGCGTAGGCTGGTGGCTACAGCTCCTATTGGACCCCTAGCCTGGGAACCTCCATATGCTGTTGGAGCGGCCCAAGAAATAGCAAAAAGACACACACACACACACAAAAATTAACACATTTCTGAAAATGGTCAGTGTAAAGAAAATATTTGAAATTCATATAAATAGTAATATTTAAAATTATATAATCTCTTGGACTGATAGATAAAAAAATATTAACAAATGTAGGTTAGGATGTGGGATAAAAGTAAGTTTGCAGATTAAATTTTGACATATTGAAGAGCCATTTGTCTAAGTGCATCAAAAACTCTAAAAATTAATTCTTTTGCAAAATCTCTCTTTTATTCATTAAAGTTATATTGTTGTTTTTAAGAAAAACAGGTAACAAAAGATTGCATACAAATTTGTTTATTGAAATTTTTAATAATACCTAATATCTATTTTTGGACATCAAGGGAGTTTCCAATTTTTAAAACTTAAAAAAATATAGAAAATTCATGTAATGATCTGTTGTGTTCTTATTAAATTTATTAAATAGAATTAGAATTACTAATATGAATCTTTATCAGAAATATCTTTGAGTAAAAAAAAAGGCAATGTACAGAGCAATACATTGAGTACTTTTAAAAATCCCAGCAATTCATATGTATTTTTTCTATGTACAAAAGTCCACGGGAATGTTTAAAAATGCAATAGTGGTTTTTATCTACAAGTGGTGAATTTCAGAAGATTTGACTTTTCCCTTTCTTTTTATCCTCTATTTTCTTATATTTTAATTAGACATAATGTTTGTAGTTAAAATACCACCAAAACTTAAACTATAGAAAATATAACCTGATAACATGGCTTAATATATATTCTGTTAGATTCAAGTATACTGTTTCTCAATAATTCCTTAATCATTGAAAGAAAGAACAAGTACTAGTATAATGTGAGAAAATGTGTACACATATCTCTTTCTGAAAACATTGTGAATCTTAATTTATATCCCTGTAGGCCCTATGGCTACCTTTTCTAATTTCCTATTAACATTAAAGTGTTACATTAGACCTTTTCTTTGATAATAATTATTTTCACGAGGATTAAATTCTCATGACGTGTCTTCTGTAGAGAAGTACCTAATTATCGGTGTTACTTATAGCTATGTTTAGGGAACCCATTGAACTTTTATTCACATTTTACAATTATCCAAGTAACACAAGCTCACCCAGCTAGAATCTCTGTCCTCTGTCACATTAAATAATAAAGGCATTCTTCTCACTTGATAGTTTGGGGTTTAGATTGGTCTACACAAGGGGAACCAGTCTATGAAAACCACTATCTCACCATCCTTTTTGTTGTTACCTCTAGAAGACTTTCATACCTTTTACATATTTGTTTGATCATGGAGATAAAATCAAAGGGGCTGGAAATTTCATTTACTCCATGCCTTGGTTTCTGGAGAATTCTTGCCAGTGCCATGAAGGGAGTTTTTGACAGTATAATAAAGGGAGTTCTTGGAGTTCCCGTCGTGGCGCAGTGGTTAACGGATCCGACTAGGAACCATGAGGTTGCGGGTTCGATCCCTGCCCTTGCTCAGTGGGTTGACGATCCGGCGTTGCCGTGAGCTGTGGTGTAGGTTGCAGACGCGGCTCGGATCCTGCGTTGCTGTGGCTCTGGTGTAGGCCGGTGGCTACAGCTCCGATTGGACCCCTAGCCTGGGAATCTCCATATGCCGCGGGAGCGGCCCAAGACCAAGAAATAGCAAAAAGACCAAAAAAAATAATAATAATAATAAATAAAGGGAGTTCTTGACAGTGTCATAAAGGGTGTGTGCCTATGGTGCTTCCAACTTCCCTTGTTGTTAATATTCAATTTTTTCATCTGCAGTATACCTTCATGATTGCTTCCATTTCCATAAATACCTTCCTTTTAATCTTTTATTCACAATGTTGTAAATAAATGATGAGCAATGTTTCACTTCTTCCAGGGATGGTTGCTACCTTTATAGATCTGAAACTCAAGCACATAGAATCTTGGGTAATATCCAGCAGGTGGAAAAGATTTGAGAAAAAAGCATTGAGACCTATTTTGGAAGTATAAGGTCAGTGCACAGTCTCGGTAGTTTAAAGCAGGGTGAATAATAACTGTTTATGTTTCTAAGTAGATTTCTTCAGTCCATCATTTGTATTACTACACCTTTATATGTAGGATGTCATGGTGGTTTGTTACAACAACTGAAGGCACTGCTGGTAATGCCTAAAGGTCGATGGTGCTAAATTTACTCCTGATGAAAAACTTGTTGCTCTCAAAATGCTGGTAATCCCTAAACTGAAATAAAAACAACAAAAGCAAAAAACAAACCAAAAAAACTCCCTTAGTGGTTATGACAACAGGCTTGATCATGCCTTTTTCTAGTTGGGTGACATTCTAAACAGTCTCATATTTGATTTGCAAGATGCAAATAACATATTTTTTGTGAATACTAAATGAAATACACAAATCCTTTAATTGAGCATATGGTATATTGTGAACATTCAATAACTATTACCATTAATAGTATCACTGTATTATCTCCCACAAAAGGAGTCTTTTCAAAATCTAGCAACTTAAAATAACAGAGTAAGAAGTCTTACTAAGTAGTCGTGAAGAGCATATTAAAATATTGACTATATTCAAGCCAAACAATGTGGATATTCAGCCTATTTTTCCAGCCTATCTTTGACACATAAACAAAACTTCAGATACATTAAACACTTGATATTCTGGTCTATTCAATGTTTTTCATATTTGATCTTCTTTATGCTTGGAATGCCATTCCCCATCCAGTCAGCTTGGCAATCTCACATTCTTTTATTAAAATGATTGCAAAATCCCCTTTTCTGGGAAGCTTGCCTCATACCTGTATCAGTTACTTCTAATTGGTAGTGAAATTAACCAATGCACCATGGCTAAGTAATTAAGGAGATTGAGTGCATAAGGTAGCAAAATGTCTAGAAATTAGCCAGATGGGGTTCAGAGGCACTACAGGTTAGCCAAACAATATGATTCAATGTGCAGGTACTGAGTATCTTTCCACTTTGCCATCCTTACTGTGTTGGTCTTGTGCCCCAGTCTTATTTATCCTCATGATTCCAAGATGGTTGTGGCTGCTCCAAATTTCCAATGGTAAGCACACTCTGTACCTCAGTCATCATTAATCAACAATGGGGCACATGGCCATGTCCTAGTTATTAGAAAGAGTGGAAAAGCAAGCATATGGCCTTCCATGTCTCTATAGTGGGAAGTCAGATTTTCACAAATGGTGAAAGTAACTATTGGATAGGCAACTAAAAAAGTATGTTCTGTATGTCCTCTCTTCATCTCAGTCCCTGACTCTAGTTGTCCAGAACAGGAGTTGAGCCATTTTCAGTGCTCCTTCAATACTCTAGATGCACTTGTATTTGCACTTACTACACATTATTGTAAATATTTATATTTTTCTTTACCTCTCAGCAATTTGTGGGTAAAAATCCCATTGCCTCCATCATTATGTTCTCATTACCTCTTTTGGGTTACAGTAAATGAGTATTAATTAAATTAATAAGTTTAAACTATTTTTAAATAGAGAACAAGACACTATGGTTGAAAAATATGTAAAGTAAAAAATTATATAAAGTCAAAATAAGAACTTGAGATAAGTAAAATTGTAGTCTTTGAAGAGCCCTTAACAGTTAAAAAACAGCATAAGGAATAGAGATGTTGCATCATCCCTGAAAGAGCCAAAGCCTAACCATCTGCTTCACATCTCACTAAGCCTGGAGATGAGAAAAAAGATGTGAATTTTGGTACCCCCTGGGAGACTGGATGAGGATCATACAGGATTTAGAGAATAGAACTTGCAGGGAAATGTCAATAATTTAGGCTTATTCTTTTATATTTAAGGAGACTTGTCAAAATTGTTTCCTTCCTTAAAAAATGCAGTATGTGAAATAACTCTGCAGATTCATTTCAAAGGGCTTTTGAGAAAGGGAAGGGAAAAAGGAAATCGAGCATTTCTATTGAAATTTCAGAAAAGGACACAGAACTGCAAAGCATTAGTCTAATGACAATAAAAACTTGAGTCAACCATGTTGAATGCACCAGTTTTCTTCCACTGAAAAATATATCTTTGTCTCTTGCTAAATAAAAAACCAAGTTTTTAACTCTTGGTATTTTTTTCCTTTTCCTTGGTAAAGAAGCAGTTCCAAACAAGTCTATGCTGAGTGCTTTACAATTTTCCATATCACTGCTGGAAAAAAATAAAAACAAAAACAAGGAACCATCTAGTGTTAAATGATCAAGGGAAAAAAATTTCTCCTTGAAAATTAAATGTCAAATTGAATTTGAAATGTTTACATAGATACTTTGCATTTGTTCATTATGATAGAAATGATAAATGAACAAAGCTTCCTGAGTATAAAGTACTTTAAATTTTCAATTTTGTCTTGGTTTTATACAAGATGTTCTCATAAGTACAATGCCATTTGCAGCACCAAAATACTTGGTGCTTAATAAGGCATAGAATGTTTGCAAATTTGGAACCCAATAGAAAGTACACAAATATGCAATTAATTACAGTGTTCTCATAATAGAAAGATATCACATTTTTGTACTTTCTCATCTAATGAACATTTATACCTGTATGCACATCCACACACATGCACTTCCCAATTCGTAAATTTCCCAGTCATGGATGTCATTTATTTGAGCATTTATACAGGTTTCTTTTTTTAAATAAAATTCTGTCACGTGCTCATAGTCATTATTGCTTCCTCTAGTCCTGTGCAGATGTCTTTTGACCATAATTTAACATCAAGAAGAAGAAAAGATGTTTTAAATAAGTAGCGTTCAAACTAATAGAAAGCAATTTTGAAGAAAAAAGACAAATTAATGCTAAAATAGTTGGTAGTTTGCTTGCTTCCTAATTTTTTTTTATTTTTTAAAAAATAAAATTGAAGTATAATTGATTTAAAATATTGTGATAATTTATGCTGTACAACAAAGTGATTCAGTTATACATGTACATGTATCTATCCTCATTCATATTCTTTCCCCACAAAGATTATTACAGAATATTGGGTAGAGTTCTCTGTTGCTATACGGCAGGTCCCAAATGGCCAATCATTCCATATACTACAGTGTGCATATGCCAATCCCAAGTCCCCAGTCCATCTTTCCTCCCTCCCTCACCTGTCCCCTTTGGTACCCATAAGTTTTTCAAAGTCTGTGGGTCTGTTTTTGTTCTGCAAATAAGTTCATTTGTGTCCTTTTTTTAGATTCTGCAGATAAGAAATACCATAGGATTTTTGTCTTTTACTGTCTAACTTCACTTAGTATGGTAATCCCAAATCCACCCATGTTGCTGCAAATGGCTTTATTTCATTCTTTTTTTATGGCTGAGTAATATATTCTATTATATGTGTGTGTGTGTGTGTGTGTGTATGTGTGTGTGTGTGTGTGTGTGTGTGTGTATACCAATCATCTTCATCCATTCCTCTTCCTACTAATTTACTTAGACTTGTATAAGTGGTATCTGGACTGTGAGATAACTGGGGTCTGGTATTAGCTTCCTATTGCTATTGTAACAAATCCCCATAAATTTAGTGGATTATAGACTCACAAGATTGTTACCTTAGAGTTCTGGAGGTTAGATGCTCTAACTAATGTCATAGGACTGAATTCTTTTGGAGGTTCTAGGTAAGAACCTGTGTCTTTGCCTTTTCCAGCTTCTAGAGGCTGCCTGCATCTCTTGGTTCATGGCTGCTTCCTCAGTTCGCTCTAGCTTCTGCTTTTGTGCTCACATCTTTTCTCCCCTCTGATTTGTCCCTTATCAGAAAGCTTGTTATGACCTTGAGTTCACCTTGATAAACTAGGATAGTCTCCTCACTTCAAGAGTCTTAATCACATCTGTCACATGTCACCATTCATAGTAAGGTGACATGTTCAGAGTTCTGGGAACTAGGATGTGAACATCTTTGAGGTACCCTTATTCAGCCTTTGGGGTCTTATTTAAGAATTTGATTAGCTTCTCTTCATCAGTCTTAGCTTCAGAGGTAACAGAACTTCAGGTAGAGTTACGTGCTATTTTTAAAATATAGGAATATGTGTACACATTGGATGAGTGTGTGTGCTCATATGTCTGCATTACAGGTAATTAAGTTTCTAAATTGTCGATAGTGACTCAGCAGGACAATAGGAATTATGAATTAAAAATCATATTATCACGTAAATATGGATACCTTTCATTACTAATTGTCTTTCGAATTAAGGCCTGGGCACATTTTTAAGGATAAATTCAATGTAGGTAAATGATGCCATAAATTACAATCTTATTTAATATGATATGGTTTACTTTTCAATCAGCTACAATATTTGTGAAGGAGATATATTTTCTTACTTAAATGAAACTTCCAAGTTTGACCCTTTTTGATCTACCTTCTGTATACCAATCTTCCCAAATGTGTATAATTCAGACACATTTTTTGTATTCTTATTAAGCATGGACCGAAAATGGTGAGTTTCATTTTATCTTACACTTAAAATAATGGTAATCCTAAGGAAATTCTCTTTTTTTAAAAATACTATTGCTGATGTATTTGGCTAAGTTGCCTTTGTACAACCAGCTATTGTAAAAGTGTAATTTTCAGAACCATCTTTAGGAGACTCTGGAGGTTAACATTGAATCTCCCTCAAGTTTGATTTTTAGTTTCCATGGATGCTTTAATTTTATATGCTGTAATATTTTTCTATTCAGGGTATTTTATTTTAAGCATGGGAAAACTTAGCTTTATTTTAGTGATTAACTAAATAAAGCTATTTATCATTCTGATAATAAAACAAAAACCACTGGTATTACCTTGGCTTTTCTTTTCCTCTTCTCTTAACCGAAATAATGCATACATTTTTATAGAAAATTTGATTTTTTTTGCATTAAAATCACTTTATTGGGGCAAATGTGAAGTCTAAGACAGAAGCCTTTGCCCTCCAGGAACTCATCATCCAGTAGCTACCATACATAAAGCAAAACACAGAAGCATCTTCTTGGTGGTTTGAGTGGAATGTTATGGAATCAGTGATGAAGGAAGAAAAAGTTCATTGTAGAAGTTTCAATTAAAAGAATTAAAAAGTCTTCACACTCTCAGGCAGGACTAGAATTTTGTTACATGGGAAAGGACATTCTAATCAAATGAATAAACACGTACATTATATACAATGATAGATAAAATGGTGTTTTGAGGGAAAGTGAATAGAACAGTATGGAGAGCTAAATATGTATGTTGAATGGTGAAAGGATATTAGCAAAAAGGATTGCAGAAAAAGTCCTTTAACCATATTATAAAAAACAATTTAAATGGAATTTTGAGCATATATTCTTCACTTATATTTGCATATTTTTCTAGCAGGTGAATATAAAGGAAAAAAATTAAAGTGGTTCCTGATACTTGATAACTAATATCATTTCTTTAATTTTACATGAGCTTTATCAAAATTTGAAGTTGAATAAGTAATACATTCTGCAGGTCTCTACAAAATTCTGTTCTTTGGGTAATGAATTAATTGCCTGTTATATGAAAAGAAGAAACATAACCTCTCTCTTTTCATAATTATGAATGTTATATTATTAACCATCCTTTAATTTAGCAATGAGATACCTATATAATAAATAAATATTTTTAATGTTGACTAAGTTCTGAAACCTAACTCGGAGCATTTTGCTAATATTTAGCTTATGCAAAACATTGTGCCTATTTATTCTTTAACTTACCTAGATTTAGTATCAGAATTCTCAGTGATTTAGTTGTTGAATCGGTACTATCGCCTTATCTTTAATTTGTAACTAGCTACCATATTGCTACCATATTTCATCATTTATATGTCCTTTAAATGTCCCTATATAATATCCCATTATACACTCAGTCCACAGACAACTTGTTGGTAAAATAACATTCTTATTAGTATTTAAATATCAAGTCAACTTTTAAGTGAAATGGCATAACAATATTATAAATTAGTTATGGTGAATGATTGAGGAGCTGGAGGCTACACAATTATTCAATAGACCCCTATTGACCGATAGTAGTTTTAGTGTTTGCCTCTGATAGTTCCTGTTTTTTGGAAACATTGAAAATAAGCAGTACATCGCGATGTTAAAGTGAGGAAGTAGAGGAGTTCCCACTGTGGCACAGCGGAAACAAAATCCGACTAAGTATCCATGAAGATGCAGGTTTGATCTTTGGGCTTGCTCAATGGGTCAGGGATCCAGCGTTACCTTGAGCTATGGTGTAGGTCGCAGAAGCAGCTCAGATCCTATGTTGCTGTGGCTGTGGCATAGGCCTGCGGCTGTAGCTCAGATTTGAGATTCGACCCTTAGCCTGGGAACTTCTATATGTCGCCAGTGCAGCCCTAAAAAAAAAAATGAGAGAGAGAGTATAAATTAGCTGGTATGGCAACTTATGTATACAAAATATTTTACCTAAGACCATCTATATCCAACTCCGAAAATATACATTTTTATTAAAATAAGTAATCAGATGTTTTCATTTAAGTGTATCAGGATTATTATATTAAGCTTTTCTCATGCTGGGATGAATCCAAACTCAGTCAACTTTATAGGCTATGGTTTTCCTAATCTCTTCATGTCTTTTGATTGCAAGAGCTATTATTATAAAGAGATATACATGGTACTAGCTTTGATCTTCTTCCTTAGGGATGTAAGCGAAACTGCCTGCATATTCTCTTATAAGCTTCTTGTTTTAATTGTAGTGTATAGTATTACACTTCATACAATAGGAAGACATTTAAAATAAGATTAGTTTGGCTATCTCAGAAGTGTGGCATGAAGCATTAAATAGGATAAATGGAAAATACACATAGATCTAACATATTGAGCTTCTGATTCAAGGAACTCAATCTAGTGTATATATTTTTAAATAATCACCTTGAAATACTGAAAATTCATTCACTTGAATCCTATAATAAATGCTTTTAAAAACTGACCTTGAAGTGGAATATCTAGCTGAAAAAATAAATAGGTGTTTTGTAGCAAGCTCTTCTTAACTGCTATTTCCTAGAGGAATAAAATAAAACTGTCCCCAAAATTGCAACAATGCAAATTCACTTGTTGGAATTGCTTAGCAAAGTTTGGAACTTGCTTAGCAAGCTGATAACATAGGCTTATTAAGGAAATCCCCTTAAGTATAATTTACACCTTAAAAAAAATTTGTTTTGAATCATGATGGTTTTCTGAATAAATCTGTATACTATATGTGTGGCTGTGTATTGAAGATGGGTCATTTGCATATTTTCCCAAGGGACTTTCTTCTGGGATTTTTCCAAGGAATTATTCTGTATCTATGGCTCAATGCAGGTGAACAACTGGACATTAATACAAAACAAAATGGACAGCATACTCAACTGTCAGATATATACTTTTCAACCTTACCTGGATTCCCATTGCTGTTAGAAAGAAATTTCTAGGTGATGCACTTTCTGATTCCCTACGCTTATTCTAAAACTTTACTGCTTCTTCCAGTTCTACCTTCTTCAAATTTCAAAAGTTAGTCTTGTTGAGTTCTTTAAAAAAACACAACCAGGTAAGAATACCTTAACCTTTTTCCCTACCAGCTAATAATGTATCTAATGTATCTATTTCATTTTTCTATCCTTTCTTCCTCAGAGCAAGTGCTCCTACTATTGTTTAGATTTTTATTCCAGCCATGTCAGTTCTTGGAAACTACTGCACTTTCCTATCTTTTTGGGGCCTCCCTCCAGTCTCTCTTCCTTCAGTGGCACCTTTTCCCCAGCCTACAAGTCTGCTCCATTGTTTTAGAATTTCATTGCACTTAAACTTTGTCACTGGTGACCCCCTTCTTAAATTCATTCCAAAAATTTTCCATGATTTGGGGAAATAATCTTTCCCTTTGCCCTCTTCTCTTATATCTCTAGCTAATGTCTGTCTCCTCTGTCCTCTTGCCTGACCTTCTCTTACTTTGTTGCCTTTCTCTCCCATCTCTCCCTGTCCCTGCTCTTTCTGTCTCATCTCCTTCCCCCACCTCGCTTTCATTTCATCTCAGTCTATTCCTATATTTTTCACTGTCTCCAGTTCTTTTCAGTGTTTTTAGTTTTGGTCACTCTCCTGAATTTCAGACTTCAATGTGTCACTGCCTATTGCATATTTATTCTTGGATGTCTCCCAAGTACTTCATACTCGGTATATTCAAAAAAAAAAAAAAAGTTGAAAAGTCACACATTTGGGGTCAGAGATCTGAATTTAAGATTTTGACATTTAATGAGATGGTGAAAATATATTTGACGTCAGTTTCCTCATGAAATACTGTCTTGAAATTCCATTTTACCAACACATTTATCCACACAGCTATTCCCTTTCACCTGCATTATTGCAGTAACATCCTAGTTGACCTCCCTGCTTCTTCCTTCATTTCACTGCATCTATTTTCAACACAGTAACCAGAGCAATCCTTTACAAAAATAAGTTAGATAATGTCGCTCTACTCAGAACATTCCAGTGAGTACCCATCTTGATTTGTTGTAAAACTCAGAGCTTTCATCTGTCACCCTCAACCCCATATTCCCTGATTTCCTGACCTCAATTCTTTCTACTTTTTCTTTTTCTCTAGCTACTCAGACCTCCTCAGTGTTCCTTACATTTTCTGGGCTCCCTCTTGCCACAGGTTCTCAAAGCATGATCTTTAGCACATGATCTTTTTTTCAAATGAGTGAAATGAATATCACTCTCACCTTCTATAAATGTTTATTCAAATTTCACATTCCCTGTGAACATATTCTCTGATCATCTTATCTAAAATTGTATGTTCATCCTGTCTCCAATTCTTAGTCCTCAAAAAAAAATTTTTTATTTTTTCTCTGTGGGATTTATCTTGTAATATACATTGCCATTAACTCATTTATTTTGTTTTTGTTTCTATCCTCCACCATGATGACCAGGAATTCTATTTTGTTTTTCTCACTGTTGTATCCTCGGTACCTAGAACATAGTAGAGGCTTGGTGATATTTGTTGAATAAATAAATGAATGAAGAAATGAAGGTATTAGGGGAAGATTGCTTTTTGAGGTGCAGAGTGCTATAAAAATACTATTTATTCCTATTATTATTCCACTGTCCCTCCAACCAGGCTCAAATGCATTTACACACACATGCAGTATCTTCTTTTTTTCCCACCTATGTCTTATGTTGGTTTTTTAGACACCATGTAATCAACTCCTGAGGCTATTTACCTGGAGACATATTTCAGCTTTTCAAACATTTAGTCACGATTCCTAAATCCTATGTTACATAATTTAGAGCAGATTCTCCTTTTCAATCTCCACTATTTACCCCAATCATCTCGAATTTTCTCTATACAAATGCGATTGTCTCCTAATAGATAACTTTTTAGCATATTTTATCATAAATGCCCTTTCTTAGTTACTTTTGCATGGCCTCAAATTATTTACGGAATGTTTCCTGTGCTAAGTAAACAAGATCCTTCATTACTGACCCTGACCTATGTTTCTGAAACACTTTTTTCCCAGCATCATAAATTGTTCTGAATGGCCCTTTTTATTTCTTTATACTTCAGCAAATATTTTATTGATTATTTACTACTTTAGTCCCCATACAATGGCATTTAGCGAGGTACCATCTTTCCCCCTTTCCTTGTAGCAATTTGTTATAGTTTGGGGAGAATGAAGGAAGAGAAAGCCTAGCACCTCAAAATCACAGGTCAAATGCAGAGTAGCTATAGGTATAATGAACAGACTTTCTGATTTTTCTGGCGTGGACTTGGTTTATACTTGTTGCCCAATGTAGTTATTGATATCTTCCTTCACTCCCTTTTTGGTGAAAAATCACATTGTGTTTATCTATAAGCAAAAATAATTTTTAATTTTATCATATGCTCTTTCCCTGCATTAACTACAAAAGTTACATGCTGTCTAAAATAAAATTTAACTGCCCTCCTTCTAGCACTGGAAAATGCTTATAAATGTCACACATGATGTTTGGTGGAAAAACTTAGATCTTATAACCTGAATGTCATTTCAATTTTAATAGAAAACATTTGTCTCTGGGAGCTCCTGTTGTGGCTCAGTGGGTTAAGAACCTGACTAGTAGCTATGAGAATGTGGGTTTGATACCTGGCCTCACTCAGTGCATTAAGGATCCGGTGTTGCTTAAAGCTGTGGTGGAAGTTACAGATGTGGCTTGAATCTGGTATTGCTGTGGGTATGGTGCAGGCCTGTAGCTGCAGCACCCGTTTGAGCCCTAGCCTGGGAATTTCCGTATGCCACAGGTACGGCCATAAAAAGCAAAAAGAAAAAAGCAAAAAAAAAAAAGGAAAGAAAATGTTTCCTTAAATGGATTTTAATAGTTACTGCCTTAGCAGTTTTTATTACTCTACTCCTTTTCTGGAGTGTCTTATATTCATTCTCCATTTATTTATATCCTACCAACCTTTAAGTAATGCTTACATCCCCAAAATTTTATTTGTATTTGTCTCCATCTGTCTCTACCTGTGATCTCCCCTTTTAACACGTATTCATATCATTTATTGACAACTTTTTGTATATAATGTACATTTTTCCCGCTTCTAAATCTGTTGGTGCAAGTAGTCTCCTGAATCTTTCATGACAAAGATGGAAACTTTTGCATCTTTGATTCTAAAAGCACCAACTCTAAGACTGAATTCAGAGTGCCCACTAGCAACCTAATATAAAAAGCAACAACCATTATGATAGCAATGGTTATAAGGATGGTATTGATGGTTAATTTATTGAAAAATGTAATAAGATAAAATATGTGAATTTTAAGGAAATGATTTGAGAGTGGGAAAAAAAGTTAATTGTACATTAAAGATGTGTGTTTTTGTAGTTGGGTGTGTTTATAAAGTATATTTCTTAAAAGTTACTTTGGGGTCAGGGAAGAGCTTGAGGGAGAGAAAGGAAGGACATACCATATTTTATCAAACCAGTAAGTGAAAGATATGCCATTATTGGTATATTGGTAGGGGAAAAATCTAATTAAGCTATGGTATAGTGCATTCATATCACCTAGAATTTGTATCCATATATGTTGAAAGACATATTTACTGATTGATTATTTTTATCTTGGATCATTCCTGTATATGCATAACAAAGAATAAGTGATACCAAATAGCTAATATTTCTAACATTCCTTCACACTAAGAGGTCATTGGTTATAAGAAACATTTCTGTTTCAGACTTGTTAAAATACTTAAAAAATAAATATTTTATTGAATGGATTGATGGTGCATAAATAAGAATACTGCAAAAAAAAAAAAGATTTGATGAGTTTACTAGGACTGAGGAAAGGTAATAGATCCTAAATATTCTGAAGCAATGGAAGGAAAATAATGGACTTTCTGGATACAATCAAGTGTAGAAACCTGAGTTAGAGCAATGCTTTCTGGAATTTTACTATCACTCTCTGCCCAATAGGAGAAGCTGTCAATCAGAAAGCTGAAGTGAAAAGGAGAAAAAATATTATGATGTTGGCAATCCAATAGATATAGAGCCATGAAGCTCCAGCATCAGGATCAATGGTTAAGAACCAAATACTAAGAGATGGCATATAAGTACATAGTCAGTAATTTAAGTAAACAGTATTAAGAGATTTTCTCCCTCTTGGACCAGAGAAATTATTTTCTGCTCAAGACTTCTGCTTTGGATCAACATCTTCGATGAAACCTGCTTGCTGGGTTATCTCTCTGCTTTAACTGACACGAAAAACCTCTAGTCCTAAATACGAACAGAATTCTCCACTCTCTTCAGGATAGACTATTGGAGACCATGGCAAAGTGAAGTCTCAAAATTATGTGCTTGAGCTGAGTGGATAAAATCAAGAAAAATAATTGCTTTGGCTTTGTTGATGAACATACAATGTGGATCACATTCATGTATCTTTTATGCATTGTTTTCTCACACTTCATCTTTGTACTGCTCTTGTGTTCATGTTCAGATCATTCATATTTTATTTTGGAACACTTTCACTTTCAGATCAGCAGTCGTGTGATCCTGGTGAGTTTCTTTGCCACGATCATGTGACTTGTGTCTCCCAGAGCTGGCTGTGTGATGGGGACCCTGACTGCCCTGACGATTCAGACGAGTCTTTAGATACCTGTGAGTAGAAAGGTTCTCCTGCCATTCAGATTTATCTTACCTGTGAAACCAAATGTCAGGTGTTCGCACGGATGACTGCTATTTCAGTTTATTCTTATTTTTTTTCCAAATAGCCTAAGGAATTTAAAATCTTTTGTTTGTGTTTCCTTTAATATGACTATGTGAATGAGAGCATAAAATGCAGTTTTGTAGTGTGAATTAACTTATGAAGGGAAGAAAACACAAGGTTAATTATTTCAATGTTGTTGTGTTACTCCTAAAAAACACTTACTTCAAGAGAATGTTACTACTAGAAAAAAAAGACTTTAAGAGGAAAAAAAAAAAAAAAAAAAAAAAAACCTTTAAAACAGCACTAAAATGGAATGAGTTTCTCTCTAACCGTTTATATCACACATTTTGAGACAGAGGAGCACATAGAAGGAATTTTGAACTTTAGTTCCCAAATTATTTCTATTTATATCCAAGGTTGTGCACGTGTTTTCTTTCAAACCTGAAAGATAGAAACTATTTTTGTCCATCCATGCAGTAAGAATCTTTGACCTTATACTATCAGATTAGGAAGCTCTTAATACATGTGAATCCTAATTATAATTGTACCATTGTTGTCTAACTTGGAGGCCATTGAAGGTTTTGCCCTTGTGAAAAATGCTACTACATCAAAATTGTAAATAATAACAGGACCACAGCTAAATCTGCCACACTTTCGTTTAAATACCCACTATCATAAAGAGTAGGCAGCATCCCCTAAATATTGATATTCCTGGCACTTCTAATATCAGTCTTTGATTCCCCTGCAAACAGGTATGTCAATTTATCAATATTATCCTCAAAGCAACTACATAGTCCTGTGAAATCAACATGAAAAAAGAAAAATCTATCATCCTATTGCTTGATATTGTAGAGATAACATTTTTTGGTTCCATTTTCTACTATTATCTACTGTAAGTCTTATATATGGGATAAATATGTTTTGATGAAAATCTCGGTAATAGAAAGCAGAGGCAATGTGTATTCATTTTCTTTATGTTTGATAGTGTTTTTAAAATTTCTCAACATATGGGTACTTGAATATTTGCATTAAGTGCTTTTTGTAAATTTGAACAGATCACTTTTTCCATAGGAAGAGGTTGTAGTTGTTTAGGACATTTTTAATATTCACCAATTTAATTCTGAAAACTTTGACTAGACTCTTGTAACATAGATAATGTCCTAGTCCTGCAATTGATTAATAGGATTAATAGGAAAATACTCTAATAGAGAAATAAAATATGATAAATCCATACAAAAGAATATAACCTAGCAATAAAAAAAAGAATGAAGTACTTATGTAGGCTACATTGATAAATCTTGAAAGCATTATGCTAAGGAAAAGAAGCCAACCACAAAGGACCACAGATTCTATGATTCCATTCATACAAAATATTTCAAATAGGCAAATTTAAAGAGACAGAAAGTAGATAAGTGGTCACCAGTGGTCAGTAGGATAGAAAGGAATGAGGAATGACTGCTAATGAGTTTGGGGTCATTTCAGAGGTGATGAAAATGTTCTAAAGTTAGATTGCAGTGATGTTTGCATGAATCTCTTAATATATTTAAATACATTGAACTGTGAATATTAAATTGGTGAATTGTATGGCATGTGTATTATATCTTAACAAAGTTGTTTAAAATGGAAAAATAAGAAGAAAAAATATCAAAATTATGCATATGGATGCCGATGGCACAGTAACATGCAAAGACAATCATAACAAAATGCTCTGGCCATGAAATATACAAGTAGTTGTGTTACACTTCATATATTTAAATAATGGGACTTAACTCTATCTAAGTCTTAGCCTTCCTCTATTTAAGTGCAATAGAGGAGTTCTGTCCTTGTTAGTCACAAGGAAGCGTTACCATGGCATAATCAAAATCAAAAGTTAAGTTAGATTTTGGAGTTTTGAAGTCTTGCATTTCTGCTCTGATCCTCCTGGAAAATTCCTGTTGGGAAACATGACAGAGACATGGGATAAATTTGTGGAATCCCTTTGCAGGAAGGCAGGTTGAAGGGGAAATGCCCTGGAACTGTGTACCAGGCACAGGGCAAAAGGAATTGAGAAGAAGCCATTGGATAGCTTGTTTAGACAGGAGTTCCCTTCATGTTGTTGAAGAACAGAGAATAAAGATGTTGCCTTTGTACTCAGGAGGTAGCTCAGTAGGAGAATCAGACTGGAGAGGATTTGTGGAACAGAGGAGAAGCAAGGATTTTTGTGGTCAAAAGCATAACTCAAGGAGAAAAGTGACCTTGAAGTGAATGCCAAAGTGGGTGGATGACAAGTTTTCACTCCAAGCCCCCACTCCCATGCCCACCTTGTGCCTGTAGAGACATGGCCAATACAAACAAGGCCACACCAGTGGACTAGACTTGTGTTTGTCTGCCAGGATCTGCCCTGACTCATTGAGCATCTTCTCCGAAAGGTCAGTGTCTCCACTACAATGTTTTTTAAATATTTTGAATATCCATGTAGCCCAGAAGGTAGACACCATTTTGAATTTGGGGTGGGGGGAAAGTAAATCCTTCAATACACAGAGATTAGGGGATTTGGCAGAATGAGACTTCAAATTAGAAATTACATGTGGATTAATCAAAAAGAGATAGATTTTTCCGTTATTTAGTTTTTAAGATGAAATTCATACCTTCTCAAGATATTTTTGGCAGTTTTTTAAAGTATGTGGTTATTTCCCTCAAAATTTGGTGAATTTAATTTTAAAATGTTTTCCCATTTTGGCCATTCTTATCCTACACTTGGACATTAAAATTGCTAAAAGAGCCTCAAGAACAGCACTCAAAAAAAATTACCAATGTAACTAATAACAAAGAGAGAAAATACTTTTTTTTTTTTTAACCTAAGTGTTTAGTCTGGACAACATTTTTGGATCTACATTTAATTAGCCTATTTCAGATAAGTGGTTTCAGTCAATACCAACTGAAATCTGGACAGGCATAGTGAAAAAGCTTTATGAAAAATATCAGACTTTTTCAAATTTAAATTTCTCAAGCCAGATGTTCACAATTACCATTTTCCCTAATCATAGTGCTTTGTAATGTGTTGTTTTATAACATTCATATGCAGTCATCACTGATCTACATAAAATAATTGCATAAAAATATATGTACTTTTATAATTATATGAATGTATGTATTCAACGTGAAAGATAAATACTAGAAATCAAAAACCTTGAAGACTGGTTCTTAAGAAGGGCAATTTTGTGCTCAGTGTGTAAATAGAAGTATGTCATCATCTTTGATTTGAAGACAAAGTATGTTGTATCTACAAAATATTAGATGAAAACCGCTGATGCAATACACTCATTTTCCCTAAATCCACTTAGCCTTTAAAATGATAAGCAGACCAATATAGCATAGAATTTATTATGACATTGTGAAAGCTCTGTAATAACAAAATTCTAACAACAACAAAAAAAATGGATATTATCCAGGAAGAGGAATAGCTTTATTTGTGAGAGGTTGATGACTGAAATGCTTTAGAAGATAAACATGCAGACAGAAAAACAAAGATAAAGGAAATGAAATGAAATTTTGATGTTTGAGAATCTGAGAGGTTAAAGACAGGCACATTTTTTCTTCCTCTTTTATGTTTGTTTAGGCCCAGGTTGTAGGGATACTTTCTAATATTCATGAGGTGGAAGTTAATTTTCACTAACAGAAATGCCGATCGAAAAAACTCCTCTTGTGTGGTGTTGACTGACTACTAAGTTGGCTGCAGGTTGGGATGAGTTTTCTAAAATATGAAATTAGAGAAATTTAATAATTTATATTTTTGCTGTTGACTTTGAGACATGGTTCTTTAACCTTATATTACAAATGAAAGCCTTTATTTCTCTACATTATTTGAAGAAATTTGTCTAGTATCTAAATAGCTAACCGTCTTTGGATCCTATGAGGGGATGAGAATAGAAAATCAAGAAAATCAGCATCTTCCGACTCAGTGCTTTCAATCCAGTTGTTAGTCTAGCATTAACAATGGTGAGAATTAAAGTGAATAGTGGAGATGTTATTTGCAGAATGAAAACTTGGTACCACCTGTGACAGGGAAGTCTTCCTAAAAGGCACTTTTATTCCGAGGTATTCAATATATACTTTCTTCTAGGATTTTCTGTTGAATACTTAATGAAACTTCCTTTCCAACAACCAGTTTCAGCAGATGTGTGGTCTTCTGTGGCAATCTGATATTTATATATTAAAATTAGATTCTTTCTTTTAAGTCAGGGAAATTTTATCTGCTCTTTCTCCTTCTTCCTTGTTGCCTTCCAATACTCTCCCCCACTTCAGAAAATCCTTTATAGAGACTTCTACTAGATGGTGTTATGGATATAATGACTCATTGACCAACTGGGAGTATCAAAATGGTGTTATTTGAGGCTAAGATTTGCAACCTGGATAGTTGTGATAATTTTCCTATTGACTCTGTCCTGTATTTCCTCAGGGATCTGCATAATTTTTATGCCAAAGACCATTAAGTAAATATTTGAGGTTTCCTGAGATTATATGAACTTTGTTGCATACTCCTCTTTTTTGAGTATAAAACACTTAAAATGGAAAAAAAAAAAAAAAATCCCAGCCTACACTCTGTACAAAAACGGGTCACAGGCTGGATTTGTCTTGGAGGCTGTAGTTTGCTAAACCCTATTGTAGTGTCAGAACCACATCTGCTGTTTTCTGCTGTACTCTGTACTCTGTGGAGGTGAGTCTGTGTCCAGACACCAAGACCACAGGGAACAGCATAACCAGGCACAGTGGAAGAATGTGGCATAGAGCTGTGTGTGCACCCACTGCCATATGGTGCCTGACTCAGGCAAGATGGATTTCTCTACAAAAACTGGGTTATTTCTTCTATTTTTGCAAATCTCCTTATGTGTTAGGATTGCATTCTGCAAGGAATAGAAACAGTTGCTCAACCAAATAAGGGTTTACTTTTCTCATACAAAAGGTTGCAAAAGTCAACAATCCAGGACTGAAATGGCAGCTCCAGGATGATACCAGGCTTCCTCTACCTTTCATGTTTTTAGCATGGAGCTGTCTGTCTTTTCCACCTCCTCCAATAGATAATTCCATTTCCACCAGAAAGAATGGAAAGAGAAAATAGAAACAGCAGTTGCTAGCTGAGTCTATCTGTGAGGAAAATAATAACTTTTACAGAAAGCAAACTCAGTAGGTTTCTGCTTAGATCTCCTTTGCCAGAACTGATCACGAAGTATGGGGCAAGGAGTATTTATTTCAACAGGGCTTTCCAAAATGAAATTTGTGGTTCTGCTAATAAAGAAATATGGGAGCAGTGGTATTGAGCAGTGGATGGTTTGTGCCACAGTGTCTCATCATTGTCATTTCTTCCCTTTATCTACCTTGTGACAGTAGCAGACATACTATACAATCAGGGCTTCTGAATCCCACCTTCTTGTCACCAAAGCCAATTCCTCCAAAGGAGTATCTTTGCTCTCCGGCAACTAACTTAGTTATTCCAGGTCTCCCTTACCTTATCTTTGCAATGGGCATGATAATACCTACCTCTCAGTAAAGTACTTAAAATAGTGCCTGTTCCACCCTAACACCCTCCCCCCATATTCCATTTGCCCAGAGCTCTGACTAAGCACCTTACCCTGAGGGTCTTTTGATAGAGCACCCTAATTGCCCCCCTCCCACTCTTATAGAAATTTGGTTTTGTTCTCTAAGGTTGTGGCTAGAAATAGGATTAATTGACCATATACATTAATTCAAGTGAAGGTATTAATATTTTTTATTAATTAGGTATATTACATTCAAATATTAAGACAAATATGGTATAGAGATTATTTTGGGACAGTTGACTTTTCCTAGGAACTGTTCCAAAAACACCATGTTGACAAATTGACTAAAGTTAAAATATATGGCTAAAAAACATGTTAGTCAGTCGACACTGCAGTCCCCAAATGTAGCTGTTATCTCATTTTAAGAAATGAGGAAATTGAGTTTATAGTCCCTCTGTACCCTCTAAGTTGGCTGCTATCGGTGAAAGTTGAGTTTGCATTTCTTTCATGTTGCCCTTCTTTTTATAAATACTCAGGTAAGGAAGGCTCCAACTCCTAAAAGGAACCCCTAGGCCAGTTAATTGAAAAACATAGATCCTATCCCAACAGAGTTATATCACACCAACTTTGGAGGTGATCAGTTCTAACTGAATAATGCAGTAAACACATCATGTCTCTTGGGTAATAGGAATAGAGGCCTTTGTGAAAAATGAACATGGCTGTAAGTCATTAGGGTTAGATGTGCCTCTGCATGAATCGACCATTGCTTTGATTGCATTTTCATTGTTGTGAGATTTTAAGCTTCATTGAGATAGGAGGATATTAATGAACTTCTTATATTTGTACACTGACCTTTCCCCTAGGATGAAAAGTGGAAATCCTTTCAGTTTCCTTCTAAACTTTCTTTCTTTAACATAGGTCAGAGAAATAAAATAAAATTCACGTGGGAGGTTATTAGCAAACAGATATTGCCCTTTAAAAATAAATAGCAGAATAGGACACTGAAAGTCGACTATAGGAACAATGAAATGAATGGAAGTATGGTCCTTGTTTCTAAGTAATGGTGATTTAGAGGTCACTTTGCAATGAGCTAATATATGAGAGCCACAAAGCTAAGCTTTTCGTTAGGTAGAGAAGCTGAAATGATCTTACAGATTAAAGAGAGAGCATATGAGACCCATGAGGGCAGTTTATGTCTCTTTCAATTCTTTTTGTTTTGCTCTTCATTTTATCCTGAGGCTTCCCTCTTTTGCAATGTAGAGGCCAGAAACATTGACCCTTCTTTAGTAATAAAGAGACTTCCACTTACGAGGTGCTATGAAGGGGAGACAGGAAGGTGAGGAAGAGTGTAATTGTGAATTGAAAGGGCCTGTCTAATGTTGGTTCATTTCCCTGGCACAGTGGGGATGGGTTGGGAGGGTGACATTTCCCTTCATCCTGCCCCACAGTGTGCTAACAGGTCTCTGAAAGCCTGCTCTGCAATTTTAAGCAAGTTCGATGGGAGGCATAGGTGATAAAACCGAGTGCACTACAATTCACAGGAGTAGAGCAAGACCAGCATTACAAAAGGCCTCACTCATCTTCAAGAAGTCTCTCTTTTTCGGTTTTCTGATCCCAGTTCACAGGTCATAGAATAAAAAACGGACTCATGTCCCTCAGCCTGGACTGAAACTAGAGAGAATGTAAACTTTGAAATGATGTAAAATACAGGGAGTGAAATCAAATTATTGAATGCTAGAGACAACTGTGATAAAATCTTCTTGGCTTAAGGGATGAGGTACAGTTAAACAAATGGTCTGGCAGGGCTCTATAGGGACAAAGCTGAAGGCTGATCAAGGAGTCTTCTCAGAAATGATTCAATCCATCATTTATCCACAACTAATCTAGGTTTTGGGGTTGGGGCTGAAGTCTTCTTACCTTTCATGGGTGAGAAAATTTCTTCCCAGAGGATGTTTTATTCTTTATAGTCCGTGTATAAAATTTGCATTTGACTTTCACTCAGAAGTGCTTCTAAAATGACGTATTTTGTTAAATGAAGCACTGAAGGATGTTTTGTTCTAAGAACTTATTTTAATGACAATGTCTTTTTTCTGTCACCTTTTCCCTATGTCTTCCATTATCCTTCTCTGAAAGCAGCATACAAAACCCTACTATAATATGCCTATGGAATTCTCAGTAGGACAAAAAGTATCGTCCTTCTACTAATTGCCGTATTATTGGTTCTGTTCGGGTTCATGCAGAATAATTGACTTTGGGTTGAATATTTTAAATTAAAATCTTTGTAACCTTAGCTTTTTAAAATTTTCAGGATGGGAGAAATTACTCGCAAGAGTAAAGTTCATGAGACGATGGGTAAAAACAAGGTTTAGGTGCAAAGATACCAATTCAGTAAATGCAGCTTGTTGTTCACTCATCTTGCAGGATTTATTTCTTTTATTCTTTTTTTTTTTTTAACTGAAAAATGATGCTGTGGGAAGGAAGAGTTTGATCAACTTATTTCTTGGTCAACCAAGGATTCGATACAAGAGGGGAGAATCTTTCAGCTTCCACAGATCTTTCTGGGTCTTGAACAGCAGGAAAGAAAACAAACAAGCAAATATTTTTCAACAACTCTGATGGAGTTGCCAAGATAAAATGCTTATTAATAAAAAATACTTGTCTTAGAATTCCGCATGCAGCCATAAAACTAAGAATTTCAATCTTTCACAAATAAGAATTATAGAAATGATTTATACCTGTATAGTACTTTGACAATTTAAGGACATATACATTAGAATCATTAAATATCTTTTGACATTACAACTTTTTTTGAGAAAAATAAGCCAGGTATTGTGGCCATTAAAGAAAAAAAAAGAAAAAAAGAAATCTAAAGACTCTTGCTTGATCAAGAGTCTTTTAGCCAATGATTAACAAGGCTAAAATAGAAATCCAAAAATTTTATTTCCTAGTTTTCTACTATAGCACCTGTTACAGGGCTGAATTGCACCCCTTCAATATCAGTAGGCTGAAACCCTAAACTGCACCATCTCAGAATGTGAGTATACTTGTTGCTATACTTAAAAGAGATGATTAAGTTAAAATGAGTTCATTAGAGGGGGTCTTAATCCCATCTGACTAGTGTCCTTATAAGAAGGGGACATTTGGAGACACTAAGGTATTCTGGGGAGAGAGAAGACCATATGAAGACACAGTGAGAGGCTGGAACTCTGCAATGCAAGACCTTGGAGGAAACATCTTGATCATAAACTTTTAGCTTCAAAACAGAGAGGAAATAAATTTCTGCTGTTTAATCCACTTAGTCTATGGTGTGGAAGCACTAGCAGATTAATATAGAATCTATATTATGTTATGGAAGCACTAGCAGATTAATATAGCATCCTACTATATATCAGTTAACATTTGATTTATTTTATATCAATGTAAAGAATAATGGAACAATTTAAAAACTCTCATGAGTTCCTGTTGTGGCTCAGTGGGTTACAAGCCTTGCTAGTGTCCATGAGGATATGGGTTTGAACCGACCTTGCTCAGTGGGTAAAGGACATGGCATTGCTGTGAGCTGTGGTGTAGGTTGCAGATGTGGCTCAGATATGGCATTGCTGTGGCTATGGCGTAGGCCAGCAGATGCAGGGCTAATTCAACACCTAGCCTGGGAACTTCCATATGCCATAGGTGTGGCCCTAAAGAGCAAAAAGTCAAAAAATAATAAAAAAATAAAACCTCTCCCTTTTCCTTGAAGTTGTGTATGAACTAACAGAGTACTGAAATTAAAGGCTTTAATAAAAGATACAAAATGAAGTCACCAGTTTCTGATGGAATAGAGGGCCTATTAGTTCTAACCCTCTAACACCTAAATTGACCATGTAATGCTATTTTTTTTTCATTTTTTAAAGTTTTATTGAAGTATAGTTGATTTACAACATTGTGATAATTTCTGCTGGACAACAAAGTAATTCATTTATACATATACACAATCCATTCTTTGTCAGACTCTTTTCCCATATACATTCTCTAGAATATTGGGTAGAGTTCCATATGCTGCATAGCAGGTCCCTGTTCTTATGGAAATAAATTTTTTTTTCAATAAAATATCGGTAGATAATTACTACAGATTATTTTTTCAAATACTTATGGATTATGGGTTGCTCCAAAATTTTAAAAATAGATTGGCATAATCATTCCTCATGGTGAGCTTGGACATTCATTTAGCAGTGCAGTTGGTTGTCGTCTTTGCAATGCCGCCTTCTACAACATAGAACATAAACTTGAATTGATGACCTAATTACCACTATTTTTTGAGGGAAAACATAGAAATGCATAAGTAGTATATACCATTCATAGCATGCGTGTTAGTAATATTATACATTATGTTGCTATAATCTATATTAGATTGTTATAATTGTTGATTCTGAATTACCATTGGGTTAGGCAATAAAATAGAAGTAATTTGACAGTTAAAAGTATTGCTTCTTTCTCCACATGGGCCTTTGGGAAATTTTCTTACATTTTACTTCCAAATTTACGCATAGTAGACAATCTGATTTTTAAAATTAATGGCATGCTAAGTATTTTCACTTAAATAGTGAAAAGAAACTTGTTACGAAACTAGATTTCTCATAATATACAAGTGTGTTTTTCTGTAAGAAAAATAGGATTTAATCAATCAGTAGCTATTTACTGAGGAACTACTGTGTTTAGGTGCTTACTAAGCATGGCTCTTCAACCATTTTCCCCAAGCATTCCAGGGCTTTTACCTATGCTAAGTTAGTCTTCTATTCTGGTAAAATGATACAAGGTCCAGATTAAAAAGAAATGTTAATGAGAAGGATGATGATGGCAATTCCTGACACAAAATGGATGATTAATATGGAATAGAGTTTGTGCTAAGAACCTTAAATGGTTTATCTCCCTTGATCCTGACAACAACCCTGAGCAGGACATCAGGTATAATTTTTTAGTTTGTGCAAGGCATTGGGATGACATAAATAACGCAGACAGCCTAAGTGTATATATTTTCCTACACATGGAAATAAATGATCTTTGAAAGGGAGCCATGCTTCTAATTTGCATGAAGCCACCTTATGAGCTAAGAGTGGCCTGCATATGATACTAGCCATGGTCCACTTTTATAGATGACAAAAATAAAGCATGAAGGAAGTTATTTGCCAGAGGTATTAAAGCAATAAGTGACAGAGCTACAGTTAAACACTGTACCATGAGATACAGCCTCTTAGATGAGGTAAATGAGATTTTGAAACATTAAATAGATTCCACTAACTTTATCCCCTTAGCGGAGACCAGACTCTCATACATGCCTATCTCATGTAACATTCATGTTGGCATCCTGTGCATATTCCATCCTGTACATATATATTTGGCTATTAAATTTATATACAACAAATTTTAATTGAGTGCCTACTACTGTGTAATAGGTCCTGTGGTAGATGCTGAGCATGACAAGATAAATATGCTTAAAATGGAACAGATATCATAATAACTGAGAGAAGATTTTAATTATCTTTATCCAACTATAAAGAATATGTTTATAAATGTATGTATGTTACTGTACTAATAATTGTAATATGTATATGGGTTAACATTTGTGTACACATGTATGTCAACTCTATGTGTGTGCACAGACAGAAACGGAATCTGGAAAAAATAATTATATTCTCTTCATCTTTTTTCCCTCACACACACAAACAAAACACATATTCACTCTAATCTAAAAATGCATTGTTACGCATAAATGAGTAGAGTATGAGGAGATTTTTATTAGTTCTCTATTGCTATATAGCTAATTATCACAGATTGAGCATGTCAAAACACCCATTTATCTCACTGTTCTGCAGATCAGAAGTCTAAATTAGGATCAAATAGGTTCTCTGCTTAAAGTTTTACAAGGCTGAGATCAAGGTGTTCATAGGGTTGGGCTCTTGTCTGGAGGGTCTGAGGAAGAATCTGCTTTCAAGCCCATTTAAGCTATGCATATGTATTAAACACAATTTAATTTCTTGTGTTTGTAGGACTGGGGCCACCAATATCTTGATGACCTTCAGTCTCAGCCCTTAACATCTAGGGGCATTCACATGTCTTGGCAGAGGATCCAACCCATTTTCAAAGCAAGTAATCGTATTTTGAAACTCCCTCATCATTCATGCTGCCAATCCCTGTCTTCCTTCTCTGCAACCAGATAGAAAAGCCTTCTGCTTTGAAACACCTCATGTGATTGGTTTAAGGATACTCCAATGATTTTCTTTTTGTCATATGCTACAATGTAATCCTGGGAGTGATATTTCATCATAGTCACAGGTTCTTCCTGCCTTCAAAAGATAAGGCATTATCCAAGGATGAGGGTCAATAAATTAGAATTCTGAGTCATAATGTACTAGTGTGTTAGGGCTGCCATACCAAAATACCATGAACTGGTGGTTTAACAAAACAAATTTATTTTAGATAAAGCATTCTTCATTCCAGGAGGAGGACCAGTCCTGGGAGCTACTAAACACTGACTTTGAAAGACAATGCAAGCTCACCTCTACCCTGATCCTTATCTATGGCCCTATTTTCCACTCCCCAAACTATAAAGCCACCTCCTAATCCCTTCCAAAGGGGGTCACAGTCTTTAAGGCATTAGACTTCTGTGGCCCTCTTTTCCTGGCAAAACAATAAAGTTATCTTTTTTTCCTTCTCCAAAAAAACAAAAATGAACAAAGGAAAAAAACAAATTTATTTCCTCACAGTTCTGGAAGCTAAAAGTCCAAATTCAAGGTGTGGGTAAGTTTGGTTTTATTCTGGGTCCTCTCTCCTTGGCTTGTGGATGGGCCATCTTCCTCTGGTGTTATTACATGATCTTCCCTCTGTGTGTGTCTGTCTCCTAATCTCTTCTCATAAGGACACCAGTCATACTGGATTAAGGCCCATCCATGTGACCAAATTTTACCATAATGACTTCTTAAAGGTCCTGTCTCTAAAGACTCTCACATTCTGAGGTACTAGGGAGTGAGAGCTTCAACACATATATTTTTTGCGAGGTTGCATTTCAGCCCATAACATACAAGATGCTTTTGCTTTTCTTTTTTGATTCTAGTTCACCTAGTGAATATAAATTGTCATTTGTTTAAAAAGTTGAATTCCCTTCCTCCTTCACTTTTTATTGTGAAGAATTTCAATCTTATAGAAAAGTTGAAAAAATAGTGTAGTAAATACCTGCTTACCCTGGATTCATCAACCATTTGCATTTTGTGACATTGCCTTATCTTTTTCTGTATTTCTGCATGATGTATAAATATTTGGACTATTTACATGTATGTACATATATATGTTCACATATGATTTTTCCTGGACCATTTAAATAAGCTGTGGACATCATGACATTTTATCCTTAAATGATTCTAAGAACAAGACATGCTCTTATGTAATATCATCACATCTGTGAAATTTGACTTTGATTTACTATCCAATTCATATTTAAGTTTCTCCAACTGTCCTCAAAACATCATTTGTAGTTATTTTTTGCCCAATCCAGGTTCAAACCAAGGATAATGCATTGCATGTGGTTGTCATGGCTCTTCAGTTTTCATTAATCCTGAATACTTTCCAACTTTTATTTTGTCTCATTTGGCACTGACATTTTCCTGTAGAAAGTCACACAATCCAAATTTTTCTGTTTGTTTCCTGATGACTAGACTCAGAGTCAATATTTTGCCAAGAATACAACATAGGTTATTTCCAATTGTATTACATTTCCAATTGTATTAAATCAGAAGATAAATCAGTTTGATGAAAGCCTGATAATTTTGTTACCGAAACTGAATTACAACAAAATATTTTCTAAAATCTGAGGTATGTCTTTGAATCATACCTATAGGAGCCACATAGCTAAGAAATTTAAAATATGAAGGATCTTTTCTATTCTTAATTATTCCATTAAAAAATACTTAAAAAAATAAAATTAAGACCTTAAAATCATGATATATCCCCAAGTTATTTGATCTTGAAAACAGAAATCAGCTGAAGAGTAAGGCTATTAAGTGTGAACTTTGTATATCTTGAGTTGTATCACCTACCCTCAACAAAATCTAATTTTGATTTTCAAGGTATAAGTCTCTCATTATATTGTTAGGGTACTTAAGAACAGGGATCTTTCACACACTTTGTAATTCCATACATTGTTCGGCACACAGTCAGCAGCACATTTATTTTTGGCTATCAAAACTTTACATGGTGATTGTGTAGGTAGTCAGTTTATATAATATATATGCATATATGACTATATACATATATATTAATTTCAAGTCAAACTTTGTTAGTTTATTTGAATAATTGCTTTATAGCATTCATGTGTTACACAATTATATCCATTATGACTTAGTATGTTAACACCATTGCTTATAAGCTTCTTTCTTCACATAAATAAGGAAAAGACTCCTTGAAGCAGGGAGAGTACACCATTTGGAAAATTTCTGTACAAACTTTCCTTTACTATCATCAACAAGTATTTTTTTTATATTCAATTAATTAGTTCACAAATGGATAATTGAATGCAGCATTTCAAAAGGGAAAGTAAATGTAGACCTTGAGAAATGTATTATCACTTAATACACAAGCACTCAAAAATCCTCCCAGGGTTAGTCATTGTGTAAGGCCCTACACTTTGGTTTCAGAGAGAGAAAATATTTGAATCTGTTTTATAAGTACAAATGCAAGAGAAAATGCTTGCAAGTGGAGAAACTTGTAATATAGCCATCTCTGTTATGTTTGCCAACTGTCAGGATTTCAGCCAAAGAGTAGTGATGACTCTGCATTCCCACTGGAACCTTTTCACATGTCATCGGAGTTTAAAATAAAATGGCATCTATAGGTTCATGTTGAAATTGAGGTTATAAAAAAAAAAAAAAACAAAGAGAAATAAAAATCCACACCAATACTAGTTATAAAAAGCCCAACTGTAACAGCATCCCCATTAAGGCAAAGCAGGTCAGACACATTCTGATAATGCTAAACCAAAAGGCAGTTTATAAATTCAACAGGATATTAATGATTCTTTACTGCAGTGATGGGTGTGTGTTTGGAAAGAGTTGACCTTTGAGGTAAGTGGATTCTTGCAGATGTGAACATGGAATTTCTCCACTCTGATTAAAATTGAATAATTGAGTTTGCATTACAGCTCAACTATTTTCTGATTTTCTTTAAGTATTTCTTCCACTGATGAATAGGAATATAAATGTATAATAACTTTGTTTTGTTTCAAACTTTCTGGGCTTGATAAGCATTTGACAGAGTGAAATAATTTGCTATTCCTTAAAAAATAAAACTGATTTAATAAATCAGGTATGGATTAATTCTAGGCTCAAGAAATCACAGTGATCAGATTGAATGTCTAGGATGTGCTCTTAAATGGACTTGGGCAACCCACCATGAGCCACATCCTTTGTGATGGGGCTTCAGACTGCCAGATTCTTTTAAAATTTTGCCTCAAAATGGATTTTACCCCTTTAATTCTCTTTTTCTTCATAGTAATATGCAGATTTACTGGGCACTTGTAGATGCTAGAAACTGAGATAGATTCAGCCTATATAATCTCCAGACGAAAAACTAAAAAATGAGAACTATAGTTCAGTAAGGTAAAGTAACTGGCTTGAGGACACATGGTTAATCTCAGAGTGGTGACTGAAATTTAGGTGTCCTTGACTTGTGCTCTCTTTTTCTGTTATTTCCTATTTGTATGTATGCCACCCAGTCATGTAGTTCTACACCCCTTCTATATTTATTGCATCTCATCATTTATCAAAGTAAAAACAGAAACATTAAAAAATAGAACATGAAATAATAAATCTAAATAAATTTCAATATTTTAAATTAAACATGGAGGTGTATCCCAAAACTAACTTTGACAATAGCTTTTATCTTACTTCAAAAGATGGTGTGTATGTGCACATGTACACATGTTCATGTGTGTGCATACAACATATGCGCGTAGACACACAAACTATGGAACATTCTTCTATAAAGGACAAGTGATCTGTTTACCTAATGCATATGTGCCTCCTTCTTTTCTGTGATACTATGGGAAATGGGAGGGTATGATAAGTAGGAAAAAAATAAGTACAAATGATATTCCCTTTGCTTAACTTTCAGAAAGGCTTCCCAATACAATGGGTGGTTATCTGTGCCGAAAGCAATTAGGTCCCATTATGCCTGCCAAATGTTCTTTCAGGCTGATTTCAACTTATATTCAACTCTTCAAAAAACACTGTATATCAATTATCTTTCCTTTTAATTTTCAATAATTTAGAAATTAACCGTACAATCTCTTGGAAAATCTATAAATAATTATATTTAACCCAAAGTCCCATTGTCAGGCTTTTGCTCAAAGCAGTACTCTACAACACCACTCTTTTTACCAGTGTACCAGAGCATGATAGAAATACTGTTGGCTCTTAAAGAAAATATTTCCAGGTTTTGATAAAATAGTATTGCCTAATACATTCATATGTACTTTACTAAATATGAAATGTAACATAACTATTGAAAATCCTGACTTTGAATTTTTGACATATAATTTCCTGAGATCTGTTTTAAGTACTATTCACTTGACTGTTCAGAAGACTCAAAATTGTTGGTAGTGTCATACAATATAATACAAATTATATACTTTATTATATGTTTTATTAAAGTATATTTGGACTTGCAAAAAAGGCATATAAAAGATTGTTCGACTTTCTTGAGAATGTAGACTATTTCTTAAGCCTCTTATTATTCTTATACCCTGCATATGTAATGTATTACATACTATAAATCTTCATTTGCTAACAAAATAATTAATCTGCAGCTTTAAAGAAGTAATATATTGATTTTTTGTTGTTGCTGTTTTGAATAGGTACATTCATTCAGAGAAATTCACACTCAAAGAACTAAATAGGGTAGATTTTGGCAAGGACTACTGTCTTCCAATCCGGACAGATTTTAACCAGGTTTGACAGAAAAAGAAAACAATCAAACAGAAAAACAAGCTTTACCTGATGTTTTAGTTAATTTGATATTTATAATCAGATTATTTATAGGAGGGGTTTAGGTTTTACAAAATGAAGCATTTGTCTTGATATAATAATAAGCTGCTTCCAGTGTCAGTTGGAATCAATACGCTCCTGTTTTCCTGACTTCAGAGATATAGAGATGCAAAGGAAAAACATTTTTATTAGTATCTCATGGGCTCAGCCCATCACTTTCATGGAAATTCACACTCGTCAAGGTTAAAATACATTTATGAGTGCCATGCCAACAATCAAGATATGGGGAGTTATTTATTTTCTTTCAGACTATTAATTCTGAGGAAGGGAATATATTAAAAAGTGTGATGATTAGATGATCTAAAAATTAGACCTAAAGGGCTCTTTAGTGATTTTTAAATGAGTAGTGTCCATATTATTGTTTACCAAATATCTACTATTCTGTTATTAGCTTGTTTCCATTTCTTTTCTTACTCTTTTCTTCTCTTTTATCTTTGTTTTTCTATTTGTATTCATCTCATTTCCATCTTATTATTCATAGTGATGGTTCTTGTGCTAAATATGAACCCTGTCTTGGTGTTTTCCTTTGTGTTGAGGCACTACTGAAGTGTAAAACTTTAAAAAAGTTATTATGGCCTTATTTATTCCCCCTCCCCACTCCATTTCTTCTCTCTTTTATTTTAACTCTCTTAATTTTAATACTATTCATCACATTCTTGCTGTCAATGTGTTTTTAAGATATTTTCATTATATTGTTTTGTCAACTTCTACCTCCTGCAGATAGTTCTATTCCTTATAATAAAGAAAGCTACTTAATCAACCTCTAGTTCAATTTCAATCATATTTCAAGTTAATTGAAATCAGTAGGATTAAAAAAGACCCTCTCTATTTAAGAATAAATAAAAATAAATATTAAAAAGATAAGTTAGAAAAATAAATTTAACTTTCGAAGAGCTGTCTCAAATTCTAATAGAGTTATAATTGAGGGAATATATTAAAATAAATAAAAGTAAGGAAGTTGAGGTTTCTTAAAGCAAATGACTCTCAACATCTCTAATAGTACAGAGTAAAACAGTTTAAGTGTACGTGTATCTCAACAATGGGAATTACAAATTTCTTTGACTATTTTTTCTTGAAGACCTGTGATTTTACAACTTAACCTTGAAACTCGAGACCAGAGAAACCTGTTATAGAAACTTTTATTACAGTAATGACAGTTTGGCCTTTAGGTAGTATACAAAAAAATGTTCAATGTATTTCAATAGTACTTGAATGTTATCCTTTATTCTGATAAAAATGTGTTAAAGTGTAATAATTGTGTTTTTCCTTAGAATTACGAAACCTATTGTCATTTGAAAGAAGAGCATATCACTCTTTTAAAAAAGAAAAGTTTTGATTTAAAATAAGTATTTTAAGATTTCATAAAGCATGCAATATGAAGCTATTTTAATCGGCAAAAAAAAGATACTTGACTATGAACAAAGGAAAACGAATCAGCTATTGACAATGTGTGCAATATAACAATAAAAGAAAAGGAGAGCTTGCTGTAACCAGCAGGGGTGTCAACTCAAATGGAATTTAGTCTTTTTAACAAGGCAATGTATCTAAAATGTATCTAAAATGAAAGGCAGATAAACTTTTTGTGAAATACTATTTAAATTTTTTCATATTTGTCAATGGATTTCTATGAGGCATATCATCATAAAAATGTTGTTAAAATATTTTATTGAACGCTAGAATAATTAATGATATAATTCTCTTGAATACTATTTCCCCTTTGATAAAATGACACAATAGATCTATATTTGTCTAAGTGGAATGTCACCACATTATTTTTTCACTGTGGTGTGAGACCCATACAGTCCTGATTTGTGTGTTGTAGCATAAGTTCCATAGAAATGGGCAGGAAGTAGCCAGTTTTTTAATAACTAAGAACAAATTATATTTGTTTTGGCTTTTTGAGCGTAATCTTGACAGAAGAATTAGGAAATCTATTAGTGGTCAGGGAAGGGGTCTCATTCAATCTGCTAATATTAGTCATAATATAGCCACAGTACAGCATATGTATCTGTAGTCATGGTCAAACAATAATGTACAACCAATGGTTCATTTGGATTGAATAAATTACTCTCTACTGCAGTCTTTCACTGGTTATTTTTCATTATAAAATATAGATGAAGAAAAATCAAGATACATGAGTGGTTCCTCCATTGTACCACTGACCATCTGCACTTTCTTTTTAAGGTAATGGAAATGTAGATTCATAAATTTTTATTTCAATAACCACTAAGAAGATTCTGAGGTTTGAATATCAAAAGTGTGGATTTGAGATCAATGGCTGTGGCCAGTATTTATTTTCCTTTTTAATTTTCCTTAGCTCATTTCTATCTTCTGTGTTCTTCTTGCATTGAGTGCTTATTAACAGGAACATTTATTTTATTACATTTATGATTTCCAAGCCTTCTTTATAATATAGGCAAAATGAATACTCATGATAGAAAAGGAAGTTGTGAGGAGCTGGATTTTTTTTTTTTAATGTTTTTGAATTTGTCATTGATTATCAGGAAAAAATACACAATAAATAGAACATTAAGGTAATTGTCACGGAAAACCTTTTTAACAAAATGTGGTAGCTGAATATGTAAAATTATTGAATTAAGTTGTTGTTTTGCCTCACGGGAATTCGTGTAACTCTTCAGGAAAAGACTGGAAAATAGGAATGTGGTGCTTTAGTTATAATTCACTGACCAGCTGAATAATCTTTTGTTAGTGGATTCAACCCTCTTGGAACCTAATGTAACTAATTAATTAACCATTAACATTTGAAAACTTAATAGAAGTGGGCAGAACTGCTTTTTGACTAGCATGTTATTGCAGTATTTCAGAGACTACATCTATTCCGTACATCAATTCTCATTGGTTCCCATGCCATACTGGTTGTAAATCATTCTAAAAATTACCCATGGAGTGAAGAAAGATGCTACAACCTCAATACTAATTTGGAATTTGTCTTTTTTTGACAATGTACCAAATTAAGGAGAGAGGAACAATTTTAAATATTAAACATTACTGAAGACTGATTCGGGATTGGTCGATAATCTAATAATACAATAAGATTAAAATTATGTTTTATGAACTGTGATTTTGCATAATCTTTATCATGGAGGAAGTATTAAGAAAAAGTTTTAAAGTACTTACGTACTATTTTTAAATAGGTTCTTGGCATTTGTGTGTATATATAGTTCCAATGATATATAAATAGTATAATAGAACTCTGATAAAGTTGGAAATGTAATTTTTCAGTATTGTTTTTAAGTTTATTTTTGTTAGTTTGTAAGTATATTACTTTCAAAAAGAAGCAGAAATACTGTATTATCTATGTATATGTAATTTAATACATTTTCATAATTTTCTAAATGTCTTTGGGGATGTATTTCTCATTTTGGTCTTTTCCTTAGAAGTATTCATTTAACATATTTCATTGCTTGTTATATTTGAATGCTTTTAACCAAAACTCATAAGAATAACTTCAGTGAAAATTTATTCTCGATAAGGGATAATATAAAAAAAAAAAAGTATTACTTTTAAATAATAGAACTTCACTGATTAACAGTTTTATACCAATGACAAGGTCTTGGAAAATTTACTGATACATTTCAAATGTTCTGTCAGATCAATTTCTCTATTCTTTTTATCCTTGATATATTACAATGCATATAAAATTAGTTTCCTTAATTTTTTTCTAAATAATTTTAAAATACAATGAATAAAATATGAAATGCATTGCTTCTAAGGAACTCATTATTATGGTTTGTAAAATAGTTTCTCATTATTAAAGTAAGTTAATGAAGGAGATTGTAAGATAGTACAACTGTAGATTCAGCTTCCAAAATAATTTCTTTTTGGTTAAGGAACACTTTTCACTTTTTAAGGGTGATTCCCTTTATAGAAATTTGATACAATCTTGGTGACTATTATTCAAACTGCATGGAAATGAGGATCCCTCATCACTTGCCCCCTAACTATACTTCACCCCACACTAGCCCCTGGGAAGTCTTTCCAGAATTCTCAGGACATAGAACACAGCTCGAAACAACTGTTTAAAATGTATCTAAGATCAGAAGAATTATTATACATAGGAAATTAATTCTTTGGGGAAGTTATTTTAAAAATCTTAATTACATATAAAATCAAAGAATATATGTTTTAGGCTTGATTCTATTTATTAACAGAATATGTTTATTTTAATTAAATAACTGAATCTCCACTTGAGTCTTTCACTGATAATTTTTCATGATAAAACATACATGAAGATAAATGCAGGGTTTATCTCCACAGCCAAACTATGCATCAGTAATAGTGAGGTAATGATTCAAACTGTGTGTGTCCAAGTTCTTAACACCTGAAAAATTAATCTGAAGTAGCAGTAGGAGGATTTTTTTAATGTGGAAACGTTCTAGGCTTGAGCTATTTCTTAGTTCCTAACTTGAATTCTTTAATGGCTCTTAGCCATTCAACTTCAAGGACTATGGTGTACTTGAAGCTATAATGCAGCACATCGACACTGGTTAAGTCATCAATAAAAGGGAAACATGAAAGGCAGTTGGAGTCCTTTTTAGTCACCTCCAAGTAGAATGTACCTGTTTGAGGCAGATCAGAGGGAGGCTACACAGCCTTGAAAATATTATTTCAAAAATTATTAGGCCACATAATTGCACAATTGGCACATATTTCCTTGCCCTTGCTCATGTTAGCAATACTACACCATGAGCTATTCTTACCCCTTTTCCCTCTTCCTTCTATGTGAAAATGGAAAGTGCAAGCAGCTCTCTTAAGCCAAAACACACAGAGATCCCTATAAAAGCAGTTTTTATTCTATACCAACCAAAAAGAAAACCTAGGGTAAACCTGGTGCATTTCTTATTAATTCAAGGCATGGTTTTATCCATTTACTCCCCCGCACACCCCCTTTTTTTAAAAGCCTAAACCTTTGGCCTGCAATCACTGCCATAGCTGGATTGATAGTGTTGTCATTACAGCAGCCACAAAGCTATTGCCCTTACCCATCTGGAAGAATTATATATGGACCATTCTTGCTTTTGTTATTATTATTTTATAATAATGAAATATTATTTTTTTCCACTAACATTTAGTAAATGCTCACCATCTGCGAGAAGATACTAAGTGTACTACTGAATCATTTTATCCTTTTGTAACAAGGCTGTGGGTTATTAGGAAAGTCCCAGTTAGAAAACTAGAAAAACTCCTACCCCACCCCCTCACAAAACATCTAGTTTTCTTTATCAGTTCTTATCCAGGAGCCTTAAATTAGTTTTTTATTAAAGAAGAATAATAAAATTGGGAGCCATAGTTTAAAGAATGTTGAGTTCTAGGTATTACTTTAGCAGTAATTATCATCATATTTTCTAATCATATAATCACTGTTTCTAATCACCTCATTTCACTGTCAATATATGGTGACTATAAGACAACTACATTTTCTGATTTTAAAAAATTCAGTTTATGAAACTTGAGCAGAAATATATAATAGAAGAGCTCACAAAATCTTCCCAGGTTAGAAATCATCACATGAGTGTTAGGGGAGCTGACGAATTAAGGCTCAGCAATTCCAAGGTTTCTGTAAAATGCTTTCAGATGGTACATAGCTCAAATCCTGGTTTTGTTACAAACAACAAAAAAATACTAGTTTTATTTTTCTTTGGAGAGTTATAAATGTGGACCTGTCACATGAATCTTGTAGAGTCAGATGTGCTGTATTGAAGAGTATTTGGCAGAGAAAAGGAAAGCTTTTTTCTTTCTCAGAGATCAGGTATTTCCTACTATTTATGGAAAAATAACTAAAAAATGGCTCAAAGTAAGGACAAAATTCTATTTGTTTATAAACACTTGAAAATGTTCCTTCAAAATATGCTCATGGGAGCAGTTAGAATAGTAGTTTTAAATAAACTCACTGCCAAGGCTTTAATAAGAAAGGCTATTATATTTTTATTTCAAATCAGTGGTCTAATTAAGAGTAACATTTTCAGACTATGTAGCCAAGTATAGTACTTCTCATCATCTGGAAGAACAATAGTTTCATTGTTGTTAAATTTATTAAAGTGTAATTCACATAGAATAAAATTCATATTTTTAATATGCAGTTCTATGAGTTTTGAAAAATTTAACATCATAATGATGTAACATCAACTTATTCAAGACTTAGAACATTTGCATCACTCCTGGAGAGTTCCCTTTTTCCCATTTGTAGTGAGCCCCTTCCCCTTTTCTTGGCCCCTGAGGCAAATCAGTCTTTGGTGCTTATTATTTTACCTTTCCCAATGTAACATTTTAGATAGAATCATGTAGGATGTAGCCTTTTATATCTGACTTATTTCACACAGCTTTTGAGATTGATCTATGTTGTGTGACTCAATAGATCATTCTTTTTACATATTGCACTGTATGGAAATATAATAGGTTGTTTACCCATTCACTAATTGGAAGATTTTGAGTGGTTCCCAATTTGGGGTAATTATGAGTAAAGCTACTATGCAACTTCATGAACAGTTTGTTTTAGCATAAATTTGCTTTTCTCTTGGTTAATTTTCTAGGAGTGAGATTTCTTGGTTATCTAAGCAAATGTATCAATTTATAAGAAACAATCTATCCATTTTCCACAGCAACTGTATCATGTTTCATTCCTATTCAAAATGTGTGTTCCTGTTGCTTTGTCTCCTCTCCAGTACCTGCCATTATTCTCATAAACAAAGGTATGATAAAAAAATCAACAATATATTAAAAACTTGAATTCAACTTAAAGTGATAATAAATCATGTCCAGTTAGTTTTGATAATGGGAATATAAGGTTGTTTCAGTATTCAGAATCAATCGATATAATTCACCATTCCAAAAGACTGAAAAAGAAAAGCTATATTATCCTTTAAATAGATGTGGAAAAGGCATTTGATAAAAGTGAACGTGTATTCATGACAAAAAAAAAACCCTCAGATATCTAGAAATTAAAGTGAATTTTTTTAACATAATAAAAGACATTTCAAAAAAAATGTTACAATTGACATCACTCTTAAGGGCTAAAGATCGAGTTCTCTTCCTGTTAAATCAGGAACAAGACAAGGATGAATGCCTTCCTCATAAAATTCAACATTATGGCAAATGTCCTAGCCTGTCCAATAAAGCAGTAAAACAAAAGCAAAGGCAGACAGGCTTGAAAGAAAGAAAAACTATATTTTTACTCAACCTAATAATTATCCTAAGAAAATCATCAAAGAAATTATAAAAAAAAAAGTTACTAGAACTTATAAGTGAGTTTAGCAAGGTTGCAAGATATAAGATCAATATATAAAAATCAATCACATTTTCATATTCTAATTAATTTTGACTCTAAGTTAAAACCATACTAGGCTTCTCTATTGGAATAATAACTAAGGAGTAAGTCTGGTCTTTAGGCTTCTAATCATTCTGCACTTCTCATTTATCTACATCACTGTTGCACAAGCACACAGACACAATTGAGGATTATCATATGGGTCATTTATAATCCAGTAACTGGTATTGAAACTTTCCATTCTGTGTTTTTACTTTAGGAGAAAAGAAACATTTTATGTCAAGATAAAGGTTGCCAAAATTAAAGGTTGCCATTACATGTTTCCTACTTAAATCACTTTAGTTTCTTCTTCCACAAAAATATGACGTGTTGAAGACAGAGTTGAGAGGTATCAGCCTACTTCTTAGAACTCTTTCACTGCCACATGGAAGGCAAATTCTATCTAACCCCATTTCTAGAGATTAAAAATGCATCTCAGTAATCTTCAAAACATTAATCTGGTACCTAAATTAAAATTTAAAAATCTGTGAATTACATTGAGTATACCTGACATATAAAACTTCATCTTCCATATGTCTTTGAAGCTATATCAAAGTTTCCTTATCGTTCTCTCCTTGGAATGCAGATGTTAAGATGAATCCAGCATTTTGTACAGTCAAAGCTGATGATCTTGGTGATACTGTTTTCACACATGCAGAACTTGTATCTCCCATTTACCCAAAGGGAAGCATTATGGTTATCATCACATATGGACCTTGTGCTCAGTCAGTTCCAAGAATAGATTAAATTATAAAATGAAGAAATCTAAGCAAATTTCTGGTCTGTCTTTACGAAATTAAAGACATTAGGCACACTGAATATGAAATAAAATGTGTTCTTACCTATTTCAGACATTGTAACATTCTGACCTCTCTTATTCCTGCCATCTCTAGGATCAAATCACCTGTCTTACTGGCTTATTTATCTCCTCTGCACCTCTTGTAGGGATTTGTAGTTTTGAAACACACTTGATGCATGGAAGAAATCACCTTTTAATTTCTTTTCCGGAGCCAATACTGTGATGCATAGATATGTGTGAGGACTTTTTCTTTTCCTATGCTTTCACGTATTTCTCACAGATGGTCACAGATGCATTAGTCAGGGCGTATAACTAACTAGATGCTGCAACAGATAAACCCTCTGCAACAGATAAACTCAGGAGCTTTGTTATTACTTAATGATACAACGTTTGATAACTCTCAGAATGTGCTTTGCCAAGTCGCATCTCCTTTTCATGGTGGTGTCATTGTACCACAACGATTCCAAGATGATCAGTGTAGGGGGAAAGGGAATATGGAACTAGTACATTGGCTCTTAAGAGTTTCAGCCAGAAGTAACGTTTGTCATTTGCTAGGCTAATCATGTTTCTGTTCAAAATCAAAGGGGCTGAGAGTGTTGTTTTTCTTCAAACCAAGAGGAAGGAAATCAGAAATAGTGAGCACTAGAAGTCTCTGCTTTGTCAGGGAACTCCTCATTTATTTGATCTGCAAAGGAGTTACCACTCCTGTATCTATGCACCCATCAGAAACTTGATTTTCTGCATATGTGTTTCCAATGACACCTAAGACTTGGGGAAAATCATAGATATTGCATCAGTCATAAGAGAAACTAGGCTAGAACTAAGAAAACACTGATTCTTATAAGTGACAATGTTAAAAGTGGTATAAACAACCACTTGAAGGGAGTAGCATATTAGTAATACAAGGATTTATAAATTATCATATAATATTTAAGAGACTGGAAATAAAGTAAACTAGTATATACTTTCCATATTCTTATTATTTAAGTTCAGGAAGAAGGAGAGTGACAACTTGAATCTGGCATTTGGTTGTTAGGCATCAGAAAACCAAATGTCCTATTCTTATTATCTCTACAAATCAAACTACATTCTAGTGTGATCAGATATTAACTTTTGAAAAGTAATCAAAGACAGAAGTTCTTAAACCACTTTTTATATGAAAATTTTATTTTTTTTTACTTGATATACTCTTGATGAAAAGCCTATATTACATAATTTACTAAAAATTACATAGCTAGTGGCACAGAGCTGGGGCTAGGACCTAAACATGTTCAAATCATTTTTCAATAGAATATCTACTTCACAGTATACAGAAATATGAATTTTATCATCTATTCTGGGCAAATCAAGTTTAAAAGTATACATGTATGCCATGTATAGGTTTAATTTCATTGCTACATAAATATTAAATATCTAGCCCATATTTATCTTCAGGTGTTCTTTCCAGCACCAGCATATGTAGTTTTTTCCACTTTGGGAAAATAAAGGCAGAAAATGAATTGTGTTATTTTTTGTTATTTGCTTTAATTTTAACTAATGTATATCTATACTATATGATACAAACATTTTGTATTTCTTAATGTAAGAAAGACAGATAGTAGGTAGGTAGATAGCTAGATAGACAGACAGATATCTTGGGTAATTTTTACATGTAAAATTATGCACAACTTTTTTTAAGCACTAACAAATGTGACCACTCAAAAAAATAACTAGAGCTGAGTAATATGTATCATAGTAACTGTACTAACTATATATTGGAGGGTCCTGTTATCTAATTTTCAAGAGATTGATTTTTTTAACAAGTCCATTAATGACATGTTAAAAGAGTAAATACTTGTCTAATATAGTCTCAGAAAAATAACATTGAAGATAATTTAGAGATATTTAATCCATTTATTTGTAATTCATATCTTTTGGTAATTGATATTTTATTAGTGATTGAATAGCTGCTCATTTAAAGAGCAAATATAATTCTCAAGAGATTAGTTCCAGTATTTTTGATATATGACATGCAGTATTTAATTTAACTTATGCTGTTTACACATATATAAGGGAATATTTTCATAGGTCTGCTAGAGGACTTACTGTGCCAATTATAACTAGGTAAAATCATGAAGATATAACAGTAGACAAAGTTCACAGATTTAGAAACTAGAAAAATAATGAGAACATTAAGTCTAGTTCTGTTAGGAGTACATCTGGGTGTATTAGGAAAATTTTCAGCATATCACTCCAGTGGTTCAAAATATTCAGTCAGGTAAAATTTCCATGTGATAAAGGAAATCAGATTCACATATTTTGACTGTAAGAGTTTTGGATAGTATATAGTGCTGAAGAATTCTTCTATTTTCATTGATTCGTCCCTGCAAGCCCTAATATCTGTAGTCACAGAACTGCCTACTTTAAAGAAAATATGCTCATACTTAGTGCACTTAATAGCAGATGAGTGCTGACATGAGAGTGGGGATAAATGAAATTCCTCATTTTTCTGTGTTTCCAGGACTGATTGCACAACTGAATGCTACCATGCCACACTTTGCCTTATATAAATCCTGACACATAAATTGTACCCACTACATATCTGTTAGTTATATAAATTGGCAAATTAACAAGTGAACTAAAGAGTCTCTACATTTCTCCTCTGGTTTAATATTCTCTGAATTTGTGATTGTTCAGGAGAGACCACTCACTGCTGGAAGTCTGCTCGTACCTCTTCCTACATCTGCCCTGTTTGCTTTTTCTCTCTTGGAAGAAAGCATCTCCCAGTTCTCTGCAGAAAGGATTTCTAACGCAGTGCCTTATATAGAGTAGACATACAATAAAATGTTGATCTGAATTGAAATGGGAGAAAAAAAGCATCTGCGAAAAGCTGACAGTGCAATTACTTTACCTAGATCACACATTTCTCGTTGACCATATGCTTAATGTTCATGAACATATGTTATGTTTGTTTTTGGTAATTTTGTTCTCTAACTATTATACAATGGTGAGTTTTGCTCAAACCCTGTATGATCAGTGTCTAAAACGCTATAACTCTTCTTTTTTTCTTTTTTCTTTTTCTTTTTCCTTTTACTGGTTCTTGTTTCTCCAGTTCAGAGATGAATATTTAGGACATTATGTTACCAAAAAAAAAAAAAAAGGAAAAGTAGGACACGCAAAAAAAAAAAAAAAAATGCAGCTATAAACTGAAGCAACTGAACTTTACAAGGATAAAAGGAATTTAAGGATGGTGTGAGATAATGGGACCTAAATGGTAAAGGATAATGTCATTTTGTCCTAAAAGTACATAAAGAGAAAGTGGGGCAAAGTTTTATTAATTAGAAATAATGATTCTGAGGTAAAATCCAGTACTATTTAAATGGGCAGGGGGTGAGTTCAGTCTGAAATTTTATCCTCTAGAAAATTTGATGACAGTTTTAAAAGATATACTTCAAAAAGTCAATCTTCACCCATGACATTATAAGGAGTTGCTAATCATGTCTGCCAAGTACACTTTAATTATTACTAACTCATTAGAAGTGGGGTAATTGCTATAAAGCTCACTGCAGCATTTTTCTGGCAAAACAATTCAACCTGTAAATATCAGAACACAAACAGAAACTTCTTATTTCCAGCCACCTTCATTGAGGTGATAATTTAGACAATATTCCCCAACCTTGATGTGTTTTGCTATTATAACATGACTCAAGGACTGATTTCCAGAAGAAAAGGTTATGAAAGCAAAAGATGTGGGAATGGTTGCTCGGATAGGAAAAATAAAAGATTGCTTTATACTCTAAGATTTAAGGTGAAGAAGCATAATCATCATCATTATCATCTTCTTCATCATCCCATTGAAAGCAACATATTTCCTTAGCTAGCAAGGACAGTTTTTCTAACTCCCCTGGAGAATTTTGGAAAATGTATTTAGGTATCTTTTATCTGTGTCTGTGTGACTACAAAGAGATTTCCTGAGTTCTGAATAAAGCCAACTAGTGCTATTTATATTTCACAAGAAAAGAATTTTAAAGAATTTATTATAATTTCCTTAGATGATATACTCTTCTCTCAATCTCCCTCAGCCAAATGCTGCTTTCTGTCTTGTTTTCTGGTTTTTAATGCTGCCCTTGTTGACCAAATGTGTAAGGAGAGGAAAGACCAGCCTGACTCTCAGGAGCAGCTAGAGTGCTCCTCTATTGTGCACTGATTTTGGTCCTCTCTTCAGAAGCTGCTATTCATTATATAGAAAGACTGCCACAGAAAATGAATTATCTGAGTGAAGAATGGTAGCAGCTAAGTAAATAGCAGGGAAACAGATTTAATATCATTTCTTCAAATTTGGTCAGCATAAGAATAGGGTTTAATAGTACTGCCATCATTACATCCTTGGCATAATGCCCAGTTGAACTGTTTTACAGTCTTGTTTTAATCCCTTTGCATCTTTTTATCTTACCTTATCTCAAAATTAAAGAGCCTTTAAACATACAGTTGAATTCAGAGCTTAACCACCACTGGCTGTAGAAGAAGACCTAGGTAACCCATACGGGTTTTCCTAAGGAGCATTGGAAATTGAGTTCTAGGAAAAATTGAGAAATAGGCAGAAATTGTTTTTAAAGCCACCCCCTTCCCTTTCTACCGTCAGTGTCACATTTTCTTTCCTGGACTCAGTTCTCTCATGTTCTCCGCATCTCACCCTTATCCCCATGACCAGTTTCCTCATTCTTGCCTGCCTTTCCACAGTGTCTTGCAATTCAAACAGGCACATTTTAATTGCTCCTCACTCCATCTCTCCCTTGCAAAAACCTAATACTAATCTAAATTAATATCCTACTGATGTGAAGTAAAATGACTTGAGTATCTGAGGAAGCAATCTATGACAAGGCGAAATGGAGATAAACTCTCCAGGAATATATTACTTGCAGTATTATCACTGTTCTTACTGATTCAAACCCACCTGTAATGGTTAAGAGAAGAAAAATGAATTGAAATATATATTTGTTTAACCTTCCCAAGGTTCAATTTCCTCATTTGTAAAATGAGAAGTATATCTACCAAACTAGACTGTTTCTAGAATTAACTTTGATGTTGTAGGGGAAGTGCCTAATAATGCCATGTAATATGCTAATAGGTATTTTTACAAGTTTTAAATTTTTTTATTATATGTATGTATACATATATATATATAAACATATTTGAATATTTAGGATAGAGGGCCAGGGTATCTCATATAAAAGTCTTTTTGAAGGGAGATAATTTGAACACAGCTAATCTGAAGCAACAATACAAGAAAACTAGCTCTGGCTTGGAGATTAACACATAATAGATAAGTATTTCATGGAATCATGGAATTTTAGAGTCAGAAGAATTAATAGAAATGAACTAATCCCATCACCTTATTTGACATATGAGACCCAGGCAATTAAGGAATTAATCCATGCAAATACAAATCTAAGTTAAGTGATTTGGCCTTAACATGTTACATAGCCTCGGGAAACTTCAATTTCCTCTTTAGTAAAGTGGGAATAATGACTGCAACACTGGTTTATTTCTCAGATTAAATGAGATAATGCAAATGATCAAGTAGCAACCAGCACCCTGAGATTCTGGAATACTGAGGTACATGAAGAGGTAAAGGTCATGGAGTCTTCTCGCATGTGCCCACCCTCTTGTAGCCAGTCTTAGTTATTCTACACACTGTGAGACTTGTGCTTGATAATTTACTTCCAAAGCATTAAGCAGTGAAAGAAGTCCTTCCTGTAAATGATGTTGTAGTCATTGATCTGAATATAGTTCCTATGTATTGTTTTTCTAAATATAGTTCCTATCTATGTATTGCTTTTCTATATTATTACACATGCACACACAAATACACACACAGAAAATGCTGGGGAGGGTTGGTCATTTCTAGTCTCAAAGTCTGCTAGAGGGAGGAATAGAGAAATTCCAAATTCATAGGAGACAAAATAATATGCATCTGCATTTTCTGCCCCATTACATTTTGTAGTTCATGGTCATACCATAAAGTGGTTTTGAGACATATTACATACACCATGGTGGAAAATGCAGTCAGCATTTTTGGGTTCTGGGATAGGAAATGACTGTGATTAACCGCAAAGTCCTGAGTAAATACAGCTAGTTTCCACTTCATCTGTGAAGCACCAGTCCCATCAACTTTCTGCTCTGTTCCTACCTGTGAGCTGAAGTGAAGCTTCACAGATGGGCACAGAGCGGAAAGCTCTGGAATGAAGAGAGCAGATACACTATGTCTGGAAGGTGGAGAGTCCACTGGAGATAGGACTCTATCGAGAGCAAATATTTCAGAAGCATATCAGGAGCTTGCCTGACCCTTCAGAGTCTTTAGAATCCTCAGAGTCTCTGTCTATCTCTATCTATGTCAATATGCCTAAATTCAAAACTCCTTTTATAAGGCTAAAAACTCAAAGATCATCTTTGATCTCAAGCATGGAAAATGGATGCAAGTGAATCAAATCATACAATCTAATCACCTCTTACCCATACTAAAATATTAATAACAGCAAACTTACTAAAGCTGTAACTATTTTGAAAGATGATGAATAAAATTAAAGTGAAAACAAAACAAAACAAGAATTACAACACAAATACAGAATGAAGACATTATAATTCTCGATTATCCTAATTCTGTTGTTTCCCAAAGTGATCCCATTTCTAACTCTACCACACATAATTTGTATTCAGCATACTTACCATTTCATATAACTATTTAGTCAAATGTGTTATGCTTTATCTATACAAATAGAATACATAAATTTGCATATATTTGATCTTTCATGTATGCTTTATTAATAGGTTGAAATTTTACTTCACTGGAAATTATATTTATTTTAAGAAAACAATTAAGTCATAAAAGTAATTTCCGGTGGTCAAAGTAGTCAAACATTTTGTTGCAATTAAGCCCAGTGAGATTATGGAAGTCTCTAATTGTCTTCCGAAACCCATTTTTACCTTTTTTAAAGTGGTTTCTTACTTCACTTTTTAAAGATTTGACCACTTTTTGTTCTGCTCTTATTTCCTATCTCACTATATCTTGGCATAACATATTTAATAGCTTCTCTATCCAGCATTTGAAGCTAGATTTTCTTTATTCATTTTAAAATTACCTTGCCCACCTGTCAAAAGTTGCCCCTCATCCTGGTAGTTCAGGGTTTAATGAACAAATCCATGTTCACTATAATGAACACCATGTGTGATTAAATAGATGTCAGCCATGTCACCTTTTAGCCTCTGCTCCTCCAAAGCCTTTATGTCAGTTTTCAGTCTTTCTAGCCTATTGTCATATAGCAGTCCCAACCCTGTCCCCCACTTCACTTTTCACTTGAGTTAAACTTTTCTGAACACTTTGAATTCCACTCTTGGTTTCACAGGTAACAAGAACTGTGTACAGTAACCCATGGGAGAAATAGCACAGTTAGATTCCTTATAGCACCTTAAATAATGATAATGATGATAATAAAATATATAATACATAATAATAACTTTCATGTGAATGGTATCTGGAACATAGTAAACTTCAAGTAAATGGAAGCTTTTATAGTCTATTATTAGTTATAGTTGATTAGATTCTATTCTTTTCCAGGCAGTTCATATATAACATCTCATTTAATCAGGAACTTCATGTATTACATTTCATGTAATCTTCCTAGTGCTTTCTAAAATAGGTACTACTTAAAGAGGATTGAATTAATTGCTTGAGTTATTCAGGTAGTAAGTACCAGCTGGGTCAAAACTCGATCTTTCTGATTCCCAAAGGGCAAATGTGCTCATTTTATGAAGCCATCATAACTGTACCAATACTGATATTACCAATAAATCAACCAGGTATTATTGATCATTTGCTATGTTTGGTGTTGTACAAGTTACAAAAAGGATGCTATTTCTTCTACTCTTAGGGAACATTAAGCCTATGTGGGGCCATGGGATAAATATACACAAAACAATAGTGTAGGAATGAAAATTCTGCCGGACATGAAGTATTGCACGGTGGACTCTAAGGTCTGTTGCAATTAGTAAGGATGTGTGGACAGGCTCTTGCCAAAATGATTTAACTAGGTTAGATTCAACTTTGCAGAATTTGGAAAGAAAATATATTAATTTCCTATCTCCATATTTTTCCTTTCCAGTGTTTTTTTAGTCAACAACACTGTGAAATAAAGAACACTGATAAATGACATTAATGCTTTTATTACCAAGAACAAAGAATTTTGGAATTAACATACCAAGCCTTAGATTGCAAATGAGGCAAAAAATAGGAAAAACTTGATGATAAATTCGTATCTAGATTCTATGTTAATATAAATATTTGTATAGCTTTTAGCAGAGAGTTTTTAGGATATTCAAATGGGGAATTGTCTAATTAAGGACAAGAGCAATTAGTCCTTTTTAGATTTATTACTTTTTGAATATCCTATCTATAGTTAGAGTTCGGACCATTCATTCAGTACATACACATTTTCAATTCTTGAGACATGATTTCTGTGTTAGCTGGCATTTAGTAAAAAGGAGTGTATAATCACAACTCTCCCAGTGATAAACAATGAACATATGTCACAGATTTCATTTAAATCATCAGTTAATGAAAGAACCAGTGAAATGTTACAACTGCTTCAAGGAAAACTCAACCATGGATATACAGGCAAATAAAGACTCCAGAATTGGATTTACAAATATATACAAAAGAAGTTTATCTATGGGCCAAAAATCAATTGCATCCCATACAGCTAATTGAAATGAATATGGACAGGAATCATTGGCATTAATTTTAATTGTCTATAATTTACAGAGCTGTGAAATAGATAATAAAAGACAACGAAAGACTGAGATAACCCTCAAGTTTGTGCTAGGCAGAAGATGCAGCAATCTTTTTTTGATTCATTGCAATGTATTTTACATTTTTGCCGTACAACAGGGATGGAGAAAAACTCCTACACGTCCTGTGTTTCTTAGCAGAGCATAGATATTTAAGGTTATCCTTAAAGTGTTATAAAACTAACACAAACCAAACTATGACTCCCTTCTGAACATTTTATTTAGAATCAGGTTCATTTTTAAAGAGTAGGAGAATTAGAAAAGAGAAGGTGGCCTAAGGATGCAACTGAGTAGGGTGGGTTAGAGCCTCAGCCTTTGAAAGATTTTATAAATGAACCTGACCCTTCTTGGCTCTTGGCTAGAGCGAAAGGCAAGTCAGGGTAGCAGTGAGGGTTAGATCTCTTCCGTGGACTTTCCTGGGAAGATTCTTGTATGTCAAGAACATTTTCTTTTTTCTTTTTGCTTTTTTTAGGGCCGCATCTGTGACATATAGACGTCCCCAGGCTAGAGGTCGAATTGGATCTATAGCTACAAGCCAATGCCACAACCACAGCAACGTGGGATCCTAGCCATGTCTGAGACCTACATCACAACTCATGACAATGCCAGATCCTTAACCCACTGAGCAAGGCTAGGGATCGAACCCACATCCTCATGGATACTGGTCGGATTTGTTTCCACTGTACCGCAATGGGATCTCTTCAAGAATATTTTCTATGTGAGATCTATGAAGGGTTACTACCTGGTGGCAGAACCTGGGTGAATTAATATGAAAATGTTTAGGTAAGGTAACATTTGAAGGGACAGTATTTTCTCAGAGTTCTACATTGTAAAAAGATGGGTGCCTTCCAGCTCTACTGAAGAAAAAGCTATGCTTTACACTCCTAGCTATCTCCTTGGAGCAGTTCTTTCATCCTTATGAGCAAAAATTCTCATTTGATTTTAAAAATATGATTTTAATTACCATGTCAGCCAAAGTGTGGTGGGAGTGCTATAAATTCTTGGAACAAGAAGACATATGCTAAAATGGAAATAACGTCACTCATCTCTTCTTGTTTTTTGTAGTTTTTGACTACTGTGTCTTTCAACACATTTACCAGAATAGCAAAAGGCTTAGAGTTCTGGACATAAACACTGTTACCTGGGTTTTATTTTTTTCTCTCAATTTAAAGCAGCAGAGTTTAAGCTATTTCCACTTACTTCTTTTTTGTTTTTTGATATTGTCTGTTTCTTCTTGAGTGCACACTCATAACCCATCATATTGCCTTTGTATTTCATGTACCCTGCAAAATGCTTTTTCTTCTATAGATGTAGTAGAGATTTCTTCCAAGACTTTATTCCAAAACAAAACTATAAACTCTTGCAATTAAACATGCTCTGGCTAATAATCTGAACAGACTATGTTTTGGAAAGTTAGCTGAGATAAAACATTGAGTATAATACCGAGAAACCTAAAAGACATGCCAGGTCTTGGGCTTCCATGAGCTTGTGCCATGCTCTCTCATTCTATAAATGTCCTTTTGCAGTCACCTTGTCTTTTTATCCTTTCTTACTTTGTAATGACATATGTTCTTCCTTGTTTGAGTTACCTTGAAGCCTTAATTCCTTGACTTTCCTTCTGACAAAATGTTCTTGATCTTGCTTTTCCTCCTATAGCATCTGGTTCTGTCATTGCTACCTATTGATAGACTAAATAAGTCCAGGGCAATGTGAGTTTAATGATGTGTTTCTCAGAATGTTAGAGTTCTTGGACAAATTAAATTTAAAAAATAAAAAAAGAAACAGTGGCACAGATAAATGAATGTCTACTTTTAAATACATCAGATCATGATATAAAAAATTAAATAAAATAAACCCTAAATTGTGCTTTCCCCATAGTCTTATAAAGAAAATTAAACACTTGGGAGAAGAAATCATCTAACCTTACAATAACTGACTATATTTAATATTAATTTAAAAAAATTAATTTATTTTTTGTCATTTTAGGGCCATACCTGTGGTATATGGAAGTTCCCAGGCCAGGGTTTGAATCGGAGCTATAGTTGCTAGCCTATGCCACAGCCACAGTAATGTGGGATCTGAGTCGCATCCGTGACCTCTACCACAGCTCATGGCAATACAGGATCCTTAACCCACCAAGCATGGCCAGGGATTGAACCTGCTTCCTCATGGATACTAGTCGGGTTTCTAATCTGCTGAGCCATAACGGGAACTCCTTAATATTTTAAATTAAATAAAAACTCAATTGCAGAAAACTTTTACTATTTCCTAATTTACTATGGTTTAAAATACCATCACTTCCCAGTTAGCATTCATATCTCAATAGCTGTTCTTCAAGGCCTTTGCACCAAAGATGTCTTTTGGCAAAGGAAGAGTGAGGGTAACCTGTAGAGATAGGAGAACTGAGGGCTTCCTTAAGTCAGTAAGGCCAGCCCTGACAAGTAGAAATAACCGAGAGACCTTCCTGAATTTTCTCACTTAAGAATATCTAGGGGTAAAAAAAAGAGTAGATGAGTATGGTCAGGGGTATAGGAGCCCAATCTGGTGGAGACGATTCCCACAAAATTTTCCTAGGTACCTTACCCCTATTCTTTGTACTCCAAGTGTTTGAGAATCCCAGGTTGAGAAACACAGATCATTCTAGCATTAAATCTATGAGGAGCATGTGTATGCTGTACAATCAAATTAAAAAGGTAGTAAACCCACCCAAAGAGTGAATTTCAAACTTTAGCATGCATCATAATCAAATGGGGATCTTGTTACAACACCAATGCTGAACCCCAACAAGAGTGACTAATTCATTGACATAAAGCTGGGGAATTTGCATTTATAGCAAATTCCAGGTGAGGCTGATGATATGATCAGGGAACTATACTTTGAGAACACTGAGATTTGATTAAAACTTTTATTCTTGTGCAAATGTAGAATCTTATATATCTTCAACACAAATCTGTATACTGATTTTAGAGGAGAAATATGAACAAATTAAAATGAACAGGTGTCTTAGTTACGGCTCCTATAAAAAGTTATCACAAAGTAGGTGGCTTAAAAACAGAAATATATTTCTCATAGTGAAAGCTGAAAAGTCCCAGGACAGGGTGCTGGCAGTTTTGGTGTTTGGTGAGGTTGTTCCCGGTTTGTGGAAAACTGTCTTTTTATCATATCCTCACACTGGAGAGAGCGAGCATCTCCCTCTTGTCTGTTCTGATAAGGGCATTCTGACAATGCCATTCATCAAGGCTTTGGCCTCAAGATCTACATGTTCCCAAAGGCTCTTCTCCTAAGACCCTCACACTGGGGATCAGGGCATCAACATAAAATATGGGGGAGACATACATTCAGTCCAAAGCAACAGGGGATAAAATCAATGTCTCATTAAATAAGCCCTTTATTAGGCAACCTTCTTCGAGGCCATATGTACATTTTCAAACTGTTTCTGATATAGTTACCTATCCAACTTTTTCGTTCATTTTCAAACTTGGTTGGATTTCTCTTTTACTCAGAAATAAGTGTTTCAGGCATGATTAGAATTCCTGCTGGAGAAACATTAGATTAACAAACCAACCGACTTGGGTGGATTTAACACACATAAAAATCAATTAAGTTCATGTAAAATTTTAAGAACATCATCGTTTTCCAATTAGTCCCTGGCACTTTGGGGGAAGTTAGGCACTTGCATTGTACTATGTGTAACTAGTTAGTAGGCTAATTAGGTAGATGATTAATTCACGTAAGGTTTTTAAGGATTAATGACCAGCTGGGAGGAGTTACTTCTTACTAGCTCTAAAAGTTGTTAACTCCTCCAGTCAGCTAGTATCTCTTAGAAAATCTACTTGCTAGTATCTCTTAGAAAATCTACTTACTAGTATAAGAAAAATATTTTCAAGAAATAGGTTATATGTGGGGTTTTGAGGGGATAATATTTTATTTTTAACAAAGCACTTTAGGATATTATAATAAGACTAGAAGTCCCTTAATCCATCCATTACTCAGTATTTTATTCTGTTTATAATTAAGCAAAAGTAAACTGTATGTTTGTCTTCTCTTAGCTGTTAACAACCAGCTGGAGGAGCTGAAGGCTATTTTTGTGATTATAGTCTGTGAGATTGGAAAGCACTAAGATAAACAAAGTGTCTGCTTTATTAACAGGCAACTCATTTCCACACTTGAATACATGGTGTCCAAGGTTCACTCTTCCTTACTGACCTCTTTCAACTTTTTAAGGACAGAGCATCAGGAAGTTACACCTAACTGTGCTTTCTGCTGGAATTCATCTTCTGTTTTCAAAAGCCTGGGGTAGGGGGTTGGTTCTTGAAATAATAGCATAATATTAAAAGCTTTAAAACCACTCTGAAAGAAAACATGTTCAGAGAAAGACAAAATGCATTTCTGGCAATAAAAAAGACTTCTCTATATTTATAGCTGTGACTGTCAGTTATGATGCTGAGTTTGTAGCCAGTAGTCTGGGCATTAGTGAAAAGACTATGACCTTGAATAGATCAAAATTAATTCCCAATTATTAAATACTCATGGAGAGTATGCCATTTGTCAGATATAAAAAATAGTCTGGAGTCTCAGCTTTGAAGTAATGAAGTGTCCAATTCTATCTGATCTGACCACTGTAGAAATGAGAATAGTGATGCTTATGCAAAATTATTTTTCAGATTTTTGAGTATGATCAGCATAAGAGGATCCATCATGTTAGTGAAATTGAATAAGAGGTGTATTAACAGAATGCATAGAAGCAAAACGTAAAAAGGAGCACATGTCAACATGAACAGAGCTGTTGTGGGTGAAAAAAAAATAACTAGCTTTTCTGGGAAGTAAAACAAAATTCTTAATTGAGGAAAGGGAAATGTTAGAACTAGTCAGTAATCATCACTGTTTTAGTTTAAGGACTGAGCTATCTTTCTTTCCCTCCTGATTCTCATTGCATGCTTTAATATGTCATGTGATTTGTCTGTAAGTGGTTTTCAATGGAGAGGAATTAGATTTGGATCCAGCATATTGCTAGTAAGTCTGGGTGACTTGATACTCACCATTTAACCTTTCTTGGCATTAGCTTGTCTATCCATTAAAGGAGTCAGACTAGATAATTTTCAAACTTCCGTCTTGCCCTATCGGCCTCAATAACCCCCTTTATAGAGGATCAACTTTAGGATATATGGTGAGAATTGAGAGGTTGAAAGATAGTGGCATAACAAGTGCAAAATGAAATTCCAATTGAGAGGTCCCTGGTGAAAAGTGCCTATTACAGAGTTATGAAGAAATACCTGCTTTAACCCCAGGTTGTTTAACATCCTCATTGTCATCAGGATTGAGTGTGAAAGGTGACAGTGATCTTCATGGTTCTCCCAGAGCTACTGCTAATTTCAGCTCAGAGTTTCACCATCCTTACCATCCAAAGCCACTTTCTGTTCTGTCCCAACTGGCACATGAACTCCAGTGTTAAAATGCCAAGTTCCACATCTGCCCTAAATCTCTCCTTTGATCTAAACCAACACCCTGTGTGTACCCTTTCCTTAAGGCACTGCTCTCTGCCTGGTAAGAATTACAGAATCTCAGAAGCAAATCTCTGTTGACTTCATTACTCTTTCAGCTCTTGAGAAAACATAAGCTAATTTTCACAGAAAGCTTTGAAAGAGAGTCTCTTAACCTCAAGAGATGGCAGTGGTATTAGTGGTGGCAATTTCAGTTAGCATTCCATTCCAAAGTAGTGCAGAGATGGTTTGCAAAGTGGGATAGGCCAACACCCCAGACTGTCCTTCAACTCATAAAGTTTAAATGACCAAAGACTCTGTCTGTATTCCATGTCAGGTCTAAATCACATCATGTGACATTGAATTACCCAACAAAAACAAAGTGGTTAAAACATGGGCTCTGGAATAAGATCTTCTGGGTTTGAATCTCACCTTTACTTACATGTAGCTGTGTGGCTTTCTTGGATTGCACATGATGGTAATCTCTCACGTAAATAGTCTCATTTTTTTCTTCATTTATAAAATGTGGATAGTTTCTAGCTTTTAGGATTTTGGGAGGGAATTAATTAATATAGTATAACATACATAAAATTTAGTACAGTGGTACCTTGATAAATACTATGACCCTGGTAATTGTATGTATAATTATTAATTTGTTCAAATAAATATAAAAGACATTTTGATAAGTTTTTAGGTAAAATCAAATGTCATTGTGGAAGCATTCTCCTTGGAAGTACATGACCTCAGTTTGATTGTTCCCATTGGTAGGCCAAGTTAGCTGATGGAAGTATATTCGTGATTGACAATGATTAGTTTCCAGTGAAAGCAAAATGGCAGTTATTCATTCAATAAGGAGCAATAGTTTAATTTATCTTCATTTCTGAACAACTGGAAAAATCACCGAATTCAAATATGCCATAATCCATATTCATGATATAAAAAAAGTAAATTCCCTTTACCACTTATACTGAAAATACCATCTTTTAAATGGAAAATAAAATGAAATTCCAAGTTGATAATGTCAGTTTGATGATTAAAGAGATACAATATTAGAAAATAAGAAAAAAAAGTTCAAGCATAAAAAGATCTGCCTGGAAAATCTCTACCATTCATAGTATAAATACTAAGAAGTAATTTTGATAACAAAACAACAACAAAATAGACCTACAGGACAAGCCATTGAAAGCCAACGTGCATGTAAAGAATATATAATGACTTTTTAATATGTAGAAATCTCTGAAACATGTCATTGCCACAATGCACACATTCTTAATTTGTCTCCTTATACCCTGAGGATAATTACTTTGACATTCATTGGATTATTTACAACTAGTTTCATTAATACACTGGGGTTTGCATCTCAAGGAGATCAAAAAGTTATATTGTCCCCAAGTCCTTCTCTCCCACTGTTTCCTGGCTGGTGGGTCTTTGTCTCCTCTTGATTTTTGTGAATAGAATAACCAGCCATGCAAATGATTTCTGAAAATGTGCCAGTGTGGGCCCCACAGAAGTTTCACAAATTAGCTTCTTTTCATAAGATGGAAATTGCCATGGAAGAGAAAAATAGGGCATGTTTTCACCCAGAGAGTGGATTCCCTGTTTAATCTTGTTGTCCCTGTGTGTTGAACTTGAAGTAGGGGAGAATATGAAAACTATGTTTTCTCAGTTCTCTAGCTCCCCAGGCCATGGGTTTAGTATCAGGCTTGCTGGTCCATTCACTGAACTCCCACCTTTATATAAACACACTGCTATCAGAATCTTGTGGTTCAGCTGTTTATGTTTTGTAACCTGAGGGAAAGAATGACAGAATAGAATAAAGCTATAAAATTAAGGGCAAGGCAAAAAATACAGCAACTTCTGAGGGAAGGAAAGTGAAGACTCTATTCATCAAGTCTGACAATATATATAAGACTTAAGAGAAAAATGTGAAATCATTTGAGGAGGTTTAAAGGACCTATGTCATTTTACCTGAACCTACCCAATAACTTCAGCAATTAAATACAATTGTTTTTTCCTGCTTGGTTCAGAAGTGGTTGCAGACAAAATCCACAGGTTTTAGAATGAAAGTGCTTGTGTAAGCTCTGTCTTAAAATAAAAATGGTGACTCATGCAACTTCGTTTAATACTATAGCTCATTAAACTTTGCTTGTCTAGCTTTCCTTCAAAGTCTAGCCAGATTTTGGAAGATGAAGGCATGAATCCCCCAGATCCTTGTGGTCAATTCTCTCTCTGAGCTAATGCTGACGGGTTTCTGTTTGCATGTGCACGTGCCATTTTCTGTTGTATCAAGCCTTTTTGCCTTAAAGCTTTATTATTTCTACAGCTTATCTCTAGGGGAATTTCTGTCCATTATTTTCTCCTAGGTAAAGTCCAATTCAGAATAATAGAAATTGTTCTGTTCTCTCCTTTTGTGTAAGACTTCTGTGAGAGGTAAATAATTAATCAAACTGTATTCAAGGGGTTTGTTTTTCTTTCCTCTCTCTTTCAAGGTTCAAACAACTGGAATAGGTTAGAAAGGAGGATCAAACATAGCATATGTATAAGGCTATAAGGCTTCCTGTTGTCATGATAGTTGCTTTGTGATTAAAAAAAAAATAGTAAGTTAAGGATAATGACTTTTCTGCTATGGGAGGGAGAAAAAAGAGAATGATGGAAAGATATTCACACGGAGCCAAAAGGATTTTCTGTGTCATGATTGAAGCCCCTTGTAAGCATCGAAGCAGGTCCAGGTCTTTGTAAAGGCACTTTTCTCTGTCCTATTGTGCATTAGTTTTGATTTGCTTCTCTTCATTTTCTGATGGAGAGAAGCATCTCTGCTCTTGAGGACTCTTGAAGAGAAACTGAAAGACTGACTGCCATCATTCCTGCTTGGAAGATGAGTTTTAAATGAAGTCCTCTGGAAAGCTAGTTCTTGCTTTCTGCTCAGATTCTTCAGAGCTAACCACTTCAGATGACTTTCAGTGCTGAGAACATTAGCTGTAATAAAACACTGGCCTTGAAAATGCACCTGCATCCATTTAAAGGTAGTACCTTATTATAGAGAGGCTTCTTCTGCGACTAGAGAATCACTAGAAATTTCACATAACCCGGGATACACGAAAAGATCTTTTGTATTTTGTCAGTAGACATATATATATATATAATCACTTTCACCAAAATTTGCTGATTACTTGGGCTTTTATTTTTACTTTTCATTTTTTTGTCTCAAGTTAATTTGGCCGAGTTGAAGCTACCTGAAAAATTGTACTTCCCTATTTCTTTTTTATTTTTTGACTTTTCTATCCTTATTTGATTATCTTTGGTGAAATACAGATCTAGATAATTATCCATACTTTAATTTTATACTTATAATCATGGGAAAGGAATCCATAATAGGAAGTAACTAAAAGACAAAGAGAATGATGTAGGAAAAGAGAAAGAAAAAAGTAATAGGGCAGCTTTTTCCTTTACAACAGATAATTTGGCTCCCTTAAAAATTCAGTTAAGAAACTGAGTGCTTGTCAATCTTGAATTCTCATTAGAATCACCTGGAGGGCTTGTTCAACCCCTTGAACGCTGGGCCCACCCCCAGAGTGCCTGATTTTTAAATCAAGAAGGTTCACGAAATAGAATTCGCTACAAGTTCTTGGGCGATGCTGCTGGTGGTGGTCTGAAAACCCCACTGCAGTGAGAGGGGGAAAGAATCATCATTCATGAATTCCCTCCTCAGAAGGTGTCCTACCACAAGTGGCTTTTGCTCCCTTTGGAACTGAACAACTTGAATGGAGCTGGAAAACGTAAGTGAAAGTTTTTTTCTGGGTGAAATGGCAACTCTGCTGAAAAATCCCAATGTATCCTTATCTTAATTTTGAGGTGTTCCTAGGATATTATTATCTGATTTTTTTTTCTTAGATATCACTTAGGATTTTACTTGGTCTCTGTTTTTGCTTTTTTTTTTTTTTCCAGTTTTAATGAGAAATAATCGATAAACATCCCTATATAAGTTTAAAATATACTCATAGGGGTTCCTGCTGGGGCACAGTGGGTTAAGAATCTGACTGCAGTGGCTTGGGTCATTGTGGGGGTGTGGGTTTGCTCCCCTGCCCAATGTAGTGGGTTAAAAGATCCGGGTCATGGTCATGATGGTTTGATTTACATATGTTGTGAAGCGTTACCACAATACTTAACATGTGTCATCTCATAAGAGGTCAAATAAAAAGAAATTTTGCCTTGTGATGAGAACTCTTAGAGTTTAATGCTCCTAACTTTCCTTTGTATCATACAGTGGTAACTATAATCATGTTGTATATTATGTCCCTGTACTTATTTATCTTCTAACTGGAAATTTGTACCTTTTAACCACCTTCCTCAAGTCCCCTCCCCCCATCCTCCACCTTGGTAACCACAAATCCGATCAGATTTTATGAGTTTTGTGGTATTTGGTTGGTTGGCTGTTGTTGGATTCCACATGTGAGATCTTACAGTATTTGTCATTCTTTGACTTATTCCACTTAGCATAAGGCCTTTAAAGTTCATTTGCATTGTTGGAAATGGTAGGTTTTCCCTGTTTTTTTAAATTGCTGAAGCATATTCCACTGTATATATCAGCTCTCTATTTGTATTACCACAACCTGATGCCATAGGTTCCAAGTGCTTGGGAACCCAAGATTGATCAGGCTGGCCTCAATTACACTTGTATGAATTAAACAGAGCAAGTTTGAGATAATGACTAAAAGTTAAAAGAAAACAGCTATTTGTAAGTGAAACTCTGATTGACTAATTAAATGAAAAGAATATAAAATATTCAAAAGATCATAATTTTGCTCTTAGTGCTTGTATTTTTAAACTCAGGTAACTTACTTTTAAACTGTTTTAAATTTATTCATCAGGGTGATTTAATTATTAGACACACTTTTCTAATTGACTTCTTAGGTATTACACTAAATTTTTTTTCAGCTGTGCGGGAAAACTTCCCTATGAAGTCTTTCCCAATTTCTGGTGTAAAATGACAGCCTTAGCTTCATTTTCCTAGGCAGGAATCACATCTTTAGTTAGTAAAGTGCTTTCCCAGGGAGCTTATTGCTTAATCTAACAGGATTAGGAGAGTTTGCAGACAATTTTCAATAGTATTAGTTATCCCCCGGGTACCTATTTCTTAAAATACTGCATTGATAAAACATATATAGTATTTTAAAACAGAATACAAAATTGTTACAGTAACTTTTCCATTATCTTCCATTATCTCATTAGGGTCCCATTCTTACTGGTTTGTGGTAATAAATATGCACACTCTCATGTGCTAATAATTTTTTTTAGTTGATTATAACATTTCCATGTTTATACATAGTAATAAACATTTGGGTTAAATTGTATTAGTCTGCTCAAGCTGCCATAAAAAGTACCACAGACTAGGTGGCTTAAACAGAGGTTTTATTTTCTCAGAATTTGAGGCTGGAAGTTCAAGATCACGGTGCCAGCAGGGTTAATATTTCTGATGAGGCCTCTTTTCCCGACTTGCAGATGGTCTCTGTCGTGCTGAGTCCTCATATGAGTCCCCTCATCTGCCTTCTATCTATGGCCCTACATAGTTGTTGCCTCTGTGGGCGTGAAGAAAGGGGATTCTGAGGTCTCTTCTCTCCTTAAAAAGACACCAGTTCTCTTGTGTTAGGACCCCACACTTGTGATTTGTTTTAACTTTAATGACCTCCTTAAGGACCATATCTCCATATACAGTCAAGTTGAGAGTGCTCCAACATCTGCATTTTGGAGGGGACACAATTCACTACATAACACTAAATTAAGAAAACTTTTTCTTATTATAAAGCAGTATGTGCTAGTGATAGAAAAATCTCAAAAAAGTGTGAAGAAACAACCTACAGTACTATCACCCAGGAGTAGTAACTATTGATAATATTAGTTTCTTCAGTATTTATGTATATTCACCTCTTTATAATTGAAATAATTTTGCTTAAATGTAGGTAGTCCATCCTATGGTGCCATTATCTTATTTATGCTTAATATTAAACATTGAAATTCAAACATTTAGATTTTTTAAAAGCCTTGAATTGTTAGACATAATGTTATAATCTCTTTTGCAACTGATTTATTTCTTTAGATTCTAAGAAGTAAAATTACTTTTCCGAAATTACAAAAAAACACCATTTTTGTTAAACTGTAAGTGTATCAAATTGTATGCCATACTGTAGTCTGTTCATCATGTAGTAGTTTCCTTATAAAAACAAATAAGGAAATGAAATAAACATACAAAAACCACACAAAAACCCCTACACCATTATGGTTAAATTTAAGTGAGCTAGAGATAAATGTTTTACTTACTGGGGTGTCTTTTGTTCTCTTATTTTTCTTCTATTTGATTTTCCTCAAAAGTTTATAACCTCTCTAGGGCATTTTGCTTTAGTATTTCTTAATATTGTCTATTTATCCTAAAATATTTCCCTCTATAAATGCCCCATTACCACTTCTAGAGAAGGGTACTTAAAAGGAAAAAAATTTATTTAGGACAGAATTCTACTTAGGTCAGAAAATAGCCTCTCATCTTCAACTTCTAGTATATATGCCCAATGACACACAAACAGACACACCCGAGAGGTTTCTTATCAAGGCTTGTTGAGAACCAATATCCTTCTCTCCATATGGATATCCTTCCTGCATCTTTAAGTTAAAGGTGTGCTCTAGACTTAACACGTCTCATTTTATACATGTGAAAAAGACACATCTATATAGACTTATTTTATATATATTCATATATAAGTTGTCTATCATTTTAATATCAAGTTAACAAAATCATCCACAAAATTGGTAACCATCCTTTGAAGAGCATATGTAAAATTGTAGAAAATGAACATCATCTCTTGCATATTTCCATCCCTTTTTTTTTAATGAAGGGTTTGAGACTTGCTTCTTTTCTATCGAATACTTTCTCGCATTGGATATTTTCTTTTTTTTTTCCTTCCTTGAAACATGGGTTAGTTAATGGGATACTCCTGAAATCAGTGGTAGCCAAATTTATAAAATTAAAAGATGTGTGAAAATACAACTTACTGAAAAAAGGTTAAGTGTGAGAAGAAAGAAGTGGGGGAAATAGGATCAGCTTCACTGAAACAGCAGTTAAGAAAATTATTTTAGAAAATGCCTTGATTTTAAGTGCTTTAGACATGAAAGAAGTCCTATGAAAATGCATCTCTCAGAACTTTGATTCCCAAAATGTGAGCCAAGGAACCCTGGGAGCACCAAAGGAACCCATGGGGATAATCTGAGTTATCTTAAATTCTCGAGGAAAGAATGGTAGACCTCCATGTAGACAGTGCAAACTGCTAGCTTGTTGAGGTGGTTCATGATGCCAATATTCGATCCTACTGCCTTTCTTTTGATGGCATCTCATCCATGAAGGTAAGTTTTCAGCATTTTCAATGATAAAAACCACAGGCTTCATGAAAATTGATGTACATCAGGAATAAGGTTGACTGTTTCCAATCTGATTCCAAGTTTGAGGAAAAAGTTCAATGTCCAAAAGGTACACATATCCTATTAAAAAGTAATTGTAGTTAGACAAGGGTACATAAAACTTTTGTTCAACTTACTTATGTTACTTTTCCAATGGGATCTCTAAGTCGGATATAAATACTTAGAAGTTTTTTGACCTTCCACTTAAAAACAAGACTGCATGAATAGGTATAGCTGGAAGATACTGTGGAATTGGTTCCACACCACCACAATAAAGCAAATAACAGAAAGCAAGTCACACAATATTTTTTGGTTTCTTAGTGCATATAAAAGTTAGGTTTATTCTTCGAGGTAGTCTATTAAGTGTCTAAAAGATATACATACCTTTAGATGAGAAGTTCTTTATGGCTAAAAAAAAGCCTTTCATCTGAGCCTTCAGCAAGTTGCAATCTTTTTGTTGATTGGTGCAGATCAATGTTGATGGCAGCTGACCAGTCATGGTGGTGGTTTCTGAAGGTTGGGGTGGCCATATCTGTTTCTTAAGATTAAAATCAACTTTGGCACAACAATTGACTCTTCCTTTTCACAAGCAATTTCTTTGTAACATGCAATGACATTTGGTAGCATTTTACCCACAGTAGACCTTTCAAAATTGGAGTCAATTTTCTCAAACTCTGTTATCCCTACTTTATCAATTAAGTTTATGTAATAGTCTAAATCTTTGTTATTTTCACAATCTTCATAGCATCTTCACTAGGACTAGATTCCATCCCCAGAAACTTTCTTTGCTCATCCATAAGCAGCAACTCCTTATCTGTTCTCAAGTTTTGTCATGAGACTGCAACAATTAAGTCGCATTTTTCAGGTCCCACCTCTAATTCTAGCGCTCTTGCTATTTCCACTACGTTTGTAGTTACTTTTGCCACTGAAGTCTTGAACCCTGCAAAGTCACCCTTGAGAGCTGGTTCCAACTGTCTCTAAATTCCCATTAATGTTGATACTTTGACCTCTTCCCATGAACCATGCATGTTCTCAGAGCATCTATAATGGTAAACCTTTCAGGAGGGTCTTCAGTTTTACTGTACTCAAATCTATCAGAAGAATCACTATCTATGACAGGTATAACTGTATTTCTTAAAGGGTGAATAAAATGTTGAGATTACTCTTGATGATCCATGGGATGCAAAATGGATGTTATGTTAGCAGGCATGAAAACATAAGTTTCATTGTACATCTTCATCAGAGATCTTGGGTGATCAGGTGTATTGTCTATGAACAGTAATGTAAGAATCTTTTATTCTGAACAATAGGTATCAATAGTGGGGTTAAAATATTCAGAAATCCACTTTGTAAACAGATATACTGATATCCAGGCTTCTCTGGTTATATATAGAGAGAGCACAAGTAAAACATATTCAGCATAATTCTTAAATTTTGAGCCTGGTAAATTAGCACTGGTTTCAACTTAGTCATCAGCTGTATTAGCCCCTAACAAGAGTGTTGGCCTGTCCATTGAAACCATGCACTGATCTCTTAGCTATGAAAGTCCTTCTTCCAAGAGAAGACTGTTTCATCTACTTTTCTTGTGCAGCTTTTTCACCTGTCTTCATAGAATTAAAGAAAGTTAAGGCCTTGATCTGTATTAGGCTTTGGCTTAAGGGAATGTTGTGACTGTTTTATCGTCTATCCATACCACAGAAACAGCAATAAGGCTATTTTACTTGACTTGTTCATGTATTCACTGGAGAAGCATTTCTAATTTCTTTCAACACCTTTTCCATTGCATTCACAACATGGCTAACTGGTAGGCCAAAAGCAATTTTGGTTTTTGACATGCCTTCCTCACAAGCTTACTCATCTCTAGCATTTGATTTAAAGTGGGAGATACAGAATCCTTCTTTTCATTTGAACACTTAAGAGGCCATTTTAGAGTTATTAATTGGCCTACTTTCAATATTGTATCTCAGGGTGTAGGAAAGCTAGACTAGAGGGGGAGAAATGGGGAATGGCCAGTGATGGAGCAGTCAGAACATACATAGCATTTGTTGAGTAAATTTGCTATCTTATGGGGGCACAGTTCATGGTGTCCCCAAATAGAGTGGTAACATCAAAGATGACTGATAGATTACCATAACAAATATTACTGTAATAGAAGGTCAAATATTCCCAAAATATGATACAGAGACTCACAGTAGGCAAATGCTGGTGGAAGAATGCCACTGGACTTAACAGATGTGCGGTTGCTGCAGAACTTTAGTTTGTGTGGTTAAAAAAAAAAATCTGGGAAGTATAGTAAAGTGAAGTGCAATAAAATGAGGTATGCCTTTTGTATTTTCTGTCCAATTATTCAATAAGGAACATCCCAGGGTGTGTATTTTGTGTTAATTTCTATTTTTGCAACAATCCTGAGAATTACCATGTCAAACAGGATTAAATTTTTATAGATGTTATCAAATTGATGTTCAGTGACCCCTCTTCAATGTTGCCTTCATCAATATTGACAACTCAATATAAAGAAGAATTATCTTTTCAGAAAAGTGTATTCTTTTGTTTTAAAACTCATTAACTTTTTGTTTCTCATTTTTTTAACATTTCAAGTATCTACATTTTTATTTTTTATTTTAAAATGTTTATTTTTTCCATTATAGGTGGTTTACAGTGTTCTTTCAATTTTATACTGTACAGCAAGGTGACCCAGTCACACATAAACATATACATTCTTTTGCTCACATCATGCTCTATCATAAGTGACTCGATATAGTTCTCAGTGCTGTAGAGCATGTTCTATTGCTTTTCCATTTCAAAGGTAATAGTTTCCATCTACTAACCACAGATTGCCAGTCTATCCCACTCCCTCCCGCTTGACAACCGCAAGTCTGTTCTCCATGTCCATGAATTTCTTTTCTGTGGAAGTGTTTATTTGTGCCGTATATTAGATTCCAGATATGTGATATCATATGATATTTGTCTTTGTTTTTCTGACTTACTTGTTTCCATGTCTTGGCTGTTGTGGATAGTGCTACAATGAACATATGGGTGCATGTATCTTGTTCAAGGAAAGTTTGTCTGAATATATGCCCAGGAGTGGGATCGCTGGGTCATATGGTAGTTCTACATTTAGTTTTCTAAGGTACCTCCATATTGTTTTCCATAGTGGCTGTACCAATTTACATTCCCACCAACAGTGTTAGAGGGTTCCCTTTTCTCCACACCCTCTCCAGCACTTGCTCTTTGCGGACTTACTAATGATGGCCATTCTGACTAGTGTGAAGTGGTACCTCATAGAATTTTTGATTTGCATTTCTCTAATAATCAGTGATGTTGAGCATTTTTTCATGTGCTTGTTGGCCATATGTATATCTTCTTTGCAGACATGTCTATTCAGGTCTTTTGCCCATTTTTCAATTTTTTTTTTTTTTTTTTTTTTTTTTTGCTGTTGAGTTGTATAAGTTGTTTGCATCCTTTATTAGAGTTTAAGCCCTTAAAATCTTATTTATATTTGTCAGAATCAAAATAAACTCTAGAGTCTTCTATTTGAAACATGACTTTAGAACATTTCTTCACTCCTTTCATAATCTATTTCTAGTGTTCATTAATAATTAGGAATTATAATTTAAAATATTTTTACTTTGTTTTCTCCTAATTGATCTATGTATTTATACTATATATTGAGGATTATTTTAATGTTTAAGTGATGGCAGGGCATACTACTTCTCAGTAGTAGAATTCTATTCTCAAACTCTTAATTTTACAGAGTTTTCATTTTTCTTGGTTTAAGTACAAGGATGGCATGATTTCTTAACGTTTTTCATATCAAAGTATATCTTTCCATTGCTTTTAATCGAAACATGGCTTTCTCCAAAGTCTTTTGGTCACATGATATCTCCTTTTCAGCAATCCAAAGATTTTACTTACTGATATCTTTAAAATATTTCAGAAGCTTATTCATTATTTTTCTATTCCTTGATAATTTGCTTATTTTTTCTAGATACTTTTAATTTTAATACTTCTCATGCTGTGTTTAAGACTTTTTCTCTGTTCAATGACTTTATATTTTACTCTTCTAATAGCAGAATTTTCAAGTCTGTTAACTTTTTATTCTATCTTTGGATATTTTTCATTGTCCATAATCATTTCATGAAGTCATCCATAAATTGGATCTCTTATCACTGTCACTCATAACTGTCACTCATTTGCTCATAACTATCACTCATAACTATCATAACTTAATTTATTCTTCATATTTTCCCTTTTTCCTCTGCATTCTGATAGAGCATCTCAAGGTTATGTTTCATATTGTTTTTTTGCTATTCTGAAGTACAAGTTTTGCCCTTTCATCAAGATTTTAATTCTGCAAGAGTTGAGAACTTGCTGTGCTCTTTCTAATCTTGTGCACTGCTTTCCATCCTCTCATACTGTCTTTTCAACTCAGTCTCTTCCTTAATCATGGCTTTATGAGGCCCAAGAGTCTCTGGAAACATTCTGGGATTTTAATATTCACTTTTCAGGGTGATGACATTTCCTTATCTGGTTTGCATTTCATTTCAAAGTCTTATCCCAGGCTTTTTATCAACATATTTAACTATCAGGATTTGTCCTACCACAGTAGATAGATTGATTTAAATCCTGTTCTTTTGAATGTTTGTTTCATGAAAATCCCCTCCTATTCTCTAGATTGAAAGTTGAGGACAAAATTACTGTCTCAGCTCATTTAAAATTCATTGTCTAATGGGTACTTAAATACTTTTTAAATGTTTCAAAAGATAATTTTTTTTACTATCGTACACAACTAAAATTAAAAGAATAAATTGAATAAAAATAAATGTTAACCATCAGATTACACATTGCTCTTGACCATTCTCTCAACCAGGCTTTACATTTCTCAAATGTAGGGCCTTTTTTCCTCTATTATATCTATGCCTAATAGAATACCTAGCTTATAACAAGCACACAATAAATGAAGAGATTAGCAAAGACACTTTATTAAAAATCATTGTTGAATTTGTGAATTTAAGACGTCTTTTTGTGATTATCTGTTATTTTAAATTTTTTGTTTTTAATTCATAATTGAATATATCAGTTAATCAGTATATATTTTTGATAAGTGAAGTTTAGAATGGACTTGTAATGAACTTACACAAAGTTTGGTTAAATAAAAAGACATTTTTGACCATCTTTGAACATTCAGATTATAAGGACTACTGAGAAATAGTAAAATAGTATGAATTAATAAGGTTTATTATACAATGTCATATGTATTTTTAATTTTTCCTTTAGTCTGAAAGGAATGAAAAATATTCTGAGTTGTTATTAACTAAAACTCATACTGTTAAAAAATAAAAATGAAAAGGAGAAATTGCGCTCTTTTCTATGTATGGATATTCCCAAGGCACATATGTAGGTTAATGACACTTAAGGGGCTTAAACATGATCTGCAGAAACTGTAGCTGTTCACTTTGCATAATGTTTAAATGCGGCTATACTCATTTTGTCCATTATCTGAGTTTAGAGAAGGTTAAAACCACCTTGAAATTAGTCATTTTTGGAATTTTTTTTCTCAAGTTATTTGCATTTATGTATTATCTTTCTAGTGTATGTTACAATGACTTGGAAAACACTAAAGTGAAAAATAAGGTTAGTAAGCTATGAGGAACTGTTGAAGGGGACAAAATGAAATGAGAATTAGTACAAGATTGACTGCACCTTAATAAATGCACCAAAACTTAAAACTTAAAGATCACTAAGTTCTTATTCTCATTGTTAACACATCCTCTCATTTAGTATTTATAAAAATCGAACGTGCATTGATTCTCTTGGGGGCAATCTTGTAAAGTGCAAATTCTGACTCAGTAAGTCAGGGGTAAGGCTGCTGACTGCGGAGCTCTCACAAGTTCCCAGATGATGCTGATGTTGCTGATAAAGGAACCCCACTCAAAAATGACTCTCTGGGTCTTCTGAAATGTTGTATCAAATGGCTGAAGACTTGAAGTGGTTTTTGTTGTAAACTGACAAAATCTGTGAAAAACCTTTTTTTTAAACATGCGTAAGTGGACATTTTCTTAACTTCTATTACTGCTTTTTATTTATCATTTAATTAGGTTGAAGGCTAACAGAACTTGTATTAAAGGCTTTTATTAAAATTGAAGCTAGAAAATGTGTATATATATGTGTATATATATATAAAATTTTAAAGTGAAACATAATTTATCAAATATATTTTAATACTGTGTTGCTTTGCTTATCTCATTCCAACATGCTTAATTTAGATAAACTGAAATTTTAAGTTCTGGATGAATGCCTCTGTGAAATTGGACTTTATTCGAACATTTTTGCATTGTAGGTGATGGTCAAATCATTTAATTTGAACTCAAAGTCAAGGACACTTGTATTGGGGAGAGCTGAGTGGTTGGGTTGTTAGGAAAAGGAAATATGCTTAAATAGCCACAGTTTGATAATATAGGCTAAATTTTTCAAATATCCATATACTGATTCAAACTCTTGACATATATGGAGACATTAATAATCCTAAAAATTCTGATAAAAGGGATGCACAGAAGGTAAAGGGGAGACAATCAGTTAATTGTGAGGGAGTTTTGGAGGTAATAGGATAATACATTGTGTTGAATAACACCAAAGTTTTTTTTTCTGGTCATCAGTATGAAAAAGAAAATTATGGGAGTTCCCGTCGTGGCGCAGTGGTTAACGAATCCGACTAGGAACCAGGAGGTTGCGGGTTCGGTCCCTGCCCTTGCTCAGTGGGTTAACGATCCGGCGTTGCCGTGAGCTGTGGTGTAGGTTGCAGGTGCGGCTCGGATCCCGCGTTGCTGTGGCTCTGGCGTAGGCCGGTGGCTACAGCTCCGATTCAACCCCTAGCCTGTGAACCTCCATATGCCGCAGGAGCGGCCCAAGAAATAGCAACAACAACGAAAGACAAAAGACAAAAGACAAAAAAAAAAATTATGATAAACCTGTAAAAGTGTACCATTTTATATATTTACTTTGCCTTTTTCCTTTGAACATCTAGTTACATGTATATAGTTTTTCATAATATGTGTATATAGCTATCATCTTTATATATTTTAAAACTCATCATATAGTATACGCTACATTTACATTTCTTATTTTGGTTCTTTAGTAATGTGAAGAATCAAACAATCAACAGGTAAATTTGGAACTGAAGCTTTGAAATTCCATACTATGGATTTTACCCTATGGATTCTACTCCACGGGTAGAATAGAAACTCTATTAGCCAGTTACTTCTACATATTGATTTCCTGGTTCAAATTTTTATTATGACAAACACTACAGGAATATTAATGATTTTTCAAATAGCTTTGTATTTAGAATAAAATCCTAACAAGAATTGGATTCAAAAATAAACATTTTTAAGGCTCTTTAATACATAATAGCTGAATTGTTGCCTTCCAGAAAGTTTTTAGCAAGTGACCTCTTCAGTACTTGTGAACAAGATTTTATCTATATTCTTAGCAAGGCTGAGTAATAACATTTCAGTGCAGTGATTCCTTGGTATCTGAGAGGGGATTGGTTCTAGGAACCCCCTCAGATTCCAAAGACTGAATGTTGAAGTCTCACATAAAATGGTGTAGTATTTGCCTGCAATCTACTCACATTTTTTCCTATACTTTAAATCATCTCTAGATTATTTCTAATACCAAACACAGTGTAAATGCTATATAAATGGTTGTAAATAATAAGTGCTATTATATGGTTGCCAGTGTGCAGTAAATTCAAATTTTTCTTAGAACTTCTTGGAATTCCCCTCTGTGAATATATCTTACAGAACCAAGGGATACTAAGGGCCAACTTTTTTTTTGTCATTTTTTAACAAATATTTGAAATAAGATTTGGGGTTTGTGTTTTGGTGATTATTGGCTTAATTTTCTCAAAGTTTCTGGTTCATTTGTTCTTTAAGATTTTTGTCATTTTCAACTGAAGTGTTTAAATCAGAATATTTGGGTTTGTAAGTATCTTCCATACATCAAAGAGACAAATGGTCACATCTTTTTTTCATAGCTTTAATCCCTGTTTATCATTTACCTTTTTAAGAAATGGCATTTGATCATGTCATATTTTAAAACTGTTGCAAGTGATTCCTTTGGATCTTCTCCACTATAATTACTTCAAAAACAAGTTTAAAATATCCAACCTGAGAATGATCCAAGTGCAACCGTTGCATTACAGTGAAGAAGAGTTTAACCTACCATTTCTCCATCCCCTTCCTATTAAAAAGGGATAGTAGAGTTTGGTATAAATATCCTGTGTTAAAAAACAATAAATGCACATCTGCATTAGGAGTCCTACATTTCATCCTTAAATTGAGATATTTTGAATTTTTTTTAAGGCTAAAAATGTTTAAATTCCTAGCTTCTAAATTCCTAAATCCAAACTCCTGGAATATCAAACATAACACCTGTCAAGACATATTACTTCATATTAAGTTCCATTCTAAAAAAGCTGAATAACTGGAAGGCAAAAGGAAGCCCAGTAGAACATGAATGATCTAGTACTAGATCAGCTTCAAGTTCTTACATGAAGATCAAGAAATGAGTCTATTTCATGTTAGTCTTTCGAGGGATATAATTTCTATAATTAAAGAAAGTTAGATAACTAATTTTAATACAGTCATTTGCAGGTTGCAGTTACTGACAGTTTGGTCTTATCTAACTTGTTGATAAATATTGGGTTAAAAGAAGTCTTATTAGGATTTCCCGTCATGACTCAGTGGTTAACAAATCCAACTAAGAACCATGAGGTTGCGGGTTTGATCCCTGGCCTTGCTCAGTGGATTAAGGATCTGGTGTTGTCGTGAGCTGTGGTATAGGTTGCAGATGCGGCTCGGATCCCGCATTGCTGTGGCTCTGGTGTAGGCTTAGCAGCTACAGCTTCGATTAGACCCCTAGCCTGGGAACCTCCATATGCCATGGGTGTGGCCCTAGAAAAAGGCAAAAAAAAAAAAAAAAAAAAAAAAAGACAGAAAAAAAAGTGTTATTAAATGCCAGTAAAGAGAGTAATTGCTGGTTTGATTCCATATCTTTAGAGGAGTCCATGTAAACTATGTCAACAGGGAGACTTGTGAAACACATATGGAGAGGGTTATATCCTAAAGCCAATTCACTTTTGCACATTCCAAAATAATTATCACTGATAGGCTGGACACAAGTTCTAAAACTGTCTTCTAAATACGGTTGTATTGCATGGATATTTTGAGAGATACATACATAAATGTCTCCAAGTCATCCATCTATCAATACATTCTTTTGAAATATTTCTCAAATTACTTCCTGATGACTACAAGAATCCATGCAGTTCCAAATCTCTAAGTCTTTTAATTGCTTAAAGGAACTAACTTGCTTACCTGGGAAGATTATAGTGCCTTGTTAATTCTGAATTATCTGTCTGGGGACTTTACTCACTGCCGTACAAATCTTAAGAGGTCAAAAATGTAAGAGCCTGGGGACAGGTTCCAGGAAATGAGATTCTCAGGAAGACGCTAGGGATATGGCTTATGAATTCAGTTTCTTACTTGGCACTAGTAGATGAAAAATGAGACTTAAGAAAACTGTATACATTTTCTCCAGTGACCAAGAGGTAACTACAGTTGACATGGTTCAGAGCCTGCTGGAGGGGCTATAACTGGAGAGTTGTGGCCTGGCAGGGAGAAGTCTGAATTCCACATGACTTGTTCTTCCCTTTTAGAAATTATCAGTTTAATTTATCTATTCTGTGCATGCATGGTCCTGGATATTAAGGTTCAGGGTGAATGAAATGGACAAGTTAGCTGATTTCATGGTGTTGACTTTCCATGTTGAGATTGAGAGAAAAATAAGACATTTCTTGGGGGGGGGGTGCTATGAAGAAAATTGAGTGATTTTTTTTATACAGAGAGAGATTTTTCCAGGAACAATGTTAGCCAGTGAGTGGCTCAAGTATCAACTTGCATGGAGTATGTGCATTAAGTATCTTAGTGGTAAGTCCTTTGGAGAACTTTCAATAAAGGGGGAAGTGGCTTGATATTATTTTCACATTAATGTTTCCCTGACTGCTGTGGGGGAATAGTCAGATGAGGTAAGAGCAAAAAGAAGCAAGTTACTAGGGTATTGCAGTATTCCAAAGGAAATGGTTAAAGTGAGAAGGAATCTGTTGCTAGATCTAATAAGTCAGGCTTGATCCTCATATGAACTCAGGATATGGACAAGATGGGTATTCTGATGAAGACAAATAGGTACATGATTACGGATGAGAAAATGAAGCATGTTATGGAGAGTACAATTTGAACAAGAGAAATTGCCAAAAAAAAGAGAAAAAACAAGATTGTCTAGGGAAGTGATTATTGGTCTTGGCTGTCTGTTACCATCATCTGAGATATTTTTTTAAAATATCAATGCATGACCTTCTCACCCACATCACCATTATACACATAGCCCAAAATTCTGAGTTGACGTGGTTTGGAGTGTGGGCTGAACAGTGAATTTTTAAAAGGTACCTAGGTCATGCTAATCTACAGCTCCCTGTGAGAAACACTAGTCTGGGTAGAACTTAGACACCAGGCCAAGGCCAGGAAGGAATGTAAACTAAATGGGGATCTGGATAGTGGTACCCAAAAGAGTACTATGAGGGGTTTAAACTCTTGCAGGGCAGCATTCAAACGTCTAATGCTTAGCAGAAAAACTGCTTCCTTGGTACACCAGTCCTCTACAGTCAAGACAATGCTCTAAGTTTCTTCCAAAGATTTCTTCACTTTAGGGGCTTTTACATTTATGTAAATAACAACCTTTAAATTCTCCTCTGCCCTTTAAAAATTCCCCATGTACTTAAAAATGCATTTGTAACTACAGCACAAAAATTACACTTCCTACATAAAGACATTTAATGGATGCCATTAAATTTAAAATGAGTATTAATTTGTAAACATGTATGTAAAGACAAGAACTAATATAAAAACAAATTACTTTTATTGTCTACAAAATACTAATATAAAAACAAATTATTTTTATTGTCTACAAAAAATTAGATTTTTTTTTTAACTGAACTTAATGTATACTGGAGAAAAATCATAATCTGTCATTTATATTTTCACAAATTATGAAACCTGTCTCAATAAGTTACAAAGATTACTCTTTATTGTGAAATTTGAAAATGCTGGCAGAAAGATAACCGTGTCCTAAAAATAAGTTAATCTGAAACAATTTAAATTACACAGACTGCTTTTTAAGTTAAAAAAAAAAAAAGTTGATAAAATGTGAAAACTACTGCATTCTCAATTTTCAAGCCTGTGTAAATATTGTACTGTGATCCTTGCTAGCAAATACTCAAATCATTTTTCTCATTTTTTTGAGATGAACTTTGAAGTAATGTACTTGCCTCTTCTAAATAGTTTGTTCAAGAGTAATTGATGGTGAAAATACTTTGGAGTAGGTTAGGTGCAAGCACAGAGGACCCTTTCTATGATACAGTTTTTAGTTACGGATCTATTCATTCTATTTTCTAGTTCATGAAATAGCCTTCTAATTAACACACCAGTCATTCATAATCTCCAAATTCATGGAAATAATCTGTATAATATTCTGTAGTTGGTTAAACTCTTCATTCACAGCACGTAGACTTGATAATCAATGTATTCAAAGACTCCATTGATCTTAAGAGGTAAATTTGCGGTAAAGAAAATTAGTCTAGAAGCATGTTTTTAATACTTCCAGCTCAGTTATTCCGTTGAATATTTTTACAGTTAGCTTAAATCTAAAATGTTTTAAATGCTACAAATTGAAACAAACTGTAGGATATTGAACTCAATTCCCTGTATTAATGTAATTTCTGGAGAGTGGAACTTGAAGTGTGATTAAGTTTTTTGATGATACCTTATTAACTCTTACCTCTGACATAGGATCTTATTATTGCATTTAAAATTGCCAAAAATCATTTCTCCTTTGTAGAAAGGATTACAAAGAAAAATGTTACTGCATACATCTAAAAAGAAAAAATATTCAGTAACTGGTGGGTAATGTTAATATTAGTGATTACACTAAATAACAATTTGAGTCATAGCAGTATATACTATAAAATTTTAATCATGGAATTCACCTAAAAATTTGAAAATGCTGCCTAATCACCTAAAGACTATTTTTAAACTCCATAAATCAATTTTTATTTTATCACTAATTTTCTTTCTGCAAAGAAAATACATGAAAACAAAATGATGTTTAATGAAACTATTCTTATTTTGGGTACCATCATAACAATAGACCTAAAATGTTTCACTACTTAAAAAAATATAGAACTGTTCACTACTTAAAAATACAGAGAGGGAGTTCCCGTCGTGGCGCAGTGGTTAATGAATCCTATTAGGAACCATGAGGTTGCAGGTTTGGTCCCTGCCCTTGCTCAGTGGGTTAAGGATCCGGCGTTGCCCTGAGCTGTGGTGTAGGTTGCAGACGCGGCTGGGATCCTGCATTGCTGTGGCCCTGGTGTAGGCCTGTGGCTACAGCTCTGATTCGACCCCTAGCCTGGTAACCTCCATATGCCATGGGAGCGGCCCAATGAAATAGCAAAAAGACAAAAAAAAAAAAAAATACAGAGAGATCTAACATGAGAAATCTGAAATAAGCATCTCACAGATTAACTCATTGCTTTATTCACAATATTGTGATCAAATAGTAAAACAGAACATGTACGGTGCTTTAAAAACAGAACACGTATGGTGCTTCTAGAGAGGTATGTGGTGGGTTTTCTTTTTGCTTTTCTTTACAGTTATTGATGCAGTAATAAAATGATTACTAATGATTGAAAGACTTGAAGGACCAGCAGCATACTCCAGGGGTAAAGAGAAATGGGGACTGAGGCTTTTAGAAGGAAGCAACTCTATAAAGATTTGGATTGGGAATTAATACACATCTTCAGTATTAAGGATAAAAAATTGCTTGAAAATTCAGGGATGCCTTATGTCATCTGAAAACTTACTTTAATCAAAGCATATTTCTAGAAATAGAAGGCTAAATCACTCTCACAAGTGGAGATGGCCATCTTCCAGGTGGCCTAAGAGGGACACTGAAATTATAGAAAAACAAATAACTCGAAGACTTCCCGAGTTATTACGCCTGTAGGTGTTCCATGAAAAAAGTTGGTACCACACTCAGGAAATATGTAAATTATAGTGTATATCTTCTGAGGTAAATTACAGTGTATAACTCCTGAGAAATACAGCAGACATATAGCAGAATTGGTTTAAAAAAAAAAAAGACATTGTAATCCCCTCAGAGTCCTCGCATTAATTTACCAACACTTATCCTCCTTTGGGTTTAGTTGAAGGCCATGAGTATTAACACACTAGCTTCACTTCATACCTTTATGGCAACAAATTATCACTTCACGGACATTCTGATTCAGATAGTGACAGATTTCCCAAACATCTAGGCATTGTCATCATTAACATCTGCTCCAACCCCCAGTATCGTTTATCACATGTCACACCATGCTTCATACAAGGTTTATAACTTAGGGTATCAGTTAGTGATAGTTTGTGCCCTGTTGTATTAGCCAAGATTCCTTTATACATTCCATGAATCGGACTCAATTCAGTTCTTTACAGTATTTCTACTCTCCCCATCTCACTGGTCTCAATAAAATTGCCCTATTGAAAACAGTGGAACATAATGAATTACCAATCAAGATCCTGGCTTGTTTTCATTTGCTCATCTTGTTAAAAAGCCATCATCCAAGTTTAAGCTGGATAGAAAAACACCTATACTTAGATTCACATTTGATAACTATAAATAGAAGCATTGGAGTTCCCTTAGTGGCGGCAGCGGAAATGAATCTGACTAGGTTCCATGAGGTTGTAGGTTCGATTCCTGGCCTAGCTCAGTGGGTAAAGGATTTGGTGTTGCCATGAGCTGTGGTGTAGGTTACAGACTCAGCCCTGAAAAATCAAAAAATAAAAAATAAAAGAAATAGGCATTTACCCCCAATACACTCATGAATACTCTCCTTTCTTTATCAGTACAGGCCTCAGCCACATCTGATAACACATGGATTTGTTTTTTTTCATTTCTGGAGTTAAATAGTTAAGTTAACCTCTATTATGTCAGTAAGGTAAGCTAATATAAACCTAGGATAATAGGATTCCTTTTATAATTTTTTATGTCCATATATATTAGAAAATCTGGGTAAAAGTTTTAAAAAGCTTAGCTTTTCATATCAAGAATGAATTGAAATTAAGGTTTTCATGTTCATTTCAACTACTTCCCAAATGCATAACAAGGGAAAAAAAAACAAAACAATTCTTTGGAACATTTGGAGAACTTATAAAGGGCCAATTTATTTTTTCATGTAAAATGAGTTTTTTCTAAACTCATTTTCTAAAAATATTTCAATCCTTCCTTGATGTTGGTTACAGATTTAGTTAGACAACAAATTTAAGCCTGAAGATTTTAGTGTAAGGGTTTGGGAATTCATGTCTGTGTCGGAATTATTCATCTTTTCTAAAAAAAGCCCCTTAGCAGCAATAAGCATCTCTTTCTGTGAGAGAAGAAGTTGTTAGATCAAGGAAGATGTGATTTGAGCAACTTGTTTCATTTCTAGAGGTCAGGCCATTCAAAAAGCTGTGGATCTTTTCTTCTGCTTGGAAGTCTACAGCCCAAGGCCATCTTCTTTGGGAAAAGCCAACATGCTTCTAGCATGGAAACCCAGCCTATCCTCCCTGTTCATGACGAAGAATGAAACCAGTGTGAATCGTTTCTACATCAACCACATTTATAAATGCTAAATTCCAGCATAACAGAATAATATGAGACAGTATCTAGGATGAGATAGATGGGACTAGAGTGTTCCTTCTATCACAGACTGGATAGAGAGCCCTGGTCTGCGTTCAGAATTGGTGCCACATCGGGATTAATGACTGAGTGCTTGTCCAGGGGAACAGATTGGCTTTCAAATTATCTTGCACACATTCTATAATAAAGGAACATTATAAACAGGAAGTTTGTTAGAAGACAAATTTCTCCCAAACAGCAACAGCAATAACATAAGGATTGATATAGGCCTTTTATGTACATTATTCTAATTATCATATCTCTACATGGTGCATGTTATAGTCTTATTAAGATTCATTTTTGGAGAGGGGCGAGATGGCAGAAGAGTAGGGGGATGTGCTCGCCCTCTACCACAAACACAACAAAAAAACACATCTACCTGTTAAATGACTTGTACAGAACAGCAACTGAATGCTGGCAGAAAAACTTAAACCTCCAAAAATGGCAAGAATCTCATGACATAACTGGGTAAAACAAGAGAAAAGAGGAGAGAGAGAGAGAGAGAGAAGGTGAATCAGGACCAGACTGGTGTTCCCTAGAGGGAACTGTGAAGGGGAAAGGGAACCCACACCCTGGAAAGTCACCTAGTCGAGGGAAAGATCAACAGAGTTGGAGGGATCACTAGACACCGAGAAAAGTGCAGTAGTAGGTCTAAGATCTGAAAAGCAGAGTGAGAGCTGCACAGATCATCTGAACTACTGGCACAGCCACCAAAAACCAAGACACTTGGATGGGGGCTGGGCACTGAGACCTAGGCTCTGGAGGTTAGTCCCCAGGAATGGGCTGAGGTTGGCAGTGTGGAGACAGCCTGAGGGACTAGGAAGCAGTGCATTGTGGGTGGAGGGAGCAATATGCTAAGGTCTGGGGAGTGGAAAGTCACAACAGAGGGAACCTGGGAGAAGATCTGGACCTGCAGGAGAGACAAGGTGCTAGTATTGGAAAGGGGAGAGGAAAAGGGGAGCACCATAGAATACTCCTTCTGCCCCAGTGAGCGTGCTTGCCTGCCAGCTAGCAGAGAGAAGAGCTTCCCAGTGCATCCACCCTCCCCAACACTACATGCACCTGGCCAGAATCTGTCTGCCATCCTGGAGGATTGACCGCACCACTCAAGGGAAGCTAATGACCTCCAGCGATGCCCTGGCCTGGCCTGCCCCACCCTCTGGAGGCATCACACTCCTGCAGAGCAGCTGCCCAGCATCACCAGCCCTGGGAAGAGCTCCATGGCCCAGAAGCGCCAGGGTAAGCCCTGCCAGGCTGTGGGAAATCTGCCTCCATCATGGTGCAGACCTGCCAGTCCCGCCTGCCCTGGGGAATCACTCCTTTTGCCTTGGAGCAACCCAGCCAGCCCCACCCACCCTTGGGAGGCACTGCACTCCTGCAGGGCAGCCACCCAGCCCCGGCCACCACCTGGAAGAGCTCTGCAGCCCAGGAGCACAAGGGCAAGCCCTGCCTGGCCACAGGAAGTCTGCCTCCATTGTGGTGCAGACCTGCCAGTCCTATCCGCCTTTGGGAAGTGCTCCTTTGTCACTGGGCAAGCTGGCTAGCCCCGCCCGCCCCCTGGGAAAAGCTTCATGGCCTTGGTTTGAGCAGGCTATCCCAGTTCAGCTTCAGGAAACTCTCTTTGGCCTTGGAGCAAGCTGGCTAGCCCCAGCCACCCTCAGGAAGCACTGAACTCCAGCAGAGCAGGCCACCCAGCACTGCTTGCCCTCAGGAAGAGCTCTGCTGCCCAGGAGTGCCAAGACAAGCCCTTCCCATCCACGAGAAGTGTTCCACCACTGCAGTGCAGTCCCTCTAGTCCTGCCTGCCCTCAGGAAGTCCTCCTTTGCTAGGGAAACACCCTGCTGTCTCAAAGAAGGCCAGCCAACACCTCCAGCCCTTGGGAAGCACTCCACAGCAGCACCAGGGAAAACCCTGCCTGGAGTGCACCTCCACCATGAAAAATAAAATAACAGGCAATGAAGAAGCTCAGAAACCATTCCCAGTTAAAGAAACAGGCGAACTCACCTAAAGCAGTCAACAATGAAACAGAACTCTGCAGTCTGACAGACTTGGAGTTCAAAGGGAAATAGTGAAAATACTGAAGGAATTAAGAGAAAATATGAACAGTAATGCAGATTGCCTCAGAAAGGAACTAGAAAATATAAGGGGGGAGCCAAAAAAAAACCAAAAAAACAAAAAAAACTAGAAAATTCATTTGCAGAGATACAAGCTAAGCTAAGAGCAGTAAAAATCAGAATGAATAGTGCAGAGGAATGAATCAGTGATGTGGCAAATAGAATAAGGGAAATCACCCAAATAGGACAGCAGACAGAAAACCAAATGAGAAAAACATGAAAGCAATATAAGAGACCTATGGGATAATATAAAGCAGGCCAATCTATGCATAATAGGAATTCCAGAAGGAGAAGAAAAAGATAAGGGTATTGAAAATATATTTGAAGAAATTATCACTGGAAACTTTCCAAATCTAAAGGGCCCCAATCAAGTTGAACCCAAATAGACCCACACCAAGACACATAATAAAAATGGCAAGGGTTAATGATAAAGAGAAGATCCTAAAGGTAGCAAGAGAAAAGCAAAATATCAATTATAAGGGAACCCCCATAAGGCTATCAGCTGATTTCTCTACAGAAATACTACAGGCCAGAAGGGAATGGCAAGAGATATTTAAAATGCTGAAAGGAAAAAATATGCAACCTAGAATACTCTATCCAGCAAGAATATCATTTAAAATGGAAGGGAAATTAAATTTTTCCAACAAACAAGTCAAAAGAATACAGCAATACAAAATCCATTCTAAAAGAAATATTGAAAGGGCTTCTCTAAAGTGGTAAAAAAAAAAAAAAAAAAGAGAGACCTAGGATGGAGGAAACCACAATCAGAGATCAGTAACTCAAATATGCCAGCATACAGATCTAATTATGAAGATGTTTAAAATAAAATTAAAAAAACAGACATCAAAATCATAAAGTGTGGGCAAGGGTAGTAAGGAAATAGATTATTTTTTAATTTTTTAATTTTATTATGGTAATGAAGAGTTTGAACCTACAGAACTATCAGGCTAAAACACACAATTATAGGAAGGGAGTAATATACTTAAAAAACAGGGAAAGCACAAATCAAAACTGAATATTACATTCACTAAAAAATGAAAAGTATTCAAGCAGAAAATGGAGACTATTGAACCAAAAAAAGAAAGGAAGAATGGAAAATCATAGAATCAACTGGAAAATGAGGTTTAAAATGGCAATAAATAATCATCTATCAATTATCACCTTAAATGTCAATGGACTGAATGCTCCAATCAAAAGACACAGAGTGGCATATTGGGTAAAATGGCAAAAACCTTCAATCTTCTGCCTACAAGAAACTCACCTTAGGACAAAGGACACATATAGATTGAAAGTGAGGGGATGGGAAAGATATTTCATGCCAATGAACAAGGTAGACTTTAACACAAAGGCCATAAAGAAAGACAAAGAAGGACACGATTTAATGGTTAAAGGATCCATTCAACAAGAAGATATGTTAATCATCAATATATATGCCCTAAATATAGGAGTACCCAGATACATACAACAAATATTAACAGACATAAAAGAAATTGTTGGGAATACAATCATACCTGGAGACTCTTAACACCCCACTCACATCAATAGACAGATCCTCTAGACAGAAAACCAATAAAGTAGCAGAGATCCTAAAAGAAAGAATAGAAAAGTTAGACTTAATTGATATCTTCAGAACACTACATCCAAGAAAATCCGAATACACATTCTTCTCAAGTGCACATGGAACATTCTCAAGAATTGATCACATATTGGGGCACAAAGTTAACCTAAACAAATTTAGAAGCATAGAAATTATTTCAAGTATCTTCTCTGACCACAATGACATGAAACTAGAAATCAACAGCAGGAGAAGGAATGAGAAAAAACTAACTGCATGGAGACTAAACAACACGCTACTAAAAAACCAATGGGTCAATGAGGAAATCAAGAAGGAAATTAAAAAATACCTCAAGACAAATGATAATGAAGGCAAAACAACTCAATCTATGGGATGCCACAAAAGCAGTGCTCAGAGGGAAATTCATAGCAATTTTTCAAAAAAGAAGAAAAACCTCAAATTGACACCTAAATGAATTAGAAAAAGAACAACAACAACAACAAAAAAACCCTAAAGTCACCAGAAGGAAAGAAATCATAAAGATCAAAGTGGAAATCAATAAAATAGAGATTCAAAAAACAATAGTAAAAATTAATAAAACCAAGAGCTTGTTCTTTGAAAAGGTAAACAAAATTGACAAACTTCTGGCTAGACTCACTAAGAAGAGGAGAGAAAGAACCCAAATAAAATTATAAATGAAAAAGAAATCACAATGGATACTGCAGAAATATAAAAAACCGTAAGAGAATACTATGAACAATTATATGCCAACAAATTTGATAATCTGGAAGAAATAGACAGCTTTCTAGAGTTTTACGGCCTGCCAAAACTGAATCGAGAAGAAATAGACCAACTGAACAGACTGATCACTAGAAATGAAATTGAATACATCATAAAAACACTCCCCACTAATAAAAGCCCAGGACCAGATGGCTTCACAGGTGAATTCTACCAAACATACAGAGAATCTGGTGCCCATTCTCCTTAAACTTTTTCAAAAGGTTGAAGAAAAAGAACACTCCCAAAGACATTCTATGATGCCACCATCACCCTAATTCCAAAACCAGACAAAGATAACACCAAGAAAGGAAACCATCACCCAATATCTTTGATGAATAAGATGCAAAAATTCTCAACAAAATTTTAGCCAACCGAATCCAACAACATATCAAAAAGATCGTACACCACCACCAGGTGGGATTCATCCCAGGTGCACAAGGATGGTTCAACATATGCAAATCAATCAATGTCATACACCACATTAACAAAAGAAAAGTCAAAAACCACACAATCATCTCAAAAGATGCAGAAAAAGCATTTGACGAGGTCCAACATCCATTCATGATAAAAACTCTTACCAAAGTGGGTATAGAGGGAACATTCCTTAATTGAAGCCATTTATGACAAACCCACAGCTAATATAATACTCAATGGAGAAAAATCAAAAGCCTTCTCACTAAAATCTGGATCAAGACAGTGATGCCCACTCTTACCACTGTTATTCAACATAGTACTGGAAGTCCTAGCCACAGAAATTAGACAAACAAAAGAAATAAAAGGCATCCAAATAGGAAGCAAAGAGCTAAAACTGTCACTGTATGCAGACAACATGATACTATACATAGAAAACCCTAAGGACTCAAGCCAAAAATTACTTGAACTGAGTAACAAATTCAGCAAAGTAGCAGGATATAAGATTAACATTCAGAAATCAGTCCCATTTCTGTCTTTTTTTTTTTTTTTTGCCATTTCTTGGGCCGCTCCTGCGGCACATGGAGGTTCCCAGGCTAGGGGTCTAATTGGATCTATAGCTGCCAGCCTACGCCAGAGCCACAGCAACACGGGATCTGAGCCGTGTCTGTGACCTACACCACAGCTCACGGAAACGCCGGATTGTTAACCCACTGAGCAAGGGCAGGGATTGAACCTGCAACCTCATGGTTCCTAGTCGGATTCGTTAACCACTGCGCCACGACGGGAACTCCAGTCCCATTTCTGTATACTAACAGTGAAATATTAGAAAAGGAATACAGAAATACAATACCTTTTAAAATTGCTCCCCCAAAAAATCAAATAACTGGGAATACACCTGACCAAGGAGGTAAAGGACTTATATGCCAAGAACTATAAAACTTTAATCAAGGAAATTAAAGATGTAAGAAATGGAAAGATGTCATGTTCCTGATTGAAAAAATTAATATTGTAGAAATGGCCATGTTACCCAAAGCAATCTACAGATTCAATACGATCCATATCAAATTAACCATTACATTTTTCACAGAACTAGAGCAAATAATCCAAAAATTTACGTGGAACCATAAAAGACCCAGGATTGCCAAATCAATCCTAAGAAACAAAAACCAAGAAGGAAATATAACTCTTCCAGACTTCAAGCAATAGTCAAAGCCTCAGTCATCAAGACAGTTTGGTACTGGTACCAAAACAGACATACAGACTAATGGAACAGAATAGAGAACCCAGAAATAAACCCTGACTCCTATGGTCAACTAATTGTTAACAAATAAGGCAAGAACATAAAATGGGAAAAAGAAAGTCTATTCAGCAAGAATTGCTGGGAAACCTGGACAGCTGCATGCAAATCAATGAAACTAGAACACACCCTCACACTATGCACAAAAATAAACTCAAAATGGCTTAAAGACTTACATATAAGACAAGACACCATCCAACTCCTGGAAGAGGACATAGGCAAAACATTCTCTGACATTAACCTTCTGAATATTTTCTCAGGTCAGTCTTCCAAAGCAACAGAAATAAAAACAAAAATAAACCAATAGGACCTAATCAAACTGACAAGTTTTTGTACAGCAAAGGAAACCAAAAATAAACAAAACAAAACAAACAAAAAAACAAAGCGACAACTTAAGGAATGGGAGAAAGCCACATCTGTGACCTACACCACAGCTCACGGCAATGCCGGATCCAATTAATGAACTGAGCAAGACCAGGAATTGAACCTGCAACCTCATGGTTCCTAGTCAGATTTGTTAACCACTGATCCACAATGGGAACACCTGTGGAAGTTTGTTTTTATGTCATTTTTAACATTCAATTTAATGTATAATGTGGCTGAAGACCTTTTGTGTAGTGAGTGGTTTCCATATTTAGGATGGAGTATTTCTTTGAGCCCACATCAACTTGTGGTAATTAATCCTAAGGCTCCTATTTGTGTGTTCTTTATTTTTTCTCCGGTTCTCTTTTGGTTACACTTAAATGGTTAGTAAGATTTTTTGCAATATTTTAACCTGACTCAGCTTCGGGAGGGAAGAATAGGAGGAGGAAGTTTTCCTTCTTGGGAAGGACATTTTATCTCCACTTTCACAAAATTTGGCCTGTGGGTTTTTCAACAGGAAGCATCCTCAACAAAATTATTTTCATCGTTTTTAAGCCAACTGTGTAGCTATAGGTTCATTGCTATTTGTGAAGGAGGGGTATCATTTGTGTCTGTTTTTTGGCACTCATGTCTTGAAGGTATAGACCTCACATTTGCGTTACACTTTTTAAGTATGAAACTTGATATTTATATTATCATGTTTGGATTTTAATTCTTTTGGGATTTAAAAAAAATAATAACTGATCTTCAGTGTACTAGCTGTTGCTCTAGTGTTAGATTTGCAAATTTGACTAGGATACTTTCTATATTCTCTAATTAGTATATTATAATGATGAATATTTCATGAAGATTTCATGGGAAACCTTATTGGATGTGTTATTAAAAGATGTAACAAAATGTCATGTCCAAGATGTATCAGTACAGTTATATCTCCAAAGAGGATATGGCATTAGATTGAGTTGATATCAATTAATGAAACAGTAGTGGTTTTCAGGAGCTACAATCTCTACTTTCAAGTATTCATGAGCCCATTATTTTGACTCTTTTGCTTTCTTGTTGTGAATTTCCTCCTTCCATAATTGACTTGTGAATTTTAAATGTCTCTTAGTATGTGTTCTAGGAATATTGCCAATGAATTGATTCGTACAGTATTTAATCTGGCCAGACCTCACAAAGGAAATGAGTCTTGAGCTATACTTTGAGGAGAAAACTATGCATAACTTTTTAAGCTTAGTCCAAAACTGTATTTCAGGGAGGGTGAACAAGCTGGGTTGAGTGGAGTTCAGGCATATGAGCAAATAAGTTACTCTCTGAGAAGCTTTTTCCTTGCTATAGTATTTTGAGTAACTAATATACATCCTTTATTCTTCAGTATTGATAAGAATTTTATATTAATAGTAGTAAAAATTCCCAGAAAGTTTTTTCATTCTATTATGTACATTAGATAAACTGACAAGTGAAGAAAATGTCTTTCTTTTTTCAGATAAGGAAAACTGAAGTCTAGGTAGGTTAAATTGTTTGCTGAGAGTCACACCAGTGATATAGGATAGAAGCAGAATGGAAACCCATTTATAGCTTTCTTTAGAGTCCATGTTTTTTTCTGAAGTGCTACATTCATTGCTGCAAAATAATATTCAAGTGTTTTTCTTTGAAATGATGAAAAGTCTTCTGGTAGGCATGGATCTATATATTTTTTATTTACTCATTTGTTTTGGATTTAGGTATCATTAGGTTTTTATGTACCAGAGGTTTTGTTTAATGAAAGGTTTAGCAATGTGAGATAAGCACTGCCAGCCTCCTAAGGAGAACATCAATCTGATTAGCACTTGGAGAAAGAAAGAACAGCAGAACAAAAAACACATTCTAAATAAATTTATTTTTATCTCTGGATATCATCTAAAGTTTTCAGGATTATTTTAATCTTCCCCTCAGATATTGAGGACTTTTGTTGCATTTTGAATCAGGTCACAATATTTTAGCTTTTGTGTTGATGCTGCTCAGAGGAGTTTGAGGTAGAAAATAGATGTTCATTTATATTAAAACTTAGGATGTGCGAGTGTGCATTTGTCTGCGTGAAGGTATGTGTAATAAAAATTGAATGTTGTAGTGGTTGGTTTCAAATGGAAGAAAAAAAATAACAGCAGACCCTTTTGGCTTTTACATATGTACACACACACACGTATAATATATACACACACATTTATTTCTTTTTCTACTTTACAAATACAGGTGTTTCCTAATCTCATACAATTTGAATAAGATTGAGCATGAGGGAGAACATCAGTACTTTTCAATAGATATTTTTTACAGCTCTATCCCTTTAGTAATTTTATATGAAAGAGATACTTGTTGAAGAATAAAAGAAATTAGAAATGGAAGAAAAACTGAAATCTACTTGTCCTGGATAGGCATGATTTTCTCTAATAAAATTTATAGAATTTAACCTTAGAATATGATAATAGATTATTAAGTATCATAAAATTGTGTCAGTTGAAAAAGGGAAGATTCATTTGAGTTTTATTTTCCTTTTGCTCAGATATATATTTCATAAGGCCACTGTGTCCTGCTTATTGGTTGTGAGATCTCGAACAGAAAGTAAAACATTTTTACTGTGAGAGTAGTGTATCCTGGAATTGTGCAGTGTATAACCTGTTGAACTGTATGCAGAAGCTGTGCTGTGTATCTTGTAAGTTTGATTTCACCTGATGAAAACATTTTGAAAGTTTGTCTCTATTAGGAGTCCAGGAGAGCCAGAAATAAAAACTTGGCAGTTGAGAGAGAATTGGACTGGATTTAGCATCATGTAACATTTTTTTTTCTTTTACTTTAACCGTAATAAATAACTATTCCCAGGACTAATATAGAAGTCTGTAATGTTCCCATATGCACATAGTATAACTTTATATTTCCTGAAACTTTATAATACGTAGTATCGATCTGTGGAATATTATATACAGTATAAGTGTTCCTTCTTGGAGATGGTATATAATTTTGCCAGAAGATCAACTGATAAAAAAGAATTTATAGCAATTCTGCTAATTGGACTTTAACACTAGCCTAAAGAACCAACTATCTAATAATGTGTTGAAAATTAAGATGTAATGAGAAGACAGGGAACTCTGATCATAATGACTCAAAGCAGTGGATCTCCTATGAGAAACAAAACTAAATGAGATTTTTAAGATAAGTGTTTTTAAGATGTTTTAGTCAAGTTCTGAAGAAAGCTTACTTTTCAAGATGACTTAATATGAGTCAATGTCAATAACTAGAGCAACAGTAGTATCAGCCAGAAGAGCTTTAACATGATTTTCAAATGATACATTGTACTATGAATGGGAGAAAGCACTGGACATTCGTGCTTAAAATTGTATAAGCCTAAAAACTGCATAAGCCCATAGACTTTGATTTTTTTAGTCATAACATGATGGGGCAAATTAGAGCAAACTGGGGGTCTGCCAGACTTATATCATGTATTTCCCCCTTCAGTCAATAAAGCTGAAAAACATGTTTTGTATTTTGAGACATATTTGCATAATAGCCTGAAAAGGGGTTCTCTGACTTTTGTTTAAGAAGCTCTGTATCCCAATAAGCATCACCTCTTTAGTAAGTCACAGCTGGGATACTGGCAACATCCAAGTACAAGAAGAAAAAAAATCTGTCCGTCTAGGAGAACATGCTTCCCTCCCTGACTAGGAGAAGCCTGGCCTTTTGTAAGATTCAGAAGAAGCATTCACCAGAGTCCCAAGGTAATCTAAGTTCCCTTTCCAAGCTGCCTCTATTATTCTGCATCTCATAAGTCACTGTTAGAAAGAATGTTGTGTCTCCTTCTTGAGGTCATTTCTCCTGGGAATTAGGAGACATTTCCTGGTGTCATGGGGATTCTTAAAAGGAGTCACCTTTAAAGAAGGTAGATGTCTGAACTGCTGTCAACCCTCTCAGGAGAAATGATGGAATGATTCCTGGGAAGTTCAGAGAGGTTCCTCTGCTGATCTCTATGGCTGTCACTGTAGCAAGCTGCTGTTGTTCCTATGATGACTCTGGCATCTGCAGTTTGTTTCCTAGAACTTCCATAACAAAGTACCATAAACCAGATGCCTTAAATTAACAGAAATTTATTGTTTCAGAGTTCTGGAGGCTACAACCAAAAATCAAAGTGCTGATGTGGCTATATTCCTCCAAAACCTTTAGGTACCATATTCCCTTCCAGCTAATTGGAACCCCAACATTCTTGGGTTTGTGGCAGCATAAGGCTAATCCCTGCCTTGATGTTCATATGGCCATCTTTTTCCTGTGTCTTATGTCTTCATATGATCTCATCTCTGTGTGTCTCTGCCCACGTTTCCCTCCTATAAGGACACTGGCATATTGGATTAGGGCCTGACTCTAATGACCTCATCTTAATTTGAGTACATGGGTAAAGACCCTCTTTCTAAATAAGGTCACATCCCCAGGTACAGGGGGTTAAGAATTCCGGGTAGCTCTTTGAGAGACAAAATTCAACCCCCAAGAACATCCATGAGTTTCTTCATTGCCTTTGTCACCAGTACATATTATAGCCTCAAGTAAGTCATTATGGAAGGAAGAAAACAATTCTGAACTCAGCCTGGGAAATGCACACCGATTAAATCAGGGTTTCCAATGTTCTGCTCTTTAACTCATTTTGCAGAAACATGTACCCCTAGAGAGGCTGAATAAGGAGAGTTCCCTGTGCCTTCAGCATCACACGCCCAGGTGCCCTGTTCCCCTCCATCTCTGACTTAGGGTAAAAGCCTGTATAGAGCTCCATCTCTTTCTATTACGTAGAGTAGTTTAATTTAAGACAAACGATTTTTTCAATTTTTGGCTGAAAGTTAACATTCTTTCTTTTCAAACAGCTCTTGTTTTTAGTGCCATGCTGGCCTTCACAGCGGCTGAGTTTAGATTCAGCTGACATGCTGCTTCTGCTAGCTTTCTATAACTGTGCTATGAGAGATGAAGGTTTCTAAATCTTATCCATATTTGCTCAAAATCCAGTAAGTCAAACTCCAGAGAAGGAAAAGTGAAACTCTACCTCACTGAATAACTCTGCTATATGAAAATTGAATAGGATTAATAACATAGGAACAATGATCACATTTTACTTTTACTTTCCATTGAGAGATTTTGGTGTGCTCTCACTAAATGCTTTCTTTAAATTGCATTCCTCAAGCTTTGCAACAGTCTATTCATTAAAAAAAAAAAAAAAAAAAAAGTCATTTTATTCTGGTTCTACCCAAATCCTTGCCTTGATTTGCTTAGAGCTCCCTCTTCTAACTGGAAAGTATTGTATGGATCCTGTTCACAAACCATCTCCTCATCTCTTAGATGTCTTGGATTTGAAAGATTGGACAAGTGCTCCCATTATGTCCTTCCCCATTGGTCTCTCCACTCTGCCTTCTGATTATTTTGCCCGTTTGTCTCTCAAGCTACCTATGTTTCATTGCTACACCCTTTCCTCTGAAGAATATATCAATATACCTATGGGTTATAGGTTTTGTCTTTCAAAGGATCACCTTTATTTCTTAAATAAAAAATAATTCCTAGTATAGAAAATGATTTTTAATGCTCTGACAGTCAAACCCTTTCTACCTACCAAGGTATGTGCCTGGAATAGGATTAGCTGTATGGTGAGACTTTCAATATTCAAATAAGTATTGAGGGAAAGGAGCATATTTCAATTGTGGTAATTCAAGGTAATTTAGTGGTAAAACAAACAGTCTCTCTACAAACATCAATTCTGGCCAAAAGTTAGCATCCATCCCTCCCCTTTTTTTTTTCCAAACAGCTCCAGTTTAGGAACTGGAGTGCAGGTGCTTAATAACATATTCATAAGGACTCCCCAGTCTCTATCTTTGTTATTATAAAATGCTTTCCTTTGCTGTTTGTGCAATTCTAAGACCCATTCACCTGCAGTTTGCAGCGCTTGTTATCATCCAAACAGCTCTCAAGAGCATTTCACAATGCAGAGGAGATAGGCAGAAGGGCCCTTAAGAAATATATTAAAAAAAAAGAAAGAAAGAAACTGAAACTTAGCACAAAACACAAATACCCAGAAACCAAAAAAAAAAAGTAAACGTCATTTTAAAATCAAATCAAATCATGATCTCATTAAAAATAATTGCCAGGATAAAGCATATTGACAATGAAAATTACCTTTTAACTGTTTTCGTTAAATATCTTTTCTTCCTATTTCTCTGTTTTTAATAGAATGTTTTAAATATCTTTATGGAAAAGGATTCGGGTGTTATGAAAAATCTATCTGCTAAATATAGAATCATGAATCTGAACAATTTTATATAGCTTAAATTATTTTCATTTAATTTATTGCTATTCTTGTTAGTTTACTAGATTTCCAAATTTAATTATAATAGAATTTTTATTCACTGTATTTATTGCCTTCCTTTATTCTCCTCCCAGGTAATCTAGAGATTAATTCATCAATTAATTAAGAGGGACTCAGTGTTGCTTTTGGCTTATAGTTAGCACTTAATAAAGGTTATTTATTTTTCCATTTCAAGATCTGATTGCCAACATCCTAAATTATTTAAGTCAGTCAACAAATACAGAGTACTGAGTGCCGACCTTAGGCAAAATATTAGACTGGTACTGGGACCACAAAGATGCATAAGACATGGTCATTTTACAAGGTGAAGTTGTAATAAAATAAAGGCAGGTGGATACATAAGTGCAATTGAGGAAAGGTTCTATTATGAAGCACATACAACCAAGACCTGGAGAAAAGAATGACCTGGAGTGAGTATTCAAGGAACACTTCACAGTGGTCTTGACTATCAAGCCAAGACCAGAACACTTGTTTTTAGGCAAGTAGAGAGGAGCGGAAGCCTATTTCAGCACTAGGAACTGCATGGAGCAAGCAGTTACAAAACAGCATAATGTATTTGAGAACCTCCAAGCCAGGTAACTATGCTGATAGGGGAGATGTAACTGAAAAGGTAAGCAATGGGTGGGCACAGGGCACTTCCTGATCCACCTAAGTAATTTAAACTTTATTCTTTAGGTAGTGGGGAGACATTAAAGTGTTTTAAGCAAGTAAATAAAGTGACAAAATTTGCATTTGAAGGTCATTCTGGAAGCAGTGTGAATGACTAGTTGGAGTAAGACCACAGAGGAAAGGTAAAAGACTAGGCTACCAACTAGAGTCCAGATGAGAGAGCTAAAGACCTGAACTAAGAACTAAGGCTAGCAGAGAAGAACTGAGTGTCCATCTTGTATGTTAAATGTTAAGAAAGTCTGTAGGGCCAGCATGATCTGTCTGTGGGCAGACCTTGACAGGGAGAGGACTATAAATCAAGCATTAACTCACAGCAAGAAATGCAATGCAGGGAAATAAAAGAGAAATCAAAATCAGACTTTTTTAGAATCTGAATAATTGGAGCTAAAATAATAGAGCATCTAATCATTGTAGGCAAGCATGGTCTGATAGAACCATCTTGCCAAAAGTATCAGAATAAAGTCCTTGGCTACAACTCTCACCATCCATCTTCCTGTTAGGTATAGCCTTGCTGTTAGAACTGGAAGATGAAATATTCTAAGGCCAACAGCTGAAGCATTTCCTTTTTTGAATAGTATGTCAGTGATACCAAAATCTCTGACTTTGACTTTTTCTCTACTTCATTGCTCCTCAACCCACTTTATGACAGATTTTTTTTTTTAGGTGCTTTAATAATAATTCAGGTTAAAATAAAGTCTTGCAAACCTGTAACCTGAAGACATGTTAAGGTGACCTTGTATATCTGTTTCAATGGCTGTAATATTGTCTGTCCTGTAATAATGGCTGTTCTGTCTTAAAATTTCTGAGGAAAACTCTATTGTGGCTTTCTCCTTTCCTCTTTAAATTCTGCCAACCCACTCGCTATCATTTTCTGGTAAGATCTTTGTGTGTGTGTGTGTGTGTGTGTGTGTGTGTGTGTGTGTGTTTCTCGCTTATCTTTGTGACTTGACTCAACAAGCAGAAACTAGTTATAAGGGTAAGCTACCTGAACTAAATTTAAGCCTCAGTTGATGATGCTTAAACACTTATCCAAAAATAGTACATCCTACAGAAAGAGAAAAGGTCAGTAGAACCAGGATTTTGATGAATCGAGTGAAAACACGTTCATCTTAATTTTAGCATCATGTAATGGACTTGACACTATGCTAAATGAAGTAGAGGCTGTGTCTCCTGTATGGGGGGGGGGGCATTTTAATAAAGTGGTTTTATTTTAAGCACTGGGTAACTTCAAAACTCTAAAAAAGTTTTTTAAAAATCATAATTTTGACAGTAACTCCCCAACATTGTAGCTTTTACTGATATGCAGAGTTATGAAAAAGGATAATCATTTCCTGTAATAAGAATAGTTAAGCCTAAAAACTCAGGTGATAGGGGAAAGTCAGTAACACCTAAGTAGTTGACGAGATTACTCTGAACAATCAAATGGGTGAACAGAGGCAGAGAACCCTTCTCTCTCAGGAACATTGTGAATTAAATAGTGAAATATTGGAGACATGGTGGGATGGAGTGTTACAGAAAATAGAATGGTAGACTCAACAAGGGTGTCAACAGTGTCATTGAAGAAGACTCAAAACTTAGATTGAAGAATACTGTAAGAAAAGTAATAGTGTTTTAGATACCTGTCTAAATGCTTAGCATGTACAACAGCCGAATGAGGTTGCAGTCTCCATTTCATAGCTGAGAGAACTAAGATAAAGGATAGTTATTTTGTCCAAGGTCTTACCATTGGTAAGAGGTGGAGCCTAATTTCGAACCAAGACAATCTGTCTTGAGAGGCTGGAAACCCGGGATGTGATGCAACCTTTCTCGGATGAAAGAAGTTTAGGCTTTTCTAGGAAGAAAGCCTTCCTCCAGGCTTTCACACAGCCTCCTTCTAGGCTTCAGGGGAAAAGAGGCAATTAGGTGAGCTGATATGGAAAAGTAAAAAGCAGAGGAGCAATGACTGGATATAGTTTTCCATCTGAAGTCTTAGGTGTGCACGTCTAAGTAGGAGACAATTTGAGTGGGAATTATGGAGGATAGCTGAGGAGGGTGTAGGAAGCCATCTGGAAGCACCTAAGAACCTCTCTTCTTAACCACGAATGTGCCTCTGAACCTCCCAAAAGCTTTGCAGAATGTTCAAGCAGGCCTGAATACCCTCCCTGGATATTCTGAGCAAGGACCTGGAGACTGAATTTGGAAAAATTTCTCTGTCTGATTTTGAAGTATTCTCTTGTTTGAAAACCTTGTATACATAAATAACTAAAATGTTTAATATTATTAAAATAAAGGAGACCCCTTAGACTAATCAGCTTTTTTTGTGGAAACCACTTATTTTTTTTTAGTCAGTGTCATAATCTCCTGTTCGCTTTTTTTTTTTTTTTTCCCTTCCCATGTCCTGTTTTGGGGTGCCTAACCTTTATGTGGCTCTTGTGTTCAAGCTGTTGCCTAATTCCTTACAGGCTATTAGGTCAGAGTTTAATACTTGACCTCCTCAAGGAGAATTTACATGTCAAATAGGAGCCCTTATACTTGGGAAGACCTGAAAGTTTTTCTCATATAAAACTTTTTCTACAGTGAAGGGTGTCAAGCATAATATTCAGGGAGGGTTTTGAACCTCAGCTCAGGTTGTAAGAGTATAGGCATAAAGTCACTTCTGAATCTAAAACCCACCTACCTCACATATAAGGAGGTAAGCTTCTACATCACTCTTAATGAAAGAGAAGTTTCTTCTGACTTATAAATCTGTATTTTGTGATATTGTGTAAGGTCAGACTTTTTCAGGCACAATTGGTATCGATAAAAATTGATTTTTAACAAGCATAATGGGCAGTTGGGGATGGAAGGACAAAAACTGTTGGAAATAGCTAATTTGGAAAAGAAATGCAAGTAAGGGTAGCCTTAAAATGTGGACACTGTATTATTATGACATTAAATGAGTTAAAGCAGCACTTTCAGCTTAGTAAGGAAAGTACTTTTTCCTTCTCCTCCCTGGTGTTCGGATATGATTTAAACTTGCAGACATCTCAGTGTCCCCTTGGAAGCTCCTCAGTACTCCTCGTGCAGTTGGAGTTGATAATGACGTTGCCAACAAGGATGTGTCTGATGTTCCGTGCCCGGACCCTGCTTCACACTCAGCCAATTAAAAGCCTCTCCCATCTGGAGCCCGGACTCCCTGTTCTGCTTTTTCTCACAGTGTCGCATCTGAGACCGAGGCTGGGTTCCTTGGGCTTCAGATTCTACAAGGAAAACCAAAACTCACGAAGCCACATGATGTTTGACAAAAACTGGCTCAGCTGGAAATTGCTCTTCAGGTGTTTATCAGATGCCTGCCCACAGTTCCCTGAGATAGTTTGCCTTTGTGTCTGCTGGGTGGAGGAAGGAGGGTGGTGCATAGACTTCAAACCTCAATTAAATAAAAATGCTTTCATTCAGTGCACACCTTCACCCAGAACTTTCTACTTAATCTGTGAAAAATATGACTTGAACCCACTTTAGTTCTTTGCTCTATTGGATCCCATGTAAAGAATTTCTAATGATGATTTTCTATAGAAATGGGTTCTATTTCCCCACATATTTTACCCCACTTACAGTAGCACCCAAGCATGAACAGAATAGGAAGAGAAAATGGAGGAAATACAGTGTGCTAGAAGAATATTTTGAAAATATAACTCCATTTTAAGAAAATGTCTGAACCTAGTAAAATATCCAAGCAATTTATATCATTATTTTATGGGTTGGCACAGGATGGTTTGCACCAAGCCCTTTACAAAAAGTGGATTTCCCTCCTCGAGCTGGTCTATCCATCAGACTTCCTTGGAGTTAGGCCTGATCAATGGGGGAGCATACCCTGAGCTGCACTGCCATGAATGCACCATCAGACCCCGTTATGAGGTAGGATTTGTGATTCCAGGTCTCTCTATACTGAACTTCAGTTGCTTTTCCCTTGTAAGATGTGATTATCTGTAAAGTCTAAGACTCTTCTTCAAAACTAATAATGCTTAAACCAGGATGTTGACAATTACTAAAACGTTCCTAATTCAAAGCTGTTAAGCTCTGAGAATAGCGTGGCATAAGCATTTTTGTATGCAGTATCAAGATGGTCCATGGGTCTGGTTGAGACCCTGGTGAAGTGATGTGGCTAAGTCATCAGGCACTTGAAAAACATAGAAAAAAGCAGATGCAGCTGAGTCATCTTAACACATCTCCTAATAGCCAGACTCCCTGTGGCTGGCTCACCTTGGTAAGAATCTGCCTAAAGTGCACAAAAAACCCAGTTTGAGGCTCAGCTGCTCTAATAAGCAGAACTGACGCTTAGAGACTCTAGCTGGCAGATGGGGACTTGATGATTGAGAGAGACTGATCTAGTGTCTGACCACCTGTTGGCAGACAGGGCACTCTTGGAACAACCCCCTACCCCCACCCTCCAGCAAATTCAGACAGAAAGGAGGAGAACTGATGATTTAAAGAAGGAGATGTAAGGAAGCCTTGCATTGAGCCAAGCATTGCAATGTGAGAACAGATAGAGTGAATCAAGGCGGTTGCTTTGCAACAGCCTATGGGATCAAGAGTCTTTGCAGACCAAAGTGAAGTAAAAATTATATTCATTCTATAATATTTCAAAGGTAAGTTTAAAATTATCAAAAATGGTCTTTTAATAGTGCTGGTAGGGCATCAGGAGTATAGAATTTACTTCACTGATATTTCATTGCTACTGTCCAATTAACTTCTGAGTAAGAGGTGGATGCAAGAGTCATTTTCCAGTGATGTGTTTGAGAATTTCTCTGATTTACTCCCAGTGTGATTCACTGTGCAGTTTTTCTTGACTTTGGGGCAATAAGAACAATTCTCTGAACTTGGATTTTGTCATTCTTCAGAGCCAAGGGTTTCAACTTGCTTATAACAAAAAGGAAGATAGAGAGAAATCATTCCCTGGGCACCGTCATCCCTTTTTTAGGAGCTTGTGAAGGCTCCCGATTCAAGCCAGGCTCACAGTTGAGGGTAAGGTCATGCCCAGGGGACTGGCACCCCTCTCCTGGGAACAGTGGAGGAGATTCAGCCTGTTGTCCCAGTTGCCTCTTGTCCCAGCCCTTTAAAAGAGTGAGATCTTCAGCTTGAGCAACTACTATGTACAGAAGTGCTGGGCATCTTAGGAGACACTTATTTTTATGGGATCTTCCTCCTTTCTCTCTTCATCCTTCTTTGCCAGTTTCTCTTCCCTTTGATTTTTTTTTTTTCCACAGCCATCTCACTGTCTCAGGCCTGGAAAAAACAGTGGAAATGATTCCATTCTTTTTCTTTTAGGGATATAGAAACTGAGATCATATTTTTAATTAAGTGGCTTGATGAAGATCACACATCTTGTAGGTGGAATTACCAGGACTGTAGGACAAATTCAATGTCAAATTTCCTTATGTCATGTTGTCTCTGTCAGTACACCTCCTTAGTTATACTGGAAAGGTGGTGGGCAGGTTAGCTAGTGAGTCAAATTGCAAACCTATATGCAGTTATTGTAGCACAGTGCAAAGGGCTGTAGAAGTGCAATTAGAGGAAATAATTCCAGGTAGACTAGATTTTGCCTCTGCTTCTTACTGCATGACCTTTGGCCAATTATTTAACTTCTCTGTTCTTTGGGGTCCTCATATATATAAAATAGAGCATAAAACCCACCTCATGAGGCCAAAATGAGGATTTATTGGATGCATGCATCTGAGGTCATTGTGGTACTTGGTACTGCCAGCTATTACGTTTCTCTAAACAATAGCTAAAACATTTTCCTTCGGATTTCCTTCCTCATCTTTCTCTTCAAACAACATATCTTAGCCCATATTCAACTTAGAAAATTAAAATATCTATTAGTGGCTTTGCAGGAGTAACTTTTCCTCTGTGTAAGTTTTAAGACTTTTCAAATTAGTATAAACTGTGCTTTTTATAAATGTACTGCTTGTTATCCAATTCCAGATCACAAATACAGGTGTAAAATCATACAATTTGCAATGCATGCTACTTCTACCAAATAACTCTTCATCCTTCAAAATATTTTCATGTATTATTACTTTCTATTTTCAATCTGTTGGGCAGAGAACTGCACCCACTTCAACTCTGAATCAATTCTCTGAGCAAATGTCAAAATTTATCCCATCACAGACTTTATTTAAATGTGTTCTTGTAGTCAACTAATTCTGTTACTGCATTTGGAGGGAAAAATCTATTGAATTTGCCTTGTGGGATTTATTTTTCATAAGCCACACTTCGTTATTGCTTTTAATTCCAATATCCTCTGAAGTGCTACAGATTTTTCTTTCATAAAGAGCATTTGTTAATATACTAAGGATTGATGTTACTGAGGAGTAATTTCTAGGCTTCCTGTTCTAATGCTCTTTGAAATGGATTATGGTATTTGGCCTCACATATTACCCCAGTTCACTATAACCTCAGGAAAAACGAGTGGTATTTCCAAGTTAACCAACTACCATGCTCTCTAGAATGTATAGTACAGGTAACTTGATATTTTAGGACCCTGATTCTTTTTTTTTATGCTTTTTAATAATTTTTATTTTTCCATCATAGTTGGTTTACAGTGTTCTGCCAGTTTTATGCTGTATAGCAAGGTGACCCAGTCACACATACATATATACATTCTTTTTCTCACATTATCATGCTCTATCATAAGTGACTAGATAACAGTTCCCAGTGCTATAAGAGCAGGATCTCATTGCTTATCCATTTCAAAGGCAATAGTTTGCATCTATTAACCCCAAATTCCCAGTCCAACCCACTCTCTCCCCTTCCCCTTTGGCAAGCACAAGTCTGTTCTCTGAGTTCAGGAGTATCTTTTCTGTGGAAAAGTTCATTTGTGCCATATATTAGATTTCAGATATGTGATATCATATGACATTTGTCTTTCTCTTTCTGACTTACTTTGCTTAGTATGAAAGTCTCTAGTTCCATACATGTTGCTACAAATGGTATTATTCTATTCTTTTTTATGACTGAGTAGTATCCATTGTGTATGTATACCACATCTTAATGCATTCATCTGTCCATGGACATTAGGTTGCTTCCATGTCTTGGCTGTTGTGAATAGTGCTTCAGTGAACATATGGGTGCATGTGTCTTTTTCAAGAAAAGTTTTGTCTGGATATACACCCAAGAATGGGATTGCTGGGTAGCACCCTGCTTTTTTTAAAAACCAAATCATGTATTATACATTCTTATTATGAAAGTAATATGTTTATAATATGTAAGATCAAATAAGAAAAATTAAAACACAAATCACCTCTTACCCAGAGATAATCACAATTAATATTTTAGTTATATTTTCAATTACATGTATGTTTATGTATTTTTAAAAATGATAATGGATCATACTATTCATATATTTTGTCCATTTTTGAATGACATATACTTATACATATACAAGTCATACTTATTTCAGGTAATTTATAGTTTCTAATTTTTATAAATTTTTATAATAAATGCTAAAATCAGCCCATATAAAAAGAGTAATAATTACTTTTATTGAGTATCTATTATTTGTTAGGCATTTTACATACATATTCCTTTCTTTCTGTACACTCTTTAAGTTGCAAAGTAGGGATTATTACCTTCTCATTATAGATGAAAAAAGAACTGGATTACCTTTTTAAAGTTAATCAATGCCAAATATCCAGAAAGTGAAGTAATTAGTATTCAAAACTAGACAGGCTTATGCGGATTTCTGCTTTTATCATTTATGTTACATGTCCCTAGAGTAAATCACTGAAAGTAAATTAACTATTTCATGGAGAAAACCCATCCTAAATCATTTACTGTATCATCCCACCCAAAGAGACTATATTCTTATCTATATTCTAAAGACTTATTTAGGAGTTGTTGTTGTGGCTCAGCAGTATCCATGAAGATGCAGATTTGATGATCCCTCACCTTGCTCAGTGGGTTAAGGATTCAGTCATTGCCTTGAACTGTGGTGTAGGTTGCAGACTGGGCTCAGATCTGGCTGTGGCTGTGGCGAAGACCAGCAGCTGCAGCTCTGATTTGACTCCTAGCCTAGGAACTTCCATATGTTGCAGATGCAGCCCTGAAAAGCAAAAGACTTTTTTAAAAATCCTCATTATGTATATATACCACATCTTCCTAATCCAATCATCTGTTGATGGACATTTGGGTTGTTTCCATGTCCTGGCTATTGTGAATAGTGCTGCAATGAACATGCGGATGCATGTGTCTCTTTTAAGTAGAGTTTTGTCCAGATATATCCCCAAGAGTGGGATTGTGGGGTCATATGGAAGTTCTATGTATAGATTTCTAAGGTATCTCCAAACTGTTCTCCATAGTGGCTGTACCAGTTTACATTCTCACCAACAGTGCCGGAGAGAGAGGGAGGGAGTGGGAGGGATCGGGAGTTTGGACTTATCAGGCACAACTTAGAATAGATTTACAAGGAGATCCTGCTGAGTAGCATTGAGAACTATGTCTAGATACTCATATTGCAACAGAACAAAGGGTGGGGGAAAAATGTATACATGTAAGGATACCTTGATTCCCTTGCTGTACGGTGGGAAAAAATAAAAAAATAAAAAAATAATAATAAAAAAAAAAGGAGTTCCCGTCGTGGCGCAGTGGTTAATGAATCCGACTAGGAACCATGAGGTTTCGGATTCGGTCCCTGCCCTTGCTCAGTGGGTTAACGATCAGGCGTTGCCATGAGCTATGGTGTAGGTTGCAGACGCAGCTCGGATCCTGCATTGCTGTGGCCCTGGCGTAGGCTGGCGGCTACAGCTCCAATTAGACCCCTAGCCGGGGAACCTCCATATGCCGCGGGAGCGGCCCAAAGAAATAGCAAAAACACAAAATAATAAAAAAAAAAGAAAATTCTAGAGTGACTAGTAAAAAAAAAAAAATCCCATTATGCTAATAAATATCAAAATCATCTTGTTGCTTTTTGCAAGTTTAATCACATTTTAAAATTTTTGAACATTTTCTCTTAATGATATTTCTGAAATGTCTTCCATTCTGATCTCTGATCAGTCAGCATTTTCCAATGAATTGATTACTATGTGAGTAATCATTGATGCAATGACATGGCAATTCATAAGATTTCTCCCCATATTTGAAAAAGCTTAGTTTTTTTTTTTTTAATTTTGAGGCAACATTATTTATAAACATCTTACATTTTATTTGGAAAAAATAAAAATAGGCCAAGGCCAAAATAAAACAAATCACACTTAAATTCATAGTCCAGAAATAAGCAAAACTGTAGCTTTTATAAAATTGTATGTATACTTTAGATATGTTTTTGTTCACAAATATGAAGTACCATTATTTTAGAAGGATTATAAAAGTAGTGTACTGAATGATACAACAACAAAAACCAGTATTGAATTATATGAAGTAAAAAGTCTTCTGGACAACACCATCCCTTCATCCCTTTTTCTGTATTTAACAGTTTTTGACCATTTCTATTGTGAGTCTTTAGATGGACACTTTCATAACACCAAATATTAATCTTAACTTATTAATAGATCCCCACAGTATGAAGAAACTTTATTAGGTTAATTTGTAGTTGGTGAAAAAACACTAAATTTAATCCATGGGGAAAAAAAATGTCACAAAATGGAACATCATGGAATTAGGAAATTTTTCTAGCCGAGTATCAACTCTCACTGAGGGGTACAAACGCAAATAAAAGGGCAACTCATAAAATTCAAGAATTTCCAATTTTATATTTTAAATTAGGAATGAATTTTGAGATACATGTGTCATGTTTCTTTCATAATTATATTTTCCTTAAACTAAATTTAATTGTCTATAACTGGTGACCAGGAGACATGAAATGTTGAGGTGGCAGGAAAGTGTGGGGAACAATTTTTACAGCTGTGACTTATCCACCTACATTTCCTAGAAATATAATTGGCTTAAAATTAGTAGTTTTTATATTTTCATTTAACTTTTAACTTTAGAAAGGGTACTTCTGAAAGTGAAAATCATATACATGGTTTTCAAAACCAGATTTTTTTGCAAATTCAAGATACTGTTTTGAAGATAACAAGAAAAAATATTTGGTCTAAATTAAACTAGAGCCCTTATCATTTTTCCTCTCCTCCCCACTCTGTTGTCATGTAGTAAGTTAAATGAAAACAAACAAACAAAAATCCAGGAAAGAATGTTCAATTTGGACCTTGGTTATAAACATAACATATTTGAGTTTTCGATGTCTTGATTCCTTGTATGATCTAAGAGTTTGTTCATCTTTGGCCTGAAATTGGATTACTTTTCCATTTGAAGTGGTACACCATTTAAGAAACCCAGTAGTAATACACTTCATTATAATTTCTCACTCAAGTGAATATATTTTTAAAATACATGTTTTTTTAATTAGAGCACCTGCTATGCTTTGGTATTACCAAATGCCATTATAACAGAACCATATTTACAGCTCAAATATTAGAACTTAGAGAAAATATAAATCTACCTCAAATCTCTCCTTAGATCTTAAACTTATTCATTCTTATCTAAACATCTGTTTATCTTCGTTTCTAACTAATTCACACCAATCAAGGTGAGAGGCACTTTGCCCAGGCCATTATCTCAGACACTATAACCTTGGGACTACAACAGATAGCAAAATCCCCTCACCTTTGCTTCTACTTCAGCTTTTAACTCCTTAAGGAAGGAGGAGTTCAATTTTAATGCTCATTTTCACTGAGCCCACGGCAATCATTAACATCTCCCCTGACTTTCTGGGTATTTATGGGGAAACAGTCTCTCTTAACTAAAAAATGGTTAGAAGAAAGGTCGACTGCACTTGTGACATTTAATAGCCTGAACACTATTACTATTTTTCAGCCAGAAATTACCTTTCGATCTCACTGTTCCTCATCCTTCATATCCTATTTAATTTTAATTTATTCCTTCCTTTAGTTTTCCTATTGTCTTTCTTGTATGTTTAATGATTATCTGTTTTCATTCCCTCTAGGTTAGTAAATTTAATAAGGTATAGTATAAAATATATAGTGTTCAGTTTCTACCATAGCCACTAGAGCAAAGAGTATCGCCCTTGATTTTTAGGGTGTGAATTTGGTTAAAATTCGCTTCATATAGAGTATCTTATCAATTTCAGATTTGTCTGTATAATAATTATTGGTTTTGGCACAGAGCACATGTGAGATAAATATTGAAGGGGTATAACATTATGAGAACATTGTGACAAAATTAATATTTTCATTTATTCTGACCCTTGATCTTTTAAATTCTGTATCTCTTTGCATACTGAACAATTCATCTCATCTATTTTTTACTTGCCCACTTTTATCTTGAACTATATGGTGCTAAGAAATTATACCAAATCTAAGCTTCCAAAAGTAATTTAATTAGAACACATTATTTTCCAAATAAAGTTAAGTGGTTTTCATTACAAATTAAGGCAAGCAAATTACTCTTACAGTTTCTTTTCTGTTATTATGAGTATGGGTTTGTTATTTAAGGCAAGAGATACAATCTGTGGTATTACAAGTTTATAAAAAACATTTTCTCATGAAACATATTTAGGTCAGTTTCCAAATATCAAGTCATAAAGGTACAAATTTATTTATTTTTTTATCTAGTAAAGGTCCTATCAATATTGACTCTTTCCAGGAATCATTTGATTTTTTTTTCTTCCTTTTTGCCTTTCTGGGAAACATGAGGATCATCCATAATAGAAAGCATTATAAAGTAAGACAAACTTACTATGTCACTTAGCCTGATTGCTATTGACATTTTTGGTGAATTTTCAGTGGAGAGTGTGAGAATGTGTAATTTTTTAAAATTTTGCTTCTAGTGTTCATTTATATTTTAGGACACTTGCTGGAATGGCCTGGAGGTGATAATTTGAAGAAAGACATTAGTTCAGGAAATAAAATTATAGGGAAAATAGTTTCCTCTATAAAAGAATTAAACTATCATATCAGTTTTTATTAATTCAACTTCCTATAAGCTATTTAATAATAATTTTAAATAATACTTTTAAGAAACGAAGAGCTTTAACATAAAAGTCAAGGCCACCTTTTATATGAAAGAAAGAAACATATATAATTCCCAGACTCTATTTAGTCAACTTTGTGATTTCTGCTGCTTATGAATAAACACCTCAATTTAGTTGGGACACTTTTTAAATCTGATCTTGAAGAATGTTAGTCAGTTATGGGCATTAAGCACCCCCCAAATTAAGCACATTTGCATCTCTGAAACATGTTTGTGTACTACCATTTTTTCCTCCTTTCAACTAACATTAAATTTCCATAGATTGATTTTTTTAAAGATAAAAATAACCCAATAGAAAAATGAAGTGATATTAACAGCAGCTTATATAAAAAAACAGCCAATAGGAGACCCTTGGTGGCTCAGCAGGTTAAGGATCTGGCATTGTCACTGTTGGATAGGTTCAATTAAAAACATAGCCAACAAACATATGAAAAGATGCTGTCCATCTCATTGTCAGGTGACTATGGACCTAAAGACTAGAAATGTTTTTATGCAAGTAAAACCACAGGAGCAGATTCTTTAGGACACTAGTTCACTGGAGCCTGTGACTGATCTGACCTGAAACTCTGCTTCTGTTATTGTTTGATGGTCTGGATGAAAGACACGGTTGATTTTGTGTATGACTATTCACATTTGGGGGAAAACGGAGTATTTTGCATCATATCAGTGATTTTTTTTTTTTTTTTTTTTTTTTTGGTCACAGTTTGTTTGCAACAAGAAAACTTGATAAGCCCAAATCAGTTCAGTAGCTTTCATCATAATTTTGCTAGGAATTTATTTATTAATGATTTTGCTATTTACTCTTCCTAAAGAACAAAGTTCTCTGGCATTAGAAAAATACCAACAATTCTATCTGAAAGAATTATCTCTAAATTGTATTTTTAAATGGAAAATGTATTTTTAAGTGGCACATATTGATCTAAATTAAAAAAACAATAATTTTTATAAATTAGCTGGAAATCAATGAGAGATGTAACTTAGTGAAAAATGAAGAAAATCTAATATTTTAAAGTATTGTGACTAAGTTGGTCTTATTCCAGGGGCTTTTTACAATCTTCCTGACAAGAACCAATAGCTGTAACTCAAACAAATTAATAAATTACTGCTATGTAACAGCAATCTATTTAAAGATAAAAGATTTTAAGGAGAAAATAAGATCAATAATGGCATTAAATGATTACTTGATCATATTTTAAAAGCAATTATGTGAATTTTAGAATAAAAGCATAAGGAAGAAAAATTTGGTAAATAAACAACCCTTTAACAAGAAGCACACCCTTTGAAGATTGATTTATAGTCAGTTTCAGTATCCTCTTTGTGAAGTATAACAGGTAAATAATTGGGTGCAGCCTAGTGCCATATACATGATTGAATAGTTTTGGAATGAAGAGGGGCAGCAAAGCTTAAAAGAAAATGATAGTCTTTTCAAATAGTACAAACAACAATGCATATTAATATGCTTCAAAGCACTACCTGAAAGATCAAATGGCCGTCAGATGTTGATCTCATTCTTTATCTTGGTGATGGCAGAGCAGAAGCTAAGAATTTAACAAATTTGTCACTCTTATAATAACTTAAGACATGTATATGTTATGTAACAAGTGTTTGGTACATATCTGGGGTCGTAGCCCTGAATGCCTAAGCAACCAATGTATCCTCATTAGAGAGAATGTGTCAAAAGAATATCTACTTGATTATCGTTCAATGATGATCTTAATGTGATAGTTAAGATTATAACTTCATAGATATGCATTACCAAGCAGACAGATGTATTTTAAATAGTCTTCCAACTCACCATTGACTTACTACTTTCCATATGGGAGAAGGAAGGAACAGGTGATATGTAATTATGATTTTGAATCAACAAATTTGTAGTTCATGATAGAAATGGCTCATTTAGTAAATATTTTATAGAGCCAACCACAACAAAATCAACAACTCGAAGCCAAAATTGACAATGGAAAGACAACAATGGAAATGAAGCTTGAGAGCTGGGTGAAGAAGTCATAGATAAGTTACAGAACACTAGCCATTTGCATGTAATTAATTGAATTAGTAATGATAAAACGAGGAAGAACATTGTTCGCTATCTCTGTACTGAAAAAGGAGTCTTTGGGTGAAATACTCAGTAAAAGGAGTAGGAAGAGGTACAAGATGGATGATTAGAGACATTCTGAGTCCACCCTATGACACAAGCAACCTTATTGCTCTAAGAAATTGTTCCTTAAAACTGCCAAGAATAGTAGTTCTGAAAATGTCGTACCATACATTTCCTCCCTATATTCAGGTCATCTCTCTTCAGTGACATAGTTTACAAAGCAGTTTTTTAAAATGTGCTGCTGACACTTATATCCATATGTTTATGTAAACCAAGTTTCCAGGAAAACCGTAATATAAAGCAGAGTAGAGAATTTGTCTAAACATGGCCCCTGATCTTGGTGATGTCACCAAGTCCAAGCTCATACAGTGGCTCGGCCCCAAAGAACCAAATTAGCCAAATGAGAATTCACACTTCTTTTACACTAAAAGGGGGGAGGTGTGGTTGGTATAGGAGTCCTTTGTTCTTGGAACTGTCCACGTAGGTCAGGTCAGGATGTTCCTGTGAAACTCTCACAAGTGTTATTCTCCATTCTGCAACTATTTTTTTTTTTTTTAAATCTCTGTGAATGTTATACCTTAAAAGTAAGAGCCTTGAGAATGGGCTGCCCTGTATATTTCAGGCTATAGACGCCATTATTTTGCAAAGGTGTAGTATCAACGTGACTGAAGACAGGCAACAGAGACAAGGGTCATAGCTAAAGAAATAGACCCGATATGGAGTCAGATTTGTTCTGCTATAACAGTAAAGCTTTCTTTCATCCAGCACAATTTTCTAAAATTTACTTGTTCAGTATTGCATTGAAAAAAATATATCTAAGACAGATTGCAGTTCTTTGTTTATAGAGGCTGAAACTTTATTTTTATACATCAACATATTGTGGAGATGAATGCAAATCATATGAAAATATCAAAGAATTTGTCTTTTATTAATTTTTGGCCTAGTTCTTTCCCTTCTCCTTCCATCCAGTATCACTGAGTCCCTTATATCATTGGCATGTGTTTGTAAATGCTCAAACACTGGCATAGTCCTTGTCTCACCTTTTATGAATGAGCAAATGGGGCCCACAGAAGCAAAATGCCTGATCTAATACCTTAAAATTAGCTAATTCCTGAGTTAGAGCCCTATTACATGTTTACTAACCCACTTAGTTTCCTACTACATTACAACTCTCTCGCTCTTGACACAAGGAGTAACTGATGAGATTAGATGACTTTTTCAAGAAAATTAAAGCTAAAAGAGTTATTGAATAATATGTCAACAAACAGAGCAAGAAATGAGATTGCACTGAAATAAGTCAGCTGTTGAAAGTGTTGCTCTCAAAACTCACTTTAAAACCACTCACCTCTTCCAGTTACACATGTACACTATTGTATCACTACGCTTAATACTAGAGATGATAGTAATGACTGAGGTAATATTCAGCAAACCCCCTTTATGACTGACATGCTTACTCATGAAAACTCAAGACAATCTTAGAAAAAATAAAGTTTATATTTTTTATTAACTTACTTTGAACTTCCATTAAATTTGCTTTAACTTTTTTAGAACTCCAGGAAAATACCCAGTACTTATTTTTAGAATTTCCAATATAATAGAAATATTTACTTTTCAGTTACTGACAAGATTAACCACTTGGGGTTTTTGTTGCTATTGTTTTTCTCTTTATTGTCCTGCCCCCAACTTCCAAAGCAGGTAGACAAGCTGTTGAATTTCCTTTTTGTAGAACAAATTGACAGTATGTAAAATATTTCATCAGTTCTTAGCATGGTCCACTGTTCCTTTGCTGTGCTAGAAGGCAAGTTGTACACAAACTAATGTTTTGAATATCCAAGGAGATGCTCTTTTTCTTTTTTCTAACCCTTTCACACCATTACTACCAAAGACACAACGTGATTACAACACTTTGGACATTCTTTAGCCACAAAAGTGGTTTTGAATCCAAGTCTCATCCCACACCACTGGGGTTGAAAAAACTCTTTAAATAAATGTCATTGAGCACCTGAGGTGACAAATAACATCTTCACAAACATTAAAAGTGCTACAGGCAGGCATGCATCATTCCTAGATGGAATCTGAGACTCTGGCATAGGAGACGTACAGAGTTTGGAATAAGGTGGGGAGGAAAGGCATCCTTCTTACCTTAGAAATCTACACATAGAACTTCCATATAACCCTGCAATCCCACTCTTGGGCATCTATCCGGACAAAACTCTACTTAAAAGAGACACATGCACCCGCATGTTCATTGCAGCACTATTCACAATAGCCAGGACATGGAAACAACCCAAATGTCCATCAACAGATGATTGGATTCGGAAGGTGTGGTATATATACACAATGGAATACTACTCAGCCATAAAAAAGAATGACATAATGCCATTTGCAGCAACATGGATGGAACTAGAGAATCTCATACTGAGTGAAATGAGCCAGAAAGACAAAGGCAAATACCATATGATATCACTTATAACTGGAATCTAATATCCAGCACAAATGAACATCTCCTCAGAAAAGAAAATCATGGACTTTGAATAAATTCTTAATGTCTATACTAGGCTGAACATACCATATAATGATCTTGTATCTGAGAAATATCAGTTAAGCTGTCACTAATGGCAGTCAAACAAGGAGAAAGAATAGCCCAATTAAAAAAAAAAAATGCTGATCAGCCTGTTGCCTCGGGAAGAAAAGGAGAGGAAGTTAGTCATTGGCAATTTGTTAGTTTACTGCCAGAGATGCTTTGTTTCTTCATTCTCCTTAAAATCTCCAGAGGTGTGCCATGTGTCTCTCCTTCCTGACCACGCCCCCTTCACCAAAATATATAGCTGGACTTGTGATTTATAAGCTGTGATAATTTCTAAGATGAAAATTTTTCCAACACTTTAGACTTAGCCACAGTTTTCATTTTCTGTGCATAGCCCTAGCAGGGGTAAAAGTATCAGCATATACTGCTCTGCTTCTCCCCCACTGCCCGTATCTTCTTCACTGTCAGCAAAACTTGGATGGTTGCCCAAAGAGTCTAGATGTTACTTCTACCTTGTGTCTCAGAAGAAGCATACCACTTGTTTTTGTTTCAACATTAGTCATTAGTGTATCCTTTTAAAAACTTGTACTTATTTTGAAATTTAAATTGATGAGCATTTTCGGTATTAGTAATAGACTATATATAATTTTACTTATAAATTATAGTGTACACACATGCTGAATTTAATATATCTGTCCAATAACCTGGGACAATAATTTTGATCTGCATTTCCTTTAGAGAGAGTAGCCGTCCTCAATTTTAAACCAAGGTGACATCTAGTATCTGACTCCTTTATTGACAATTTCAGAAGAGTGGCCCTAGATTGAATCAGCTTTAACCACTCTTTCCATTTAAGACACATTGAGTTATATTGACAAGCCAAGGTGGCATGAACAGATGTTGCCACTAACTGTGGCGTCTGATATTTAGAAAACACAAGACCTCTACCACTGATCAACCAATTCAACATTACTAATTAATTTGAGATGCTCTAGTGGAAAAAAACTATTTTCAACCCCAAAGAGCAGTATTTGACATAAGAGCTATCATTCAAGTACACTATTACCCATCCCCTAAAATTTGACTTTGTCAGTAGCTAAAATTTGAAAAGGAGGTAGTCCAGAATAATATTAGCATGTAGTTAATAGTTACCAATTAGTTCCTGAGAAGACTTGCTTTCTGGGTTATTAAGATAGAGAGGATCCTTTGGGGTTGATGCTGGACAGAAATTAATTTTTATTGACATTTATATCCTACCTCTGAGCTTTCAGAAAATAAAAATGGAATCAAATCAGGTCAGGCAAGTACAAATGAGAAGATATTGCTGAAAACTGCATGAGCACCTAAGCACCTAAACCCAAATTAAACACAAGCAACTCTGAATTGCAACCCCACCTGTGAATCATGCTGGGGGAGAAAATACAGAGGGTTTATTTAGAAAGTCTTAGCAGTAGGAAAGTAAGGGGGAAAAAGCTTCAAAATTGCTAATTTATTTTGCTTAGGGGCTCATCAAGACTAGTAGACACAGGAAGGATTTCAGACTATCTCATAAAGTGGCTTACACTCATTTGCAGAGCTGGACGTATTAGTCTAGAATCAAAACGTTATTGCTTTTAGTCTCTGAGCATAACTGAGCACAGCATGCTATAGAAAGATTTCAGGCCGCCAAAACTCCTTGGCTTCAGCAGATTTTTTAGCTTTTGCAAATGACAAAAACATGCAGAGTAGAAGCCATCCTTTCAAGCAAGTTCCTGTTAGCTGATCACCTTAAATTACAATTTAGAAGTTTGTTGCTGAAAGAGTTTATTTTCCTCCTGATCCTTCCCGAAACCCTCCTTCATTACTTTAAAGTGATGTATTTCTCTCCAAGTATCATATTCACACCAGAGTTCTAGCACTAAAACAAGAGTCATTTCCCTGGAGGGTTGGTCGCTTTTGCAAAAGAAATTTTCATTAAAACACTAGTGTCTGTGACTCTCAAAAGTGAAATAAAATATAAAGCTTGCTAGGCATAAAAATACCTGTTCTCCAAATTGCAGGACTTCAGCTCTACAATTTTGCTGCTAAGGCTGTTGAACATTTTAAGGAGTGCTTCTAATCCCCTTTATAGCTCTGTGCTGAATGCAGAAACACTGTTCTCTGGCGAGAGAGTGATCTTGGAAGTGTTAAAAAGTGTCAGTTGGCTTTTGTGAGGTTATGGAGAACTTCGTGAATTTTTATTACGTGCCCTACCCCAAAAATATGTGTCTGACCAGCATTCTTTGAGGGATCATCTGTGATGCTAGTCCAGATCCCCATCCTCAGAGGTAAGCTGCTGGGGTCTACCTGAATTAAATTTCCTTGACTTTAACTATCAAACAAATAATCCCTGACTAGCTTTATAATGGAAGTAAATGTTCCACATTTTCGGGGAAGTATTTTAGCATCCGTAGTCTTTGAAGCAAAAACCAGTTCTTAGCTTCCGTACTGCTCTAAGGTAAGCTGCTTTCTTATAAACGGGGAAACTATGGACATTTGCTAACTTTGTGGGTTGTGAATCGAGGAAGAATAGAATCCCTGAAATAATCAATTTGTTCACTTTGGTCACCATCATAAAAAGAGTATGATTCTAGAAACAAATGTGGGCTATATTAGTCCAGTATAATTAACATTGCTGATTCTATTTGTGAAAGAATGCCTGAAAGTCAATAAAACAAAAATTACAATCAAAACCCTTAGGTATTTGGGGATTATCATTTCTTTTGTTTAAGCTTATTGAGATTTCCAGCTGCTTCCTCAAGTCAAAAATAAAATAAATAAAACCCCAAACCCAATACCTTATTTTCTCCATACACATCTGAAATTATCACATTATCCATGCATATTTCCAATCTTAATCTGATTTGGAAAAGCAAATTTGTGTTTCATTCTCTGATAAAATTCTGGGTCATTTGGTCCCTGTCCTAGTTTGCCTGTCTGAAAGTAGTTTTCACATTCCTCTGTTCCAGCTCTGATCCCTGTTCAAAATGCAGCTCCCTTTCCAGGTCATGAGTTTCTCACTGTCTCTGCTTATGGCAACTTGCATGAAGCCTGAATATGCAACGTAGGAGTTTCTTTGAGAAACGAAAAGCGTATGTAAATAGGAACATTTGGATCAAAGAGGAGGAATTGCCAAATAAAAATCCATTTTACCTTTTATTATGATGTTACAAAACCCGAATTAATACTCAAAACAGAAATAAACTGCCTAGAGAGACAAGCTACTTCAAGATGAATTTAAAACACACAGGCCATGTACCGCTAAAACTTAGGAAACATCACTTACTCAGAGCACATTGTGTTTTGAGTACTAGTGGTCATCGGCAGTAACATTTATTGATAGAGCCATCTATTCATCCCGCAGATGTCTGATAAGAACAGTTTTTCATACTACATTTAGTGCATCCAAAAATAATGTGTTATCTTAGATCCAGAAAACATTAATGTTGTATATTTAGTGTAGTTATTCACATTAAGGGTTGAGCAGCTTTTACTCTAAACTTTACCTTCTGCATTCTTTCTTCTAATCTTTGGTGATACCATAATTTTACAGTTGGACTTGTAGTCCAACAAAGAAGGGTATGAGGTTAAGGGAAATCGACAGTGGAAATAAGCTCTACTGACACCTATCACTGCTCAGTGTTAAAGCTAGTAAATCAGAGAGAAGATCACCATCACTGAATACTGTCTAAGCACCAAACATTGTTAGTCTGGACTCTAACTCTCTTAGCATCATAAGCTATAGATGAGAACAGACATTGCATATGGCTAGTTAGGATCAATTAATTGGTAATTTGATCTTCAAGCAAGGAATAAAACGAAAGATTATCATTTGTAATCATGACAAAATATTTTCAGCTAGTGTTTCATAAGATAATAAGTTTATTTGAAATACAGTCTTTATATTGCGACATCTCAGTCTATTAAATTTAAATGTTTGGATGGCTTTATTCTAGCCATCTCACAATTTACTAGGATAATAAAAGAATTCATTTTAACTAATAACTGCTCACAGAAGGCTTGCTATGTAAAAACTGAGTTTTATTGAATTTGAACCTGGTCTGGCATTAACATTCCTGTTTAAAAGATATAACATTTATTATGCTGTATTATACTCATAGTCTGCACATTAGCCCTACCATTTCCTCAAAGGAGCTTTGTAGAAGTACTGAAAATGTTCACTTGGATAAAATATGTTTATTTCATTAATAGCTTTGTCACCAAATTAAAAGTATATTTTAAAATATACACAAATTAAGAATGACTTGGCCATTTTGCAAGGTGATCTTTGGACTTCCAGAAGACTCAGAATCAATTAAAAGCTGGATTAGATTCATCATCTTTTCGGGACTCATTACTTCTTGTCTTATTAGATGCTTAAAAAGACTTTTAAGAAATTTAGTAAAAATACTTTGAAAGAATATTAATAGGATTTATTTTTATAAGTCTAAATGGGATTAGGACAATATGTCTAATGTATCTGTATATTACAATATCTTGAGCATGTCTAATAATAATAGTTAGCACTTACCACTTCCTATGGCAAGCAACTCATGTGATTTACATACATTATCTCATTTCATCTTTATTATATCACATGAGGTAGGTACAAATTGTTATAAGTGAGAACAATGAGATGTAAAGTGAGACCCATATGATGGCTTGCTCAGGATAACATAGCCAAGTCTTAGTGCTAAAGATAACACAGTCTTTATTTGGTACAACCATACATTATGTAAATAGTAACTGGTCTGTGGAATTTTAAATAACTTTAATAATAAAAAAAAAATATGCTCTTTTAGGGTGGTAACCAACCTATGTGAATCCCGAAATCTTAAGTTTTCTGTTTACAAATTTTCTGAGTTCCAACTGGCATCTCATTTAAAATTAATGGTCCCAATAAGGAAAAATTTATCTTCACATTAATTATAATAAATTGAAAATAAGACACCATCCATATGCTTTTGGTTTTTTAGTGAATTTGGCAGTCTTAACTTTTTGTGTGGGTGTGGTAAGCAACCTTATATAGGAATACAAAAGAACTAATTAGAGTCAGTTTTTCCTCCTGAAATAAGTTTGTGTGTAAGATAAATTCTCCATTAGAATGTAAATGTCTTTGAGACAGGAAAAGTTGGTTTGAAGTCACATTAAGCTGTGAGTGATTGTGAATGGGAGAATGCTTTAACAGAAGAAATGTGAATTGCACAGTATACACCCCAGTGGATGGAAAGATCTAAGGGGAAATCTGAATATGGTGAGTAAGACTTAAGAGCTTGAGAGAAAGGGAGGCTGTGAATGTCTCTAAAAACCTTTGTGGATTTTGTATTACTATATAAGTTTAACATCTGCATTAAGGGGAATTTTACCTTAAAGCTTCAGGAAACTCAAGGAAGAACAGATGTGTTTCTAGATAGCCCAAAACCCAGAATAAGAGCATATCACTAGCTAAGGCAGCTACTTTCTCTTGGGTCTTCCTCTACCTCTTTTTTGCTCTGTCCCTTTCTCTTTCTCTCTACCTACTTCATCCATCTAACTCTGAAGATTGGTTTTCTCTGCTCCTGCACTTTTGATAACCAAACTAATCTAACCAGCGGAATTCATTTTTGGTCCAGTTAAGCTACATGGTACCTTTCAGTTCCTGTTTCAGTATTCTTTGAAGAGAAAGTGATTTGTTAGCTAGGGTCAGATGTGTGCTACTTGTCAAATCGGCTATGGCTGTGTTGGCACACTATGCATGGGGTTTGGGGCACCAAAATATTTCAAGGGTAGTTTGTCATTGGGATAATGTTCAGATCAAATCATAGGAATAAATAAGAAATGGTAAAATTTGAGTAATTGACAAGGTAATTTTCCTAAAGACAAGGGATGAAAGGTTAAGAATAATTCCTAGATCATCCTGGCAAAGACAGTCAATTAGATCAGCTAGGTATAATTATTGGGATAAAATACATTTTTCTAGGTTATTCCTGGAGCTTATATGACAAGAATTTGAATGATAAAAAATCAATATAATGGAGAAAATGATTTTTCCTAACATGGTTGATCATGTATTGATACACAATAGATGGAAATTTAATGCCATAGAATAGACTGAGTCAGTGTTAACTTTGCTAAACTCAACCTAATGAATTTCCTATATTCAAAGGTGACTTTCAGATTAATTCTGTTTACTCCATAGCCTGTATCTGTATTCCATAAAACTGAGCTGAAAATATTTCCACTGTATTGTCTTTTCCCTTCTGTGTCTGAACCTATGACTTTAAATAATTCCCAGTTAAGCTTTATTCTAGGAAGGGTAAGCACTTACTCTATTATTCAAATCTTTTGCAATGTTCATAATGATTCTCTCTCTGGCTGTTTTAAAGCTAAATTGTTTTTACCCTTTTGGCTAATACAACAGATAATGCAATTGTGAGGAAGAAAACTGATCCTAAAATATATTTCAGTGCTCAGAGTTCCACTGGAATCCTGTAGTTTACAGTGGTGACCAGAGGATAGCTGTTCTTTGCTATCATTAAAGGTATTTGGTGGTAATAATAATGTTTAGAGTTTTCTGACAGATCCACTTTAGGTTTTCCCAGTCAAAACCATCATCCATACCCCTATTTAAATTTTATAGACAATGTAGAAGGGGAACTTAACAAAAAAAACTGTCCTCTACTGAGAGGACTAAAGAAAAGGAAAATATTCAACAGGTTGAAGAGGATTGTGATAATAGTGTGAGAAAAGTAGTATTCGATTTGAAGTTTAGAAATACTATTTATGCAAAAACAATGCTGGTCATACTGAAAATTGTCAGGGTGCCACAATTTACCTTCTAGCCTTTACCCACCTCTTTCTCTTATCCTTTTGGGCCTATTACCCGATCCACCACTTAGTGATGTCTATGTGACTTTCTACTTTCCTTCAGGCCTTGTTCCATCAATTCACTCTCAGGAAAGGGTCTGATGACCTTGATGGACAACTAAAAACTTGCTGATAAGTCTTAATACTTAATCCCATCCAATACATTTCACCAAGCAGTGAAGTCCGAAAACAAAGATGCCCCAGTCTGGGGCTTTAATAAATATTTTAAGAAATTGGTACTTTCTTAGTAATTAGTACTTTTTAAAGTATCATTAGCACTTGCTGAAGAGGTCAAAACAATGTATCTCTGCCAACTTGTAAAGAGACCATAGTTGGGATGAGTTGGGATGCGAACAATTTGTTCTAGAACACATTATCCAAAAGGGATCACTTTTTAACCGTTCTTAAAAGTTATGCGTTAAGATGATGTGTGAGCTTGCTAATGCTGCTGTAACAAAATATCACAGGCTGGGTGGCTCAGACAAGAGAAACTTTTTTTCTTAAAATTTTGGAGGCTTGAAGTCTAAAGATCAAGGTGTCAGCAGCGTTGGTTTCTTCCGACACCTCTCCCCTCAGCATGTAGACAACCCCTCCTCACTGGGTCCTCAAATGTTCTTTTCTTGTGCACTTGCACCCCTGCTTCTTTGTCTGTGTCCACATTTTCCCCTCTTACAAAGACACAAGTCAGAGTGGATTAGGATCCACCTCGAAGACTTCATTTTACCGAATTACCTTTTGAAAGATTATAGCCAGTCAAATGCTGAGGTATTGGGAGTTAGGACTTGGACATAAGAATTTTGAAGGGACCGAAGATTATTAAGACTATCATGATAAGATACTGGAAGAAGCACTTTAGGAGTTCCCACTGTGGCTCAGAAGTAATGAACCTGACTTGGTCCTTGAGAACCCATGAGAACATGGATTTAATCCCTGGCCTCACTGAGTGGGCTAAGGATCCTGCGTTACTGCGGCTATGGTGTAGACCAGCAGCTGCAGCTCTGATTCTACCCCTAGTCTGGGAACTTCCATATGCCCAGGTACAGCCCTAAAAAGCAACAACAACAAAACACTTTAGAAAACTGAAAATATCACTGAATGGACTGTTTGAAATTTCAGAAAATTAGTCCAGAAATGATTTCAAAAGTTTTTTTGTTTTTTTTTTTTATTTTCCCACTGTACAGCAAGGGGGTCAGGTTATACATTGCAATTACAGTTTTTTTCCCCCACCCTTTCTTCTGTTGCAACATGAGTATCTAGACATAGTTCTCAATGCTATTCAGCAGGATCTCCTTGTAAATCTATTCTAGGTTGTGTCTGATAGGCCCAAGCTCCTGATCCCTCCCACTCCCTCCCCCTCCCATCAGGCAACCACAAGTCTCTTCTCCAGGTCCATGATTTTCTTTTCTGAGGAGATGTTCATTTGTGCTGGATATTAGATTCCAGTTATAAGTGATATCATATGGTATTTGCCTTTGTCTTTCTGGCTCATTTCACTCAGTATGAGATTCTCTAGTTCCATCCATGTTGCTGCAAATGGCATTATGTCATCCTTTTTTATGGCTGAGTAGTATTCCATTGTGTATTTTAAAAGTTTTTTAAAATGTGTATGCGTGTGTGTACTGACACCAGCCATTATCTCCCACCCTGACCATAGATCCTGCTATTCCTGGAGGCAGAACCTAATACCTACTGGTAGGTATTTGATCCCTACAAAAAGAGCCAGTGAGAAGGAATTCTTTCTGGCATTCTGAAGAGATCTGTGTTGTATTGTTGTTCCTATGATATCATCAATAAAATAAGGCATTACAGAAACTAGAGCTAATATATATTTTACATAAATATTTTATTTTGAGTGGAAATGATTGTTGATTCTGGGAAATATCAGCAGAAACATGTCAAAAAATAAGCCTTTTTCTTTCACCTCTCCATTTCCTTAACACTGGAGTTCTGAGAGTTGTCTAAACTAACATAGCAATTAGATGGCACTTCAATATTTCAAATCTGCTGACTGAAGCAACACAAAGATTGCTGTGAATGTAAAAATAAAAAATGTTTGGCATATGTTGGAAGATTTTTCTAATTAAAAAGTATAAAAATTTGGCACCTAGAATAATGCTTATCACTTTGGATCTTAATAAATACCTGTTGTTGAGTGAATCAGACTGTCTCCCACTTGTGGGGCATTGCACACCTGCCTGTCATAGCATTGCCTGCATTGCATAGTGATCACGTGTTCTGCTTTTATCACCCTAACTAGACTGTACACTTGATACAGTGAAGTGCTTGACACATGACAGACACTGAATAAATACTTCTTGACCAAAGGAGATAACCTATCTTCGCAATAACAATGCTAACACAACTAGCTTTCCCTAGCCCTGAGTGAGAATTGTGGGAGTACATCTAGAAATTGGACGCCCCAACTCCCTCAAGTATGTCAAGTATATGGCTTTTTTTTTTTTTTTTTTTTTTTTTTTTTTGCTTTTTTAAGGCCATACCCAAGGCATATGGAAGTTCCCGGGATAGGGGTTGAATTGGAGCTACAGTTGCCAGCCTACGCCGCAGGTACCATAACATGGGATCCAAGCCACATCTGTGAATTACACCACAGCTCACGGCAACATTGGATCCCCAATGAGCAAGGCCAGGGATCAAACCTACATCCTCATGGATACTAGTCAGATTTGTTTCCACTGCACCATGAAGGGAACTTCCAGGTATTTCTTGTATTAGAGGTGGAACTCAAGGACCAAATATTCTCTGGGATAATAGTATAATATAAATTAATAATACAGTACAGATAGTTGGTATCAGATTATGTCTAGGAATGGGTTTTGATGACTTAGTTGAGAATGCTGAGAAGGAATGGCAAGACTCTTTGTGCGTAGTCAGTGTTCAGGATGAGGAATAGAAAATACAGATCCCTAGCAAGGCTTGGCCTTTGTCTTTCTCACTGTCGCTGTAGAATCTAGCCTGAACGAAATATAGTGGTGATGCTATCTATATAAGAGCTAGTGAGCAACAATTCAAACTGTCACCAATTCCAGAAGTCTGTATAAATATTTTTATTAATCTGAATGCATTCAAAATGTACTTATTTTCCTATTGCTGGATATTCAAAGACTTATACTTTCTGGATGTATATGGATATATTTGCTTGGTCTCTGTATTCCTTGTGTTGTTTTTATTTTGATAATATTTGCCCTGATAAAGAAATCTGAAGAGAAAAAAATTGAAATTGAATCTATATAGCAAATAACTTAGCTACTAAAGTCTGGTAATAAAGGATTTTATTGCCTTACATGAGATTTAGAAACTATCAATAGAACAGAATATAATAGAATCCAATATTATAAATATTTAAGCAGTGATTGGAATTATATATCAGTATAATTTATAGACATAATGGATTTAACAATGACTAAAATATATGTTCTTTAGCTTTTTGTGGTCATGGGAATTTTACATGATGCATACATTTCTTGGCTCAATGAGATATTAGGAAGCAAGATCAAAGAATTAAAAAATTGTATGTGTTAGGATCTCATTGCTTTCTCTATTTAAATGCCTTTATTCCGCAGAGAGAATCCAGGAATGATGGTTTTCAGGAAACTGAGGCATAGAGAACTTCACTGATTTTTTTTTTTTTCCCATTCTGCCAGAGGACTTGGAAGCAAGTTGGTACAATGGGGAAATTTACCATTCTAGGAATTAAGAGTTGTAGGATTTAGTCCAGTGCTGTCACTGATAGAGAACTGATTTAATTCAACTCAAGAAATGTTTACTGAGGGTTTCCTACATACCTTGCATAGTATGAGACACTGAAATATAAAGGCGAATGAGAGGTAGCCTTTTTCCTATATCTTGTCATCTGCCTTTTTGAAGGATGTGAGCAGTTTAAAGTGGTAGAGCAGACAAACCAAGCAAAAAGCACTCTATAGGAAAAGTCATAAAGACTTGAAATTGTTCTAATTCATCACTATGGGGTGATCTAAGTATTCTGTTAAGAATTAAAGATACTTGGAGTTCCCATTGTGGCTCAGAGGGTTAAGAAGCCTTCATAGTATCCATGAGTATGTGGGCTCGATCCCTGGCCTTGCTCAGTGGGTTAAGGATCTGGTATTGCCACAAGCTGAGGCATAGGTCATGGGTGCAGCTGGCTCAGAACCAGTGTACTTGGCTGTGGCATAGGCTTCAGCTGAAGCACTGATTTCATCTCCTACTCCAATAGATGGGACTTCCATATGCCACAGGGGCAGCCCTAAAAAAGAAAAAAAGAAGGAATTAAAGATACTGTACATTTTAAAAGATTGCATTGCAATTAAATGTGATAGAATGAATGGTCATGAGAGTCATTCTAAAGATTTTGGACTTCATTCATGCAAGCTTTCCTAAATTTCAACATGAATGTTTCTTGATATATATACTTTGTCATGTTCTGTTTACCTTAAACAAAAAAACCCCAGGTTTTTATCAAATGATGAAGTTGAATCTATTACTACTGAGGGAAGAAAAAAAAAAAAAAAAAGCTGGGAATGTAGGTTGGGACCTAAAATTCCATGCTATATTGCTTATGTAGCCAGTAAATATCTTAATAGACTTGACATTATCAGCTCAAAAGAACTGTGGAACTTGTTTAAAAGCATAGAATCTGGTTAGAGTCAAATAGAAATGCATTTCAAACACTGCCTTACAGTGGATGTGTAGCCTTGGGAGACATACTTCAGTTCTCTGAAGCTTCCTATCTCATATATAAATAAAGACAACATCTAAGTGAATAGTGCCTGACACGCAGTACTGACCAAATGGTGGTTGACACTTTGGAGTTATTCTTCCTATAGAGTAACTGTGGGAATGAAGGGAATTGGTGGAAGAACTTTTACATAAGTAACATAAACAGAATGTGTTAGTAAAATGGACTTGATTCAGAGAAACAATTCATTAAACACTACCTATATGTAAAAGTTGAGTGGCTGCTAGATTTGTTCAAGATTCTGGAGGTTCTTAGAATATGAGACTTTTAGAGCTAAAACTGGGGAAGTCTGTGGTAAACTGGGAAGGGTTGGTCACCCTACATAAAAGGCTTTCTTCACATCAAGCCCATGAGGAAATATGCTCATCTAATGCCCATATAAAGAATCTGAAATTCAAGGATATATGGGTCAAAGTTACCCATTAATAAACAGCAGAAATTGAGGTGAAAACCTAGGTTTTCCTGATTATAGATAAGGAGTTAATGTGTTTAAATAGAGTGTCTCTAGTCTCTAGAATCAAACTACCTGGGTTTAAATACTGACATGACTGTCCACCAGTTATGTGGCTTTAAGAATGTTATTTAACATTTATTCCTCAGTTGTCATTATAAAGTGAGGTTATTAATGTATCTTTTCATATGCAGCTAAAAGGATTGAGGTAGTATATGTATGAAGATTAGATGAGTACTTGGCACAGTGTAAACTACCAAAAGAGCAGGTGTTTATGATTAAAAAATATATTGATGTTGTACTATAAAACCAGTACTCTATAAGATATAGCTTTAAGGAGAAGAGAGTTTAAGGGGCTCCATTTTATGTCCTGTGAGTCTCAGTCAGCAGATAAGTACTAAATGATCATATCCAAGAGGAAAGAGAAAATAAGAATTGGGAAGTCCTATGAGCAGCCTAAATAGAGATATAGGCCATTAGACCAGCTGATGGTTGGTGACATGACAAGATTTGAGTAGGTCCCTGAATGGATGTGAGGTAAGTACAGGGAATGAGAAGAGACTACTGCCAGGACACGGATGCTGTTAGGAAGAAAGTATCAGATGCTTCCAGGCATCTAGTCTGGGCTGACTACCAAGCTTAATTTTAACAAGGGAGATAAAGTGCAAGCTCAGTATGCATTATGCATGTTACATAGTGCTTGGGGATGAAGAGGGGTTGGGCTGCAACAGGGTAGCAGTAGGGAGCAAGAAGCAATAGAACTTAAATGATTCTCCAAGGGCTTAAGAAAAGTTTAAAGCTTCAAATTCAAGCACCTGGAGGGTTTTAGGTGTTATGTTGATAAAAGTATACACACTTTGATTCATAAGGCACTTCAAACTATTGTTTTGTATTTCAAGATTTTTTTTTTAAATCATCCTCATGTAATAAATTTAGATGTTCTGGTTAATAAAGCATTTTAACTGATATCATTTTGAATAAGAGAAAGGTCAGTAAGTGAAACAGACCAAAAATGCAGTGGAATAAAATCCTAGCACTTGGTGATAATACATGCACTTTCAAAAATATTCCTGATCTAAGCATTAATGCAAATAAGTCATTCACTAAGAACATTATATTATTCAACAATCGTTTGAGTTCACCATTTTTCATTTTTCTCATTAAAATGGACTACTTACTTGACTTTTTTTAATTCAGCCTGAGTCTCTGCCATTTAGCTATAGGTTAAAAACTCATTAAAATCACCAGAGACCTGGAAGATATGAAGTCATCAGCAAAATATGGAGGAGGAAATGATAACAAGTGATAGAATGGGAGTGGCAACTTCAAACATCCTCTGAAGGAGAGATTTTCTTACGTGAGAATATATGAGGCTAGTTCAGGAAGAATACTCTGGAGAAATTGAATTACTACCTGAGACCAACATAACCAGGTCATTTGCAAATGAGCCAGGCCAGTTAGGCCAACATAACCCCTTTTATCCACACCTGAGTTTCTGTCTTATTCATCCTCAGCAATACTGCTGTGGGAGGTGCTAAAACCGGTGCATGATGAGGGATAGGATAACTAGTTGATTTTGCTAGCTGCAGGATTCATTTCAGAAAGCTCAAGACAGGGATTGGTGTGTGGGAGTTGAATGAAAGGACTTTAAAATTAAAAATAATATCCCTCTAAAGCTCAGAGAATGAGCCAGCAATCCGAAGTGCCTTGGCACACATCCATAATGGTTTTCTCTCTGTATTGGGAGTAATGCAAATCATTGCTGAGTCGAATGATGTTCTCTGAAAGCTTTTAATTTCATAAGAAAGAGAATTACCCGTAATCATTGTGTTATTAATACATAAACAGACTAACATGAGCCATAGATTAACCATTGCTTTTTAATTTAACACCCTGGAGAGGAAAAGCCAGGTAATTACGCTTTATCACTGAACAGTAAGCACAGATTTGTCTTTTCTGGATGTCTTTGTAACAGCATGCAAAATCTTCAGCCAAGAGGTCCCTTATAACTCCTCATACATTTTACAATGTGGTATTCTGTCCTTAGGGTGGAAACGATAGCTGCTTATTTATGCTTTTAGACAAAAGCATGAGTACAAAGATGACTTTTCCTAAATATCACTTGTAATTATATTTGTTTGAGGACATATAAGAAAGAGTCAGGACTACTTATGTTGAAAATGTTCTGTTTATCCTATTACATATAATCAGATTAAACTTTCCTTTTGTGCTATAATTATTACACAAAATGGTAAGGTTCATTTGGTGAGACATGGCTTCCTTTAAATGAGCTCACTTATGTAAATGTCTTGATTAAAGGAGAAATAAGAGAAATGGGAGCCATTAGCATAACTTAGACAAAAAAAGTAATTTGAGTCAGCTAAAGTGAGAGAGGGGCTCAAATGGTTTGCTTTGAACCTTAGCTCTCACTCCCTTTACAGTCTCATAATTACCACCTTGGTTTGGGGTTTAATAGTTCAACCTGGATTACAGTAATTTTTAAACTGGACATTTTGATTCTCAACTTTTTTTTTTCAACAAGCCGTTTTACAAACAATATTCTAGAGCAGTTTGCTTAAAATATTTCTGAACATGTAACTTTTTTTTTTTTTTTTTTTTTTTGTCTTTTAGGGCTGCACCAGCAGCATATGGAGATTCCTAAGCTAGGGGTGGAATCAGAGCTGTAGCCTCCGGCCTGTGGCAGAACCATAGCAACTCAGGATCTGAGCCGCGTCTGTGACTTGCACCACAACTCACAGCAATGCCAGATCCATAACCCACTGAGCGAGGCCAGGGATTGAACCCACATCCTCATGGATGCTAGTTGGGTTCGTTAACCACTGAGCCATGACGGGAACTCCGAACATGTAACCTTCAATGGTTCCCTACTAACATATGAATTGGAAATATCTAGCCTGGCAATTAGACCTAAACATGGCTACTTCAAACTTCTCTAACTTCTGCCAAGTTAGAAATTGGCAGCCAGAGACAACAGTCTTTGGCAGGCATAATTTGTTTGATCTATACAGTGTTTTTAAAGTGTTAAAAGTCATCCTATTCAAAAATCAGAAGAGATCTCTTTTTTAAATACATGTTCCAGCAACACTGCTACCCATTCCTATGGGACAACAGTTATATGATACCTGGGGGATGATGCCTCCTTTACTCAGAAAGTTCGCCCTCTTCTTCGCCAGAATGCCCACACATTCTTGCTGCCTAGACCTGACCTGTTTCATTCATTTACTTTACCTGCCTATAAATGTCCTGGTTTACAACCACATCTTTTTAGTAAGATCCTACAAAAATCTCTGCATAAACCCCATTGATCTTACCTTGATCATCCCTATCTCCTTGCCATCCTACTCGGTGCTCCCCACCTAAAATACCTTCTTTAATATATATACCACCATTTTATTACTGCTTTCAAATCCTCTTTTTCCTAGAATATTTCCCAGTTACTTCTGTCCTCAGGGATTGTGCCTGACTTGACCTTACACGTTGTCTTGGGTTTGTAGAACTCATTTGCCATTTGGTTTTGAAAACAATTGGCATAATTCTTAATGTTCTCTGTATAGTTTATGTCCCAAAATATATTATAAACTACTTGAGGACTGAGACAATTACATTTATCTCTTCATAAATCCAGGGGTAGCAACGAATTACATGAATAATAGACATTAAATGAACGTTGAAAAATTGAATTATACTAGATACAGTTTGGGATATTAAACATAAGAAAAAGACACTGCCTTTTCTAATGTTAGCTTATAGCCTAGCATGGGTGAAAATTGGAGGGCAGTATACTGTGAAAAACTATATAGATTATTTGTTTATTAAATACCTATCTTCATTTATTAACCTTCCAGGCACTGCCTTAAGTATTTCCCTTGTCTTAGCTCATATAATTCTCAAAATTTTATGAGGTAGGTTCCTGGGGAAACTGAGAGTTGAAGTACTTTCACAAGAATGTTTGGGTTATAGGTGATAAAGTCATATGTGAACCCAGACACTCTGAGTCAAGGGGCATAAGAATGGAATGAATGATTTATTGTGAAACTAGAGCGACTTCCTAGAAGGGATGGTGTGTGGAGTGGCTCTTGTCATGCCTAGGAATTCGTCATATGGAGAAAGGTGATGCACTCCACGAACAGGGTGTGTAACATTAAAGGCAGAGTAGGTGGAAAGTGCTGAAATATTTAGGAGGGAAAACACGGAAAATTTATAAAGGTATGATGCAATCAGATTATCTTCTGCAAAGGCTAGCATGATGTCCTGGAGCTGGATGACTAACAAGTTTGCATTAGTGCATATCAGACAGGTGTGAATCAGGCGGTGAATCCAGATGTCAATCAGGCAACAAAGAAGAGTGTTAGATTCCAGGAAGCTTGGGGAGAAATGGTCTGATACGACATCAATATGACACATTTAGTTGCTGATCCATTAATGGAAGTGGGGGAGTAAGAAGAGAAGATATGCAGCTGTAAGAGTGAGGAGTGACTTTGCAGATGCATCTCAGGTATCTTATCAGAATTTTTTTTTTTTTTCTTTCTACTCAGTGGCTCAGATGGGACCCATAATTCCCTAAGAAAAATCTCAGTTCTTTTTGGCATCAAGCACATGTTCTCCTTAAAGACTGTCAGACTCCCTTTATCAATTTTTATTTTCCGGTCAGAACCCTTTGGAGCATTTTCTAAGTGCACATATGCACGTTTGTAAGTCATGAATCTGGCCTAATAGTCTTGTGGATCACACAACTCATAACATTTATTTAATTCAGTATGATATGTGTTGCCGGTATTTCAAGAAAAAAAATTATCAGCTTTTTTGTAGAACCTCAGGAACAAGTCTGCCCTTCCTTATTATCTGATATGTTATATGTCCCTTAAAGTATTTATGAAAGTCAAATGTCCAAAAAGTTTAAACTTACATTATATAAGGGGACTTACCATACAAAAAACTAGCTCAAATTATGGTGTAATTTTACTATATGTATGCACATAATATTATATATTAAATTTAAAAATTAGAATAAGTTTCCAAAGAATACTTGGCTCCGTATAGTATTCTTTTGGGCCATTTGAGGTAGCAGTTTTAGAAAAAAAACTAATTTTAACATCAAGGATAAGGCGTTCTCATGTGTTTTCCTTTATTCTTGTGATAAATGTGTATAGAACATGTGTTCTGTGATAAGTGCTGCCCTAGGCCCTGGGATGAGGGAGTCAGTAAAATAGGCCAGGTACCTGCAGTTTCTGAGACAGGCCAAAGACAGATTAAATACCAGTCTTTGCAAAGGGTCTGAGTAGACTGTTGCAGTAAAGTTGAAGACGACAATGGTATCTTACCAGTTTTTTTGGCATCTAGTTTTCTCGACTATTAAGTTTTCTCTAGCAAGCTGTATTCTTATCAAAACTTCAATGGGCAGAAATTTACCTTCAGAGTGCAAGAAAGTATGTTTATAGGAATGACTTTAACTCTTTAGTTCTTCACAGACTAAATCTCACATTTAGCTTAAATGGTATATTTCCACAAAAGTGTGTTCTTGTGTCTTCTCTTAAATTAGCAGACTTCTAAGTAATGTATACCAGAGACTGAGAATATATGTTATGTGCCCCAACTAATAATGCCATCTTTGCTTTGATTTTACCATCTTTAGTGTCAACACTTTAATTTTTATATTCGTCACATTTTTAAATTGTCACAGAGTTCAAAATACAGCAAATATCCATTAACAATACTAGAATGGTCTTTTATTTTTTTGGCTACATCTGTGGCATATGGCAGTTCCTGGGCCAGAGACTGAACCCATGCTACAGCAGCAACCCAAGCTGCTACAGTGACAACACTGGATCCTTAACCCACTGTGCCCCATAAGAACTCCTAGAAAGGCTATTTAAAAATGTGACATTGTTGAGTACATGCCAAGCACTACGCAGCAGAAAATTATGAAACATCTCCAGAATTGAACATTAGACTTTTTTGGCATGTAAGTCCATGCCATTGTGCAAAAACAAATCTTAGCATTGGAGAAGTGATCTAGGGTTGTAGTAGATTATGGGTTAAACAAAAAATAAATAATAATTCATATTGAGGATAAAAACAAAACAAACTAGGAGTCCCTGCTGTGGCACAGTGTGTTAGGAATCCAACTGCACTGGCTGAGTCGCTATAGAGCTGGATGTTCAGTCCCCAGCCTGGCTCAGTGAGTCAAAGGATCTGGCCTTATAGCATCTGCAGCACAGGTCCCAGCTACAGCTGGGATTAAATCCCTGGCCCGGGAATTTCCATACGCTTTGAGTGTGGCCATAAACAAACATACAAACAAAAAAGCCCAAAACTAAAAATAATCGTGGGCATTGAGCTAGGCAGCTCACAGTTGTAATCCTGGCTCTCCCTTTAGGTCTTTGATCAATCTTGAGGCTTATTATCAATTTTTATAAATTATATCAATATTAAAAAATATGTATATGTAGATACATACATATAGATGTATATCTATATTTGGGTATATAGATATGAAAGATTCTAGCAAAGGAACTGTAATAGTGAATGCTAAATAATTTCTCTTCCCTTTTGCTTTTAATTTGTGCCCTTCGTCTCCCTCCATGAATATTCAAAATCCCATGGGAACTAAAAATACTGCTAGGGATTCACCAGCTTGGGATTCATCCAGCCCAATCTGTCTAAAGGGACTGAACCTGAATATCAGTACCCTTTTTTTTTTGTTGTTGTTGTTGTTGTTTTTGTATTTTTTTCTTTTTAGGGCCACACCCACAGCATACAGAGGTTTCCAGGCAAGGGGTCTAATCAGAGCTAGAGCTGCCGGGCTAAGCCACAGTCACAGCCATGCCAGATCTGAGCTGTGGCTGTGACCTATACCACAGCTCATGGCAATGCTGGATCCTTAAACCACTAAGCAAGGCCAGGGATCAAACCCGTGACCTCATGGTTCCTAGTCAGATTTGTTTCCTCTGCACCATTATGGGAACTCATCAGTACACTTTTAAAGCTCCTCCTCAGGTGATTGTACTATGTATCCAGGCTTGGAAAGTACTGCGACTTCTCTTCTTCTTCTTTCTTATATCTGAATAGGGTTTAGGAGATGCACAGAGGAATCTCTTCCCAATTCCTGTGGCTGGAATAGGATGTTGATGAAAGAAAGAAGAAAACAAGAGAAAAGAACAGATTATCCCAACAAGAGCTGTATCTGGCACCTCTGTATTTAGCACATCCTCTAACTTAGTGTTTTTCAAGGCGTGTATTTGGAACACCTGAATCTTAATAACTCTGGGCCCTGGTAAAAAGGGTGCGGTTCTGAGCCCAACCCTCAGATCATGTCCTGGGTCAAAGAAGTGGCACAGTGACAGAAATCCAAAATCTTATTAGGGACTTAAGAGTATATCATGTACCCCAACATTGAATCTTGCTGATCCAATTAATACCCTAAGCTCCTATGAGTACCTTTTTTCTTTGTTTTTCAAATTTGTCCTAACCTGGGCACAAACATCCAGCAGTTGCTCTTGAATGTATAATTCCAATATGCATCAGCTCAAATAATCAAAGAAAGAGAAAGGGGTTCTATATTTTTATTTTATTTTTTTGTCCTTTTGCCTTTTCTAGGGCCACTCCTGCAGCATATGGATATTCCCAGGCTAGGGGGTCTAATCGGAGCCCTAGCTACCAGCCTATGCCAGAGCCACAGCAACGCGGGATCCAAGCAGCATCTGCAACCTACACCATAGCCCATGGCAATGCCAGATCCTTGACCCACTGAGCAAGGCCAGGGATCGAACCTGCAACCTCATGGTTCCTAGTCGGAGTCATTAACCACCATGCCACAATGGGAACTCTGAGAACAGGGAGTGTGGAAATCTTTCAGGTTTTACTGAAAGTTCAGAGATTGGTCAATCAGATGATAAATGGATTATGAAACATACCTAAATGGTTAAATTTGTCAAAAGCAAAACTAGTTTCAAGCACCACTCTTTTTTTTTTTTTGTAAGTGCTCTAACTGGTTTTATACCTGGATCTCACTTGAAGATCCAGCGAGTCCTTTTGGTTTCTGCTTCCTCCTAATTTCCTCAGATAGGCTTTCCTTGATTTTTGGCTTCACTAGATGAAGCTGCTATAGGTTTTCCCAGTGCCCTGTAGAACACTCATCATTCCTTATTGTTATCTTTTGTTTAATTGTCTGCACTCCCTGCCAGATGGGATAATGTGTAACAGCACATCCTCATTTGTCTAGCTCACCATTGAGTTTTTCTGGCACTATGGGGGTTCCAAATCTCAGGGAGGCACTTCTTAAGTGAATAAGAAATGCTGCTGCCTCCCATCAAAAGTTTGAATGTAGCTGGATATGTAGGCACAAGGTAAGGATATTTTCATTAACCCACTGACCTTTAAGCATTTCTCTAGAGGAGCAGCACGTCTTTGTCTAAGCCATTATAGCCATTCTATGTAATTCAATGCTATCTCGACTTTTTTGAGGCTATACAGCTGAGATGTAAGGTAGAGAATAAATTTGACAAGGGTAGAAACGCCATGAGTAAAAACTAGTCATGAGCCACTTGGAGCCAGTTTTATGTAAATGGTGCTAATCATTTTTATTTTTATTTTTTAATTTTTTTAATTTTTTTTTTGTAGAGGTAAATCTATACTTCTGGAGTCTTACTGATTTGTGATATATATATATTTTTTTCAAGCATGTTGGATTTTCAGGTGGACAGAACAGATTAACCTAAACTGAGTAATCTATATGTAATGCAACATTTTTAAGGTAAAGTAAGAGGGGTGATGCCTTTTATGCTGATTATTGTGTATATTTTTGGATCGCTAGAACAAAGTAGATAAGAGATGGCTGAGTTTTTAGCAACTATAAATTTCTAACTTTGAAAGAATACCATGTTAAAAATATTTTAATGTGATAGACAAAAATGGAAAAAAATTATACATGAAATATATAAATATCTGATTACCAAAAAATAAGATTGGATGTTTATTTATAAAAATAACTGCCTTTGAAATTTAGAAAACTTGACCCAGGCTGGAATGCTGTGTTAATCCACTTTATTTTTATTAGTACTATAATATATAAAATCATTATTATGTCTGAATGTTTCCTTAACCCCCATTGCCTTTTACCACATGGTAAAACATTATTTTCCATCTTTGAAGATAGCCTTCAAATATGGCAATAATTACCTGTAACTTTTCCATTTCTACTAAGCCAAATTATATATGTTTAGTTCCTTAAGCTTTCCTCATATTTCAATCTGTCCAGCTGCATAATCTTTGTAGTGGTTCCTCTAATTTGTCTGCTGAGAAATGGTGGGAAAATTGATGTATTCTTACTCCTAAAATTTCAGATTGGAAATTTGAAGTGTGACTGTGTACAGATATATAGATAAAGACAGGTATAGATATGGATATAGACACATGTACATATATTTTTTATGAAGCTTCTGGTGTTCAGAGTTCTTTTGAATCTTTATTCCCCCCCTCTATTAATAATTTAAAGTACTCAAAATGCTGAATGAGAATTAATGTGGAGATGAAAATCTTAATTAAAAGATAACATAACAAGTTGAAAGCAAGAGTACAGATATATTTTTTTATGGCTGCAGAATTATCATTTCTTTTATCCAATAGTTCTAATAATTAAAGGAAACAATTTCTTTAATATCATGGCTTTGATTTCATGTAATTCTTTGCTATAATTACTTTGTTATGCACTTAAATTTTTATCAAATACATAACCTACATTTGATTCTGAATTTATTTTGACAATATTATACTTCTTCCTCTAAACCTACTTTTTTAGTTGCAATTTGTCTATTTTTCAGGGTTGTACTGAGACAAAATTTTTAAAAAGGAAAAAATCGATAAAGGATCTGGAACATGTATGCAAATAGACATCAAGTCAAGTTTTCTGATTTAAAAATATATATACGTGCGTGTGTGTGTGCGTGTATATCAAAGGGTGTATGTGAATTACAGATTTATAAAGAACAAGGTTTAGATGTAAGTAATTTTAATAAAAAATGGTGTGTATAGAGATAGTTCAAGGAGAACTAACCACTCTACCTATTTTATTTTAATCCATAAACAGAATTTTCATTTATAAATGGAGACTCTAGATAGAGAGTGCAAAATAAATGAAAGAATATACAGGACATGTAGTTACCTCTAGACTTTTGACAGTAATTGAATTGCTATAACATTGGATCAACAATCTCTACAATGTTTTCAACATCGTATTAGTACTGTTGAACATTGATGAACGTCGCATCAAGATTGCAGCAGCATTACAATTACCATTACAATTACGTGTTTTCATAGTGTCGATTATCTGGGGAGTGGCATTGTTTAATCCAGCTGCTTTTATTTATAATATCTGGATGAAGTCAGACCTGGTTCAGATCACAGCTGTACACATGTCAAGAGCAAGATAATATACAATTATAACCTCTAAGACTTAGTCTCTTCATCTTCAAAGTGAAGATAACTATGCCCACTTCATAAATTTGTTGTAAAGATTAATTAATCTGGACAAAGAATTTATAGTTGCACCTGACGATATCATCATTATCAGAACTAGATAGTGTTGCAGTGACATTTTTCAGCAAACCAGGCATTTTTTAAATTAAATTATACATTGATTTATAGTACTGTGCCAATTTCTGCTGTACAGCAATATTCGTGACTCAATCTTACATATATACATACTTTCTTTGTTTATATTATCATCCATCATGTTCTATCCCAGGAGACCGGATATAGTTGCCTGTGATACGCGGTAAGACCTTATTTTTTATCCATTCTCAATGTTTTAGTTTGCACCTACTAACCCCAAACTCCCTGACCATCCCACCCCTCTCTCTGGGCAACTGTAAGTCTGCTCTGTGACTCTGTTCTGCTTTGTAAAAGGTTGATTTGTGCCATATTTTAGATTCCACATACAACTGATACATGTATTTGTCCTTCTCTTTCCAACTTCACTTGGTATGATAAATCTCTAGTTGCTTCCATGTTGCTGCAAATGGCATTATTTTGTTTTTTTTTATGGCCCAGTAGTGTTGCATTGTGTATATGTACCACATTTTCTTAATCCATTCACCTGTCAACGGAAATTTAGGTTGTTTCCATGTCTTGGCTATTGTGAATAGTGCTGCAATGAATATAGGGGTGTAAGTATCTTTTTGAATTATAGTTTTGTCCAGATATATGCCCAAGAGTGGGATTTCTGGGTCATATGGTAGTTCTATAGTTAGTTTTCTGAGGTACCTCCATACTGTTTTCCATAGTCGTTGTACCAATTTACATTCCACCAACAGTGTAGGAGCATTCTTTTTTCTCAACACCCTCTCTAGCATTTGTTATTTATAGATTTAATGGCCATTCTAACCAATGCGAGGCAGTACCTTGTTGTTTTAATTTGCCTTTTTCTAATAATTTGCGATATTGAGCGTTTTTTCATGTGCCTACTGGCCATCCATATGTCTTTTTCAAAGAAATGTCTAGATCTTCTGCTCATCTTTCAATTGGGTTTTTTGCTTTTTTGTTGTTGAATTGTATGAATTTTTCATATATTTTGGAGATTAAGCCCTTGATTACACCATTTGCATTTTTTTTCCTTTGCTGTGCAAAAAGCTTGTAAGTTTGATTAGATCCCATTTGTTTATGTTTTTATTTTTGTCTTAAACCCGACATATTTTTGTTAGACAACTGGGCAGTTTTCAGGGGGGGCAGAATAAAGCTTTTCTTTTTCATGTTTCTTTAGAAGTACAGTAAACTTGCCCCCAGAAGTTTTCAGAAAAATGACAGGTGACTTTTTATTCATTATACACCTCCTCAAATGACAAAAACAGATCTAAACCCAAGTTAGGTTAAATGGGAAATAGAATAGCTGTAGAGAATTATACTCAATAACGGGTGGCATACTAATCTTGCATGGGGAAAAAAATAAATTACACAAAGAAGACAATTTGCATGGTGTAAACCCAGCTGTGAAGAGCCCACGGTTCATTGTGGATGATCTTTCCACAATGTGGCAATCCTGGCATTAGACAGCCAAACACTGTTTCTTATAAAGTGTAAGATAATGGAGAATTTAAGAGTAATGTAATTTTATTCAATCTTCTGAAAGAGACATAAGGGTTTTTTTTTTTTTAAAGAGCCATCAAAAGGAATACCAAAGATGATGAATGTTCAGAACAAGGTCTGTGAAAAATTATTCAGCAAGAAAAATAAAAGGCAGAAAGGGGATATAATCACATGCAGGAATACCAGGCCCAGGAAAAGAAGTAACAAGATGCTCCTCTCATCTGTTCTCATTGAATAGCTCCTTTCCTATTCAGATTTTGTAAAAATTAGATGTTTATGTGCATTGTCATTTCTGAGGTGCAATGCTTATTCCCTAAAGATGTCTCAAAAGAGAAGATTATCTACTTTCCTTTGTTTTTCAGGAACAATCCAGTGGTAATAAGACTGCATCCCTCAGGATGTAGTTCTTAGGGATTTCCTCATCATGTAGGCCCAGCACAAGCAGGAGGTCAAACTGAGTGATTTCAAATTCTGACTCCATCACTAACGAGCCAGGCAATTTAATTTCCCAAATGGGTAAAAGGAGGATGAGACTAAGATCACTGGGATGACCAAGTAATTTATCTGCCAGAAGCTCTCGGAACAGAGCTTGGTGCGCTAGGCCCTGCACACAGGTTTGTGGCACCAGGGCTGGGTCAGCTGAGCCCCACACACAGGCTCATCCACCACCCCTGTGTGTGGGGTGCTTATTGGGGCCAGACCTTGCTCAGTGTTCCCCTCCTTTCTTTTCATCTATCTGAATTTTACTTTTTCTCCAAGGCCCTGGCTTTTCTAGTCTGAGAAGCAGGTCATGGAAGGAGAAAGCTCACAAGAACCATGGAAGTTGTTAGAATCCTAATAAACAGATAAAGAAACTAAAGCTCAGAAGCTGAGACAGAGAAATGGGTACTTGAGCTACTTAGAAATTGTATTTCACAGCCTTGTCCTCCATTCAACATGTGCATCATTCTCTCTGACAAAGTACAGTTTGGGCAGGTATTTGGGTCAGCACAGATGAATGTGAATAAGGCAGAGTTGATCAAAAACCCCAAGAAGACTTATAAGACTTTTGGAGTGGCTATTATGGGCTATTGATCCCTGAGGATTAAGTTAATAAATAAGTTAGTGAAGAAACATAAATGGGAAAAATATGAAAGAACATTTAAATTACCTGTCTGTATAAGACTGAATCTAGTGCTTCTTGAATGTTTATACACAATCCACAAAAGCACTACAGCGCTTGAAACTATTGAAACTTCCCGGGCAACACAGCAAAACCCATGTTCCACTGAAATACTAGGAAGGATTATAATAATGATTTGAATTTATATTAATGTAAATGTATATATGATACATAAATTATAATTACATATTTATGTATCATCAATTTACACTTAATATATTTATAGTATTAAATGATATTAAAACAATGAGATTTTAGGCATCATGGTTTTTTGGTTTTTTTTTTTTTGTCTGGTTGCCCTGGAATTCCCAGGCTAGAGATCAGATCTGAGCCTCAGTCACACAACCTAAGCCACAGCTGCAGTATCACTGGATCTTTAACCCACTGTGCCAGGCTGGGGATTGAACCTGCATCACAGCACTTCTAAGTCACCACAGATCCGATTGTGCCACAGCAGGAACTCCAAGAATAATGAGGTATTATAATGCATACTCTTAGCTACTGTCCTGAATGACTGTGAGAGTGGTTGAGCATTAAGAGCAGCTTAACATTAATCCTAGCCTTAGAAGTGTCCAATGACAACATCTGGCCTAGTCCTCTCATTCTGTAGGTATTAGCAGAAAAGCGATGCCCACATGGAGACTTCCTTTCTCAGAACTGGAAGACTGAATCAACAGATATTTTTGGAGTGGCTATTATGGGCAAGAAAATTCTAATTGCTAAAGAAAAAATGGAGAGTAAGATAAAGATCCCAGCTGATTTCCAGGAGCTTACATTTTAGGGAGACCAGAGACATGTAAATGGCAATGAAAGGGTACTCCATGAATGTATGACTTGTACAGTCACAAAAGTACCCTGTACTTAGAAGAACTTTTTATTTGGTTAAATGCTCTCTCATCACCATCTTGAAATTCTTCATTACTTTTGAACTAGGGGCCTCTCATTTTCATTTTGTGCTGGGCCATGGCAAATTGTGTGTATCCAAATAAGTACTAGAGAAGATAAGAGCAGGCTACCATGGGAACATGTAGGATGGACATGCAAGCCAGTATTTGGATGGAGAAAGCTTCTTCCAGGAAACAGTCACAAACCCATGCTAAATGGATAAATAGGGATTAGTCAAATGGAAGAGAGAAAGGAGAAAAGAGACATAAGGAGAGAGAATAGCTTGTGTGGAGGCTCTTTGTTGAGCAAGAGAATGGAGAAGTCATAGTATGTTAGTGTAATTTTAGAGTGAAAGGTAAGAGGAGATGAAGGAGGGCACATATCATAGATAACTATGCAAATTATGGTATTAGAGATCATTATATTCTGAAAGGATTACTCTCTTTGAATGAATTTAAGTGGGAAACTGATTTGTCAAATGAGTGTTTTAGAGAAATTGCTCCTAATTGCTGTGTAGAAAAATCCACAAGGGGCTTGTTTGATGGCATTTCCATTATTAATTTAAGGTAAAAAAAAGATGACTTGAACCCAAAGTTCTGACAGGGGGGATAGATTTCGGACAACATAGCAGTAGCCAGGATTTCTGAAGGAAGGGATGAGGAGTCAGGGATGATGAGCATATTTTCAATTGGGAAAATGAATGAATGTTCATCACGTTTATTGAGGTACCAACTATGGAGCAGGGAGTGGGTTTATGCAGAAGATCATGATTTCCGTCTTGGAATTGCTAAATTCGTCTACATGATGTTCACAAGGAGAAATCTAGGGGCAGAAAGGTAAGAGATTCTGGAGTGTGGAAGGCATTCATGGGGAAAAAAAGAGAAGCGAAGTAAGTGGAGAAGTTGGCACAGGTTGCCTAGAAATAAAAACAAAACATTGTACACAACCAAAATCATTCATTCAGGCATTTCATTCATAGAATAGAATAATGGAGATTTCCAAATGCTGTTATCACTCAAGTTCCTAAATGCACACCAGTACAGTTAAAATTGATATCATGCAGTACAGGCATTAATGGACTCCTGTAAATGCTTTGACTTCCTAAAAATATAGGATCCCTTGGACCAGTGTCATGCTTTATTATTCTGTGGTAGAATTCAAAGTATCTAGCAAAATGCCTTGCAACACATATGTATGTGTTGCATGATTGCTTTGTTGATTTTCTTTTTTTTTTTTTTCCTTCTAACTGGAGCAAAAGAGGGATTCTGCTTCCATCTGGTCACTGGAACATTTCAGCCTATAACCACTAAGGCACAGAGTCATAAAATCTGGGACTAAATCAGATGGAAACCAGAAGATATCTCAAGTTCCCTTATGTTCCTGTACTGAATATTCATTATAGAGGCATTTTTTTTCCCTCTCAAATAGAAGCATCATTCCTAGCCATCAGATATTTTTCACCAGTTATCTGAGTATAAATGAATGCCTGCTAGGCATCAGATGAAGTCAACAGTAACAATGTCCTTCAGGAATTACTTACTACTTTTCTTCTCCTTGGTTTTCTCATCTTTTATTTCGGAAATCAGTTCATGTCTATCCAATATCCCATTCTTTAAAATGCCAGAATATCAAGAAATTGTTGTTGGCTTTCCCCTTAAGAACTTAGGTTAAATCATATTGACTCTTGGAATTATCTCTTTCTCCTGTCTCATGTGGTCCTGAAGGTACACCTCATAGAAAAACTCTAATAGAAGTGGGAGACATGCTGAAAGAGGAGGAAATAATACATTAATTTTTATGATGGAGGCCAACTGCATGAAAATGTACTCTGAATCAAACTGCCAAAAATGTTTATTTTTCTTTGATGGCTCACACTTGTCTCTAGAATTCAGTATTTTTAATCAGAATTTGATAAACATTGTTGGAAAAAAGTACTCCATGACCAATTTATTTACATTTTTGATTACGCATATAAATTCATAGATGGAATCCTTTCTCTGGATTTAACACACTCTTCCTCATAAAAATACAAGGAACTTGAACATATGGCACACTTGTACCACAGCATGGACTATAACATTCAAAAGGACATAATTAATTGGAATACTAAGAAACAGCATGCTTGTACAAGCACAGTAAAATTCAAGATAATCATTTTAGCCTACTTTATGTTCTAAATATTTGAAAGGTGCAAATGACTGAAAAAACTGTTGAAATCCAAACTTTTGCCTTCAAGCAGTGTATTGAAATTCATTGATAAAGCAATTCTCATAAAAGCATAAATCAAATGTATAAAGGAGAAAAGAATGTAACTAAATAATAATGGCAGAAATTCCATTTTTCTTATTGCATTACTATGTTTACCTTGTGAAAGACTTGTAGCCTTCTTAAAATTGCAGTCTGCCAAGTGTTTATAAGGATAGATAATGCTGCTAATACCTCCACATTTTATATTTATTACAGCTATCAGAAATCTTACAGAAATTTACATTTCAGTCAGTCTTTTTACACTGGAGAGAGGGAGGATATTTTCATAATAAATTTTCATAGCTGATTTAAAAATAAGTTAGCTGACTGGTGTTATTCTGTTACTAAAATAGACATTTATGAGGTGGAAAAACTGCTGGTTTAAAATTTAAAATTGTATTAAATGAATTTTGTCAAAGGAAGTTTTCTAAAGTTTTGTAAAAAATTGCATTTCCAGTATTAACTAGAATCACTTGCCAGAATAAAATTGAAGAAAATAACCTAATATCTAATTTTAAATCTTTTTTAAAAGACCTTGTGGTTTTGACATTATAGTAAAGTTCGTTTCCCTCAGTTTCCTTATAAGACAAAAAAAAAAAAAAAAAAAAAAAAAAAAAAAACAGTAGAGATGCATGCCAAAAGTAGTACATACCAAGGGATACAACATCATGTATGCTTGTGATTGATGTATATAAATTATTTTTAGCCTCGTCTACATATGCAAAATAGAATGTATTTGCGTTTTGTGTAAGTATGCGATTAAGTGGACATGGGATAGTTTTTTGAGGCTAACAGACCTGAATTTAATCCTGGATGTGCCACTTACTAGCTAGTTTGTTTTGGATACATTACCTAAAATTTTCCTTTGTGTATAGAGGTGAACACTTTCTTGGCCGGATTTTATTGTGAGGAACAGTGATGGTATACACAAAAGTGCCTAGCACAGCAAGCAGCACATAGAGTATTTTTTCTGTATATGCAAATACAGGTTCAAAGATCAAGGCAAATTGTGATAACAGAAGTTTTTGTTTGTACCTATGGTTAGGGTAGGAAATTCCTTAGGGAGGAGTTTGATTGCAAAAAGTGTAGGACAGCTCTTTAACTGATAACATCTATAGTAGATTTTATGATTTTATTCTGAGAATTGACAGTTAAAGGAGAAGGAGTTGGAAATAATCAACAGCCCAGACATGATCTTGAACTGCATGTGCACGGGGACATTGTTGGGTTGAGGAAACGACAGGTTAAAAATGAACTTACTCTTTGGTAGATTAGTATTTTCTCTTTACCCACCTATCCTAGGAGAAGGAAAGAGATTTGATAGCACATGTTTCTGTGGCCCCTTGTTCGAAATGTTTTTTGATATACAGATATAATGGGTTTTGTGTTGTCAGTGGTTCCAAAAAGACAAATATCTAAAAAGTGGCATTATATTGAGTGGGCAAGGCTGTAATTTCTGTGGGTTGAAAGTCTCACAGCACTACTTGCCGGTTTAACTCTCCATAAATTATTTGAACTCTGTGTTTTAGTTTCTCTAAAGGTAAAAAGCGGGATCTGCTTTTACTTCCATCATTATCGGGAAGATTAAATGATGAATTCTGGCGTTCCCATCGTGGTGCAGTGGTTAACGAATCCGACTAGGAACCATGAGGTTGCGGGTTTGATCCCTGCCCTTGCTCAGTGGGCTAAAGATCCGGCATTGCTGTGAGCTGTGGTATAAGTCGTAGATGCGGCTCGGATCCCGTGTTGCTGTTGCTGTGGCTGTGTCGTAGGACAGTAGCTACAGCTGTGATTAGACCCCTAGCCTGGGAACCTCCATATGCCACGGGAGGAGCCCAAGAAATGGCAAAAAGACAAAAAAAAAAAAAAAAGTAATAATAAGTGATGAATTCTGTCTTCAGGTTGCTTTGGTTCAAATTCCTATAGCACAACTTACTTTATTTTGATTTTGTAAAAGTGTCAATATATTTTTTTTCTAACATATAATACAGAGATATTAATAGAATATAACTATTGTTAGGATTAAATGTGTAAGTCAATATAGATTACTTAGACCAGTGTTTGGGACATATTTCATACTTAATAGTCATTAGCTATTATTAATACAAACACATGAAGAGACCATAGCCTGTGTGTGTGTAGTAAGTGTGTGAAAATATCCAGATATGTGCATATATGTATAAATTGGAATAAAATTATTTGTCAGGAAGAAAATTGACAGAATAAAATGTAGAATTCCTAAATTACATTGTGCATCACAATATTTTTATAGAGAACTTGCTCAGAGTACCCAGAAGTCAAGTCCCTCTATTTAAAAATGTCTAAATTCCTGAATCATTTACTGACTATGCTTTAACTCTCTGTACCAGAAGCTGTAAATATGCCGAATCAGTTCTAAACCAGAGGTCTTACTGTTGAAGCTTAACTGGTAGAATTGATCATTTCAGACTCTGCAATAGCCTGCAGATTTAGAGAAACGCTTTACATGGAAGAAAACATTTCTTGGCCTAAATCTCAAGGATAGTTAAGAAATTGTATTTTAAAAGATTAAATGGAGCCATAGAACAAGAAAGGTTTGCCGTCGATCAATTAACACTTTATTCCTTTACCTTAATACAGACAAAACCCCCCAAAACTTTTTATTCTCCTTATTTTATGTGGTCAAGGACCAACAGCTATGAAATATCAAGATGTTGTAAAAGAGAAAACTAATTTAATATTTTTTCTGGTGAAAATTATAAGACAAATACACGTCTATTTAGTAAATGAGATGAAAATGTAGTAGAGGAGTTCCCATCATGGCGCGGTGGAAACGAATTCCACTAGGGACCATGAGGTTGTGGATTCGATCTCTGGCCTTGCTCAGTGAGTTAAGGATCCGGTGTTGCCATGACCTGTGGTGGAGGTCACAGACGCAGCTTGGATCCTGCATTGCTCTGGTGCAGGCCAGCAGCTGTAGCTCTGGTTAGACCCCTCGCCTGGGAACCTCCATACACTGTGAGTGCAGCCCTAAAAAGATAAAAGACTGAGAGAAAAAAAAAAAAAAAGTAGTAGAAATACTTTGTTATATATTTTGGATCATTTGTCTTCAAAATGAGTACGGTTGGCTTATTTGTCTTACACAATTATTATGAAACATGATGGGGTAGTTATTGTAATATTAGATCCTCATCATTAATTTTGCCTAGAGAGTTTTGAATTTGGTAGACCATATTGTCCCAACTCTGACTTTGCTGATTATAACAAAATAGTACTAAGTTCAGGACTGAGTTTTGTTGAGACTTTTTTTCTCCCATTTGCCCATAATGTATTAGAACAAAATGAACATTGGGACAAATAGTTATTATTGTATGTCATCACAGGTAAGACTATGGGTTTTTCATATTTTAAAAATTATACTTCTTGTCTATATTGGGAAAATATGAATTCTTTGAGATGACAGAAATTCATCTCCAAATTCATAGATAAACAACATGGCATAATAATATGAGCTTTGATAGCAGCCCATTGCTGACAACTTCCATAGACGTCTATAAAGCTATGAGATTACTAAAATTCCCTTGAAATTGGCTATTGTAATGTTATTTGTTTTGTTGACCACATAACACACACATACACACAGCACAGAGTGATTTCTGGGAAAAGGGAGTAGCCCAACATATATAAATAATCATAGTTATTAACACCATACTTGTCCAAATGCTTAATTCTTTAATTTCTTCATTATATCTCCTATTACTATTAGTACTGCAACATCACATGTGGTATGTATTTATGCTATAAGTTAAAATGAAGTGTAATGAGATTTATGTAACATGCTGAAATAGCAGTTGAAATATGTTTGTTTCTGAAAATCAGATGTAGGGTATTTCTTCTATGAGAGATTATTAAGAAAAATACATAATTACCATGAAAAACCCCTCAGGTGACATCTGAGAGTCACAAATTTAATGTCATTTTTTAATACCTTTGTGATTCATTCTTGATTTTAGATATAACTAAGTCATTCTGTGTTTATTTTTGCATATGAGCATATTCGATACCTACCTTAGAACTTGTTTGGATAAACACATTATATGTACCTAAAAATTTTACAGTGCTGTTCTGAGTATGTTATATATCATGTTTGTAAAAAAGTAAAAGTAATCTGTGAGTTAATGGATTAAGAAAAGGCATACTGTATTTGTTTCCTATTACTGGGGGCTAAAATCAAGGTGTCAACAAACTGGTTTCTTCTGGAAGCTTCAGGGAAGAATCTGTTTCTTGTGTTTTGCAGCTTCTAGAGGCAACCCGCTATGCTTGACTTATGACTGCATCACTCTAATCTCTACTTCTGTCATGACATTGCCCCATCTCTATCTGACCTTCTTACATTGCTTTTATAAGAAACCTTGTGATTACATTGGACCTGGTAATGCAAAATATTCTCTGTATCATAAAATCCTTAATTTAGTCTCATCTGCAAAAATCTCGTTTGTCATTAAGGTAACATTCACAAGTTGCAGAGACTAAAATGTAGATATCTTTAAGGAATAAACATTATTCAGCCTAGCAAAATCTTCCCTCTAGCCCCCCAGAGATTTATATCCTATTGTGCATGCCAAAAACATTCAACCCCAAAAAAAAATAATAATTCAACCCATCCCAACATTCCCAAAAGTCTCAACACACTAATGTATCAAAATGCAAAATCTTGTCTAAATCTCCTCAGTTCAAAGGATATAAACATCACTATCTAACTCATCTAATTCAAGTATAATTGAGTCTGTATTGATTCAATCCGGGGCAAAATTCCTCTTTATCAGTGGACTTGTGAAGCTAGAAAACAAGTTATCAGCTCTCCAAATACAATTGTGTAACATAAGATACAAGTTGTAGACATTCCTATTAAACAAGAGAGAAACTGAAAGAAAAAAAAAGGGACTCATTGGTCCCAAGCATATTTAGAAATGCAAATGATAATCTCCATCAGGTTTCAAGACTGGGGAATAAAAGCCACTGGGTGGCTTTTAGCTACTCTGTCTGAACCCACAACTCTGTTCTCTGAGTCATTCTCCATTTTTCTTAAAAGATAGTATATGTTTGTGGCAGAATAGTTTAATTGGCCTTTTTCCTGCTTTTATAATTTTGGGAGTCTGACAGCCTTCTTTCATTTTGTCAAGTCTTGTCCCTTTTAGTTCAGTCTGGCAGTGCTCCTGATGATGTTACATCCTGAGGAAACTTGTGGGTTTCCCACGTGTGTCACAAGGTTTTCCTCCATTAGACAAGAGAGACACCTCCAGACATCTTTTTAATATAATCCTATTTCTCTTCCTAGCTTCTGTTGAGATAGCTGAGTCACTTGCCTAAACTCTTCAAGTTCCTACATGTGATTGAATGCTTGGGAATTTTTGTCCTTTCAAGGCACTACCAAAAGATTGTTGAGGGATACCCTTGGCTTTCTATTCTAGAGCATACTTTCCTGATAGTGCATCTCTTAATTTTGCATCATTTAGAATTAGGATAAGCTGATAATTTTCCATATCATCAAGAAATAGTTCCATTTTGCTGGGCAGTTATTTGTTTAATTACGTCTCATTTTGCATTTTACTCTAAGCAGAAGAAGAAACCAGGCACACTGTCAATATTTTGCTTGAAAAGCTCCTCAGGTAAATAATTATTCATTGTTTTAAGTTCTGTTTCCATATAACTGTAGGGCATAATACAGCTAAACTCCCACTATATATAGCAAGAATCTACTTTTTTTCTCATTTCAGTAATATGTTTCTCACTTCCTTCTGGGCTCCCACCAGAAACACACTTAACACCCATGATTCTAGCAACAGTTTGTTTTCGACAATTTAGGGAATTCTCTAAGATAATGTAAGTTTTCTCTACCATGCCTCCCAGTTCCTTCTGAACCCTCACAGTAGTTGCTTTATCATTCATATTTCTACTTTTGCTTTGTTCAAAGAAATCAAGCCTTCTTCTATCATGTTCCTCAATTCTTGCAGACTCTGCCCATCACCCATTTCTGAAGCCACTTTCACCCTACTTCCAGTTACAAAAACCTATAGTAGTTTCCTGCTGCTGTGAGCTAAACTAAGGCAGCTGAAAGGGCTAGTTCCTTTTGGTTGCTCCAGGGGAAAAATTTAGCCTATCTTTCCAGCCTCTGGCACCTGCTGGAAGTCTTGAGTTTGTGTCCACATCCCATATGCAGAGGGCAAAGACCAGTAATGCTTCCTATCCACATTTACTCAAGAAATAATTGTAAGTAGATGATATGCACCAAACACTGGATCTAATTGCAAAACAAACAAACAAAAAAACACTGTAAAATCAAGTTTATCAATATTCTCATATCTTAAATGAGGACAAGATCTGTAGATTTAAAAAAACTCATGTGACTTTATACATAAAGCAGTTGAATATTGTTCTAAGGCATAGATTAAGCAGTTCTTCTGCTGCATGTACCATTAAATATATTATCCAGTCCACTAAGTTATGTAAGAAAATGCTCCTATGCCCCAAATCAGAAGGCGAGTTGTATTCAATTAGGCTTACAATTTTGAAAGAACACATCTACTTGAAAAGTTTCCTAATCATTCATTCTTTCTTGAACTTCAGTATCAAGATTGAAGGGAAGTTTAGCATTTGTTCGCAGAGGTATGGTTTTTGAAAAGGAAAATTATTAGAGCTTTAGCAAAATGGAACTACTATATTCATGAAGTATTAAGTTATTTTCTCATACTTGTTTTCTAAAGGTCAGCTCAATTGTTATTATACATCAACAGGGTAGTTATAAGGCCAACTACTTAGTGCTCTCCTAGAAATCTGTTTTTGACATCTAGTTTTGATTTTCCTGATCCTCCTCCCTGATTTTTCTAACAGATTAAATAGTGCTTATAGGCAATGCTATTTGATAAATCTTGGGCTAAGGAGACTGCATATACTACTGCTTTTTACATCTCATCCTAACCCAGTATTTCTCCATTCTAGTTCATTGTCATCTCCCTTTTTTTTTTTTTTTTGAGGAAATTATATCCCCAAAGTTGACGGAGCACCCATTGCTATCAAGGCGCCAAATTGAATACACACACACTTTTATCCCATTTACTTCACTCTGGTTTTTTCTTCTGTCTACTTGGGCTTTTGAATTCTTTTTGCCTCTAAACCTGAAAAGAAGTAACTAGGTTAGAGAGCAGACATTGAGAGTACAAAGACAGTGATGTCAAAGAGATGTTGTTAATCCTCCCCACAGCCTGACTGTACTGAGGACGTTTCTCATTGTATAGTTGAAAATTGGAAATATCTATGAGTTTATTAGAACTCTTCTTTTCCAAGTTCTATTGAACCAGAGAAGAGTAGAAAGCTTAAAAATAGTAGGATTTGGAAAGTCATTGAATTTAATCCTCTCCTTTGTGGACAAGGAAATCCAGAGGAATTCAAGGACTTGCCCAAGATAGGGCCACGATCTGAATTTGAACTTAATGACTAAGTCGAGTATTCTTTCTGCCACACTTTACAACCTCAATCAAGTGAAGAATAAAAAAACTTTGTTCTGATGCTCTATCTTGCTATCTTAGATGAATTCATTCCTAAGTCTTACTTTTAGGAAATCCAAATATCACATATAACAAAACTATTTAGTTACATTCATTAATGCTCTAATAAAGCACACATAAAGCACTAAAATTAAATTAAGAAACTGTTAAATAGTAAAATTATGAATTATTAAATTTGATTTTTTCCTTCTACATGATCTGGAAAACTCCATGTTTGATTTTTTTTATTGTGTTAGCCAGTTCTCCAGACTGTATTAAACTCTCTGAGACCTGTTGATTTTTTACCTTTTTAATTTATCAAGAAAATCACAATAAATTTAAATAATGATACTTTAAGGTTATTAACATTTACCCTTGCCTTAGATGACTTTGGGTTTAAGACAAAATGCAGTGCATCATATTCTTATAGTTGAGCTCGGCTTTTAGAAACTTGAATAAAAATATATTCAACAAAAGTAGAATCCCAATCTTCCCAAACAATATTAGTTTTATTTAATAAGTAAATATGTATTAGTTACTACTACAAACATTTCTTTCATGATCAATTAGGTGAGTTAATAACACGGTAGATTCAATTGAATCCTTAACACTACACAGAAATCTTGCAATTTCTCTTTATTTAGTTTTCAGTCTCCTGCTCTGCTAATCTACTTTTTCATAGTTTCTCTTCCAAAAATCATCCTTTCTGATTACTCTTGTTATGCACATCCCCGATATTTCCAGTATTTCATAGTCTTAACATGAAAACCTTTGTCCTACATATGTACTCATCCTCATGCTATTTATCCATCTTAGTGGCAGTGGAAGGAATACATGGCCCATCAATGATGGTAATTTTACATTGATTTCTTCCTATGTTTTCAGAGTCTTTCCTTTGCCCTCTACTTTATTCTCATTGTTTACTGGACTTTCAATGTCTATCTCAGGACAAGTCACTTCCATTATCACCTATACTCATTTTCTCCAATTAGAAATTAATAATAAGAAACACTTTCTTGATCTTAAAAATTCTTCAGGAGTTCCCGTCGTGGCGCAGTGGTTAATGAATCTGACTAGGAACCATGAGGTTGCGGGTTTGATCCCTGCCTTTGCCCAGTGGGTTAACGATCCGGCGTTGCTGTGAGCTGTGGTGTAGGTCGCAGACGTGGCTCGGATCCCGCGTTGCTGTGGCTCTGGTGTAGGCTGGTGGCTACAGCTCCGATTGGACCCCTAGCCTGGGAACCTCAATATGCCATGGGAGCGGCCCAAGAAATGGCAAAAAGACAAAAAACAAAACAAAACAAATTCTTCGGCTGTTACTAAATTTAGCTGTTATTAAATTCCCCATCTCTTTGATAACTAAGCTTCTTGAAAGCAATATACTAATGTCTACCTGATTCAGATTCACAATTCCTAAAGTTTGAAATACTGTGAAATACTTCAAACAACATAAAGAACAAAACCACATAACACATAGCCATGTACCACCTACCCCAGATTTAATTAATATGGGATTTTTTTTTTTTTGCTATATTTGCTTTGGATCTTTTTTCAAAGAAATATTAATATTATGGACACAATTAAATCACCCCTCATTTAAGTCCCATTCCTTCATTTTCCAAAGGTTGACTATTATATTTCTTCTATAATTTCTATATTTTATAATGTTTATATCTATCCATAAATTATATATGGCACTTGGATATGGTTTATGTAGATATAAATAAATATTAATACATTTGTATATTATGTTAACACATGGAGATGTAATTCATTTATGCTACTTTTTTTGGGGGGCTGCATTCATGACATATGGAAGTTCCCAGACTAGGGTCCAATTGGAGCTACAGCCACCAGCCCATGCCACAGCCACAGAAATGCCAGATCCGAGCCAAATCTGTGACCTACACCGCAGGTCATGGCAAGGCCAGATCCTTAACCCACTGAGTGAAGCCAGGGATCAAACCCACATCCTCATGAACACTAGTTGGGTTCGTTACCACTGAGCTATGATGGGAACTCCTACGTTACCTTTAATATAGTGTTCCACAGCATGAATATAGCAAAATTTATTTACCCATTCTTAAATTGATGAACATTTAAGTTGTCCAGTTTTTATTCTCATGAACAGTTCTACAATAACTGTGTTCATTTATATTTCTTTGCATGCCTGAAATTGTTTCTTTAGGTTGACTATTGATGGCCACTTGTACTGTATCTTCAATTTATGGGGTGTAGTCCAATTGTTTTCAATGTGATTAAACCAATTTATACTTCCGTCAGTGGTACATGGGTGTTCCTTTATTCCCCACCTTCTTAATACTTGCTTTTATCAGACTTCAGATAATTTTGCTTACTGAGGGATATCAAATAGTCCTTGTGTTTTTTGTTTATTAGTGCATGGCAAATTGTCCCAAAACTTAATGGCTTAAAATGGTAACACTGATCTTATAGCTTTGGTGAGCTGTAAATCCATGCTTATCTAGTTATCTCTGCTTCAAGTTCTATCACAGGTGACAATTGTGTGTTAGCTAGGGCTCTGTTCTTATGTGAAGGCTACAGTGGGGAAGATTAACTTTCTAACCTTACTTAAATGGCTGTTAGCAGGATTCAGTTTGTTAGGTGCTGTTATACTGAGGATCATGCGCAGTGATCCTCCTTGGCTATTGGGTGCCTTTTGTACAGAGAAGCTGACAGTATGGAAACAAATTTCTCCCGAATCAAACAAGAGATTTAAAGAACATAAGCATGAGAGAAAACATGATCTTTTTGTCTTTTTTATCTCATAAAGGGACGTCTTATCACTTTTGTCATGTTTTACTTATTAGTAGCAACTCATTAGGTCCAGCTCACACGTAAGGGAAGGAGATTCTATAGGGGCATAAACACCAGGAGGCAACAGATGTCACTGAAGGCCACCTTAGAGGCTGCCTACCTCAGTATTTCATGTTGTCACATTTCCCTGATTATTAATTGGATACCTTTTTATATGTTTTTGGCCATTAAGATTTGTTTTGTGAGCTGTTTGCATTTTTCTCTCTTTTTTTTTTCAATCTAGTTATGTTTGTTTACTTTTCTCTTAATATGTAGATATTTTGGGTGTATTCTGGATAACAATCTTAGTTTAAGTTCGTGAACTGGAGCCTATTCACTCTTCAGCCTGCTTTAATTTGTTATCCTTCCCATCCATTTTGCCAAATTCCATTACCAAAACCACTCTTGTAGGGTTGTCATTGATTTTCATATTGTTAAATTCAGTAGATGCTTTTCAACTCCCATCTTAATTGACTTGTTGGCAGCATTCAATATAGATGTGTACTTTGATCATTTATCTTAAAAATATTTTTTGAATCTCACCTTTAAGTCAGGTATACTATTTGTTCTTGACTTGTGTGACACTATCATAGATTAGTTTTTCATCTTCCACTATGGCTGCTATTTATCAGACTCTTTTGCCTGGTTTTCTACCTCTGCTTGACCTCAAAATGTTTGAATTTATTGATATTATTCCTGACACTCTCTCCCTGGGGACTTTATTCAGTCCTATAGATTTATACTTATCATTATGCCAGCAGTCTTCACATTTACATCTCCAGAACCACATCACCAGTCTCCTAGGTAATATATTCAGTTGGATTGCTTTCAGGCCTCTCCGAGTTAATAGGATTAAATCTGAAATTTTGATGATCCCTATGCTTTGGTTGCATTACAAATTTTACTTAGTTGGTGATACCATAAAGCCAGAAACTAACTATGATACTTCCTTGTCTCTTTAAACATAAGATCCTGTGTGTAACACCAACTCACACCTCTTCTCTACTCAACAGCTCTCACCTTAGCCAAGTTAGCTTTCTCTCCCACTGCGTCTCCCATTTTCATGTTGCTCATGTTACCCACCTTTTTGTTGTTAACATAAAATTCATAGCAGGCTTTTTTTTTTAATGTAAAATAATGGCATAACTTCCCGGTTATAACTTTTTTAATCTTCAGTTTCCCTTTACTGTGTTGCTCTAATCATGCTGGGTTTCTCTCTCTTTTTTTAAATCAAAATACAGTTGACTTACAATGTCATGTTAGTTTCGGAAGTACAACCTAGTAATTCAATATTTTTTTATAGATTATACTCCATGCAAAGTTATTGTAAAGTATTGACTAGATTTCCTGTGCATTTCATTACATCCTTGAAACTTATTTTATGCCTAGTAGTTTGTACCTCTTAATCCTCTTCATTTATTTTGCCCCTCTCCATTAGTTTGTTCTCTTAAACACAAGTCTATTTGTTTTATTTAATTGTTCCTTTGTTTTTTAGTTGTTTTTTTCCCCACATAAAGGTGAAAACACAGTATTTGTCTTTCTCTGACTTATTTCAGTAAACTCCAGATCCATCCATGTTGTGGAAAATGGGCGAAATTTCATTCTTTATTAATAAGACATTGTATATTATAAAATGTATTCCACACCTTCCTTATCCATTTGTCTGTTCATGGATGCCTAAGTTGCTTCCATATTGTGGCTCTTGTAAATAATACTTATATGAACATTGGGGTACATGTATATTTTCAAATTAGTATTTTTGTTTTCTCGTGGTCAATACTCAAGACTGGAATTGATGGGTTATGTAGTAGTTCCTTTTTTATCTTTTTGTTTTGTTTTGTTTTAAGGAAATTCCATATTGCTTTCCATAGTGACTGTACAAATTTATATTCCCACAAATAATGTACAAAGATTCCTTTTTCTCCAGATTCTCACCAACATTTATTATTTTTTGTCTTTTGGATCATAGTCATTCTGACAGTTATAAGGTGATATCTCACTGTAGTTTCAGTTTTCATTTCCCTTATGATTAATTATGTTGAGCACCTTTTTATGTTTCTCTCTTCTGTCAAATTCCACACTACTTACAGTTATAAGCTTTTTGAACTCAGAATCTTTTTTTGTGCATGAATAAATCTCCCACTTCATCTGCCTAATTTGTATTCATTCTTCAGATTTCAGTTGAAATGTCACTTATTAGAAACATTCTGGAATTTCCATTGTGGCACAGCGGAAATGAATCTGACTAGGAACCATGAGGTTGTAAGTTTGATCCCCGGCCTTACTCGGTGGGTTAAGGTCTGGCATTGCTGTGAGCTGTAGCATAGGTGACGTGGCTCGGATCCTGTGTGGCTGTGGTGTAGGCCAGCAGCTACCACTCTGATTTGACCCCTAGCCTGGGAATCTCCATATGCCAGGATTGTGGACCCTAAAAAGCAAAAAATAAAAAAAAAAAGGCAAAAAAAAAAAATTCTTCCTTGCCTTTCCAGCCTAGATTAGTCTGGTGTATATTTCATTACATTGGCTTTCCTTCATAACATTTGTCACAGTTTTACACAGTAAATAGTTATTTTTTTTGCAGTTATTTCGTCAGCTTCATCCATAGGCTATGCTTGTTAAAAATCAGACACACATCTGTGGTTAGAGTTTCACACTTCTGGATTCTAGAATATTGCTTGGCCCATAGTTAGCACTTAATTAATATTTGTTCAATGAATTGCTGAATTGACTGCTAGTTCTAGCTCCAGAGGAGCTTTTAATCACATTGGTACAAAATTAAAGAGAAATACAAAATTGAGAACTAAAATGTGAGCCGTGGTCATTAAGAATACTCTGAGGGAAACTTTCATAACCTTCCTAGCAACCTACTTTCTCATTATTCAATGAAGGCTTTAACCTAGATCAAGTGTAAGATTATTTTTACCTCTAAAATTAAGCAATTCTAACTGCTGGCTCAGGAAGAAAGAGAAATCAATGTGCTCTCAAGTAGTCAAGGAAAACTTCATGAGGAAGTTTTTAATGATAAAAGCTGTAATAGATGGGGAAGAAGTGGAAATCAACATAGATGTTCTGAGAAAATGAGATGGACCAGCTGCCTGGAGTAAAGGACTATTGTGGGTTTTAGTGGGAGACATTATGTGCATGCAGCCATTCTCTAAATTATCTAAAAATGAGGGCAATGGCTCAGAATTTGAGTAGCATTAAAACGTCATGGAATTTTGAACAGTGGTGCAATATGTCATTTCATTATTTGAAAAATAAAATTCAATAAACATGTATTGATTTTTGGCTATGTGCTGGGAACTCCTGGGCACCAGGGATCCAGTCATGAGTGAGACATGGCTCTTGCCCTATGTACCTAAAAATGGTTGCATTACACTCTTAAACATGAATCATATTACATTATAAAAATAATATATAAAATATATACCTAAAATACAATATATTCTTCAGCATTTCATAACAAAAGACTGTTCGGTGGTGAAAAGATCATGTTTCATGTCCATATTCTTGAAGAATCAAGATCACATGTATGAATGTAGGCATTTTGGCCAGATGTAGGTATAAATTTCAGATCATTTACAACTGGGTATTTTTCTCTCTTTACATCATCTCTCCAAGTCACTTCCTTTATGGATAAAAAGTTTGAAAGAATAAATGCTATAAATGTTGGAAAACAGATCAATATAAAAATGGAATATGAGTATTCAATTAAAGTGAATCAGTGAGGAAATGATGCAAAATTTTTAAAAATGTAAGGACAATTTCTTCTCTATTTTGGAGAAAAAAATTTTTCAACTTCTGCTAAGACAAATACATATATAGTTAAAAGCTACTATCTGAGTATTTAATCTGAGGCATTTCTAATTGCATCATATATATTAACTTGTATAGTACTTGAAGAATCCCTGTAAGATATGTATTATCATTAGCCCCATGTTAAACACAAGGAACTGAGATACTAACAGGTTAATTAGCTTGCCTAGTATAACCCAGTTCATTATGATTTGGACTCACTCTGTCTGGGACACAACTTCTTAATATTGTGTTTTATACACTCTATACAGATTGAATTAAAAGTCTATAAATGTTGCACTGAAAGTATAATACCACAAATCTATGAAATTTGTTTTTATAAATTTGTGGATAAAAATCTCCCTAAAGCAATAATCAAAGTACAAAGTAAAATGAATGGATATGATTTTAGAAAAAATATTGAAGTAGTCTTGTACTGTGATGCTTAAAATATAATAAAAGAAGGAAATATTTGCAGTGTATATAATATATATTGTGCCATTATGTAAAGAGTTTCCACAAATCACTAAGAATACAAGTGTGAATAGCAAAAGGGCAAATGTAAGAACAGCAATACAGAAAAATAAAAACAAAAGGTGCCAAACCCTTTAAATGCATGCTCAATTTCATAAGTGAGTGAAAATGAAAATGAAATCAAGAAAGATACAGCTGACAAAAAATGTTAACAGTATCCACTGTTATTGAGGGCACTAACATATATTATCAGTGTTTTTCGAAGTGGCTCTGTGCTTTCAGGAGAGTGATATCAATTATTTATTAAAACATTGTTTGTGTAGTTCCTTTGATAAAGCAAGTTTTTTCTAGAAGTTCAGCCCCATGCACTTTTGTGGTTAAGGACTTTGGTTTCAGAAAAATCTAGATTCAGTTTCCTGCTAACCCTTATGATATGTGTGCCCTTGAAGAAATTCTGCACTTTCAGAGGCCTCACATTACTCACTGGAAAACAAGATAGCAATAGCAAAATTGCCTCACAGGGTTGTTCTGTAGATTAAATGAAATCATGCATGTAAAGCAATTAACACATTTTAGAAGTTAATAAATATTAAATATTATGATTATTAATTATACTATAGATTGTCTCAAGTGTGAAGGAATAGTTTTATGAGAGTGTTTATTGTATTGTAAAAGTTAATAATATTTAATGTAGTCTTGGAATCACTGCAATTATTTTTGTAAAATCGTGGAGGATAAATTGATCCTCAGGAGACAGGAGATGGGTAAATGTTCCTCTATGTGAGTAAAGTAACATATATAATAGGTGCAGCCTCAGAAAATTTGTAGCACTGAACAGACAAGCCTTAAAATGTTTCAGTAGATACTTGTAATTCTTTTAATTTTGTGAAGAAATGCAATAAACACTAGAGATCAACATAAATTTATAAAGAAAAATTCAGCTCCTCTCTTTAGATGAGGGAAGTGTTGGGTTGGCATTTTAAAACTTCCTATGTTTTATTTCAGGAAAACATAAAGAGATTGCTCCTGTTTGTGGGTAATGCTGTGAAATATGACTGGGCAGTAGTGTGCTATGAAAACTCAGATGTATTACAATAGAGAGAATGGGATTTAAGCATAAGTCGGTTTGGGTGTTAACCTGAATGGGATGTGTCCAATGGACTTGACCCATGGCTCTGCCAACATTTTTATCAGAGTTAGGAGACTTAGTAGAGGTGCAGTTCTTAAATCTGCAAGTCTCAGAGACTCACATAGGTTGAACTATATGGGTAATGTAGTCAAGATTTCAGATGACCTAAGGAATTTAAAGCACTGTGTTAGATTCAATAAGATACTGTTCAACATAGTGAAATGAAAATTAAGTTCAAAATATCAACTGCAAAGTCACAGAAGTTCATATGACAAACTTTTTTTTTTGTCTTTTTGCTATTTCTTTGGCCACTCCCGCGGCATATGGAGGTTCCCCGGCTAGGGGTCCAATCGGAGCTGTAGCCACTGGCCTACACCAGAGCCACAGCAATGCGGGATCTGAGCTGCGTCTGCGACCTACACCACAGCTCACAGCAACGCCAGATCCTTAACCCACTGAGCAAGGGCAGGGACCGAACCCGCAACCTCATGGTTCCTAGTCGGATTTGTTAACCACTGCGCCACGACGGGAACTCCCATATGACAAACTTTTATACACAAAAGCTTGGTTCCAAATTTTGATGCAAATGTTAAAAATGCTCTAATACAGTTTTACCAGCTTGCCATTCTTTTCAGTGTTCAGATTATTGTATTCCATTTTAGGTACCACATTTTAAGAGAAATAACATACTGAAATATGTCCAGAGAGCATATGAAAATATTACAGATTTGAGAGTTGAAGGAACTAGGAATGTCTTCCCTGTTGAAAAGGAAATCAAGGGGAAATATTGATAGGTCTGTTCAAACATCTGAAGGATTTTCTTGCAGGATAAGGAATAGGATTGAGATACCTATCTTAGAGCACAGCTGAAAGCTGAGGGAAGGTGAATTTCATTTTGGAATAGACTTTCTCACAATTAGATATATTCAACATTGCAGTAAGGTTGTTTTAGTATTAAAACTCTCATAGCTGGAAATGCTTAAATAGACAATAGGAAAATTACCTTCAGCACTGTGGAAGAGGCTTTGTTTACAAGAGAAGTTTGGATTAAAATATTTCTAAGATTTCTTTTTATAAAAGAAACATGATAAAAGTGAAAAGTAAACTAATCTTGAAGGCAAGAGATTTGCAAGTAAATTTTACTCTACTGTCACCTATGTTTTAAGAGAATTTTTGTTTTTTTTCTTTTTTTTTAGGGCCACACCCATGGCATTTGGAAGTTCCCAGGCTGAGGATCTAATTAGAGCTACAGCTGCAGGCCTAGAACACAGCAACTTGGGATCCAAGCCGTGGCTATGACCTACACCACAGCTGGATCCCCAACCCACTAAGCGAGGCCAGGGATCAAATCCGCATCCTTATGGATACTAGTTGATTCGTTTCTGCTGCACCACAACGGGAACGTCTAGAAAATTTAATTTAAAGGAATGTGCAAAATTATTTTTAGGGTAGGAGAAAGACAGTTAATAATACTCAAAAGAAGAGTTTTACAGTAATTCTGCAAACCCACGATGGCAGTAAAGTAGCATGTTAGGACTCTCCTCAACTCAGATGAAAAAGGAAATATAATACAGGACTGCTCCATGATATATACAACCCCTTCCATTGTTATAGCTCCAGTTATATTATTTTTAAATCCTATTCATTGCCCATCAGCTATGCCTTATTTTGTAGTTCTTTAATAATATCATAGAAGCAAAGGAACAGTAAAGTCTTTGTGTTTCAACCTACTTTCATTGCAGTCATCATGTGTCCTATTTTTATGCATGTTCCCCTAGTTAATATGCTTGTTAAGCTTTCTCTGGAGAATACTTTGCTGGCCTCTGGGATTCAGAAAAAAAAAATTGAATTGATACACCCAAATCTAGATGTTCTTACAAACCAAATTACCTGAATCTAGGTACAGAAAACTTTTTATGAGACCCAGGCATTATTATTTCAGTTCTTCAAGCACAAAGGATTTTTGTGTTTGATTTTGTAAACTGTTTCAGGAAAGACGTCTGTGGACTAGAAATAGCATTATGGAACAGACTGTACTTGAACCCTGAGCACCGCTATTCTTCTCATGATGACCTCCTTTTCCTTCCCTTTGTGGACACCCTGTCCACTAACCCTTGGTACCTTCAAGCTCTCCCACTGTGTCAGAAGTGTTCCTGAGTGGTTACTGTGATGAGAAGTGGGATTTTTTTTTTTTTTTCAGCTGAAGCTGGTCTCTTTCCTTTCCTCAAAGAGACTTTATTTACTGTTATCTAGTTTTACATAAAATCTGCTTCAGCTACATGGAGTCTTGGAAATTGAATTGTTGATACATTCTTATTATTTTCTGAAAGCCAAGATTAAGTTCTAGTTCCTTACATGCTGTCACCCTATGCATTCATTTATTAGCACTTAATCACATTTCGTTAGCTGTTTTTATCAAAACAATTTTTAACATCTGCCTCTCTTCAAAGAATGAGTATTCTGTAGAGGCAGACCCTGTCTCTGATTCAGTGCTACAACTTCAAGATGCAGCTCAGTGCCTGGGACACGAGAGATAGGAGATGCTCAGTGATTATTTACTGAATAAATAGTTTTGTTTGTCAAGAAAGGGATTATTGGGTGGGCCAAAAAAGGACTTTCACATTTAATAATAACACCCATTTATGTATATACTACATATAATATGACCTATTATATATATTATCTATTTTACGCCAGGTAATACACTAGGTACTAGGAATACAAAATTAAGTCTTTGTTTTTAACTTAGAATAATGGCTTAAGATCAGATTTGTATCATAATGAATCATAAAGGAATACATTGTGTATTGATGTGACTTAGTTTTCAATTATAGAACATGCAGAGATGCCTTACTGCCTTTTCTCTACCCAGCATACTTTCGACTCCCGCCCCTACCCCGCCCCATAGCTGCACATTTAACCCCTGACAGGTATAAGTAAACTCCAACAATGTCGTCATGAGTAAGGTTTACTTGAGGCTTAACATATTTTAGTGTTCCTTAGAGGGACCAGGTTGACACCACTCTCTGTAGGACTTTGCCCAAGAACCATCCTTGTCTGGCTTGCTGTCCTTCCCCAGTTAGTTTCTCCTGCTTGCTCACCAGCCTCTCAAGGGAGAATTTTCTTAATCAGATATTTGCTCATTAGTGCCCTTTCATGATCAGCTGCTAGTGGACCTGACCTTAGTCTTCTTTCCTTTCTGTTTGAAAGAGTTTGATGTTCTTATATTCAGCTCCGCTCAGTAGCAATTATGAATAATATCGTTATCTCTCAAGGATTATTTTAATTCAAGAACTAGGTGTCCCTTCCAAACTCTCACCTTGCTAATTATTGTATAGTCTTTTTAAATCTCAAGTATTTCTATACAATACTAGTCTTTGCAAAATTAGTAGACAAGAGTTTATCAAATCTTCTCAAACAAAGAGATCTCACACATTACTAGGAGCAAAGGTTAAACTAATCATAGCACCTGATAATATTACACATTAGTTTTAGTTTTAATTGAAATACCTTTTAAGAGTCCAATTTTGAACAGATTTGAGCAGTGATCATGTTGAGAAGATGAGATCATAATGTTCTAGAGAGTCCAAGCCAGTTTTAAGCAGCATCTGACAGGTGTGTGAATTTTGACAATAAGAAATGATCCAGGAGTTCCCGTTGTGGCGCAGTGGTTAACGAATCCGACCAGGAACCATGAGGTTGTAGGTTTGATCCCTGGCCTTGCTCAGTGGGTTAACGATCCGGCGTTGCCGTGAGCTGTGGTGTAGGTTGCAGACGTGGCTCGGATCCTGGCTACAGCTCTGATTCGACCCCTAACCTGGGAACCTCCATATGCCACGGGAGTGGCCCAAGAAATAGCTAAAAAAAAAAAAGACAAAAAAAAAAAAAAAAAGAAATGATCCATCAGAAGGGAATTCCCCTCATGGCTCAGGGATAATTAACCTGACTAGTATCCATGAGGATGCAGGTTCCATCCCTGGATTCGCTTAGTGGGTTAAGGATCCGGCATTTCTGTAAGCTGTGGTGTAGGCTGGCAGCTATAGCTCTGTTTGACCCCCAGCCTGGGAACCTGCATGTGCCACAGATGGGCACCTAAAAAAAAAAGAAATATATGACCCGTTGTGACTGAGCTGAGAAACTTCACAGCTAATTTCATTTGAAAATTAAGTGCCAAAGTTTCCAAGATGAGATTAATTTTTTATTTCACTGTGCAAGCAAGGTATACTTTTAATTAGAAGAAAATATGCAGAGTTCCCACTGCGGAGCAGCAGAAACAAATCCAACTAGTATCTAGTATCCATGAGGAAGCAGGTTTGATCCCTGGCATTGATCATCGGGTCAGGGATCCAGCGCTGCTGTGAGCTATGGTGTAGGTCTCAGACACAGCTCGGATCCCATGTTGCTATGGCTATGGTATAGTCCAGCAGCTGCAGCTCTGATTTGACCTATAGCCTGGGAACTTCCATATGCCACGGGTATGGCCCTAAAAAGCAAAAAAAAAAAAAAAAAAAAAAAAATTTCAGTGCATCTGCAAAGGCTTTGATTTTTTTTTTTCCAGAGGAGTCCTGCTCTTCATCTAAAATGTAAAAGACATACTATCTTACCACACTATTAGAAGAGATAATACATCATTTTTGGCCCTCCCCAACCACTTGATTCCTCCTCCTGCCCCCAGCCTAAGCGAAAATGATCTGAAGTCTTTGGCATAAAGTTTTAGAAAAGTCTTCCTATAATCCACCTATCTCATTTTCTGCTTTACAGATAGTTTGCATACATTTTTAAAAACCAAGTGTTCTGTTTTCTCATAGATAATTAACACATGGAATTCAAAAGTTGGAATTCCTGATAGGGCTCATTGGGTTAAGAACCCATTGTAGTATCTGTGAGGATTCAGATTTGATTCCTGGCCTCATTCACTGGGTTAGGGATCTGGCATTGCTACAAGATGCAGTGTAGGTCACAAATGTGGCTTGGATCCCATGTTGCTGGGGCTGTGGTGTAGAACAGAAGCTGCAGATCTGATTTGATTTGACCCCTAGCCTGGGAACTTCCTTCCATATGCTGCGGGTATGGCCCAAAAAAGAAAAAAAGTCGTTAACCTAATTTATTTATTGATTCAGTAACAAATACCCTGTGGGCATCTACTAGGTTCCTTGGACTCTGCTAGGTGGTGAGCTAAAGTGATAAATTAGATATTTGCTGTCAAGGAACTCAAGTTCTAATGAAGAGGTTGACATGTCCAAAGACCATACAAAGACTAAAATAGGAAAAATAAAAATGCTTGCAGACCACAGATTTTATTACCATTGAAAGTAAATGTATTAAGTTTGTTTGTTTTATCTAACCTGTTAATGTCAATAAGTTAAACAATTCTTCTTGACGAAAGAATGGCTGTGAAAACATGGCACTTTTTATAGCCCCTGATAAAAGTATATTGTATTATAGAAAATATATTATGCAACTAGCAGTCTTAAAACAATTCCCCCTCTTTATTCTGAAAATGAGATCTCAGTCCTTGTGAAGTCCAGCCTGATTGTTACTGTGGAAATGTAGTTATAATGAAATGCAGTAGGTCTCAAGTGGTAGCAGGAAGAGAGTACATGCAAGACCAAAACAAGGTGAAGCAATTGCTCTGCCCAGGGACTGGCTTCTCAGCGGAGGGGCTTCATCTGGGATTTGCAGGATGTGCATGTAAAAATCATCGCACTAGAAGATGGGGCAAGGCTTTCCAACAGTAACAGGGTACATGAAGAGAAGGAGAAAGGAAAGACAGTCTGTATTCAGAAATGGAAAACTATGGAAAGCTCTGGTGGAGCTTGGGTATAGCTAAGTGACCCATTCTATAAGTGGCCTGAACCTTTGAGTCAGATTTATTAGAAATGGTATCGTCAACTTAAAACAAATGCACAACATGAAAGTTGCGAGTTAAGTTTACTGGGGGCAAAATGAGGACTATATTCCCGGAGGTGCTGTTTTGGATAGCTCTAAAATACCACTCCAAAGAAGCAGGAGGGGAGAGTCCATATATATATGACTTTGGTGAAAATAGGGAGGTACATGCAACCAAGCACACATCTTGCAGAAGGTTGCTGCTAGTCATGAAGGGCAGACATCACCATGAAAGATTTTAGTGCTTTTCTAGACCTGAAGAGATGTAAGAATCAGGCTCATAAAATCTTCCGAACATATCTAACTCCCTGAAGAATTATTCTGCCAGTTTTCCCAGAGCACAGGGTGCCACACTGCTGATCTCTACCCTGAGCTCTTTCAGGAGGTGTTGAGTGTCAGGAGCTGCAGTGGCTCATGATTTAATCCTGGTGTAGAGGGAGATGGCAAGTGCCAATTGCCACTTAGTAGTGTCATGGTTTGTAGCCAGTGTTTCTACCACATTCTGTGCCAGGTCGTGAATCTCTGTCATCTCTAATACCATAAACATTTGAAGATATGTTTTGTTTCCTTCTTAATTTACAAAGGGTCATGAAAGCATGGAGAGGTTAGCTCTTTCATCCATCTATCCATCCATTCATTCAACAAATACTTGCTGGATGCCTCCCATGTGCAGGTACTACATGCAGTGCTAAAAGAGTGAAAGTCAAGTATATGTTCCAGTCTCACAGAGCTTAGGCTCTAGAGCAAAAAAAAAAAAGAAAAATAAAATAAAACTAAAATCCCTGATATTAAATAAATATATCACTAAAATGTGATAAGTGTAATGAAGAAGTAGACATGTCTACAGGTTGCAAAAGGATCCAGAAGGAATTAAAACTGAGGTTGAACACATTTACCAGGTCTAAAGCCCACTGTACTGGTAACTTGGTGCCACCTCAATTCTCACAAGCATGTTTTTCCAAATTGGGGGTATCTTCTGGAAGCCCAGGAGCATCTTTAGGTAGTTCAGAAAAATGTATGTTTTTCTAATAAACATGTTTTCAGCTTACCTTCTATTTTTGTAAAGTGATAGTTTTTTCCATTTATGGAAATGATATAATGTTTAAAAATATGAAGATATAAGCAAATATGGTGGTCTGCTTTAAAAAAAAACAAATAACAATATAAGAATGTGCATGGATATTGCAGAAATCATAATTGAAACTTAAAATTTTTTTCTAGTTGTGCCAGTTCTGCAGATGTTCTGATTTGTTCTCCTTCTGATTATGGCTTATTTCTGTTTCCTAAAATGGGTCCTCTAGTATTGACCCACTAAGCATTTGGTAAGTACAGAGTGGTAGTTCATTAAAATGTAAATTAGGTTAAGTGCTTCAGAAACATACAGGGGAATATGTAAATAATGAAGAACAATGAGAAGAGGTCTCTTTCCCGCAGGATCTTTGCTTCTCTAATTGTTTGAACCTTATCCATAGTCATGAATCTAGCTAGGAAGCACTCTCAGTAAAAAATCTGGAAATAAAGCAAATGAGCTGAGGGCAGCAGTGTGAGACTACAAATGACATCAGATGATAAGAAAGCCATCAAGGAATGCTATTGTATTTAATGAAGGAACTGTACCAGGGTTAAATAGTTACAGTGTTTACCCCTAATTGGATCATGTGGCACATTAATGTGTTTCTCCTAGAGTTTAACGTTCTGGAGATATGTTAAGTCAGGGATAGATCTGTTCAGGAGATGGAAAACTAACTTGGACTAGTCCAAACAAAAGAGGTAATAAAGTTGTCCTTATTGCTTTCATAGAAAACATCTCCAGGAAGGAATCTTATTGGGTCTCACATCCATATTCGATTTCCTGAGACCAAGGATTGATTGGTCTCAGCTTGTATCACTCAAGGGGTAGACAGGTAGAAAGGTGATACAGAAGGTGGTAATGGAGGTGTACTGACAGATGAGAAGAAAACGTCACCAGGAGAAGTCAGTTTGTAAACTAACTCAAAAGGATGGAGCAATGGGGAAACTATGGGATTTGCCACCATGAGAAAAAGCTTTAATTCTGTGGACTTAAAATCAAACCCCATCCTTCTTATCCTGATCTTCCCTAGGTCATTTTAGATAACATTGTAGCCACTTGGAGTTGTCCCAGGCTTCAGACTGCTGGGACTGTCCATAGCAATGGAAGTCCACAAAGATACCTTTTAACACTCTCAATGTTTTGTTTTGTTTTCCCCTCTGATCACCCCTCTGGTCTCTTCTTATAATTTCTCTTCCTTCCCTTTGCCCCTAAAATAAGCATTTCCTCAAGGGCCGTGCTTTCAATTCTTAGATTTTCTCATCCAGCACTGTCCTTTACTGATAATATAATTATAATCCAAATCATAGCTTATTTACATTATTTGGCTGTTGTTTATTATCGAGGACTTTCTACATGTTGATACTTGAACAACGATTAGAAGCCTTGAAAGGTGATTTGATCCTTTTTCTCCTGGGTTTGAGTTCCACCTCTGTTACTAACTCCCAAATAAATGTCTCCCAGATCCAGGCCTGCATACATGTATTCTAAGGAAGTGGTATACCTTTCTCCCAAGTGGCCCATTTCTAACTCAAGGTGTCCCAAGCCAGACCCACTTGACACACCTCCTTTTGCCTCTGTATTTCCTATTTCAGTAACCACCAGTACCATCTGCTTGGTCATCTAAACTGTGAGTCATCTTTGACACTTGTTTCTCACTGGTCATAGCACATTGATTCTTATTACTAAATGTTATATATCTTCTATTTTTATCTCCTCTGTGTTTGCCTTAGTATAAATCCAATCAAATGACAGTTTTTGTAAAAAGTAAGGTTTTATTAGGACGCAGCCATACTCATTCATTTCCATATAGTCTATGGATGCTGTCATGATACAATGGTAGAGTGGAGTAGCTGTAACAGAGAACTTGGGCTCAGAAAAGCCTAAAATACTTACTGTCTAGTCTTCACAGGAAAGTTTTCTAAATTCTTCTCTGGTAATGTAAACTCAGTATCTCTTACCTGGACCAGTGTAGTGGTGATCAGTGTTGTCTCTTAGTGTCTACTCTCTCAGACCCCAGTCTATTGTCATCTACCACTATTTATATTTGCACACTCTTCAATCCTTGCCATATTCCAGCTCTAATTAAAGAACAAATAATGTCAAAACTCTGTCTGTTGCCTAGGTAAAAGATTTTTAACCCCTATATCAGTTATGCTTGACTGCATGGCAAATTACTCTAAAACTTGGTGATTTTGTGAATTGACAGGCCAGTTCTTTGCTCTTCCCACAAGGTGGGACATATGCGCCTGCATTCACATGGCAGAGAAGATAAGAACTAGGATGCTGGGGTGGCTGGGTCTTTCTCTCTGTGTAGTCCTTACAAAGAGATCAGCATAGGTTTCTCAGATTATGGCTGGATTTAAAGAGCCCAACCCCAATGCACATTAATTTATCAGTTGTTATGTCACATTTGCTGCTGGCTCCATGGCTAAAGCAAGCCACATGCTGATCCTTAAGTTGATATGGGAGGATATTAGACAAAAGTGGTGATCCCCGGAGTCATGATTCACTAGGAACCAATCAATGTCAGTCTGCTGTGTTCCTTTAGCATACCTTCCAGGCTCTTTCCAATCTGGCCTAGATTATAGTTTTCAGTTCCATTTATTATTCAGCCCACCAAGCGTCCCTATCCAGGGGGCCATGAGCTCTTATTTGAACAAAGTCCCTGAAAATGTCATGCATTTTCTCACATTTATGCCTTTACTCATTCTTCCTCTTAAATTTCTTTCCCTCTCCTACTTTGCTCCTACAAGTTGTGCCTGCCAAGCACAAGAATCCTTCAAATCTCCCCTCCTCTCTGAGGCCTTTCCTGGCTGTGCATGCAGACTTGATCCTTCCTCTCTACCAGCATGTAAACACTCATAGCTAGTCAGTTATTCACCTTATAGTATCTTTTTTTACACTATCTTGTGAAAAATAACTTGAGGATAGTAGTTTCATCTCAATCAAAATTATATATGTTCAAAACCTAAAGTTGACATCATCTGTATTAAGAAATCTTGAATTCCATCAGTGAGCAGAGCCAGGAAGTACAGTGGCAACCTGGCCCTGTGAATCTCTAAGACAATATAAGAAAAATTCCAATTTCTCTTGCAGCATAATTTCTAATTAGGTGGAGTTTTTTTTTAAGAGTGTATAAATGCATGACAGTGTCAGAGGGTAAAATTCGGAGCTTTATTTCAAATCACAGGAAACAGAAATGAGGCCAAATGCATTTGCACATAAAATGGAATGGGATTATGAGCTTACTCAAGTTGGGAAGAAGGTTTTATCTGTTATAATGCCTTAGTGCTGAGAAAAATAAAGGTGATTTCTGGTCAGGAAACATGGACATTGAGAAAGCATGGTTTTTATAAGCCTGAGTGGTTCTTTTTTTATATTAAGTATGAGCAGATAGCTTCAACTCTGCAAGTATTACTAAACACTTTGTGTTGAGTGTGTGGCAATGAGGCAGTGCCTTGGGAAAAAAAAATGTACTTATATATGCTCAGGCAAGCATTCTTATACAAATCTAAAGTATCTCTGTATCCTTACAAAGTATACTTTATTAGGGAAAGAAAAATTATAAATATATATATATATGACACAAGACAAAGATGGCCAAATACCATTGCAAGAGAGTGAGAAGATCTGAGCACAAAAAGAAAAGAGAAATTCCAGGTCAGACGTTGTTAATGGCTATAATTCTAAACATCTTCCTTTAAGAGATGAAACTTGTAAAAAAAATTACATAACGTACAAAATTTTGGCTAAATGTAATTTTAAATCTGATACCACACATGGCCAGCCCTCACATAGAAGAGAGACTAAAGCAGAAATAGCCTGGATATAGTAATATATTTTTTATTTCTTGAATTGTTAATGTATAAAAACTAGAAGATTTTAAGTAATAACTGGGACATTTTAGTTATTGTAAAGTATTAGAAATTGGGCAACATAGTGTCTATAGTCCTTTATGCCAGTGATTGGTTTAACCTGGGTATTAGCTTCCTTTTAGGCGGAGCAGGCACTTTTCAGTCCCCTGCTTCCACCACACACTCTGGGCATTACACCTGCCCCACTTTATTTATTTATTTATTTTTAGCTGTTGTAAGCATTGGATTTCACCATTCCTGATAGGTTTAAATTCTGTTTGGAAAACTAACTCATGTGGAGATATTGACATAACATTCTCAAATGTAGTTCTTTTACCAGTTAACTATTATTATCTCAACTGTTCTGTGTCCAGGTTAGCAGAACGTATAGCTCAGAAGCTATTTGTTGATCTCCATGAGAATTTTTTTCCCTGTGAAATGTATATCTTTGACTCGCTGCCTTGGGTCTAATGTAAAAATACAATCATAGCAGGGGAAGTCAATTATCATTTTGGCAAAAAAAATATTTCTGATTGTTGTACTGTATTTAAGGCGGTCACTAGACAGGTGTGGATGATGGAACATTCTAGATTCAGTTAATGGCAAGCATTGTGGCAGAAGGTAATATGTGGAATACTGATTTGAATAAAGGATGTTTTGGTTAACAAACTATTTCAAACTATATTTCAATAAAATTTAAAAGAATGGAAAAAAGGACTTTCAGAAAGACAGTACATGATTACATGGAAATTTAAGGTGTTTTTAAAGCTATGGATTGATCAGTAACATAACAGAAATATGTAACACACCAATAATTCCCAAATTCACCAGAAATAACACAATTTTGTACAGTATCCAGTGGTCTCCAAGTTGGGCTCATGTCTTTAAAATTTGGCCCTTTTCTCAGCTTAATTAGTTATAAATTACTGAAAAGAGAGATTTGTAATTGAAGCAATGAGGACAGGTTTTACTAACCATTGTGTGAATAACAGAGACTCTTGAAATTTGGTTACTTTGAATTCTAATGGATCATCACACCTAAATTCATTTGATGGCAATTGCTATTCATAATAGGAACTCTTTATGAAAATTGGATATTTGAATTAAACTACATTCATAGCCAAGAATAAAATTTATTTGATCCATAAGACAGACTTTATCAAGAATTGAATGTTCAGTCTTAAGAAATCTACACTAGAAAGTAGATTATGAATAATCTTTCAAGATTGAATTGATTATCTTATGTATAACTTTACATTTCTTTGGGTCATTTACTACATTCTTCCAAGTTTATCTAGAACCTTAAAGTTTATATAGAACCTTAGATAAAAATATTTTGTATTGTTAATTAAATATATTGTATAATTCCTTGTTAAATATTCCCTAATTATTTGGGGCCTCAAAACTTCCTTCTAAAATGAGTAGAACTATAAAAGTTTTGCTTTGTAAAATCTCTTTAAAACAAAAATTTTATATAAAGGATAGTTGGCTTTAATTTGCTATCCCAAAATGACTTAAAAATCCTGACTAATTTGGTATCACAATTTTTCATATTGATATAAATTGGTTTTCTCTTATATTTCTCTTACTTTATGTTTGAACTGAATTAATGCTTCTAAGTCCCTGTTCTATTACTATATCCCTGTATGTATTTAAATTATGTATCTAATATTGGATATATATGAGTATAGAGAGTATAGAGCCAAATACATAGTAAATGCTCAAAAGGATTTTCAAAATTCAATGACTAAGTAGTACACACTTTATATACATACATATGGATTTTGCAGCTCACATAAACTTTAACCGCTTAGATTGTCAATGCAATATGAGCAGTTTTCAAATGTCCCTTAAAAGCAAAGATTAATATTTAAACCTGGGTTATTAAACAGTTGCCTTGCTTTGCACACAGTGCAATTTGATAATTGAGGATAAAACTATCCTTTACTTAACAGCATTTAAATCAATACTAGATGTAAAAAAAAAAATGCTCTTTACTTTAAAATGCATTGATTATTTCCACTATCATAACAACATGCTGTTCAAGTTTGAATATTGAGATACACATGTTTAAACACTGCCCAGTAATTTTAGTGAGGTTAAAATACTTGTAGATAGTGAATCAGAGATGGAAGAAACATTTAACTCTAATGTCCTCTGAAGGATCCTTTTGTATGACAGGAAATGAAACTAAGTGATACTTCAGTGTCATCCAGGAAAACCTATGATAGGAAAGATGATTGTACCCAGTTGGCATTATTTGTCTGATATCCACATGTTATAGCTAAAAAAGTTTAAGGAAGGCAATATCATGTTGTGTTAAAGGAGTGTAACTTCTGGCTCAGCTTTGTGCAAGCTGTGCAGGTTGAACAAGTCACATAACCCTTAATACCTCAGTTTCTACATCTACAAAATAGATACAGAATTGTACCTGATTTATAAGTTTTCTGTAATAAATGTACGTGAAACACTTACAACAGCACCTGGTCCTTAGAAAACTCCATGTAAGTGTTTCATCAAAAAATAAACCTTGGAGTTCCCGTTGTGGCTCAGTGGGTTAAGAATCCAACTAGTATCCCTGAGAATGCAGGTTCAATCCCTGGCCTCGCTTAGTGGGTTAAGGATTCAATGTTACTGCAAGCTATGGTATAAATTGCAGATGTGAGCTGGACCTAGTGTTGCTGTGACTGTGGCATTGGCGGGCAGTTGCAGCTCTGTAGTTCTCTACTTAAAGGATCCATTTTCATCCTCAGAACTATACATTTATGCAACTGTAACTTATTCCTACTAGGCAAAGTACTTATTGAACCCTGTATGACCTTGGACAAATCATTTAACAGGTCTGAGCCGCATTTTCTCCAGTGATAAATTGGCAAAGTTGATCTACCTGATTTCTAAAGAACCTTTCATCTTCAAAATATCTGATTCCATAGACCAATTCTGCTACATTAAAGCAGAATATTTTATATTAACATTATATCTATAACAGTAATTCCTTATGGTCTTTGATAAATAACAGATGACTCAAACTATGATAGAAAAGCATGCTCACATCAATCTTTATTTTCTTATATTGTAATTTGAATAGACAGAGACACAATATCAACTGGATTAATTAGGTAGAAAACTGGGCCCAACCATGTGTTGATTTAAATAGTCATTGCAGTTTTATGCAAATTGAAGCTTTCAGCTTAGTCTGGTAACATCAGGAAGGGCTCTATAAAACTCAAATTTAAATTTGTCAGCTATAAATACAACTCTCTGTTCATATTCCAGCAACATGTATACTTATTGGGAGTAAAAGACATTAGGTCTTATAAAAATATGGTTTTATTTTATTTAGTATGAAAAGCCTGACTGTAAAGTTATCTTAAAATAGTGACCAAACAGATCAAACTTAGATAATGTGTTAAAAGTTATAAATAACTCAAATTTTACTCAGTATGCTATAAATCAAGGTCATTTTCCCCTCCAGTTTATTGACACACACGCTTGGGGTTTGAGTTATTACTGATGGTTATTAGTAAAGCAGGTATAGAGCATTTCCTATATATATTTACCTCTAAACTAGCCTCTGCACGGATCAATTACAAAAACTACAAAGCAATAACATTATCAGCATTGCACATATTCCTAACACATAACCATCCTATTTCTATTCTTACTACTATACCACCAGGACAGTATAGCATTAATTTAACTTGAAGATTGAAAGAGAAGCTTGAAGTTTCAATACCCTATTCACTATTGACTAGGGTAAACTATTCCATACTGTGCAATAACCTTTGTGGGAAAAGAACCTGAAAAGGAATGAATATACATATTTGTACAACTGGTTTATTATTTCGTATGCCTGAAACTAACAAAACTTTGTAAGTCCACTATACTCCAATAAAATTTATTTCAAAAAAGGTTAAAGTCTAAAATGCACATTTATCATTTCTTTACAGTTCTCTTAAGGAGAGTAGTTCTACTTTAATTCTGTCCCCCATCCTTTGAAAAGAGTTGCCAAGAAATAATAAAGTGCCTATCTTAGAGTTGTCACACTGAAACTTTAAACATGGATACACTTTGGTCCAGAGCTGCATTAAAATACTTTTTCCAGACCTGATGAATATGGACAGAGCTAGATGCAGATTGAAGTTATGCTCTAAGATAAGGCTGAGGAGAGATGCAAGTGAGCTGGGGAGAGCAGGCAGACGAGCGCAGGAAGCACATGTGACAGATGGAGGGGGATTTCTCAGGACCACTAGACCCCCCTCCAGCCCGAATCTGTTCCGGAGGCCCAGGAGCACACCTGTTCTCTGCCTCTTTCCAATAAATTTCCTCTTTAGCTTAAGGCAGCTCAAATAAGGTTTCAGTTACTTTTCAACCAAAGGAGCCCCTAACTTGGTCATATTTGTCAGGACACTACTTCGATATTATAGTGACTTTATAGCCTGCCCAGTTTTTCAGCTTCCTGCAAAAGCATTTACAGAGGGTCTGATTCATGTATTCTACTACAAATACATAACCAGTTTGAAAAAACTTCCTGTAAGAAAATATTGAGGCTTATCTGCCTTTCCCCCCTTGCAGTTTAGGGTCTATTTCGAACTTATTGGACCCTCCCTATCTTGCCTAAAAAAATCATAGGATTTCTAATATAAATTTCTTTAGTTGGACAGTTATAACTCAGCAGTTTGTTCCCTCCCGAGGGGATTTTGTTGTATCCCTTTCTGTTATGCTTAGAATATCTCTGTGAAGCAGTCACAAGGAACTCTTTAATTGTTGTGAATGTAAAGAATGTGTGATGCCTTAACTGTAACAAAGATTCTCATGAGAAGGTTTGGTGGAAAGTAGCCTTTTAAAGTCTCATAAACCATAAGTTCGCTCAATTTCAGATTGGTTCTTTATGGGATTCACAGGCTTCATTTATTGATTGTTTGACCTATGTCTCCACCAAATGCATTAGTATATTCAGGTAACTTAGCCTCAACCATCTGAGTTTGATTCACTGCCACAGAACTGAGATCACCTAATGCAGTGAAAACTGCTCAGCATATCTTAAACTTCATTCAAATTCACAGTGTAATCTCAGTGGTCCATTCCTTTGCAAAGCCTGTATACTAAAATATGTAAGTGGAGCTTCCAGAGTTTAAGAATTGATAGATCTGACTGGATCTGTAGATATTATAGGACATGCATTTACAGTGTTCTTACTGATGCCAGTAGCACTCTGCCTGTGTTCTGAGCAGAATTCATATTAGAAGTTGCTGCTTTCATTTCTACGACATGTCTTGATGCAATCTTTTTGGTCTAGGCTTTTTCTTGGGCCGTTATAAAAATCATCAATTTGGTCCAGTCTCTGGTCCCTAATGGAGGGCTCCATCATGACTCTACACACGATGATCTTGCAACATACTTGCTAATCCTTTTAATCATAGCATCAAGAAAAATGGCACAGCTCTGAAATAGCAGCCAGTTCCTCACCAAGCTGTGGCTTCAATAGGTGGAATTTAAGTCTCAGAACAACTAATAGTGCTGCTTTGGTGTGAACTTCCGTTAACCCCGCAGATTGATCAAATACCTCATCTTGACCTGAGGCAAGGATATTGAGGCATCGGGTAATAACATTGTGCAATTCTGATTAAAGCAATCTAAGTTTTTTATTATATAAATATAACATTATTGAAAATTAGAGAAGTGACAGCCGTCCTCACAACTCTAATAATTATTCCATCCCACAGACACCTCTGGCATTTTGTGTACAATGTCCCTTAGCATATGAAGGAACTATAGGAAGCTAGCTATAAAGGAACCCTTATATAAGGCCGAAGAGAGCCATTCTTCTCTTAATACATATTTGATTACAGAGGAGATGGAGGCTGTGAGGTGTTATGGAATAGCAGCCAAGTGGTGGATCGGGATTGGAAGGTTGAGATTCTGACAGTTATATGATCTAAATTTTTTTTCCCCTGAATTAAAACGATCTTAATTTAAAGAAAGGAATTGCACTTCATGCTTTTTAAGTTTCCTTTGGTTCTATGAATTTGAGTAGATAAATAGATTATTAGGGGCTTTCTAACTATCGTTATCCACCCTACATTCTGCATAGTAGAATTCATTCTTGTCTTAGTCTGCTGCCTACTCATCAGTATGACTGAACCTCAATAGTGCTTGTCTGTCAATGTCACAAATAAGACATCAAGGAAACAAATGTGTCACTGTGTTTATCCATATCCTGTCTTGAAACCCATTTATCTAGTCACATACAACACTATTCTCATAAATTATATTATCAAAACAAAGCCTAGGGTAAATAACTGCTTACTGTTTGCATCTACCTCACACAATTATCTGCTTTATTTATGTATCTATTTCTCAAATCACTTCAAAATTACATATTCTTTCCTGGAACCAAATTCCTCTTAATATTTCTCTTAAGAAATGGAATAGAATGTTCTCAATGGGAAAGCATAAAAGAAAATTCCACAAGGAGATAGTAGTCAAGAGCTTTATAATGTCACTATCGTGCTAAATAAGAATTAAATTGAATAGGTGGAGAGATGTCTCCTTGGGACTCATATCTGCTAAAATTGAGGGAAGTTGTGTGTTATACTCTGATCTGTGTATATTTAGTATTTGATTGAAATAAAACCTCACCTAAAATATAAATGGGAGCAGAAACCATTTTAATACTGTTGCTTTAAACTCATATAAATATTACATATTTTAAAAAAGAATCAGCTCTGGGCTTGATTTGAAAATATGCCAATTTTTTCCCCAGTGGATTTATACATTGTAGATGCTCAAAAACATTTAAAATGTCATTTTATTAAAAATAGCATTTTATCATATCACTTTTCATTGGCATATCTATTGTGAAAAGTGATATAGACCTATATTATGAAGCACTTCTCGGTTAATACTTCTGTTATATTAAGGTTATAATATTTAGCAAATACACATTTGGAATACCAGTTAAATTTGAATTTCAGATACATAATTTTAGTGAAAGTATTTCTCATGCAGTATTTTTGATAGTCTTATACTAAAAGTTCATTGTTTATCTGGGATTCAAATTTTACTAAATGTTCTGCATTCTACCTGGCAACTCTTACATGTTAGATACTTTTTTATTTTTACCTTTATAGGTGTATGTTTATAAAATTCTGGGGAGTTATGCATTAGCTTTGACACTGTAATTACAGTAAACATATCATTGAATACTTTGAAATGTAAGAAATTTAAAGAACAATGACGCTCTTTTTTGAGAAAAGAACTTGTTGACAATATGTCTTACAAGTCTGGCCAATTTCACTTTAGCTTCTCTTCTCCACAGTAAAGTCTATGATGGATAATATTTGAACAATTAGCATTATTTAAAGGTATGTTCAAGGCTATTGAAAGTTCTTAACCCTTAAAAGATTTTTCAGACTAATGATGGCAGGGACAGGCATCTGCATAACCAGAATTTGAGTGAACTATGTTCAAGAAACATTCTCTTACATTATAATTTAAAATAGAATCTAATGAGAGATAATTCAGAGAAATTAGAGATTAGTCAGAGAATAGAAAAAAATCTAAGATATTGAGGGTTATGTTTTATGAATGTGGTTTTGAAATGGGCTCTTTTTCAGACTGACTCACTAGGTGTTTTTTCTTCATCTCAACATGCTTCTCATAATTTTGTTAGGTTTTTTGAATATAACATTAAATTTTATTTGAACATTATGTTATTAATTTTTAAGTCAGATGAATCTGTAATGACCGAAGCAATAAAAATATATTTTTCTTACTTTCAATCTTTTTTTTTTTTTTTTTTGGTCTTTTTGGTCTTTTTGCTATTTCTTTGGGCTGCTCCGGTGGCATATGGAGGTTCCCAGGCTAGGGGTCGAATCGGAGGTGTAGCCACCAGCCTACACCAGAGCCACAGCAACACAGGATCCGAGCCGCGTCTGCAACATACACCACAGCTCTTGGCAACGCCGGATCCTCAACCCACTGAGCAAGGGCAGCAACCAAACCCGCAACCTCATGGTTCCTAGTCAGATTCGTTAACCACTGCGCCACCTCTGGAACTCCCCCTTACTTTCAATCTTGATACTTGCCCACCCCAGTCCTTTTAAATGAGTGGCAGCTATAAGAATGTTTCAATACAAATACGATCTTGTCAATACATTGCTTAAAAGCACCTCTAAGCTTTCACTTGACCTTAGGATAAAATCCAAAGGTTTAACCTGGCTTGAATCAATTGTCTCTGCCTATCTCTCTAGACTCATTGCCTGCACTTCTCCCATTCCTCACTCTATTCTTCTCAAGACTCCACAACCCTCTGGAGATGCCAGACTCAGCAGGAAGCAGACTAAATTCTATTAACTTCCTCTATATGGTTTAGGCTAATCCTAGAATCTCAATTTGCAGCTGATTTCAGCAATCAGGGTTATGGCCACAGGTGATGAGACAGGAATTCAGTGAAGAAAACACATGAAAATTCTTCTCGCACTAGCTTTTACTCTGACAGTGTATCTAGTCCATTGACCTTTATCCCCCCCCCCCCTTTTTTAGGGCTGCACTTGTGGCATATGGAATTTCCCAGGCTAGGGGTCTAATTGGAGCTACAGCTGCCATCCTCAACCACAGCCACAGCGACAGGGGATCTGAGCCGTGTCTGCAACCTACACCACAGCTCACAGCAATGCCAGATCCTTAGCCCACTGAGCAAGGCCAGAGATCGAACCTTCGCCCTTATGGATACTAGTCTGATTTCTGCTGTGCCGCCATGGGAACTCCATGACCTTTATTCTTTAATGCATTTACTGCTATCCTCAATCCCAACATTTTTCATGTAAAATTGGTTACCTAATTATTGTTTTACTCCATATTTTGGCGTTCTTGATCTTAGATTGTTTAACTCAAGTTGTCTGGTCACATATTTGCCAAATGGAATCTTCCCCACATGTAGTCTGCCCTAAAACCAATTTTCAGCCTGGTCTAGGTAAGTGGTTCTCAAACTTTAGCATGCATTCGAAATAGATGTGTGGCTTGTTAAAACAGATTGCCTATCCGCAGAGTTTTTGATGCCATTGGTCTGGATTAGAGCCTGAGGATTTGCATATTTCAATCAATTCCCAGGTGGTGCTAATTCTGTTTGTATGGTATCTGACTTTGAGACCTCATTGCTCTAAGAAAATTCAAAACCAGAAAGTAAAGTGTGGAATGGCAAATTATCTTGTTATCATAAAACTAGTTCATTCACTCAACTCAATTTTCCTTCTTTAGATAATGTTAAGTATTTCTCTGAATGGAGTTTAGTTATCTTAAATAGTATTAATGTTCCTCTTTACCAGAAATTGTATCTATATGGCCATTTCTCCTTTCTACTTTCATAGCTCACTGAAACACATATAAAGGTCTTTATACATTTTCAGACTTCTACCCCATCAATGCATTTTTAAACTTAATTGACACCCTTATGCAGGACAGGGCAAAGAAAGCAAAATTATTCCTTCTGCTGGTCCATCCTCAGCAGCTCTCCTCAGATTCCTCTCAGCCCCCATCACAGTCTGCCCTTCTCCACACGGGCTCCCCATTGTCCTCAAGATAACTCTGCAAATGCAGTTCTAAATTCGGTTTGGAAGTCTGTAAGTGGCCTGCCATTTGTGTCATAAATTGACCTAGGAGGGTGTCTCAGTTGAATATAATTCCTCCTGGAGGAGTGAATTAGAATTTTAGTCTGTCCTAGCTTTTCTGTTAACTAATCACATCTGGAGCCTTCATTTGCCTACAACTAAGTTCCTTTGTTGTTCCTAATTCTCAGGTGATTTGCTTTTCTTTGTCAAGGACTCAAAAAAAAAAAAAAAAAAAAAAAAGTCACAAGAATGATTAAATGCTGCTAGCAGAACTGGGTGGAGCAGGAAACAGCTACAGGAATCCAGTCCCTGACTCAGTTCAGTCGTGACCAGAATAGATCCAAAGAGACAGAACACATCCAGGGAGAGAGAGCACCTAAAGGCCTTGGCAATGTTAGCTGTTTCTGAAGGTTTCTCCTTCACTTGGCTTCCAGTTCCAAATTAATCTCTATCAAACCTACCTGTTCACCACTAACATCTGGCCAAGCACATTCATTCATTCTTGCTTTCACCTGACAAAAATTTATTGAACACATCCTATGTGCTACAGACTACACTAGGGATTTTTAAGACCTAGATAGGAGCTTTGAGCTCAAGAAACTCACAGGATGGAATGGGAAACAAATGTCTACGGAGATTAGATTCCAAATTTTATTGCTATGATGGACCCCTCAACAAGATCATTTAGGAATACAAAGGAGAGACTAGTTCAATTTTCCTGGAAGTGTGGGGGAGTCAGGAAAGCACTGATAAAGAGATGATGTTGGTACAGTACCCTGACAGCCTGCTTCTGGTTGAAGGATGGAAGGGGGTTTACTGTAAATAACACTGAGAGTAAACAAATTAAGAATTTTATATTCTTTTTTTATAGATGGGAAGTACCTTGAGATAGTATGAGATGATTGAATTCAACCCGTGTCATGAACTTAATGAGTGGTAGAGTTGAGTCAAGAACTTAGCCACTCACATCGCATGTCTAGTCTCCACACCATCCCAAGTTGGATGTTTCCTCTCAGCACACAACTCAGAATGACCTTGTTTAATTTAGAACTTACTGGTTGCACAGTTTTTTTTCTAAATTGCATGATTACTCTCACTATAAAATCTTCAAAGGGAAATATGAGATAAGAGGTCTCTAAGGATATGCCTCCAGAATTTCATACATCTTTGTATTTAGGCACTTTTTACTCATTTAATTCATTTAAAATTTGTTTTATGTAGGGGGGGAAATAATATTTTTGTTATTTTTGCTGCATAAACCTGCATGTATTTCCTGAGATTTTATTTGCAAACTTCAAATAATAACCTGATATTCTTTTAGTATTTTCATTAAAATTTCGATCACTTCATTGGAAAGATTGAAAATATTTTCCCCTGGGCAAAAATTTTAACTTATTAAAAGCAACGATTATTGAAGATTACCATGAAGCTACTTATCTATGCTGTTTTAAAAAGTAGTAGGAGGTAATTTTCTCTTCTAAAACTCTTTGAACTTTTCAGAAAAATGCAGTTACTATGAATTTATAGATGTATTTAAAAGTTAACAGGATTATAAATAAAAGTAAGAGTAATATAAAGTAAGAGTTTAGAAGATAGAAGTTGAGAGTCACAGTATTTATGCTGCATTAGCGTAAATGACCAAACATATATCTTGTCAATCATAATTTGCTGCAGCTACAGCAATGTGGAATCTGAGCCTAGTCAGCAACCTGGCAACCTATACCATAGCTCGTAGCAACGCCAGATCTTTAATCCACTGAGCAAGGCCAGGGATCAAACCCACATCCTCATGGATACTAGTTGGGTTCATTACTACTGAGCCACTTCAGAAATTCCTGTTGTCAAACATAATAATCAAACTTAGAGAAAAACTTGGGATCATTTTTACTAAGTTTACTAGGGAAGCACTGTTAACTCTTAGGACTGTGAAAATAATTTAGATTCCCAAAGTCCAGTGACTTAAGTGTTTTTCTGGTGTGACATACTTCATGTCTGTCTTATAGCTACATCATAAGGGATATATGGCTTCCAAGGTAGCTTAGGGGCAGAGAAAAGAGAACTGGAAGTTTCTTTGAATATTGAAAAAAATTCTGGCCATGCCCATGGCATGCAGAAGTTCCCGGTGCAGGGATTGAACCAGTGCCATACCAGTAACAAGGCTGAGTTCTTGACCGCTAGGCTACCAAGGAACTCCTCTGTGGACAGTTTCTAAAACTACACTCCACTGCTGCCCAGTAGATCGACTGGAATGCAATGTTAGTATTTCAACCTAGCATCAAAGGAAAGGGGAAAGAGAAAATGGTGAACCCACAGCTTTCCTCCAGCTAAGACCTGATTTGACAATGACACAAAATCAATATGCTTGTGATACTCACTCCTCCTTCTAGCCAGACCCTTCTTCCCCAATCCACAGTTTGTCTTCATTATTGCCTGACCGCCATAACCTCTCTGAAGATTTATCAGCAATGGTGAAGAGAAGAAACAGGAAGAGTGAGGGGGAGGAAAAGAAGGAGGAAGAGAAATAGCTATATTAAAATCAGAATTTTCCTTGCCTTTTCTTTTGATAGAGACTATTACTAGCCTGACAAAGGTGGTGCTTTGTCACCTCCCTGGCCTGACTCTAGCCTTGCTGCATGATTGGTCACTAATTAGTACCTAATGGGTTTTAATCTTATGGGGATGGTTTTACTCTTACCTCATGGGTTGAACAAATCAAGCCATCCTTTAAAAACTTGTTCACTTTTCCCTAACTATGAAACCTCCCTGAATTTTAGGGCTTACTGGGAACTACATTTCCTACTCTCCTGATAATGTGATTTTTTTTTAACTACTTAATTACTGTTTAGATTGTTCCACACATTTCCATGAGTTCTCTGCATAAGTGAATTATAAACTTCTTGGTGAGTGTTAACTTGCTCTTCTTATTGCTATATTCCCAATGTACTTGGCATATAGAAGATGCTCGCTAATCATTAAGTAAATGAATTGATTAATTCACTGCTTTATACAAGTCATTATCTTCATATTACTTAGCACTACATTGTCTTGACAACAGGCCCTCAATGAGCATTTGCAGATTGACTGGTTCTCCTTTTAAATGCTTCAAAATGAAACAATGCCCATGGAAGGAGATGTGTAAGTTGTCTCTTACAAACACTTTAAAATAGCAATTTAAAAAAAAATTATATCTTCATCATATACATTTGGCTTTCAAATACACACAAATTTTCAATGCAAACATGAAATTTTCTTGTGTAGTTTGGCAAAATGAGTATAAAAGCTAAGATGCAACTCCTTGGAAAATTTATCTTGATTTTTGGTTCTAATTACATGCAAATAGGAATTAGAAGAAGAAGTTTGGGTGCTTTTATTTGACAGTGTTTAGAGAATTGTGCAAAATAGCACAAACAAAACTTAAATCAGGGTGTATTGCATGAAATGTGTAAAATGCTAGCAGAAATCCTAAGAAGGTTACATAAATACTAAGGAGGTTACATCTCTTATACAAATTCATAAGGATATATAATTCTGGGCAATTTTATTGGCATGAAGTTTCTGCAAATGTTTTTCTTACCAAAATGTGATAAATCTTCTAAAATATAACTACCACAAAATAATATATTAATGTATATTATATTGTTTTAATAGTAATATTACATATCTTACTATTTTAATATAATATATAATAGTGAAATGCTGAATGTAACATTTTCCCCAACAATTTTAACTAGTTACTACAGAAAAAAAATTGTTGATAGAAGAAAAGAATGACTGTATAGGAGAAAGAACAGTGATTTTAGAGTTGCAGACCTAGATTGTAGGTCTGGAGATATATATGTGTATATTCCCCCTAAGCAACTATTATTGAGCCCATATTATGCATATGAATTTTTCTGGGAACATATTTAATCTTCTAAACCTATCCTAATCCTGAAAGTCCTAGGAGGTAGCTGCTGTTGCTTCCAGTTTGCATGCAATGAACTTAGGAATCAGAAATTAGGCATTTTCCTGGTGTCATGTAACTAGTATGTGTTGAAGTCAGGGCCACGGCAGTACCAACACCATATGAGAAATACCTCCCAGTGTCACCTGTGAGATAACAAGTATGATTTCCATGTCTAATGCACTCTTCTTTGATCTTTTATAGCTCAATTTTCTACCTCACTACTTTGGTGGGATAAAATACTGGAAAATTCTCTTTCTCCAGTATAGCAATTTATAATAATTTCCAGCAGCTTGCACATATGCATATAAAGCTATTCGGAAACCTAGATGAAAGGATGAACAAGTTAGGATATTGAGGCAGCTTCTCACATAAAATTGCATTTCTGAAAATATTTTCTAATAGGATTTCCATATTCATCTCACTCTAACTTTATATAAAGTACAGGGTATTATCTTATTATCTCAAATATTTGCCTTCCCCTGTTACTAGAGAAGTGAATGGAGTATCCTTTACTGCTGAAATCTGTTCTCTTAGCCAACCCATAAGATGCATAAGATGTGTGCTGATGAAATAGTTTTCTGAAGCCTGTAGACTGAAGAAGTTACTTCTGTTACCTTAATTATTGCATTGCCTATAAATCAAAATAATTTGAAGAGGGCCAGCCTTCCAGCCATGCCACTGCAGAGCAGCAGATCAGTGGTCCCGCAAGTGCAGCACAAATAATACGGCAGACGTTAGAAACAGAGGACTGCTTTTGCTCAGCAAGTTAATAATTCTCAGATGTCTATTTTTTAATTTCCCGTACATTTCAGACTGACAGTTTTTTCCCTTTAACAGGATTCTTTTCATCACATTTTTCATGTCCTTTTCAGTAATTTGACCCTTATGTTTGTCTTTTAACTGTGAGGTTAACATTGTTCTCATCTCACCCTTTAATGGCACTGGTGATCAGTGCTTTTACTGCATGATTTATTTAGCTTTTATTTGGCCTGAACCAGAGTTGACTCAGTTGAGTAAAAAAAAGAAACTTACTACAAAATGAGCCTTGTCATTTTAATCTCTCTAAGAATAGCTTTATTATCTGCTATTTCATTTTGTGGTTAGTGGCACTAAACCTTATTTTGTGTTTGGAGAGGCTGTGCTTATTCCTCCCATAAGAGGTTTGAGCTATGATGTTCTGGACCTCATTCTTTACTTTTCCTTCAAGCTATTCTCATGCTCTCCCTCTTTTTCTTCATATCCTCCCTGATTTCTCCTTTATAAAATAAAGAGCTTACCCAGGATTGTGCTACCCAAGAAAATATTCATCTCCAAGTGATTTAAGAAAGTCTATACATCCTGTCCATGACCCTTTTATTAGGATTGCAGTCATTTTCTCAGGTGGAAAATTGTCACGCGGGTAATCAGAAAAGTGCTCCCCTTTTCCTTTATGGCTTACTTTTTCCTATAAGCTTATATACTCAAGTTCAGATGTTTGGAAATTTCAGAGTTAAGTGAATTATCTAAGGTCATATAACCAGTAAATGGCAGAGGAGACATCCAGTTGTGACTTCAGGCTTTCCTTTTCTTCCTCTCTCTTTGCACGACACATCAGCAGATTACACTGGCTAACATTACCTGCCATGTTGAATTGCAAACAATCATTTCTGGACTCTGGCTTCCTATCAAAGTCAAATAATTCATTATTTCAATCTAAAACAATTTTTCAACAATAATGTAGAAAATTAAAATAGAAGGTCATTGAACGGCATTACTAATTCTTATCTCAGGACCACTGCAGATAGTCAGGACTCAATCATGTGTTTTTATTTTGCCATTTCTCACCCAGGCATGTTGTGTTTCATTGTCTAGCAATATTAAAGGCTATAGCATGTTCGTGAAAAAATGTCTATGGGTATAAGCCTTCATAATGCCATTTTATGGGGTAGCTTCCTTGGAAGATATGTAACTCCTTGCCTTTGGTTATTAGAATTATAGCATTGCATTTAAGAGTTGAAAGTGAGTTTTAAAGTGTTTTGGGGACATTCCTAATTCAAAACCAGCTTTATTTTGTTTTAAAATACTTTCTACAGTCCACTAATCTAAAATACAAACTACATACCCTATAATGAAATAAAATGAATGGTCATTGTAGTATTTAATTTGTAGTTAATTATCACACATTCACTTGCTTTTACTAGAACTCTGTATATCAATATTGGAGACAACAGGAAGGACACATAATCTCCAATGCATGGTATCTGAATGCATATTTTAAAAAATGAGATGCCTTAGATATTGCTAAAATACATTTAATGATGCAGTTATTATTGCTGGCACTTTAAATAAGTAGAATTTAAATTATTGCAGGAGACTCTAATTTTCTCAATAAAGAGAAAGAAAAGATAATTGAAAGTTAATGAATAATAGAAAATATACCTCCACGTAAAGTGTTTATGGCTATTGTTTGTCTCAGTGTGTATTTAGTAAACTATTTTCAGCTGTCTTTAACAAACAATTAAACAGACATTTATTGGGCATATGCTACTTTGTGCCAGACCCTGAAGATAACAAAGAAAAATAAGCTGTTTCCCAACATTAAAAAAAAAAAAACCCTCTGATTATACTACATGCTTTGTATAAAGAATGCAGTGTGTGAAAAATAATGTGGGAAAACCAGTGAAATGCAGAGATTCATTCTGATTATATTAGCAATAGCTGGAGGTATTTGGGGAGGAAAATAGGGAAGGTGAAAGTGCCATGTGGTCAGCTGTGAAGGATGAACAGAAAGGACAAACCTGATAGAATTGAAAGAAAATTAGGCATCCTAAATCCTATGAAAATCCATCTTTTGCTCATGAGCATATTAACTCTTTTGCCAAATAAAAACAAAGTGTTATGTTCCATATTATATACTCAAAGATCATGATAATCATTTTGGTACAAGATGTAGCTATTTGCAGGTCTGGGATGGATTTATTTGTAATGATTATGACCTTCCAACTTGTCAGGAAGTCAAATGCACCCTTTAAGAAGGTTGGCTCTCAGTCAGCCAAAGGAAATATAGAGATTGGAACATGAATTTCTGTCTGGTTTTCTGTTTTCTGGGGTTTTTTTTTGTTTGTTTGCTTACTGATGCTGTCAAAGTCCAAGTAAATTATTAGTTAAGAGATTAAAATTACCAGTTTACTATTCGCTTTACTTCTAACTTTCTATCGCTGAATCATCACTAATAATGTGACTACTTCCATGTGAGTTTCCTGGGTTGGGATCCACCACTGAATTTTCTTTTGCTTGCATACAACTGCCCTGTGAGCTTACAAGGCAAGTCTTAAAATATGAGCTTTTAGTCCTATCATATGTAATAAAAATGAAGTGGAGAGGGAGGAGGCTTTGTAAAACACATAATGTCAAAAATGTTGCCTGTTAAAATTCTAAGTCAATAAATAAAATACTTACCACAACAATGGGCAGGAAAAGGATATCTTCTGTAACAGTCCTGAAGGGATTCTTGAGTTGGAGATCAAATGAAGATAACAGAAGAACTGAGAATGAAAAACCCACACAATTAACTCAAATAAAGTAAGCTATATATTTCTTTAAATTATATATATTAAACAAACAAAAATAGAAGTAAACGATTTAGGAAACTGTACAGTAGGGTTCTGATATATCACTCCTTGGAAAGTTAGGAATCTGTGAAAATGTGCTTCAAATATGGCAACCATAGGTTCTCATTTTAATCCAGGCCTCATTCTTGCTCCTCTTGTGTTGTCCTGCTTCTGTTGATGACATTCCCTGTCCAGTGCTAGTACTATTCAATTCTTATTTAAAGTTTGCTTTAAAGATTTAGTGTCATTTTATTAGCTGTATCACATAAGCCTTCTGTCTCTAGTGTGTTGCCTGAAACTCTATTCTGTTATGATCTAAACTGACCGTGGTTTAGCCCTCCCACCCTTCCAAATAAAAGTTATAACACAATATCATTTATGGGTGTCAACATTCAGAATCTGATTAGGTATTAGAATCTGATTTTTCTTTCCACCTAATGACTGGTGTTTGGTAAACACTGACAACATTGGTGAGCATCAGACCTGCTTTGCACAGTGATGCAGGGCAGTGTAAACCAGGAGCAGACACCTACCAAGCACGAATGAAGTGAAAACATATTCACCAGACTCTCAGTCATGTGTTCATGCCCTTAATTTTCAAAAAGTAGAGACCCAGACCTGCTCACTCAGAGACCTAGTCAAATATTTTGCACAAGAGTCACAGTAGATACTTCGCTGGCCCAATTTCATCCACTCTGGTTCCTGCCCCCATAATAATATGTGTAATCCAAATATTTAGTGTTCATCTTAATTGTCATATTATTTTTCTTTCCCCAAAGAACTAGAATATCAGAGTGGCTTATATAATTTTATGCAAAGAATGTGTTCATTTCTTGATACTCTGGTTGCTTTAGCTTCATTCTTAAAATCTTCTGCCATATATGTATTATTTCTAATTACTTTGGTAAGCTTTTTGTTTTTCTTCCTACTGAAGAGTCCATTAATCTGTGTGTCATTCATGCTCCAGTACTAGAATGATGCTGCTTCATCAGTCTCATGCATTTTCTGTCACTGTGCACATCTTTGCCTTAAGAAAAAAAATACAAGTTTATGTGAATGTATTCATGATGCAAAAATTCCTAACAGTACAGAACTATACAAAACATTCTAGTCTCCGGTTCACTTCCTTCCCAACCTTCACTCCCCTTCCCAGAAGTAACCATTTTCAACAGTTCAGAATATGTATTTCCAGGCATCTTTCTGTGCATTTACATTTGTACATATGTATGTGACGTAGAATAGGCATGGCTATGTTAATCTACATAAACGTATGTATTGTTCTGTGATGTACTTTATTCATTTAGCCATATGCCTAATAGGTGACAATACATGAATTTCTACCTCACTCTTTTCAACAACTTCAAAGTATTCCATAATAGAAAAAAACTATGCATTTTTTAACCAATTTCCTGCTATGGGATCTTGAGTCAGGTTCACTTTTCATTTTTCATTTAAAAGTAAAGCAATGAACTGTCTTGTCAGCATGTGTTGATATTCTATGTGACGATTTTTCAAGATTAAATTCCAACAATTGGAATTGCTGTGTTAAAGAAATATTCTATGATTCTAATTTTGATAGACACTGCCATTCGCCGACTAAATAGACTGTAGCAATGGGCACACCAACTACATTTTTTTTTTTTTTCTTTTTAGGGCCACACCTGCAGCATATGGATGTTCCAAGGCTAGAGGTCTTATCAGAGCTGTAGCCCCTGGACTATATACCACACCCACAGCAAAGCCAGTTCCAAGATGCATCTTCAACCTCTACCACAGCTCATGGTAAGGCCGGATCCTTAACCCACTGAGCGAGGCCAGGGATCAAACCTACATCCTCATGGAAACTAGTCAGATTCATTTCTGCTGAGCCATGATAAGAACTCCCAACCACAGGTTTTAACATTTGATACTATTAATCTCATTATTTAATATAAGGTTTGTCACCTTTGTGACTGAAAATTTGTATCTTGTTATTTTAATATGAATTTTTCTTAATATTCCTGAGACTGAGTTCTCTTCATTTACATTTGTACATTTAATTTATTATGTTAGGAATTCCCTGTCATTTAATTTAATAAAACTAATTGAATCCCAGATCGTAATCATCTCTATATGCCACCAACTTAGTGATGACACCCAATGTTAAGCAGTATATATTTATTGCTTAATTTCATATTTCTTGTGTAAAGTAGATATTAAACTCCATTAGTTCAGGAACCTTACTTATATCCTTTATATCATACTCAATACCCAACATACACAATAAATACGCACTCAATGTTGATTGTCAATTGATTGTCAATTGAGACTACAATGACAGAACTAAAACAAGGGTTAGCAGAAATGTGCTGCTGGTTCAAAACCAGGAGTGATATGGTCAGCTCCAGGCCAGCTCTTGGTCATCTGACGAGGTATCAGTCCTGAATGTATAAGACCAAAGGATAAAAGGGGCTTTTATACCTAGAGATAAAACCACTCCTTTTGGTCTGTTCAGTCATTTACTTATGGGTTAATTATATTGCACATTCACTCATCAAACAATGTGTTTATCTTTACTCATTTGTTTAGCTATTTCCATACTAATTCACTTGGAAAGACAGCTTAAACAAAATATTTTCAAAGGCTTCTGTCAGGAAGTCATGTCCTAAATGTGATTCCATAAGGCTGCCTGCAAAAGCCAACAGAAAATTTGCACACATTCCATTTGTCACATCACTCCTTTTGCAGATTTTATTTTTAATTCAGTCTTTATTTAATAAAACTTTTTCCACATACATATTTATAAGCACATGAAATTATGCAGATTTTGCATTTAGATATAAACATTTTTAAGTGAATAGAATACTAGTTTTCTCAGAAAGAATATATTCAAGAGTCAAACAAATATGGCAACCTCTTTTTTTTATTTCACCATTTCTCTTGCTCTCAACTATGATATAGACTTCCTTTCTGAAAGCCTTTATTTACTCATTTCCTTGATTCTGACGTGACATCCATTGTAATTCCATCCCTAATCATGTTTTGTGTTTATGATTTGGAAGGATACAGTCTTCTCTAAATAATATCTTAGAAGACCTTGAGTTAATTGTAATCATGCAAGTTTATAAGGCAGGTTGTATAAAGAACTATCTTTCTCATCCATCCTGTACAATCCTAAAGCAGCAATTTGTAATTGCTTTTTTTTTTCCTTTTATTTTTAAAGAGGAGGAAGTTGGGAGATTCATAAAAGTAAATGTTTCTCTCAAAACTATCATTTACTCTGTGTGTGTGTGTGTGTGTGTATTTGATTCTGGTTTTGGCTTGAGAAAGCTAAATATGTTATGCCATCTAGGTCAAGTCTTAAATTTCTTAGAGATATCCTTAAATGTGAAGATACTAAACTGGTCATTTTACAAAAATAACAATCAATGAGTGAATGAATGTTTTAGAATATCTCTACCTATAAAGGGAAATTTTATTGACAGGCAAAATCAATGGTCTGGCCAAACTTAATGGGTTACTCTTAATTGAAATGGGCTACTCCAATCATACCAGCAAAATTTATCAAATCTGTACTAAAATAACCTATGAATTTATAATAAAGATATAGCAAAATATTCATTGTGTATAGCTTTTTAAAAATAGGTTTATATTTTTATTTGTTTATTACTCAATGAATTTTATTACATTTATAGTTGTACAATGATCATCACAACCAAATTTTATAGCATTTCCTTCCCAAACCCCCAGTGCATACCCCACTTCCTAACCTGTCTCATTTTGAAACCATACATTTTTCAAAGTCTGTGAGACAATATCTATTCTGCAAAGAAATTCATTGTGCCTTTGTTTATACTCCACATGTAAGTGATACCAATTGATGTTGGTGTCTCATTGTGTGACTGACTTCACTTAGCATGATAATTTCTAGGTCCATCCATGGTGCTGCAAAAGTGCCATTATTTCTTTCCTTTTAATGGCTGAGTAATATTCCACTGTATATATGTACCACCTCTTTATCTGCTTCTCCATCGATGGGCACTTAGGTTGTTTCCAAGTCTTAGCTATTATATAGAGTTCTGCAGTGAACATTGGAGTACATGTATCTTTTTGAGTCATGGTTTTCTCTCGATAGATGCCCAGGAGTGGGATTGCTGAATCAAATGGTAATTCCATTTTTAGTTTTCTGAGACATCTCCATACTGTTTTCTACAATGGTTGTACCAATTTACATTCCCACCAACAGTGTAATAAGGTTCCCTTTTCTCCACACCCTCTCCAGCACTTACTGTTTGTAGACTTTTTCATGATGGCAATTCTGGCCAGTATAAGGTGGTTTTGATTTGCATTTCTCTAATAATGAGTGATATTGAACACATTTTCATGTGTTTTTTGGCCATCTGTATGTCATCTTTGGAGAATTGTCTGTTTAGATCTTTTGCCCATTTTTTGATGGTTTTTTTTTTTTTTATTTGGTATTGAGCTACAGAGGTGTTTATAAACTTTGGAGATTAATCCCTGGTCACTTGCTTCATTTGCAAGTATTTTCTCCCATTCTGTGGGTTGTCTTTTCATTTTGTTTAGGGTTTCCTTAGCTGTGCAGAAACTTTTAAGTTAATTAAGTCCCATTTGTTTATTTTTGTTATTGTCATTACTCTAGAAGGTGGATCTGAGAAGATATTGCTGTGGTTTATGTCAGAGGGTGTTTGGCCTATCTTTTCCTCTAAAGAATTTTAGAATATCTGGTCTTATATTTATATCTTTAATCCATTTTGAGTTTATTTTTGTGTATGGTGTTAGGAAGTGTTCTAATTTCATTCTTTTCCATGTAGCTATCCAGTTTTCCCAGCACCACTTATTGAAGGGACTGTCTTTTCTCCATTGTATATTCTTGCCTCCTTTGTCATGGATGAGTTGGCTGTAGGTGCGTGGGTTGAATTCTGGGCTTTCTCTCCTGTTTCACTGATCTATATTTCTGTCTTTGTGCCAGTACCATACGGTTTTAATGACTGTAGCTTTGTAGTATAGTCTGAAGTCAGGGAACTTGCTTCCTCCAGCTCCATTTCTTTTTCTCAGGATGGCTTTGGCTCTAGTTCTTTGAAAATGTCCTCGGTACTTTGATAGGGATTGAATTGAATCTGTAGATTACTTTGGTTAGTATAGTCATTTTGACAATATTTACTCTTCCAATCCAAGAGCATGAGGTGTCTTTCAATCTATTTGTGTCATCTTTGATTTTTTTCTTCAGCTACTTATAGTTTTCAGAGTATACGTCTTTTGTCTCTTTAGGTAGGTTTATTCCTAAGTATTTTATTCTTTTTGATGTGATAGTAAATGGGATTTTGGTTCCCTAATTTCTCTTTCTGATCTTTTGTTGTCAGTATATAGAAATGCAACTGATTTCTGTGTATTAATATTGTATTCTCTGACTTTGCCAAATTCATTGATGAGCTCTAACAGCTTTCTGGTAGCATCTTTAGGATTTTCTAGGTATAGTATCATGTCATCTGCAAATAGTGATAGCCTTACTTTTTTCCTTTCCAATTTGGATTCCTTTTATTTCTTTTTCTTCTCTGATTGCTGTGGCTAGGACTTCCAAAACTATGTTGAGTAATAGTGGCAAGAGTGGACATCTTGTCTTGTTCCTGATTTCTGTGGGAATTCTTTCAGTTTTTCACCACTGAGACTGATGTTAGCTGTGTGGGTTTGTCATATATGGCCTTTATGATGTTGAGGTAGGTTCCCTCTATGCCCACTTTTTGAAGGGTTTTTTTTTTTTTTTTATCATAAATGGGTGTTGGATTTTGTCAATGGCTTTCTCTGCATCTATTGGGAGGATCATATGGTTTTTAGTCTTCAGTTTGTTAATGTGGTATATCACACTGATTGATTTTCAGATATTGTGGTATCCTTGCATCCCTGGGATAAATCCCACCTGATCATGATGTATATTCCTTTTGATTTATTGGATTCACTTTGGTAGTATTTTGTTGAGGATTTTTGCATCTATGTTCATCAGCGAAATTGGCCCATATTTTTCTTTTATTGTGGTATTTATCTGGTTTTGGTATCAAGGTGATGGTGGCCTGACCAAATGAGTTTGGGAGTGTTCCTTCCTCTGCAATATTTTGAAATAGTTTCAGAAGGATAGGTGTTATCTCTTCTCTAAATGTTTGATAGAATTTTCCTGTGAAGTCATCTGGTCCTGGACTTTTGTTTGTTGGAATTTTTTTAAGCAGTTTCATTTTCAGTACTTGTGATTTGTCTGCTCATCTATTCTATTTCATCTTGTTTTAGTCTTGGAAGATTGTACTTTTCTAAGAATTTGTCCATTTCTTCTAGGTTTTCTGTTTTGTTTCCATATAGGTGTATGTAGTAGTCTTTCATGATCCTTTGTATTTCTGTAAGGTCTGCTATAAATTCCCCTTTTTCATTTCTAATTTTATTTTATTGATTCCTCTCTTTTTCTTGATGAACCCTTAACTAGACTTATCAATTTTATTGATCTTTTCAAAGAACTAGCTTTTCATTGATTTCTGCTCTAATGTTTATGATTTCTTTCCTTCCGTTAACTTTAGGTCTTGTCTGTTCTTTTCTCTCTAGCTGCTTTAGATGTAAAGTTAGCTTGTTTATTAGAGCTTTTTCTTATTTCCTGAGGTAGGCTTGTATTGCTATAAGCTTTCCTCTTAGAACTGCTTTTGGTGCATCCCCATAGATTTGGAGTGTTGTATCTTTGTTGTTATTTGCTTCTAAGTCATTTATTTTGTTTGTTTTTGTCTTTTGTCATTTTAGGGTCACACCCATGGCATATGAAGGTTCCCAGGGTAGGGGTCTAGTTGGAGCTATAGCTGCTGGCCTATTCCACAGCCACAGCAATGCCAGATCTGAGCTGTATCTGCGACCTACACCACAGCTTATGGCAATGCTGGATCCTTAACCCAGTGAGCGAGGCCAGGTATCAAACCTGCAACCTCATGGTTTCTAGTTGGATTTGCTTCTGCCACGCCACAATGGGAACTCCTGCTTCTAGGTATTTTTTTATTTTCCTCTTTGATTTCTTCAGTGACCATTGATTCTTTAGCGTCATGTTGTTTACTCTCCAAGTATTTGTGTTTTGGTAGTTTTTTTCTTGTTGATTTCTGCTCATTTGGTGTTGTGGTCCAAAAAGATGCTTTATATGATTTCAATTTTTGTAATGTTACTGAGGCTTGATTTGTGGCACAGAATGTGATCAATCCTAGAGAATGTTCCATGTGCACTTGAGAAGAATGTGTATTCTGCTGCTTTTGGATGCAATGTCCTATAAATATCTATTAAGTCCATCTGGTCTAATGCTGCATTTAGGGCCTGTGTTTACTTGTTGATTTTCTTGCTGGATGATCTGTCTATTGCTGTAAGTGGGGTGTTAAATGAAGTCCCCCGCTATTATTGCGTTATTGTCAATTTCTCCTTTTAATGTGGTTAGCAGTTGTCTTATATTGAGGTAATCCTATGTTGGGTACACATATATTTAAAATTATTATATCTTCTTCTTAGATTGATCCTTTGCTCATTATGTAGTGTCCTCCTTGTCTCTTAAAATATTCTTCATTTTAAGGTCTATTTTGTCTGATACGAATATTGCTACTCCAGCTTTCTTTTGATTCCAATTTGCATGGAATATATTCTTCCATCCTCTCACTTTCCATTTGTATGTATCCCTAGAAGTGAAGTGGGTCTCTTGAAGACAGCATATATATGGATCTTATTTTTTTATCCATTCAGCCAGCCTACGTCTTTTGGTTGGGGCTTTAGTCCATTTACCCTTAAGGTAATTATTGATATGTATGTTCTTATTGCCATTTTATTAACTGTTTTGGATTTGTTTTTATTGCTCTTTTCCCTTCTTTTGTTCTCTCCTCTTGTTTTATGACTATCTTTAGTGTTGTATTTGAGTTGGTTTTTCTTATTTGTGTTCATCAGTTGTAGATTTTTGGTTTGCAGTTACTCTGAAGTTTTGATATAGTTATACACACACACACACACACACACACACGAGATTGTTTTAAGTTGTTGGTCTCTTAATTGGAAGTGCATCTGCAGTGTCCTGCATTTGTACCCTCCTCACAATTTCTGAGTTGGGTAGAATACTTGTGCATGGATGATTTCCTACTTTTACTGAATGGATGTCTTTACTGGTGAACCTTGTTGTTTGCAGTATTTTTGTTTCTAGTTGGGGCTTTTTCTTTTCTGCCTAGTGAAGTTCCTTTAGTATTTGTCGTAAAGCTGGTTTACTGTTGCTGAATTCTCTTAGCTTTTGCTTATCTGTAGAGCTTTTGATTTCTCCTTCAAATCTGAATGAGAGCCTTGCCAGGTAGAGTAATCTTGGAGGTTTTTCCCTTTCATCATGTGAAGTAATTGTTCCACTCCCTTGTGGCCTGCAGAGTTTCTGTTGAAAAACCTGCTGATAACGTTACTGGGGTTCCCTTGTATGTTATTTCTTTTCCCTAGCTGCTTTCAAGATTTTCTCTTTGTCTTTAATTTTGGTCACTTTTATTAATATATGTCTTGGGATGTTCCTCCTTGGATTTATTTTATAGGGTACTCATTGTTCTTCTTGGATTTGAGTAAGTGGTTCCTTTCCTATGTTAGGGAAGTTTTTGGCTATTATCTCTTTGAATATTTTTTTCTTTCCCTTTCTCTCTCTCTTCTCTTTATGGTACCCCTATAATATGGATGGTGGTGCATTTTACATTGCCCCAGCATTCTTTGAGACTCTCTTCACTTCTTTTCAATCCTTTTTCTCTTTTCTGTTCTGCATCAGTGATTTCCACTTGTGTGTCTTCCATCTTGCTTATTCATTCTCCTGTATTCTGCTGTTGATTGCTTCTAATGATTTTTTTAAAATTTTAATTATTGTATTTTGCATCTCTGCTTGCTTAAGTTTTAGATCTTGTATTTCTTTGCTCAATGTTCCTTTTAGATTATCAGTCTTTGCATCCAGTTTATTTCCAGTGTCTTACATCATCTTTAGCATGAATAGTCTAAAGTCTTTTTCCTGGAGGCTGATAATCTTGAAGTCACTTAGCTGTTTTTCTGGGATTTTTTTCTTTCTCCCTTATCTGAGTTTTAGTTCTCTGTCTTTTCAGTTTTAGAGGTTTGTGGTGTGGTCTCCTTTTTCAGACAATAGAATTGTAGCCTCTCTTACTTCTGATGTCTGCTCCCCTTCTGTATACAGCATATTGAATATATAGCACTGCATTTTACATATCGCAAATACCCTCCATTTAATGTTTATCCTAAACATATAATTAGTGTACAACCCTAATTGTTGAAATAGTTTAAGAAAAGCATAGAAATATGCGGAAGGGAGAATAAGTTGATATTAGGAAAACTTTAGTTGTAATACCTATTACTACAAGCTACTTTGGTAAATTAAAAGAATGTCACTGATCTTTTCTAGACATTGGTTTCATTCATCTGTAATCAAGGGGCTTGAACTTGGCAATATTCCAAGGTCACTTTTAGCTGTTAAATTCTATCAAGATGTGTAACTTAACTATTTTAAAAGATTACATAGATTTTATAGTTTTGCTTTTATGGCATCTTGTTAAGCATATCTGCAGTTTATTCAGTGTAAAGATAACCTGTTTTGATATAATTTAGATGAGTACATTTTATCAGAGATAGGGATTGCTAGTGTATTTCAAATTCTCTAGGAGCTAATTCTCCCAGCAGGCTTGTTTGTTTTCTGAATACTCTTTATGTTAAGATAATGTGAAAAAAATATGTATGGCTTTGTGGGAAATAATTACTCATGTTTAATGATTTTAACTGAAGTTCTATAGTTAATTTCTTTAGGATCAGAAAAGGGCTTCAAATTATTGCTCTTCTTTATTTTTTCCTTTTGGCATAAATGTTTAAATGGAACAGTGTATAACATGAGTTCTATCTACTATGCTAATCCAATGATTTTAGCACATGGGCTTAATTTTTATAGTTTTTACTTCAGAACTTCAGCAGTCCTTTAATGTAGCTTGAGTGTGCATGTGAATATTCATAAAATGAATATATGCTTAATAGGTAAAGAGTTTCTTTGTGGGATGAGGAAAAAGTTCTAGAAGTGCACAGTAGCAATTGTTATACCACATTGCTTATACTTGATGTTACAAATTATACATTTAAAACTGGTTAAATGGTACATTTTATGTCAGTATATTTTACTACAATAAAAAATAAATGTAGCAAGACTATTATATTCATTATCTCTGGAGTTATATTGTGAAGTCAAAGAAATGCACTTCTTTGAAAAAGAAGGAATCATAAAATATTTTGTATTTAATATTTAAGGCTTTTTTTCTCTGCTGGCTCTAGATGCCCAACTATCCCCAAGCAAGTCGGCTGTAATAATGTGAAAGTAATATCTCTGTCTCAAGGGTATGATGACCTCTGTGGGTCTATTAATTCCATATCCATACACATGTTTGTAGTTCTTTCCTTATAACCAGAATATTCACCTCTGTCATTTTGATGATAGCGATGTGAATAGAATGCAAAAGTACAATAGCTAGAGCAGGAACAGACCAACTCAGCACAGCATCCTCACAGGTTTGCAAAATACACTACGAGGTTTTTCTGTGCTTATGAGAGGCTAATTTTAACCTTATTCATATGTGTGACCAAAGCAGTACATAAATGAATGGGTACAGAGAAATATTCAAAATATACTTTATGTGGAAAATTCTAAATTTGAAGATGAAAGTCAATTTGATAATTGGGTAAAATATCAAAATCATAAACAGTTTTGATGCCTATTAAGTTCAGAATATATTTATAAATTAATAGGTTAGGCAGTTTTCCTCCTTTATGAAATAGAAAAAGATGGCCCTGTCCAAGAGGAAGCCTTTATGCTTTTCAATTCATGTAACACTGAAACAATACACAATTCTCACAGTACACTGTCTATAAATATTCTGTTATTGATACTAATTGGCCAACGACTAAACCAACTTTGAGCAGAATTGATCAATTTTCATGTCATGGTAGAATGCTGTCTCTCTAGGTCATTTAGTCTTCATCTTATGTTAATTGGCTAACTTTGTTTTGTGTTAGGGCCAATAAAAAAAATCAATATTTTGCAAATATCAAGGAACTCCCTACTCTCAAGCAGCTTCTTTGTAATTAAAAATGGTTTTACACCAGACTCTGGAATAATTTAAATTTAAAATTGTACTTTATGTGAAAGATCAGAATGGCATTGACAATTCTCAGTTTTCTTGACGTAGTCAAGATGTGGACACAGTATGGTGAACTAGGCTTACTGAGGTTAAGACTTAACTCTTAGATTAAAATGGGGCAATGACAGTGAGAGAATCTTCCAGAAGAAATGAATGGATGGTAAACAGAATAAAGAAAATAATGACAAACCAAATGGCTGAGTTGAGTAATGGAGAACAAAAATACTCATTTTCTAATTATTAACTGTTTAAGTGCTGTGAGTCTTCATTTATAAAAACGACATAATTGTTATATGGATTTTTCTTCAATAAACTTAACTATTTGTACAATTTTAGTAAAAAATACATAAAATTTGGTATTTGGAACTTTTATAAGTAATATCAGAAAATGTCATAAAATAGATAATCATAATATGTTATTGATTATATATAAGTAGAATACTCTAATATAAATCTTTAAAAAAAATTAAAAATTCCCTGCAAACAAAAGTCCAGGATGGATGCTTCACAGGCAAATTCTTCCAAACATGCAAAGAATATATACCAATCCTTCTCAAACTCTTCCAAAAGATTAAAGATGAGGGAATATTCCCAATGTCATTCTATGAAGCTACCATCACACTGACACCAAAACCAAAGACAATACCAAAAAAGAAAATTACAGACCAATATCGTTAAATATAGATGCAATAATTCTCAATAAAATATTAGTGAACTGAATCTAACAATACATAAAAAAAAAAAAAATATAGGAGTTCCTGTCATGGCACAGCAGAAACGAATCCAACTAGGAACCATGAGGTTGTAGGTTTGATACCTGGCCTCACTCAGTGGGTTAGGGATCCAGTGTTGCCATGAGCTGTGGTGTAGGTCACAGATGTGGCTTGGATCTGGCATTGCTGTGGCTGTGGTGTAGGCCAGAGGATACAGCTCCAATTAGACCCCTAGCCTGGGAACCTCCATATGCCATGAGTGCAGCCCTACAGGGACAAATGACAAAAAAAAAAAAAAAAAATTATATACCATGATAAATTTGGATTCTTCCCAAGGTCACAAGGACGGTTCAACATATGCAAATCAACATGATACACTACATCCACAAAAAAATGATAAAAACCACACAATTATCTCAACAGATGTGGAAAAAACATATGGTGAAATTCAACATCTATATATGATTCAAAACTTCACCAAAGTGGAAACAGAGGGAAGATATCACATAATAACAGCTATTTATGGAGTTCCTCAGGGGGTTAGGAACCCAACATAGTGTCCATGAGGATGTGGGTTCAACCTCTGGCCTTGCTCAGTGGGTTAAGGACCTGGTGTTGCTGCAAGCTGCAGTGTAGGTCACAGATGTGGCTCAGACATGGTATGGCTGTGGGCGTCTGGCAGTTGTAGCTCTGATTTTGACCCCTACCCTGGGAACTTCCATATGTCATAGTGTGGCCATAAAAAGGAAAGAAAATAAAAGGCTATTTGTGACAAACCTGCAGCCAATATCATACTCAGCAGTGAAAATTTGAAAGTCTTCCTGCTAAAAATCCGAAAAAAAATGAAAATGCCCACTCTCACCACTTTTATTCAACATAGTATTGGAAGTCCTAGTCACAGCAATCAAAGAAAAATAAAAGGTGTCTAAGTTGGAAGGAAAGATGTAGAATTACCTTTATATGCAGATGTCATGGTAGTATTAATAGAAAAACCTAAAGACTCCATACAAAAACTACTAGAACTGATGAACAGATTCAGTAAGGTAGTAGAATACAAAGATTAATATATGGAAATCTGTTGAATTTCTTTACACTAACAATAAAATATCAGAAAGAGAATGTGAACAATACTTTTAAAATTGTTATCATAAAGTCTAAAATACTTGTGAATAAACATAACCAAGGAAGGAAAGACTTATAGTCTTAGAAATATAAAGCATTGATAACAGAAATTGAAGATGATTTAAAGAAATGGAAATATATCCCAGGCCCTTGTATTGGAAGAATAAATATTAAAATGGCCATACTGTTTGAAGCTATCTGTAGCTTTAATGTGATCCCTATCAAATTACTCATGACATTTTTCACAGAACTAGCATAAAGAATCCTAAAACTTATTTGGAACCATAAAAGACCCAGAATTTCCAAAGCAATCCTGAAACTTGCTAGAGGTATAATCCTCCCAGGCCTCAGACAGTACTACAAAGCAACAGTAGTCAAAATAGTGTGGTACTGACACAAAAACAGACATATGGCTCAGTGGATCAAAGTAGAGAGCCCAGAATAAACCTATACAACTACTGTCAATTAATTTTCAACAAAGGAGGCAAGAATATACAGTGGAGAAAAGACGTTCTCTTCAACAAGTGGTGTTGGGAAAGCTGGACAGCTGCATGTAAATCAATGAAGTTAAGGGTTCCCATTGTGGCTCAGGGGAAATGAATCCAACTAGTGTTATGAGGATGCAGATGCAATCCCTGACCTTGCTCAGTGGGTTGAGGATCTGGTATTGCCATGAGCTGTGGTGTAGGCCAGCAGCTACAGATACAATTTGACCCCTAGCCTGGGAACTTCCATATGTCACAGATATGGCCCTAAAAAAAGCCAAAAATAAAAATAAATAAATTTAGAATACATCTGCACACCATACACAAAAATAAACTCAAAATGGCTTAAGGAAGTGTTCTGGTTGTGGCTCAGCAACAAGAACCAAACTAGAATCCATGAGGATGTGGGTTTTATCCCTGGCCTCAGTGGATTAAGGATCCTGCATTGCTGTTGCTGTGGCATAGGCAGGCAGCTGTAACTCCATTTTGACCCCTAGCCTGGGAACTTCCTATGCCATAGGTGCAGCCCTAAAAAATAAACACATAGATAAAATATTCTGACATAAATTGTAACAATGTTTTCTTAGGTCAGTTTTCCAAGACAATAAAGATAAAAGCCAAAGTAAACAAATGCAATCTAATCAAACATAATTTTTGTACAGCAAAGGAAACAATAAATAAAATGAAAAGATAATTTACAGACTGGGAGAAAATATTCACAAATAATGTGACCAATAAGAGCCCAATTTACAAAACATAAAAACAACTCAATATAAAAAATAGGCAGAGGACCTAAGTAGGCATTTCTCCAAAGATGATGTAAAGCTGGCCAATAGGTACATGAAAATATATTCAACATCAATAATTATCAGAGAAAGGCAAATAAAAACTTCAATGTCACACTTGTCAGAATGGCCATAATTAAAAACGTTTCAAATAATAAATGTTGGAAAGGGCATGCCAAAAAGGAATATGCTACATTATTAATGGGGAATGTAAATTGACGAAACTGTGATGGAAAACATTATGTTAGTTGCTCAAAAAACTAATAATTGAGTTACCATATGATCAGCATTCACCCTCCTTGGCACATATCTGGAGAAAACTCTAATTTGATAGACACATGCACCCCAGGATTTATAGCAGTGTTAGTTACCATAGCCAAGACATGGAAGCAACCTGAGTGTCCATTGAGAATGAATAGATAAAAGAAGTTGTGGTACAAATATAAAGTGGAATACTACTCAGCCATTAAAAAGAATGAAATAATTATGTCATTTGCAGCAACATGGATATACCTAGAGATTATCAAAGTGAAGTAAATCAAGAAAGATACATGTTGTATGCAATCACTTATATGTGGAATCTAAAATATGAAACAAATGAACTTATTTACAAAACATAAATAGATCCTTAGACATAGAAAATACCTTTATGGTTATCAAAGGTGAAAGGGGAGGGGAAAGATAAATTAGGAGTTGGGGATTAGCAGATACAAACTATTATATATAAAATATATAAATATGGTCCTACTATATAGCACAGAACTGTATTAAAATATTGTATAATGGAAAATATGAAAAATTATATATGTATACATATATGTGGATCATTTTTCAGTATACCAGAAATTGCCACAACACTGTAAATCAACTATACTTCAAAATAGAAGAAAAAAACTGTAAGGACAGAGAAAAGTAAAGCATGGTTAGAAAAAAATCTTAAATATTGAAGTGAATTCCTAAAGGGTAATACAATGTGAATGTTTGGTAGTAAACTATAAGGTAAGAGGAATGTCAGTTAATTGAAAGCATGACTCCAGATATTGACTGTAGCATCCTTTGCACATGTTTTCTCATATTTACCACTTAGTGATTTTTTTCTGCTTTTATCATGACAGCATGATTTGCTATAGCTTTTAGATTATATTTTGATTATTCTTAGGCAGGGATCAGGGGAAATCTTTGCTAAATTAAAATGAAAAATAAACCAACAAAAATTCATGAAGTTGGGATTCAAATAGGAACTGGTAGTTCAAGATGTAGGGAAGTTCTGAATGTGACAGAATAACCACTGTGAGAATTTTTGTCCGGGAGTTTGATTTTATCCCTGTAGGTTTACTTAAAAGATTTCCTGTTCCTTTATGCTAGTGACTTAATATTGTCTTTTGAAACAGTCTCTTTGCCTTGAGCACTGTGGAAATCAATATAGTAGGCACTCACTGTTATAAGCCTAACACCTGTAGTTTCCTGTATGTGATGGTCTGAGATTCTGTAGATGTTTCTCAATCTGATAGCCACAGTGTGGCCCATTTGTCCAATATAACACTTTCCACAGCAGCAGGGAACATTCAGCTACTGCTGTGGGTTGCAGAATATTGCCTTTTGTTAGCTACAGGGTGTAAGAGACCTTGGATGAGGCTAGAATATTATTTTTGTTTTTGCGGGTGCTTTGAAGATTGTATTGATTCAACTTGTGAATGCCTTGACATGGGGTGCAACTGCTCTTCTCTCATGCCATTTTTCCCCTTAGCTTGTTAGTGACTTCCCTCTTTGTGGGAACAGAGAATTTAATCACATAGCTGGTTGGGAATCCATTCTCTGCAAGGGTCATATGAAGGATATTGATTGTCTTTAGGAATAAAAAAGATTTGGCCATAGCTTCGGTTTGATTCATTAACCTTAAATTCAGTGTTCTCCATTTGAAGTCCAATCCCCCAAATGGTTGGTTAAACAAACCCAAGTTATATCTGGAGGTAATCGATTAAAATATCAACCTGATAAGATTTGCAGAAGGTGGAAAGGATGGAGGCAGGATATTTGGAACTTGTTTTCAAGGCAATAATCTTGCTCAGAACAGATACTTAGCAACAGATACTAAGCAACACTTACGTGATATCAGATCTTTTTGTATTGTGTTCACTATGTGTTTATTAAGTATAGCAGGCATTGTGAATGAAGCCAGGATGGTGGGTTGGTGCATTTATGTGGTGAATATAATATATTACCTCAAGAGTTAACTGCTTAGAAAGTGAGGTACCAAGCAGCTAATTTAATGTATTGTGAAGAAAGGGAGTTTCCTCATGGCCTAGTGGGTTGAGGGTCCCAGGGTTGCCACTGTAGTGGCTTGGGTTACTGCTGTGGCGTGGGTTTGATCCCTGGCCTGGGAACTTCCACATGCTGCAGAGTGGCCAAAAACAAACAAACAAACAAACAAACAAAAAATGCCATCAACCTAACTTAGTCTAGGGTTTAGAGAAAGCTCGTTGTAAGAAATTACATTTAAATTGGGAGATGAGGATATGGTAGGAGAATTTCAGGTAGCTTATTGCATTTAGTTTTGGCTGTTTCTCCATTTCTCTCCTTTCCATCTCTAATTTATTCCCACTAGAAACAACTTGAGTAAATGGAGGGTAAAAATGCCATTGGGCATGTAATACATTAGTAACTATAAATCTTGCCTCTCCAAAGACCTTTAAAAGTCATTGCTCGTAGCAAATCTGAAAAAAATTTAGATACCTCTTATAGATCTAGCTTAGTCTCCTAAGAAATACGTGACCTTTGGACATCTTGTTTCTCATCTGTAAATCGCAATACTACCCATCTTTTAGACTGTTTGGCAAATTAAATGAGATGTTGTATGTAACATTTTCATAAAACACTTACTCATAATGGGCAATTATTATAGCTTCTGCTTTTCCTCCCTCACCGTATGCTCCCTTTTCAGAGGACTTACCTTGCTATCTTACCTTACTTACATGCTTCTTGTCCTTAAAAACCAGTTTCTTAAATTCCTATGGGCCACTGAGCAGAAGAGTTCTGTTTAAAAAATAATAATAATAACTCTTCTATCAAGAAATTTGTTTCCTTAAATTCTAATCAACCCACACCTAATATTAAGGAAGTGAATGTAGTTTGCTTTGTAGCTACCAAGAAGGATAAAGAAAAATATCAAGTTCAAGGAGAACACTAATGACTTTTCTGAGACATACCTCTTTTCTGAATCCAATATAATGCTGTTATGTTATCTCTCTTGCTCTATCGAATCAAGTGGAAAAAGTTGTGTTTACAATTTTATCTTCATCATCTATTCGTATCAACCTCATGAACAATGTTAGAAAAAAGACATTTGATTGTGGCATTGTGACTTGGGAATTTCAGGGAGACTACATGAAGATTTTTAAGTTACTAGCAAGTTACATGGTCGTTGAATCCTATTCCCTGATCAGAGACCCTTGTTGCTCTTTTCTTCTAGCCACTTCCTGTGGGCTCCTGCTAAGCCTTCACAGTATGTCAAATGGTTGTCATGTTGGGTTGTAAGATATTTTTAAAATAGACTTTATTTTTCTGGAGGGGGTTTAGGTTCACAGCAATATTAGGAAGGTACAGAGATTTCCCACGTTGTCCCTGTCACGCATGCTTAGCCTCCCTCATTACCAACATTCCCCACCAGAATGGCACATTTGCTGCAATCAATGCACCTAATTTGAGATATCCTCATAACCCAAGGTCCATATTTTATTTAGGGTTCAATCTTGCTATTATCAACTCCGTTTTTTAAAAAAAAAATTATTGTTGTATGCATTTTGAGCAATGTAAAATGACATGATTCCACTATCATATTATCATATAGATTAGTTTTACTGACCGAAAAATCCTCTGTACTCCACCTATTCATTCCTCCCTCTCCCCAGGCAACCACTGATCTTTCTACTATCTCCATAGTTTTTAGTCAGAAATATGTAGCCTACAATATGTAGCCTTTTAAGATTATCTTTTTCACTTAATAAAATTTTCTCCTCTTTTCAAGACTTTATAGTTCATTTCTTTTTCTGAGTAGTATTTTGTTGTCTAGATATATCTCAGTTTCTCCATTCACCTACCAAAGGACATTTTGGGTTCTTTCAAGTTTGGCCAGTTAGGAGTAAAACTGTATAAAGCACCCATGTGCAAGTGTTCGTGTCTAAGTTCTCAACACAGTTGGATCAATACAAAGGAGAGTGACTGTGGCCAAATCATATTGTAAGAGGATATTTAGTTTTGTAAGAAACTGCCAAAATGTCTTTCAAAGTTGCTGTACTATTTTGCATTCCCACCAGCAATGAGGACTGTTCCACACCCTCCCCAGCATTTACTATTCTCAGTGTTTTGGATTTTGGCCATTCTAATAGATGTTTAGAATTGGTATCTCACTGTTTTAATTTACAGTTCTCTAATGATATCCAGTGTTGAGAAATTCCATCATATTGTATGCTTATTTGTGATCTGTACATCTTCTCTGATGAAATGTCTGTTCAGGTCCTTTGCCCATTGTTTAAGCAGGTTGTCAGTTTTATTATTGCTGAGTTGTAAGATTTCTTTGTATGTTTTTCCTTTTATCCTTTATCAATTATCTTTTGTAAATATCATCTACCAGTCTGTGGCTTACCTCCTCATTCTCTTGAACACTATGTTTTGACAAACATAAATTTTAATTTTATTTAAGTCCAGTTTACCATTTATTTTATGGATTATAAAATCTTATGCATTATATCTAAAAAGTCATTGTTATACCCAAGGTCATCTGGATTTTCTCCTGTATCTTCTTTAGCAGTTTTATAATTTTGCATTTTACATCTAGGTATGTGATCTATTGTGAGCTAATTATTGTGATGAGTGTAAAGTTTGGATATACTCATATTTTTGCAGATCGATGGCCAGTTATTAAAAAGATTATTTTGCTCCATTGTATTGCCTTTCTCCTTTGACAAAGATCATTTGACTATAGTTACCTTTGTCTGTTTCTGGGCTTTCATAATTTTTTTTCATAATTTATTTTTGAATGTTTATTTTCTTCATGTATTATGCATTTTTATAAAGGCCTCTACCATGTATTAAACCAATTTATACCTAGGATTCAAATATAGGAACTGATAAATATTGGAAATATGAGTCTCCCCATAAAATTAGAATAGATGATTAATTACTCTATAGAAGATATAAACAATTTAAGTTAAATGTGTTTTCCTAATGCTGTCAAATAAGCAACATGTATATGGAATCATTCCAAACTCCCTGATCATATGACTATTCTGGGGCACTTTTTTTTTTTTTTTTTTGTCTTTTTGTCTTTTTGTCTTTTCTAGAGCCGCACCCTCAGCATATGGAGGTTCCCAGGCTAGGGGTCCAATCGGAGCTGTAGCTGCTGGCCTACACCAGAGCCACAGCAACGCGGGATCTGAGCCGCGTTTGTGACCTACACCAGCTCACGCAACGCCGGATCGTTATCCCACTGAGCAAGGGCAGGATCCCACTGAGCAAGGACTAGGAACCTCATGATTCCTAGTCGGATTCGTTAACCACTGCGCCACGATGGGAACTCCCTGGGGCACTTTTAATCTTAACAGTATCCTAGTCAAAACCCAAAGCTCTTCAAGGGCAGGTTAATATAAATTCCAGGTGATTTTTACACTCAGCTCAGTTAGGTAGCACTGATTTTTCTGAAAAGTAATTGCAAAATTCAAGATATCTAACATTAAATGTAAATGCATACACATTTATTTGATTTATTTATTCATTTACTTAGCAAATGTGTACTGAACTCTGAGTACATCAGTTACTATGCCTGGGAAGAAAAGGTAAATTATAGTGACAGGTAAAAGGTTAAAATAAGTAGGCAAAATAGAAGCATAAAGAGAAGAGTGTTTGAAAAGATTAGGGAAGATTTCACACAGAAGATAACATTTCTATAATATCCTTAGTATGCTTTTTATCTGATTTTCTTCTAACTTCCAAGGCCTGAACTAGGGTAGGTATATAATCCAACATGCTTGTAAAAAAAAATCCCTTATATCAGGCAATTGAAATAGCCTATCCTTGAGTATAACTTTAGTTGCATTGCTCAAGGTACCATTCCAGGTTTCAGTAATTAAATTTCTGCTGAGTCACTTTGGCCTGGTGTTGGTGCCTTATGGAAGATTTCATTTAGTTGAATGAATTCTGTGACTTAAGGAGAAGGGAAGAACCAATAAACATTTTAATTTAAATTACTACTGAAAGGGATGGAAAAAAATGTGCTACTAGGAGCAGAAGATATTATTCGTCTTTGATGTTACATTTTTGAAAATGAGATCAAAAGAGTAATATTAAAATAAAGTTTGGTTTTGAAAGTAGTAATTATATTTAAATTGTAAATTTGGTAATATTATTGGGCGTGTGTATGTGTGTGTGTGTATGTATTCACTAACCTTTTTTTATAATATTGGTAATTCCAATGGCAGGAATCTTCAAAGTAGATAAAAAAGCATATATTAGCTATTCCAAATGAAGACAAACCATGGTTTTGTGGCAAGAACATCCATATTCTAGTCCTCTCTTATTAAACTAGGTAATGATACTTTTAGATGTGTTTTTTAACCTCTTTGGGCATTATCTTCCTCATGTACAAAATGTAAGCTGATTGCTGATATTTCTCCTACTTTAAAGTCTATGATAAAATACCTACTCAGTATGTGTAGCATTATGCGTACGGCTGGTCTTCAATAAAAATTTTGTTTGAATGAAAAAAAAAGTGACGCATACGCTTTGCTAGCAGCCTTTAAGAATTCTCAAAAAAAAAAAAAAAAGATACAATTACTCTGTGGTTAGCTTCCTGTAGACTGTATACATGTATATTATATACTAATTTTATTCCTTGCAGTCTGTATACATATTGTGTACTAATCCTGTTTCTGTATTCCTTAGACATTGTAACATGTCTCTCCATAGCTCTATTGAAGAGAGAATCAGAAAATTTTTCTTTGCATATTGAGGTGGGTATGTCCAAAGTAAAACTATGATATTTTCTGGAAAAAACTGATGTGAGTATATCAGTCTTAATGTGAGTATATACATAAGATCAAATTGCAAATGCCTGTGCTGCAAGAAGAGGGGATTACTACCACCATGTTAGGAAAGATAAAATGGAGATAGCATTTAGGCAATGAGAAAGAGTTGAAGGTGTGTGTAAATTCTTTTTCTAGGTGTTTCTTTCTTTGGAATTTTCCTTGATCCAAATAAGAAGAGATTCCTTATGGTTTAGGGTGCCCGGTTTACCAATATTTACCAACAGTGTCTTATTTTTAGCATTTTCACAACTTCTTCACATCAACCCTATAATTTATTAAGTCAATTTTTAAAGAATGACATTACTTCATTTATTCAGAATTTAGTTATTTGGATACAGGCAATGGAAGTTAACATCAATATTTTCTTGAAAAGTTATTTTTTAATTAAGTGATGTAGCTTTGAAAAGAGATTTTAAAATGTACATTTTTAGTAGTTTGATAAAGTATATTTAGCAAAATGGGCATTTTCATTTTCAATATTTTTAGTAATTTTAGCCAATTCCAGCTGGACTTGCCATAGTATTCAAGAACAGGTTGATGTCATACTGAACTCTATGTGTTATGCTGATAATCAGCATCATTGGACCTGAAACTTTGCCATCTTTCTTTTGTGTGATTGACCTTGTTATTTTAAAAGTGGCAGGGATGGGGAAGAAGTTGGCAAAGCATCGAAAAATCAGAACACTTCATAGCTCAGCAGTTTATTCTAGACATTAAGGTCAGACCAGGTGCCAAATAACCTGACAAATTTGGAATGGGCAGCAGGGCAGCAACCTAAAGAACGTCAGAAGTTCACACAATGTCACCAGAGCAGCACAAACATAGAATAGCTGCTAGCAATCCTTTTTATAATTGGCTGATATTATTTGTAGAGACAACAAACTCTTCTTCTTTATTTTCCAAAGAGACTGTATATATACATATCATGTCAATAAAAATGGATTCTTACATTGTCCCAGAATACTTAATGCAGCCATTTGTAATGTGAATCACATTACTGATGCAGTAGCAAGAAGTTGAAGTTCAGAGGGCAATTTCTAAGTAGATATATTGAAAGATAAGTAGCAGAACCCCATACTGCCTACTGACGTGCAAGTTCTAACGAGGAAGTTAAGTACAGTAATTGACATGAAAGTCACATAAATCAAAAAGAATCCATTTCTTATTTATTCAGCATTAAAAAAGACACCATTCTAAGTTCTATAAAGAAATTTTAGAGTGGGATACTTTGCTGTGATGTTCAGAGACCAGAAATGTATAAGGTACAATATTCAAAATCATAATTTTTTTCCTCTTAAATAGAAACATCTACTAGACATTATCCATTAATTAATTAAATACCTTGGTAGGAAAAGAGAGAGAATAATAATAATATGGTTATTTTGCTCCTTCCTCATCTTCATTTTTTCTGTCTTGCTCTCTCCTAAATATTTCACATCACACTCACAAACTCAAAATTGTGACAGGAACACCTCTTACAAGGTTGTTAGAGAAACTATTCCATTTTCTGTCCCCCCACAGTATCGAGTTCTGATTAAACCTAAATATTTTAATTTTTTAAAGATTTTCCTGGTCTAAGAACATATTGAGATTTACTAATTATTGTATAGCCCTTAATTTGGACAAAACTGAAGCAGTTTTAGGATTAATTATACCTCCAGTTTGAGAAAATGTTATGAGCTCATCAATATCTGAAAAATTGACTTTATGGAATAAGTCTTAGCCTAACTCTGATGATAAAAGTTTTTGCCTAAATTTTTTGTCTTGTTTAATTCTAACTTAGCTTTTATGGTGTCTTCTATCTTTATCAAGTTATCTATCAGGAATACAATGGGAAATTGTCAGAATTGACCATTATTTATACTAATTTTGTAATCAGAAATAAATTATTTTAAACTTGCAGGTGTTCATTTCTTCCTCTTTCACATAATCGTTAGTTACCAGTAAAGAAAGAAGGTCAAAATTGTACATTGAGTCAATGACATTTTTATGAGTGCTGACGATCATCCCAGAGTATTATAAATGTATATATTTTCACACGTATGTAAAGTGTGACCAATGGAACTAACCATTCATTGACAGTAGAGACAATCCTAGCATTTTTACTTGTCCAAATATACACTGTGATGTAAATATCATTGTGCTATGGTCTGGCTGTTGTGTTCTCCTGGGAATACATGGCCTTAGAGTTGAACAAATGAGAAATATGCCTTTTTTTACTAAAAGGTTAATGAGATTCTTCCTGACTTTTTGGAGGAAAGTTCAGTTTGGGTTGTTGCCAAGGTCTGGAAAGTTTCCCAGTGTGTCCAACTAACCTGAATGATACCAGCCACTTTAAAAATCAATACTATAACCAAGACTTCAACTGAATGGGTACTCAAAGGGCATTTTTATTTAGATGTGTCAAAAAAAGAGAGAGTGGAAAAATGGGGTAGGAGAAGGAGATAAGCTATGAGCACTGATTTGAAAGATTCTAAGATTTTATATTTCTAATTGATACATATATTTTAATCTTGTAACAGGGTTATTACGTCATGAATGATTCCAACAAAAAATGAGCATATAAAATATGTACTAATATATTCAATCTAATTGTTTACAAAATATAAGAAAATCCTTTTAACTCATTACAGTCACATCATAGTAAAAAAAAAAAAAAACAGCAGTTTATGGTATCATTTCCTCTGAGTACCTAATGCATCTGGAATGAATTTCAAGAAAGAAGAGAAAATGTCTGTGGCTTCTTCTACATGCCATTTCTATTTTATAGTTCTAAAACCATAAATGAAAACTGTCATCTTTCAGAGATGCAGCCAGTCATGCCTTTATCAATTAGGCTATTAGAATAATCCGTGTTATGTAACAGTTGTGTGGTTGCTCCTAGAAAGGGAAGGCACGATGTCATAGATTGCCCCTTTGCTAATTATTACTACAGTCCTTCTGTGGACATATGAAGTATCGACTTTAAAAAATGGCCAATTGTAGGTAGCATGAAATAATTATGCTAGACAATCTTTAATACTAGCCCTTCAATCTCCTAATTATATCGTTTTAGAGTGGGTGGTTACTTGTTCTCAATTTAGGGTACTACCAGAACAGTTTGCTTCCTTGAGAGATGAGTAAAAGCTGTACCTCTGTGTTCTGCCAATTTAATCTCACGTCCCACAGGAATCCAAGCATCTCTACTCTAATCTTATCTTGTATTTGTGGAAAGAAATTGCTGTTTTGCTGTTCTTGTTGAACTCATCTCCAGATAATTTGAATTCATTAATTCACAAACCCTCTTAGATTCTTAATAACTCATAATTTTAACATGTAGTTGATTATTATACTTTTGAAAAAGTAGGAAATTGCCTAGCACATATGTAAATGAAACCAATCAGGCAGATTATAATGTAGATTAATTGAATTGCAGAATCATGTTTGGCTTTACTTTTCTTTATCCAATCAAATACCATTTCCTCTAGATTCTTATCTCCTCATTGTCTGACATGTACAGTATTTAATATTTTAACAAAGATTTAGTAAGGCCTATAATGTCCCCAGATATAAATTGGTTATGTGATAAAGTACTAAATATTGGTTCTAGCTGCAAAAGAGTTCAGAGTTTACAATGAGAAACAAATATGAAAATGGATTACAGTATTAAAATGCAGTCAGAGAGGCAGATAATGAGTTGAACAAATATCATCTATTCAAGCCTAGGCTCTTTGATTATATGGAACAGAAATCCCCTAAGAAATCTCATGTGAGGGATAGGGTCAAGGTTTTAAGTACAGAGAAGTCAACCAAGTTAGGAATGACTGACTAGCAAGAAATCAGTAGGATTCTAACAGAGTAATTTTGGATTCACATTTGCCTTGTGGGACTACAACAGATGAAACCTCGCATCTTTCTTGTAGTATTTTTCCTTAATGCAATTTACTTGAACTCCACAAGTTTATTTTTGTTGTGCTACCGCTACCAAAGTATTATCTCTTAGCTCACATTCTGGAGAGGAAAAAAAAACAAATAAAAACAAAAACAAAAACAGGCATAGCTCAGCCTCTGGATGAGTTCTCTTAATTAGCTGCCCACATTAATCCTATCAAATAGGTGCCAGAAGAATGATATTAGAAATGAAGTTCTATACATTCAGTAGAGGCTATGGGTAGGGAGTCAGGTGAGCTTAGCAGACCAAAATATATCGAATACAATATCTTTTCCACTCCTACTGCTATTCTCTTAGTTCCTATTTTTAAACTGTCTTAATAACATCCTGGCTTACTCTCTTGATAGACATCAAACAGATTGCATGCAAATAATCCACGTATTTTTACAGATGTTCTCATGGTGCTTAGTTTTTATTTCTATCACAGCATTGTTCACTTACAAATCTGTCTGCTGCGAGGGGAACATAGGAGCAAGCAAATGTTTAATGAATGAAGGGACAAGGGAATTACTGAATAAAGAAAGTGATTTAGCTGTCTTATGTAAAAAGGCATTAAACTCTTTTTAAGGTGAAATAAATGAAACTTTCATTTATTAATAAATCCAAGGCAGAAGAGCTACCCTACTTTTAGAGGGATGGAAAAGGCACTAGGACCTTCTACCAATTGTTAAAGGCTGAGATTCAATGACAATGAATGGAGGGGTAAATCATCAGAGAAGACAATAATTTCCCATTTCAGAGCACTTTCTGTTTTTTAATCTGTAGACTACAGATGCCTGCCCACAGGTGCCTGCATATTCACCCACACCCAACAAAGACATGTTATTTCTCTTTGAGCCTTTTGGAAACTGGCTTTGTTTTTCTGAATATCATTGCCACAAGATTGTGGCATGTCTGTCTTTATTATCTCTCTTGAAAACATAGCCTCAACTCCTTGTAAAACTAATAATTACCTTTTAGTTATGTGTTTTGTTTTTATTTAAGCTTTAGAACAATTATGGTAGGACACTAAAATACTTAAAATTGTTGAATTATTTGAATTCCTTATGTGGGTACATGGGGGGTGTTTTTTAAAAGTATATTATTCTATTTTTGAATGTTAAATTTTACATTAGGAAAGTAAAATAAGAAAAATTAAGAACAAATATGGTAATTGGATTTAAATTTAATATTAAATTTATTTCCCTTATCTTGTTATTCCATCAATACGATAGGAGGATTTGCTCTGAACTCTCTCTACTGGATAATTTCATTTATATTATCTGAAGAGGAAAATTCATATTCTTTTACCATCATCTTAAAAGATTAAGAAGAATCTAAGGAAAGCATTGACAAATAAAAGAAATCCAGGGAAATTTTTCATAGAAAAAAGAAACATATTGATGTCTAAAAATTAAAGGCTAATGTGAAGAATTCTCCTATGCAGTCCAGCCCAATGATATCTCACCATATTAAAAGAGACCCCTAAAATTGCACTGGAGAAATAAACATGGTCGTATAAGTTAATTTTCTGTAATACTTTGAGTTGGTATGGCTATAGAACAAAGTAACTATTGACTTGATTTTTCTTCTGCTCCCTAAACTTCCCTTTTGTATGTTTGTTCTTTAAACATTTATTGAGGCTCTTAAGTTGTGTAAGATACTTGTCAAAGCACTGGAGAAGAGTGTAAATAGTCACAGTTATTGCCTTGGAGAGGACACAGTCTCATCCAGGAGGGAAGCTCCCAAATGGAATTACAATATGGTATACTATTTTACAGATAGATGCTCCAAATGGTAAAATAAACATAGAATAGAGAGAGGGACTGAATAACTCTACCTGTAGGAGGTAGGGAAGGCACACAGGTGTATGAACATTTGTTCATGAACTTAAAGAATGAACCTGACTGGCCAAGTAGAAAATTGGAAACAGGAGAGTCTTCAAAAGACGAGTTGGTGTTGATGAGGAGCTTGGAAGAGAGGGCAGAGAATAGAAAGTGATCACTTGGAATAAACTTTAATAAAAGAGTACATGCATGTGGTAGTGAGTAAGATGGCAAAAACAGCATCACAGAGAAAGAGGAGCATCACAAGAGAGTAATTTGAAAAATTTTAGTAACATCAAATTGGAAGCAACAAATGGATAATTGAAAGCATGTGTGTGTGGTAAACATTAATGAGGTACCTGGTATTTGCACACACACAAAACATGAACTATGGTTATAACACTGAGGAATGTAAAGAAATATTTTCTAATGTATATGTTTTATATGATTCAAAAATACAGTCTTTGTACATGTAAAAAACATCTTTCTAAATAGAATATTTTAAAATCTCTATTGCTAAAAATTGGGATATGTGCAAATATAAATAAGGAAGGTAAAAATTTTAATAGAGTATCAGCTATTATTTAAAAAGCAGGAGTGTCCATATATGAAACCTATGGAGAAAAGAATTGGGGTGGGCAAAGTCAATTTGGTTATTGTTTTCATTGCCTCACATATTGGATTGTTCATATAAAGTCTGTATTATTTTATATAGAATTTTTAAAACAACAGGAATTTAAGGTGACAGCTTGATTAACTTAAAAATAAAGACAGCCATCATTTTTTATGGCCTTAATGTATTCTATGGAGGCTTGGGTCTGTGTTTGCTATTACTGTTTATAGGATTTATGCTATTAAAGTCTATCTAGCTGTTATCAAATCTCATCCTCAGAACAAAATGCTAAGACCTTACTTGAGAACCAATTTCATATGTGACCTCAAAATTGCATCTTTATAAACTAAACTATTCTTGTATTCTCCTTAATTGTCCTCCTTCAAGGAGGTAAAATTTTAATTTCTCATTTTATGTCAATATATCTGTTGTAAAACCGAATGTACTTAAAGTCATGTAAATTGTTTTCATTTGGAGATGAAGAAATTACATTTTTCTAATTGTAAAAACTATAAGCAGTATAAATCTTTTACAAGCTTGTTGATAAATTTAGGCATGAAAACCAGTGGCCCCATGTATTAATTTCATTTGTTCTTCAATTCTTATTGAGCAACTGTGCCATCTGGGTGGTTGGGAAATATCAGTGAACAGATCAGACTAAGATACCTGCCCTCCCTTGCATATTTACATTCTAGCAGAAAGAAATAGATATGCAATAAGTGATAATCATGGTATATAAGACTATGTTTGGAGGCAGTCTTGAGGCAGAATTCCTTTTTTTTTTTGTGGCTGCCCTGAGGCATGCAGAATTCCTGGTCCAGGGATCAGATCCAAGGTATAGTCGTGATCTATGCTGCAGCTGTGGCAATGCTGGATCCTTAACCCACTCTGCCAAACCAAGGATTGAACCTGAGTTCCAGCACTGCAGAGATTCTGCTAATCCTCTTGCACTACAGAAAGAACTCCCAAGAATTCCTTCTTGATTTTATTTTTCCTCTCACATTTACCATAAGTAGCAAGAAGAAACAAGACTGTGCTTTCCACACTTTGCTTGGAAATCTCTTCAGCTAAATATCTAAGTTCTTCACTGAAAACTGCTACTTGCTTTTCTGCAGTAGAAATAATTCAGCCAAATTCTTTGCCACTATATAACGAGAATGACCTTTCCTCTGCTTTCCAATAGTATGTTCCTCCTTTCTGAGTCTTCAACAAAAGCACCTTTAATATCCACATTTCTATCAACAGTCTCTTCAAGGCAATCTAGGCTCTCTTCGTTGAGTGCCTCAAAACTCTTCCACCCTAAACCCATTCCTCAAGTCCAAAGTCACGTCCATTATCAAGATAATGTGTAAGAAAAAGATTTCAGGAGTTCCCGTTGTGGCTCAGTGGTTAACAAATCCAACTGGAAACCATGAGGCTGAGGGTTCTATCCTTGGCCTCGTTCAGTGGCTTAAGGATCCAGCGTTGCCGTGAGCTGTGATTTAGGTCACAGACGTGGCTTGCATCCTGTGTTGCTGTGGCTGTGGTGTAGGCCGGCATTACAGCTCCGATTAGACCCCTAGCCTGGGAATCTCCATTTGCCACGGGAGAGGCCCTAGAAAAAGACAAAGGAAAAAAAAAAAAGTTTTTATAATCAAGTAAACCTGTTTTATGTGAAAATTCTATATCCATTTGTTGTGCTTCACAGTGTTCATTAGCCTATACAGGATTCTAAGAATTCCTACAGTAAGTAAAATAAAGTTATCATTTTTCAAAAGAATTTTATCATAAGATGCTTTTAATTTAAAACTTTCCTTGAAACTAGTCCATTACTTGGAAAATACTTGGTGAAAATACTGCAGTAAAATAGTGGATTTTTTTTCTCTTCATGTGTTCTGGGCATATTTAAGGTAGCTAACCAAATTGGAAAGCAGAGTGGCCCCAATGTAGAATTTACACATTGATTTGCACTATTGATTTCTTATTAATAAGGGAACAGATACACTTTGCTGTAATGCTACCAGTTTGAGTCCAGAATTATCAGAATCTGTATCTCTAATCCATGCAGATGAATAATTAAAAATTTCATAAACAAGCAGTATGAATATGAAAGTGTGTGGGGTAGTGTGAAAATACAGACTCATTAGGGGGACGTTCAGGTTTATTACAGGGATTTTTTTCCTTAAAAGTTGGTACAACTTTCGGGTTACTTCATGGTCACTTTCCGGAGGTCACACAGTATTGGATTTGGTGTTAAGGACAGCAGGACCTAAGAGAGCTACAGCTGTACAGAACTACAGTCTTCTGTATGCTAAGTACAACTAGAAAAACAGATGAAAAGCAGGCCAGGAAAAGAGAGAAGAGTTGAGAAATCGAGATGATTGTCTCACTGAAGAGGTAGAGAAAGGCAGGAAAGCAGCAAGCTGCCCTGAGAAAATAAAAAGAAACCTAGTATAGTGAAGACACTTGCTAGCCTTCCAACCTTCGCATTATTATCTGAGAAAAGCTAGATAAAGTGAAGAAGATTGTACTGAGTTGTAAATAGGGCACCTACTGATTTGATCTCTAGTTGTTCCTTACTAAGAAATGTGAAGAATCTTTGGCAAAAGAGTAAACTCTTTCTCTCTCAACCTCATGTTAACATGAAGCCTCTGGTGTCTTTGTGTGTATTTCCGTAAGCTATTCCAGACCTACCTGGAATCATTTACAGATGTCCCAAATGCTGATGATTAGTTTGGAATATTCTTCTTCTAAGTTTAAATCTGAAGTACTATAAATGTTAATTTTTTTTAAGTTTTATTGAAATACAGTTGATTTACAAGGTTGTGATCAGTTCTGCTCTACAACAAAATGCTTCAGTCATATGTATACACATATCCATTCTCTTTCAGGTTATTTTCCAATACAAACCATCACAGAATATTGGGTAGAGTCTTCTGTGCAATACAGCATGTCCCTGTTGACCAGTCATTATATATACCTCAAACCCCAGGCCTCCCTCCTACCTACCCCCACCCGTCAAGTATTAGAAATATTAATGTCTTATACCTGTCTACCTTCAGCCTGACCTGTGCCCACAACTTCTAAGTAATAGACACAAACGTCCAGGAAAAACACTGGTAAGGGTATCTTATACCTAGAGCTTACTTTGAGGGCGGGAACAAGATCCCAGAAATGCAGGTGTCTACTTAGTCTGCTTTCTAGAGGCACTTTTAGTCTCAGGACAATTAGTAACACATTTCCATCTAAACCTGCTTTAAAACTGAGTTTTACCTATTATGGGCAACTAATTCCAAAGCAGTCACTTAATGAAGCCTTATTTCACGGGTAATAGAAAGCTTGATGTTTGTGTCTTAAAAATCCAGCTTACTATTCAAGCACCCAGTTACAGCTACAGGTAATCAAACATCACTATTTCAGTTTCATACTTTCCTCATCCGTTTCCCCAATTAACCTGGGGCACAAACTACATTTTGAAAAGAAGAAATCATTAAAATGGCTGATAATTAGCCAGAAGCTTACCCGTTTTACCAGTCTCTGAAGAAAATCCCATTAAATCAGGCTGTGTCCTGCCTGTTTCCCCAAATAAAATAAGACCATACAGCAGAGGCTTATCAGAGCTTATCATTTTGAGGCCATTAATTAAGTAAATTCTACTATGGGTGAAAATGTTTCCCAGAAATCTCCCTTGGATTGACATTTATTTTGTGTTAACCACTCTGCCTGGCTTGGCTTCGCACCACATCCAGAGGCCATTTAAACAATATTAAGATAACAACATTAATTCACTGTTCTTCCGTTAATCATATAGAGGCACATCAGCTTGTTATAAATAATGATCTTTCCTTGCCTGAAGCACAGCTCTTTTAGCACTGGTTCTAATGCAAAGCCCTGTCCTTTTGTACTAGCTGCAGAGTAATAGTATTTAATGCTGTGCTCTTCTGTTCTTAGGTTTTAATACTGAAGGGGTGGGGGGTGACTTCAGTTTTAAATTTGAATAGGATTGCCTTTCAAAAGAATGTGAGGAGGACACAACCTTTTTTTGACTTGCTTTGATCAAAAGCATCATTTTTCTCCTCTCTGGTTGATGATTACTGGAATTGAGACTCAAATTAAGCTTGTATCTGACAGATGATGTAATGTGTTGTAATTTTTTTTTTTTCCTTATCTGCAAAATAAGTATATTGGGTTGGAAAGTCAGGAAGTTTTGTCAAGGTCTCTTTTTCATATTTGGCTCTATTCACTACCAAGCAGACAGAGCTGCTATACTCTTGGCAAGCCATGGTTAAAAGATTTGTCATTACCTGGGGTGTTTGAATTTCTCAAGCTGATAGAATAAGACAGGCAAATGTGCCATTGGATTCCAGGGGCTAGAGAGTCTTTGCTTGTATGATTAGAGATGGCTTTTTAACATCTTTCTTCATCCCCGGGGGACTTTGAGGAATGTAGAAGGTGGTGTTCCTATAAATGGGTGCATTGGCTGCCATTTAATGCTAACCAGTTGCTCATCTAATCAAATTCAGTTCTTAGAAAAACTTCAAAAAAATAAATGCAGTTATAACATGAAAAAGCATATTCATAATCTCGGTGCTCTGATTTTTCCTCCTCTGAATCATCAGCATTTGATTCAACCTGTATTTGCCCAGAGCCAACAAACTGCCAGGGGTCATTCTGGGTGTTGGAAAATATCTGTCCCATCAAGACATCATGGGATTTCCAGTCAAGAGGTGCAGAAATGTGACAAGGCATTTATAGTCAAATGGGATACGAATCATTATAAGGTTGAGCACCAGATGCTAGGGGGCCCTATGAGGGGCTGACCTAATTCAGAAAGGGCAGGGAAGGTCCCTCAGGGAAAGTTCTGGCTCACCTGATTTAGGAAGATCTGAAGCTAAACTCAAGGAATGAGGGTAGAGTAGGGAGGGATCCCTGGGTGGAGAGAACCACTTGAGAGGACACCTGGAGGTTAAAGGGAACATGGCATTCTTAAGAAAATGTAGTTCACAATGTTAAGACCAGAGAGCAGAGCAGAGTGATGGTAAAACTGGGAGCTTTAGATTGTATAAAAAAAAAAAGTTTTATTACTTAATAGGGTTTTTAATTCCAAGGTTATTAAAGAAGTGCAAATAGTTACATATCTGGAACAGACCATACTAAATCCAAAAATATTTGTATCAACAACATGACATGACATAATTTGAAGGATCTGTACCAAAGTATCATTGTTACTTGGTATGCCATTTAAAAAAAACCCATAAATCTGCCATTAGAGATGTATTTGGAATTTCAGTACTGTACTCTTGTTGAACAGGGCACATATTAGCTATTTTTGACATAAACCATGCTAATGTGAATTAATCTATCGTATTTTTAATACTATAATGTTAAGATTAGATTGTGGGAATGCAGTGAAAAACAGGCAGAGAGGAATATTTAAGTAGAAGATATGTTAGAGGAATTGCTCAAGGGAAAGACAGAGTTGTGTGAGTACCTGGAAGACAATCATCAGAGAGAGAAAAGGGGTTTGAAAAACTATTGACAGACAGAAGTGGTGGAGTGTTAGAGCTGGCCTGTACACTTAGGAGAGCCCACTGCTTAAATTTACATAAGTTTTGAACACTGAATGTTAAACATGATCATGGTTTAAAAGTAAACAATATAAATTTATAGTTATATTCTTTAAAACAATACTCAAAACTCATTCCTTTCTAATTGCTTTAGTACATTTAATTATTATCTTTCCTCTTTGAATTATTTTAAGCCCATCTTAATTGCCCAATGGAAAAATTATGTAATAATATTCTCTTGCGCATCTTTTTCCAAGGCCTTGTCTGGTGATATCATGTTGGTAAGTTGAAATTGGCCATGATGGGAATATGTATACCATGAAAAATAGCAAACAAATGAAATTAGGGTTTGATTTCATTTGTCCATATAGACTTAAGAAAGTAGTGAATAAAAAATACCTAAAATGTAGATTGAACTTAAAAACGTGTCATGGCCCTAACTGGTACATTGTGAATATCCACAGAAGTTGAGGAAATATTCTTCCAGATTTCAAAAATGACTGTAGAACTATGCTTCTTCATTGTATTCATCTATTATAAGAGTTGGGTAAAATCAACTGAAACATTTTGTGTAAATCAATAGACTACAGAGAATTTACAATAAAGATTATTATATATTGTATTATTGGCCTCTTGAATGCTACATAATCCTTTATATCAATAATATTTTAATAAACTAAGGACTTTTTTTTTGTAAAGTTGTTTGTTAAATATTTGTCACCAGTGGGCAACAGACCAACACGGTTATCTGCTTCACAATTTTGCCCATCTGTGGCCTTTGCCTGAAGGCTTCTATGTATCATTCCTATGAAAATATGCAGATATTTAGTCTTGTAATGCTGCAGCACATGATGGTCGAACTCTCCCAATACTACCCTGCCCATCAGAGCAGATGTTGAAGATTGAGAGGTTGTGCCTGTGACAGGCTCAGGAAGAGGAATTACTTAACTTTGAATTGTGAAATGTTGCTATATTAACACCACACATGTTTTTGGTTGGTGCCATTTGGAGTAGTCATACATGCCTTAGCTTTTGAAAGGCCTCTCTAGAAAAAAATCAGCCAAACATCATTCAAGCTATGGCAATGGATTCTATCAAACAAATTCTTTGTAATTGAATGTTATGTCTCCTCATCAACACTTTGTGGCAATATGTCAAGGCTTGAAGAGACGTTTTTAGAGGTGAGTTCTAATTTATAGTGAAAGCTGGATGGAGGAGAGATAGGGAGTGATCTCTAAAAATAGAAATCCATCCCTAGAAATAATAGATGGCTGTTACCTACTAGTAATCAATAACTTTAAGTATTGCTCATGTGTACTGAAGCTTAGGGACATGTATTATAACTTTAGTTACAGATGACTTGGGGATTGCTTTTTTGCTATTGTAGGAATAATTGGCCACATTTCCATATAACTCCTAATACAGATGGGGTTGTGTTTGGTGTGTATTGGGAAATGTTGAAATGGATTTTTCTATTATCCTTTTCTTTGTCAAAGTAACATATAGGTAAAATCTCTTGGATTCAATTTTGTAAAGACAGGAATCAAATCATACTTTGAATACTTAGTGCTTAGATATTCATAAGGCTCACCACCCCATAGGTACTGAAGAACAATTCTGAGGAAGAAATACAAGAAAGAAAGGAAAAAAGGTGGGGGAAAAAACAGAGAGGGAGGAAATAAGAGAAAGTAATGAGTTACAAAGAATAAGTAAAAAGGCAAAATACTCAGGTGTATTATCACCAACAAAATGTAATGATAACAATATTCTATAATATTCCTATTTCTGTATGAGTTTTCTGGTTCTACCATAACAAAATACCACAGATTGGGTGGCTTAAACAACAGAAACATTTAATCATAGCTCTGGAGGCTAGAAATCCAGATCAAGGTGTTGGCAGGTTTGGTTTCTCCCAAGGCCTCACTCTTTGGCTACATACATCTACCTTCTTCCTGTGTCTTCACATGGTCTTTGCTCTGTGCAAGATCCTTGGATGTCTTTGTCCAAATTTCCTCCTTTTATGATGGGGAACACCAGTCAGATTGGATTAGGGCCCAGCCTCATTGCCTCAATTTAATTCGATCACCTCTTTACTCCCTTTCCTTAAAAATAGTCACATTTTGAGTTTTGAGGGATAAAGACTTCAACATATGACTTTGGGGGTGGGTACCATTTAGCCCATAACATTCTTTCTAGTTCAGTTATTTCATTGCATTGTTGACCTGTCATTTTTAAACTATATTTTTGTTTATATTTTAATATTATATATTTTATCATACCAATAAAAGTTTTGTTATCACTAATGCATCCACTTAAATTGACATTACCTGCATACATTAATGCCTCCATTTGCTCATATGTTATTTTCAGTGTTTTCTATAAATCCTAGTGCAATGTATATCTGTATTTGTCGAAACTTCCTGTTCTCCAAGTTGCGTGATGCTGGTCCTTGCTGATGCATGGAATTAGAAATGATGTGACCAATTTTATTTCCCATGAAAGAGCATCATGATGTTAATAGAAGGGATTAGTGATTAGTTATCTCTCTCTAACATGGATGTGTATAAAAGAAAGAAATTATTCCAGATGTGTGCAGAGAGGCATTCACAGGCTTTTGATGAAGAAATAGCAGGCTGAAGATTACTTATCTGGGCTTAATTTTTTTTTCTTTTACATTTCACCATGCTGAAATTGGACTTTATTATGATGATGAAAATGAAAGCAACTGAATGATGTAATGGCTTAAAAAAAAAAAAGGCAAAGAAAACCATGAGAGACGATCTTCTGACGCCGAACATGGGTATAGCAAGGACAGGATATACATCTTGTTTGATGCTTGAAAGAAAACAAAACAAAACCACTTCTGAGTTGGTGGCTGAGGAGACTTTTCCAACATCTTGCTTGGCATGTAGAAAATGTATTTTCCTATTTAACAGCAACAACTGCGGAAAATGTGCTCAGTCTTTACCTGCATATTTGTGGTGGCAGAACCCACTCAATCATGTAATGGGCTCCGTATTCTGCTGCCAGACCTAGCTGGGCTTCTCTTGACTATTCTGCTTAAAGGCACCTGGCCTGAGGCCTAGAGTTTCAGGTGGTCTCACCTGACTCAGCTAAAGAGCTCTCAGGCTTTTGAAGGTTCTATAATCATGGGAATACAGAGGAAATTCAAATAGGACTCCTTTAATTCTGCACCAATTTAAAGATAAAAAAGCCATTCAAATCATTCAAGTTTTTTTTTTTTTTTTTTTTTTTTTTAGAGCTTAAATCAGGTGTCAGCATTTTTTTTTTTTTTTTTTTTTCCTGTAGAGGGCTTGACAATAAATATTTTAGGTTTTGTAGGCCACATATGTCACCTTTTAATTCTTTTTACACCCTTTAAACATGCAAAACCATTCTTATCTTCAAGGGTCATACAAAACAGGCCTCAGGCTGGATTTGACCCATGGGTCATAGGTTTATTTTGTTCTTTAAGGTGCATAGATAAATGTGGAAAATCTAAAAGTACCCTATAGTGGTACTTTTTTTGACGGGGCTTTTATTTTTAATTTTTTAAAAAATATTTATTTTTTAAATTAATGTATAGTTGATTTATAGTGTTATGCTGACTTCTGTTGTATAGTAAACTGATCCAGTCTCATATATATATGCATATATATTCTTTTTGCTATACTATCTTCCATCAAGAGATGAGAAACAGCAGTACTTTAAAAATAAATCCTAGTTTACTTTTGCTATTCTATGTCCTCCATATGCAAAGCTTGCCTCATAAAACCAAATCAGAAAACCCTCCGGATAACATTGTAGAAGTTTTGAGATTATTATGTAGTTATATTATTTGATTAACTATTTTATATAACTATAAAATTTATATAATAATTTATATATTTTTATTATATACAGTGTTGCTTTTGGACTTCCCTGGTGGCCTAGCAGTTAAGGATTCAGCATTGTCACTGCTGTGGCTTGGGTTTGACCCCTGGCCTGGGAACTTCTGCATGCCTCAGGTGTGGGCCAAAACAAACAAATGAACAAACAAAAAAACAAACTTCATGATTACTGTTATTTGTGAAATGGAGGAGAAGAAATATGGAAAATATATAAAAATATTGATGTTTTAATGTAAGCTCTTAATCCCTTTTTAAAAATTAAAATTTGCTAGTATCAGCCATTTATACTTGAGTTAATCATCTTTTGGGCACTAAGTAGAGGGAAGTTTGAGGGGATAGAAACTAATACCTAGACTGATCAGAAGGCTGAGGCACAGAAACCAAGTTTTCTCCATGTCATATTCTTCTCTACTGTTAGCCCTCTTATTTCACATGAGGGACAATGGTGTTTCTAATAATTTCCAATTATTGTTTATATTCACATATGTGAGTTTTTTCCTTGCTTCTTGGTATAGTATTTCCCAGTTAGAGTACAAGGAAAAAAACTGTATTCATTTGAAACTTCTGTGAAAAATTAGGAAGGTGTAATACAATTACCTCACTGGAATCTAGCCAAACTCCTAAGGCAATCTCTTTACAAAATTGGATCTTAGAATCTATAATGACAATTGTTGGTCAGAACTTCAATTTTAGGCCTCATCCTAAAGAAAATATTTTTTAATTGGAGAGTTGTCCTCAAGGAGTTTTCTTCAAAACATGTTTTATGATTGCTTTTTTAGATGAGTTTTGAGAGAAGAAATGTACTTGAACTATTCTTAGAAAATTCTATTTTTTTAAATGAGTATGGGATACACAATTACAGACTTAAAGATAAATGTTGCTTCATTGTATTTTACCTAACAGCATAAAATATTAATTTTGAGTAGAATGCATTATTTATGGTTAGTTATAACATGAATATATTATCTAGTCAATGTACCAGCTCAAAAAGACACAAGCGAACTAAATTCTGGATGAATCCATTATAGTTTTTGAAAACAGGGAAATTCCGTTACGTGTATTCGCTGATGTACAATATGGAAAAAATGGAATTAGGAAACATGAACTACCTCATCAAACGTAAAACTTTGTATAGAATCTAGGATTGACTTAAAGATTGGTAATCATTTTAAACTTTTACATACACACACATTCCACTGAGTTTTGGGGGACTATGATAACTCTTTCAAAATTGCACTAACATAGCTTTTCTATGAAATGATAGGTACCTTATAGCAGATCACTTTTTCATTTCACCTTCCCAAGGGAAATGTTTGAGTAATATCTTTGGACTGTATGTATTCACTTAATTTACTTGCCTCGGTCAGGCACTGGTCTGGCTTTTAGCTATCTAAAATTTACACAGCTATGCTTAACTTTAACACAAACTAATCATAAACCATGACATTCAATCTAGATTATTCCATATCCTTTTTCAGGTAAAAGAATACTACTACATTTTTGGGAATTTGTATAACCCAATCAGTTTTCTCAACAATGTTATGTTAAAAGTTGTTTAAAAATCAATGAGCTAATCTTTATTCACTACTTGGTACATAGAAATTTTTCAACAAATATTTGATATTTTAACCTATGCTAAAATAGATAATGTATATTAACTTTAACCAATTAGTTTGGGGTCTGTCAAATCTGTCATTTTAATCTTTATGTGTTTATATGTGTCATTTATATACTGAGTGCAATGATTATCTTTTGAAAGCAAAAACATGTAAGTGTTAAAATTTAGGCCTTGCTTATTCTGCCTTTGAACTTGACCATATTAGGAGAAAAACAACAAATCCAGGTGGAGATAAGTAGACAAATAGGTAGCCCAAATGGGTTGCTGAAGAGAGTTTTAGGGAGTTGAGAGTGAGGGAGAAGTATTTGGGGAACTATGTAAGAAGGTAAAGAAACTTATTTCACAAACTTAGCAATACATTATGCATAGGATTTCACCTTGTAATATTTTGAGAGGATCATAAAGTATTGAAAATATTTTCTAAATATCTTTGTCTGTTTGACCTAGGCCAATAGGAGACTGTGAGTACCCTTGTCTGACTATGATGTGGGTTCCACTTTGGGAGCCAGTCTCTACAATTCAGTACTCAACTATATTTCAGACAAAGTCCATACCCACAAGCCTATTTTCTTGCTGGATACAATCTCTTTAGTCTTAAGATCCAAAGGATAAAATTTTACCCTATGAAACATCAATGTTTTTTAGACTACTACTACCGGGAAGCACTGGGAACTACTCCGAGACATAATGGGCTCCCTTATGAAATTGAAAACTGGAAACATTTTTGAAACTCAACTAATTAGAGCCTTTTGTGAATGACAGATGTCCTGGTAGCTATGTTGAGGCTCATACAAGGCATTTGCTCAATCCAATGAGAGGTGATTCCCTGGGAAATTGGCTGCTACTCTGAGTATTGCTTTGGAGCTGTTGACACTGGCTATTTGTTATTAGAAGCTTGAGAAGTTTGGATGGAGTTCCTTGTGGAGGCCCAGAAAACTAATTCTCAGAATCCTGGTTAGAACATGCTACTTAAATAGTAAATAGTCTAGAAATGGGATTAAAGACAGTCAACAAGGTGAAGGTCTACAGTTCAAATTAGGGATAATTTGTGATCTGAAAGATACTCAGCTTCTATTTGTGTTACAAGCTGCTTTACTGGCTTAGACGCTATGGAGGGTACAATGATTTGCCTGCATTCCTGAGTTGAATACATTTTTGCATATCGAAAAGATATGGTACTTGTTTGTAGAGGAAAGAGAAATTTAAACGAGATCCTTTCAGGATAAGATGTAGTACAGTTTGTATAAATATGTATCATGGCTAGAGCATGTGTAGGATAGCTAGGGATAGATAATGTAATGTTAGGCTCTGTTTTAAACCTAAGGGCTTCCCGAATTCTCAGTATTGTAAAGCTAATCAGTTTTGAGTCAGAAAATGGGGAAAACGTTGAGGTACTTGGGAAATAAAAAAAGCTAAGACCAAATTACAGAGCTCATATTCAAGGTGGGAGGATAAATATATGAATGGATTAGCTTCCATCTCTTGATAGTTTATTACTGACAAAACAGATCTTGAATAGTGTGGGTATGGTGGCACCTCAACCACAATCAGGAGACCCCAGCAGCTAACCCAGGGTACTGTTGTGGAGACCATGGCCAACTAAACTGCTTTGCTTTGACAGTGTCAGATAAAAAGAGTGGGGTGGGGGGTGGAGTGGGTGGGCTGCCATCGCTGCTTGGCTGGCTATCTACTTCTCATTTTTTGTAGGCCCTTCTATGTAGGGCTGCAGACAACCCTTTGTTTGCTAGAGGAAAATCTAGTTGCAAGCTGAATCTATGAGGAAAAGAATCCAGTGAATAACAAACCTTTCTTATTTCACGGTAGAGACCCTGAAATTAGGTGTGGTGGTAAATAGCATTGTTAACTAATTCTTTTCCTGCTCAGGGTGTACTAGTCAGAGACATGAGGGTTGATCTTGAGTCTAATCTACCTAAAGTGTACACAGGACTCTGGTTACAGATTTTTTTTTTTTTTTTTTCTAATTTACCTTAAATCCTGAGGCCAACAGACAGCTAACACTCACCAATCTCCCCTCCTCCACCCCACCCTGCCCCAGTACACCACCACAATTCTTCTATGAGCAAATCCTTTAGAAAAAAAATCTGGTACCCCTTCTTTGTGGAACACAACAACTCTCCAAACCATTCCAGTGTTTCTCGACTTTGTTCATTAGATTCATTTGGAATATGAGGGCAAGGCCTTTGCTTTTTACTGAAGTATAGTTAATTTAGAGTGTTGTTTTAGTTTCAGGTATATAGCAAAGTGAGTCAGTTTATATATACAGAATATGAACAAGAATATATACATAAAGAATCTGAACAAGAATATAGGAGTTCCTGCCGTGGCACAGTGGTTAACAAATCTGACTAGGAACCATGAGGTTGCAGGTTCGATCCCCGGCCTCGCTCAGTGGGTTTAAGGATTTGGCATTGCCATGAGCTGTGGTGTAGGTTGCAGACGCGGCTGGGATCTGGCATTGCTGTGGCTGTGGCGTAGGCCGGCCACAGCTCCAATTAGACCCCTAGCCTAGGAATCTCCGTATGCCGAAAGTGTGGCCCTAGAAAAGACAAAAAAAAAAAAAAAAAGAATATATATATGTATTTTTATCATAGGTTATTACAAAATATTGAATAGAGTTCCCTGTGCTAGACAATAGGTCTTTATTGGTTATCTGTTTTAGATACAGTAGTGTGTATATGTTAATCCCAAATCCTAATTTATCCCTCGCCCCTTTCCATTTTGTTAATCATAAATTTGTTTTCTATGTCTGTAGGTCTATTTCCAGGTCAACATTTGTATCTTTTTTTTTAGATCCTGGCTATAAATTACATCATATATTTGTCTTTCTCTGCCTGGAGAAGAATTACCTGGGGGTTGCAGTGGGCAGGGACTTGGCCATAGCGGTTTTTTTAGAAAGTTCTCCAGGAGAGTTCAAGGCATAAGTAAGACTGCCCTAGCCAAAGCATTTAAATGAGATGGGGATGGGGTTTGTGAAGGGTTGGTCATGGAATGTTTACACCCTGTCAGCCTCTCCCCCACCAACCTACTTGGCTTTTGCTTTCTTCGTGATATTGATCTGAGTACTGTGATGTAGGAAAGTAGAGATGTTAGAAAGGGGAGATTGATTTACACCAGGATGAGAAACCTGCTATGGAGAACCAATAATAGATAGCTTCAAAGGTAGATTGGGGTGGAGATAGTAGAAAATACCATCACTCAAGGGGCTCAGGCTAGAAAGTTAGGAGGAGTTAAGATATAGAAGAGAAAGAATGTAGGACATCTCTAGACATATGGGTTACAAAGAGACCAGGAAGTCAGATTTCAAGAAAGTTTAAAGAATAGAAATTCCCTATGTTGGTCTTTGAGAAACTAAGAAAAATTTGCTAGTCTAATGTTTCTTTTTCTTTCTTTTTTTTTTTTTTTCTTTCTTTCTTTTTTTTTTTTTTTTTTGGTCTTTTTGCCTTTTCCAGGGCTGCATCTGCAGCATATGGAGGTTCCCAGGCTAGGGGTCTAATTGAAGCTGTAGCTGCCAGCCACAGCCACAGCCACAGCCATGCCAGATCCCAGCCGTGTCTTTGACCTACACCATCGCTCATGGCAACGTCGGATCCTTAACCCACTGATGGAGGCCAGGGATCGAACCTGCAACCTCATGGTTCCTAGTCGGATTCGTTAACCACTGAGTCACGACGGGAACTCCCAGTCTAATGTGACACATACCTGACATGGAGCCATAATATAGTTCACCTTTATATACTTACATCTTTTGTAGCATTAATTTCTGGATCAGATTGTGCAAAGTGCAAAATAGGTACAAATTAAATGCTAAAATACCTTCAAGCATTCCAAATATTTGTTACAAGCTCTAGCTGTAGTTAACCTAAAGGTTTAAATGAGAATTCAGTTGAAATAAAATTTAATGTTCAAGTTTAAAACTTCCTGCAGTGGCCAAGGGTTAGATTTTATCACACAGAGGGGAGCTTTGGACATCAACCTCCTAAAATTTGCCTTATCAACATAACCAACAGGGAAATCCATTTCTGAGGCAAAACAAGCTATAGATCTGAAATGAAATAGATAATCAAAATGCTGAAGAGGAAAATAAAAAAAGCCAAAGGGGAAATAGGATATTTTTTTTCATGAGCATTGCTTCCAATGCTTTTTTCAATATCCCAGACCAATTTGTAGGTGACATAGTAGCTATGAACAAAAGTGTTATGACTGCTTGACTTGCTGATTGCAAAGTGACAAAACTCAGCCCTCTACAGAGTTAATCTGAAATAGCGACTTTCCAAAATTAGAACATTTGTCGGGAGAGTTAGAAAAACGGGGGCAGGTGGAGCAAAATAAAAGCAAGTGGATTTTTTTATGGTCTTGATCTCCCTTTGCATTTGAAAATGTGACCACCAGAAGAGCTATTACTAGTGTGGGTATCACACCTGATCCTGTCTGATCAGCTATTTTTTGATTTGAGTTTCTGCTTCTAGACTTTCTAGTGCTCTTCATGGTCTGCATGGTGCCATTGCTGCTTAAAAGAAATTGTGTGTTGCAGTTTTCTCTGTCTTCCGTATACCCCCATAAAGCCCTGTGTCTCATTTCATCTTTCAATCAATCATTGAAATTAAGCTCACTGTTAAAACATGTCCCTGACCACTATCCTAGCTCAGTTTTAAAAGGTACAATCAGTTAAACAGCCAATTATCTCTGCAATATTTTGTTGGCATTTACGTATCCTAGATTATGGAGATTTTTCTGGAAGCATGTCATAGAGCTAAGTTAATTCTTTACAAGATTAGTATAAGTCATACTACAACAATTCAGTGGGTAACAAGATATATCATAGTGTTACTGCCCTTCAGTAGTTTTCAGTTGAGAAGGTGAAGTAAGGTTAGAGGTGAAGAGGTCTTAAACTATACAAGCTTTTCAAAGACCTATAAACTCTCCAATTAAGTTCTAAAATAATCTGTTTGTACTATTTTTTAAGTGTAATTAATAAATTAATTGATTTTCATGGTTGTTTCCCACTTGAGATTTTGTTACCTTTTAAACAGACTTGCTTGCTTTTATTCAAAATAACAAAAGTATGTGCTAAGTATGTGTAAGGTACTACCGAGAACACAGAGGCATTCAAAAACGAATAGTCCCTCTTCTGACTATATGCTCAATAAAGTAATGAATCAGAGATATATATGACTGTAAATAAGCAGACTCTTAGTTGGGTCCCATATGAGTAATTGATGTGAAAATCATGTCATAGAATTCATCTTTTAAAATTGCTTAAATTGCCCATGACTTTTTGTGTGCATGGCTTTTTAAGTGTTCCACTTTCTTTCAGCAAGTCCCAATGCAGAAGTGCATTGTCTTCTGAACAGAGTGCTGTTTAGTTGGGTATCAGATGAGGTTGTTGGCGTGTTTATAAGGTATTTTAATACAAAAGGCAAACAACAAAATAGCAAAACAAGATAGGACACAATTAAAAACACACACACAAACCATGTTCCTATGTTAGGTTTGATGTGTTTATTTGAAGGTTCACAATTTAAATGCTGTATGATGTATCTTCACTTTATTAAAATACTATGACAGCTGCCTTAGGAGAAATGCAAACAAAGGGTTCTGGGGTTTAAAGGAGAAAAAGCTCATACCAAAGAAAGAAACTTTTAAAGGAAATTGAATTTGAGATTTTAAGAACAGTTTTGATTTGACAAACTAAGCTTTCCAATACAAGCAAGTGCAGTCTGGGCAAAGCACACAACTTGAACAAACAAACAAAAAATCAAAATGTCTAAATGTATTGTAACTAGCCCTTTCTATCAGAAGTTTAGAGTATGAATTGAACATTAGGAAGTGATTATGTCCAGAAGGGCGGGTTAGACATTGTTATGAGGGAGAGAAGTTTACACTGAACTGTAAAGGTCACTTGGAGGAGAGTACCTTAGTTGTGGTTTAGTTGTATGAATTGACTTATACAAAACTAGAGTTCTTATAAAAAACTAGAGAGGAGAAAGACTTGAGACATATTGTGCAGAAGGATGATGGAGATAAGGAGAGCTGGAACTGAGAGTGTGGTATTGAAAACAGCAAAGTACAGGGAAGACCCAAGAAATGTTGCTGTGTGGATTTTGTCCCCTACTGATAAGATTGATACTGACAATGGGAGAAAAATTTGCATCTCAATCACACATTAGGTCAACTACAGCTTCTTGAATAAAGGTAGTCAGTCACTTATTCAGGTGGGTATATAGGTATAATATATAGTATAAAATACACAGAGATTATAACTACTAAATTGCTCATAAAATAAAACTTTATTTTTCCCTTTTCCTAGGATTCATTCAAAACACGGATAAAGTAACAGTCCAAATATTTATTCCTTAGTAATATTTTACATGTATCTCATTTGGCAGTATCTCTACACTTGTGTCTGTATGTTGGATCTAACTTATATCTTTAATTTTATGTGGTATGCATTGTAGTCTCTTCAGTGAAAGGAAGTTAAATTACTACAAAGGGATTTATAATCCTTCTTAAGTGATGAAATTTGTTAGTAAGCCTTTTAAATATAGAATATAATTAAGTTCATCACAATTACTTTAGATCAATAGTTCATCTGTGGTTATGGGGAATGTGCTTTAGTAATGTATTATGCCATTATTATTATTAATTTTGTATATTACTTGATAGAAAAATAAGGTCATTATGAAAGTGTTCTTGCATTCATCCATACATTCATTTATCTAAATCTATCTCATTTTTGACTTTTGATCAGATCAGTTGTGTTTAGTCTTTTCAAGACAAAAACCTCACTAATTTAAAAAGAACAAGGCTTTCTCATTTTTTATGAAGAATATAATTTCTCATGATTTTATCAAGTTTTTCTTTTCCTTTCCTTTTCTTTTCTTTAGAAATTGATTTCAAGATCGGAGTTCCTGTCGTGGCTCAGTGGTTAACAAATCTGACTAGGAACTGTGAGATTGTGGGTTCAATCCCTGGCCTTCGCTCAGTGGGTTAAGGATCTGGTGTTGCCGTGAGCTGTGGTGTAGGTCACAGACTTGGCTCAGATCCCACGTTGTTGTGGCTGTGGTGTAGTCTGGCTGCTAAAGCTCTGATTCAGCCCCTAGCCTGGGAATTTCCATGCCCTGGAAAAGACAAAGAGACAAAAAAAAAAAAAAAAAAATTTGATTTCAGGATCCTGGTTGAATCATTCCGACTCCAAACATTTATTTTTTAGTTTTTAACAATAGTAAAAATTATATAATGCCTTGAGGATATAGTCCTTGATTTAAAAAAATCAACTTTGTCATTATTTTCTCTTAGACAAAGTTGAATAAAATACAAATACCCTGGAGGAGAAGGGTTAGGGAAGCTGATAACAATATCTTGGATTTTATATATTATACACCTGGTGTGTGTGTATAATAAAACCTGGGTAAGATTAAACAAATGTTTTGTTATAGCTCACTATATAAATTTTGACTCTGTGATTTGGGAAGTCAGGAATATACAGTCATTTTTACATATGAAAACAATGCAACTCATTCTGCATATCCTCATTAATAGTTATCCATTTAGAAGTATTAGAATACCAATGTTCACTTAAAAATTAATATAACCCCGTATATCACATAATAGCACATGTAATATATTTTCTCTGACAACTATCCCAATATAGATTGTTTATAGTTGGATTCGCACAAACTTATCCATCCAATAGTCTTCTAAATGGATACAGATAAATTTTGATTTACTTTCAGTGACTAGTTTAATCTTCACACACATCTAGTGTATACCATGAAATACTAGATGTTCTTGTGACATGAGCTAAATATACATAGGGCACTTAAATAACATATTTACATGCATCTGATGCTTTTCCAGTGCAGTGGTGACAGGGAGAACTTGTAACTTTCATTTACCCATATGGCCCTTAAGTAGCAGATGTCTAGAGAAATTGACGAAAGATGTGAGTCATAGTATCTGCAGAATTTCTCTAATTCTTTTTTCCCAGTTTTGTCAAAACATTGTATAAAAGAATGATAGTTTATGAGTAACAAAATAAATCCTACATTTCAAAAGTCTGTCACATTTTCTGCAAAGTATAATATCTCTTTTCTGCCAAAGACTGTTAACACTTAACTGGTAGAGTGTTGTCTCATTGTTTACAAATGTCTAATATATAAAGCTGATGTGGTTCATTTTCCCATCTTGTTATAGAGTTTCATGTAAACAAGTCTAGAAACCAGCATCTTGAAAATATTTTACATTGTAACATAAGTGACTTTTAAACATTAATTTTGACCCTCAGTAAGAAATGTATTTTACATTGTGATCCAGACAATGCATTTGTGTATTTTCAATACCTAACGGTAAAAGAAAAGTTTCACAAAGTAATACTAATAATATACTCTTATACTTTCTTTCAATTTTATTTTTAAACATTAATATTTATAATCCTATACTCCATAAATATAATCAAATTTATAGATAAATATATATTCCTTTAGCTTTTCATATTTTGCTTGTTTTTATTACTATACCTTTTGTGAATTGGGATTTTAAAAATACTTTATATTAAAAGAGAACACAAAATAGTTTAAAAAAATTTATTCATAGTTCATTATGAGATAGAGTATCTTTTTTTTACCTCATAGATTTCTATAATTCATGAAAACCCTGGAAATTCCATAAACAGTATGTCCAAAGCTAGATATATTCTTGACAGGAGGATGTTGTACATTTCTTTTGTTTTCATGTTTAACATTGTGTGCTTCCTATTTATTAACATGATAAGCAATCTAGGAATTAAATGCTTTTTTTTTTCTTTTTGGCTTCTATCCAATTAAGGTAACTTGTTTAAACTTCTAAAGCAAGAAATTTGTTGGACTCACCATCTGATCAGTATAGTCAAATGCCAATTATGATAAATCAAAAAACTGTTCCTCTTTCCAAAATATCACATTGTAATTACACTTTTTAAACTGGCCACCTACAATTCAGATTAGTTCAATCATAAGTCTTTATGTTGGCGAGACAAAGAGAAGAAAAGCACAATTCCTTTTCTGATTAGCACTCTAAGTTTTAAGTCAATGTTAGACTTGAACCTTTGGGACATCATGGAAGGTTCAGTTCTGTATCTATAAAAATGTGCATATTCTCAATGTTTTGCTTAGTGTTTTTGATTTACTAACCAGGTTCCTGGCTCTGTAGAGTTACTAACTCTGGTCTTAGGCACCATCTCCCACACTAAATGATAATTTTCTTCTATTTCCATGTTGAAGAAAATTAGACATGTTTCTTAAGGAAAAAATTCAAAACCTCTTCATTTAAGAAAAAGAGGGTTTTTTTTTTTTTTTTGATGGAAAGAATGAGCACATTTCTTATTAGAAAAAAATATATCTAAAGCATGAAAGAAAATGTTCCCCTGGCAGGAATACACTGAGGGCTGTTTATCTTGCACTAGTCCAGGTATCTTCTATGCTTTTCTCTTTGAACAGTCCCTTTAGGGTTTCATTGATTCCCTAGAATGTAAAATTTCATTCACCCTCTGAAATCCCCAGTAATATCCATTTGCAGAAAATATTGTTACCCAGTCTTATGTTGTCTGTTCGCTAGAGTTTTGTTCGTATAACAGCAGATTTTCTTGTTTCACATATTTGGGCAGAAGTTAACTCCAGAAACCTTGTTCTGAATTGACTTTGTACCATTTCTCTATACTAGTAGTACTCTAATTATAAGCATAAAGGAGACACTCTTATGAGGACTTTAAAGGATTTTCCTAAGACATTCTGAAAATAAAATGACCTGTTCCATGAGACAAGTTTCTTGATTTAAATAGGTTTTTCTTGAACATTATAATATGCTCCAAAGGACCAAGGATCCTTCCTAATTATAAAATCAGTTGCTAATTATGTGAGAGAACCTAACGTGGGATCTCAAAAGTAAGCCCGAATAAGAGGAATAAAGCAAATTTCATAAAGCAGCATTAAAAGTAACAGTGCCTCTTAATTTATCCTTAATATCTTCTTTCCACAGTTTATATCTTGGAAGTCCTAAAGCAGAGCATCTCTTTCTCTCTCTCACACACACATACACACACACACACACACACACACACACACACACACACACTATACCATATAAATGTTTCAGTGCTTTAACATAAATTAAATAGAACCTCTGTCCTCAGGAAGCTTATGTCAGATGTAAGTAAGCCTTATAAATGGATGAGTATGAAACACATGAATGAGTGGTTGTGAGCAGAGAGCAGAGAGCCACACTCAGAGAATAGACACTCTCCACTGTTGGTGGGAAGTGGGGTTGAAATGGGTAGTGGGGCATCAGAGAGTCCTTCAAGAAGGAGTTGTGACTGAGTTTTATGGAATTCAGTCCTTGCAAGTTGAAGAATTTTTCATAAGTCTGCATAGGCCCTGCAAATTTGGGTCACTATAAGACTGTGGATTATATAGTTATTCTCAAACATTCTTGCTATCAATACTAGTACTGATATAGAGCTAGCTAAACAACAGATGGATATTGTCTCCCAAATGTTCTTACGGAGAAATTACAAAAAGGACAATTTAAAATATGAAGTCAATATTTTTTTATGGGCCTGATCGTTCACATAAAACCATGATCTATATTTTAAAGCAAAGTCTGCAGACATTTATGCTGCATGAACTGAGGACCACACAAGATCTGTCAGCCTAAATTGCCTCATGTCAACTCTCTCACATGCAAACATACATAAGAACACACACACACACACATGCACACTGCTCTGCAATGGCCTGCCAGTGACCTTAAAATTTCCTCCCTGATAAAAAAACCTTAATTAAAATATTATCTTGCCTGATAACCTCTGCTAGAGCATATCTGTATTACCTGGTAGTGGTGACACAAAAAGAAATACTCCCTTTAAACATGTAAATTATTAGTTGATATATTTTTTTTCTATTTCCTTGTCAGTGAATAGACTCCATATCGAGGACTGAGAACTAAAAGCAAATTTTTGATTGAAGATGGTGTGTTAAGACATTTAGATCTTTCCTAATGAGAGAAGCCTGGGAGGAATGCTGGCATTCAGGGCCTGGGGAAAGTAGGAAGCTACCTGAAGGTTTGCGGTGATTAGGAAGCATGAGAAAAGGGGGCAGAATGAGCAAAGGACGGGAGGGGATGATAAAGACCTTCTCCTTGGAGTTGCCTTAGGTTAACCCTCCATCTTCTCGGCTTTGGAGAATCACTGCCAAATTATAACATCCAGGGTGAGGCGGAAGTGGGCTGAGTTAAGCTGTTGGCTGTGGCTCAGGCTTCATAAAGAGCCAAATGGATAAAGAAAGAAAAATGCCAAAGGCTTTTCAAAAGGATGTGTTTATACAAGGATTCAGGGTGTGAACACTGAAAAAGGACTTTTGTAACATTTAGTTGGTGTCCTTGGCTCTTGAAGGAGGGAAGCACAGCCCTGAGCAGTCACTGTCATGTAGCAATGATTTTACATCAGCAGCCTGATGTATCTGGTGGCAGCAGGAGGGAAAAAGTAAAATCTCTCCTCTGATTGAAGCAGAGGATTCATGGGAGAGGAGCATAAGTGCCTGAATTAGGAGACTGGGATCATCAGTTGAAATCTATTCTCTTTAGGGAGAAAAAATTCTCTGATGAGTGCAAGTAACTGGGACCTTGCTTCCCTCTTTTATAGCTCATCTTAGAAATGATACCATTGCTTGCCAATAAAAAAAAAAAAAAAAAGTTTGAGGCTTAATTCAGAATGGCATCCCCATTTAGGCCGTAAATGTTTGAAGCTTAAGCTTAAAATCAGACTCGTCTTCTGACTCGCTGCAACACAAACAACCCCTAGGGCACTCGAAGTATTTTTATATGTATAAATTGCTTTTGCTGTACAGAAGTTTTAAAAATCCAGCCTTTTGTGTCTCAAAGAGGCGAAGGTATTAAAAGGGTGGTAATCTCTGCAAGAGCTTTAAATTCAGCTTATGTCAGGCAAATGCAATTTAGTTCATATGTCTCATGTATCTAAGTCTCTTAAAAAAAAGAAGAAAACTCATTATACCCCATGGAAAGCAATTTATAATGAGACCATCACCAGTAATTGTTTGTTTTAGGCTGTGAAGTAGTGGGGCACTTTCCTGACTGGATGGAATTGACTAAAAATAACTTTTTTTTCCCCCTACATTTGCAAACAGGATAGGTTGCAGTGAATAAGCTGCCAGTATAAGCCCTTCCATTCCAAAGAAGACATTTTGGTGATGTAAGAATAACATGGAATATGGCAATATTTTTCAAAGTCAACAACTTGTGCAATTTAGTGACTTCTACCGCAAATTTCAAAGAGCGTTCTTGATTTTAATAATGTTTAACTCTGAATAGATTTATTGCCTCTCTTCAGGTATGCACCCCAACTTTTCCAGACATGACCTCACCTGTCTGCTTAGCATACCTGATGAAGATGTGGCAGCCTCTGTACTTAATTTAACAGACAGTTAATGCCCCTCCTCTCAGAAGTGAACTATCTGGCAGCCTACCTTTCTTGACAAAGCTAAGAAGTACGATTTAAACACTAAAATATGCACAATAAAAATTACAACCCACAAAGTCCATGCAATAAGGTAAATGCATTTTTCTCCTATGAACGTTCCCTTAGAATCTACAAAATCTGATTTTACTGACAGTTTTAACAAGCTTAGTTATCTGGTTGCCAAACCTACTGCCTATTAGGAGGTAGCAAATTAGAAAAGGGAGTAGGGCTGTTAGGACCAGCACAATGATAGCAGTGAAAAGTGACAACAAGATTGCTGACAGAAAATCTATAAAAAGCCCACACAGCAGCTCAAAAACACAGGACCTGAGCTATTTAATAAGGGTAAACAGACCTACAAACTTTTATAATCCCTAAGAGTATCACCATACACTAATTGGTACACCTAATGATGGCCATAGGTCGTTTAGGAATGTTACCTTAGTTTCAATAGTTTAATCAGTTTTAAGAAAATTTAAAAAAAAGTATAATTCATTTAAGATATTCATTCAGAATAGCCTTTTTTTTTTTAATAAAAAGAGGTTTCGAGGGCTCAACCTTTGTCATACTGTTTTTGTCCATTTTGCTAATTCATGATCCAATATTACAAGCGAGTCCCACTTACAAAATTAAGCAACTAGTATAGAAATAAAAAAGAGAAATATATTTATTTGACACTGAGACTATCCAAGCTCATTTAGTATATACTCATCTTCAAAATCATCATTTAAAATGAAGTCATAATAAAAAAAAAAGAATTCAGAGTTCTTGCCATGGCACATTGGATTAAGAATCTGACTGCAGCATCTCAGGTCACTGCAGAGGTGTGGGTTAGATCCCTGGCCCTATGAAGTGGGTTAAGGATCTGGAGTTGCTCCAGCTGCAGCAGTGTAGATTGCAGCAGCATAGGTTGCAGCTGTGTCTAGGATTCAACCCTGGCCCCATATGCTGTGGGTGTGGCCATAAGTAAATTAATTAATGAAAAAATAAAGTCAGTGAATGTTTTAACATGGCTACTTTTATTTAGCTGACTAAATATATTGAAAAATCCTTCTGATATGATTAAGGTTGCAGGTTCAAGTCCCATATGAATTTGTTATATTTATCTTATGCCTCTGTTTACCCCTCAAAATGGCACAAAAAATTAAATCCCTCAACACCTGCAGAAAACTGACCATATAATTACTGGAATAAGATCTTATTGTCCATGTATTTTGAAATAACAAATCAAATAATGAAAATCCATGGTTCACTGGGTTAACTCCATATGGAGAAAGAAAGAACCAGCCCACATCATGCACCTACTTGTATGGCAAACACAGCGCTCATGGCACACTTACATTATCTTTCAATAAACCTAGAAGACCAATTTTCCTAGGAAGAAAGTGAAGCCCACAGAGGGAAGCTCTATCAAATGCAGGATGTTCTCATTCCCTTTAACCCACTGCTAGGGAAGCACTACAACAACCCCTCTGAAGGTATGTTGGTTGTTAACATGATGATACAGATTAGCTTGAGAGAGTTTTAGTAATGGCCCCTGGTTCCCAGTTTAATTAGTTTGGTGACTGAGACACTAAAACCAACTGGACAGAAGGACATAGCCATAGTTGCAGTTCTTTCTGTGGCTATCAGATTGTAGAACAGTATTACGTTATGTTTCCTAGGCCTTTGCATCTTGTTAAAAAGAGAAAAAATGAAGAGGATCCTTCAACTACCTCTACCTAGATAAGCCAGCACATTATTATTTTATTGTGAACAGTGAGCAAAACTATGTATCTGATAATTAAGTTCCATAATACTTTCGATAATTACCAGATTGTGTCTGATATATGAAATTGAGTTAAAATCAGGTAAAAAAAAATTTTTACATGTAACATTCACTTTTTTTTTTTTTTTTTTTTGTCTTAGGGCCACACCTGCGGCATATGGAAGTTCCCAAGAATCAGAGCTGTAGCCGCCAGCGCACACCACAGCAACAGCAACACCAGATCCAAGCCGTGCCCATGACCTGCAACACATCTCATGGCAACGCCAGATACTTAACCCACTGACCAAGGCCAGGGATTGAATCTCTGTCCTCACGGTCACTAGTCAGGTTCGTTTCCACTGAGCCACAACAGGAACTCCCTTTTTTTTTAATCTTTTTTTTCCACTTGCTTTTATTCTTGCCTCCCTGTTTCTTGTGCATCTTTGCACTATCAGGTATTGGTTGCAGGGAAGCTGCTAGTCCTCAGAGAGGGGTTGATGGATGCACGTTTGGACAATTTTGTTCTTTGGGATACTGGGACACATTTGGACAAGAATTGTCAGTGTTTGCACAAGAATGTACATCCTGAGAGAAATTATATTTTCCATTCTCCATGAAGAAAGACATTCTGTGGAAATGAGATTTATCAGATACCTACGTAGTCAAAATCTAAGATAAGCTGACTTAATGAAGAGTATAACTGAATACACCTCTTTTGATTGAACAAGGCATTAGCATTTAGAAGGTGAATTAGATTTCTCACATCTTGTAAATAACTGAGCAGAAAGAAAGAAATCTTGGTGTATATTTAAGAGTACTATGATTTAAACTGTGTTACAAATACTATTGGTTATGATTCAGTTTATAATAGTAATAACACTTGACACATTATTTTCATTAATTTTTTCTTCATTGTTTTGCTATTTGATATACATTTTAATTATATGAGCATTAAGTATCCCACGTGTATTTTAACTATTGAAGTAATCAGTATCACTAATCTCGGTGGTAACTGTGTTTAAAATTCCAATAATTACCCCAAAGTTTTCATAAACAAATTCCCTGAAATGAGAAGGTTGTGTAGACATTTCAATGTGTATTTCAGTATACCATATTTAAAGGGAGAGAAATTTCATATAATATTCACAGAATAACTTAAATGGCTAAGGAAAGGATATTAATATTTATTGAGAAACTAATGTGCACCAGACACTCCCTAGTTGGTTTATAGCTGCTATTTAAAGTTTCCATCATAATAATGAGATAGACATTATCCTGCTTTTAAAAAAATAAAAAAACTCAGAAGCTCTATTTATAGAAAGTGGCACACTTAGGATATAAGTCTGCATCTATCCCCCAAAGCAGGTGTTTTTTTCAATTATATGATGTCTTCTGGCATTAATTGTTAATTGTCCTATGTAGTAGACTATTGACTGGCATAATTTAAATTATTCAGTGTCTCTCAGTCTGCTAGATTCAGGAAAAGAGGTTAGATGACACATATAATTTTTGCTGATGTCAAAATAATCATGTAATTTCTTGGCTGTATAGCCCAAGCTCTTTGCATATTTGCATATTTTAACTGTATGTTTCTCTTCATTTCCTTACAATATGCAAATATTTGTAGGTGTGTAATGCAGAGTGAGTTTCCTTACATGCTATTTTTGCAAATGGTTTTTGGGTACAGTCTGCCTAACATGACCACTTCTTCTCTATTTCTCTCTTTAATGTGTACTTGAATTTATCAAAGGCATTTGAGCATATATGTCTGTGGCATGTGAATATAAATATCATCATATAGCTAAAATTTTCAATCACTGCATTTGTTCTAGAGTGCACTAAACTGTGATTTAATGGGAAATTAAACTGCTTTCTTGCTGGTTTATCTATAAAATGCTTTAGATTTATTTCAAGGCACAGCTTGTGCTAGTCCAAAGCTATCTCTAGTCTAATGGGGTCCAACATTTCATTTTATTTTTATAATTCCTCCATATTTCTACAAAATAAAAAAAAAGTAGTATTGTAAGGAACAGATGGATATTTCAGTAAGACGATAGTTAATGGTAAAAATCTATCCAAAACTATTAGCAGTATTGATTTTTAAGGCTTTTTTTCTATATAGTTTAGATATGTTTATGATGCAAAAATAAAGTGATGGTAATAAATTAAAAGGATATATATGAGACATTTTTATTCACATTCAACATCTCATTTAGAAAAAGGAAATGAAATTAAAAAGTATATCATTCATTGAAAAGCTTTAATGATTTAACCAGACAATCCTATTTCTATGATATGATTACTTCCTCAGATGAATTTTACGTTATATCAAAACCCATATTAAAGTTATTTGCTTCAGATAATGAACTGGACAGTATTTCTCTAAAACTATCTTGGTATTTATCTACTGGCTTTGAAAGGAGTTCCTGATATTGTACATAAATTATTTTATATTAACTTCAGAATTCATGGTTAAGAGTAGCTTCTCTGGCCCATCCAGGAAGGTAACACACACACAGATGAACATTTAGAAGATGAATGGCTATCATGCCTTCGACTTCCAAACCCTGCAAAATAGGACTAACTTAAAACCCTTTCTCCTCCTAATAAACTGAACCACCTTTCCCCCAATCCCATCCCATCAACATGCATGCTCAGTACTGTGGGATACTCAAGAGCACTTCCCGCTGCTGGTTTTCTGTCCACATGTGTTGTTTTGCATAGGGTATGGGTTCCTTTTACGAGAATGCTTTGTGACAATTGTATTCGATTAAAGAATAACCTATTTAGAGTTTATTTTAGCAATAATAGCATAGGAAAAATATTTTAGCATAAACACCTTAAAAAAATCATTGGATTATCAGTTTACAAGAGAACTGTACTTAAGGCAAAGAGGTTTTGTGGTGGAAAACTGGAGAGAGATTTATCCCAGGGGACTTTCCAGAGAAAAGAAAGGCACTGATGCAGCCAGAAAAACTGAGCAAGGTGTTGTGTTAAGGGGTGGGAATCTAGGTTCCTATTCCAGGATATAGCAGGGGTTGTGGGTGGGAAAGACAAAGACCCATTTAAGATGTTTCACTAATTTCATAACTTGGCCTACATTTTTTAACCTAAAAAATATGATTTAAAAACACGTCTTAATTTACCATCTTAACCACTTTTAAGTGTGTATTTCAGTGGTAAGTATATTCACATTATGACAGAACAGAGCTCCAGAACTTTTTCATATAATATCTGGAACTCTAAACCCATGAAATAACTCCCCTTTTCCTCCCCTACCCTGCCCACCTCAGCCCTTGGTAACCAGCATTTTACTTTCTGTTTCTCTGAATTTGACTACTGTTGGTACTTTATGTAAGTGGACTCATGTAATACTTGTCTTTTTGTGATTGGCTTATTTTATTAAGCATACCTTCAAAGTTTATCCATATTGTAGAATTTTGCCTAATTTTAATATTGCCTGTGCCTAAATGATCTGACTTGCTTTATGTCTCATTACACATTCCCTAATGGTTGTGTTCAGTGAGTGTGTGCATACTGTACATTTAGAAGTAGGTAATTTGGATAATACCTTCCTTATTAAAATATGCATGCATTGTAATATTAAAAGTTGTAAACACTTGACAGACTTTCCCGCTCTAAATTCTGAAATCTTTCTTGTGAATAAAGTAAGAATAGATTGCATCCTCTTTGCATAAATTAGTATTGTCAATTTTTAGCTTCATTGGTCTTTTGCCTAATATGGCTCTCTTCTTATCAAATCTGGTCCCATACTGTTCTCTAAGAAACATTAAGGAAAGACATTCTCATCTCACCTTTTTAAAAGAATCACTTGGCTAATCCTCATTTGTAAGGCACACACAAAAAAAATAATGACTTAACCTGTTAAAAGCCTAACCTCACAATATTCTTATATTTAACTTGAAAACAATTTCACTGGTCTATATTTGCCTATATTTCTGATAGGAAAAGGAAAACACAATATTTTAGGTAAGGATTTATCAGAATCAACTGCATTAATAAAAATAGTTTTATTTCTATCTCATTCTTTACACTCCTTACAAATTTTTCTTATATCAGTCCTCTTAGGTCTCCCATTATTTCTTTGTTTCCTGTTTCTTCCACCACTTTACATTTATTTTTCCATGAGCAAAACCTCTTATATTTCCCCAAGTACCATCCTATTCAATACCTCTGTTTGTAACACCTGGGTCTATGGTTTTGACTTTCCTCTCTCCTTAGAGGTGTTTGCAGTGTTTACCAGGGTGTTATCATTTGATATGTTCATTTGTATTCAGATTAATACCTATTTTAAATTTCTGCATAATTCTTAAGTTAAAAATGTCTTATTTCTCCAAACTGTTTGACCTTAGAAATTCACTTGACTAGAATTTATAAAAAAGTATTATTTATTGTTAGATTATGATCAGATAAGGACATCAGATAGTGCTTTAGGTCAGAATCCTCAAACTAATTGTTCTGAAAACACTTCACTAAATGTTTGCTTAATTTTTTATTCCTTTGATGTGCAATTGTATTTTACTTAAATGATTTTCACCATTTTTCAGCACATATAGTATATTTCATCTTTCAACCTTCTCAAAAGGGGAAGTTCATAGGAAATAGAAAATAAACTTCAAATACTCTGTTTATGATAAGAGTTCAGAGCCCTACCTCTGTACCTGCTTTCTTGTTGAGAATTAGTTATTTCCAATTTTCTCTCAGGTAAAATTGACACTTTTTGCAGGTGTCAACTATCGACCTTCAACTTTAGAAAGAATATGGCCAAACCAAAATACCACATAAGCACCACAGCAGAAACGCCACATATTACCTACCATGACAACACAAAGAGCAGCAGCAGCACTTTTGTGGGTCTTATTAATTCCTTGGTCTTCCTTCAGGTTACTTTAATTCTTGAATGCAAAGACTGTATCATTGCCTCCGCTAGTCAATACCAGTGGGAAATGGGAAATGAAATCAATGAAGATAGAAATATAACCTTACCCTTTAGGTAAAGGCCATTTATAAAAGCTTCCCATGAAAACTCCTGAGATGAGTCTATGAGGAAATTTCACCTCTCATGCCAGAATATATCTTATCTTCAGGGAAAGAAACTTGAGGAATAAATGCATTTCATATATTTAACATTTCTTTTCTATCAGAAATTTTATGACAATGACTTTATGACATGTTTTCCATACCATGTCTTCATCTCAAATGATCTTTTTGGTAAAATTTTTGCTAGCAAATCAAGTGATGAAGTTTAAAATGAATTGCTGTAGGATAGTCATATTTGGCTCTGCAGAGCTAAGAATAGTTATAAAGTCCATTGCCCTACATAGATTGTAGGACACAAATGTTTAGAATGTAATGAATGACAAAGGAAAGGGAAAAACTGCTGAACGTAGTGTCTCTGAATGTCATTATGAAGACACGATATCCCAAGCATATGAATTAAAGGCTAGAGACTCCTTGGAGGTTTGAAGCATTGTAATTATCTATAGCCTAGTGTTAAAGAAGAAGCTGTTTTTCAGACCCGATTTTTTGGAAATAGATTATTTTTGAAGAAATAATTGATGTTTTCAGCAGTTTGCTATTTGGTTGAACAAAAAGATACAGTGTTTTGCTTTTTCCCTTGAAGATATTTTACTTGGTCACTATTTTAAAGGTTAACCCATCCACCCACCCCAATAGGTGTTGTGATTTGAAAAATATCAGTTAATCAATGTCTGCAGGTATAGGAAAAGTAAAACTACAAACCAAGAAATGAGAAGGGAAAAGTTATATGGGGAGCTTAAAGTGATAGGGTAAAATTGTTTTCGAACAGTTCTCACATGGAAGTAGATAAGCTAGAGATCCAAGATTAGCCTAATCAGTAGAAATCTTTTCCATCATTGAGAACATTATTAGGGAGATTACTGAGAGGTTTCAAGTAGAAAGGGGAAAATAAAGGTTTGTGAAAGTTCATAGAGAGTACTTCAGCTTGGAAAATAAAAAGCCTTATTTGCATAAGATGCTTGTTGAAAACACTGAATAGCATACATTCCATGGCCATTATCAGTTCTCAAACTGTTTCATGTGACATGTGTACATTTATTATAATACAAGGTACATCTTAGAGGAGATGCATTAGCATTTGAGCAGAAGCATTTCAATAACCAATAAACAGTTATTCCTGATGTGTTTATATGTGCTCTGGGAGCCCAAGAGCTCATCTTTTTACATTTCAATGTGTAATCACTGCCTTCTCCCATTTTGATAAGCATCATTGAAATCTGGAAAGCAATTCTTTCTCTTTATCTGTGAAACTTCAGTGACTTTAGTATAAACAACAAATGTCTTTTCTGATTTTTTTTTTTTTTTTTTGTAGTTTTAAGACTCAGTGGTGTTTGTTCGGCAGTGAGGTTTTGTGTTTTGTACAGTCTATTGTGTTTAAGATTGGCTTGATATTTAGAAAATCCTTAATAGAAAAAGTGACTTTTGTTTGCTCAAGTAGTGTACTTGCTCTTGATGTTCCCATTTATTTTTATATGGTCTTCCAAGGGTCTAAGCATTAGTCAGCACTGACTAGGGTATAGAAAGTAGGAAGACTCTTAGTTGGAGGTAACTCAGGTTTGCCCTGACAGAGTTGGGGCATCATTCATAGACATCAAATTAATTTCAAAACATTTTTAGTCCACAAGAGAATACTGTAAAATGTAGGGAGAAGGATAAAAATGCTTATTAAGGAAATCACATTATGTCGAGAACACACATTTTTATGTTTCTATTATAATAAGGCCAATAGTGCTTTATAAAGTGTAGTTTAGTTACATCCAAGAAGTTGCCTTTGTAATTTATCAGTGACATAGTTTGCAGTGTTCATCATCTAATGCAGGAGAAAAGGTCAGTTCTGTCTAAGTATATCCATATGATGTAATTTATTTTACCTTCAAAAACTTTATTGAGTATTGCATAGACGGTGGGTCTAAATTGGTGCCTAAAAATAGTATATTATTAAACTTTGCAATTTCTAATTGAACTTGTGGAAAGTAATTGAGAATTTCTGGGCAACGCATCTTGAACACAATTTCACAAAGCAAGAAGAATTTGGTGATGAGTATGGTGTTTCCTATTTCCAAAATGGAAACTTAGAGAAAAATAAGCAATACCTGTAAAAGTGGATTTATTTTTCCCAGGAGATCAAGAATACACAGAATACAGAAGATAAGAATACTTGAGCAAACAAGTTTTAGAGAAAGAAAATGACTACATTCCATACCATTTCAAATTCTAATTACTTGTCCAACAAAGGCTATCCATTTAAGGTTCATATGGAAGTGATGATGACAGTAATAGGAGCATTACATGTGGAAACAACAAAATGGGCAATCAAAAATCTTGAGTTTAGAACTGTTAAAACAACAACAACCAAAAATGGTACTTTTTAGCTTAGTTTTGGTTTTGGTAGGGAAAGAAGCATGCGTAGGGACCAAAGCTTGGCAAGAGGTACAGACACCAAGTCAGATTACAGTTGAAATGTGAAGGCTTTCCAAAGCTTTACATTATAGTTGTCTACTCCCTTCCTTCATCACTCAGATTTTAATTTATCAGTTCATATATGCCATATTAATGCAATCTTTAAGGGATCAGAGTGTTCTTCGATCTTAATCTACCATGGAATATCTTGACACTATCAGCTTCTCTGGGCTTTTTGCTTTCTATCAAGCAGATGGAGGCTGGAGATCCTCTACTTAAATATTCAAAATGTTCCTTGGCTCTCCTGGAGGAAAAATGAGTGAGCCAGAGGCCCTTTAGTTGATGATTTCATTTTACTATGGTTGTGAATGTGATAAATGCACCTGTCTCTAGAGAATGAAGCTGCCAGCTTCGGAGAGTGCAAATGCAACTGTAACTGACTCAATTTCAATGACTTATTATTCTCTGAATCTGTTCTACTTATACTGAGATAGTTGGTGTAGAGATTGTTTACTGCTATATTTAGAAATAGGAAGAATAAATAAAATGGCATCCTTGGGAGGGAAAAAAGTTGACCCATATATAGATAGGTCCAAATAGTTTTATTTCTGGTTAATATTCAGAACACCACTGATTAAAGAAAAATTATAGCTTCATAATTAATAAGCTACATTATTTCATGACTTAACCATAAAAAAAAAATCTCTTGGGACTGATCTGGTTTTCTGGAAACTCACACCAACATGTATCACAAACATATTGCTTGCAAGCTTAGTCCCCCAAGATGTTGCCCTGGGAATTACAGAATTACATTTCCACACACTGGTTCATTTTACTTATGACTGCTTTCACATATACACAGAAACCTTTACCTAAGTTACTTCCTGTCTCTAGGGCTTCTATTTCAAAATGTTCCTTACTTATTACTTCTTTAGGCAAGGTGTACTTTGTTCCTCCTGTTATAATCTAAAATTGCATCAGTCAATAGGACACTGAAGTCAATGAATTTGAGTTCTGAAATAAAATATTTTAGTTTTGGAATTTTTCATTTTTCCAGCATAGCTTTTAAGTATGTGTAAATTGGAAACTTTCCTAATATTTCACTTATGAATTCAGGAATAAGTGCCACTGTCTAGGCCTTTAAGTACATATATACATGGAGGCAATGGAATAAACAGACTTTTCATCTAGCCATTCTCTGTACTTTGGGGGAATTTTCTTCTAGCAAAGATGGGGGATAGTAACTGATTTCTTTAGAGTCTTTTCCATTCAGCTAAACATCATTCGAGCAGATGGTTGATTTGTCCACTTTTGCATATGTTATTAGCACAAAGAAAATTGTGAGTTTCTATACTCAGTAGTATGGATAGAAACTTCGTTTGTAATATCTGCATTCTGAAGGGGGTACTGTGAAAAGCCCTGAAAATCATTATGAATAAGATTGAGAAGTAAGAGCCTTTGCAATTCCCTCCTGCCTTGGTTTTGCTACCTACAAAATAAGTATAACAATAAAATGTTTTCAATGGAGTTTTACTAAGGAACTGCCTATGTATTGCCAGGAGGACATGCCAGGCATGTTTTAGAAGCACTTAATTCCTTGAAGTTATACAACCACATTTAAATGCATAGATGTAGTAAATTATTAGTTGCCTTATGATTGGCAAAAAGTAACATACTCTAACACATCTCATGTTTTCATAGGAAAACTATTTCAGAATCTCATAGCTGCAAAGGATCAGAGGGAATCTATATAAATGTCTGTCAGGCATTTGGATCCACTCTATGGTGTCCAGTCATGAGAATTTCTCCAGTCATCGAAATCATTACTCCACAGAACAACCCATTCCACTTTTAGAGTGTTCTAATTGTTGAAATAGTTTTTCTTAAATGATTCTATCTCCTATCTAGTAAATTAAATTAAAAGGTATTTATTAAAAACTGATGGTATGCTAGGAACTGGGCTAAATGAAGAGTAGGAGTGATTTTGTGGAATATTTGCTTTGCTGATTTATATCACACATCTCAAGATGAGAATTCCTCTAGTCAGACTGAGAAAAGAAGTCCTCATTTTTTTTTGAGTGTCCCCATCGAAATCTGATTGATCTTTGTCCTAAAGAATCTGGGATAAACCTGAAAATTTCTTTATTCATTCCATAAAATCTGGGTTATGCCACTACTTTTAAGGTTGTGAACAATCTATCTTTTTTTTTTTTTTTTTGTCTTTTGCCATTTCTAGGGCCACTCCAGAGGCATATGGAGGTTCCCAGGTGAGGGGTCTAATTGGAGCTGTAGCCAGTGACCTATGCCAGAGCCACAGCAATGTGGGATCTGAGCCACATCTGCAACCTACACCACAGCTCATGGCAACGCCAGATCCTTAACCCACTGAGCAAGGCCAGGGATCAAACCCACAACCTCATGGCTCCTAGTTGGACTTATTAACCACTGTGCTACTATGGGAACTCCAATACCTGTAATTTAAATTTACCATCAGGGTCACACTTTGAATGGGATGTATAATATCATTGGTGAAGGACTAGATTCTGTAGTGTTGGAAGATGTTTTTCCCAAGTAAATGATTTGAACACAAGGAGGTCTCTACTTAGTGAATAATAAATGTTTCCCAAACTCCATTCTTTCATATATCACATTAGTATTTTTGCAATATTTACATACTACTGGCACACTACATTTCTAGACTGTTTGATTAGGCGTTCCCATCATGATTTAGTGGGTTAAGGACCCAATGTTGTTTCCATGATGATGTGGGTTGTACTCCAGCTCTCGCTCAGTGGATAAAGGATCTGGTGTTGCCACAGTCTTTAGTGTATCTCACAGATGCAGCTAGAATCTGGTGGGTTGTGGCTATGGCATAGGCCTTCAGCTGTAGCTCCGATTCAACCCCTAGCCTGGGAACTTCTATATGCTGCAGGTGTGGCCATAAAAAGAAAAAAAAGTTTGATTAAATCATTTTATTTTAAAATGATGGCATAGATTACATTAAATTTAAGCTACTAATTTATACTACACTTTAAAATAATGTGATCATTAACCTTTTTAAAATTTCTATTTTAATTCATTTAAACTTATCACAGTTTATAAAACACTTGGTTGGAAGCTTTCTAGTTCTTTTCCTCACCAAACATTCAGTGACTCACTGTCTTTCATTGTCTCTGGCCATTTCCATTTAGGCATTGCTATTTGCAATGTATATGTTCAGTTGCATACAATTATGGTAACACCTATATTTTAAAAGCATTTTTCTATAACTATTAAACACATTTCTAAAAAAATCTGAAAATTTGCCTTGCTCTTACTTTAACTGCCCATAAAAATGCAGTTACTTTATCTTAGATACTTGAGAAAAAGTGCATGTGTGAGTGTGGTATGTGTGTGTGGGGTGATATTCTTAATGGTATCAGAACAAATAAACCTCAATTTACATTCAAAACAATTACCTTTAAATGGATGAGGGTTAATGTGTGTTTCAAGGTCAAATTGTCAAACTGAAACTTTTTTTAATATAGTTAAATATTTTTAAATACCATCTCTAAGGACATAAATGAAAAATTAAATTGGAAAATTTTGTTGTTCATATCTTTTACTTTCATTCTCAGATGCACCTTGTTCTTACATACCCTTCAAAGTAGCTCTTAATTGAAAAAAATAAAAAATAATGATAACATCAAATGAGAGGAAATAAAGTTCAAGTCAGACTAGTTAACACTTACCTCTTTGGCATTATCTAGTTAGCCAACTTAAAAATGCTTTAGATTATTAACATTAAAAAGGGAATCAAAAATCTAACTTGTTTTTCTGTAGTATTTCGATGTTGCTTGAGGTATATTTTCATTACCTCATATACAGGACATTGTCACATCAAATAATAAAATTGGGACATTACAGAAGATAAAACATTGGCCTTCTTTTCTATAATTATGTATTTGATCAATCTCTCCTCCCATAGACCCAAACAATCCTTATGTGATATTTTAAGGATGTTCTGAGCTTTCATGAAATAATAACTTTTATTTTCCAAACATGTTATCTATAATCAACATTTTGTTTTCTCCCCTGGCGTATCTTCCTCTTTCTTTCTGAATATGCACTTTTATCATCTTTCCAGAACCAGTCAAAACTCACTTCCCTGAAGTCTTCCCTAACCACCCCCTCCAAACATAAGCTGGAAATAAGATATTGCAGCAATTTATCTCTAACTCTTTCATGGCCTTCACCATTTCCAGGATTGTTTTCAAGTTACCTAGGAGATTTATTTTCAGAATCACTATTTGATTTACTTTTTATTTTCTCAAGTAGGCAGCATGATGCCTCACATTTATTTGGGTGGTGCCAAATAAATATTTGATGACTGAATGACTGATTAAATAAATTAATATGCGGAGGAAATATTTTAGTTATACTACAATTTCCTTTGCGTACTTGTATGCTTGACTAATTTTTTTTCACCTTATTCTATGTCATGGTCATCCTCAAAGACATGTAGATGAGTTCATTAAAAACATGTTTTATTAGCAACATCTAAACTTTGGTTTCCCAACTTATGATCTAATGCCATCCACTGCTGGATGTAATACAAGTCTTTTTTAATTTTCTGGTGACTAATTATCTACCTGGTAAAGAGCCTCTTTCTTAGTTTCAACCTATTTATTACATTCATTAAATAATTCAATCCATTTTGGTGTTACCTCTTGGGATACCTTGGTAGAAATAGCTACATCTTAAATCTCTTGCAATGGTATCTAAATTTTCTTTTTTAAATAGTCATGTGTACAGTGATTTTTTTTAACCTATTTTGAAAACTAGCTTAACTCTTACAAGAAAATGTAGACAAAATTTTGAAACTCTTAAGTGCCATGAAAATACTATATTATTAACCAGTTCTTGATACTTCAATTTTACTCTGCATTTATATCAAAGTTTATCTCATTATTTAGTCAGATTTTTGTCTCCACATATTATAAAATGCTAAGTCCTTAGGAGCATGTGTCAAATATTTACCTTCTATCTGTAACACCTAGCACAGTTCTGGATAACTGCTTTCAGTAAATGCTTGTTGAATATCTAGATAATAAATATGGATGGGGGTAGCTTTTGAGGATTAATATTTCAGCCAACAATAGGCACACATTTGGACAAATAGGTTCCCCTATAATTCACTTTGGCAAAAGCTGCAGCAGAAGATGAGACGCTACCAAGGGAAGTTTAACCTGAGACGCTACCAAAGGAAGTTTTGCCGCCGTTATAAATGTAGGCCAAACCTATAATGGGAAACTGATTTCCTAGTGGCCTTTCCAAATTTAACTCTTAAGAAGTTTTAACCAATGTGAACTTTCAGTAGTCCAGGGAAGTCATTTTAGTTTAACAGGTAAAAATGGCAGAGTCTAAAATAGTTCATATTCAGGTTTTACCCATACCTAATATATCCTCAGAGCAGAGTCTAGACAGAGTGTCTGGTAACATAAGAAAACAAATGATTGCTATCATATCTTTTTATATTATTTGTCATGCAAAATTTAGAAATAAACAGTGACTTCACTGCAGCATATTTTTACTTGTTGAAATCTAAAAATTCTCCGGATTAGTTTAAATGCTTTAAGAAATCACTATGAAATCTAAAAATAATTAAAAACATAAGAACAAAAATGCAATAGCTGAATATCTTGAAGATGGTTTAATAGCAAATACTTTCATATGTTTGTTTTCCATTGTTTGAAAACAAAAACCTTACCTTATGATGGTATTAGTTATTTTTAGGCAAATATCTTCTTTCCTAAACATTTTTGTGCAGAAATACTGAATTCCCTTCAGATAGTATTATTTTCAAAATGGAAAAAAATATATATATCAATTTGTGAAGCTCAAAAGTAATAGAAACTTGGTTTCTCATAAATTGCCTTTATTTAGGCCATTGATATTAGATATCTAAAGGATCAGAGTTTTTTCTCAATCAAATATGCCTTTTTAAAAATGCTCTGCTTATGATAGCATACTAAATGGATTTAAGATTGGATTATACTAAAATAATTTACTTTTTCTGATTTATGGAGTATTTTATCATCTCGTTTACCTAAAAATGGTAAGTATTACTGGATAAGTAGATTTAAGTAAATTAGGACAACTTTTTCTGAACTGTAATTGCACTTAACTATAATGTTAAGGAAATTTCTTTCAAACTTCTTTTATGTCTAGAAATGTTGTTTCTAATCATTGAGATATATGAGAAAGTATTTTGTTATATTTCCAAGATGAGAAAAAATAAAGCAAGGAAGGGTTATGAATTTATAAGATAGTTTTAATATGAAGATATGTGTACTGGAAGACCACCATAATTCAGGACAAATACTGATACTGAATAGTGGATATAGTTGCATGCCACTTATACTGATAGCAGATATATAGTTCACCATCATTCAGTCTTCAGATTTAAATTATGCAGTTTTTGATTAATTTTTAAGTGTTATGGGAATGCCCATAATTATATTTTGTGCACAAAGTCAATATTTCTAATTTATGTTCTTGTAACATCTAATTTTATACCTTTTTTTTTGGTAAATAGCAATTACATTATTTTATGAATTATTTTTCTTCTTTGCTTACTAGGTATGTGTTTGGACTAATCTCTAATTTCCAAATCTGCCCATTTTTGGGGGGAGTTCTCTAGAATTTAGGGAGATATTTGTGGGTTTACTTTGCTGGTTCTTTTTATATTTAAATGTGCCTTAGTGAGTTGACAAAGACCATGAAAATTTTAGCATATGTCAATACCCTTTTCTGTTCAGTATGTTATTAGTGGAAAGGACACTTGTAGCGAGAAAGACCTAAGTTTGAATCCCTACCTATAAGGTCACTACTTAGACCTTAGGAAAGTTAAAACCTCTTTACTGAAAGGAGAACTACAACTCAGGATTTTAAGAAGTGGTGTAAGAATTAAAAAAAAAAAAAAAAGAGAGAGCGAGCGAGAAAGAAGATGTATAAAGTGCTAGGCAGAGTGCAAAATCTGTACTTATTAAAGTTAGTTATGTCTTCAATTATAGTTGGTCTTAATGAACTGGTATTTCCCGAAGCAGAGCAGGAAAAAATGTGATGAAAGTCAACAGTGAATTAAGATTTCATTTACTGATTAAATGTAATAAATGGTACACCTATTAATTTATTATTAAGTAACTTAGTAATAGCTTGGGTTCTGTTCATCCTTGGACTTTTATGTTTTGCCATTTTATATACATGTATGCATAAAGTATAAAATAGTGTAGGAATGTGAAGTGTGGAAAGCCATTAACTTTATTACTATAAGTTTGGGATAAATGAACTATATAGGTAGAAATTTGAATAAGATGGGATGTTCATCCCAATAAAATGATAATAAAATCTTTATTGGATCCCACATCATTATTTTCTGTATTTTGCTTATGTTGGATATAAAGAAAAAAGGTATTGAAGATTCTTTCTCCGTAGCTCTTAAAAACCATGATTGATTATCTCCTTATCCCTTTCCACTTATAATGTCATGTTCCTTAGGCTTCAGATGAAAGGACAGAAAATAAAAACATAACAGAAAAATGTATCCTGATTTCATTTTAAATGTCTCCTGCGGTGGGGTAAATAAACCAAGCCCTATAGAATACACCATATGGATATGCAGACTAGAGGTACTAAACCAGAAAACATCAAGAATATCCTCATTTATTCTTATTATGCTATTGCTTGGACTCACAGCATCCAACATTACATGTGCTCTGCCTCAAACTCAGGACCTCAATGGATTCTTAATTTACCATGTAAATAACAATTATTTAAGTGATTATAATGGACCTAGGTGAAAAAGCCAATTGTAGCAATTTTAGGATAACAAGATTTCCTTAGTACAAAAACTTTTCAGACTGTCTGACCATTACTTTATTGAATGAAATGAATTGTTAAAGTGTTTTGTCATCTTATTTTTTTTTGTTTTTTATTATTTTTTCATTTTTAAAGTTTTATTGAAGTGTAGTTAATTTACAATATTGTGGTAATTTCTGATGTATGACAAAGTGATTCAGTTATACATATACACACACCCATTCTTTTTCAGATTCTTTTCCCATATAGGTTACCACAGAATATTAGATAGAGTTCCCTGTGCTCTATATCAGGTCCCTACTGGCCAGTCACTCCATATACCATGCGTGCATATACCAATCCCAAACCCCCAGTTAATACAATCATATATATGATATAACTATTATTATTACATCATTATTAATATTTTTAAAAGCCCATGTATAATCATAAGGTGTAAGACCCTGGTCTTACTTATTTACAAAATGAACTTTTTTTGTTTCTTTTAACCTCTCGATATAGTATAAATTATTTGAGTGTACTACTACTCATTGCTCTCAGCCTGATGAAATTTACAAGCATATCATCTGAAATTCTGTTTTTCCCTTCAATTTATATCTCCTCTCGTGTTCTTTTCATGACACATAACATAGCAGCTTCCAATTGTGATAATACCATATTTTTTATAAATATATTTGAATATCCCTTTGACACATACCAAAACCTCCAGGACCTGAAGAAGAGAATTAACATGAATAAAATGATGACTAAGCAGGCTTAAGTGTCCATCAGAGGAGTCACATAATCTTGTTTCAAATCTCAACAACTATTCAATTTATACAATAAAGCTCTTAATCCCTCTTCACTTATTTTAAGATAACTGGCCTCATTTGTTGTTTCTTTGGAATCAAGACTATCCTAAATAGGAGTTCCCTTCATGGCTCAGTGGTTTAAGAACCCTAGGATCCATGAGGATGTGGGTTTGATCCCTGGCCTTGCTCAGTGGGTTAAGGATCTGGCATTGCTGTGAGCTGTGGCATATATAGGTTGTAGACACCGCTCAGACCCTACGTTGCTGTGGCTGTGGCGTAGACCGGCAGCTGTAGCTCAGATTTGACCCCTAGCCTGGGAAACTCCTTATGGCTAAAATAGAAAAAAAAAAAAAAAAAAGTCTATCCTAAATAAAATCCTTCAATGTGCTTTTCCTCCAATGAATATTCACTCTGCATCTTGATTCATTCTTTTCTTTTGCCTTCTCATTTAAAGAGAGACACTGGCTTTGTTTTCAAGGTTCAACCCCTTAACCCATATTCTACATTCCAACCATTTCCATTATTGCCTTAGAAAACATATATTTTCCCCTTATATTGAGCATTTTCTGTTTTGATTATGTACTAGATCCTTCTTCAGAAACTGTTAACTCACTCAATACTTTCATGTATCAAACAAAATCTTCACTCAGTCTTCTTTGTCTAAATATATAATTTCTTTTATTCCCTGAATTCTGCTAATGACAGCATGCATGATACTTCATTTTATTCATCATCAATTTACTAGATACATTTAGCTTGTAAAATCTAGGCTCCTCCCATCCTATTCGATAGAAGCTACACAGGTTATTCACTTCTTTCATACTTCCTAATCCTTGACTCTCTTGCACTTTAAACTGGCAATAATTACCTTTTATCTTCTTCTCATTGAGATGTCAACTGCATGTTATGCATTCTCCTCTGGTTTCCCTGATTAATCCTTCTGTTTCCTACATGGATTTATTTCCTTCATCCTGTTTTCCTAAAGTTAGATATTCTCAGGGTTTTGCCCAATATCTATTTCTCTTTCCTTTGGTAATGTATTCATCCCCACTCTCAAGGCCATGTGAATAATACTTAAATTTCAGAAGCCCAAGTGCTTACTCCTTCCTTCAAATCTAGGTCAACATTTCTGACTGAGTGTTGAATATTTTCACTTGGATGTCCAGAACCTTAGCTTGAATATAATGTGTTTAAAAATTAAATACTATCAAAATGCTTGAACTACTCTACTATTTATGTACTATGTACTGGTTTTATTAAAAGTTCTGATAATTATTGAATATCTAGGCTTACTTATTTAACTTGCCTCCACCTCATCTATCCATCCAAGATTTCAAAGTGTTTCACATCTTTCTTCAAGCCTCCTTTCCTTTACTACTACCACTATCCTTATCATCTCACATTACAGTGTTGCCATAGCTTCCTACTTGGTCTTAATAGCTATACTGATTATTTCTCTTGTGTTTCCAGATACTTTTAGAAAAAGCATCCCATATTCATAAAGATGGCATTTCCTTACTTATAAATATGTAGTGATTCCTAGGATTCACAATTTTCTACAGAATGGAGCCTAATCTCCTTGCCCTGAATTCAAAGTACTAGAATATTTGAAGTTTATTTTCCTTTTCTTCTGCTTTTTCATTTAAAGAGAGACAGCAGTTTTGTTTTCCAAATTCAACGCCTAAATTCTTAACACTCTCATACACATAGCTTAGTTTACAAGACTCTAAACTATTTTAACAAAGAGGAGGTCAGGTCCCCTTGAGAAGGACCCCCAGTACATTACTGGAAATGTATACCGTTGATCTGTCTTCTAGCCTTCTCCAGTAGGACCTATGGCTTTTTATCAGAGTAACCATGCCTTTGGGAAAAGGAAATAATCAAAACATTCAGTACCAACAAGACACTGGCTCTAAACATACACTAATTCTCAGAGACCCTAAACATTACTGCGGCCCCTGAGTCAGAGGAGAGGGATTTATTTAGGTTAGGTGGTCAATGGAGTTTTAGCTCAGATGTATCTCGCAATGAGCTCAGTGGATCCCCAAACCTGTCCTGTGATTATTTCCCCAATTCTAGAATGCATAATTGGAATAGTTATACTCAGCAGGTGGCAGAATCTCCACAACCTTCTACTTGGGGCCAGTGGTTGTACAATTTCTTTTCCTTGGGATGCCTTTGCATATGTCTGTAAAAATCCAGTCCACACTTTAAGGTCTGTCTTGCCTTGCTTATTATATGGAGTTATGTTGAGATTATCAGACATAGGATCTGGGATGCAAAAGTAGGCATCAGGTTTAGGGAATCCCCTGTAAAAGAGAATCATAAACATGCAGCAGAGGGTCAGAAGGAGGGAATAACAGAGGTAGTTAGAGCTGTGTTGAGGGAGTGAGGAAAGCATAATCCACTAGCCTCCCTGAGTCTACTTGTAAAAGCATACATGTATAAAAGATGGAGGAAAAAAATCCATCTTTTACAAAAACTTTCTCCAAAGAACTTGAATATTATCCAGGTTACTCAATAGAGAGATGCCTCTCAGGCTCTGACATTGTTCGTGATCCACTATGTTCACAAACCCTTCCCTGAAACCTCTGAACAGTTTAGATCTAATCAGTTTCTCAACTTCTATAATACATCACATTTTTCTCTTGTATAACTGACCATTTTTGACCCAATGTTAAAATGTTAAAATCATTTCTCTGTGTAACTTAACTCTTCAATTAAGTTGCAAGCTCCTGAATATTGGAAGCTTTGTTTTATTTATATTTGTATCCCCACCCCACTCTGTATAATCCTTATTGCAAAGTAGACTGGCATGAATAAACACTTATAAAGTGAATTTATAAATAACACATAGAAGAGAAATAATTTCTATTGGGGATCTAGCCTGGAAAAATAATAACAAAAATAAATAGTAAGAAAATTTACTGTAAATTTGAAACTTAGAGTGGGCAGATTTTCTTGAATCTGCTTACACTTTTTGCCTAAATATATAGATAAGACAAATGCATTCAGAATATATTGGAAGGGGATTGTCATTGTACTGTAGAATGTAGTTATTATCAAGTTAATTACAGATTAGAAAGAAAAAGATTTGTGAAAGGGGAAGAAAATTGACAACCTGTATTTTCAATTTCATACTAAGCTATGAAATATTTAAACAAAGACACTTAATTTTCCTGAATGAATTTAGTGTACGTGTGTTCTGGGAAGTGAAAATAGCCAGATCATTATAAAAAGGTGAAATTGCCACAGCAATTAGACAAACAAAAGAAATAAAAGACATCCAAATAGGAAGAGATAAAACTGTCACTGTATGCAGATGACATGATACTATACATAGAAAACCCTAAGGACTCAACCAAAAAATTACTTGAACTGATTAATAAATTCAGCAATGTAGCAGGGTATAAGATTAACATTCAGAAATCAGTCGCATTTCTGTATACCAACAATGAAATAGTAGAAAAGGAATACAAAAATACAATACCTTTTAAAATTGCACCTTAAAAAATCAAATACCTCAGAATACACCTGACCAAGGAGGTAAAAGACTTATATGCCGAGAACTATAAAACTTTAATCAAAGAAATTAAAGAAGATGTAAAGAAATTGAAAGATATTCCATGTTTATGGATTGGAAAAATCAATATTGTAAAAATGGCCATACTACCCAAAGCAAACTACAGAGTCAATGCAATCCCTATCAAATTACCCATGACATTTTTCACAGAACTACAACAAACAATCCAAACATTTATATGGAACCACAAAAGACCCAGAATCGCCAAAGCAATCCTGAGAAACAAAAACCAAGCAGGGGCCATAACTTTCCCAGACTTCAAGAAATATTACAAAGCTACAGTCATCAAAACAGTGTGGACTTGGTATCAAAACAGACAGACAGACCAATGGAACAGAACAGAGAACCCAGAAATAAACCCTGACACCTATGGTCAATTAATCTTTGACAAGGGAGGCAAGAACATAAAATGGGAAAAGGAAAGTCTATTCAGCAAGCATTGCTGGGAAACCTGGACAGCTGCATGCAAAGCAATGAAACTAGAACACACCCTCACACCATGCACAAAAATAAACTCAAAATGGCTGAAAGACTTAAATATAAGACAGGACACCATCAAACTCCTAGAAGAAAACATAGGCAAAACACTCTCTGACATCAACCTCATGAATATTTTCTCAGGTCAGTCTCCCAAAGCAAAAGAAATTAGAGCAAAAATAAACCCATGGGACCTAGTCAAATTGAAAACTTTTGCACAGCAAAGAAAACCCAAAAGAAACCAAAAAGACAACTTACAGAATGGGAGAAAATAGTTTCAAATGAAGCAACGGACAAGGGCTTAATCCCTAGAATATATAAGCAACTTATATAACTCAACAGCAAAAAAGCCGAGAATCCAATGGAAAAATGGGCGAAACACCTGAATAGACTGTCCTCCAAGGAAGATGTACAGATGGCCAACAAACACATGAAAAAATGCTCAACATCACTGATTATAACAGAAATGCAAATCAAAATTACCATGAGATACCACTTCCCACCAGTCAGAATGGCTATCATTAATAAGTCCACAAATAACAAGTGCTGGAGGGGGTGTGGAGAAAAGGGAACCCACCTGCATTGCTGGTGGGAATGTAAACTGGTACAGCCACTATGGAGAACAGTTTGGAGATACCTTAGAAATCTATACATAGAACTTCCATATGACCCCACTCTTGGGCATCTATCCGGACAAAACTCTACTTAAAAGAGACACATGCACCCGCATGTTCATTGCAGCACTATTCACAATAGCCAAGACAAGGAAACAACCCAAATGTCCATGACAGATGATTGGATTAGGAAGAGCTGGTATACATACACAACGGAATACTACTCAGCCATAAAAAAGAATGACATAATGCCATTTGCAGCAACATGGATGGAACTAGAGACTTTCATACTGAGCGAAATAAGCCAGAAAGACAAAGACAAATACCATATGATATCACTTATAACTGGAATCTAATATGCAGCACAAATGAAACTTTCCACAGAAAAGAAAATCATGGACTTGGAGAATAGACTTGTGGCTGCCTGGGGGAAGAGGGAGGAAGTAGGAGGGATTGGGAGCTTGGGGTTATTGGATACAACTTGGAATGGATTTACAAGGAGATCCTGCTGAGTAGCATGGAGAACTATGTCTAGATACCTATATTGCAACAGAACAAAGGGTGGGGGAAAAAATGTATGCATGTAAGAGTAACTTGGTACCCATGCTGTACAGCGGAAAAAAATTAAAATAATAAAACAAGAAAAATAAAAAAAATTTAAAAAAAGTTGAAATTGATAATTCACAAGGGTAATAAACAGGGATATTCACAAAGGAAAGATGTTTTAAATTGCCACAATTCACATTTTTTGCTGCAAGCCTGCTTTGAGGCACAAGTTAGTTTGTTATATAAACTTTTAAGTTAATTTTGAACACAGAAAAACCAAGTATTGAGTAAAATAGGCCCAGACCTTTCTCTGTAAGTATTAATCTATTTGAGAAAATGTTTGGGATTTATGGAAGTTGGTTGCAGTTCTACTATATGTGATTTTAATATTAGTAGATATTATATGGAGCTCCATTTCAGGAAGATAAATACATAGAGGGTATATAAATCTATGCCAGAGCAAATAGTGCCATGAATATCATGCAGTAATAATTGTATTTATGGAGTTAGGGATATTTAAAAATAAAACAGAATTTCACTCATTTCAAAGAGCTTGCATTCATTAACCAAGTTCTACCTTACCTTTAACTTGGTCTTAATATCTATATTTATTATTTCTCTAGTGTTTTCAGATACATTTAGGAAAAGCATCCATATTCCTAAAGATCATTTACTTAGAAATAATATAGTGATTCCTAGGATTCACAATATTCTACAGAATGGAGCCTAATCTCCTTGCCCTAAATTCAAAGTACTAGAATATTTGAAGTTTATTTTCTTTTTCTTCTGCCTTCTCATTTAAAGAGAGACACCAGTTTTGTTTTCCAAATTCAACTCCTAACCAAGTTCTACCCTACTTTTAACCCACAAACTAGACCAGTTAACTTAGTTTGATTAATAGTTTCTGAATTGTAAACACCTACCTTTATCTGAAGTTCTTAGTTAGAGCAAGCTTATCCATAAATGTGAAAAAAAAAAAAAAAGAAGTAGTGATCTGTATATTCCAAAAACACTGTAATGAGTTTCTTGTAACTCAGGAGTTAATGATTGAAAGGAAAGTGTAGTTTATATGTCCTGATGGTATTTCCTGACTCGTATTCAAATATACTGATCATGCTTGATTATTATGCAATCTCTAACCTTCAGCTAAGTAATGAATTTTCTAATAAAAAAAACCTCCTAACCAAAAAGTATTTTTAAGGAAAGTATAGTTTCTTTAATGTCCACAGTTTATTAAGGTCATGTTGATGCATCATCTACCAAAATCTTTTTCCTTTACTTACTTCCCTTAAAGAATAATCTATCATCAGTGTGCTAAAACATAAACAGACTTTCATCTAGATTTAGGCCTAAATTCCCTATAATCCACTGATCCAAGCTAGCTAAGTGAGCCAGAGAAAGGATCAGTTGAATTATTATATAAATTCCCTTTGGAAAAAGTAAGTAAAATGCAATGTCTACAGGATGTATATTTTCATGAGTCTTGTAGAAAACTCACAAGCCTAGTAAATTGGAAAAGCAATCCAGCGGCTTAGCTATTTAAGCACTAATGCAGAGATAAGATTGCTTTTAAAAAGTATCACACCCTCTTCCCAAGTGCACTTCTGTTTATTTCCTATTCAGGTTCCTTGGGGAAAGGAGAATGAAGTTAATGTTCCTATGACATAAGTGCACCATAATGCTGGATACATTAAATACCTTAAAGTGGATGGAATATTTAGGTAGCCAATTTACTATATCATGAATGGTTATAGATAATGCATCTTCTATTATTTTTTGTAACTATCTTTTTGCACATCTCAGATGTGAGAAGAGCAAACACTAAGACTCAAGGCAGTTAAGAAGGAAGAATGGTTTAGCAGGGAGGCCTTGGCCTGAGTCCAAAGTCAGGATTATGGCTCAAGGTTTTGACCTTGGGAGATTAATTTAAATCCCTGGGACTCTGTTTTCTTACTTGTAAAATAAGGATATTGAACTAAATTATCTTGTTTCCACCTTCAACTTTCCATGTGTTGATAATGTACTAAATTCAGCAATAACAATCATTTATATTGTGTTTTTCAAATGTATTAAGTTCTTAGAAGGCAGCTGAGAACAATTATGCCCCCAAGTTCCATTTACTTTATTATCCTCAAAGTCATTAAATGCTATCATTTATTATGCACCTAAAATGTTCAGTGCATTGTGCTTGCAGTGATAATACTATTTCTCATTCAGAACAAATTTCCTTTATGATACCAAGGTAGTCCATCTTAAAATTACAATAGATATCTACTATCCAAATTAATGCCGACATCTGACCCTGAAAAACATTTTAAAAATAATATATCTAATTGAACAAAGCGATATTACTGCTAGTGATATTTGATAGCAGGAAAAGGTACAATCTAACCTGACATGTAATGACACCTCATTTTATCAGCTTCACTTTCATTTGGCTTGAATATGTTATCTCAATTCTGATAATGGGCATATGGTCAGTCTACTGAATTCACCAACAAGCTAAATAAGGAGAATGTTGCCAGATTTACTGCTGATGAAAATCAGTCATTTACATTGATAGAACTAATATTTATCTCTGAGAATAGTGATTTAACAACTTTCCCAGAAAAAAAGAAAAAAAAACAAATTCCCCATTCCAAAAAACTAAAAAACTTTAAATAAAAGGGGCATGTTTGTGATCGGGAATATTTTAAAACCACCATTTAAAAGTAATTGGCCAAACGTCTAATATTTAATAATTAATACATATGATAATTATGAAAATAATTCAAAATTTCATATTAAAATTTTTTTGTCACTTTTTCTCTCAGATTTTTAAAAATGTCAATAATAAATAATATTAAGAATTTAAGTCTAAATTTAGGGGCAGGAATATTGACAAAAATATTTCAGTCTATATACTTGGGACAAAATAAGTTAGCTCTGTTTATCAGTTCTTGATATTTTATCCCCTGTGGCCTTGAATTGATTCACAGAGCCGTGTTGAAAATATAAGAACTGAACAACATATTGATTTTTGATATTTCGATCTCATGCTGAGGATGATTTCCTATTTGTTGGGCTGTCGGCCTACTTAGGTCTTAAAGATATTGAATAGAGATTGCCTGAATCCATTAGTGCATAAATTTAATCTAAAATTAAGATTGACCTTAGCTAAGTTTCCTCTTACTTGCATTGCTATTGTGTATCTGTGCTTTAATTTGGGACATGGTAGCCATGATATAATAGGACAAAGTATCTTGAATTTGAAAGTTTAATGTAAATTTATACTGGAAGTGAATATACTTAAAGAGTGCTGTTTAAGACTTGGCTCATAAATTCACTAGGAAATATGTTGTTGAATAGATATTGAGATACATCTTATGTGGAAAAGAGAAATGAAAGCATTTAATTTTCTATGGTGATAGTACTTCAATTAATAATTATTTTGGCACTTTGTGGCTGACATATTTTAGCTTGCTGATGAAAAACATTATCTGGCCCATTTTCCTAATAATACCTGTTGAATGGTGTTAAGAAGATGTAAGAGACCTTTCCAATAATAGCTTTAACCATAACATAGGTTTCTAGAGAAGTAAATCACCACTCCAAGATAAGGTATCTCCTGCAAGTTCATATCTGTTGAACCTAGGAGACCTAGTAGTTCACACATATTGCTTCTCTTTAAAAGACTTTAAAGGCAAAGTGCATAGTAGAAGACTGATTAGAAAAGGAAGCACTGGATTCCAAATAACAATGGACTTAAGAAAAAGAGTTGATGAGCAACAAGTCCTAACTTGTGTGTTCAGTTACCTTTGCTAGATTGCTGGTTGCAGGTCATGGGCAGAGAACATCCTTTTGAGCAGGTATATTCATTCCCACATCTGCTTGTAAACAAGATAGTTCTTAATTCTTGACTGAATCTATCTCTATAAAGTCTTGGCTTATTAGCAGCAGGACCAACACACGTCAACATTTGGTTTAAAGGAACTGTGTTACTATGTATGCGGCCATGGTTTAATAAGGATCATGATTCCTCACCACCCATAGCCCAACTATTAGCTTTAGATGATGGGACTTCCCCATCCGTAAGCACCATTTTACATATTAGCTTGGGTAAAAAACAAAGGTACTGTAATGAAAAGGTCAAAAACTATAATAGCTCAAATGAAATAAAAGTTGATTTCTCTCTCATGCCATAGTCCAGAGGTAAGATGGCTGTCTAGAGGAGATAGGTTTATTAAGCAAGATTACCCCAGGTTCCTTCCTCTTGTACCTCATAATTTACAAGGGTTTCTGCATCAGAAGTGCACTGCCTCTGTCTTCTGGACCATGGATAACTTGGGAGGAAGTAAAAGACATGGCTGTCCTTTTGAGGAACTGATATATAGGTTGGATACCTCACCTTTACTCACGTTTCATGCATGAGAACATCTAGCTGCCAAGGGACATGCCTGGGACAGGTATTGCCTCTCTGCAAATATTTATAAATAGTTTGTAAAAAAAAGAAAATACCTGCATTTTTGTGACCCAAGATTTTCCCAGGATGTTACCACACTGATCCATGCAACACTGCTATATTATTTTCATCAGCGCATTATCACCATAATGTGCGGACCGTTAGTTCAAGAATTGCTTTTCTTTTGTGTACATACTTCTTTGGTTTTGGTTTTTGTTTTGAGTGGCATTGTGGAAGGTTTTTTTTGGTTTGTTTTTTGTTTGTTTTTATCTAGTTTTGTCATTCTGTTGGGAAGAGAATAAGCACTATATCACAGAAATCAATGTCTCTGAAACTTTGCCCAAATAATTCACTTTTATTGTGGATATTTGCTATTTAAACTATGTTTTTTTTGTTGCTGTTGTTGAATCATATCAGTAGAGAGTAGACTATCTGAGAAATAAACATATTTATATCCAATCCGTTGGAAAAAGGAATAAAAGGCAATAGAGAAGGGTGGTATTACAAGAAGAAAATGGTGAGCACAGAACAATATTCCACTTAAATGATGCATTTTTTTTACTCATCTTCTAATGGAAAAAGTCTAAAGATATACTCTCCAACCTAGCTGCATGGAGTAAGAAGAGTGAGGGCAGACTTCTCTTATTTTACAGATATCCAGGTTGTACGGATATTTGTCATAAACGTGTCCTACTTTGTCACTTTTAGAATATCAGTAATTTAAAAAAATGAAAAGCTTGGGAGTCCCTTTGTGGTGTAGCAGACTAGTCTCCATGATGATGCGGGTTAAATCCCTGGCCTCACTCAGTGGATTAAGGATCCAGTGTTTCTGTGAGCTGTGTTGTGGGTCACAGACATGGCTTGGATCTGGCATTGCTGTGGCTGTGGTGTAGGCCAGCATCTACAGCTCTGATTTGATCCCTAGCCTGAGAACTTCCATATGCTGCCAGTGAGGCCCTTAAAAAGGGGGGGGGGAGACAAAAAATAAATAAAATAAAAAGCAAGTAGCTGGGTTTTAATAAATGGAAGAAAGAGACACAGATTCCAAATGTTTACTACACCATTTTTTCCCCAAACTGTGAGTGCTGTATTTCTTTTCCATTGCTTATTGAACATTTGTCCCCCTTTCTGGTTTATAAAAGGTGTGTTCCTCTTTTTACACATAGGCTTTGAGCACAGTGTTGTAGAAGAAGGGTATAGAATAAACTTGCATTGAGGTGTCAGCTAAAAAGGTTTATAGTTTAGACTTTCTGCTTGCTTATTATGGTGCCTGGAACAAATCACTTAAACATCTCAGGCTTAGGTTACTTATCTATAAAATGGAGATTCTATTGAGTGCTTATTGTGCTCATCTAATATTTACCACACCCTTGGGAAGAGGTAATTTTCCCATACCCAGCCAAGTAATATTCAGGACTGAAAAACTGAACCCAACTTTGTCTGATTCTAAATCATCTTCTTAACTGGTATCAACCTCTGAAGAATTTCTGGAAATTTGGCATTTGTTTTTCAAATTTATAAGGATGAATTATTATTATTATTATTATTTAATAGTTATTTCCCCAATACAATCTTTTTTATACTGTATAGCATGGTGACCCAGTTACGCATACATGTACACATTCTATTTTTGCACAGTATCATGCTCCATCATAAGTGACTAGACATAGTTCCCAGTGCTACACAGCAGGATCTCATTGCTAATCCATTCCAAAGGAAATAGTTTGTATCTGTTAACCCCAAGCTCCCCAACCACCTCACTCCCTCCCCCTCCCCCTTGGCAACCACAAGTCTATTTTCCAAGTCCATGATTTTCTTTTCTGTGGAAAGGTTCATTTGTACCTTATATTAGATTCCAGATATAAGTGATATCATATGGTATTTGTCTTCCTCTTTCTGACTTGCTTCACTCGGTATGAGAGTCTCTAGTTTCATCCATGTTGCTGCAAATGGCATCATTTTGTTATTTTTTATGGCTGAGTAGTATTCCATGGTGTATATATACCACTTCTTCGGAACCCAATCGTCTGCTGATGGACATTTGGAAAAAAAAATTATAAGGGTTTAGTCCCATTTAACTGAAGGAGTTTCTAGTGGATTTTTGTTCACAGCTATTAATAAATGCTTCCGATAAAATCATTTAGATAATGCTTGGGTTTTGTGAAGATGTAACAGTGTCTATGAAGATTTATTAGAGGTCTTGCAGATGGAGAATGTAACTCTTTTGGAGAGATTCCCTGATTTTCAAACCCCAACAATCAGAACATTTACATGATTAAATTTCACTATCAGTGAAACCCTTTTTTCTAAATTCTGCCTGGAAAATGAGTGATTTCCCAAAAGATACTTGCCAAACTGGCATTATTATGAATTTGATCTTTGCTTTGTCTTAGGTAGCTTCTGGCAACTAGCTAAGTGTTGGTGCTTTAATGTCTGTACATCCTTACAAGTACTGCTAATTGTCTTCATTTTTACCTAATATAATCCTGGCAGTGGACACACAAACCTATTTGCAGTAGTCCCAAGTGTGTCACAAGAATTAATATTAATGTATAACATGAAAACATTGAAATTATGCCGGCCTGCTAGTCATCACCATTAATGATTATTATGATAAACATTCATTTAGATAAAGATGTGGATTAAGCCATAAAACTCCAGAATATGTGCAGTGGCTGTTAACCAACCAAAAATGGAAAGGCTTCGCCTCACAAAAATCCTACAGAAATAAGTAAATTAAACACTAGTTTACTTACCCTTTAACTCACTTTAGTGTCCTGCTATAGAAAGTGTTTTTGAAAGTGCCTGTGGTTTGAAATGCTGAACAGCCTTTTAAAAACTGTTATAGTCTAAATAAATACATAGAAAATACTTGAAATGCAGTGTTCTGTGCCCAGCAAGAACTTGTTAGTGTTGCTTACTATAAAGCAGTGTAGGAGTTTTTAATAAGGGATTTTAATGGTTGTTAAAATTTTATAAAACGTGAAGGCAAATTTTCAAAATACCTTGGTAATTTTTCAAAATACCTTGGTAATGGTAAGATTTCCCTTTTCCTTTCAGGTAAATTCTAGGTAGGATGATATTTTAAAAATCTTTCTCTTTTATGGAGAATTTAACCAAATACATGGTATTTTCATGTTTATTCATTTATTGAACCAGAGAGTTACTGAATGCCGAGAATGTGCCTGCTACTCTCTTTTGGCCTGAACTGATTGTTTTGCATCTTTAGACCCAGGGACAGAGCCTCAGAAACAGTTCTAGGTACATAGTAAGTGCTCAGTTAGCATTGGCTTCAATTTTTATTTTTATTTGCTTACTTTTACATATAGTGTGGCTAATTTTTTTTTTTTTTTGACAATACTTGGTGTAAATGTCACCACTGCTTCGGAGCATTTTCATGCTTCTTATTGACCTGTTCTCTATAGCTTCTGTGCCCCAATAGCTTCTTATTGGTACTTTAAAAAAATGAATTTTTTTTGTTTATACTCATTTCCTCTAAGCTGTAAGCTTTCTTGAGCTTATGCCTCAGTGTGTGTAGGTATCTTTCCATCAGGCACTCTCTCTATTCTAGATCTTTAATACAGTGCATGAGGACTGATATTGAATGGGCATACTTCCCTGTACAACTTCAAGTCTTGGTTCTGGGACAGTCACTACCAACAGATGGTGCTGTTACGTTGTAAAGTTCTGGAGAATAAAGCTTTCAGGCCAGTGCTACTCACACTCAAGTGTGCACTGAATAACCTGAGGGATTTGATGCAACACAGATGCCTGGGTCCTGCCCCCTGAAGATTCTGATTTAGTAGTTTTGGGTGGGGCTTAAGAATTTGCATTTCTAACAAGCATGCAGGTGTTGCAGTTTTGTGGGCCACATAGTCTTACCAATACTTTAGACATCTATTGACAAAGGATATTTATTCAGTAGTTACTTTTTAACTAAAATAAATCTATTTACTTGCTTGTAAGAAAATTTATAAACTTGGTGCTTGGTAAGATTATAGGCAATAGGAAAATATCTTTTAGAGAAATTGGAAATATATCATTAAAACATGTTTTTTTCTTTTTTTTGTCTTTTTAGGGCCTCACCCACGGCATATAGAGGTTCTCAGGCTAGGAGTCAAACTGGAGCTACAGCTGCCAGCCTACACCAAGACATAGTAATGCTGGATCCAGGCCGCATCCTCATGGCAACGCTGGATCCTTAACCCACCTGGCAAGGCCAGGGATCAAACCTGCATCCTCATGGATACTAGCCAGATTCGATTCTGCTGAGCCACAGCTGGAACTCTCTGACTGAAACATTTTAAGATCCCCTTAACTTGCAATGTTCTTGCTATTACCTACACCATTTGTCTTAACCTAAGCATACTTTTCGTATATACTTTTTTTTTTTTGGCTATTTCTTGGGCCGCTCCTGCGGCATATGGAGGTTCCCAGGCTAGGGGTCCAATCGGAGCTGTAGCCACCGGCCTACGCCAGAGGCACAGCAACGCGGGATCAGAGCCACGTCTGCGACCTACACCACTGCTCACGGCAACGCCGGATCGTTAACCCACTGAGCAAGGGCAGGGACCGAACCCGCAACCTCATGGTTCCTAGTTGGATTCGTTAACCACTGCGCCACGACGGGAACTCCACTTTTCGTATATAAATGGTATAACATAATTGTAAATTCTTTCCCCTGGTCCTCCATCTCATTTTTCTAGAAAACCTCTGTTAAGTTTATTCTTTCCAGAAATGTTCTATGCAAATACGTATGTATCATTGATGCATTTCCTTATAAAAATGGGATTGGCGATTTTCTTACCACACTAAATAGGTCTTGGGTAATTTTCAGTATAAGTATTTGAAACTCTTGCGGGTAAATTAATTTTTAATCAGTTTTGCTCCTGAGTTCTGTCATGCAACAGATATTAGACATGCTGCTGAAAGTAGGACATAATTGGGTACTGGAGAAAAGGATATAATAAAATGAATGCCATGTGGTTTGAGTTCTATTGAGAGAGATGATTCCTCTTTTTCACCCCCCCCCCTTCCTGTCCTTTTTTCCTCGAAGTTGTAAACGTGCTGAGGGGCTCCTCTGTGCCAGGCACTGTATTAGGCACTTTGAATATAAACAAGTAGGTCCCTGGTGTAGAGATAGGGAAATGTAAGTAATTACAACACAGTGTAATAAATGGGTAATGTAGCTAGGACCAAGATATTTTAGAATGTTTACCTCAGCTTCAAAGGTAATTAAAGTCTCCCCAGAAGAAAAATTACTTGGGATTGCATTCAGAGATGAAGCATAGAGGTCACTACTGCTCTCCATAGAAACCAAGGCAGAACAATAAGAGACTCCCTCTGGGTTTGGGGGAAGGCTTCAAAGAGTATTTGTCTTGCACTTTAAAGAGTGAGTAGAATTTAACCAGATTAAGAAGAAAGATGTGAATTACAAGCAGAACAAAATAAATAATGAAAAAGAAGATATAATACTATTATGAAAAGGTATTCCATGATTGCAGAATTTAAGAAGGGGAAACACCAGAAACTTAGGCAGAGGCTTGAGTTATAAAGAACCTTAATCATCACAACAAAAAGTTTGAGTTTTATTCTCAGGAAGCACTAGCCTTTTCAGGCAAGGAAGTGACTTGATCTTTTCTTGATGTTTTTGCTTGTTTGTTTTGTTTTTAAGAGTGATTTGTTTTTCCAGCTGCTTAGATAATAGACTAGAGATGGAAGCATTTGAAAGAATGGGGACGAGTTCACATTGTAGCTCAAGGATAATGAACCCGACTAGTATCCATGAGGGCAGGGGTTTGATCCCTGGCCCCGCTCATTGGGTTAAGGATCCAGCATTGCTGTGAGCAGTGGTGTTGGTTGCAGATGCTGCTTGGATCTTGTATTGCTGTGTTTGTGTTGTAGGCGGCAACCGCAGCTCTGATTCAACCCCTATTCTGGAAACTTCCATATGCTGCAGGAGCGGTCCTAAATAAAAAAAAAAAAAAGAAAAGAAAAAGAAAAGAAAGAATGGAGATTAATTTTGTAGGGAAATGTCTCAATAATGGAAGTAAAAGATTTAGAGGACATGCACCAGACTGTAAAGTCCACAAATGTATGGCTGGTGTCTATCTTCTTTCCCTCTCAAGCCCTGGTACCTAGCACATGAACTGTCACTTAATATTAGTGGACTAAAAGGACAGTGAATTGCTGGTTGAGTTTCAAGAAACAAAAACATAAAATATGATAGCAGAAGTAGGTTCAAAAAGGAGGAGAATGGGTTTGCTGTTGGCCTTGTTAACTGTGTTCTATCTACAGGCCATCTAGGGAGAGGCATCCTTAGAGTGAACATTTCTTTTGTTTGCACTGCCTTCTTCTACGGCATGAACAGAATATTCCCTCTATGCCTTCAGTATGATTTCTCACCAACATTGTTCAGTGTGAATGTTACTCTTACCATTTTTACCTCTTCATTCAACCAGGGAGACATGGCTTAGTTCAAATCAATGGAGTTTGTTTACTCATACGTGTTTTATGTCTAAAGTTCTCTTTAGGCCATTCTTTCTTCTGTGCAAAAACAAATTTCTCATTTGGAGATTTGCTAATCAAGATTGAAACCACTTTCTTTTCAGAGACATGGCTTTTGAAACCCTAGCTAATTGTGAAAAAGAAATTGTTGTAAAACATATCTCTTTTTAAACTAAACATAATAACCTCCAAAATGAACATGACAGGCTGATTTTAAAATAGCAGCATGGTATTTTCCTCAGCTATACTCCCTTATTCATCTGGATTTTTACTTGTTAACTGTGAAAAGGCTTGGGATGATTTGACCAATATGCACATACGGTTGCGTCTCCTTGCATATTTAAAAAGAGAACTAATGAAGATACCCTAGAGACCTTATTTTTAGTGCCCTGGCTCCCCCACACATCTTCTCTTGGGTACTCACATCTTAACACTTCATTGTTCACATGGTCCAGATACCCTTAAGATGATATTACCAAGTTTTTTGCCTGGTAACTTGAGCAATTATGCAATAGCATTGAACTTTTTCAAATTCAAATAGATTTCAGAAATCTCCCTCTTCTCCATCCCTCATCCTGCCTTAGCTTGGAGGTTATTGGTTACAGGTAGCACTCTACAGCAGAAGGGAGACAAGTCATTGTCTTTGGGAATTATTCTGTACTGAGCTAAGAGTCCAGACCCTATTAAGTGCCTGCCCTGGTGCTAGACTGACATTAGACAAAATAATCCTGGCACTTCCCAGGGGAGTTCACAACATCTTCCTCCACTCCATCACCTCTCCCCATTGCTTTTTTGTATACATTTAATCTGGTCGTCTTTCAATGTGTTTTATATGACACTTTCTGAATCCCTTCCTCATCTAAGTATTTTTATCTGCTTTAATATATTCTTTTTGTAGTACCATTGAAACAGGTGCCTTCTCCTCTTTTCCAAATACTAGCCCTGATCCATCAGCCCCCAACAGACCTTTTTCTACTGGTGAAACACACATGAGTAACCCCAGAACACATTCTCCCCACAATCCCATACATATTTGTTTTTTTTTTCCAAGCCAGTTCACTGCATGCATTTTCCCAAGAAGAATATGTGTTAAATACAAAAGGAATTTCTAAACTTCTATAAGTAATAATCACATGTTGAAATTACTATGTTCACTCTCTCATGAGGTTGAAAGTCTCCTACTGTGAGAAGTGCTAAGGCAGGACTACACAGGCAGATGTTAGATAATATAGAGAAAATCTTTGTGTAGCTGGTATTTAATCCAAATAGATCTAGTTTCCCCTATGATTAAACTATTCCTTCAAATTCAATTTTGAGTCTATAAAGTATTTTAAATATATTATCAAGACCGTCGTAGATCCACGGAAAATCGTGCTGGTTCAATGCTTACAATATGAGAGTGCATTATTGTGTCACTCAAGGATACAGAGATACTGGACCTTTGGGCTCCAAGAATGTAACTGCTTAGGAATGAAGTAAGTGTCATTTTTTTCACTAGAAATAATTCTTGATGCCAATAGAAGACTTAAATACAGTTTGAAGTAATAAAAATGATCTTTGTCCTCTGGCCCAATTAGCTTCCTTGATAGTAATGACATTGCATTTCTCAGAAAGAACCAATAATAGGAACATAGTTTTGCTAATAATAGGTTTTTAATAAATTACTGATCTTCATATTAAACAAAAGAAAGACTTTAGGATTTTGTATTAAATATCACACTGTGATTAGACTCACAATAATTACAAAATACATTGGAAACCCAGTTGATGCCTACTGTAAATGCCAAATATAAACAAATGAACTATTCATTATTTGACAGTATATTTGACAATATTTGCCCCATTGTTATTTATGGGGCAAAGACATTCTAATTTAAAGAACCTCTTAATTATTAATAAATACGAATCCAACTAGGAACCATGAGGTTGTGGGTTCAATCCCTGGCCTTGCTCCGTGGGTAAAGGATCCAGTGTTGCCATGAGCTGTGGTGTAGGTCGCAGACGTGGCTTTCATCCCATGTTGCTGTGGCTCTGGCATAGGACGGTGGCTACAGCTCTGATTCGACCCTAGCCTGGGACCCTCCATATGCCACGGGAGTGGCCCCAGAAAAGGCAAAAAGAGCAAAAAAAAAAAAAAAAAAAAAAAGAAACTGAGGAGTATTCCTTTACAATAAATTGGATCTGGAAGATAACTGGATATTTGTCATTTTCATTAAATGAGAGTATTGGGGTATATCATGCATAAATGAAATAGCTAGTGTCTTGCCATGGTGTTGGTATTTTGTTCACCTAGGTATTTTTAACAGGGGCAAGTTTTGGAAGTCAAAGTGAAGTGTAAGTGTTGATTTAAGCTAAATAGTTTCTTCCCACACATTTAAAAGTGCTGTATCCACTTATATATCTGGTGCAGTTTAGGTTTAATATATTTCAGAGAAGTTACAGATCCTTCTGTTCTTAATTTTGCTTTTTTTTTTTGTCTAGTAAGTTTTGTATTTTAACGATTGGAAGTTTTTGATAAAAATTCTTAATGAAGAAGTTAATCAAGTATTTAACTTACTGAATTTTTTTTTATAAACTTGAATTGTATATATTAATTTCTACAGTGGATAAAGAGTTAAATCTAAGAGTTAAATCTAATACCAAAAAAGGAGACTTGAAGAAACGTTTTTTTATAACATCTTTGAATATGAAATAATTTTACCCTATGGAAATCACACTTAAACCAAATGAAACTCTCTTGATGTGTTGTCTGTATATTTTATTTGATATTTAACAATTAAATATTAGCTATAGTGTCTAAGTGCAACTTTATCAACAAGTAGTAAAGATATATACAATATTTATATAAACTTTGCACTTAACTAAAATCGCAAACCATTGTAACTTATTTCCTGTCACCAGCACAGAAGATTTATAACAATATAAAAACATTTTTTTTTGCATTGTTTCTTGGTGAAATTCAGTTACTCAATATGAGTGTGTTTCTTATTAATAGAAAGTATGGACTGGGTGAGTTGGGAGTGGCATATGCACACTGAGGTTTATGGAACAACTGGCCAATGGGGACCTGCTGTATAGCACTGAGAACTCTACCCAGTATTCTATGTTAATCTATGTGGGAAAAGTATCTGAGAGAGAATAGATATGTGTATATATATATCATTGCTTCACTTTGTTGTACAGTGGAAATTATCATAGCCTTGTAAATTAACTGTATAGTTCATAAAACTTCAAAACAAAACAACAACAACAAAAAAAGGGAAAAAGGTAGTTCCCATTGTGCCTCAGTGGGTTGTGAACCCAACTAGTATCCATGAGGATACAGGTTCCATCCCTGGCCTTGCTCAGTGGGTTAAGGATTCCACATTGCCATGAGCTGTGGTGTAGGTCACAGATAAGGCTTGGATCACGTATTGCTGTGGCTGTGGTATAGGCCAGCAACTGCAGCCCCAATTTGATCCTTAGCCTGGGAACTGCAATATGCCACAGGTATGGCCATAAAAAGCAAAAAAAAAAAAAAAAAAAAAAAAAAAGGTATTTTTGTTCATGCTCAGAGTATATATTAATAAATAAGTCTTCTTCACATTCAAATTATATTCCAAAAGGGAAAATTAATAAAGGATGTTATATAATACATCATACTTTTAATGCACTTTAGGTAGGAACTTATTCTGAAATTTGAAGGAATGGATTGGATATAGAGAAACGTTGTTGGAGGAAGTAGATTATGCTCTCTTATTTTAGTGGGATAAACTACCCTATTTAAATTGGCTGTGATTCTTTTTAAGTATCAAGAAACTTGGAATAAAGACTGTAAAACAGTCAAAAAAAAAAAAAAAAGGAAACCAGTAACATATCTTATTTTTTTGTTTTTTTGTTTTGTTTTGTTTTAATGACTGCACCCATGGCTATGGAAGTTCCCAGGCAAAGGACTGAATCTGAGCCACAGCTGCAACCTATACCACAGCTATAGCAAAGCTGGATCTTTTAACCCACTGCGCTTGGCCAGGGATTGAACCTGTGCCTCCACAACAACCTGAGCTGCTGCAATTGAATTCATAACCCATTGTGCCACAGCAGGAACTTGAGATGTCTAATTTTTAAAAGACAAAAATTATTTAATGAGGTGGATAGGTTGAAGGAATGGCCAAAATAACTAACTAACTAACTATATCAAAGGGTTATCTGAAGTTTTTGGCTAATACAGAGCCATCTAATTCAGACTCACTCTTCTCTACATTATAATGTTTTCTAAGAACCATTATTATAAGAAGTTCCAAAATGGATTTGCATCTGACACTTCTTCTAGTGGAGGAGCTAAAATCCATTTACAAATGACAATATTTCTACATATTGTAAAATAAGAAGGATTAAGCTGTGATACAAAGGACATATTCCAGGGGGTAAAATGAGGAAGATTCACTTCCAGTGAATTTCAGAAAAGTTACAAAGTACAGATTTTTAAAAACCCATTTCTTTGTGCTTTTTCTTATTACAAAAGTGATATATGGTTATTGAAAAAAATGATAAAACATAGATAAGCCAAAAAGTAATAAATTAAAGCTACTAATAGACTCACCATTTAGAGTAAGTTAGGATAAGGGTTTGAGTCAGGCTGAATGAGACATAAGACAGATATAAAATTACACATAAGACAGATATAAAATAAAGACAAAATATAGGTGGAAGGATTGTAAATTCTAACTTAAATTTGTACGTTTAAAAGTATTTTACATATGATAGGAAGGAAAATTGTTTCTTCATGAAGAAACGATGACATTTGTTTTGTTTGGAAGTTCTTAATCAGCCACTGAAGCTGGCTAAAAGATTAAAGGAAAACAAAGGAGTTAAATTAATTACGTAGAAAGAGAAAGAGCTAACAAAAGATTTGTGCTAATGTGGAAGATATAACAGAAAAGCTAAAAGGGAAAAGGACCTCTCCAGGTCTGCTAGAAATAAATGTCCATAAATTCACCATGAAAAATAGACTTGTGAATTAATTAATGCATAAATTAGCCAAATGATCAAAATGTGCAAACCACTTACTTTCCAGTGTTTTTTTTCTTGTTTTTTTTTTTTTTTTTACTCTTTGTTATGAAAAAAAAATCCTGCTCCTTGGGTTAAGAGACCAACTACTGATAAGAAGCAATATAATCTCCCCACCAGAAGTAGCCCTAATTTGAATAACAGGTGAGTGAGGCCTGATGTCTTTTCTTCTGCATCTTCCTCACTGAAATATTAGCTTTAAAAATGAGAAAATGAGAGTTCCTGCTGTGGCACAATGGGAAGAATCCAACTGAAGTGGCTCAGATCTTAGGTCACAGAGGAGGAGTGGGTTCAATCTCTGGCCCAGTTCAGTGGATTAAAGGATCCAGGATTGCTGCAGCTGTAGTGTAGGTCACAGCTGCAGCTGGGATTCAGTCCCTGGCCCAGAAACTTCCATAGGCCATGGGTGTGGCCATAAAAAATAAATAAATCAAAATGAGAAAATGAATAGAATAAGAGAAAGGTTTGAATTGAGAAGAATGATTACAAGTAGTTCTCTACTACACTATAAAATTTTAACTAGAATATCCATATCAAAGATGAGATACACAGTTGAAAAAAGAACCTCAGCTTGAAGGTTTGAAAACACTCCAAACCACCCAAGTGTCAGGTCAGGCACCTAGGAATAGGAATTGGATGATATCAGTGATTTGAGATTTAAAAAAAAATTGTTGCCTTGGGAATTTCTCTAAAGTAAGTTTTAATAATTGTAATTATTGCTTCTGTTAAATGTATCAAGGTGATGTTATAGTACCCCTTCACTCTACATTTTGCCTCAGTCATAGAAGTAGCTAATATTGTGCCAGATTCTATTCTAAGGGTTTACTGTGAAACATTTTATACTCACAGAACCTCCTGAGTGTGGATTTGTCAGGTGTGGCTCCTGAGAGTTGGTGCCCAACCTCCTATAACTACCAGGTAATAGGATCAACATTTGAACGTTTTTTGTTTTAATTCCAACACTTTTGCTCTTAACAATCCAACTGTATTTCTCTTTCTAAATGAAGCAATTGATTTTATAGAACACATTTTTCAGCAAATATGTGCAGTTCCTTCTTTCTCAAATACATAATTTGAAAATGCATAATTGCAATAAACCATGGCCTACTGTTATGTTGGTGAGTATGTATCTTTATAATTTCATGCTATATTGTGGTTGTTTTTTTTTTTTTTTTAACCTGTCAGCACTTCAGAAAATACAAAATACCTCATGTTTCAAGAGATTATGCAGCATCATTTTAAGGACTGGGTAGAAATTTCTAAGGTCTTAGGGCATGCAATCCAAAAGCTATGGGTTCTTTGTTGCCACAGGCACACAAATGTGGAGTGGTTCAACCCAAGTCTTACTAGGCTAAAATCAAGGTGCCGGTAGATCTGTATTCCTCCCTGGAAGATCTAGGAGAATTTGTTTCTTTGCCTTTTCTTGTTTTCTAAGGCTGTCCACATTTCCTTCATCTTGGCTCCTTTCCTCTATCTTTAAAGCCGTTAATGCCATGTCTCTTTGACTCTTTTTCTGTTGTAATATCTCTATATCTTCACCCTGCAAACATAGCAAGACTCCTCCCCAGGACACAAGCAATCGTAACAATTTCTAATATTCCTTTATAGAGGTGCTTAATTTATATACAGGTAATAAATATGTTTAGCCTTCGTTCAAATGGTAACAAGTAGCTTGGACATATTTCTCTATCAGTACACAAAGAGCTACATCATTTTTTAAAATATGTGAGTGGTAATCTAGGACTTTATGCCTTCCCCATGTAAATTCTTGTTTTAGGGAGTTCCCATCATGGTGCAGTGGAAATGAATCCAACTAGGAACCATGGGGTTGTGGGTTCGATCCCTGGCCTTGCTTAGTGGGTCAGGGATCTGTTGTTGCTGTGAGCTGTGGTTATAGGCATGGCTCGGATCTGGTGTTGCTGTGGCTGTGGTGTGGGCCGGTGGCTACAGCTCCAATTAGACCCCTATCCTGGGAACCTCCATATGCTGCAAGGGCAGCCCTAAAAAAAAAGTCAAAAAGACAAAAAAAAAAAAAAAAAAAAAAGATTCTTCTTTTCAGAAGATTACATATAGGAAGAGGGAGTGAAATTCCTTTAACAGAGGAGAATGAGAGAAAGAAAACAGCGCTTGGAGATGTTGTACCTCCTCCACACTCACTTCTAATTGCGTTTTAACACTAGATCTTTGGATGGTTTACAATATTATATTTCATATTATACTGTAATACATAGAGGGTCTAATTTTTTTTTAATAATGTCTTCTTAATTAGGAAAAAGATCAGGTGAAAAACCAAAGTATACCAGTCTCCTATATTAAAGGTATGGTAGAAAGTCATTAGTATAGACATAATATTTCAAAAGGTTATAGTATTCATGTGCTTAAAGGTTGAGTGGAGAGAAAGAAGGCAACAAACATATTTTAACTAAAACTCTTATGTTTAAAAGTAAGTTTGAATAGATGTCTTTAAAATTCTTTCTAAATATGAAATTTTAATAGAATGGGAAGATTGGCACTAAAAAACCATAGAATGCCTATTACGTCTGAGAATCCACCCAAATTTTTAACTGTTGTATTTAATCTTGATCAATTTTTAAGGTAGGTATGATTATTATGTCTATTTTACATAAAATAGCTGACTATTATCTGTGTGAATTCTATGTATCTATGTATATATTCTATTTTAAAAATATTATACTATATATTCATTTTAGTCTTAGAAGTATTACAAGGTAACTCCACATCGTAGATTGCAAGGAAGAACTAGTAGATCATGTTTGAATTCTAACACTTGCAACATGTGTATTATTGAATATCTGAGACTGAGAATTAAAATTGAACTATCAGGATTGCGCTCAATCTGGATGTGTGAATGTTTATAACAAAAGTAGGCAAAAGAGATGAAATTTGACATGGTTATTTTCACTAACAACAAACATTTTATGAATCTGCTGGATATGGGATTCGGTAGCAGAGACTAGAAGTGTAAAGATTTGAGATTAAACATGTCTTTCCAAGTTACTGTTTGTAGGACACAGCTCAAATGTCATTTTATCTGATGTCCACAAGCAGGATCAGCCATCTCTTCTCTGTCCATAGTATGTTAAAATTGAAACATAAATCTGCATATCTGTCTTAACAAAAGATGAGTACCTAGATGGCAAGATCTACTGTCTTGATTATGCTTCTATCCAAAATATCTGGGACTTAGTAACTGTTTATGGAAGGAATAGACATTTTCTGGATTATAATAATTCTATAACTACTCAATTCCTTTTAGTATTTAAATAGTAGGCAGACTTGTTTCTTATGTTTTAAAATCATAAAGCTTATTTTTTGAGAGGAGAATTTGTTTTGAATGATGGTAAATGCATTTGGAAATTGAAAGTGCTCTCTTGGATATCTTTTGATGTCATGGTTTTGAGCAGCTATGTAGAATGTCGTGTATATGTTTTAATTTTATTGCAAGCTACCAAAGTGTTTTTTAATATTTCTCTTTGTGCAAACTAAAATACAGAGAATGATTCACCACCTCTGGCATATCATTTTAATATTTCAGAGGACTGGTATTGGCAACTTAATATTTGAGCACAGGACATTTTTAGCATAAGAAGGTGGAAAAAAATACAAAGAATCCAGGTAATAACTATATTTCAATGAGCCATAATAGCAAAAATTTAGCATAATGACCTTATTATAATAATGTTTTGTCTCAAATTTTAACAACATTAACTAAAACCATTGGCATATAATTTAGAAGTTCCAAATCTCTCTTGGATTAAATTAAAAGTCAAACACTGCTTTACCACAGAGTTTCCCTCTAAAATAATCAAGAGCACATCAATATTGACATTGTCTTTGGCTTCCTGTGGGGTTCAGGTTGTTCGTTAGATAACTCTAAACATTTTTCTTGATGAACTCAATTGCCACTGAAATAACAGTCTTGAAAATTCAAGAATTAAAGCTAGCCAAATAGAGGCACATTTACACCTCCCTAAATTAGAGGGCACACTCTACCACACTTAAAAATTAGAGGGTACACTCTACCACACTTAAAAATGTGCCTCACGATAATGTTAATGTTTGAATGTGACCAATTTTTTATCTGTCAGTCAACACAAAGGCACACTGTTTTTGTCGTTCTAATACAAAATGACCTGCATACTCCCCAACGTATGCTCCATCTCCATAGGATCTTGGGTTCTTTCTCCTCCTGCATCTGCATAGATATTAGAGGTAGGAATTTAGTCATATGCTTAAAGCTTTGGAGTCTCCATTTCTCCATTTATAGAAAGAAAGGATTAAATGAAATATGTGCTAACTTGTTGATGGTCTGTTAGGTAAAAACCAAGATAATACTAGTTCATTACTTGTACAGCCTAGCTTAAGTTAGGGGCTGTTTGTGAAATACTTATATTTTTGTGAGGGTAATTTTGATATCATAACACACTTTTTTGTTTTTTTGGCCTGGAAGGCTCATTTAATTTCTGTAATTTTGTTTACCTAACCTAGGGCTTGGCTAACTATGCTCTACTGCCCAAATCTAGCCTGTGGCTTGCTTCTGTGAGGCTCCTGGTTTTGCATTTTTGAATACTTGAAAAAAATCAAAAGCTTTTGTAACATATGAAATTTTATGAAATTCAACTTTTATTATTCATAAATAAAATTTTATTTGAAGGGGCCATGCTTATTTATTTTCATAATGCCTATGACAGCTTTCATGATATAGTGGCAGGATTGAATTATTGCAGTAGAGTGTATGCTTTACAAAGCTCAAAATATTTGTGATCTGGCTCTTGAGAGGAAAGGTCTGCAGACCTCTGGTCTAATCCTTTAATTATCACCTGATATAGAAGATAGACATAGCAAACCTTCTTTATAGGCTTTGATTGAAATACCTACAGAATTAGAAAAGAAAAAAGCAAAATTCTCTGTAGGCTTTGAGAAAATCAAATACCTAGAGAACTGGAAAATGGGAATAATTAAATTATTTTATTTCATTTAGAAAAATGTTCATTTGATTAAGAAAATCAGAAATAGCTAGAGCAATGGTGTGATTATATACACCATTGATGAATGATGAATGATGATTATAATTCATGGCATCACTTGCTTCAAAAATATGCCCACATTCAAAAGCAGATTAAAATGACCAGAGGAAAACTGGATCATAATATCCATGTTGCCTCTCTTTCTGTAAATACTGGGAACACATCCTGTTATACAGCTTGACCAATTCCTGTCCTAAAAATATGTGAGAATAGTTTCCTGGGTCACCACTATCTCTCTGAACCAAATTTGTGATATTCACACACAATTTGTGTTTCACCTCAGGTCTGTTGGCATCATATAGTCAATGATAATTTTTTACTGTTTTGATCATAGTTGATACAGGCTAACAACTCTGCAAATGTATTTCTTTTATAATTGAACTTAAATGCCAAGATCATGTAGCTTACTGAAATATCTCTACATGCACACCTAAGTCCTATTTCCAAAACAGTTGCTTCCAGAAAGTTCCTTCCACTATGTCTTTTTCTGTTACTCATGAGACTAATGGATAAAAGACACTCTTTGTGAATAGATGTAGATTCATCACTGGCCCATCTGTATTTAGTGTTTAAAATGAACCATATTTCCAAAGTCTGAATGAGCTGAGGTTCATAACTCAGTTGTAATAGGTGTCTAGAGTAATGAATGATGATTTTGTAGAATAAAAAAAGCTAAAAAGCCTTTTTAGTGGTGATTCCAGGAAAGAGCTGTTAAAGCTTTGCACTTTACCAATCATATTCTTGTCATTTACTATAGAAGTGAGGGAGGGGATTTTTGAACTAAAGCTCACATATTAATAATCAAAGACAAATGGACATATCAAATACCTTCCGCTTTTTGTGCTGTTTGACACAATATCTTTGGGATTCTCTGAGCTATTAGAATCTGCAGAAATCATTCTCCGAACAGCCACCACATGATGCTTGCATGGATTCCTTGCACAAGTGCACGAGGATTGTTTTTTCATCCTACATATGTGACCGTAGATGCATAGATATATGTGTTCAGTTGACACAGAAACAAATTAACATATCATCATGACTCCACAAAATTTAGTGAAAGAATATAGAGAAAATAGAATACTGTGAGCAGATTTCAGGATACAGGACTTTTCTGAGAAAGCTTATCTTTTTAGAGAGTTTTGCATTGAGGAGTTGATGTCTCTTGCTGATAAAACAGGGTGAGGCATGGAATTCCACAGAGGCATTTTTAGGGAGTCTGAAAAGTTATAAATCTATTTAATGAAATTCGACTGACCTGCTTACACAAGCCCAATACCCACTCTAGATAAATGAGGTCCTGGACCATTTCCATGTATCAGGAAACCTCTCATTCTCTGTCTGTTTGATTCTTTACCATAGTGGCAGTTATACCATCCTACGTTCACATAATGTGATAAATCAAATACTTGTGATTGTACTATCTGATTTTAAGTTCCCTGAAAACCCATGGGATATACAGATGGCAATAAATACTTATATTTTACAGTTAAGAAGACTAAGATTCAAATAGATCAAGTGATTTACCTAAAGTTACAGTTTTATGTAGAGTTGAAATTTAAATCAATTTCCTTTGACTAATGTTCTTTGTATTATAAAATAATAAATAATAATTAAAATCTGTCTTGTTTCCCCTTTTTAAAACCCTGATTCATATCTGTCCACATTGAGATGATAAAAAATCAATGAAATCTTGTTACTTCTTACATTTTATTTTCTCCTGTTACTGAGTATTAAAATAGTGATTATTTTCATAGCTTCAAATAAATGATGCTGCACGCTGCCTATTGTGCTTTCTTTTTTTTTGTTAATTCCTTTCAGTTTTTTGTTTCATTTTTTCATTTTTTAAAGTTTTATTGAAGTATAGTTGATTTACGAGATTGCAATAAATTCTGTTGTGCAGCAAAGTGATTCAATTATACATGTACACATATCCATTCTCTTTCAGATTCTTTTACCACATACACCATCAGAGAATATTGGGTAGATTTCTCTGTGCTGTACAGCAGGTCTCTGTTGGCCAATCACTCCATGATCCTCAGTGTGTATATGCCAATCTCAAACTCCCAGTCCACCCCCCACCCCACCCCCACAACCTGTCCCCTTTGGTAACCATAAGTTTTTCAAAGTTTGTGAATCTTTTTCTGTTCTGCAAGTAAATTCTATATTTATCTAAAATCCTTATAAACCATTAAGCAAATAATCAGAACTTTGTTATATAGTCTCCCTTAATTGATATATTTTCATTTGTTACATTTCTCCCACATGTATATCAGACTGCATTCAAATGAATCCATACTGCACTCAAATAAGTTAATTGCCTGTAATTCTATGACAAAGTAGTGGTTCAAACAAGACAGAATGTACTCTTATCTACCTGTTTGTGATGCTTACCTTTGAAAGAGTCATTTAGTAGTTTCTCTTGGAAAGTAATGTTTTTATTCTTTTTTCTGTTTTCTCATTTTCTCAATTATAGATTATAACAAGAGGATGGGCACAAGGACTGGTGACAAGACTTTCTATTTCAAAAATGTGTGTCCTCCTGACAGTTTAATTTCCTGGTCTCTGGCAAAGATGCTTTGATCATGTATTTTCATTGATTCCAATTAAATGTCAGGCTCATAATTTACTCATATTCTTCCCTCTCCTATGATATGAGGAAAAAAAAAAAGTTTTGTTTCCCTCAATTCATCTCTTAAATTGCAATCAATTTTGTTACAGTGTTGATCAAATGAGTCTCTAAGTGTTCTGTGTGCTTCCCAAAATAAACTTAACTTCCAGAGGAGCTTCTAATCAACATTCTTAGCAATTTGCTTTGAAAATTTTGCTAGGGCATAATTAGATGTGAAACTTGACCCTCCCATGGACTTCTAGCAAATAGTGTTTTATTTTATTGATAATTTGCATGTTCTTTACTTCAGCTATGTGGCTGTTTAACTTTGGTGTCTCATTACTTCTGCTTCCCTAATTATTGACCGATATTAGTTTAGTAGAACACTCATGAGACATTTTTTAGTAATTACATCATGCAAAATTTGAAGAAAAATAACTTATAAAAATGTTTTCTCAGATTTATTCATTGGTTATCATTGATGCTTTCTAGAATTTTAGTCTAGTGATATTTCATTTATCTTCAGACTCTAGCCATTAGATAAAAATGTGGAAAAAGGTAGGTCAGCAAATCAGATTCCCATAATGAATGATCAAAAGCTTCAAATGATTTCAAGGGTTTAAACTAGTTGTTCATGAAACATTATTCCCAACTCATGGAATGATGGTTTAAATAAAATTTTGAAGTGTTTGTGCCTTTGGAACAAAGCAGGTCAATGCATTTCATCATTATTTACCATTTATAAAGATGTATCACCACACTGAATTTGAAATAATCTTGCATTTATTTTGAGAATCCTCTTTTGTATGTGTTGTTTTTGTGACAGCATAACTTGATGTATCTCATAAGTAGATTTTACATGAGTAATAGGTATTCACTTAAGCTATCTAATTGTCAGTATTGATAAAGTTATGGTTACAGATATGGATGTGTTTTTCAAAAATAATCAAATGGTTTCCCATCTAAAGAAGAGCGTTTCTTAAAAATTGTCCATTTGGGTTTTAGAGTGATGAAATAGATTCTGTTGGAGGTTCATTAACCTTTTTAGACTACTGGGGCATCATTAAGAGTTTCAAGATGGTAATTTATTAAATTGTCCCTATGAGGCATGTAAAGTTGCTTTTCTGTGTGAAAGTATCAAACTTTCATCTGGGGAATAGTTGATTCGACAGGAAAGAGTCTTTCTTTCATTTTGATTTCAATTAATTGGCACACTTTTTTTCACTAAAGCACCAAAAAAACCTTAATCCTACATCTCCGTCCAATTTATTTATGTCTTCTTTACTACCATTTCAATTTCAGGAATCCTAGAAATGGCTGTTCCCTTGAGAAGCAAAAGCTCACAAGAAAATCTAGGATCCGATCTCTAGGCTCAAACGTATTTACAAAACAGTAATGGTCTAGATATTACTGCATGATTTTCTTCTGTGACAGCTTTTATTTTAGCCATGAACTAATACCATATTGCAGAGTTTCTAGAGAGTAAGTTTTGCTAGATTGCATGTGCATAAAGAGTTGAAAAGAAAGTATTTGATGACTACTGTGAAAATAGATTGCTTCCAGAGTTGTGTATTAGAAAACAGGGGCACGTTTGAGGAAGGACTGCAGGTCACAGAGAGGTCTGTTCAGTCAAGCCTGCATATTTAAAGTGTAACCAGCAGACACTGAGGAGAAGGATGGGCTGGAAAATAGAGCAGCCAGGTCATTATTAGAAGATGGACTAGCGAAAAACGATTGGGAAGCACAGAGCCGTATTAGAGAGCCTCGGCAGGAATTGACGGCTGTATAAAAGTTAAAAACAACCCAGGCCTTGAAAAGAGAAGTCATAATGCTAGAAACCAATTTTAGAAACTAAAGGAAAAGTGTTGATGTTCAAAAAAAGGTATACCAAGCCACCAGGAGACAAAAAATGAGTGGAAAAAAAAAAAAATGAAAGTGTAGTCTTTCTGTGAAGAGGTCATAGATTTTCCTCCTCAGCCCCATGCCCTGAAGTGTACTGGGTTTAAGACCAGAAAGAAAATGCTCTATTTGAAATCTGAAGGGAATTAAAACACCGTATAGCATTCCCTCTCCTGTTTTCAGTTTGCAGCCTCTGGGCAACTGCCAACCACCAGCAGAAAGCTTCCTATATCAGGGTATATAATTCTAGTATGATATAGGCAGCAAGTACAAATGAGACCTTGACCAGAACTTGTATCTCTGTACAAATCTGTTTCCCTGTTCTCTGTGCCTTGGGTTGGAAAGACAGTGTCTTATTTAAACCTTAGGAATGATGATTTGTGTTGTCTAAGGGAGAGTTTGGAATTAATATGCTCATAGCAAAGGAGGCATAGGTACTCCTGAAAAACTACCCAGTGCTTCTCAGATTGGGTTATTTACCTAACAGCTTTAAACAAAACAAAACAAAACAAAACAAAAACCATGAAAATGGGCTGTCAAAAGCCTTTATAATGCTTTGATATTTGAATTTATAAGGGAATGAGCTGACTCTTCAAATAGAAATGGAAACCTATGAGTAATTTACATAAGTTTAAAAATAATTTTGAATGTAGCTAATGCCCCTCATTGGTCAGTCCAGTTATATTTACATTTCATAATCTCTGGTGGGTGTTCATTTCTCCTTTGAACTTTCCCTCACCAGTTCCCTTCTTTCGGGCACTTAGAGCATCTGTTTTTGAAGGGCTGCCCTGAAATTTCCTTTTAATCTTCTGATTCACACACTGGTTGAAAACACATATCTATATTTTGGGACCTCATGAAGTTGTATTAAATTTCTTCTGTGTTGTATGTGGGGGGAGGGGAGAGAATGACTAACCTCTCTTGATGAAACATTTCTTGCTTCTATCAACTTCAGATATATTAATTTAAAAAGGGAAAATATTCGTAAAGTTGAAGGTCTTAGAGCGTAAACCTAGGTAGAAAACAAACATTAGATTTGTTTACATAGAAAATAGTAAGTGAATATCAGGATGTCAATCACAATAACAGAACAACTTGATCATAGAGGCAGGCAAGCAATTAGGGACCAAATCCCTAAAAGCTGAGCCAGTGGAACCGAGAGAGAAAGAAGACCATGGCCCTCATCTTAAGCAAAGAGACTTCAAGGGGCTCAGACATTCATGCAGCAGTAGCCATTTGTGACAATGTCAGTTAATGGTGTCCTCATTGGAGTAGAAGATTCTGATTCTTGGTTGTTTAAAATTTGGATTTCAGGGAGTTCCCATCATGGCTCAGTGGTAACAAACCTGACTAGTACCCATGAGGACATGGGTCTGATCCCTGGCCTTGATCATTGGGTTAAGGATCTGGTGTTGCCATGAGCTGTGGTGTAGGTCACAGAGGCAGCTCAGATCTGACATTGCTGTGGCTGTGGTGTAGGCTGGCAGCTGCAGCTCCAATTCAACCCCTAGCCTGGAAACTTCCATATGCCACAAGTGTGGCCCTAAAAAAAATAAATAAATAAATAAATAAATAAGAAGAAGGAAAGTAAAATTTGGATTTCAGGTAAGAAGCAAGTTTTTTAAGAGTCTGACTTCATGCAGTTTATTAAACTTGTAAATTGTGTTTACCCATAATTGACTTATCAAGTAAATATAAAAATGTACACTTAGTTAAATGCACCTGTATGCCAAAACAGATTGCTACCTTTCGGTATTTCTCATGAAAAGGTATAAATGGTAGGAATATTGCTACATATAATTACAAGGAAAAAACATGAAGGAGGCTGTTCCTTGCTTGCTTGCTTTATAAAAAAAAGGTTCTATAAGTCATACACTAATAATTATGAAAATATTAATCAGCAATTTCCAAGAAAATAATGCTAACATTGACATGTTTTGTTTTCAGTGAAAATGTTAGCCAGTTATTTTCAAGCTTTGGCATCTGATTTTATTTCTTTAACCTGTGTTTGCCAGCTTAAACACAGGCCTTTGGATTAGTCCAGTGTGGACTCTGTGTTTGAGGTGAGGAAGTTCAATTGGCTGTCATCGTCTCTTCCAAAACAAAATAGCTGCCCAGAAAATGTATGCCATTAGTTATGAGAGGTCCTGGAAAAGGTAGCATGTTGTTCTAAAAAAAAAAACCCATTAATATGAGAGAATGATTCAGTGTGCTGTTAAGAGTAAAGAGGTACATTCATCTTTGAATTTGAACTCATCCTCTGTGTCAGAAGATAATACTGCTTTATCTATGCTCTGATATTACTTAAAAGACCAATACTGTTCCAGCTAGGAAAAAGAAAAGGAAAATGAATTCGAGTGAGTTATTGAAGTAACTCTTCTGTCTTTCAACTTGGACATGTTAATGAAATGTATTTTGCAAATCATGTAGATAATGCTTGTGACTTCTTAGTCTAGGAAATGTTTGGTCAGGCATAAGTTGTTGATTAGTGTGGATGGCTTATTAACTATGCTTAAGTATAAGGTAAAGCAGTTTATTACATTCATAAATGTAATCCAAACTAGCAAGGAGTTCAAAAAGCTCCTGAGAAAATGTGTCAATCATGGCTACATTTTGAATTCTTCAAACTCTATTTGATTTCTATGCAGATGCTCTTATTTAAACGTAAAACCAATGATATTGGTATAATCATCTCCTATTCTAGTGGATGTTCAGTGTGCAGTCCTACAACTAGTTGAGCTCTCTAAAAATATTTACATGATTACAAAGGGAAATAATACAGATATATCAGACACTATGTATTTACTCTTCCCAAGCTAGTACAATAAGCAGTTGTGTTTATCTATTACCCAGTATACTCTATTGGTGAATGACTAAGGATAAAATTGGCAGCACAAAACAGTGACTTTTCTGGTCTCTTACACTCATTCAGGGGCTAACACTTTTAATTCCAGCTTTCAACAGAAGAAGCATAATTGAGTACAGTGGAATGTCAGTGTAAGATCTATAATGCCTCTATCTCATGCGCTTGTACTATGCTCCTGCAAAAGAATTTGACATCTCTATACTCAACACTTTTTATTCTCCTTGGGTTTGATTTTTAATTACAAACCCGAGTGTGTCAGAACAGAAATGGTTCATAATGGCTTGACCATGCTGAATCGTTTACATCTATCCTCGTGTAACATGACCAGCTTGCTTTGCAAAACAGATCAAAATTTAATTTCTTTGAATTGTCTTTCTATATTGACTTTGGTGTGCTCTTGGTTAAGCAGGAATCTTTTCTGAGAAATGGTTTATTGTTGCAACGTTTTAAGCAAATCAATTACCTCCCGGTAATGCAATAATATTACAATATGCAGGCAACCATAGCTTCCATTGTACATGACACAGTCGATTTTATGAAGCTGTAAACATTCATATCAGTGCTATTTAGTCTGTAGTAATACAATTTGAAAAGGAGATATTGGCCAAGTTATGTTAATACGTTATTTGAAAAAGCTCAGTAAGTCAGGAGCTCTTTGGAAAACAGACATATACATTTCAGGCTTAGAGGTTCAAGAGTCAAAAGTATGTGAATAAATACGGAAGGGATGATAAATCTTGAGTCTTTCTTGCACAAGAAAATGACTTGGTTAAAGAAGTAGCTTGGCTACTGCCTCCACAATGTGTGTTCTTAATTCGTGAATTAAGTTTTTCAGGTATGCAGCCATAGTCTCTAGATAATATCAATCCAATAAAGGTCTATTTAGCACTCTCTCACTCCATGTTTCTTTATATTTTTGCTGGCATGTCTTGGTAGAAATACTTAACTTTTTTTTTTTTTCTTTCGACAGCTAAATCATGTTTCTTTGCTTAAAACCTTCCATTGGTCTTAGAACAAAGTATAACCATCTTGGGGCCTCACATGACTCATCTAGTCCCGCCTACCTCTTCAGACTTTTCTATGTTCACTCTCCCCTCTCCTCCCTGTGCTCCAGTGGCCTTCTTCTAGTCCTCAAATGCACTACGTTAATCCCCACCCTTGCATTTGTAAGTGTCATTTTCTAGACATGGAATATTCTTCCTCACAGCTACCTCTCACTCATACTTTGGACAGCAATTCAAATGATATCACCTCATTCCCTCATCACCCTGACACTCCCTCATCACCCTGACACTCCCTAACTCTTAAACTTCTCTACATTGTCATTCCCTTTTATGGACTTCCAGGCACTTGGTATGATCTGGGTGTATTGGCTTTTCTCCTTATTTATTATTTGATGAGAATAGGGACATTGCCTTGTTCACTGCTGTATCTTTAGCACCCAGAAGAGTGCACATTGGAGATATTCACTAGCCATTTGCTGACAGAGAAATGAATGAAGGATGTATAAATATTCCAAGTGATCATTTGAAGAGATATTTACAGAAGGATTAGAGAGCTTGGTGGGTATAAAAACAATTCTCTCCTGTTCTGCCGCCTTGCTGCAATAAATGCCTTTTGGTGATATTGACCTTTTTATGCAAACCTTGCTCTCTATTCTCCATACTCTCCTACTCCAGAGAGGATATATAATCCAAGCTGTAATTTTATTAATGAATCAATCTTATTTGGAAAACAGTCATAGCACTACCTATACTTGAAGCCACCACTGCATTACTTATATAGCAGTGCTTTCTCCTAGAAAATCAATATTCCTGGACTATTACTACAAAGACCTTGGTTTCCTCTTATATAATTATAATCCCATGTAATCAGATTGCTATTATTAGAGTGACAATACTTATGAGATTTCACCTTAAAAGTTCGGAATAACTCCCTTTTATTCAGTGATGGTTTAAATGGTATTCAGGCAATATATCATTATTTTTCACAGTAAATTGCATGAGATCTTACGCAGTAGCTTTGAAATTACTGCTTGTCGTCACCACTATATACAACCACATAAACAGTATGTAGTTTGTACAGTAGATCATTTTTCTTGTTTATATTCAGCAAGCTTTCAGTGCTACATCCTAACACCAGCTGTTAAAAAATGACAGTAGTATTTTATCTCTCACTACCAAGATCTTTTATGTAGAGAAGTTTTTTTTCCTAAACAGTATATGTTGCTGAATAAAAATAACGTTTGATATGATAAATAGTGGTATATTTTTAGGATTCATTTGCAATGTAAAGTGGAATGCAAATAGAAAAATTACAGAAAAAGTCAAGTATAGGCAAAGTCAGATTCTGTACCTAAATCCACGTCAATTTTATTATTCACCAGTATCTGAATGAAAGGCTTGTCTTATCTCAGAGGTTGTGCAAGGTGAACTGTAAGTGTATGTTTTACATATAAGAATCTAAAACAGGTCAAGTTTCAATATCTCAAAATTTTTATTGATGACTCTTTTCAATATTTCACTCATTTTCTGCTTTTCTTTAAAAAACTTTTCTCTTTCCGTGAGAAAACAAACATTGCAAGAATGAGGACCATGTCTTTTCCTATCAAATATATAGTAGGTTCTGAAAAGTTATGTGTCAGCTAACTAAAAATGAAATCACTTTCATGAAACAATTGTCTCTGTTCAGAAAGCACAAAAATATTTGCTTATGCTAGTTACAGACAGAGTTGGGAAGTTTCATTGAGTCTCTGTGTCTCTCTAGTACTCCAGTACCAACATCACAGTACTTAAAGTAAGAAACACGTAATCAATTGACACAAGGCCAGGCCATGGGCAAGGCTCAAGATCAATGTCATTAAGTATGTTTCAAGTTAAAAAAAGTAAAAATCTGATACTGTTCTACATGCAGACTGAGGCTCTTTTAATATCACTTAAAATGTATATTATATCAGGATCTCAAATACTTTGTGCTTTGGACAAACACTTGGGGCTAAGAACTACATACACTGGAAAATGAAATGCATCTGAATTATTATTTGGTACTAAATGGTAGATATTTACATGTGGTTGTTAATGAAAGGTAACTAATCCCTGAATGCAGAAAACTATTATACATTTTGCCTTATATGTATTAATTTTATTTTTCTCATAATAACCACGGTCCTGGGTCACTTTTTCACTTCCAATATTTCAACCAGTGCTCAGAGATAAACAGTAACTTAATTTCTATTAACTGAATATTTCCAGGGCTGGAGTTTTACTAGCTTTTACCACAATTCTAATTTAATCCTTACAGCAAAGACTTAGAGTGAAGAAAACTAGAATATTTCCAAGTAGCATATACTCAAAAGTTTTCAAATTATATTTACTGAAGTCAAATCACATCTTTTATATAATGAAATATTTGAATATACAATTTGTGTAAGCGGATTGGTACATGTATTTTTACAAAAACATTCAAAAGATTAATGGCTGATTCATGGGTGAGGGGAAGCTCTCTAAAGAAACTTTGACTCTTGTATCTATTTTCTTTTTCTTTCTTTCTTTCTTTTTTTTTTTTTTTTTTAATCTTTTCAGGGCCGCACCCACAGCATACAGAAGTCCCCAGGCTAGAGGTAGAATCAGAGCTGTAGCTGCTGGCCTATGCCACAGCCATAGTAATGCAGGATCCAAGCTGCATCTACAAACTACAGCACAGCTTTTGGCAATGCCAGATCCTTAACTCACTGAGCAAGGCCAGGGATTGAACCTGCATCCTCATGGAAACTAGTCAGGTTCATTACCGCTGAGCCACAATGGGAACTCCCTCTTATATCTATTTTAATTATGTATTCAAAAATATACTCTCTATCTTCTACTGTGAGATTCGGTTGATATTCTATGAATAGTGATATACTTTTTAAGTCAGTTTCATTTATTGGCAGATGTATATAGTTCAGTGTAATAAGTCTATAATGATGGTTAATAGATAAGGAATTACTGTTTTTTCCTCATGATTATATGTAGAATTAGAGGATTTTAATGGAAAATGCCTACATTTGTGTGCTTGATGATATGAAGGCCAGAAATTATCTTTTTCTGCATATCATGTCTCTACATCAAAGAAACCACAAACAAATACTAAAGTAAATAACACACCTGCCTTATTAGATCCTTTGCAGAACTGCTGGAAGATAAACATCTTAGTGTTTAAACAAAGAATACTGTCATCTTCATAGGTAGTGAAGGGGTTATTAGTCCAGTCAGGGAAGAAGCAAAGTGATTCTGCTTAAGAAAAACAAAACATCCCCAAAATAGCTTCTGATACTTGGTGCCTATTCAATGACCAGTTATTGACCAGTTATTGAGGTTGTTAAAAATGTATTTATATGCTTCTCTCTATAACTATCTACCAGTCTAGACAGCTTCACAAACCAAAAATCTGAGGTTACAAGTTTTTTCCTTGATTCTAGCTTTTAAAACCTTTCAGAACAGTACCCACATACACTCAACACAAATTTACTTTCTTCAAGCTTTCAATATACTCTTCACACCTATATCTTTGTACATATTCAAAGAAAGGCAGAAAATACAGGTAATGGCAAATGTATGAAAGCAATACCACTCTGAGAAGCTTGGGCTAAGAATTAACTGTGGTAATGATTTATTCTTCCAACAACTGTTCACCAGACATGATATGATTCCAGTTATTTTGAGAAATATGAGTTTCTAGTGAGTTTATGCTAGTAAGGCCAACATTACAATTAAACCATCAAATAAGAGCATGAGTAGAAAGCAATATGGGAATATTTTAATAGGCACTTATTTCTTTCATTCTATATGATAGACGAGATTCTACCCACTCTAGGGGAATAAAGGTGTGGAAAAGTGGGAATAAGGAGTATTGTTTAATAGCTCTCTTTTTAAGGTAGAATTAAGGAACAGGGTGGAAACAGACAAGTTGTTAGAGAAAAAAAATAATTGTGTGAATATTGGAAACAAATTTAGTTGAAAAAAAATGAATTGGTAGAAAGCAGGTTATAGTGAAAAATTCTAGAAGGCTTGGGAAGACAAGAGAAGGAAGGATGAAAGTCAAAGAATAAAGATTACAGTTTAGCAAAGAGAGACATGAGCCATATCAGACTGTGGAAAGCAAGGCTCTGGATGTCAGGATGAAACATAATCAAAGCAAGCATGAAGAGTTCTGAACTTGTCAGAGTGACAAAGGGCTTTGTAGATTGTAATAAAGATAGCACAGGTCATGCTGGATAAAAAGCAAAAGCATACGAAAGTTCTGGAGAATCTCAGTTGAAATTAGCCACTCTCTCAGTGCACTGTCACAACAGGGTAAATTATGTTGTGTTTAGTTGATAATCAACTTTTACTGGATCAAGAATTTGAAATCAGCAATGTTGATTAAATGGACTTGTAGTTTTTTGCCTTTATCCTGTGAGACCTGGAAACTGAGGAATGTCATTGTCTAATTTTTGTCTTTCCTTTTAAGTTGGATCTGACTATAACTTACCTCTTGCTAGAAAACAGTGTTTCTTTAACTGAAAGAGATGATAGGAGTGGAAGTTAAAAACAGTGCTTTAGAGCCAAACTCTTTGATTTAGAAGACTAGCTTTGACACCTACAAATCATGCAGCTCTTAGTATCTTTAGAATAGATACTCAAACTCTATCTCATTAAATCTATAAAAACATGAACAATAATATTGAGTTGTGTGAGGAGTAAATCATGTGGTATATAGCTTTGTCAGATTTAGCAAAGAAGTAAACTAAAACTCAGTTAAATTTGAATTTCAGATAAACATCCTAAATATATTTGTATGAGTAACAATTAGTAAAAGGCATCATTATACAAAATCTATTCATTATTTATCTGAAATTGAAAATTCAGCTTTCATATTTTATTTTTTATTTCCTATGCTTTATCTGACAACTCTAAAATATATAAGGTACTTAAAAAATAGTCCTCTTAGGAGTTTCTGTCATGGTGCAGTTTCTACTAACCTGACTAGGAACCATGAGGTTGCAGGTTCCATCCCTGACCTCGCTCAGTGGGTTAAGGATCCTGCGTTGCCATGAGCTGTGGTGTAGGTCACAGATGTGGCTTGGATCTGACGTTGCTGTGGCTCTGGCATGGGCTGATAGTGACAGCTCCAATTCGACCCCTAACCTGGGAACCTCCGTATGCAGCGGGTGTGGCCCTAAAAAGACAAAAGACAAAAAAAAAAAGTCCTCTTAGTTGGCACTATGTAAGTGTTTTGTATGATTAGTGAAATAACTTCTTACGGCATCTCACTTCCTTTTTATTAAATTACTCTATCCAGGATCAATCCAATATAATCATTCTTATATGCATTTGCTCTGACAAGGGCTATGAGTTAGCAGTGAATTCATAAGTGTTTAATAAACTGTTTCCAACTTCCCAGAGTTTCTTGCAAAAGTAACTTCATAAGAAGATAATTTTTTTTTGTCTTTTTTTCTTTTCTTTCTTTTTTTTTTTTTAAGGCCACACCTGCAGCATATGGAGGTTCTTAGACTATGGGTGGAATTGGAGGTATAGCTGCTGTCCTATGCCATAGCCACAGCAAAGTCAGATCCAAGCCACATCAGCGACCTACACGACAGCTCATGGCAATGCCAGACACTGAAGCCAATAAGCAAGGCCAGGGATTGAACCCGCAACCTCATGGTTCCTAGTCAGATTCGTTTCTGCAGCACCACAATGGGAACTCCAGAAAATAAATTTTAATATTAAGATCTTCAGCAGTTGCTTCCTAGTGATGGCAATGATAATGATAATGAGAATCTGCTAATGTTAAAAATCTACACAATTTATTGAACAAGTATAGCAATGAAGAAGGAAACATATTTGAAATGTAAAAAACTGAACCTGAGAGGTAGCCTCTCCTGGTTGTCTACCCAGGTGTAGTTCCTGGCTACTTTTATATTTATCTTATTATAAAAGTTAGTTGATTTACAACATTGGCCCAATTTTTCCTATATAGAAATTGACTCAGTTTTACATATGTATACATCATTTTTTATTTTTTAAATTTTTTACTAGAGTATAGTTGATTTACAGTTTTGTGTCAATTTCTGCTCTACAGCACTGTGATCCAGTCATATATATACATTCTTTTTCTCATACTATCTTCCATCATGTTCTATCCCAAGAGACTTGATATAGTTCCCTGTGTTGTACAGTAAGACCTCATTGCTTATCCATTCTAAATGTAATAGTTTGCATCTACTAACTCCAAACTCCCGGTCATCCCTCTTCCTCTCATTTCCCCCTTGGTAACCACAAATCTGTTCTCTATGTCTGTGAGTCTGTTTCTGTTTCATAATAGGTTCATTTGTGCCATATTTTAGATTCCACATATAAGTGATATCATATGGTATTTGTCTTTTTCTGACTTACTTTACTTAGTATGAGAATCTCCAGTTTCATCCATGCTGCAAATGGCATTGTTTTGTTCTTTTTTATGGCTAAATAGTATTCCATTGCATATATGCACCACATCTTCTTAATCCATTCATCATTGATGGACATTTAGGTTATTTCCATGGCTTGGCTATTGTGAATAGTGCTGCTATGAATATAAGTGTACATGTATTTTTTTAAATTATAGTTTTATCTAGATATATGCATAGGACTGGGATTGCTAGATCATGTAGTAGTTCTGTATTTAGTTTTCTGAGGAACTGCTGCACTGTTTTCCACAGTGGTTGTACCAACTTACATTCCTAACAACAGCATGGAAGGATTCCCTTTTCTCTATACCCTCTTCAGCATTTGTTATTTGTACACTTATTAATGATGACCATTCTGACCAGTATGAGGTGGTATTTCATTGTAGTTTTAATTTGCACTTCTCTAATAATTAGTGATATTGAGCATCTTTTCATGTGCCTATTGGCCATCTATATGTATTCTCTGGAAAAATGTCTATTTAGGTCTTCAGCCCATTTTTCAGTTGGGTTGTTTGTTTTTGTTGTTGTTGAACTATATGAGGTTATTTGTATATTTTGGAGATTAAGCCCTTGTCAGTTGCATCATTTACAGGTGTTTTTGCCCATTGTGTAGGCTGTCTTTTCTTCTTTTATGGTTTCCTTTGATGTGAGAGCTTACAAATTTGATAAAGTCCCATTTGATAAAGTCCAATTTGTTTATTTTTATTTCTATTGCCTTAGAAGACTGACCTAAGAAAAAATTTGTATGATTTATGTCAGAGTTTTTTTTTCCTACGTTCTTTTCTAGGAATTTATGGTGTCATGTCTTATGTTTAAGTCTTTAGGCCATTTTGAGGGTTTTTGGGCATGGTGTGTGGGTGTGTTCTAGTTTCATTGTTCAATGCAGCTGTCCAATTTTCCTAGGACCACTTGCTAAAGAGACTGTCATTTCCCCATTTTATATTCTTGTATCCTTTTTCAAAGATTAATTCACTATAGGTATCTGTGTTTATTTCTGGACTCTATTCTCTTCCATTGATCTGTAGTTCTGTTTTTGTACCAATACCATAATGTTTTGATTACCCTTAACTTTGGATATAGTATTGTATGAAGTCTGGGAGAGTTATGCCTCCTGCCTGCTTTTTGTTTGTTTTGTGTGTGTATGTGTGTGTGTGTGTGTGCATGCTTTCCTCCTCAGAACTGCTTTGAAAATTCTGGGGTCTTTCATGGTTCCATATAAATTTTGGATTATTCTAGTTTTGTGAAAAATGTCGTAGGTAACTTGATTAAGATCACATTAAATATGTAGATTACTTTGGATAGTATGGCCATTCTAACAATAAGAATTCTTCCAATCTGTATCTTTCTATTTCTTTGAATTCTCTTTAATTTCCTGGATTAATAATTTATAGTTCTTGGTGTATGTCTTTTACCCCCTTGGTCAGGTTTATTCCTAGTTATTTAATTTTTTGCGTACAGTTTCAAAAGGTATTATTTTTTATATTCCTTTTCTAATATTTCATTGCTAGTATACAGAATTGCAACAGATTCCTGAATGTCAATCTTGTATCCCTGCTACTTTGTGAATTCATTTGCAGTTCAAGTAGGTTTTGTGTGAAGTCCTTGGGATTTTCTACGTATAGTATCATGTCATTTGCATATAGTGACAATTTTACTACTTCTGTTCCAATTTGGATAACTTTTATTTATTTTATCACCTGATTGCTGTGGCTAGGACTTCCAATACTATGTTGGTGAGAGTGGGCTTGTATTATGTTGAGATACGTTCCCTCTATATCCACTTTGGTAAGAGTTTTTATTGTGAAAGGATGTTAAATTTTGTCAAATGCTCTTTCTGCGTCTATTGAGATGATCATGTGGCTTTTGAATTTTCTTTTGTTAATGTGGTGTATGACATTGACTTGTGCATGTTGAATCATTCTTGTGAACTTGGGATGAATCCCACTTGGTATTGGTGAATTATCTTTTTGATATGTTATTGGATTCTTTTGGCTAAAATTTGTTGAGGATGTTTACACCTATAATCATCAAATATATTGGCCTGTAATTTTCTTTTTTTTTGGTAGTATCTTTGTCTGGTTTTAGTATTAGGGTGTTGGCAGCTTCATTGAATATCTTTGTGAGTGTTCCTTCTTCATTCTTTTAGAAGAGTTTAAGAAAGATTGGTATAAATTCTTTGTATATTTGGTAGAATTTGCCTGTGAAGCCATCTGGTCCTGGGCTTTTGTTTGTAGGGATTTTTTAAATTACATAATTCAATGTCATTTCTAGTGATCATACTGTTCAAATTATCTATTTCTTCTTGATTCAGTTTTGGTGGTTTGTGTGTTTCTAGAAAGTTTCCATTTCTTCTAGGTTGTCAAATTTGTTGGCGTATTATTGTTCATATAGTATTATGTTTTTGTTTTTTTATGTTTCTGTAGTATCCATTGAGATTTCTCCATTTTTGTTTCTTATTTTGTTTATTTGGGTTTTCTGTTCTGGCTACTTCTAAATTCAATGCCAATGGGTTTTAGAGAAAAGCGACAAGAAATAAAGTTTGTATTTTTTTTCTCTTTCCCTTCATCATTATTCTTCTTTTGGCTTTATTACTGAAACTCAATATTTTTGTCTCATTTGAACATGATGCAAAATCCGCTAATATGCAAAAAATTAAGTGATGCTGGATCAAAGTAATCATAATTTTATAAGCGATTCTTAAATATTAAAAGTGTTCCATACTCAAAGAAAGGAATTGCTGTTGGTGCAAAACAAACAGGAATTTTAGGCCTGAAAAACTGGCCTATCCTTTTTGAGTTGCGTAAGATGTGTTTATAAGTGTCATGTAAAAGTCTAGCTAATTACTAGATTCTTCCTTTAAAAAGTAAAAGAATGATATCCTGCATCAAGTTGAACCGGCTTTATTTTTTTAATTCCTTCAAATAATATTTCACTTTGTTTTTATAGCCACAATCCCTATTTTTTCTTTTCTCTAAGATCATTCAATGGTATTATTTCAAATTTATACAGAGATATTATAGTGTAGGGAAGTGACTTTGATGATGATTACCCAGCTTGAGCCAAGAATTCAGCTAAGTTCTAATGTCAATAAGACATTGTCAATAAGCCTTTTCTCTAGAGATACACTCCACTGCAACAACAGAAGATGTAATAGTTTATTAGTAGGCCACTAATTTGCTCAAGTAAAGAAGTAACATAGCATGCCCCTAGTCACAGAAGATAATAACATATATAATCTATATCTCCTTATGGCTTCCAAGGGCAGATATCAGTAGAATACCCTAAGTATTTGTTAGGTTCCTACTATATTAGATTTGAGGAATTAAAAAAAAAAAACAAAAACAAAAACAAAAACCCTGGAACTCACCCTTAATGACTATACAATATAGTGGGGAAAAGAAAAGTTGAAAAAAGCTATAAGACAATTTAAGTGCCCTTAAATTGTGCCTTGGGGAATCAGAGATCACATTTAAAATACTTGACACCACAATGAAAAATTCATACTGAAAAATAATTGATACTTATTTACCAGACCAATGATCTTACTGTGGGTTTCAGTGGAGACAATTACAAGTGACAATCATTGGTTTAGTTTTAGAGCCTGTGCAGTGACAGCACACAGTGGGTATTCAGTTAGCAAGTATTAAATTTCTAAAAGAATCCATGAATCATAGAACAGTAATGGACCTCACTCAGCTATTATGGTAGCAGAGAGTGTATACAATTCATTTTTCTTGACACTAACAAAGTGTCCTTTTACATTCCTGAGCAGTCACTAAAATGTATAAAACTACTCTGGTTGATTATTTAGAGTTCTCACAACCTGTTCTCTTCTATTTTTAAGTATGCAGTAATTTATGTTAAAAAGGGAAAGGAAATTTTTTAAAAATATAGCTTGTCACTTTTTTTTTTTTTATTTTGGCATAGTTTGTCTAAAGGGCAAAATATGACCATACTTTTTTTTTTTATTTTGTAAATAATTTATTGATTTATTATGGCTGTTGGGCTTTATGTAAAATGCTAGTTGGTATTAACTCATAGACTCATCATAACTCTTAGTAATTACTTATACCTAAGATTCTACAGATAAGGAAACTGATGTTTAGAGAGGTTAACTAACATAACTAGAAAGTTAGGATTTGAAATTGGTCTCAAGCTGGTGGACTCTAACAGAAAACCCAAGATCTTAATTACTTTGTATCGCCATGTTAAAAAAAAAATGTAATTTAAAATATTTATAGGAGTTCCCATCATGGTGCAGTGGTTAATGAATCCGACTAGGAACCATGAGGTTGAGGGTTCGATCCCTGGCCTTGCTCAGTGGGTTAAGGATCCAGCATTGCCATGAGCTGTGGTGTAGGTTGCAGATGCGTCTCGGATCCCGCGTTGCTGTGGCTCTGGCGTAAGCCAGTGGCTACAGCTGCGATTAGACCCATAGCCTGGGAACCTCCATGTGCTGCCGGAGCAGCCCTAGAAGAGACAAAAAAAATAAAAAAATAAAATAAAATATTTATATATTCTGGGTCCCTGCACCATATTAAAATGTACTAATCTCATTTGGAGTTGTGCTTAATGTCATTATCATTTCTCTGCTATGCCCTAAGAATTTTTAAATTCTAAGAAGCTTTACGGTACTTATATCTTTAGATTTTCTATTAACTAATTTAGATTTGACTTCTACCATGACCTTACTAGGGAAGAAGTTGATTCTGTATTAAGAGAAAACAACAAACTGCTGGTCAGAGAAGATGGTAGAGTCCTCATGCCTCAGAGGATGTGTTCTCCACGGTGGAGAAAGTTGCTGAAACATCAACAAAATACTGATCCCAGGCAGATCTGACAGTCATGTGGTCCTCTGTCCGTGTCACAAATTCTTGGTGACAAGAGGTTCTCTGATTGGCTGAGAACAAATGTCAGTTGCCTAAATGGTTGTTCACAGATAAAATGAAAGCACCCTCAGACTTCAAAAAGAAGCTTTCAGGAAGCAAAGCTTTTGCTAAGCATGGACTTTATTTAAAGCAATGTTTCATCGGTTCAGGCTTGGCTCTTGGCTTTGCCTCATCTTAACCTCCCACACATGGCTTCATACTGGTATGTTTTACATTTTCAGTATTTGAACCCTGGGCTTCTCCTATTGATCCTATTCACCCTTTAAAGATCTCTTCAGGTCTGACTCTTTCTTAGCTCACAATCGCTTTTCTAAATGTCAGCAGTTTCTCTGACTGATTAGACAAGTGAAATATTTCTAGCTCAAGATAAGATAAGGTCCGACTTTCAATATGCCCCTTTATGAATGAATTATTCCATCCTACTTTTAACTTTTTTTTTTTAAAGGTCTAGGGGAGAATAATGTGTTGGCAACATTTCCCTTCTTTTGCCATATCCTGGTTCTCCTTTCATCTGCTACTTAAATCTGATTTTTATTTTGGATCTCACCAAAACTCTCAACTGGAAATATTTACTTAATGAACTTAAAACATCTATGGAAGCAAAGGATCTAGAATAGCCTTACATTTATTTCTCTAGATACAAGCGAGTTGGAATATTGGTTCTTGGACTTGAGAATATCACCTCCAGACTATCAGTATTATCTGGAGGTATCTGTTAAATCACAGATCTCCCTGTTTCACACCTAGAGTGTCTGGCTTAGTAGATATGCAGTGGGGCCTGAAACTGTATGTCTAATGAGGTCCTGGGAGATGTTTCCATTCTTGGTCTGTAAAGCATACTCTGAGAAACTCTGATTTAGAGTAATGTATATTGTGGTCTCGTTTTCCTGCAGACTAATCAGATTATAGAAACCCAATCCAAACCTGCTAAAGCCAGAAAAATAATTTAGTGGATCATGTAAATGAAATTTTAGGATTTATGGCTTAAGGCATATCTGGATCTAGAACCTCAGAATATGTTGTTAGTAATTAGCTTCTTTCCATCTCTTTGTTCTTCAAGCCCTACTTCCTTCTGAGGCTGGTTCTGTTCAGAGGGAAAAGTAGGGCCAACAGCTCTAGACTTACCGTCTAATAGTTTTGTTTTTGTTTCATTTTTTACCTTACAATGAAGAGAGAATTTCTTTCTTAGTACTCTCATCCTAAATCTTAAGGTTGACTTGTATTGTACAATCTTAGGTTATATTGAAGTTCTTAAATCATGAGGATGAAGAGATGAAATGATTTACAAACCTTTTTTAACACGGCCACATGTACCAAGTGAAAACTAGGGGATATTCTTAGGAGATGGAATTGATGTATTGTCGTGGGTATGTAAAAATAACAAGTATTCTCTCCATTCTTAATATGCAAGCTCTTTGAAGAAAAGGAGAGAATATCCACTTGAGTGCCTGTGAAATTCAGCATGATACAAGAATGCAATAACAACCTAGGATACATTTGTTATAAATGTATTATGCCTAGTAAAATGAATTATAAAACAAACTATAACTAAAATCATTGTTCCTGGATCTAGATTGAGGACTTGTCCTGAATAGAAACCAGTCTTGGAAAACATAGGTAAAAATTAAATACTTGACAGAGGAAGATAGTTCTGATTTCTTTATTTAGTTTGTACCTGTACATGTTAAAATTCTTCTTTGGATTTAATATCTAATTTGATGCAAAATAAATAACAAATAGACATTTAGAAGGGGAAAATATTATATACACAGGTATACATCTATATATCTCAGATATATGTTCATAAATAATAACTATCTCAACATGAAAACAAATCTAAAATCATAGAATTGGTATGATTTATATTCCGCATTTAGTCATTGGCAATGTAAGTAAGAAAGCTCCTACTTCCAGGTAAGGGTTAAGGTTTCACCAATTTCCTCAGTCTTTTGTACTGCTGGCTCCTAGCCTGTGAGCACTTAAGGGAAAAAAAAGAGGAGAGAGCGAGCAGGGAGGAGAAAGGGAAGAGAGAAAAACAAAAGAACTGTAATGTATATATTCGAAAATATGGGAGTTTGGGGTTTGTAGATGCAAGACTATTTTATTTATAATGGATAAACAATAAGGTCCTACTGTATAGCACAGGGAACTATATCTAGTCTCCTTGGATAGACTATGATGGAAAAGAACATCAAAAAATATATATATATATGTATGATTGAGTCAGTTGGCTACACAGCAGAAATTGGTACAACATTGTAAATCAACTCTAATAGAAATTTAAAAAAATAAAAATTAAAGGAAACTATGAATAAAAATGTGAAGGATCCATGGTTGTTACTGGTGCTGTTAGCTTGAGGTTTCTGAAAGCCTGCACCTGAGAACCATGTGCACGGGGCTATTGGAGCAGAGGGTAAAAATGGACAGAGGATATATAAAGTGTCAGGTCTGAGAACTTAAAATTGCCATCTTCAAGGTAACATTCCCTTAACATTTCCTCTCCTGACTCATTCTGAGCTCAGAGGTAGTGTTTAATTTTTAACTTATTCTCATTTATTCTCTATTGAGATTAGTTGTATGCTTAGAGCAGGACTAGTGACAGGTGGGAAGAGAGAGATGCTGAGCATGAATTGTGCACTTAAGTATTAGCACTTCTAAGTACCCCTTTCTTTTGCTGAATTAAAAAAAAAAAAAAGTAGCAAAGTCTCCATCACCAAGGGACTCAGATAAAGGGACAGGGGAGGAAAGCCTGCCAACAGCACACTGACCTGCTTTTTTGTCCCTTATAAAAGCATTCCAGTGACAATAGCTAAAAGGAAAGAAAAAAAAAAAAATGAGAGAAAGAAAAAAGGAAGGGAAACTCAAAACCGCACTCTTTAAGGCCATGTTCTTGTAAGGAGTTGCAGATACTTGGAGTTCACTTTTCTGGTGGCAGTTTATGATGTCTGTCATCAAGGAGAGCAAAAATCTTTTGAAATATGAAGCAGAGGTAAATGTATCCTTTTAGATCCTCTCCCCTCCTCGTTTATTGTTGCCATGATAGTAGAACCACTTGGTTAGAGGTCAGAAAAGAAACTGTCCTGAAGTGTATTCTGGAACCAAACCCAGGGCTTGAGTTTTCTTTAATAAAACTGGCCTGAAAAACACAAGGTAGAATGAATAGAGAGAAAGACAGGATGAACTTTTAAAATCGTCTCTCTTTCCTCTTTGAAATCAGTTTATTTAAAATGCCTTTCGTTCAGGACCTTGAATTTTATAGGAAAATAATGATTCTACTTATTTTTAATAAGGAGGCTCCAACAGACCCTGATTCTCCACGGGGCAGCGTTTCACAATTAAGTAAGCACTTTGCAGTGTTTCTCTTTCTTTGAAATCACTGGTATTGGCCTTTATCAGAATCCATTTGCCTTATACTTGTTTAGCAATTTCTATGTTGCTGAAGTCTCAGAATCTTCCAGACTGGAAAGAGTCCTGAATGAGTTTATTGTCCAAATCCAAATGCACCCCGTTTCTTTATTCAACTTCTACACTGGCCTCATTGTTGTAGCCCAAAATGGCAGCTGTATGGGGCAAGTGACAAGAAAAAAAAATGTGACAGCCTCTTTCTGAAAATCAAATGGAAAATACCTTCTTTTTCAGGATGCGATAAATATTACATACATCTATTTTACCTGTTTTCCTTTTGTCTGACTTTTCCTACCAGAGGAAATGTAAGGCTCTTTTCTTGTCCCAGAAAGTTTTGGGTTATTTTTGTTTGTTTTTATCTGTTTTTAATAAACAAGACCCATCTGATGTAGAAATGTCAAGCATTTAACAGCGTTCCTATCCTATTGTTGATGCTATTTCTTTGCTTAGGATGCCATAGAAGATGAGGCTACTGGCAACTATAAATCACCAAACTGTTGTCAAACTAGAGAATTATTTCTTTTCTACTTACTCTGAGTTTCGATTATTCCTTTATCCAGCTACCCTGTTTCCAGTGACTTAGAATTGTTTGCCATTTGTTTTCAGGGTTTTACAGATGTGGAGAGAATTTCTAAATTTGGGTTTTGGTGAGTGTCTCTTGATTTTCACAATTCAGGTAAATAGAAGTGAAATATGATTGAATTCTTCCAACAGGGAGAGCTGCCCATCATATTTCTGTCCTGACACTGGGCAGACTTCATTGACAATTCAACAGTCTATGAGAAGAATTTGTTTTGTTTTCTTTGAAAATACTTGAGGTTAGAAGTAGGCAAATGTTGTTTAAAAACTAAATTCAACAAATACTGTATCATATCATTGACTGATGCCCCACAAATGGTTGACCATTTTTCCATCTGTTTTCTATCATGGCCTTTCTGTTGGACCTGGAGGAGCGCTGGATCTGAGCACATGCTGATAGATACATAGCCGTTTAAAACCAGTAACTAGTAAAATTAGTTAAGTTTATTTGGCTGACTGGCTTATTTAAATATTTTGAATGTAACCTTTTAGTTAATGTAAAAGAAATAGTCTTGACAGCACTGTTTTCTCATTAGATTTCTCTCACTGCAGACAAAGAATCCTTTAAACAGTAAACTTAAAACAAGCCCATAGCTCCATGACAGGCGAGTAAAAGCAAGCTGAGTTTCCCCACATTCTCATCATCTTATTTACCGTGGAAACATCTGTCTCACTCTTAGCTGACTGTGGGGAAGGCACTGGTGTCTTGACGCAATGTTTGATCAAAGACAGTCTCGTTCTGTGTGTCTGTCTTTCTGCATATCTATTTCTCTCTTTCTGTCTCTGTCTTCCAGTCTTTTATTGTATTAATACCCATAACAAAATAAATCTGAGACCATTACAAAATTACATTTAAAAAAAAAAACAAAATTTTAAAAACAAAATAAGCCAAAAATCAAACTTTTAGCCTTTAAGTTTCTTATTAAGTATCTGCAGCAACATATTTTTGTTTGAGGTAAACTCCCAAAGTAAGCTATCTTCAGCTGAAATTTCAGATTTTCTATGAGAAATAAAGTAGGCTAATTTCAAAGAAAACAAGAAATGATTAAGGTTAATGTTTATTTTGACATTTAATTTTAAGAAATCATTAAGTATAATTAATATCCAACATATTAACTATTTTGCCCCACCCAAATTACTGAGCTCACATCACAGATTTGATGGAAATCTCTTAACTTCCAGGTACTAAACATCAATACTAACTCCCTACACTGCCCCTTCACTTGTCTGAGGACAGTTTCCTTCTTCATTTGAGGGCTCTCTATGCTTCTTACCCCCTTTGCCCTTCATTTTTACAATTTTAGCTTCAGACCTCCCTAGAATTCAAAGCACATTTTCCCTTGACCCACTTGCTTAATTTATTTTTACTTTTTTTTTTCACTTGCTTAATTTATAACTATACATTCATTCATCTGATTTCTTAATGTTTGTCTTTCTTACACTTTTGTAAGCATCACATTCCATGTCTTTTTTTGCTTACCTCCACATTTCGAGCAAGGGCACATAGTAGAAGCTTAGTTTAGCAAACATTTGTTGAATGAATATATGAATCATCAAACAGAATTTTTATCATTTCCACAGTTGGATCCAAAAGACATAGGTTTATGATTACTTGTATAATTTATAAAAATTTTCCCACATCCCTTCAATAAAATTTCCTTATATTTTTATAGTCTAGTTCACATCTTAGGAAGTAAGTTAAAATCTTCAGAGTACAAATGAAACATCTTTAATTAAAGCCTGCTAGTGCCATGGGGTCATCATTCCATATATTTATTTATTTCTCGAGTGGTAAACATTGCAGATGTTTTGAAATCTACTTTTACGTAAATACGCTGGTATGATGTTACTGGCTTGGAAGTTGCTTTGAAACAAATACACTGTTTTTTGTTTTTTGTTTTTTTTCATCTCTGACTTGAGTTAAAACGGAAATAAAAATTAAATTTAACTGAGGCTTTCACAATATGTTTATAGAAACATTTCTGCAATCATAACTGATAGGTAGAATATGCTGATGTCCTGCATCAGAGTGGTTTCAACAAATTCTCCCTACTTTCTGAGAATGTGCAATGAACATTTATAAGATAAGAAGCAGAGCTACAGGAAAGCTGAAGTTTTCCACTAAGCTCCTGCCTTTGGAGGGGAAATTTTTCGAGTGGAACCTAGAGATCCAAGATGAAAATTTAGAGATCTTTTCTCTGTTTCATTCTGAGTGAGTGTGTGCTTGGGGGTGTATGAAGTTAATAGCTAGGTCAAGAAAAGAAGAGCTGGAGCTATTAATTCCATGATTTATTTGTTACATTTCAGATTGTAATTGTAGTCCCTCATGTAAGCACAACATGAAAGAGTAGATATTTTCATGCTATAGCCATATAAATTTGAGGAGAACAGAGTCTTTGACATATACTGAAGAAAAAAATTACATTGAAATAATTTCGCTAATTTTACTGTTGTGGTTAATTTTTTTTTAAGATTTAATGAAAGCAGATTGTATTGGATTAAACTCATTATTTTTCCATTATAATTAGAATGAATATATTCAGCAACAGGTACTTTGGAAAAGTCATAGCTGGGATCTATAGGATTTAGATCTAAGCCAGAAAGACTTATGTGATCTAACTGGTACTTAAGATAGCAGGAGTTCCCATCATGGCTCAGCGGAAATGAATCTGATATCCATGAAGACACGAGTTCAATCCCTGGCCTTGCTTGGTGGGTTAAGGATCCAGTGTTGCCATCACCTGTGGTGTAGGTTGCAGACACGGATCGGATCTGGCATTGCTGTGGCTGTGGCATAGGCCAGTGGCTATAGCTCCGATCCGACCTGTCGCCTGGGAACCTCCATAAATGCTGCAGATGCGGTCTTAAAGGGACAAAGAAAAAAAAAATGTTATCAGTAAGCAATGGCTCAGTTAAATAACAAAAATAGTACATCAGCACACATATAGATAAACAGGAGATCTGAGCATAATCAGAGTTGTATGTTTTATCTTACTGTAGGGATTTAGAGAGAAATCAACACTTTTGAAAAGCTTCTGAATGTTACAGAAAGAAGAATGTATAAAGCAAATGGCCCTGAAGGCTGTCAGGGCTTTGGGAAATTTCTCAGACCAAATCATAGAAAACTGGCCAGCAACCTGCTTGCAGAGAAATTGATGTAGGTTGGCCTAGATTTTAGATGAAATCTCTCTAAAGATAATTGAAGCGGCACATAAACTTCAAACAATATAGGCCCTGAACCCAGGTGTTTTCTGTTTTGTGTTTTCAAAGTATTATCACGGAGAACAGAGTTTTGTTTTTTTTTTTTGTTTTTTTTTAATAAATGTTCTGTTTTCACAGACTAGGAGTCTTACTGCAAGCTGATTTAAGTTGTACTCTGTTTTCAGATTCTGATAGGTTTAACCCACAGGTCATCCTACACATGAGAACATTCTTAAGTACAATTCACTTCAGTGTTGATGTTAATGTGACTTCTCACTCATGAATACCTTATTACGTTACCCTTGATAAGCCCTTTGAATTCTTCTTAAAAACTTCCGGTTAATTATTTATCACTTCTCTTGTACACTGGCCTTTAGAAGCTTAAGAAATAAATATGTTATCTTCCTGAATAGTCTTTCAAGTTAGCATTTAAAGCAGCAATAAAATTTTACTGTCAGAATTTTAAAAATCAAAATGTTTCCTAGAGTAAGTATTCAGACAGAAAAGCTTGCCCGTATTTCTTACTGGCCAATCAATAGCTGTTGAATTTTTGGACTTTATGTTGTTTATAAACATAACAATAGCTGATGTCCTGCCACCAATGAATTTCTGCAAAGAAAAATGCAAATTTGCCTGCTACAGTTTGGAAACTAATGACTTTTTAGGGTGACATTTAAAAAAACCCTTCCATAGCCCCATAGGCAGGTTCTAACCTAAACCTAATAGTTCTGAACTGGAAAACAGTTTTCTTGCGAATTAGGCCTTTTTCTGAGAGGCCTTGTTTTAGAGCCCTTTAGAATATATATGTATATATTTTTGAGCACAAGGAGAGCATAGTTATCTCTATCTTCTATCTCTCTTCTTTAAAAAAAAATGTGAAGATCAGGAGTTTCCATTGTGGCTCAGCTGGTTAAGAGCCCAACATAGGGTCCATGAGGACATGGGTTCAATCCCTGGCCTCTCTCAGTAGGCTAAGGATCCGACATTGCCATAAGCTGTGGCATAGGTCACAGATGTGGCTCAGATCTAGTGTTGCTGTGGCTGTGGTGTAGGTCACAGCTGCAGCTCTGATTCAACCACTAGTCTGGGAACTTCCATATGTTACAGGTATGGCTGCAAAAAGAAAAACAAGAAACAAAACAAAATTAAGAATCAAATAATGGTTTTGGGTAAATTCTCAGAGAATCATTGTCATCCTTCCTTGTCTTCAGCTGTCTGTTTGCTACCTAATCATCTGTCACAGTTTATGAAAATATTAAAAAGACATGATACTGACCTTAAATGCCAAAGAGAAAAGAAATTGCTTTAAAACTAGTGGAAAAGAACAATGACTAGATAATTCGCTTAAAAGTCAGTAAAAGTTATACCTATTTTTATATATTTTTTATTTATTTATTTATTTTTTCTTTTTGCCTTTTTCTAGGGCCGCACGCATGGCACATGGATGTTCGCAGGCTAGGGGTCTAATCGGAGCTGTAGCCACCACCCTACACCAGAGCCACAGCAATGCGGGATCCAAGCAGCCTCTGCGACCTACACTACAGCTCATAGCAATACAGGATCCCAAACCCACTGGGTGAGGCCAGGCATCGAACCCGCAACCTCACGGTTCCTAGTTGGATTCCTTAACCACTGTGCCACTATGGGAACTCCCTACACTGTATTTTTAATATGAACATAAATATATATTAATTGAAGTTGATGTTCATAAGTTTGCTCATTTATTAAGTTATTTAACCTTTAAACCTTAAAACAATAATTAGAAAAAAAATTAATGTAACTTAAAATTTAGCACATAATTATAGAAAAGCCATGAGTATTGTTATTAAATCATAATTTTTAAAAATTCCAGAGAAGTTACATAATCATAATTAAATTAAAGCTATGTGAGTCCCACCTTTACTACCCTGAGTTAGCCTTCTATGATTTTTTAAAATTTATAGGGTAAATTCTAGATATTCTGTGATAGTAAATTAGTCTTTCAGAAAAACAAAACAAAACAAAAAAACACTTACCAAGTTTATCTTCCGAACCTGTGCTAGTTGTTGAGGCACAGGAGCTTAGACCGTTATAATGGGAGTAAACACATTGTAGGAACAGGTCATCCCAGAGGTGGATTATTTTGACAGTATTAAGAAGATTAGTCCTAGCTCATCTTTAATGCAGTAACTTATTGATCAGGTTGAGATTGACTATTCCCTGTCTCAGAATATACAGACAGCTATAGAACGACATTGCTGAAAGGGCTGAATGTAAAATTCCATATTAACCCTCATTAGTTCAAATTTTGGGCTGTGTTTTGTCATGTACTCATCCAAAGATTTTTTTTAACTGAGGATATCCTATATGTAGACTATGTGATGTGGTCTTGGGCAAGCATCTATGCTTTTGTTAGGTTCAGCTTTCTCAAGTATAGTCACTAAGGTAAAAGCTAAGTTGCTATAACCAAATGATCCTAGATTACAAAGGTTCAAATCAGATATGTTTTCTTTTTACATAATAGTTTTGGGCAGAAGGGGCTCCAAGAAGTCATTCAGGAACTTAGGTTAAAGGGGTGGCTCTGCCATTCTTAACCCATTATTCCAAGAACATCCCAAGCATTATCATTTTCTGACACTGAGCAGGAAAGGGACAGTGAGTCTGGGACACACCTTTTTGAAAAGATGCCAAAGAAGTTACATATTTACTTTCTGTTCATACTTGTGGGAACTTAGTAGCATGGCCACATAGGCTTCAAAAAAGGGAAGCCTTATGGAAAATGCAGATGACCATGTGCCTAGGAAAAACAGGAGAAGAGCTGTGGAAGGACAATCAGATTCTTCTATATTAGTATAAAAATATCCACCTCTACTAAAATGTATGAAGTAAGATGTTATATCTGAATCATTTAGTGCCCTTCATAATACATGGTAAGTCCTCGATAAATGTAATATATTATCTTTCCCTATCATCATTATTAAGGTTCAGGTACAAAGCGGGTGGAGCATAAGCTGATGAAAACTTGCATTCCATACAGAGTACTTTTCCCAAATTAGAGAAAAGAATAGAAAACATAGGAATCATGTATTTTTGGCATTTATTCTTTGTTTCTGATTATTACTTCACCTATGTGTTCTGTTAATCAAAATATTTAAGTGTGCCCAGTTGGTTGGAAATTAATTTCTTCATTTGTGACTTAAAAAAGGCCTCAGAAGAAAACTTATTTGTAGTAATATTCATAGGGAAATAAGCCATTAACTCAAAGTCAATTGGAAATTATAAAATTATTGCTCCCTTTCTTAGAGGACCACAAAATGAAACATACAGAGTTAAAGCTGTTCTTTTGCTGAGAATTTATTCATTTATTTTCTAAAATAATCGTTGTGAGGCCACAGTGGAGGAGCTGCAAGAAGTTTATGCACTGAAAAGGCACAAGGAGTTTGGAATAGCAGGCTAACTAAATAAAAACCATAACTTATTCTGGCAATTAAAATGCATCATTTAAAATCTCCCACCAACATAACATATTTTATAATAAATCAAAATTTAGAAATTTATCTTTGCATCCCAAAACTATCCTGATAGATATTTGAGTTTTTAATTTTAAATTGGAGCAGCACTTGAGTGGCATTCTCTTGAAAATATTGATGTGGGCAGCTGCTCCTAATTTCAAGCATAAATCTAAGAAAATATACTTTGCATTGTGATTAACTAAAAATCCTTCTCTGGTTAGGATGTTGTCTGTGAGCAAGATGGATTATGCTAAATAAGCCAGGTGTTTGTGCTCATAAAATTGTGAAATTTCTGTTTTGATTGAAGACAAAAGATTGTATTGCTAATTAGTCAGCCACAAAATACATATTAGAGAAATATAAATTATAATTAAGTCAGTGAAAAAAAGATGTTATATACTTTTATAACTGCACCACAGATTTTGATTCTCTTGCTTGTCTAACCCCTTGAGGGAAAGACAGCTTTGTTCTACATAGTGGAGAAAATCTTCAATTTGTAGTCAGAAAACTAAGAGTCCACTCTAGCTACTTTCTCCTTGTTATCTTATAAAGACAGATCATTCAGTTAATTTACTAATAAGCTAATTAATGTGTACTAGCCTCTATTCTTTGAATTAAACCTGTAAGAGAAGCTTCTTACTCTTGTGGAGAGAGAGAGAGCAATGTGTGTGTGTGTACAGGGAAGGAGACAATGTCTGTTGCAGGAAGAAAGAGAAAGATTGGAGTGCTATAAGTACAAAAAAAAAGTCTAATATAAAAATGGTGAAAGTAATAAGAAATAAGTCAGCGAGACGCGGGAAGCCAGCAATTGAGAAGGTTTATTGGATGGAAATGCTGTTCTAGTGAGGGCAGTTCAAGAAAGCCTCTCTGAGAAGGTGAGTTTTGAGCAAAGCCCTGTATTCAGTCCAGCTTCTGACTCTTGTACATCTGTGATAAGAATGTTGGAAGATGATTCCCATGGATATGGGGAGGATTTTAGATTTTGAGACACATTCTTCTCATGTGTAAAATGAAAAATGTATCTGACCTATCAAACACATGTATTGGTAAAAGGGGAGAAGAATGTGACATTAACACTTGTAAACACAAAATACTGTCTAAACCTAAGGAAGGAACTAAAGATTTGGAAAATCTTTCATTGTTTTGCTGTGATTTCAACTGAAAAATACACGTGTTCAAATGGAAGTCTGTTCTTTTGGAAGAGACCATTTTATGGGGAAGAAAAAAGCGTTAATGAATAGTGATGTGCTGCCTTGTGTGTGTGTTTATATACACACGCATATATACATATCTATACACATATAGGTATATATACACACATATCCATATACATATATGATATATATATATGCACACGTGTTTTATGTGTCCTTAAATATTAATTCAGCATATATTTTTGTCTGCATGTATTGCAGAATTGATAACCAAGGATTATATTTTAATCATATTTTCTAACACAAATTGATTAGTTGTTACATTATGGTAGAGATTTCAGATAAGATATTAATAGAAATAATATACATGGGAATATACTACAAATAGAAATATATTCCTTTATGTCATGAAATATATTTTTTTACTAAATTTCATTTCTTACTCTAAATAGTTCCTTACATTTAGCTTTTCTCTGTATCAACTTTCTGGACTATAAAGGACAAAATGTTGATACAGTTTGTGAACTTTCTGAACTGTAAAGGACAATAAGTTGATATAGTTTGTGAAACCGATCCTAAGTTATGATACTTATCCCTCCATGAAATCCTTTAGTAATCCTAAAAATTGCTTCATACAGATCGGTCACAGGGAACTTAACATTTTATAAACCAATATATACATTATTCATGACTAATTTTCCTACAGGAATAATTTAAAGAATGGGCATATGTCTTTGGATTATATAATTCTGCAACCATTGTGGTGTTCATTTGCTTTATTCTGTTTCATTATTTCTTAAGACTATGGCCTGTATTTGTCAGTGTATTTGCTCTTGAATTAACTGCAGCATTGTTTGAATATTTTGATGATGTTTTATCGCTTTTAACACCTCTTCCAAAGTTTGATTTAGAAAAGCATATTTAAGCTCTAGCACTACCACTCAGGACTATCTGGATATAGTTTAGTTTGGATTAAAAAAAAAAAAAAAGAGTTAAAATTGCAGTAACAGTGAACAGTAAAATAACAGTAGTCATGATCATCACTCCCAGAAGCTCTGGTGCAAGTAGAATGGGTATTGTTTACTCAATCCTGACAAACAGCAATGTCGCCTATTTACTAAGTAGCACAGCCTCAAAACAATGCCATAACTTTACAGGTTTCTAAACCTCCCATCCCCAGTTTCAAATGTCTGTGCTTTTTTTTTCTTTTTTTGCTTTAAGTGAGAGTTTATTATTATATTTATCTCAAATGTGCCATATCTCAAGTTTCCATAAAATGCAAGTAGGTTACCTTTCCTGTTTGAGGCACTTTTTAAAAATTGCCCTTTTTATACTCTTTCCTTCTCTGTTACAGTATTTTTTTTTCTGAAAGCTCCCTAAACTGGAAACTCAGACACCCAGAGTTACAGAGACATTCATACCACTCCCCTTTTTGTGTGCTATAAATGCCCTCTACAGCCCTATCAATAAGTGTGACACATCAATAAGTATATTCTGCATGTCATGGACTGTGAATCAGAATCTCCGGAGATGTCAATACCATTTTATACTCTTCTTTCTTTTTTTTTAAATTAAGGTAAGTTGATTTACAATGTTGTGCCAGTTTCTGCTGTACAGCAAGTGACATAGTCATACATATATATACTTTCCTTTTTATACTTTTCTAATTGTTAGAGAGGGCACTTTATATCAGGACAAATTATCTTCCCATAACCTCCAGTCACTATGATGGATACTATTTAAGAGGGAAGAGGAAATGAACCAATCATTTTAATGGTCAGTAAGATGCATTTCCCCCTTCAAAATATGCAAAGCCTGCTTGGGCTCTAAAAATAATGAATATAGTGTTTAGTTATCTCTTACTCTTTGAAAAGAAAATGTATGCTTTTTCCTAGTAATTAATGATGCTTTTCAAAAAGTATTTAACTGTCCTTTACATAAAAAAATATGTGACAAGATAATTGTCTTTTTGTATTTACTAGACCAAGAAGCAACTATGCCAGAGTATAAGGAACCCAGAGTAAACTTGGACTGTAAAGAAATACTTGCGTATGTCACTCATTAACTATATGAGCTGAAGCAGTCTTTTTTTTTTTTTTTTTTTTTAAGCTATATTAAGCTTCAGTTTTCCATTTGTATACTGGAGAGGATGGACACTAACTTGTGATAAATTAACTCCTGGAAAAGTGCCAGGCACATTGAATGATACAGAGTAGGTATTCAAAAAACAGCCTTTAAAAAAAAAAAAAAAAAAAAGGTACAGCTAGAATTTCAAAATCCTAAAATCTTGGAATTCCCATTGTGGCGCAGTGGTTAATGAATCTGACTAGGAACCATGAGGTTGCGGGTTCGATCCCTGGACCTGCTTAGTAGGTTAAGGATCTGGCATTGCCGTGAACTGTGGTGTAGGTCGCAGACATGGCTCAGATCTGGCCTTGCTGTGGCTCTGGTGTAGGCCAGCAGCTACAGCTCCAATTAGACCCCTAGCCTGGGAAACTCTATATGCTGCGGGAAGCAGTCCTAGAAAAGGCAAAAAGACAAAAAAAAAAAAGGAATTCCCTTCTTGCTACAATCTAATAAACACAGTAAAAAAAAAAAAAAAAAGCCTGTAATCCAAATATATTCATGAGTCCCACATTTTAATGTATGCCATGATGAAACAGCCGTATAATATTTGAATGCTAAACTTGTATTCTCCTGAAGAGAATTCACTGTCAGCTTTACTACATGACTGCACAGGAAAAATAAATCTCACACATTATTTTAATGGAAACAAATATATATTAGATATCGCTTTCTTCCACAGATATGAATAATTGCGTTTGGATAATTATATAATTGGAAAATGTCTATATCATTTTTAAAATTGTTGTCTGCAAACAAAGTCATTATGTGGAATTTGTGGTAATTGTTTAGCACAAATTGATCTTTTGCTTTAATAATAGAATCTTTATTTTGAGCTAAACAGATAACAATGACAATAAAAACTGGGTTGATCATTTTAAAATATCTGTATATGGTAATCTGTATTTCTGTAAATGTATGTTTTAAAGTTTAAAGATCTTCTAAAGTTCTATCATATTTTCAAAATCCATTGTTAAACTTTTTAGACAATATGCTATGAAATTTCTGTATGAATAATGGACTATGTTCTTCAAATGTAATAGCCTAATTTCAGTAGCTATTACCTATCTAGTGAACATCCAACTACAGATGAGTTAAACATTTTCTGTGAAAAATCACTTTATTAAGCTAACATTTATTGAGCACCACCTATATAGAGCCCATGCCACTAAAATTTGCAAAAGAACAAAAGCAGTGAGTGTTGAATTTCAAGGAAACTGGAATTTTCATTTAAACACCACACATTCCAAAAGCAGTTAGGATTATATGTTTTAATTTTTAAGCCTATTATACTTAATAACTTACAATATTTTTCCCTAAGTACACTGTTTGATATCATAAAAAAAAACACAATAAACACTTAAAGATTTTAAAGTATGTTTTGAGAAGAAAATAAGTTTTCTCTATTGTATATAGCCAAAAAATACAGTGTATAGCAGGTCTGTATCATTACAAACTGATGCAAAGACCCTGAATGAGTATATTGCTTTGCAAAATTGGCCAGAATGAAACTTTGTAGACACAGCCTATAAACCACACCATTACCTTTTGCCATAATTTAACTGTGAAGCTATAAACAGTACCAATAGGCATTTTCAGTTGAAGATTAATAGCCATTAGAGATATAAATACAGTGGAGAGTTACACTAGCTCACATATAAGGCACTTTAATTGCATAGGTAATTAACACTTCCATTGTTCTTCTCATTATCATTTTGTTCCAGTTGAAATGCTTGTTAGCAACCTACTCTGTAGAAGGAGCAGATAGCATGCCATTACAACAGTTGACACTAGGCAGCTTTCAAGTATGTGACACTAATTAAATTAAAACTTCAAATTACAAATTGTCTTCTTATAACGAATGATGAATGACCATCTTCACAAAATATCATTCACTTCTCTGTTCAAGATTCACAAGTCCTGCTTAAATTTGTTGTATTAAATCACAAAGAAATCCATGAACAAATCTCTTATGTCTGTCTTTCCAAAGGGAAAGGAAATTAAAATTTTGAGACTTTTCTGCAGACTAAGAGAATTTTCTTCTCTCTTTAATCACAATGACAAATGATTCTGAATTTCCATCATCAGCATAAGAGGGAATGTTAGCCGTTTCAAGCAACTTGGTTGTGATGTTGTCTTTATCAGAGCAATGTTTTAGAAATTTAGGAATCAGTATTCTCTTCTAGCTGAGGACAGTGGTTGGTATATAGAGACTGCTCAATAAATGGTATCAGTGTACCACTGTATACTTAGTTGTACATAGAAAAGGGCTCTGAGTCTTAGTGACCATAAGTGGGGGACTAGGTTCCTGTGGGAAGCTTACAGGATTCCCAGACAAGCTTTATGTGAGTACAGCCCTTTCATGTGGCGAGAACATTGAAAGAACGCAGGTGAGTTCCTGGGGAATTCACTCACCTAAAAATCTTGAAAGAGACTGGTCTTCAAAGCAGAATGTTACTTATTCTCCAAAAGAAAATACAGGCTAGTTTATGTGACCTGCCTGCTTAGCGCATACTTTCCATTTTAAAAGTTTACGTTATAACTAAAAAAACTAAAATATAATTACAATTTTGCTTGGTGATGACATGGTATTTATAATAATTAATATTAAGGATATATGTTGAATAATGGTTCTTGTTATAAAGTTCTGAAGCTTACTATAATACTTTTCAGTCAGCAGATTTCAGTTCAAACCTTCGAGGAACATTCTATAGGTATGGGAACAGCTTTGATCAGTATTATATTATATTATATTTCTATTATATTATATTTTCTATTATTATACTTACTATTATGTATGTCAGAGTAGATCTAAAACTACTAAGAACTAAGAACTAAAATACACTGAGAAAGAAGTAAGAAAACTACCATAACATTAGGATAGGAAATAGTAGTTGACTGGAACTTAAAAATACTTTCCTAAGAGTATATAAGAATGATTCAAGGAAGAGAGAGTTATGATTAAATCAAATAAAAAAATACGGGGTAACCACTGGAATTTTTCAGATTCTGGGAGGTGTTACACTGCATTAGTATAACAGCGGTGTGTTTATTTAAATTGCTGTTGGGGGACACAGAGTGAGAAGAAAACAGGATTCTTCTCAGACATGAAAGTGATTCTATTATTTAAAATTATGCCACTAATACAAGTAATTCTAAACCTTTGGTCTAATGCAGCATTGTCCAATAAAACTTTCTGTGATGAGGAAAAGGTTCTCTGTCTGTACTGTCAAATATATTAGCCATTAGACGCATTTGGATATTGACCATTTGAAATGTCAGTATTAAGACTGAAGAACTAAATCTTCAATTTTATTTCACTTCAATTTTAATGTAAACACTGCGTATGGCTAGAAGCTACCACATTCATGGGCTCACAGTGTCCGTCTCTACTGTATGGACTCAATGCTATGGGTTGCAGATTGTTGATCTGCTGGTGATAACAGATCAGATTATTGCTCCCATTTTACATATTCCCCTATGAGTCCTTCCCCATCTGGTAACACATTATTTTGCAGACAAATTTGAAACAGCTAGTTACGAAGTTGGAATTCTTGTAGGTTTACCACCTGGTTGGAATTTCCATTTTCTCATTATCACTTACTATGACATATTTATAAACATAAGTGAGTTCGTCATTTAGGAGTGGGTATGTGTTTTATGAAGACATTTCTCACGGAGTAATGTACCCTCTACTTTTAGTGGGGTCTAACCACCAGCCAGAGTTGTAAATCAAACACATATTAAATAATGATTTACTAAATCCATTTGTTAATATTTAATTATTGCTGAATATTTTCATCCTGTGCCAGCCAGTAGTGCTCCAAAATGATAAAGCTTCACCCTTGCCCTTGAGGATCTTACAGTCTTTAGATGTATAGCACTGTAAATAAGCTGATTCATTTTCTAAAGCAGGTTTAATTAATATGAGGCTTCTGAGAAATTATCCACAATGAATATAGCTTTGCTAGCAAGCAGAAAATATGTATTAAACAATATCTTTCCTTTGCACCTGCCACTCACCAGGACTGTTATTAATTTACTAGATATTATTTGGGGTTGCCAGATATACCAGTTTTAAATTCAACTCTGCCATTAATAGTTAAGTTTCCTATTTGTAATGTCACCAGATATTGAAAGTAAGATGACCATCAGAAGTGGCCACAGAAATCTTTATCAGAAGTTAAGGAGAACTTTATCAGTTGTTTCTAGGGTTTTCAGATTAAAGAAAAAAAATGTATATGTAAATATATGTAAATATACATATATATTTATCATAGGGTGAATTATTATTTTTTGTCTTTTTTAAGATAAAATCCATATTTGCTATTCTTCTGTTCATATGCCTTTAGAGATTCAGGTTCTAGGTAGTCATGTGTGGGGTCAGTCTGTTTTTAACTACAAGCCATAAAGTGCAAAATAGCCTTAAGATTTAAAAATTGTCTTTTAGGGAGTTCATGTCGTGGCTCAGCAGTAACAAACCTGACTAGCATCCATGAGGAAGTGGGTTCAATCCCTGATCTTGCTCAGCGGGTTAAGGATCTGGCATTGCCATGAGCTGTTGCAGATGTGGCTTAGGTCTGGCATGGCTGTGATTGAGGTGTGGGCTAGCAGCTACAGCTCTGATTCAACCCCTAGCCTGGGAACTTCCATATGCTGTGGGTGTGGCCCTAAACAAACAAACAAAAAATAAGTTGAATATAATTATAAGCTTCATGACTTTATAATTTTACTATCACATTTGCCCTATTTTTATACTAATAGTAAAATATTTTCTCATAGCCTAATGTTTTTCTTAATAGTGAGCCTTCAGATAGATATCTAGCTAGCTATATTCCCATGAGAAATAACATTTTCTTTTACATCAAGTAATGGTTTAGATCTCAAGCATACTGGCATATTTTGATGAAAAAAAACCCTAGAGGTTGAAATAGAAATACTAATATAAAAACCAAATACATAAAACTTGGGGGATTGCCCCATTTAGTTCAAGGTGACTAGGATATTAGAATAATGACCTTGTTTTATCAAATGCAAATAAATTGCTTGTCTTCCCCTTGGGGAGAATCTATAACTGTTATCTTGCTCCTATTTTTCATTAATTTAGAAGGATGCTGGTTCCTATAGAATGTTTGAAAAAAATCCTGGAGTTAGTATTTTCCTCTGTGAAGCTACGGGATATTATGAAATATTTTGAAATGAATTCTCCAACTGGGCAAATTTACTGTTTGACTAGTATAATTAAATTTTACATTTGCTTGGGATATTCAGATATTAAAAATGTTTTACACCTGTTATCACACTTGATCCAGACAGGTTAGGCTATGAAGTTAGACGTGTGCCTGTTTCTGTCCCTGCTTTTCCAACATTTAACAGATGGTAGAATGAGACATAGGTTGTTTAAATGACTTTCTTGGAGTCATACATTTGGGGAGTGCCAGAGCTAAGCCATCTGACTCCAGGTTTAGCTATCTTTACAAGACCATAAGCCAGAGAATATATAAGGTTCAAGGGCAGCCAAAATTTTTAAAAAAAAATTGTAACTTTGTATGTCACTCTATACAATGCATATTTCTTTTAGATCTTTGTCATGACTGCATCATGAATATGTCCCATGCACTTGCTAATTTTAGTACATAGCTTTATTGTACAGAAGAGCCTGCCACTAATTTCAAGGCTGAACTATGCAGAAAACCTTTTCAAGTTACCAGAACTACAACTTCGACAACAGTAACAGAAAGTGGTAAATTTTCCACTCTAATTTAATTTTCATGGGTCATTAACTTCAAAGTCTAAAATGACTTAATTATACTGTAGCACTTTAAATATGAGCCAGACTCAATGACAACTTCTTGATTGGACACTGGAAGCTATTTGTAGGCCATTGCAGGTTTGCTTTTTTTTTTTTTCTACATGATACATTATGATTTTACCTCTCATCCACTGAGAATTTATGAATAATTGAATTTTAATATTCTAGGTTTTTATGATATGGAACTCATTGAATTATTATTCATATTATTGAGTTTTACTGAATCCACATATTTCTTATCCTGAATTTTATCAGTGCATTATAAATAAAAATAAATATTTGAAACATAATTGTTGAGCTTCCAACTATCGTCAAAGAAAATGAAAATTTCTTAAATGACAAAGGAAGATTTTATCAAAAAAGAAAAATTGGATTATTGTTATTATTGGCCATGGTTGTAAGAACCCATGCTATACTTAGGACATTTATTAAGAAATCAGGTTTTATTGTTGTTTGAAAATGAGAATCTGTTTTAGAATGAATGATTAAATTGTTTTACCTAAGTATGTCATCTGCAGGAAATGGAAAAGAAAAATAGCAAGAAGGGCAATGTAGAAACCAAAGGATATATGAAGAAAAAGAGGCTCTCAGCATCCTATTATTGAAAGGAACTGCAGTGATCATCTTGTTCATCTAGACCAATAGAAAGATTTCCTCTAGACTAGCCTTAAGGTTGAGACCTCTTCTGATTTAATTTGTCCAGAAACAATAAATTCCTTCCCCATGAGGCTACCTGTGCCATTGTTATATGGATCTAGTTTTTTGCAAATTTTATGTGGAACAAAAACTGGATTTCTGGTGGAACCCTTGGACTAAACTCCCTTCCACTATTTTTCATATAACGAAGATCCTTCTTCTATAATAATCCTCATGACAACAATTGTCCTCAATTTTTCAACCGATGACTTAAAAACATGATTCCCTTACTCTATTCATTTTATTTCCTTTTTATGGAATGAAAAAATATTTTTGAGTTAAATTTTTAATATGTACTTAGTACTCATAACGTGTTCTAAAGAAAGGCATAGCTTTGTCCTTTGTAGTAATAAAAAATCAAAATCAATATAAAAATTTACATTTATTCGTCAAATGCTGAATGCTAAAACAAATGCATCTTTGTTGAAAATTCCTAATTGGAACTTTACATTATTCTTTGTTAATTTTTGTTCTGGCCAATAAATACAGTTTAAAAATAATTTAATATCCCAAGTATTAGCTGTATTCCCAAGTCTCATTCATTTTGAGAATTCAAAAGATGTGACATATGAGTCTTCATTTAAATTATTGATTATCGTGACAGGTTGCACAGAGTCCAACCCAGACCTTCTTCTAAATGATATTAAGAACCTTCATTTGCAATAACATGGATAGTTCTTGAGTGCATTGTGCCAAATGAAGTAAGTCAGATAACAAAAGGACAAATGCTATGCGATCTCACTTACATGTGGAAAGTGAAAAAAGTGAACTCACAGAAGCAGAAAGCAGATTGGTAGTCCCAGAGGTGGGGGGGGGGGGGGCGCAGTGGGTAAAAGTGGCCAAAAGGCACAAACTTCCAATTTGTAAGCAAGTAATTGGGATGAGCAGTAAGGGAAGGAAGAGATTCTACACTGGCAACATAGTCTCATAGGCGTAGATCATTGTGGCTAAATGTGGGGACCCTGAAACCCAAATGCCTGAGTTTGAATCCTGATTCCACAAAATTAATAGCTGTGACTTTGGACGAGATATTTAACTTTGAAGTTTCTGTTTCCTGACCCACAAAATGGCAATTGTAAGTGTGCCCCATAAGATTGGTCAGAAGGCTGAGTCCAACTAATTCCAAAGGGCTTTAGAATACTTGCCTGATACAGGAGAAGCATAGAATAAATGTTAGCTATGTCATTATGACATTCCTTTGTCAGTCAAACAATATATTCTCTCTTCTAATTTCTCTAGACTTGAGTAGGGATATGAAACCATGTAAGGAGACACTGCTGAAAATGGAATTTGTGACTACTTTGCTCAGGGTCTAGGGAAATAGAGCCCAGACAGAACAGATTGGGTTTTGGTATTTGCCTATCTAAGCCACTGCCAACTTGGTAGAAGCGATAACTGAATTTTGGAGATATTTACAACAAAAATACATGCAGTAGAGTTTCTGCTGTTTTAGTCAGACAGAATGCAGAGAATGTTGTGGCAGATGTGAGACACATGCCTTTGGGAACTGGTTAATGTAGAAGTGGTTTGGAGAGCTAGTTTCCAAGAGCTCTCCCTGGAGTAACTGAAAAGATAGCACCTTTACTTGATTGCTCTAAGTGCCAGCCAGGAAGCAGCCCTTTTGCAGGGTGGAGCCCAAGGCTTAGAGACATGATTTGGACTCATTTTGAGAGACAGAAATCTTCGGTCAAAATTTATTTTCTTTGCAGTTTCACTGATGCCATAATAGATAGTGAAGGATATAAAGGGATACTATGGTGAAAGTTATTTTACCAGGTAGGAAACTTGTGAGAGGATTTATATTTCAAAATGACAGTGACCTAAAACTCACATCAAAAAGTGTCTTAAAGAAAAAGTGTCCAGAATTGTAGCCTATGGAGCTATATGACTCAGAATCTCACCCAACAAAATGACAGATTTTAAACATCTGGCACTTTTATTTCTCATTTCTGTAGAACTTGGTACACAGAACAAGTTGTCTGTCAACTTGCTACAGATGAAGACATTAATTTCAGACTTTACAAAATCTCCCCATTTTAAAAAAATAGCGTTTTATTTCACCATTCCTTTTCAGCAATTTAGGACATTTAGTGGCTATGTTTTATTAGGGTCATACTTTTTATATGTTTTTGTCCTTTATAGTATCTTTATAGTGTCTTCAAATACTAATGTTATACAGGTATAAGTTCTGAGATACTCAACTTTTCCTTTTTTTTTTAAATTTTTTAAGCAATGAGATCAACTTTTCCTTTTAAGTTGTACAACCAAACATTTCAAACATTTAGAGATGAACTGTTGAAAAGTGCTTACTCTTATATCATCTCCTTATTTCTTTCTCCTGGACCCTTGGCTCTGCCCTCACTTCACACTAACACCTGAGTAAGAGAAAAACACTCTAAATATTCTTAGTTAGTGATTCTAGGTCCTTTTATAGTTTTAAACCAGGACACTAAGTGATTCAGACTACTTCTCTCTGATAACTTAATTAAAACTTCCAGAAAATGCTGTTATCATAGGTGGTGGTAGAGGTGTGAGCAATAGCAGGAAGCAGAGCAGAGAAGGGAGTTGGTCTAAATAAAGTATTTGAAATATTCTTGGTGTCAGTTTCCCAGAGATCTAAATGAATCTTTTAACTTTCTCAGGAGTAAATTTTGAAGAATCAAGGGAAGAAATGGAGGTAGGATGCAGAAGGAAAATAAGCAGGGGGAAATTATGTTTGTATCCATTGATTTATGTCTATTGCTATATTTCTATTTTTTATAGGTGTTGCAAATAAAATGGAAGTTGGTCTTCTACTTTAGCACTTCTCAGGTCTCAAGTTCTGACTCACAGCTGTTAAGGCTGTTCATCCTTGACTGATCATAGGCAGTAAATTGAGAAGTGACTAACACAATTTTAACTGAGCTGTCAGATCTGACATCATATGATCCATTCTTCATTTGTACTTTCACGCTATCAATTCTCAGTTTCTAAAAACAAATAATGGAAAACATGGACTTTTTGCATAACTTCTCACATTTTATATCTGGTATCCTTTTCTGTAACTCATGACTTTTCTCATTTTTGACAATATAAGATCCCTGGGTAATGTTCAGAAGACTTTTTTCAGGATATGAATGCATATGTTGTCATTAAATTAAATTCTCCATAAGAGTTTGCTTAGATCAGCATTTCTAAAATGTGTCAATATTAGCAAAACATTGAAAATTACATGTTTCTGCCCTTTCTTAAATGCCATGTTGTTTTATTTGTTGTTGAACTAAACTAGGTACTCCATCTGTTTAGAAGCCATTTCAGTGAACACATTTCCAGGAAATGGGCACTAGACTTGGAACCCATTTTTGGAGGTCCCAGGGCATTGCTGCTCAAAATGCGCTCTGTACTACAGCACCAGCCTTACCTGAGAGCTCAAAGAAATGTAGGATTTCAGCCCCAACCAAGGTCTACTGCATCAAAATTTGCCCTTGAAGAAGATCCCTAGGTGATACATCTTTACAGTGAAGTTTGAGAAGCATTGTCTTAGAATGTATGGTATAATTCTGAATGTGGCATTGACCAAATGTTTAATGTAAAATGTGGGGGAATGGTCATGAGAGACAGCATCAATGAGAGATCAGAGTAGCAAAATAGTGAAATACGTTGAACTTCATCAGAGAAGCTGGAATCCTTCATGCAATCCAGAATGAACTATCAAAATGTTGACACAATTTTACTATAATTTATGCTTTTATGTATTTATTTAATGAAGCCTTTAACTTTCTCTTATTTTTAAATAAGATACTCTGATAAAACATAGCATTTCCCTGTTAACTTTACATACATAAATGAGGCATCCTTAAAGAAATTCTGGGTTGTTCTTTCTACCTTAAATACTCTGCTCTTTTCCCTTGATTGTGGTCATTAATCAACTTCATCAGATAATGCCATAATAAGAACACAGGTGGAACAAAAAGAAAATGCTCTAGTAAAGATTTTGTATATTTTCTCAAATTGACAGATATATAAATTGATTCAGATTTGCTTATAGCAGACTATTGTCTTCTATTTCACCAAATTATTGTGTATATGAAAATCTGCAAAGGCCTACCTTTGAGATTTCTTACAATTGTTTGTTATAAAAGTATTGAACTAACAAATCAGTTGTTCAAACAATTTACAGAGTAGGGAATTGTCATTGTGACTCAGTAGTAATGAACCCGACTAATATCCATGAGGACATAGGTTTGATCCCCAGCCTCCCTCAGCGAGTAAAGATTCTGGTGTTGCCATGAGTGGTGGTGTAGGTCAGAGAAGGCAGCTCAGATCTGGTGATACTGTGGCTGTGGTATAGACCAGCACCTAGAGCTCTAATTGGACGCCCTAGCCTGGGAACTTCCATATGCCATGAGTGTGGCCCTAAAAAGAAAAAAAAAAATTGTGGAATAAATAAATATTAAACTTAAAAAGAGAAAAATATTGTGTTTTGGAAGTTTTTCATTTGGACATACCTGTTCAAACTTCTATAGAGAAGGCCAATTTCAAAAGCCATGTTATAAATTTAGGGTCAGATAAAAACTAGGCTAGTTCTGTTACCCAAAGTCTTCTTTTCCATTCCTCATATTTCTGTTGAGTTTTGCTTTTCCTCTTCTTCTCTGTTTCAAGTCACATTGACCATTTTTCTGTTCATTACTGTGGGTATGAAGGGCAGAAAGGGCAGATGAAAAGAATATGAATCAGTGCTTTTCTTTGCAAATACATCTAGACAAAAAAAAAAAAAAAAGACTTGGTGGAGAAGGTGAGACTTGCTAAAATCTTTCTACAACAGTATTTACTGTAGAGCAGAATTCAGTGTAAGGTTGAGCAGCTTTGGAGTCTTTCTTCAAACAAAATAAAACAATGAAGAAGAAGCCAATATGAAATGTTTGATATAGGAGTTTCATTTAATTTCTATCATTTTCATAATCCTCAATATGGACAATCAGAAAAAAACCTTTTGTTGCTGCTGTTTTGTTTTTCTTTCTGAGTCAAGGACATTGTCAAGAGGGTGTTGCAATTTTATAAATCACTAGTGTTTTCTATAAAAGTAAGCAATTCCTCTCTGCTATCCAAGTAACAGACTTCACTAGTTCATTAACTTTTTCAGAGCATTCAGATATCATTTAGTGGGTTAATTTCATTAACATCACAAATAATCCCTGACCTGCGACAGTTCAATTTATGATCTCTTAAACTTAACCATGATGAGAAAGCAATACGTATCTAGTAGAAATCATACTTTGAGTTTTGAATTTTGATCTTTTCCTGGGCTAACAGTAAGGGGTACAATACTTTCTGGAGAGGTGAGGCAGTGGCCTCAGAGACACAGCTTTGCCGTCAGTCATGTGATCATGAGGGGCAACAACTGATAAGCTTGCAACCACTCTGTACCCAGACTACTATTCTTTTGTTCACTTTTAGTACAGTATTCAGTAAATTACAAAATGACTTTATTATAAAATAGGCTTTGTGTTCAATGATTTTGCCCAACTGTAGGCTAATGTTTAAGCGTTCTGAGCATGTTTATGGCAGGATAAGTTAAGCTATTATGTTTGGTAAGTTAAATGTATTAAATGCATTTCTGACTTAATCGTATTTTCACCTTAAGATGAGTTGATCGGGATGTAACCTCATTATGAGGTAGGTATGTTTTAGTAATGTTGTGATTATGTGTGTGTGTTTGTGTGTATTTCAAGTTCAGTCCTCTGTTTTCTGTATTCTCCTTTGGCATAAACCTCCACATCCAGGAAGCAGTGAAAGGAGTTTTATCAAATTTGGAGAAGAGTCTATTGCCAGTAGATGATTTCCATAAGGAAAGAAAAACTTCTTTTGCTGACACACTATTCACTAAATACCATTTATTTAGCAGTTGTTTTAACTGTTCACATAAATTGGAGACAGTCGGCTGCACTTAAAACAGGAGAGCCAAGGTGCTATTTAATGAACTGGAGCAATTTTATGAGCACATACAAAGGCTCCACAGGGATTCTGTACAGGGTTTCCCAGGGAGAATCTGACTGAGGGTTTAGTGTTGGCACACTGAACTCAAACCCAAGCTTGCCCAAGACTCTATCTGTTTAAATATGCAATTGAATTCTAAGTGATGTCCGTTCTTCTTTTTCGGGGACTATACTGCTTCAAAGACGCAGACTTGCACTGTGTCAGTTCCAGCATAAAGAGAATATGGATTTGATGGATCAAAGATAAGAGAATATGTGTGGCAGATGGTAGGGAGGTAAAATTTGTGGCTGGAAGACAGAAAGGCAGATAATTTTACCATATGGTATTTGAACCTATGATATTTGCATCCTTCATGTGGGATTCCATCCTGCCAAGCTAACCAGGCACTGAAGCTGCATGGCAGAAATAGCCGGACTTTACCAGAAAGAGGTAGAAACTGTCATGTGGCCAGTCTGTTTGATCTAGAGAATGGCCCACCAAAGCAGAAGTAAGCACATGGTGAATGACTGATCAAATGGTTTGAAGGGAGCTTTGGGGACTATGGTTTCATAGGCTGATTTTTAGAAGACTTGAGCTTTACTTTAGCAACACATACCACAGAAAACCTGTTTGTATTTAATGAAGACAACCTGGAGTCACAGTGAATGAGGATTCTGTCATCAAGGGAAAGCATATGGACAACATATTTATAGTTAGGATTTGCTGGGAATAGGCAATACAAATTCCTCTATGCACAGCTCATATTAAGCTGGTGTGTATGGCACAACAGTGCTGGCTGATAAAATGCTGAAACACTTATGTTCTGATTCTAAACTCCTGCTACTCAGTGCCCTTCTGGAACCCCTTCAATAATCCCATGCTCCTTTAGGCCAACGTGGGCAAAGAAATTGGCTGTCCTAGCACATCTCAGCCTTCTTGCCTGTCACCCACCTGCCCTTCCTCCCATTTGCCTTCCCCATCCCTATCTCTCTGTCTCTAGTCAAATAGTCCTAGACACCTGGAATTGGTGATGGTCTCAAAGCAAGAGTTCATGGGTCATACACAGATGGCCAAGATCCCCTCAAGCTATTTTCTTTTGGCTGCTTGTAGAAGCGTGGCTTCTACAGTTTATTTCATCTCTTGTTCAATATTCAGATTTCACCCCTGACTGTAAGAGCTGTTTAAGTATTGATGTAGCATGGCTTCACAATTTTGGCTTAGAACATGATTTTCTTCACTGTTCTTTAAGATCCTTCATCACAGAGACAGAAACAGACAGAAATGCATAACTAGGCTTCTTGCCTTGCTTGTTTCTTTGTTACACAGGATTAAGTTTGTTGCATAGTGTAACATAGTAAAGAAGCCAGTTTTAGAATATATGAGACTCAAATTCAAATAATAGTATTACAGCTCTGTGATCTTGAAGAAGGCATTTAATCTCTGCAGTCTTCAATCTCCTCATCTATACAATAGCAATTATAATATCTACATTGTAATGTTCTTGTAAGGATTTAATCAGATAATGGACATTATGTGCTTATGTCTATGCTTATAGAGCCTGGAACATAGGAAGTATTCAATAAGCAGCAATTATCCTATTAATATAATGATACTTTCACAGAATTCAATTAAAAAGTTTGTTTTCATTAAAACTGAATAAATCATAAAATCATTTTCTGAGTTTGCATCATTTTAAATGGCATAAAAATTAAATTTTTATGAATATCTTTCATCAATAACATTTCACTTCTGGTCTGAAAAATGCAATGCACATATTCTACCAGTGATTCAAAACTGTTATATTTTAAAATGTCTGTACCATCCTATGGCTTTTAAATTGGGCTGTTTAATAGTATGTCTTCCTCTCAAGTATAAATTGGCTTATATAAAAATCACCATGTCTTACAACTTGGTTCTTCTAGTGAAAGACAATTAACTACACACATCCTCTAACCAGTCCTTCTCAATGTAAAACCATCTGTATGCTAATCAGGACTCTCAAACAATTGTTTGTTTTCACACATAACAAAGAATTTCTTTTCAAAATGTGATGGAGTGATTCAAGGCATATATTTATTCCTCTTCTCTCTTCTCCATTTTTCTGTTATCCATTCATTTTAAGCAAATATATCAAGTTTTTTTTTTCTTTAATGGAAGTGCCCAGGCTAGGAGCCATCAAATTGGAGCTGCAGCTGCTGGTCTATGCCACAGCCACAGCAATGCTGGATCCTTAACCCACTGAGGCCAGGGATCAAACCCACATCCTCATGGATATTATTAGGATTCGTTTCCACTGCACCACAATGGGAACTCCCCTGACCATGAGAATTTTAAGGAAGGTTTTGTATTGGGAGTTTTATTTCTTTTTATTTATTTTTTTATTTAATCTTTTTAGGGCTGACCCTGGCATATGGAGGTTCCCAGGCTAGGGGTCGAATAGGATCTGTAGCCACTGGCCTATACCATAGCAATGCAGGATCTAAACCACATCTGCAACCTTCACAGCTCACAGCAACACCTGATCCTTAACCCACTGAGGGAGAACAGGAATCGAACCTGTCCTCATAGATACTAGTCAGATTCGTTTTCCCTGAGCCATGATGGGAACTCCTCAAGAGGTTTTTTTTTTTCCCCCCCAGATGGAATAATGAATGAATAGCTCCTATTAAATAACATTTACTTTGAAAAATGTACCACTGGAATCAGGAAAGATCTTTCTACTTGGTGTCTACACTTACCACAGTGAATTTGGGTTATTTAACCGAGGATCATGGAACAAACTTTCTCTAAATCAAAAAGATAGTTTTCTTTTTAAGTCAGTATATACAATTTATTGTCTTTAGGGAGCTGTGGAAAATAAAAGCTTTTTCTCCAGTTTTTGTGGAGTTGTTTTCATGTTATTCAAATTAGAGTGAAGAGTTAATTGAATGAGAGATAATGCTTGTCATCAAGTTGATTCTCAAAATAGTTCTTATTTGTTCTTAATCTGAAGAGAAGTATAGAGACTTTGTATTACTAGCTTTGTTTTTTTGTCTATTCTTCAAATGTTGGCTTTGTTACTGTTTTGGAGGGAAATTAAATACGGTTCTTTCAAGGGTTTTGGTAATGATTTATATATTTAGAATTCCTTTGACCTTTGACTATTACCATTTGGGCAACTCACCAGCAAAGTCTTTTCTTCCATTATCACCTGACATTAACCTGTCTTTGGTTTTTAGGCCTTAATTTGGGAACTGCATCTAACCTCTTATTATGTTAACCTATGGAGGAAGTGACTCATCCTTCTATTTCTCATAAAAAGCAAACAAAAAAATTCCTCTTAAGAGTGAAAATAGCAATGCCTCTGTGTGCATAGAGTTCAGCTCGGAAGCCATCTCTAACACGTGTGGAATGAAAGATTGAAAGTCTCTCAGCTGTCCTGACATGTGATGAGCCAGTTGGTTGTACCCACTCATTGTCCCTTTGTTGCAGACCTCTTTGCTCTGGAGGATGTTCGGAACTATCTGATTTTGGCGATTTTGTTTGTTTTCTTTGCTTTTTATCTTTTGGTTCGGCATAAGTCTTTTAACATGCTTTCTGCCAGGGAGTCATGCATACTTCAAATTGAATAGGTTTTGCACATTGCCCTGAAATTCAGAACTTCAATCAGAAGCTGTCACCTGGTTACAGTAGGTAAAGTAACCCCGGAGAGCAAGAAGAAAAAGCATCAGCCTTAGAGATGATGTTCTTATCATCTGTATTTCAGAAAAAAGTACCCCAGATGAAACATTTCATCTTATGCTTCCTTATTTATCTGCAAATTGGGTACATCTTTTATTCACAGAAGTTTTAAGGTATGACTATAGCAGATGTTTTACTTTCGAGGACTCAGTAGTATTTCTGCAAATTGATGGTAGAAAGGCATCATCTTTCTAGTTCATTGATTAAACACTCATTCATTTAAAAAGAGTTGAGTGCCAACTACGAATCAATACACTTGCCACCAATAAATGAGATGTGTGTATCAATCAATGAAGTGTCCCTTTCTCTCAAACAAAAGTCCCTTTAAAATTCCAAACTTTAGAATTAATCTGTTGTTTCCGTAAGAGTCTTATTTAGATGTAAATACACTTCTTGTAAAATCACCTAGATTATCAAGTTAGCAAAGAGCAGAGCACTAAGAGATTAAAAAAACATGTAAGTCTGTTTTCAACTGAAGGGGAAGAAGGGGAAAGCAAATATCTAGACCTTTTGACAAAGAAAAAAATGAGGTGGTTCAGAAATTAAAGAAGATGTGAAGAATAAAGGAATGTTTAAAATACCTGAATAACAATAATTTTTTAATCATCCAAACTGTTTCCTCCATTAGCACTGGGTTTAATAAATGGCAATGCTGAAATAATAGTCACTCATAAGACAGTGATTTTATTTTTTTCTTATCTAGTTGCCCTTGAGTGGAAAGTAATGAAGCAAGACAGTCTATTGGCCTGATAAATTTCTTATTTCTAAAGCTATAATTAATGACAACAATGCTTTGGTTACATCCATACAATATTTTTCATTGGCCAATTTTGATTGTATTGTAAATGTTTGCATTTTAGTGCAAGAGAATGTTATGACTTAACCTATATTTGTTGGATTCAGATACTGACCGTCAAACTGATAGAAATCACTGATATATATTAAAGTTAGCAGTAAACACACACACAGAAATATAGAGCTTCCTATTTTCCATAATGGTATTTTCAGATATGACCCAGAAAGATTTTAGTAAAAGTCTTAACGAGATACCCATTTATTCACTCTCATAATAGCAGACATAATGGTGACTTTGGTTGTAGCAGAACTGCTTTCATATTGCACAATCTTCCTTAGGTGACCAGGCATGCTTTTCATATATTAAATACATAAATAAAGCTCTGTGTGTTAGATGTAAGGAGTTTTCCTATACTGTGACTTCCGAAGAGTAAGGACTGAAGAAAAAGGATTTCTAAACCTTAGAACAAGCTATCAAAACTGCAAAACCTCCTTCCCCAGGGCCTTTAAAAAATAGGACAGATGTCGAGGATGGCTTAGGGGTAGTGCAGCTGGACAAAATCAGTCACCTTTACATCTCTCCCAGAATTTGAATCTTCACAGCATCCATTTGAAATATGCAAACACACAGCCATTACTGGAAGCTATTTTACGTAGAAATTGTTTAATTTCAGTGAGTTTCTATTAGATGGACCGCATTTGTATCTTTAGTGGTTCTTATTCATGTCCCTGTATTCTCAATTTTAATCACATAGATTACTCTAACACATTATATCAATTAATATTTAGAAGTTGAGGCTCATAAATCCAATTTTAATTTTCTTTATAAACACCATAAGTCGTATTTCTTTGAAATACTTTAAATTATTTCCTTTTTTTCCATTTATTTTAAATTGAAATATCATTCTGTCAGATGAAGTAGCCCATATGCAAAAATAATACCTTATAAAATGAACATAGTTTTAGGAAAGTTACATTACATTTATAAAGTCATTATGCAATCCAATGTTATGTTTTATATTAAACAGATACATGATATTAAATATATTTACATTATGTACTAATTTTCCCAAACAACAGAGTAAATAATGTGGTACACATGCTTTATGGTTTTCATAAGCATTCTTATTGCTATTATTTGATTATTCAGCTGTGAATTATAATAGATATTGTAATATACTATTTCTATATACTTAATTGCTTAGGAATTACTTTGAATCTAATTCTATATAAAAGCATTCTTGGCGTTCCCGTCGTTGCGCAGTGGTTAACGAATCCGACTAGGAACCATGAGGTTGAGGGTTCGGTCCCTGCCCTTGCTCAGTGGGTTAATGATCCGGCATTGCTGTGAGCTGTGGTGTAGGTTGCAGACGCGGCTCGGATCCCGCGTTGCTGTGGCTCTGGCATAGGCTGGAGACTACAGCTCCAATTAGACCCCTAGCCTGGGAACCTCCATATGCCACAGGAGCGGCCCAAGAAATAGCAAAAAGACAAAAAATAAATAAATAAATAATAAATTAAAGCATTCTTTTAAAAAAATGTTCATTTTTTAATCATTGAGATGGAAATGGATAAATATTTGCAATAACATTAACGGTGTTCTAGAATTCTTAATATATTACTTAAATATAAAGACACTTTAAAATGTTTTTAAATGATTCTAGGAAATTTATTTTTATTTTATTTATTTATTTCTTTTAGAGCTATAGGTGAAGTGTATGGAAATTTCAGGCTAGGGGACTACACACCAGATACAGCAATGCCAGATCTGAGCTGTATTCTGCAACCTACACTGCAGCTCACGCAATGTCAGATCCTTAACCCACTGAGTGAGGCTAGGGATCAAACCTTAATTCTCATGGATACTACTAGTCAGGTTCCTTTCCACTGAGCCACAATGGGGACTCCTAGGAAAGTTAATTTTTGAAGATATTTTTTATTTTTTCCAGTTATGTTGAAATATAGTTGACATCCAGCTCTGTGTAATATTAAGGTATACAGCATAATGATTTAATTTACATATACCATGAAGTGATTATCTCAATAAGTTTAGTGAACATCCATCATATACATGCAAAATTAAAGAAATACAAAATAATTTTTCTTGTGATGAAAACTCTTAGGCTTTCTCTTAACTTTCACATATGACACACAACAACATTATCATAGTTACCATGAGGTATGTTACATACTGGTAATTACTTATTTTATAAATGGATGTTTGTACTTTTGACTACCTTTTTCAGTTCTTTCTCCCCTACCATCTATTGCCCCTGCCTCTGCTAACTGAAAATTTGATCTCTTTTTCTATGAGTTTGTTTTTTAAGTATGATTGACCTCATACTATGGGGTCATAGTATGTTAGTTCCTGTTTCATAACATAGGAATTTGATATTTATACACATTATAAACTAATCACAATAAATCTGGTTACAATATGACACAATACAAAGATATGGTTATTGACTGTATTTCTCACACTGTATATTTCATACCCATGATTCATTTATTTTGCAACTAGAAATTTGTACCTCTTAACTCTGTCACCTATTTCTTTTGTCCTCTGAACCCCCTCCCCTCTGGCAACCACCTGTTTAATCTCTGTAAGGTAACTCTGGTTTTGTTTTCTTATGTTTGTTTATTGTTTTGGCTTTTTAGATTCCATGTATTAGTGAAATCATGCAATATTTATCCTCTATATCTGTTTATTTCACTTAGCATGGTAGCCTCTAGGTTTATCCATGTTGTCACAAATAGCAAGATTCCACACTTTTATGGCTGAGTAATATTCCATCAAATATGTATACCACATATACTATGTCTTCTTTATCCATTCATTTGTTGATGGGCACATAAGTTGCTTTCATATCTTGGCAATTGTAAACAGTACTTTGATGAACATAGGGTTGCATATATCGCTTCTAGTTAGTGCTTTTGTTTCCTGAATATTTTGATAGATACTCAGGATAGAATTGCTAATTATCTGATAGTTCCCTTCTTCTGATAGTTGTTCTCCATACAACTTTCCATAGTGTTTTTTCTAATTTACATTCCTGCCAACAGTACACAAGAATTCCCTTTTCTCCATATCCTCGCTGACACTTTTATTAGCTGTCTTTTGATGATAACCATTCTGGCAGGTGTGAGGTGACATCATTGTGGTTTTGATTTGAATTTCCCTGCTGATTAGTGAAGTTGAGCATCTCTTCATGTTCCTGTTGTCAATCATTATGTCTTCCTTGGAAAGGTGTCTATTCAAAACTTATGCCCATTTTAAAATTTTAATTTTTTGCAGATATTTCTTTTAACTTCATAAAATTGAAATGTGGTTGATTTAGAATGTTTTAGGTGTAAAGTTATTAAAACATATATATGTATATATACATACACATATATATGTTAGTTTTTCAGATTTTTTTTGCTTTATAGGTTGTTACAAGATATTGAAAATAGTTTTTTTTTTTTTCTTTTTTGGTCTTTTTAGGGCTGCAACTATGGCATATTGGAGGTTCTCAGGCTATGGGTCAATTTGGAGCTGTAGCCGTGGTCCTACATCACAGCCACAGCAGTGCCAGATCTGGACTATGTCTGCAATCTACACCACAGTTCACAGCAATGCTGGATCCTTAACCCACTGAGAGAGGCCAGGGATTGAACTTGCGTCCCCATGGACGCTAGTCAGATTCGTTTCTGCTAAGCTACCACCAAAACTCCCTGAATATAGTTTTCTGTGCTATATAGTCCTTTCTATCCTGTTTCATTGATTAACACCTCTGTTTTTGTGCCAATGTTTTGATTACTACAGCTTTGTAGTATAGTCTAAAGCCAGAGAGTATGATTTTCACTCTATTCTTTTTTTTTTTTTTTTCTCCCCAATATTATTTTGGCTGTTCTGGATCTTTTGTTTTTCCATACACATTTTAAATATTTTTGTCCCAGTTCTGTGAAAAATGCCATCAATAACTTGATAAGGATTGCACTGAATCTGTAGATTGCTTTGGATAGTGTGGTCATTTTGACAACATTGATTCATCTGGTTCAAGAACATGGTTTGCCTTTCCATCTGTCTATGTCATCTTCGACTTCTTTCATCAGTCTTATAGTTTTCAGAGCACAGATCTTTTGCCTCCTTAGATAAGTTTATTCCTGGGTATTTTATTCTCTTTGATGTGATGGTAAATGGGATTATTTCCTTAATTTCTCTTTCTGATGGTTCATTGCTACTGTATAGAGATGAAACAGATATTAACTTTATATCCAGCAACTTGATTGAATGCATTGATAAGCTCTAATAGTTTTCTGATAGCATCTTTATTATTTGCTATGTATAGTATCATGTCATCTACAAACAGTGACAGTTTTACCTCTTTCTAATTTAGATTCCTTTTTTTCCTTTTTCTTTTTCTTCTCTGAATGCTGTGGCTAGGACTGCCAAAACTATATTGAATAAAAGTGGTGAGTGTGTATAACCTTGTCTTATTTCTGATCTTAGAGGAAAAGTTTTTGGCTTTTCACCATTGAGTATGATGTTAGTTGTAGGCTTCTCATATCTGGCCTTTATTATGTTGAAGTATATTCCCTCTGTGGCCACTCTCTGGAGAGTTTTTATCTTAAATGTATGTTAAAATTTATCAAAAGTTTTTCTGCATCTTTTGAAATGATCATATGGTTTTTACTCTTCAATTTGTTAATGTATTGCGATCACATTGATTGATTTGCAGATCTTGAAAAAACCTTGCATCCCTTGGATAAGTCCCACTTGATCATGATGTATGATCCTTTTAATACATTGTTGGATTAGGTCTGCTAGTATTTTATTAAAGATTTTTGCATTGTTCATCAGTGATATTGTCCTGTAATTTTATCTTTTTTTTTTTTTTTTGTAATATCACTGTCTGGATTTGGTATCAGAGTAATAGTGGCCTCATAGAATGAGTTTGGAAATACTCCTTCCTCTGTTCAGCTAAAGGGATAAATCTCAGTATGTTAGAGAGCCTCCAACCCTGCTCCTTTATATCCAGATTAAAATTTCTGGTTGTGAAATGGTTTGAAGGCTTGAACATTTTCATGACATAAATAATTTAATGCAGCACTGACATATCCTGAGAATCTATGTAACCTCCATTATTACCTGCCTCTCCTCTTCACACAGGTAGTTAGGTAGAAGTAGTGATTGGGGTTAGTTACCTCTTTATTTTTAGGATGGACTAAAAGACCTTCATGGGGTATATGCACTGTTACTTCATAAATGTTAACTGGGAATCAAGGATGGATATTTCCCTAAAGTAATTGTACACTGTATACCTGCATTGCCTGGTTTCAGCTGAGAATTTGAATTGAGGCAAACATTGCTATTTCTCAAGCTTCCCATCTCTATCCCCATTGTCAAGAAAGAGCAAAAATACTGGTTTTAGCCGTTGTCAAGCTGAGGTATACCAGCACTGGTCAAAGAAATTTAAGATATTGATTCTCTGTTTTGAGGTTAATTTCCAAGGTCTGGGGCAATTCTACAAATAATTTCTGCAAATCTTCAGTGTAACTTGAAAATTATCATGTCTGAATATGTTTTCATATGAAAAATTGGGAAAAACTGGCTAAAGCATAATCCATCAAGTCATCATTCATCTGTCTTTCCAGCAGTGATGGAAACTGGGACAAGAGCTTGTCAAAGACAATAGTAGTTAGTCTATGGAGAAACCTATTAACTCTTTCTTTCTACTAACAAAATTCTCTTATGTCCCTACATGTTACTGGTAGGAAGAATCTAATAGTTCTACATATTGCTGTTGAGGAACCCAAACACTTTTCCCTGTTTTCTCAAAATTTGTAAGTAACCAAGGCTTCTTCTTAACATCAGATGTACATTTCACTCCTTCTATCCTGTTGATCAGTGACCTGACAGTCTTAAAAATGAAAATTCATACTTGTTTTTGAGCCAACACATGTATCGCGTCTTCAAAAATCTTGGCGTTTTAGAAAGATTGAGGTGATGTTTGGTCTCTAACTCAAAATTTCTAAAATATCCTGGATTTATTTATTTTTTAAATTTTTTTTACCTTTTTTTTTGTCTTTTTGCCTTTTCTAGGGCCGCTCCCATGGCATATGGAGGTTCCCAGGCTAGGAGTCTAATCAGAGCTGTAGCCACCGGCCTATGCCAGAGACACAGCAACTAGGGATCCAAGCTGCATCTGCAACCTACACCACAGCTCACGTCAACACTGGATCCTTAACCCACTGAGCAAGGCCAGGGATCAAACCCGCAACTTCATGGTTCCTAGTCGGATTCGTTAACCACTGAGCCACGACAGGAACTTCATAACATATCCAGGGTTTGTTATGTGTTCTTTCCCAGAGTTACTTTTGGAATTTTTACAGAGACATCTAAATATATCTGACCTAAGAACTACTTTGACATTTATGCAAGGAGGCATGTTTTCAAATTTTGTTTAAGTAATTAACCAATTAATTAAATTTAAAAAAAGTATTTTGTGGGAGTTCCCGTTGTGGCGCAGTGGTTAACGAATCCGACTAGGAACCATGAGGTTGAGGGTTCGGTCCCTGCCCTTGCTCAGTGGGTTAACCATCCGGCATTGCCATGAGCTGTGGTGTAGGTTGCAGACGGGGCTCGGATCCCGCGTTGCTGTGGCTCTGGCGTAGGCTGGAGACTACAGCTCCAATTAGACCCGTAGCCTGGGAACCTTCACATGCCGCGGAAGCGGCCCAAAAAATAGCAAAAAAAAGTATTTTGTGATCATTGGTCATAACTTTTCAAAAATGTGTTAGTTTATAAATTATAAAAATAAGAAATTAAAATTTTATTTTTAAAATGGATTTATATTAATCTTATAAGTATAAGACTCAATAGATAGAAACTCAGTGAAAAATTTTACTTATTTTTATTCCTATAATTTTGATTTAAATTTGTATATTTGTCATTTATGTGTGTGTATATATATATATATATATACACACACATACATACACATATACATGGAAAAGTATATTTAAAGAAACAAATACTCAAGTTACAGAGACATGTTACAGAAAAATGAGTTGGGCATTTGGAGTGACAGGTGTCTGACAAAACTAATAGACTTGCATAATGGTGATTATATAAGTATACTTGAAAAAATACACAGAAAACTATTAGTGGTAACACTTCAGCTAGTGAAGCTATGTTATAAAATTTTACTTACATCCCCCAGACATAAATGTTTTAATCATCAAAGAAAATCATATATACCTACAATTCATATTTGATAAGGCATTTCAAAAAACATATGCAATGGAGTATTACTCAACATAAAAAGAATGAAATAGTGTCATTTTCAGTAACATGGATGGACCCAGAGATTATCATACTAAGTGAAGTCAGACAAGGATAAATATCATCTAATGTCACTTATATGTGGAATCTAAAAAAAAGTATAAAATTAACTTGTCTGCAGAAGAAAAACAGACTCGCAGACTTTGAAAACAACCTTACGGTTACCAAAAGGGAGGTTTGGTGATAAACTGGGGGTTTGGGACTGGCATAGGCACACACTGTGATATATGGAATGGCTGGCCAGTGGGGATCTGCTGTAAAGCACAGAGAACTCTACCCGATATTCTGTGATAATCTGTGTGGGAGAAGAATCTGAAAGGGAGTGAAAGTGTGTACATGTAACACTGAGTTACTTTGTTGTACAGCAGAAAGTTTCACAACATTGTAAATCAGCTGTATTTCAATAAAATTTAAAAAAGCATGTCTTTTGGCAACTGAAGCTTTTTTTTTTTTTTACTTGTGTAATATTTTTGTTTCCTTTTCTCTTTGTTTTCTAGTGCTATCGTATCACTTTCTTCTGCAATTCTTGTAATTTTGTATAGCCTAGAATATGTTAGGTTGGCATTTTTTATTATTGTTATTGTCTTTTTCTTTAAGAAAAGACTGGGTGTTCGAAGTTAAGTATATTTTTAAAAACACAAGAGGTGATTATATAAAGTGCAGTTACCACCAGTGGGTAAACTCAATGAGTTTCCCCCTCTTTATCATCTTCTCTTCAGCACATTGTGTTGCATAGTAGTTAGTTATTCAGTAAAGATTGTTTTTAAACAAAAGAATCCACATATAAATAAATATAAACCTAGCTGTTCTTTATATTCCTAAAGAATAGATTAAACATAAAATAGCTTTAAGGTGGACACAACTTCATTTAAATTCCACTGAAGCCTTTTGTTCATATTACCTGAGACAATTCTAAAAAGAGTCCTGCTAAGAAGTTGCTGCTCTTCATATTTCACAATTGAGGAAACTGAGACATGCAGAGTTTAAGTACTTTGCCCACTTATCTAAGGATAAGAGAAAACAATTGAGCCGACCCTTAGATTTTCAATCCAAGCCTTTTTTAAGTGTCAAAAGATTACTTGTGTTTTTAACACATGATCTGAAAAAATACACATTATTTGATTTCCTATGCAGCTTTGAAAATTAGCTTTTTTATTACATAGGCTAAGTTTGATGTCTCTGAAAATCAGAGTATTTTCTATTGTTTTCTTTTTTCTTCTGTAAATTAATGCTAATAATTTCTGTGCTTAATGGTTTTAATGTTAAAAAAAAAAAAAAAGAAAAGAAAATGAACGAAGCTAACCCGTATCACTTTGTTCCTTTTTGCATTTTTCCAGGTCCTGAGGAGGTGGAAACCAAGTGCCCCTTGAATCACATTGCTTGCCTAGGTGACAACAAATGTGTTCATTTATCCCAAATGTGCAACGGTGTCCTTGACTGTTCAGATGGGTATGATGAAGGAGTCCATTGTCGTGGTGAGTCCACTTGCAGAACAATACAGCTGAATATTGAATTTCTCATTGTTTTAATGAAAGTTCAAAGAGAACTTATAACCTGTCTTTTCTTTCACCCACAACTTTATCAATTATTGAGAAAGCATGAATTTTATTACCAGAAACACTCAATATGCATTTCAAAGCTATGACTATTGTGCTTTATTGAAAAATGCTGTTAGAAATTTAAAGGAAAAAAAAAAAAACCACACATTTAGACTTTTGAAGTGGTCTCAAATAATTGTATATTTCATAGAAAGGAGTACTTTTGAGCAAAGGGCTGATGAGAAGTCTTTGTCACAGTAGATTGGTCCTATATACCCAAAACTTGTTTTCCTGAACCTTTGCTTAAACAAAGAGTATTTGAAGTAAAACCTCAGCAACAAATGTATCAATAGGCTGTATCATCATATTTTTTCCCTTAATGTTTCTATGAAGTTATACTATTAACTTTCTTGTAATTTTCTTTTCAAAAATCTACATTCTAGAGTGGTCAAGGGCTTACCTATACTAATGATAGAGGTAAAAAAAATCTCAAAATTAGTGAAAAGTTATTTGGAACTGATGCATTCCAATAGAACTGGTTGGTAAAGGGGGATAAAATGTTAGACAAAGAAATAGGAAAAGTTAAGAATTAAGGAACCCAATCTAGAAACAGAATCAAGGTGTTAAGCGAATGAGTCTTCAAGTTGAACTGGGAAAGAAACCACTGAATCAGATGTTTCTATCACAGATTCTAGCATGTTGATTGTAACACAAATTATGTTTATTGAGTCTGTAAAAGGGTAACTCGTTCATGATGGGATCAGTAAGACAGTAAGGAATAGAAGGAACTATAGAAAACTAGAGATTCACAGCTGATGTCTACAGATTCATACAAAATTATGAAACATTTTGAAACATTTCTAGGTCATCATAAGTTCCAGTTTTTCAGGAGGAGCTCCACATTGATATGAGTTTAAAGTGTTCAAAGTCAGCTACTGCTTTTTAAACATTATACAGTCAACAATGTACAAAACTAAGAAAACTTGTCTGGATGCCAGACAGGGCTTAGTGGCTGCCAGTTTCCCATATTTGTGTTGAAATAAACTGGATTCAAAACCATAAATGGAGACATATATTAGAAAAAGGGTAAATCTTAGTTTCAGAAAGTAATCCAAAGTGGTAAGGTTGTTGATTGCACACAGAGCAAATGGGTCACTAGGTCTTTTTGCTCTTTCTGAAAGGATGTCCAAATATACTGGCTCTGGACAGAGACAGACTGAGAAGCTAAAGGTCTTCCTTCTAAGGCCAGGTTTCCTTTCTTAGCCTTGAACTCTGACAGGGTCATATAAGGAGACAGAGTCATATAACAAGTTTCAGTTATAAACACGTGTGTAATGATAATTAATGTAACATTTTATTTGCATTTAAAGGGTTTGTGACGTATTCCTTTTTATAATGGTATATTTTAAAAATGATGCTACTATAAAGTAGTGATAATGAAGTAATAGAAATGAAAGAGTTTAACTTTCTTTTAGGAAATTAATTATATTTTCTAGAGACCAAGTTTAACCACTTTAGTTATAATTCAGACTTCTTATTACATTTCAAACAAATATTCAGATAGCTGTGTGTGACTAAGTGTCTAAAAGTGAAATTGTCGTATTGCCAGATGCTTCCTCAGAGGTGATTATACACATTTGAATATCTTAGACATATTTCAGTACTGTGGATCATGTGAAAATATATCCAAGTTCTCTAATAAAATTTAGAGTTGTGATCAAATAAATGGTTGTGTTAATGGTAAAACAGGGGAGGAGTTCCTGTCGTGGCTAAGTGGCTAACGAATCCAACTAGGAACCATGAGGTTGTGGGTTCAATCCCTGGCCTTGCTCCGTAGGTTAAGGATCCAGCATTGCTATGAGCTGTGGTGTAGGTTGCAGACGCAGCTCGGATCCCTCATTGCTGTGGCTCTGGCTCTGGGTGGTAGCTACAGCTCCAATTACACCCCTAGACTGGGAACCTCCATATGCTGTGGGTGTGGCCCTAAAAAAGGCAAAAAGACAAAAGGATAAAAAAAAAAAAGTAAAATAGGGGATTCAACTAAAAGCAAAATAGTTGTACAAAAATAAAATGGTGTTAAATTTATGTCTATTTTTGAAAAGATAGTGTATATTTCAAGCTGAGATTTAGAGTGCATAGTTGCTTATGCTTCCATCTTTTTTCCTGTTCTAATTCAGGTTTCCAACTGGTGAAATTTTCATATCTTTATCACAAGTGACAATCTTTTTTCTTTCCTAATTTGCCAGTAGGAGGCTGACTCTACCACTTTAGCCTTTTAAGTATTTCTAGATTTCACCAAAGAAAGTGTTTTAAAAGACCTAAATAATTTATTAAGACTGTGGTGTACTTAGAAATAAGAAGTATATTTGAATCACTACCTGTCACTGACCTCAGTAGAGGGAAGGCTTTCCACCTACTTCCGTGGCCTCGCACAACTATGTAGAATGGTAGGATAAAGGTGACTGAAATGATATCATCATTCTAGAGTCCATGGTTTAACAGAATATTTCTGCATTGAGAAAAGCAAATTCGTAATGTGTTTGCCTGCTTGGCCTGATGATAGAGTGCCCTGAACACAGAGAGAAAATACAGGTCTTTGGGGCAATACCAGATTTCTCACATGTACATGGTTTGCGTTTAAATTAGAGAATATGATTGATTGTATCCAAAAGTTTATCATGAGAACTGAGTCTATTTTCCCAAGTTCCATCTCCTCCTCATTTGGGGTCACACTCAATGAAAAAAGGTTTTCTGAAGAGTTAGCTAGGCACCAGCCCTGTCAAGTCTCTAAAAACTTTCTCATCTACTATAAACATACAATAAAGAAACCCAATTAATTCAAATATTGTATTGATTTTTAGAAATGGTTTCCTTTGCAGAATAATTCTCTCTAAATCACTTCTCTTTTCATGGCTTCCCTTTTTGTTGCACTCTAAGAACATACTCTAAATAATTCTTCATGAATTGTAAGACATGATTTAAAGACGGATAGGTTTTCTTTTCTCTAATAAAAAGTCCAAAATACATTTGGTAATATACTTGTATCCTTTATGAAAATTATTAAGGAGAAAATTTAACATTTTGGAGGTTCTATTTTAGGCTTGGGAATGCTTTTGTTTCAACTGAATTGTTTTCTGATGGTTTCCTAGAAAAATCAATTTCTTCTTGGTAAGGGTAATGAAAAGATATCTATTATTAATGATTTTCTATAACACTGATATTTTAATCTACATAATTTAGCTTCATTTGAAGAAAGAAAAATGGATTTTGTACTTATAGGAATGTGCTTGTAAAAATTTTACAATAGGGACATTCAAAATCATCACATTATATTTCACAAAATTTCATGTCTTTCTACATAGCATTTCCTACTGGTGGTAATATCACTGTATCTAAATTGCATGAGCAATGAAAACATTCTATTCAGTATGATGCCTCTCAGTTCAGGACATTTCCACAAAAATCCTCACATCCAGGCAAAGAATGCTGGAAGCAATATACAAATTCAACTAATATAGACCACATAACCTGAGGTGTACCAAAACTTGATTTTAATATGTAACATTCTTATGATAATTCATTTTGTTAACATTTAAAGTAGCCATGAAGAAGAGAAGCCTTCTTTTAATTCACAACCCTAGTTAGATTACATTTTCAGTGCAAAATGGTCATATATTTAAATGCTCAAGAAATTGACAGTCTCTTATGTCACTGTGTACTCTTACTCTGTTAATAGAATAAAGAGACCAATCAGATTAGTACAAAAAGGATTCCAACTTTTGTAGCCCTAGAAAAAGTGATTATGTAATCTATGTGATCATTTTCCAGCAAACATTCCAATGTCATTTTAAATATAAGGGGAGTAAAGTGTGTGAAGAGCTTACAGAAACTGATTAGACAACAAAACTCTGACATCTGAAAAGCTCCCTACCTAAACACAGGAGTTTATAGATACACATACTGTACTTTGCTGATTTCTCTTTTTATTCTAAATCTGTTCCTACATAAATGAGTGTAGAATATATTCAGTTGGTGCATTTGACCAGGAACCTAAAGAAGGACAGCGTTCTTTTATGTATCATCTAACTCATTGAAATAATACATGTTAAGAAATTTCAAAATTCCATTTGATTCTTCTACTTTATTTGCCAATTCGAATATAATTTTTCTGATAAATGCAATTACATTTTCTCTAGCCATAATCTACTATAATGTATTTACTTTAAATTCCAACAATTTTAATGAATGTATTCTAATGTATTTATTTTAGATATCAACTTACAGTTTTTACAATTTTATATATTTGCTTTTTCTTTTACATTACTATTCATAAAACTAAATTCTTATAAGAAAAGGCCAAACAATCCTGAGGTAATTTACAAATTAAAGGCTTTCTCAAAATGGATCAAGGTAAATGGCAATATTTATTATCTACAATGATTCACCATAGAAAAGTGGTGAGGCAGGAGGACCTGGGTTTGTGTGCTCAGACCACTTTTGATTACAAGACTTGTGTAAATCTCACATATTTCACATATTCTAAAAAGGAATTAATCTTGTCCAATTATTTAGGTTTATATAATTTATTTGACAAAATTAAATTTAATACGTTTAATGAAAGTATTAGGAACGAATTCTTAACTCACATTCAGGACTCTATTATTGTTCATTCTTCCAGAAAGGAAATGTTTTATCTTGTGGTGGTGTTTTCCTAGTCATTGCAATACTGATTTCAGAGTATCATAAGAATAGCCTGTATTCAAAAAAGAAGGAAGAAGTGAAAGAAGTTGGTGAATTTGATAAAGAAAACAATTGGGAGTTCCTCTCGTGGCTCAGCAGGTTAAGAATCTGACATTAGTGCCTGTGAGGATGTGAATTTGACCCCTGGCCTCCCTCAGTGGGTTGAGGATCTGGTGTTGCTGCCAGCTGCAGCATAGGTTGCAGATGCAGCTTGGATAAAGTGTTGCTGTGGCTGTGGTGTCAGCCTCAGCTGCAGCTCTGGTTTGATCCCTAGCCTGGGAACTTCCATTTCCTGCAAGTGTGGCTGCTAAAAAAAAAAAATAAAAGAAGGTGGCGGGGGGGGGCGGTGAGGAGAAGACAATAAGAAAACATTTGAATTTGGAGCACTTTGTTGCTTTTACTTTCACTTTATTCTGTGAATGAATCTTGTCCTACTTCCATTTTAAAAGTTCCCAGTGAAAAGTATTGCCAATCCCTTCCTAAATTAAAATGAATTTATGCTGCAGAAGGGAAATTCAGCATGCAGAATCTGAAAACAAAGGTATGGAGAAAGGTGTGATTGCACAGCGCTGTAGAAAGTGTATGTCAGCAGCATAAAATTTAAATAAAGAACATAGAGGGAAATTACACAGTTTGCACTTAAGTCCCTTGAAACATTGGTAAGCCTAGAACTAGAAAACAAGCAACTGGAATAAGGCAGGAGGATCTGGGTTTGTGTGCTCAGACCACTTTTGATTGCTAATGCTCCCACAATTTAAGAATAGATCCTGCTTTATTCTTTGCTTTGTATTGGGTTAAGGTTATCAGATAATCTCAAATCTATCTCAAGGGTAAGCATTTTCTTTCAAAGAGATTAATTTAAGTAATTGAGTTAGTTTCATGAAAGTCTCTGACCCTTAACACTCATAATAGTTTCAGGGCCAAATTAATGCTTTTCAGAAGCAAAACAAAAATTCCTAGAAAGAATAGGTCTTCAACAAGAGTATCAGTCCTTTGCAGGACTATTGCAGATATTGTTTGTGTTGACCGACGACACCTATATGAAATTAGGATAGTGCACTTCATGCACTATTAAACTTATGTGTTATACATACACACACACATACGCATAACATATAAGTACACATATATATGTACATACATAAGTACACATATTCATATTTCAGTCTTAAGTTTTTCAAATTCCATTTAATTAGAAAGATATTAGAAAGGTATTTTTAACACTGATTTTTCAGCTGTAATTGTAAACTAATCCCCCTAAAGAAAATTAGATTTTATGTTTCAGCTGTTTGTTTGAATATGCTGACTTCTAGGGACAAACTAGCTAACTCAATACCTGTACTAAAAGGGTGACTGAGTAATTTGGCTCTATATCATAGCTCAGCATTCAAAAGCATAATCTAAGATAGCTTATGATTTACTGGAAATGATCCTTTTTTAGCAGATTTACATCTTTGATTTTTGTTAAGACTATACTAACTAGTATCCCCTCCCCCAAATAGAATTAATTTTAAGAATAACTATGAAAGCACAAAATTTTTTTAAGTATAGAAAAAAATGGTGCATAGATACACTAATAGCTTAAAATGATCTAACACTGAAAAATCTAACTTAAAAAATTAGATATTCTTTATTAAAATATCTCAGATTCTGTATCTATCTCTTTTTGATAAATACTAGTTTCAAACTAACATTTTTTTGACCCAGTCTTTCCTTGGTAATAGTCCTAGTGCATTATGGACCTTCAATTATTGTTGAATTGATAAAAAGCCTATATGAAACCATAAAAAACCTGAGACTCAGGTTTCCTACCTCTGGGAATCTCTCCTCAGCAGAAGAGACTTATTGATAGTTCCACCACTTTGGGAATTTTTAATTTATGTGAGTATTCTTGGATACTTGGACTCATCATTTATCTGAATCTTTCCCCTCACCCTTATCTTCCAGATATGATGGAAAACAATAGCTGGTGAGAAATTAAAAAAGGGTATGAGGCCAAAATGAATATTATAAATGTGCCAATAGAAACACAGTAAAGTTTTCCCTATTGTCAATTCATGTAATAACTCTAGTAAATGTTTATTGAGCATTGACAGTATTCCAGATGTTCACCTAAGCACTAGGGATGCAGAAATCCTATTTTTTGCCTTCATGGAATTTACATGTCTTACTGAGGGAAGGTAAAAATGACTGAGAAAAAGTCAAATGATCATCTAATTCCATTGGAGGGGATGCAGGAGAATTTACCAAGAGAGTTGATGTGTATCTCACATTAAGTTGAGTAAGCAAATGAGAGAAGAAGTTTTCAAAACTAAGGAACTATGTACACAGAGGCACAAGTAAATAAGAAAGCAGTGTACACTCATGAGAGCTCTATGTTATTTGGTAAGTTTGAAGCATAGTGTCTTCAGTGGAGAGAGAGATGAGTTTGAAGCTGAAAAAATCCTTGGTATTAGAACTAGAGTGGTTACCTTGGAATAAGGATACATTATGACCCACTTAAAATGTACTGCATAACATTCTAAAGAGAGTGTAAAAAAGGACACTAGGATATATGCTCAAAAATATTAAGAGAAAAAAATAAAAAAAATACAAAAATACAAAAAAGGAGTTCCTGTTGTGGTGCAGCAGAAACGAATCCTACTAGGAACCATAAGGTTGCAGATTCAATCCCTGGCCTGGCTCGGTGGGTTAAGGATCAGCATTGCCGTGTGCTCTGGCGTAGATCACAGACATGGTTTGGATCCTGGAGTAGGCTGGCAGCTGTAGCTCTGATTGGACCCCTAGCCTGGGAATCTTCATATGCCGTGTGCGCAGCCCTTAAAAAAAAAAAAAAGAAAGAAAAATGCAAAAAATAAAATAAAAACATATTATGAGGAGGTTATATGATGTTTTACCATCAAGCATATGAAGGCTAGAATTGTTATATATAGCAAATTATGCAACTTATTCTTAGAGGGTTAAAATGCATTATTATTATCAGAGAAATTTGAGCTAAACCATTATGTTCCCTCACATTGATCAGTTCCCCAAATAAGGCATGTTAAGAATTATTCTTTAATGTGTCACTTGGATGTAGTTTCTTGTAAAGGTAAGTCAAGATAGATAGCATGGGGAGTCACAGTAAGTGAAATCTTTTTTAGACAAAAGTTAGGTACTGGGAAAGTATGCTTACTATATTAAGTAACCAAAATCCTATCCTTAGCAAACTACCAAAATACCACCTTAGTTGATGCCTGAGTTTTATTCTCTTGAATCTTAACTTGGGGAAATATATGACTGTTTCAATATTATTCAAAGGAATGAATTATAATAAACTGTCACTCAGCTCTCTACTCAACCTCACATGTTAGGCCAAATCCCCTGTGATTCATTATTTGGTTTTTTGACACAAGCAGCTTGATATTTAAAAAAGTAAGGAATTAAAGCAGGTAGCTAAGGATGAATGGCATCCCCAGGAGTCACACACAAAAGCAGTTTGAGAGTAAAGTTTAAGTTCTGTGACCTTGAGTTTTCTTTTGCCAGTTTTGACTACTAGGCTTTAACGTATCAACTCAGAGATACATGTACAATTGTTATGCTTCAGAATCCTTTCTGACCTGTTCTTAAAGCAGCACAATGACTTGTAGAAAATATACTGAATACCATTTTTGAACTAACTATACATTCCTTGTCAGTTTTGTTAATTGAGCAGGAAAAAAAATATGCTGAGTGACTAGCAAGCTGAAGAACTACTAACAAGCTTGCAGAATGGAATGTTTCAATTTGACTATTAGGTCTAGCCCTTTGACAAAATTAGTGCTTTCATTTGATGAGGGAGGTGGAAAGGAATTGGAAAATTTCATTTTAACCCTTTGAAATAGCTTTGCAGTATTAAAAATAGGAAGTTAAGAAACATTAGGAATTAAGCTTTCATAATAGAATCTGGAAGGAATAATAAGAGACTTCTCAAAGTTATTCAGTAAAGAAAGTTTACACCTTGAAGGGAAAAAATGTCATCCCAATGAGAAGTAACTAATAAATAAAATCTGTGAGATTCATTAAGCCTAGTCAGGAATTCAAGTAAATCTTACAGAATTCTGTAGAGGGAAGTTTTCACACATTTTAGCTAGTGTTTTCAATTCTGAATTTGTAATCTGTCCAAAATTGCAGAACAAACTATTTCTGCTGCTTTTTCTTGAATCCATTGTTAGAACTTATGTAGTAAACTCTACTCTACTAAATGACATGTGTATTAATGTCATCATAACTAAGTATCTCAATAAAAAAAATAATATCCAAAAAAATAGAATACCTGTGAGACTAGTGACCTCTGATAGCTCCATAATCAGTCTGTTTGTAGTCAATCAAACTATTTGTTTTACTCATGTAGATGCAATAGAGAAATAGGCCTGTATATTTTAAGTTTCACCAACCTTTGTGTGTAGATTTATATATTTGAGTTTCAAGATAACAAACTCATTAAAGATTAATCTTTTGAGGACAAAATAGATCATCCAGATTTATTTCCACCAAGCATTTGCATTCTAGCTCCCCATTAGGTGTGTGGTTAAGAGAAAGTATAAAATTTGAAATTTTGCAAATTCCCATTGTGGCTCAGTGGTAACGAGCCTGAGTAGTAACCATAAGTATGTGGGTTCTATCCCTGGCCTTGCTCAGTGGGTTAAAGCATCCAGCATTGCTGTGATCTGTGGTGTAGGTCAAAAACATGGCTCAGATCTGGTGTTACTGTGGCTCTGGCATAGGCTGTCAGCTGTATCTCCGAATTCAACCCCTAGCCAGGGAACTTCCATAAGCCCCAGGTACAGCCCTAAAAAGCAAAAGCAAAAAAAAAAAAAAAAAAAAAAAAAATGAAATTTGATTTCAAGCACATGACCTCTCTATTCCACAAGGAGCTGAGCACCAACCAGTGCAGAGGATCCACTGTAGTTGTGGAAACCACAAGATGCCAACTGAAAGGAGATAACTTTGCTCACAGAGCTTCTGAATTAGGTCAGTAAGACCAGAGCCAAGGCTTAAGTGTTAGATACAAGGAGAATGGGAAGGACAAGCCCCGAAAGCACTTTTCAGTTCCATTAGCTGAAACGTGTGATGTGTTCTTACTTGGACTATAGGCAAGAAACCAGGAGTGCCAAGAAAAAAATCTATATGGTTCAATAAATGGCTCAGAGATTTATCCAATATTCTCAGAGCAGAAGCACTGAGAGCCTAAATTGTTTAAATTGTAGTTAGGTCAATAAATATTACTTAAAGAGTTCTCTAAGAAGTTTGGAGACGGAGATTAGGAGGTATAAAATACTCTTAAATCTAAGAGGTTTATATAGAATATGTAAATATTTATATATTTAAATTATATATATAAAATTTGTTGCATACAAATGTGTATAGATATACCCACACATGATTATGTAGTCTATTAGATTTTCCTGGCCTGTGTTTATTGGATATCTAGTTGAAATGATTATTTCAGGGAATTTTTTTTTTAATTACACTTTTATGCATTCCACCTTTCTTGTGGTTTGTTTGTTGCTGTTTTTAAAACCAGAAAAATGTAATGTTTCTACTAGCCATATCCTTACTTTGAGTGCTTAGGTACTCCTCCCAGACAAATATCTTCCAGTTTCTTTTCTGTAAGTCAGGTTTGTATCCCACCCATTTAATCTAATTATGCATAACAAAAAGTGCAGAACTGAGAGAAATAAGCTTGTGATCAAAGCCTAATAATCTCACGTAACACAGTTTAATTTACCTTTCGAGGTGAACTTTCAAAGCAAAGTCACTTCACTGCAAGGACTCAATCAATTATGCAGGCAAGACAAGCACACAGGAAACAGAAAGATGAAGTGCCAAAGCGCACGTGCTGAATAACTCACAAAGTGTCCCATTCTGGATGCCAGAATTATTGGCCTCAAAATGTGCTCTTTGTCTGGAAGATTCACTTCTGCATCTTGCCTAAAGTGATTTGTTCCTTTCAGTTTTGTATCTTCTTATTTAGCAGAAATATCTGCAATATGCAGAAGGGAAGCAAAGGTCTCCTCAATGACTATAACTACAAATAGAGAAGCAGCAATAACTTTCTCTCAGCGTGAAACAGAACTGTAGGATAATAGGGCCAGAAGGGACTTTCAGAGGTCATCCAGTCCATCCATCTGCCTTCAGGCTGGTCTGAACCCACACTTGCCTAGACAGATTGCTATCTACCCAATTTGGAAGGCCTCCAGGGGAAGAAATTCTAACAACCACTTTTAGTAACATAGTCAATGCTTAGCAATTTGCACTCTGAGCAAATGCTTGCATATTGCATTATAAAATTTTCCATGCCCTTTCAGCTTTTAGCCTTTTCTCTCCAACAGATTGTATATTCCCGTGGCTTCATTGCATTTTTCATGCACTTTTTCAGATAGACTTAAATTTTCAAAATCTCTAAAGTTATAAACCATCCCTCCCAATAAAGCAAGATGCAGTCTGACCTACATCCACTCTAATTGACTACCATAGCTCCCAACTCCTATGATTCTCTGAACCTATTTTTTATAACTTGCTATTGCCTTGCTCACTCAAGTTGCATCAGTTAGGATTCAAATTTGGCTGTGAAAAACAGATCTTAACAAGACTGGTAGAAAAAGGTAGTAATTCATTCTTCTTTCTTATTAAAAAAAAAAAAAAAATCCAGAGATAGGTATGATCCATAGCAGGTAAGGTGATTTCTTGGTGTGATTTGTGTTCCAGACACCTATCTTTCTCTTCTGCCATCCTTGTCATTTGTTGCCTCAAGGTAGGCTTGTGGTCATAGATGGCTGCTGCAGCTCCAAATATGACATCCACATTCTTGGAAAAAAAATAATAAAATACCATTACCAAGCAAATCAACTTCTTCTTTAGAGAACTTTCCAGAAGCTTAACCCCCAAATTTCTATTTCCGCACCACTGGCCAGAATTTTAACGCACATCCAACCTCACTTGCATGAAAGATTGGGAGATGCAGTTTTTTTCCATTATGCAAACACTGCTTATATAAAATCAGACTTGAAAGAAAGGGGTAATGGACATTTGGTTGCAACTAGAAGGTTTTGCTGTGTATGCCTTAATAACACAATCAGAAAATTGTTTACTCACCAGATAAGTGTGGCAGTTGTACTGTTAGATAAACCTATAAGAAGATTCTAAAGGACAGAGAAAGCTGGACATTAATTAGAAATGTGTCTTTGAAAACAAGCAAATGGGCCTTAACCTAACAAAAATTTAGGATTAAACTTGAGACTTTTTAAAACTATCTGCATTTCAAAATCTTGGCTATCATTTCACATCTCTGGTCAGCCAACCCTATTTCATCACTATTTTTATTATTTGGTTTGTCATGATGTATACACTTTTGTTATTTTATTTACTATTTTGAGAATTTTATGTTAAACTGCTTTGTTAACTTCTCTCTCTTATAATAACTGTCCTGTTTTGTTCTGTTTTGCTTTCCAAAGACTACAGTCTCAAACCAATCAAATCCGCCCCAAATATTTTATTGTTTTTGACTTTTGTTTTATTTTGAAGTGTTGAATTAGTCGCCCTTTGAGTCCCAAATCCCACCAACTGATTATTTCTGCCATTTTTTTATATCCCCAAATAAATTCCTATCTGTGAGATACCAGTTAAAAATGCCATTTTTACCCGCTGGTTCTAGAGAGTAAGTAGGCACTGGAAAAGATCTAGATAAAAAATCACAGTTGAAACAACGTTTTGGATAGTTTTATCTCTATGTAAAGAGAGAAAAGAGAAGGAGGGAGTGTATATATAGTATAGTATCACTTGAGACCCATTGCAAGTAGTTCTCAAATTAAAATCCTGATGTTTAAGTAAGAGATGAGCAAGATAAATTCTATGTGTTGAGAGGAATCAAAGTCAGAGAAAAATGTTAGTGATTGTATCAAATTCACTATGAACATAACTCTCCTATCCTTCTCATTTTTAGCAGAGGGAAAATCCATATCAGTGTGGTGATGTGCTTTTCTTTTGAATGGGCAGGTGAGCTGGGGAACCCCTTGGCATGAAACTAAATGTCTCTTCCACCTAGCTTCTCTGGGTTAGAAAGATCTGTGTGAGTTAACACGTCTGGACAATGTGGATTTTCTGATATTAACAGTTTATGTCTTTTAGAACCCTGGAGTTGAGAAAAATCTTACTGACGTGTAGTCAGCAATATCTGCCAAGCTGGAATAACTGTATTTCTAGTCTATACATTTCATTGAATTACACAGCCCCAAAAATCAGGGGAAAAAAAATAACAAAACAAATCTTGGACATATATAAAAACATAGTGGATTTTGAAATTATTGATATATCTTATCTTCCTTGCTTAAATAATTATTATGGAAGAAAGGAATAACACTTATTTTTTAAAATTTATATATAAAGACATCCTTTATTATTGTTAGACTATTTTTGTTTGTTTCTGAGCTAAACTATCCTTGTTGAAATCTCACTTGTATTTTTTTTTTTCCTATTTGATTGTTGGATTTTTCTCCCAAAGTTTGCTTCACCAATGTATATTTCCGTTTTCCTTCAACAGCTTTTTCATTTGTATCTGTCATTTTTAAAAATTTTGGACATGTAATAGTTTCTATGAGAAACTTTGGAAACTTTTTATTTCCCAAAGCAAATGTAAGTATCCCCAAAGTACTAAATTACAATAATTTCTTGCTCTTCGGATACATGTGGAATGTACAATAATTCCTTTGAATGCACACTCAACACTTAGTTCATTGATTTGGGTGGTGCAACTTTTTTGACATTTTATTGCATGCAACCAAGGTACTACATATCTATAAAGGACCAGTACTAATTTAAATTAAAAATACCCAAAAGTTTTCATATATTTTCTAATGCAAAATATTAAAGGGTCATCCAGTTCTCTTTATGATGTTTTAGAAAAGTTATGCACTTACTATTTAACTTAGTCTAGGTTGTTATTTAGCTCTATTCCTATCTAAATAAAGTCACAACTGGAAAATTTTGTCAGAGGGTTTCCTAACTCTTAAGAAATTGCAGTATATACTGGTAGCATAGATGCATATCACTATGGATATTTCAGATCATATTTTACGCTGTAATAAGCATTAAAATGCAATATTTAAAATTATATTATTTTTTGTTCACTTTTCACTTGGACAAGTGATTTTATTGTTGGCGTTGGGCAACTAGTCACTACTAATATAGCAACAAACAAGGCACAGAACTTAAATTTTCTTTTTTGTTAGGTTAAGGCCCATTTATTTGAGCAATAAAAAGGAGAAAATGGAACATTTTCCCCTGCTCTTATTGTATAATGGGAGTAAAATATATGTGAACTAAAATTAGATATAAGGCTATAATTGAACTGATATGTGTAAAAGTCAAGTAAAAGTTCAGTTTTAGGTATTATCAAAATTAAATTATAACTAGTTTAGAAGTATTTCTGTAGAGATATAATTTAGTAATACAGAGCAAACTAGGTGCCATTAATTTGATCATAATTGATAGACTAGAAAGGAGTTACAAATGAAATAAAGTATGGATGTGTGATTAGCAAATAAAAGATTAAATGTTATATGTCTGAGAGAAAGCTTTGTAGGGGAGATTCAATTTAAAAAAACTCGTTAAAACAGAGTTGAAACCTGATGAACCTGCAGGCTATAAATTGCAACAAGGTGAATAACCACAGGGCAGGAAAATGGTATAAAATGCATATTAACCTTTTGTGATATGCATGCAGCAGGTTAATCTGGATTAGATAAAGAAAATAATAGTCTGATAGAGAATAATTTTCAAAATTGATTCAATGTTACCTATTTTGTATGATCACAAAGAATCGTTCATTTCAATATCCTTATGTCACCTTTGCTGTTAAATGATGAAAACTATCTTAGTTTAAAAGGCCCTGAGCTAGTTGTAAGAATGGTAGGATCACATCTTCTAAACAAAAATCTTGTATGAAAATACTTATTTTATTTTAAAACATGCTCAAGGACTGTTTCATGGGTCAGTTATTCCTTAAGGTAGCTTTTCTTCTTGGCACTTAATGTTTCAGAGACTTGTTTTCTTCAGAGTTGTGTGCTTATGCTAGTTTCATGCTCTTCTTCATAGAATCAGTTTTCCAAAATGTAATTTCTCTGTTCATTCTTTTATTTACCTATCAGATAAATATTTACTCAAAATCCATATCTGCCAGTCATTATGCTAAGTTCTGGGGATAGTCAGAGAGTTCATATCCTGAAGGCTTTCCCACCATTGTGTGTGGATATAACTGATGAGCAGATAATGTAGTTAGAGCACTGCACTGATAAAAATACAATATCGTCTTTAAAGAAGCCACAATTGGACCTGAAACTTAAATTCCCTAGAGAAATATTGTCATGGAACATTGGTAAGTATAACCAGCACTTAGAATATGTTCAGAATAAAGTGGTTCTTACTTTGAATCATATCAGTTTTTTGTTTTTTAATTTTTAAGTATGAATGATTGAGCGGTTCATTGAAAGTTTTTCAACTTATCCTTTTTAGATCCCCTTCATTTGCTATTGATTCTTGCACCTTCACATGCCTTAAACAAGAATGAGGCTTTATTGCCTCAGGTAACTTCACTTTTGGTCTTGCCCGATGGTCCTATTGAATTCAGAATTAAATTCTCACTACTCCCAAGTCCGGGGAAAATGGAACTGATTTTGCTAATATTTTCAAGGAATGTTTTGGGGCTGCGTTTCTGTAGCACCTCTTCTGCACCTACAATACCACTCATTAGGAATTAAAAGAAAGTGCCAGGAAGCCACTGCTCTCTACCCTTCTCCTCCCTCTGTCTGTCTTAAATCCTCCAGTACATATCCCAGTGTCTTTATTACTAAGTCTTTTCTCTTATTTATACTCATCACCATAGAACTTTAGTAATCATCACAGACTCTTATTTTGTCTTTTTCTCAGTCTTTCACTGTGCACTCTATAATTCACAGTTCACTATCTGCAGAACTCCATGCACACTCAACTTCATCTTTTACCAATCCCATCAACTTCTTGGTAAAGGACACCCAGTCCTTCCTTCCTGATTACCCTGGAGACCTCTCAAATAAAAATGAATTTTCTATAATGGTTCTCCTACCCCTGGGCCTAAAGTTGGGATAAGTTTTCTCCATCCTCCTTATTGCTGCCTGAAGACCGTTCTTCCTCCCTTACTAAAAATATTCAGCTTTATAGCTCACACCATCAGATTATTTTATCCACTATTCTTCATTACTATTATTTTTTGCTGACGCCCAGGTCATTCTCTTCTCTTTCTCATTGATTGTAGCTCTGTCTCTCCAGTGCTACTTCTGTCTAAATTCTTGACAAGTTCAATATATTTTCAGATAATATTTATAATAACTTGGCCTCTCAATTTCTTTGTCCAACCTCAGCTACTCACACCAGTTGCCATTGCCTAGAATCTAGATTTTGCCATTGGTGATCATTGCAAGCCTTCCATCATCTCAATTTTTTGCAGTCCTCTTTGCCTACTACCATCTACCTTTCTGGCTTGCCACCTCTAACACCTCTTATTTCCTCTAATATTTCCATTCCAGCAATCCACCAGAACATTATACCCACTTATACTCCCAACTTTCCACAGATTTAGACATCCTTGATGCGTTCACTTTCCTCTTTATTCTTTTTAAATTCCATAGTCTATCATTTAATCAATCTACCACATAGTACCTCAACCGCCTAGCCATTCACTTGCCCCCCTCATACTCAAATGGCAAAGTCACAATTCTCATTACATCCAATTCTATTTGTGCAACTAAACCTGTCTGAAAGAAAGGAAATAACCACACTGACTGGTTTCACTTTAAATTCATAACCACAAGCCTCAATTTTGCCCTTAATGTTATCAGCCAATCGTATTATACATTCCTAGTTAATTTACTCTTCTTGGAGTCTATTTCACATCTTGCTATCTATTCTCAAATCAGCCTTTTCTTACCCATCCTCACTCTCAATTAATTATTTTACTTTCCACGTGGCTAAAAACACTGAAGCAGGGAAAAACATACACCAACTCCCTTCACTAAATAGACTGACTTTTTGGCATCTGCACTTACACACTCTACCTTCTGACTTGTTCCTCTAAATGACCTAGCTGCAGTCTTGTCTGAAGCTAATTCAGGATCTTGAATGTTTTTTTGTCTTTTTAGGGCCACACCCATGGCACATGGAGTTTCCCAGGATAGGGGTCAAATTGGAGCTGTAGCCACTGGCCTACACCACAGCTACAGCAACGTGGGATCTGAACCATGTCTCTGACCTACATCACAGCTTACAGCAACGCTGAATCCTTAACCCACTGAGTGAGGCGAGAGGTCAAATCTGCATCCTCATGGATACTAGTTGTGTTCGTTAACCACTAAGCCATGACGGGAACTCCATGGATCTTGAATGTTCTGAACTATTCATACATATTGTTCCAGCTCTCTCCTCTCTCTCCTATACTATCCATTTCTCAATTTACTGATTCATTTTCATAAACATAAAATTGTATTTTATCTTCCATCCTAAAATATGTATGTGTTTTTTTCTTTCTCCTGACACCACCTCCCCTGCTATCTCCTCTGCTACTTCTTTGTTTCTATTCATGTCTCTAACTCTCATTCTCTGTTAAACATAGTACAGTCTGTCTTTCACTTCTACCACTCCAATGAAACTGCTCTCAGCAAGGTCACCAACAGCCTCTGTAATAGTACACCCCTTGTCAATTTAAAAATTTTCCCCTTAATTTTTCTATCAGTAATTTTTGACATAGCTAATCACTTCCTCCTCCTTCTCACATATTCTTCACTTGTCTTTCAGTATACCACCACACTCTGTTGGTATTCTTAGCTCACTGGTTCCTCCTTTTCCATCTCAATTACTAGTCCTCTGTTTCTCCTTAAACAAATTCAGTCTTTGGCCTTCTTCTCTTCTCTACTTAATTATACTCTTGGTGATCTTATTTAGTCTCAAGGCTTCAATGTCATCTTTGTGACACTGACTCCCTATTTTTTCCAGCACACGGATATGTGCATCTAATGCTTTCTCAACGTCTCCATTTGGATATCTAAAAGGTATTTCAAACTCACATACCCATATCTTCTTCATTCTTCAGACATATGATACCTATAACTTTTTCCTTCTTAGTTCATGACAAATCTCTTAGTTTCTCACACCAAAAATACTGGCTAAATCTCTGAATTTCTTCTTAATCCCCCATATTGAATCCATCAGGATATATAATTAGTATTAGCTATTCCTTTTAAATAGAACCAAAATCCTATCACTTTCCCTGGCTCTGCTGCTACTATCTAGCAATTACCTTGTGCCTAGATGATTATAACCATTATATAACTGGTCTCCCTTTTTTCAACATTGTCATATCATACTCTATTGTTAGCAAAGTGAGTAGGTGACCTTTTAAAACTTTGTTTCAGATGATATCAGGACATATCCTTGTTTTACTCAAAATCAAATCCATGTTTTTTTCATTATATTCAAAATAAAGTCTAAAGTCTCCCAATGACATTGGAAACCCATATAATCTTGTCCCTGGTTGTTTGCATGGATTCATCTCTAGTTACTATGCCCACCCCACAATTGCTTCAAGTATATTGGCCTTCTTACTATTTCTAAAATGTATCACATACTTCTGTCTTTGATCCCTTGCAAGAGTTCCATAAAAGAGAGCAAAAAAATTTTATTATTTTCATTTGATTCTTTTAGAATGCTTGTAATCACAAAGAGCTCAAGACCCTAATGGGTGATTGCAATAGTGGAAAATTGATTACCTTGGATGATAATTAGATTGGAATTTTTTTAAAAAGAATAAAATACTTAACCCTCTGAAGAGAATACAATCCAATGTCAATTACTTATAAGGAGAACATGAAAAAAACACCATGCAAAGTTTTAGTAACTAGTTTAGATTTAAGAGGGATTAGGTTACCAAGTGTTCAAATGCATTTATCTTAGTGTTTTATTCTGCTTTACAATTCTGAGATGAATATGGGACACTAAAGCCCTTTGGGGTTTTATTTTTGTGACTGCACAAAGTCATTTCATCTCCCTTGTCTTCTATCCATCTACAGAATCCTATTTTCCTAACACGAAAGTGGAGAATGAAAGTGAAGGCCCTTGCCCTTGTCCTTGTCCTTGCTTCCTCATCAGATTCAAAAGAAATTGCAGTCAGCTTCAGGGTTAGGGTAAGAAACATATGCTTGCACCAACATTTCAACTCAAGACAATTATTAACTCTCTATCATGAACTGAGTCATGGCAGAATCCATGAGGGGGTATAGTTATACCATGCATAAACTTTATATTCAGAGCTTCCAATTTATTTCGGAGTTGGGCTACAATATCCCTTTACAAGATTATTTGCAATCATTCAGTGTGCAATCATTCATATACCTGTGTATGCATGTGCTTATTTATGTATGTATGTATGCCATGCCTTAATAGGCAGTGTTAAAAACAATTATGTAATCTGTTCAATGTATCTTGTTACCTGAAGAAATGGATTAGTGTTAGGTTCCCTGGGAGCTTTTTCAGCGAGGTAGATGTTGAACATATATATGGTTCTGTCCAACTCTGTGACTCAACCTTTAGCTAACTTTTATTAATTAGTAACTAGCATTCAGAATCAGGGTTCTGCTGAACTGTCATTTTGTCTATTATAACCATGATCGGGAGGTGTATACTGGCAATTTTATCATAGCCCTTAGCCAATTTCTTGTGTACAGATTACTACACAAAAAAAGTAGAAATAAGTAATCTTTCAGTTTGAGAAGTTCAATCACATATCTATTTATACATGACTCTTCTTATGACACTCTGTGGAAGGAGTTTCAAGAGGAACTTTGTGGAACAGAACCAGTTTTCTATAAGGACTATTATCTGCGTTTAAGAAAAAGTCATTATTTTTAATAAGTGATTAGCTTAGTGTGTCTGAATGTTAAGGCGACTGATCTGTAAGTGTGTCATGAATAAATTATTGGCTAAAAATTTATTTTCATTAGTTTAGTTTTTAAAAAGCAACTTAGAGATACAAAATACAATTAGATTTTCTCCTCCTATAATTGGGGAAAATAACACTGAGTTGACCTGAAATTATTTATTTTTTTACATTTGCTTTGGATAGACTCCATGTACACTAACTGCAGCAGAACCATTGCTATATCTTGTTTTTCTACCAATTTAGATTATTTCCTCCTTCTCTGGGTCTGGGGAGAGTGACAAAAAGCTAAATGTTTTGCCAAAATGTAGATAATTGGAAAAAGTAGTAGCTTTCCCAGTACTCATTTACTTTGATTTTGAATGAATTGTCATTGCCCAAGTCACAATGGCCCAAACAATACTCAGCTCTTTTCCTTAGTTCTTTCCTGGTCTTCAATGAGAACTCTGGTATTGGTTCAACAGGAAGAGAGATAGAAAAACCTTCAATACACCAAGGGTCTTGGGCATTTACATTTGTTTTCATTTACTTTTTATAGAAGCCTGGGTTAACTCTGGAAATATGGGATCTACTATTGAGTTATGTCTTTAATATGAGAATACCTTTCCCCTCCAGGAAGTGCCCTTCTATCATTTTTTCCCCCATGGCTAGTTTCTTAGGGATAGGGGGAAAAAAAAAAAAGCTTAAACACAATACCTTTATTTACGGTGGCTGCTTATCTTTCTAATCGAAAGCCTTTTGGTTGCTGATCTCTCCCTGTCATACTCTACTTTCTCTTGAATTGCCTTGAGCCCTAAGGCCATCTGCAAATTCTGCTTCATCAACCTTTTCCCTCTTTTGATAGCAGCAACTCCCAAGCCTTCATTCTTCCCTGGACTTCCATCTTCTGCCATCTGTTCTCATTTTACTCTCTTGTTGAGTCATCCTATTCACTTTAGCTACAATCTACTTATCTATATCTATCTTCTCTCCCAAGATTGAGATGTGTATTTCTAACTATCTCCTACGCACTTCATATGTTATATCCCACAGGCATATGAGACTCATGTCCAGATTTTAATTCATCATTTTTTCACTCTAAACTACTATGCCTTCTGCCTATCTTATTTAATTTTAATGTGCTCCAAACCAAGCTCTTGAAACCATACTGGAATATTCCTTTTCCTTCACTTTCCCCAAAACTCTCACCAAGTTCAAATTATTGTGGCTCTTAGCCAACTCCAGAATCTACCAACTTCTACCCATCTAAACTGATTCCAGTTTTGCTCATAATAACGTTTCAATAATGTTAAAGTAATGATCTGACACTTTGTTTTTGGACACCTTTACTAACCTAGTCCCATCCATGCTGTATTTTGTCACCAAAGCTTTATTACCATCTTTCTCAAGTAAAAAATTGAATATTAAACCCCTTGCTTTAACCTACTGGATGAAGTATAAAGTCCTTAGCATATCAGGTTTAAGGTTCCTGTATATTTCCTCAGCCTCATCTTCTAGTCTTTCTTCCTTTGTATCCTAGATTTCAGCTAAACCAAAATTTCCTGAATAAGTTAAAATTATTAACATCTTAACTCCAAGGTCTTATTCCTATTTACCAGGAAATATTTATTCATCTTCAGAAGCTCAGTCCAGGCATCTCATCTCCAGGAAATTAATTGCCCTTTCACATCTGCCTACCCTATACCTTCATATAGCACTACCTTTACTCATTCATTATTTAATTCATTAAGTGTTAACCAAGCCTCTGTAATGTATTCGGTATTGGAGAGTAAAAAATAAAATGATGTCTCTAATCTCAGTTTTTCACAAGCAAGGAGAAAACATACCTGTAAAGAATCACAAAGTTATATAAACAGTTTTTCAAAGTTATATTTGAAATAGTGTGATGTGATATGAAGATCATGGGTATATCAACCAGGATCTGTACAGAATGACAGACATCACTCTGTATTGAAGCAGAGGGGATTTAAGGCAGGATATTTTTACACAGTTGATGGAAACATTTAAAAGTTAACAGTAGATAGTGAGGTAGCACAGAGTTTACCAATGACCGGAAGCTCCTGGTTGGAGACTGGAGAGAAAAATGGATAATACTGCAGTACTGTTCCTGGTTTGTCCCAGATCAATTAGAGCCATGGAGGAAATGGAGCTGGTGCCAAAGATTTTGAACAAGGTAGAAAGAGAGAGATAAAAACTCCCATTTCTTCTCCCGTCTTGTTGCTGCTTCCCACTCCTTAACTCAGAAGCCAATAGATACACATAGGAGTCTTGGAAATGCAGCATTGAGCACTGATTTTCTACTTGATTATATGGGAGAGTGAGGCCTACTTTGATGAACAAGTATGATAATTAGGGACGATGTAAAATAGCTTAATAGTGTAAGGAAAAACAGTATTCTCTCTGAATCAAAGATAATCTATCAGTTCACATTATTCAAATTTAAGTGGCAACCAAGTTTCAAACCTAGGTGTTTACTGGTTTGCCTCAATATCTGCATTTCTCACACTTAGTAGATTATCTGGAATAACTCTGATCCATTATTGTTATTAATCTGTTCATATATTCAACAACATCTATAGCTAGGTTAGATGCTAGGGATATGCAGTGCAGTCTTGCTCCATGATTGAATGTGTCTCTGTGTCTCTTTAGATTTCATGATGAGAGATCCCTTGTTCCCACCCCTGTCCCCACCCCCAACTTTTTATTAGTTTCTTACTGACCGCATTCATGAAACAAAAGAAAAAGGAATGTCACCTTGAATTAAAATGTTCTGCAGTGTCTGCTGTTCCTGTATAGGCTGAAGTTTTTTTTGGCTAGGACACTTCAGGGCTGAACTCTGAGAAGATGCTGACTGCTGAACAAGCAGCAAAGAGAACAATTCTGTGCCCAATGAACATAATGTGTTCCATCCATTAAAGCAAGAGAAGAAAAGGAAACTTTCTTATTTTTTGAATGATGACTTTGAGATATTCATTCATATAGAAGTTAGATACCTTCTATCATTGATTAAAAGGATCAGTCTTAAAAGGTTTGGGCCAGGCATAGTTTTCCATAGCATATGGGCATTTTCTTCCATAAAATAAGAGCCAGTTTAAGTTTGTATTCACAAAAGTTCTTGGCAATTGCAATTCTGCAGTGTAAGGTTGAGTGATCACTTCTGACGAGTTATTTTCTGTCACATTTTGAATGCAAATCTGGCAATGAAGCTTAAAAGGAAGGTGTCTTTGAAAAGCTTTTGTGAACATCATTGGTAACTGTATGTAATAGGTACAAGAGGATTTCCATAGTCCTCTTGGCGTGGACAATAGCTTTTTGTAGGGATAAGGAAAAAGGTCTCCTATCAAGTAAAATTGATCAATCTTCATCTGTTTCCCAGAGTACCACTCCTCTCTTCTCTGTTTCCAGGGTAAATATATATTTTCATTCAAACCCAGACTGGCAAAAGTTGTAACCAACTGACTTTCACTAAAGAAAAATTAAAATAGGTATATTTCAATGCAAGGAAAATATTCTTAAATAACAGTCCTAAGAGGTAAGAGAAATAGTGGGCAAACATATTAGTAAATATGTAAATAAATATAAAGCAATATTATGTTAAATATTAATGAGGTTTCATTTAATTTAGACAAAACTGAAATAGTAATTTTCAAAGCAAATCATGATGGAGAGGTGGTTGGAGATAAAATTTTCTTTGGTTTGGCCATTTAAGTTGTTCCACAGAGAGGTCTCAGCCAGGCAATGGGAACAGGGAGAGGTTGGTAGTTGGTAGTTCCTCCCAACACATTCCTTGTTTTGTTCTTACCCAAGAAGGATCTCTTTTATTCACTCATGAGAGAAGCTTTGTGAAACTTTACTATCACATCAGAAATTTTGTTGCTAAAAGAACATTTTTAGCAGCAGAGTCTGGAAGGTCCAATCCATTATAAACATATAAAATTATATTTTGAATTCGATACTTGTGTGCTGGAAATCCTGGAGTGTCTTTTTTTTCCTACGTGAGACTAAAGTTCAGTGCCAAATTTCCATTTTTAAATTTTTTTAAGTAAACATTTCAAACACATAGTCTGGAGTAAAATAATGAGAAGATGCAATGAGTTATTATAGTACATGATTCTTATACTTCAAAACATTTATCTTAAATAGTTTATGTGAAGACATACCCTAAAAAGAACAAATCCTAATAGGACTTTTGCTGTATACATTTCCAATGCCTGAAGAAGCAATTTCATAAGATAAGATTATTAATCAAATATTATTTATTTACCTATCTATCTACCTACCTATCCATCACCTACCACAGAATTTGGAAACAGTACCCTATTAAGCATTTGTTGCAAGGCATGTACAAAAACAGATGACGGTGACAGTGGATGGATGACTATAAAAGACTAACAGAAAAGTGATTTCAGTTGAGAAGTAGGACTGAAATTTAGTTTTGAATCCTTAGAGGAAAGGAAAGAGGAAAACCATTCCAGATTGATGGCATAACATGATTACACTCAGAGAGACAAGAATGCCAATCTGAATCCATATTCTTTTTTTCTTGCACCTCTCAGACTCAGAGTAATATGGTATTTTGAAGGAGGACAGAGTGAAACAGATTTTACATGAAATAATATGGTCATTCAGTTGTAATATATAGAAAGCAAGAGGGGTTTCATCTAGGAGATAGCAGAAATCAGCATAGGAAAAGTAGATTACCTCCCGAGAAACTACCTCCTTGGAGAACCAGCAAGTATACCAAAGGATTAGACTTGGCTGATGAGCCAGAAATAACTGAGGAATAGCTACCAGGAAGGAAGTAGATTCTAAAATGGTGACAAATAAAACAGATAGCTTTGTAAGTATGGAAAACTTCTTTATTGGGAAGGATTGCAGATGTGTTGGCCTAATGCCAATATCTCAAGCTTGCCATGTGATAAACACTATGTTAATTTGAGAAAAATTATATTAATGAAGATGCATCTAATGGCTTCCTTCAAGCATTACCATTATTCAGCCTTAGACCCAATCATACTAGTACCATTTAATTTGTACCAAAACTTGGTGGATGCTACTTCCCGGGCTTGTGTTAGAAGTATAAGCATTTTTCTTAGTACATTTGCCAATTAGGAGAAGTATCCAGTAGCATTTCACAACTCTTACCTTTCTTTTCAGAATCCTTAATTCAAGTTGTTTGAAAAATGCTATTTAATTATACCATGTACTCTGAGTGAATCTTTCTTTCTTTCTTTTATTTTATTTTTTATTTTTTTACTTTGTATTGTCTTACATCATGGTAATAATGAGTTAGATGGTTATATAAAAATCTACTTTTCTCTTTCTTATGGCTATTATTTAAAATAGCTACAAAAGAGGCAGTTAATAAATATTTGTTGAAGGGATAAGGACAAGGTAAAGTCATCAGTCTCACTTGGTTAATTTACCCAAGAAAGTCACAAAGGAAAATTGAGCTCATTGCCTTTTTTGGTGTTTGTATCATCCCTGTAAAAGTTTTACTTGGGATTTTTAAATTTATTGAGTTGTAGTTCAAAAGTAATACTAGCAAAATGCTCTCTGATCAAAAAAAAGTTTTAGATTGAAGCTCTTGGATGAATAATTAAGCACATATTTTTTAATTAGGCATATTTGAAAAGAGTAGGGGATAATGGAAATTGCATGTTTCTCTATTAAAAAAAAAAAAAGGTCTTTGGAACCACTCTGTTTCATAGCTTCTACTTTCTTCTATGAAGAAAATAAAAGATAATTAACCCAGCAGGTGTAATTATCCAGGTGAATTCCACAAGGGCGGTTTTTGCCGTTGTTCAGTGAATTTTCCACAAGTGCCTAGAGTCCTGACATATAGCAGGCATTCAGCATCTGTGTTGTGAATTAATTAATTTGTGTATTGATATCTGTATAAATGCCTACATAGTTTATAGTTATTAGTGTGGATTATTTTGGAATTTAAGTAATCTATCTCTGTTTCAGGTAACAATAATATTTTTCAATGACGAGTTTCTAAAATGATGATACTGGTTCACTAAAAGTATTAAACTGAAATCACTATATTGACACAAATTGCTTGAATTTATAGTTTAAGGATTGTATTCTGTTTAAGATGAGTTAACATTCGAAAGGCTAAACAATGAGATCTTATTGTATGGCATAAGGAACTATATCTAATCTCTTGGAATAAAACATAATGGAAGATACTATGAGAAAAAGAATGTATATATACGTATGACTGGGTCACTAAGCTGTACAGAAGAAATTGACACAACACTGTAAATCAGCTATAATTAAAATAAAATAAAAGATGAGTTAATATTTCATATATGTACACCCTCGGGAATGTTCCACAAGTATAAGATCTGTGCTGGAGAGAATTTAGATTCATTTATAAATGCATTTGCATTGGATTGTGGGGGCCAAGTAGCCAGTTGTGTTAAAACAATTTTAAACTCTTATCTATTAGTAGAAACATGTTTTGTTGGAGTATGGAATAGTTTATAAACACTTTAATGCTTTTAAACTAGACCGTTATTGTCACTGCTTAAATAATTCTTACGGCTGAGTCCTTAAAGTTAATAAAACCAGCGTATAACAAGAAAAACACCTATATTATCCTTGAAGATTATCTTTTAAAAAGTAGATGCAATTAATGTTTCACACTACCTCCCACTAAATCTTTTCAACTGACCTGAAGATTTATTAATGTGGATAAATACTTTTAAAACTATAAATGGTACAGGTCACTTAAAGTATTTTTATTCCTATTTATACTTAGAAAATATTAATATTAAATCATTTCATGTTCTACCTAATTATGTGTTTATTTTAAAATATAACCATTTTGGAGCTCCTGCTGTGGCGTAGTGGGTTAAGGACCTGGAGATGTCTCTGCAGTGGCTCGGGTCACCGATGAGGCAAGGGTTCAAGCCCTGGCCTGGTGCAGTGGGTTAAAGAATCTGGCATCGTTACAGCCATGGCTAGGCTGCAGCTGCAGCTTGGATTCAGAACCTAGACTGGGAATTTCCATGTGCTATGGGTGTGGCCAAAAATAATAAAAATAATAAATATATATATAATTTTTCATTTTAAAACTGACAATTAGTAATGATGAAGATGATGCTGATATATATATATACATATGTGTGTATATATATGTATATAAAATATATATGAAATATTTTAGAGTTTCTTCAAGGCATAGCAGGTTCAAGGTCCAGCGTTGTCACTGCTATAGCTCTGGTTACTGCTGTGGGATGGGTTCTATCCCTGGCCTGAGATCCTCTGCATGCTGCAGGCACAGCCAGGAAAAAAATTAATTAATTAATTAAAATAAAATTTAAAAAAGTTTTGAGTTTACTTTGCCTCTTGCTATGTACTTTAGATGTGTTCGTAATATAGCAAGAGAAATTCCGTGCACCAGTACTATTATAATCTGCATACAAATGAGGAAACTGAGGATTTTCAAGGTAATATCTTTCCCCAAATCAAAGATTTACAAAACTGGTATATGCTGGAACTGGGACTTGATCCTTAGCTCTACTCTAGAACCTGTGTTTCCAACTACTAACTTGTTGGATATCAGAACTAATGAAATGTGTGTTAGGTAAGAACTGATAAAAATGAAAGCAGCAGACAGAAAATGTGCAGTGCACCCATGGTATGAATTCTCTCTCTTTCTCATTCATTTCCTCCTTCCTTCCCTTTCTCCCTTCCTTCTTGCCATTTCTCCTCCACACCCCTTCCCTCCCTTCCTCTTTTCTTCCTCTCTTTCTTCTTTTAATAAAGAATGTATTTTCATCCAGATATAACTGTTTAAACTCATGGTTCTCAACTTCTTGATTTTGCCACCCAAAGAATATTTGGCAATGTTTCGAGGCATTTTTGGTTATCATATCCTGGGAGATATGATTGGCATCTAGTGGATACAGGCCAGGGATACCTCTAAACATCTAACCATATATAGGACAACCACTGAGAGCAAAAAAAAAAAAAAAAGCCTGGTGCTCAGTGTTAATGCATTTGAGAAATAGTCATTTAAACTTGGAAAAGTATCACATTATCTTCAGAAAAAAAGTGTATATCTGTCCACATTTCATAGCAACTGTTATTATTCTGTTTAACTTGAATGAAAATACATTTTCAACCAAAAGGATTTTATAAGTATGCTATTTCAGAATCAGTGGAGGTTTGTTTACTTAAATGATGTCTTCTTTACCGTTGTCTTCCTCATATATCTTGGTCAAAATGATCATTGTTCTTTCTGACCTTTAGCCAATACAAGGAGAAAAACACAGGGAGGGCAAAGTAGAGTTAGAGTTTGGAGAGGAGGAGAAACATAATGTCAATGGAATCAGAAGGATAAAAAGACCTAACGTTTGAGGGAGGCACTTTGGCTTCGTCAAACACTGATTCCAAAGAAATGTTTCTCTCACAATAACATATTTAAATGAATTTCTGTACTCCAAACATTACTCACATCTGCATGCAGTTTCCCAAATGCCAATTTCAATAGTCATAACATTGTAATTGAAATTATATGCTGGAAAATGTCATAAATGTGCTGTGCAGTGGTAGGCTTCATATGATAATCAAGCAAAAATGCAGACTTTATAGATTAGGTTTAATACATTTCTGTTTATTCTTTCATCTAAAATTAAAGGAACATTTTTCAAGTAATAGGTTACCTGATTTAAAAAAAAGTTAGTGGCTGTTAAGGAAAGGAAGATTTCATATAGTTTTGTTAATTACCACGTAAATGTTACCTGTGCTGTGTCACTTAAAGCTAAAAATCTTTGTTAACAAAGGTTCTGCAGTAAAGTATATTGCTCTGAGGAAAGCTTAGCAGCCCCATTTGATAAATTGGATAGCTTTCAAAATTCAGAACACCCTCCCTGAAAGTTTCTATGAAAATATGTAGATTACAATTTCTTTAAGATGTGTAAAGATTATACATACAGAACTTTCAGAAAATAGATTCCATTGTTCTTCACATGATTTTTTATGATTTATTTTCTCTATTGTGCTATAAAAATAAATCTTTTGGAAAAAGTAAGATATATGAAAAAAAAAACCCTTAATTTTATTTTCTCATAAGTGTATTTTGCTAGCCATTTGGCATATTTATGAAATATGGACTTTTCCACATATAATTTTATTTGAAGCATCATTTATAGAGAATTGCAATCACCTTTTCATTCTTATTTTTGTAAAGCATACAATTCAAAAATAGGAAAGAAAAAGCATTTCCTGTCTTTTAATGAAAATTGTTATTATAAACAATAACTGTAATAAAATATTTTATGGTGTTTTTTTCTAAAGATTTTCAAAATTTGGATAAACACCCATATACCTGCAAAAGTAAGATAATTGATCCTGGTGATGATTTAAGAACTGTTTTGACACTAATTTTTTCAGTTAGGGTAAGATAAAATTTTTGTAGATTAGATATCATAGAAACTAATTAAAAACCTTGATTAACCAGAATTGGATGCTCTGATAAATTGCTTTCTCTGGTTAACACACTGTTACCCTAAAATGTCTTTTTTGCCTTACCTTGCATTGTTGAAAATGTTTCTAGACTGTAAGATTCAATTTCCCTGTTTTCATAATTAGACTACAGTGCTAAAAATGACTTTCTCCATGTTGACCGATTCTTGGGAAGTGTCCGAGGTTAATTATTCTATATATCAGTTCCCATTATAGAATACTGAACATGTGTAATGTATGAAGTCTAGGATTGATAAGGCATTGGATCACTTTTTAAACCAAAATTGCTGAAATGAGCATTTTTTTTCTTTTTTTCCTTTTTTCTTTTTTTGTCTTTTTAGGTCTGCACCTGCAGCATGTGGAATTTTCCAGGCTAGGGGTCAAATCCAAGCTGTAGCTGCTAGCCTATACCATAGCTGCAGCAACACCAGATCTAAGCCACGTCTGTGACCTACACCACAGCTCACAGCAATGCCCGATCCTTAACCCACTGAGCAAGGCCAGGGATGAAACCTGCATTCTCATGGATACCAATCAGATTTGTTTCCACTGAGCCACTGGCAGGAACTCCTTTTTTCCTTTTTTTTAATCTCATTTATCTTGTTCTTTTATTTCTTTTATTTATTTTTTTTAGGGCCACACCCATGGCATATGGAAGTTCTCAGGCTAGGGATTGAATTGGAGCTATATCTGCCAGCCTACACCGCAGCCATAGCAGCACAGGATCTGAGCCACATCTGTGACCTACAGTGCAGCTCATGGCAATGCCAGATCCTTAACCAACTGAGTGAGGCCAGGAATCAAACCCGTGTCCTCACGGATACCAGTCAGGTCCGTTACCACTGAGCCATGATGGGAACTCACATTATCTTGCTCTTTTAAAGGATAAATATTTTCAGTAACATTAGAACTGTCATCATTTGGACTCCTGTTGCTTGAGATTTGAATGTGCTTCTCTGTTACCTGAGGTTCTCTAGGGATCAGGTAGGAAGCCAGTAATGACAAACAGGTGTTTCTATAACCTGGCACTTCTCAGCCCTGCATTATTAACATTTCTGGTCAGATACACGTTTATTATGGGGGGGTGACTGTCAAATATTTTACAATGCAAATGAATTCCATAATGCAATATTTAAAGTATTCCTGTAGGGCCTTACTCTCCCCAGTTTTGACACCCAAACATGTCTTCAGACATAAATTCCCCCACTGTAACCTTAATAAATCTACAAACAAGAAATGCTGGACAGGGCATAGAGAAAAGGGAACCCTTCTACAGTGTTGGTGGGAATGTAAATTGGTATAATCACTATGGAAAACAATATGGAGCTTCTTCAGAAAACTAAATATTGAACTACCATATGATCCAGTAATCCCATTCCTGGGCATATATCTGGAGTAAACCATAATTCAAAAAAATATATGCACTTGTATGTTCATTGAAGCACTATTTACAATAGCTAAGACATGGGAACAACCTAAATGTCCATTGAAAGATGATTAGATTAAGACGATATGTTATATATACACAGTGGAATATTACTCAGCCATAAAAAAGAAAAGAATAATGCCATTTGCAGCAACATGAGGCAACTAGAGATTCTCACACTAAGTGAAGTCAGAAATAGACAAATACCATATGATATCACTTATATGTGGAATCTAAAATATGGCACAGATGAACTTCTCTACAGAATAGAAACAGACTCACAGATATGGAGAAGAGATTGTGATTTCCAAGGTGTAGGGGGGAAGGAGTGGGATGGACTGGGAGTTTGATGTTAGTAAATGAGAACTATTACATTTGGAATGGATAGATCAAAAGGTGCTATTATATAACACAGGGAACTATATCCAATCTTCTGGAATAGACCATGATGGAAAATAATATATAAAAATAAAGTATGTATACATATGTAACACTGAGTCACTTTTCTGTACAACAATAATTGGCACAACATTGTGAATCAAATATACTTTTAAAAAATATGTATTTTCACAAAATCAAGAGATATATGGACAGAGTGCAGTCTTTTAATGTCTCTATTGTTACAGATTTGTATTGGGAAAAAATCAGAAAATAAAATGATCTAGTTAATTATGATAAAGATTTGTAATAAAGTACATAAACAGGATGTATCAGAATGCAGACAGAGAAAGCTCTTGCACAGGATGGCAGGGTTGCTGCTCCGCAGCTGGGCTGACTCTGCAGGCTGCCCACCCCTTACTGGAAGTGGCTGCAGGGTAGGGCAGGGGCAAGTACTTCCCCACTAGGTAGCTCATGGGAAGGCAGCTCACTTCTAGTGAGGGTTGATCAGGGGTCTACAAAAATGTGTAGACCATGGGTCACTAAAGAATGACAGACTTCTAATTCCAGCTCTCTCGGTAAGAAGGAATATTTTCTTTAAAGCCCTGGGAGTAGGAGGGCCAGCTGGATACAGATCCTTCTTTTGTCCCTCCATAACCCTTTCAAGTTTTTGTTCTAGCTCAGCCCCATCCAAAAAGGTCACCAAGGATTCTTGTGCTATAGGGAGGGTTTTAGGGGAAAAATATCATGTGTGTGGGAATCTAATCTTTAATGTGCTCTGCAAATTAGGGGTTCTTGACATTGTTTCTGTAACTGTTACATGTTGTGTACTGAAAAGGGTGTGACTGGCATGAAGAGTGTAGAGAAATCAGGACTGGCACTTCAGTCCCTTTTCAGTGCCATCATCTCCCCTGTGTTTTCTTGATGGTTGTCCTCTAAGATGGTGAGGCACAGTATCAGAAATCCCATACTGGATGACTGTAAATATTTCCTATTAGCCTTCCTCTTATTCCAGCTACACAATGAGAAATATGATCTCGGCCTTTGATATAGGGGAAACAGAGGACTGGGGAAGTTGGCCTGATTCTCATGAATTAGATTGAAGGCCATTATAGATGATAACTCTAGAATTTCAGTAAGGGGATCTAGAAGTTCACACTAATTCACTGGACTATTGAAAGGTCAAAGAGGCAGATTAATCAGTGATGTGAGGTCATATTCTGATGTTTTTCCTCCCATAGAGTTACTTTTAGGGTGTCATGTTACTGAACTTAGGTTTGGCTGCTCGCCGCCTAAAAGCCAATACTTAAGAGGCAAATGTTCGTAAGAAGAAAAGGTTGCTTTATTCAGGATGCCACCAACCTGGGGAGAAGGCAGACACCTATCCCAAACCAACTCTGACAGTTCCTCTTGGCCATGAAAATTTTTAAAGGGAAAGAGGGGAAATAATCACAGTTAATCATTAAAGTAGGAGGTCAGATTCTTCACCACTATTCCATTGCTTGGAGATCTGCTGACTTCCCCTGCTCCCCCTTAGGATGTTGTCTTGTCCATGTGGTCTGCCTGCAGATTTGCTAAGGGGGAAACTGGAATTAGAGATCTAGTCACTCTCTAACTACTTAATTCTTTGTTCTTACTCCTTTTAACCTGGGAAAGGAATCAATAGGTTAGGAAAGGCATTGTGTTGAGTCAGTAGAGCATAAGTCAGGAGTTAGTTTAAATGTTACCTAGTGATCTCATTTTATAATTAAAGCCTGAGGGAAACAGATGGACACACAGAAAAGGGACAAAAGAGCTTCTTCTAGTCATAAAGAAGTCTTTGTTAACTCGTTTGTAGAATAAAAACAAAATTTTACACAAAATGGTTTTTAGATACCTTCTCTGGACACATTTTGAACTGAAGCAAAAGACAAAGGTTTATTATTGTTTCATTGTTCACTCAGATTTCTTTTCTTTCTGACTTTTTTTTTTGTCTTTCCTTACTATGTGGGTATATTCTTGATATTCAGTACTACACATCAAAATTTTGTTTATTTGCTTTTTCTTCCTTCAATCATACATTCCTTTATTTTTTACAGAAGACTGAACACAAAGAACTTAACCACTAACTCCTTACACTGATTAACTCTACCGACATTGTGATGAGTTTGAGCAATAATTTATATAAATTTCTATTGACCTATTATACATTGACATTGATTTAAGACTAAGCCAAATAGCTGCATAATAAGAAAAAAAACTTGAATATGTATATGTGTGTGTGCGTGTATATATATAGTGATGTAGAACAATAGTTTCGGTTTTTGTGTTGTTAAATTTCATTTTAGTATAAAATTATTGTTGCCAACCTCAAAAATAATGTAGCCAGTTATTTTACCAGCAAATGGGTGTATTCAGGAATAGCAGAGAATTACAATTTGGAACAGGCAAGCAATGTTGAATCTTAGACAATTCTAAAGAGACAAAGGGAAGGTCAGCTTTTATTAGGCTTTAGGAGGAAATTGGGGAGCGTTGTTTGGACTGAAAGTTTACGGGAGAAGAACAGGAGCTCAAGGTTGTGGCATTTCTGGCTGCAAGCAGTGACTAGTACATTGTTGCTGGTGCAGGAAGGATCTTTCTTTTCTTAAAAACAGAAGATGTAATTCCCATGTCAAAAATATCCTACCTTGAAAGAAATGGAACATTCTTATCAAGCATAAGAAGTTGAGACCAAGAGAATTTTATAAATGAATTCTATATACAAACAGAGCTCATTAAAACAATTCTTATCTTTCTTCTTCTAACTGATTATACAGGTTGTAGTGAGTGGTATGTGCCTGAGAGCTCTCCCTTCAGGGTTTCCTCACTCCATTTTAAATTTATTTTCACATTGTAAATTGGTTATATTTTAAGTTATTAATTTGCTTTGATAATATTACATTGTGGCTTCTAGTTCTAAAATGGAATCCCAAAGGATATCTGCCAGATTTTTAAGAGAAAAATATTTTACCTGAGAAACAGGTGGGTTTAAAAATTTCTTCTTGTTACTTTTACTGAATACTATAAGAAAACTGAAGAACATATGCACTGGAACTTTTAAAATTTAAAATGTCTGCGTATAGTACTTAATACATTATTTCAAAGCCAAACATAAGGAAAATGATGTTAGACGAAACCCACTTTCCTTCATTGATGAAAAAGAATTAGACAATTAGATGTTTTAAAATTAGTTTATTTTGCAGTTTGTGCTGTTTTATTAAATTTGTAGGATTTTATAAAGATTACAGTAAATGGTTGAAATTCTAAATATGCTTCCAATTATCCCCCCCCAAAATTCTATTTTATTCATACCATTCAATGTGAAAAAATTGAAATGCTATTAGCAAAAATTCAAGAAGGCCTTGTAAAATTTTGCCTATTATTCTAAAATATGATCCCTCTAAAATATGGAACACATGTCCCAAATTTCTTGACGAGGTCCTTTATTTGTCTATGCAACAAAGTCTTAGTTCCCAATTTTAACTGATCCTCAAGACCAAATCTAGTTCCTGTTTTTCTTACTGCCTTACCTTTTTCTCAGCTCAGTTTAAAGCCTCTGCTTTCTTTTATATGCAATTCCAAATTCTATTGCTGATCTGATTCTCAGCCCAGTTGGATCTTTTCTCCTGTCTTTGAGGTTTCTATGTTCCTGATTGAACCCTGAATTCTTGCTCTGTACTAAATGTTGAACCTGTCTCCTACATAAGTCATGTCATGTCTTCTCCTTTTATCTGACCTTCCATAACTGATAGCTATCCTCCAAGGACACTCCCGCAAAAAGGCTAAAGATCCTTCTAAGTGGCAAGCATTTGTGTAATTAGACATGAATACATGGATATGTACTATTTCTGAGTCTGGAGGTAATTAGAATTATTCAGATACTCACTCACTCATTTATTCACTTAACACATGCTAGGGGGTTGCAAACACCACTGCATATAACACAGACACCCACAGACACCCACAAATACACTAGTAGAACAGATACACAGAAGATATATGGAAACATAGATGAAGGGACTCCAGGGTTGATCTAAAGCATCAACAATCTTAACCTAATTAAACCCTCCTCAGTGTTTACCAGGTACAGAGAAAGAGTTCTTTAATTTAATTGTATTGGAGTATAATTGAATTACAATGTTGTATTAGTTTTAGGTGTACAGCAAAGTGAATCAGTCCATTCTTTTTTCCCATGTAGGTTATTACAAACTATTGAGTAGATTCCTCTGTGCTATATATTGGGTCTTTGTTAATCATCTATTTTATACAGTAGTGTGTTATATGTCATTCCCACTCTCCAATCCTTCCCTCCCCACAATGGTTTCACCTATAATAACCATAAGATTGGTTTTGAAATTTGTTTCTGTGTTTTAAATAAGTTCTTTTGTATAATTTTTATTAGATTCCATACATAATTGATATCATATGATATTTGTCTTTCTCTGTCTGACTATGACACTCAGTATGATAATCTCTAAGTCCATCCATGTTGCTGCAAATGGCATTATTTCATTCTTTTTTATGCCTGAAAAATATTCTGTCGGATATATGTACCACATCTTTTTCATTCATTTCTCTGCTGATGGACATTTAGATTGCTTCCATATTTTGGCTATTGTGAATAGTGCTGCAATGAACATTGGGGTGCATGAATCTTTTGGAAATGTGGTATTCTTTGGATATATGCCCCAGAGTAGGATTGCTAAATCACATGGTAGTTTTTCAGGAAACTCCATGCTGCCCTTCACAGTGGCTGCACCAATTTACATTCCCACCAACAATGAAGAAGTGTTCTCTTTTCTTCATACTCTCTCCAGTATTTATTGTCTGTAGACTTTTTGATGATGGCCATTCTGATTGGTGTGAGGTGGTACCTCATTGTAGTTTTGATTTGCATTTTTCCAATAATTAGTGATGTTCAGCATCTCTTAATGTGTTTTTTGTCCATCTGTGTATCTTCTTTGGGGAAATGTCTGTTTAGATCTTCTGCCCATTTCTTGATTGGTTTTTTTATATAAACTCCATGAGTTGTTTAAGTATTAATTTAGAAATAGCTACATGCTGTGGGAAATAGTTTAGGTGTTTCACTTTCAAATGTTTTACAATCAACGCACCTCTGTCACCTAGAATCCCCATGGTTAGAAGAATTTTATGCATGACTTATGGACTTCAGAGAATACTATATAATATGCAGATAATAACTTGCATTTTTTTTTTTTTTTGCCATTTCTTGGGCTGCTCTCGTGGCATGTGAAGGTTCCCAGGCTAGGAGTCCAATCGGAGCTATAGCCAATGGCCTACACCAGAGCCACAGCAACACAGGATCCGAGCTGCATCTGCGACCTACACCACAGCTCACGGCAATGCCGGATCCCTAACCCACTGAGCAAGGCCAGGGATCAAAACCACAACCTCATGGTTCCTAGTCGGATTTGTTAACCACTGAGCCACGACGGGAACTCCAATAACTTGTATTTTAAATGAAAACTCATTAAGTATGCTTGATGATAAGTCTAAATAGTCAACGGTCCAGGTCTTAGCTCCAGTAGTTGCATGTAAAAATTTTTTTTTTTTTTTGCATGTAAAAATTTATAAAGGAATTGTTCATGGTTTTGAGTGTCTTGGCATGGGCTATATTCCCCTTCCTCCTGCTTGAATACACTGTTACTATAACAAGAGCACACATTGAATTAAGATGCTGAGAAGACAATGCTGATATTGTTTCCTGTGACATTTCTCACCACCAGTGTTGTCTGAAAAATACTGTAGCTCCAAGGTGTTTCCCTAGAATAGATTTTTTTTTTAAAAAAATAAGTTCATGTTATTGATAACAATTTGCATTAAATCTTTATATTTGGAGATCTGTTGAAAGCAGTGACTAAAGCGATTCAGAACAAGAATACAATTATGGTCAAGTAAATACCCTCTGGTGACTAAGGAGCAGTTTCTAAATAATTCAAGTTCTTTATGTATGGTTCTTATATACCATGAGGGAAATTTTTAGACCATAGAAACACTATAAACGTCTCTCTTTACTCTTTTTCTCCAATTCAAGAAGCTACTACCTCACTTAATATCTTCAAAATTCCCTTCAAAAAGCCTTCATGTCGCAAATTTCTCTTGATTCTGAACTACAAACCCTCTAAGAGAAATCCTCTTATAAACCTTTCTTAGCAGAAAAGTGTTCATGTGTGTTTTTATGTGTGTGTGTGTATGTGTGATGGGGGATTGTGGGGGAAGAATGGGAATATTCACACATTAATAATTTGCTTCTGTTGTCATATATACATCAGTGAGCTTTGGTTTATGATAATTTACTATTCTTATGCTTAGCCAGAGGAGAAAGGTTTAAATGGCCTGAGTGTGCTTTAGAGATAGAGTATTAGTTTATTTAGACTCAGTAAAATGGGGGTCATTGATGCATCCATTTCCATTAATGGGAGTTAGTGACTGCTGAGTATATCTCATAATTAGATTTACAGAAGTGCCAAGATGAGAAACCCAGTGATGCGGCACAGTATATTATCCTCATCCAAAGGTGCTTTTCATTGTCTGAAGAGACAGATGCCATGTTCTGATAAGAAATATGTGTGTAGCTTTAGTCACTAATGTAAATTATTCAATATGAAATGCTTCCAGTAGGTTTACTTTTTTTTTTCTATTTGTGAATACAAACTGTTCCTTAAAAAAATGAAAATATTTATCTGTAAGAATATAATTAGAAACTCATTCCAAACAGTAAATATATCTACTACTAATTTTAAGATAAGAACAGAAGTTAAATAAAATAATAAAATAAAAGCGTAGTGAATTGAAAAAAAAAAAAAAATACATCTGGGGAAGGGAGGACTTCTTCAAGGAACTTGATGGACCCTCTCCCTGGGAAAAAGATGGTGATTTTACTGAGGAAAAAAAAAAATTTAAAAAAATATTTTTAAAAAAATCCAGTCATTAAATGGAAAATTGTTCTAAGGACATTGAGCAAATGAAGAAAATACTCATTCAAGGAAAATCAAATAAGTCTCTGAAAGAACCAGAGGCATGTGACGCATGACTGGCTTTCTTGCTACTACTCTTCCCAGCCCCTCAGCTCCCTGTGGAAGATATACTGCAGACACATGCAGTCAGGAGGAGGCTCCTTTTCCTTCCAGGGAGGCATTTTCACCTAGCCTAGGCAAGCTGACAGTGTTTCTCATCATAGCCAGCACATGTTCCAGAAGCTCTGTTTCCAGTAGATGTGGCCAAGGGGACCAGTGACTAAAGTGATTCCTTCCTCCTTTCACCTAGCCACATTCATAATACAAAGCGCTACCCTAAGCAAAGAGTTCTAAGAATCCTAAAGACCTAGTCTCCCTTTCTCAGCTTGCTTACAGGGTGTAAGATTCATGAGAGGGCAAAGCCAAGAAGACCAAGGAATACTATCCTGTTACCTGTGCCCATTCATAGAGTGAGAGTGATACAGAGTGAAAAGTAAGGCTTCACCCCTAGCCCCAGTGCAGTGGGGTGAGGGGAGTTCTGTCAAAGGGAAAGACAGGTAATAGGATGAAGTCTTCAGTTCTACCAGAGGGGCCTGAGTTTCCTTGGAACAGAGTGAGGAGAATTCCATGCCTAAGGAATTGACCAACAAGGGATTACTACAGCCAAGATATGGAAACACCTAAATGTTCATCAGTGACTGTATAAATAAAGAAGATGTGATACACATTTACATAACAGTGGTATATTTTTCAGCCATGAAAAAGGATGAAATCCTGGTATTTGTGACAATATGGACGGACCTTAAGCATATTATGTCAAGTAAAATAGGTCATGTACAGAAAGACAGATACCATATGCTCTCACTTATATGTGGAATTTAAAAACAAAAATAGAACAAGCTTATAGATATGAAGAATAGATTGGTGGTTGCCAGAGGTAGGGTTTGTGGTGGGCAGAATAGATGAAGGGGGTCAACAGTTCTAACATAAGTCCCAAGGGTGTAATGCATAACATGTCGACTATAGTTATTGCGTATTTGAAAGTTACTGAGGAAGTAGGTTTTAAAAGTTCTCATCCGATGGAGCATGATAATGTGAGAAAAAAGAATGTATGTGTGCCTGGGTCACCTTGCTGTACAGTAGAAAACTGACAGAATGTTGTAAACCAGCTATAATGGAAAAAATAAAAATCATTATAAAAATAGTTCTCATCACAAAAAAGAAAAATGAATATGATGAAGAACAATTAAAAGGAAGCTGATAGTTCTGAGATCAAGTAAAACGACAGAGCGGCCAGAAGTTTTAATAGAGCTAAATAAAAAGGTAGCATGAAGATCCCTCCTCTGGGAATTGGGAAGGTTGTGCATAAGTGTTAGGCTGTACCTACTAATTATACTCACTAAGGAGCAATCAGAACTGGACTTGAGAACATTCTTGAAGCCACGCATAGATCTGTTAAAACAGCGTGGGTGCTTCACTGTCACAAGGAGCTTAAACACACCCACTGTCCAAATACTAATTGAACAAAAAAGTACTCTGACCCAGGGCTGACTCCTAGGAACTTGGGCTTAAAAATACTATTGCAGTCATCTTTAGCAGTCTGTAAAACACTGTGTATGCTCGAAGACCTACCCTTTCAGGAGTGATCCCCTCAGTGAGGGAAATTCCAAGCTCTTATTTCCTGGCTGAATGTCGAAGGTCAAGCACTCCCTGACCTACAATATTAGCTCTAAGCCAGTACATAGCCAGTGACAAAGTATAAAGATATAACTGACAAAGGGGCTAAATTACAACCTTTGGCCCATCAGCACCTTGTGCTGACCTAGTGTAACCCCTAGATAGCCAAACTAAAGGAAAAGTTAAGAGGGGGAAATCTGAGCAATTACATCAGAGAGGTTGTCCACTTTCCAGAATTAATTCAGGAATAGACATTAGAGAATTAGTTCAGCCAATAAACAAACAAATGAACAAATAAACAAATGAACACGCAAATGGCAATAGCAACCCTCCCCCCACCCCCATCAGCTGCAAGGTTGTTACAAAATCTAAAATTTCCAGTTTTCAAAAAATATAGGAAACATGCAGAGAAATAGGAAACTGTTATCATATACACTAGGGAAAATAATCAAGCAATAAAAACTTCCCCTGAAAGGGTCTAGATGGTAAGAGACAAAGACTTCAAGGCAACTATTAGAAATACGTTTAAAGACTTAAAGGAAACAGTATTTAAGAAACAAAAGGAAGGTATGATGACAATATTTCATTAAATAGAAAATTTCATCAAATAGAGAATAAAGAAATAGGAACAATCAAAAACAACAAAATGAGGGTTGTTATCCCTTTCTTATAACTCAGAAAGGGAAAGACAATTATAGTATGATATCACTTATATGTGGAATCTAAGAAATAAAACAAACTAGTGAATATAACAAAAAAAAAGACTCACAGATATAAAAAACTAGTGGTTACCAATTGGAGGACAGAAGGTGGTAGGGGCAAGATATTGGCAGGGAACTGAGGTACAAATGGCTATGTATAAAATAAGCTACAAAGATTAATTGTGAAGCACAGGAAATAAAGCCAGTATTTTATAATAAATATAATTGGAGAATAATTTTTAAAAATTGTGAATCACTATGTCATATACCTGAAACATACAATAGTGTAAATTAACTATACCTCAATTTGAAAAAAAGAAAAAGTAAAAAAAAATCTCAGGGCCATTGGCTTTACTGACAAATTTTATCAAGCATTTAAAGGAGACTTAATACCAATTCTTCACAAACCATTTCAAAAATTAGAAAAGGCAAGAACACTTCCATTTTATTAGACCACTATTACTATGCTTTCAAAACAAGATAAAGATAGTAAAATAAGAGAATGCTACTGGCCAGTATTCCTTATGAATATAAATGCAAAAGTCCTTAACAAAATGCTTGTAAATAAGATCTAGTAACAAATAAATATGATTATATGCCTTGACCAAGTAGGATATATATCCTAGGAAGACCAAGTTGGTTCAATATTCGAAAAATCAACTAATGTTTATAGAATACCGGGAAAAATATGATCATGTCAATTGACACAGACAAAACATTTGGCTAAATTTCAATAGTTTCTTATTAAAATAATCCATATACTAAGAGTAGAAGGGAACTCTATTAAATTGATAAAGGATAACTGAAATACTGATAGCTATCAAGAGACTTAACAGTACAAGACTGAATGATTTCATCCTAAAATCAGGAAAAAGAGCAGAATGTTTGGTCTTGTCACTTCTTTTTAACATTGTACTGTAGGGTCAATAAACTAAGAAAAAGAAATCAAAGATATCCATTTTGGAAAATAAAACTATCTCTATTTTCAAATTACATGACTTTATATAGAGAAAATCACTAGGATTCTGCAAAAATCCTATTAGCATTTGTGAGTTCAGGAAATTTATAGGACCCAAAATAAATTTGCTAAAATCAATTGTATCTCTGTAAATTGGCAATGAGTATTCTAAAAATGATATTAAGGAATTCAGTTGTTTTTAAACAACAAGCGTATATGTGGGATCTAAGACACACACACACATATACAACAAAACTAATAAACATAAAAAAAACCTCACAGAGAACAGATTAGTAATTACCAGAGGGAAGGAGGATAGAGGGTGGGCAAAGTGGGTTAAATGGGTCAACTGTGTGGTGATAGATGATCGTTGGACTTGTGGTTGTGATCACACAATAATGTGTACAGATGATGAACTATGAAGCTGTGCACTTGAAACTTATAAGCAATCATATTAAAAAGATTTTGTTGACTATGTAATGAAATATTTAAAATACCTTTACATTGAAAATATTGTTGAAAAAGATTTGAAAATATCTAGCCGAATGGTATATTCCAGGTTTAAGGATTAGAAAAATTAATATTGTTAGGTATGATTAAATATTAAATATTTGAAAGATTGAAATTTGCACATATTTTCAGATGATCCAATTTATAATGAATGTATATGTCAGTCATTTTATAAGATCTAGCCAAATGTAGAGAAATATTCAATATTGTTCTGACTAGCATTTGATAATTACCTTAGAATTGTTACAGCTCACTAATTGTTTTTAAATTAGATGTCTCATTTTATTTTGGATTATTGGTTTACTTTAATTCTTGATAATAAAATCATGTCTTGATTTAATAAATGATCTTGAATATTAAAAATGGAGCATCTACTGCAGAACTAGAAAGACAAGACTGGAGTTTATAAAAATGCTTCACAAGCTCCAGCATAATAGTTGCAGTAGTGGAGTTCCTGTCGTGGCGCAGTGGTTAACGAATCTGACTAGGAACCATGAGGTTGTGGGTTTGAACCCTAGCCTTGCTCAGTGGGTTATGGATCCGGTATTGCTGTGAGCTGTGGTGTAGGTTGCAGACGCGGCTCGGATCCCATGTTGCTATGGCTCTGGTGTAGGCGGGTGGCTACAGCTCTGATTAGACCCCTAACCTGGGAACCTTCATATGCCACGAGAGTGGCCCAAGAAATGGCAAAAAAAAAAAAAAAAAAATAGTTACAGTGGATAACAATGTCATAACAGATGAAATTGACTGGGGAAACCTGTAGTAGACCCTGACTGGGTAGTAAAATCTTTTCCTTTTCCCCTTTTTTTTGTATTTTCTAGATTTACTCTCTTAAACTTAGGTATGTACATTTTGGGCAGGGTGATGTGATGTGGATTTTTACACAGAAAAACGTAATCTGCAAAGTGAGGAGAATGAAGCAAATATGAAGCAAGGAGCAAATGTGAAAGTGCCAAGGGCCATTAAGAGAAAGAGAGGCTGCCCCAACTCAGCCACTTTTCTTGATGCTCCTATGACTTTCTTTTTCTCTTTCTTTCTTTCTTTTTTTTTTTTTGTCTTTTGTCCTTTTTAGGGCTGCACTTGCAACATAAGGAGGTTCCCAGGCTAGGGGTCTAATCGGAGCTGTGGCCACCAGCTTACGCCAGAACCACAGCAATGCCAGATCCGAGCCACATCTGCGACCTACACCACAGCTCATGGCAATGCCTGATCCTTAACCCACTGAGCGAGGCCAGGGATCGAACCAGCAACCTCATCATTCCTAGTCGGATTCCTTTCTGCTGTGCCACGACGGGACCTCCTCCTATGACTTTCTAACAAATTCCATAATTTTACTTATTCCTCCCATCTCATGAAGTCTTAACTAAGATGTAATTTACTCCCCAAAGTGATCAGTCTAGATTTTGTTAATTTCTGATAGAATGCATGTCATTATGATATCATGAAAAATGTCTTGATATTGAATTCTACAATTGTTTGATATTTTGTTGACTTGATTACTTGAGAGTGCCGGTAGATAATAGTATGTGTAATATAAATAAGGTAGATATTTATGAAGCATATGTGAAAAATAATGTGGCAGTGTTTTTCAATGGAAATTTAATTTTTGCGGGTCTGATTGTGTTAAAATGTTTAAGGAAGCAGAAAACTATTGGACAGGAATAGCCAGAGCTGCTGCCAATCCAACAGTCTGGCTGTTTCCTATTCTATGCAACTCACTTGGAGTGCCCAAAAATTGTCCTCACACATGTCTATAAAATTTTTTCTTCTGTGTGTGAAAAGCCAAAGACGTAACAATGAATGCTAATCAAGTGTGCCATAAATAGCACCAATCATCTGTCGGCTCTGCTAAGAGATCCCTAATCAGACCAGAGGTCATGGTTTAGAAAATATATCAGTAATCTAAATGCAAAATCACTGATTCAAGGAGTATAAAGCAAACTCCATTCCAATCCAGGCAGTCATTTATATATGAATTCTTCTGGAAGAAGGTGGTATACAGCTTTTCAAAGTTTGGGGTAAAGGCACTTTGAGCACCCTAGTAATCAGAAGGAATGAGAAATAATATGCAAGATACTTCATAATGACTGGCAAAAAACCATGAGAGAAGTTCAGACCCAGCTGGTAAAGTTTGAGATCAGTCTTTCTGTCTATATATAGAGAACCGAGAGGGGAGCAGACTCTGGGGAGAGCCAGAGTTTCTCAGGATCTAAGCTGAGACTATGGGAAGCCTGTGGTAGAATGGGCTCAGAACTGGGTCTTGAAAGACATTCTGTTACCTTTAATGTTTTAATTTCTCAAAGGGAAAGGTGTCTCTCAAGAGATGAACAATAATATTCACTTCGTGAAACTACATTTGCATCACCCAGAATCAAGGAGAAGGAATCATTCGTCACAATTCAATCAGAAAGCTATAAAGGAAAGAGATTCAACAGTAAACTAAACTTTTTAACACATGCTGAAGCAAAAAATTACTTTTATGATTATTAAACAAAAAAAAAGAGATACAAAATGGTAGTGGTGTTATAATTCTAATGTGAAAAAACAATGTGTTTTTAAAAAACAAAGATGCTAATAGTTTGGAGTGATAGTACCTTGAGGGATATTTGTTTTTGTTTTTTTATTGGTTCAGAAGGTGTACTATTTATATTTTCTCTGAAATATATAGTTACTACTATTAAATCTTATACTCTTAACTTTAAAAGCTTAGAATAAAAATACTGAATATTTTATTCACATGATGATTTCTTTCTTGACTCATTTGTAACATCAGTGTAATAATAAAATATTTCACAGCTTTTATATTGAGAAGAATGTACTAATGACCACAAGTGTTTCTTTTATTTTAGCCATATATTTTAAAGGAAAGATAATTTGCAAACAATAGTGATTTGAGGCCATGGTTAATCTCAGAGATAAATAACCAACCAACCAAATAAATAAACAAAACAAAACAGCACTTTGGAAATAGTTCATATGTGAAATAAGCATATTTTATAAATTGATATACATATATATGAAACATATTAAACATATTTGTTGATGGGTGTTAGGAATCTTATTTGTACTATATTACAGTAACAATAGGAGTGTTTTTGAGTATCAGTGATTTAATCAAGGTAGCATTTTGCCATGAATTTTGAAATCTTACAGTATGATCATATTCATACTGTTAGCATCATATTCTTCCGTTCCTGTCAAATATATGTTGGTCATTTTGCCACATTTTTCTATTGTGTCCTTTTATTGATTTATTGATTAAAATGAGCTTTTGTGACTTGCTTTTTTATCATTATTCTATAATACCATAATTCTTAAATTATTATAACATTGATGCATATTTAATTCAAGTTTACACATAAATAATATATAATATTTGCACTCCCAGAGTTAAAAATAAAGTCAGATTACATTTTATCAGATTTTAATGGCTAGTTGCTGACTGGGGTCAGAGTAAAGAATTACGGCATAAAATTTATATACTAATAAACGCTATTTTCATGCCACCTAAAATGAAAATTAAATACTGGAAAAGTTCTATATAAACCAGATTGTTTATCTTTGTTTTCACTCTCACTGTTTCTGATCCCCTTGGAAAATGCAACTTAAAAAATAATTCACTAACTACTACACAAATATACAAATCAAAAAAACACTGTCATGAAAGTACCTAACCCTCTAAATGAAATGTAAAAGCAATGATTGGAAGAAAAAGAAACAGATGAAAAATCATTCTCTAACTTTTCCCTTCTCGCCTCATGTTCTTGTTTCTAAGTTAAGAATTTTTATCATGCATTCAGGTAAATCTATTTCTTTGTCATTGCAAAAAACCTTTGCTGGTATATTTTTATGAAATGAGAATAAGGATATAGATCAAACAGGGACTTGATTATTTCATGTACTTCAGAATATTCAAACTGAATGTCATTTTTCTAAAATCTGTATTTCAAATATAAGTAATTTCCATGCTTATTTTATTTGAAACACCAGTACCGTAATTTCTTATTCTTGTGATTTTCAAAGTAAGTTGGATTCATTGAAATTTACTATAAGACTATCCCAAGGACTAATGCCATGGGAATGCATATTGTGAGTAAATTACTGAGAGATTCATGTAACGTTTCAATACGTTCATGATAGAGCTGGCTTTATATTGAAGCCTGATTTGTAGAACACTTACAGCAAGGCTCATAGTCAAAACAGAACATTAACAAGATTAATGTAGTACTTGAATTAAAGGAATTAAAAAGATAGAATCTTCTAACTACTTCATACGACTAAAAATTGCGAAGTAATGTAATATATAAAATATAAATTGTAGAGTTACCTTGTGGCACAGCAGATTAAAGATCCAGTGTTGTCACTGCAGCCATGGCACAGGTTCGATCCGTGATCCGGGAATTTCTACATGCTGTGGTTGTGGCCCCCAAAAAATAAATTTTAAAAAACCCCATAAATTGTAATTATTTTTAATTTTATTTAATTCATATTGCCTTTCAAATAAGAATGGATACACTAATGAAGATTCAGAAAGTCCGGTCCTTTAGAGTCACTAGACCTAGAGGTTAAAACTGCTTCAAATGTTGGATGTCTTTGAAATAGTTATTTAAAGACTTGAAACTTCATCAGAACTTAGAGTCTACTGAATCGTAAGCTTGAAGGTATTATCTGCTTAATCTGACAGCAGTTATGCTTCTGGTTTTATGTAGATATTATGTCTTTTGACTGAATCATATTTTTTTTTTAATTTTAAAATAGAGCTGGTATGTTTAAGTTACTGATATTAAGGCATATGGAGGAGTTCCCGTCGTGGCGCAGTGGTTAGCAAATCTGACTAGGAACCATGGGGTTGTGGGTTCAATCCCTGGCCTCGCTCAGTGGGTTAAGGATCCAGCATTGCTGTGAGCTGTGGTGTAGGCTGCAGACACAGGCTCGGATCCCACATTGCTGTGGCTCTGGCATAGGCCGGTGGCTGCAGCTCCAATTGGACCCCTAGCCTGGGAACCTCCATGTGCTGCGGGAGTGGCCCTAGAAAAGGAAAAAAGACTGAAAAAAAAAAAAAAAAAAGACATATGGAAAGTCAATGTAAATACCTTTTATTATATATAGTGTTCCTCAAAGATCCAAAAGTAGTTTTACATTTATAACTAAAATATGTATGTGTGTGTGTGTATATATATATATATATATATATATGTGCGTGTGTATTTGTATATGATATAGGCATTATAAATAGTGAAAAGAATAACCAATATAATGAAGTCATGTATTAAATATAAGTTAGAGATAGAAATTTCAGTGTTGATTTCAAGGCATCAATTGTACCACAAAGTAGGAATCAATTTTAATTTGAAAAAATAATTTACAATTAATTTTCATTTTTAAATTTTTGAAAATATACATTTATGATAAGCATTTTTATTTTAAATCTATAAGCATAGTGAATTCTAAGAACCTATACAAAGGCAGCATTTGTGAAGTTTTGTTGTTACTTCTGATATTACTAAGTTATAAACCTGTCCTTTCATTTAAAGAGCTATTTGGATAATAAGGAAAATTTTGACTGTAGCAACAAAGTAACATGAATAATCTTTTTTCACTTGAAAGGATCAGCTAGCATATTTTGGGAGGTGGTGGTGATGACTATTCTGCAACTGATAAAGTTAGATATTTGTGCAGCAGCATCAATATTCCCACTTCTCCCAGTGGCTGTGGTTCCAGCCCTGAGCCTGCTGTGGAAGTCAATTATTATTCTTGCCAGTTAACTGCTCTCTCCATCTGTGCATCAACCGTAGAAGATATCTGCCCCAAACAAAAATCTCTGGCTGTTGCCTGGTGAGAGGACAATTATAAACAGCTGCTTTCCAGATAGGTACAGTATAGTCATGTGCATCAGCCAGTACCACTGCGTCTGCATTGTGCAGACCACAGAGAGAATAGGAGTCATTAGAGAGGGAAACAATTGAATAGGCAGCAAAATTAAAACATCCCTCTTCTCCTTTTGACCTCTTACCACCCACTGTTTCCTCCTTCCAATTTCCCATTTTCATGCTTTTCCCTTCTTAAAAAGGGAATAGTCTTGAATGTAATAGATAAAATAATTTTCATCTACAGATTTTTTTCTATAGCAGATTATTATCCAGCATCATTCCTTACCTTCTTAATATATTTATTTATTTATTTTTTTTGTCTCTTTGCCTTTTCTAGGGCCGCTCCCACAGCATATGGAGGTTCCCAGGCTAGGGGTCTAATCGGAGCTGTAGCCATCAGCCTATGCCAGAGCCACAGCAACGTGGGATCCGAGCTGTGTCTTCAACCTATACCACAGCTCACAGCAACGCTGGATCCTTAACCACTGAGCAAGGCCAGGGATTGAACCCACAACCCCATGGTTCCTAGTTGGATTTGCTAACCACTGCGCCACAACGGGAACTCCCCTCTTAATATCTTTAACATCAAGTCATGCGGTTGAGAAGTTGGTGGAATACTTCCAACTTCACAGATATTCTTATGCTATCAAGACTCCCATGAATTATACAGGATAGCTCAATATGCTAATAAGTAGGAAGTTTTTCAAACGTGAAACAAAGAGACAGAAGATGATATCACATCTATAAGTATATAAGCATGAATGTCTTTTTGATCTGATGAGAAAGGAAACATACACAAAGATGACCCAAAATGGAGACTGAATGTTTATGTGTGTGAATACATTTTGTAAAACTCTATTTTGTATTATTGTTTTTATAACTTTTAATTTAAAAATCTATACCCAAAGAGCTTATGAGCTTATCATCTATAAATTTTCTAAGGTATGTTTGTGGTTTAACCAAAATCCATAGTATTTGTGAACACAGGAAGACAGCCAAGAAAACATTCTCTAAAATAAAGGAGGATTTCAAAGCAGGTTCACTGACTTACAATTTTGCTTTGCAATTGTCTTACTTTTTTTCCCTCACATTTGTCCTTCTTTGTTCAGTAAAATTTTTTTCTGAAATTTAGCTATGTTTCAAACCCATCCTAAGGTTAAGTACTATGGTGAACATGTATACATGGGGAAGCAATTATAATAATAAGAGATAACATTCAATTAATAGTTTGTTTCCATTAATTCATTAACCTCTTACTGTAACCATATGTAATAGGTAATGTAATCTTCATTTGTAGATGAAAAAAGTGAATCATGGAGTCCAGTATATAACTTTCTAGAAGTCTTTCATTCATTCAGAAATATTTACTGACCATTAATTATATGGTATTTAAAGACTGTTGAATAGTTATAAACAAAATAAAATCCCTAGCTTTGGCACTTCTATTTTCTGGTGGTATAATGTCTAACCTCAACAACCCAGACAGAAACTTAAAGCTAAAAGAGATGAAAATGAAGGGATTGGAAAAGATTCCATACAAACAGTAATTAAAAGAAAGCAAGGATGACCATATTTATATAGACTCAAAAACTTTCAAAAGAGATGAAGGGTATAATTTAACGATAAAAGTGTAAATTTGCCAGGGAGATATAACAGTTATATATCCACCCATTGTCAGAGTTCACAATTACAATACTGACAGAACTGAAGAGAGAAACAGCACAACACAGTAAAAGAAGGAGCTATCCGTACCCCAGTTTCAGTAATAGGTAGAATATTTTGACAGATCAGCAAGGAAACAGAGGACTTGTGCAACACTAGAGACCAAATGAACCTGAAAGAAATATATAGAACATTCCACCTAACAGCAGCAGAATACAACAATCTCCCCAAGTACATGCAGAACAGTCTTTAGAATGAAACAAAAACATATTAGTTCCTAGAAGTCTTAAATTTAAGAAAACTGAAATAATGCCAAGTATATTTTCTGAGCACAATGGAATGAAACTAAAAATTAATGCAGAATAAAAACTGGAAAATTCACCTAGTTGTTGAAATTAAACAATTCATTTTTTTTTTTTTTTTTTGTCTTTTTGCCTTTTCTAGGGCCACTCCCACGGAATATGGAGGTTCCCAGGTGAGGGTTTGAATCAGAGCTGCAGCCGCCGGCCTACGCCAGAGCCACAGCAACAAGTGATCCGAGCCGCATCTGCGACCTACACCACAGCTCATGGATCACTAGGAACCTCATGGTTCCTAGTCAGATTCTTAACCACTGCGCCACGATGGGAACTCCTAAACAATTCACTCGTAAACACCAAATGGGTCAAAAAAATCCAAAGGGAGATTAGAGGAGTTCCCATTGTGGCTCAGTAGATTACAGACCCAGAACTGTCTCTGTGAGGATGTGGGCTGGATCCCTGGTCTTGCTCAGTAGGTTAAAGATCTGGCATTGCCACAAGCTGCAGTATAGGTGGCAGATGCCACTCAGATTCAGTGTGGCCGTGGTTATGTCATGGGCCACAGATGCAGCACCTGTCTAACCCCTAGCCTGGGAACTTCCAAATGCCACAGGTGCAGATGTTAAAAGAAAAAAATAAAATTAAAAAAAAAGGCAAATTAGAATATATCTTAAACAAATACAAAATCAAAATATACTAAAATGTGTGGGATATAGCAAAAGAAGTATGAAGAGAGAAGTTTATAGTGATAAATCCCTACTTCAAAGAAAAAAATCTCAATCTTTTACTTCAAGGAACTAGAAATATAAGAACAAATTAAGCCCAAAATAGCAGAAGGAAGGAAATAGAGCATAAATAAAGAAGACAGATAATAGAAAAACAATAGGAAAAAAATCAATAAAACTAAGGGGTTTTTTTATGATCAACAAAGTAGATAAATCTGTAGTTACATAAAGAAAAAAGAAGACTCAAGTAAAACAGAAGGCATTACACATGACGCCACAGAAATTAAAAGGATGGTGAGACAATCACAATTACATGCCAGTAAATTACATAATCTAGAAAAAATGGATATATTCCTAGAAACATAAGTCTACCAATACTGAATCATGGAGCAATAGCAAATCTGAACAGACCTTTCACTAGTAAGTTATATGTTACAACATAAATGAACCTTGAGGACACCATGCTGAGTAAAATAAGCCAATCACAGAAGAACAAATACTGCATGATTCCACTTATATGAAGTATTTCTGAAGCAGTGAAACATAGAATCAAAGTAGAAATGTGATTGTGGGTTAGGAAAGGGGGTGTAAATAGAGAGTTGTTATATAATGGGTATGGAGTTTTTGTCACCCAAGGTAAAAAAGTTTGTGAGATCTGCTGTCACAACATTGTGCTTATAGTTAATACTGTAAGGGACACTAAAAATTTGTTCATAGAATTTATATCCTGCTATATGTTTTTCACCATAATAGTAAAAATAAATCAACTTCTAAATTATTCTTATTTTGGTAAATATGCCTCTGTAAGAATCTTTAAAATGCAAATTAAATTCCAGAGTTATATATATGTTTACCCCTTACACTTAATAAGACTTCAGAGTTGACATCAAACTCAGCTGTAATGAACTGGACTAGTATCCATGAGGAAATGGCTTCAATCCCTGGACTCACTCAGTGGGTTAAGGATCCTGCATTGCTGTGGCATAAGCTGGCAGCTGCAGCTCTGTTTTGACCCCTAGCCTGGGAGCTTCCATATGCTGCAGGTGCAGCCTTAAAAAAAAAAAAAAAAAAAAAAAAAAAAAAAAAAAAAAGACTTCAAAAGAAAGATAGGAAAAAATATATTAACCAAACTTCAGTTGAGAATGAAAAAAAAAAAAAACAAAAAACATAGGTGAATTCATTTCTTATCATAAAATTAGTATTAACTCTTTATAAAGGAAATTATAATGTTAGATCAAACTCCAGTAATTGTTACATAGTGGCTTTCCACCTTTTTCCCTGGTGGAACTTTGTGATACTCACCCTCTGCAGAGAATCCCGTTTCAGAAAACAAGTTTAAGTAGCGTTCCTCTCCTTGAAGGATAAGGTTGGGGAAAATGTCATGGTGGTATGTTAAAGCCTTTTTTTCTTTACTTGCTCCAAAGTCTCCACAAAGCACTGTTAAAAAACTGATGATGATCCATGTAAACATAATGATATAAATAGTAGATGTCAAATATTGAGAATTTTTTACAGGCCAAGTTTTATGTTAAGCAATCATATATCTTGCCTAAATTAACTCTCATGCTTACAATAATCTTATGAAGGAGAAACTATTATTTTATCATGTTATAGATAAAAAATAGAATCTTTAAGTAAATGGGAAAGTTACTTACCTCATGAATGAAAGAATCAAAATTTGACCTCAGTCAGCCTCATGGAATCTAGCCTACAAACTTAACCCCTGCTCTATTGCCTGGCACCAAGGCTTACTGGTTAGTAAAGCTCCACAACTGGATTTTCCATACTGAATGATGTTTTCTTTGTGGATTGGACAATTGCCAAATTTTCACTTTTTTGGAGATCCCATAGACATTTTACTCAAAAGTAGTAATTGGTCTTTGTCATCACTATTAGAGAGGTCACATTCAGAAGAAGAATAATCTGGAGTTTAACTTAAATTGCAGTTCCTATGTATTTTTAATTTTTTTAAAATGTCATCTGCTTCTGTTACATTTGTTAAAATCAGCCTCTGAATTTGGTGTTAATGTTTTTAAGATCATATTTGCTTGGGTGCCCTGTGAACCTTTTTTAGTACATTTACTGTTTGCAATCACATATGCTGTTGTCTTAGCTCAGGTGGCTTATAACAAAGTACCATAGATGGGTGGCTTAAACAACAAACATTTATTTCTCACAGCTTTGGAGGCTGGAAATTAGAGATAAGGTTCCCAGCATGGTTGCATTCTGGTGAGGGCCCTTTCTTGGTTTGTGGATGGCTGTCTTCTTGCTCTGACCTTACGTGGCAGAAAACAGTGACAGAAAACAAGCTCTGTTTCTCACCTTGTAGGATCACAGATCCCATCCTGAGGGCTGTATGCTCATGACCTAATTTATCCCCAAAATGCTATACCTCCTAATACCATGCTCTTGAAGACTAGGGTTTCCACATAAGAATTTGGGGACGGGGAGTTCCCGTCATGGCTCAGTGGTTATCAAATCTGACTAGGAACCATGAGGTTGCTGGTTCAATCCCTGGCCTTGCTCAGTGGGTTAAGGATCAGGAGTTGCTGAGAGCTGTGGTGTAGGTCACAGATGTGGCTCGGATCCCAAGTTGCTTTGGCCCTGGAGTAGGCTGGTGGCCACAGCTCAGATTAGACGCCTAGCCTGGGAACCTCCATATGCCATGGGAGTGGCCCAAGAAAATGGCAAAAAGACAAAGAAAGAAAAAAAAAAAAAAAGAATTTGGGGACTGGGAATAAACATCAAGTCCAAACACCTATTTTCTGAAGTAAGGAAAAAAAAAAGTGATTGAGGGGAGAGAATCCTTTATAAGTAATCTTTAAAATAAAAAGTACAACTGGAATGCATACATAGCAAACCTCTTTGCCTGCAATTGTTTGGCCTCCTGCGAAGGTAAAGCTTACTCATGAATTGCCGTGTTCATAAGACTTAAAGAGAAAGTGAAGGACTGAATTTTGCTGAGCAAATAAAATAGCATGAGAAGAAATAAAATAAAATTTTAAAATGAAGGAAAATCAAAATCTGGAACTGCTATATAGCAAGCACAGGGAACTCTATCCAATATTCTGTGATAATCTATATGGGAAAAGAATCTGAAAAAGAATGAATGTGTGTAAATGTATAACTGAATCACTTTGTTGTACAATGGAAATTATCATAACATTGTAAATCAACTATACTTCAATAAAACTTAAATCCATCATGTTCTGGCAGGTAATCAATAATTATTGATATCATCATTAAGGATCTGTGAAAAATATTTCATTTGGGGCTGTCAGAATATAATAGTATACTTGACCCTTGAACAATGCGGGGGCTAATCCATGTGTAATTTGTACTTGGCTCTTTGTATCCACAATTCCTCTGTATCCCTGGATTTAACCAATGATATACTGTATAGTTTTGTAGTGTTTACTATTGAAAAATATCCAAGTATAAGTGGAACTGTGTAATGCAAACCCATGTTATTCCAGGGTCAACTGTATATGTATTCAGGATGACAATTCATACCTCCTAATGCATTTTTTTAAAGATTAGCAATTCTCTTGAAGAAACATGAACTAGGGAACAGTCTGCTTTTGATGAGAACTAAGGTGCGATGTGGGAAAAGTCAAATGGATGGTGTATATTAGGAATTAAGGCTAGTGTGGGGAGCTAGAGCCAGGGAATCGTCTTAAGAAAGAATATTATAAGAAAATATACCTCAATTATGTCAGACTGGTCAAAGTAAATTGCTTAAAGGCCCAGATAGGTGCATACTCACTGATTTAAGTGCTGTGTAGTTTATTTAGGATTCTTCAGTTGCAAACCATGGAAACAAGTTCTGGTTATAGACAATATAGTTATTTGGAGAAATATCAAATAAATTTGAGGAAACTTGTATATCAAGGCTTAACCAAAATAGTATAGAGACCAGAGTTGTTCTGGACATTTGAATTGGAGAAAATACTTCCTTGTATCTTTTTCTTCTTTAATTCCTGCTCAAGAATTAAAGCCACTAGAGAGAGAGACTTATTCACATGGTTTAGCCAACATATGTGCACCACCCCAGAAAGGGCTGTTGCAAAGAGGAAGGTACCTGGTTTATACTTTATACTTATAAGAAGATGTGCAATGAGAAAGAAGCTCCCAAATTTGAATTTTCTAAAGGAAAGGGGTCCCAAGAAATTAAACATCCACTTCACAGTATATTTCACAACTGAATGTTCAGATAATAGCATATGAGCACACCACCATCTACCTCATCTTTTTTTTTTTTTCCTTCTTTTCTTTTTTGGCTGCCCCATGGCATATGGAGCTCCTGGAACAGGGATCAGATTTGAGCTACAGCCCTGAACTAAGCTGCAGCTGTGGCAACGCTGGATCCTTGACCCACTATGCTGGGCATGAGTCAAACCCACATCCCAGCACTCCCAAGATGCTCCTGTGATGCAATCCTGTTGCACCACAGCAGGAGCTCCTCTACCTCATCTTTTAAGGTCTCCATGAGGAATACAAACAGACAACCAAAACAAACAAACAAACAAAAAAACAGCACTGGAGAGAGGTTTGAGCTTTGATCTTGTATTTCCTGTTGCTCTGTGACAAATATCCACAAACTCAATGGTTTAGAACATTATAAATTTATTATTTTCATGGTTCTATATGTCAGGAATCCAGCACAACTTCCTGTTGTAGGTGCAGGTAGGGCTGAATTACCTTTGGAGGCTCTGAGGCAAAATACATTTTCTTATCTTTCTCAGCACCTCCCACCTTGCTTAGCTCCTGGCCCTGTTCTTGCATCTTCAAAGCCATCCAGGTCTCATCTCTCCAACCATTATTCCATAGTCCCATCTCTTTCTGACCACAGCCAGATAAGTTTTTTCACTTTTAAGGATTCATGCTTAGACTGGGTGTACCTAGATAATCCCCTGCAATCTCCCCATCACAAAGCTCTTAAACTTAATCACATCTTTAAAGTCTCCTCTGCCTTATAAGGTAATTTATTCATTTACAAAATCCTGGGATCAGGACAGGTACATCTTTAGGGAGCTGTTATGCCATCTACCAGAGACCCTACTTTATGATTGGAAAGGTATAACTTTGGGAGATTCAGGATTTATCATCTCTATCTGCATGGACTTTTCTCTTTGATTACTCCATGTATTATTACTGATTTTATTTTTTTTCTCTAATTTTTTAGGAAAATTCTAGGAAGTTAGAATGAATAACTCTTTTTGGAAATGTGTTGTACATAATAAAATTGTCCTTTTAATAAATTGCTCAAAAGTACTAGAACTGTTTTTGATTACTTTTCTAGCTATGTTGAATACAATGCATACACAAAATCTTGATAAAATATAGTGCATGATTATCACAATGACATAGTTGAGAGAAAATACTTAACTTCCTTCTACTGGTTAATTGGAACTAAAGACTAGATGCCTATGTGCTTCTACTCAGGAAAGTTACCTTTGTGTTATCAGGGATAATTCTTTATGTAAAATAAATCATTGCATAAAGTTGTTTAGAACGAAAGAGAAACTGCAGGTGGGAAAAAGAGCTCATTTGTGTGAATTCTCTTCCCTGCTGTGGAATCCCAGTGTGGAAATCTGATTAATTTAAGAAAATGACTTCAGCAGGGCTTTAAGCTATAAAGGTTCTTTCTGATGAAGAGGTCAGTCTGCCCTGGAATTAAAAGTCATAATCTTGAGCTGGGTAAGAACTGTAAGAATTTAACTCTGTTAGCCAAAGCTGATAGTTTCACAACTTCCAAATAGTTGCCTGTTGTTGCAAAACTGCCTGGTGTTTGCTGATTAGCAGTAGGTTATTGAGGATTTTTAATTTTGCACAGCAGAAAGTAAATTTTAAAATAATATTATGGCCCTTTTCATATTTCAAGACAGTCTGGTGTGAGGCATAGTAGTTTAGAGAAAACACAGTAAAGACCTTGTTCTATTGATATTCTGGTTGAAAATCAAATTCTCTGCATGAAAAAAGTATTTTAAAAATTCTTATCACAGCAATCTTATTTATGCTTTTAATGAATCAATACATTCTAGCACTCTTTTGCTCAGCTCAGATTTTTTTCTCTTGACATATTTAGAGTAATGTTTGGATCAGCCATGCTTTATATTCCATTATTTTCCCTGTCTCTGATAATAATCAATTTTTGACACTGGGAGTCAAGGAAGTCAGATAAAAGCCAAGTGAATTTGTTGGATCAACTGCATTAGCAGCACAGAATATACATACACACACTTACACACACACACGTATCCTTATGTACATGCACTATTCCAGCAGCTGTAAATGTTCAAAAGAAGCTGAACTTTCATATTCCATCTGTTCAAGCAAGTCCGACACCTGCAAATGTCCTGTTTTCACACTAATTTTCATATATTATTATTTAAAGCCATTCCTGTTTCAAGGGGATGAATGGGTAAACAGTTGTTTTAACTTTCTTTTAAGAACCTTGACATTTTCTGTTTGTCTCCCTAAGAGGTGCCACCCTCCCCTCCCCAAGTTTATGTGAAATATAAAAGACAAACATTGGGGATATTTGCACCTGATATTGATCTGTTCCCAAGGTCAAAACAGATGTTACATTTACTTTGAATTTTTGGTTTTACCTTATTTTCTATGGCTTCATTATTTCTTGATTTTATCACAGGCTAGAGATTCCAAGAGCTAACCCTTAGTTCAAATGGCCAATGCCTCATTTGAACTTTGAGGACTAAGTATTATTCTCTTGGTATCTTTAGTATATTGTTTGTTTATTTACTTATTTGTTTATTTTAATTGAAGTATAGTTGATTTACAATGTTGTGTTCATTTTTGCTGTACAGAAAAGTGATTCTGTTAAACATATATATTATTTTTCATGTTCTTTTCCATTATAGTTTATCACAGGAGATTTAATATTGTTCCCTGTGTTGTGTAGTAGGACCTTGCCACTTATCCATTCTTTATGTAAGAGTTTGCGTCTCCTACCCCCAAATTCCCAGTCCATCCTTCCTTTTCCTCCCTATCTCTTGGCAACCACAAATCTGTTCTTTATGTCTGTGAGTCTGTTTCTATTTCTTAGATATGTTCATTTCCATCATATTTTAGATCCCATATATAAATGATACCATATGGTATTTGTCTTTCTCTTTCTGACTTAGAATGATTATCTGTAGATCCATCCATGTTTCTGTAAATTGCATCATTTTATTGTTTTTTAATGTCTGAATATCATTCCATTAACCATCAACAGAGGAATGGATAAAGATGTGTGTGTGTGTTTGTGTGTGTGTGTGTGTGTGTATAACTATATATATGGAATATTACTTAGACATTAAAAAACCTGTGGTATAGTTTATCTTTTCTTTCCTTATCTAAGACTTGGTGCTTTATAAGGTCATTAAAATAAGTTTATCTATCTAGATATAAAGCTGAAACTTGTAGATGTGTAAAATTTAAATAAAATAAAAATTTCAGCAAAATTTTAATACTTAAATATTCTTTAAGAAGTTTTAGCAATGGTAATAAAAGGGCATTTTTAGTGTTTATATAATAGTATCCTAACTGAAATTCATTATCATTGTTTAATACCTTAAAAGAGTGGAAAGTTGTCATAGAAGATGAAATTTGGCAAAGTATTGTAGAATCGTGCTTTAATTTCAGAAATGAGCCAATACCTATTATTAAAATCTTAATTATTTTAAAATTCAGGGACAGTATTCAGTTTTCATTACATGTAATCTTACTATAAACAAAATCACATCATAGGACATGTTTTAAAATAAAAATTCAATAAAAATGCCATTGCCTAAAGATATTCATAATGAATGTGTTATATTATTGAATATTCTTACAGGTGTAGAAATAAATAGCTATGATTTCATACACATACATGGCTTACATGTGCATACACACAGAGTTAAATAGCTACAGTATGTCCCTCTGTGTGAAAAAGTCATTGTTTATTCACCACATTCTCTAATGCCAATTATTTATGTTGTTTTATTTTTTCTCTTATAAATGTTACAGTGAAAATCCTTTTAAATACAATTTTTAATCGTTTCATCCACCCACTGGTTTCTAGAGATTATGTCCTAAAAAAGGGACAGTGTTAAAAAGGCATATAGTACTAAGAAGCAAGTTTAGTTTATCACACTGCAGTTTGGTTTAAATTACCTAAGAAATTCTGTGGGATTTTAGAAGCCATGTAACATTATTTTGAATTAGAAGTGAAGTATCTGTATTATCTTAAATTCATTTTAAATGATCTATAAGTCATACATTTTTTCTTCCCTCAGGGAATATTCATTCCATGCTCTCCCGGAACTCCAGCCTTGCTACCTTTTGTTTTCCTATGTAACTCAAATTCCTCAAAAACAAACGCAGTACAGCTATCTAATCTTTAATCATGATATCTATATATGTTCACTTATGCTTTTTCCCACCAAACACTCGCTCCGTACAAGTTATCTTGTGGCTAAGTCCTTTAATTCTGCTGAAATACCACCTTTTTAGACATCATCCCTAACCACCCAGTTTTGTAATGGCATTCCTCTTTCACATAATTATTTTTTTAATCACATCATCTTCCTTTTCCTTATGGCTTTTATTGCTGTTTGAAATTATTTTATCCATTTATTTGTTTACATGATTGTATTGACTTGTGGAATGTGTTGTAAGAGTAGAGATACTGTTTATCTTTTGCATTACTATATCCAGAAACATAGTGCTCTCTACATACATCTGGTTATAGATATGTATCTATGTATTTTGTACATAGTATATGTGCTACATTATTTCTTGAATAATTAAATTGTTTAATTAAATATTTAAATTATTTAGTTAATAATTTGCAGGGTGTGTGCTATGAGCCAGAGTTTATATTCTGCAGAAGTAGCAGGGAAAGGAACTTACCCTATTGAACATCTTTTGTGTGATAGAGCTTTATAGTTATCTCATGTAAATCTCAAAATAATCCTCTCATAATGATTTTATTTTCCCAATTTTTCTAATGAACAAATGGATGATTGAAAAATGTTGCATAAATTACTCACGGTAACATAGCTCTGATAACTAATAGAGCCAAGATACAAACACAAATATACTTGTGTGAAAAGCCCTGCATTCTTTCTATTGTGCTCATAGCCACTTAATTAACTACCTAACATATTTCATTTGAGATAGGTTAACATAACTTACTATGTTTCAGAGCTAGTACGTATTTTTCCCACTAAATTTAGTACTCTGGATCACTTGAATGATAGGTATGACTATAGCTTGTGTATATTGAGGGAACTAAATCTTTGAGAGATTAGTAACTCATTCAAGACAATGAGGCTAGTAAATTGAAGTCTGACTTAAATCAGTCTGACCTTAAAACTCTGTATTTTTCCATATCCCATGAAGAGGAATTTTTTGTAATAGAGCATGCTGCAATCTAGCTTCATCTATATTGCTATATATACTTGAGAGTCAGTGTCTTTGATCAAATACATTGTTTAATGCAAATATAAATCTCATGGAAATAAAGAGAATTTTGATAAATAAGGGCCTTGTGGAAGAATAAACATATTTTGATGTATTATTCATATATAAAAGAAAGGGATCAGATAACATGAAAATATGTTAAATGACATTCAAAGTGACATCAACCAATTTTTCAATAAGCTATTAGAAATGAATAGAACCAAATGATTAAGTTTATTTTGAGAATTCCCTTATCAACAGTGACAACTTTACTCTTATATATAAGAAATAACAGATTTATTTTGCACTGCTTTGTACCTTATTATAAAATTTCATAGAAGATTCTCTAGTTGTGATAATGAATATGAACCTAGCTTATTTATTTCTACTTTTCAGATATTTTTTAATGGTCAACAAAAATACCTATGGAACAAACAAATAATAACAATTAAAAAAAACACCTCTTTTTAATCAAAGTTCTGCTCAAAATGTAGATGAGGAATAATTGTTTCTTTTTTTTTTGTGGCAGATTTATGTTAACTAAATCACTTGCATTTCACTCTTTGTAGAACCACTCGAATATGCTGACATGTTTGAAGACTACTATGAGTCTCATTATAACAAGCCTGTTGAGTCAGTACTAATATAAAACCTGATAATTTATTCTTTTATGCATCAAATTATGCTGTGATACATTCATAGTTATTTCAATTTGATGATAACTTAGATACTTTCAACTCTATGTATTTCTTCCACTGAAATTTCAGTATTAACTTATTACATCTATATTACTAAACCTACCTTTTCAGAAAAAGAAAATTCAGCTCTATGACACAAAACATCACTCCAAAGCTAAAATGCATATATTAGATTGTTAGAACTTGTTAAACTTTCTCTCCTCCTACTTCTCTTGTTTACTTTCTTTTTAGAATTATTATTCTGACAATTATCTGTGCCTTTTGTAAAATACTTTGAAGTAAATATGCCACTTGGAAACCAAGAAAAAGAGACTCTATTTTACTTAAGGTAACTGCTACCATTCTCATCACATCAATGAAACTTAGAAATGATTATTGAAATTTCTAACCAATTCTTTATTCTAAAAACCAGCTTCAGTGGAGTTCCCTAGTGGCCTAGTGGGTTAAGAATCTAATGTTGTCACTTCTGTGGTTTGGGTCACTGCTGTGCCTCAACTGACCTGGGAACCTCCACACGCCAAAAATCCATCCATCCATCCATCCATCCATCCATACAAACTAACCTCAGGCCTACAATATTGTGTGCTATTGACTGAGACTTTGAACAATTAATCACCTGTTGATGAAGCAGGATTGGGTAACTGTATGGACAAGTAACTTACTATACTTTTATCTTAATTTCTGATGACAATGATTAAGACACATCTGGACTCTTTTTTTTTTTGGCTTTTTGACATTTCTTGGGCCGCTCCCACAGCATATGGAGGTTCCCAGGCTAGGGGTCGAATCAGAGCTGCAGCCACCAGCCTACGCCAGAGCCACAGCAACGCGGGATCCGAGCCGCGTCTGCAACCTACACCACAGCTCAGGGCAACGCCGGATCGTTAACCCACTGAGCAAGGGCAGGGACCGAACCCGCAACCTCATGGTTCCTAGTCGGATTCGTTAACCACTGCCCCACGACGGGAACTCCTGGACTCTTTTTTTTTTATATACAATAATATCCATACTGTTATCTGAAGGATTTGGAGAACTAGGAAGGAGGATGGAAGAGCAGGAATATTTCTCATACCTTGGAAGGATTATGAAACACACTGTATTCCCCAATGATGGGAGTCATCTTTAAAATGGAATCAGAAGTAGGGCAGTATTAGCCTAGAGGAGTCTGTGTATGCAGAAATGTGGGATGAAACAAAACCACCCTCAAAAATAATCTTTGAGAATTGAATTAGCTGTATCAGAAAAGCTCCTTACTTGAGCACTCCAAATTTAAAATAGATTGTTGTGGAATTAGGGGTTTTGGAAGAATCTGAAGTTCATATCATAATAGATTAGCAGCTCCTCAAAAATTTTAAGGTCAAATATAACTAAGCCACTGTCTTATTGAATTATATATCAGTTAATCCCACTGTTTCATGAATCAGTCACCAAAAAATTGTTTTAAACCCTAGCTAAATCTCAAACTTCATTTATATATTAATAAAGTTTCTGAGAAAAATGGAAGCTGGTTTTAGTCCTCATGTAAAATTCAGCCACAAATGGATGAAATGACCAGATTTTTCACATTCTTAAAATCATTGGATTTATATGCTCTTATTTGAGAGTCTTTCACAAAGGGTACAAGGTTGAATTAAACAGAAAAGAAAAACTGCAGTGTTTGTATTTAGTTTTGCAATTTTTAGATGTCCCTTTTAAAAATATGTAAAATATTGACTGATAACATTGTGAAATATTTTAAGCAACTGATTCTTCTAAAACATATTAAAATATTGTCAACATCATATTAGCTGGGTAAATCTGTTTGCAAACTAGACAGAAGCTCATTTTTTTTTTTTTTTTGAGTTTAACACAGGATCTTGACCGTGAGCCTCAATACACTTTCCTTTGCACTCAATTCTGTAGGATCCAGAAATGAATTAGTTCACACCATTGTAGTCTGAAATCTCGGGAACTGAAGACACTTATCTTTTTCTCAGGTCTTCATTCCAAGAGGCAACTAGTTATTTGTCCCTATCCTCCTCATCTCATAGCTGGAAGTTAGGTGACTAGTAGTAAGTCAAGTGGGAAATCAATGGTTGAATGTAAGTGAAAAGAGAAAGGAGTTATCATTCAATGTAATAAAAAAATCACAATTTTCAGTATGTTTGTATGTATCATTGAAGTATCATTCTAAAGATTTAAGTTTTCTGTAATGGAATAGATTATTTTGAAATGTCTCAGTAAATCCTCCAACCTTAGGTTAATAAAATCCATTTAGAAATGTCTGAACAATTTTTTTTGGGGGGGAGGGTGCTGTACCTCTGGCATGTCAGCATATGGAAGTTCCCAGGCTAGGTATCCAATCAGAGCTTCAGCTGCCAGCGTCTGCAGCCACAACAGGAACTCCTGAACAACGTTTTTTTTTTAATCATGATGATATTTACACCTTTACAGTGCTTTAAGAATTGTAAATGTTTTGACTGTATGTGTAAAAAAAATTAAAAAAAACATTCTATAGTTCAGGAAATACTAAAGTGTATAGAATTTTAGTTCACCTTAGTTTTCAGTTTCATTGTAAAATATTTCCATAGGTTGCCATGGAATATTTACATCAAACACTATTAAAATAAGTCTTTGAAAGTCTATGCAGAGCCTTGGACACTATTACTTCTTGGTTGACTAATCTGCTGTATATTATATTTAATTCTTTGCACTCTTTTGAGAAACATTTTGAGCCAAGTATCATTGCTATATATAGTTTAAAGTGCACATCCATTATATAGACTTTATTTGGTTTTCCTAACACAGGCATGAAGAACCATTTAATATTAATGAAAACGTTGACTAGTCTGAAAATTGGATGTGAAACAGCTCCTAGTTCAAAACAGAACCAAAAAATTATAGTCTATGCTAAAATATATGAGTAGAAATTTATCTGGTTGAAGGCCAGAAGAAAAATTAGACTCCAACTCTAGATTCAGTCTGACATAGGGATAGCTTCAGGTTCAAAGAACAATGTAACAGAAAGATGAAACATTCCATATTGATCATTTATTATCCATAGCTCCTTGTCATTTAGTTACAAGACAATTTCCTATGGCTTCTTTACAAGTTAAAGTACAAAAGGAAAAATGCATCCTATGTCTAGGTATGTACATATGAATGCATGAATTATATTATATGTAATTATATATATTATAGTTTACATGTTTCAAAATATAAAAGATTGTTTAGATGGGAAAAATCTATTAAAGTTTATCTGATAGCTCACTATAGGGCCCAGAGTAGAAGTCTATCGTCTTTTGGACAAAAATACAACTGGAAGTCCTCCAGCAATGCAGAAAGGACTTGAAAAACAAAATCTACAGTCCTTTTAACATATGATAGTACCAGGAGTTTTTCTCCCAGTGTCTGAAAATATGACAAGGAAATGCATTATAAGTTATAAAAAAAAATCCCCAAAGCCGAGTGTTGCCAACTTGATACTTAACTGAACAAATACATATTTTAGAAATCTGTGGTTGTCTTTCTTGTCAGAAAATAGAAGAAAATGATGATGACAATGTGAGAATGATTCCTAGTCTCTGAGATGTGGAGTATGAGCTGATGATGCATGCATTGCTGGCAGAAGCAAATGCAGTGTAACACTGGTAGGCATGCTGGCTACAGACATTGACCATCTGCTCAACATAGACCTCCAAAAGATCACCATGTCTTATACAACAGATAGACATGATGTTTCCTGTATTCTGACACACCCTGTGAAACAAGGCTGGCTGTTAGTGATCAATAAAAATTATAACAATGTAAAGCACAGGTGTCTTAATACTACCTACACTGTTTTCTATATAGAGGGTTTATTCTATTCTATAACCATGTTTGTAGTATTAGTACTATCAGCAACTAGCATTAGTGATATCTGCATTTGATATAGTTTTATCTTCCAAGTGTGTTACACAATAGCTAATTATATAATTGTAAGCAGATAATTGAAACTACTCTCAGTAGTATTACCTAAAAACATCTCAGTAGAAATTAAAAGGGTGATTTTAAATCAGCGCTTTAATGTTAATAGAAGAATGTTTTGTCACCTTTTATGGGTTTGCAATATAGGTCATAAGTTGCTGCAAAACACTGCATTTGTAAGTCTAATTGCTAATTTTAAAAGAGGTAATTCTAGTAAAGCATTTTCTTCAAACTGAAATATGACGAGCAAAAGTATAAAGATAAAAGGAAACCAAGAATATTGAAAAAAGATGAAGGTCTGTCTGGAGTGAAGCATTTATGTTGGAATAGTGGCATGTAAGTCTTGATTTATAATTATGGACCATATTATGGAAGGCATAGATGCTAGGCTATAGGAATTTGGCCTTGATTCCATGGAGCTGGTGGGGGGGACATTACAATTTTTATATGCAAGGATAAGATGCAATTAAACATTTTGATATGCCTAGTGAGAAGACATTTAAATTATGGAGACAGTAAAGCTATTATATTCAAACAAAAAATTTTCATGGTTTTTCAAAATAAAACTATTTTAAAGAATTTAGCTTTTTCTAGAGAAAACAAAGTATCTAGGGCTCTTTTGTACTCATGTAATGATTTACTGCAGTATTTAGAGCAAATGCTTGACTCAGGTATTATGTGTTTCTAGGGTAATGCCATCTTTTATTTCAGAAATCACTGATTATGGACAAATTTATACCAAATTCAATAGCCAGTGTTTTAATTCCTTTGGCAGCTCAGCAGAACAGAATTTGAGTTTCAAAATGTCAGATCTTTAATCTAACCTCTGTAATTTATTAACTTTATAATATTAAGCAAATTGTACATCTTAATTCTGATGTGAAGATTAGAAAAATTAATATAGGTAAAATGCCCAGCAGTCTCTCACACATAGCCAACACTCAGTAAATGGTGGCTTTCTTATTACTATATTATTACTACACCTGTGTAGTGGTTATTCCTGGTCTTGGTACACTGTCTGTAGGCACAAACACATTGCAGTTTCTGAGGTCAGACAGACCAGCTCTGCAGCCTACTAGAAGTATGCTTTTAAATAAGCCACTTAACTTCTCTAAGCATCCATCTCTTTCTCTGTGAAATGAGGACAATAATAATGTCGATTTCACAGAGCTGAGATGAGGATTAAATGAGAAAATGTCTTGAAAGCACTTTGTACAGCTATTACTAACATTGTTTTAGACAGTTTTTTTTTTTTTCTTGATGCAACTGCTTATTCATTTACAATAGGTAAGTGTTTCTGTAAGTTTTGGGGTTACAGTTGCTTAGTGCTTTTGGCTGTCTTTTGGACCATATTTTGACTTTTTCCATTTAAAAAAAATATTGGAGTATAGTTAATTTGAGATGTTATATTAATGCCTTCTGTACAAAAAAGCATATATTTTATATATATATATATATATATATATATACACACACACATATCCATTCTTTTCAGATTCTTTTACCATATAAATTATCACAGAATATTGAGTATAGTTTACTGTGCTATATAGCAGGTCCCGATTGATCACCCATTCTGTATACCATAATGTTCATACTTTCTTTTGTCTTTTTCATGGTGATAAGCACTGTGAGACTGATTTAGAAACACTTGACTCTTCTACTCCAGTTGCTAGCAGGACGTTTGAACTTTTGAATGAATAAATATTATTGACTGCATTTGTCTTCTCTTTATCAGTGTAAGAAGCCATTCTTAAACCTCTACTCTTAATTCAGTGTTTTTTCCTGAGGCTCTCTGTGTATCCATACCTTCATTTGTTTATTTAACATATGTTTATTAAGGAATTATCTGTCACTAAAGTTCCACATAAGAAAAGGAGATAAAATACCAAGAAAATTAGAGATGTTCCGATTCTTCAATGGGTATTTAGTTTTCATGTGAAGTGAAAGTACTCGTCTATGTGTATAATTTCCCAACTAGACTTTAAAATATATATTTATTATATTTATTAATATGGCATTTAAAATATATATTTATTTTTACCACCAGCCTGCAGCAGAGTGTCTGGGACTTTGTAGATGTAAATGTTTGAACTGCTCTTTTATTAATAGCATGTGAGGATAAGCCATGATATTTCAGAAAGCCTATAGAAATTCAATTTCTAAAATCATTTTAAAAAATAGCGATACACACAAAACATCTTTTGACCTAGTGTAATGGTTGCCTTTATTCCTATTTTTTCCATTAAGTTAGTATCTTTAAATGAGGTACTCAAAAATTAATAATTTCCCCCCAGTTTCTAATTTAGTGTCATATTCTTCTGGAGACACAATGAGTTGTATTTCGTGGTACTGAGGGAGAAATGGATACATAGGTAATGATATACTATGCATAGTAATATATTGTCACTAATTTTACCTGAGGGAATATATAAAAAGGAAGAAAAATTCAACTTATTTAAATTTCTCTTTATTGTACGTACTCTGAAAATTTATTTAAGCCATATCTATGTGACATTACTAAGAAACGCAAAGTTCCATCTCTAAATTCTCTTTTGCTACATAGGTTAATTTCTAGAGAGTAGAAACCACATTCTCTCTTATATGTATGTCTGATCTGTACACCTGAATTTTTTTCTGGGGATATTTTCTGCCATAAATGTGCCTCTTAAGATGCAGTATATTTGTTTTAATTTTATATGAGTGTGGTATACCTATGATTTTTTTTTCTATCCAGGATTTATCAAAATGCCATATAAGCAAATAATATTTGTGCAAGAACAAAAATATATTTACAAGGATCTCCAAATTTTGTTTTGAATAAAGTCAGTGTCTCAGAGAGTAACAATGGGAATCTCTTTTAGTTTAGTCCTTCAATGAATGCCATTATATTATTATGATTAAAAGTTTTTTATATTTTAGAATCTAGTCCATAGCCATTGAAGGTAATAGCTCATAATCACAACAGTTACTGCAAAATATTGTCCACCTCATCACTTGATAATCCCAATAACAAGAAATTTAAGATTCAGTTCTAAAGAAAGCTTTGCTTAGGCCATGATTGTGTTTCTCTGATTTGATAATGAGAATGAAATAATTGACAATGCATCTCTCTTCACATGGCTGAAAGGAAGATCAACACCAAGCTTGAATATCAACTGTAGAAATTAGATTAGCTCTCTTGTTTTTCTTCTATTCTTCATTGACTCAGATATTATATTATACTGAATTATATTTTAGTATGATTTCTTTATAGGGGAATATAAAAATGCAAGCAGGTACAGATTTGTGTCTATACATTTCACAAAATTAATAAAAATAATACCTTATACTTTCCAGCCTCTAGAATTATTGTACTACTAATGAGTACCACAGAGGTTGTCTGGATTATTCTCTCAAATTAAAGGATGAGAAGACAGAGCTGTAAAACTGTTAAATGACTTGCCCAAGGACACACTGTAACCTAGCAACTGGGATTCTTTCTCTCCAATGTACTATCACTATGGGAAAAAAAAAATAAAAGAAAATCAAACAATATCTCAAAAGCAAATGAAAATATTTTGTTAGTAAAAATAATGTTTAAAACTTTAAAAATGCTTCAAAAGTGATCTGGCTTATTTCTCCTACCCTGCTGCCCTAGTTTCATGCTTAGTCATCAGTGTTCTGAAATAGTTGACCTTCTTTAATGCAAAATCTGCTATTTTCATCTCTCTTTCTTTCTCATGGTGTCTTAAAATTGTGTTTTCAGAGTTCCCGTCATGACTCAGTGGTTAACGAATCCGACTAGGAATTATGAGGTTGCGGGTTCGGTCCCTACCCTTGCTCAGTGGGTTAAGGATCTGGCGTTGCCGTGAGCTGTGGTGTAGGTTGCAGACGCGACTCAGATCCCGCATTGCTGTGGCTCTGGTGTAGGCTGGTGGCTACGGCTCCAATTCGACCTCTAGCCTGGAAACCTCCATATGCGAGGCAGCTGCCCAAGAAATGGCAAAAAGACAAAAAAAAAAAAAAAAATCTAAGTTTTCTTTCCTCCTCTTACCATATCTTCCTAGACATTTTGTAGCTGTCTTTTAAGAATCTACTCACAAAACTTTTTCTCCTCAGAGGCGTTTGTCTTCAACCCAGAGTGAAAAATTAATGATTTTCTTTTTGGAGTGCTCGTGGTGTTTTAGACATCTTTATTTGAGTACCTAAGTAAATGCCTTGTGACTAATAGTTTAACAGTCCATGTCTTTAGGTGGCCTGTAAGTTCCTTAATTGCAGAGAGTATGCCTTATCTTAATTAATTCACTTTCTCATAAACAGAGAGTTTTGGGTTCAGGTGATGAACATCTAGGATGTAAATATTGTTATCCTAGAATGCCAGAAACAATTTATGTTATTTTTCAGTTATCAAAGATTTAAAGCTCACACTTTAAAACTTAGACAACTGAAAAATACGGTAGATTTGTACTTATAGGACCATTTATCCAGGTCCCAAACTCCTTTTAACATGTGCTGATATTGATACATCATTTAGTATTCAAATCATAGGAATTGTAATGACCATAATTATTACAGTTTAGGCACTCTGAAGCCTCAGGGGATTTCTCCCCACATGATTCTGCTAAAGGAAACAGATACCCTGGTAAACATATAATCAGGAGAGGTTTCAAGATATCAAAGGTTTTTTTAAAACATTTATCAATTGCTATGGTTAAGAAACTGTCAGAATTCTATTTTGAACCTGCTTTGTGGGGTTTATTGAGAGTAGTTTTAAATTACAACTGCTTTCCAGTAGATAAAATTTATGTAAAAGAAACCTTAACCCATTTTTGTGATCTCTTAAAAGCCTCTTATTTTACTTGAAAAGTCCTAACATTTGAGACAATTATTTAAATGTTTAAGAAAATCCATGGACACTGTTTTAAAGTAAAATTTAGGAGTTCCCGTCATGGCTCAGTGGTTAACGAATCTAAGAACCATGAGGTTGTGGGTTCGATCCCTGCCCTTGCTTAGTGGGTTAAGGATTCGGCATTGCTGTGAGCTGTGGTGTAGGTTGCAGACGCGGCTCGGATCCCGCGTTGCTGTGGCTCTGGTGTAGGCAGGTGGCTACAGCTCTGATTCGACCCCTCGCCTGGGAATCTCCATATGCTGCGGGAGTGGCCCAAGAAATGGTAAAAAGACCAAAAAAACAAAAAAAAGTAAAATTTAAATTTTATATGAGATGGTTTCTTGTCATTTTACAATTAAAAATAAATAACGCTGATAGTTGAGATTTATATTTGAATAATTATTCAATATTTGAAGTAGATAATTTTAACTTAAAAATCATTGTGTATCTGAGCTAATGCATAGTACATTATTTCTTTTATAAATTTAATAATTAATACAGAAGTTGAACATCATAAAGGATCGGCATATTAAATGAGGTAAAACTAAAGTTCATACATGTAAAAAATGAACACAATATAATAATGCTTCTGTATTTTTAAGAAAAGAAGAAAATGATATATTTGCAAGTAAAAGATGTGTTTGTATGTGAGAAACTTATCTTTACTTTGTATTAACCCTGTGTTCAGTTGGCACTTTAACTCCTGTCACCTAACCTTTGTTCTTCTGTAGCTGTTCTTCTGTAGCACTTTTCTGCACAGGTTCTTTTCCAAACTAGAATATGAATTATATTGTTGAATTCATTTTTATTTCTCAGTCCACCCAAACCAAACCAAAGCTCAAAGAATTTTTGTTATAGTTGTCATTTTCTTTTGATTGAATGAATAACAATGCTCACATCAGGAAAGCCATAAAGATGAATGTTTTGTGAGGGGAAAAAAAATTTAAAAGATGAGAAAAAGGAATGCATGTTTATTTCATGTAATTCACAGTCAGGAATCATAATGTAACAGAAAATTTCACCAGGCAAAAAAATGCTAATTGGGTCTGGGAACTGACTTAGAGTAATTAAGTTTAGGCAGGATGAGCTAAAAGAAACTGCTATATTTATCTGATAACTGGGTGGGCTGACATATTCCCTTGTGACAGTATAATCAATCCACATTTCAGTGTTGTTAGCCTTATAGACTCTTCCTTAACCCTGTTTCTAATCATTTCCTTCCATAGAGATGCTTGTGTGTGTGTGTGTGTGTGTGTGTGTGTGTGTGTGTGTGTGTGTGTGTGTGTGTTTGTGTGTGTGTGTTGACAGGAAAGCATTTTAGTTTTAGAATTTAAGATAGAAACTTGGTCTATCTATTGACCTCACAGATTTTGTCCAATATAATCTTGCATAGTGTTGACCTTTCTTTCAAAATGGGTGCTTTACAGAATCTCAGTTAAGTCTTCTACCAGACACTGTTGAGTCATAACCAGATGGTCAGATTTTCTATTACAGGAAGCCAGGGCTCATGGTGCCTCCAATGACTGTAACCTAGTTCTATTCAGAGCAACTTCAGATAGAATCTTGTGAAACTGAGAAATTGTCTGATGCTCATTTGTCTGTAGAGAATTTTTGGAGCCTCTCCAGAGTTGGTACCATATTCTATAGCCCACTTCCTATGGGCTGACTATTGACACAGATGATGTAACTCCACAGGTTGGAAGGTCTTCATCTTCCTAGAAGTGTAGTTGGATCTCACTAAGGTTTCTAAGAGGTGGAATTTGTTATCAGCCTTTTTTCATGTTGACTTCATGATTCAAAAAACACTGCTGAGATTAAAGAGTTTCAAAATCAATCCCTATTTTGGACCTTGTCATGTCTTTGCCCTGCTTTACTTGGCTTCTAATAGATGCTATGTTCTTTGTGCTGTTGGGAAGAATCATGAAAGTTACACAGAGACATCCGATTCCCCCGCTCCCCCACTGTGGCACATTGTTTTCATGTGTGATGTTCTTCATGATAAGAGAGGACAATGCCAATGATGGAAGCAGACTGGCAAGACCTACAAGTCAAGCAGGATGACTTGTGTTATATCATCTGCACTTGCTCACTCATCACTTGGGTTCCAACAGTCTGAAAAAAATCTATACTTTGCTTTTCAGGGTCCTTCCTTGTTATAAAGCAGCTATACTCCATAAGATACACATAATTTCTTCATCTAAAATTACATGTGGTATACCTTTGGTAAATGGTCTGTAAAAATAATATTGAAAACTTTTGGTATAATAACCAAAGTAATAGAGACCATTTAAAACATATTTAATGAACTGGGTTCCCATTAGTAATGAATTATTCAGAGTTTCCCTGAGAAACCTGTTATTCAGAGGTCGTAATAACTTTCAAGTGGCTTTTAGGTACCCAGACAACTGGGTCAACTGAGTAACTGCAGGGTTGGTCCTTTCCTGATGTTTTGGGATAAGATGCATTTTGCCTCAGGCATAAACCTGGGGGTGTTTTGTTGGTTTGTTTAATTATGTGTAGACACAATAGGGTGTAAAACAGGAGTAAAACACAAAGCTAAGGGACTAAGACAACATGCCAATAGCAACCTCTTGGATTCTCAAGAATTCATAAAGACTTTTTTGTTCTGGAACTTGATCCTGTCAATTCTGTCCTCTAAAATCTAAGTGATATGGTTTGACTAACTCTATTGCCTTGTTTAAGCTCAGTATATATTTGTCCTTCTTAGATGATAGCAAATGTCCTCTCAACATTTCTCCCTGTAGCTAGTTTTTCTATCTTACAATCTCATTTTTTTTTATTTTGGTATTTTTTTTGTTCCAGCCTTACTGAGGTGTAATTGACAAATAAAATTCTAAGATATTTAAAGTGTACATCTTTAAATACCTTACATATTCATTATGAAGGGATTCCCACCATCTGGTTAATCACCACATATATTACCTTACATAATTATCTTTTTATTTTTTTAATTTGTTGAGAACACTTAGGTTATATGCTCTTAGCAATTTTCAGTTATATAATACGGTGTTATCAACTATAGCCATTGTTTTTATATTAGGTCCTCAGATCTTATTCATCTTAAACTCAATATTTGTACTCTTTTATTAACCTGTTTATATTTCCCCCAGCCTCTGGTAGCAACTTTTCTACCCTCTGTTACTATAAGGTGATTTCCTTTTTTTTAAATCCACATGTAAATGATGCCATGAAATATTTACCTTTCTCTGGCTTATTTCACTTAGCCTGATGCCCTTCATTTTAGTTTATCATGTTGCAAATGATAGGATTTTTTTTCCTTTCGTCTTTTTAGGGCCGCACCCACAGCATATGGAGGTTCCCAAGGCTAGGGGTGCAATTGGAGCTGTTGCTGCTGGACTACAGCGCAGCCACAGAAACACCAGATCCGAGCTGTGTCTATGACCTACACAACAGCTCATGGCCAAGGCCGGATCCTTAACTCACGGAGAGAGGCCTGGGATCGAATCCGCAACCTTGTGGTTCCTAGTCAGATTCGCTTCCACTGCGCCACAATGGGAACTCCGGTATTCTTTTTTTAAGGCAGAATAATGCATGTGTGTCTGTCACATTTCTTGACCCATTCATACTTTGATAAACCCTGGATTGCTTCCAAACTTTGGATATTGTGAATAATGTTGCACTGAAGATGGGAGTTTAGATATACCTTTGAGATAATAGTTTTATTTCCTTTGGGTATGTACCCATAAGTGGGATTGCTATATCATATGGTAGTTCTACTTTTAATTTCTTGAAGAACCTCCCAATTGTTTTCCATGGAGGCTGTATGAATTTACACTCCTACCACCACATCCTTGTCAGCATTTGCTATCTCCTGTCTGTTTTATAATAACCTTCTTGTTAAATGTGAGGTGATAGCTCATTGTTATTTTGATTTGCATTTTCCTGATGATTAAAGATATTAAGCACATATGCTAATTCCATGTTTAACTTTTTGAGGAACTGCCAAACTACTTTCCACAACAGATGAAACATTTTATATTCCATCCAGTAGTGTATGAGGTTTCTAGTTACTTCACAGCATCACCAACAATTTTTCTCTTTTCTTTTCTTATCTTTTCTTATCTTTTCTTTTCTTTTCTTTTCTTTTCTTTTCTTTCCTTCCTTCCTTCCATCCTTCCTTCCTTCCATCCTTCCTTCCTTCTTCTTTCATTCTTTCTTTTCTTTTCCTTTCTTTCCCTTCTTGCTTTCTTGCTTTATTCAATTTCTTTCATTATGTCTGTAGGGATGTGAAATGGAACCTTATTGTGGTTTTGCTTTGCACTTTCCTAATGACTAATGACGCTGAACATCTTTTCATGTGCTTGCCGATATTTTTACATTTACTTTAGAGAAATGTCTATTAAAGTCCTTTTCCTATTTTTTTAATATAATGTTTATTTTTTTAGTTGGGATATTTGTCTTTTTATTACTGAGTTGTGAGAGCTTATTATATATTCTGAATACCCTTAGTAGAAACATGATTTGTAAATGTTCCTCCCATTCTATAAATTTTCACTTCCTCAGCAATGCCTTTTTATGCACCAAAGTTTTGATTTTGATGAAGTCTAGTTTAACCTATTTTTTATTTTGTTGCCCATACTTTTGGTGCCATATTTAAGATTTCATTGCCAAGGCCAAGTATAGAAGATTTACATTAATATTTCTTGTAAGAGTTTTATGGTTTTTGCATTTACATTGAGATTTTGGGTCTACTTTAACATGTATAAATGGTCCGAGGTAGGGATGCAACTTTATTCTTTTGCATGTAGATATCCATTTGTCTCAACACCATAGACTAGAAGAGACTATTCTTTCCCTCACTGAATAATCTTAGCATTTTTTGCTAAAAACTACCCAAAGATCCATGTATGTATTTTTTTTCCCTCTAGACTCTAAACAAAAGTGAGATATTACCTTGTATCTGTCAGAATGGCTATCATCAAAAAGTCTTCAAATAACACATGTTGGGGAGGATGCTGAGAAAAAGAGATTCCCTTCAACACTGTTGGTGGGAATGGAAATTGGTGCAATCAAAATAGAAAATGGTATGGAGGTTCCTCAAAGAACTAAAAATAGAATTATATATGACCCAGCAGTTCCACTCCTGGGTATATATATCCAGAAAAAAATACTAATTCAAAAAGGATTATGCATACCCATACTCATAGCAGTCAGCAGCATATGGAAGTTCCCAGGCTAGGGGTCTAATCAGAGCTGGAGCTGCTGGCCTATGCCACAGCCACAGCAACATGGAATCTGGGCCACATATGTGACCTACACTACAGCTCATGGCAACACCAGACCCTTAACCCACTGAAGGAGGCCAGGGGTTGAACCCCCATCCCCATGGATCCTGGTTGGGTTCATTCAGCTGAGTCATAAAGCGAACTCCTCTTTTTTTGTAAATAGTCCTGGATTTTGGATTTTATCAAATGCTTTTTCTCAGTCAGTTGAGATGAAATTGTTGTTTTTTTTCTCATGTTATTAATATATAAATACACATTAATGAAGGGCATTTCATTGATTGATTGCTACACATTGTACCAAATCTGTATTCCTAGGATAAATCACCTGTGACCATGGTCTGTAAGATTTTTAAATATATTGTTTTATTTTTTTGCTAGAATTTTGTTGAGTACTTTTGTGTCTGTATTCATAATAGGTATCAGTCTGTGGTTTTATTTTCTTTTGGTGTCATTGTATATGGTATTAGGAAAATACTGGCCTCATTCAACAAGTTAAATAGTTTGTTTTTCCTCCACTCTTTCAGAAAAATTTGAGAAGTAGTGGTGTTAATTCTTTAAACATTTGGTAGAATTTACCAGTGATGCCATCTGTTCCTGGGGTTTTCTTTTTTAGAAAGTTTTTGAATTATTGATGAAATATTTGTACTTATAGGTCTGTTGAGATTTTTTTAAAAACATCTTCAGCCTCTTTTGGTAATTTGTGTTGGTAAAATTTTATCCATTTTATCTAGGTTATCTAATTTGTTGACGTAAAATTGTTCATAGTCTTTTCTTATTATTCTGTTCTTTCTATAATGTAGTAATGTTAATATGATCATTCTGAGTTTCATTATTCATATCTTCATTTTCTGAAAAATTTGTCAGACTTAAAGGGTCATTAGTATTTTGGTCTTTTCAAAGAACCAAGTTTTGTTTTTACTGATTCTCTTTACTTTTCTATTTTCTAAGTCATTTATACTTGTTCTAATTTTCTATATATATTTTCTTATTGTTGTTCTAATTTTTTATTCTACCCTTTCTTCAGCTACCTATAGTTTAGCTTCCTTTTCCTCCCCCAATCTCTTCTTAAGGTCTTAATATTACGTACTGATTATAGGCTCTTTATTTTTTTTATTTTTATTTTTTTTATTACTCAAATGAATTTATCACATCTGTAGTTGTATAATAATTATCACAATCCAGTTTCACAGGATTTCCATCCCACAGCCCAAGCACATCCCTCCACCCCCCAAACTGTCTCCTCCAGAGACCATAAGCTTTTCAATGTCTGTGAGTCAGCATCTGTTCTGCAAAGAAGTTCAGACTGTCCTTTTTTCAGATTCCACATGTCAGTGAAAGCATTTGAGGTTGGTGACTCATTGTATGGCTGACTTCACTTAGCATGATAGTTTCTTGGTCCATCCATGTTGGTAAAAATGTCGGTATTTTGTTCTTTTTAATGGCTGAGTAATATTCCATTGTGTATATGTACAACATCTTCTGGATCCACTCCTCTGTTGATGGACATTTAGGTTGTTTCCATGTCTTGGCTATTGAAACTAATGCTGCAAAAAACATCGGAGTACATGTGTCTTTGCGAGCCATGGTTTTTTTTCTGGATAGATGCCCAGGAGTGGGATTGCTGGATCAAATGGTAGTCCTATTTTTAGTTTTCTGAGGAATCTCCATACTGCTTTCCACAGTGATTGCACCAATTTACACTCCCACCAACAGTGTACTAGGGTTCCTTTTTCTCCACACCCTCTCTAGCACTTACTGTTTGTAGACTTTTGGATGATGGCCATTCTGGCTGGTGTAAGGTGGTATCTCATCATGGTTTTGATTTGCATTTCTCCAATAATGAGTGATGTTGAACATCTTTTCATGTGTTTTTTGGCCATCTGTATGTCTTCTTTGGAGAAGTGTCTGTTTAGATCTTCTGCCCATTTTTTGATGGGGTTGTTTGTTTTTTTGGTATGGAGCTTCAGAAGGTGTTTATAAATTTTGGAGATTAAACCCTTGTCAGTTGAATCACTTGCAAAGATTTTCTCCCATTCTGTGGGTTGTCTTTTCGTGTTGTTTAGGGTTTCCTTTGCTGTGCAGAAACTTTTAAGTTTGATGAGGTCCCATTTGTTTATTTTTGTTATTGTTGTCAATACTCTGATAGGTGGATCTGAGAAGATGTTGCTGTCATTTGTCAGAGAGTGTTTGGGCCTATGTTTTCCTCTAAGAGTTTGATAGTGTCTGGTCTTATACCTAGGTCTTTAATCCATTTTGAGTTTATTTTTGTGTGTGGTGTTATGGAGTGTCTTAATTTTGTTCTTTTCCATGTGGCTGTGTGGTTTTCCCAGCACCACTTATTGAACAAGCTGTCCTTTCTCCATTGTATATTCTTGCCTCCTTTGTCACAGATGAGTTGGCTGTAGGTGCGTGGGTGAATTCTGGGCTTTCTATCCTGTTCCACTGATCTATATGTCTGTCTTTGTGCCAGTACCATACGGTTTTGATGACTGTTGCTTTGTAGTATAGTCTGAAGTCAGGGAACCTACTTCCTCCAGCTCCGTTTTTCTTTCTCAGGCTATCTTTGGCTATTCTGGGTGTTTTATGCTTCCAAACAAACTTTAAAATATTTTGTTCGAGTTCTGTGAAAAATGTCCTTGGTAATTTGATAGGGATTGCATTGAATCTGTAGATTGCCTTAGGTAGTATAATCATTTTGATAATATTAACTCTTCCAATCCATGGGCATGGTATGTCTTTCTACCTGTTTGTGTCATCTTTGATTTCTTTCATCAGGGTCTTATAGTGTTCAGAGTACAGGTCTTTTGTCTCTTTAGGTAGGTTTACTCCTAGGTATTTTACTCTTTTTGTTGTGATGGTAAACGGGACTGCTTCCCTAATTTCCTTTTCTGCTCTTTCATTGTTAGTGTATAGAAATGCCTTCAATTTCTGTGTATTAATTTTGTGTCCTGCGACTTCACCAAATTTATTGATGAGCTCTAACAGTTTTCTGGTATTGTCTTTAGGATTCTCTAGGTATAGTATCATGTCATCTGCAAATAGTGATAGTTTTACTTCTTCCTTTCCAATTTGGATTCCTTTTATTTTTTTTACTTCTCTGATTGCCATGGCTAACACTTCCAAATCTATGTTGAATAGTAGTGGCAAGAGTGTCTTGTTCCTGATCTCAGCAGGAATTCTTTCAGCTTTTCACCATTGAGAATGATGTTAGCTGTAGGTTTGTAATACATGGCCTTTATTATGTTGAGGTAGGTTCCCACTATGCCCACTTTCTGAAGGGTTTTTATCAGAAATGGGTGTTGGATTTTAGGTTTTTAAAAAATGTATTTAATACCTTAATTTTCCTCAGTACAGCTTTAGGTACTTCTGTTAATTTCAGTACATTGTGTTTTGTTTTCCTTTGTGTCTAAGTATATTCTAATTTCCTTTGTAATTTGACCTATTGCTTGTTTAATAGTGTAATGTTCAATTTATACATAATTGTGAATTTTCTAGTTTTTCTATTATTTATTCCTAGCTTTATTTCATTATGGTGGAAAAGACAGTTTGCATGAGAGTTGTCTTTTAAAATTTTATCTAAATTTTAGTTCTCTGGTGGCTCAGCAGGTTAAGGAGCCAGCATTGTCACTGCTATGGCTCAGTTGCTGCTGCGGCATTGGTTCAATCCCTAGCCTGGAAACTTCTATATGCCATGGATATGGCAAATAGATAAATAAATAAATAAATTTATTTTATGTAAATTTCATTTTTAGCCTAACATATTGTCTATTTCGGAGAATGCTGCCTGTGTGTTTTACTGTTGGTGGTGGAGTGTTTTATATATGTATTATGTCTGATTGCTATATAGTGTTTACTTCTTTATTGATCTCCTGTCTATATGTGCTATCCTTTATTAAAAGTAGTATATTAAAATCTCTATTATTGTAGAGCCATCTATTTCCCCCTTCAGTCCATCAATATTAGCTTCATATTTCTTAGAGCTCTGTTGTTTAGTCCACACATATTTGTAATTGTTACATATTCCTGATGAATCAACCCTTTTATCAACTTGTCTTTCTTTGCCTCTGGTAAAAGTTTTTGCCTTAAAATATGCTTTCATTTGGTATTAATATAGCTAATATTAGCTTTTTTTTATATGTCTTAGACATTTTGTATACCTCTTTTCTTGTATTACTGCCATTCATTATGATTTATTTTAATAGTGTATCTCTTTATTCCTTTTACATTTATTTTTGGGTGTACATATTTTAAATATTTGATTAGAGAACCACATAGAGATTACAGTTAACATCTCAAATTTATAGCAGTCTAATTTGAATCAATCCTGGCCTAGCTTTAGTAACAAACAGCAATTCTTTTCCTATAAAACTCTGCCCTCCTGTGTTATTATTGTCCAAATATAATTTTTATATATTATTAGCCTATTAATATTTATTATTCATTTTTCAACTCATATAGGAAATAAAGAAGTTACAAACAAAATGCAATAATAGGGGATTTTGGATTTAGTAGAATTATTTTTCTTCTTAAGGCTTCCTTTTACTCTCTAGTATCCTTCCATTTCAGTTAAAGCCTTCCCTTTAATATTAGAAAAAAATTAATATATCTTTTAGGGCAGGTCTACCATCAAAAATACTTTCAGCTTTTGCTTATCTAGGAATGCCTTAATTTCTTATTTGTGTAGTACAGTTTTGCCAGATATTGAATTCTTGGTTGACAGGTTTGTTTACTTGGTTCGTTGGTTTTGTTAGGTTTAGTATCCTATTCCCTTTTGGTCTCTGCAAGACCAGCTCAGCAGGATGGGGCTGATGGACGGGTGCTGTGGAACTTAAGGAAAAAAGTTAACATAAAACAAGACACAGAGACATTTATATTAAGTAAGGGTGGGAACTGGGGGTCTCAAGGTCTCAGGGACCAAGAGTCCAAGAAACCACACCACTTTTATTGTGCTCTTTAGATGAGATCAAATGAGGAGTGGCTATGGGTGGATGACACAGGGTTTGTTTACTATTATCTAAATTCTTTTACTGTTTTAAAAGCCACTTAGCTGGTAAAAGGTTAAGCTCTTACTCTGACCTCTAGGCACATAATAGTTTTTAAGCTTAAGTCATTTACCAGCACTGTGACTGTTTTTCCAAGCAGGAAGATGGGATAAAGTAAAGAATGAAGATGGGGTAAAGTAAGGAAGGATAAGATGGAGTTTTCAAAGAAACATATCTCTGGACAGGTCTCCATGGTTTCTAATGAAAAATCAGCTAATCTTATTAATCCCCTATAGGTTATGAATGTCTTCTCTTTAGCTGTTTTCAAGATTCTTTTTGTCCTTAGATCGTCACAATTTTATTATAATATATTTAGTGTGGAACTCTTTGTATTTATTATTTTTGAGTTTGTTGAGCTCCTTGAATGCATAGATTCTTATCAAATTTTGGAAGTTTTCAGCAACTTTTTTTTTCTCTCTGGTTTTAATATATCTAATAAAGCATGTTCTTTTTTATTTAGCATATTTTTAGTTGGACATGATAAGAAACTTAACTAGCTTAAGATATAAAGAGAATGTATTGACTCACATAACTAGAAAATGAAGTGTGGATTTTAGGTATAGGTAGTGATAGAAGTTCAGGATGTTCTCTCTCCTCCATCAGTATTATTCTATATCATTAGAATATCTCATAAAGTATATTTCAGTTTCTCAAGAGTTCCATCCAATGTCACTTCAGATCAGGTTGAACCATACGGAGAAAAGGAGAGTTCAGTTGTCCAGGTATGGTGATTTTTTAGCTCCACTTATACCAAGAGGACTAAAAATAGAGGAGAGGTCATACTCCAAAGAAAATTATGAGACAATAATCAGAGGGAAGAATAGGTACAGATCACATATAATCCGATTTACATTTCATGTTTATTTTTATTACATGTTTAACCTTATGTTCTACTAAGAATTTGATTTTCTCTGATCTGATATTTTCATTAGTAAGATGAAAAAAATATCACCTAGACTGATATCCAAATTGGAGTAATAAATAATAAAAATGGAAAGTATATTAATCAAACTATTGGCTATGAAAAGAAAATATTAGAACTTCCGTTTTAATAGAGTTATTGAAAAAAATGTTTTACTAGTATTTAAACTATAGTTTTCATGAACTTCACCCACACCATACATTTTCAACAATCATAATTCATGTTTGTTTAATAAATTTTCTACCACTTAAAAGTATTGACAATGCTGCTCTCGTTTTCCTTTTTTTTTTTTAATACTTATTTTATTTATTTTTTTTTATTTTTTGTCTTTTTGCCTTTTCTAGGGCCACTCCTGCGACATATGGAGGTTCCCAGGCTAGGGGTCAAATCAGAGCTATAGCCTCCAGCCTACACCAGAGCCACAGCAACGCTGGATCCGAGCTGTGTCTGCGATCTACACCACAGCTCACAGCAACGCCGGATCCTTAACCCACTGAGCAAGGCCAGGGATCGAACCGACAACCTCATAGTTCCTAGTCGGATTTGTTAACCACTGCGCCATGATGGGAACTCCCTCTCATTTTCTTTTAGACTGTTATAGAGGATTGTTAATTACATTTGTTTTGTAAACCAATTTATAGATCTTAATATGTAGTTTAATAACTGATTCAATATAATACATATATCCATGGCTAACAGTAAATCTCCAGAGCTGACATCTCTCCTTCTCCTCATATGAGCACCTCCTGACGTTTGTAGTATAACAATCACAAGTGACAGTTTAATAGGCTCTGACAAAAAAATAGCCAAAAATTGCAGATTTCTAAGAATACTGTCTGGTGTACACATTTACGTTTGTTATTATTGGAGATGTAATTTATCCTATGTTTATACTGTATCTTAAAAATGCTAGCCAATGAAAACATGAAAGTATCATGATCTATAATACATTTTAAAGACAATATTTATCTTAATTTCAAAATCGTAATGTATTTTTGTTTACATTTCATTTTATAGCTAGTAAGTTAATTTTAAAATAAATACACATATAATAATGAGGTCTTAATTAGAGTAGTTTTGCAAATCAGTCTATCCCTATGCTGCCCAATATCATATCGAATAGCCACATATTACAACAAATGCAGTTAAATTAGCTAAAACTAACTAAAATTAAAATTTATTTATTTAGTCATGCTAGCCATAATTTTTATGTTTATCTAGTAATGTACAGCTAGCAGCTTCATGTTGTATGCTAGAAATAGAGAATATTTTCTTCATTTCTGAAAGTTTGTTTTGTTTTTTTGTCTTTTTGCCATTTCTTGGGCTGCTCCCATGGCATGTGGCGGTTCCCAGGCTAGGGGTCGAATCAGAGCTGTAGCCGCCAGCCTATGCCAGAGCCACAGCAACACGGGATCCGAGCGGCGTCTGCAACCTACACCACAGCTCACAGCAACACCGAATCCTTAACCCACTGAGCAAGGGCAGGGATTGAACCCACAACCTCATGGTTCCTAGTCAGATTCGTTAACCACTGAGCCGCAACAGGAACTCCTCTGAAAGTTTTCATGAATTTCACTAGTAGACAGTACAGTCTTTCACTCTCTCACAGCAACATAGAAACATATGCACAGAGAAAAGTTGTTACTGAATCATTGTAAATTTAAAAAAGAAAAACCAGTATTAATCCACAAGGTTTGCTTTTGAAATGATTTGTTTCACACTTTAAATTACAAATTAAAGAGTAGTTTAAAAATACACAAACCATAATTTTGGAAGGCTTAACTTTGGGAATATATAAAAAGAAAAATGGTATTCTTTCTTTTGATATCAAGAAGCTTTTGGTCAGTTTATTTGACGATTGACTGTAATACATACTAACTTGGACAGAATGGTAGACAACAAGTAGATGAGTTTAATAAAGATAAATTATTTCTATAAGTTTCCTGTTTATTCATTTTTCTTCCCTAAAGTTTCCAGAATTGGGAACAATATAAGGCAAGAAGTGAAGTTCCCACAATACAGCTTCATATTAGATTAGGAACTTTTGAAAGTGAAAATTGGAAGAAGGCATTGTCAATTGCATGAAAACCAGAGGTATGGTCAATTACATAATTTTCATCACTGAGGAAAAAGGAGACAAATAGAAAAAAAAAGTAATAAAGCAGACATTTAGTGAACTCACATACTGTCCTAATTTCTTAAAGGTGTTTCTGGTTTTGTGGAGACTTTATAGAGGAGGCATTTAGTGATATGGTAAACAATGTTTCCCTCAAAACTTGTACAAAGATAATGTCTTACAATGTCTCTATTACAAGCTTATTAAAATACAATTCATTATAAATACAGGGAATGTAGTATTCAACAGGGAATGTAGTATTCTATGAAAGGTACTTAAAAGGTATGAAATGTATTTTGCTATATACAGTAATTGGATATTACCCCTCGAAGAATTTGTAGAAGATAATAAGGCAGAACATCTTTCAAATTACAAAATATGATTTGAAATTTAATTATGCATCTGTCTGTATGTTACATATCCAGTGCAGAATTTTTTATCTGGATAGGATTATATGTTCTTAAGTACTTTAAAGAGAGGTCTGAGAATAACTAAAATGTTGGACTGGAAATTATACTCTTCAGATTTTGGTTTAGCAGGATAAATTAAATTCTGTCTTTAAACAGTTGTCCAACAAGACAATCCATGAGTACAATGAAGAAAAGCACAAAGTAAAAATAAGGGATTTTGTTTATATAAAATAAATCAGGTCATTGAAGGCTACTATATATTTTCACAAATACTGGTTTAAAAATACTTGTGTATTACATGTTTGTAAAATATGCACAGTTCCTAAAATTTTTTTAGAAAAGGAGATGCCTCCTTGGAAACACACACACACAGACACACACACGCACACAGACACACACACACACACACACACTTTCTTAGAAGGAAATTTAAAGGAATATGTTGACTCAATGAAAGATCTAGACTTTTCTTTTCAAGAGTTCAAAACATGTTGTAACACCAGCAGGACAAGGTAATAATCTTAAAACACCCCTTCGGAAAATTGGATGTAAATAAAATGATTTAGAGACTTTATTTTTTATTTTAAATTCCTTATGTGAGATTACAAGTCAGAATTTAAGAATATATAGTTATTCATTATCTGGGTTGATTAATGTAGGACATAGTAAGGTTAAATTGATAAGGTTTTAATTTTTTCTAGTCTATGATTTATGCAATTTAGTTTTACTAATGTAAACCTCAAAATTTGTCTTTTTAATTAACTGATTCTTTGGAAATGTACAGATTTTTAGTTTTCTGAATTTAAAATCATGTGTTCAATTTGACTATTCAGTTTACATTTTTTATATCAGATTTCAAATATTTAGAAATGGAATCCTTAAAAATGTATTCTGTATGTTGTAGAAACATTTTGTATCCACAAACAGATTGCAAGCAGCTCATATATTAATATAAGTTGAAAGAGTTATAAAACTGTTGACTATGATGATAGTAATGTATTGGAAGTCCAACAGTAAATAACCAGAGGGAAAATAAAGCATAAAACCTTATGTGAGGAAATTTAAATTTTTGTCTCAAATTTTACCTTCTTTCTTCAAGGGTCTAAAATATATAGGTGTTACTGTATGTACATTGACTCCTATATGATATATTTCGAAACCTTGAATTTGTTTATGAAACTGAAAAAAATGGATTTAAAATTACTTGAAAGCCACATACATCTTGAATTTTAGTCTTATAATTTCATTTACATTATCCTTTTCTCAATTTTGATATCTGAAAAGTAGGTAGTATTTTTTGACAGCAAAATTTCTGTCTTGAGTAGAGACAGTATTCATTCAATGGAAATTGTCTATATGAAATTAAATATATCTTAATTTAGGTCTTATAGATATTTTAAATAACCTTTTCTCCTATTTGGATAGTTTGTTTTGTTGTTTTTTTTTTTTGTCTTATGAGCGGCATGAGTGTTGGTCCTGATATTTATTTTGCCTTGATATTCCTAAATAACACCGTTAGATATTGTTAGAGTCTGGGAGAGTAAATCAACATCATAATGATAATTATATTTTTCTAAGCACTTTGTTCACAGCCTTCCTTAAGACTAGCATAATATTTCTCTATATTACTTGAAAAAAATTATTTCCATAATATTAGGATGCATTAATTGTAGTCCAAATTTGTAATTTTGCTAATATTTAGAGAAAAGAAATCTATATATTAGTATTTTTAATACCATGGCAACTATACTTTAAATAATTAAGTATATTTCAGTTGAGGACATGGTTGATACATTCTACCTATTCATACATAATGACTTTCCAAATTGATGTGAATGATTTCTAGTTTGAACTTGAAGGTCTGAATTAACTGTTTTTTTATAAGAAACCACAACTGTATGAGGAGATCATTATTTCAACAACTAACAGCCTGATTATCATTCTCAAGCTTAAAATCAGCACAACCAGTTAGAATATCAGCCACAAGTGAGATATCCATTATGCACTGACATTTAAAATCTCTCCTTTATTTGTATTCAGAATACTGTGTTATACAATGCAATATTTATCTGTGATCTTTTCTATCCTGATGTGATGTATGCCTGGTACAAAAAAATCAAGGAATTTCAGCACCAACAAGGAATTTTATCCCTCTGTAGTATACCATGCCTGATAAATGTTTACCCTCTTTATGCATCCTTCTCTTCTGCAATTACTGTTTAATGCTTCCCTTTCTTTCTTTTTTCCTTTCTTTTCCCCCTTCAACTAATATAGCACATTTCCAGGCAGGTCTTGTCTCCCAAATCATGTGTAAATTCTCACAACTTAGACATCCACAAATTAATCACAGATATGCACACTATAAACAAGAGACCTTGATGAGTGGCTTGAGACATTCTGTAATTTGTACTTTGATTAACTGACTTTCCCACTTAATTTTAGATTACATTAAGTATCCTAAAGTAATTATTTTAATCTTGCATTTTGCCAGCTGCAAAAACCTGATTTAAAAAAACTTTGAAGTGTTAATGATTCAGTAACAAACTAAAGAACATATAAAGAGACAAAAATCCATATATAATGTCATGGTGAAATATAAACATTTAGATCGGCTGCATTGTGGTGAAGCTCTTGTACCAGTGTTGGCATGAATCAGTTCTAGAATTATTACTAAAACTACATTGTTATACTTGTATGATGCTCTGTTTTGACGAAAGGATATTTTTCCTTGATAAATACAATCTTATATTTTCTGATCATTTCATACTTGTATTAAATGAAGGTTAAAAATAGGCATTGATGATTAGGAAAATTCATTTCATATGTCTAAAAAAATATATACCAAAATATTTTAAAGATTACAAAAAAAAATTGTCTCTTAAAACTGGGAAATTTAACCATATCAGTATGACTTCTTATTCTGAGAACTTTTTGTGTCTAGTTCAAATCCTAATTTTACTGCCTATCTAAATTATGATTTTTATTTTTATTTTTGCCACTAAGAAGCTGTGTGATTTTGTGAAAATCATTTAATATTAACATTGACTACCAAAATCCAAAATTTCCTCCGATTCTGGCATTCTATTACATGTTTTATTAATGACTAAGAGAAACAGCAGTAGTTTTTACTTTTAGCTGCTGGACATTTTATGAAGTTTTTGGCCAATCCATAATCACCCATCAACAAGAAAGCCATCCAATTCTTCCGTGACCTTTAGAATGGATCGGTTATTTCCTTCTCCTGCCATCAGCATGTTGCAGAACTACACAGTACATTTGTCTTAATCATTGTTTTATACAGTAGTGTGTATATGTTAATTCCCATCCTCCCAATTCCTCCCTCCCCCCATGGTTTCGCCTATGCAGTAATTTAAATTGAGTTAAAGGGTGAATAAACCAAATGTGCATTGTAATGGGATACCAAAAATTGAGTTTAAATTTTTGACAGAGATTGAAATGTCCCAGTTTTTTACATTGCAAACTAAATCTTCTCCTTAGTCATAGTGAAGAATTCACTTTTTCTCTACATCGATGGCTAAACAGGATATTATGGAATTCTGAGTGAGAAGAGAGTTTATTTTTTTTTTTTCATCTTGAATGTTTTTCTTAAGTAAGGAGATCTTTAATAATGGTCAAATCTGTCATGGTGGTTCCTTGAAGGAAACGCAATATGACAGATTTTGAGAGGGGAAAAAAGTGTCAAGAACAGAGGCTGGAATAAATTGTAAAGTTCTAATCTTGTTTTCAAATAAAACAGTCAGTGAAAATGCAAATTAGAATCTCACTTTGTGAAATTAATGGCTAGTTTTCAATTAGCTAATATCATGGAGATTGATTAAATGTTCAAATAATATCTTGAGGAATATGTAAAAACAAAATAGATTTATTTAACCCCTTGAAAAATACTCCAGAAGAAATTAGATAATATTTGTACATGAAAGGTTAATTCTTATGTTTATTTCAACACTAAATTTATGATAAATGTGAGATTTCAGATCACAGGCATAAATTGTGCTATTTTGTGGAGTTCCCATCATGGCTCAGTGGAAATGAATCTGACTAGTATTCATGAGGACACAGGTTCAATCCCTGGCCTCACTCAGTGGGTTAAGGATCCATCGTTGCTGTGAGCTAAGGCGTAGGTCACAAACACAGCTCAGGTCCTGTGTTGTGGCTGTGGTACAGACCTGCAGCTACAGCTCCATTTTGACCCCTAGCCTGGGAACATCCATATGCTGCAAGTGTGGCCCTGAAATAACAAACACACACACACACAAAAATGCTATCATGTAATTTGTATATCTCTCTTTAGTTCTCTCAAAGAGAATAACTAAACATTGATAGACACAAGTAACTCCTTGCACTTTGAATTTAGGAAAAGTATTTTCTTAAGTCTACATGTACTGGAGAATCTATAACCATGGAAAAGACTAGGTAGTCTCTAATTTTGAAATATATGTATAGAATAGGCTTGTTGCAACAGTATGAAAAGCACAAGGAAATATATTAGAAAAATAAGGATCAGTCAATTTATGTATATCCAGCTCATACTAATGTTTACTTGAATTTCTTCATGCTAATAATAGACCTAACCACAATATTTTAAAATAACCAGATGAAGTTCCCATTGTGGCTCAGCAGTAACAAACTCAACTAGTATCCATAAGGACACAGGTTCAATCCCTGGCCTTGCTCAGCAGTTTAAGGATTAAGCATTGCTGTGAGCTGTGGTGTAGGTCACTGCCAGACCAGCTCAGCAGGATGGGGCTGACGGACGGGTGCTGTGGAACTTAAGGAAAAAAGTTAACATAAAACAAGACACAGAGACAGTAAATGTGGGAACCGGGGGACTCAAGGTCTCATGGACCAAGAGCACTGCCTCAAGAAACCACACACTTTTATTGTGCTCTTTAGATGAGGTCAAGTGAGGAGTGGCTATGGGTGGATGATTTAGGGTTTGACTATTTTAGAAGCCACTTATCTGGTAAAAGGTTAAGCTTTTACTGTGACCTTTAGGCACATTTTTTAAGCTTAAGTCATTTACCAGCACTGTGACTGTTTCTCCAAGCAGGAAGATGGGATAAAGTAAAGAGGGATAAGTTGGTGTTTTCAAAGAAACATGTCTCCGGACAGGTCACAGACACGGCCTGGATCCTGTGTTGCTGTGGCTGTGGCCTAGGCCAGCAGCTCCTGCTCTCAGTCAACCCCTAACCTGGGAACTTCCATATACTGCATGTGTGGCCCTAAAAAAAAGAAAAAGTACAGAGACTGAGTTCTCTGATGGCCTAGCAGTTAAGGACTAGGCATTGTCACTGCTATGGCTTGGATTTTATCCCTGGCCTGGGAACTGCGTGCAGCAGGGCACAGCCAAAATAAATAAATTAATTAAATGGCCAGAGATTGTGTGGTTTTCAGCATGTAATTTATTTTCACATGTAACATATTGAAGTGTGAGTCTTTACAGATACACTGATCATTATATACAGAGAAGTACTCTCCCTTAAACATGTATCAAGATAAGGGCTTTATGTTGGTTGAGGTGGAAGTATGGTGTAGAGAGGCAAATCAAATTGAGTCTAAAAAGCCCCAGCAATTTGATTCCACTTACTTAAAATTTATCATCATTTGAAAATAATACATGCTGAAGTTATCTTTGTTTAGACAACAATTATAGAACATACACTTTAATAAATTATAATTAGGGATATATTTTCAACACTTAATTAAAAATGTATTCAGTATTTGCTCACATTTTATAAGCATTGCCTATAAAAAAGTGTGTGTGAAAAATCTTAAGGAATTTGCTAAATACCCTTATTAGTGTTGTGTTTTAGATTAACTTGAATTATTGACTAGATATAAAAGTATTGAATGGTACCACCTTAATAACTCCTCAATTACTCTGAATATATGCTCAGGGTAAACTCTGAAATTTATCTATCAAATATTTATTGAATATATAATGTGCTTAAGAAGACACTATGCTAGGCCTGGATTAGAAATTCCTAAAGGAATTCAATTTACTAACAGAAGTGAGACATTTTTTTAAAAAAATTGTAACAACAAATAGCATGTTGTGTGACATTAAGAAAATTTATAGATGCTACTGTGAAAGTTGGGAAAATCAAAAGGTATTCATTTAAAATATTTGAATGAGATTTGAAGACTTGTTAAGATTGGGCAGCAATGGGTGGTGAGTCCTGGCTGGCTGATATGTATATCATATTTGGGAAAAAGCAACAAGAATTTGTACAAAGCAGTTATAGGATATAAGACCCTGAGATGCTTTGGCACCAGAATGTGTAGGACTCTAATTTTGGGTTACACTAGTTAAAGTTTTTTTGATTCTGTATATTTAAAATAATTTTGTTGGGACTGAAAATAATAAGTTTTGTGCCATGAAGATTAAACTCCTGGTAATGCATCTAATAAAGTATTGACATTATCCCCAAGCCTTTATTTCAAATAGATGAGTCAACACTTCCATTAGATACATGCCAAAATGAAACACATAATTACTTTAAGGTTTTTTTTTTTTTTTTGATGGGGTTTCTCTCTTTTTTCTGTTGATGTCAGAGGATTCTTTAAAAGATTCACTTTGGCTTTCTATCGAATGGTGCATTGGATGGATCTTGACCTCAGTTTCAAAATTATTATGTGAATATGAGGTGCCAAAGTCTTTTGTGAACCCAAGAGAAGAGTAACCCAACTTGTTAAGGCAAAATTTGCAATATCGTCTGTGAAAATATTGCTGAATTTTGAACCAAATGTCACATGCAGATTTTAGAAATCTCTCTTCCTGACTTGGCCAAAAATGTCATAGTACAAATTCCAGCTGATGCAATGAGCATCCTACCATATGCCAAGTGGCAAAGTTTTACTGCTGGTTTAGCCACTCAGTGCTCACATGGAATTGCCTTTCTTCTGCTATGTCCATCTGCTGATTACCTGGTGGTCCTCTCCCACTGCCATGTCCATCTGTTGGCTACTTACAGATACCCTCCTAATGCCCCATGCACCTGGCAGTACTGTTATTCTCAAAATGCAATGTATCTCATCATTACCAATCAAACTGTAAATTAGATATATATTCATCTTTTGGAGAAAGGATAGAAAGAGTTTTGTTTTGTTGTGTTTTTCTACTAATGGAACCAAAAGAAGCTTAAATGTTGATCAAGTAGATCATACAAACAGTTCTATTAAAGGAGTTTTCCAAAGTATGACTATGAAATGCTCAGCAAAGAACTCATGAAAAGTCAGAGAAGTTATATATTAAATTGAAAATGTTAACCTTCTTTGTTCTTAGATTCTAATTAGGTACTTTAAATATTCTACACAAGAAATATGGAATTGATTTGGCTTCTTGAAGCCCATTAAATCTTAATCTCTTAATATATCTCAGTCTAGTAGGACGTTAAATGTATCTGAAAAATACCTCTTCCCAGGTCTGATACTTGTGTGAGTGTGTGAAGGTAGCAGAATAAGGGAAAGGATAAAGTTCTTGGGTTCTGCACTTGCTCTTACTGAATTAAAAGTGACAGTTGAAAGATGTAATGGAATGAGATGAATGACAGTTATTTCTTTTTATTATTTATTTTTGCTTTCTAGGGCCACATCTGCAGCATATGGAAGTTCCCAGGCTAGGGGCTGAATCAGAGCTATAACTGCCAGCCTATGTCATAGCCACAGCAACTTAGGATCTGAGCCATTTCTGTGACCTACACCAGAGCTCATGGCAATGCTGGATCCTTAACCCACTGCACAAGGACAGGATCAAACTTGCATCCTCATGGATCCTAGTCAGGTTTGTTAATGATGAGCTATGAAGGGAACTCCCATTTTATTTTTTATTTTTAAATTTTTATTATAGTTGATTTACTTTTTTTTTTTTTTTTCTCTTTTTGCCTTTTCTAGGGCTGCTTCCCGCAGTATATGGAGGTTCCCAGGCTGGGGTCTAATCGGAGCTGTAGCCACCAGCCTATGCCAGAGCCACAGCAACACGGGATCCAAGCCATGTCTGCCACCTACACCACAGCTCACAGCAACTCTGGATACTTAACCCATTGAGCAAGGCCAGGGATCATACCTGCAGCCTCATGGTTCCTAGTCAGATTCATTAACCACTGTGACATGACAGGAACTCCAAATTTTTATTATAATTGATCTTCAATGTTCTGTCAATTTCTGCTGTAAAGTGACACAGACATATATATATATATTATTTTTCTGACATTTCTTAAAGTTACTATCATGTTTAAAAATAGGCTATAAAGACTGATCACACAGACATTTCTAAAAGACTTCAACCATTCTTCTGGTAACTCCAGATTATTTATTTTGCAAGATATTAAAAGATAACTTGAAGGCTTAAATGAGGAAAACTCTCTACCTACTACTAGCAAGTACCTCAAGCACTGAAATAATTACTTAAATAATGCTAAAGAAAAGGATATGATTCCCAGTAGGGTGGCACATTTAGATATGTTTTACTTTTGAGTGTTTATAATCTTCATAGTTCATAAAACATTTTACAAAAATTTATTTCACAACATTTTTTCAGTGAGGCAATCACTCTGAAAAGTGATCATTTTTAAAATAATTTATATATGTGTATAGCAACATATATTTAAATATGGTCATATGATTTTAACATTTTAGAGAAGGCAGAAATAAAACTTGTTTTGATAGAAAGAATATAAATAGGTATTTTATCTTAAAAGGGCTAATAAAACATTTAAAAATTGTTTTAAAACATGAATATGTTTTGTATATGTAGAAACGGTATCAACTAGGTGCATCCTTATGTAGAACGCATCTTCAGTATATCTGTTTTGAGGGTGAAGTTATTTGTTTTAGTATCACATTTCTAATCTATGCTGGTAATAAAACTTTCATATATTTTTAGATCTTATTTTATAACTAAAAATAAAAGTGGGATTAAGTTGTGCATTGCCTACTTTTTAGCATCCATTATCTAACAACTTTCCAAATAATCATTTTAATATCAATTAAATCACACGCTTTATTAACTCAAACTGTTTTTTAAGGCACTTACTATAACATGATTTCTAAAAATGTAGAGTATAAAAGATTTGATATTTCATTTTAATATTTTTACATTGCTTTGTTTATTAAGGACACACAGGTTTGAAATATACTGTGTATTTATAGCCTTGTGTTTGGATCTATCCAAACTCTCACCTTCTTTCATTAAATCACCCTAATCTTCCTAATAACAAGTAAAAGGGATACTTAAATATGCTTACCACCCTGTATATAGACACAATAAATAGCTTCAGAACTTCTTGTCCAGAGTCTTCTTTGTGTGAACACCATAGGGATGTTTTCCTTTTGGTACTATCCTGAGATTTGATACATTGTCTAAGCAATTTGACAATAAGGTTGTTACATCACCTTTATATTGTCTGGAGTGTATATTTTTCTTTCTGTCCTGAGTGATATTTAAAAAAAAGAAAAAATGATAAAAACTGGAGAAGCAATAAACTCACATTAAGGAATTAAATTAGATATTGATTTGGTGACACATTTATATAATACTGTTTCCTGTCAGACATCTATATTTATACAAAACTGTCACCTCACAAATAGTAAACAAGCATGCCTTCGAGATAATTTTGACTTTAACTTCCAGTACAGAGTGGAAAGAATGTCTTAGTTTGGAGTCAAAGTATTTCACTCCTGGTCCTGATTTGTGTATTTATCTTCTTCCTTGCCCTAATTGTCATGAGCTCTTCTTCATATCTCTTGTTGATCCATATCATTCCAGTTTAGAAGGGTCACTTTTTTAGGTCAAAGCCAAAACATTAATAATCACTAAAGCCTTTCATATTACTATTGCTCAAAATTTAGTTCATGGTACTTAGTGGCCCTAAATGTTCTCTAATATTATAATTATTTAACATTTACTTAATTCTATAACTAGGCCATAAATTATAAAATTTATAAAATTATTTTTATAGCGTGGGATTTTTGTTTTTAAATATAAATAAGTGTGCTATGTGAGTATTAAATATGTCTAAAGATGGCCCTAAGGAAATGGGATCTCTCTCTTTTTTTGGTAATTAAGAGAGTAAATATAGCACCTTAATGTTAAATAAAATATTTTCCTAAAGAATCATGTTCAAATTAGTAAATTCTGTTACTTATGGTTGGAGATAATAGGTGAAGGAATTTTTTTGTGTTCTGGATATATAACTGAAATGGAAATAAATATTAGAAGCCAACAACAAAAAGTCTGTTAAGATGACAGTCTAAAAAGCATTTACAAAATCAGGCAAAAAAATGAATATGTTTCACATACTTAAGCCAAAATAATCTAAATTCTATTTTAATAATTTTTTGAATTTGTCTTATTTCTATACCTAAACACCTTCTTACCTACAAAGTAAACATATAAAGAAGTAGTTATAATTTTTCTAAATGTATACTTAATAATATAAACAGAGTACATATCTATTTACACTTTGAAAATTTTAAAAAGTTATCGCAGAGCAATATTATGCAGTGATGGCATCACTCTTTGATATGATCCCTTTTTGTATGTTAAAATTGTCTCTGTGTGTTATCAGTCCCCCAAATTAAACCATAATTTATAAGCCCTATCTAAGGAATGTGCTACTAAAAAGCTCTTAATTACTATTACCAAACTGAATTTGAATGAAAGACAGTTCTTCAGTGCATATCATCAGATTTACCTCATGAGCAGTCAAAGATGAATGATGGAAACTCTTGCTGCTTTCATCTTGCTTAAGGGCCTATCCCTAAATGAACCCAGAACTATATACAACCAAAAATCAGTATCACAGTCAAAAGTCTAGTTTATGCATTACATTCAAAGTATTAATATTCTTTTTTTTTTTTTTTTTGGCTTTTTAAGGCTGTACCCATGGCACATGGAAGTTTCCAGGCTAAGGGTCTAATCAGAGCTGTAGCCACCAGCCTATGCCAGAGCTGCAGCCATGCCAGATCCAAGCTGCCCCTGTGACCTACGCCACAGCTCACAGCAACACTGGATCCTTAACCCACTTAGCAAGGCCAGGGATTGAACCCACAACCTCATGGTTCCTAGTCGGATTAGTTTCTGCACCATGATGGGAACTCCCAAAGTATTAATATTCTTTGACAAAGAATCAATATCTCAGGCCACAATGGCTTAATATTTCTTAATTTGAAACTAATTCAGACAAATTAAGAAACAAAACTGAAGTGGAACTGCTATTTGTTAATGGCATAAGAACAATTTATCAGCAATTTCATCTACAGCTACGAGAGTATATGGTTCTTGGCCAATTCTTACTTTTGAGGATAGTTTCTTTGCTTCAGAATCTCTCAATGATTTTCAGTTTTGCATAAAAGGAAGCTGCATTTCAATAGAGGCTCCAATTTATTCCCACTGTTTTTTACTGCATCTCATGCCTCTCCAAGAACCCCCTCCTTCCATTTTCATTTGGTGAATAAATACATGTTCTACTTTGCCTTATGCCTCAGTTGCCATCTCACTGTTATATGTGTATGTATGTGTATGTATATTTTCCTTTCATAGAAAATAAGTGATAAGAGTTGCTTTTCCCTAGAATGCTTTGTTAATCTATCATTGCAGTCTGGAAAAATTTGAGGAACTAGAAACATCACTTAATTTGGCTGGTGTTTGGTATGTTCTTTACTTTTTCTAGAACAAACCAGCCTACTTCAAATTGCCAGCCTACATTTTTATCCTTATATAGCTAGAGAGAAAAATTGACAGATATATGTGTATATATATATATATATATATATATGTTGTCTTAGTAGGAAAAAAAAACATACATATAGGCATCTCTATATATTTCAAAGTATATATAAAATATATTTCAAGTAATTTTTGATACTCTACCAAAAGTTTATTATTTTAACTAAACTTTAATACTAAATTAATAATAAACTTGCAGCCTTAAATACATTTTTTTTAAATGTGGAACAAATGAACTAATGAAAAATATACACAGTTTGTATTCTAACAATCCAAAATGTCTCAACTTACTCTTCCTCCTTTATTTGCCAATAGGAACACACTTTAAGGTCCTTTAATTAACTCCTGATCCTAACACATCCATGAATGCTGCAAAAATGTAACATAATATCTGTATCCATTCAAAAACTAAATGAGGGAGTTCCCTTCTTGGCAGAGCAGAATCGAATATGACTAGGAACCCTGAAGTTGTGAGTTCGATCCCTCGCCTCACTAAGTGGGCTAAGGATCTGGAGTTGCCGTGAGCTGTGGTGTAGGTCACAGACATGGCTTGGATCTGACGTTGCTGTGGCTCTGGCATAGGCTGGCGGCAACAGCTCTGACTAGAACCCTAGCCTGGGAACCTCCATATGGTGTGGGTGCAGCCCTAAACAGTCAAAAGACAAAAGAAAAAAAATCCCTAAAGGAAATAAGAAAAAACATAATTTAATTTTGGTTTTTAATCATGTTTTGAAAGACAAGCTAATTGTTTTGCTTTTGAAATGGAAAAAAAATATTGAATATACAGTGTTTTATTTTTGTACCATAAAATATTGTGTTCTATATTTGGTGAGGGTAGTATCTTAACAGAGGACCCAGGCTTTTAGATGGTTTATTTTTAATGAAAAAACTCATTAAGTATAAAAAGTCTTATGCAAATCTCTACAAGCAGCAGCCTGAGCTAATTAAAATGGTCAGTCTGGGTTTGCTAAATATGTGCATGTATTTATAAATATGAAAATATATATATCTATAGTCTTTCTTGAACTAATTATCTGTGTTAAAGAGTTATAAAGAGGAGTTTCGTCGTGGTGCAGTTGTTAACGAATCCGACTAGGAACCATGAGGTTGCGGGTTCGGTCCCTGCCCTTGCTCAGTGGGTTAACGATCTGGCGTTGCCGTGAGCTGTGGTGTAGGTTGCAGACGCGGCTTGGATCCCGCGTTGCTGTGGCTCTGGCGTTAGGCCGGTGCGATTCAACCCCTAGCCTGGGAACCTCCATATGCCGCGGGAGCGGCCCAAGAAATAGCAACAACAACAACAACAACAAAAAAAAAAAGTTATAAAGAATAATATTACCCAAGCACCAATGTTCTATATGCTTATGACTGATTCCTATAATAATATATATAATATATAATTATTTTAATATCTATTAATATTAATATAATGATATGTATGATAATTTTCTCTAATAGTATATAGATCTGTATACTTATCACTGATCTTGTTTTACGTATTCTGAGTATTCCTATCTTTCTGTCTTGTATATTTATGTCTGACTGTATTTCCAAACCTCAATAATAGTTTTCTTAATTTTATTGAAATACAGTGGATTTACAGTGCTGTGTTAATTTCTGCTATATCACAAAGTGATTCAGTTACACATATGTATATACATTTTTATATTCTTTTCCACTAAGGTTTATCACAGAGTATTGAATATACAGTTCCTTGTGCTATATAGTACAAAATTGTTGTTTTTCCATTTTATATAAAATAGTTTGTACATGCTAATCTCAAACTTCTAATCCATAACTACTATTCTTCCAACCCCCCCCTTCACAAATACAAGTCTCTTCTCTATGTCTGAGAGTCTGTTTCTGGTTCATAGATAGGTTCATTTATGTGATATTTTAGATTACACATATAGGTGATATTATATGATGTTCATTTTTTCTCTCTCTGACTTAGTTCACTTAGAATGATAATTTCTAGGTCTGTCTATGTTGATGCAAATACCATATTGCATTCTTTTCTTTTTTCTTTTTTTTATTACTTAATGAATTTTATTACATTTATAGGTCTACAACAATCATCACAACCAAATTTTACAGTTTTCCATCCCAAACCCTCAGTGCATCCCTCACTCCCAACCTGTCTCATTTGGAAACCATGTTTTTCAAAATCACTGAGTTAGTATCTGTTCTGCAAAGAAGTACATTGTGTCCTTTTTTTAGATTCCACATGTAAGTGATAGCATTTGATGTTGGTGTCTCATTGTATGGCTGACTTCACTTAGCATGATAATTTCTAGCTCCACACATGTTGCTAAAAATGCTGTTCTTTCTTTCCTTTTAATATTCCATTGTTTATATGTACCACTTCTTCTTTATCTACTCCACTGTCGATGGACATTTAGGTTGTTTCCACTATATTGGATATAGTGCTGCAATGAACATTAGAGTACATGTGTCTTTTCGAGTCATGGTTTTCTCTGGATACATGCCCAGGAGTAGGATTGCTGGATCAAATGGTACTTATTGTTTAGTTTTCTGAGGAATTGCCATACTGTTTTCCACAGTGGTTTCACCAATTTACAATCCCACCAACATTGTAATAGGGTCCCTTTTTCTCCACACTGTCTCCAGCACTTATAGTTTGTAGACTTTTTGATTATGGCCATTCTGGCTGGTGTAAGGGGTCCCTCATCATGGTTTTGATTTGCATTTCTCTAATGATGAATAATGTTGAACATCTTTTCATGTGTTTTTTTGGCCATCCTTATGTCTTCTTTGGAGAATTGTCTGTTTAGATCTTCTGCCCATTTTTTTGATGGGATTATTTTTTTTTTGATATGGAGCAGTAGGAGGTGTTTATAAATTTTGAAGATTAATCCCTTGTCAGTCACTTCATTTGCAAAGATTTTCTCCCATTCAGTGGGTTGTCTTTTCATTTTGTTTAGGGTTTCCTTTGCTGTGCAGAAACTTTGAAGTTTGAGTAGGTCCCAGTTATTTATTTTGTTCTTATTGTCATTACTCTAAGAGGTAGATCTGAGAAGATGTTGCTATGGTTTATGTCAGAGTGTTTGGCCTAGGTTTTCCTCTAAGAGTTTTATAGTATGTGGTGTTATACTTAGGTCTTTAATCCATTTTGACTTTATTTTTGTGTATGGTGTTAGGGAGTGTTCTAATTTCTTTTCCATGTGGCTGTCCAGTTTTCCCAGCACCGTTTATTGAACAGGCTGTCTTTTCTCCATTGTATATTCTTGCCTCCTTTGTCACAGATTAGTTGGCTGTAGGTGCATGGGTTGAATTCTGGGCTTTCTCTCCTGTTCTACTGATCTATATGTCTGTCTTTGTACCAGTACCATATGGTTTTGATGACTGTAGCTTTGTAGTATGGTCTGAAGTCAGGGAACCTGCTTCCTTCAGCTCCATTTTTCTTTCTCAGGATGTCTTTGGCTATTCTGGGTCTTTTGTGCTTCCAAGTAAACTTTAAAATATTTTGTTCGAGTTCTGTGAAAAATGTCCTTGGTAATTTGATAGGGATTGCATTGAATCTGTAGATTACCTTGGGTGGTATAGTCAATTTGATAATATTGACTCTTCCAATCCAAGAGTATGGTATGTCTTTCCATCTGTGTCATCTTTGATTTCTTTCACCAGCATCTTATAATGTTCAGAGTATGTCTTTTGTATCTTTAGGTAGGTGTATTCCTAAATATTTTATTCTTTTTGATGTGATGGTAAAGAGGATTGCTTCCTTAATTTCTCCTTCTGATCTTTCATTTTTAGTATATAGAAAAGCAGTCAATTTCTGTGCATTAATTTTGTATCCTGTGACTTTGCCAAAATCATTGATGAGCTCTAACACTTTTCTGGTATTGTTTTTAGGATTCTCTAGGTATAGTATCATGTAATCTGCAAATAGTAATAGTTTTACTTCTTCCTTTACAATTTGGATTCCTTTGATTTCTTTTTCTTCTCTGATTGTTGTAGCTGGGACCTCCAAAACTATGTTGAATAATAGTGGCAAAAGTGGACATCCTTGTCTTGTTCCTGATATCAGCAGGAATTCTTTCAGCTTTTCACCATTGAGAATGATGTTAGCTGTAGGTTTGTAATATATGGCCTTTATTTTGTTCAGGTAGGTTCCCTCTATGCCCGCTTTCTGAAGGGTTTTTATCAGAAATGGGTGCTGGATTTTGTCAAAGGCTTTTTTGCATCTATTGAGAGCATCACATGGTTTTTATTCTTCAGTTTGTTAATGTGGTGTATCACACTAATGGATTTGCAGATATTGAAGAACCCTTGCATCCCTGGGAGAAATCCCACTTGATCATGATGTACAATCCTTTTAATGTATGGTTGGATTCAATTTGCTAGTATTTTTTTTGAGGATTTTTGCATCTATGTTCATTAATTAAATTGGCCTGTAATTTTCTTTTTTTGTGGTATCTTTCGTTTTGTTAACAGGGTGATTCATTCATAGAATGAATTTGGGAGTATCCCTTCCTCTGCAGTTTTTTTTGGAATAGTTTCAGAAGAATAGGTGTTATCTCTTCTCTAAATATTTGAGAGAATTCGCCTGTGAAGCCATCTGGTCCTGACTTTTGTTTGCTGGAAGTTTTTTAATCAGTTTCAATTTCAGTACTTGTGATTTGTCTGTTCATCTTTTCTATTTCATCTTGGTTTAGTCTTGGAAGATTGTGTTTTTTTTCAGAATTTGTCCCTTTCTTCTAGGTTTTCCATTTTATTGGTGTATAGTTGCATATAGTAGTCTCATATGATCCTTTGTATTTCTGTGAGGTCTGTTGTTACTTCTCCTTTTTCATTTATATTTTTATTGATTTGAGTCCTCTTTTTTCCTTGATAAGTCTGGCTAAGGGTTTATCAATTTTGTTGATCTCTTCAAAGAACCAGCTTCTCATTTCATTGATCTTTTCTATGGTTTTCTTTGTTTCTATTTCATTGATTTCTGCTCTGATCTTTATGATTTCTTTCCTTCTACTAACTTTATGTCTTCTCTTTCTTCTCTCTCTAGCTGCTTTAGATATAAAGTTAGCTTGTTTATTTGAGCCTTTTCTTGTTTCCTGAGGTGGGCTTGTATTGCTGTAAACTTTCCTCTTAGAACTGCTTTTGCTGCATCCCATACGTTTTGGATTGTCGTGTCATTGTTGTCATTTGCTTCTAGGTATTTTTTAATTTCCTCTTTGATTTCTTCAGCAATCCATTGTTTGTTTAGTAGCATGTTGTTGAGTCTCCACGTGTTTGTGTTTTTTGCAGATTTTTTGTTGTCATTGATTTCCAGTCGTATAGCATTGTTGTCAGAAAAGATGCTTGACATGATTTCAATTTTCTTAAAGTTATCAAGGATTGATTTGTAGTCCAGGATGTGATCCATCTTAGAGAATGTTCCATGTGCACTTGAGAAGAATGTGTATTCTGCTGCTTTTGGATGGAATATCTTTTAAATATCTATGAAGTCCATCTGGTCTAATGCTTCATTCAGGGCTTGTGTTTCCTTATTGATTTTCCATTTAGATGATCTGTCCCTTGCTGTAAGTGGGGTGTTACAGTCCCCCACTATTATTGTGTTATTGTTGATTTGTCCTTTTAAGGTTGTTAGCAGTTGCCTTATATATTGTGGTGATCCTATATTGGGTGCATAGATATTTAAAATTGTTGTATCTTATTCTTGGATTGATCCTTTGATTATTATGTACTGTCCTTCCTTGTCTCAAAATATTCTTCATTTCAAGGTCTATTTTGTCTGATATGAGTATTGCTGTTCCAGCTTTCTTTTGATTCCCATTTGCATGGAATGTTTTCTTCCATCCTCTCACTTTCAATTGGGATGTGTCCCTAGAAGTGAATTGGGTCTTTCAAAGATAGCATATATATTGGTCTTGTTATCATATCCATTCAGCCAGTCTATGTCTTTTGGTTGGGGCATTTATCCATAACATTTAAGGTAATTATTGATATGTATATTCTTATTGCCATTATATTAACTGTTTTGGATTTTGTTTTGCTGCTCTTTTTTCTTCCCTTCTCTTCTTGTTGTCTTCTCTCCTAATTTGATGACTATCTTTAGTATTGTATTTGAGTTGATTTTTCTTATTTATTTGTGTATCAATTTTAGAGTTTTGGTTTGCACTTACTCTGAAGTTTTGATAGGAGTCTATATATATATGAAATAGTTTTAAGTTGTTCTCTTAGTTGCAAGTGCATCTCCAGTGTCCTGCACTTGTACCCTCCTTTTATGATTTCTGATTTTGAAGGCATAATTGTGCATGGATAATTTCATATCTTTACTGTATATGTCCTTTTCTGCTGAGCCTTGTCATTGGTGGTATTTTTTTTTTCTAGTTGCAGCCTTTTCTTTTCTGCCCAGAGAATTTCCTTTAGTATTTGTTGTAAAGCTGGTTTAGTGTTGCTGAATTCTCTTAGCTTTTGCTTATTTGTAAAGCTTTTGATTTCTTCATCAAATCTGAATGAGAGTTTTGCTGCATAAAGTAGTCTTGGTTGGAGGTTTTCTCCTTTCATCACTTTAAATATATCATGCCACTCCCTTCTGGCCTGCAGAGTTTCTGCTGAAAAATCTGCTGATAACCTTATCGGGGTTCCCTTGTATGTTTGTCTTTTCCCTAGCTGCTTTCCGTATTTTCTCATTGTCTTTAATTTTGGTCAGTTTGATTAACATGTGTCTTGGAGTATTCCTCCTTGGGTTTATTTTATATGGTACTTGTTGTGCTGCCTGGATTTGAGTGAGTGGTTCCTTTCCCATGTTAGGGAAGTTTTCGGCTATTATCTCTTTGAATTTTTTTTCTGTCCCTTTCTCTTTCTCCTCTCCTTATGGTACCCCTATAATACAGATGTTGGTGTGTTTAATGTTGTCCCAGAGTTCTCTGAGACTCTCTTCATTTGTTTTCAATCTTCTTTCTCTTTTCTGTTCTGCATCCATGATTTCCACTACTCTGTCCTCCACCTCACTTATTCGTTCTTCTGCCTTCTGTATTCTGCATTTGGCTGCTTCTAATGAATTTTTTATTTCAGTTATTGTATTTTTCATCTCTTCTTCCTTATGTTTTATATCTTTTATCTCTTTGTCAGTGTTTCCTGTAAGTTATCCATCTTTGCCTCCAGTTTATATCCAGTGCCTTGCATCACCTTCAGCAACAACAGTCTAAAGTCTTTTTCCTGGAGGCTGATAATCTTCTGATCACTTAGCTGTTTTTCTGCATCTTTTTTCTTTCTCTCTTATCTGAGTTATCTTTATCTTTTATGACTGAGTACTACTCCATTGTACCTTATTTTCTTTATCCGTTCATCTGTAGATGGACATTTAGGTTGTTTACATGTCATGGCTATTGTAAATAGTGCTTCAGCAAATATTGGGGATTATGTAACATTCTAACTTGTATTTTTCTCCAGAAGTATGCCCAGAAGTGAGATTGTAGGATCATATGACAAATTTATCTTTAGTCTTTTGGGTTTTGTTTTTTTTTTTTTGGCTGTTCCCACAGAATGTGGAAGTTCTCAGGATAGGAATTGAACCCAGACTGTAGTGACAACTCAAGCTACTGCAGTGACAATGCTGGATCCTTAACCTGCTCTTCCATAAGAGAACTCCTACTTTTAGTTTTTTGAGGAAACTCCATATTGCTTTCCATAATGCGTGAACCAATTTGCATTCCAACAACAGTGGAGAAAGATTCCTTTTTCTCTACACCCTCTTCAGCATTTATTATTTGTATACTTTTTAATGATGGCCTTTCTGACCAGTGTGAGGTTGCACTTCATTGTAGTTTTAATTTGTATTTCTCTAATGATTATTGATGTTGAACATCATTTCATGTGCCTGTTGACCATCTGCATGTTTTCTTTGAAGAAATGTCTATTTAGGTCTTCTGCCTAGTTTTTGATCAAGGTATTTGTTTTTTTGTTATTCAGTTGTATGGGTTGTTTGTATATTTTGTAAATATATTGCTGTTCACATGATTTCTAAATATTTTATCCTATTCCATAGGTTTTCTTTCCATTTTGTTTAGTGTTTCTTTTGCTGTTCAAAAGCTTCTAAGTTTGATTAGGTCCCATTTGTTTATTTTTACTTTTATTTCTATTGCCTTGGGCAACTGACCTATGAAAACATTTGTATAACTTATATCAGGTAATATTTTGCTTATGTTCTCTTCTAGGAATTTTATGGTATCTTATATATATGACTTTGAGCCATTTTGAATTTATTTTGGGGTCTGGTGTGAGGGTGTGTTCTCATTTCATTGATTTACATGCAGCTGTCCAATTTTCCCAGGACCACTTGCTGAAGAGATTGTCTTTTCTCCATTATGTATTCTTGCCTCCTTTGCTGAAGATTAATTGATAATAGATGTGTAGGTTTGTTTCTTGACTTTATATTCTCTTCCATTGATGCATATCTCTGTTTTTGTGCCAATATCATGATTAATGTAGCTTTTAAATATTGTCTGACATCTGGGAGGGTTATCCCTCCAGCTTTGTTCTATTTCCTCAAGGTTGCTTTGGAAATTCTGTGTCTTTTGTGATGCCATATTTATTTTAGAATTATTCATTCTAGTTCTGTGAAAAATGTTAGGGGTAATTTGATAGGAATTAAATTACATATTTACATTGTTTTGGCTGCTGACAATATTAGCATTGCTTTGGCCATATTTCAACAATATTAATTCTGCCAATATAAGAGCATAAGATTTCCTTCTTTTTCTTTGAATCATTTACAGTTTCCTTTATTAATGTTTATAGTCCTCAGCATATAAGCCTTTCACCTTCTTGCTTATTCCTAAGTATTTTATATTTTGATGTGATTTTAAAAAGAAGTTTTTTTAATATTCCCTTTTTGATATTTCATTATTATAAATAAATTCAACAAATTTTTGTATATTAATTTTGTATCCTGCTATTTTGCCGATATCATTTATTTTAATGTTTTTTGTGTGGAGTCTTAGTGTTTTCTATGTAAAGCAGTGTATTGTCTGCATGTAATGACAGTTTTACATTTTCTCTTCTAATCGGGTATCTTTATCTCTTTTTCTTGTCTGATCTCTGATCTCTGTGGTTAGGACTTCCAGTACTATGTTGAATAGAAGTGGTGTAACTAGGCATCCTTGTCTTTTTACAGAATTTAGTGAGAAGTCTTTAATTTTTTAAATCATTTTTTGTTATATTGACTGTTTGTCATAAATAGCTTTTATTATGTTGAGATATAGTCCCTCTATGACCACTTTTGTAAAGGTTTTTTATCATGAATGGATGTTGAATTTTATCAAATGCTTTTTTTTTTTTTGCTTCTATTGACATGACTGTAATTTTTGTCTTTTGTTGATGTGGGGTATCACATTGATTTTTTTGCCTTTGTAGAATTATCCTTGTGGCACTGGGATGAATCCAACTTTCTGGTGGTGTATGATATTTTTTAATGTGTTGTTGTTTTTTTTTTGAAAGTATTTTGTTGAGAATTTTTGCATCTATATTCATTGAAGATACTGGCCTGTAATTTTTTTTTTTTTTTTTTTTTTTTTTTTTTTTAGTATTGTCTTTGTCTGGTTTATGTATCAGGGTGATGATGGCTTCGTTGAATGTCTTTGGGATTGTTCCTTCCTCTTCAGTTTTTTGGAAGAATTACAAAAGCATCAGTATAAATTTTTCTTTGTACATTTGGTAAAATTCACCTGTTAAGCCATCTGGTCCTGGATTTTGTTTGTAGGAAGTTTATTATTATTACTATTATTATTTTTGTTACAGGTTGTATTTCACTTCTAGCAATTGTTCTCTTCAAATTGTCTGTTTCTTCTTGATTCAGCTTTGGCATGCTGTATGTTTCTAGAAATATATCCATTATTCTACACTATTAACTTTTTTGGCATATAATTATTCATAGTGTCCTTGCATGTTTTTTGTATTTCTGAGGTATCAGTTGTTATTTCTCCCTTTTCATTTTTTATTTTGTTTATTTAGGTCCTATTTTTCCTTCTTAGTGAGCATGGCCAGAAGCCAAATCCCACAATATTAAAATTAATTTTCTTTTCATATTTGGCTACCAGTACCCACTGCTTAAGGGCCCCCACAGCTAAAGGTCTATGACTTATTTGGAAGTAATTAGGTAATCTTTACAATTTTCTCATAAATATTGATGTATTTAAAGTATATATTCTTACTAGACTCACTTTGCCACATTACCTTTCCTAGTACATTCTTATTTTATGCATAGTATTTATGAAAATTGTTTTCACACAGGTAAGCTTATATACTTTCTCATTCTGTCATTTGTGTTAATTTTTTTAATAAAATTTCTATGTGTATGCTTTTAATAGTTTTTAGATTTACCTAGCAATTCTTATTTTTGTTCATTGATTTTTATGTATGTCTTTATTATTTTATTCTTATTTTTTCTAGGTTTGATTGATTTCTGTTTTCTTTCTTTCTTTTTTTTTTTTAGTCATTTTGTCCTTTTAGGGCCACACTCGTGGCATATGGTGGTTCCCAAGCTAGGGGTCTAATCAGAGCTGTGGCTGCTGGCCTATGCCACAGCCACAGCAATGCCAGATCCAAGCCATGTCTGTGACCTGCACCATAGCTCATGGCAATGCCAGATCCTCAACCCACTGAGCAAGGCCAGAGATGGAACCCACAACCTCATGGTTCCTAGTTGGATCCATTTCCACTGCACCACGATGAGAACTCCTGATTTCTGTTTTCTTAAAATGGTCAATTTTAGCCTGTTTGTTGCCTATTTTCTTTCATAAAGCTATTTAGACTCTACTTAGAATACAATTTTGACCACATGCCACAAACTTCTATTCATGTTTCTTTTTTTTATCAATCATCTGTATTCATAGATTTATGTTCCATAATATACCATTTTTAAAACTTTTGAAATGGAATTGAACTTTAAAAATATTCTAATTATTAATTACTAATTAAATCAGAAGCCATGGCTTTTATAATTCTGTATTTTGGAATGTTTCCTTTGGGAGAAATTATTTGATCAGTTTTTGTGTTTCATGGATACTGGAAAACACAGTGTAATGTATATTTTTATGACAATTTTTGAAATATATATATGTTTATTAAAACCTTCTGATTATATTTTCATCATTTTTGCCTGTCTTCCCTATGAAACATGAGAGAAATTGTTGTATTCTACAGAAAATTTTTTTCTATATATTTTTTCAAGAAATACTTTCTAGGTGCTATGCCATTTTACACTTCTAGGGACAAAATAATAAGCAAAACTACTTCTATAGAACCAAAATATGTTACAGAAAATACCAAAGAAATGAACTTTCCAGCCACCTCCTGGTTAGAGTTGGCCATTGGGTAGGCAGATGATAGGACAGAAGAAAGAAGATAAGAGAAAGAAAGCAACCAGTGCATTTCTCCTCTTTTATTGGGTGCTTTCTCCACCAGTGGTTGCATTTTGTCCTTGACTTCAGCTATAGATAACTTCTCCTTCATAGTCCAACCTGACAGAAATGGCTTTAAGGTTCTAGCTTTTGACAGAAAGCCTGGGCTCCATTATTCCATCAATACAGATTTTTCTATCCTCTAAACTCCAGGGTGATAGTGCCTTTCTATAATTACAAATCCTGAAGTTATTTTATCCTCTTTTAAATATTATACTTTTAACTTGTCTAACACCTTTAAAATTAATTCTCTATATCAAATAAACACTCAATATTCTAATTCAATATTTGGAATAGGAGATAGGTTTATTGCTGGTTCCTCTAAGCTTATATTCATTTGAAGTAACATAATAAGTTTGCTTTCTGAAAATGAATTTATACCCCATTCAAAAATATAAAAATGATACATTCTGAAAGGGCAAATCACTGAATTACTCACTGCATAACTGTGGCTTTGAAGAAGTTTTTTAGAAGAAGATTGTTTTTCTTTAACAGGTATGTATTTTGTATTTGGCATAGAAAGATTTGGGACTTTTACTGAGTTTTACATATGGGCCCAGAATTGTAATGTGTACTATTAGAAAGAGTTTTTTATTTGTTTGTTCAGTTGAGAAAATGTTTTCTACCCATTAATTTCATTTATATTTCTAATATATATATATACATGTTCATGGGCTATTCATGTATTGATTGCATTTCTATGACACAAATATTCTGTAAATCTGCATTTAGTTAGCCTCCACAGTTTAGTGAAATTATTTGTTGTCTGTGCATATCATTTAACATTCTTTTCAGCTGCAAGTTGTAGAATACATAATTAAAACTCTTATAAAATAGGGTATTGGTCATTTCTCAGTATCATGATTCTGAAACCAGGGTGGTTTTAGGATTTATTCAAGGTTTGTTTCCTAAGTTTGATTTGTCATAGTTATAATATGTGGTTATAGTTTCAGGAATCACATTTTAAACATAAGTAACTGGCCAAAGACAACTGATATTTCTTTTCAAAGTCCTCTTTTTACTAAACAGCAAAAGCTTTACTAAAAGTTGAATACAAATTCCCTTCTGAATCGGGCCAAGTAATTATTTCTCACCATTCCAGAACTGAAAAGGAGGCCGGTGAAACACATATTTTGTGTCTTTTAACCTCTGTATTAAGAGTAAGGTTGTGATTATAAGAAGGAAGTTTGGGGTACTATGTAGAACAAAGAAACAGCTCTTTGGTTTGCAGGGAAGAATATCTGCCACTGTTATCTCTCTGTTCCTACAGATTTCCCTATCTATACAGAATGCAACTATTCATACTTATGTAACATATTTTCACCTTCAAAGTAAGATAAATTGAAATTTATCACTACTTTCAGCTTAACCATCATTCATTGTTTTTATTTTAATTCTACCTCAAACATTTCTGGAGGATTGTTGAAAATTGTTTATCAAATGTACACATGCTATATTCAAATATCTCTAAGAATCATGCTTGAAGATCACGCAGCCTAGAACAATGCCTTAAGTCATACCACAGAACAGGCCTCAGGAAGATGTATCACTGTTATCACTAAGAGACAGTTTGAATCATCACCACTAGACAGTGCTTTCTGCCATTTTGGATAAACCAATGAACTGCTACCAATGTAATCTTGGTAATCTTTGAAAGCCAGATGCATCTGCTTCAAATAACATGATTCTTGCCAGAATGGAATCAACATTCTTCCTACTTCTTCACAAAACTAGCTTCTGATCCAAAGTCTGAAGTGGTTGTGCTTAAATGACAATGCCCAGAATGTGTGCTTAAGCTCTGCTACAGAGATTTGGCAAATGCAGAGTTGGAATTTTAGGCTGTATATTATGAGCAGTGTTCTACCTGAAAATATGGGGAATTCTATGAACATAGAAAAAGGGCTTAAAATATGAACCTTCAAAAAAGTATGATAAATGTCTACTTCAGTATGCCTAAGAAAATAATCTGAATAAAACATTTGAAGGATGTCTAAGAAAGGGTAGTGATATTCAAGATCAATAATATTATGACAGCCTCTCTGAAATTCATATTAATTACCAATTCAGGTAAAATTCTAGGGGACAGAATGTATTTTATGACACTAGCTACTAGGAATTATATTTCCCCCTTTTTTCATGAATTGAGAGTCTGGCCTTATGTTCAGACTTTTAATTTTTAATTTATCTTATATGAACAATATAAGGCTATAAACCAATCTGTTGCCTGTTGCATTACTATCACTATCCTGCCATCCATCCATTAAGTGCAATTTAAAAACTGACAATTCTTAAGACTGTTATATTTGAAAAATGATATGCTGATATTACATAAAAAGCAATATTTCTTATTGATGGCAGATTGGTGGACAGATGGTCACAAGACTGGTTTTATTTATTTGTTCTATCCATTTAGTGCCTGATGGTACTTGCTCTAAATATATCAACACTCTAATAAGACATACAAGTATGAAATAAAATTTTTACCACACATCATTAATCTTCATTAACAATAAATAAGTTTCCAATGGGATTTGTGAAAGGTGTGGAAGACCCCCAGAAAACATTTCAATAATAAGAAAAATTAGTTATAAAAAAGTTCTATTTTTCTGTTTTGCTACCAGTTATGAACTAATTACAAAATTTGGTTCTCCTCTTCTAATTCATATTCTAGTGATCTTATTAAAGACTTATGCTATAAAATTAATGTTTAGGAGACTTAGATCTTTTCTAAGATTATTATTTTATTTATTTGTTTATTTTTCCACACCTGCAGTGCATGGAAATTGGCACTGGGTGAGGCATTGAACCCAGATCACAGCAGAGACCTGAGCTACTACAGGGACAATATCAGATCCTTAACCTGCTATGCCACAAGGGAACTCCAAAGTTTTTTGATACAAGTTTTCAACTTTCCACTTAATTTTTTTCACTATTTTTCATTCATAGTAGCAGGGTTGATTGCACATTACTTGAGTGGAAGATGTTTCTATTGAGATAGTGAATATTGCCACTAAGTTCAAAAATTTTTTTCAGGCCCTGAAGTATAGATTTCCATTTCACCACATTCTCATATTATTGGGCCTTTTCCCTCTAGTTGTTATTAGGATATAAAGCTAATAAAACAACCATGAGAAAACACATTCCATACTTCTATAAGAATATCTATCTTACAAATTGTCCGTGTTAACATTTTGTCCTTTTGCTGCTTTATTTTAATTCATGTTTCTCTTTGAAGTCCCCTAAAAAGATTCTTTTAGTGCTTAAGCTTTGTTTGAGTACTTAATAGGACTTTCTTGTTTTTTAAAAGGATATTGGTCTGGTCAGTACTTTTCCGTAGGTATTAGCTCAATTACGTTATGAGTAATGGGTTCTGCTTAACTTTTCTAAGATAACTAAATCTCTATTCTCATATAATGCCATCTCCAAAGGTCTCCTAGACCCATCCTCCAAAAACTATTTTATTGTGACCTAATTGGGAAAGGGATGAAGATAATACTTTTTAGCTAATATATTCAACTACCTCCTAAAATCATTATTTTTTATCTTTTTAGTTATGATCTTTTCAAAAATCAATGTGATACAGTAGAAATAACATCTCTTACTGGGAACCCATTATATGAACATCCTATACTAGGATTTTTCTTAATATTCAGGTTTAGAATCTTAAATGTTTAGGTTATTAGATCAATAGTTGAAGATGGGATAGTACAAAGAAATGAAAAATGGTAGCTAGAAAAAAACATCGAGTATGTATTAGGGACTGGGAAGATTATATGATTTATCCAAGGTCACAATTAATAATTCATATTTGTGGGAAGTAAACTAAAACCTTTAATATCCAAAAGTTTTTTTTGTTCTTCTATACCATTTTATAGTAATTTAGGCATGGGCTTCTAATCTATGATCTTGTCTATGAAATCATTTAGTTCATTTAAAAATTCCCTGTCCTCAGAATAATAGATAATCTGAATATATTTGTCAAATTGAATATTAATCTGTATTAATGTTAAGAATAAATTTAAAATTCTAGTAAATAAGATTGTTTTCTTAATGAAATGTGGAGTATTAGGATATAAAAGTGTATCAAGTGACATCCCCAGACTTACAGGTTTTGGTAGAATAGTTTAATTCTCTCACTTTACAATCCTGAGGCAATAAATACAGATATTATGGTTATTAAGAAACCAAATTTTCTAGTGTTTCATGTATGACTGAGCTTGTAATATACCTTTTTTAATAAACATCTGTTGATGTTATTATAGTGTAAAATGTGACAGCCATTATTTTGTAAGATATTATCTTCTGACTCAATGGTTATATGTGAATTTGTATCGCTTTTTGTAAGCATCTGTTTATTAAATGTTTTATTAGTTTTGAGTCAATTAATCAAAAGTCAATTCCAACTCATGATAAAGAAATAAAATCCATCAGCAGAATAGAGTAATACTTTTTCTGGAATCAAAAGAGTGCTTAAGCTGTTGCTTATGTAAGATGTTAATATTAGGGGAAACTGAGTAAGGAATACATGGAAACATTCTGTGCTATCATTATAACTTTGATGAATCTTAAATTATTATAAAATAAAAAGGTTATTAGGGAAAAACTATTACTTAAAATATAAAACCATGATCTTAAATTTTATAGCACATTTCTATTCATGAGTATTTATAGACTTCCTACAGAGCACAGCAGCATACTGTAAGTTGTTGCAAACATCTTCAGGTTTTTTTTAGATTTTTTAAAAATATGTATCACAAAATGAAAAACTAATTATTACAAAAGTGGATCAAGAATGTAATAACTGATCTCTCTAACTTTATTTTTCTACTTTTAATAATAAATCATTTATGCAACATCCAAAAGAATCTTTCTCAAGTGCAAAATTATATTATTCATAATCTTCTTCCTACTTACATCTCCAGTCATCATCTTATACTTTTCCCTTAAACACTCTTCTCAATGGCAATGAATGATTTCCCTTCCCCCAAGTTATTCCATGCTCCATGCTCCTTCATGTCTATAGGATGTTGTTTATAGTCCCTCAACTTTCCGTCTATGGTGGTGTGATGTTTTCAGTCTACTTTCACTAGCTACTTTCACTAGCTTTCACACACATATATGTATGTCTTTCCCAGTAGACTGGGAGCTTTATTTAGAAGGGGTGTAATTTATTGTATTCTCAGTGGGTAGCAAAGTGTCTGCTACATAGCAGGTCTTGTTCACATTTGATAAATAAATGTATGAATGGAAAATTACAGGTTATACAATGGATTTTGATCATAAGGGATAATTACCTGAAACAGGTAGGCATTGTACAGAACCAAGGTTTAGAGAGCATACAATTTGTATCCTCTGTTTGTATTTAAGACATATTTATCAAAAGCTTTGATTCAAGTAATGATGGTCAATCAATATTTGGAAAGCTAATGTAAAAAATAGTGTTATAAAGGAATAAAAGAAAGTGGTTTGGTGGTAGTCTATAAGTTTAATAAAATAATACGTTTTGATTTAGAAGAAACCTCAGAAAGTATAATGTACATATAAGAAAAATTTGATTCAGAAATATTCAGTGACTTCTTGAAGACATGTAAAATGTTAGTGGCAGAATGAAAGAAGAACATTGATTCTTGATTCTCTTGATATTCCTGATTCTTAATACAGTGTTCATTTCTATTACATCATATTGACAGAGATTCAGCTTGTGGATTATCTTATGAATATTTTAAGGAAGGGAATTGCATGAAAATGACTTGATCAGAGAAGGACAAAATACGTTAAATTGGGACTTAATTTTTCCAAGATTACCTGCTTTGTGTTATAAAAAGGTTTTCAATGTGACAAAACTTTAAAATATTGATAAAACCCCAAGTTCCTTGCAAAGTGTGAGGGATATGATAGTTCTAATTCATTCCAAATTTAATGTTTAAATCAGAGCTTTACAGGATTTTGCCAAAATAGACTTTAACTGGGATATCATTCTAAATCACTTATAAGAACAAGGGTGTCTCAGGACTCCTAATGTCTATAATAACCATCTAGAATTCAGGGAAAAAAGTATCTGTCCAGTCCAGAAAAAGGTTAACACTGATGAGCTATTGGAATAGGACAAATTTCCTTTCAAATTTGTTACCTTATCTTTGAGTAACTTTTTCTGCCCACAATAACTTTCTCCTCAGAGTTTCTCTTTCACTGCTTTCATGCTAAACATCATACACCTTCACACTGGTAACCCTAGTCTGAACTTCTCTACCCCATAGTTATCCCTTTCCAATGGTTTCCAAATCCAAAACAACATCACTTAAAAAAAATTGAAGTATAGTTGATTTAAATATAGTGTTAGTTTCAAGTACATAGCAAAGTGATTCAATTATATATCTATTATATTGTTTTCATTATAGGTTATTAAAAGATACTGGATTTTGTTCCCTGTATTATATAGTAAATCCTTGTTGCCAATGTATTTCATATATAGAAGTGTGTATCTGTTAATCCCATACTCCTAGTTTATTCCTCCCACCCACATTTCTCCTTTGGTAACCATAAATTTGTTTTCTATGTCTGTGAGTCTGTTTCTATTTTGTATATAGATTCATTTTTTTATTATTTCTTATATTACATATATAAGTGTTATATAATATTTGTCTTCTCTCTCTGACTTTATTTAGTATGATAATTTCTAGGGCCATTCATGTTGCAGCAAATGGTAACATTTCATCCTTTGTATGGCTGAGTAGTATCCCATTGATATATACCAAATCTTTTTGCATTCATCTGGGGATAGACACTTAGGTGCTTCCATGTCTTGATTATTGTAAATAACACTACTATGAACATTGGTGTGCGTGTATCTTATGAATTAGAATTTTTATCTTTTATGGATATATGGGATTGCTAGATAATATGGTAGCTTTATTTTTAGTCTCCATACTATTTTTCCATAGTGGTTGTACCAATTTGTATTCATGCCAACAGTGTAAGGGGGTTCCCTTTTTTACACCCTCTTCAGCATTTATTATTTGTAGACATTTTGATGATAGCTGTTCCAACTGGTATGAGGTGATACCTTATGGTACTTTTGATTTGGATTTCTCTAATAGATAACAATGTTGAGCATCTTTACATGTGCCTGTTGGCCATCTGTATATTTTCTTTGGAGAAATGTCTTTTAGGTCTTCTACCCATTCATTGATTACATTTTTACATGTTGTATTGTATAAGCCATTTGCATATTTTGGAAATTATGCCCTTGTTAGTCACATCATTTGCAAATACTTTCTCCCATTCCGTAGGTTGGCTTTTTGTTTATAGATTATTTTGCTGTGCAAAAGCTTTTAAGTTTAATTAGTTGCTATGTGTTTATTTTTGTTTTTATTTATTTTGCTTTGGAGACTGATCTAAGAAATTATTACAGTGATCTAAGTCAAAGAATATTTCTTTCTTTTTTTCTGTGCCTATGTTACATGGAAATTCCTTGGGCCAAGGATCAAACCTGTGCCTCAGTAGCACCCTAAGCCATTACAGTGCAAATGCTGGGTCCTTAAACTTCTGTGCCACAAGAGAACTCCAAGGAATATTTTGCCTGTGTTCTTTACTAGGAGATTTATGGTATCATGTCTCATATTTAAGTTTTTAAGCCTAAAGACCTTTTGATTTTGTGTTTGTGTATAATGTAAGGGGTATGTTCTAATTTAATTGATTTACAAGAGGCTAACTTTTCCAGCACCATTGCTGAAGAGACTTTCTTTTTTTTCATTTTACATTCTTGGCTCCTTTTTTGAAGATCAATTGACCGTAGTGCCACAGATTTGTTTCTGGGCTTTGTATACTGTTCCTTTAGTCTATAGGTCTGATTTAATGCAAATACCATGTGGTTTTGATTAAGGCAGCTTTATAACATTGTCCAAAGTCTGGGAGGGTTATTCCTCACAGCTTTGTTCTTTATCTTCAGGATTGGTTTAGCAATTCAGGGTCTTCTGTGGTTCCATATAAATTTTAAGTTTATTTGTTCTAGTTCTACAAAAAAATGTCATGGGTATTTTGATAGAGATACATTTAATCTGTAGATTTCTTTGGGTAGTATGGTCATTTTAATAATATTAATTCTTTCAATCCAAGAATGTGTGATATCTTTTTATTTCCATGAAACATCTTCAGTTTGCTTTATCAATTTTATATTCTATATCAATGTTTTATATTTCTTAGCATATAGGACTTTCACCTCCTTACTTTGGTTTATTCCTAGGTAATTTTTTGATGTGATTTTAAATGAGAGTTTTTAAAACTTTTTCTAATATTTCATTGTTAGTGTGAGGAAATACAACAGATTTATTTATATTAATTTTATATCCTGATATTCTACTGAATTCATTTATTAGTTCCAATAGTTTTTGTATGGAGTCTCAAATGTTCTCTATATAGAGTATTGTATCATCTGTATGCAATGAAATTTTACCTCTTGGCTTCTCGTTTCAATAACTTTTATATGTTTTTCTTGTCTGATCACTGTGGCAAAGAATTTCAATACTGTATTGAACAGAAGTGGTGAGGCTGGGCATCCTTGCCTTTTTCCTAAATTTAACAGGAAGGCTTTCAACTTTTCACTATTGAGTATTATGTTGGCTATGGGTTTGTCCTAAACAGCTTTTATTATGTTGAGATATGTTCTCTCTATACCCACTTTGGTGAGAGTTTTTATCATGAATGAATGTTGAATTTTATCAATTTTTTTTCCATCTGTTGCGATGATCCTGTGGTTTTTTTTTGCTGTGTCCTGCATAGCATGGCAATGGGAGATCCTGAAAGAGGAATTGTGTGGTATAACAAAACACACAAGACTCTTTTACAGTTAGAAAGTGGGGACCAGGAGGCACTCTGTTCTGTAGAACAAAGGCCCCTAGACATTGGCCCTCATGACTTTTATTAGAGAAGATGACGTATTTAGGTTAGTGGGCAGAAACAGGCACAGATAGTTTCAAAGTTTCCTCCTAGTGAGATTAAAAAAATTTACCAGCAACAAAGTCACTGGTGCATACATCTAGGATATATGCAATAGCTTACAGAACAACAAAGTGATCGTATAAGCTCCTTAGCTTATCTTAGCAGGAGACCCCATACTTTAGAATTCTGCATCAGCAGAACTGTTTTTCTGGCTTTTGCCATCACGAACATTACTTGGCTTATTGTTCTTTTGCATGTACACCAAGTTTTCCTTCTGTGGAGCTCAGCAGTTCAGTGGTCTCCAACAGTTTTTGCCTTTTTTTTTTTTTGATATAGTGTACCATATTGATTGATTTCCATATATTGAGTGATCTTTACAACCCTAGAATGAATCCAACTTGATCAAGGTATTGGATCTTTTTATGTATTGTTCATTTTGTTTTGGAGGATTTTTACATCTATACTCATCAATGGTATTAGCGTATAATTTTTTTTTTTAGTGCTTTTGCCTGGTATTGGTATCAGGGTGATGGTGGTTTCATAGAATGACTTCAGGAGTGTTCCCTCCTTTTCAGTCTTTTGGAAGGTTCAGAATAAATTCTTTTTGTATGTTATGTTAGAATTCACCAATGAAGCCATCTGGTTCTGGTCCCTGGTTTTCAGGGAGTTTTTTGTTTATGTTTTTGTTATTTTAATTATGGATTGTATATTACTTCTAGTGATTGATCTTTTCAAATTATCTGAATTATCTGTTTCTTCTTGAATCAATTTGGCCAGACTATATGTTTCTAGAAATTTATCCATTTCTTCTAGGTTATCCAATTTATTGGCATGTAATTGTTAATAACATTTTCCTATGATTTTTTTTGTACTTATACAGTATAATTGTTACTTCTCCTCTTTCATTTCCTAAATTATTTGTGTCCTCTCACTTTTCTTCTTGGCATGCCTGGCTAGAGTTTTGTTGATTTTTTTTCTATTCATTCCAAAAAACAAGCTCTTGGTTTTTATCATCTTTTCTATTGTTATTTTTATCTCTATTTATTTCCTCTGGTATTTATTATTTCCTTACTGTGCTGACTTTGGGTTTTGTTTGTTCCACTTTTTCTCTTTCAGGTGATGTTAGGTTGTTATTTTAAATTTTTTATTGTTTCTTTCTTTTTTTGTCTTTTTAGTATTTGTTTTATATATTAGATGCTCAATACTGAATGCAAACATGTTAATGAGTATAATGTCCTCTTCTTGTATTGATCGTTTTATCATTAGTTTCCTTCATTGTCTCTCTTTATGGACTTGTTTTAAAATCTATTTTGGCTGATATAAATTTCATACCCCTGCATTCTTGTCCTTTCCATTTGTATGAAATATCTTTTTCCATCCACTCAGTTTTAATCTTTGTGTTTTTTGCTCTAAAGTGAGTCTCTTGTAGGTTCTTTTTTTTTTTAAATCCAATCTGCCACTCTGTCTTTTGATCAGAACATTTATTCCATTGACATTTAAAGTAGTAACTATTAATGAGTATTTATTGCCATTTTAAACTTTGTCTTCCAGTTGATTTTGTAGTTCTTTTTCCCTCCCGCTCCTTCCTTTTGTGGTTTGATGGCTTTCTTGTGTGTTGTGCCTGAGTTCCTTTCTTTATGTTTTTTGGGAATATTGTATGTTTTTTATTTGTGGTTACCCTAGTTTTCAGATATGTTAGACCCATAACACTAACTACTTGCTTTAGACTGAAAGTCATACTAAGTTAAAATATATTCTAAAAGATTGACTATTTTTACTCCCCACCCTTATATTTTGTGATTTTGACATCATATTATATATGTTCATGTTTATCCTTTTGCAGTTAATTGTAGTTTAATTGCTTTTACAATTTTTTCATTTTTTTTAATCTATGTACTGACTTACTTAAGTGATCTTTAATCTTTTTTATACATTGACCTTTCCTACTGTGTTTTTCCATTTCCTACAGATTTTTGCTTCTTTTCTATTTGGAAAAAGCTTTTCTATATTCCTTTTAGTTTAGGTTTACTATTATTATAGTCTTCTCGTTTTTGCTTATCTGAGAAATGGTTTTTCTTTCTATTCTAAATAATCCTGCTGGGTAGAATATCATAGGTTGCAGGTTTTTCCCTTTCAGAACTTTGACTATATCATGCTGCTCCCTTCTGGGCTGCAAAGTTTCTGTAGAGAAATCAGATGATAGCCTCATGGGGCTTCCTTTGTATCTGACCCTTTGTTTTTGTTACCTTTATAATTATTTATTATCTTTAACTTTTGCCATTTTAATTATGTCTCTTGTTGTCTGTCTATTTGGGTTCACTTTGATTGGAACCCTCTCTGATTACTCTGTCTGGATATATGTTTATTTCTTTATGTTTGAGAAATTTTCAGCCATAATTTCTTCAAATATATTTTCAATTCTTTTTTCTCTTTCTTTTCTTTCTGGAACTCATACTGTAGATTCTCACATTTTATACTATCTCAGAGATCTTATATGCTACTTTCATTTTTATTCATTTGTCTTTATACTTGCTGTTCTGATTGGTTGATTACTATTATACTATCTTCCATTTGTTCTGTGTTATTAAATTTGCTATTCATTTCTTTTAGCATGGTTTTTATCTTGGCAATTAGTTTCCTATTTTTTTTTCATTTTTTTATTACTCAAATGAATTTATCACATCTATAGTTGTATAATGATCATCACAATCTGATTTCACAGGATTTCCATCCCACAACCCAAGCACATCCCTCCACTCCCCAAACTGTCTCCTCCAGAGACCATAAGCTTTTCAATGTCTGTGAGTCAGCATCTGTTCTGCAAAGAAGTTCAGACTGTCCTTTTTTCAGATTCCACATGTCAGTGAAAGCATTGGATGTTGGTGTCTCATTGTATGGCTGACTTCACTTAGCATGATAGTTTCTAGGTCCATCCATGTTGCTAAAAATGATGGTATTTCATTCTTTTTGATGGCTGAGTAATATTCCATTGTGTATATGTACAACATCTTCTGGATCCACTCCTCTGTCGATGGACATTTAGGTTGTTTCCATGTCTTGGCTATTGCAAATAGTGCTGCAATGAACATCGGAGTACATGTGTCTTTGAGAGTCATGGTTTTCTCTGGATAGATGCCCAGGAGTGGGATTGCTGGATCAAATGATAGTTCTATGTTTAGTTTTATGAGGCATCTCCATACTGCCTTCCACAGTGGTTGCACCAATTTACAATCCCACCAACAGTGTACTAGGGTTCCTTTTTCTCCACAGCCTCTCTAGCACTTATTGTTTGTAGACTTTTGGATGATGGCCATTCTGGCTGGTGTAAGGTGGTCCCTCAGCGTGGTTTTGATTTGCATTTCTCTAGTAATGAGTGATGCTGAACATCTTTTCATGTGTTTCTCAGCCATCTGTATGTCTTTTTTGGAGAAGTGTCTGTTTAGATCTTCTGCCCATTTTTTTGATGGGGTTGTTTGTTTTTTTTGGTATGGAGCTTTAGAAGGTGTTTATACATTTTGGAGATTAATCCCTTGTCAGTTGAATCACTTGCAAAGATTTTCTCCCATTCTGTGGGTTGTCTTTTTGTTTCTAATTTTGATTGGTCCTTCTTTAAAGTTTCTAGTTCCTTGTTCCAGGGATCTGCATTTTTATTGATAATCTTTCTTAATTCCTTTAGCATTTTTACTATGTCCTTTTTGAACTTGGAATATAGTAGGCTGGAGAGGTCTACATTATTGTTCATTCTTTCAAGATATTTCTCTTGTTACTTAAATTGGGAATATTTCCTCTGGCTTTTTCATTTTACTTAGATTTCTCTTTCTCTGAATTTCAGAAAAACAGTTATCTACTGTGGTCCTGAGGTGCTGTTTTTATATGAGGCATCCCTATGTAGATTGTGTCAGTCCAATATATTTAATGTGGGGGTTTTTATTGGTATGGGTGCCTGCTACTTCTTTCCTCAGAGTCTGTTGGCCATAATCCCCTTGATGTGCTGCTAAAGAAAGGATGAGATATTGTGTGGCCATTTGTATTTATTAGTTATTTTTTTTTAATCACTATTTGTGGGGAAATCCCTAAATCTTGAATGTTTCTTTTTCTTTCTTTCTTTCTTTTTTTTTTGCCTTTTCTAGGACTGCTCCAGCAGCATATGGAGGTTCCCAGCTAAGGATCTAATCAGAGCTGTAGCTGCTGGCCTACACCAGAGCCACAGCAACGTGGGATCTGAGCCGCATCTGCAACCTACACCACAGGTAATGGCAATGCCGGATCCTTAAGCCACTTAGCAAGGCCAGGGAGCGAACCTTCAACCTCATGGTTCCTGGTCAGATTCATTAACCACTGAGCCATGATGGGAACTCCCTCTCAAATGTTTCTTATGAGAGTGTCTGAACCCTTGGGAGTATGCTATATTCTGATTTTCTTATAACAAAGTTATTTCACACATGAAATAGCAATCTCTTACAGATGACTTCTAAGACTTCTTCACACTTAATGGTATTCTACAACTAATATTGTTTAAAAAAACCCACTCAGATGAATTATCTAAATCATTACTACAAAACAAGATAGTAAAGTATAATTCTGCTTAATTCTTCAGAGTAATATAAAATATTTTTATATGTATAATTATGTTTTTAGTTACAAATTTTAGACTGTTACTATTTGGCCATTTCATTTTCTGGTACCACTTTGATTTGAAATCTAATTTAATAAATAAAGGAATAATTCTCTGACTAGAAGATGGGATATTTTTTATATTACTAAGTAGTCATTTCCTGTTTTTAGTATACATTTAATAATCTATTTGTGCTATCTTCTAAATTATTTTTCCTCCCATTGCACTTCCTACCTCATTAAGATTTTTTATTTTGTTTTTGTTTTAATCTTATGGGCACATATTTGTTGCTTTTACCTGGACAGTAGAAAAAGCAAAGCATAGACATGATAGTTACTGTGAGAATTTTTAGCTGAAACTCTATACCTTTACAAATCATACTGAATATGAAGAGCCCTCTGAGATATGTATGATCATTCTGGGTTTAACTCCGTCTGAGGTGGGTATAATAGGCTACATTTAACTAGATTGGTTTTTAGTACCTGGTCGTATTTGATAGGCTCATTCTGTTTTCTGAAGTGCTATGTCATTATCTCAAAAAATGTTTTAGACATGTTATTTTAAGTACTTATTTCTGTTCGACTTTGGGGAGATTAAAGCTTCAGGGTAACAATTTGAAATCTTTCATCTCATGACTTTGATTTTTAACACTCCATTCTTAGTTTGTTAAACTGCCAAAATTATTGCTCAATCCTGATTGCAACCAAAAGTACAACTTGATGACTTGATGAACATATTAGTAGCTGAACGATTACTCTTCATCAGAAATAAACTATAGTATAGTACTCTAGGGTACTACCACTTTTCTTGCTTTATCTGAAAGATAAATTGAATATCATAGTAATTTCTTGAATTGAGCTGACTTTACGGAAACCTAAAAATACATTAAATTAAATCTTATTTATATGGACATCTGAAAGCAAGTATCCCTTTATGTGAATAAGGGAATAGGTTTTTGTATAGCTCAATAGCTTTTATATTAAGTTTTCAGTTACTTTTCTTGCAATTCCCTGTCGTTATTTTATTCAGAGAATGGTACGAGGTTGCCATATCATTAATTTAACAGACACTTAGAAGTCCCATTGATTAAATTATCAAACTCTTTAGCCCACTGGATGAAGTACCTACTCTATTTTTTGAAAAAAATTGAGATTGCATTCTGTTAAAGTGTGATTCTATTGACTGTTTTAGTTATTATAATTACCACTTAAATTCTTACTGCATTATCAGAATACAAATAAAATAGAAAAAAAAAAAACATACCTGGCTTAGAATGTGGCATGTGTAAAAGACAAGCCAGTATTAGATTTGATATAATAAAATGCTTAGAAAAAAATTAAACATGTAGTATATAGAGTAATGAGTGCTAAGAAGAAAAATAAAGGTAAATAAGGAGTTTTTGATTTAGGTTTTAAGTTTAGATAGGATGACTACAGCATTTCATGATGAGGATGTAATATTTGAAGAGCCAGCTATGTGATGATATAGGGAAAGAACACTCCAGACAAAGGAAACATAGAGAGCATAGCCTCTGAGAGGAGAACATGCCTAACTTATTTTAAAAAAGGCAAGGGAATCATTGTGGCTGGAGCTGTTGCATGATTGCAAGGGTAGTAGTCAGATGTGTTTGCAATGATAACAGGACCAAGTTAATTTAGGGACTTGTAGACTGGCATTAGGACTTTGGCTATTAATGAGTGAAATGGAAATGAAGTTTTTTTAAGTAGAGAAGTGATTTCATCTCATTTGGATTTTAGTAAGAAACTTTTAGCTAAGAGGAAGTGATGGGGATGTGATTTCCCTTTGCACCTAAAATCACAAAACTGAAAAAATATATGAAATGACAATTTTCAAGACACCAAACATCAGGTAACAAAGGACAGTGTTCCCTGATGGTCATGAAATGGTAGAATGAAGGAGGATTCCTCCCTGGTGGATTCTAGCTGCCTCCCTGAGTTAAAAGAGAGAGCTGGGAATCGTAGGTGGTAAAGGCAGCTAGAGTTCACAGGAAAAGGAGTATTAGGGAGAAAGGAGCTGCACAAAGAAGTTTGGAAATGCACAGAGTGGTCCTCTCTAATATTCAGATAAGAACATTGATACACACATGCTATGAGGAAACTCCCCAAAGCCAGATAAAGAACTACAAATAAAAATTGGAGAGAAGAATTCACATAGCTCATATAAGACTAGGAGTAGCAACTATTCTTATTAGCCAGAGTGGAAAACTTCCTAATTCACAGGTCATCAGTTAAAATTATCAGAATTTTATTAAAATAAAGAGGGAGTATATGAGATTTATTTAAAAGACCTCAATGGAAATGAAAATTATAATGCTGAGATAAAAAGTAATATTCATGGAAATTATAGAAAATGAGACAGTGTAAAATAGAAGATTAATGAACTCATAGTAGAATTTCAAAATGAAACAGAGAAAAGAGGAAAAAAAAACTATATATATATATATAGCATCACTGAATCTAAGCATAGTTTCAAACACCCTAATATTCAGATTCCCTGAAGCTGAAACAAGAGATGGTGGAACAAGAAAAAGAGTATTTGAATAAACATAAGATCAATTTTTTCCAAATTTTTTGAAAACTATAAAACCACAGATCTAAGAAACTCAATAGAACTCAAGTACAGAAAACGCAAATAAAACTGAGTCATTTCTAAGTAAATTTTAAAAAGTGATAAAAATTTTAGACATAATGGGATTTTTTTAAAGGAAAAATTATATATAAAACAACAAAGATAAAGATGAAAGCAGATTTCTTATCACAAGCAACACAAGTCATAAAACATTGGACCAACATCTTTAAAGTACTAGGAAAAACAAACAAAACCAAACCAGTGATAGAAAATGGAATAATAAAAAAAAGTACTTAAAAGAAGGCAAAAAAGAGAAACAATGGGAATAAAAAATAGATGGGATAGGAGTTCCTGTTGTGGCTTAGTGGGTTAAGAATTGTACCAGTATCCATGAGGATGTGGGTTCAATCCCTGGCCTTGCTCAATGAGTTAAAGGATATGGTGTTGCAGCAAGCTGTGGCATAAATCTCAGATGTGGCTTGGATCTGGTATTTGTGTGGCTGTATTTATTGTAGGCCGCAGCTCCAAGTTGACCCCTAGCCTGGGAATTTCCATATACCACAGGTGCACTCCTAAAAGAAAAAAAAAAAAAAAATAGATGGGACAAATGGAACACAGTAACAAATAATCTGGTAGATATAAATCTGACAATATCAGTAATCACATGAAATGGCGAGATTCTAAATACTTAATTAAAATAGGCAAAGTTTGACAGATTAGATAAAAAAGCAAAAATCAGGAATTCCTGTTGTGGCTTAGTGGTAACTAATCCTACTAGTATCTGTGAGGATTCAGGTTCAATTTCTGGCCTTGCTCAGTGGGTTAAAGATCCAGCGTTGCCATGATCTGTGGTGTAAGTCTCAGATGAGGCTCAGATCCAGTGTTGCTGTGGCTGTGAGGTAGTTCAGCAGCAGCAGCAGCAGCTCCAATTCGACCACTGGCTTGGGAACGTCCACATGCCACAGGTGTGGCCCTAAAAAGAAGAAAAAAAAAAGTAAAAAGAAAAAATGAAAATCAAGTATACGCTTCTTCCAAGAAACTTACTTAAAAGATAAAGGCACTAATGTTTAAAAGTAAAAGAATGATTATCAAAGAAGACAAGTGGATTTAACATCAGAAAAGTATATGATAAAGAATATTATGAGCAATCAAGAGGATAATTTCCCAGTATATAAAGGAATTGATTCATCAAGAGAACATAATAATCCTAAACATTTCTACATCCCGTAACAGTGCTTCAAAATATACAGGAGAAAAAAAAAACTAAATTAATTACAAGAAAAATAAGCAAATCCATAATTATAGCTAAATATTTTAAACCAATTACATTTTTTTTTCTTTTTATGACTGCACCTGCAGCATATGGAAGTTCCCCAGGCCGGGGGTTGAATTAGCTGCAGCTGCAGACTATGCCACAGTCATGACACACCAGATCTAAGCATCATCTGCAACCTACCCCACCACAGCTTGTGGCAATGTGAGACCCTTAACCCACTGAGTGAGGCCAGGGATTTGACCTGCATTCTCACAGAGGTAATGCAGGGTCCTTAAATGGCTGAGCCACAGCAGGAACTCCCTTCAAACCTATCTTTCAAAAATTAATTTTAAAAAGTAGTCAGGGAATCCCCATTGTGGCTCAGTGATAATGCACCCAGCTAGTATCCTGAGGATGTGGGTTTGATCCTGGACTTTCTAAGTGGGTTAAAGATCCAGCATTGCCCTGAGTTGTGGTATAGGTCACAGATGCGGCTGGATCTGGTGTTACTATAATTGTGGTATAGGCTGGCAGCTGTAGCACCAATTTGAATCCTATCCTGGGAACTTCCACATGCCACAGGTGTGGCCCTAAAAAGGAAAAAAAAAAAAAGTAGCCAGAACATTGGTAAATACTTGAGCAATGTTATCTACCAACTTAACCTACTTAATATTGCTAGAACAATGCACCAAATCACAGCAGAATGCATATTCTTTTTGAGTTCAATGGGAACATTTCCCAAGGTATACCAATTTCTGGACCATAAAATAAGTTTCAATGAATTTAAAAGTATTCAATTTAAACAAAGTATTTGTATTAAAAATTTAAATTAGAAATTTTCACCAATCTGTAGAAAATCTCCAAATGTTTGGAAAGCAAATTGCACACTTACTTATAACCCCTAAATGAAAGGAAAAAAATCAAAGGAGAAGTTAATATTTTAAGCTGAACAAAAGATAAAATATATCATTATTCTGCTGGTTCCAAGAAGAGAATGACTGACTTGTGGAGTAAAGCAAGTCAAATCAGATAAGCTCGGCCTAGATTGATTGATGACCAGATAAATAAGTGAGCCTGGAACAAGATCAGCAGAGCGTTATAGCTAACCCCCACCTAACTTTCAGCAACCCTGCATGCTAAGACTCCTAACAAGTATGTGACTGAAATGTTTCTATTGAAAAGACATGTGCATCATCTCTATCTCCTGGAATCATGTAGCATAGAGAAATGAAATAATGAAGTCACCACAATAATAATGTTTCTCATACAGAGATCTGATGGCAGGATGCTGTATAAGAGAGGAGCTAATCTATGTTCATGGAAGTACAACCAAGATAAAGAGCGATAGAATCCATAGGCTTAACATTGGTTTTCAGCTAGAAGACATGTACTAAAGTACATCATGTTTAACTCAGAACTTGAGAATGCCTCCCTGGAGGCAGTGTGAAACGATGTCTTCCTGCGAAGAGCAACACAGGTTTAATAATTTGGAATCAGGAAAGTTTCACAATATAGATAATAAAGGTAAAAAACAAAGTCCTTTTATTTCAATTAGAATTGGGCCCATTCAAAATTGTAATCTGAGACCTCTCAATATTTTTACCCAGAAATTAAAATCCTACTCAATTCTACAACCCCTGAGAAGATTTTCTGATATGCTGTTTCCTATTTCCAGACTTACCAAACTGGAGGCTAACCTTTAAGTTTCATTTATTTTCTTTATGTGGAGTAAAAAAAATTTTTTTGTCTTTTGTCTTTTTAGGGCCGCACCCACAGCATATGGAGGTTCCCAGGATAGGGGTCAAATTGGAGCTATAGCTGCCATCCTACGCCAGAGACACAGCAACCACGTCTGTGACCTACACCACAGCTCACAGCAATGCTAGATCCTTAACCCACTGGGCGAGGCCAGGGATCAAACCTGAAACCTCATGGTTATGAGTCAGTCTCGTTTACCACTGAGACACGACTGGAAATCCTGGAGTAAAATTTCTGACAATGAAAATGTTTCATGTCAATAGAATTTTATGGTTTTCATTTTTATTACAATTTTCATTTTTCCCAAGAGTATACTAAATGACTAGATGAATTCAGATTTTTCTGAAGATTAGGAGATTTACTTGATTGCCCAATGTCAAAGAGCAAGTAAATGACAAAGCTAGTATTAGAGCTTAGACATAAATTTAAGTTTTGTTAACTATCAGTAAGGTGATAATCATTTGATGACTAACTTTTGGGCTATAATGGATTTCTACTCATTCAGAAGCTTGTGAGCAAAGCTGTGAATAGTTAGACGAATTTCTATCATCTATGGCAGACTAGTGATAGAATATTGGCTAAAAATACATTTCAATAGCCTTAGGATTTTTATTATTCAGGGCACTATTCTGGCTGCTGTCATTAAAAAAAAAAAAAAAGAAACAAAAAAAAAATTCAAATATTATTAGCTTTACACAATCAAAATTTGTGTATGCAGTTCAGGCCATTCCCCTTTAAATGGTGACTCAGGGTCCAGAATCCTTCCATCTTAGGATGCTGGCATCTTTCAAACATGGTAGTGGAAGCAGAAACATATGTGAATAATCTCACAGGTGGTGTTGTAGCAAGGCCTGAATTTATTTCCATCCACATTTATATAGCCCCTACCTAAGGATAAGGATAGCTAGATAATGTAGTGGTGCTATGTATTCAGGAAAAGAAAATTGTCAAAGTTAACATCTGATCTGAGAACTAAATGTGTGTGTGTATGTATATGTGTGTGTAAAATTGTGGGTATGAGTGCACATGTAAAGTTTTCATTATAGAATGAATGTTGTTCTTATACTCTTTGGGAATTAAAAAAAAATCCTGTGGAAATTATTAGTGATAACTAGAATAAGAATTTCCTGTATAATTATTGAAGTCAATATTCTGATGCCCAGAATGGTGCAAATCAAGCATTGTTTAAAACTGTTTAGTTCTCTGGGTATAGGTCCTAATCATTATTGCAGCTGCTGATTCTGCCTGTGCTTCAGTTTTCCCCACTGCACAATGGTGATGCCAGTGTTGCCAAACTCATGGTGAGAGTTATGAGTTTATATCTGTAACATATATAAATGCTACATTTTCCTTATGTTTGCCAGGGATTGACTTTTTAGAATTGAAAATCTAGATCATTCTAATCACTAATTTTTTTTGACCACCTGGGCATGGTTTAAACTGGGCATTAAAACTCAACTATAATCCTTGCTTATTTGAATACCTATGGGCAAACTCTTCACTTGAGTGTAAAATGTTTCCTAGCCCTTTTTCTAAGTTTCTGGGTTTTTTTTTTTTTTTTTTTTTCCTGTTCTCTGTTCAAAAAAACATCCATCTGGGCCAAAAATGAAACCATTTAAGTCGTGTCAGCTTCCAATGGTTGTTACTGAAAAACTAGCACTTTTGAAGTGGTACTGACTGTTTTGAATTCCCCTCTTTGATGAATACTAGAGGGCTAAGATAATTCCAACATTCCATTACTTTCTTTGGTGTGTCAGCAGTAAAATTATGATAATGAAATAACTGGATTCCTTCATTACAGAGATCACTTGAAAGTTCTATGTAAAACCTTTTAAAACAGTTGTGATGGTATGTATACAGTAATCGTATATTTATATCAGGGTCACTGAATTTATTAAAGACATTTTTGCTTTTGTAAGAATTTTGTAGAAGTGTTAAAGCAACTTTTAGTATATTGGCAATGGCATTATTCTAGCTGTTTCTAGGGCCTCATTTCCTAAAGATTTATGTACCCTTTCCTCACCCTTGTGTAGGAAAAAAAAAAGCAATGACTTTGTGTGCTGAGACTTCGAAATGTGTTGAACAACTTAAAAGAGAATTGATACAGTCAGCAAATAGTGCTGCCTGGTGCTTCTTGTGTTGGGCTTGTAATAAAATTGGCTACCAAATTGCAAGTAATCAAAAGAAACAGAGTTGATTGTTCTTTCCACTGTAACAGACATTGTAGCAAACTATTCAAAAGTTGAAGGGTTTTTTTTTTTTCCTTTGGCCAAATCTACACAGAAGTCACAGAAGTTAAGTCACTCACCAACTCCAAGTGGGATAGGGGGTCAAAAGGGAAGAGTGCCAGAGTTTCAAGTAGCTTTATATTGTAAATATTTCTTTCTGGCAAACTTTTACTCTCCTCAGGAGAAAAACTGTTTGAGAGGAAATATTTCAAATTGATTGATTTTAAATTGAAAGCATACCCATTACAATATGAGACAGGTTCTTCTGTTAGTTAAAGCATATGCAAGAAATGCTACCTTGGATCACTGCCCATTCTTGCTCTCTGCTTATTATTTCTTCAGAGAGCTATTGCTTATTATTAAGACTTTTACATCTATTTACAGTTTTGTTGTCTGGAGCCATAGTTCAATGTTTCTCAAACTTTAATACCTGTGAAACCTTGGCATCTTGTTAAAATGAAGATTCTCATTCTGTGGGTCTGGGTTGGGGCCTGGAATTATAAACTCATAACAAATTCCCAGGGCACACTTAATGCTGCTTCATGTTTCCTGGCCCACACGGTGAGTCGTAAAGCAGCGGACTATGTTTTGTCTAAACTTTCCTGCTGTGATACTCAGTTCCCCAGTCTCTCGGTTCAACTTCATGATTTCTACTCTATAATTGAGTGGGCTTCTGCCTCTGCTTGCTCATATTTATGGCACATAACTGTCTTCTCTCTTTTTGTTCTGAGTCATATGGCCTGATATTTGCACTATATCCAATCTATTTATGAATTTCTTATCCTAGTTATTCTAATCTGTGCCCATTTACTACAGCACCTAGAATGAAAAACAAATCAATAGGAAATACATAAAATTACTTAAACTTTAGGAGTTCCTATTATGGCTCGGTGGGTTAAAGACCCAATATTGTCTCTGTGAGGATGTGGGTTTGATCCCTGGCCTTGCTCGGTAGATTGGAGGTCCACTGTTGCTGCAAGCTCTGGCATAGGTTTCAGATGCCACTTGGATCTGGTGTTGCTGTGCTTATGGCTTAGGCACCAGCTGCAACTTTGAATTGAACCCTCACCTGGGTAAGAAGTGTGGCATAGAAGGAAATTGTATGAATTGAAGAGTCACACTAATTCTTTCAAATCCTGACTTTGCCACTCATTAGCTCTGGGAACTTCAGCATTTGATCTCTGTATCTCAGGTGACTCACTGAGAAAACTAGGATGGTGAGGAATACATAATTGGTATTTCTAATAGGTATACCTTAAGAAACATTCTTGTCTAAAAAAATATGTGGCAATTACGATAATAACTCAACCCCTTACCATTCTTATTTCCTAATGTTTATAAGCAAATGATACAATAAATTTTTTTCATTGCCTGGTTAATTTAATTTAAAATTTAAAAATGTATATCTTTGCCTCATTTATTTTGAGACCTATACACAAAAGTGTTTTGCCTTAAAACTTCGATTGATACCTAAGTTTTCCCCTTCCCTTTTTGGGCTTGTATGTCCACTTCCCAACAAGCAACAAGATTTTAATTAAAAAATTGTTGTCTTCATTTTCTCCCATAAGCATCTTCTGAAGTAGGCGGTGACTATTTTCAGATCACTTAAGTACTCATCCTGTGGTGCTAATATTTAAGGAAGAATATTCTAGAAATAGAAAACATCCCATAAGTAAAAAAAGAAAAAAAATCAACTCGAATGATTTTTCTCAGTAAATTTTTGATCTAGAAATCCCTGAAAGTTGGCTACTGCTAGTATAGTTTTTATTCTTTTCTCTTGAGAGATCAACAGTAATATGGTGAAAATCACAGGTTCAGATTTTAACTCTTCCTGTATAAGAGTTATATGAAAAAGATGAGTCCAAAAAGGCAAAGGGAAAGTTATAATCTTTTAAATATACAAATGATAAAGTAGTGTCCTTATATATGTCCTTATAGATACAAACATCAAAAAAACTTTGCTTAGTGACATGTTTTTAATAATATTTCAACTTGAATATATGCAATTTGAAACATCTAATACTGTCTTCTACTTTTTTAAAAAGTGTCCTTAAATTGGTAACGGTAATCTAGTGTTACATTCACAGAAGGCACTCAAAATTATTTTTGTACTTAAAGTGGAATTACGATAGCCTTTCTAGTTTATAAGACTGAAAACAGACAGATGGTCATTGAAATTGTCAACTGTTAATGTTAATAAATAATAATCATCTTGTTGCTTTATGTAGAATCTTATATTTGTAACATTTTAGTTAGTGATTCAGGGGATGGATTTTAAAGACATGGTTTTAAATACTAACTGAAAATTTATCAGCTCTGTGACTTTGAACAGCTTATTTAAACTGTTTAAGTTTCACTTACTCCTCCATAAAACTTTAATAACACCTAGCCAATAGAAGCATTATGAAGATAAAATTAAATAATATCAAGAAAACATGGTATGGTGTTAAACATACAGAAAGTCATCAAAACATGACAACTCTAATTATTACAGTTAATAATATTTGATTTTTACAAAACAGTTAAAATAGAAAAGAGGTCAGCAATGGCTTTTCTTATTATGTAGAAGATAAACTGAAGGTAAGAAAATATTCCTGGTGTTCCCATTGTGGCTCAGCAGTAAGGAACCCAACTAGTATCCATGAGGATGCAGGTTTGATCCCTGGCCTCACTCAGTAGGTTAGGATCCGGCGTTGCTGTGAGCTGTGGTGTAGGTTGCAGATGTGGCTTGGATCTGGCATTGCTGTTTCAGTGGCTGTGACCCCTACCCTGGGAAATTCCATATGTCACAGGTGTGGGCTTAAAAAAAAAAAAATAAAAGAGATGAAAAAAAAAGAAAATATCCCAAATAAACAACAGGTTCAAGGTTATAAACTAAGTCTTCTGGGTTCTAGTTAGAATAAATTTTATTTACCTTGCAATTATGTAATATCATGGATTTTTTAGAAAAGCAACATTTTTTATTTTAGCCACAATTACATGTTACTTCATTCAGTCCTCAACCAACCATTTGAGATAGGTAATAATTATCATCCCCCTTTTACAAATAAGAAAACTGAGATAATAAGAGATGTGTAACCTGTTTACTGTCATACAGCCAGAAAATGGTAAAGCCAAGTGTCAAACCCAAGGTAAAGTACAAGAAAAGCCTAAAATTTTCTAGGACTTAATGTCTCATCATGAGTCAGATAATTTACCTTAGAAAGTTCCATGTATGTTCAAATAATCATTTTTTTTGAAATCTTATATTATTATAGACATCACCCCAGGCACTGGTAAGATAACACACATGAAAGCAAGATTCCTGCCCTTGGGTAGTTTACAGTCTAATTGGCATTTGGGGTTATAATCATAATACTTAGAATAAAAAAATAAATTTTCTTGAGAAATATATGTACAGAGACCAGAGAAAGCATGTTTAGCCCCATTCGAGGGTTCAAAGAAAATATTCTGGAAAGGGTGACAACTTGTGTGAGTCTCAAAAGATGAATTATTTGTCAAGTGAAAAAAGAAGGGGGAACACATTTCTATGAGAGAAAAAACATAAGCAAACACCAAGAGTCATGAATACTTGTTACATCCTGTGAATAGAAGGCAGGTGAAGATAATTTATTAAGGAGAATTTATTTTGTACATGATGTGAGAAAATGTTCCTTATTCTTTTTTCCACATGCAACAGTCCAGTTTTCCTAGTATTATTTATTGAAGAATCTGTATTATATATATTCTTGCCTCCTTAGTCATATATTAGTTGACCATAAGTGTGTGGGTTTACTTCTGTGCTCTTTGTTCCATTGATCTATGTCTGTTTTTGAGCCGGTAACATACTGTTTTGATTATGATAGATTTGTAATATAGTCTGAAGTCAGGGAGTCTGATTCTTCCTGCTGTGTTCAATTTTCTCAAGACTGCTTGGCTATTCAGAGTCTTTTGAGGTTCTATAAAATATTTAGAATGATTTGTTGTAGTTCTCTGATAATATCATGGATATTTTGATAGATATTACATTTAGATTGCTTTGGGAATTAAGGGAATTTTAACAATAGTCCTCTCATCCGTGAAAAAGGAATCTCTTTCCACTTATATGTATTGTTTTCAATTTCATTCACAATGTATTATAGTTTTCAAAGTACACTTTTGATTAAACTTATTCCTAGGTATTTTGTTATTTTGATGCAGTTGTAAGTGGGACTGTTCTCTTGATTTCTCTTTCTGTTGGTTCATTATTAGTGTATAGTAATACAACGTATTTCAGTATATTAATATTTTGTTATGCAACTTTATTGAATTTATTATTTCAAGTGGTTTTTGACACAAAAATTCCACATTTTTAGGATTTTTTATATCTAGTATCAAGTCATCAACAAATGGTGACAGTTTAAATTTTTTCCCTCAAAATGAATGTTTTTATTTATTTTTTATCTGATTGTTGTGGCTAGGACTTCCAATACTGTGTTAAAAAGAAATGGCAAGAGTGGGCAACCTAGTCTTGTTCATATTAGAGAAATATCTTTCAGCTTTTTAGCATTGAGCATGATGCTAACTGTAAATGTGTCATAAATGGCCTTTATTATGTTAAGGTATGTTCCCTCTATAGCAACTTCTTTGAGAGTTTTTATCATGAACGGATGATGAATTTTGTCAGATGCTTTTTCTGCATCTATTGAGATGATCATGTGGTTTTTATTCTTTGTTTTGTTGATTTCGTATATCACATTGCTTGAATTAAGGATATTGAATCATCTTTGCTTCCCTAGAATAAAGCCAACCATATTGTGATGGATGATCCTTTTTTTATGTATCATTGAGTTTGGTTTGCTAATATTTTTTGTGGATTTTTGCTTCTATATTCATCAGTGATAATGGCCTTTAATTTTTTTTCTCTCTTATTTTTTTTGGTAAGGCTTTTGTATGGCTTTAGTATCATGATAATGCTGGCTTCATACCAGTAAGAATGGCTATCATCAAAAAGACAAGAAATAATAAGTATTGGGGATGTGGAGAAGAGCAAACAAACACTTGTGCGCTATTGATGGGAATCTAAATTGGTGCAGCTGCTATGGAAAATTGTATGGAAGTTCTTCAAATAATTAAAAATAGAACTACTGGGAGTTCCTATTGTGGATCAGTTGGATATGAACCTAACAAGTATCCATGAGAATTCAGGTTTGATCCCTGGCCTCTCTCAGTGGGCTAAGGATCCTGAATTGCCACGAGTTCATGTGTACATCGCAGACACAACTCAGATCCTGCATTGCCATGGCATAGGCCAGCAGCTGCTGCCTGATTTGACCTCTTAGCCTGGAAATTCCATATGCTGCAGGTGTGGTCCTAAAAAGCAAAAAAAAAAAAAAAAAAAAAAACAAAAAACAAAAAAACAAAAAACTTCTGTGTGATCCAGCAGTTCCACTCCTGAGTATTTATCCTAAGAAAACAAAAAGACTAATTTGAAAAGATATAATCTGAAAAGAAATGGAAGCAGCCTAAGTGGCCATGATTAGATAAATGAATAAAGAAGATATAACATATATAGACAATATGATTTTCAGTTAATTATTTATAATTTTGTTTTCTATAGTTTTTGAAGAAGACATAATGACAATCATATCTATTGACTGTCAGTAACAGCATCCATATTCTTTCTATTCAAGAAGAAAATAGAAAGAAGATATATAGTAAAACATGGCACCATAATCTCCACTTTGCTAAATGAAGTTAATGATTTTATCTCTGCTTTAGAAATATCTCCTAATCCACAAAGTTTATTTTTCCCTTTTTTTATTTTTATTTTTTTACTCAATGAATTTTATTACATTTATGGTTGTACAACAGTCATCACAACCAAATTTTATAGGATTTCTATCCCAAAACCCTAGCCCATCCCCCCACCCCCCACCTGTCTCCTTTGGAAACCATAAGTATTTCAAAATCTGTGAGCCAGTATCTATTCTGCAAAGAAGTTCATTGTGTCCTTTTTTTAGATTCCTCATGTAAGTGATAGCATATGATGTTGATATCTCACTGTCTAACTTCACCTTGCATGATAATTTCTGGGTACATCCATGTTCCTGCAGCTGCTGTTACTTCTTTCCTTTTAATGGCTGAGTAATATTTCATTGTGTATATGTATCACATCTTCTTTATCCACTCCTCTGTTGATGGACATTTAGGTTGTTTCTATGTCTTGGCTATTGAAAACAGTGCTGCAACAAACATTGAGTACATATATATTTTGAGACATGCTTTTCTTTGGATAGATGCCCAGGAGTGGGATTGCTGGATCCAAATGGTAATTCTATTTTTAGTTTACTGAGGACTCTCCATAACGTTTTCCACAGTGGTTGTGCCCCACAAAGTTTAGAACGATTAGATGACATAGCATGTATACTCTGCTAAGTAAGTACCACAGGCTAGTTGTATAAAAATGCTGACCTAAAGTCATTTGTATATTTAGAAATGTTCGTGTATGTCTTCAAGGATATACGTTTACACTTTTAAAAATTAGTGTGGGTTTTCCCATTCTCAAGGTCTACTATTATAAACCAAAGATAGAAATAAAGTATTGTGTTTGTAGTTTTTTGTTTAATTTGAAGATATTTTTAAAAAGAAAGGAAGGGAAAAAAGTAAAGATTATAGGAGAATATAGATACTGAGAGCTAAAAAAATCAATAATACTATGAAAGATTATGAAAATATAGATAGGTTGCCTACTGATAAATACAAAAAAATACAGTCAAGAAATCTGTGATTTTTCACCATGTCTTGGTGATTACCCTTAAACAAAATTTATTTTACATTTTTTTTGTCTTTATTTATTTATTTATTTATTTTTGTCTTTTTACAGCGGCACCCACAACATAGGAAGTTCCCAGGCTAGTGGTCAAATCAGAGCTGTAGCTACCAGGCTATGCCACAGCCATAGCAATGCAGGATCCGAGCCACATCTGCAACCTACACCACAGCTCTCAGCAACACCAGATCCTTAACCACTGAGCAAGGCCAGGGATTGAACCCACATCCTCATCGATACTAGTCAGGTTCGTTAACCACTGAGCTATGATGGGACTCTTGTTTTACATTTTTAAAAGACAAATATTGAATGAACAAAAAATTCATGGAGAACAGGCAATGGCTGCAGTATTCTACTTAAATTTCCTAAATAAGCAAAGAGGCAAAAACAAAACAAAACAAAAAAATACAACTCATTACAGTGACCTGATTGAGAAATTCTGTGGTCAGTAGTATAGTGACTTAAACCCATTCATTTTCAGTAGAAAAGAATTTGTCTTAACAGGAAGAATATATAACAGTAAGAATATTCTCATTATTTTCAGACAGATTTTAGTTGGAAACTAGGCAACAAACTTTTCTAAAATATTTTATTAAAAAAAGTCAAGGGCCGGATGTAAAAAATACAAATCCCTGCTATTTCCTTTTCCTTAGATAAAGGATAAATGATCTGAGTGAAGAATACTGCTGAACAAGTTCATAACAATATTGATCATTTAGTAAGCATCACTACACATTGCCAAGGAAAGAGAAGTAGGATTGTAGGTATGACTTACACATATTTAATAGAATACATTTTATGATAAACTAGGTTTATTTGACAGAGGAAAACTCAGATGCAGAATAATAAATGAATTAATTCAAGCTATAGAACTTTGTCCTAGCAAATAGGTATACATAGTTGGATGTTTAAAATGAGATTTATCCTCAAGGAGCCTAAAATCTAGTTGAAAAGACGGACCAAAAAAGTCAACAATTATGGAATAGTTCCAAGATTGCCAAGATAAGCATATGGGCAGAATGCTAAAGCATTTAGAAATGAGATAAGTAAATCTGAGTAGTATGACTAAAAAGTATTCAGCAGAGTAGGGTGACCTCTGATATGACTTTGAAATATAAATGTGTTTGCTAGATCAAGAAGAGGCGAAATCAGTTGTGTCATGGAAATAAGTAATGAGTACTGTAAGTTGGAAACCTTGGGTAGAACAAAGGAAATTAGATAGCCAAAAGGAGTAGAGGTTTGGAGACCATTCTCCATTAACCTTACACATTTCCTTATGTCTAAGCATTAACAATTCCCTCAGATTTATTTACATTTTTGGATATTAGAGATAGAGAATGTCTACCTTCCCAGAGACATTTCCATGTAGTAAAGATAAAAGTTTCTTCCTACCCTCTCTGGAGATTTGCTTACATTTCTGGGTAATAAAGACAATATTTATCTCCAGAGAAGATAATGACCAAACTTCCTTTGCAGCCTCTTTATAAGAAGAGGAGTTTCTGGAGTCAGAGTTTCTCAGTTGTAATGTAAGCACATAATGGGTGCAACATCTACCAAAAACTACCTCCACATCACCCTAATGGGACTTGAGTGGAAAGGAGAATAGAATTGAATAAGAAAACCATGCTGTTTTCAGGTCCATGACTAATAAGTTACCTAAATTCATTTGTGCTTCTTGTCTCCTTAGCAGCCTATGGAAGTGTAGAGAGCCATAATAGTTAACTCTCTAAGATTCTTAGCTGTTGCTTAGAAACAGCTTGACCATTTGACAATGCCAAAGGCTTAGGCAGGAGATAAGAAATGCTAAATGAAAAGGATGATATAAGTTACACCAAACATCAGCATGCCTCTTAAACAAAAGCCAAATTAAAGTGTACTACTACCTACAAATATATTAGGTAGAATGCTGAATTTAGGTGTAGGGTCTTATTCAGCTGAACAGTTTTTAGCACAACAACAACAACAAAACAGAAAAAAGTAGAATTTTATATTATCCTTCATGTTTCAGTAAACTGTGGAACTACTTGGATTTGCCTGGAAAGTGGCTAATATTCTCAGATCCTTATTAAATAAACTTGAATTTTATAGTAATATTACATTACAATCAAGTTGACAGAGACTTTGGGAGCTTTTAAAAATTTATTTCCTGGGGAGTTCCCATCGTGGAGCAGTGGTTAACGAATCCGACTAGGAACCATGAGGTTGTGGGTTCGATCCCTGCCCTTCCTCAGTGGGTTAACATTCCGGTGTTGCCTGGGCTGTGGTGTAGGTTGCAGACACGGCTCGGATCCCGTGTTGCTGTGGCTCTGGCATAGGCTGGCAGCTATAGCTCCAATTAGACCCCTAGCCCGGGAACCTCCTATATGCCGCAGGAGCGGCCCAAGAAATGGCAAAAAGACAAAAAAAAAAAAAAAAAAAAAAAGATTGTACACCATGATCAGGTGGGATTCAATCCAGGTTCACAAGGATGGTTCAATATATGAAAGTCCCAGATGACATCTTTATTTTTTTGTCTTTTTGCCAGGGATCGAACCCGCAACCTCATTTCCACAGTTTGGAAATTTTACCAGATAACGTGCATATTTTGAAAGTTGATGCTGGAATTTCTTGAATTGCTTTAAATTATATTCAAGAAAGAATGTATTTTTTTCACATGAAACATTTTGGTGAATAAGAGTCATAATATGAGATTATGACTGATAGATTTTGTTCAAAGTGACTGATTTTTATGACAAACTGAAAGTTTCGTAAATTCTGTGTCCAATTTATGTTTAAAAAATGTTCTCTGGACACATAGCTTTGTTGACGTGGTTGATTTTATCACATAATTTGAAGGTATTTTGGCTATTTATTGTGCTGTCTATGAAGCTTTGGTTCAATCATTATTTAATCTTCAAATATTCTATGGATATTTTGATAACAATAATATAAAACCTTGAATTTAGGAGTTCATGATTACTCATTTTGCTTACTATCCAAAATGTAGGACTCCTCACTTAGATTTTTCATTCTCAGTGTTCAAAATGGGGAGAAATATTTGATTTGGTACAGGTGATATATTCCCTATATCAGGGAATAAACATATCGAACCTGTGAAAGATACACACAGATTTAGAAAGAACCTCTTAGATTTCTAAAAACATATTTTCCTTTTCTTTTTTGGCTGTATCTCTTTTTATTTACTTTTTTTCATTTTTAAAGTTTTATTGAAATATAGTCTCTTTACAATGTTGTGTTAACTTCTTCTGTACAACAAAGTGATTCAGTTATACATATACACACCTTCATTCTTTTCGGAATCTTTTCCCATATAGATTATCACAGAATATTGGGTAGAGTTTCCTATGCTCTACAGCAAGTCTCTGTTGGTCAATCATTCCATACACCACAATGTGCATGTGCCAATCCCAAACCCCCAATCCATTCTTCCCTTGACTTGTCCCCTCTTGTTTTCAAAGTCTCTGAGTCTATTTTTGTTCTGTGAATAAGTTCATTTGTATTCTTTTTTTAGATTATACATATAAGCGATATCATATGGTATTTGTCTTTCTCTTTCTGACTTACTTCACTTAGTTTGAGAATGTCTAGGTCCATCCATGTGCTGCAAATGGCATTATTTCATTCATTTTTATGGCTGAGTAATATTCCATTGTATAAATTTACCACATCTTCTTTATCCATTCCTCTGTCGATGGACATTTAGGTTGCTTCCATGTCTTGGCTATTTTAATTGTGCTGTAATAAACACTGGGGTGCATGCATTTTGTCAAATTATGGTTTTCTCAAGATAGATGCCCAGGAGTGGGATTGCAAGGTTATATGGTAGCTCTATATTTAGTTTTTGAGGAACCTCTATAGTGTTTTCTAAAGGGCTGTACCAATTTACATTCCCACCAAGAGTATAGGATGGCTTCATTTTCTCTGAACCCTCTGCAGCATTTGTTTATAGATGTTCTAATGATGGCCTATCTGACTGGTATAAGGCAACCTGTCATCATAGTTTTGATTTGCAGTTCTCTAAAAATTAGTGATATTGAGCATCTTTTGATGTGTTTTTGGCCAACTGTGTGTCTTCTTTGGAGAAGTGTCTATATCTTCTGTCCAATTTTTGATGTGATTGTTTATTTCTTGATATTGAGCTGTATTTTGGGGATTAATCCCTTATCAGTTGTTTCATTTGAAAATGTTTTCTCCTATTCTGTAGGTTTTCATTTTGTTTATGGTTTCCTTTGCTGTGCAAAAACTTAAGTTTAATTAGGTCCTATTTTTTTATTTTTGTTTTTGTTTTCATTGTTCTAGGAAATATATCTGAAAAGATACTGTTGGTGTTTATGTCAGAGGGTGTTCTGCCTACATTTTACTCTAAGAGTTTTATAGAATCTAGTCTTATATTTAGGTCTTTAATCCATTTTGAGTTTATTTTTGTGTATGGTGTTCAATAATGTCTAATCTTATTCTTTTACATGTAGCTGTCCAATTTTCCCAACACATTTATTGAAAAGACTGCCTTTTCTCCACTACATATTCTTATGTCCATCATCATAGATTAGTTGACCATAGGTGCATGCATTTATTACTTGGTTTCTATCCTGTTCCATTGATCTGTTTCTATTTTTTGTGCCAGTACCATACTGTTTTTATGACTGTAGGTTTGTAGTATAGTTTGAAATCAGGGAGCCCAATTCCTCCAGCTTTGTCCTTATTTCATAGGACTGCTTTGTTTACTGGGGGGTCTTTTGTGTTTCCATACAATTTAAACTTTTTTTTGTTGTTCTAGTTCTGTGAAAAATGCCATTGTTAATTTGATAGGGATTTCACTGAATCTGTGGATTGCTTTGGGTAGTGTAGTCGTTTTGACAATACTGATTCTGCCAATCCATGAACAAAGTACATCTTTCAATCTGTTTGTATTATCTTCAGTTTCTTTCATAAGTATCTTGTAGTTTTCAGAATACAGTTCTCTTGCCTCCTTAGGTATGTCTATTTTCAGATTTTTTTTTTTTTTTTGGATGTAAATGGGATTGTTTCCTTAATTTCTCTTTGTGGTCTTTCATTGTTAGTGTATAAAAATGTGAGAGATTTCTGTGTATTAATTTTGTATCCTGCAACTTTACTGATTCATTGATGAACTCTAGTAGTTTTCTGAGAGCACCTTTAGGATTTTCTTTGTGTACTATCATGTCATGTGCAAGCAGTAATAGTTTTATTTCTTCTTTTCCAATTTGGATGTCAGTTTGAATCTTGTCCTGTGACCTGGGGAAATATATTGAGATTTGTTGCATCTGTTTGCTTACATATACAAAATGTTCTTTTAAGACGTAAGTTCTACTATGCCTCTATTACTCTTCAATGCTCCACATTTTCCATAACTTCCACTGACGCATCCATCCACTACTCTAACCATCACCACCATCACTGCTTCAGTGAAATTGTTTTGGCAATTTCCTGACTGAATTTTATAGCCCCTTGCATTTATTTTGAATTTGTGTATACAACTACTTGCTTATAAACCTCATAGGGCCTTCAGGCACTTCAACTTAAGCAGGCTAAAACCAAGCTCATTATCTTTGCTCTCTAACACTGCTCTCTTTCCTTGGTTGCCTGTTGAATATCATTACTTTTATTTTAATTATTCACTATATAAATCTGAGAATCATTGTACATTTTTTCGCTTCATAGCCACATACAATCTTCTCTCATTCTTAGCCCCTTTCTTCCCCCTATATTTGTTTCCAGCATCATTTTTTTACTGTATCATGCAATGGGTTAAATACAGATTCTCCTACCCCAGTATTTCCCCTCACTCCTCTGATCCATCCCTGACACAGCTGCCACAATTATGCTTTAAAATGAAAACTATATACTGTTGAAGGACCTAAAACTCTAGTGATTATCAGAGCTTTCCAGATACCTGACTTGCTGACTTAGCACACATCAAGATTTATTAGCCTTGGTACTACTGATGTTTGGGGCCGGATGATGATTCTTTGTTGGGGTGGAGGCTGGGGGTGAGGCTCAGTCTATCTTGTACACTGTAGAATATTGAGCAGAACCTCTGGGCTTCATCCATTAAGTGTTACCCTGGACCCTTGAAATAACTAAAAAGGATGTCCTGACCTTGTCAAATGTTCCCTAAGAGAGAATCTTCACTGGTCGAGAAGCTCTGATCTGGCTACTGCATTTCCTTTTCTCTGCAAAAATACACACCATATTTTATACCTTTCCCCAACACAAAATTTTCATTTGAGCCATCTTTACCACTTTTACTTTCTTAATCATGTCCTATTTTTCCATGACTCTGCCAAGAATGCTCATTTAGCTTATCATGTCTTTACCTTCATCTACTTATCAACTTGAAAGCTCAACTCAAGCAATGCTTTATCATTGGAAGCATTTCCTTTCATTGATCTAAATGAATTCTGAAAATACATTTATCAAAGTACTTAAACTGCATTATATATTAAAAAGCACACACATCTCATTTGTCTGTATCATACTGTATGCTCTTGACAAAATCATCATGTCTTATTTGGTTTCTATTCCACATGCCTGACCACAGATGGCAACTTCAATAAATGTCTGTCTTTGAATGAATATGCACCTCATAAGAATATAGGAAATCACTTATGTAAGGCACCATTTCAGTATCTTGCAAACAGATATAAGGAGGTCACTGTTAATTGCTTTTTTTATGGATTTCCTATATCTCTTATTGGGATTATTAATACTAAGTTTTTTAAAAGTTTGTTTTAAAAAGTTTTAGAATTTTTTTCAAATTTTGAAATATTAGATGAGGTATTATAGACATGTGGCTCACATTTTAGCCACACACATTTTTAATCCAGTAAGACTGGTCTTTTCATGGTCACTTCAACCTTGCTGCTTCCCAACTTGTCTTTTGCATTCTCTCCTATTTACCCTCTGATCTCTCATACTATATATATTTTCCTGATCTTTAGAGGCCACCCCAATTTCAAAAATGGAAATTTTTTCCATGCATGAAATCTTTTCCTCATGGCATAGCTCATGTTAGTTTTTTTTTTTTTTTTTTTCTGATCATAAACTATACCTTTTTGGTCTTTAATCACAAAATCTAAACAAATTTAGTTCATTTCCCCTTTTACCTAAATTAGAAGGAAAATATTGTAAGGAAGATAAAGACCTATTAAAGCAATCAACCTGAAATACAGGTAAGAAAGAAATCTAAACAATAAGCATAGAATTAAACTATTTAATAAAATCTGTGGGATATTTGCAATTACTATTTCTGAAAAGATAGATGTTGTATATTTGCACTATTTGAGAAATCATGGAAATGTTTGATGAGTTATAAAATATTTCTAGCAAAAGTAGTTAAAATTCAGATTTAACACGTGAAGGGGCATTTCATAAAAAATAAGTTATTTTGCTTTATGGCAGCTCTTTATTTAAGAATGAAGGAAGAAGTTCCTGTTTTGGCTCAACAGTAATGAGCCTGACTAGTATCCATGAGGATGTAAGTTTGATCCCTGGCCTCACTCAGTGGATAAAGGATCTGGCATTGCCATGAACTGTGGTGTAGGTCACAGATGTGACTTGGATCTGTCATTGCTGTGGCTGTGGCTGTGGCTATGGCCAGCAGCTGTAGCTCCAATCAAACCCCTGGCCCGGGAACTTTCATATGACGCAGGTACGGCCCTAAAAAGCAGAAAGAAAAAAAAAAAAAAGAATGAAAGAAAAAGCCTCCAAGTGTTTGTTTTCCAAAATAGTATCTACATAAAGCCAATGTCTATTAGGATTTCTTACATAGAATTTTAAAATTATCTCATCAGATTCTTGTATGAGCCCTAAAATTGCAGCAATGTCATTGCCTCTATAACCTCATTTGCAAAAGAAAGGAAGCTTTAATATTCTGTGTTTGAATTTAATGGCATTATTGGTGTCTTTCCTTTTTAAAAATACATTTCCTATATAGCTGTGAGGTTACAAATATTCTATTTGTAAGAAGAGTTCTTTATAATTCAGTTTTCTATTCCCTGTGTTGAATAGAGGTCTCTGTCGTTACAATAGATTGCTCGAGGGTAAGCAACACCATCTCAAATAAAAGCATGTGCTTCGGAATGGTATACTTGTATTAAATATTTAAATAAAAGAAAACTTACTGTGATATTTTGTATTTGCCATGGCTGTTGGATTGGCAATAAGCACTTAATAATGTCCTTCTGTATAAAGAAACCAGTGCCTGTGCTCTTGATTGCTAACATCATCTCTCTTCATTATTTAGGCATTTCAAATACAAGGACCGTTTCTTCAAAATCAAGCTTGATGTCTTTGTCTTGAATCAGTAATTTAGCATCATTTATTAGAATGACTGAACAATAGCAAATAAAGATTAAGTGAGAAGTATCAATAATACCCAAAAGGAAACTCAGTTCCCTCCCTCATCTTCTTCAACTGAAGTAAATATATTTTCAGTTTTAAATACATTGACAAAACAGACTTTAAAAATTTAGATATCAAGGGAAATAGAAAGGAAAAGCTGAAACATAGTTATTTGGGGAATCAGAATCTGAAATTACATGACAGAAGCAAAAAGAATTTACGACAAGTACGACCAAACCATGAAGAAAACCAGGAAATGTTTGCATGGGCATACGAAGTATACTTTGGGAAAGATTCTTTTTCTTTTCTTTGTCATTGTAATTCAGTATATAAAGGCCGAAGCATTTATTTTCCATATTTATTTTGTATTTAGGATTATTTGGTTGCTATTTTTACTTATTCTATTTTTTTGGGGGGGTGGTAATATTTTGCTTTTGTTTTTTCTTTTGAATTACTACAACGTAGAATTTCCCCTTTTCACCTGGGCTCTGAGTTTGTAGAAATGTTGAGAAGAAGTTAGGTAATGCTCCACTGGACCAGAAAATTAGTGATGAGAGAAACTCCAAGAGGTCTAGAGGTTCAGCCAAGTTGGGGTTAACATCTAAAAGTCTATATGTTTATTGGGACCTGCAAAAACCTCTCGAGTCTACATAAGTGACCTGTGAATTTTGTGATAAAAGACATTTTGACAAGGTTTTCAGGATTTCTTGCATTCAGAGAGAATGAGAATCTCTAAGAAGAGTCATTATACCATAGGTCAGAAAGCAGTTTAGGGAAAATAAAAATCTAAGAGGATGGAAAAAATAAATCTCTTACATCATTGGAGTCTGGGTTTAAATTTCAGGATAATATTTGCAGGTTTTTTGTTTTTCTTTAAAATAACTTACTTATTTCACCTGAACATTTTTTTATTAGACATTAAATACAAAGGTTTATTTTATGCTTGACTTTTGAACTTTGTGAAATATGCTGAGAGGTTTTTATTAGAGTTCCTATTACTACAATTATGTTTTTCTTTGAGAGAATAGACTGAAGGCATTGTAGAACTAAATAACTAGAGTACTAATTTTAAAGTGCTAAAAATGATAGACAAGAGAACACATCAGAGTTTTTGCCATATCAAGGGTTCATATATTACTCTAGTTAGTTTATCTATCTCAGGAAGAAATAACTAAGCCAAAGGTGTTGGTAGTAGTATCAGCAGCAGTTATAATAATAACAATCATTATAATTATTGTTATAGTTATTATTATTTCAAGAATACCACACACTGTTCTAAGCATTTTACATGCATTATCTTAATCTTCTTTATGCCTTGTTCAGGAAGATGTCATTATTGTCTTTGCTTTACAAGGAGCAAACAGACATAGAAAATTTTTCTCCAGCTAACATAACAAGTACTGATAGAGCTGGAATTTTAATGTAGAACACTGAATCCCAAAATGTATGTTTCATCAGGTTCACTATTTTTCAGAATCAGTTACTTGGGCATGGAGGTACCATATCTTTTGAATATCTGTAATTAAACTCAAGATGCTGTCACACCTGTATTTGTGGCTCAAGACATAATGGCATAAGAAAGAAAAGATGTGGCCTGGAGGAGAGAGTGCAAATGTATTTATATCTTTTTAAAATTAATTTTATTAGAGTATAGTTGATTTATTTTTTTATTTTTTTTTATAATTTTTTTTTTTATTTTCCCACTGTACAGCAAGGGGGTCAGGTTATCCTTACATGTATACATTACAATTACATTTTTCCCTCACCCTTTCTTCTGTTGCAACATAAGTATCTAGACAAAGTTCTCAATGCTATTCAGCAGGATCTCCTTGTAAATCTATTCTAAGTTGTGTCTGATAAGTCCAAGCTCCCGATCCCTCCCACTCCCTCCCCCTCCCATCAGGCAGCCACAAGTCTCTTCTCCAAGTCTATGATTTTCTTTTCTGAGGAGATGTTCATTTGTGCTGGATATTAGATTCCAGTTATAAGTGATATCATATGGTATTTGTCTTTGTCTTTCTGGTTCATTTCACTCAGTATGAGATTCTCTAGTTCTGTCCATGTTGCTTCAAATGGCATTATGTCATTCTTTTTTATGGCTGAGTAGTATTCCATTGTGTATATATACCACATCTTCCGAATCCAATCATCTGTTGATTTAAAATGTTGATTTTAGATGTACTACAAATCCATCATCACACTTGTAAATATATCCATTCTTTTTTCCCATTATTACAAAATATTAAGATTATTACAAACTATTAAGTAGACATCCCTGTGCTATAGAGTAAGTTCTCATTAATCATCTATTTTATACAATAGTATGTATATGTTATTCCCACCTTCCCAATTCCTCCCTCCCCCCAGAAGTTTAACCTATAGCAACCATTACATCGATTTTGAAATCTGCGAGTTTGTTTCTGTTTTTTAAATAAATTCTTCTGTATCATTTTTATTAGATTCACATATAAGTGATATAATATTTGTCTTTATTTATTGTCTGACTTATTTCACTGAGGAGATCATCTCTTTGGTGAAATGCTTAGTTTCTTAGATTTCTAACCCTCCTTCTATTTTCTTCCACAAGTGATATTTAGGGTATTGGAAAATATACCGTCTTTCAACTCAGTCTTGTACCGAAGAGGAATGCTCTTATTTGAGCAAGGGGTGGTGCATGTTGGTTTAAGAATCACCATTTCCAGCTGCCTTTTCCCAGATCTCAAAAAGAGAGCAGGGTACTATCCTCCTTTGCCTTCAGGTTTTCCCTCAACAATGTGCCTACCTGGCCAGGGCTTGGTGAAATCTGGGGCTCAGGTTATGATGTCTCTCTCTCTTTTCTTTTTCTCTCTTTCTTTCTTTTTTTTTTTTTTTCTTTTCTTTTTTTCTGGTCTTTTTAGAGCCACACCCAAGCATATGGACCCAGGATAGGGTTGAATCGGAGTTGTAGCTGCTGGCCTGTGCCACAGCCACAGCTCAAGGCAATGCCAGATCCTTAACCCCTTAACCTACTGAAAGAGGCCAGGGATCAAACCTGCATCCTCATGGATGCTAGTCAGATTTGTTTCCACTGAGCCATGATGGGAACTCCTCTGTCTCTTTTCTTTTCCCTCAAAAATCCCCATATCAGATAGATAGTATTTTTCTGTTTGTTTGTTTCTCTTTATTTAACATGTGTTCTTACAGGTAAGTACACTTCTGGCTTAGTATTTGATGTACTGTTTTATATTAGAAAAATGGTATGCTAGAGAAATATTTCCCTTTCCCATTCATAAATCTCATTATCTTAGTTAAAGAGAAACATTTCTGGCCTTAACTCCTCAAGATCAATAAAACTCAGGGCTCAGGCTCAAAAGTAGAAAGCTTCTAAGGAATAGAAACTAAGGCATAAAAATACACTTGTTTAATATTTTCCAATATAAATATTAATTTCAAAGCATCAGTAGTCAATGCCACTTTTGACGAGAGGTATCCTTGCAGAAGAGAAGGTGCCTCCTGTGGGACCAAAAATGGTAATTTGAAAGGAAGTGAGGTAATTTCCTTTACAAGACTAGATATCAGTAGAACATACTACGAGGAATAGTTATGTGGCTTTGGACAAGTTACTTCTCTCCATTTAAATTTTCTTCCTTATATTAAAATTGCTGCTTTTCCAGGAGTTCCCATCATAGATCAGCAGAAATGAATTTAACTAGTCTCCATGAGGATGCAGTTTCAATCCTTTGCCTCCCTCAGTGGGTTAAGGATCTGTCATTGCCATGGGTTGTGGTGTAGGTTGAGGACGTGGCTCAGATAATGCATTGCTGTGGTGTAGGCTGCCAGCTATAGCTCTGAATTGACCCCTAGCCTGAGAACCTACATGTACCGTGGGATGGCCCTTAAAGACAGTAAGTAAATAAATAAAATAGCTTCTTTTTCTACCATACACTTAGATAATGGAAGTAAGATTCCTTTGTCAACTACAAATTTTAAGATATAATTTTTTTATACCTTCTGAGACATTAAAGACCAATGCAAAAGACATTACTATTCATTCATCTATATCCTTCAGTGCTGTAAAAGAATTGGAGAATTTAAAAAATTTTTATATTCTAGGAATTTTTCTTTTAACCATTCTTATAATTCAAAATCAACACAGAGAATTCCACGTGGGATAAGTAAGAAAGAAGTAAATTAAATACTTGCCAAGATAACCTTACAACCTGGAAAAGATTGTAAGGTATTTTGATAAAATAATGGTTATTTAGTATTTTATTAATCTACAGTACTTTCCAGATAGATGAAAATCTTTTTTCATGAACATACATATTGCACCTTATCATTGCTACGGTTGCAAAAAGTTTACAGGGAAACAAAGACATATAATCTCTCTAAAGGAATTTTTTATCTCAGAGAGACACAATACAAGCAAAAAATGTTTGATGTATGAAACAATTCATATATTATAGAACAGAAGAAGTTATTTAAACCATGAGAGGTCATTTTGTGGATACCCCCTAGTTCATATCCATTATTTTTTCCTCCTAAGTTCTGTTCACCACTCTTGTTAGAGAACTCAAATTTTTCACTGGAAAATCACTTTTATAATACATTCTTGCATTGCTCTGGGTCCTTCTAGAAGCTGACAAAAAAGAAAATTAAACATGCAAAAGATTTATTAGAGGAGGGTTTAAGAAAAAGTAAAGAAAACTTTCAGATTGCCATCAGTTGGCACCTGTGATAAGGAGGGGAGGAAAAAGGAATGGAAGAGTCTCAGACCATAGCATCATTCCCAGAAAGGTTCAGCTAAGCCAGGAGAGGATACCTGAGCCAATATCGCCCATTAAAGGAGTCCCCTCTCTCCTAGGACTACACTTGTCTTCCGCTCCCCGAGTGGCTTCAGCACCTCTCTGGCATCAGCACGTATGAAGCATGGTTGCAGTGCAGATGCAAATCCAAAGAGTAAACTTTCCTGGTTGTCAGTACTCTCAATCTAGCTACTTCTGGTGGATTTTACTTCACTTCCAGTTCTAGGGTGAACACATGGATCATGTCCAGCTAGTCACAACATTACATTTCCAATAGCCAGAGCTATTGGCTCAGAAATGGGTATGTGAGTTCCTTATAACCAATGAGAAACAATGGACTATTTTTGGTATTGTTGGAAGAGAAGGTCCTATTATTTTCTGAGACTATGTAAACTTTGAACTGTTGAGAAATCCTTTATGGAGTATAACTGTTAAGTCAGTATAGGAAAAGTCAGAGCTAGTTAGGAAATTTAGAAAAGCTGAGCTCTGATGATATTCACCCCTTGAATAAAGTTGTGCCTAATTTCTTGAATTTTTAGTCTTATGAGCCACTGCATTTATTTTTTCATGACTTCAGTTCTAACTCAAATAACTAAGGGTCACTGAATGATGGACGTAACTAGAGGAAGACTGACTCCATAAAGGCTTCAACTAAGACTACTGAGGTCTGTGACCACAGTAACCACCTTATTGCCCTTAATTCTTAGATCCTAACACTAATCTGTCACTCAATATATTTTATTCCATATCCTTTATAAATTATTAAAGTTTATAAATAAATGAAGTTAATAAATATTTGTTTAATGAATTAAAGTTTTCAAAATTTAAGAAAGATAGAACTCTATGAAATCATTTTCTCATGTCTTATAAACCCTCAGAAAATGAAATTCTTTAGGAAGAGTGTTTTTAAACACAGTTCTCACTCTAAATCCTTAGAAACACACAGTGTACAAGGTCATTGTTGTTCCTTGCATGCCTGAAACAAAACTGTCATATATTATTCCACTGAATCACTGAATAATAAACAATGAAGGAATAGGTGTGGGTGGAGATGTGGATGCTTTCTTTAATTTTACTTGAAACAGCAACTCCTGTAAGTAGAATGAGGAAGTACATTTGAACTTTCTCAGTTGCGAGTAAAAGCACCGGACAGCCAGTTGCTTTACTTGGTGAAGCATGTCCTCATAAAGGATCTTAAACTGCCAATTTCCAACTGCAGAAGCAGATTCACACAGCAAGTTTCTGTAGGTCAGATGCACCACTTGAATATACTAGCTTCAAGAATCAGGAGAGCCCAAATGAGGTAGGAGTGTCAAACCACAGTAGCTAGCATACCTGATTTTAAATCACTTTTATCTTTTTCCTGTATCCCGCAAGTTTGAGAATGAGGAATTCAAAGCTTCAATCCTAAATATTTCCCCAGTATTTCGTTATATGCAAGAATTTGTAACCATGCACTTATATGGCATTTCTTTTCTACACATTCATGAAGAAAAGTGATTCTAAGAGAAAAATCTAATTATAAGGCTGATCACAATGAATTCAAAAGACTGGCAGAATTATTATCAAATTAAATTAAAATGAGTTGGCAGCCTTGATATGGCTATTTTGGGAGGCCACTCTTTCTTTTCTTGGAAGACGGTTATGAAATGTCATGATGAATTAAACAAAATTGTGTTGAAGAACCTGACCATTCAAGGTGTGGTGCATCGTCTGGCAGCATTGGCATCATCTGAGAACTTATTAATAAAATGGAACTTCAGGCCCCATCTCAGACCCAGTGAGTCAGAATCAGTCTTTTCATAAGATCTCCAGGTAATTTGTATGCTCATTAAAGTTTAAGAAGCACTGATCTAGATCATCACATAATAGAACTGGGAGATATTATTTCATATTGGAATTAATTGAGTTGCTTATGATTGAGCTTTTCTAACTTATCATTGAAAATTTGCATTTTAATTCTTCATCTACTTTTCTTATACCCCAGCAAGACAGATCCGACTCACGTATTACCTGCTGCTATGTAAAATATACTAACATTGAAATAAGAAAAGCACTGCAGTTTCCAATTTTATAGGCAATGATAGACTATGGATTTAGAAGTCTACATTTGATGACTGTCTTATGTACTTGAATATGTATGCAAAAATTTGGCTTATCTCCAAAGTCAATTTTGGTTACAGTTAATTGATAAAAATATGCTTCCTTAGTCAAGAACATATTAATTTATAAGAATTTTTTTGCTTACTGGGCAGCTTACATGAGGACCCCAATCTGACATACCTGTACATGCATTTTCTCACCTAAATGTATAAACCTCTCTTCATGTGTACTTGATCCATTGTATGAGATGTGCTGGAAAAAAAAACAAACAACAAAAAAAACAAAACTCCTTAAAATTTCAGCTTATTCATATTTGTCTCACATGAAAATGTCCTAAGGGTACTTTTGCCCAAGAGTAGAAAACAAAATTACCTAGTAAAGACTACATAATACGCTCGATATGACAATGTTGATGGATAAAGAATAAAGATATTTCAGAACAAGATCATGAAAAGCAATGAAAAATAGGCTTTTACCTTCAAGAATAAGCATATTTGTTTGTTGTATTATAAACTCATGTCAGTTTATTCTACTCAAGTATACAATACGGCCCTTAGATGTTAGAATTAAGAGCACTCTGTTGAAATATACATCAACATTATTTGATCCAGAGAAAGGCATAATGCAACTTTTGATCTCTTTCAATATGAAACCTTGTCATGCTAAGCAGTAGAAAAATGAAACAGTTTAATTTTGCTGAACTGTTTTGCATAATAAGAAAGCTATAGTAACAGTAAAAAGCTGTTATTCCCTTAGAATGCTAATGAATATAAGCTTATCACAGTGATTCAGTTTTTAAATAAATAAAAACATATGGGCACATTTTCCAGTTACAGTTTAAAAGGTCGAAAAGTGGGTACTTTCGTCAGCCGTTTTTTAAATGAAGCATTTGTAAAATAAGTCACCTAGTCTCAACAAATAAAAACAGATGGGATTTGTTTTAGGATATTTTGGCAAGTACAAAGTTCATCTCTCAAAGGAACACTTGATTACATAAACTAACCTGTGAAGTGTAATTCATTTCTACATACAAACTTCTCAAACATTTCTTGTTGTTCCTCTTCCAAGCCTTTATTAGGGCCTCCATTTCCTGAAAGCTGGGTGGGTGAGAGAGCCAATGTCTGCACCTTCTGAAAGAGCCACATGAAAGAGAATAAAGGCTTCTGTTATACATGTAAAGTGTGGAAAGTTTCAAAGAATTCTCCTTTCCTTTGTCAGCCTCTCTCCACCCCTTGTCAATTAAAAAAGAATCGCCCATATTTGAAGAGTTATTTTACATTTGATCTCTTTATGAAAACCAACTGCAAATCATGTACACATATAAAGTGATTTTTTTTTCCCTCACTCCATTCTAATAAGCTAGCTCTTAGCTCTAACTGGTGCAGTAGAGCAGGAATATTAACTAGAAGACTCTCTCACTTAAAGGAACGATGAGGGTCTGAATCACGAGCCCCTTAGAGACATTGTAACCCAGTATGACTGGTGTCCGTAGAAGAGGAAAAGACAATTGAGGCAACAGTAAGAAAGCAGCCAACTACAAGTCAAGAGGAGAGACCTCAAGATAAATATACTGTGCTAACACCTTGATCTTGGCCTTTCAGCCTCCAAAACTATGAGGGGAAAATTAATTTCTGTTATTTAAGCCACCCATCTGTGGTATTTTGTTATGGCAGTGCTAGCTGACCAATAAAGAAACACTGTTAAAAGTATAAATCTATGAAGCAAAGAAAAATTCATATGTTTAGAGACTAAGACATGATCAAGGGATACAATGTCTCAGTACTTTGCATGGCAAACTCTGGATTTAATCATATCAAAACGAGAGGTATTTATTGAGTACTTACTATGTCCATGCATGCTAAGTGTATGCAGCGAGACTTCTGAGACTCCACATTTTTTTTTTATTAAAGTATAGTTGATTACAATGTGCCAATTTCTGCTGTGTAGCAAAGTGACCCATTCCCTTATATTATTTTCCATCATGGTCTATCCCAAGAGACTGGATATAGTTCTCTGTGCTATACAGTAGGACCTCATTGCCCATCCATTCTAAATGTAATAGTTTGCATCTACTAACCCCAAACTCCCAGTCCAGGCCACTGTCTCCCCCATTCCCCCTAGCAACTACAAATCTGTTTTCTGTCTGTGAGTCTGTTTCTTTTTGGTCCATATTTTAGATTCACATATAAGTGATACATATGATATTTGTTCTTCTCTTTCTGACTTATTTCACTTAGTATGATAATCTCTAGTTGCATCCATGTTGCTTCAAATGGCATTGTTTCATTCTTTGTTATGGCTGAGTAGTATTCCTTTGGATACATGTACCACTTCTTAAACCAGTCATCCATTGATGGACGTTTAGGCTATTACCATATCTTGGCTCTTGTGAATAGATGCTATGAACAGAGGGGTTCATGTAAATTTCCAAGTTAGAGTTTTGTCTGGATTTATGCCCAGGAGTGGGATTGCTGGATCATATGGCAGTTCTATATTTAGTTTTCTGAGAAACCTCCATACTGTTTTCCATAGTAGTTGTACCAATTTACATTCCCACTAACAGAGAAGGAGGGTGTCCCTCTTCTCCACATCCTCAGTATTTGTCATTTGTAGACTCATTAATGATGGTCATTCTGACCAGAGTGAGGTGGTACCTCATTGAAGTTTTGATTTGCATTTATCTAATAATTAGTGATGCTGAGCATTTTTTTCATGTGCCTGCTGGCCATCTGTTTGTATTCTCTTGAGAAATGTCTAGATCTTCTGTGTATTTTTCAGTTAGGTTGTTTATTTTTTGTTGTTGTTGAGTTGTATGAGCTGTTTGAATATTTTGGAGATTAAGCCATTGCCAGTTGCATGATTTGCAATGATATTCTCCCATTCTGTAGGTTCTCGTTCTTTTTTTTTTTTTTTATGTTTTCCTTTGCTGTTCAAAAGTTTTTAAGTTTGACTAGGCCCCATGTGTTTATTTTTGTTTTTATTTATTTTGCCTTGGGAGCCTGACCGAAGAAAATATTTGTACAGTTTATGTCAGAGAATGTTTTGCCTATGTTCTCTTCTAGGAGTTTTATGGTGTCTTGTCTTATGTTTAAGTCTTTAAGCCAGTTCGAGTTTATTTTTGTGCATGGTGTGAGAGTGTGTTCTAGTTTTATTGATTTACATGCAGCTGTCCAGTTTTCCTAGCACTCTTGCTAGAGAGACTGTCTTTTTTTCTGTTTTATATTCTTGCCTCCTTTGTGAAAAATTAATTGACCATAGGTGTTCGGGTTTATTTCTGGTTTTTCTATTCTGTTCCATTGATCTGTATGTCTGTTTTTGTACTAGTACCACACTACCTTGATTACTATAGCTTTGTAATATTGTCTGAAGTCTGGATGAGACTTCAGATTTGACATCTCTTCATGATCTCTATAATTCCCTCTTGTGGAACCACTTTCTATATTACAGCTTAATAAAACTGGGCATTATTGCACTTGGTCTTAATAAAAACACTACTAATTCCTAGAGCCATATTATGTAGTACTTACTGTAAACCTGGTTTTTCTTGGACTGTGATGAATCTGTGTACAAGATTCTGTTTACCTTATTCCAGTTGCTCATTTACCTCTTTTCCTCTGTATACCTCTTTATGCCTAGAACATCTTTTGAGATCTGTGTGGAACTTTTTCCCTCAACTCTTGGAGACTGGATAGATATTTGTACAATTCTATGATTGGGCATTATTTTATGAGTTATTTCCCCTTCCTCCTTTTTTTTTTCCCCCCCTTGGCTCTTTATTTTTCTGGGTGCTGCACTTTTAAATGATTTTATTTTATTCTCACAATATTTCTTCCAAAGTGGTGCTCTCTTTCAAAGTTATATGATGTAAATGGAAAGAATACTGAGAACTCTGAGATGAAAAAATTTTGCTTTCTTGTTTCAGCCTGACAGTGGGAGAAAAAGGTTTTCATGGCAACAATGCAGTTAAATAACAAGACAAGCCCTCAGACTTCATTTTTCATTTGAGATGACAAACTTATAACTAGTATTGTGGGAGACATGATACCTATAATCAACAGGGCTTGATTTGAAAAGGAAAATAATCTGATAAGGCTATCTAAATCAATAGATTGTTCTTATCAAGATCATTAAATCCCCATTAAGTTCAAATAGAATAAAGCCTTTGTTTAAATTATTGGGAGATGTTTTTTCTGTCAGAATCCAATCTCTTGTCCAAATTCCTGAGACAGGAAAAATGATAACCATGAAGTTTAAAGTTCATTACTATTGAGGCTTATGGGGTAGAAAGTCATTTTTATATGAGATCTTGACCACAAAGAGAAAAAATATAATAGTCATAAAATCTGTGTATGCTAAAGTAAAGGTGTGAAAGGACGGCAGACACAGCAATGGGAGGATTTTCTGCATTTTACAAAGACATTTTCTGAGCTTACTTAATTCTGGGTCATTTTGTTTTGATAGCAATTAAAATTAATTCAGAGAGGCTCTCTGTAGGATAAACAGGAGGCCAATGAACTTAGTCTAGATCAAATGTGAATGACAATCAAGAACATAGAAACTTCTCTGTTCATTAGACCATTTTAAATGAAATAATTTAACAGATTCTAGAGATTAGATTTATAATAATTTGTATGTAATAGTAAATTTATATGTAAAATACACTTAGGATATATAATAGTTCTTTTAACTCTTAAAATAATCCTGAATAGCAGTCTCTATTATGTTCATTTTTCACATTTATTTATACAAAATTCCAAAAATTTAGACCCTTCTTCAAATAAGTGTTAAAGATAACTCTTTGATTCTAGGTCCAAAGCTCTTTCTGAGAATATCATAAAAGTTTCTACATTTTTTTTGAATATCATAAGGCATTAGCTAACAACCGTTTTTTACCCTTTTTCTTAATTTCTTCTTTCTCCCCTCCTTCTCTTTTTCCTTCTCACTCTCTCCCTCTTCTTCCTCTATCTATTTATCAATTGATCGATTGGTTGTATTTTTATTCCAGAAAATGTAATCTTTGAGCCTTAGTTGTTGGGGAGTGGTCAAAATTTCCTGAAGATGTCTTGTAGATCATTCTTTAAAACCCTGTTAAATCTTGACTTAGTTACTTGACAAGGAAAAAATTTAAACTGCACATCTTAAGCCAAATATAGTTGATTTGCAATTATAAGAAAGAGTTGGTTACCATGAAATTGTGAATTACTTGTATGAATAAGTACTTATACTTCTAGAGAACTACAAAAAAAAAATCTTATGATTGCAAAAGACATGAGGATATGAGAGAAGATGGCAGAGTATTAAAAAAAAAGGGAATCTTAAAAAAAAATCTTATGTGAAGACAAAGATACCAAGTAGCCTCTGAAAGATCTTTGTTTATTTATTTATTCTGCTTTATAGGGCCACACCTGTGACATATGGAAATTCCCAAGCTAGAGGCCGAATCAGATCTGCAGCTGCCTGCCTAAGCCACAGCCACAGCAACAGGGGATCTGAGATGCATCTGAAACCTACACCACAGCTCACTGCAATGCTGGATCCTTAACCCACTGAGTGAGGCCAAGGATCGAACCTGTATCCTCATGAATACTAGTTGGGTTTCCACTCCTATAAAATCTTTAAAACCCAGAGTTCTTATGAGCGTGTTTTTATTTAGAACTCATGAAACAGAATATAGGGATGGAGTCACAGTCCAGCAACTTTGGTTTTTAACAACAGCGGAAGTGAAAACATAAAAATGCTGAGAAAAGGTAACAGTTTTGTTTTCTTAATATTAACCCAAAAGGCAATAAGTAAAAATTTAATAAGAAATCTAATAAATATAGAAGTTTCTTCAAGTTAAAAGCACAATTAATTTGGAACTGATGCATGAAGATTTACAGAGAGATTGAGAAAAGAAGTGGCTGAGTACAATTTCCTTGTTGAAGAGTCAATGTTGGAAACTAAGAAAGACACTGAGACTACTTATTGATATAGAGACGTAAAGGGAAAAAGGAATGGAGGGAAGATATTGCACATATGTTGTCACTAATACCTTGTTTGTCTGAGTTATTTTTATGCATATTTCTGCTTCTAACATATCCACCCACCTCAAGTGACCACAAAATGCTCTTACTGAGCGTGATTTTTCTTTGATGTGCCACCTTTGGAAGTTTAAGCTGCCAGTTAATTGAGTTCTGATGTTTTCTCATTCCAAAAATGTTCCAAATCTAGGAAAGAGTAAAAGAGGGGCAAGAAAGGAATGTTTCTTGGTTCCTGGGTTTTGATATAAATTCTCTCAGTCAAGTATGCACTACCTATTTTAAAAGAAGTAAAATAGAGCAAACTGTTTTGAGGTCTTTGTTTTGCTTTTTTTTGTTTCTATTTTGTTTTTGCTAATTTTTAAAATGTCCCCCTTTTACTCTGTATCTTTCCAACCCCTGAAAGTTTTCAATGTTCTTGAAACATTTTAAATTACTTTTCTTCCAAGTGTCTATTCTTTTTATAAAATAATGAGAATCTAAACATTTCTAGGGAGCAAGCATGTGGCAAAACTCTAGCATGTACAACGTTTTATATTCACAAGAAATTCCTAGTCAGGGAGGAGAAAAGAATAGCCCCCGAGGAATTAGTCTATTATTATTACCCTTGAAAAATGGATATACCTCTGTCTTGGTTAATTGTAAAGAACCAGGCAGTATCCTCGTGTTGCTGATCTTACAAAAAAACAAACAAAAAAGCTTTCACTTTTCATTAACGAGTATGATGCTAGCTGTGGCCTTGTCATGTAGGGCTTGTTGAGGTATGTTGCCAGTACACTCACTTTTTTGAGAGTTTTTTGTTTGTTTGTTTGGTTTTATTATGACCGTTGAATTTTGTCAAATGCTTTTTCTGTATCTATTGAAATGATCATATATTTTATAGCCTTCATTTTGTTAATATGGTGTATTACATTGATTTATGGATATTAAAACACCCCTGCATCTCTGGAATAAATTGTTTTATCATGGTGTATGATTCCTTTCAATATATTTTTGAATTTAATTAGCTAACACTTTGAGAATTTTTGTCTCTATGTTCATCATGGATATTGTTTTTAAAAAAATTGTATAATCTCTTTCAATCTATCTTAGCACTTAAGCTCTGGTCTAATGGCATGTGTGTATGTGAGAGTGTGTGTGTATGTGTTTAGGTATGTGTGCTTGCAAACAGCATAAATAAATATTCCTCTACATAGTTATCATTTACAGTAGAAATTTGTTTATAAAGCTATTTTAACTTAATTTTTATGACAAAATTATCAATAATCTTTACAACAGTGAAAGATAAGCAAATAGATTAATCAGAAAAGAAATACTTACCAGTATAACCATTCAGGCTATACCTAAATTTTGGCGGGGGGGAGGGAGACTTGCTTTATAAAATTTTAGTAAAATCACCCAGTCTTCCCATCCTTTTAAAAGGAATTATAAAACAATGTGAGGAGAAGGATAGTGATCTTCTGAAGAGATTTGTTTGAAGATCTGAAATTTATATTGGCATTATTTCAGCTTAAATTAGACTAGAAAAAAGAGATAACTAGGAAAAAAAGCTGGGTGGGTGACTCTGTGCTACAGAGGCCTTAGAAATGACAATCGACACAAATTAATGAATATTTAAAAATTCTTTATTTTTAAACATGGGACTACCTAACTAATGAATTTGGATAAAGTCCAGAATTCTTATATGCAGTCAAATCCTTCTTGGAAGATAAACACTGGTATGATAAGAGAGGTAAAAAACTGGAATAACTGTATGAGGAGGACTTTAAATCAACAGGTCTCACTAGTGTTTCTTAATGAATACCAAAATGGAGATCAAGATTCTGTTTTCATCCCTAAGGAGTTGAAAAAGATAGAATTATAGCATTTAATATCATCTTGAAGGAAGGTTAAATTATATGACATAGGAGAATTCCCAAGATATATAATTTAATTATTTAAAATATTTGGTTTGGTTTTATGTGAGAGAACCACATAAGAGATCTTTGATAACAGATTTGCATACAGATCTATGTGAGGGAATGATATGCTGAGATGTTCATTTTTTAAAAGTAATATGTTATTTGGTGTACTTTATGTTGAAAATTTTGAAAACTGTGGTATAGTGGAAGAGGTCTCTAGAAATTTAAAATTTTCTCATTTTTTTGGTTAAATCATCTTTTTAAAATTTATGTAATATTAGCAGCACATGTTAACTCAATTAAGTGATTTGCAGGCTCAGTAAATATGTTTTAATGTTGGTAATAAGCTCTCTCGGGATGATCTAACATATGAACAAAGGCAAAATCATTGAATCCATTATGCGTTTCTCATTGAAAATGAAAAAGCAGAATAGATATTATCATAGATACAGGATCAGGATGGTTTATGGAACTGAAGAATCAAGATACACATATGTCTTTACTGAAAACTTTTATTTTCAGTTAGAAATTACATGCTTACAATAATACTTAGGCGGTTTAAACAGTAATAAAGAAATCAGAAGTGGGCTTGAGTTACTTTATGGGAAATCTCTAAGTCTCTTTGGACCCAAAGATAGCCAATTTTTGTCTCCAAATTTTCCTATTGTGTTGGCTTTACTCTCAGTTTCCAGCAGCTCAAAGTTCAAGTCTTCTCAGGTTCAAGTCCTTTGCAGTGGTTTGTATTTGCATCTTACTGACTTACTGGATGATTTACCAATCTCTGAGCTAATCACTAGGACTAGGGGAGTGTGCTGTGTTAACTGTTTTAGGCCCAGGGCACCTTTCATAACCTGGACTAGTTGGGAAGACAGAGAAAAAGCACATGTTCCAGAAGGGGCTTCACCAGATAAAATTTTATCAGAATAATGAGGAATATGTTTTTAGTAGCAAAAAAATGCTCTACTTCAATTTTTCTAAGTGTCAGTATCTATTATCAAAAACATAAAATTATACTTTTGAGTTATTAGTTTTTAAAAAGATAGATCCATAATTATCATATGGTATTGAGGTAAATATGGAACATGGTTAAGCTTGTATATCCTTAGCAAACATTTGTGGGTGGCCTTTTGACTACCAGAGATTTAAAGATTATTCACTTAATTCTTAGCATTTATTATATCAATGTACTTCTACTCCTTCAGTTAAAAGTGTATGCTGAAATTCAGTTATTGGATTGCAGCTATTATTTCCTAATTAATAAACTAACTCATTTTCAAGTAGCGCTAAAACCACTTTATCTGAAGTATTTTAATCATGTATAATAGGAATCAATCCAAATAGATTTGACTTTGATATGTGGTATAGTTATTTGACATCACAGATTTTGGGAGAGCTACAAAGGCTTTGAAGGAGGGTATGGAAAATGACAATGGCATAGGTCAAAATGAGATTGAAAAAAGGAAAAAAAAAAGTTTTATTGTAACAATAAAGCTCCCCTATGTTTTTAATATGAGCAATAGAAATTGGGTATGTTCTTTGACCAAAAGGAACAGTTGGAAAGGGAGAGGTAGAATTCTGGAAAATATTAAGTATGCAAATCTACAAAACAGTTACTTTTGGGGGAAGACTTTGAAACTGGCAGAATGCATTTCAAACCTTAATGAAGTATCGTACTTCCCATTGTGTCTCAGATCTAATAACCCAACTAGTATCCATGAGAACGAGGGTTTCATCCCTATGCTCACTCGGTGGGTTAAGCATCCAGCATTGCCATGAGCTATGGTGTAGGTCACAGATACAGCTCAGATCTCGTGTTCCTGTGGCTCTGGCGTAGGCTGGCTACAGCTTGCATTTGATCCCTAGCCTGGGAACTTCCATATGCCACGGGTGTGGCCCTAAAAAGGACTTAGTAAAGTATAGGTTCTTCTGTCTCAGCATAGAAATAATTCAGTGAGAGAAAGACAGATAAGGAAAAGAGTTTATTAGTATAGGACACTTGTAAGAAATACAAGTAGGCAGTCAAGAGAATGCCACACCCTAAGAACTTAGTGGGCTACAGTTTTATAATCAAGGGAAGAATGGGGAGTGGGGAGAAGATCCCCTTCTTCCTCATTCTTGGGTATACAGCAAACTTCTATCATCAGCTCCTGTTCCAAATTGGGCAGGGGAATTTTCTTGCCCCAACATGGTCAAACTGGGACTGTCATGGAAAAATGAAAATGAACAAAAAAGCAATAGCATATACTAAAATATGGTAAATCATCTCAAGTTTCAGTATAATGTCACCCTTCCCTATATTTTTGTTTTTAGTGTGTACGGAGAAGCATGTTCTAGGAATCATTAATTTACTGACCTCACTGGGAAGGATATGGGTCTCTTTCCACCACTGTGGGTTTGTTTGTTTGTTTTTCTTCTTCTTTTTTTTTTTTTTTTTAATTTGGGGGCATGTCTCCTGCTTAGGTTGCATGGTTTTGTTGCTAAGCAAGCCTGCTTTTTTAAGGGCTAAGTTAATGATCTACTTATAATCCCCAAGTAGGATTAACTGTTTAATCGTCTTGGCTCTGGCCCTATCAACTTGAGTAAATAAAATGTTTTGGGTTACCTACTGGTTTTGTACACCTTACCAAAAGTTCTAGATGCATTTCTGTTTAAGAGTAAACTAAGTTCTTTAGTTAAAATGTCTAACTTTTCACACTATTATTTCTGTATAACATTTCAAACACCAAATTTTTAAAAAGAGGACAAAACTGTAATTCTCAGATACTATTTTCTCTCCCTTTTGTGAGAGAATGCTAGACTTACATTTCCCTAGGAGTTGCTCACACCTTTATTTTCAAATTGTTTTGACATTTTTCCATAAATGTACTACTTATTTTTGTTTTGTCAGTTTGTATGATTTTTTTATTTTGTTAATGTCATAACTGTTTTGGTACTTTATATTTAGCTAAGTGAATTAGAACCAACTAAGAGACTAACCCCTAAATATACCCCCTAAATATATCAAATGCAAGTGTGAACTCTAACCATTCCTTTCCAGATGTGATCTGTTCTCTTAGGCTACTGATTTATGACTTTCCAGACAGCTTATGATTAAACCACTGGATGGGGTGGGATGTTCTATGAAAGTAACCCAGCTGAGTTACACACATGTTTGAAAAGTGTGAAGTACATTGAAGTAATCAAATATCTATGGAAATGTATGTATTGGATGGATAATCAATAATACGCCCCTGAGGCGACAGCATTATTCACGAAGTGAACTATCAGAGACCCAAACTGGCCACTTGTTTTCTGGTAGTGGCAAGTCATTTAATTTCTGTCAATCTCAGCTTTTTTATTTGGAAAATTAGAATAACAAAGTATGCCTCATAGACATATTATGTACACTTGGAAACACACTGAGACACTCTGTATACTATGCAACAGTATTAGATTTCAATCAATTGGGCCTTACTGAGATGTTATCCAGAGATGCTTTGGAAGGGAGGGTTGGATTCCTTCACTGGGCTTCCCTGAGTGACGTTGCAGCACCTTGACATCTGCATGGCTCTGGGTATAGCCCTCAAGTTTATAACATAAATTTGATTATGTTATTATAACCATATTTGTCAAGAGATCTACATATAAAACCAGAGACTTCTGCTTTGGTGCAGTGGAAACAAATGCGACTAGTATCCATGAGGATGTGGCCTCACTCAGTGGGTTGGGGATCCAGCGTCGCCATGAGCTATGGTGTAGGTCGCAGTCATGGCTCAGATCGCACATTGCTGTGACTGTGGCATAGGCCAGCAGCTGAAGCTCAATTCTACCCCTGGTCTGGGAGCTTCCATGTGCCACAGGTGCAGCCCTAAAAAAACAAAAAAAAATCAGAGGCTGTTCGCTATTTGTATAAAATTCTTATTTTCAGTGTTCAGAATGCTAACGTATATTTTGACAAAGGTTAGAGTCCCGGGGTGTGTGGGGGGGCGTAAGTCACAGTAGTGAATGTGGAATAATAGGTAAGGTAGATGGAGAATTTTGAGGAATAATTCCCCTAAGCTATTTAAAACCCCCCTCCTCCACGTCTATCTCCCACTTATATCAATAATTCCCAGACTCTTCTTTCACCTGGAGAATAATAAACACTGAAAAATTTGTACTCTCTGACTCATTTTTATTAAGCCTTCCTTCCAGTAGAATGAACTGATTTTAGGCATCATATCATACTATTGATTAGTTTCAACTTAGTTATAATCCTATTTTGTACAGTGAGTGCTTCCAGAGAGGTGCTTTCAGATTTGGATTCAGATCTGGCCCTCAGCCCAAAATGTAACCTTAATTGATTAAAATTCAAGGGAAAAATGTTAAAGTTTGTATGAGTTTTCTCAAATGTCCTGAGGATTCTCTCAGTCTTTTGGCATCTGTTGCTATGAGACATGTTACAAAACTGTGCTTTTTTACTAGAATTACCTGTGAGCCTTTAAAAACATTAACATCTTGGACCCATCAACTAAACATTATAATTAAAACATATGATATAAATATTATTATTACTGTTTTCATTTTACTAATTAGGTAATGCAGAAATGCTAAATATTGATTAATTATGGGTTTTTTTCAAATGTTTTTGAATTTTATTTCTTGGAAAATACTTAAAAATAGGACTTATTCTATTCTGAGATAGTCTGTATGTAGTCATTCCCAGGAAGGGAGAATATGGATGACATTTCAATGACCTGTGATTCTACAACTCTTTAAATTGACTAAATTCATAACTAAATGGAAATTTTACTCTGACCACATAGGGGACTACCTAAGTTACCTATGTAAAAATGAATAAAAACATTAAATTTCAAGTATCAGTTATTAGAGGGGCAACACATTAGTATTATTGTATTTTCTATCATACAGTACCTAAATATTCTCTAATTAGGGCAATCAGTCACTTCTTAATATGAATTCTATAAAATGAGCTTATGAGCTATTATAGTGTTATTTAAGCATTATAGTTAGTGGGATTTCCCTGTCGGCACAGAGGGTTAAGGATCTGGCATTGTCACTGCTGTGGCTCAGGCTGCTGCTATGGCACAAGTTTGATCCCTGGCCCAGGAACTTCTGCATGCCATAGGCATGGCCAATAATAGTAAAATAATAATAATAATAATAATAATAATAATAATAAAAGATAGTAAAATTGAAACCCTAGAAATTAAATGACTTTTGAAAAATTAAAACATGTATTTGTCAGCAGCCCATGTTACACCATCAAGATATAATGCTATGTGCCCTGATCATTGCACAGCAGGAATCATTTAGGCTCCTACCCACTGTTAGCCAAACTGAGAAGGTTGAGGGCATAGTCCTCCATCAGACCACCCTCACCCCTGACACTAACTACAAGTCTGGGGGGATTTCCAAAACTACTGTCCACTTAAGTAATTCATAATATGTACTCATAGAACTTACTGAAAGCTATTATACTCACAGTTACAACCTGTTACAGGGAAAGGCTTTAGATTAAAATCAGGCAAAGGAAGAGACTCATATGGTGATATCTGGGAGATTTCAGCTGTGAAACTTCTGTTATCTTCCCTGTGAAGTTGACCCTCCTAGCATCAGTATCTGACAATAGAGTATTGCCAACCAGGAAAGCTCACCTGAGCTTAGCATCTAGAATTTTTATCGAGTCTTCACTACAAGTCTTGATTTGTTGATTGATGAATGATTGATTTGCTACATGGCTGAGCTCAATCTTCAGGTCAGCTGATACCACAAAATCCAAAACCCCACCCTAAATCACATAGTAAGTTTTTCTGGAGAAGCTAGCCCCTGCCCTAAAAAGATATTCCCATCAGGTATGACAGATTTCCTTTCAGAAATAAGAAAGAGCAAAGGGTAGGCTTTCTTGAGAGACAAGGCCAAATTCTTTACTGTACAACTCCAAATGCTTCTTACAGTCATTTATTTCTGGTTGTTAACTAAAAAAATACAACATGAAAGTTGAGAGTTAAGTTTTCTTTGGAATGAAATTAGGACCTAAACCCAGGAGACAGCATCTCAGGCAGCCCTGAGAAACTGCTCTGAGTGGGGAAGGTGGGGAGCTTAGGTGGGTTTTTGCAACAAAGGGAAGGTAGTAGGAACAAAAGGTTTACAGATAACAAGATTTACAGAAAACCAGTTTCTATGGGAAAATGTAAGAGTCTGGGCTTACTGGAATCTATTCTTTGATATACACCTCAGCTATGGGCCAGTCTTTGTTTCTTTCCTGAGTTCCCTCAGGGCTCACCAGCCTACCCTTGGGAGTGCCTGGTCTCACAGATGCCATCTTTTGTCCGCTAACTTCAGCCCAGGAGGCAGAATTTCAGAAAGCACTGAAATATTTCCTTGAAGAGGAAAGGGGAAGTATCAAGATATCAGTCATAAAGGTCAAGGGGGAGGGGCACGCAGCCATGTGCCTTTTTTAAGGAAGTTTATTGTTGGTCTCAGGAAGGTTGCTCTTAGTCACAGGCATCAGTCATCACTGAAGGATTTTAGTGTTTTTCTAGATATGAGGAGATGCAAGAATGGGGCTCATAAGATCTTCTCCTAAAAATATCTAACTATCTGAAAACCTACTCATCCAGTTTTCCCAGAGCACAGGGTGCCTCACTCCTAGCCTCCACTTAGCTTCAATCAGAGGGTGCTGCGGGTTGGGAGCTGCAGTGGCTCATGTTTTACTCCACATAGAGGCTGCTGGCAAGTGCCAAACTTCAGTTCACATGGTCATTCACTTATTCAAGAGCTATTCATTTCATAACTACTCTGTAGTAGACCCTTTACTATGTGCTGAAAGTCAGTGAAGAAAAAAGATATGGCCTCTGTCCCAATGATGTTTTTTTAGGGAGTAAATATTGAAATATGGTCATACAAATCATTATGTAATTAAAACCATTGATAAAATATGTAAAGTTTAATACGTTATTATTCAAAAATATCAGAACCTAATATAGGCAAGGGACCCATGAAAAGTTTTATTTGAGAAAGGAACATGTAAACTTATATGTAATAGCCTGCCTTAAGAGATAATTGATCTTTTTTTAAAAAATTAATTGTTCCCAGTACTTTCCTGAAATCAAGAATTATAAAGGATTTCAATAGCATACTTAATGCTATTTTATATATAGTGAAGTGAATTTAACAAACAAGTATGTATTGAGCAGCTATCATAATCGCTGATCTAGGCATTGAGTAGATAACTAGCAATGAACAAAATAGAAAAAAACTTCTGTCCTCAAGAACCTAACATTCTAATGATTTAAATAGGGGAGTTTAAACTCTGCAGATATAGAACAGTAGCTTAGAATGCTGGATACTAGATTAGGCTGCCTTTTTAATACTAGCTTTACCACAAAATATCTGTGTGGTCTAGGTAAATCACACAATCTTTCTGTGCCTAAATTTCTTCATATATAAAATGTGGATGATAAAAATTCTTCTCTTACAGTTGTTGTGAAGGCTAAAATTTTACTGTTGATAAAGCATTTTGACTTAGAAAATTAAGAAAATGCTCACTAAATGTTGGGTGTATTTTTTTGGAAGAAAGCAAGATTTATTAAATAACTGTTGGGTGGGAAAATAAAAAAAAAATTAAAAAATAAAATAAAATAAAATATCATAGAAAAAAATAAATTCTAAAAAAAAAATAAATAAATAACTGTTGGATAAATCACACCAACATGATTTATACACTGAATTCAGTTTGGTATAGCCCTTCTTTTCACCAATTTACAAAATGACTATGGTATATTTTACATTTCTTGGACCCTGTTTCTTCATTTTAGAATGAGAGAAGCTTTTTGTTGAGTTGTATGAGTTTGTATATTTTGAAGATTAGGCCTTTGTTGGTTGCATCATTTGCAAAGATTTTCTCCCATACTGTGAGTTGTCTTCTCATTTTTTTTAATGATTTCCTTTGCTGTGAAAAAGCTTTTGATTTTAATTAGGTCCTATTGGTTTATTTATTTTTTATTTTTATTGTTTTTTTGTCTTTTTGCCTTTTCTAGGGCTGCTCCCGCAGCATATGGAGGTTCCCAGGCTAGGGGTCTAATCAGAGCTGTAGCCACTGGCCTAAGCCAGAGCCACAGCAATGCCAGATCCGAGCCATGTCTATGACCTACACCACAGCTCACGGCAATGCCGGATCCTTAACCCACTGAGCAAGGCCAGGGATTGAACCTGCAACCTCATGGTTCCTAGTCAGATCCATTAATCACTGAACCACAAAGGGAACTCCCCTATTGGTTTATTTTTAATTGTCGTTATTCTATAAGTTGTATCAAACAAAATGTTGCTGTGATTCAGCCTATGTTTCCCTCTAAGAGTTTTATAGTATTGGGCCTTACATTTATGTCTTTAATCCATTTTGAGTTTATTTTTGTGTATGGTGTTGGAGAATGTGCTAATTTCATTCTTTCACATGTAGCTGTCCAGTTTTCCTGGCACCATTTATTGAAGAGACTATCTTTCCTCCACTTGTATGTTCTTGCCTCCTCTGTCATAGATGAGTTGACCATAGATACTTGGGTTTATTTCTAGGCTTATCCTGTTCCTTGATCTATATTTCTATTTGTTAGCCAGTACCATACTTTTGGGTGACTATAGTTTTGTAGTATAGTCTGAAATCAACAATAACAACACTAATTGTTGAAGAAATGCAAATCAAAACTACAATAAGGTACCACTTCATGCCATTCAGTATGGCCATCATTAACAAGTCTACAAATTATGAATGTTGGAAAAGGTGTAGAGAAAAGGGTACCCTCCTACACTGATGGTGGAAATGTAAATTGGTACAACCATTATAGAAAATGGTATGGAAGTTTCTCAGAAAACTAAATATAGAACTATCATATGATCCAGCAACCCCACTCCTAGACATATATATCTGGACAAAACTATAATTAAAAAGATACAAGCACCCCTATGTTCACTACAGCACTATTCACAATAGCCAAGAAGTGTAAACAACCTAAATGTCCATTGACAGATGAATGGATTAAGAAGATGTGGTACATATATATAATGGAATACTACTCGGCCATAAAAAAATGAAACAAATGTCATTTGCAGCAACATGGCTGGCTGCAAGTAGATTCTTATGCTAAATGAAGTAAGTCAGAAAGAGAAAGACAAATACAATATTATATCACTTATATGTGGAATGTGAAATATGGCCTAAAAGAACCTAACTACAAAACAGACTCATAGACAGAGAGAATAGACATGTGGTTGGCAAGGGGGTTGGGGGAGAGTAGGATGGAGTGGGAGTTTGAGATTAGTAGATGCAAACTATTACATTTAGAATGGGTAAGAAATGAGTTCCTACTCTACAACCCAGGAAACTATATCCAATCTCCTGGGATAGAACATGATGGAACAGAGTATGAGAGAAATATTGTATATATGTATGAATGTGTCAATATGCTCTACAGCAGAAATTGGCACAACATCATAAATCAACTATAGTAAAAACAAAATTAAGTTAAAAAGAAATTTAAAATAAAAAATAGCTTAACATTAAAGTCTATTCAATTTGTATCCAATTTTACATTTTAGAAATATTTTATGAGTTTTTGTGACCTTAGGTGAGCTTCTAAGAGCCAGGTCAGACTCCTTTGTATTTAACTTTGAAGAAAATATAGTATAATTGGCCCTAAGTATCCACAGGTTCAGCATCTATAGATTCAGCCAACAGAGGATTGAAAATATTTGGGGGAAAAAATTCCAGAAAGTTCCAAAAAGCAAAACTTGAATTTACCATTCACCAGCAAATACTTACACAGTATTTATAGTGTATTTATAGCTACATATATAACATTTGTATTCTATTAGGTACTATAAGTAATCTGGAGATTATTTAGAGTATAGTGGAGTATTTATGTATGTTATATGTAAGTACTATGATATTTTATTTAAGGAACTTGAACTTCTTTGGAATTTTAATCCAAGATGGTTCTGAAACCAGTTCTCCTGCCCCTGCATTGGATACTAGGGTATGGATGTACAATATAATGACTACTTTATGTATTTTCTATAGGGTTTATCGAAAACTTAAAGTTATTTCTTAGCCAAAATGTCCATGTCTATTCTGGTACTGTTAACCTTTGTATCAGGTGGAAAACAACCAAGAATACAGGCTCAGATAATGAGTTCTGATAGAGGAACACAATTCATTAAAGTGCTGCTAGAAAGCTGTACTTTGAAGTCTTGTGAAGGAAAATTAAACTTGGCAGGAATTGGAGGGCAGATACACAACTTTTTTTTTTTTTTCCCTCCCTCACAGTAAAGTTGAGGGTAGTTGTTTGTCAGTTCCGTCTTGGCAGGAGGTGGCTCAGGAAAAAGGAATCTAGAAATTGTTTTTCCTATAAAGATAAAGTAAAAGCTAATTTACTGTCCTACTAAATCTCATGCCTCACTTCAACAGATCAAGGTGGAATCAGTGATCAGAGGAATCAAATACTAAAGAGATGTCAATAAAATTAGTTTAGACCACTGACAGATTTTCTTTCCTTTCATAAATTGTGAAATAAAACCCAAGATAAATTTTATTATCTTGTAAAGAAGGCTTGTGATTTAAAAGAAAACCTATGAAATGGACAAAGCATAGAGCAATGTAACAAAAGTATTTCTTGTAGAAAACCAAAAAAATGAACATTTTTAAAATTGCTCAAAGTGTTAGAGATATCCCTATAAAACTCTGCTTTATAGAAACTCATTTTTTTAAAAATTGGCTTAATTTTTTTAGAACAGTGCAGTTCAAGGTTACCATGCATATATTAAATAATTACTTTATTAATTAAATTTCATGGCTTATTAAGATTTCCTTAGTTTTTATCTAATGTCCTTCATTTGTACCAAGATTTCATCCAGGATTCTACACTGCATTTGTTTGTCATGTCTACTTAGGCTCCTTATGGCCATGGTAATTTCTCGTTTTTCAGTGACTTTGTCAATTTGGAGGAGTACTAATTGTGAGGGCAGTAGGGAGGAAGGAGGCAGAGGCTGGAGCAGTGAGTTTGCAAGCAGGGTTTATTGGCCAACAGAGTGGCCAGGAGCACTGAGCAAGTAAAACTCAGGGCCACTGCTGTTGGGAGAGAATCAGGTTTTATAGGCAGGGGGTCATGTTCTGAGTTCTACAGTTCCAGGATGGCAGTTGAGATCACGGTATAAAATTTAATTTTCTCCTTGGAGCTGTCTTTGTCAGCCACTTCCTGGGCTTGGATGTTTCACCTGTGGAGGTCTGATAAAGTGGAGACTTCAGGTCCGGGTCTGGGTGAGTCAATGAGCCATGCAGACTTATTCATTCTTAGGCCTGTCTTTTAGTTTCTACCTAAGACTAAACAGATATTTTAAAGTAGGTTATATGGAATACATCTCATGATTTTCTCATGATAATATTGGGATTCATAGATACAAACTATTGCCTTTGGAATGGATTAGCAATGAGATTCTGCTGTGTAGCCTTGGGAACTACGTCTAGTTACTTGCGATGGAGCATGATAATGTACGAAAATAGAATGTGTACATGTATGGGTAGCTGGGTCACCATGCTGTACAGTAGAAAAAAATTGTATTGGGGAAAATAACTATTAAAAATAATAATAATATTGGGATTCTAAGTTATTGGGAGGAAGATGACAGAGAAAAAGTGCCATTTTCGGCATACTTTCTCCAAACACATACATCAATAGAGTTTATGATTGTTGATGCTGACTTTCATCATCTGGCTAGTGTTGTATTCATTAGATTTCTCCTCAGTGAATGTATTCTTTTTTCTCTCTTTTCTATTCTCTGTCTTTGGAGAGAGATAGCACTTTTCTTTATCCCCAAAGCACCTTTATTGTTGTTTATCAGGGGAGGTGCAGGCTGTTTTTTTTTTTTTCTTATTATACTGAGCTGTGGTTGGACAGAAGGGCAGCTTTGATTATTTCCATACTCTAAGTACCTTTCACAGAGTTTGTTGTATAGGGAATTTTCAAGTAAATATGTGTTGAATCAAAAGATGTTTTGTAATAAATCAAAAATTTTTAACTCAAAACTAGTTTTAATAAGCCAATATGCATAAAGGGCAGTATATTTTGTCCTAAAATTAGAATATAGCCTTAAAATATGTGGCTTTCATTCCCACATTTCTTCAAAAATTATGGAACATTGATAGAAAAGAGATTTCTATTATTTTTAAGTAGCAGAATAAAAAAAATACAAACTCAAGATTGTACAGCCTAAAAAGTTGGGAGTTCCCATTGTGGCTCAGCAGAAATGAATCTGACAAGAATCAATGAAGATGCAGGTTTGATCCCTAGCCTCACTCAGTGGGTTGGGGATCCTGTGTTGCTGTGGCATAGACTGGCGGCTGCAGCTCCAGTTCAACCCCTAGCCTGGTAATTTCTATATGCTACGGGTGCAGCCCTAAAAATGCAAAAATAAAAAAAAATAAATAAAACTGGAAAAGTTGAACAGCTGTTCTTGAAAAAGCGTGAGTAGATTTTCATAAAGATAAAAGGCTCTAGAAAAATATATTATGAAACAGTTCAAAAAAGGATAATAACTTAATATTGATTCTATTTAACATTTCTTCTAAAAATATTTTAACTACATTAATAAAATCTGAAAAGTTCTTTTTACCTATAGAATGGAAACTTTCTCCAATATGGTTATATGATGCAAGGAATAGCTCATTTTAAAATTGTATATAATTCTGAAAGGAGTTTTTCTTATTCTTTTCATTTATATTTTGATTCTAAAATTATACTTTGAAGTTTTTTTTAAATTTTTTTTTACTCAAGAAGTGAGAGTGGTAGCATTACCTTTGAGATAAGGAGTCTTCAAGAAAGAAATGACATAGCTTAAACTCATGAATGGAGATAAATTTCCTTAGAGGTTTTGCTGTTTCACTTGGCTTAAAATGTGGCATTTTATATTTGTTAGAAGCCAGACTTATGTTGAAGATAAAATTTTGACTTATTCTTTTGTGGACTTAGAAATTAATCATTTGCCACATAGTCAAAACCTCTCTTTAACATGAAGTCCTTATTCATTCTCAAAATGAGACTTAAAGATCTCTATGTTTCATAAATCTGAGGAAACTAGCTCTATATTTTGGGGTTTGCAATTTTTGTTTTTTGTTTTCCTATTGGATCACTGATTCTGTTTACTATTTTCAGGTCCAAATATTTCAAATTAAGTCTTACAGTATAGACACTACCCCAGCAGAAATCAAATGCATGGGAACTGTTATCCACGTACAAGTGCTTCCTCAGAATTGTACTTCACTTCTTGTCAAGTCTCTGGAATTTACTGTTATTCAGTAAGCTCATATCCTATAATAAATACAGCACTGAATAAAGGCAAAGCACAAAACTTCTATTTATTACTAAATTTATGTACCATATAAACAAGCCATTATTAAGTTAATACTTGACTGCTATCCAAAACATATGTTTTTATTTAAAATAGAAATAATAAATATGCATACTATAGGATTTATTAAGAACACTTGGTGGATGCTATTTTAGTTTTAAAATTCTTTCAATTGTAATAATCTACTTTGTTCAATCCTTTGTCTCTATTGATATTTCCACCATGAAATAGATCCATGACTTTCTAAATTCAAAGGAAATTTTCACCCAGAGTACTCAATTCTTTAGATATCCTTTCTTTGTTCCTTTCAAGAAACAGGAGGGAGAACTGCCTTAAATGATCATAAGTAAACTGTGAAATCATATAGACCTTGGCCTGAATTCTATTTTTTTTTTTTTTCATTATGAGCTTTGAGAGAGAGTACAAATTATTTAAATGGTCCAAAGCTCAATTTCTTCCTCCATTAAGTCGGGAAGAAAAAAAAGCAAAACAAATCCCCATGTAAACTTGAATTGAAGATAAAATGTATATCTGCATGGAAATAACACTATATTTTACATTGTTAGCACTAGTCAGTATCAACTATATAAAATAAGAATGGAGAGAAATAAATAAAAACTCCTAGACTCAGATATTCTACAGGTTCCAGAGAGGATCTCTGTTCCCACAGCCAAAAACCCACTGTTCATTTTTCCTGTTGAGCTTTACTGTTCTATCTTTACCCAGTTTGTTGCCTACTTTTAATCTTTAGAGTATAAAAAGAAAGGGAGTATATACTGTGTATATATGAGAAAGGGAGTATTCTAAGATTGTATTTTTTTTTTCTGAGTCAGAGTCCTTTTTCTTTGCTTTGTTATTATCAAAATATTCTCCAGGTGTATTGAAGAAAAAGGAAAAAAAAAAAAACGTAGAAAGTCATTTAATTTCCAAAGTACATGTGCAAACACATCTGTTGCAAGTGTTTTAGATCTCACTCTAAAACACTTGGAGGGCAGTTTTTAGTGGCCTGAGAATTTGGAACCACTCCACACTAGTAGTAACTAATCTGGGTCAACTATGAGGAAACATGAAGAAAAGCCTTACTTTTGAGAGGCAGGCTTTAGGAGTGAAACCCTTGTTCTTTTTTTTTTTTTTTTTTTTTTTTTTTTAGAGCCACACCCATGGCATATGGAAGTTAGCAGTCTAGAGGTCCAAGCTGTATCTGTGACCTGCACCACAACTCACAGCAACACCAGATCCTTAACCCACTGAGGACAGGGATCGAATCGTTCTCCACATGGGATACTGGTCAGGTTCATTACCACTAAGCCATAACGGGAACTCCCCCTTCTTGTTTTTCTCTTCCACTGAATTGAATTATGCTAGAGCAGAAAAGGTTGTAGATACAAGATATATAAATTTGAGAGTTGTTAACATCTAATGAGCTGAAAACAAATACCATAAGTAGATAAAGTTAGAAAGAAATTAAAATATATCAGAGATACAAGTTCAGATGACTAAATATAGTCATTTACAGTTGATACAGAGAATTAGTAGTCTGTTAGCTCCTTGTTTTCAGGATTTGGACCGAATATTTATGACATCCAAAGGCACCTACCATAGTGTCTTGATCTGTAATATAAACACAGTAAATGCAAATAAGCGTTCATCCAAAAGTTACTTGGGCTACTTTTTTCTTTTGTGTTTGCTCACTTTACTCATTAGAAGTTTTGATGTAGGGTAATTGAGTTTTCTACTTCTATGTAGAAAGAAAAAAAAGGACTATTTCTATGTTCTTTAATAATGCTGCCTTCTTTCTTCTAGTCTTGATAGCTGACTAAATGGAATATTTTTCTCAATTTCTATAAAATACATAATGACAATTGTAAACAACAATTATAACATTATCCTGTTAGGTTTATAATATGTGTAGGGTAATATATCAGGCAACTATAACATTAACTATTTGGAGGAAAAGCAAATAGATGGCTGTATAAAGTTACAAGGTTATCTGACTGTCATCTGAACTACTAAAATATTAACACCAACTAGAATGTGAGAACTAAGTACATATCATATCCCTAGAGCCATCTCTCTCTCTTTCTCTCTCTGGCACACACATACACACACAAGCAAAAAGGGTATAGTTTAAAAAATAGAAAAATGAGTTTATTTAAAACTTACAAAATCAGAAAGAAAACAGGCTTTTGAGGAACACAGGAAGAACATGTTGAGATGAAAAACATAGAGCTTATGATTTTATCAATCCAAACTTCCTTTGGTCCCTGATTATTCTGTGTCCTTTCTCAATTTTGGATATTTTTCACATCCTGTCCTTTATAGAGCACAATTTTTTCCCACTATGTCTGGTAAATTTCTATTTAGCATGTAGGTCTTAGTCTAGATGTTATTTACTTCAGGAAATATTCCAGAAAATGGCTTTTTTTTTTCCCCACTGAACCCTATATTTCTGTATAACATATGTTCCCATAAATGTTTCTACCATAACATTTACCATTTGGTATTGTAATTACTTATTTATTTGTCTGTATCCCTTGAGTCTGTAAATGCCACTAGTATAGATACTTTAGAAACAAAGTGGGATAAATGAACAGTGGATGGTTAAAGAAGCTGGGCACCATGCTAGGCATCTGGTTGAGGTGAAAGGCAGACTCTCTATTCTCAATGACTTAGTCTAATGGAGGAGACATAAGCCAATAATGATAATATTAATATGTTAAAATTATACTATGGTTTGGCCCCAGTTCCCTCTGAATTTTATTCCCAACCATTTACATTTTCTAAACCTCTACATATACCAAATATTCTATATCCATCAAATATTTTTACTAATTCTTACTTGAATATAGCTTACGCTTTTTTCTTCCCACATTTTTTGTATACCTTTGAATACTTCTAGAAATTATGACTATTTCAACAGTCCTAAAAATAAAAATAATGAATTTTGCCCAAGCTACTCTGGACCATGGTTTTCTGTCCTTCCTCTGAACTTCAGAAGCACTTCTAGTACTACAGTCAACCTGATAATCATGTATATAGACTTGGTTTATTATTTATGTATAATTATATCCCCTTTCAGATTGAGAAGTCTTGGAAGACAGAGATATTGTATAACTGTATATACATAAAATCCTTGAAAGACCCATCAAGGAGTAGAAAAATATCTTTTTTGTGGAAGTTTCATCATGATTATTTTTTTTTTTTTTTAGTTATGAGCCATGCCATAACTTCTGCCTATTTTCATCCCATTGAATTGTTTGGATTCATGATCTCTTCTACAGATTTGCTTTGAAAAATGTAGATCCCATTTATCCTGAACATTTGAATATTAGTATTTTATTTATATTATTTACTAGCTTTACCTGTCCCAAGAATTGTGGCAAGTGTTTTCCACATATTCTGCCATCTAATCCTTCTAAGAACCCCATGAGGCAGGTGCACCTAGTAGCTTTATTCTGCCTCTGAAAAAGTAGGTTCCAAATAAATTCAGCTCTTGAGTTAAGGCCATTCAACTAATAAGGAGAAGGCATGGGGTAAGTCTTAAATCTGATTATAACAATTAGCCATCACTATTTTTTAGTAATTATAATGCACGTAGCTCTCAGATCTCACACATCATGATGATGGGCAATTATCACTAATTCCATAGACTCAATTAATTGAAACAGGTGCTCTGATATACCTTAAAAAATCCTAAAAATATAAATTGTATATTTTTCAGAAAAAGTAGTTATTATTCACCAAGAATCAGAACATACTTGGTTTGCTAAAGATATCTTATTTTTTCTTCCTAAAAGATTTTTTAGGGTTGCTATCCCTGGGATTGCTTTGTAGATGAGAAACCTAAGACTTAGAAAGGTCAAGAACACTCTTCAGGGTAGATTACACAGCTAGTAAGTAGCAGATTGTAGGTGTCAAGCAATATGCTTGTCATCAAAGGTGGTGCTTTTAACTACTCTACTGCATTAACCTATTTGACCTCTGTTTATGTGCTTCTTTGTTTAATATCTCTTTATCACTGTGTCACAGTGAAGAGTACGAATGTGCTCAGACTCTGTCATATAAATTTACTGGTTGGGTTCAGGATAATTGGTTTAAATATTCTGACTTTTTCTTTCTACTATTTGTAAAAATTGCCACGGATGCTATGATTTTATAAAATTTTAAAGTATTTTGTAAGTAAAAATATCATTAACATATTTTAAGATTAAGTATATGTGGTCAATCACATGCCTTCCTGACACATCTATGCTGTTTAGAATTAGTAAGTAGCATACTTACATTGAACTAATTTCATACTTTTATCCATATCTCCATTGTAATTCTTATCCAGAATTCTCAGAATCTATCCTGCAAGGTCTATATTCTACAGTCTAGACAGAAGTATAAGCCCAGGTGGGATACATAAGATCATTACATTTTTGTCGCATTCTTTCTCAGGTAGTAGGTAAAACTAATAAAAAGTGTACAAATATAAGATAAAAGCCAGCTACTTATTTCAACACAGCAATTGAATGCTATCAATCAATTTACACCTTGCTGTCAAAAAACTAGAAGTTTCTGTATGGAAGAAAAATAAGGCTTCAGCTAAATTAAGTAAAAAGCTTAATCTATACAAGAAATATACTTCTAAAATTGGGGAAATGAACTAGGAATGAACTGGGAGCACTATTTGATAAGGCCTGTCTAGACATTGGTATCTTGAGTGTGAATATTGAATAATAAAACTGAAATGAATAACATAATGATAAGATCAGGTAAATTCATGAAAATATAAATCAGCAGGAGAGAACAAAAATGCTATGGCACTGTCATTTTAAGGACTGAATACTAATATGGGCTGGAAGTTTATTTGGCAAACACTCTAAGCACCTGACCACTTTATAATGCCTGCCATGAAAAGCACTGTTCCTTTCAGTCTAGTTTTATTGTGGATTTTAGAAACTACCTACATGACTTTGTGTTCTTAATAAAATTCACTTTTTTACTGTTACAAAATACAAAATGCTTATTATTAAAATTTAGAGAGTTAGGAATGTACTAATAGTAAATTTTACAAGGTAGTGATAATTCTCAGCATGATCATGTTTAATATTTTTATTTCTAGGACTTTGAGATATTAAGTGTTCTCTGTTCTAAATAAAACAATAATAAAATTATTTCTCTGTTTTTATGCAATTGTTCCTGGTAAGCTTTTTGTTTGTTTAGTTTTTAATGTCTATTAATATATGTTAGATTATAAATAGATAAATATTAGAGACCTAAAAAAGTCTTATTCAAAAGTACAAAGTGTGAGTGAATATTCATTTCCATCCCATTTAGGCTGTGTCTTCTACATTTATGTGAAATTAAATAACTGGCTATACTGAAGCTGAAAGTTTTCTACTCATTTCATCACAGCCTGGCCTTCTGGGTCTATGTAGTGACTTTGGGGAAGAGCAACATAGTTCAAGTCCCATGCATTTGGAAAAGTCACATGAGGTGTTAAAGGGTGAAACAGATCCCCAATGTCTCTTTTTTCTATAAATTCTAAAATTGACCCCCATCATGTTTTTTTCTTCATTTGAAAGGATTTATCCATGCTTACTTGGGGGTTTGCTGCTGAACTCTGTAGAAGTACCTATCTGCTATTAGTAGAAGAGATGAGAACCCAAGGGTGATAAGCATGTCCATAGAGGAACAGTGAATTTTTCATGCAACCTATAATTTTCAGTTTGTACGTTGTCTGTCTGGTTTGCTTTGAGACATTATTTTCACCATTTTTTTTTTTTTTTTTTTTTTGCTTTGAGACCTTATTTTCACCAATTTTTTAAAAATAGTTTACTCTCTGATTTATTTCCTTCAAAAAGCAATGCTACTCAAAGTGCAATCAACTTGAATTATCAACATGGGTCTCACCTGGGAGCTTGTTAGAAATGCAGAATCTTGGGTACATCCCAGACTCTCTGAATCAGAACCTATATTTTAACAAGTTCCCTAGGTGTTTACTCTACATTAAGTTAAGCCCTAATAACTCAGATCTCAACTTGTATTGCCTCCTTGAGGAAATCTTTACTGACATCCCTGATTGGATCCAACGCCCTTATTTATCCTCTCATAGCACTAAGTTCCTCTTCTCCATGGTTCTTACACTGCAATTTTTATTTTACCACTTGGTTGTCTCTCCAGTAAACTGATAGTCCTGGATGAAACTTGCTTTTGATCATCATTGTATACCTGTCACAATGTATTATCTGTAGTATATAATCAGTAAGATTATAATGAATGAATGGATGAAGAATGCCAGTTTATTGAGGTACTAGTATAAGAAAGGGTTGTGCTGGAAATTGTAATTGCACATACCTGTAATAAAATAAAATCATCTTTATGATGCAGAGGTTTACACTCTGGTAAAAATATCAGAATTTTCCCATGAAAAGACAAAAAATAGCTCAGAACTTGAAATATTAAGAGACAAAGGGGTGAACCATATCCTCATTGAGAGGACTGGTTTTTCCAGGATCCAAAACAAGAAATGAAATATTTTAGAAATGCAGCTTTCATTCATCAAATACTCACTAACATCTTCCATGTGTCAGATATCCCACTACGACCAATCCAGTACTTGCCCTTACAATGCTTTTATTCAGTTGTTTTCTAATTTGTAATATACCTAACAAATTACTTTTTCTTTCATAAAAAAAAATAGAATCAGTTTTTTCCTAGAAGGTTTTAACTATGTATAATTGCTTTCATAATAACTAACTTTTGTTACTTTTCCAAAATGACATGGAGAAAGAAGATATACCTTGAGTCTTGGGTTTAGCGTATTTTGGTGGCATGTGTTATGGATTCCTAACATGCATTCCCTTGACTGTGCCTTGATTCTCCAGATACTCACATATAACAGAACATTATAAATTTACACTCATGATTAATTTATTTAACCTTTTTTAGCTTTGTCTGCTTAGCTGCTGTAAACAAGCTTGGTACAAGAGACCTGTCATACAATAAACTATTGATTTTAAATATCTTGTCTATTTAAAAAGTCAGAGATGTTATGAAATATGGTAAGAGAATATTTCTGACATTAGCAAGGCAAGGTCTTTGAATTGCTCATTTGTGACCTAGTTTAGAGAATTCTCACACAGGTAGATAGATATACCCTTCTCCTCCAACAAAACTGAACCGGGTGTCTTTTTCTAGCCTCATTCTTAGGTTGTGTGTGTTCTGTGTGTGATGGTGAAATTGAGTCATTAATGGAATTCAGTACAGATCTAAAGAGCCAGGAGTGAAGTGGAGGAGAGAATTTCAACTCAGCATCCCCTGGATATTTTGCCTCAGGAAGATGAATATAAGTCCAGGCAAGAGCTGGTTTGTTGGTCTCCTAGACTTGAATATATAGAACTATGAAATATCATTTTTCCTAGGCTTCTGATATTATCAAACTCCTAACTGAAAAAGTAGACCTCATGGGCTCATGTGACCCTTCTAGATGAATTATTCCCTAGGTAAGGAAAAAAATAAACTCGGAGAAGAAAGTTTCTCTCAGCATTTTTGGTGTAGTGTTACTCTAATCTTACTTCCTGGAAGTATGAATGTAGCCTTAGGTATTTCAAATCCTGCTTTAGTGATTCAACAACTTGGTGGAATAGATATAGTTCATTAATTGATTGCTTTATTAGTTTTAAAAGCAAGCCAAAGTGGCTAGATCTATGAAATAATGCAATCCAAATGAGTTCTAAAGCCTTCTTCTGTAGCTGACCTGTTTATAACAAGCAGCCTGTTTGTGTAAAAACTGAGGCAAGAAAGCCTGAGTAACACTGAACTTTACCTAGAGTCTCATTTTTTTTTAAGATTTTTTCCCCCATTATAGTTGATTTACAGTGTTCTGTCAATTTCTGCTGTTCAGCAAAGTGACCCAGTCATACATATATATATATATATGTATTATGTATACATATGTATACACATACTTATTTTTTTCTCACATTATCCTTCATTGTGTTCTCACAAGTGACTAGGTATAATTCCCTGTCCTTCACAGCAGGATTTCATTGCTTATCCACTCCAAATGCAGTAGTTTACATCTATTAATCCCAAATTCCCAGTCCATACCCCTTCCTCCCCCTCCACCTTGTCAACCACAAGTCTGTTCTCAAAGTCCATGAGTTTCTTTTCTTTGGAAAGGTTCATTTGCGCCATATATTAGATTCCAGATATAAGTGATATCATCTAGTATATGTCTTTATCTTTCTGACTTACTTCACTCAGTATGAGAGTCTCTAGTTCCACCCATGTTGCTGTAAATGGCATTATTTTGTTCTTTTCTATAGATGAGTAGTTTCCTTTGTGTATATATACCACATCTTAATCTATTCATCTGTCAGTGGACATTTAGGTTGTTTCCATGTCTTGGCTATTGTGAATAGTGCTGCAATGAACATATGGGTGCATATGTCTTGTTCAAGGAGGTTTTGTCTGGGTATATGCAGAAGAGTGGGCTTGCTGGGTCATATTATAGTCCTATATTTAGTTTTCTGAGGTACCTCCATAATGTTTTCCATAGTGGTTGTACCAATTTAAATTCCCACCAACATTGTAGGGGGTTCCCTTTTCTCCACACCCTCTCTAGCATTTGTTATTTTTTGACTTGTTAATGATAGCCAAACTGACAGGTGTGAGGTGGTACCTCATTGTAATTCTGGTTTGCATTTCTCTAATAATTACTGATGTTGAACATTTTTTCATGTGCCTATTGGCCCATCTGTATATCTTTGGAGAAATGTCTATTCAGGTCTTTTGCCATTATGATCCCTAAATCCTTTGTATTTTTTTTTAATAACACATTTATTGAAATATAACTGCTATCCCATTCTAGTCACCCAAATAAGGTATAAAATCCAGGCTTTTTAGTGTATTCACAGTTATGTAACAACTACCAGAACAATTTTAGAATATTTTTATTATGCTCCAACAAAACCCAGAACCTATTAGCAATCACTCCTCATTTCTACCCACTCTGCACAGTACTAGGCAACCATTATTTTATTGGTGTGCCTACTTGAGAAAATTCACTTAAATAGAATCATACAATATGTAGTCTTCTCTGATTGGATTCTTTTTTGGGCATACCCACAGCATGTGGAAGTTTCCAGAACAGGGATTAAATCCATACCACAGCAGCAACCCAAGCTGCTACAGTGACAACACCAGAGTCCTAAACCACTGTGCCACAAGGGAACTCATGATTGTCTTTTACTAGTTTGTTTGTGTTTACTGATGTTGTAGTTCATATCATTACTTTATTCCTTTTCATTGTCGAATAGTATTCTACTGTGTGGATATATCTCATTTTGCTTACCTGTTTGTTCATTTAAGGACATTTGAGTTATTTCCAAGCTTTTTGCTACTGTGAATAATGTTGTTATGGACATTTGAGTTATTTCCAAGATTGTTGCTACTGTGAATAATGTTGCATATGGTAATTCTATGTTTTACTTTTTAAGGAACTGTCAAAATATTTTCCAAAATGGCTGGATCATTTACATTTCCAGCAGGAGTGTAATGAGAATTCCCATTTATCTACATCCTCACTGACACTTGGTATTGTCTGTCTTTATGATTATAATCATCTGATAAGTGTAAAGTAATATTTTCACTGTGACTTGATTTGAATTTCCCTAATAAATACATAGGTTGAATATTCATTCATACATTTATTGGACCTTTGTATAATTTTTTGGAGAAATGTAGATTCAGATTCTTATCTTTGTATTATGTTATTTTTATATTACCATAAGACTTACTTGTAAGAAGTATAAAAATTCCAATGGAAGAATTATGAGTTATTTATCTGAATACAAATATCTTACTAGATTTTGTTTATAGGTGTTCCTCCCTTTCTATGGTCGTTTCTTTACTTTCTTGATGGTATTCTTTGAAGCACAAATTTGTTTTTGTTTTCTTGAGTAGAGTTTATCTATTTTCCTCTTTGTCACTTGGGCTTTTGATGCTGTATCTAGCAAGGCTTTGCTTAACTCAGAGACTCAAAGATTTACTCCTGTGTTTTCTTCTAAGACTTTTATTTTAGGTCTTATTCCTTAGCCTATAATCCACTTTGAGTTAATTTTTGTGTATGGCATATGGCAGGGATCCAACTTCATTTCTTTGCATGTGAATTTCCAGTTGGACTAGAGTTATTTGCTGAAAAAAAATTCTTACCCATTGAATTTTTTATCTAAAATTAATTGAATATAGATGTGAGAGTTTATTTCTGGGCTCTTAATTCTATTCCATTGATATATATGTCTATTATGGCAATACCACTTTGTCTTCATTATTGTAGCTTTGTAGTAGGTTTTGAAATGGGAAAATGTGAGTTCTCCAAAATATTCTTCATTTTAATATATATTTTTTGTGTCTATTCTGTGTCCTTGAATTTCCGTATGAATTTAGATCATCTTGCAATTTATGAAGAAATGATAGCTTAGCTTTTCCTAGGGATGTCACTGAATCTGTAGATCAATTTGGAAATTATTACCATTTGAACAACATTAAGTCTTCTAATCCATGAATATAGGATTCTTTTCATTTATTTAGATCTTCTTTAATTTATTTCAGTGATATTTTGTGTACAGGTCTTGTACTTCTTTTGTTAAATGTATTCATAAATATTCTATTCTTTAATGATACAGTCTTTAAATGAAATTCATTTCAGTTATACTTTCAGATAGTTCATTGCTGGTGTATAGAAATGCTATTAATATGTATGCATTTTTCTTTTACCCTGAGAACTTGCTAAACTCATGTATTAGTTCTGTTAGCTATCTTTAAAGTTTATTTCTTATGATTTGCCATAAGAAGATTTGCTATTAAAAAGAAAAGTCTCATGACTATTTATAGATGAGACTGTTTATAGAGCCAAGATAGTTTTCTTTCTTTCCAATCTGGATATTTTGTATTCATTTTTCTTGCTAATTTCCCTGGTCAGTAAAATGCTGAACAGAAGTGATGATGGATTGTAAGTATCCCTTTTGTTTTCACAACATTAGTAGCAAAGCACTCAGTCTTTTGCCCTGATATGATGGTAGACATGTTTTTTTTTTTTTTTTTCAAAAATGGTCTTTATCAGCCCTCCAAGGGCTTACTTGTTGTACAACTTAAATTCCACTCACATCAAACTTATTTTAATAATGCTTTCTGGGGTTGCACAGTGAACAATCTGTGTGTTGGGAATGCAGCAGCCCTGATCATCATCAGTCTCATCTCTTTCAACCCTTGGCTTAAAATTTATGCCCTTAGTGTCATAAAGGCCAAGTCAGTCAACATGCACATATTGAATCTTTGCTTTTAAATTTTTATTGATATCTTTTGTTTATTCTAGTCTCCTTTCATATTTTTTTATTTTCCTCTTTGAGCCTTTCTTATTACTTTTATTTTATTAAGGATTTGGCAGAGTGCAGAGATGAACAGGTGCATTTAATCACTATGTGTAGCATAGCTAGTGAGCAACCATTGACCTAACATATGTTAGGCACTGTGTTGCATTTGCCTTTGTTCATTCTCTTTGGGTAGAATATACAGACATCTTCCCAAAGTTATTGCTGCCTGCTATGGTTGGGAGCATAGTAATAAATATTTAAGAGAATGATGTTCCTCCTTCAAAGGCAAAAAATGACTTTTATCTTTATTTTCCACGTAAATTTAGCTACCAGTACCTCTAGCCTACTAAATATGCAGAAACTCTTAGATGTTATGAACTCCCTTTACAAAAGAGGGTTTTTATTCACAATGCCTCACGTCCTCTAACCCAATTGCTACTTCCACCTCTATCCTATTATGTTTATCTCATATAAGCTATGTAATATACTTATATTTTTTACATGTATACAAGCCTTTTTCAACTATGTATTTGTTTTCTTACCTTTCTACTCTAGGCATCAACAGCTCTCTAATGTGATATATGCAATTTCTATTTGATAATTATATTTTTCTCAGGGTTTTGTGGTAAATTTGGTTACCTTTTTTTCCTCAAGTATAGTTTCTCTGTGGTTGAGACTGCTGAACAAGGCAAAGACTTGATTTTGGTTATCTCATTATTAATAAATCTAGCATATCATCCATATTGCAAAATCAAATATAAAACACTTAAAGAAGAATATCATGATATAACTTGACTTTACCAGTCCAGTACACCTAGTACTCTCTACTTTTCTTCCTTTATCTATCCATATGCTCGTCAATATCCCAGAATTTATTTGATGCTCTCCAATTATAGAGCATATTTGTATGCATGTCTTTTAATATTCTTAAAAACCTATCAAGACATACGCTAGTTTGTAAGCTAGGGCCCAGAAAGATTAAGAAACTAGTCCTCAGTTAAATGTCTGGAAAGAGATATTATAAGTAGATCTATGTCTTTTACCTAAAAGAATAGAGCACATGTCAAGATACCATATGTGCCTGGTCTATTCTGCTGTATAAATAAAAAAAATAAGTGAAAATTACTAGATTCCTTTAGTGGAGAATTGTTGAAGATTATAATGATAATAATATAACACAAAACTATAATGGGTGTCTACAGTGAATCAGACACTAAGCTAAGTGCTTCTGTTGAATTACAGTTTAAATTTTACACCATACCTATGAAGTAAGCAATGTCATTATCCCCTAATGAGATCTAAGAAGAGAACCCCACAGGAACATGTTCTGCTTTGTTTTATTTTATATTTTCTTTTTTTAAAATATTTTTAATTCTTTTTTATTTTTCTTACAGAATAAAATACATATATTTAAACAAAATTACATTCACACAGATTATTATATCATGGATCTTAAGAAAGAGATTAAGTGAATCCCTGTGGAGAAGTGGAATGGAACATATGCTGAGGCAAATAGGAAATTTATTCTATACTTTATCCCATTTTGTATGGCTTTCATCTTTACTATTTAGTATTATCTATTACATTTCAATTTTTCTTTAAAATTAGCATTATATTAAAATTGTTATGTTATGAAACTAAAACTTATAAAGAAGAAAGCCTTATATACCACTAAATATTTTATATAGCATAATAAAAAGAATAACTGGTAAGAATAAAAAAAATAATGCACTCTCTGAAAATAAGTTAAATATAAAATGCATAACATGGTTAAAAAACAATGTAACTATATAAATATGTCCTCACAATTTGTTATATCTTATTGATTCTTCAATATAGGCATTACACCATTCTAGGTGATGTGATAAACAAGACATTATAGACCTTACATTGTACAATGGAGAGAAATGGTTATTAATAATACAATTGTAGAACTGTATTATTTAATTGCACAGTTGCATTATTTAATTATAATTATCATAAATTCTTTGATGGAAAGGAAATCAGAATCAGATCTAAGAAGACTGCAGCATTCCAAGAATGATGTCAAATGACTCCCCCTTCGTGGTGGATTATGCACTTATTTACTATGAGATATATTTCTTCTCCAGAGATTCCTTGTTTGTGTATCAATTGTAGATTTTTGGTTTGATATAAGAGTCTATATGTATATGAGATTGTTCTCAGTTGTTGTTCTCTTCATTGCAAGTTCATCTCCAGTGTCCAGCAGTTGTACCCACCTCTTCTCATGATGTCTAACTTTGGTGGTATAATTGTGCATGGATGATTTCATATGTTTACTCTATATATACCTTTACTGGTGAGTCTTGTCATTTGTGGTATTTTTGTTTCCTGTTGCTCCCTTTTCTTTTCTGCCTAGAGAAGTTCCTTTAGTATTTGTTGTAAGGCTGGTTTAGTGTTGCTGAATTCTCTCAGCTTTTGCTTCTCTGTGAAGGTTTTGATTTCTTCTTCAAATCTGAATGAGAGCCTTGCTGGGTAGAGTAATCTTGGTTGGAGGTTTTTTCCTTTCATCACGTTGAGTATATCATGCCACTCCCTTCTGGCCTGAAGAGTTGCTGCTGAAAAATCTGCCGATAACCTTACTGAGGTTCCCTTGCATGTTCTTTGTTTCGTTTCCCTAGCTGCTTTCAAGATTTTCTCTTTGTCTTTAATTTTGGTCAGTTTGATTAATATGTGTCTTGGGGTGTTCCTCTTTGGGTTTTTTGTATATGGTACTCGTTGTGCTTCCTGGGTTTGAGTGAGTGGTTCCTTTCCCATGTTAGGGAAGTTTTCGGCTAATATCTCTTGGAATCTTTTTTCTGTCTCCTTCTCTCTCTCTCTTCTCCTTCTGGCACCCCTATAATACGGATGTTGGTGCATTTAACATTGTCCCAGAGTTCTCTGAGACTCTCTTCATTTGTTTCCAATCTTCTTTCTCTTTTCTGCTCTGCATCCATAATTTCCACTACTCTGTCCTCCACCTCACTTATTCGTTCTTCTGCCTCCTGTATTCTGCTGTTAGCTGCTTCTAGTGAATTTTTTATTTCAGTTATTGTATTTTGCATCTCTTCCTGTTTAAGTTTTATATCTTGAATCTCTCTGCTCGGTGTTTCCTTTTAAGTTATCCATCTTTGCCTCCAGTTTATTTCCAATGTCTTGCATCATCTTCCTGGATGCTGAGAATCTCCTCCTCGCTTAGCTGGTTTTCTGGGGTTTTTCCTTTCTCCCTCATCTGAGTTAGAGTGCTCTGTCTTTTCATTTTTATAGGTTTTTTTGGTGTGGTGACCTTTTTACACATTCTAGAGTTGTAGCCTCTCTTACTTCTGATGTCTGCCCCCCTGTGGCTGATGTCGGTATGGGGAGCTTGCTGTAGGCTTCCTGATGGGAGGGGCTTATGCCTGCCCACTGGTAGGTGGAGCCGATTCTAATCCCTCTGGTGGGTGGGGCTTAGTCTCTGGATGGGATCAGAGGCAGCTGTGTGCCTGAGGGGTCTTTAGGTAGACTGTTTACTGAGGCGGGGGGGCTGTGATCCCACCTGGGTTGTTGTTTGCCCTGGGACTTTTCAGCAGGCTGGCTGATGGGTGGGGCCAGATTTTCCCAAAATGGCCACCTCCAGAGAAAGGCACCCTGCTGAATATTCCCGAGAGCTTTGCTTCCAATGTCCTTCCCTCACAACAAGCCACATTCACCCCTGTTTTCCCAGGATGTCCTCCAAGAACTGCAGTCAGGTTTAACCCAGATTCCCATGGAGACTTTGCTTTGCCCTGGGACCCAGTGCACATGGATGTCTTTGTGTGCCTTTTAAGAATGGGGTCTCCGTTTCCCCCATTTCCGTGGAGCTCCTGTGCACAAGCCCCACTGGCCTTTAATGCCAGATGCTCCAGGGGCTCTTTCTCCCCGTGCCAGATCCCCACACATGAGAATTTGATGTGGGGCTCAGAACTCTCCCTCCTGTAGGTGAGTCTCTGTGAACCAGTTAGTTTCCAGTCTTTGGGGCTTCCTACCCGGGAGGTATGGGGTGTTTTATATCTCAAAATTGCCCCTCCTTCCTCTTGATGTGACCTCCTCTTTTTCTTCTGGAGTAGGGTATCTTTTTTAAGGTTTCTGGTCCATTTGGGTGGAGACTGCTCAGTCTTTAGTTGTGAATTTTGTTGTTTTTAAGGAGAGAAGATGAGCTCCAGTCCTTCTATTCCACCATCTTTGTTTTCTTTTATATCTTCTTATAGATAAAATTGAGGTTAACATTTTTTCTTAGTTGTCCCGTGAATAACTAATACCTGCCGATCATAGGTTTATTGTTCAGCAAATTTTTTCAATTAATCCAAGTCTATCTTTTCATAACATAAAATTAATTAATATCTTATTTTATTGTACCTTGGTCACTAGGTTTTAATTTTCCAGGTAATGAAAACTTTAAAAGTTTTACATGGAGTTCCCTTGTAGACCAGTGGTTAAGGATTCATCATTGTCACTGCTGTGGCTTGGGTTCTATCCATGGTCTGGGAAATTTAACATGCTGTATGCATGACCAAAAAATAAAATAAAATAAATGAAATAGAAGCTTGACATATTTGAATTACAGAACCCTGAATGCCATTACAATGAAAAGTTTCTTAAGAAGTCAGATCCTGAAGTTGCTAAATTGCTAGAAATATTTTATTTTAGGACTCAAAATGAGCAGTTTTCCATCTAATGATAGTCAAAAAGTTGGGTATAGAATTGTTCAGTTTTCTCTAATTATATTTTTAAAGGATCTGTAGTGATAGCCTCTTTTTCCTTGCTGATATTTGGAAATTGTATCTTTTTCTGACTTTAGTGAGGTCATAGGATAAAAATCAGTATATAAATGTTCATCATTTTTCTAAATGCTAGAAATTTACAATTGGAAATTGAAATAAATAATACTGCTTGTGATAAACCAAAATTATAAAACACTTAGGTATTAATTGAACATTATACATACAAAATCTGTATGCGAAAACACATGGGGGGAAAAAGCCTTCTAAAACCCCAGGTAAATGTACATATACATCATATTTGTGGATCAGGAGACCAAATAATGTTAAGATGTCATTCTTTCCAAATCTATAGATATATAATGATTCCAATAAAATCCTATGAGAATTTCATAGAAACTGACAAACAGATTCTAAAGTTTATATGGAAATGTAAAAGACTTAGATTACCTAAAGCAGTCTTAAAAAACAAATGAGGCATGAGGCTTCATGCTACTAGGTTTCAGGTTTACTATGTCAAAACAATGTGATAATGGAGAAAGGTAAATATATAAATGAATGAAACATAGGAGTACAGAAATACATCCACAAATATGTAGTTAATCAATTTTAATGAAGAAAAATTAATTTAATGAAGAAAGGTAATTTAATGAAGAAAAATTAATCTCAACAAACAGTGCAGGAACAGTTCTGAGGTTAATACAAAAAATAAAAAAATAAAAACCTTGATTAGTATCTTATACTATATATGAAAACTAACTCAAAATGGACCAAAAATCTGAAACTATAGAATTTCTAGAAGAAAACAAAAGAGAGTTTGACTTAGGTAAGGATTTGACACTAAAACATGATACAAAAAGAAAATGTTGAAAAATTGGTCTGTCATAATTAAGGAATTCTCTTTTTTGTCTTTTTAAGACCCAACTTACAGCATATGGAAGTTCCCAGGCTAGGGGTGGAATCAGAGCTGTAGATGCCAGCTTATGCCACAGCCACAGCAATGAAGGGATCCTTTACTCACTGACAAAGGCCAGGAATTGAACCCACGTATTTATAGATACTAGTCAGGTTTGTTACTGCTGAGCCATTTAGGGAATTCCCAAGGAATATTTTCTTTGCAAATGTATTATTTGAAAAAGCTGATAAGAATGGAAAGAGAAGCCAGAGACCAGGAGAAAATATTTATAAATCAAATATCTCATGGAGATTCCACTGTGGTGCAACAGATACAATGGGATTGGTGGCAGTTTCTGCAATGCTGGATCCCAGGTTCAATCCCTGGCCTGGCACAGTGGGTTAAGGATTTGGCATTGCCACAGATGTAGTGCAGGTCACAACTGCAGCTTGGATCTGATCCGTGGCCTGAGAACTCCATATGCCTCAGGATGGCAAAAAAAAAAAAAAAAATATATATATATATATATACACACATATATGTGTGTGTGTGTATAGTGGACTTATATCTCCATATAAAAATGTGCAAAAGATTGAAAAGACACTTCGCCAAAGATATATGATTGGCAAATAAACATATGAAAAGATATTTAATATCATTAATCAGTAGAAATAAAAATTAAAATGAAATTAAAATGAGGTTCCATTATATACCTCTTAGAATGGCTAAGAAATTAAAATGAATGAAAACCTGATAGTAAGTGCTGGGCAGAGGCCAAGTAGCTGGAAGATTCATATATTTTTGTTGGGAATACAAAGCAGTACAGCAACTTTGGGAAATATTTTGATATTTTCTTATAAAGTGAATAATATTTTTATTGTTGATCCCAGATTTAACAAAGTGAAATGATAACCTATATTTACACAAAACTTACATGTGAATGATTAAAGCAACTTTATTTTTAAACCAAAACTAGAAACAACTCAAATGTCCATCGTGTATGAAATGGCTAAACAAACTAAGGTACATTCATACAATGGAATACTATTCAATGATACAAAAGGGAGAATTACTATTAAAATAAAATGAAATGAATTTCAAATATATTCTCCTCCATAAAAATACTACAGACCGGATGAGTCTGTCTATAGGACATGCTGGAATAGGCAAAATTATTGAGCTGGAAAACAGATCAGTGATTGCCACAAGCTGGCAGTGGAGAAGGGAGTTGACTGCAGAAAATAGGAAAATATTTGGGGAGAATGGACTGTTCTATATCTTAATAATGGCATTGGCTACAAAACTATATGCATTTGCCAAAACTTACAGATCTCAACACTAAAATTAATTTTATTGTGCATAAACTATACCACAATGGCAAAAATGGAACAAAAAATTAAAAAAGAATTGCCTAAATGTAATATCTTTCTATATGGGAACACACTGAAAATTTGTGGTCAGGACTGTGGATTAATGCTAAGCAAAGAATTCTGAAGAAATCCACCTTTGCAGTCATAAGCAGCATCCTAATCTCTGCAAGCCAGTTCACATTGCATTTTGCTAAGCTAAGGAAACTGGGGTGAGAGTTTGAATGATGTGACACAAATTATCTCCATTCTAAATATGTCCAGAAAACTCCTGCTGACAAGAGGGACTGTCTGGAATGGTAATTAGCTGCATTATCTTTTCACTTCCCAAGTACAAAAAGTGAATGAAATGTGTGTATTTTAAAAATATAACACATCGGGCAAGAATATTTTTTTCTTATTACCATGATTATTGCTGTTGGTTAAAAGGCCCAATTCAAGGAGCAACTTGATTACTAAAATTGAGAATGAAATATTACCCATTTTGTCAAATAATGTTTCAGATAACTTATGTATCTGGAAAGGTGTGTATATCTTTTTGTATCTCCAAAAAGTTTGCATAAAAGTTCTAATTCCCTCTCAGGGAAAAACATTTAACTTTAGAAGCACATGAATATAGCACAGTTGTGTTCTTACTATCCCACCACGTCCAATGCATGATCAATGTGAAGGTCATAAAGGCAGCCAGCATAATGCTATTGACTGAACCACTGAGCGCCTACATGTTCAAGATTGGAAACAGTGGTTCTCTGGTTTAACGATATTTACACAAACAAAACTAATGAGGGAAGAAATCTCCTAAAAGTAATAACTTGCAGTTTCTGGAATCTGGTTACCAACTTCTTATCACCATTCTCTACTGACTTGCTTTTACTCCGAGGCAAGTTAGCAAAATTTATTTAGATGTGTTTCCTAAATCATAAACCTGCATACCTTTATGGAAATGTGATATAAATCTCAATGCTGTTAAAAAGTTCAATAACCCCTAAAGATGATGCAGACTAGCATAAGTATTTGGTGAAAATTTCCTATCTAGATTGTTGATTTGTCTGAGCTTTTCATTCACATAAACATTTCAGGAGAATTTACCCCTCAAAAAAGTACCCTCTCTGGATTCAAAAGATACCAAAGAAATGTGATGAACATTGTACAACTACAAATGTAATAAATTCATTGAGTAATTAAAAAACAGAAAAACAAAAAACAAAAACAAAAGATACAGAAGAAATAAAAGAAAATAAAAGAATGAAAGATAAATCTCTACTATTGTAAAATGAAACATAGCTCCAAATTGCTTGGCGAGTATGGAAATTATGATAAGAATATTGATGATAGATATTCTGTTGTACTAAATGGGTGATTAATCGTAAATGGTAAAATGATAATAAAGATAATAACGATAACTAAAAGAGTTACTATAAGGTAGACAGTCTTTTAAGAACTTCACATGACTTAGCTCATTAAAGCCTCAATAATCCTATGAAGTTGTTTTTATGATGATCTCCATTTTAGACATAAAAAAAAACCAAGTATAGAGGGTTGAAGTAATTTGCCCATCACCATGGTTTTATGTAACAAACAACCATGGTACCTAGGGGTTTAATGCAACAATAATACAAATTTTCATTCGTATCACAATCCATTAGGATCATCAGTAGATGCTTCCCACATCTGCTGTTTCAGGCCCCTTCCATTTTGGGTCTCTGCCATCCCAAGCTCCTACCTGTGTTGTCTGCTAGATTCCCTGCATCCAAGGAGCTGACAAGAAGACTGTCAGAATCCTTTAGGGGCCAGGTTAGGAAGTGGCACAAACTAATCTTGCATGTATCAATCACATTGTCTAGAAGCGAGATGTGTGGTTCCAACCTAACTAAAAGTCAGCTAGGAAAAGCTATCTTTTCATTTGCTCAGAAAGAAGAAAACAGGATTGATGAACATTTGCTTTTATTTGCCACATTCACATAACCCGGAATTAGTTTAACCCAGGCAGGAGCTTAGGTACTCTGGGTTCAGAGTCCAAAGCCTTGTTCATAACATGATACCATATTCAGAAAAAAGAAAAAAAGTAGTAAAAGAAATACAAGATTTAATATGAATTTTCTATCCTTCTAGAATTCCACTTTTATGTGTTAGTAATACTGATGGAGAAATCATTGCTATTAAAGGATGACTTAGAATCTTAGATATCTCAAAGCTACCTTGTAAAATTGTTAATTCACATTCTATATAGAAAATATACAGTCACATTTTGATTATATTCTCTTATATAACTTTGAAAAGAACACAAAAATGTTCCTTAAAATCACAGGATATCATGGGTCTGTTTTAGGGAGACTTCATTTATTGCGTTATATTTAATTTCTGAAATAGCTCCTCTCCTTTAATTAAAAATATACTTTTCTTTTATGATAATGCCGAGGAATACAGATCAGATACTGTGTTTCCATATTTGTATTCTGATTTGCATATTTTATCCCCTTAGATACTAGTGATATTCCTATGTTAGTCTAAGATCCAAACTGATGATAATGTTGCATGAACCAATGACTGTGCTTCATTTAAAGCACTTTATGAAGACTGATGATTCAAGTACAAAATTTCTGTTCTACTTAAATAAGCTTTCTAACAAAATTAATCTGATGCACTTTTAATTATGTACATAATCATTATAGTGTTGCATGTAATTAAACATAAATGGTAAACAGTTCAAATAGATAACATTACAATAATTAGTATAGCTTTCACAGAGTCTAGCCAAATTTTAAATTTTAGTTTTTCATGTTAGCTCTTCAGATTCCTTCATGATCTGTTAGAGGAATCAATATTTATCATTTCCTCTGATATCATTTACTGTTTAATTTTTTCCCTATCATAACCCTGTACATATATAAATTCTCATGCAGGATAAAATGCAATAAACTGAAAGCTAAGTTGCCCTTGTCTGTTCTGCTATTTTCAACCACCAGATATCCACCTAATACTCAAAATCATGTGTAAGATCTGATTTTTCGTACCCATTTTTACCCATTTTCTATTATTTCTCCTCAATTCTACCCATCACTACCTTCATGTTGGGGACATTTTAGCATGCATTGTACCCTTCATACCCCAGGGGTGTCAAGATTGGAGAGAGTAGAAAGGTGAAACCAATAATCTATGGATTTTCTACCTCAGACTGAGGCAGGGCGAAGGAAGAGTTGGGCTATAGGGATCAAGAGAAAGAAAAATAAAAAAAGAGCATTTAAGCAGTGAGTTAATGTACCCACTCTAAAGTATAGATAAACAAATGAGGTCATACCTCTACCTTCATTCTCTTTACCTGTAAGATATTAGTCTTTCCTGAGAAATTATCCCTCTTTCCTCTTTTTATTCCAACCTCTTACTACATGTATCTCTGACCCCTCTGTTCTACTGGAACAGTTTTAAAGGTCTTAATTAATCCTATTAGGAAAACCAGTTCATTATTTAGGCTTCACCCAAGTCCATGTCTCTAAGAAATTAGTATTTATTGCCCTGCTTAATTCCATGAAATATTCTTTCTTAGGTTTGGGGAGGCTTTCTAGATTCTTTATATATTTATTTCTCAGTTTTCTTTGTTGATACCTTCTGCTTGTCTTTCTTATGTAAACATTTTCTAGGTTTGATTTATATCATAATTATTTTTTATAAGGGATGACTATTCTCTCCTTGGCTTCAATTACCAACAATATGTTTATGACTTCGAAATCTATATCTCTAGTCCTGACATTGCTTCTTAGACAGACACAAATTCTCAACTCCTTTCTGGCCATTTTGTCAACATTTTAAATTCAACAGTCAAGGCAAACAATATTTCTTCCTTAACTTTCCAGTCCTTTTATTCTTAATTCATTTCTTTGGTGCTATTAACTCAGTGTTATTATCCTTTCACCAAATTTTTAACCATCCATTCATCTAAATGTTTATGGTCCTAATTTCTAGCCTTTTAGACAGCTTTTATTTCTTCACTATCTTTTATTCATCTTTCTCCTTATTATTAGGTGCTTTCAAAAAATATAAATCAGAGCATATAACTTCTGTACTCCTTAACTGGCAATGACACCCATTATCAAAACAGAAAATTCTACTTCATCTAAAAACAAATCCACTTTTACCTGGCCCCAAATAATAGGTCTACCCCTATTTCCTACCACATCAAACAATGTGTTTTAGCCACAAATAATTGTTTATCAATGTCTTCCATTTTTAAACATTTATTTTTTTCTATTGTCTACTTTATATGGAGTATATGCTCATAAATTTTGGCTACTGAATACATCTTTTCAAAAAAAGTTCTTTTATGATTTTTTTTTTCTAGATACCTACTTCCATTTCTTATCCCTGGATGATTTCTTCTCTTCCCAGCTAATGTCATTGTATTTTTGTTTAGTGTATATATTATTCTGCTATGAATTATAGCTGTGTTTACATTGTTGTACTTCCTATCTAACCCCATCCACTTCCACACTCATGCTGTAATTCATTAATGTGTCTAAAGTAATTTTGCATCTGGGACACTCCAGAAGAATCCATAACATTGACTAGGTCCTCAATAAATGTTGAACTACAGAAGCATTTATAGTGAGGGCAATCTTGGACTGATTCCACCATAATCAAGAAAGATTTGACAACTCAATTACCTAACTTAAAAATGTAAATGAACTATCTTTAAAACCTAGTTTAATTTAATAGACTAGAAATGACACCTGAGGGTGTTAATCCTCATCCTAGAGTTAAGCTATTTTATTGATTTATTAGTCCATTCATCCTATGAAAATTATGAAACGCTTCATGTATGTCTAGTGCACTACTAACCCTAAGATGACACAGCAAAAAAAAAAAAAGGTACACCATGGTTTCAACCATCACCAGATTTTACAGTGGAAATTAGAGGCATTTTTAAGAACATAGGCTATGTTTGTAGTCAGCCAGAACTTGATTTGAATTTTTGAATACCATTTCTATCATATTCAATTTATAATCCTTAATGTGTTTTGATTAAAATCAACATACACCATTTAAAATTACTGTATAATTGTAAATTCGTTATCAACCATAAGTTTCCTCAACTGAAAACTTTAAATTACAATAATATCAACCTGGGGTCTCAAAGAGACTGTATATTTTGAAGAAATTTATATACATATTTATAAATATATGGTTTATAATGTTTAGTTATAGATACTGGTGGGGGGAACCAAAATGTATATAACTATATACATACATATATATATATATATATATATATATATATATATAAACATACCATACAAAGTAAAAATGTCATCATTTCTAAAGATAATCTAAAGATTCCTTTATTTGGTATTTTTTAATTAGAATATATTTTTACAGCCCAAATGACTTGTTTTTGCATATTATATAAATATTAGCATATTAGCATATAATTAGCATTTATTCTAATTCCAAACCTACAAATCAGGTATAGTTGATATGTATATTGGTTGGATTTATATCAAGGAAGCAGAAATTGATCCAAATAATTCAAGGAGAAAGAAATTTAATGATTATAATCAGAGCAGTAAAAATTAGAAGTTGAAAAGGGTACACCTAGCTTTTAAGTTATAGGATTGAAGTTATGTTCCATTTAGAGGGGAAGCTATGATAACTGATTAATTTACTAGTATATTGATAGATAAGAGAAAAAGATCAGGCTTCTATTCTGGGGCACTTCAGCCTTAGAAGTTGACAAAAAAATGTGGATCTGTGCCAAGGAGGGTGTGAAATAAGATGACAAGAAGCAAAGTGATGAATGTATATCAAGAAGTAGTTAACTATGTCAAATGCTGCTGGTAGGTGAGGTAAAATGAGGATTGGCAAAATGCCATTTCACTTACCAACTTCAAGGACATTGGAGGCCTGTATTTGAGCAGTATCTGGAGCAATGGAGGTGAAAGCTTGATGGAGTGAACTTAAGGTAGAAACAAAGGAAGAGACAATAAGTATGGATTATTGTGTAAAATTTTGTTATAAAGAAGAATAGAGAAATTGGGCAAAAATGACTAGTAAGGGAAATGAGATCAATGTTTTTTTGTTTTTTAATTTGGAGAAAAATGAAAGCATGCCTGATTCTGAGAACAAGATACAAGAGTCAGAAAACTTTCCTTAAATGGCTGCAGTAGATGGTTTAGGCTTTGTGGGCCCACTAGCCAACAAGTTCACTGAGACAACTAGTAGAGTTGTGCTTATAGTATAAAAACAGCCATAGGCAATGTATAAACAAATGGCCATGACCATGTTCCAATGGAATTTCTTTGACAAAAAGTGATAAGGGCTGTAGTTTGGTTTGATATATTTTTTTAAAAAAAGTGATTATGGAGAAAACAGAAAAACTGAAGTGATATCTTTGAGTACGTGAGAGGGAGTTTGGTTTGATATATATTTTTTTAAAAAGTGGTTACAGAGAAAACAGAGAAAAACTGAAGTGATATCCTTGAGTAGATATTTGTGCAAAGGAATTGGTGTTGGAGCCTTAATTATGAGTTGAACCAAGTTTGAAAAGCAAGAAGGACAAAATACGTATAGGTGGAGTGGGTTAAGGATCCAGCATTGACATAAGCTGTGGTTTAGGCTGCAGATGTGGAATGGATCCTGCTTTGCTGTGGCTGTGATGAAGGCTGGTGGCTACAGCTCTGATTAGACCCCTAGCCTGGGAAACTCCATATGCTGTGGAAGTGGCCCTAGAAAAGGCAAAAAAAAAAAAAAAAAAGAATTAGCCATTGAACTCGGTTTGGGATACCATCTTTTTTAAAAAATCTTCCTCACTCCAAGATGATAAAAATCAGTTGACTTTAAATGCAACCTGGGGGAGACAGGACTAAGATGGCAGAAAAGAAGGACTGGAGCTCATCTTCTCTCCTTAAAAACAACAAAATTCACAACTAAAGACTGAGCAATCTCCACCCAAATGGACCAGAAACCTTAAAAAAGATACCCTACTCCAGAAGAAAAAGAGGAGGTCACATCAAGAGGAAGGAGGGGCAATTTTGAGATATAAAACACCCCATACCTCCCGGGTAGGAAGCCCCAAAGACTGGAAACTAACTGGTTCACAGAGACTCACCTACAGGAGGGAGAGTTCTGAGCCCCACATCAAATTCTCATGTGTGGGGATCTGGCACGGGGAGAAAGAGCCCCTGGAGCATCTGGCATTAAAGGCCAGTGGGGCTTGTGCACAGGAGCTCCACGGAAATGGGGGAAACGGAGACCCCATTCTTAAAAGGCACACAAAGACATCCATGTGCACTGGGTCCCAGGGCAAAGCAAAGTCTCCATGGGAATCTGGGTCAAACCTGACTGCAGTTCTTGGAGGACATCGTGGGAAAACAGGGGTGAATGTGGCTTGTTGTGAGGGAAGGACATTGGAAGCAAAGCTCTCGGGAATATTCAGCAGGGTGCCTTTCTCTGGAGGTGGCCATTTTGGGAAAATCTGGCCCCACCCATCAGTCAGCTGTGAGAAGCCCCAGGGCAAACGACAACCCAGGTGGGATCACAGCCCCACCCCTCAGTAAACAGGCTACCTAAAGACCCCTCAGGCACACAGCTGCCTCTGATCCCATCCAGAGACTAAGCCCCACCCACCAGAGGGATTAGAATCGGCTCCACCTACCAGTGGGCAGGCATAAGCCCCTCCCATCAGGAAGCCTACAGCAAGCCCCCCATACCGACATCAGCCACGGGGGGCAGACATCAGAAGTAAGAGAGGCTACAACTCTAGAATGTGTAAAAAGGTCACCACACCAAAAAACCTATAAAAATGAAAAGACAGAGCACTCTAATTCAGATGAGGGAGAAAGGAAAAACCCCAGAAAACCAGCTAAGCGAGGAGGAGATTCTCAGCATCCAGGAAGATGATGCAAGACATTGGAAATAAACTGGAGGCAAAGATGGATAACTTAAAAGGAAACACTGAGCAGAGAGATTCAAGATATAAAACTTAAACAGGAAGAGATGCAAAATACAAACAGATACAAAAGATATAAAACTTAAACAGGAAGAGATGCAAAATACAATAACTGAAATAAAAAATTCACTAGAAGCAGCTAACAGCAGAATACAGGAGGCAGAAGAACGAATAAGTGAGGTGGAGGACAGAGTAGTGGAAATTATGGATGCAGAGCAGAAAAGAGAAAGAAGATTGAAAACAAATGAAGAGAGTCTCAGAGAACTCTGGGACAATGTTAAATGCACCAACATCCGTATTATAGGGGTGCCAGAAGGAGAAGAGAGAGAGAGAAGGAGACAGAAAAAAGATTCCAAGAGATAATAGCCGAAAACTTCCCTAACATGGGAAAGGAACCACTCACTCAAACCCAGGAAGCACAACGAGTACCATATACAAAAAACCCAAAGAGGAACACCCCGAGACACATATTAGTCAAAAAGACCAAAATTAAAGACAAAGAGAAAATCTTGAAAGCAGCTAGGGAAACGAAACAAAGAACATGCAAGGGAACCTCAGTAAGGTTATCGGCAGATTTTTCAGCAGCAACTCTTCAGGCCAGAAGGGAGTGGCATGATATACTCAAAGTGATGAAAGAAAAAAACCTCCAGCCAAGATTACTCTACGCAGCAAGGCTCTCATTCAGATTTGAAGAAGAAATCAAAACCTTCACAGATAAGCAAAAGCTGAGAGAATTCAGCAACACTAAATCAGCCTTAAAACAAATACTAAAGGAACTTTTCTAGGCAGAAAAGAACAAGAGAAGAAGGAGAGAAAAAACAGCAGCAAAAGCAAATCCAAAGCAATTAATAAAATGGCAATAAGAACTTACATATCAATAATTACCTTAAATGTTAATGGACTAAACATCCCAACCAAAAGACATAGACTGGCTGAATGGATACAAAAACAAGACCCATATATATGCTGTCTTCAAGAGACCTACTTTACTTCTAGGGACACATACAAATCAAAAGTGAGACGATGGAAGAAAATATTTCATGCAAAATGGGATCAAAGGAAAGGTGAAGTAGCAATACTCATAGCAGACAAAGGAGACTTTAACATGAAAATATTTTAAGGGACAAAGAAGGACATTACATAATGATCAAAGGATAAATCCAAGAAAAAGATATAACAATTTTAAATATCTATGCACCCAACACAGGTTCAGCACAATATATAAGGCAACAGCTAACAACCTTAAAAAGAGAAATTGACAATAATGCAATCATAGTCGGGGACTTTAACACCCCACTTATAGCAATGGACAGATCAACCAGACAGAAAATCAATAAGGAAACAAAGGCACTGAAATATGCATTAAACCAGATGGACTTAAGAGATATTTATAGGACATTCCATCCAAAAGCAACAGGAATACACATGCTTCTCAAGTGCGCATGGAACATTCTCTAAGATGGATCACATCCTGGGCTACACATCCAACCTTGGTAACTTTAAGTAAATTGAAATCATATCAAGCATCTATTCTGACCACAGTGCTATATGACTGGAAATCAACAACAAGAGAAAAACTGCAAAAAACACAAACACGTGGAAACTCAACAACATGCTACTAAACAACCAATGGATCACTGAAGAAATCAAAGAGGAAATTAAAAAATACCTAGCAGCAAATGACAATGGAGATACGACACTCCAAAACCTATGGGATGCAGCAAATTGTTCTAAGAGGAAAGTTTATAGAAATACAAGCCCACCTCAGGAAACAAGAAAAAGCTCAAATAAACAAGCTAATTTTACATGTAAAGCAGCTCAAGAGAGAAGAACAGACAAGACCTAAAGTTAGTAGAAGGAAAGAAATCATAAAGATCAGAGCAGAAATCAATGAATTAGAAATGAAGAAAACCATAGAAAAGATCAATGAAATGAAAAGCTGGTTCTTTGAAAAGATCAACAAAATTGATAAACCCTTAACCAGACTTATCAAGCAAAAAAGAGAGAGGATTCAAATCAATAAATTAGAAATGAAAAAGAAGTAACAATGGACATCACAGAAATACAAAGGATCATACGAGACTACTATATGCAACTATATGCCAACAAAATGGAAAACCTAGAAGAAATGGACAAATTCTTAGAAAAGTACAATCTTCCAAGACTAAACCAAGATGAAATAGAAAAGATGAATGGACCAATCACAAGATCTGAAAGTGAAACTGTGATTAAAAAACTTCCAATAAACAAATGTCCAGGACCAGATGGCTTCACAGGTGAATTCTATCAAACATTCAGAGAAGAGCTAACACCTCTCCTTCTGAAACTATTTCAAAAAAATTTCAGAGGAAGGGATACTCCCAAGCTCATTCTATGAGGCCACCATCACCCTGATACCAAAACCAGACAAAGATACCACAAAAAAAGAAAACTACAGGCCAATTTCACTGATGAACATTGATGCAAATATCCTCAACAAAATACTAGCAAACCGAATCCAACAATACATTAAAAGGATTGTACATCATGATCAAGTGGGATTTATCTCAGGGATGCAAGTGTTCTTCAATATCTGCAAATCCATCAGTGTGATACACCACATTAACACACTGAAGAATAAAAACCATCTGATCCTCTCAATAGATGCAGAAAAAGCCTTTGACAAAATCCAACACCCATTTCTGATCAAAACCCTTCAGAAAGTGGGCATAACGGGAACCTACCTCAACATGATAAAGGCCATATATGACAAACTCACAGCTGACATCATTATCAATGTTGAAAGGTTGAAAGAATTTCTGCTGAGATCAGGAACAAGACAAGAATGTCTGCTCTTGCCACTACTCTTCAACATAGTTATAGAAGTCCTAGCCACAGCAATCAGAGAAGTAAAAGAAATAAAAAGAATTCAAATTGGAAAGGAAGAAGTAAAACTATCCCTATTTGCAGATGACATGATACTATACCTAGGGAATCCTAAAGACTCTACCAGAAAATTGTTAGAGCTCATCCACGAATTTGGCAAAGTTGCAGGATACAAAATTAATACACAGAAATCAATGGCATTTCTATACACCAACAATGAAAGAGCAGAAAGAGAAATTAGGGAAGCAATCCTGTTTACCACCACTTCCCAAAGAATAAAATACTTAGGAGTAAACCTACCTAAAGTGACAAAAGACCTGTACTGTGAAAACTACAAGCCACTGATGAAAGAAATCAAAGATGACACAAAGAGATGAAAAGATATACCATGCTCATGGATTGGAAGAGTTAATGTTATCAAAATGACAATACTACCTAAGGCAATCTACAGATTCAATGCAATCCCTATCAAATTACCAAGGACATTTTTTGCAGAACTTGAACAAAATATTTTAAAATTTGTTTGGAAGCACAAAAGACACAGAATAGGGAAAGACAGTCTGAAAAAGAAAAATGGAGCTGGAGGCATCAGGCTCATGGACTTCAGACTATACTACAAAGCAACAATCATCAAAACCATATGGTACTGGCACAAAGACAGAAATATAGATCAGTGGAACAGGATAGAAAGCCCAAAATTAAACACATGTACCTACAGCCAACTCACCTATGACAAAAGAAGCAAGGATATACAATGGAGAAAGGATAGCTTGTTCAATAAGTGGTGCTGGGAAAACTGGACAGCCACATGGAAAAGAACAAAGTTAAAACACTCCCTAACACCATACACAAAAATAAACTCCAAATGGATTAAAGACCTAGATATAAGACCAGACACTATCAAACTCCTAGAGGAAAACATAGGCCAAACACTCTCTGACATAAACGACAGCAACATCTTCTCACATCCACCTATCAGAGTATTGACAATAAAAAGAAAATTAAACAAATGGGACCTCATCAAACTTAAAAGTTTCTGCACAGCAAAGGAAACCCTAAACAAAACCAAAAGATAACCCACAGAATGGGAGAAAATCTTTGCAAGTGATTCAACTGACAAGGGATTAATCTCCAAAATTTATAAACGCCTTCTGAAGCTCCATACCAAAAAAACAAACAACTCCATCAAAAAATGGGCAGAAGATCTAAACAGACAGTTCTCCAAAGAAGACATACAGATGGCCGAGAAAAACATGAAAAGATGTTCAGCATCACTCATTATTAGAGAAATGCAAATCAAAACCACGATGAGGGACCACCTTACACCAGCCAGAATGGCCATCACCCAAAAGTCTACAAACAATAAGTGCTAGAGAGGCTGTGGAGAAAAAGGAACACTAGTACACTGTTGGTGGGATTGTAAATTGGTGCAACCACTGTGGAAAGCAGTATGGAGATTCCTCAGAAAACTAAAAATAGGACTACCATTTGATCCAGCAATCCCACTCCTGGGCATCTATCCAGACAAATCCATGACTCACAAAGACACATGTACTCCGAGGTTCATTGCAGCACTATTTAAAATAGCCAAGACATGGAAACAGCCTAAATGTCCATCAACAGAGGAGTGGATCCAGAAGATGTTGTACATATAAACAATGGAATATTACTCAGCCATTAAAAAGAACGAAATACCAGCATTCTTAGCAACATGGATGGACCTAGAAACTATCATGCTAAGTGAAGTCAGCCATACAATGAGACACCAACATCCAATGCTTTCACTGACATGTGGAATCTGAAGAAAGGACAGGCTGAACTCCTTTGTAGAACAGATGCTGACTCACAGACATTGAAAAGCTTATGGTCTCCGGAGGAGACAGTTTGGGGGGTGGGGGAATGTGCATGGGTTGTGGGATGGAAATCCTGTGAAATTGGATTGTGATGATCATTATACAACTACAGATGTGATAAATTCATTTGAGTAATAAAAAATATGTAGAGGTGGGTAAAGGTGATGCATAAATCTTTGGAAAATCTCTTTGAATTGCCTCAGTTTTTCTCAGAGGAGTAGGAAGTAAGATCATCATAAGTGAGTGCCCATTAAAGGTGATTTAGAATTTTAAGGAGAGAAATTACATAACATAGTTGCATGAAAGACTTGAGAAGTAATTGGGCTAAGAAAATATTATAGGTAATTTGTTTTTTAGTGGAATAACAAATTTTCCGTTTAGAATGTTCTAATTCTTCTTTTCCACTTTGACTTTTCATATATTTTTATTAAAACGTAGTGTATTTCTGAAGCACAATATAAACTTGTGGCAAATATCCATTTATTTTGAATTATTTAACTTTAATCTTTAACCCTTATTTTTCTCCCCAGGGGAAAAAAAGAAATTGTCACAACCCATTAATATCCTGATTTTCAGACAGCATGATCAGTCACACTTTCTATCCTATATATTTCTCTCATTTAAAAAATCTTATTCCTGTTAGAATTTATTTGTGCAATGAATATGCCTCTGTCACTTCATCTCTGTTTTGTGTATTTATCATATTGAATTCTAATTTGCTCTGAGGATTTGCTAACTTTGGTTTCCATGATGTGTTTGTCCTGAAAGAGTTTAGATATAATGAAATATATTATGTCCAGTATTTGTCTAATATTTTACCACCAATGAGAGATCAATTATTGAAATATAATGTATTCACATTGATTACTATGAAGGTTATTCATGGATTAGTAAATCAAAACAAGCCCTCAAAAGATAGAAAATCAATTGATATGTCAGATAGGACGGCATAAATGGTGAAATGAACCACAGAGTTGACATTTTATCTCCTGAAATAATTTAATTTACCAGAATTTGAAAGGATTAGTGACTTTGAACATACGTAATAAGCAAAAAAGTGTAAGACTGAACAGATTGATCTAAAATTTTATTAATAATACTTCAAGCAAATGCAAACCAACTATATTTTAGAGGCAATAGATACTATTTATTCTGTTAACCAATCCTAGAAACTATCTAGGGAACCAATCAAAACTCTATTATTAAGGTTATGCACTGAGTAAATATTAACTTTCAAATTTAAAAAGTATACATGTGGGCACAGTTATATAGAGATAATATCTTTGTTTTTCCTCTGCAGAACTGTTACCCAGTTGCCAGCACTTGAACTGTCAGTATAAATGTGCCATTGTCAGAAATAGTACAATATGTTACTGTGAGGATGGATTTGAAATAAAAGAAGATAAAAGAAGCTGTAAAGGTAAGCATGATATAGAATTCTATTCAAACAAATTTTTAAAGTTTAAAAAAAATTTAATTAACAGAGGCTAGTTGGCAGAAATTTAATAAAATATCTTTGAGCACCTACTGTGTGTTCCATAGAGTATTTGTGTTCACTTTAATTTTGTTTGTTTCCTAAGATTTAAAAGTTGGTACTACCCCCAAATCACATATCTAAGCATTTGATAAGCATTTATACGAATCAATTTTCAATTCATATTGCAGTAATTTCAATTGCGGGACTAGAAGGTAATGGGATATTTTTTGCATAATCACTAAAATTTTGGACTTAATTATTTTAACATTCTAAATGTTTTTTGCTTGTCATATAGATGTAGTATAGCAGATATTTTTCATTAACTAAATTGGGTTAATAAGAATCATACCATATTCTTTTTTTCATGTGATTTTTTATTTTTTCCGTTATTATAGTTGGTTTACAGCGTTATGTCAATTTTCTACTATACAGCATGGTGACCCAGTTACACATACATGTATACATTATTTTTTCTCACATTATCATGCTCCATCATAAGTGACCAGACATAAGTCCCAGTGCTACACAGTAGGATCTCATTGCTAATCCATCCCAAAGGCAATAGTCTGCATCTATTAACCCCAAGCTTCCAATCTATCCCACTCCCTCCACCTCCCCCTTGGCAACCACAAGTCTTCTCCAAGTCCATGATTTTCTTTTGTGTGGAAAGGTTAATTTGTGCCATATATTAGATTCCAGATTTAAGTGATATCATATGGTGTTTGTCTTCCTCTTTCTGACTTCACTCAGTATGAGAGTCTCTAGTTCCATCCATGTTGCTGCTAATGGCATGATTTAGTTCTTTTTTATGGCTGAGTGTATTCCATTGTGTATATATACCACATCTTCCTAATCCAATCATCTGTCAATGGACATTTGGGTTGTTTCCATGTCTTGGCTATTATGAATAGTGCTGCAATGAACATGCAGGTTCATGTGTCTTTTTCAAGGAATGTTTTGTCCAGATATATGCCCAAGAGTAGGATTGCTGGGTCATATGGCAGTTCTATGTATAGATTTCTAAGGTACTTCTATACTGTTCTCCATAGTGGTTGTACCAGCTTACCTTCCCACCAACAGAGCAGAGGGTTCCCTTTTCTCCACATCCCTTCCAGCATTTGTTATTTGTGGACTTCTTAATGATGGCCATTCTGACTGGTGTGAGGTCGTATCTTGTGGTAGTTTTGAGCATTTCTCTAATAATCAGTGATGCTGACCATTGTTTCATATGCTTGTTGGCCATCTGTATATCTTCCTTGGAGAAATGTCTATTCAGGTCTTTTGCCCATTTTTCAATTGAGTTGTTGGCTTTTTTGCTGTTGAGGTGTATAAGTTGTTTGTATAATTTAGAGATTAAGCCCTTGTCAGCTGCATCATTTGAAAATATTTTCTCCCATTCTGTAAGTTGTCTTTTTGTTTTCTTTTTGGTTTCCTTTGCTGTATAAAAAGCTTGTCAGTTTGATTAGGTCCCATTGGTTTATTTTTGCTTATATTTCTGTTGCATTGGGAGACTGACCCAAGAAAACATTTGTAAAGTTAATATCAGAGAATGTTTTGTTTATGTTTTCTTCTAGGAGTTGAATGGTGTCTTGTCTTATATTCAAAGTCTTTAAGGCATTTTGAGTTTATTTTTGTGCATGCTGTGAGGGTGTGTTCTAGTTTCATTGATTTGCATGCAGCTGTCCAGGTTTCCCAGCAATACTTGCTGAAAAGACTTTTTCCCATTTGTTGTTCTGGCATCCTTTGTCAAAGATTAATTGACCATAGGTGTCTGGGTTTATCTGGACTATCTATTCTATTCCATTGGACTGTATGTCTGTTTTGGTATCAGTACCATACTGTCTTGATGACTGTGGTTTTGTAATATTGCCTGAAGTCTGGGAGCATTATACCACCTGGTTGGTTTTTGTTTCTCAGTATTGCTTTGGCAATTCTGGATCTTTTGTGATTCCATATAGAATTTTGGATTGTTTGTTCTAGTTCTGTGAAAATTGTCATAGTTAATTTGATAGGGGTTGCATTGACTCTGTAGATTGCTTTGGGTAGTATGGCCATTCATGCCATATTTTTATAACATTGATAATTCAGGTGATTGGTATTTGACCAACAGCAATAATGATAAACATGTAATATTTATATTTTTTGATGTCTTAATTGTTGCTTTTTTGAGTGCTCTACAGTAAATGTTTACTCTCTGAAATGATTCCACTCTGCCATACTGGACTATTTTTGGTTACTTCTCCATTCTATTGACGCCAGTGTGTATTTTTGTATGTAGATAAATAAATAAATAAATAGATAAATAAATAAATGAGTTCCCATTGTGACTCAGTGAGTTAAGAACATGGCTAGTATCCATTAGCATGCAGGTTTGGTACCTGGCATCTCTCAGTGGTTTAAGGATCCAGTGTTGTCACAAGTTGCTAGTAGTCACAGCTGCAATTTGGGTCCATTGTTGCTGTGGCTGTGGTATAGTCCTGCAGCAGCAGCTCTGATTGGACTCCTAGCCCAAGAACTTCAAAATGCTATAGGTATGGCCATAAATAAATAAATAAATAAATCTAACATATCCACAATATAAATAATATATTATTTTGTACAGTATTTAGAGTCTATACATAGAAACACTGAATGCAGAATCTATGGATACAATTGAGGAATATCTGCATTACCAGCACCAATAATAAACAGAATATTTTCCAAAGAAATTGGTGTTTTGCTGATTACATTAAACCTTTGCTTTAATATTATCACTTTCATCTTAGAAACAGAATCTTAGAGTTGAAAAAATCCTCACAATATTTTTCAAAATCCCAAAAACAAAATTTAGAAAACTAAGATCCTGAGAGATTTAAGAGACTTACTTAAGTCTGCACATCTTTTTTAGTAATAGACTTGGGACTAAAATGCAAATTTTCAGAGCCTGTTTATTCTTATACTGAAGAGGCTCACTGTTTTATAGTATGCATCAAGGTTTAAATATTTATTTTATTGGATGTTTTGTTTTCTTTTCTATGTAACACAAATGTTATAGAAACATGTATTATTAAATGTTTATCAAACTCAGAGATTGCATAATCTGACCAAACTGGTATAATTATTTGACTAATATTTTTAAACCAACATGTAAAAATCAAAAAATTGCACCCAATGGTCCAGACTTTCTGAGAAAAAAAGTTAGAATTTCTGGTAACACTAGAGCCATTAAAATCACAAAAGTCAGACCTTCTGAACATGCATGCAATTTCAACTTCAAAACCACCCCTGTCATTCACACAAGGTAGACCAATATACTTATCCTGTATCCTTCTCACTCTTTTGCTATATTCCACCCCCATAGGAGTCAGAATTTTCAGCTTCTTTTTTCAAGAATCTCTTTTTCCTGAGTCTCTCATTAAAATCCATAAAAAAATCATCATAGTTAATTTCTTCCATTGAACATGAGTAGGGAATTTTACAGCAATCATAAAAGTTGACCAATGGAAAAGGAGGTTTTATTTTTTTACTTTCTCTGCACTCCTGGATGGCCAAGTCTGAGCATCATTTATAATTTCCTGAAGGTATTTCCAGGATATTCTTTGTCCCTAAATGGAGAAAAAAGTCAGCACAAGAGGTGACATACCTGTTTCTTTGCAGCCAATTTTTTTTTTTTTTTTTGTCTTTTTGACATTTCTTGGGCCGCTTCCTCGGCATATGGAGGTTCCCAGGCTAGAGGTCCAATCAGAGCTGTAGCCGCTGGCCTAGCCAGAACCGCAGCAACAAGGGATCCGATCCCTGTCTGTAACCTACACCACAAATCAGGGCAATGCGGGATCCTTAACCCATTGAGCAAGGCCAGGGATCGAACTGCAACCTCTTGGTTCCTCGTCAGATTCGTTAACCACTGAGGCACCACGGGAAATCCTGCAGCTGATTTTTATATCACTATCACAGTAGCATGTTCTGACTAAGGAAAAGGAACAAAGAATGCATTAATTGTATGTATTGCTTTCCTGGATAGCATAATCATACATCAGTGAAATGAGTAGGAACCCATAACATTAAAATTGAAAAAAATTGGTGAAAATAGTTAAGAATCCTCATTTCTTCCACTGGGGCTGGGATTTACCAAATACAAGATATAAGTTCACTTCATTTAATGTCACTGTAGACTTCCTCCAGAATGTTGTTCTTTTTATCCCCAAAGCTACTTACTTCAAAGGAGCCTTCTAGAAATGCAGGCTATTACATGAAGCTAAAGAAATCTGAGAGAAATGCAAATTAATGTCACACAAATGCATAGTTACCCAATTGAAATGGTTCCTTGCCTACCCAGCAATCTTTTTGCTTTTCTTTAGTAAACTCCTTTCTTAGCTGGGGGCTATATGGTGGGGCTGAGACTTCCTACCCTCTGATGTGTATTTGGTCTTTTTGGTGACCAGCCCCATTCCAGGTCACTTTTTTCATATAAACTCAAGTATTTCAAAGGGACTCATTATGTAACAAAAGATATCTCCCATAGCTCAGAAAATTATAAGGAACTCTGTACCAGAAACTGAGGCTAGAGACCAAATATATATATTTTTATTCTACCCAAGTGGTTTAATCCACTTACCATCATAGTCTTAAGCCATCTTTTTAGCTTCCCCCTCTCTCTCTCTTTTTTGTTTTGTCTTTTTCTCTCACCCCCATCCTCAAAAATTGTTTCCAGGAGTTCAGTATTCCCTTCAAGTTCAGTATTCCCTTCCAATTCAGTAATTCCCAAGCTTGAATGGCTGAACTCTGTTAGTAGGCCAAAGTTTAACCTATAATAGGCCAAAGTGTACCCTGTCCCATTTAGGGACTCAGTAAAATATCCTAGGTAAGAACTGTCTTCCCTTTGCAACAGTATTTATTCCTTTTTTGCCAAGGTGACTACAACAGTTGCAAATGGCAACTTCCATCTTTATCTTACTGGATTTCTTCATTGCCTATAACATTTTGGAACATTGATATTCTTGAAAAGCTCATCTTTCTTAACTCTTCAGACTTTTCCTGAAGTATCCTCCATAAAGGAAGCTCATGGAGTTCTCTTTCTTACACACCTTTTTCATATCTGTATCCTGCAGTATTTTTCTACAGCTAAATTTTTCTGACTTTCCCTTTCTGTCTGTGGGATCTAAGCCTCTGCTATTCTTTTTTTTAAATCTATTATCCCATACTGTTGAGTCCCAAATACTCCAAGACCGATCTCACCTGGTATTATTTGTCCCATATATCCAACTACTTCTTAAACGTTTACTCAAGGATGCTATACAGACCCCTCAAATGGAACACAAGCAAATCAAACTCATTCTCTGCCCATGGTATCTCCATTCGAATCTATACTTCTTATAAAATTGGACAACCATTAACTTTCATTATATTCAGTCAGTCTTCCCATGTTATTCTATTGTTTTTCTTAAACCTTTGAGTCCATTTCCTCTTCTCCATTCCCACTGCCAATGTTTTAGTTCAAAATGTTATGACTTCAAAATATCATTTCTTTTGTGAAATTAGTACATAGCTAATTTTCCAGGATCTCTTATCAACGTTTACCAATCCATTTTCATATACTTTATTTAGTTTTAAAATACAATGCCTATGTGTAATGTAAGACACTTTAGTTTAAAATACACATAACTGCATTATCCAGTCCCCAAACTCTTTTCCTGGTATCATCTCTTCTTCCTACTTCTTATAAATCCTTATTCCACTTGGCTCTTTATACTTCTTTGAAATCCCTAATGTGTCCTCCCAGTGGTTTTTTATACCCCGTTTTAACTGAAATGCCTCTTTCTATCTGATCCCTTTTATTTATTTTCAGTAAATCTAAATCATTCTTTAAACAGCTCAATATGCAGCCTTCACTTAAAATTCTCCCTTCAATTCTAAGCAGGTTCATTTACTTCTCTATGTTTTTATCATAACTAGAATTTGCCTTTGTTATAAGGAAATGCATAGACATCAAATTCTAGTTCACTAGACTTGCTTAACCTAGAGGTTGCAACCATGTTTATCAATTTTGTTTTATTTATGGATTAATACAGATTTTGGTACACGAGAGAGACTAAAATAGACATTTGTCTAAATTATTAGCTGACAGAGTTTTTTTTTTTTTTAATTTGCCCAGTTGGTTAAGGATCATTAACTACTTGCTGCTTACAAAGATTTTGAAAAGATGCTTAAGGGAGAAAGTATTGGGAGAGGAAGGAGGGAAGAAATAGAAGCACCAAAGATAATGTAATATAAATTGTACAAGATAAAATTTATCTTTTCAACAAGCACTTAATAGTTTCCTCCTTTTGATTTAGTGAGGGTTGTTTGGTGGCTTACAGGGAACTCTTATTTAAGCTTCTCATTGAAAATCACATTGCCAGACTAATTCTTTGTTAAAAGAGTGAAAAAATCAGCGTCAAAAATACTAGAAGTCTTCAGAAGATATTCATCGAAGTGCATTTTATACCTTCTCACATATATCCAAGGACTTTTAGCCTTCCCATACAAAATACAAATAATTGTCTTTTAAAGTAAAAATTTGATGTTCAGTTTGATCTTATATCTCTGTAACTATTAAAGCAATAATGAATTTTACATTTGGTTAGTATTGTTTTGAAAAGACATATGGGAGTTCGCTCTTTCTTTTTAAAACAATAGCCTACTTCCAATGTTCAGAAAAAAAAAATATTTTCTTCAGGGCAAAAAAAAAAAAAAAAAAAAAATGCCCCCAAATAAATCTGCTTAGAAATGATGTCAATTTTCCTTTTAGACCAAGATGAGTGTGCTATTTATGGTACATGCAGCCAGACCTGCATAAATACATATGGATCCTATGCTTGCAGTTGCGTGGAAGGCTACCTAATGCAGCCAGACAACAGATCTTGCAGAGCCAAAAATGGTAAGTTATCTTATTTTTTTGTCTTCCAGCATTTATTTCCTTTTTCAGTTCAGTTCGTTTTCATTAGAAATGTAGTAGAGCAATATGGACTTTGAAGAAATAGATTTTCCCTTCATTTTAATTCACTGATCCATACCTAGAAATCCAAAGCAGTTCTTTCAGTTGTCACTGATCATTACAAAACTCCTTCCATTATAAGAAGTTTCTTTCTTTCTTTTTCTTTTTGCTTTTTAGGTCTGCACCTATGGTATATGGAGGTTCTCAGGCTAGGGGTCAAATCAGAGCTATAGCTGCTAGCCTACGCCACAGCAGCACAGGATCTGAGCCTCATTTATGACCTACACCACAGCTCATCGCAACAGCAGATTCTTAACCACTGAGCGAGCCCAGGGGTCAAACCTTCAAACCTCATGAAGGTTTGACCCCTAATGAACAAAAACCTGTTCAAAAGAAATGGATTAATTAATTGATTTAAGTTTACTCATCTCTCTTGTAGACTCTACAATGGATTCCTAAGTGGTTTCTGTAAGCTTCTGCTTTTCCCCTAAAATTCACATGATGCATTCAAGTTATCTACTAAAATATACACCAGACCATGTAATTATTTTGCTTAAAATCTCCCAGTAATTTTCACTCACATTAAATAGAAAACCCAAACTTCTCACAGGACCTCTAAGGATGAATGGTCTGCTACCATTTACCTTCCCATCTCATCTACCACTTCTTTTATCACCCACTAGCCACAATGGTTCCCTTATCTTTCAATCATTTTGCTCTTGTCTTGAGGTCTTCCCACTTGCTGTTTTATCTGCCTGCAATGGTTTTCCCTATGATATTTACATTCTTATTCAAATCTTGGCTAAAATACCAACATTCAGAACAACCTATTTAAAATTTATACTCTCTCCATTTCCCAGTTGTTGGTTTGCAATTTTAAGAAAATGGGTACGATGGTAACTGAGTACAAGTCTACAGCTCATGCTGACTAGTTCTGAAGGTTACATGGACATTTGAACCAATGTAGTTGCACAGTACATAAGAAAACCGATCAGTTTTGCCTTAGTTTCCTCATATTGATAGCAAATGAATCTGATTTTTAATTTTTATTTATTGTTTTTTTGTCTTTTTGCCTTTTTCTAGGGCCACTCCCGTGGCATATGGAGGATCCCAGGCTAGGGGTCTAATGGGAGCTGTAGCCGCTGGCCTACGCCAGAGCCATAGCAACGCAGGATCTGAGCCGTGTCTGCAACTACACCACAGCTCACGGCAACGCCGGGTCCTTAATCCACTGAGCAAGGCCAGGGACCAAACCCGCAACCTCATGGTTCCTAGTCGGATTCGTTAACCACTGAGTCACGACAGGAACTCCTGAATCTGATTTTTTTTGCTTACATTATATATAAAATTTAATTTCATACATCAGCTTTACAATTTTTGTGGCAATTTGATTTACTATAGTATTTCTATGACTGAAGAGTGCTATGAAACAATTATAAAGTAAACCCCATTTGTCAGAAGGCTTTGACTTTCCCTTTTTTCTACCACTTAGCTGCTTAGATTAGCCCCTCTTTTTTTTTTTTTTTTTTCCTTTAAAATTCTACCCTCCTGGACTCTGGAATCTGACTTTTCAGTTTAGTCAAGCCAGAGTTCCAGGGATCCCAGTGTGAAACTAGGAAGGGTAGACTGGGCTGACCCAAAACAGTACATGTGTATAAAAGATCCCTGGGCTTTTGACAGAAAATACAATATAAAAATATAAAGCCGAAAGGATACAATGGGCAGCTAGGACTTGACACAAGAGATGAGTTCTGCAAAGGCCATAACTGGATAATAGATGGGAAACGAAAAGATCCTAGGAGAAGCAGCCTTTTACATGAAAGCAAAGAGAGGCAGAGTCAATTGGCTAGGAAGCTGCTTATAAAGGTGATAAATTGTTCAACACAAAATAATGTCATGGTCACTCCCCAGCCAGTTACCCCAAAGCTTGCCTGTGGATATTAGTTTCAAAGTGACAATTGATAGTAATTAGGTAAATTAAGTTAATTGATTACCTCTTCTTTGTCGTATAATGACCAAATTCAAGTAAAATTCATAAGCCTTAAGAGCAACTTTAAGAAATAACTCTAATAGGGGAAGGGGATTTCAGGCCCTGTGGCAGATGGAAGAAGAAATTAATGTTAGGCTTTTTCATTCTTGATAATTGATGCAATACAGACAAAGTCATTTCTGCACTTAATAAGATTGACCCGATTACTGAAATATAGAATCAAGTGTTTCAAAGTTGGAAGAAACTTCAAAGGCAATCTAGCCCAACTGTCCATGTGATATCAAACTAGGTAATCTCCAAATGGAAGAAAGTCTACAATGTATGTTAAAAAAATAACTTTAAATAAGTATATTACTTATATTACTATGTAGAAGGAGGCATGCTAGAATGCAAATGTCATGATGAAGTATTCATTACTTTAGAATGGACACATTTTAAAAAATACTGATTTTTGAATTAAATATTAGGACTTGTCATTTGAAAAAAGTTGTTTTAAAGTTTCTGTTAAACACCTCTAGGTAGCCATAAAACACCCTATATATTTTTACATTTTTTCACATTAGAATTGTAATAATGACTTACTGAATCTAAAAATGAAAAGGTTTTTGTTTTTTAATTTGGTTTACTTTGTTTTAACTGATGCATACTGATTTTGGTATAGAAGTAAGTGTTGAATGTGGGCACCCAGGGCTGAAAAAAAGCTTATACAGAATCTGTGAGAGTGAAAATAATAGCCAAGGGTATTTACTTTATGAACTGTTGGCAATTTTAAATGAACTGATAAATTTAGGCTCTTGGACTATGATTTTCAATGCCCTGACCACTTGCTGAGGGCAGTCACTTACCCCAGCATACGATTCTACAGAATCTGTAGGGATCTACTGATTGCGCTAAAGCAGTAGTAAAATAAGAGCGGTAAATAAATTAGTGTAGAGGTGCTGAATTAAATGGCACCATGTGGGGGATGGTATACCTCTTTGCCATAAAGCAACCGGAGTAAAGGGAGAAGAAGAGACCATTAAATAATTATGGGCCTCAATTACAGCTTAGGCTTTGCTGTGCACTATTTTAGCAAAGGGGAAGGGGAGAGACTCTTTAGGCAATGGGCCTCTCCGTTGTAAGAAATACAAATTATGATCCCTGTGTAATCCATGGAAGCACACTTCCAAATAGTGTTAGGAGTGTGTTCATTACCACTCGCTATTTTCTTTGCTATAATTCTTTAAAAAAAGAAAACAAAATGTAACTTCCTATCGCTCCTACTTCTAATCTCATTATCATCTACTAATAAATATTTTTAAATTTCCTTTTGAAAGGTGGAGGAATCATCCATGGTTTCTTGTTGGCTCTGCTTGTGGGGAGATGAGGCCAGTGACTATATAGAAAGAGAAGAATCCCTGCTCAGAGTATCATAGTCTCTTCAGCCACTTGGGATACTTGGAATTCAATTATTAAAATATAAATGCCTATTTTTTCCTTAAAAAAAAAAAAAAAAAAGAACAGCCTATGTTAAAATCTAAGTGTTCCTAGGAAGGCTGACATATTAAGTCTTAGTAACCTTGATAACTTACAAAACTAGTAGATCAGATCTGTTTCAGTCTCCCATCTGGCTAAGAATATCTTCCCACAGAATGCTAGGCAATTATGTCTTGACAATGTGGAGATTCACTGTTCAGAGTTTTTACACTGAACTGAGATAGTCCAAAGGTCTGGTTCATGCACCATTTGTCATTTTATTCAGGCATAACCGTGAATGACACTTGATGGCATGGAGGTTTATGAGAAGCTCTGAGGTAAGAGCAAGCCTCATAGACCGGCACCAACACAAAAATCCAGATTTGCTATATTTTTGCTCATTCACATATGAATGGAGGACATTATATACACTATACTAAGGGATAAGTATCTCATGTGCTAAGAGAAGTATTTCAGTGCCTGGGACAGAGTGTGTGCTTGGTAAATGTTGGATGCTCACATTCAGGAAGCAGAATAAAAGTACTGGTATATTGAAGATCAATAAAAGAAAGTTAAAAGGCTGGAAGAGATTCAAAGGATAACGTTTTTGGTTTTGGCTTGGGGGGGTGGTTTGCCAGTTTCATGCTGTTATTTAGGGCTCAAGTTGCCTTTGTAGTATTGTCATCAATACTGGTTGGGGAGTTCTGCACAATCTCCATCAATGTGCCCCTTCAGGTCCCTTTCCTGGCAAACGTGCAGTCTAAGTGCATGCTTGCTGTGCAAATGTAGCTGCAGAATTAGCCATGCCACCTTCAATCAGGCAGCATTTCCTAAGCTTTTGCCCTATAGAAATACTAGATTTTCATGGACTCCCTTTAGTAATTTGGCCTGGCCACTGAAAGTGTTTCTGTTTTTTAGAGCATTCCTGCCCCACGTCTTCTCTGGCCCTTTACTCAGTGGGAAATCACATTCCATGACAAGACAGGGCAAGGATTTCTGATGGAATTTCTATTACCCAAATTAAGCATCACACTTTTTTTTCTACCCACACAGTTAATGAGTTTGCAAGTATTGAGGTATAAAACTCCTCATGAATATTCTATGTCTGTTGTTTTAATTTTTTTTTTTAAGTTTCTCACTTTGTGTGAGGGCATGTGTGTATGTGCTGGAGGATATCAGTTTCACAGCCTGACACCTTTCTTGATACTGTAAATCTTTTTTCTAGCAACAAAATTGCAAGATTGATAACGGTCTTACCTGTCATGTGTTTTATGTGTCATGACACGTTTGATTTACCTGTAGTCTAAAAAAATATCAGACACAGAAAAAAAAAATGCATGTCTTCCATCTTCCTTACCACTTAACATCTTAGCAGTAATCTAGCGGCGGATGTCTTTGTTTGGGTATTCAGAACTAGATGGCTACATTTACAGGCTGTAGATTTGACAGTCAATAAACTTTGTCTTCAGAAATGGCACAGTGTAGAAGTACACATTTCTATCACTATATTTACTTTTTTATAGAATAGCTGTTGAACTTATTCAAATCTTCAATATAGAATTTGTGATAGGTCATATTATGCTCTATAATTAATTCCCTTTCTTTGTCTTAAAATTGGACAAATGTAATGAAAAATAAAAAGAAATGAGACATATTTAGATTCATAGAAATTATAAGTGGCTTAATTTAAGAAAAGTTAGGTATATACATATGTATATAACTTTAGTATTGATTTGTTGGGCAAAGGTAGAAGTATAGAGCTACTGAAATTCTCAGGAGACCAACGCTTAAAACCTGAGGGGGACAATGTTTTTTTTTTTTCCTAATAAGGAAAAACTTTTTTTTTTAGAGAGCATCCCCTGTATCAGTTGCAAGCAACAAGGTAATAACAGCAAGGAATTAGAGAATGTATCTTGAGTACTTCTCTTCCAGGGTTCATACTTGCCCTTGACTTTGATAACTAGTTTTCTGCATTTTCTCCCTAGTCAAGCTGCTTAAAGTCAGATTAGTTCTGAGAAGAAAAAATCTGTTGTATTAAATGCATTTTTAAATGTATATGAGCATTTCTTAACACTAGGTCTCACATAGTCTCCATCTGTGCTTTCCATGAAAGATAATGTTTGCCAAATTGTTAGATAAATTATAGCTTAATAGACTTTAGAGGTTTAGAACAATATATCATCTAATTATAAGAATTGTATCTAGTAAATTAGCTAAAACTTTGCTAAATAATCACTATCGAGTACTTAGATCTAATCAGTCTTTTTAATAGCAAAGTAGAAAGCTGTGATCTTCAATATAGGTTATATGTTTACATCCTTCGGCAGCCCTCTCAGAAAACAGTGAAATTGATTAACTGACCTTTCCCTTTTCAACCTCTAGATAATGAATTTCCATCTGTCTACCTTCCCACTCCTTAGTCTAAGATGATGATTTTATTTTATATTTCCCTGAGAAAATAGAAGCAATCAAAAGACAACTTTCTCATCCTGAACTCTCTTAAATCTGCCAATCTGTCTGAATCTAGAACTGATCACTTCATCTTCCTCTTATTTGAATTAAAGAACAAAATGACTTTGTTCCTGAGGCCAGTAATTGTGCATCAGCCTCACTATTCAAGAACTGGACTCATACAGTTCCATTCTTTACTCTTTGAATCTAAATATTCTCTTTTCTCCTGGATCATTATCATCAGTATACAAGGATGCTGTAAAGAGTATACAGTACAACCTCCTTTTTTGAATATATCCCTCTTTAGCTGCCACTGCATTTTGCTTTTCCCTTAATAAAAAAACTCACAGAGTACATTGTCTCCTTCTCTCACTCCTCCTCTTCTCTCTTCAACCCACTGCAGTGGGTTTCACACTCTTATCTCTTACATATCAAGTTTACTGGGGACCTCCAGTTGCCTAGTGACTCAGTTATCAGTCTTTAGTACACAATCTTTCCTTGTCTCCTCCTTGAATACTCTCCCTTTTAAAGGAGCACATTCTTGGAGTTCTCGTGCCTTATTCTCCATTTTTCTTCAGTTTATTTTGCTGCATAATCCTCATTTTACCAGTATTTTTGGTATGACTCAGTGTTCAGTCCTTCGAACATCTCTTCCTTATTGATTTGCTGTCATCCTGTATCATGACTTCAAAATACATCCTCTTTCATGATGTTATCAAACATCTAGAGACTGAGACTTGCAAGTTTTTATCACTTTGTTGAATGCCAGACTCCCTTGAATTTTGAGATGCAGCTTAGTATTTCCATTTGTAAATTTAATAGAAATATCAAATTCTATGTCCCAAGCTCTTAATTCTCTCCTCTAACAATGTTTTCTCTGGTGACAGTCATTGTGATATATGTGACCCCATTTATCCAATCGTCCAAACCAAAACATGGAGCCACCCTTGACTCCATTCTTTTTCTCAAACTCTTTGTTTCAAAGTTTTAAACATATTTTGAATTATATTACTCTCTCTAAGGAATACCTTGTGTCCTCATTACTACCAATACTTTACCTTTCTTCATGGAATTCAGCACTGCCAAAAAGTATTGAATAATATTTGTTTACTTGCTTATTGACTGTTTTCTCAACGATAATGTAAGCTCTCTGAAGCTTTGTTAACTGCTGTATGCTGCATCTCTAGCATCTAGAAGAATGCCTGGCAGAAGCTAGTCATGCTTGATCAACATTTTTTAAATGTATGCATAAATATGCAAATACTGAGACAGTATTTTCTTTTTAGGAGACAAATTGATGGGGGCTTTTTAAAGTACCCATACGTTAAAGCTGGAAATATTTTATTTTATTTTATTTTTATTTTTTTATTTTATTTTTTTTTTGTCTTTTTGCTATTTCTTAGGCTGCTCCTGCGGCATGTGGAGGTTCCCAGGCTAGGGGCCCAATCGGAGCTGTAGCCACCAGCCTACGCCAGAGCCACAGCAACGCGGGATCCGAGCCGCGCCTGCAACCTACACCACAGCTCATGGCAACGCCGGATCATTAACCCACTGAGCAAGGCCAGGGACCGAACCCGCAACCTCGTGGTTCCTAGTCGGACTCGTTAACCACTGCGCCATGACGGGAACTCCGGAAATATTTTAAAGAAATTTTTAAATGAGCCAATATATATTACTTTTTAATATGTCAATCACTACCAATCATTCATTACTGATTGATAATTATCAATTATTACCAATTGATAAATTAGAGGGACATGTCTGAATTGGGAAAAATGTGTTTCTGTAGCTAAAGAAGTTTCCGTTTGCCACAATTAGAAAAGTGACGAGATTCAAAAGTAGCCATGGGCCACCTCGCAGTAACTAATGTGAATTGACCATCCCTGGTATATCTACTGAATATAACATTAACTCATTAACCTAAAATTTGAAGAATTATATTTTGAGATTTACCAAAATAATTCTTCAATTTAATTAAATTGTATACCTTAATAATTAAATTCAGTATAATTAAAATTATTTCATCCTGATTTAAAATCACAATGCTTTTTTACATTATTTTACTTATTGAAATATATGATCATTTTTAAATGTAAAAATTCAGTAAAATATCTTTAGAAACATTGGAGAATCCATATTCAAACAATTCTCCATGTGTCATTTTTTACTGAAGCATGTGCCAAGGAAAGGAGAAATTTTTCCTTGAAGGGGTGAGTAGGCCCTTTAGAAAACAGAAATTGTGGGAGTTGATAGTTTGCAAAATGAGAGGTTCTTTTTTATATGTTGTATGATGTTATTGGCTTCAATAATTTTTTTGTAAAAAGATCCTTATTCCTGAGAAACAACATATTGCATTGCTTCTCAATCATCACCTTTCAAATTGAAATGTCCTCTAAATGCAAGTACCAGTATTTCATTAATAACGCCTAAAGAACAAAAAAGGGTTAACTTGTTTTAAAGTCTATAATTCAGGTTGGTCAGTAGCTTACCTGAGTTTTTACAATGCCCAAGATAAGATTACAAAGCACAGGAGTTCCCATATCCATGTAGTGGAAATGAACCTGACTAGGAAACATGAGGTTGCAAGCTTGAACCCTGGTCTTGCTCAGTGGGTTAAGAATCTGGCATTGCCTTGAGCTGTGGTGTAGGTCACAGATGGCTGGATCCTGCATTGCTGTGGCTGTGACGTAGGCCGGCATTTATAGCTCCAATTTGACCGCTACCCTGGGAACCTCCATATGCCATGGGTAGAGCTCTAAACAGCAAAAACAAAAAAAAAATAAAATAAAATAAGAGAGACTGCAAAGCACAACATTAGCCTAGTATGCCAACACTAAACTTATCATGTCCTCTTAAAACTGACTCTTTTCTTTTTTGCTTTCCTATTTCTTTTAATACTGCCATCATTCTCCCTGAAACCCACATCTCAGATTTCCACACAATCCTTAGCTCCATGTCCCTCATTAGACATAAAATAATTACTACAATTTATAATTTCTACTTTATTACACTAGCATATCTCTACCACCCATTTTAGGCTCTTATTACCTATTTTCTGAAGCATTAAAATAGCAAGTCTTTGTTCAGTAATCCTGATAATCCAGTATCCATGCCAACAAGTTTTATTTTTCTTTATAGTCATTTTGGGGTACCTTCTTTATAATTAAAAAGCTGAGTACCTTTTCTTATTTACATGTGTGAAAGCTAATGTGTTCCTGAATCTCTGAGGATTCTCTGGGCTTAGATTTTTCCTAATGGCTTCTGCTTCCAATGGGAATGTTGGCACACATGGTTATTCTTTGTTTCTATACTGTGTCAATCTAAAGGGAAGCAGAAATACCTTTTTCTTTTACCTAACTCCTTTCCAACTGCATTCCAAATTCTTTAACACTAGACAGTGTATAAATAAGACTTTTACATACTGCTTCCCACCTGGTATGAATTATGTTACACCACTTTAAAAGTAAAGCAATTTAAAAAGTTAGATGGGAAATTTATCTATCACTATATTCTATTCACCCATACAGTCTCCTGTGTATCATTTCCCAGTTGATCTTCAAGCATATTTTTGTTCATTATGATTCTCTTTCTAAAATTTACACTGACTTTCCATCGCACTTCAAATTAAATGTAAGTTTATCATTTTGACATTAAATGACCTGTGCAGTGTTCCTTCAACCTACTTTCTCAGCTACTGTAAGCTTTATGAGTTTGAATCTAGTTCTTTTTATTTAGTAGCGATGTGATCTTAAGCAAGGTAAACTCTGAATAACTTAGTTTTCTTGTTTATACAATGTGGGTAACGTTAGCACCTGATTCATAGAGGTGTTGTGATTATACAATGAACTAATAAATGTAAGGCATGTAATACAGTGCCTGGCTCTCAAATATGCTCAAAAGGTGTTAGCGGTTGTCATTATCATGATGAAGTACTGTCACCACTAATGCCTGTTCTACCCTCTGAAAACTGGAAAACCCAGGTCAGTATCTTTTCAGCATATCTTAATCTTTCCCTCATCTGTGTTTTGTCAATGCTGTTTGTTTCACCTGATTCTTTTTCTTCTTTTTTCTTTTTTTTAAAAAATCTCTTCAAGTCCAATTCCTGTTCTTTCATTTAAGGCAAAGCTGAAATCAAATTTCATCATCAGTAACTTAACTCTACAGATAAGTCTTCATACATTTGAGCTACTGTAACAAAATACCATAGCCTGGGTGACTTATATATAACAGAAATTTCTCACAGTTCCAGAGTCTGGAAGTCTGATATCAGGGTCCTGAAATGATCTGGTGAGGACTCTTTTGATTTGCAGACCTTGTGTTAGCTTCACAGGATGGACAGAGCTAGGGATCTCTCTAAAACCTTTTTTATAAGGCATTAATCCCATTCATAAGGATTCCACTTTCATGACATAAGCACCTCCCAACCCCTCTCAGTATTATCATCTTTGGGAGTTAGGATTTCAACATATGAATTTGGGACACACAAACATTCAACCCTAGAAAGATATATCTAACCATTCTTTGGAAATATCATACATCTTTTATGAAAGCTACCAGGCCTGACTTTAAAAATATGAAACTTTGTATATATATATATATATATACATCCTAATTTATCTACTAAATTATATCTTTTGAAGGCAGCCTATCCTACTGATCCCCTTCAGATAATAGTTGAATGTCTTAGATCTATAAATTCTAAAAATAAAAATATAATAAAGCATTTTCATCCAATCAATTACTGGTTCAGCATAAATGAATTATGGCAGGACAAACTAGTGCTCAGATAAATTACAGTATAGTTGTAGAGATTACGTTTTCTTGCTTAGCCCAAAATTGTTTCGAATGCACTTTAATGTTTCCACATTTAATTCATATTTTTTATGAAATGTGATAAAATACTTTTCTCTGACATATGACACAGCATATACTTATTCTAAATTTCATTCAGTTCAGTAAAGAGATTTTTCCATTAACAAAATTGTTGAGGAAAATTGAGAACCAAATTTGGCATTATGTGTTATGGAAAAGAAAATATTTTAAACCTATATTTTTTTTTCACTTATGTGGTTAACGTTATTCACATTTTTGTTTGGTTTGGGTGATTCTGATCTATAATTTATTACAGTATTTGAATAATGCCTTTTTGCCATTTTTTAAACTAGATAATTTCCTCCTTGTATTTCATATTCAACTTTTTCTGTACTTTGAATAATTTTAGAACTTTTTTATTTGTTTGTTTTGTTTTGCTTTGTGTCATTTTAGGGGCACATATGGAGGTTCCCAGGTTAGGGATCCAGTTGGAACTGTAGCCCATGGCCTACGCCACAGCCACAGCAATGTGGGATCCAAGCTGCATCTGCAACCTACACAACAACTCAAGGCAACGCCGGATCCTTAGCCCACTGAGTGAGGCCAGGGATTGAACCCATGTCCTCATGGACTCTAGTTGGGTTCCTTAACAACTGAGATGCAATGGGAACTCCAGAAGTTTGTTTGTTTGTTTGTTTGTTTTTAATTTAGTCTCTTTACACAGATTGCTCTTCATTTTGTTTCATATAGTTACAGTTCAAACCCTATGAAAGTTTGCATAGTTTTTTTGTTACCAGTTGTTAATATTTTTCTTATTTTTAACTTCATCCTATATTCTTTATTTTTAAGACTATACAATTTGCATATGATCAATTAAAAGTAAAACTTTAAAAATTATTCTTCCAATTATTTTAAGCTTGTATTGGTTGAAAAACTGTTCTTTGAGCTGCATAGATTATAATTTCCCCTTTTCTAATGCTTTAGTCTTACTCTGACTCTTCATTTTATATACTTTACATGGAAGTTATTATTTAACCTCTTATCCAATTGAACCTCACATTCTTATTTTTTTCCATCTTTGACACAACAAATATTGAAGTGCATCCAAAGAAATTCATTCATTGGAGATAATTGCTTACAATTACAGGATTAATTAATGCATATTATCTATCTATATATACATACATATTATATACATAAATATTTATTAGGTTTCTATTTATTTTTAGGCATCTGGATAATCCACAGGTCCAATTACTTAAAAGGAAACTGGATGAATTAATATTCTTAAAATTGAATTGAAAAATAGGAAGTTCAAATGAAACCTTAGAAATAAGTTTTATCACTCTGAAAACATAGCATCAACTATATGTCAAAATCACATTATTATGAGTATATAAATATATTTTTAATATAGTCTTGACTATGAAAGGAGAAGGATATGTTTGCAAAGATATGGCTTTAGTGGCTTGAATTTAAATAGGTATTTTTTATGAATTTAGTCAAATGATATTTCTCATGTTTCCAAGTTTCTCTTTTTTAATTCCCGGTTTTCCACTTTTTAAAAATTGTGGCACTGATTAATATAGCATATATGACAGGAAAAGTATCATTTTCTAATTATACACATCTCTGTAACTGGGAGAGAAAATACTCTATTTTTATGCTGTCAACATATGGGTGTAGTAAAGAGGATGAAGACAATTTTCCTCCTCCAAGACGAATCAATTGATGATCTATTATAGAGGTTTATTTAACTTAAATATTGATCCTCTAAGTTAGAATATTGACTGGGTGCTTTCTTGTGTTTTGATCTCTTTTATGTAGAAGGTTAACATTTATTACTTCTCATTAAGTGTTGATGTAGAAAATCCTTTGACAGAAGTCACCTGATATGTTTTCCAACTGTTCCTCTGGGGAAACTGTTCACTAACTCTTAAGTGTGACATCTAATAAGAACATCATATTTGTTCTGGTCATCTTTTATTCTCATTACCCACGCTAATGATGGTCCTAAATTAGATGTGGAAACTCATGGTAATAATGCCAACTAGAGAACAATGTAGAGACAGACTACCTTTGCCAAGCCTCTACAAGTTTTCATCATGAAGTAGAACAAAAATGTTTATATCCTTAGCCCCTGATGATTTTTGTGCTCCAACAGCTTCCCACCACCCCCATATAAGGTTTTATTTGTCTAAAGAGGGAAACCATAGTTAATAATTAGCAGAGACATATATGCATAGTACTTCAGTAAACAAAGTACATCAGACTAACATTATAAATAGCCTTCCTCCAGTATGTCATATGAACTTTTAAAGTTACCATTTTTATAGCAAGCCATATCAGTTTATGAAGCATCTGACTTTATTGGTTTTCTGTTTATCTGAAGCTTTAAAATCAATGGTTGATATGTTTTGCTTTAAAAACAAGCAACTGATTCATTCCAAAATCAGCTACAAATATCAAATATATTGATCAGTTGTGTCAAGTAAGAATTTCCATTCTAGACCATTAATTCATTTTTTATCTCAAGGATCTCATAGCTTCTTCATATTCCAGCCTCTCTGCAAAGAAAGTTCATTATATACTTACATTTACTGATGAGAAGCCTGTTTGGAAATTATCTACATGTGGACTTCTTATAAGCTTGGCAACAGTGGCTCATTTTTGAGAGGCAATTTCACTAAAGGTCATATTTCAGCTGTCAAATGAAGACAGTGAGCAGTGACATTAGTGTCAGTATATCTTTGTTAAACTGATAACACAGCTGTCAAAGAGCCCCTCATAATCTGAGAAATCCATGATTTAACAGGTTTTGGGAGTGCCAAGGTCAACTGAAAAACAGAGCTATTAGTGTTGAAAAGAGACCAAGTCTAGACTTTCGAATTAGGGAAAGGCAAGGGCAAGTGTTACATGATTCAAGATGGCCTTAAGATATTGAGAGAGAACCCGACTCGCTAACCAAGCTCAGGTGTAGTCCCTTGACAAATTTCTATTAAGCAGAGATAATTCACAATTTTACTAATGCTTCTGAGAAAACTCTTTATTGTGAAAATGATATTAGTATTTTTGAGATTTCTTTTTTGCTGGTTTATACCAAGCAGTCTAGTTCAAGTCTGTTTCTCCATAGGTAAGAAACTATTGGGCTAATTAATTTATAATCTCACTGGGATTTTTATTGTTGTTTATTTTTGTCTGTTATTTTAAGTATAGACTTTCAGTGTGTTTCTGAAGGCAGAGGAGAATCCTATGGCTTGATTAAAGTAATTTCTTAGGAATGAAAATTCAAATACCCATGAAAAGAGTTGGGAAACATTTCAGTTGACATTTTAAACCTATGAGGGAAGACCCCAAATTGTCTTCAATACAGAGCTCTTCCATCTGAAAGAAACACAAGGGGCCAGATAGCCCTGCTTTCACTAAGGATAATGAAGACCATTGAATAATACACTGAAAATGTTAAACATTAATTATATTCATCATTGTATGTATATTTGCCTTTATCCTACCTTTGCAGTCCCAGTGTCAGTTTCTTGAATGATCAAATAATGTTTATGAAATTTTCTAAATAGATAGTATTTCTCTGGATTCTGTTCATAGGTTAAGAAAACCAACTATTTCCTATCATTTCACAGAATATTTCTAAAGAACTCTACTGTGTAAGAGTTCCACATGTCCTTTTGACTTATTCAGAAAATTTGTAACTAACAATCAATAGGTTCCAGACTTTTTCTAAATGCTAGATATAGAGCAACAGAAATAGAAAAATAATGTCAGAGAAATAAATAAAATATATACGACATTTGGTAGTCATAAGTGAAAAATAAAGTAGGAAATATGAACAGAGTCTAGGGACTTGAAGTTTTTTAAAAGGTAAAGTGGTAAGAGAAGTCCTCATTAGAAAAGTGACATTTAAATACTACTCAAAAGGAGGTGAACAAGTCAAGTCAGCCATTCTACCACACGGGGAATAATTATTCCAGAAAGAAAGAGCCTCTGAGACGGCAGCATACATACTTGGATTGTTCATGAACAGTAAGAAGGCCAGTGTGTGTGGACTAAGATAAACAAGGGTGAGAGTAGTGAGGAGATGAAGGAAATGAGGTCAAATGGTGATGAGAATACACATTAACTACAGGTCATTATAAAGGCTTTGATTTTTTACTCAAAGCCTTTGAAATGGGAACTCTTTGAGTAATGGGGTAGAAAACTTACTTGATCTGCCTTAATATTTTATATCTATAACTAGCTATTGTCTTGAGATAGACTATGGAGAAGGTGGGCATAGATGGAAGCAGAGAAACCAGTTAGGCTGTTGCAGTGATCTGCTTGAGAGGTGATGGCAGTTTTGGGCAAGATGGTAGTAGTTGTCACTGAGAAGTGGTGGGTTTCCTGATACTTTTGACATCTGAAGCCAAGAGATCCATTGGATTAGGGCAGAAAAGAAGAGGAGTTGAAGAATTCCAAATTTTTCCTATTCCCTAATTAGCACAAAAGCTGCTCTGTATATGATTATGTAGCTAAACTCTTTCAAAATTAATTTTATATGGAATTTTATTATTAACTTTATAGATTAAAGGGTATTGCAATTCTAGTTAACCACTATGTATTTATCAAAAACTCAGCAATCCATATGAGAAAAAGATTGTATTTATATATTTATGACTGGGTCATTATGCTGTACAGCAAAAACTGGCACAACACTGTAAGTTAACCATACTTTAATTAAAAAAAAAAATTCTAACACAGGCAAAGATGTATTTTTTCAAAAATTGGTGTTGAACAAGTTTCTTCTGCTTATAAAACCTTATTTTCCTGACTAGAGGAGAAATGCGGAAGGAAGTGGCTCAGTATTCACAATATAGGTACTAAGGGAATGTGTGATTGTTTGACTCTTGGGATCAGTCAAGGAGCCAGTGAGGCTGAAGTCACAGGTGCTCTTTTTATGTCTAGAGATGTTTTGCTCTAGAGAATCTATTTCAAATCTCATACATCCACCTCAACAAAGCATGTCCTTGCTCACAAGGGGAGTCTGTAAAACTGCATGCAGAGATCAATCCAGATCCATCATCATTGCTAGAAAAACAACTCACAGCATTTCCTTTGTTTAATAATGAAAGCAAATAGTATTATCCTCATATTTAGACAACACGTTATGACCAAGGAAATGAAGAATACAAATGGTTAGTGGACTATGTTGTCCTGAAAGAAATGAATTGGAGCGTGTAATTACTGAAGCATATATGGGTTGCTAATAAATACGTTTTGCAAGCAAGTTTTAATTTTTTTTTTTTTTTTTTTTGCTATTTCTTGGGCTGCTCCCGATATATAGAGGTTCCCAGGCTAGGGGTCGAATTGGAGCTGCAGCTGCCAACCTACACCAGAGCCACAGCAATGCGGAATCCGAGCCATGTCTGCAACCAACACCACAGCTCACAGCAACGGTGGATCCTTAACTCACTGAGCAAGGCCAGGGATTGAACCCGCAACCTCATGGTTCCTAGTCAGATTTATTAACCACTGAGCCATGACAGGAGCTCCCAAGTTTTTAAATTTTAAAGATACATAAAATATAGGAAAAACTTTTAATAAATAATACAAAATTATATTTAAAAAGAAGTGACTATTAATCTCTTTTACTGAGCTCAATTTCCTCTTTCTTTTTTATTCCAGAACCTACAGATAGGCCGCCTATGCTGTTAATTGCAAATTCAGAAACAATCGAGGTTTTCTATCTTAATGGTAGTAAAATGGCAACCCTGAGCTCAGTCAATGGAAATGAAATTTATACTCTGGATTTCATTTACAATGAAGATATGATTTGTTGGATTGAATCAAGAGAATCTTCAAATCAGCTGAAATGTATCCAGATCACAAAAACGGGAAGATTAACAGATGAATGGACAATCAATATTCTTCAATCCTTCCACAGTGAGTTTGAATTTATATTATATGCCACCCTTTAAGGATTCCATTTACAGACCAGTAGACAGGATTCTTAGATTTTCTAGCATAGCTAATGGCTTTTGAATATGCAAATATGTATATGCAAATATGAATGCACTTAAATAAATATATTCCCTACATGTTTTGCATATAGACACACATACACTTTGAATGGCACTGTTTATGTAAGCAGTGTATTGAAGAGGTAATTTTAATTCTCTTTTTAATGCTTATTACAGTATCACCTGGTTGAAAACTGTGATTTTTTTTTTTTTTTTTTGCACTGAATGATAGTTCACAATGTGACAGTGAAGGTGGGATTAAAAAAAAATAATAAAAAACAAGAGACAGAGTTGATAATTATAAACTTATCAATTTTAGTGTTAGTTAAAATACATTGAAAACTATTTATTTTATGCTCATTTGTAACAACTGTCTGTGTTTGCTGACATTTTTCCTACTAAATCATAGTTTTATACATCTTTTTCCAAAAAAGTAATTTGTGATTCACTTGATTTCTTTTATTAGAAATTTGCAAACTAGTAACTATACTTTTCTTTCTGAATACCACATTGTTACACACAACATATTCTCTCTCTCTCCTTCTCCCCCTGCTCTCTACCCCTCCCATATGAGAGTAGAAAAATTTATTTCTGCTTGCCTGTTGAAGCTGTATGCCTGAGAATTTCAAGATGTGTCCATTTACTTTATGATTTACAGAAAAAACTTATGCTCACAAATGTTACTAAAAAAATTGGTGAAGTGAAGAAAATATACAATCAAGAAAATTGTGGTAGAATAAATGCAGTTTTTAGATACAGAATATTTGGGTGATTTGAATTCAGTAATATTTTATTAATGTTTGTAATACATAATTAAAGAGGTTGGTTATTGATCTTTATTAAATGTAAGCAAATAGTACCAAGTTTTGTTTGATAATTATGATTGAATTAAATAAATCAGTGCAATTTGTAAGAAGAATGGAACATGACGTGAACAGAAATACATGTTTAACAAATAGGATCCAACACTTTGAAGATCCTCTTAACATAAATAAAACTGTTTTTTAATTTATAAACAAAAATAAAAATAAATAAAATATTTATTGTGACAATGGACCAAGAATGCCTAATGAAATCAGTGGACTCTATTTCAAGGATTCTGTGGAGAAGTGATAACTCATAATAAACAATAAATAACAAGTGGTAGTACATACGGAATGAGTCTATGTGATTGGAGTATTTCAGGCACTAGCTTTGCCAGCAGCTGGAAAGCGTTTGAACATGCTAGTGTCCCTGCCATGTTAGTGATTACTTCATCTAATCCAGATGTATTTGTCCCTAGCAAATGGGATACTGGCAGTCAAATAGCTAGAATATTCACTAGATTGTCAGTTAAAGTTATTTTCCAAGCTTAAACTTTTTTCTGCATTTAATATGCCCTATTAATAATAGTAATACTTTCTTTAACATGTATTTTTAAAACAACTTTTGTATAGTAAAACTCAGGTTGGTCAAGTAAATGCATATTAGAATATTTGTAGAAAGTAATTTATAACTTAGATTGCCTGTGATTTCCAAACAATTCCTGGCAGATGTAGAAAAATAAAGAGATTTTCGTTAGGCAATTCACTAAAAATGATGAATAGAGCACTCATTTTGATCCGCAAAAGATAAATGCAATGGAAATATTTTATTTAGGAGAAATAATTATTGACGAAGTCAGATTTAAGCAATGCAATTTCAGTCACTTTAGAAAACAGTGATTAAGTGTGTGGAAGTAATTCTGTGATGGGAGCAGGACAGAGGTGTGAGCAGGGCGGGGCTCCTCTATCATTGCTTGTAAGCCATGTACTTTATCAACATGTCACAGAACTGCTTTCCATGTGTGTGATGGGTTCTGCATTCACCATAACAATTTGTTAATTGATAATGAAGTTGGAATATTCCTTGCATGTATAATTACATTAAATCTCTGTTGCACCATGTAAGCAAAAACAATGAACTGATTGGAGTATGCCTGCATGCCTGTCACTATCCACTCTTCCAGAGATATCTCTTTAGCATCTCTTCCCTCATTATCTTTGGATAACTTTCTCTGAATTTACCTGAAGAAAACATTCTTTTTTGAAAAAAATACATAACTTTTATTTTTCAAAGAATTACTGTGAGGAGAAGATCAACCATTGCAAGTCAAATTGATTTGAATTAAAAAATTACACACTCTTTTATTGCCATATTGAAAATGTTATTGCATATCTCATCTCACTGGATATCCACTCCATCTGTATATGCAGGAGAGATATGCTCTTCTGTTTAAGAATAGACATGATTTTAACTCTATAACTCAGATGCATTAGGCAATACTGAACGTGAAAGAGAAGGCACAGACAATATCTACCTCTGTGTTCTTTCTGATAAAATAAGAAGGGCAAATACTTGAGTTCCCACTACAGCACAGTTACTTAAAAATCCAACTACAGTGGCTCAGGTACTGAGGAGGAGTGGGTTTGATCCCTGCCCTGGGGCAGTGGGTTAAAGAATCTGGCCTTAACACAGCTTTGTCCAAAATTCAGTCCCTGGCCCAGGAACTTCCATATACTGTGTGTTTGGCCACTAACAAGAACAAACCGAAAGGTAAATACAGATCCCCTCAAAAAAAATCCCAAATCTAGCACAAATAACAATAGCTACAACTTACTGAATTTGCTAAATGACTATATGCAAAATGGAGGAATTATTAATCCACTTATGCCGAAGCAAAAATTAAGACTGTAATTTGGGTCAGACTTCATAACCTTTGCTCCACCACACTGCCCCAGTGGGTCTCAACTTTTGTTTTTTGTTTTCCATTTTAGCCACCCGAACAATCAGGCATACTCACATTAGTAACAGTGGCTCACACACTGTTACTCACACACTGCACTGTTGTGAGTTGATCTTGTCCTAGCTCTGTCGTTAACTAGCTATGGTGCCTTGTACAAATAAATGATTTTGAACTGAAAGAACTTATTCACATAATTGCTAGAATCCTTCCCAGATCTAAACATACTTCTTCCTTCCATTCCCTTCTGTTTGCTATCGTTATCTGTACTATCCCTGTGTTTGTGTGTGTGCATGCCTGCATGTCTTCCTCTCATTTACTTCTTTTTTTCCCTACCACCTAATTACTCACAATAGGTGTATCTTAATTATTGTATAGTACTATTCTCTAAAATATGATCCTGGAATTCCCTTCGTGGCTCAGCAGAAGCAAATCTGACTAGCAACCATGAAGACACAGGTTCGATCCCTGGCCTCGCTCAGTGGGTTAAGGATCCAGCATTGCCAGGAGCTGTCATTTAGGTCACAGACATGGCTCAGATCCCACATTACTGTTGTGGTGGCATAGGCTGGTGGTTACAGCTCTGACTGGACCCCTAGCTTGGGAACCTCCATATGCCTTGGGGTGTGGCCCTAAAAATAAATAAATAAATAGATAGATAAATAAATAAAATATGTTCCTTAGGACACCAGTTTTATGAGATGTTGGAAACAATGCATTTGTGATCAAATGAATTTAAGAGATTTTGCATCTGTTCAACCTTGTTGGAGATTTATATGTATATTAGCCTATTAAAGATCATGAGTCCTTTTATAAAGTACCTATCTTACTCTATTTAGCACAGGATTTCCTTAATTTATTTGAGTACTAAACATTTTATTGGTATTTCTGTGGATGCTTGTTTCTAAGGATGCCAAATGAATGTGTGTTATGTGTCTAATATTAATGTCCCGAGTATTTATTGTTTTATATTATCTACTTTGAGAAATACTATTTTAGAAATCTTAAGGAAGAGTTTCTCAGATTGGATCCTTTCACTACTTTTTTTTTTTTTTTTTTTTTTTAATGCCAGCATATGGAATTTCCCAGGCCAGGGACTATATCCAAGCCACAGCCACAACCTAACTGCAGCTGTGGCAACATGGGGTCCTTCAATGCACTGTGCCTGGGCCAGGCCTGGGATTGAACCTGTGCCTATGCAGCCACCCTAGCTGCTGCAGTAGGATTCTTAACCCACTGTTCCAGGGCAGGAACTCCCTCCCACCTCTTTTTAATGCCTCTAAAAAGGCTAAACCTGTAAGGACTATATATACAGAGAGATACAGAGACTTACTGCTTAGCAATAGTTTTCTAAACTATTTCTTCTCTCTAGTTTTAGTTTGTAATAGAAGGTAACGAGAATTATAGGATTCCCATGCCACATGCCCTAAGACTGTGGTGACAAAACCAGAGACTATTTCTGAATTGGAGCTTAGAGGAATTAGATATACAGCAAAGATTAGGTCATAGGTGAAATTCATGCCAGGAGAGAGTCTAGCTAAAGATGGTTTGTAGTTGGTGATGGTGACAATGTGTATGCCGGAAATGACTTAGAATGCAGCCAGTGTCAAGTAATTCCACTGTAATTATGATCATTTTTCCATGAGCTGTAGATAAGAGTATGGGAGAAGAACCTCTCAATAACAGAAAACCAGTGTCAAATGATGAGATACTGAGAGAGATGGTAAAGGATTATTTAAATGTTTATGAAATATAAATCTAAATTTAAAAATATATATGTACATATATTGTGTTGAGGACATAGTCACAGGTAGTCCAGTTGTTAAAAATGTAGAACTTTGCCATGTAGCTCTGGTAATTTTCTAAGCGCCCTATAAAATGCAGAAGGCCTAAACTTCAGGTCTATGGAATTCCCTTTGCTTTGATTCTGCGCTTTTCAAATAACTTTCAGATCTGGTTTCTCAAATACCATAATTCTAGGAAGGAATTTCTTAGGATGGCATCTTTTAGTAATTGTGTCACTGGAACATTCTATCAGTAGTTATAAATTAACATTCTGTAAACTGACATTCTGGTTGATATATTAGTCTCCTGGGAGTCTGGTAAGCATGAAATAATTTCCCAAAGCCTGATAATCCTTTGGTGAACTCCTCACATGGGTCTCCTAAAAATGCCAATCTAATGATGAGATCTAGGTTTAAAATATTCTGATAAATGTTATTTACCATCTTTATCATCTTAATGAAAACTTTTACTTGGTAAAGTTATACAAGGTATCTTGGCAACTTTAGTTATTTTAATGTAAGAATTAACCTATATCATTTTAATCTCCCTGTTTTAAGATATTATTAAAGAAGATATATCTATCTACCAATAGATAGATATCTAAAGTACAGTTATTCAGTTTAGTTTCACTTTAAAAAAAGCAGATAGTTATACTATATTTCTAAAACTGAATGATAGGGAGAGGCCTATGTACTACTAAGCAACTACCACACTAATTTTCCACCAAATCTGTGGTTTAAATCATGTCCCCCAAATGTACTAGAAAGTGTGGTTATACTTAAGACCTTCACACACAAAGTGTAATATTTCTATAATCAAAGAAGATTATATTTTAATTTTTCATGTTGTTGGGAGATACTGTTTCATTCATTAAAAATAACAAAAACAATCATGGCAAAAACCTTGTGGCTTGATAGAATGTTTCAGCCTATCTCAACTGGTGAGAACAATTTATTATTCATATGAAATACCTCACTTGGCTTTAAGACTTAGTTTGGCTGTTTGCATTGTTTAAAATATATATTGTGAATTTTTTTAAGTCATGAGAGGTGGATGAATTCAAAATTATTGTACAGTTTTAGAGCTTTAGGTACTTGATTCATAAGAAGCAAATAACTGAGTAATATAAAAATATCATGGTTATTGCTACAAAAATTGTGGACTTAAAGGAATGCATTATGATTGTGATTACTTATGCAAAATGCCATTGACAGTTATATCAGGGACTTAGACAATTTGCAAAAAAAGATGTTTGTTCCTAAAATGCAGATAATTGAAGCAACATGCTCCTAATGTATGAATTATACAAATAATAATCTCTATGTTACATTCTATTTCATATGTCTAGCCTGAGCTTTTGTTTTGAGACCTTCAGGTAATGTTGTTTATCCTGTGACCACAGGATAATATTCACAGAATTTACCTGGAGTATTTTGATAACTTCAAGCTTAATAATTTGCATTTTCCAAATTTATTCTCTTGAATTATGGGAATTCAGTTTTTTTTGTTGTTGTTCATATTGAATGTAGTACCTGATTTATTTCTTATTATGTAATGCTAAAAGTATTGAAAGATGACTCTGCCATATATACAAAAAATACTTTATTAGAGCATTTTGTTAGATCTTTAACAAGAAAAATTAATGATATTTTGGCTTGGTCATAGATCAAGTGATAGTAATATATGAAAACAAAAGTTTTAAAAATATATTTTTTTTCCATTCAAAATTGTAACTAAGATGGAGATTGAGTGATTATGTAATGTATATGCCTTGCATATACCTCTTAAATTCTTATAAATATGAATTACTTCAGAATTTACTGATGCAGCTTTTTAATTTAGTGTGTTTGGATTTCAGTGTGAGTTAAATATTCTATATTTCTGAATGCTACGAACTGAATCCCTCCCCCCCAAATTCATATGGTGAAGCCCTAATCCCCAATATGATGGTATTTCATATTTAGATGGGCTTTTGAGAGATAATTAGGTTTAAGTCTTGATAGTAGAGTGCCTATGATGTTATTAATACACTTTCAAGAATAGGAGTTGACCAGAGTTCTCTGTTTTCCATCTGAGGAAACAAGAAGGTGGCCAGGACGAGTCCTCACCAGACACAGAATCTGTTGGCCCCTTGATCTTGGTTTTCCAGCCATCAACCTGTGAGAAATAAGTGTTTATTGTTTAAGACACTTAGTCTATGGTATTTTGTTATAGCAGCCTGAACTAAGACACTCTTCTTTTTTCATTCTAAAAACATAAGCGTATTTCTTTCCAAATGTACCCATGGAGTGTCATGGAACAAATCCCCAGAAAAATAACACTCTGCCGCCATTTGTATAAGTCTTAAGTCTTAGGTTACCTTTTTTTTTACTTTTAAACTTTTATTGAAATATAGTTGATTTATAGTTTATTGTGAATTTCTGCTGTACAACAAAATGATTTGGTTTTACATGTACACACACCCATTCTTTTTCAGATTATTTTCCCATATAGGTTATCACAGAATATTGATTAGAGTGTCCTGTGCTATACAGCAAGTTTCTGTTGACCATTCATTCCATATACGGTAATTTCATATGCCAGTCCCAAACCCCCAGTCCATCCCTCCTCTATGCCTGTCCCCTGTGGTTAACCATAAGTTGCTTTCTAAGTCTGTGAGTCCATTTCTGTTTTGTAAATAATTTCACTCGTATAATTTTTTTTAGATTCCACATATAAGTGATATAATATGATTATCTTTTTGTGTCTGACTTCAATTAGTATGATAATTTCTTAGGTTATCTTTGGAATAAAATGTCTGAGGTAGAGAACTGTAAACTCATCACTGTGGGGCTAGCCTAAATCCTTATTTCTCCTGTATCATTCCTCAATTCAGAGATGCCCTAATAATACCTTTTAGGATGCCCCAGTGTGATTTCTAGACATAATTTCCACTCTTATCAAACAAATTAAACTCATCACTTGATGACTTGTTTTGATCAGTTGACGTGGCTCTTTAAAAAAAAAAAATCTCCACAGAACTCATGCCATTTCATTACTCTTATGTAATTGATCCTGACACTAGAGTGAGTTTAATATCTGAAATGTTTGCCATTAGTGAACATGACTGAGGAAGCATCCTACAAATATTTGGTCATTGAACTTCTCAACTGATATTTCTTCTACCAGGCCCGATACAACTGATAACATTGGCTTAACAGGAACCTCTCTTTATTTACAGAATCAGTCCACTAAAAATACAACAATGCACATTCCTTTTCACCTTTTGTATATTGGAATTAATACCCAGGTGAAACAAACATTGTTTTCTAATTGTTGTGCTTCATATTCTGGGTCTATAACTTGGATACATTAAAAAATATGACTGCTATGAATAATAAACAATAATAAAGTAATTATGTAAAATAAACTATATTAAATACTATAAATATGTAATAATAATCAGTTAATTAAAACTCTGTGTTTTTGGAGACATGAATCAAAAGGCGAAAGGTAATCCAAAATAATTTAATACGTGACAATGGAAGTAGTCTACGTAACAAGTAGTCTCAAAGATAATCATGGGCAAGGTGACAGTAAATTCTTACTTAGAGGGCAGGAAAAAGAGTCAGAATCCAGACTCAAGATTTAGAATAAAACCTGTTTACTAAAGCTGTGCAGAAGAAACAGCACAATGGAAAGTTGGTAACCCACTACACCTCATTTCCTGGATGGCCTTCATGGAAAATGTTACAAAGAAAAATATTCCATAGAATTTTGACTTGAAAATTGAGCAAGTTTAGTGAACTTAAAAGCATTGGTGGTATGCTTTCAAAAGCATTCATACAGGAGAATAAATCTCAAGAGTCCATCAGTCTGTTAAGGGTTTCCTTCACTGGCAATCAAATGTAACACAGAACTCAGACTATAAAGAATGTATTTTCTTTTTGGTGTCATGATAGAACTTGTGTTTTACAATTATCACCCAGAGTGCCCTGTGAAGACTGTGATAGTGTATCTAGAAGAGAAGCAGAGAACACAATTGAGAAGCTATTGCAGCATCCATAGGAGAGAGGGCAGTATCTTGAGCAAGGAGAATAACAGCTGAGATGGAAAGAAAGTGCTGTTTCAGATGAAGGCCTTAAGATTTGCCAATAGATTTAATACCGGGTGAAGTGAGAAGAGATAAAAGTAGAATGAAGGATGAATCCATTTGAATTTCAGGTCAAAGGAAGGTTTTGCCTAATGGGAAAAAAAAAAAAAAAACGATACCTTTGTGTAAACTGTTCTTATTTTTTCTAAGTGTAGCCACCCTAGGAAATGCAACTGGCTTGTGGCTTGGGTTAGAAGGAGTTGAGAAATAGTGGAGCGGGAAAGTGGAAGGAGGTTGAAAAGCTCATTCATCTATCCTTCCTTTCTAACAAACATCAAGCAAAAATATACAAGACCCATTCACATACCTGATATTGGCCTACCCTCCACATGACGCATGTTCTTTGTCTTTTTTCATAAAGACATACATAGATAGCATGTAGAACTTTATGACTATTATCAAGAACTGATACTCATTTTTTTTTTTTTTTTTTTTTTTTTTTTTTGGCCATTTCTTGGGCTGCTCCTGTGGCATATGGAGGTTCCCAGGCTAGGGGTCTAATCGGAGCTGTAGCTGCCAGCCTACGCCAGAGCCACAGCAGTGCAGGATCCGAGCCGCATCTGCAACCTACACCACAGGTCACGGCAACACCGGATCGTTAACCCACTGAGCAAGGGCAGGGATTGAACCTCATGGTTCCTAGTCGGATTTGTTAACCACTGCGCCACAATAGGAACTCCAAGAACTAATACTCATTTTGACTACATCTCATGTGTTTAAGAAACAGAATCGGAGCCTAAGAAGAAAGAAACTTTCCCTAATTAAAGGAAAAGAAATTGGGCTCCATAACATGCCACAGATTCTGTTCCTGATTAAGGATGTACCCGCTCATAGTACACCCAAATTGAACTTCTTTAATACCATTTTAATTATTATGCCAGGAAGTCAGAACCTTTGATTGCTCAATTCAGTTTATTTAATATTGTCTAGGAATAAAGTAAGTACACACTTCCTGATTGTGATGAGGTAAAAAATTAAGTGCAGTAACATCATCTCATCATTCAGAGGACATTTTCAAATGTTCTAGCAAAGAAAAATGGTATAAAAGCAAAATGTTAATTTTCCACTAATACCAAGAGACACACAAACTGAGGAAAATATAATAGTTTCCTTATAATCTTATCATTTACATATTTTCATTTTCACCTGGTTTTCTCTGCATTTATATTAGAAACACTGTAACACTCTTCAGTGAAGGCAACATCATAGCTTAAGGGACACTGAGTGGAAGTAAAAATGTTAAGTTAAAATATTCATAAAAAATAACAGAAATGTGGATAGACATAATCTGTATTTGGAGTGTTTTTGACATTTTTGTGGTGTCTTCAAAATTTATATCATTCTTGGCTCTTTCGCCTATGCTAGACAATAACTTAAATGTGGTTCTTTAAATATGATGCATATTTAATGTTGATAAAGGAAATACAGTAAGTGTATGCCCCATAACCTCGCCATTGCTCTGATACTCCTTTAAGCCACCATATCTCTTCTGAAAATTGCAGGATCTTCCTAACGGGTCACCTGCTGTCAGACTTATATCTTTTTATCCACACAGAGCCTAGTATGGTCTTTAAAAAGCTTTTAACAGATGTCTAACTTCCTTGCTTGAAACTGTCCTCAGGGATTTTATGTTAAAGACTACAGATTGAACAAAAGTGTTTATAGTATATCTGTTCTTTTTGGGAATTCCAGTGTAAGTACAATTTAAAAAAATCTTTAATTGTATTAACCCAAAAAGATAAAAGAGAGAAAACAAAGCATGTGAGATAATTTAGAATACTAAAGAATGGATGATTAAATGATAAATGAATTAGGTGGATATTTTTCTGCTTTGCTGAGTACCAAGATGAAGAACCCCAGAAAGGGTCAAAATTAGACTCCATCCCTCTGAAGGGACAGATAGGGACAAGGTTAGTAATAAGAGAGTTAGTTTAGAAGCTGTTTTGAGAATAGCGAGGCTCCTAAAATCCCTCCCCCATTCTCCACAGCCAGTTGACTTCTTACCCCCTGCTTGAACAGAAAATGGGGTGTTTTATTTCTAAAGCAGTTAAACAATGAATGTCTGGATTAGTGAAAAGAAGCCCCGAGACTATGGCTATGGAGCAGACACTACAAAATGGAATAAGAAGAAGGCAGGGAGGATGTCAATGCTTTAGCAAAAAGAAGAATAGATTACTGTATTTTTTCACTTGGAGAGAAATCTTAAAGGTTTTTTTGTTTTGTTTTTGTTTTTTTTAACTGAAGTATAGTTGATTTACAATGCTCTGTTTTAGGTGTACAGCAAATTGATCAAGTTACATATACACATATTTATTCTTTTTTGGATTCTTTTCCATTTTATGTTAGTACAAGATTTTTTTGTGTCTTTCTTTTTTTTCTTTTCTTTTTTTTGGGGGTGGGTGCTGAAGCCGTGACACAGGGAGATTCCCAGGCTAGGAGTCAAATCAGAGCGGGAGCAGCTTGGCTACACCACAGCCACAGCAATTCCAGGTGTGAGCCACGTCTGCAACCTGCACCACAGCCCACCACAATGCCAGACCTTTAGCTCATGAGCAAGGCCAGGGATTAAAACTGAGTCATGGATACTACTCAGATTTGTTTCTGCAGAGCCATGATAGGAACTCGTAGTATAAGATTTTAATTATAGATCCATGTGCTATACAGTAGGTGCTTGTTGGTTATCTATTTTATATGTAGTAGTATGTATATTTTAATCCCAAATCACTAATTTATCCTTTCCCACCCCCATCACTTTTCCTCTTTGGCAACCATAAGTTTGTTTTCTATGTCAGTGAATCTTTTTTTGTTTTGTAAATAAGTAAATTTCTATCATTTCTAGATTCTACATATAAGTGATATCACATGACATTTGTCTTTGGTTTACTTCGCTTAGTATGATAATCTCTAGGTCCATCCATCTTTCTGCAAATGACATTTTCATTCTTTTTATGTCTGAATATCCCATTGTGTATATGTACCACATCTTCTTTATCCATTTATTTGTTGATGGACATTTAGGTTGTTTCCATGTCTTGGCTGTTGTAAATAGCCCTGCTATGATCACTGGGGTACATGCATCTTTTTGAATTAGAGTTTTCATCTTTGCCAGATATGTGCCTAGGAGTGCTATTGCTGAAACATACAGTAACCCTATTTTTGTTTTAACAACTTCATACTTCATCTTCTTCATAGTGGCTGTAACAATTTGCATTCCCAGAGTCTTTTGTTTGTTTGTTTAAGAATTATGTAGTAATTAATTACTGCAAAGAGAGACAAAATATTGGAACACTAAAATAACTGTTTAAGAAGGAAGTATAATCATATTAAAATACTTTCTTCATCTGTCAACAAAGATTTATAATAATAATAATTATATATATATTGAGAATTAATTAAAAATTAAGAATGAGGAAGGATAAGGGGAGAGAAAATATGAATGTGTATATGTATATAGGTGGGGGGTATAAAGAATTAACTCTCATCATGTATGGTAGAAAACTAATAGATTAGATGTAAACTTTAAAAACTAAAATTATAGTAGAGACATCATATAAAAGTACGGAAGTAAATACAATTGAAATAGCTAAAATAATTGAAAGTAAGTAGAGAGAGGTGAAGTGGGCACTGCTGTTTTTCACCATTAAGTCTTGATGGGGTGTTGCTTTTTAAATCATGTACATTTACTATATGATAAAAACTTAAAAATCACATTTAAGCCAAAATAACCCCTGGTTTTATGGGGAATCATTACAAATTCCATCTGCTTACTCTAGTCTACCTGCTTCTGATAATCTGCTACCTCATCTTTTCTCATCCATCCATAGTTTACCTATGATTAGCTCCTACTTCTACTTATTTTTATAATAAATATGCCAAGCTCATTCCTCCTTGGTAGGCCCTGCTGCCCAATCTCCATGTGGCTAACATCTTGTCCCTCTGAATTCAGGTCAAATATCATCCTTCTTAGAATGTCCTCGGGGACCGACAGCTATAAATCATTACCTTGTCTTATTTTCCTCATTATTCTGAGACTCTCCTACTCTGCCCTTCTTGAGAAGGGGTCCATATAAAGGATCCCTACTTTGATTATATCAAATATAGTTGTTTCATCACAGTACTACACTTTGTAAAAATAGAGCAGAAAATTTCAATACAAGTTATTTTTTAAATTTCCCTGAGTTCATGTATGAGCATTTATGGAATATCCTTTATGTTTTAGCATTAGGCTTCATTTCAAGTAATTTAAGGGAACCAAAACTATTATTGGTAAAACAGTTTAGATATAGGTCTAAAAATGGCTTTCAAGTGATGGGAAGTCAACAAAATCTAAGTTTAAAAACTATAGGGATTTGATTACTGCATTAGTTATCTGTTTCTGCATAGCAAATTACCCCTAAACTTAGTTTCTTAAAAATAGCAAACATCTAGAAGTTTATATTGTGGTTCAGCGGGTTAAGAACCCGACATAGTGTCCATGAGGATGTGGGTTCAATTCCTGGCCTTTCTCAGCGGATGTCGCAATCTAGCATTGCCCCAAGCTGTGGGGCAGGTCACATTTGTAGCTCAGATCTGGTTTTGCTGTGGCTGCGGCATAGACCTCAGGTGCAACTCCCTGGTCTGGGAACTTCCATATGCTGCAGATGCAGTGGTAAAAAGAAAAAAAAAAAAAAAAAAAAAAAAAAGCCAAGTAAACATGTATTATACTTTCTGTGGGTCAGAAATTCAGGGATACTAAGCTAGGTGGTTGTTATAGGAATTCTCATGAGGTTGAAATGAAAACATTGGCCAGGACTGCAGGCATCCAGTGTCTTAACTGGGACTGGCAGAATGGCTTCCAAGCTCTTTCTTGTGATTATTGACTGTAGACCTCTGCTCCTTCCTACGTGGGCCTCTGCACAGAGGGTTGCTTGAGTATCCTCATAGCATGGTAGATGACTTCCATGAGAATGAGCTATCCAGAGAGAGAGAAAAAAAAGGAAGTTATAATACCTTTTATGACTGACTTGAAAAATCACACTCTATCATTTCTACCAGTCTATTTAACAAGTCAGTCACAAAGAACAGCCCACATTCAAGTGAAAGAGAATGGAACTCTACCTTGTGGAAGCAGTATGAAAACATTTGTAGACACATTTGTAGACACAATTACTAATATCTTATTATCAATTTGTTGTTTTTTCTAGTTCTGTGCTATTCTCTAGTGCATGCATATTACAAGCTTTTGCAGAGACATAAGCTAAAGTGCAATCTTTTAGTTCCCTCTAGGAACTAATATTTGTGGGATATCTACTACATGTCATTATACTGGGTTCTTAATGTTTGTTGCCTGATATAATTATCTGACCATTTTGTAAACTGGACATTATATTTATTTAATATAAGAACAGAGGTTTTTATGGAATAGAACATACGTTTAAGTAGGAGGGTGAGGCTGAACTAAATGATGTATTCTCTTTGCTTTACTTTGGTATAATCACACTACAGGCCTTTGATCCAATTTGGCTGCAGGCAGAATTTGATAGACAAACTTCTTCATAATTTTAAAAAATAAACCCTATTTTAAAACTGGGATACTTCAAAGGAAATCCAGCAATTCTTATTTTGGGTTTCTTTGACACCATAAAGCATTTCTGTATCAAAATAGTCAGCTGAAATTAAGCTTGCCTTTTTGGATAGATGTATAGTTTGTTTGTTTGTTTGTTTGTTTGTTTTCCCTTTTATGGCCACACCTGTGCCATATGGAAGTTTCCAGGCTAGGGGTCGAATCAGAGCCACATCTGCAACCTACACCACAGCTTGGAGCTATGCCATATCCTTAACCCACTGAACAAGGCCAGGGATCAAACCCTCATCCTCATGGATACTAGGTGGGTTCTTAATCTGCTGACCCACAATGGGAAGTCCCTTTTTTTTTTTTTTTTTTGTCTTTTTGCGTTTTCTAGGGCCGCTCCCATGGCATATGGAAGTTCCCAGGCTAGGGGTCCAGTCGGAGCTGTAGCTGCCACCCTACATAGCAACACGGGATCGGAGCTGCGTCTGCAACCTACACCACAGCTCACAGGCAACACTGGATCCTTAACCTACTGAGCAAGGCCAGGGATCGAACCCGCAACCTCATAGTTCCTAGTCGGAGTGGTTAACCACTGAGCCACAACGGGAACTCCGGAACTCCCTACTTTTAAGCCATGATCTAGATTTGTCAGTCCCTGCTAACATGTATTGCCTATTTAAGTTACCTTTCCAGTCCTTATGGGAATTTATATTTGCTATATCTGGCTAGTTGAAGATCATATAGCAAATAAGGAAAGAAAAAAACAAGTACTCAAATTTGTTGCTGCATTATTTTAAAAAAGCTAAAACCATGACTCACAAATATATAATAAACATATGTTAAGGAGTTGTTTCGTTCATTAATAAGAGAACCAGCAGGATAGTAAATCTAGCTCAAAGGAGTACAAAAATGACTGAATTTTATTTACAAGAAATGAAAGAAATAATTCTGGTTTAAGATTGTAAGGTTAGATATAAAATTACTTAATGTCACACTGGATGGTAAAACTGGGATTATATTTACTACCTTATGAAAATTATTTGCATCTCTATTGGACAGAGATTATTTATAATTTTTCAATATACACATTAATATTTAACTTCATAAAGATTGCAACCTAATCAGCATTATATTGTGAATTAAGAAAAGGAGAATTAACTAAACCTTGAGAGGGCCTGTTAGACAATGGTCAAGTTTGGCATTTAAAGAGCATACATTCCTTTTATATTTTTTTCTTAGCAAGATTTTGACTTTTGTTCTCAATTATTTTGTGGTATCAATTATTAAATAATCCTTGTGTAGCAGTATTTTGCTAGAGCTGCCGTAACAAAATACCTTAAGCTGGGTGGCTCCAACAACAGTTTATTTACTCATAGTTCTGAAGGCTGGAAGTCTAAGATTTAGGAAAGCCTAAGGCCTTAGCCTTTCTGAGGCCTCTCTCCTTGGCCTGCTGAAGGCCTTTCCTTATGTGTAGGCATCCCCAGTGTATCTGTATGTCCTGATCTCTATTTATAAGGACATCTCTTTTTATAAGTCAGTTTGGTTTCGGACCCGCCCTAATGGACTCATTTTAACATAATAAACTCTATAAATATTTTATTTCCAAGTAGTCACATTCTGAGGTGCTGGGGCTTAGGAGTTTAACATATATATTTGGGGGGAAAACAATTCAGTCTGTAACACTGAGCGTTTATTTCATTTTAGTGAATCAAAAGTGTTTAGTCTAGGAGTTCCCTTTGTGGCTCAGTGGAAATGAACCCAACTAGTATCCATGAGGATAAGGGTTTGATCCCTGACCTCTGTCAGTTGGGTTAAGGATCCAGTGTTGCTGTGGCTGTGGTGTATGCTGACAGCTGCAGCTCCAATTCAGTCCTTAGCCTGGAAACTTCCACATGCTGCAGGCGCAGCCCTGAAAAAAAATTAAAAAAAAAATAAATAAATAAATAGGGATGGGCTGGGGGTTTGGGATGGAAATGCTATAAAATTGAGTTGTGATGATCACTCAATACACAACTATAAATGTAATAAAATTCATTGAGTTAAAAATAAATAAATGTTTAAGTTCTATATTCAGTGATTCTGGTAATTAATTACCTTATGATATGATTAAAAAACTAATGTTGTTCATCCAATTTTAGATTATTGTATTCATCTTTTAAAAAAATTTCCCTTAAATTCTAAAATTAATTTTCACTGGGTACAACTATACATTTTTACACCTAATGTTTATTGGGTTTGAAAAAGATTAATAGTTACTTATATTTATATGATACCTTACATGTTTCAAAATACTTGATAGAATTGCATTGTTTCCTCGGTCCCTGCCCACTGCAACAAAGCATTGAAAGGCAGGAGCATTACAAATTTATTACAGTGAAAGTACGCTTTCAGAGAGAGCAAGAGAGTGTGCAGGCCACCCCATGAGTCAAAAAAGGGGTCCGCCCCACTTTACCATTGGGTTTTTATATCCCTATGCTGTAGACCTGAGTGGAGACCTAATTATCACCACTCCTAGCCCACTGATTCTTCCTACTCCTTCCCACTGTCCATGTGCAAAGATGGAATGTTGATTGGTCTTTGTATGTGGCGTATTTGATCCTCTGATTGGTCTTGGGCAGATGCCTTATTTGTATGGAGAATAGGTTATGTAGAGGTGGAGTGAGGAGTGGGTCACATACCTTTCCCAGTAGGGATTTGAAAGGAGCAGGCCAGGTTGTTCAATGCAGAGGAAGGGGCATTATAGTGAGACAGGTGGGACAATGATAAGGGTCTGGTAATTTTTATCTTGGCTTGGGGCTTTGGGTTTAATCTCCTTGAAAGGAATTTGAAGACTATAACATAGTCTCAATATTTTTTTTCATTGTAATTTAAAAGTTTACCAATATTGATATTTAGATTATTTTATGATTCAGAAGTGAGTGGTCAATATTTTCACATGTTATAGATATGAACAGAAAAGCAACCTTTGCTTTTGGCAATTAAGAAATTGAGTGGAGTTCCCATCATGGCGCAGTGGTTAACGAATCCGACTAGAAACCATGAGGTTGCGGGTTCGGTCCCTGCCCTTGCTCAGTGGGTTAACGATCCGGCGTTGCCCTGAGCTGTGGTGGAGGTTGCAGACGCGGCTCAGATCCCGCGTTGCTGTGGCTCTGGTGTAGGCCTGTGACTACAGCTCCGATTAGACCCCTAGCCTGGGAACCTCCATATGCCGTGGGAGCGGCCCAAAGAAATAGCAAAAAGACCAAAAAAAAAAAAGAAAAAAAAAGAAATTGAGTGACCATAAAGCAGTTATTTCAAAAGAACAGTGAAAGCAAAATTCTGGTGACTCTTGGTTGAAGAATGAATGAAAGGAAATCAGAGAACCTAATAGCGGGAACATATTTAATTTTTTTTCTTGTAACAGTAAAGTAATAATGGTCTTAATAAAATTTTGGAGACATATTTGTAATATTATAAAAATTTCCTAACACATTCTAAACATTTTATCCAAATTTTTTATTCACTTATCTGTCTGTCTGTGTATCCATTTGCTTACTTGAACTCTTTGTTTAATTGCTTCAATTCTCCATTCTTAATAAAATCACATTAAAAGCAGATAGAAACTTCAAATATAAGAAAAGGAAACAAAACCAATTCCCACCGTCACTGTGTTTGGCTAATTATTAGATTCTTTAGTGAGACCTTGCTGCTTCAAACTAAAATGGTTGTTAACAATACGTATTGTTTCAACAGCAGAGACTATTTCTACAGTGATACAGACTTGAAAGAAGGTGCGAATGCTGTCACACAGCTCTTTTGTCTGAATTTACAATTGCGTAGACTAAGGCAACTGCATTCCTAGAATGAGAGATGGGTCATTGAATGGACTTTGGCATATACTTTATCTGAACCCTAGGTGTTTGAAATGACATTTGTACCAGTGGGTTGTGTTCTCTAGCTGATATAATAATGCAAAGGGAATAAGAAACAAAGCAAAGTATACATTTCCACATTTCTGGAGACAGAGAAATATTTCAGTTTCCTAAAATCCTGGCTGCCTAACTGTTTCATGCAGATTGTGGAACATTTAAATACTTATGTTTCCATAAAGACTCTGTAATTCAGAAATGAAACAATAATTGATGGCTTGAAAATATCTATCTAATGAATTGAAATATCAGCTTTCTGCTTGTCCTTGTAGGATTGAATAGAAATTTGCACAAAATTGCTGCTTTCTCTACCTTGCTTTGACCATATATATCATTACAAATATAATGATGACGCATACATCTATATTAGCCTTTCTGTTGAGAGAATATCATTTGCTGTAGCCACATGTTACTAAAAGTCTTTTGAAGAATAGAGTAGGAAGAATGTTTAGGCTCAGATGGCAGAAGGAAAAGCTACTTAGTCATTGAACCATAGATCTGTACTAAGTTCAAACAAGGTGGTATCCAATTATAAATAGAAAATATCACTGTCATAAAATCCAAGAATGCATATGAACCAGAAATTTATTTGTGGCATTGTTGGGGGAACAGTCTTAGGGCAATAATGGAAATACATATTTATAGGCATTTTAAAGAAAAAGAATGTTTCATATGTGACTAGATGAGATTCATAGTTACACATGAAATGTAAATATGGTCAATGTTTTATAGGCTAAAAAACCATAACTTTGGGGGTTATTCTTTCTAATAGATAAATACTCAAGTCAAAAACAGATACATTCTTCTAAAGGTACACCCTCCATACTAACCACTAGCTTACGACTTTTAAAAAAATTAAATTTGAATTAATGAAAATGTTATACAATCGGAGTTCCTGTTGTGGCACAGTGGAAACGAATCCAACTAGGAACCATGAAGTTACGGGTTCAATCCCTGACCTCGCTCAGTGGTTTAAGGATCTGGCATTGTCATGAGCTGTGGTGTAGGTCGCAGATGCGGCTCCATGTAGCGTTGCTACGGCTCTGATGTAGGCCAGCAGCTATAGCTCTGATTAGACCCCTAGCCTGGGAACCTCCATATGCTGTTAGTGCAGCCCCAGAAAAGGCAAAATAAATAAATAAATAAAATGATATACAATATTCATGTTTCTAGTCACACTAGACACATTTTAAGTGTTCATTAGATATAGTTGGTTAATCATTATTTTATTATATAGCATAGATATAGGATATTTCCATCATTGCAGGAAGTACTATTCAACATACACTTCTAGAAATTTAATCAGTCTTTGAGCAGTCCTGTTTTGCAGTGCCTACATATACCATAGAACAAACAAACAAAAAAGTATCACCCTTCCTCTTTCTTTATTTACAAGTGTTGGATATTTGTATACAAAGGGAATTACACTCTCCTTTTCCAATCTTCCTTTTTTTTTTTTTTAATAGAATGAGGTCTGAAAATAAAGGTTTACCTTAAACTGAGAAAAATTTACTCTCTTACTACTAAAGCATTTAGCTGTATCATTGAACTGGTTATGCTCATTTGGTTAAATGAACTATTTTCGACAATTGCAAAAACTAGGAGAAATATGATAAATATCTGGTTTTTAGGATTTAGAAACCCTTTATCCTTTTTTCTAGGTCATCCTCAATCCTTAGTTAGTAAGAAGAAAGTTATCAAGAGATAGCCATTATCTTATAGACTAATTATACACTTATTTTGGCATAGCAAGAAATTGTCTTTGCAGTTTTTAATCATAATATTGCCTATACTTTTGAAATATCCTCTATGGGGATTTGGGGAGACTTATATACTCTTTGGTTTATGATACTAGATTTGAATCTGATTTCAATGATTTTGTGTGTATGTTTTTCAGACGTGCAGCAAATGGCGATTGACTGGCTTACCAGAAATCTCTATTTTGTGGACCATGTCAGTGACCGGATCTTTGTCTGTGACTACAATGGGTCTGTGTGTGTCACTCTGATTGATTTGGAGCTTCAGAATCCTAAGGCCATAGCAGTAGATCCAATAGCAGGGTAAGAAATTCTTTTTTTTTTTTTTTTAAATAGCATTTGATCTGGAACAGTTTCTGTTTATGAAAAAAATAAAGAATATGATGAGAGTTGTGGAATATAAAACAATATGCTCAAAAAATTTTAGTGTTGATTTGAACAGCTGAATTGAAGGAAGGAAAAAAAAATTTTATAACCTCCCATGTGGAAGCTGGAAAATACTAATTCCTAAACACTTCAGTAGTAAAGGGCTAACCTAAGACACAAATAACCTGCTACTTTCCCAAGAATTGCTTTGGGGTCACCACAGAAAGGCCCTGGCATAGTTTTAGTTTTAGTTTTTGTTTTTGTTTTTGTTTTTGTTTTAAAGGGAGGCTTAAGTTACTTAGCAGTGGACCTTGTAGTTAGCAAACTTTGAAAATGCTACCTGAAAGATGGATTGTTAACATACAAGTTCAGAACAACATATAGGATTTATAAAAGGGGCAAAATACATATTCAAGTGTACTAGTAAAACACTAAGTTTATATTGTTAGTTGAAACCAACTTGTCCCCTCTAGCTATTGATATGTAAATGCTATATTATTATTTCACTAAATTAATCATCAGAATCTATCTTCACGTTTTCTTTTATTTCCAATTTTATAAGCCACTGTACTGGTTAAAAAGTAGCCTTATTTTATCTGAACTGCTTGGGTAATAGGCTTGTTCATCTTTGTTTACTATTTTATAATTTGCCAAAGTACAGGTATAAATGTTTAAATTCCCCGTAACTTTGTTCATATAATTAGAAAATTAATGCAGGAATTATGCTTTACTTTTACAAACACTATGTGTTATTGGAGTGGGGAGATATAAAGTTCTATAAATTCACTTTTTATCAGTAACTATTGGGAAAGGATACTCTCAAATTAAGGGGACAGTGCACAACTGTAGTTGGAAAAGTTGGTGTTTTTCCACATGTAAGTTGTAGCAAAGATTTGAAAACTCAGATTTTATCCTTGTTGTTTTAATCATCCCCAGGCAGTTCAGGCTGAAATGTCTGATGGAACATATCTTAAACTGCCATAAGCCTCCATTCAATAAATGGGAAAATATTTACTGAAGAAACAGCTGTCATCCATATGTGGACTTTTGTCACTCTTTACTTAAAGTCTGATTGAATATTAAGATGCATCATCACAATGGTTCTGGTTTTGACAAGAACAGCTTGCACGTAAGAGCTTTGCTAGGAAGGCTGTGCAATATAATTCTTGAATGTAGCTCTATTTGTATTTGCGGCAGATGGTTACTTGACTCAATCTGACTGCAGTGATGCTTCAGAAGACATTAGTAAAAGAAGTTGTATTTAAACTGATTTTTTGGGTGTTGGATAAGGGTAGTAAGGAAGAATTGGAAGTTTACAAATGCGCTAACCATATTCTTTGGCATCCTGTTTAGAAATATATTCACTTGCATGTTTTTCCCTGGATGTGCTAACTGAATTTAAAATCTTACCTTTAGACAATCTCGTCTGTCAAAAGTGTTAAGAGGTGAAGCCATTGTGTTTTTTCACTCTTTCTACCACTCACATCCTTCTCCATTCTTAAAAACAAAGATCCAGAGACCCTTTTCAAATAGAACTGCCAATCTGAAATATGTGAATACCATCTCCCTTTCTGAACAGCAGCATATTTTATGTCCTCAAGCTTTCTATTTCTCCCTGTCATTACATGAAAGAACCATATTTTGTCATTTTTGTCAAAGGAATTAGGCGTAGAAAACCCCCACATTGCGTTTCTTCTCTGCTGGATTCCTTTGGGCCTAGTAACTGTTTAAATGTAATTTTGTCATGTATCATTTATCACAATAGGTTCTGTGGAGTTTTTTTTTTTTATTTGAGTTTGCTCTGTCTCTCTCGCACAGTTTTTCAATCATGGTAGAAATCAGAGGAGAGAAAGCTTGGCTCTTTTATAAATATAATCCTGTTTGTAATAGAACACTTTCAAAAATATTCTATTTATTTATTTTTTCTTACTCTCAGACTTTGCCTAGGGTTAATGGGATGCTATCTAGGGAAGTAACAGCAGTTTTTTTCTTTAACTTTGACTTTGGGAAAGCTCAAGAGTAATGTGAAGAGTTGAGGTTAAAACAACTCTGCACAATCCACTAAAGGGGAGCCACCAGTGACATTTCTCCTACCTTTTCCTAATTATATGAGGTGATATTTCTTTCCCTGTGTCTGTTATGAGTTCAGAAAACCTCAGAATGCCTTAAAAGCCTGAACTTACTCTTAGGGCATGACCTTAATAGGTATGGAAATAGATGGAGATTGGCCTGACATCACCAAAGGCTATGTGGAAAAAATACTTTTTTACTTTGCTATACTTTTAACTTTTCTTTTCTCAATCTTCTACTTTCTTTCTAATCTAAGAATTATGGCAACAATATAATTATTATCATTCTAAAATTTGAAAAACAATTTTTAGTTCTCTATAGATTGAACATAGGTGAATAATATTCTCTAGGCTCTCAATATGACTTGGACCAGGCTCCAAGTCAAATTTTCCAGGAAAAGATTGTTTATAAACATTATTTATTCATTCTCTTTGTTTTTGTGATGTTTAGATTGACTGACTCATTAATTCAGGCTTTTTTTCTGAAGACATTTGATATTTTCTTCTTCCTTTCAAATTTCAGCAATATTTTCTTCCAATAGTTCTTTGAAAAAATTTCTGAAGTTATCTCTTTAGTCATTAGAGCTTGAAGAGATCATAACCCAACCAATATCAAAAATAGCTTTTCTGGTAGTATTTATTAGAGCTCTGCTTGTTTAATGATCAAGAGTTTAATGTGAAGTCACTCTCCCTGGGATCAAATCCTAGCTACACCAGTTACTAGCTGTGTGAAGTTAGATGCCTCTTTGTACCTTTGTTTCTTATCTTAAAAATGTGAATAATGATAATCCTTCACCAATGGCTATTGTGAGGATTCAGCAATATCAAACATACAAAGCACTTTAATACTTTCTGAGTTGTAAAATATGTGAAGTTCTTTATCATGTTATCTCAAAAATAACTACTATTCTTTCCAACACTTATGATACTGTTATGAATTGAGTGATGAGACCAATATTCCATCTTATTAAAGTTGATCTTTTCATTTCTTGACCAACTCTCTAGTACAAACACTCCTAAAATGGCTTACTTTATATACACTAAATATGTTATATAATCAAGTACTGAGAAAGGGGGGGATGAGAAAATAAAAATGGTGTGGTCTGGGAATTAAGATGAAATTTATGTATGATGTTGGAGGAGAAAAGTATAGAGCAACTATGGGTATAGGGAGAAAGTAACAATTTTAATAATTGATATTATGCAAGATGTATTTGGATTACCTACAAGGTCTTCCTAAAGTCAAAGAATAAAATTTCTTCAAAGTTAACTTTGTCAGTTGAACTGTATTTTTGAATATAAAATTGTTTCAATTTGTTTAAGTCTGATGAAGGTTGTAACTGAGTTCAGGAATAGAACTAGTTTACAGTCTGAGTTCTAACGTGTGGCTCTACACTTCCTATTAAATTAAAATCATCACACTAAACTTGCTGTAAGATTCTTTTCACTATGAGTATCAAATTGTTACAACAATATTACAAAAGAAGGGATCAATTAACCCTAAGAATGATAAATATTAGAAAAATAGAGTAAAATTAAAGAGAGATTTTTGGGGATGAAGTTGGATTTGAAAATTTGAGGGAAAATATTTTGGGAGACTTGGGCTACTATGTATAGAACTTAAATTCAATAGAGTTATGTGACGTGCCTAAATTGAAGGAGAGAAGAAATCTCCCATATCATGGGAAACAGAAATTGACTACGTTCCAAGTAACATGCTTACACTTTTTCTATGTCAGGTGGACTTTTGACTTGTATAACATGAATTGACAGAGTGATCTGTAGGATTTACTTGTGAATCCAAGACCCCATGTCTGTATTGTGGGGAAAATGTGTTGTCTTTGTTCTCTATAATAGCAGTCCATCTGCCAGGAGACAGAGAAGGAATGAAGCTTAAGTCTTAGAAGTTGAATTCAGATAGGAGTGATTGACAGTGTTTAATAGTTAATAAGCCCTTTCCTATCACCACTGGCTCCCTACTGTTGGTGAAACTAATCATGGCTGGAAATTAAAAATAGAATCAATGTTAACAGCCATCAGGGAGAGGACTGAAGGAATGAAATTCTAATCTGAGATCCTGTATGAATGTCAGAAGCTAGCAAATGAAGCAAGTTTGCCTATGCTGATGAAACAAGGGGAGACTTGGGGTAGATATCAAGTTTCTCACATCTGTTAGGTAACTCCTAGAGCCAGCCCAGGTTCCACAGTACAGTTTGCATTCACTGTATGCTTGCAATAGGACAATAGACTTGTTGCAGAACATTGGCTGTTAAACCCCTCAGGCTATAGTAGTTTCCCTTTATCCATTGTTTTACTTCCTGAGGTTTCAGTTACCTGTGGTAGACCATGCTCCAAAATACTAAATAAAAAATTTCAGAAGTAAACAATGTACAAGTTTTAAATGGCTCACTATTCTGAGTAGTGTATTGCTATCCAGCTCCATTGAACCCAGTGTGTGAATCATCCCTTTGTCCTGTGTCCCCTGACCTACTTAGACACTTAGTAGTCTAGGTGATCAGATCCACTGTTATGGTATTATAGTGCTTGCATTCAAATCACCCTTATTTTACTTATTACGTAATGGCCCCAAACACAGGAGCAGTGATGCTGCCAATTCAGATATGCCAAAGAGAAACTGTAAAGTACTTTCTTTAAATGAAAATGTGAAAGTTCTTAGCTTAATAAGGAAAGAAAAAAAATGTGTGTGCTAAGGTGCTAAGATCTCTGGTAAGAACAATTCTTTGATCTATGAAATTGTATAGAAGGAAAAAGAAATTCATGCTAGTTTGGCTGTTATTCTTGAAACTACAAAAGTTTGGCTACAGTGCCCAAGTGCTCAGTTAAGGAAGAACTACCTGCTACACATACCCACACACAAAGGTATTGTGTCTAGGGAAATAGATTAGATAGATAGATAATTCTTGGGTCTCTAAAAACTGCAATATAGCTATGTGTCTGGTTCCCACAATCAGACGCAACCCTCTCTTGTTCAAGGGGAGATGTGTTTCTTTAAGATATTGTAAACTTAATCTCCCTCAGTATCTTCTTGCATCTTCTTCTTTATTAGAAGAAAATTCAGAACAACATGCAGACATTTTAATGGCTCCAACAATCATTCTCTGTAATTAATATATTACTAACCTGCTGTACTTCTCCTTTTAGGCATCTTGAACTTAAAGGGGCTTTTGTTGTTGTTATTTTTAAGGTTGAAGAACAAAAGGAACCGTTAAAATTATATTGTGGTCTGTTAATTTTGTTTTTGAAACAACAATCTTGGACCTAAACATAGGTGTAGTACTCAGGTGGTCAGACCTCTGAATTCATCTGTATGAAGGAGAATGACAAGGGAGTTATTTGAGCACTGCTCTTTAGGCTCAATTCAAAATTTTTACCAATGCATTTTTTTACCTGTATCAACAAAATTCAAGTGGATATCATTATAGCATTAGCTTTATTTCTATCTTTTTATCTATCTCTAAGCTATCTAAATATCTATGTACATATTCCTTTATTTATTATTTATTTATTTATTTATTTGCTTTTAGGGCTGCACCCATGGCATATGGAGGTTCCCAGGCTAGGGGTTGAATTGGAGCTACAGCTGCTGGCCTATGCCACAACCACAGAAATGCCAGATCTGAGCTGTATCTTCGACCTACATACACCACAGCTCACAGCAACACCAGATCCTTATTAACTCAGTGAGGCCAGGGATCAAACCTGCAACCTCATGGTTCCTAGTCAGATTCATTTCTGCTGCACTATGACGGGAATTCCAAATTCCCCATTTTAAACTATTACTGCACTCTCTGAATGGGTCTAATAATCCTGGATTTAGGTTCATAGAGAATGATCTAAGAAATTGGCATCTACCTCTCTTAGGCCAATTTACTAAGTGCCTTAGGAGAATCATCACTTGAAACATTTCAATCCAAAGTTCCTTTCAGGAGTTGCTGATGTGAAAAGGTAAAACAACAGGTATGCATGTCATGATTTGCACTATTTTGACTGAAATTAGTGGTTCAAAGCTGTGTTTAAGAAGGAAATGAAATCCTGCTGTATAGCACTGGAAACTATGTCTAGTCACTTATGATGGAGCATGATAATGGAGAAAAAAGAATGTATACATATATGTGTAACTGGGTCACTAAGCTGTATAGTAGAAAATTGACAGAACACTGTAAACCAGCTATAATGGAAAAAAAATCATTATATAAAAAGTTAAAAAATATATATAAATCTATACGAGCTGTTTTATATAGAACTCATAACTTTTCTTCTCATCAATTAATTTTGTCTACATTCCACCTCTTTCCAAACTCTTGTATAGACATTTCCTCATTGCCTTTTAATTACTCTCTCCTTTAGTTACAAATGATTATTCTATTATATTGTAATTATCCTGGGAATATGGAAGCACAACTTGGAGTGATTTATTATGTCTAATATAGCCTTTACTGGAAACTTAGCCCAAATTTATTCAACTCCCACTGTGTTCCTGACTAACACCTTTCACAATGTCAAAGTAATGCAAAACATTAAGTGTCTATTTGTTCCAGTTGCAGTTCTCTCCCTCCCTCTCCTCTCTCTCTCATTTATTTTTTTTACTCTATATAAGATTTCAGTGTTTGCTAGCCTTATCTCTAAATTACTGAGTTTGAGTTTATTTCTAGTAATTATACTTAGTGTCTTCCCAACTTTCCAGCCATTCCCCTTTAAAGAGATTTCTTCTCTGAATTCTCATTCTAATTAATCTGTCCGCTCAGATAAAGTAACAAAAACTGTGTACAGCCTAAATTGTGAAAGAAGTTATTATTTCACCTAAAAATCTAGATTTAGGATAATCTCTGAGTTGGTTAATTTATTGGCTCAACAATATTACTAAAGACCTTGGCTTCTCCTACTTCTTTATTGTCTGATGCTATCTTTCGTGTATACTTTTCAGACTAATTCACCTGTGATCATAACAAAGATAGTGAAGTTTTAGGAATTCCTTGTAGAAAAATGGTATTCAGTTAAAAAGCAGCATTGTTTCTTCCTTGAGTGTAGAAGAGCTCCCAAAGCAGATACTCTCTCAAGTATTCTTGCTTAAAACTGGGTACACACCAATCTAAATGAGACAACCATATACAATTTTTACCATTGGCACATGAAAGACAGAAAACATGGGGGCAGATTTGGGACCAAGATAACATTGAAGAAAAATGAATTATGAACCAACTTCTTCCACAACCACTGCAGTATGACCATCTCTCACATGCAGCCCTTTGTCTGGCCTTTGTTTTTCTCATGTACTCAAGGGTCACTTTTCATTAGCTTAACCTGCTTGGAATATGTACAAATATTATTTTCCAACCCTTCATTTCATCTTCTCCAAAAGTGCCTCCATTTCCTGTTAGCCCAGATTGTTAAAACTCATTCTAAGGAATATTTTTCTCATCATTTTTCAAGGCAAATGAGAGTTGGTTTCTGTTTGCTTTCTATATCTTTTTATACAATACTGAGAAGTGGCTGGGGTGGGGATACTCTGAAGAGCACACCACTGTGTCTTTAAAGAGAGAGTATAAGTAACTGATTAGAGCTTTAGTTCTCTCAGATCTTCTGACACTTTTGGAAACTATGTGCATATTTCTAAGCTACATGGGTAATATTAAATAAATAATCATTTCAACTGTAAAATGATTCTAAGGTGTCATGAAAACTTTCTCACTCTGCCAAAGAATAGTTTTCATATTGGAAGAATTTTTGCCGTTATTAGAAGAGAATAATTTTATATTTTCAACTAGTTAAAGTTTATTTCTAACTGCTTCCTACATAGAGTTCTATGAAAACAAGAAATAGTAATAAGCCAGTATTTCTACTTTTGAAAATATATGGACAACTTTCCTATAGCATTCACATGTAATCAGGTTGTCAAAGATAGTGATATAATCTATTCTCTCACAGAGCTTAGAGTATATAGAGTTATGCATCAAATATAAAATATTAAAATCAGAATATATGGTTATTATATTAATTAAAAATTATAAGCAACAAATAAAATACAAGTAGTAATTTATTTGAAATTTTTAAGATAAATAATAAATCAGGCATAAATGTCATTAAAAGAAAAACTTGAGAGAATCTTGCTTTATAAACACCACAAAGGAAAGGACAAAATTTTAAAATGATAAAATAAGCACTCGACATAATTCCTTTTGCACATGTAACTTAAATTCAGGACTTTACTGTATGCATTATAATAATATTCAACCAGAGGATTAAAAAAAATCAGCACAAGAACAAGAAGTAAAACAACATTCAGTTTTTATTCTGAGTTATATTTTGTTCTGCTTGACTGCTGGGCCTTGCAGGACATTGAACCAAAATTGATATTTTCCCTTGAGCCAGATTCTTGTGGGTTTGGTTTGGGATAAATTAACCTGGCTTGCAAGGTGGATGTTTTTCAATGTCAAGTGATTTTTATTCAACATTTTTTTATATCATACAAAGGGAAGTAGAAAACATTGAGAGTCTTTGGTCTTTTCTTGGTTTTAGATAGATAAATGTTTTTGTTACCGCTTATAAACCTTGTGCTTAGGCAGGGACATCACATTTCCTGATCACAGGCTCTACTACAAAGCGACTATCATCAGAAAAATATGGGACTGTCATAAATATAGACACATAGATCAATGGCACAGAATTCAGAGCCCAAAAATAGACTCAAGCATATATGGCCTACTAATATTTGACAAGGGAGCCAAGAATACGCATGGAGAAGAGACAGTCTCTTCAATAAATGGTGCTAGGATAACTGGGTATTCATATATAAAATTAAAAAGTTAGCCCCATATCTTACACCATTCACAGAATTTAACTCAAAACAGATTAAAGACTTGGAGTTCCTGTTGTGGTGCTGAAGAAACGAATCCGACTAGGAACCACGAGGTTGTGGGTTCAATCCCTGGCCTCACTCAGTGGGTTAAGGATCCAGTGTTGACACGAGCTGTGGTGTAGGTCACAGATGCAGCTCAGATCCTGTGTTGCTGTGGCTATAGTGTAGACCAGCAGCTGTAGCTCTGATTCGACCCTTAGCCTGGGAACCTTCATATGCCATTTAAAGTGGTCCTAGAAATGGCAAAAAGCCAAAAAAAAAAAAAAAGAAGATTAAAGACTTAAATGTAAGACCTGAAACCATGAAATTCTAAAGGAAATTAGAAGAGAAAAACTTCTTGACATGGGTCTTGGTAATCAATTTTTGAATATGACACCTAAAGCACAAGCAACAAAATAAAAAATAAAATAAACAACTGGGAGTATATCAAACTTAAAAGTTTCTAAATAATACAAGAAACTATCAGCAAAGTGAAAAGACACCTATGGAATGAGAAGAAAATATTTGCAAACAATATATCTCATAAAAGATTAGTATCTAAAATATATAAATGACTCATATAATTCAATTGCAGAAAAACCAATCAATTAAACAGTCTGCAAAGGACATAAGTAGGCATTTTTCCAAAAAAGATACATGAAAGGTCAACAGGTGCATAAAAAGATGCTCAACATCACTAGTCTTTAGAGAAATGCAAATTAAAACCATAATGAGATATCAACTTATACCGTTCAGAATGGCCATGATGAAAAAGACAAGAGATAACAAATGCTGATGTGGATAGGGAGAAAAGAGAACCTTTATCCACTGATGGAGGAAATGTAAATTGGTATAGCCACTATGGAAAACATTATGGAATATCCCCCAAAAATGAAAAATAGAACTACCATGTTATCCAGTATTTCCAATTCTGAGAATATATCCAAAAGTCATGAAAACACTAACTTGAAAAGATACCTGCACCCCCATGTTCGTAGCAGGATTACTTAAAATAGCCAAGACATGGACAAAACCTAAATGGGAAATTATGGATAATCGGACAAAGAGGTTGTCTCACACACACACACACACACACACACACACACACACACACACACACATATACACACTGAATATTATTCAGTCATAAATGAATATCTTACTATTTGTGACAACATGGGTGAAACTCAAAGGCATTATGCTAATTGAAATGGATCAGAGAAAGACAAACAGGAGTTCCTGTTGTGGCTCAGTGGTTAACGAATCCGACTAGTAACCATGAGGTTATGGGTTCAGTCCCTGGCCTCGCTCAGTGGATTAAGGATCCAGCATTGCCGTGAGCTCTGGTGTAGGTGAGCTGTGGTATAATTCGCAGATGGGGCTCAGATCCCATGTTGTTGTGGCTGTGGCGTAGGCCAGCAGCTACAGCTCTGATTCAACCCCTAACCTGGGAACCTCCATATGCCGTGGGTATGACCATAAAAAATAAATAAATAAAAATAAAACAAAACAGCCCCCACAATTTATAGAACCTGTGGTTACCAGAAGCACCAGGCAGGGATAGGAAAAATTGGAGGAAGGTGATCAAAAGTACAAACTTCTAGTTAAAAACTAAATATTAGGGGAGTTCCTGTCATGGCTCAGTGGTTAACGAATCTGACTAGGAACCATGAGTTTGCGGGTTTGATCCCTGACCTTGCTCAGTGGGTTAAGGATCCAATATTGCCATGAGCTGTGGTATAGGTTGTAGATGCGGCTTGGATCTCGTGTTGCCATGGCTCTGGTGTAGGCCGGTGGCTACAGCTCCAATTGGACCCCTAGCGTGGGAACCTCAATATGCCAGGGGAGTGGCCCTAGAAAAGGCAAAAAGACAAAAAAAAAAAAAAAAAAAAAGCAAAAACCAAAAACAACCTAAATATTAGGGATGTAATGTACCACATGCTGACTGTAGCTAACAGTGCTGTATGGTATGATATATATAGAAGTTGTAAGAGTGTTAATCCTGAAAGTTCTTATCCATGACTTTTTTTCTTTCTCTTTCTTTTATTGTCATTATATCTAGATGGGAAGGTGGATGCTGGCTGAACCTATCTTGGTAATTACTTCATAATATATATAAATCAAACCACCATGGTGTACCCCTTAAACTTTTTTTTTTTTTTTATTTTCCCACTGTACAGCAAGGGGGTCAGGTTATCCTTACATGTATACATTACAATTACATTTTTCCCCCAGCCTTTCTTCTGTTGCAACATGAGTATCTAGACAAAGTTCTCAATGCTACTCAGCAGGATCACCTTGTAAATCTATTCTAAGTTGTGTCTGATAAGCCCAAGCTCCCGATCCCTCCCACTCCCTCCCCCTCCCATCAGGCAGCCACAAGTCTCTTCTCCAAGTCCATGATTTTCTTTTCTGAGGAGATGTTCATTTGTGCTGGATATTAGATTCCAGTTATAAGTGATATCATATGGTATTTGTCTTTGTCTTTCTGGCTCATTTCACTCAGTATGAGATTCTCTAGCTCCATCCATGTTGCTGCAAATGGCATTATGTCATTCTTTTTTATGGCTGAGCAGTATTCCATTGTGTATATATACCACTTCTTCCGAATCCAATCATCTGTCGATGGACATTTGGGTTGTTTCCATGTCCTGGCTATTGTGAATAGTGCTGCAATGAACATGCGGGTGCACGTGTCTCTTTTAAGTAGAGTTTTGTCCGTTTAGATGCCCAAGAGTGGGATACCCCTTAAACTTATACAGTGATGCATGTCAGTTATTTCTCAATACAACTGTAAAATGATATGGAATTAAAAATTTATGCTTAAATAAAGAACTGCACATAAAAAGTGCCCCAGTGACATCTTAAAGTATGCTAATACTTTTTGAGACAAACAGAATAAACAGTTTGTGTCCTACTTCATAATGATTGAGTGTAATAATAGAACATCATAAAGAACCTAACTAGGAGTTCCCATCATTCTCACTGTAAATGACTATGACTAGCATCCATGAGGATGCAGGTTCGATCCCTGGACTCACTCAGTGGGTTATGGATCTGGCATTGCCATGAGCTGTGGCCTAGGTTGCAGACACTGCTTGGATCCTGCATTGCTGTGGCTGTGGTATAAGCCAGCGGCTGCAGCTCTAATTCCACTCCTAGCCTGGGAACCTCTATATGCTGTGGTGTAGCCCTAAAAAGGTAACTAACTAACTAAATAAACTAACTATTTAATAAATCCTTATATTTACTTCCTAAAACTGACTTAGTATGGCATAAAATGAGATTAAAATTGAAATAAGTATTCCTGCTTATTCCTGGAAACCTTTAGTTCTTAAAATGGAAGTTAGATTTGGGAATATAATTAATTTGAAGGTATTCTTAAGTAATTAATTAATAAATTCAATCTGGGTCCTATCTAAAGTGTTTGGAGCACTACAGTGATCAAAAGCCTCTAAACTGATAAGATCTCTGATTCTTTTTTTTTTTTGGCAAAGCAAAAATGTCCTACTTGGAGTTCCCATTGTGGCTCATGGAGTTAAGAACCTGACCTAGTCTCTGTGAGGATTCAGGTTCAGGTTCAATCCCTGTCCTCGCCTAGCAGGTTAAGGATCTAGTGTTGACACAAGCTGCAGTGTAGGTGGCAGATATGGCATGTATCTTGTGTGACTGGCTGTGGCATAGGCCGGCTGCTGAAGCTCCAGTTTGTCCTCAAGCCCAGTAACTTCCATATGCCACAGGTGTGGCCAGAAAAAAAAAAAAAAATCCTGCTTTATTTTTAAATCATTTATTGTATTATGAATTTAATAGATATTTCAAATATATGCATTTAATTTTATTAAAATGACTGCATAAGACAAATCTAATTTTTAGAGTACACACAATAAAATTTCAATGAATATCAATAGAATAATCTTATACCAACTTTATTTATTAAGATAATGGTAGTGCTTTTACAAACTCTAAAATTGCCATGTAACACAATACAATTATATTTCACTTATATTAAGCCAATGAAGGGATTTGTAGACAGCTTCCTTCGTGTGGTTAATCTGGGATCCACGTTCCTTCTATTTTTTTGGCCCTAGAATCTCATAAGGCCTTGGAATATTCTGTTCTCAACTAGCAGAAAAGGAAAAATATTGAATATTTATAAACAGTTGGCTGCAAGGGGATCAGGAGAACATGGAGCCTGGCATGCCCATGATGACACCATAGGATGTAAGTGGGAGCAGTCATTTTCAATGATTACTTTGCCATCTCTGCCACAGTCTTCTCTTCTGGCTACTATATATCCACATCCATCCTTCCTTCCATACAAAGAATCCACTACTATTAGTCAAAGCAGAGGACCTCCAGGTGATGTGCAATCCTTTCCATCAGTCCTTCTGTGGTTCCTTTTGTGTAGTAAACCATGAACCAAATGACAAGATAGCTGCACTCAATTTCCTTGCTACCTTCTATATATATTGATGGATCAGTGATAGAATAACCAAAAGTTCCCATTTAGAAAATGGAAGACTAGGAGCATGCAGTAGTCATGGTGACGGAGTTATAATAAAATCTGCCAGGCAAGTAAGAGGAAGACCTCCTGCCCTGGCCATTTGGAAGCCACTTGTTTAGATACTTCTTTTCCCTGAAACACTCCGCTTATCCATTGTTCTCCTTTACCTATGCTTCCACTGGGAGGCTCTTTCAAGTCTGATGTGTTCAATATTATGTCTAAAGTTGGCAGTGGGGAATATCCTCCCCCTGAGGCTCTATGTATTTCATAGATCGATTATTATTTCTTTCAAGTTGTCCTTAGGCTCTTAGAGACAAAGGATTTTGTAAGCTAAGCTCATGGCTTTTGTAGTTCCAAATCCTCTTGAAAGTTAGTAGAATCTTGATTTCTTTGCTTCTCATTACTTTTATATATACCAATAACCACGGTTATACTCTAGAAATAATTATCAAGTTACTTCTTTCAGTACACTTTCTTGGTTTTCTCTTTCAGCATATTAGTGGTCCCTTTAATGCCTGAAAACAATGATGCAGTGGGAAGCAAACACCTTTTGTCTGAAGGCTAAATTCCTGTGTTTAATTGAGAAGTCTTAATTGGCTTTTGTTGCTCAAAGCCATTTTCAGTATTTTTTCTTACAATTCAGGTTCTAGAAGCAATTGGCTTTTCCAAACATAGGAAGCCCCAGTTTGGGACTTGTTCTCCTCTCTTTCATTTTTCTCTATCATCCAGGCAATTCTAACTTACACTCATTTTTTTGGGGGGGGGGGGTAATATCTTGCCACAGTAAGCGTGCAGTAACTAACACAACTGCTTTTATACTTTTAAACTTCTTTTTTTAAATACACAAAGCTCAATAAGCAATTGTTTTCCCTTCCAAGATATTTTCCAAGATATTACAAAGAACTTTTTTTAATCAAATAATATTTTTAACCTTGAATATTTTCAGTTCTAAAAACTAATTACCCTGCTGCTGCTGCCTTACCATTAAACTAGTGTTATACGTATTTCAGATTTTTATTAAAGTAGTTCTATACTTGTGCTACCAACTTCTGAATCTGTTATGATAACACTTGCTGCTATAAATTTCAGTGGATAGCACAAAGGAAATTTTTGTTTTATTGCTCAAGTTAGAGTCCAAAGCATGTGTTCCTAGTTACTAAGCAGCTGTTCTCCATGCATTGATTCAGAGATGGATGGTTACTTCATCCTTCAGAGCCCCTGAATCTTCTGATTTTTGACCAGAGAGGAAAGACATTCCACTGGTTTAAAACTGCAAGTGACAACTAGTCATTTAATCATGTCTATAGGGAAGGGGGCTGGATAACATGAACTCTAGCTGGAAAGTTGTCAACCACTTCAGATTTTGGAAAATGAGGGGTAAGAATTTCTGATTAACTCTGGTTAACTGTCTCTGCCACTGTAATCACTGTCTTATTCCATTTTATACACACACACATGCTCTCACACAATCTTTTGGTTACTAACAAATTAAATGTAGAGCAGGTTAGCATGTCAAAGCCTTTGTTTATTAAAGGTATTTTAAATTGAATGGGTTCATTTTTTTTTTTCAAAGTTTTCACCCTCCTCTGAATGCTCAGAATTTAGGTTTATCACTTTACCTTGAATGGGTCATTTTGATTATATTCTTATCTTGTCTTGAGACATTCACAAATCCAAATCATCTATTAAAAGTTTTCTTGGGAGTTCCGTTGTAGCACAGTGGCTAACGAATCTGACTAGGAACCATGAGATGGTGGGTTCGATCCCTGGCCTTGCTCAGTGGGTTAAAGAACCCGTGTTGCCGTGAGCTGTGGTGTAGCTCGCAGACAGGGCTTGGATCCCATGTTGCTGTGGCTCTGGCGTAGGCGGGTGGCGAGAGCTCCAATTAGGGGCCTAGCCTGGGAATCTCCATAAGCCAAGGGAGAAGCCTATAAGAGGCAAAAAGACAAAAAAAAAAAAAAAAAAAAAAAGTTTTCTTGGCAAATATACAATCAGAGGAACAAGTAGATTATATCCTGGTGAGTGAATGAAATTATAGACATCTCTGCATTGAAGCAATTACTAGAACCTAAGCACCCTCTTCTCTGCAAGAAAAGATTTTATTTTCACTCTTTTAAGACGTCAGAATGATTATTCTTCTTCTGTTAGTGTTTCTTAAGATCTCACTACTAGTCTTAGCCCACGAAGGTCTTATTTTTCCAGACTGGACATATTGAGTTTTATTTGATACTAGGTTATTATTTCATTTTTGTTTTGGAGCATACTCTGAGTAATGTAATGTTTGAAGGAATTCACTCTGAAAATGGAGGACAAAATGAAGTATCGATGGGAGTAACTCAAGAGGTAGGAGAGAAAAGAAGGCAGTTGACTAATATATACAGTATAATAAAGGTCAGAATATTTTAGATTACTTTTGGCTCTAGCAGAAATCCTAACTCCAACTGGCTTACATGAGAAGTTAATTTGTTTTCTCACTTAAGAGGAGGTTTGGGGTTAGTAGATGCTAACTATTACATCGCAATGGATAAACAATAACGTCCCACTGTATAGCACAGGGAACTATATCCAATCTCCTGGGACAGACCATGTTGGAAGATAATGTAAGAAAAATAATGCATATATATGCATGACTGGGTCACTTTGCTCTACATCAGAAATTGCCACAACATTGTAAATAAAATATGCTTCAATAATTTTTTTTTAAAAGGAAATTAGATAGCAGTTAAGGCTCCAGGATTGTCACTGTTGTGGTGTGGGTGGCCTGGGAACTTCCTCATGTTCCGTGTGTACTTGGTTAGATCCAGGCTTGATTGAATTGATGCCTCAATAACATCATCAGAAAGCCACATCGCTTCTATATCTCTGCTCTGCCATCCACAGCTACATCCCTGTTCCTTTTCCATCATATTAATCAGAATTCACCCCAAGATCTGAAAGTGGGTTCAATTTCCCAAGATGTGTGGGCTTTAGTGGTGCTGAGAGTATGAGGAATGATGGCTATCTGGACATAATCAAGTTTCTGTTGTAAAAAAGAACCGAAAAATGCGAAACAGATAATTTCAATGATAATGGAACAAAGATGTATGGATTCAATGTCATGGGAATATTTGCTGTGGAATGCAAACTACTTGAGAGCAAAATTGTATTTTTTCGTGATGAATGCTTCCTGAAAGGTTCTTTATCAAAGCCCTGTGAATACTCGATAAGATTGGTAATGGAGGTGGTGATGATGATGATGACGATGACAAAGATGGCAGTGAAAACTGCGTAAATAACACCAGTGAAGGTGATGCTCACTTTACCAAAAGCAATTATTGAAACTGTGTTTCCAAGCATGTTTTTTGATCTTGAAGTTTGCTATATTTAAAGAGAAACCCCTAGTTTATTCCATAGGGAAAGATATTCTTAGGCTGTTTAGTAACTTGCCAGTAAATAAGAGAAACAGAGGTTTAGACGATTGAAGATAAGGAAACATCCAGTTAGAAAATAGGAGCAGCTGTCGGACACTCTGCCTTCCTTAAATTGTCTTACTCTTTGATCTGTATATGTTTCTATTATTCAGACGAGTACCTGAATCACATAAACAAAACTGAATCACATAATACATAAATTCCAGTTTACTTAATAAAATCTTTTTAAAGCTATGCTTGTTTTTTTCATTTATTTTTTTCAGGGAGCTATTTCTTTTATCAGATTCAATTTATCAGACAATGTAATATTGCTTTATTTAAATAATAACATTAAATATACTTCTTAACATTTTGTTAAGATAAGAATGAATATCAACAGCTCATAAAACTTCTTTGTTCTGTAATCTGTAGGATTAAAGGCTAAAGTGTGATTAACAGTAAAACCCATTTTCCCCAAATGAAATAGTGTTTATTTTTGCCAGTGATAATATAATTTAAAGGATTATATTAAACACCTTAAACACCTACAATTAATAGTATTTTTCTAAAAATTGTATAAAATGGGCTGCGGCATTTTCTGGGAGATAGTCTAATTCAAAGTTTGAATTAGAAACGACATTACATTATAAATTCATCATAATAATATACTTAGGGTTTTTATTGTAGAAGCATATCTAAGTCACTGAAGACAAATTATAAAGCAATACTTCATGGAGCATCCTGTTTTGGCCCTTTGTCCTGCTTGACTTAATGGTGAATGCGTCACAGGGAGTTCATTGTGAGCTCATCGGTGCTATGTGAACTTCTCCTTAGTGAAAGTGATTTTATTGAGAATGTTCTCATATATTACCTTAAGTACCCCAGAACCTTGAGTCACTCGATCATCATTTATCTCAATACTATTTCCCCTTGCAAACGGAGAAGCAGAGTCAATTACCTAGATTTGCAATTTCTATCTTATATGTGTGTGTGTGTGTGTGTGTGTGTATGCGGTATCAGAATGGGAATTTGTTTTCCTGATCGGGCTATTTTCTGTGACAGCCGGAGAAATGAAAGCAATTAATATCAACTACAATGTTACTGACTGTTTACTTTGGGCTGGTCATTGTTCACTTTCTCTGCATTGATCAATTTAATCTTTAGTCTTTTGTTGTTGAAGTACGATTGATTTAAAATTTTGTATTAATATCTGGTGTAAGGTAAAGTCATTCATTTACACACACACACACACGCATTCAGAGTCTTTCCCATTATCCTTTATTATAGAATATTGAGTATAGTTGCCTGTGCTATCGAGTAGGACCTTGTTGTTTATCTCTACCTATCTATCTATAATAGTTTGCCTCTCCTAATCCCAGGCTCCTAATTTATAACTGCCTCTCTTTCCCCTTTGGTGACCATGAGTTTGTTTTCTATGTCTATAAATCTGTTTCCATTTTGTGAATAAATTCATTTGTATCATATTTTAGATTCTACATATAAGTGAAAGTCATATGATTTTTGTCTTTAACTTATTTCACTTAGTATGACAATCTCTAGGGCCATCCATGGTGGTGCAAATGACATTATTTCATTTATGGCTGAGTAATATTCCACTATGTGTATGTAAATGTGTGTGTGTGTGTGAAGATACACATATATGCATATCTTTTTTATCCACATCTTCTTTATCTGTTTATCTGTCAGTGGACATTTAGGGTGTTTTTGTGCCTTGGCTGTTGTAAATAGTGCTTCTGTGAACACTGGGGTGCATATCTTTTTGAATTAGACTTTACTTCAGATATATGCCCATGAATGGGATTGCTGGATCATATGATAATTCTATTTGCAGTTTTGTAAGGAACCTCCATACCGTTCTCCATTGTACCAATTTACATTCCCATCAACATTGTAGGAGTGTTCCCTTTTCTCCACACTATCTTCAGCATTTATTTGTAGATCTTTTCTTTTCTTTTCTTTTCCTTTCTTTTCTTTTCTTTTTCTTGTCTTTTGAGCTTTTAGGACTGCACCCATGGCATATGGAGGTTCCCAAGCTAGGGAACTAATTGGAGCTGTTGCTACCAACCTATGCCAAAGCCATAGCAATGCCAGATCTAAGCGGAGTCTGTGACCTACACCACAGCTCACAGCAATGCTGGATCCTTAACGCACTGAGCGAGGCCAGGGATCGAACCTGCAACCTCATGGTTCCTGGTTGGATTTGTTTCCATTGCACTATGATGGGAACTCTTTTTTGTCTTTTTTTTTTTTTTTTTTTTTTTGTCTTTTGTTTTATTTGTAGACTTTTTAATGATGACCATTCTGACTGGTGTGAGGAGATACCTCATTGTAATCTCGATTTGTTTTTCTCTAATGGTTAGCAATGTTGAGCATCTTTGGTCATCTGTCTTATTTGGAGAAATGTCTTTTTAAGTCCTCTGCCCAATTTTGTTTCTTTTGTTTTTTGGATATTGATTTGTATGAACTGTTTGCATATTTTGGAAATTAAGCCCCTGTTGGTAGCATTGTTTGCAAATATTTTCTCTCAGTCTGTAGGTTGTCTTTTCATTTTGTTTATGATTTCCTTTGCTGTGCAAAACAAAGCATCCTTTGAGATACTTAATACTACGGTCTTCTTTTAAAGGTGAAGTTTGTAGAGAGGTAAATTACTTGCCCAGAGTTAAAGAGCCAGTAAGTGTTGCAGGCAGGATTCAAATTCTAGTAATGCCACTCAGTAGCCTGAATCCTTATCCATTACTCTATACCAATAATGAGTCAGCTTTAAGCTAAGGACTTTAAGGTAAGATAGTTGTGGGTTTATGGTGTGCCAGCATTCATCCAGAAGACTGCCTACTCAACTCCGAAGAAAATGGCACTGAGGAATATGCAATGTGGGAATTTTTTTTATCTCAACATGGGACACCTTGAAATTTATTTATCAACCCCATGAAGATGAATAGAAATGACTGACAGTTTGCTGCTGAAAATTTAAAGGGAGAACCTATATTATACTCTGGAAAAGGGGATGGATGTTGGGGCAGGGAAGGAGGGAGAGATTAACAGATGAATCAGAATTTTGAGGGCAATGAAAGTATTCTAGATGATACTGAAATAGTGAATACAAGTTATTATACATTTGCTAAAACCCATATAAATAAGTATACAACACAAGGAGTAAACCCTACTGTAAAATACGTACTTTAGTTAATATCGATGCATCGATATAGCTTCATGAATCTTAACAAGTATAACACACTAATGCAAGATGTTACTAGTAGAGGAAATGAGGAAGAAAGGAGGTGTATGGGGACTCTACTTTCTATGAACATAATCCTCTAAAAATGAAGTCTATTTTTTTTAAAGGAAGAGAAAAGGAACCATGTTGGGAGTGATTATATGATTGTGATTGCAGATCAATCAGGAAACAGATGACTAATTTCAGAAAAATTGTATCTTTTCTGCTTTAGTGTTGACATCCAGGACTTCTACATTCTCACTCAGTTGCAAATTCTGAAAATGCCTTTCTTCTGTGCTCTCTGTATGCTGATAAGCAATGAATTCTGGGAGAATCCAAGTCTCCTTGCTTCAACTAACCCCCAACTAGAAACAAAACACTTTTTGAAAATATCATTAAGTCTTATTAAGCCTCAGGGGCACAATTAAAGAGTGTTTGGATTGTTTCTCTAAATACATAACTTTGCAAGGACAGAAGAAAGGAATCTCTCTATGTCTTACTGTGATTATAATGATGGAACTCTTTTTGCCATGCATAGTCGGCTCTCATTCATATGCTAATATCTGAGAGAATAGTTTACTTTTTAATTTTATTATTATTAAAATAGTATTATTTTTATTATTATTTTCCTGTTCTTTACTGATACTCCATCTTTTCCAGCCAACTTTACCCTATTAAGTGTATTTATAACTGAATATCACTGTGCACCATGTTTATTAAGATTACTGTCAGAGATTTTGTGTTTACTCTATTTGCTATACTTTTTTTTTTTCTCAAGGTAAATGACATTTTAATAAATGTTTGTAGCTTCATATTTTCAGTGGATTTCCTTACCTTTCTTTTGAGTATACAGGGTTTTACAGAATAAGAACAGCTCTTGGTCTACTCATAAAAGCCAGAAACATTAATTTTTATTCATAAAATTATATACACTGTATACTACCATAGATTTATGATATTATTTTCCCCAAGAAAGAACCTGACTGTGGGTGTTCTTTGCTTATAATTATAGCAAGTGGTATTCTCCTCTTTACACTTCCTTTGGCATGTTAACAATAAGAAATATTTTATTTTATTTTTTATGTAATGATTTTTCTTCCATTTTAGCTGGTTTACAGTGATCTGTCAATTTTCTATGTATAGCAGGGTGATCCAGTCACAACTATACATATACATTCCTTTTTCTCACATTATCATGCTCCATCATAAGTGACCAGACATAGGTCCCAGTGCTACACAGCAAGATCTCATTGCTTATCCATTCCAAATGCAATAATTTGCATCTATTAACCCCAAATTCCCAGTCCATCCTACTCCCTCCACCTCACCCTTGGCAACCACAAGTCTGTTCTCCACGTCCATGATTTTCTTTTCTGTGGAAAGTTTCATTTGTGCCATATATTAGATTCCAGATATAAGTGATATCATATGTATTTGTCTTTCTCTTTCTGACTTACTTCACTCAGTATGAAAGTGAACTTCCATCCATGATGCTGCAAATGGCATTATTTTGTTCTTTTTTTATGGCTGAGTAGTATTCCATTGTGTGTGTATATACCACAACTTCTTAACCCATTTATCTGTTGATGGACATTTGGGTTGTTTCCATGTCTTGGCTATTATGAATAGTGCTGCAGTGAACATGCAGGTGAATATGTCTTTTTCAAGGAAAGTTTTATCTGGATATATGCCCAAGAGTGGGATCACTGGGTCACATGGTACTTCTATGTATTGATTTCTAAGGTACCTCTATACTGTTTTGCATAGTGGTTGTACCAGTTTACATTTGCACCAACAGTGTAGGAGGGTTCCTTTTTCTCTACACCCCCTCCAGCATTTGTTATTTGTGGACTTATTAATGATGGCCATTCTGAGTGGTGTGAGGTGGTACCTCACAGTAGTTTTGATTTGCATTTCTCTAATAATCAGGGATGGTGAGCACTTTTTCATGTGCTTGTTAGCCCTCTGTATATCTTCTTTGGAAAAATATCTATTCAGAAATTTGCCCATTTTTCAATTGGGTTGTATAAGTTGTTTGTATATTTTAGAGATTAAGCTCTCATCAGTTGCATCATTTGAAACTATTTTCTCTCATTCTACAAGTAGTCTTTTTTTAATGGTTTCCTTTGCTATGCAAAGCTTGTCAGCTTGATTAGGTCCCATTATTTTCACTTTTATTTCTGTTGCTTTGGAAGACTGACCTGAAAAAATATTCATAAGGTTGATGTAAGAAAGTGTTTTGCCTATGTCCTCTCCTAGGAGTTTGATGGTGTCTTGTCTTATATTCAAGCCTTTAAGCCATTTTGAGTTTATTTTTGTGCATGTTGTGAGGGTGTGTTCCAGTTTCATTGACTTACATACAGCTGACCAGTTTTCCCAGCACCATCTGTTGAAAAGACTGTCTTTTTCCCATTTTATATTCTTGCTCCCTTTGTCAAAGATTAATTGACCATAGGTGTCTGGGTTTATTTCTGGGTTCTCTATTCTGTTCCATTGGTCTGTATGTCTGTCTTGGTATCAGTACTACACTATCGTGATGACTGTTGCTTTGTAATATTGCCTGAAGTCTGGGAGAGAAATGCCTCCTGCTTGGTTTTTGTTCCTCTGTCTTGCTTTGGCAATTCTGGGTCTTTTGTGGTTCCACATAAATTTTTGGATTGTTTGCTATAGTTCTGTAAAAAATGTCATGGGTACGTTGATAGGGATTGCATTGAATCTGTAGATTGCTTTGGGTAGTATGGCCATTTGAACAATATTAATTCTTGCAATTCAGAAGCATAGAATATCTTTCCATTTCTTTGAATTCTCTTTAATTTCCTTGATTAATGTTTTATAGTTCTCATTTTTTTTTTTTTGTCTTTTTGCTATCTCTTTGGGCTGCTCCGGTGGCATATGGAGGTTCCCAGGCTAGGGGTCAAATCGGAGCTGTAGCCCCGGCCTAGCCAGAGCCACAGCAACAAGGGATCCGAGCTGCGTCTACAACCTACACCACAGCTCACGGCAACGCCGGATCGTTAACCCACTGAGCAAGGGCAGGGACCGAACCCTCAACCTCATGGTTCCTAGTCGGATTTGTTAACCACTGCACCACGACGGGAACTCCTATAGTTCTCATTTTATAGTTCTCTATTAATGTTTTATAGTTCTTTTACCTCCTTGGTCATGTTTATTCCCAAGTATTTTATTTTTGGGGTTGCAATTTTAAATGGTATTGTATTTTTGTATTCCTTTTCTAATACTTCATTGTGAGTATAAAGAAATGTAACTGATTTTTGAATATTAATCTTATATCCTGCTACTTTGCTGAATTTTTTTTATCAGTTTGAGTAGTTTTGGGGTTGAGTCCCTAGAGTTTTTTTTATATATAGTATCGTGTCATAGTATTCATAAGGTTGATGTAAGAAAGTGTTTTGCCTATGTCCTCTCCTAGGAGTTTGCTATATCCAATATAGCATAGAGTGACAATTTTACCTCTTGTCTTCCAATTTGGATACATTTTATTTCCTTTGTTTGTCTGATTGCTGTGGCTAGTACTTCCAATTCTCTGTTGAATGAAAGCGGTGAGAGTGGGCATCCTTGTCTTGTTCCAGATTTAATAGGAAGTCTTTCAGCTTTTTTCCATTGAGTATCATATTTGCTGTGTGTTTGTCATAAATGGCTTTATGTTAAATTTATTCCCTCTATACCCACTTTAGTAAGAGTTTTTATTATGAATGGGTGTTGGACTTTGTCAAATGCTTTTTTCTGTATCTATTGAGATGATCATGTGGTTTTTGACTTTTATTAATGTGGTGTATGGCATTGATTGATTTACATATGTTGAACCATCCTTGTGAACCTGGGATGAATTGTACTTGGTCATGGTGTATGATCTTTTTTATATGTTGTTGCCATGCTTTTTTATAAGCCACTTAGTTTTCACAAAAATGTGTGGGATATGCATTTTTTATTATATCCATTACACAGATCTGGAAACTTAGGTGGAGAGAGCTAAACCACTTTCTAAGTGTCACACAGTTACCAAGTAATAAAATAATGTGAACCTTGAAAACCTCACGTTAGAGTTCCTGATTACTTATAAACTTCTGTTCAAAGGGAATTTAATTAAGTGACTATATACTCATCAAAGTTGCTGCTTTGTAGCAAAAATTATCATTATTATTATCATTACTTCTATGTATTGAAATTATTTTCTCTCATGGCCTTTACTCTTTCATCAATATGAACTGCAAATTTTTTCTTATGATTCCATGGTACAGGAGTTTAAATTTCAATAATGATTGAGCATGATTACTTAATAGTACACTGTCTTTCACAGTACCCTTCACTATCCTATGTAACTGACTCATTTCTCCCTCAACATAGTTACAGTAGAAACCACTGCTTCACTTTCTAGCAGATAGAGAGCAATCTAGTTTTAATGCATACCACTTACAATAGACACAAACTGTCAGATAACTTCTGTTAAAATAGGATGCTGAATCAGACATTTATTTTTAGTGGCAAATAGTTAATACATAGGATGGCCCACCTATAGGAAAATATGCTGTATCACTTGACTTTATAGATAAAATATGCTGAAATAATATTTGCTATTTTTCACCGTAAATCTCTTATTTATGCTTCTCACTGTACACCCTGATTCCCATCACTTCTATTTCAGCAACTTCTTGTTGTTATTAAAACCACTGTACTTTCTATGTTAATGGTTATATCCTGGATTTACTTCTATTCTTTGCTCCAAATCAGCTACAACCCAGTAGTTAAAAGTAGTTGCATTATAGTTTTAGCACTTGCTCTAGAATTCAAGTGACCTAGTTTTGAATCCAATATAGCCACTTATTGACTGGATGGAAAATACATTGTGATCCTGGAAAACTTGAATTTTTTTCATGTTGTCAGACTTCTGTCAAAGATTATTGTAAGAATGAAGTGAATGAGTGCTTCAAATTGATTATAATTTACCATAGTTATCATTAACTTTAGTTCTGTAATATGAGGCATCAAATAATGATGATGAAGGCCTGATAGAGACAGATTTTAAAATGTACGGGAACTAAATTAATAATATGACGCCATATTGGTCATATATAACTGGTGTCTATTTTGGTTAGTTGATCCCTATCTTGCATTGTTTGAAAAGTATTTTAATACCACCACTGGGAAGAAGGAAGAATTAGTGTTATTTATTAGGCGTAAAAATTGGATGCCTTAGCAATGCTGTTTTGGTGGTGGTGGTGGTGAATTCATATCAACATGATATTTGGGCAAATAATGGAAACTAGATTTTGTAAAATTAAACATACTACTGCTCTTAAGCACACAGCTACTAAAAATGAAACAATAGAAATATTACCCTGACTCCTGCGTAGGGATGACATTGGTGAAGCATTTAATAGTTTTCATATTTAAAAAAATATATGTATTTTATATATTTTTTTTCTTGTGCAATGATGAAGTGAATGTTGAAAAATGATAAATAGGGATTCTGGGTGAAAGGTCTATTGGAGTCCTTTGTTATATTCTTACAAATTTCCTAGAGGTCTCAAATATAATTAAAGAATAAATTTTATATTAAAAAATTTTTAAAAACAATATTTTTGGAAATAAAAGTTAAAAATAAAGTAGCAACCAGTGTTTTCTGGTTTTAGATTAATGTGTTTCAACTAAATCAGAATGACTCCATTCAGGATAGACACTTTTGAAGTGTAGAGAGTTCATGTTTTATGGATATTAATTTTTAGATTTGCTTGTACTACTCTACATTTATGATAATATGTTTTTCTAAAATATTTTTCAAAAAGCTGTTAAAAAGCCATGTGAGTATATAGTTGGTACGTCTTATAAAAACAAATTATTAAAAGAATCTCTTCATCCTTTGATCTAATGCAACCAATACATGCTTTCATAAATAGATACATTCATGAATACAAATTATGATAAGTGCTATGTGAACATAAACAATGCATTATTGTCAAGGCTTACAGAGAGAATGTTAGGTAATTTAGCTGGGCAGTGAAAATCTCACTGAGGAGATGAGTTTAAGCTGCTGCCTAAAGGATAAGACAATTAAATTATGAAAAGGAAAGTGAAAATGTAGGTAGGAAGCAGGAACATTTCAGAGAGAAAGTGAGTCTGCTGCCTTGAAGAAAAGAGAGGGGCATGTTTGAGAAACTTAATAAAGGCAGTGTAGTTAGAGGATAATAAAGCAAGGGGAAGAGTGGCTCAAAACTGAACATGGAACGAGAGGCCAGGGCTGTATTATGTGGAGCCTTGTACACCAGGGTGGCAAATTTTAAGCTGAGTTATCAAGATTTATGATCTAGAAAGCTATATTATTATAAAATGTGTGTGTCTCTGTCTGTGTAGGGGGCAAAATGGGAGTTGAGAGATTAGTGGGGACCCTGTTTCACTGGTTTAGGATGAATAATGTTGCTTGCAATAAGGTGGTACTTGTATTGGTGGAGGAGACATACCCTCGTGAATGTATTGCGCATAGAAGATGTTTGCCTTATTAGAAATAGCTATGGCTTAAAGCTTCAACTTAAAACATGCTAGAGCAATGATAGTATGCTTAACGTTTAAAAAAATATTAGAAACTTACTGTGGTCAGCATTGAGTTAACCAAGACTTCTAAATAAAGACGATTTTATTTTTTAAATGAGTGGGAGTTTGTAATTATTCCTATAATCACAAATTATATGGGACTTTTGATTTCTTATTTTTCCTTATAAATTCATTTAAATGGAGCTAACTTACTGAGAATGTGCTATTGTTCCTGTTTTCTTAATGATGTAATTATATTTAAAATAATTAATAATAATTTAATATCATATTGATGGTGGATGATGCATTTCCTAAGTAAACATAATAGTAGTAAGTGAATAATTTCTAAATGTTGTATATATGAGCTTGTAAAAAGTAAATATATATCTAATAAATGATGAGAAGTTGTTAGCTAATATTATTTGTAATTGTGATATTCCATGAGATTATCTTTTGTATAATATTTATAATAAATATGGGCCTTTAATCAGTGCTATCAATATTTTACCACTGAAGAGTTAAAAGAAAAGACAACAACAATGTAGAGAAAAAAACGAAGAGAGAGTTGTTTATGTAGATGTACAACATAGTATATTTGGAAGAGCTCTGGCCTAAGTCAAAAGATTTGGCTTTCAGTTCTAGGTTTAAGTAACCTTAGTAATTCATGACTGATAATTTCTAAGGTTCCTTTCAACTCCAAAATAGTGTGATTTTCCTGAAAACTATAAGAGATTAGAACTCTTTGGCTGCTTTTATCTAGGTTTCCTTGTCTGTTTCATATTCTTTCAGCACAATGACTTTTTTTTTTAAATCAAGATTTTAAAAATCAATGAAGATATTTCATTTCCTTTTTGAGTTTATTGAGAAGGTGGCTCTTGGGAAGAATGGAAAGATCAGATGGAGTGTATTAAGCTAGAAGCAGGACTGAGACGATCATATAAAACATATAAAAACCATATAAAAGTTTTGTTATCTAGAAAATGTTCTGTGTGTGTTAGCTTGTTTTTACTGTTCATGACAGTAGATTACCTGCTATGATCATTGATAGAAATAAATGAACACTGGGGAATTTCTTCACCACTATTAGTCAATGTTGTATTACCATTGTGAGAGTTTAAAGATGATTAAGTTGCATTCTTCGGTTGACCCTAATTAATAAGGAGGAAAAAAAAAAAAAACTCTGCAAAACTCTTAGTCCCTCCAGTTTTTCAGTAGATTATAAAACCATTCACTTCTCTGTAAGACTTTATTTCATTCCTCCAACTTTCATCTCCACCTTCTGCTTGCTGTAGGGCAATCACTGATTCTTACTCATGAGTTCTCTACATGACATTCAGTTCACATATCCAGAACTGAATCCAGTATCTTATGAGTACAGTGTAGATCAATGCCTTTTGAGATCTTATTTGGTTTCTAATAAGGTCTGATGTAGCTCTTCCACAACAACAGTGTGATAGCATCAAAGTTTTTTCCTAATATCTCCAAATGCCTAGTATTAAATAGGTCCAAGTTGTAATATTCCTTTACAAAGTATAATAATTTTGAGTTGGTGGCAAACCAATAGTTGTAATCTTGATTTTGTCTGGGCATCTTCATTATGCATTCCAATGTAAATTCACAAATTATCATATAACAAAATTGTCATCAGTCAGAATCATCTTGCAGTTCAAAGTAGTATTGTTACCATGTTGAGGGTTTTTAAATTTATTTTGTAAAATTAAATTCTAATTATACCTTGGAATATAAAGCTTTTATTTCTTGGAAATATGAAAATTTTCATTAACAGAAAAACAAAGTTGATAAATATGAACCTAAACATACCTGGTATAAAATGAACGTTTTCCTTTGTCTTAAATTAAGTACTTCCCAAAAGAAGAGCTTTAGACAATTGTTTGTATTTAAGTAGGCTAGTTAGTGGTTCTCTCAGGAAACAGCAGTGAAGGATGATGAAGAGTAAAGGAAGGAGAAAAAAAAAAAGATGAATCATGTGACTGAGACAACATGGTAAATTGAGTTTTGATTCTCCTTAAAACTTTCTGAGAAGCATATGGAATGCTTGTCAGAACTTTCTACCTGAGGATTGATGATGACAAAACTCCTTTCCTTTATTGATAGAGGGATTGCCCCTGGTGTGTCAGTATCCCAGGTTAAAGCTTACCTGCTAAGTTTTTTATCCATTCACACACAGGAGAACCTTTAAGTTGTTTCTAGTTTGGGAATATTACAAATAAGGTTGTTGTGGGTTTGCTCAAGGTGAGATGCTGTCAATATATGGAAAAGCAAAGCTCATGTTTAATGATCCACCATAGAGAATTAGAAGCCATGAAGATGTTTAGTGGACTATCAGATACATTCTTATATATGTTCTTGTGAACTTTAGATAAGCCACCTATAAAAACATTGATTATGTCATCCAGAACCCAATATTACCCTTTTCATTCCTGTATTTCCAGCTTATGGTATCAAATTTGGAAAGCCAGAATATAACTAATCAGAGCCTTCTTAAGTCATGTTGATATCAAAACTGCAAATAATCTGAAATGATATCCTATTTGCAATCCAAGAAATTTGCCAGCCTGAGTTTCTCAGATCTTAGCAGAAGGGGAAAATGAGGCTTTTGAGTCAAAGATCAAATATTTTATTACTCACAGGATAGTAGGCAACATGAGCTACATGCTCAAATTGGTCCCCCTCATTTTCAAACTTCATTCAAAAGAGCAGAACCAGGGTGTTTACATTCTAGAGGAAGGCTCCAGGAGCTGTTGTGAAAAGTCATTAATGTACCTTTTCTCCCCATACATCCTGTAGTCTAATGCCATCTCTTTTCCAAGTACTAGATTTTTATTCTCCCTTCACATCCACAAAATCTGGAATACCTATGACTTCACTTTGTTTTAATACTCCCACCCCAGTTATCTCCTTTTCTATCCAGACCTTTGTCTGGAAATGTCAAGTAAAAGAGGGAGAAAAGCATACATATAAACTAATTAATCCTCTAATTCTGGGCAGGCTACCATCCAGAGGTTTTACCTATTAGGCTGGGATTGCCATTAAAGGGTGAATAATGATACATTATGCCAAGAAATAGGAAGGATACCTGAAATTTCAAAATAATTCTATATAATTCCTTATAATCCTTAAACTCCTTCTCCTGAGTTTTTTTTTTTTTTTTTTTTTTTTCCTATTTACCAGTTAAGTAGTCCACTTCTCAGAATTTTACAGTGTCCTAGGTTGGAAACAGAGAACTTCAGTTCATGACAGCATAGCACACAGCATGAGCTTGATATTCATTTGGTGGCCCTAGTTTCCCCAAGTCCCAAGTAGACATTGTAGAGATGGATGCAGGTGAATGATACACATGCATTAAGTTTGTATCACAGATGATCAAATCTGAGTTTAAGAAACCATCAATTTTATAAGGCCTGAGTTTAGCAATGCACCCAACCTTTGCCCTGAAAAGAAGCATTGTCTCTATTATTCTAGTTGGAGGGCAATTATACCCTGTGCCTAAAAGGGAGATACTATCTCTGTTCTTTTAGGCTGTTTGTGCTATAAATTGCCTTTTAGCCTTGAAAACGTAGCATAAAACAAAAGCTGTCAATGCCTTTACCCCCCAAAAAAAAGGCAGACATGAAAGAGACCCAGTGGAGAATTGTCTCCCAATATTTTATTTATTTTGATGGTGAATTTCTAGTCTTTTCATTTGGAATGACTCTTTCTGTTATTATCTACCCCCTCCTATCAGCCATGTTTTAAAATAACATAGCCTGGGAAGAACCTGCAAATAAAATATTAATTGTATGAGAAATTGAAGATGGCTGTTTGACAGATTTACTCTTCACTCAGCATTTTATGTTTTTTGTCCTATTTCTTCCCAGAAAGAATATGCGGTGTTGTAGTAACAGGGAAAATGAACTTCCATACACTATGATCAGTGTTAAAAGTGTGCTATATTTTTTTTGTGAAGTACATGTACAGATAGTAATAGCCAAATTGGAAAATAATTCAAAAGTAATGGAGAAAACCAAGCTGAATTATAGTATTTTCTATTTTAGGATAATGGTAAAAGAAAAATTATCCTTTGTTTTATTATATTTAATACTTTAATTTTGAAATACCTTGACTCTCCAAATGCAAAAACTTAATACAAAGAGTTCCTGTAAACCATTAATCCTACTTCTTTTCATGATAACATCTTACCAGGCCATAGTAAATTATTAAAACAGGAAATATATATGCAATACTTTCTTATTCAGTATTGGTGTATCACCCTTTGAGATGTTATATGTATAAATTTATGCGACCATCACCAAAATTAGGATTAAGAACACATCTATCACCGTAGAGAAAATCATTCATTTTTTTTTTTTTCGTTTTAGAGTCACACCCTACCTCAAGCAACCATTGATCTGTTTTCCTCACCATGTTCTGTTACCTCAAGAACATTAGATAAATTGAAATTTATGCAATTATAACTTTTTTTTTTCTTTTAAGGGCTGCACCCGTGCCATATGGAGGTTCCCAGGCTAGGGGTCCATTCAGAGCTACAGCTTCCAGCCTATACCATAGCTCACAGCAACGCCGGATCCTTAACCCACTGAGTGAGGCCAGGAATCGAAACTACAACTTCTTGGTTCCTAGTCGGATTTGTTTCGGCTGCACCACGACAAGCACTCCACAATTATAACTTTTTTGAGATTGGCTTTTTTTTTGGCACTCAGTATGATTTCCTTGAGAACCATTCATTTGTTGATATCTATAGTACATCCTTTTCTATAGCAGAATAGTATTGCTTTGTACCACATGTCATTTATTCATTTGCATGAGAAGAACCTTTGGGTTGTTTCTAGTTTGGAACTATTACAGATAAGTTTCTTGAAAACATCTGTACAGGTTTTCACGTGAGCATAAATTTTCATTTTTCTAGGATAAATACCCAGGAGTAAACTGCATGTTAAGTTCATGTTTAACTTTATTAAAAATGCCAAAATGTTTTACAGAAAATCTGTTCAATTTTACTATCAATATGAGATCCAGTACTTGGTATTGTCCATATTTATGTTACCAAGTCTAATATGTATGTAGTGGAATCTTATCAGAGCTTTAATTTGCATTTATGTAATTGCTAACAATGTTAAACATCTTTTATTTGCTTTTATTTTCTTTTAAAATTTAATTTTGTTTTGTTTTAGCAAAATGCTAAATATGATTATAAACAACTGGCCTTTTTTATCCAACTTATTGATGGATTTCTTGTCATTTTAGAGATTGTATTTAATTTTGTCCTCTGAGCAGCTTATGCTTTTTACGTATTTTAATTACCCCAAAACAATTCATTAACACTTTCACACAGTTGCCTTTTGATTTCATCACTTTTGCTTTTTTTCTTACTCTAGTATCCCATATGTGTATCTACTGTCCTGATTTAGATTGGCTTAATAGCAGTTTATGATCATATATTGCTTAACACATTGTTTTCCTTCCAATTCTATTATTTATGTCCTATTAAACTGTAAAATTATGGTAGAAATTTGCAAAACATGGAATGAAAAAGACTACTCTTAATTTGCCAAGGTAAGAAAATGTTAAGTTGATATGTAAGGTAGTTGAAGATTGGTAGGAGTTAAGTAGGAAGGTACTGTACTTTAGAAAAAAGATGGCTGTATATATTAATTTCCTCATTCATTCATTTCCTTATTTAATCATTCTGCAAATAGTTATTAATTACTAATTTCGTTGCAAAGCACTATGAAGAATACTGATGGATGGGATCATTGTAGCACTCAAAAATCTAACAAGAAACATGAGGTGAAACTCATGATGGAAATAATTAAAAAGCAATATAAACCACCCTGGATTATAGATAAAGACTCTAGATTGTTGGTAATAGCTGGCTTCTACTTCACCAATTCAGGCTTTTTTTTTTTTTTTTTTTAATCTGTAAAAGAAGTACCTGGACTCAAAATTGTTTGTCTTCACCACTACTTCTAATATTCTGAGACTGGAAATCAGAGGGGTACTCTTTTAGTTGGCAGTCTGAAGGATTCTGACTGTGCAAAAAAGCGTACAAGAATGTATGTTGTAACTGCTTAGCACTATATCTAAGAAAAAGGAAGAGATATAATGCAAACCATGACATCGGATTACCTTTGTATGTACTTAAAAGAAACTCATAATAAGTGATATCTTGGTCTCCCAGGAAGGGCTACAGAAAGAAGAAAATTGAAAAGGCATGTACCTTGGAGCAAGGTGAGCATAGACCTGGTTGGTGTCAGCAGTGCTGCTTTCTGTCACACACTTTCCTCTGTGTTTCAACAGTGTCTATAAAAGAACATAATTCATCTTTCCCATGTAGTTGAAAATGAGACAAAAGGATATGATTATAAATATATTGAATACCTGCTTATCCCATTTTATGATTTGAGTTCAGCTGACCCTTGGCATCAGATTGCAAAAAGCTTCACTAAAATTCCCAGAATTAGAGAGAAAAATATCCCATTGTGTATTAAGAGCAAGAAAAAGAAACATTTGGGATAAATATAGATTTAATTTTTCAGGTTGAAAAGAGGAAATCAATGTATTGTTGCAGTTCATGTGATTTCTGTCGCTCAATGATTGCATTCAAACTGTAGTTCTTTCTATATTCAGTGAGAAAACAGGAATATCCAGCATTGCACACACTTTGCAAAGCTAGCAATAAATAGAACACATTTTTAATAATTAGACAAAGTGACTGGTTAGTTATGAGAACTGATAACACTTGTAGACCCAAATAAGTAAAACACATACACATTTTGAAACATTTTTGTGCATACTTTTTGATCATAGTTATTATGTTTAACCAATGACTATCATGAGTTACATCAATGAAAGTTTTAAAGAAAAAACGCTTAATGATTTTTTTAGCTCATTCTTCTGTTCATATTACCTAAACTTTTATCTGTTCTTTTCTCAAGAGGATTGAACAAAGTATAGCTATTCTATAGAGTAGAAAACTTTTTCAGCATTATTTTTGTGTAACTTACAGCAGTAATATGCGTAAGTGAGATTTGTCAGCTCCTGTCGACAAGGATCCTTCTTATGATAGGCTTCTACTATATGTTTGAATGAATGAAAATGTAGGAAAATCTATTTCAACATAGATGTATATATTATTAAAATGTTTTTCTATTTTATAAAAACAATAGAAAGACAATTTAAGGGCCAAAGCTCTAATTAGGTCTCTGTAGCAACAATCCATGTGACCTTGGATTATTAGTTCTTTTCTCTGCCACCCACTTTTTCAATTCTGTAGAGGAAAGTAAGACCATTTTTCTCCAAAGTACATTTAAGTTTCAATAATCTTTTTCCCTATATGCATGAATATTATAGAAAATTTAAAAAAATAAAGATGTATATAAAAGTCATAATTAAACTTTATTTTACTACCCAAAATGAACCTGAGCCATAGCAGCAACCTGAGCTGTTGTAATGATAATGACAGACCCTTAACCCACAAGGAAATGTCACATCATTGTATTTCTATCACATGCATTGTATTCATGCATTTATAAAATTACGTGAACATATATATTTATGTTTTAAAAATTTAAGGGCAAATTAAAATTGGATCATGTTTTATATACTTTTTATATCCACATGTATGTTTTTATAAATTTAAAAGCAAGTGATCCAAGATGTCAAACACTTTCATTTTTAATGACTATACAATACTCTATACAATAAAATGCAACAATATACTACCTTCCTATTTGTTAAACTTGTGTGGAAGATGGATGAAGTTAGGAATGAAAACAAAATTCCACTGGGTAGGAGGGAATGGTGTCTTCCCAAATATTCTGTACCTTTTATCAACCCAAAATAATAACTAATATTGAGATTTTTTTCTGAGAAATATTTATTCACTGTGATTCTGCTTTAAAATATTAGATTTTAAATATTTCAACTACCCTGTTTCCAGACTTTGATTTTTTAAACAGAAAGAAAAGAATCCTCAGATTGCTACATTGCATATCTACCAGTGGGTTTCCTATGGTCCTGACTTATATTTATCTATGAGAATTGTTCTTCTCAGCATGTAATATGATACTTCTAAACTCCTCCTACATTCTTCCCAGAGTTGTAGCTTATGATTTGGGAGGGGATTTTAGTGATAGCAGAGGAAAGAGTTAACATTCTGAGTTCTTTATACTCCCATCTCCCCACCTCAAAGGGCCAAATACTTGGGTTTCTGTTGGCAAGGTCCCTAGATTTCTGAGCCATATGGCATGTAAGTAAGGAGAAACAAAATGCATTTCCATTTCTCTCTGGTTAATAGTTTTACTTTGGTTTGGACAGAATATATAAGTTGGTCATTATGTTTCTCTTCCCAGTTTTATCAGCATATGATAATTTAAAATTCTTCCTGAATTCCAGAAGTACTTGAGTGTTTGTGTGTCTGGTGGGGATACAAATTAGAGTCAATTTATGTTTCTGTAGAAATTATGGTAGAAAATAGAAGTTGAATCAAGGACTACTATCCTTACACTACCTTAAACCTTCTTTAGTATCATATTTTGATCACTTTACAATTTGATTTTTAAAAAATGCATTCATTTGCATATAATCTGAATATACTGTTGAATTGAGTTGTTCATTACTTGGGAAAGTCTACTAAATGTAATTTATAAAATTGTATTACATGAATAGTAGTTCTCTTTTTCTGACTTATTCCACTAAGCATAATACCCTCCAAGTTCTTCCATGTTGTTGCAAAAGGCAAAATTTCATTCATTTTTATGGCTGAGTAGTATTCCATTATATATATCCAATTATTTGTTGATGAATATGTAGGTTGTTTCCTATATCTGGCTTGGCTATTATGAATAATACTGCTATGAACATTGGCGTATATGTATATTTTTGAATTTGTCTTTTCAATTATTTTCTGGTATATACCCAAGAGTAGAATTTCTTAATAATGTGGTAAAAAAATACTGTATAAAATCACTTATTTAAAATATAAAATATAAAACAAACTAGTTAAAATAACAACAACAACAAAGGAAAACAGATTCATAGATATAGAGAGTAAACTAGTGGTTACCAATGTGGAGAGGGTATCTGCTAGGGGTAAAATAAGGGTATAAGAGTAAGAGGAAAAATATTACATGAGTAATACTAATTAAGTAAAATTCCAAGAGTTTCTTTGGTAAAATTGTATCAAGAATATGGTATATGATTTTAATATTCAAGTGAAAAATCAGAAACACAGTTATCTTTATGGCTGCAAAAATGCAGTATTTAAGATTACAAAAGATGCCAAGTTCTTAGTACATGAAAATTCAAAAGTACTGAAATATATATATTTTTAAATATAACTAAGAAGTATACTCCTCTTGTCTAACAAACCCCCCATAACGTAATATTTTCTTGGCCCACCAAGAAAACAATTTTGAGTCTCAGATAAGAAAATATATGACACAAAATGATTTACGCATATATACCATTATTGTACAGTACATTATTTTTAAGTTAATTTCAACAAAAATTAAAACTTTTAAAATATTATATTTATTTCTAATGTAGATGTTTTCCAAAGAAGGACATCATTAAGTAGACATTTGCCTTTTAGGGACTTAACCTCCAAAACACTTTGTCTTTAATTAGAGGGAAAAAGCAATTGTGTTTCCACTCTAGTAGTGGTCTGATTATATTCCCTTTATATCTAAGAAACTAGAAATGATATTTTTAAGTATTTTTATATTCTCTAGGAATATTCTATAGGCTACTTTTTTTCCCCTTTTGTCTGACTACAGTAGACAAAATAATGTACATTTATTGTAATGGGGTGGTGGCGTCATTTAGCTCTGGGAGCCCTACAAAAGGTTTTTCCCAAGTCTATACCGGTTCTTTCTTTGAGTACTGAGAAGAGAAAACAGAGATAGGAAACTAGATAGAAGGCAATTGAAATAACCCAAACAAGGTTTGTTTGTTTGTTTGTTTGTTTGTTTTTTAATCCTGAACTAAAGCAATAGCATTGGGGATAAACTTTAATAAATAAATTTTTAGAGCTGTCTAGGAAGTATCATAGACAAAAAGGAGTAAAAAATTTAGATTCAGGGAATGAGTCTTTGGATTATCTGATTGTGATGACATTCTGAGGTAGGAAAGAAAGAGGAGGAGCATGTATGGTGGAATGGACACTAAGTTCATTTACAGACTGTTGTACTTTAATATTGAACATCCCAGTGCATACTCAAACAAAGCAGGTAGAAAATATTCTGAGAGAATATATAATGTCCTAGAATCACAGTAAAAAATAAAAGTGGTAGCTTCAGTAATATGAAAGCAGATTTAAAAAAAAAAAAAAAAAACCTTGTGAAAAACACATGGTAAATTCTGTCATTATTCTGCCTAAAGAGTATTCTAAAAATCTTTTATTAGTAATTGCTTAGACAGAGGGAAAGCTAAGGATAAATGAACCCATAGAAGGATGAAACATTTGAAGCTATGAGACATCTTGATTTCTTATCTAAGGGAAGAATATAAGAGGTTGCATCTTCATTTTTAGAAAAGTGTCAACAATTTTAGGGAAGAATCACTATAGTAATTTAACTTTTCCAAATAAAGAACTAATTTAAAAAGAGAAATTAAACCCTTGGATAAGTAGAATAAGAGGTACATGATTTAATAAAAGTATATTTAAAAGTATATTCCAGTGCTGTCATGCTTAAGCATTTAAACAATTTCAAGAGATGATTTCTGTTTTGAAACAGTGGGATGTGGAATATTTGTTTATGGTTGTTGTGTGTGAGAAATTCTGCAGTGTGTCAGTTATAGGATGGTAGAAAACACATCCATTTTATTTATTCATTTTAATATAGTTTTTTTCAGCCCTACTAGCTTGTAACCAACTGAGCAGAAATAGTGAACAAAAGAAAAAACAACATACCAGGAGTTTATGTGCCCAGGCACAATGTAGCTGACATGGCAGACCTGTCTACTCATTTCCATTCCAGCCTCTGTACCATAATTGTATTTACTTCCACGTTTTCTGTTATTCTGTTTCTCATAGAGGAAGACTGCTTAATAAGTAACAATAGTTTCTCATTAAAATGAATGACAGATTATCTCCATTCCTTGACTACAATCTTCCACTTGAAGAAGTTTCCAATTCTTTTAGTTTTATTTTTGCCTCTCATTCTCCCTTCTCCTATATATTTCATTAGGTAATCTTACTTCTATGTTCATGAATTAATCTTAAATTCTAGGACAAAGACTATCCAAGTATGATCTTGAAGCTTTTTCCTGATTTTCCCATGTGCTTAAAATATGTCCAACTTTACTCATTTAATAAAAATTTGAAATGTTATTCATCTCTATGAGGAATAAAAAATGTATAAAACTATACATATCTATTTTCTATAAATTTGCTTTCTGATAGGAAACAAAATCTTTAAACAAATGATTGAAGTGTTTAGTAGTATAAGATAAATAGAAGAAATATGCAGATTTAAAGATGGGTTGATTAATTTGCTACTATCTGTTTTTTTTTTTTTTTTTTGCTATTTCTTTGGGCCGCTCCCATATGGAGGTTCCCAGGCTAGGGGGTCTAATCGGAGCTGTAGCCCCCGGCCTACGCCAGAGCCACGGCAACGTGCGATCCGAGCCGCGTCTGCAGCCTACATACACCACAGCTCACGGCAACGCCGGATCGTTAACCCACTGAGCAAGGGCAGGGACCGAACCTGCAACCTCATGGTTCCTAGTCGGATTCGTTAACCACTGCGCCACGACGGGAACTCCTAATTTGCTACTATCTGAATCATAGTTTCATGATAATAATTAAGCCTGTCTTTAAACAGTGAATTGGATTTCATATCACTGTGGTCTCTTTGGGATCAAAAACTTCTAAATATTGAGTGGAAACTAGAAGAATTCTATGCTAGAGTTGACAAACCCAACCAAGCTTCCTGAGGCTTAGATTCTAGAAAGAAAATGTTAAATTCTAATATGACAAGTGAAACACTAAAAATAATTATTGATACACCCTTCAAAATAAATTGTATGTGTCTGTGTATGCCTGTGTGTGTTGGAGTAAGATAGTCAAGCAAAAATGTGCCTTTGGGAGTTCCCTCCCAAAAAGTTTCTGGTATTATCACTGTGGCTAAGGTCACTGCTCTATCATGGATTCAACCCCTGGCCCAGGAAATTCCACATATCAGTGGCATGGCCAAAGAAATTTACTTTTGTCTATACGTATCAAATAATTCTACCTGTTCATTCATTAAACATATTGCGATAGTCAGAAATTTGGGAAGGAAACTATTGGAGTAGCTTCAGTTTAGGACAAAATCTGATTGTAACAATGGAACAATATTGCCCTGGGGGTGATCAAACCTCTGTCTGGCTCCTTTGCAAACTTCTTACTGGTTCTTTCTTGTCTCTATCACTTTGTCTATCTCCGTCTCTCTTAGCAAGGGTGTTTACATTTGCATGAACAGTCACTGTCAATCTGCCAATTTACCTTTCAATCTGTTCCTATTTTCTGATTACTAGTGATGCTTACATTCCTCACTCAGAACACTCCTTATCTGTTGGGGAAGGAAATGGAGTGATTCATTCAGAATAATTTATTCCTCTTTTTCTAAAAACATTAATTATTAGCTATTCTCAAAACTACACTGTTCCTTCAATGTAGAGGGTGTAAGAAAACAAGAATTTTGAAAAACTAGTCACTGCATGCTAAACATTGTGCTTAATATTTTACAAACATCCTCACTGCAATTCTATGAGCTAGTTATTGCTTGTGCTATAAAAACAAGGAAACTTGTCTCAAGAATCTGAATGGATAGTAAGCAATTTGTCTGTTTGATGGCACAACCTAAGTTATACCTCTTATCCTAAACTATCCTGCTTTATAAAATAATGAGTATAAAATGATATGAAGTTAACAAAATAGATACATTATGGCTCAATTAAATCCTTTCTTGCCATGTCACACACTTGAAAAGACCAAAATTTATTCTAATCTTTCAAAGGAGAATTATACATTGACAAAAAGCCTCAAAATAACGTAGTTCTTTAAGTTTGTATTTTTCTTAAATATTTGTGCCAGCATTAATGACATCTTGCAGCATTATGACATCTTGCCATAGGTCTAAGCCTCAGTGAAACCAGTCTAAAATGGATTTTTCTCCATGTTTGGTTTGTTTTAAGGCTTGTTTGAGCAAGACCACTAACTAGATCATGTTCTGATGACAGAAGTTAAAAATGGAAACAATTGAGTTGTACACAATGTGCTGAGTCTAGACATCAAACAAGGATAGGGTATAACCAGGAAGGGAAAATTAAAAGGTATTGAACTGGCACTGGACCAGGACTAGAAAAGACTCAGCACATATGGCAGTGGTATCATTTATTGTTTTTGAGTGATTGGGTCACAGCACTGAAAAAGAGGCAAAAATATGTGATCAAGGTGTCATAAATCTCTAAAAAAAATAAATAAAGGAATGAAAAGAAGTAATTGTTTCCCAGCAATCTTCGTTAGGTAGTTTGTAAGACAGGCACTTAAACAGAATACTACACCTGACTGTAGATATAGTACCAACTGACAATTTCCTAGCATGACATAGGTGGTGGAAATTGTACATTGATTAATATGACCCTGTATTCCCACAATCATTAGGAAACACTGCTTCCTCAGAGTATTACATATGCGTATATGACTTGCTTTGGCCAATGAAGAGTGAGAAGTGTGTCACTTATAGGCAGAGGTTTTTAGAGCCAGTGTGATTTACTGCCTTTCCTTTTCCTCTCTTAGCAATTATGGAAGCATGCATTGAAAGGGGGTATTCATCTCTCTAAGAATCTAAATGACAACAATGAATGCATCCTTGAGAGTCTTCATGCAGCTCCAGCTAGAAACAAACCATTACATTAAGACATTGATATATGAAGTTGTTTGTTACTGCAGCATAACTTTGCCTATTATGCCTGATAGATATATACTGTGAATTCTTAATGGTATGAATCACATCTTATTTACCATTATGTCTTCATTACCTAATATAGGTTCTAGTCTAAATAGTTATTCAATCTGTGTACACCTTAATAAATGATGATGCATAAATTTTTGTTGCTCTCTTTGAGTGTACAGGCTGAGATAGCATAGCAAAAAAGGCAGTATACATGACATCTGGAAATGAGAATAAGTTATTTACATAGTTATGGGCCCAAAGTAAGTACATGTTACTGGTGGAAGGTAAAGGTTAGCACTAATTGAGCTAAGGGTCAGGAAGAAGAACTTTGGAATTTCCCATGGAAAGTAACTTGAGGCTCTTGTCAATCACAGTACTAACAGCAGGAATTTTTGAGGTGAAAAGATTTATTTTTTTCTTTACATAAAAAATGCTGCATTAGGAATTTAGCTGTACTTTGTGTGACTCTAACTGTAAAGCTTTTACATAGTAAGGAAACATGAAATGGACTTATAAATTGCAGAGTAGTTTCTCCACTCCAGAATCCAGACAGGTTTTTTTTTTGTTTTTTTGTTTCCTTTCTTTTTTTTTACTTTGATAAGAGACAAAAAGACAATTTTGTGAAACAGCCATGTAATTAGAATTAACCTTGGCCATGAAAACATGACAGATGAACCAGCCTGTTCACACCAATATTTGCCTGTCTACTCATGGAATTCTTTTCTTAAACTATGGCACAGAAAGAAATGTTAAATCTTTGGAAAATTTTCTCCATATTCCAAATTGTTCCCTTAGGACACATCATAAAGGCTTGTCATCAAACACTCTAATTGTTGCATTTGCCAGAACTATTTTTTTTTAAAGCACTGCTGGTCAAAAACTGAGATTTTAATAAAAAACAGGATCCTGGTGAATTGAGTGGTTTTACTGATACTTTTTCAACCTAAATATTTTGATATTGACTGGCCCCATAAATTGAAACTCTATTCAAGCAACTTGAGCTAAATTTGTTCAGCACTTTACAGTTAAGTTAAAATAGAAAAACCTACATTTTTCTCTGAGAGCAGCAGACATGCACACCCCTACACATACCAACATCACCTTACAAAATACTTTTTTTTTTCCTATCTGCAAATTTATTCAAAAGTATCTGAAAGTTTCAAACTTGGCTGTTGTATACTCTTCCCAGGGAAGAAATATAGGAGAATTTAAAGAAATTTGGCTTAGTAGTATGTTTTGAATATAGTCAACAAAACTGTTTACATTATTGGCTCCTTTGTGTCAGATTAATTGGCCATATATGTATAGGTTTGTTTTTCGGTTCTCTACTCTATTCATTTATTTATGTATCTGTTTTTATATCAATATCATACTGTTTTAAATACTAGAAACATGCAACCTACCAAGACTGAATCATATTGAAATAGAAAATCTGAATAGACCAATAATAAGTAAGAAAATTGAATCAGTAATCATAAACCTCTCATCAACAACAAAAAACCAAAAACTCAAGATCAGATTGATTCTCTGTGAATTCTACCAAACAATCTAGAATTCATACTTATTCTTCTCAAACTCTTCAAGAAAAAAAAAAAAAGGAGAGCAGGAACTCTTCCAAACACTTCTTTATGAGGCCTGTTACCCTGATACCAAAACCAGACAAGGATGCCACGGAAAATGGAAATTACAGGTCCATGGTTCTGATGAATATAGATGCAAAATCCTAAACAAAATATTTGCAAACTGATTTCAACAATATTTTTAAAATATCATACATCATGATCAAATGGTATTTGCTTCAAGGATACATAGATATTTTACCATCTGCAAATCACTCAATATGATACACCACTTAAAAAAAATGAAGACTAAAAATTGTATGATTAGCTCTGTAGATGCAGAAAAAGCACTTGACATCCATTTATGATAAAAACTCTCAACAAAGTAGGTTTAGATTGAATGTACCTTAACACAATAAAGACTGTAAGGACAAGCCCACAGTTAAACTCATACTCAATAGTCTAAAGCTGAAAGGATGCCTACCAGCACCACTTGCATTCGATATGGTATTAGAAATCCTAGCCAGAACAATTAGGCAAGAAAAATAAATAAAAGATATCCAAATCAGATAGGAAAAAGTAAAACTCATTGTTTGCATATGACAGGATATTACATATAGAAAAGCCAAAAAGACTCCATCAAAAACTGTTAGAACTAATTAAAAAAAAGATTCATTAAAATTGCAGGATACAAAATTAATACAAAAAAATTCTTGCATTTCTTTACATGAATAGTAAACTATCAGAAAGATAAATTAATAAAACAATCCCATTTACAATTTCATAAAAAAGAACAAAATATCTAGGAATAAATTTAACCAATGACATGAAGACCTGTATATTGAAAGCTTTAAGACATTGATGAAAGAAATTGAATAATACACAAATACATGGAAAAAATAGTTTGTGCTTATGGATTGGAAGGATTAATATTGTTAAAATGTTGATACTACACAAAGCAATATACATTATTTGATGCAATTCTTACCAAAATTTCAATAGTATTTTTCACAAAATGAAACACAGAAATAAAACACATAATGTTAAAATGTTAAAATTTGTATGGAACCACAACAGACCCCAAATAGTAAAGCAATCTTGAGAAAGAAAAACAAAGCTGAAAGCATCAAATTCTCTGATTTCAAGCAATCCAGACAATTCTTACACATATAGAAGGGAAAATTTTATTAATGACCAAATAGAGTGAAAGGAATGACTTGGAATGATGATAGCAAAAGTGAACGGCATCAGCAAAAGAAGTATATATAGAGAAAGGGGTTTTATCTTCTGAGAAGACATAATAAAAACTGTTCAAAATTTCCTTCTGCTAAAACATAGCCAACCATTCAACAAATACTAAGTGGGCAGATCATAAAGAACAATGATATCTATGATATGATGGTTTGTTGTGAGTTTAATTTCAGTAAGTACATTGATTGTTCAGTTCAGCAAGTGTCAGTTAAGCTCTAGAGTCAAAGCACCAAGGAGGAGCTCCTTAGAGGAAAAAAAGGTTTCACCTTGAACTCATGTGGGATTCCTATTTAACCTAAAGAGCTCTGTGACTTCTTCTTAGTTAAATGGCTTCATCTTAGTCATTAAGTGCTTTTAGTAGGATATACTGAGGCTGTCTAGGATAGTTTAAAGTAAATAGATCTGGAAGGATAGATTTTGAGGACATGGCTTCCAGGAAGTTTTTTTCTGTTAAGCCATAGAATTATCAGAGGATAAAATGCAAATAGTTTATGACTGAAAGAAATCCCTTCTAAAAAAAATGTGACTGCATTCAATTCTTTGAGATCCTGTATCTTTAAGTCAGAAAGCCAGTGTCCTAATGTAGGAAGAAAAAAAATATGAGAAGAAATGCAAAAGACTTAGTCAGACATCTCTCAGTTTTGCCTATGCCTTACAATTGTATGTACCTTGAAATTGGTAATAAACCCTTATATTTGTTAAGAGCTCTTACAATTGTGGGTCCAATTGAATAGCCCAATATTTTGTTTTATCTCATTCTTCCTTTCCTGTGCCCCATGCCTTACCAGTTCCCTTAGGAAAGCAGTTCAGTGGGTTGTTAAATTTCTTTTTTTTTTTTGTTGTTGTTGTTGTTGTTGTTGTTGTTGTTGTTGTTGCTATTTCCTGGGCCGCTCCCGCGGCATATGGAGGTTCCCAGGCTAGGGGTTGAATCGGAGCTGTAGCCACCGGCCTACGTCGGAGCCACAGCAACGCGGGATCCGAGCCGCGTCTGCAACCTACACCACAGCTCACGGCAACGCCGGATCGTTAACCCACTGAGCAAGGGCAGGGACCGAACCCGCAACCTCATGGTTCCTAGTCGGATTCGTTAACCACTGCGCCACGACGGGAACTCCGGGTTGTTAAATTTCTGCTTGATGCCTCATAGATGGAGAAAGCAGTATGACACCAACTCTCCCACGTCATCACAATCCCATGCCCCAACCCCTAACTTCAAGTTCTTGGTACCCAAGCTATTCTATTCAAGCATCTTCTATTCAAATAAACCTCTCTAAATAGATTCTTGAGAGGCACTACCCCTCCAATTTACTTTGATTGACCTCAGGGACTTTCTTTGCCAGAAAAATCCTGTTTGAATATTGCCCACACATAGCACAGGTTGCTTTGTTGTTTTTCAATCCTACCTAGTTTTTCCTTCCTGTTATGGAAAGTCACTTCCCTCCATTCTGCCTTGGAGCTGCCTCCTCACCCCTATGTTCCTTTAGAGAAAGAGTGGATTCCAGATCTGCTGCTAAGCAATTTTTGCTGAAGTATAGCATTCTTACCATGTAATAAATTCTGAATTTTCTTGGGTGGTGAAAACTGAAGCTAATACAGCAACTTTTGGTCTCTTCTTCATTTGTAGTTGAGGGAGTATCAGGAGCAGTACCTTGGTCAGGAATTTGTCCTCCTTCAGGAGAACCACTGTAGCTTAAGTGCTGCAAGGCAGCATCTATGAAGGAGTTTAGAATAGAAATAACAAAAGAAAACCTCATAGTTTCTTCATAGTATAAGATATCCTTTATGCTCCATTACCACTTCCTACTTGAAATGAAAGTTATTGATGCAACTGAAATCCTCCTTTATGTAGGTGGGTGCATAAATCTAGTGGGCTAGCAAAATGTTAATTTGACTGTTCTTATTGAAATCTTCCTAGTATCAGCTGACTGAGTCTGGAGCAATTTAGATTCCATAATTACTAGTGAGTTATTGGAGTTCCCCTTGTAGTGCAGTGGAAACGAGTCCTACTGGTAACACTGAGGATGTGGGTTTGATCCCTGGCCTCTCTCAGTGGCCATGAGCTGTGGTGTAGGTCACAGACATGGCTTGGATCCTGTGTTGCTGTGGCTGTGGTGTACGCTGGCAGCTGTAGCTTCAATTTGACCCCTAGCCTGGGAACAACTCTGTGCTGTGGGTACGGCCTTGCAAAGCAAAAAACAAGAGTGATTTCTCAAACCATATCAGTCAGAGGGTAGAAAATTAGTAGTTATCAGTATCATAGCTTAACACTAATAAGGAAATACTTTTTATCTTGAGATCTATCAATAAAAAAGTTGTGTTCCAAGTAAATCAGGGTTTTATGGAAAGTTCTTTTCATTCCTCATGAACTCTTCCTTTCAGCCAGTAAACATTCTGCCTCCTCTCCATCCCTTACATTGTTTGTATATGAGACACTCTACTTTTCTTCTCTTTTCAGTACATTTTTATAGGCATACCTGTAGTTGTTCCACTGATAACTTCTACCACTTGCATCTTGGGTAATGGTATTTCCTGAATAGAGATATTTTCCCCTAATTGGTATTAAGTCCACCTCTTTAACATCCTGAATACCAGACCATACTATTTAAAGACACTGTATTCTGTTTAGGGCGGGAAAAGGATTGTCTCTGTCTGCTTTTCAGTTCAATACTAAAAGACTCACAATAGAGGAAATAGAATACTTCATCTCCAAATGGCTCCTCTGGAAGCCAGGACTGCTTTCCATCAACTAGAAGCATTTCTTCCCATAGATTAGTGTTCTGGACTCTCAAGTGATATATCTGCGTAAGATGATTGTTGCATTTCTACATATTTATTCACATGGCTACTTTGGAATTTCTTAGATCATTTATAGTTAACCAAAATTCCAAACTTAGGAACCTCGGACATAAAGGTTTGCTTTATTGGAATTAGATAGACCTTATTGGACACCAGACTTTAGTCTCGGTGCATAGGCAGTTACATAACTTTGAGCGTATCTGTGAAACCACAAGGTTCAAATAACAACCATGTCTAGAACTGAGACTCTCTCAATAAATATTGCCAGGAAAGCAACTATTTCAAAATAATGTCTTCATAGGAACTTTGCTGTTATTTGGGTTAGCAAGGCAAATAAATACTTCTCTGACAGCAGGCTAAAGAAGTAGACTTCAAATCAAAATTGGAGTAAAATGTACTTGCAAACATGACCTGACAATTTTTTTAAAGTAAATGTAAAACCCTGAAATTAGCAAGGGTATCTGACATTAATTTTCTGAGATTTTGGAGTTCCCATCGTGTCTCAGTGGTTAACAAATTCGACTAGGAGCCATGAGTTTGTGGGTTCAATATCTGGCCTCCTTCAGTGGGCTGAGGATCCGGAGATGTCATGAGCTGTGGTGTAGGTAGCAGATGCAGCTCGCATCTCGAGTTGCTGTGGCTATGGCGCTGGCTGGCAGCTACATCTCTGATTGGACCCCTGGCCTGGGAACCTCCATATGCCACAGGTATGGCACTACAAAGACAAAAAAAAAAAAAAAAGTTTCTGAGATTTATTTCTAACAACACATGTTATATATTTATTAATGCATATTTTGCTTTTGAATAGTTTTTAATATGTGAAACTATGGACAAGACTATAAACAAAATATTGAAAGCAAGTGTTCCTATTGCTTCAACTGTCCAATCTAAAACCAGGAAAACCATTTTTAATCCTTCTAGAATGGGATCATGTATCAGCCAGAGGGCTGACAGTAATCTCATGTGGTTCAAGAATTTAGTGAAAAGATCACTTTCAAAGGTGTAAGAACATTTTAAAGGAGCAGTAAAGTATGTTGAAGTGTTTATGTGAGAGAAGAACCAGGAAGCCATTTCCACCCTTCAGCCTGAAATGCTAGGGCTTCAGAGCCCAGTGAAACATAGAGCCATGTGCAGGAGCTGCCTGAAAAGAGCTCACCCATGGGGGACAGTAGCCTATGCTAGAAAATGCCTCCCAGAGCAGAGAAGGAGTGCGAAAGAAATGAAGCAAGTCTCTTTCTATCCTCTAGTATCCCACTGTAGACCTGCATTGGATGAACTTTTCCAGAAACTAGCTAGAAGAGAGCTCAAGTTTGTAGTCCATAGTGATCAGCCTCTTAGCCCAAACATCTGAGCAGAAAAATGTGGTGGGGATAGAGCCTAGAAAATGAAGAAAAACTACCACAGCTCATGATTTCACTTTTATTTTTGTTTTCACATTGCAAGTGAGTGGTAGGACTGCATGCCCTTTAAAATACAAAGTAGTTAGGGAAGTAGAGAAGTACAGCTAAGACAACATTGATGAGAAAAGTATCTTCTATACTATCAATATTATATTGCTGCCAAGAGAGTGGAACACAAAATTGATCACAAATGTGCACACAGGTATGTATTACATCTGTCCACAACTGTATACGTCAGTATGTGTTTCTGTCCTCTTCTTATCTCTAATTACCACTTTTCCTTCATTAAGACCAGAATATTCCATAGATGCTTAATCACTCTATACATCTGTGAAGGAAGAAACAGAGCATCTTCAATGAACTATTCTTTGCAATATGTTTTAGAGCAATTTTATTTATTACTCTTTAACTTTTTTTGTAAGAAACTGAAAAATTGCCACTTGACTTTTATAAATAGAACCTGTAGCATGGTCATATTGGTTTTCACTAAAAACTGCTTATCCAATTATTCCATTTTAATGTGCTTTTATTGTACTTAAGAAAAATAGATTTTTCCCCAAGCAGAGTGGATATAAAAAAGAAATGTGAAATAATGTGAAAGTACAGAAAAGCCTATGAAGGCCACTGAGCAGAGAGAATGAACCAGGCAGGGGAGAATAACAAAGGAATCAGAAAGGGTATTAGGTAGTAAGAGTAAACCAGTGAGATGAAATAACAGTAAAACATTATAGAGGACATATTTTGTGAATCATGGAATCCAAATTCTAATACCAAAGTGAAAAAGTTTGATTTAAAAAAAAATAAAAGGAACTAATATATTATAATAGGTATTTTATAAAATCAGCACTGTTATATTTATTCTACTAAGCTTTAAGCATCTTAACAAAAATGGTTTATTACAACAATAATGTATGCAGTATAATCTAAATATCTGAAGTAAGTATAAGTGTATCATTTCTGTGATGAGAAACTTTTTGGTGATAAATGTCATTTATATAGTATAGTTGAGTTTCTCAGCAGTTTCTCAAGCTGGAGGGGTGTTCAATGGAAGAAGAATCTATTCTCAAAGTTCTTATGCTTTATTCATAGTATTCATTGTAGTATTTTAATTGCTTATAGTCTTATTTTATTAAAACATAATCGACATATATTAGTTTCAAGTAGACTGCTTAATAATTTTCATGGCAAAAAATTTTATATTAAACTGATAGAGTTTAAAGGGTGTTATTAACAGGAGCTCCCATCATGGCGCAGCAGAAACGAATCCAACTAGGAATCATGACATTGCGGGTTCCGATTCCTGGCCTTGCTTAGTGGGTTAAGGATCCGGCATTGCCCTGAGCTGTGGCACAAGTTGCAGATGCAGCTCAGATATGGCATTGCTGTGGCTCTGGTGCAGGCGGCAGCAACAGCTCCGATTAGACCCCCAGCCTGGGAACCTCCATATGCCGCACAGGTGTGGCCCTAAAAGGACAAAAGACAAAAAAAAAAAAAAAAGTTGTTATTAACATATCATTAGTCTATGTGAATCTAACATTGTTCATATTAAAATAATATCCACAGTGAACCTACAAAAGCAAAAGGAAAAGTAACTTAAATTTTAAACAATTAAATCAGGAAGTCACGTCTATGGTGTAAGTTAGAATAGAGCTTGGGGTCTCTTTCGAGGCAGAGCCAGCTTGTCTGTTTGCTCAGCATTCAGTGAGAGTGGAGATATTAGTGAACCAAAAAAAAAGTAATAATAGCATTTGGAAACATTAGCCTGAGAACCATTTTCTGTGTAGGCTGTAGTTAGTTAATCGAGTGTATGTTCATTTGTCCGTATAACCTATAAAATCCTACAATGAAGATGTAATTATAATTAACACTGCTGACCAGTTAAAAGGCATAAACAGTTGAGGGCCCATCAATATGCACTCTCTCTTTGCTGACATTTCCAGTTAGGCCAGATGGTGAATTTAATGATGGTGCCTTGTGGTGCTTCTAATGATTTTTGTGCCTGATGGTCATTTTATAGGGCCTGTAGCATCATAGAAGGCTGAAGGTTGACTTAATAATGATCTTCAAGCATATGAAGGGTCATGAAGTATATGGTTATGAAGAGACCAGCTGTTACTCATTCAAACAAGAAGTGGTAGATGGATATATTTATGTATATGACTAATTCACTTTGCTGTGCACCTGAAACTAGTACAAACTTTTAAGTCAATTATATGCCAATAAAATTAAAATTCTTTAGAAAGTAGTAGATTTTAACTAACAGAAGATATTTAACTGAGATTTAAAGTAGAATTTCCTGATGCTCAACTATGTTATGAGGAAGAATGATGAGATATGCTATAGAATATTGTCATTTTTCTTAAGAGTAGAATATGCTGATTTGCATGAAATTTAAGTACTTAATGAGTGGATGATATGTTAGTTTCCTTCCACATCTGTGACTCTGTATTTTTCATAATCCAACATTAACTGGGTTGGAATCCTGGTTCTGACTTAGTATGGCTAAGGATTCAGGTAAATTACTTACCTAAATACTTTGAGTCTTGATTTACTTATATACAAAATAGAAATAAAATCTTACATCCAAATATCTAGGGACAAGTCTAAAACACAAATTACCTCAGATGCATGATTGAATTTGCCTGCTTGCTTTCCTTTTCTTTCCTTTTCTCTTGTTTTTTTTTCTTTTCTTTTCTTTCCTTTTCTTTCTTTTCTTTCCTTTTCTTTCTTTTCTTTCTTTCCCCCCACAGCATATGGAAATTCCCAGGCTAGTGGTCTAATCGGAGCTGTAGCTGGCAGTCTGTGCCAGCTCTGAGCCGTGTCTGCAACCTATACCACAGCTTGCAGGCAACGCCTGATTCTTAATTCACTGAGCAAGACTAGGGATCAAACCTGCATCCTCATGGAAACTAGCTGGGTTTGGTTTGTTATGGCTCAGCCATGATGGGAACTCCAAATTTTTTCTTTTTTTTTTCATTTCTCCTCCAAGGTGAGTCCAGACAGGTCAATAAGACCAGACAGGTCCATTCAGTAGGATACATTTTTTTTTTTTTTTTTTTTTTTACTTTGCAGTCCCAGAATAATGGAGACCACACTGTGTAATAATAGGTTGCAATATAAACCCTCAATCTCCTCTAGAGGTTAGTAGCCTACCCAGACACTGACTAGAAATACTTATCTTTCATAGCATTAAATGTGTTCAGTACTAGAAAGAGAAGGCAAAAAAAAAAAAAATGTGTTTTAGTTTAGAGTCCTCTAATTACTAACTGTATAACCCCTAACAGAGTCATTTACCTTCTCTGAGTTTTGCATTGCTTCCTTTAAAAATTATATGAGGGAAACTGCCATTGATAGATAGATTTTGATGTCACCTTTGTTGTAAGAAAACAGGAGACCATGTTGGAAGACTGGAAGAGACATAGCTAGAAAAGTTGAGAGCAGAATTTTCTTTTTTTTTTTAATTTTATTTGACTCTATGTATCAAGTGGGAAAAGGTAGTTCTGATCAATAAGTAGAGAATGAGATGGCACCAAACCTCAGGGCACTAGCTTAGAAAACCTTTTGTTTGACAAACAACATGTCCAATAATATGGCAAGTATGATAATAAGAATGTGTCATTATATAAATTCAAGAAGTTCCCAGTCTTCATGGAATATTGAGAAAAAAAATCAGCAAATAATCATATAAGTAGACAACATAATTTCAAAGGGTGATATGCTAAGAAGAAAATCAAACAGAGTGAGGGGATAAGATCAGGACCGTGGGGAAGACGTGACTCCTTGGTTCAGGAAGGCTGCCCCAAGGTCACACATGACACTTACTGTTACCTCCTTTTAGTTAGGAAGGACTCAACTACCACAAATGTACAAGAGAGGCCCAGTCAAGAGCTAGAAGAATCAGACAATCTATTACCACTTCTCCAAATCAAATTTGTGAAACCTTAAGGGTTACAAGGGGTTAACAAAGTTTTGGCTAGATTTAGTTTTTGTCTTTATCAGTCTTTAACGGATCTCTGCTCATCAATTCCCTTATATGTAAAATGTAGGAGAGGAGGCAGGAATGTTAGGAAAAATTGATTATTTTTACCTTTTACCTCTACAAAGATAAGATTCATCCCTGTCTTGCCTATCTGAAGATGAAATGAGATAATGGATGAGCAGCCAGTTCCCTGAAGACAGCTCAGGGGGATAGTAATAGGAAACAATTTTATTTTTTTTCTAATCACTGCTTTTGATCATGCTCTATTTTGATATGTACTCTCCCTGTCTCTTATTGACATTGTATGAAGATACCATAATTTTTCTGGTCTGTTTGTTATTAATTCCATTTGATTAAATATTCAAATCATACAGCTTATTTAAACTTCATCGTTGTCTATTTGAGACCTTAGCAGCAGTTCTAGTATAATAGGAAAATTCACAGCCAATAGTTTGATTATATTTGTAAAAACAACTTTTTAGACTATTGGCATTATAAAATTTAAGGGGTAGTTATTATTAAAGGCTGTGTTTTCAATTCAGGAGTTATTTTATGCTGAAGGAGAGAGAAGAAAAAAACCTTTCATATTGATAGTTAACAAGGAAGCTTGACTCTCTGAAAATGACTGTAGGAACCAGAGGACTAAAACTAAAGCCAGTGCTTGCAAACAAGGTAGGAGAACTGCTAGTCTGATCAATCTAATCAGTAATATTTTGCCCAAAAGTCTAGAACAGCTGTCAACATGGCAGTTTCTTCTTAACATTCAGAGGCCTGTAATGAGACAGCATCTAGTCAGAAGATGTCAAGTTTCTTTCACATCTCAAAAGTAGAAGTCGGGACATGGCAGGCAGTTAAAGGCATTTGGAAAATAATTAGGATATTTAAAGAATGATTTCTGTTATAATATGCCAGATTTATAACCAATGCCTTAAGAGAGTCAGTAGTAGTAGTTTCTACTACATTAAGAAAACACTATCTCTTGTTTCATATTGCACACTATATTTATCAGCATATTTGCTGATATTTTTCTATATACACAGAAACAAACATCTAGTCAATGCATTGAATAGTAAATTATTTCATTACTGAAAGAAAAAGTGATTTAAATTACCCCAACTGATTTTCTACATTGCCATATTCTTCTGCTCATTAGGAAAAGACTAAATTAATTTTTGAAATTTCTCTGAAAACTAAAGATACATAAAGGGCCAAATTTTTTAAGACAGGCAAGAAAGCACATTCATTTGGAAACTTCTCACATAATTTAATTTTGACAAACACTTCTATATACAAAGGATAACCCAAATGTCAAGTTTATTGTTTAAATAAAAAATTCCTATACAATTTTTTTGCAGTATTTCTACTGAAGAAATTTTAGAGGAGTGAAACACTAGGTAGACATTTAGAGGTGAAGTACCTTAAAACATTGGGAAATAGTACTTAAGAATTAAAAATGAGAATCATATAAATAATCATCTCAAATAAAATAAAAAATAAAATTAAGTAATTCATAACCTCACCAAAACTTTATAGCTAAAATGTTTTTGTCCTTGAGAACTGGCATTAACAGCCCCCAAATTATCAAGAACTTTTAAATCATAAATAAAAATTTAAACTTCATACTGAAAATCTGTTTCATTTGGCATGCTAATGTTATTTTAACAAAATGAATCCATATATACTACTCATGATAGTAAGGAAGTAATTACTTTGAGACTATTTTTTTTTCCTTCTAGGTGATAATACTATTTTAAAATACATAAGGAATAGCTGCTTTATTATATTCAGCCAAGGAGCATTATAAAAAGTATAAGACACAACTTACAAAAGCTGTGGATTTGGAGTCAAATGAACAATGGAAGAGCAATGTGATAAAATGGTACATTTTGCAGCACATTTAACAATCTGATGCACAACTGATTCATACTTTGGTCCTCTGATTTAAAATTTCAAAAAAAAAAAAAATGCTGCCTTATCCCAGAAACATATACAAGATGGATACAAAGATTTTTGGTGTTACATATGAATTAAATATCATCTGATAACCAGGAAAACTTTAAAATTCCTGGGACAAGCATTGCCCAAGGAGGTACTAAAGTCAGTTAATATTATTTTTATGTCATTGTCAATTATTTTTAAGCAGCTCTTCATTAGGCACTTAAATATTTTATTTAATCCTCACCATAAACTTAAGAGATAGATAAGATTTTCTTCATTTTACCATTGAAAAAAATTGAAGCTTAGAAATGTTGCTAACTAAAGCTTGGCTTTCAGAAATCTTAGAAAGAGGTAAATGTCATTTGCCATTCTGTCTTTTTCTAATTCTAAACCCTGTGCTAGTTAAAGATGATTAAGGCTATACCCCCTATAATCTTTATAGGAATTAGGTTTACCATCCAATAATTTGCTCTTTTGGAAATTCTCACCTTATAAAAACTTCCTTGAATACACATGCAGAGGATATTTCCTTGGGAAGAAATTCATAGATAATTTATGGTCCCTGGGTGAAAGCTATTTTTTTTTTCTTTTATAAAGCACAATTCAAAGAGCCCTTATTTTAGAACTATAGGATATCAGAATGAAAAGAGTCTGTCATAGAGCTCTTGACAATTTTAATTGGATAACTCTGGGTTGGTTGTGAGAAGTTCTAAGTTCTTGTGTTTGATAATGAAAAATAGAACATCATGTTTTCTCTCAAGATATAAACAATTTACGATAGCCAAGTAACTCTTTGCTTATCTCTTGGAATGCAAAGCATTTATAAGTAAAAATCCTTTTCCGTCCATGATGCTTTCATGTCAGAAAGAAAATGTTTCACTTTTCAGTTCCTCTTTGGATTTAGCTTTATTTCCTATGGCACAGTTTTGTCCAATAAATTTTCTTTAAGGTTTTGACTGTCATTAACTTGATGTTTTATCCCATTTATCCTTTATTGTTTACAATACTGCAACAAGAGTTGATGGCTGTTAGTACATAGAAAACTTGTTTTGGGTTTAATAAAAGTAGAGATATAAGGTAGAGTTAACATCTCTCTGGAGGCTTTGTGAAGCCCCTAGCATTATATATATTTTTTTATCATCTTTATAGGGTAAGAAATATTTTTATTGCCTTTATTATTTCCTAAATTTTAAAGCTAGAAATAAACAAAAACAACCAATTTTACTCTACAGATTTTGCCTGCAGTTCCTAAAACTCTAAGTTTATTCTGTTTTTCTGAAGTCCCCAAATGTTTCAATATTTCCATCCAGTCAAGAAGTAGTGTTCTTTGTGACCTGATAACCAGGAACCCTCAAGCCAGAGAACAGATAGTAGATCAATACCCACTCAGAATTTGCATTATTGTTCCTACATAATAAAGGAAGTCCTAGTTCCTTAATAGTCACCCTGTCATATATAATTAAATACTGCCTTTATGCATGACATTTCAAGCAAGGTCATGGTTTCTAAAGCTTATGAAACACACATACAAACCTACATTTCCATATAAAGTACATTGACTTCTCTGGCGTAGGCCGGTGGCTACAGCTCCGATTCAACCCCTAGCCTGGGAATCTCCATATGCCGCGGGAGCGGCCCAAGAAATAGCAACAACAACAACAACAACAACAACAACAAAAGACAAAAAAGACAAAATAAATAAATAAATAAATAAATAAAGTACATTGACTTGAAGTTCCCTGCAGTGCAGCAGGTTAAGGATCTGGCATTGTCACTGCTGTGGTGTGGGTTCCAGCCCTGGCCTGGAAATTTCTGTCTGCCTTGGACATGGTCAAATAATTTTTTTTTTTTAGAACTTACATTGACTCAATAAAGGCACTTGATGACATTTGATCATATTTCTATATAATTTTATAGATAAGGCCAATGTCAATATATCATAATTTCCACAGAAACAATATCCTCAGTTCTTTTTGATGAATCACTATTTTATAATTTATATTAATATTTCCTTTGAGATTTTTTTTTCCTTTAGTTCCAGGAGACAAGTCAGGAAAATAAATCATTAAAAGAGTTCTTCATTCTAGGAATCCCCAGTGTGACTTGGTGGGTTAAGAACCCAACATAGTATCTGTGAGAATGTGGGTTCAATCCCTGCCTTTACTCAATGGGTTAAGAATCCAATGTTGTGGTGAGCTGTGGTATAGGTCACATATGTGGCTTGGATGGAGTGTTGCTGTGGCTGTGGCATAGGCCTTCAAACTCCAGCTCTGATTCAACTCCTAACCCAGGAACTTCCATATGCCACAGGTGAGGTCATAAAAAGAAAAATAAAATTTTCATTCCAGATTACACAAATATTGCCTGCTCCACTGAGAGGTACAGACTGACTATGAAGAAAACAAAAATTTCCTGATATGCTCATCAAGAAATATAATAGTATCCACAAAATGATGTCCTTTGTCAGTGAAATTCGGTCTCAAAAAAATATTCTTGTTCTGCCAGAGTTTATATCAGTGGTCTTCTTTTCTCAAAACCCTCTACTTATAGATTAAAGGAATCCTGGTCTGTTCTTCTGTTTTAGTGTGACAGCTGTCTTCTCAAGGTGGCAAAATCAACTTTAAAATTCTTGTTTTCATTCAACAGAGCGTGTGATCTCTCCAGGATCAGTAGTCAGAGCACCTTACACAGTCCTGTACTAAGGCTGTCATTCTTTTGATGTTTCTCCAGAGGTCTCTATTTCTGATCTGAATCTTATTAGTTAGGCCTTTAGGCAAGTATAAGGGAAAAGAGGGACCATTTGGTAATAAAATTTGTGGTTCTGCTTAAATGGTTATAGTAAACAATAGAATTGAGCACAGTGGATCCCCTATTGGAATATAATATGTAACTATTTAATATAGATTTGGTCAAAATTATATGGATGGTAAGAATTATAAGGTAAGATTATAAGGTATATCTCTGACACCAGCCAGCCCATCCAGGAAAGTGTTGTTACCATCCTAATTGGAATTTACAAAAGAAGCAAATATGTTTTTCATTGACAAGGATCTATAAGTAACAACTTCTTTTTGGTCATTCAATTCACTTCATTTTCTCTTTTTATGAATTAATATAATGCTTTTAGATGTTACATAATCAAATATTACTTCCTAACTAATTCTACTTAATATTCATACAAGGTCTTTGAGCGAGGATGTGGAAATTAAAGTTGACGTTACAGAGTAGCCAAATCAGTACTGATAACAAAAAGTTGGAGCGAAATGATATTTATAAATTTACCCATCTAGTGGATTAGGCCCCAGAGATTTGTAACATTATCTAAATTTCAGAGGAATAAATATTTTCAAGGACCTAAATTCTTACTATTCCTTTTGGTTGAACCTAGGTTTGTACTCTGGGTATTGTAAATATTTTGTGGAAACATTGTTTAATTCATTCGACAAGTAAAACCAAATTAGGAGTTCCTGCTGTGGAATAGTGGAAACAAATCCAACTAGTATCCATGAGGATGCAGGTTTGATTCCTGCCCTTGCACAATGGGCTAAGGATCTGGCATTGCCCTCAATTGCAGTATGGGTTGCAGATGCAGCGTGGATCCTGTGTTGCTGTGGCTGTAGCAGAGGCCAGCAGCTGCAGTTCAGATTCGACCCCTAGCCTGGGAACCTCCATATGCTGCAGGTGTGGCCCTAAAAAAAAAAATCCGAAAGTCAAAATAATAAATTCTTCTTAAGGTGAGCAGATCTTATAGAGATAATATATATAAAAATTATACTTGCATAATATTTCAATTTCATGTAAGATAAAGAGAATATAGACGATATACTTAAAAAAAACCACTATAACTGTCTTCAGTGACGGCAACATCATAGCTTAAGGGACACTATTTGAGTGGATGTAATAATGTTAAGTTAAAATATTCATACAATACAGGAAGAATAGATGGTTCAAGAATTCTCCTCAAGTATTTCTAATTCTTTGTTGTGTTGTACATTCAAAGTGGTGGGGGACCAACCTCTAGCAGAAACTTTTAGCTTGGGTATGTTGGTAACATCTGATTGCTACATAAGAAAAAAAATGCAAATTAGATTACCAATACATAATTATAAAAAAGTATCAACTGAAACTTCTAAAACAGTTCATTATTTAGTAAATTACTACAGAGGATTATAAGATCTGCATTTGCATCATAAACTTACTTAAGGTTAACCCTTGGACAAATAAGACTTGGCTAATTATTTTAAGATTTATTTATGATGTTTTTATCAAAAATGAATACCTTTTTATCACCGAGTAGTGTTTCATTGTTAGATATACCACATCTGTTGACACATAATCTTATCATTTTAAAATTTTCACTTTCACCTGCTTAAAATTTCCTTAAGAACTAATTATTTGTCTGCTAGGGATGTCATAGTAAAATACCAAATAGGGAGTTCCTGTTATAGCTCAGTGGTTAGCGAACCCGACTAACATCCATGAGGACTCGGGTTTGATCCCTGGCCTCGCTCAGTGGGTTAAGGATCCAGGGTTGCGGTGAGCTTTGGTGTAGATTATAGTCATGGCTCAGATCCTGCGTTGCTGTGGCTCTGGCATAGGCTGGCAGCTGCAGTTCTGATTGGACCTCTAGCCTGGGAACCTCCATATGCCATGAATGCAGCCCTAAAAGGCAAAAAGACAAAGTCGTAATAATAATAATGGTAAAATAAAATACCAAATACTAGTGGCTTAAGTAATAGAAATTTATCTTCTCATATTTCTGGAGACTGGAAGTCCAAGATTTAAGTGAACATTTGGGTTCAAATTTTGGCTATTATAGATAAAGACACTCTAAGTGTTTGTGTATAAATCTTTTGACATATACTTTTTAGTTCTGCACATGCAGCACATGGAAGTTCCCAGGCTAGGGGTAGAATCAGAGCTGCTGGACTACACCACAGCCACAACAACGTGGGATCAGATCCATGTCTGCATGCTACACCACAGCTCATGGCAACGCCAGATCCCTGACCCCCTGAGTGAGGCCAGGGATGGAAACTGTATCCTCACAGATACTAGTTGGATTTGTTTCCACTATGCTACAGTAGGAACTCGTCATTGGTACTGTTTTTAAATTTCAATTTCCAATTGTTAGTTAGTGGTATTTATATATGTATACATACACACACACATACTAATATATGTGTATGTATATATACATGTATATACTAATGTGTATGCATATGTACACACACACACACAAATGCCAATGTCACTTGCATATTGATATTACGTCCTTCAACTTTACTAAACAATACTTCTAGTATCTTTTTGGTAAGTTTCATTAGATTTTTTCTTTTTTATTTATCACTCAATGGATTTTATTTCATTTATAGTTGTACCACGATCATCACGACCAAATTTTATAACATTTCCACCTCAAACCCTCAGCATATCCCCCACCCCTCAACTTGTCTCATTAGGAGATCTTAGATTTTTCAAAGTCTGTGAGTCAGTATTTGTTCTGCAAAGAAGTTCATTGTGTCCTTTTTTTAGATTCTACAGGTAAGTGATATTGGTGTCACATTGTCTGACTGACTTCACTTAGCGTGATAATTTCTAGGTCCATCCATGTTGCTAAAAATGCTGTTATTTCTTTCTTTTTAATGACTGAGTAATATTCCATGGTGTATATATACTACATCTTCTCTATCCCCTCTTCTGTCCATGGACATTTAGGTTGTTTCCATGTCTTGGCTATTGGACAGAGTGCTGCAAGGAACACTAGAGAACATGTATCTTTTCTAGTCATGGTTTTCTCGGGATAGATGCCCGGGAGGGGGATTGCTGGATCAAATGGTAGTTCTATTTTGAGTTTTCTGAGGAAAAACATTCCCACCATCAGTGTAATAGGGTTCTTTTTTCTCCACACCCTCTCCATTGTTTATTATTTGCAGACTTTTTGATGATGACCATTCTGGCTGGTGTAAGGTGGTACCTCATAGTGGTTTTGATTTGCATTCCTCTAATAATGAGTGATGTTGAACATCTTTTCATGTGTTTTTTGGCCATCTGTACATTGTCTTTGGAGGATTGTCTATTTAGATCTGCCCATTTTTTGATGGGGTTGTTTGTTTTTTTGGTATTGAGCTTCAGAAGGTATTTATACATTTTAGAGATTAATCCCTTGTCAGTTGATCCATTTGCAAATATTTTCTCCCATTCTGTGGGTTGTCTTTTTGTTTTGTTTAGGGTTTCCTTTGCTGTGCAGAAACTTTTAAGTTTAATTAAGTCCCATTAGTTTATTTTTGTTATTGTCATTACTCTTGGAGGTGGATCTGAGAAGATGTTGCTGTTGTTTATGTCAGAGAGTGTTTGGCCTATGTTTTCCTCTAAGAGTTTTATAGTATCTGGTATTTTATTTAGGTCTTTAATCCACTTGGAGTTGATTTTTTGTGTATGGTGTTAGGAAGTGTTTTAATTTCATTCTTTTACATGTAGCTATCCAGTTTTCCCAGCACCATTTATTGAAGGGGCTGCTTTTTCCCCATTGTATATTTTTGCCTCCTTTGTCATACATTAGTTGACTGTAGGTATGTGGGTTGAATTCTGGGCTTTCTCTCCTGTTCCACTGATCTGTATTTCTGTCTTTGTGCCAGTATCATACGGTTTTAATGACTGTAGCTTTGTAGTATAGTCTGAAGTCAGGGAGCCTGATTCCTCCAGCTCCATTTTTCTTTTTCAGGCTATCTTTGGCTATTCTGGGTCTTACGTGCTTCCAAACAAACTTTAAAATGTTTTGTTCTGGTTCTGTGAAAAATGTCCTTGGTACTTAGATAGGGATTACATTGCATCTGTAGATTGCCTTGGGTAGTATAGTCATTTTAATAATATTGACTCTTCTAATCCAAGAGCCTGGTATGTCTTTCCACCTGTTTGCATCATTGATTTTTTTCATCAGCATCTTATAGTGTTCAGAGTACAGGTCTTTTGTCTCTTTGGGTAGGTTCATTCCTAAGTATTTTATTCTTTTGATGTGATGGGGTTGTTTCCCTAATATCTCTTTCTGATCTTTTGTTGTTAGTATATAGAAATGCAGTCGATTTCTGTGTATTGATTTTGTATCCTGCAACTTTGCCAAATTCATGGATGAGCTCTAATAGTTTTCTGGTAGTCTTTAGGATTTTCTAGTTTGAGTATCATGTCAACTGCAAATAGTGATAGTTTTACTTCTTCCTATCAATTTGGATTTCTTTTATTTCTTTTTCTTCTCTGATTGCCATGGCTAGGACTTCCAAAACTATGTTGAATTGTAATGGCAAGAGTGTCTTGTTCCTGATTTCAGTGGGAGTTGTTTCAGCTTTTCACCATTGAGAATGACGTTTGCTGTGGGTTTGTCATATATGGCCTTTATTATGTTGAGGTAGGTTCCCACTATGCCCACTTTCTGAAGGGTTTTTATCAGAAATGGGTGTTGGATTTTGTCAAAAGCTTTTTCCGTGTCTATTGAGAGGATCATGTGGTTTTTATTCTTCAGTGTGTTAATGTGGTGTATCACACTGATGGATTTACAGATATTGAAGAACACTTGCATCCCTGAGATAAATCCCACTTGATCATGATATAAAATCCTTTTAATGTATTGTTGGATTTGGTTTGCTAGTATTTTTTTGAGGATTTTTCATCGATGTTCATCAGTGAAATTGGCCTGTAGTTTTCTTTTTTTGTGGAATCTTTGGTTTTGGTACCAGGGTGATGGTGGCCTCTTAGAATGAGTTTGGGAGGGTTCCTTCCTTTGTAATTTTTTGGAATAGTTTCAGGAGGATAGGTGTTTTCACTAAGGCTCTTCACTAAGTGTTTGATAGACTTTGCCTCTGAAGCCATCTGGTCCTGGACTTTCGTTTGTTGGAAGTTTTTTAATCACAGTTTCAATTTCAGTAGTTGTGATTGATCTGTTCATCTTTTCTGTTTCATCGTGGTTTAGTCTTGGAAGACTGTACTTTTCTAAGAATTTGTCCATTTCTTATAGGTTTTTCATTTTATTGGCGTATAGTTGCATGTAGTAATCTCTTATGATCCTTTGTATTTCTGTGATGTCTGTTTTACCATATCCTTTTTCATTTCTGATTTTATTGATTTGAGCCCTCTCTCTTTTTTTCTTGATAAGTCTGGTTAATACATAGGCAATCATGTCATCTCCAAATCACTTCCTCCTTTTTAATCTGGAATTTTTAAAAATTATTTTCCTTATCTTAGGACACTGACTAGAGTTTCACTACTGCATTGAACAGAAGTAATTACAGCAGATTCATTCTTGTCTTATTCTTGCTATTACTGAGAAAATATGCAGTCTTTAATTATTAAATATATTACCTCTACTGTTTTTTTATAGATGCTCATTGTCAGCTTGAAGTATCTTCCTTCTATTCTTAGTTTGCTCAGAGTTTTTTTTTTTATCAGTAGTGAGTGATAGATTATGTCAAATGTATTTTCCCTACTGAGTTGATTTACTTTGCTAATATGCATAACTATTTGGATTTATATTCAAATATTTTAAAGTAACCCTGCCTTATTGGAATTATACCACCATTTGGCCATGGCATATTTATCTTTTAATATATTGTTGGATTTGGATGGTTAAATTTTGGTTACAATTTGTGCATCTATGTTAATAAGGTATTTGTAGTTTCCCTTTATTGCAACATCTTTAAATGGTTTCAAGTCAGGGTAATCTTGCCCTCATAGAATGAGTTGCAAGTACTTTCATCTTCTCTCTCTCTTTCTCTTTTTAATTTGGTATATTTACTTCAATAATTACTTGGTAGTTTTTAAGCAGGGTAGCCATTGGAGCTTGGAACCTTCTTTATGGGAATAGTTATGTTTATAGTTTTACTTTTTGTATATACAGAATTATTCACTTATTTATGATCTCTTAAGTGCACTGTGGAAATTTGTGGGTTTTTTTGAGGAATTTGTCATTTTTCATCTAAGTTATCAAATTTGTTGGCATAAAGTTGTTTACAATTATCCCTTATTATCCTTTAGTGGTATCATTTCCCCTATTCCCAATATTGGGTATTTGTATATTCTTTCTTTTTGCTGACTCAGGGTAGAGTTTATCCATTTTATTTAGTTTTCAAAAATAATCAGCCTTTTGTCTTATTGATTTTTCTCTATTATTTTTCTGGATTCTATTTCATTGATTTTTTCTTCTACCTTTATAATTTCCTTTCTTCTGCTCACTTTATGTTTAATTTTGTTCTCTTTTTGTAAATTTTAAAGTGGAAGCTGAGATTATTGGTTTTAGACTTCTATTACTGCTGATGCTTTTTCCATAAAATCAGTGAGGCTCCATTCTGTTATATTTTTTACTTTGTTTATTAAGTTCAAGTACTTTTTATACTCACTTTTAATTTCTTCTTTGACCCATGGGTGATTTAAAATGTATTTAGTTTTCAGAAATTAAGAGGTCTTCATAGAGATTTTATTTTTGTTACTGATTTCTATCTTAATTCCTTTGTTGTCAGCAAAGATACTTATATTGCTTGATTTCTCTTAAATGTATGTGTTATGTTCTTTTATAACCCAGTATATGGTCTCTCTTAGTGAATCTCCATATGCTTAGTGTTTATTGTAGATATGAGAAGAAGAGTGTTGTTGATTTGATGTTCCATAAGCATAAACTTGGTCAATCAATGTGTTGTTGAAGTTTACAACATCCTTGCTTATTTTCTATCCACCTGGTCTATCAATTATTGAGAGAGGAGTGTTAAAATCCCTGACCAATATTGTATTTTTATCTGTTTCTCCTTGCAGTTTTATCAGTTCTTCCCTGTGTATTATGTGCATAAATGTTTAATATTATTATGTTTCATTGATTAAATGATGTATTATATTTAATATATTAATTATTAATAATAATTCATTGTTTTAATGATTACTTTAGTATTCATGTTATACCTATTTAACTTATTACAGGTGTTTCTTGAAATTATGTTTACTATTTCATGTATAGTTTAAGTACACAATAGTGTACTTCTCTCAAATTTATGATTCTGTGTGTCATGCATTTTACTTTTATATATATTATAAAGCTTTAACATATTGCTATAATTTCTGTTAAAATAGTTGTCTTTTTAAAAATTTTAAATTATGATAAAAAACATATATTTATCTTATAGTTATCGTTGCTGGTGTTTTTCATTCTTTTGTGTAGATTCACGTTTCTGTTAGCTATTATAACTTTCTTTCTGCCTGAAGGACATTCTTTAACATTTTTTTTGTTGTTGTTAATGCTAGTGATGAATTATTTTAGCAGCTTTATGTCTAGAAATCCCTTTTTTTACTATTTGCTTTCTAAGTTGACAGGGTTTTTTTGTTTGTTTCCTTTTAGTTCTTTTTAAATATTGTTGCATTGTCTTGTTGCTTGTATTATTTCCAACACGCAATCTGATATTATTTTTATATTTTCTCCGCTGGATACAACACGTACTTTTTCGCTGGCTGCTTGCTTTCTTTTTCATTCCTTTTTCCTTACAATTTTTCATAACAAAATTTATCTCTGGCTGCTTTTACAATTTTCTCTTATCACTGGCTTCGAGAAATTTGATTATGAAATGCCTTTTGTTCTTTCTTTAATGTTACTTATATTTAAGGTTGTTAAGGCTTTTGAATAGCAGAGATTTAACCTATCTCTGTGCCAAAGATGTGGATGCCTCATTCACTAGTGATTTCTTAGAATCCCAAAGGCATACAAAACAGAGTTAAAGGTAGACACATTAGTGGAAAAGACAATATGGCCACTAAAATAAGTAATCCAAAAGACTGTAAACTGGAAAAAATATATGTATAAAATTCACTGGGAGAGAGCAAGAAATGTACTACCAAACTTTGAGACATCCCCAGAGAGCCTATGGCTGTGCACAAAGGTTTTGTGAAATGAACTTTGACAACAGAAGTCAGTTAATGAATTCTTAAGAGCTTATAATCTCGACATCCTCTGTTTTTTTTTTTTTTTTTTTTTTTGTCTTTTTGCTATTTCTTGGGCCGCTCCCGCAGCATATGGAGTTTCCCAGGCTAGGGGTCTAATTGCAGCTGTAGCTGCCAGCCTATACCAGAGCCACAGCAACTCGGGATCCGAGCCGCGTCTGCAACCTACACCACAGCTCACGGCACGTTAACCCACTGAGCAAGGGCAGGGATCGAACCCGCAACCTCATGGTTCCTAGTCGGATTCGTTAACCACTGCGCCACGACGGGAACTCCAACATCCTCTGTTTTTAAGTGTTTAGATCAGTGGGCGAAGTTTTTAATTCCTTTTTTAAAAACTACAATGAAATAGAGTATTATCTCTATCCCTTGACATTATAGGATCTTTGAAATGTGAATGTTTTGGGAATATTCATATTTGTAAAGTGGGAAAAAGGGAAAGGTCTTGATGACAGAGTAGATGGTGAATGGAGAGATTCAAGTGTATTTTATGGGCTTAATCAAATGTAGGTAGTCATCCTCTCCCTAAATATTTTCCCAAATCTTAAGAACTCCAATAGTGTAGGTTTTATAGCAATAAAAAAATGGAAACTTGTTTTATACTGATCTAACTTCTAGTTTATACTGTTACATTAGCTGACTAGATGTCAGTTGAAAAGTACATCCACATAATATTTGATCATGCTCTCTAAAAAAACAGCCTTGAATATACTTGTCTACTTTCCTTTTTATTTTCTCTATTTTTCTCCCCCCGCCCCCACCCCCGACTCCCCTGGAAACCAAAGAGTCAATGGTTGTAATTGTTTAATCAAAACATAATATTAGGATTGTCTGGTAAGATTTTCAATGTATTTTGACCTCAAAACTGGACATCTTTTATTATTGTGCTTAGCACAGAGAGGGTAAACTCCAATATTCATAAATTTTAAGAGAAAAAGTTATGAGTATGTGTATTAAGATAAAGAGCACTGCTGTAACTATCATTAAATATTCAAAGATACAATTGAAAAATACCAGATTTTAGTAGTGAAATCAGATTCCTTGTATAAATATTTAATGTTAACTGAACAAATGAGTTTTACTACTAGTTAACTCTGGTTGATAAAACAAAAAGTGTGTCAGAAAATTTGAAAAATATATGGGCATTGAAAAGAAAAAGGAATATATTTTTCTAACTTAAAATAAAAGCACAATTTTATATCTTTGTTTCCAGATAAATGCAGCCTAGTAGTTAAAGTTTAAATAAATTTTTAGTGGCATTTATGAAGTTTGGCCTGTGCTTTTTTACTTTATGATTTCACACCCAGTATCCATTGCCTTTTCTCTGAGTAATGGCCACCTAGTATTTTGTGTGTGGGAGAAACAATAAAGATTTGGGTGGGAATGACCTTAATCTCATTTGCTGCAGAAGTTACTCTGGTAATCCTAATCTAGTCTAATCAGAATATTCCATCACCCTAGCCACAAGAGAATAGTCAAGGTTATGACTCAGTGTAGATGAGTGACTATAAAGACTCATTTGGAAAAATATTAACAGCTAAAGCTTTATGTATCAAGCATTCTTTTAAGAGATTTAAATTGATGACTTAATCCTTCAAAAATACTAGATGATAAAGATCAGTACTATCCTTTTACATATGAAGAAATTAAGACATTTTAGCAATCCTGAAGCTAATCTCATGCTTAAGGTCAGAGTTGAGGTCTGAAACTAGGCAAGTCTCACTTACCGGTATGATAACATTTTAAAAACTCTGTAGTGATGGATCAATTGGGGAAAGAGTTTCACTGGATGTGGAAACTAGGATTAAAGCCTAGCGCTACCAGGGGCCACCATGTGTAGTCCGAGAATGGCCAATACAGACGAAAACAGGAGAGTGATGAAGAGAATGGGAGTAGATTGCAGCTTCTTTCCAATGATTTAATATGAGCCTTTGTGTGTCATTGCGTAAGAAGCCTGCTCTTACTCTCGAGTTCCAGTGAGTGAGCCACTAAATTTTCTCTCCTTATTTCATTTCATATCATTTCATTTTGCCACTTGAAACTGGGATTCTGCAATTGAAACAAGAGTTTTGACTTAACCAAAAATATCTTTCCTCAATTGTAGAAAGCCCTTGTTTCAGTTTCAGTATTAGATTATCTCTGGTAAGCCACTCTTTTGTGTGATGCTTAAGCCAAAATTTCTTCCCAATTCTTGAATTTATTCCATGTCTTCTTACGCTTATGGTTCTTACATGACCAATGAATATTTCCATATAAATTTTGGAGCCCTCTTTTCAACTCTGTGGCACAGAACTGACCTTATTTTTTTTTTTTTTTTTTAATATTTGGGAACTAGGCATTCTGCATAATTTTATTATTGGTGAGCTTTTCATCTTTTGCTCTCCAGACCAGCTGCAGGCCCAAACATTTTATGAAACATAAGAAAGCTTTATTTTTTCTACATAAGCTACTACTCAGTAAAAAAAATGAGAGCAGTCTTAATAAATGAATGTATGAATAAAATGCAGCCTTTTCTTTTTTTAATTGGAGGATTTAAAAATACAGAATAAACCTCGAGAACACCATTAAAATCATATATCCCAAATATAGAATTAGTTTCAATCCTCCAGGCATTTGTTATCAGAAATTAGATCCAGAGTGATATTAAAAAAATTTAATGACATCTCAGTTGAGCCACAACTTATCAGGCAATACTCATCAGGCTTGCAAATGCTCTGTTCTTCGTATATGCAAATAGTATTTGTGTGTGTGTATACTATTTGCATATATATACACTGATGGCCTTTTGAGAATTATTCCTAGTTACTACATCTTATGAATTTGTAAAAACTCAATTTAATGCAAAGAAACTGTTAGAAATGAAACAGTGTTTTAACAATATCCTCCTGATAAAATACCCCTTGGATGTTTTCCAGGTATATTGGTTAAAAGCCTAGGTCTGCAGCTTGAAACTTGAGTTCAGATTCCGACGTTGATCCTTATTAGTTGTTGTAAAAAATATTATTCTGTGAATAATGTATTTTAAAATATTGGAGGAGCAAGACATCTGGTCTTTTATTTTTTAACTTCAATGAATCTTTCAATAGTAAGGCAAGCAGTTCCTGGAAATCTTTACATCTTGCCTGCAAGAAGCACAGCTTCGAATCTTATCAAGGGATCAGAAATTCTGGTAAGCTGGTTGGTTCTTTTAAGTCCAGGAAGTGGCACTGTCCTGGCCAGTATTCCAGGAATGATGACATATATACAGCAGTTCTGAGAACCTACAAAGATGTGAGCACTTTTCTCCCTTCTATAACTAACATGTAACCTAATTTCCTAATGCTAAGTCTATTAGGCTGATATGCCTTAGACCTTTTGCCTGAGTCTTTTAAACTGAATTTGGCAGAGCATTTAAAATTAAAACAATGGGGAAAATATCCCATGACAGAGTAATTGATAATGTTATCCAGTAAGTCTTTTTCACCTCTCATTTCATATGGTTTTAAAGCTGGCCTAATTTGATATTCATAGGAGATTATTTTTTCAAATAATGAAAAAGTACAAATTTTGTTAGCAACATTATTTAGACAGTTTGTAGTGTTTCATAATTTAATAATCTCATCTTTCAGCTGGCGGGAAAAAAGTATCTATAGAATTGAATTGCATATAAAAATGAATTTTGCATTTTATTTTATTTCATAAATTTTAATGATCTTTTCCATCATCATGTCACACATCTCCCCTTTAATTTAATTTTGTAGAAGTTCTGCTACACTAAAATTCTAAATCAAGTTTCACCTGTATATCTTTCCTTTCCCTAATTGGCAGTTTCAGGGCAATAACAAATTTTATAGTTGATTATTTGTAGATACTGGCAAATGTTTATTTTTCCTAGTTAGCCATAAAATCAGGTATGTTTTTGCTCATAATCGTGTATCCAGTATCCCACTAAGTATATTGCTGGTACATAGTAGAAACTTACTCAGTTGTTTGATCGAATGCTGTTAGAAGATATTAAATTGGGGAGGAAAATGAATTTAAAATCTTTTGCCTTTAAGTAAACAAAGCTCTTCTGTAAAGATGAGGGAATTGGTAATAGAAAAGAGTTTCTTTTGCATAGATCAATTCCTTATTTACTAAAATGCATTACCACTATGCAGTTTAGGAATCTGAGACATTTATATGCAAACTTCAAAATAATTGTATTAATGTAAGTGAACAGTGAAGATTCAGAATCAGTATAATCAAGTTATATAAGTTTTGTATAGGAGTTCCTGTTGTGGCTCAGTGCGTTAAGAACCCGACATAGTGTATGTAAGGATGTGCGTTTGATTCCTGTCCTTGCTCAGTGAGTTAAGGATCAGGCATTGCTACAAGTTTCAGTGTAGATTGTGGATGCAGCTCAGATCTGACGTTACTCTGGCTGTCATTGTATGGCTGCAGCTCCAACTCTGCCCATAGCCTGGGAACTTTCCTATACCACAGGTGCAGCCATAAAAAGATTTGTTTAGTTTCTTAAGGACCTGAATCATTATCTCTGGACTAGCTTATTTTTTATTTTTAATTTTATTTGGCCACACCCATGGCATATGGAAGTTCCCCACGCCAAGGGTTGAACCCGTACCACAGCTTCCACCTGAGCAGCTGCAGTGACAACTTGGAAGCCTTAACCAGCTGTGCCACAAGGTAACTCCTGCTCTAGTTTTATTCTTCTTTCCATTTAACCCTCTCTCAAACTCTCATCAACACCTCTGCACACAGACACACACTATAAGTTGACAAAGTATCTGACCATATGCCTAGAGCTTTGTACAAACTTAAGAATATAGCATATCTTCTTTTATATTTTAAAATAGTACCTTGATAGACTCTAAATGTATTTGCTGGGTAGCTCTGTGGTTCCATTTCATCTTAACTTTATTTATCAGTAATAATGAATATGGTCTTCTCTCTGTTATCTGCACGAGTTGTATCCTGTAATAATGAATCATGCCAAACATAATTCAGAAATCATTTCTATTTGTATGTGGGAAGTGTTACGTGATGTTTTGGAGTAAATTTCCCTCCTTAATTATGTTTTGCTTTGGGTAATTAGTTTGCAATTCCCTGAGCATATATCAACTGACAGTGGGGGAAATACAGTCCTGAAGTATTCTGGGAAAATGTTTTAAAATTTTGCAGCTGAGCCACATGTAGACACTCAACACTTGTATCTGACCTGGGACAATTCCAAAGAGTCTAGTACTGTCTGGAGTATTATTCAGTTTTGGTGATCAAAAAGATCTGCATATATTTCCAGTTTAACTCAGTTAATATGTTCCCATCATACCCGTTTTTTTAAAAAGGAGATTCATTAAACTAGATAACGTAATAAAGGAAACTTTAGGGCAAGCAGAAATTCAGTTTATTGTTAGTTCTGTCAATTCTGTATGTTTGTAGATAGAAACTTAAAGCTACTTTAATGTATTTCTCCCTATAACAATATATCTTCTTGGCCTGCCTTCCTTTCCTTTCCTGTTCTTTCCTCTCCTCTCTTCTCCTTTCCTTCCTTTCTCTCGTTCTTTTTTACTTTAGTTATAGTTGAAAACTCACTCTTTCACAAGCATCATGTAGAAAATGATACTGAAGCACTCTTATTACTCATTTTTCATTACGTTTTGGGTGCTGAAAGGAAATTCTAACAACTGAACTGTAGTAAATAAAATGCAACTTGTTCTACAGCAAATGTTTCCACTATGTGTGCTAACAAGTATATATTTCCATTACATTTTTAAAAGATTTGGTGTGAATTACATAAATGAATAAAATCTTTCTGTTAAAATGTGCAATTCTTTGAATATTACTCTTTTATTATTAATCTCTTTCCTCATAGAGACTCTCCCTCCCTCCATCCCACTCTCTGTCTCTGTCTTTCTCTCTCTCTCTCTCACACACACACACCCTTTCTGCATTAGCGGGTATTTGAATATAGTCTTCAGTTTCATCATTCTGGAGTATCAAAATTCATGTTGATTTAGTTAGTGACAACGTATGTGTTTTAAGATTAAAATTCCTAATCTCACCTTTGAAGACACTGCAGGACAAACATATATATACCTTGAATTTATGAAGTGTGATTCCTTTAACTATAGTTTATATGAATGTTAATAACCTATGTAGCCAAGATTGATAGTAAATTCAATATAGTAATATAGAATATGAATTCTGAAGCATGTACTACAGATCTGGCCCATGATATATTTATAAAATAAAATTTTCTCCCACTGTTGACTTTTTGTTAGGGATTTTCAATATGATAACTCCTACTTTCCTAAAGGTAAATGATGTGCTAAACTTCTTCCTGTTTGCCATATACTTTATTTAGGAATCTTTTTTTTTTTTTTTTGGTCTTTTTTCTCTTCAGGTTAGTGAAGTCAAGCCTGACCTACTAAACCCACTAAGAGACGAAGTAGGTTTCAAGGAGAAGGCTGTGTTTAATCTGAGCTCTGAAAATTAATCTGGTATAGAGCAGTTGAATGAGGGATTTACTGGTAGTGCATGCTAAATGTAAATGCATGGAAAGGCCAGAGAGGTAGGGTAGCAGAGATATAGAGAGAGGAGTGCGGGAAAGGAGGGGAGGAAGGAGAGAAAGAGAATAAGAAAAAAAGAACAAGATATTTGAAACAACTTCCAGTAGTTGAATATGACCCAAGCTTAGCATTCGGGGGGAAATTGTCAAGAAAAACACACTAGACAAGAAATCAGGAGCCCACAGGTTGAGGGTCTTCTCTGCCAGTCAAGGAGATTGAATTTTATCTTGCGCGAGAGAACCATCAGAGACTTTTAAATGGAAAGCTACATAATGGGATTTTATTTATTATTGTTTTAAAATCTTTTTAGAAAACTTTGTTTCATAGCTTATGTTAGGGTTCACTCATTATAGTGTCTGTCCTGTGAACTTTGATAAATGCATAGTGCCGTATCTGTCATTACATTTTTATTTATTATTTTTACTTGATATATAGTTGATGAAGAATGTGATAGAAGGTACAGGTTACTGCAGAGTGATTCACAACTTCTAAAAATTATACTCCATTAATAGTTATTATAAAATATTAACCATACTCTCTGTGTTATGTGATATATCATCTATTTATACGTAATAGTTTGTATGTCTTAATTCCCTACCCCTATTTTGCCCCTCTCCACTGGTAACCACAAGTTTATTCTCTGTTTCTATGAGTCTATTTCTTTCTTGTTATAGTCACTAGTTTGTTTTATTTCTTAGATTCTATTTATAAGTGATATACTCTATTGATCGTTCTATATCTGACTTATTTCACTTAGTTTAATACACTCCAAGTCCATCCATGTTTTTTAAAATGGCCAAATTTCATTTTTTATGGCTGACTAGTGTTCCACTGTGTATATATACCATGTCTTTCTTATGCATTCATCTGTTGATGGACACTACATTTACTTCCATATCTTGTAAATTGTAAATAATGCTGCTGTGAACATCAGGGTGTATGCCTCTTTTCCTTTCGAATTAATATTTTATTCTGTACTCTATTTGGAAAGCATGTGTTTACATGTATATTGAAGTACTGTCTTTTTGTGTCAATGTATTTTTCTATTTACAAGCATGTGTAAAAGTGAAGTGTATCTTCAGTAAATATTTTGCCAATTAAGCAGGAATATAATAAAAAAATGGGTTTAGTTTGTCAAAAACATTTAAATACAAGATTTAAAAAGAAAAATGATTTTGATGGACTGTGGAAAATGCCCTGTAATAGTGAAAACCTGAAGTAGGGGCCCTGGCTGAAATCAATGTCTGTATTCCCACTGAGGTAGATGCAGAAGGTCAGTGTAGATGAAGAGATGATAATTTGAAACAAATTAAGGCAGTAAAATCATCAAGGCAAAATAACTGGATATGTCAGGTGCATGGGGAAAGGGATCAAAGGGTGACTGTCTCGATTCTTGTAGGGGTGATTCAGGAGCTCATGATGTCAGTCATTGAGATAGGATATAGAGTAAGAGAAAATTATCTCTCCCTGATGTGTGTGTGTGTATGTATGAGAGTATGTGTATGTTTTATCATGTGGGTTTGGGAAGGACATTATGCATTCTATTACAAACTGTTGAGCTTGAGATTCCGGTGACATTTTGGTGGAGTTGCTCATAGGCAATTAGGAATATGAGTCTGGATCTTAGGAGAGGTGTCTGAGCTTGCAATTTTAAAAACCAGAGAATCATCGGCAGCTGAAATTATGGCAACTGGTGCAATTATTCATCTATCCATTCATCTATCCATTAATGAACCATTAATGCAACCCATATATAAAGGACATTTCACATGCCTATCATAGTCCTGAGGGTGATGAGTGTATAATAAATTAGTAATGACTATGGTGCGAGCATTTACAGAGAAAGAAAAGCATAAGTGAGAATTTATGGAGTGTTTATTATGAACCAGAGAGATTTCTATTTGCATTACAGCTATCGATCGTTTAATCTTCACAATAATCTTATGAAGTAGGTATTAGTTTCATTTTATAGAAAAAGAAAGTAAGGAAGAGAGTAGTTAAAAATTTTATCTAATGTTACACAAGTAATAAGTCTAAATCTTAATTTCTTTTGCATTCTTTTTGAATCTTATTAGAATATTTCCTTAACATAGGTTTTTGTAGTGGAGGGAAAATTAAAACAGACAATGCTAATATAGTAAAATACATTCAGTATTAGGAGAAAAGATATAATACAGGTAGTGATAGAAATAGGTGCTATGATTAAATACATTTAATTTGTAAATAATATACAAAACATTCTGGAGAGAACAATTTGAAATATAGATAATCTACCTCAAGAGTTTACTTTCTTTTTCATTTTTCCTATGGTGCCAGTGATCTTTTAACATCACTTTATTCTCGCTAGACATTCTCAGCCAAGTTCAAAGTTAATGTTACAAAAAGCAAGAATATTTACTTTTTTATCTTTTTACTTTTGTGGGCTACACCTGCGTCATATGGAAGGTCCTAGGCTAGGGGTCGAATCAGCGCTGCAGCTGCTGGTCTACACCATAGCCACAGCAATGTGGGATCTGAGCCATGTCTGTGATCTACACTGCAGCTCAGAGCAACACTGCTCCTTAATTTGCTGAGTGAGGCCAGAAATTGAACCTCATAGATACTAGTCAGGTTTGTTGCCACTGAGCCACAACAGGAACTCCAAGAATATTTAACATAAGTAAATTAAGTCATAAATGCATGCTATTAAAAAATGCTAGAGGCATAAAATTACATCAGGGTGTTTTTTTCCATCCCATAGAATATGTGGAGTGACTTTGGTTATCTAACATGGAATCATTCTTAACTGTGCAAGAAGAATAATATCCTATATTTTTAGTGTATTTAGTTTTTCAAAGTTCTATATGTGCTTAATTTTCCCAGATTTAAAAATATATAAAGCTGTTTATTTTGTATATGTTAAATAATTCATCCACCATCAAAATCACTCTCAAGGGAAAGGAAGGTAAAATGAGCCATGACTCTTTTCAACTCTGGACAGGTGTTACTAGCATCTACTCTGAGGGTTTGAAGGCATCAAGGTAGCAAGTTTGTTTATTTTGCATAGTTCCTCATTTTCTAGATACTTTGATAAACTTTATTCTTTCACTGCTATTTAACTTGTTAAAAAAAAATAATTTCAGTAGTTCCTGTTGTAGCTTAGCTGGTTAAGAACATGACTAGTATCCATGAAGATGCAGTTTCTATCCAGCCTTCTCTCAGTGGGTTAAGGATCTGGTGTTGTGACAGGCTGCAGCATAGGTTGCAGATGTGGCTTGGATCCCACATTGCTGTGGCTGTGGTGTAGGCTGGCAGCTGCAGCTCTAATTCGATTCCTAGCCAGGGAACTTTCATATGCCATGGGTGTGACCCTAAAAGGAAAAAAGAAAGTCTTACTTTCTTTACCATATCCTCAATTTTGTATTTTTTAAAGCACTTACAAGGTAATTATGACATATATGATTTGATTTTCAAGTCATTAGATTGATAATGCAGAGGGAGAAAATGAAAAATCAGTGGTCCAGAGAACAGATATATCTGACTTTGTAATTTTACTATAAGTATGTATAAAATCTAGGAGTTTCCTGGTAGCCTAGTGGTAAAAAGATCCAGAGTTGTCACTGCTATGGCTCAGGTCCCTGCTGTGGCACTGATTCCAACCCTTGCCCAGGAACTTCTGCATGCCATGGGTGCAGCAAAAAACAAACAAACAAACAAAAACAAAACCACAGTGCCTTATCTCAAAAAAAAAAAAAAAAAAAGCATTTAAGAAGAGATTAGGGAAGAGATAAATTGAAGGTAGAAAATTGTGAGAAGTTAGTCACCTTTCTTTAAAATATATGAGAATTGTATAAAAGTAAACTCTTGGTTTGGAATATGCTTTAATTAGCAAATGGAGCTATCTTTTTGTGTGTGTGTGTGAAAAAGTTAGTTTAGAGTCAGTTACAGTACTTAGAAGTACAAAAGCTTTATACCTCACAAACAAAACATGACTCCAAATTTGACCATTATATGTTGTAATTCTATATATCAGCTTATTTAGAATAAGAGTTAGGTACTCTTATGGAATATGTTAAAGTGCATACACTGAAGAGAAATCAGATACAGAGATGATAAAGCATTTGTAATAGTTAATACAATTACATGTGCATATTTAGCACTTCACTTTTGAAAAGCCAAGGCTAGTACTTTAAGAGTTACTAAGCAAGATGGAGTTCCCATTGTGGCTCAGTGGTTAGTGAATCCGACTAATATCCATGAGGACTGGGGTTCAACCTCTGACCTCACTCAGTGGGTTAAGGATCTGGCGTTGCTGTGAGCTGTGGTGTAGGTCGCAGAAGTGGCTGGGATCCAGCGTTGCTATGGCTCAGGTGTAGGTCAGCGGTTACAGTTCCAATTGGACTCCGTGTGCTGCAGGTAAGGCCCTAAAAAAAGACAAAAAGACCAAAAATAAAATAAAAGTTACTAAGGAAGACATGATCACCATCTGGTGGCAAGGCAAAGAAACAGTTATTTGAAAGTATCTACTTTGCTTTCTAATCATAAGCCATCCATCAACGGATATAATCCTTCCATAGGCAGAGATTTGGTTGGGAGGATGTTATTAATCCCTCAGATATGGTCTTCTATGATAGCCCTGATCAAATTTATAATAGGATCAAATTCATAATAGGATTTATAGATAGGTATAAATAAGGCATTGTTTGACATTCACATGGATTATTGCTCTGTGGAGTTTTATTGTTCATTTTTTCATCGCACAGATGAGGAAACTGAGATTTACAGAGCTTAGATATCTTTTCACTACCTTATAGCTGCTAAGTGGCACTATTAGAATTTGATTCCAAACCAACTCTGACTCTTCCAAGGGTCTGTGTTCTCTAAAATATATAAATTCCTTAATGCAGAAGCTAGTACTTAAAAAGTCCCAATAAAGCAGTTGACATTATGTTTTAATAATTGTTAAAAGCTATTGGAGCACAATTCCAGTGTACAATTCATAGTGGACTCTATAAAGCAGAATTGAATTGAGGGGCATCTTAATTAATACCTGATGTATTCTGACTATAACTGCTTGTTCTGAAGTCCTATTGAGATCCTCTTGGCTTAATCTAGATTAATGAAGCAGAATGAGTAAAATAAAACAATCACTCTCTGAAGGAGTTGCCCTTGATTTCACATTTTCTTCATTTCAGAGCCAAGAGCAAAATGATGAGCCCACTTTAGAATCACAAAATCATAAAACTTTAGATTTAAAGTAAAAAATCAGAAACTTTTCAGAAAATTATGACTATGGGAAAGTTTTATCTTATTTTACCTTCTTTATATCAGATAACCATTTAGAATTTACACAACATTTTCACAAAAGGGTTTCCTTTTGATACAATTATATTATATGGTATCTAAGATAGGGAAATAAAGTCAAAATCTTGCCCTTAGTATCAGTTAAAAAGGATCAAAAATTGTTATTTTCATATTCTTCAACCTAAATATGATAACCATTTTAGAGATGATCAAAATTAGGCGTTTAAAGCAAATATAGGTATTACATGGTCGTCAAATTCACTTTCAAAAGGAATAGGAACAAAAGTCACATCCCTAAAACTTTTTCTATTAGATTCTTAACTAAAAAGAAAAACAAAACAATAACAGAAAAAAAAAAAAAAAACTACTTTCCTTGAGGATTTGATTACATTACAAGAAACCGGTATTTTTATTGGTGTAAAGTAAACGACTTTTTCTGTGCATTACTTTCTTTTTTTTTTTTTTTTTTCTTTTCAAATTCTTATCTCATATAGATTATCACAGAGTATTGGGTAGAGTTCCTCATGCTATACAGCAGGCCCCTGTTGGCCAGTCGTTCCATGCATCCCTTTCCTTGAAGAAAAAAAAAAAGAATGAGAGAGGGACTTTCAACTGTGGAATTCATTGGTCATCAGAGAGTTAGATGCTTATTCTTATTCCAGAACTTCTATTAATTTATGGAGACTTCCCATAAGTGAAAGATGTGAGAATTCCAGCATATTTCTAAATAATATTTCTTGACTTCTTTTTTTTTTTCTTTATAAGCAACATTTTCCCCCACTAAATCACAGGAAGTATTTTTGATGAACTTTAGCCAAAATACAAAGTTTTTATTGTTATATATCTTCGGTCAGATAGATACTCATTTGCTTGTTGATGTGAAAGACCCTCTTGGGGTGGGACTGGACCTTATTCATCTCAGTATTCCCTACTCTAGAGTACAGTCCTTTATATATAGTAGATATTTAATGGCTTTCTTGAATTGAATTGAAAAAATGTAACGAAAGGTCTCTTGGGTTTAACATTGAGAGGTGTTTTTGGTCTTTAATGTCTTAACAGGATATGAATAAATTACTTTTTGATTTATTGCTTTAGGTTTCTCCAGGACCACGAACTTTCCCTTTGCAATTAAAGTACTTTGATGCAATAATCTTGATTCTGTAATAGAATATATTCATGAAAATGGCAGACGATTCAGTCCTTTGGAAAGAGGTTGTAATCATCTCCCGAGTGTCTGTGTGAAGCTGCCCTCTTCTCTCTCTCCATCTTTTTAAGAGAAGATGTCTACGATCTTATTTTCAATTGAGAACTAGAATATCTTATGCATTGAGGCCTCTAAATAAAATGTAGGAAAAGAGTTTGTAAGGGGAGAGTCTGTTGGGATTTGGAAAGGCCCTCAGCCTTTCCCTTTTCTTATTTTACAGAATAGAGGACCTTGGTTTCCTCTTAGGACAACTGAGTGTAAGAATGTTCAGATGACTTTAACACTTCACAAATGTGTTGCCTGGTTTTGAGAAGAGCATCTCTAATGTCTCAAAAATATGTTCAAGATGGAGAATTTAGCAACCCAAGACAATAACTATAAAATACAAAATTAACTCAACAAAATACTGTAATTTTCTCTCCTTTTGTCTCTAGCCGATTAGTGCAAATTAACCACCTGAGCAGTTAGTATGCAATATGGAAATCTTTGATATCTGCTGAGAAGGCAGGCTTTTTAAGTGCACTTATGTAATATTTCAGAATTCCTTACAAGCATTGCTTTACTGGGGTTACTAATATTGCTCTGAAGTTGAAAGACATGTTTGTGTATTTGTTTTGACCTTTGAGAATTTCTAATTTTAATATTAATACAGTTGTGATTTTTATAAATTCCTATATAAGAATTCCCAAAAAAGGAAACAGATACTTAGATACCTCCTCTCTTATATGGAGATAATAAAGTATCTCATTGGATTGTTGGGAGTTAAAAATTTAATAATTTATATTTAAAACGGTTAGAACACAGCCTGGTCCAGACTGTGCAATTAACATGTGTTTTTAAATTATTTTATTAAGCACACAGAATTAGAATTCAATCTCCATACTCTTCAAAGAGATATTCAGGAAATTTCTATCCATTACATTCCATATGGTTGTAGAGAGAGATTTAAAACCTTGGGAATGCTGTACAAAAAGTCAACTTTTGACCAGCTATTTGAAAAAGAATGGTGTATTCAAATAAAAAGGAGTTTGAAAAGGCAATCAGTCATGGACAAGGAATAAACAGTATAACTGGTTGGACATCAGCTGATTTTGGGGATACATCTAGAAGAGATAATAGTTATATTTGTGGGATATAATCATTAGAACTACCTGAAATTGAAAATCAGGAGGCTTTTATCCATCTTATCTATGGAAGAATTTGTGGTCACTTCCAAGGGAAAAGTATTTAATACAAACTGTGCATTTAGTATGTTTGAATCTACAAATTCTTTACTTATCTCTGAATAAATTAAAATATTCCAAAAAAAAAAAAAAAAGGAGTTCTCATTGTGGCTCAGAGGAAACAAATCTGACTAGCATCCATGAGGATGCAGTTTCAATTCCTGGCCTTGCTTAGTGGGTTAAGGATCTGGCATTACAGTGGTGTAGGTTGCAGACATGGCTCTGATCTGGCATTGCTGTGGTTGTGGAGTAGGCCAGCAGCTGTAGCTCTGATTCACCCCCTAGCCTAGGAACCTCCATATGCTGCACATGTGGCCCTAAAAATACAAAAAAAAAAATTCCCTTTTACAGTCAGTTTCTATACACAGCAGTTAATGTATTCACTCACTTAGCAGAAAGTTTTGATCAAAGATGATGCAACAGGTCCTGGATTTTGATGTTAGAAGTTAAGCACTGAATAAGGACAGTCTAGTTCCTCCTTTCAATAAAAAATGCTGAAAGGAAGACATACAGAAGAATGGATTTTTACAAAAGATACATTCAAGAAAAGTCCAAACATATTTTAGTAATTCAAACCAAATTCTTATTTTTACTTTACATCATACCGACAGTCAAATTCAGATTTAGAAACAAATGATATATCTCAAAAATATGACCTGTGCCAGCAACTGACCCATTGGCTCAGTGTTTCTCATACTTGCCTGATTTGGGGTGCTTGATTAAAAATGGTAGTACTTGTTGGCTTGCTGTCCCCAGAGAGGGCCTAGGAGTCTATCTGTTGAACAATAGCCCAGTAATTCTTTTTAAATTAGTAAATTTGAGAAACACTGGTGTATTTCAGAAATTAATGATTTGTTTAGCCTTTTATGTTTTTGTCTGTTATTCAATTTAGTTACATAGCAAATTTATTAAAGCAGTTTAATTCATCTTGAAGTCAACAAATTGAATTTATTTTTATTTATTTATTTATTTTTTTGTCTTTTTGCCATTTCTTGGGCCACTCCCGTGGCATATGGAGGTTCCCAGGCTAGGGGTCTAATTGGAGCTGTAGCTGCCAGCCTACGCCAGAGCTGCAGCAACGCGGGATCCGAGCCGCATCTGCAACCTACACCACAGCTCAGGGCAACACCGGATCATTAACCCACTGAGCAAGGGCAGGGATCGAACCCTCAACCTCATGGTTTCTAGTCGGATTTGTTAACCACTGCACCACAATGGGAACTCCAACAAATTGAATTTCTAACACTGACATGTACAGAAATTCATCACTTCCTATTATTTGGAATAAACACATACCTATTTAGAAACATTCTATAGGACTGTTCTTCAATTTTATCATTTTGAAATAATTTTTTCTGCTAATATTCAGAAGTTTTAAATTCATAATAATTTATCCAATCACATGCTCAATACTTTTTTAAAGTTAGGAATTACTATATTTTGGGGAAAGAAAGCAGTAAAGTACTCTAATATGTTAGTCTCTTGTGAAAAGATCAATCCATGATATTTTTAAGCCTTCCAATTTTTGTATTTTTTTCTCCATTTCATATTAAATTGCTTGGAGTTAAAATTACTTACCATCTGTCTCTTACTATCTGATGCAACTTGATATTGGAATATTTTAAAAAGACCACAGTACAGGTATTTTAAATTAAATTCCACTAAAAGTAACACAAAGCATCAAGAATTATCTCCAAGAGAAGTTGTATTTAAGTTCAACCATATCTAAAAGCTGTTTCTTTCAAATTACCAGGAAAAAAAGTGAAATAAATATATAACTCTTATCCTACAGAAACCACATTATCTTTCTATTTCTAAAATAGATGAAATTACTTTAGTTATATCGATTTGGAGATGGAAAAGTGACAGCAGAATAAGGTCAATGATAAATGAAAAGATATATAAGTCATTCTTAGGTTAGCTTGTATTCTTGATTAATAACCACAAAAAAGGATTAAGTAAGATTTTAATAAAATCTATTGGCAATATGAAACTAAAAGATGTAAACATGAACAGACAGCTTAAAGTTATATACTAGCTAACAAGTTTATGTAAGTGTTCAGGGAATAGCAAAATGAACTGCAAGACTAAGAACAGTCTACTCAAAAAATATGCAGTTGAAGGAAAATCAGAATGTGTGATCTTTGTGTGGCAAGAATACGGAAATATCATCTTGTGGAAATAACAGAGTGCATATGTAACAAAATTGCCATTCTTCATTGGACACAGTGATTTTTGTCAAGGTGGAATATTAAAAAAAGTACTGAATTTGTAATAAAAAAATCATTGACGTGGTCCCAGTTCTGTCCCTCCTTTGTTACACTGATGAAATTACTTAAACTTTCCAGGCTTCAATTTACTATAAAAATAAAAAATTATACTGGTTAACATGCTACTTTCCAAGAAGTCCCTGGGAATTGGTAGAAGTTTTTAAGAGTGGTCAGAGAGATGGTGGACCTACTGAATTATTGATTAAAACTAAGAGATGTAAGCAAGTAACACATAACTGATAAAACTAAAGATTTAGTGAAAGATGAGGTTTATATTGCAATTAGAATAAACATAAAAGCAATTATCTAGGTAATTCAACTTATAAATCTTATTTACATAAATTCCCTAAGAATGTTAGCAAAAATAATTTTAAAAACAGACGAAAAACACACAATATTTATTTCAAACATTTATAAATACAGAGTAAAAACTAATTTTAATACAATTTCTGTAATTTAATATGTGATATATTTATATTCTATAATAAATATATATAATACATTTCAAAATGAAAATGATCAATTTTCCTTTCACAATTGTTACAACTTTTAATATACTAGTGACAAATCACTGTAACAGGGCAGAAGTATGAGTGCAATACATAGTTCTTTTGCTTAGGAATCAAAAATGATTATTATATTTAACATCATATTTTCAAAATAAACATTTCTATTTACAGAACTAGTCCTTAAACATAGTTTCATAGGAAAAAAAAAAAGAAAGCCCTTCAGTATTTTTTTTTTTTTTTTGTCTTTTTGCCATTTCTTGGGCCGCTCCCGTGGCATATGGAGGTTCCCAGGCTGGGGGTCTAATCAGAGCTGTAGCTGCTGGCCTACACCAGAGCCACAGCAACGCGGGATCTGAGCCACGTCTGCGACCTAAACCACAGCTCACGGCAATGCTGGATCCTTAACCCACTGAGCAAGGCCAGGAATTGAACCCACAACCTCATGGTTCCTAGTCGGATTCGTTAACCACTGAGCCACGACGGGAACTCCCCTTCATTATTTTTATTTAGAATAAAATCTCACTTTGGTATCAAAACCAGCATTATTAAATACTAGTAAACTGCTATAGGCAAAACATGGAGAATACACATACATTCTACTTAATCATTCCCTTTCAGAATGTTTTTGTATTTCAGAATGTAGGAGACTTGTCAATTAACCCATTTAATCAGGTTTTATTAAAACCTTATAAATATTCTTTTTTTTTCTGGCTCCCCAAGATCTGAACTAAGGTAACACCCTCCCAAATGACCTGTAGACCTCCAATATTCTTCTTGAACACATCCCAATTTATCCCCATACTTTTTTAAGAAGTCATCCTAGAACCTTTCCAACCATGAGATTCTTGTTACTGATGACTTCAGTTGGCCTTTCATTGCTTAGATTGAATATGACTAGTAATATTATTTTCAGCTTTTCACAGGCCACATCCAACCTCAATGCTATGGCCTTAGTGTCTGTGTCCTCTCAAAATTCATGTTAGGTTTGGAAGTTCCCATCGCAGCTGCGTGGTGACAAACCCAACTACTATCCATGAGGATGAGGGTTTCATCCCTGGCCTTGCTCAGTGGGTTAAGGATCTGGCATTGCTGTGAGCTGTAGTATAGGTCTCAGACAAGGTTTGGCTCTGGCACTGCAGTGGCATAGGCCAGTAGCTGTAGCTCCAATTAGACCCCTAGCCTGGGAACTTTCATAAACTGCAGGTGTAAAAATCAAAAAAAAAAAAAAAAAAAAAAACAAAAAACCAAACCCAATGTGATGATATTAGGAGGTGGTGCTTTTAGGCAATAATTAGATTTAGATGAGGTCATGAGGGTGTAGCCCTCATGACTGGTATCAGTGCCCTTATAAAGGATGAAGAGAGAGTTCCCATTGTGGCTTAGCAGAAACAAATCTGACTAGTATCCATGAAGACAAAGGTTCAATCCCTGGCCTTGCTCAGTGGGTTAAGGATCCAGCATTGCCTTGAGCTCTGGTGTAGGTCACAGATGTTGCTCAGATCCCATGTTGCTATGGCTGTGGTGTAGGCTGTTGGCTAAAGCTCCAGTTGGACCCATAGCCCTCTGAGTGAGGACATAGCACTCTAAGTGAGGACACAATAAGAAGACAGCCATCTGAGCACCAGACATTGAATCTGGTGATGCCTTAATTTTAGACTTCCCTGTCCAAGAACTGTGAGAAATAAGTGTTTGTTGTTTAAGCCACCCAATCTATGTATTTTTGTTATTACAGCCCCACATCCAATAACAATAACTACTTCATATTCTTAGAGTAGGCGATATCTCTGTTAAAAACACTTCTAATAGTCAAATATATCTGTGTAGGAGTACCTCGAAACAATAGCCAATAAATGGTTAATAACTGAAGATTGCTACCTGTTTGTGGTTATCTTTAAAGATCACCTCATTCCTTAGCCCTATTATTCTCCTCATTTGCTTCATTATACTTTATTTCATACTTGTATTTTTTTTTTCATCTCAGCCATCAAACGTGTGGAAGGTGGAAAGATCAGTATAATTCTCCCCATGTGTCTATTTCACCATCATTTGTCTCATCATTTGTTTATTGCATCTATCAATAGATGATAAGGTTGAAAATTTGTAGATTTGTCACTTATAACCTTCACAAGTCTTTCCCATGAACTTTAGGATTCTGCTTGTGACCCATGCCACCTTTTTTGAGTATCTTCTCTTGCTTCTTGTTTTTTCTTTGTTCCCACTCAACATCCTATTAAAATGTATATCAGATCATAGTACTTTTCTGGTCTGAACTTGTCAATACCTTCACATACCCCTCAAAGTAAAAGCCTTCTCAATAGTTAAAGTTCTTATATAATCCAGCCCTTCCTTACCTCTTTAACTTCATGACTCAAAGCCTTCCTCTTCCTCACACCACTCCACAGTGCTCACTGCCATGTTGCTGTTCTGAAGGTGAAGTGCATGTATTTACCTAAGGGCCTTGCTATTCTCTTTACCTGGAATGCTTCTTCTTCAGTAATGGCATGCTACATTTTCTCTCTTTCTTAGTATTTACTTCCCAGTAAGGTCTTCCTTGACTACCTGACTAAAATCAAATCCCCCTCCCAATGTCCCCCAACCCATTTTCAGCTATATTTTCCATAACATTATCAGCACATAAGATTCTCGGTATTTTACTTATTTACCATATTTTATGGCTCCATTCACTCTTCTAGAATTTAATCTCTAAAGTACTAGTTATTTTGTATGTTTTGTTCACTACTATATATCCAGCTTTTGAAACAGTACTTGGTCCAATAAGTAACCTTTGGTGAAAAAAAGTGATATATATATAATTTTAATTTAATTTGATTAATTTATAGAATCCATTCTTTCAGTTATTGAAAATATATAATGCAAATAAATATCAAAAAAAGCTGAAATGCTTTAAATGGAAAGAGATAGAAGTGTAGTTCATCATTGAGACTGGGATAGTTCATAAAATTGAATAGACTATTTCTTTTTGCAAATACCTTACTTTTTTGCAAAGACTATTCATATTTATACTCTCAATCACATTGTAGAAACATAGAGGTACCTTCTAAAAAATGGCCTGTAGCATATAAAAAATGACACTCCGACTCAAATGAAAAGACTAAAAGGAAAAACATTTTTTAAAAATATAACTTAATAGTGCCATCAATGGCATTTTATTATTGAAGGAAAAAAAAAAATCAAGCCCTTTCCATGATGGCCTGGTACTTAGAACTAGGGCTGCTAAGAGGCAAAGCACCCCATTTTGTTGCGTGCCATTTAGAGTCACTGTCTAGTTAGGGAGAAACAGACCTAAAAAACAATAGAAGTTGAATAAGAGTTTTAGGAAAAATGTCTCAGAAGTCAGCATAACTTTTGATAAGCAATAATCTGAGCTGAGTCTTAAACAGTGAGTAGGGGTTAGAAGGCAGAAAGGAGATATTTTAGGTAAACAAACAATATAAATTTTTTAGAAAAAATAGAACAATGAGTCAGGGACTGAAGTAGTTTGGCCTGGCGAGCACCTTGGATAGGGGCTAGGGAATAGGGTAAAAACTCTAGACAGATCATAAGGTAAGGTAATGCAAAAAGGGATAAACAAAATTTTAGTACACATGCCTTACTAGACATATATACTGTATTGGAGGGGAGGAAAAAATTCCCCTTGACCTTCTTCAGATCCCTGGCTGAGTCTGAAAATTGAATTTATGAAGACAGATTAACAGGAAAAAAACATACAGATTTTATTGTATTTAACTCTTGTACATGAGAATCTTCACAAGAGAATAAAGATCTGTAGAAATAACCAGAATAGAAAGCTTTTATACAGTTTACACAAAGAAACAATGTATTAGTGAAGAATTGACACAGTGGAGAGATTTAGGCTTGGGAAAATGGTGAAAAGCAACAAGGAAGATAACGATTAGTTTAACAAAAAATCTGTTTATACAGATATTTCAGCCTCAAATTACAATCTGTGACAATTAGAATGTCTTCCTTCCAGTACATGGAGGGTACTTTTCATATGGGAGTTTTATGACCTGCTTCAGGGAAGAATGGTGAGGCAGTGAGGGTTAGAGTGACTTTCTATTTCTGCTATTTTCTCAAATTCTTTCAGCTTAAGATATTGCCATACTTTGGAGGAGTATGTTCCAAACCCCATCAGTACCATTAATTTGAGATTTTTATTTTTCCATCTTACATTTACCAAAATCTAAAACTAGTTTGGTCTTGGTCCAGTTCCTATAATACACATTACACACAGAACGCAGATTTTATACACAGAAAATCTCTGAGAGATTACATGAGAAAATGATAATAACTAGTTATTTCTGGGAAGGAGAGCTTAAGCCCAACAAAATCATAGTCTGTGTTTTGAGAACATGTGTTCTATGATGATTTAAGTAGTTGAGACAGAGTGTTTCTTATGGTAATGAGTATTTCTTGTGCTAATGAGTGAGTCATTACTTTCATCAGACTACCATTCCTGGATCCTGTCATTTGAGTGAGAGAATCAGAATTTAGGATTGACAGAGAAGGCAATCATACGTTCAAGAGAAATTAAGTGACCACCCCACAACCTCAAGAACTTAGCAGCAGCAGAAGCTAGAATAAGATATGGTCTCTTTGAATCTGAATCCTAGTCCATTAAGACACATGCATGCCAAAGTGATAATTCTGCTTATTTTAAACCTATTTCTGGCCTATGTCTGGGAGAAAGAAGAAGTGTGATCAAATTGAAACCAAACAACTCAGATTAGACTTGAACTTATGGGCTGGGTTCAAACCCAGCCAAAATTCACACTGGGGCTTGAACCTATTGTCTTTTAATTAAAATCACCCACCTGGTCTCAGACTTACCGAAGTTGGGTTCTTTGTGTCTCAGTGCAAAAGAAATTCAACTAGAAGAGAAAGTGATAGGTATGAAGTAGATTTATTGAGAGAGATAGAGTATGGGCTGTCTCAGAGGGCCAGAAGTCTGAAAGATACACATTCCATAGACAGAATGCAATGTGTTTCAAAATGCCAGAGAGCAGCCCTGAAATATGGGGTTGTGATTTTTTTATGGTCTGGGTAATTTCATAGGTTAATGAGTGGGAGGATTATTCCATGTATTTCAGAGGAGAGACAACAATTTACAGGAATTGGACCACCATCCCCTTTTTGGCCTTAGAACTGTTATGATGCCTGTGGGTGTGTCCTTTAGCTCTACTGTACTACAATGAGCATATAATGAGGTTCAAGGTTCATTGGAAGTTGAACATTCTACCACCTTGGACCTGGTTCATTCTAACTAGTTTTTGTCATACATCAAAGGTTATATCTTTCTTTTAAAGGTTGTGTCCTGCCCTGTTCTCTCCTATTTCAAAACACAAGGCAAAGTGTTTAAAATATGGCTTCAGAGAGTTCCTGTCATGGCGCAGCAGAAACGAATCCAACTAAGAACCATGAGGTTGCAGGTTCAGTCCTTGGCCTCGCTCAATGGGTTAAGGATCCGGCGTTGCCATGTGCTGTGGTGTAGGTCACAGACACAGTTCAGATCTGGCATTGCTGTGGTTCTGGCATAGGCCGGCAGCAATAGCTCTGATTGGACCCCTAGCCTGGGAACCTCCATATGCCATGGATGCAGCCCTAAAAAGACAAAAGACAAATATATATATGGCTTCAAATGACTGGAATTCATGAGAATTTATATTCTTTCATCAGAGAAAAATAATACTAAGAATAAAGAATACTCATAGCTATTGTTTATGAATATACCATATTTTGTTTCTAAATATGGGAGAGTTCTATGAAATTTGTATTTGTGATTACACTCTATCATGTTTATAATATTATTTCAAGGAGCAACAAACATTACTACACAAAGAGATTACCTTCAAGTGTGCTCTCTTAATAGAACGAAGCATAAATGTGGGATACTCTCTAACTTTTCAGGAAGTCCAGATCAAGATGGCAGGGTACTGAGCTAATCTCCTCCCATGAACACATTTTCTAAATGTAGCTGAAGTGTAGAAACTTCATCTACATTTAGGGAAAAAACTTCTCTAACAATGACCTGAAGATTAGCAGAATTTATGTATTTATTTTTTTTTAACAACTAATACTATAAAGAAAAAGCCACAGTGAGATAGGTAGGGGCAAAAACTCAGTCTAGTCAGAACCCACACCTCACTGTAGCAACCCTCAAGCAGCAGGGATATCACAACTGTGAAGGTTCCCCCTTAGGAGCAAGGGATTAAAGCCCCAAATCAGGCCCCTATCCCAGGAGAACTGCTCCAGAAAAATGAACCCCCATAATATCTGGCTTTGAAAATCAGCAGGGCTTATGTCCAGTAGAGCAGAGAACTATGGGAAACTGAGATTCCATTCTTGAAGTGCTCAGCAAAAACTCACTTGCTCCGAGTTGTAGTGCAGAGGCAGCAGCCTAAAAAACACCTAGGTCATAACATAAGGAGATTCACTAACTAAGGCATGTGCTAGAGGGATAAGGATCTGATGAAATGTAATTTGAATATAGAAGTGATGGCAGGGATAATTTTTCTTAATTTTGCTTCCACTTACCTGACCTGGCACTGGTGGTCACCATTTCTGTAACTCTCCATCAATTTAGCCATCACCATGTACTGTGCCCGGTGTTATCCTGAAGACCTCCCATAGCCAGCCCTTCCAAAAAAGTGACTTCAGCCACAACCCCCTGGCAAGTAAACATAGCTAGCACTGATGCCACCTTCAGTAGCTCCTATACCATGAGGACAGCTCCATCCTACCCAAAGGGATATCCTCATCTGTACTGGTACCCCTCCAAAGTTACTCCTGCTCCAGGAGCCAACCCTACACAGCAGTTCACTCAACAACAGTTTAATCTGGGCTGTTCAGGCAGATGTGTCAGGGCCAGTTCATGCACCAGCTGGGTCACAAAACTGGCATCAGGGCCTTCCAGCCAGCTTTCCTTGGGATAAACCCTGTGCACCAGCATGTTTTTAGCAATCATAAACAACAGAAGACACATGCCACTCACACAGGGAATACCCCTGGATCACCTGGCTCAGGTGACAAGGAAAGGATGCACTGTTAAGCCCCACTGGACAACTTCTAGATGAGATCACTCTTTCAAAATGAAGAGATCTAGCTGAAATATTTAATACACAGACAAAATGAGAGGACAAAAAACAAAAAACAAAAAAAAAAAACCTTCCAAATGAAAGAATAGGACAAAAATCTCATGAAAAGAATTAAAATGGAGAAAAAGCATTTACCAGATAGTAAATCAATAGTAGCAAAAATATTCATCAAATTTGGGAGAAGAGTGGGTAAACACAGGGAGAACTTCAACAAAGAAAAATCATGAAAAAGAACAAACCAGAACTGAAGAATACAGTAATTTAAATGAAAAAATATGCTTAATCAACAGCAGATTAAATGATGTAGGAAAATTAATGAGCAATCAGCAAGACAGGGTACTGGAAATCACCCGCTTGAAATAGCAAAAATTAAAAAGAATTTAAAAAGGATAGTTTAAGTGATATCCTTGATGGGATAATGTCAAGGATACTACATTACAGGGGCCCAGAAGGAGAAAAAAGAGAGTAATGAGAGAAAACTTTTTGAGAAAATAATGACAGAAAACTTCTCTAGCCTGGTTAAGGATATAGACATCTAAGTCCAGGAAGCACAGGATTCCAAATAAGATAAACCTAAAGAAGTCTGCACCAAGAAAAGTTGCAATTGAAATGTCAAAATTTAAAAATACAGTATCTTAAACAGAATCTTAAAAACAATAAGTTATATGAAAAGGAACCACCATATACAAACTTTACAGGCCAGAAGAGTCTGGAACCATATATTTGAATGGCAGAAATTGAAAAAAAAAAAAAAAAAAAAAAAAAAAGAAAAGAAAGAACATGCAAACAAGAAAACTCTATCTACCTGGCAAGGTTATCTCAGAATTGAATGAGAGATAAACAAAAGGTAAAGGAGCGCATTAGTGCTAACTTTTTTAAGGAAGAAAAAAAAGGCCATAACTAGAAACAACATTATGAAAGAAAATATCTCTCTGGTAAGGACAAATATGTAATAAAGATGGTGGATTGATCATCTATAATAGCAGAATGAAGGTTAAAAGACAAAAATTGTAAAATCATCTGTATTTAAATAGTCAAATGACACAAAATAAAAAGATGGAAAATATGACATCAAAAATGTACAATGGTGTGGGGGTAAAAATATAATACTTTCAAAAGTCACTCAAACTTAAGCAACTGTCAAATTAAAATAGATTTTTATATACATAAGTTCCTATATATGAACCTTATGTTAACCACAAACAAAAAAACAGTAACACAAACAAAAAAAGAACAGAGAGAAAGGAAAACAAACATGAAACTGAAGAAAGTAATCAAATTACAGGGAAGAGAACAGAGAAGAAGAAAAGAACAGAGAAGATTGAAAAAAACAGCCAGAAAACTGTTTACAAAATGGCAATAAGAACATTTCTCTCAATAATTTCTTTCAATGTAAATGTAAATGAAGACATAGGGTGGCTGAATGGATTTAAAAACAAGACTCATATATATGTGGCCTGCTGGAAACACACTTCAGATCTAAAGACTCACACATACAGAAGTGAAGGAATACTAAAAAAGATATTCCATGCAAATGGAAACCAAAAGAAATCTAGGATAGCAATACTTATATTAGACAAAAGACAGTATCAAGAGACAAAGAAGAATATTACATAATGATAATTGTATCAATCCAAGAAGAAAGTAGAGCACTTATAAATGTAGTTATAGCAGGAGTATCTAAATAATACAAAGCAACTATTGCAGATATAAAGCAAGACATTGACATAATACAATAATAGTAGGAGACTTTAACACTACACTTATATCAAAGGATATATCAATTAGAGAGAAAATCAGTAAACACTGGCTTTAAATGACACATTAGATCAGATTAACTTAATAGATATATACAGAGAAAATTTCGCTCCCAAAAGAGCAGCAAACACATTCTTTCCAAGTTCACATGAAACATTCTCTAGAATATATCATGTTAGGCAACAAAACCATTCTCAGTAAATTTAAGATTGAAATTGCATCAAACATTTTCTCTGACATAAACAGTGTGAAACATCAATTACAATAAGAAAACTGGAATAAAATTACAAACATATGGAGACTAAACAATATGCTTGTAAATAATCATTGGGTTAATGAAGCAATCAAAGAGGTAATTAAAAAATACCTTGAGACAAATTGAAATTAAAACACAACCTTCCAAAATCATTGAGATGCAGTAAAGGATTTCTAGGAGAGAAATTTAATATTACTAAAATATTCATATTACCAAAATGAATCTCTAGATTCAATGTAATTCTTTTCTTTCACAAGTGGAACAAATATTCCTAAAATTAGTGTGGTACCAGAAAAGACCTTGAAAATATAAAGCAATCTATGGAAGTAGAACAAAACTGGAAGTATCATTACCCCTGATTTAAAACTCTACTACAAAGTTATAATAACCAAAATTCTATATTACTAGCATAACAACCATTAACAACACACACATATATCAGTTGAACACAATCAAGAGTCCAGAAATGAGTATATGTTTATATTGTCAATTAAGTAATGACAAAGAGACAAGAATATACAGTGGGGGAAAGACAAGTTTCTTAAATAAATGATGTTGGGGAAAATGGAAAGCTATATGCATATACTATATGATTTCATTTATATGTTAAATATAAATAATGGTGCAATGAACACAGGGCTGCATATATCTTTTCACATAAGTGTTTTAATTTGGGGGGGGTTAATACCCAGAAATGTAACAGAAGTGTAATTCTGGGTATTTATCCCCCACAAATTGAAACACATATTTGAAAAGATATATGCATCCCTATGTTCATGGCACCATTATTTACAATGGCCAAGATAGGGTAGGAAGCTCAGCATCTACTGTTAAATGGATAAGGAAGATGAATTAGAGATAGAGATACATAAACAAAACTGATTAATATTCAGTCATAAAAAATAAAATATTTCCATTTGTGATAACATGCATGAACCTGAAGAATAGTATGCTAACTGAAATAGGTTAGACAGAGAAAGACAATTTGCAGTTAGTAAATGCAAACTATAGCATTTAGAATGAATAAGTAATGGTGTATAGCAAAGGGAAATATAGCCAATCATTTGTGATTAAACATGATGGAAGATAAAATAAGAAAAAGAATGTATGTATAGATATGTATGAATATGCATATGAATGACTGGACTACTTTGCTATACACCAGAAATTGACAGAACATTGTAAATCAACTATGCTTTAATAAAATTTTAAAAAAAGCATTAATGATAAAGAATTCATTGAAAATGTAACCTAGATCAATGGATTTGAGTATAATAGAAAAAAAATTCTGAAAAAAAAAGAGAAAGACATATACTATGATTTCATTTGTATGTGAAACCTAAAAAGCAAAACAAATGAACAAACAAAACAGATACAGAGAACAAATAGGTGGTGGTGGGGAGCTGGGGATGTAAAATAAGTGAAAGGAATTAAGAGGTACATACAGGGGAACCCTGAAAGGTTATCAGCAGATTTTTCAGCAGAAACTCTGCAGGCCAGAAGGGAGTGGCATGATATACTTAATGTGATGAAAGGAAAAAACTTCCAACCAAGATTATTTTACCCAGCAAGGCTTTCATTCAGATTTGAAGGAGAAATCAAAACCTTCACAGATAAGCAAAAGTTGAGAGAATTCAGCAACACTAAACCAGCCTTACAACAAACACTAAAGGAACTTCTCTAGGCAGAAAAGAAAAGACAGCAACAGGAAACAAAAATTCCACAAATGACAAGGCTCACCAGTAAAAGTATATATACAGTAAAGATACAAAATAATCCATGCACAATTATACCACAAAAATCAAAAATCATAAGAAGTGGGTACAAATGCAGGACACTAGAGATGCAATGAAGAGAACAACAACTTAAAACAATCTCATATACATATAGACTCTTACATCAAAACTTCAGAATAACTGCAAGCCAAAAATCTACAATTGATACACAAAGAAAAATCAACTCAAATACAACACGGAAGATAGTCATCAAACCAGAAGAGGAAAGAACAAGAAAAGAAGGGAAGAAAAAAGAATAACAAATCCAAAGCAATTAATAAAATGGCAATATGAATATACATATCAATAATTACTTTAAATGTTAATGGACTAAACACCCCAACCAAAAGACATAGACTGGCTGAATGGATAAAAAAATACAAGACCCATGTATAAGCTGTCTTCAAGAGACCCACTTCACTTCTAGGGACACATACAAATTGAAAGTGAGAGGATGGAAGAAAATATTCCACGCAAACAGGGATCAAAAGAAAGCTGGAGTTGCAATACTCATATCAGACAAAGGAGACTTTAAAATGAAGAATATTTTAAGGGACAAAGAAGGTCATTATATAATGATCAAAGGATCAATCCAAGGAGAAGATATAACAATTTTAAATATCTACGCACCCAACATAGGTTCACCACAATATATAAGGCAACTGCTAACAACCTCAAAAGGAGAAATCAACAATAACCCAATAATAGTGGGGGACTTTAACACCCCACTCACAGCAGGTGACAGATCATCCAGACAGAAAATCATTAAGGAAATACAGGCCCTGAATGAAGCATTAGACCAGATGGGCTTAAGAGATATTTATAGGACATTCCATCCAAAAGCAACAGAATACACATTCTTCTCAATTGCACATGGAACATTCTCTAAGATGGATCACATCCTGGGCTACAAATCAAGCCTCGGTAACTTTAAAAAAATTGAAATCATATCAAGCATCTTTTCCAGCCACAATGCTGTATGACTAGAAATCAACAAAAAGAAAAAAAAAAAACTGCAAAAAACACAAACACGTGGAGACTCAACAACATGCTACTAAACAACCAATGGATCACTGAAGGAATCAAAGAGGAAATTAAAAATACCTAGAAGCAAATGACAACAAAGATACAACACTCCAAAACCTATGGGATCCAGCAAAAGTCATTCTAAGAGGAAAGTTTCTAGCAATACAAGCCCACCTCAGGAAACAAGAAAATGCTCAAATAAACAAGCTAATTTTACATGTAAAGCAGCTCAAGAGAGAAGGACAGACAAGACCTAAAGTTAGTAGAAGGAAAGAAATCATAAAGATCAGAGCAGAAATCAATGAAACAGAAAGAAACAAAGAAAAACATATAAAAGATCAATGAAATGAAAAGATGATTCTTTGAAAAGATCAACAAAATTGATAAACCCCTAGCCAGACTTATCAAGAGAGAAAGAGGATTCAAATCAATAACATTAGAAATGAAAAAGGAGAAGTAACAACGGACATCACAGAAATACCAAGGATCATAAGAGACTGCTATATGCAACTATACGCTAATAAAATGGAAAACCTAGAAGAAATAAACAAATTCTTAGAAAAGTACAATCTTCAAAGACTAAACCAAGATGAAATAGAAAAGATTAATGGACCAATCACAAGAACTGAAATTGAAATTGTGATTAAAAAACTTCCAATAAACAAATGTCCAGGACCAGATGGCTTCACAGGTGAATTCTATCAAACATTTAGAGAAGAGTTAACACCACTCCTTCTGAAACTATTTCAAAAAATTGCAGAAGAAGGAATCCTCCCAAACTCATTCTATGAGGCCACTATCACCCCGGTATCAAAACCAGACAAAGATACCACAAAAAAAGAAAACCACAGGCCAATTTCACTGATGAACATCAATGCAAAAATCCTCAGCAAAATACGACCAAAATGCATCCAACAATACATTAAAATGATTGTACATCATGATCAAATGGGATTTATCCCAGGGATGCAAGAGTTCTTCAATATCCGCAAATCAATCAGTGTGATACACCACATTAACAAACTTAAGATAAATAAAAACCACATGATCCTCTCAATTGATGCAGAAAAAGCGTTTGACAAAATCCAACACCCAATTCTGATAAAAACCCTTCAGAAAGTGGGCATAGCAGGAACCTAGCTCAACATGATATAGGCTATATATGACAAACCCACAGCGAACATCATTCTCAATGGTGAAAAGCTGAAAGAATTCCTGCTGAGATGAGGAACAAGACAAGGATGTCTGCTCTTGCCACTACTCTTCAACATAGTTTTGGAAAGGAAGAAGTAAAACTATCCCTATTTGCAGATGACATGATACTATACCTAGGGAATCCTAAAGACTCTACCAGAAAACTGTAGAGCTCATCCACGAATTTGGCAAAGTCACAGGATACAAAATTAATACACAGAAATCAATGGCATTTTTATACACCAACAATGAAAGAGCAAAAAGAGAAATTAGGGAAGCAATCTTGTTTACCACCACATCCAAAAGAATAAAATACCTAGGAGTAAATCTACCTAAAGAGACAAAAGACCTGTACTCTGAAAACCATAGGACACTGATGAAAGAAGTGAAAGATGACACAAATAGATGGAAAGATATACCATGCTCTTGGATTGGAAGAGTGAATATTATCAACATGACTATATTACCTAAGACAATCTACAGATTCAATGCAATCCCTATCAAACTACCAAGGACATTTTTCACAGAACTTGAACAAAATATTTTAAAGTTTGTTTGGAAGCACAAAAGACCCAGACTAGCCAAAGACATCCTGAAAAAGAAAAATGGAGCTGGAGCAACTAGGCTCCTGGACTTCAGACTATACTACAAAGCAACAGTCATCAAAACTCCATGGTACTGGCACAAAGACAGACATATAGATCAGTGGAACAGGATAGAAAGCCCAGAATTCAACCCACGCACCTACAGCCAACTAATCTATGACAAAGGAGGCAAGAATATACAATGGAGAAAGGACAGCTTGTTCAATAAGTGGTGCTGGAAAAACCGCACAGCCACATGGAAAAGAACAAAATTAGAACACTCCCTAACACCACACACAAAAATAAACTCAAAATGGATTAAAGACCTAGGTATAAGACCAGACACTATCAAACTCTTAGAGGAAAACATAGGCCCAAACACTCTCTGACATAAATGACAGCAACACCATCTCAGATCCACCTATCAGAGTATTGACAACAAAAACAAAAATAAACAAATGGGACCTAATCAAACTTCAAAGTTTCTGCACAGCAAAGGAAACCGTAAACAACACGAAAAGACAACCCACAGAATGGGAGAAAATCTTTGCAAGTGAATCAACTGACAAGGGATTAATCTCCAAAATTTATAAACACCTTCTGAAGCTCCATACCAAAAAAACAAACAACTCCATCAAAAAATGGGCAGAAGATCTAAACAGACACTTCTCCAAAGAAGACATACAGATGGCCAAAAAACACATGAAAAGATGTTCAACATCACTCATTGTTAGAGAAATCCAAATCAAAACCACCATGAGGGACCATCTTACACCAGCCAGAATGGCCATCACCCAAAAGTCTACAAACAGTAAGTGCTAGTGAGGGTGTGGAGAAAAAGGAACCCTAGTACACTGTTGGTGGGATTGTAAATTGGTGCAACCACTGTGGAAGGCAGTATGGAGATGCCTCAGAAAACTAAAAATAGAACTATCATTTGATCCAGCAATCCCACTCCTGGGCATCTATCCAGAAAAAAAACCATGACTCGCAAAGACACATGTACTCCAATGTTCATTGCAGCACTAGTTTCAATAGCCAAGACATGGAAACAACCTAAATGTCCATTGACAGAGGAGTGGAACCAGAAGATGTTGTACATATACACAATGGAATATTACTCATCCATTAAAAAGAATGAAATACCAGCATTCTTAGCAACATGGATGGACCTAGAAACTATCATGCTAAGTAAAGTCAGCCATACAATGAGTCACCAACCCCAAATGCTTTCACTGACATGTGGAATCTGAAAAAAGGACAGTCTGAACTCCTTTGTAGAACAGATGCTGACTCACAGACATTGAAAAACTTATGGTCTCTGGAGGAGACAGTTTGGGGGATGGGGGGATGTGCTTGGGTTGTGGGATGGAAATCCTGTGAAACTGGATTGTGATGATCATTATACAACTACAGATGTGATAAATTCATTTAAATAATCAAAATAATAAAAAAATTTAAAAAATAAAAATAAAACTATTCTTAAAGAATAAACTTTAAAAAAAAGCTTCCTGTCTTGAAACATGCATGCATATACACACGTGCGTTTGCACTCATTTACTTAATTCTGATTTTTCGTTGAGAATTTATTGCTGCCTTTTTTCTTACTTAATTTTTCTTTAATGTTTCATGATGTCTCCATAGATAGAAGCACCTATTATTTAACCACCCACAGGGATTTCAGGGACTAGATAGTGTTGCTTTAAAATTGCATGGACTTTCTAATAGCTAAACTTGTACGAGATGCATTTATATTACCACATCGCTGCATCGGAATATCGTAATTATAACTGCTACCAATTTGTAGTATATGTATGTTAGAAACAAGATATTATCAAGAAGCATCCTGGATTCAATATTATGTGCCATGAATTTCAAGGTAAAACACTTGCATTTTAAACATCATCTTTCCTAGCATCTTGGCATCCATTCCCAGAGGTGAGACAGCAGTATTGGTATCTCGTGGTAATAAGGAATTCTTCCAATGAAGAAGAACTTAAAAAAAAAAAAAAAAAGCACTGATATGCAAACTTTAGAGTTGAATGCTTAATAGTTTAAACTTGAGCAGCCTTTCAGACTTTAAGAAGCTGAAATTGTCCTTAAGTAAACCAGACTAATCAATTGCTATTTAAAAGGATCTTTGTTCAGCATTGCATTAGCCAAATGTTTCATGAGGGTTCTTGTTTTAAGATTTGTCACCCTCATTTTTGTCCCTTATTTGTTCAAGAAAGCTTTCTAATGGATCTTTATTTTAGAAACATCGTGTAGTTTTTTTTCTTTTATATTGTGTGTGTGTGTGTTTTAACTGAGCTTTTAGTTGCTCTGAAACTAGTAAACCTCTTTGGTTCACTGTCCTCTTTGATAGGTATTCTTCTTTTCTTTGTTAGTAGTTTCATCTTTACTGTTTTTGAAAAGACCACTGTTATGCTTCCACTTAAATGTGAGATGGAGAAAATTAGAAATTGAGTTTTCTATGTTGGCCTCTTTTAGGAGTAACAATGCAATTAGCAGCATTACAGGGAGATTGTTCACATGTCTAATGATTTCCTTGGTACCAGTACTGAGTCCTTAAGATTTAAAGAGTCAAAAGGTATGAATGAGTGTAAGGTTTTTTCCCTGCATGTTGTCAGTTTGCTTTTTCAAAAGGTAGAACAAGTCTACGTTTTTGTTATAGGCTTGATTTAACAATGCTTTCCTCAACACTGACGTACCATTTTTTTCAAAAAAAAAAAAAATCTTTTCATATCTGATATGTTAAAATAATGCAGCTTAATATTATTTGATTGTCTTTCCAAGTATTAAAGTTTTAATTTTTCAAATATAGCAGATTTTCATTATACCTTGTAGTTATATTCTGCCAAGTTGCAGTAAACACTGAATTGGCCAGTATCGCACCATTGCTGCTGGGAAAACCCAGGGTTATGTTCTTGAGAGCCTCTAGTCACAAATTTTCATCAACTGATCAATACATAACCTTATTTATGTGTGATCATATTTAAAGACACCTTATTAAATATAAATTCTTGACTCATTAACATTGGACTTGTGGCCAATAGCACCATAACTCATGCCTGAACAAAGCTTACTTAACATGTATATTTTTACTATGGGACACATCACATCATTCTTCAGCTTAAGAACACTAGATATCACTTCAACACTTCACTTATGAATTAAAATGAGAGCCCCGTGTTAGCTCTGTAAGGGTTCCTTGTGCCCAACCAGTCGTCCATCAGCCTTTTAGCCCTATGATTGCCATGAATTTTCCTAAATTTTCATTGACCTATTTCTATCTAAATAATCTGTCAGTAATATATTCTATACATTTACTATCTTCTGTGTAAAGTAGATTTTTCATTTGTACTAAAATTATTTAAACATGGACATAAAGATAGAAAAATCTCTATCAGGTAGGTAAGAGAAGGCAAAGGAAAGCTTTGGTTAGCCTCCTGACCTCCTTGCTTTGACTCTTAGCTTCCCCCTCATTTCTTCTGCAAGAGGGTGACAGCGTCTTCCTTCTTTCCCTCTAGTAAGTGCTTCGTTATGGGATGTTTGAGTTTTCCTTTTGAGTCCTCTCTAGGAACTTTTAATTAACTCCTATTTAGGAATCAAATAACTGAAAATGAGCCTTTTATTATTTTTTACATTCCCACTATAACAATCTGATTTTTTTTCTTGATTCCTTGGGAGTTCTTTGAAAGACTGGAAAAGGATATAGAAATGCAGAAAGGATGAAAAATGTCTAACTTTCTACATTTATTTTAAAATTTATTTTATTTCATTATTATTTTTGGTATTTTTATAGCTGCACTCAAAGGCATATGGAAGTTCCTGGGCTAGGGGTTGAATCAGAGCTGCAGCTGCTGGCCTACGCCACAGCCACAGCAGTGCCAGATCCCAGCTGAATCTGTGACCTATACCACAGCTCACGGCAGTGCTGGATCCTTAACCCACTAATCAAGGCTAGGAGTAGAACTCACATCCTCATGGATACTAGTTGGGTTCGCTAGTACTGAGCCACAATGGGAACACCTACCTTTATTTTGTTTCAAAGGAATCTAGATAACTATTTGAGACTTGTTTTTGACATTTAAGTCTGTTTTGCCCAAAGCAACTCAACTATACGTATTTTTTTTCTATTTTGTAAATCTGCTCATTTTTTTAAAGTTTTATTCTTCATGTTTCTTCATATTTTGAGTTCATCACATGTAAAATTATAAAATTATCTGAGTTTTCTTTCCTTTAGAAGATTTTTTAAATTTTTGTCTTTTTTTATAGTTTTAGGTTTTTTGTTTGCTTATTTTTAACTCTTTTGTGTTTCATCTGTTATTATAGGAGACCTGCTAGTTTTTCAGTTTTTACGAAAGTATGTTTTCTATTTTTCATTTGACAGTTTATTTTTTTAATTATTAAGTTTTAAATTTATGGTTATTAAAATCAAAAATATACAATGAAAAAATTATTGTTTAGATATTAGATTTATTACTATTTAAATTTAGCTATTTTTTTCAGAGATTTTTATTTAACAACCTTTCCATTCTAGAGCTCTTAAATTGGATTTATCTCTTGTTATACTGGTATAGTTTTTCAAGTGTATTTTTTGATAGTTGTATGCAGTAGCATGCTTTTAAAATATATTTGAATCTGATCAATATCCTGATACCTTTACACATGAAGGATATCTTAGGTTATAGAATTCTTGATTTAGAAGATAACTGTCTTCAAACTTGGTAATGCTCTAGTATATAGTCATGTAAAATGTCTGAAGTTGACCTAAGTTTATCACTTATATTATAAATATCTTTCTATCTGGATGATTCAAATACATTTGATATTAAATTATTAAAATGGTACCTGGTACCTCAATCTGTAACTTACTTGGTGACTCTTCCTAGTTACTGGCCTGCCTCTCACAACCCTCCACTTGTTCCCCACCAGTATCCACATTTCAGATATAAGAAGTTGTAAAGGAGGGACATTTAGTGACATAGATTCCATGGGAGGAAAGTAAATTGAAATTCTTTTTCAACGTTTACTTAAATCATCAATGCTGGCTTGCTGAGGGATAGTCAGAAAATCCAGTGCCCCCTGATACTATTTTAATTGATTATTTTTCCATTTTAACAAAATAAAATGAACATTTGTCATTTTTCAAGTTGTTATAATGAGTTCTTGGTAGCACTGTACTTTTCTTCCAACTGTGTATTTAAGATGTGTGATTTACCAATTTAAAAAGCAAACTTCATTTAGTTATATACTGTAGTGAAAATATTATTTTACCATTTTAATGATAAGAATCTGTTTAATAGAATTGGGATATCATTGTAATCAGTTATAAATATAATTAAAGGTTATATAATTACCACCAATATTTTCTTTCAATGAATAAATAATTTTAATAAAATCATATAAAATGAATCTTTTTAAAGTTATACAACTCTAAAGATCTCTAATCAAATGAAGCAATCTTTTGAAGTTAAAGTTTTTTTTAAAATTATCTTCCAAAGATGGATAGCTAAATTTTCTATGATGGAAATTATAATGTACAAAATCATACTACACATATAACTATAGTTTATTTTTATCTCCATAATTTGAAATACCACATGAAAAAGTTTTCAGTTATATATTATTGCCTACCAAATCTTCCAAACTTAAATAGTAACTTTTGTCATTTTGCTTGTCCTTTAATTTTTGTTATATAACTTCTCTGAGGAATATTAGACAATATAATTTTTCCCAAAAGTCCTATGAAAAATCACTGAATACAACTAAAAAATAGTGGAATCAATGAAAGTAACTATTGGTGCAACTGAGAATGCTGTAATATTAAAACAAGGAAGGAAAGACAATGGTTTTACTTTGCAAACATCACATTTTGCAAAATACTGTTTTTTTAAAAACTAACATTATGTTTTCAAATATTTTTCTATTTTTGGTAAATATATTGTACATTTTATCTTATTTGTTAAAATTTTATATTGTTTACATGATAAAGAGTTAAGAAAAGCTATTTGAAAAATGGTTTTAAGAACCTGTGGTTTTTCTTTTTTTTTTTTTTTTTTTTGTCTTTTTGTCGTTGTTGCTATTTCTTGGGCTGCTCCCGCGGCATATGGAGGTTCCCAGGCTAGGGGTTGAATTGGAGCTGTAGCCACCGGCCTACGCCAGAGCCACAGCAACGCAGGATCCGAGCCGAGTCTGCAACCTACACCACAGCTCACGGCAACGCCGGATCGTTAACCCACTGAGCAAGGGCAGGGACCGAACCCGCAACCTCATGGTTCCTAGTCGGATTCGTTAACCACTGCGCCATGACGGGAACTCCCCAGAACGTGTGGTTTTTCTTAGTTCACTTATCCTTGTGGACGCCTTGAAAGACAAAATTGAAGTGGACCATCCTCTGTTACTGCTTTTTTTCTACTAACTGATGTGTTGAAGATATGGGAAAAAAGTCTCAATGAAAGAAATGTTTAATTTTCAGAAAATCTGATTAGAAGATAAAGGCTTGAAATTTTGTCAGTTTTATAAATATGAGATTGAGCCTTTAAAATATCTTGTTATTAAGTAAAGCAAGGTGAAGTACCAAATTTTGATTTACTGAAAAAAAATAAAATGTTGAAATACCAACTTAGAAACCAACTTAGTATTGAAACCGCTTTCAGTCTTGAACAGCAAAGGGGATGTTGTCATGTTTGGCTCCCTGTGGATTCCTATTCCCTTCCAACTTTTTACTTTTGCTTCCCTGAAGGTTACTTTCTTTTACAGGGGTGAATATTGTCCCTCTTGAGACTGTGTTGGTAGCTATTATATTTTTGAATAGTTATACCTAGGTGTCAGTGAAACAAATGTTGTCATGTGACCAAAAAGAATGCATTTGTAAAACCAAAAAGAATGCATTTTCAATTCCAGTGAAGTTTTACAAAAGTACTGAAGTTTAAAATGTGTATATATTGTGAGAAACACTACGCCCATTTGTTAATCTAATAGAGTTTTCTAAACAGTCATTTCAGAGAATCAAGATCCAGTGACTTTTCCAAAACACTTATTTGAGAAATGTTTAAAACAATTCTGTTCACTACTATTGCAACCAGAACAAAATATTTTCTCTTTTCTTCCTTTGCCTTTTTTCAGCAGGCTACACAGAGCTCAGTTTAAGCCTTCCTCATAACAATGACAAACTAATGGTCTCTGGAATAAGTCTTAAAATGCTATTTACTTTGAGCTCTAGAGCTTTACAAAATTTCTTGGAAAGTTAATCAAGAACTGAAAAACAACAACAAAAGTAAATGCAGTGCACAGATTTAAGAGCAGTTAAATTTTTGGAAAAAAAAAGCTAGAAATGAAAAAAATCCTATTTAAGTGATATGTCTTCTCCAGCATCCAAAACTCATATATCTACATTGATTGAAATCAAGCATTAAAGGGATATATGAAATGCAGAGACTCTGAAGAGGTCTGTCAGTTTTTTCCTACATTATGAAAAGCCTCAGGGATATAAGTTATCTACAAAAACTAATGATTGGCTTCATCCCAGCTGTGTGAACAATTCTATGGTAGACATTCTCCTATGATTGTTAACACTATTAATATATTACTATTTGAATATTACTACAATCCAGGTATCATCCTATGCTATTTTATTTATTTCTTATTTATTAATCATAATATCCTTGTGAGACAGGATATTTTACTTTACAGATAAGGAAACTGATGTTTGGAGACATTCAAATTATGGCTTTATTCATACATTGATATCTTAGTAATACATTTTAGTGCTGATAGAAAGTTTATACACTCAAAATATTAAGAGTAAGCAAATATTGCTAGTGAATGTAGTAAATTAGTCATAGGACAATGTGCCAAAGCTGGACAGTACTATTCTCATCCCAAGGGGGGAAGCAGCACCTCAAATCTAGCTGATTGCTGTTTTGGAAATAATTCAGTCCTTGGTCTCCAGATTTTAAAAATAAAACATAAATATGGATTTTTATACTGCTGTTACATTGTAAATTTTACATCAGGTCAAATACAACCCTCTCTGAAGGCTGAACCCAGCAGCTAGAAGGACAACAAATTAGATTATGCCATTTGTTTCATTATAAATGAATCGACTGAAATGAAATAACTTTAAAATTGATTGCCATTTTAGAAGTGTAATGACAGAGCTGGGTCACCCACCGTCTTTCTGGTCTTGGCAGTTCCACAAGTCACCAGAGTTAATAGTGTTTGATTGACATACCCCAGCATCTTCCTAAGACATTCACATTATATTTTGTGAGCCTATCTTGGTCTTAGTTTTATCCTCTTATCTCAAAGAAGTCTGTCTCTGTCTCTCTTGACTTTTCTCAAAGACCGCAGTAAATTGAGAGGCCATTTGCTATAATAAACCCCTTTAAAAACAGACATTAATTGATTTCTAACAGATTCTGAAGATGTCAAAGACTTATTTATTAGTTAACTGCATCATTTTGCTGCATCATTCTTTAGAAGAGTTTTGTCATGACTAAGGAACACCAGTTAGGAAGAGAACCTCTTAAGAACCAGTTTAGGAGAGAATACTTCTAACATTCCAGAAGAAAAGATTGCTATCATCTAAGCTGAAACAATATATTAAGCATTACAATCCTAAAACTACTGCAAAAAACTGAGGGCAAAATAAGTATTATGCTGACAATGAAAACAATGAAGGAATGGTTCTCAATGGAATTGACAGAGTCTATGTCAACGCTGAATGTAGTTAGCACAAAATGATTTTCTTGTCAAAATACCCCTTTGAAAAAAGATTTTGCAGCAACTGAGAAAAGAAAACCCAAAAGCAATTCTGTGCAGTTTAAAAAGTGTTTTATAATATATCTATTACATAGCACTTATTTAGATCATTTATATTGGTAAATATTTTTATTAAAAAAATAAAGGGTTTCCTCCAAAAGAAAAGCTTCAAATTCAATTATTTTTCTTTCACAGTCGTATTGTCAAAAATTGAGTAAACATACTGCCTTAAAAATGTTGTCTGTTGGCAAAGAGGACATGGCTACTAGTGCAGAATTACGCATTTAAGGAAAAAAAATTACCTCTTCTTTTCAATCAGCTGCCGAACTTTCAAAGAGAGAGTGCGTGTTTGTGTGATGGCTCAGCGTCTGTGAACACACTTATATCCCAATTTAATTAGTTGATCTGTGAATGAAGCCAAGATTGAATTCTGTTACTGCCACAAGTGAGACAAGCCAATCTGATGAACCACGCTGAGTGAGCAGCCAAGAAGTGACATTGCATAAAAGAAGTCCTTTAATTATTTCCCTCTTATAGACAGCCTACCAATTATGTTCATTACCTTTTCTTTAATGTTCTTTGTAAAGAAAAAGAGGCCTCTTTTTTGTTGTTCTTAGACTGAGACTCTACTCTTTAGATTATTTTCAAGTTGCTTTGAAATGTTCAAGTCTTATAATTTCTAGATTTGTACATAATTTAATATAACCCTTTAAAAGAATATTTAGAGTTTCTGTATGACAGGGATAAGGCAGTTTCACAAATACCAGCCATTGCTGACATTTTTACTTCAGAATAGATCATAAAAATCAAGGTTAAGAAATATTCTTAAAGTTCGGTTTTAATAAATATTGAAATGGTAAAATCATTGCCTTTATATTGCTTTATCATAAGATGCTATCACAAGTATAACATTTTCATAAAATTAACAATAGTGTATCAAAATATGATTGGCATTCAAAATTTGTGCTGATAATTAAGAAGAAAAACATTCCACCTTTGGCTATAAATACTAGTACATAGAAAAACTAGGTAGCAGTAACCATTTAAATGGCTCTGATACAAAAATTTAATTTTTTTTGTCAACGTGGTAGAACTCATTTATGGCCTATCTGCACTGAAGCATTCTTGGACTAACTGATGTTTTGTATTATGCTCATGTATTACCTTCCATTTTCCTGCACTATTGAGACCTGAATTAATTTGCCTTTTTCCATGCTTTTCTGACAAATATGTACAAGCCACATAGAATTCATTCCATCTGGCCATATTTGCAACTTGGGGCAACAGAAAGAAGCTGAGAAAGATAGGGTTTCAGAGCTCACCCTATTACTCTCATGGTAGCAAGTGAAATGAAGACAGTTGTTTTTTTAGCTGAGATAATCCCTTTTCTCCCTAGTTTGCTCTGATCCTCAGTGATAATTGTGGCCATGAAAGTGAGGGTTGATTTCCAGCAAATCTTTCAATATCAGGCTCATGGTATGACCAGTGTGTTATAAACTCAAGAGTCTAGATAAAGTTTATTTTAGGAAATTATCTCTTCTGCTGCTTTAAGGCCATGATCATAGCTATATAAAATTTATAGGCCAACTAATATTAAGTATCCTACATTGACTAAATCATAAAGCTCTACTACCATTAAGGTGACCAAGGAGAATATAGACATTCTCGGGAGGCTTGGATTCTTGATCAAGCCCTGCATTAAGTCGTTGTGAATCTTGATATTTCATTTAACCTGTTTGAAATTTCATTTTCTGCACCTTTAAAAAGTAGATTAGATTCCCACATGCACTCCTCCCTCATAATTTTTTGATACTGGATTGCAGCAACATTAAAAAATTGCATAGCTTTGTGACTTTTTTAATTTGTTCTTTGTTATAGCTATTGTGTATGTCATCTTATACATCTATGATTCAGTGAAATGCATTTATAGTCATGGCTAGGGACTTTCTTAGCCTTGTGAAACTGTTTTTATGTGCTCTATTCTTCCATATTTACGGTGTGGAAGAATCATTCTCCTTATTGTAGAGATGCTAAGACAAAGAATTATCTTCACGTATCATCAATGCCAGGATTTCACTTTGGGGATCAAAACCCTTTGGAGAATTTGGGATAAACTAAATTAACTCAGTCCGGTTTAGAGAGTAGGGGAACATTTATTAATGCAATACTAACAGAACAATAATAATTAGCATACTCTTGCTTCCTAAAAATTTCTGAAATAGAGATCCTGGAAAAGGTTAATATAAGAAAAAATACCCTCTTCCATGCTATCATTTATTTATTCATGAATTTGTACATTCATGTTTCATTCATTCAAGTACATAATTAATTTATCAAGCACTCTTACCTTATAGGGATATATATGTCAGTTTTGATATTTTATGATCATTGAATTCAACTGTGCTATGTCAAATATGACTTTACATTTTCTCATTAATATTTTAGGAATATTTCATGCTTTTTTTTCAGTTTTCTTACATTATTAAAGCCTCATCCTATTCAAAACTACAATTTTCACATCATATCCTTTCCCCTTCCCCCAGCATGTTATGAGCATATGGCTTTAGGGAACTGATACAAAGATGGGCATAGTCTGTGAATTCATTTTCTTTTTCTATTTTTTATAAAAGTAACCCAGTTTTACATATATATACATTCTTTTTCTCACATTATCCTCCATCCTGTTCCATCACAAGTGATTTGATATAGTTCCCTGTGCTATACAGCAGGACCTCATTGCTTATCCACTCCAAGTCTAATAGTTTGCATCTACTAACCCCAGACTCCCAATCCATCCCACTCCCTCCTCCTCTTTTCTCCTTCCCCTTCCCCCTCATTTTCTCTCCTACATCAGTATTTGTAAATGTAAGAGTGGTTTTCTTCTGGGATCTTTCCTCCCAGGTTTTCTTTCCTGGTTATGGGGTGAGGAGTGGGAATGGGTGGGAAGGACAAAAGGATCTTATATAACTAGTCATTTACTGATGGTGTAGCATCTTCCCAGGTCCTGAACTGTCTTGACTTATTTTTATTGTTTGCTAGTTGTCACTGACAATGTGATGATGCCAACAGTGTTTTTTTTTTTCTCCTTTTGATGTATGTGGTCATTTAAGTCAGCAAGGGCTCCATTATAGATGGATAACAGCATTACTTTATTTCATGATGATCCAATACTCACTGCCTTGTGTGGCATCTCCAAAGCTTCCATCTACACCTTTCACCTTCTAGCCTCCTCACAAAGAGTCACAAGAATTAGTGAAGACTCATGTACTATAGGCAGAATTATTCATAAAGAATAAACATGTAGTGAGGTGGTTTTCTGTATGGTTTTTCCCAGGCATGCTATAACCACAGTAGCCTCAGCAAGCCTGTTTGTCTGTGCTCCCAAACTCCAGGGGACAGCACTTCATGCTCTATAAGAACCCTCTCACCATGCTCTGCTCTATTATGCCAGGAGCCCCAGAGTATACTTGCAAGTTTCTAGTACAACGAGCATTCAGTCAGGTTACTTTTCTAGAAATTCTAAATTTTACAAGTGGTTCTACTGACTTACCTTTTTCTCACACTTCTCTTGAGAAAGAGGGGAATACACACCGTTATTCTCCTCCATGGGGTTGGAGAGGATAACTTCTGATCACCACCATGGTGATTTCAGTGACTTCAATTGCCTCCTCCTTATCCTTTTCTAGTCTTCTTACCTAGTTTGTGGGGGGTGGGGGAGGGACATCTATCCTAAATATTTCTTTTTCTGTTTAGAATTTGCTTTCACCTTAGGTTTTTTTTTTTAAAAAACTTTTTATTGAAATACAGTTGATGTATAATGTAGTGCTAGTTTCAGGTGTATGGAAAAGTGATAGTGATTCAGCTTTTTATGTGTCCATGTGTGTGTGTTGGTCCTGTAAGGTTCACTTACATTTCTCTTTCTGAGCTTTTAGAGTCTGATAATATTTGATATTATATCTTGGCATTTGGGTTTCTTTAGGGAAGCTCCATATTAAGATACATAATATCTAGGGTAAGAGATCATTTGACTAGCTCCTAGAGTAGACAACTCCTGCCAGGAAATAAAGGAAAGATATTGATTATAGACAGCCATATAGGTGGGAGGCATTAAATCTTATTGGTAAAATAGAATAATAATGTTTTCCATTTAGGGTTGAGAGTATGAAAATTAATTAGGTAATCCATGAATATTCAAGTTCCAAAATGTGTTACCTAGGACTATTGAAACCTTCAGAAAATATATATGAGAATTGCCCTCCATACAACCTTCATCACTAATATGTACTTTTATTTCACCTTTTTATTGTACATGACACTTATAGGCTCCCAGTTCTAAATTAATGGCTTCTTGAGGAATATAACTACATACTAAGAAATAATTATGCATACTTTTTTCAACAGCTGGTGAATTTTTCCTAGCATCAGGTACATTTATCTCAAATAACGGTAGTTTTAAAAAACTTGGTATATACCCAATCTCCAAATTTGAAGTTCTGGTACATATGAGTTTGAAAGTTCTGTTTATTTACTAGTAATAATGCTTTCTAGTAATATGATTTCAAGCAACTTAACTGATCTCATATGACCTCAATTTATATATAAAATGATGGCTACTGATACCCATTCCCTAGTTTGTTTGTTTTAGGAAATTAAATACACAGAGCTGTACACCCATTCAGTACATCCAGCATTTGGTCATTGAAATATTCACAAAGGAGGGGCTCTTATTATTAGTAACAATGACACAGTATTTGGTATATAAATGCAACCATTAATCTTTTGTATTTTGATTCTAGCCACAGGAGCAATTTCTCAAAGTTTTCTTTCATCTACATCTCTAGTATGTCTATAATTTTAGAATTTCTGAACTTAATTTAGACTTCTAATGGTATTGCCCAAGGCACCAGATTGTTTACTCTCAGTTTTCTGCCTTCACCAACTACACATGTGGGATAAGGCTCTATCTGGTTGTAAAGATCTCAACTTTTATTTGTAGTTGTATTCTTACTATGAGCAGCTACAGTAATTTCTTCTTCAGTAGAAGAGCTGTGTTAGTGTGTATGTGTATGTATGTGTGTACACGCAGGAGTACATATATGCAGGTCCAAATACATATGTGTGTACATGCATTCATGTGCTCGCTTCCTGCAGAAAACTATGAAATTTATCCTAATTGTTCCATATAAGCCAGAAGATAACAGATGTCCAATATACATGTGCATTTGGAGTTGAACTATTAAAGGAGATCTTGTTCCTTTCTTGTGTTATCTACCAGATTTATCCGGTAAAATTAAAATGCTCTTTATCATTTTTAACAAAAGATTAAAGAAAATTTCACTAAAAAGAAATTAATGCTCTGGTATAAATTGCTTGATCTACTTGTGCTTTACTTGCATTCTAAAGAGCTACTCCTAGACAGAAAACAAAAATATATTAAGAGCTTTTTCTGTCAAAGAATAAATTACAAATGTTTACTGAGAGCTGATTATGGATGAGATACTGTGTTAAATACTGTACTTAGGACAGTCCTTTGGCACTAAATTTTTTGAAGTGAGTTTTAGAATATTAATATTTTTACAGTTGTGGTGTATTTGGACTATTTTTAATGTCCCCTGGATTTATGCTTTTACCCAAAATGAAATGATCCCTAATTTTTTAAAAGGCCTTTGAATACTTAGGAGCTGAACAGCTAAATAAGCTTTTAATGAGACATATTTTAATGGGTATCCAAAATACCAATTAGTAGCCTTATTGAATTCATAGGTGAGGATAATATCATATTTAACATGTTAGGTTTTCTTTCTTAATTACTATGGAGTACTGAGGTCTGAAATCATCATGTTAGCTAAGATGCCATTCCATTACAGAGTTGGAGTTAATAGCCTGAAGAAAAACTGATGAAAAGTCTGCTGATCAGTTATTGGTAAATAGTAGTACTAAAAGAACTCTAGGATATATTTAAAGCATCTATGACCATATTTTTGTAAATTGATACCTGAAATAAAAATAAAATAGTACCGCTTGACACTGTACAACAATTAAGTAGAAATTCAGATTAGCTGATTACAAAGAAACACTTTAGCATTTGCAAGGTATAATTGAATATAGACATTCAAATAAAAATAGCCATTTTCTTTGAATCCATGTATGATATTTTATTTTCCTGTCATACCAAAATACTTTTTACAATCAGTTGTAAGATAAAAAATACTATGCGTTAGAAATCTAAAAAGTAGAGAGACATTTCAGTTCCTAATCTCCCACTACATTTTAATATGGATTTATAATTCTCAAGAGGCTTTCATGTTTATCTCACTTGATCTTCGTAAAAGCCATATAAAGTATGAAGCATGTTTTCATTACGACCATTTTAAGAGATAGGAAGACTCAAAGAAGTTGTGCTGTCTGCACAAGGTCAGGCAATGAATTAGTTTATCATTATTGCTCATAGCTTTTCAATTTAAAATATTCAGCAGAGGGAATCTATCATTCATTGAGAATTTATTATTTTGCAAACAAAATTTTAGGTTCTTTTAACTTACATGAAACTCACAAATATATTTTATCTTTTTCAGTTAATATATTTTAATAGAACAAAGGTTGAGAGCCTGAATAATTTATTCTTATTTGAACTAACTTATTTATCATGAGGAAACATTAACAATATCCATTTATCTTCAATATTTCTCAGCAAGAAAATCCTATTTGGCAATTCAGCCTATCATGTTACAGAGAAAAAATGAATTCTTATGTTTTACAACAACTTTGAAATTTTATTAAAAAAAGGCTATTTCCACCATATTAAATTTAAGTTTGTAGAGGTGGGACAGTTGAATAGGGTATTGTTATATAATGTTTCTAAAATTAACCTGCCAGGAGTTTCCATTGTGTCTCAATGGTAGGAGCCACAATGAACCTGACTTGTATCCATGAGGATATAGTTTTGATCTCTGGCCCCGCTCAGTGGGTTAAGGATCCAGCATTGCCATGAACTATGGTGTAGGATACCAACACAGCTTGGATCTGGCATTGCTGTAGCTGTGGCACAGGCCAGCAGCTGCAGCTCCGATTTGACCTCTAGCCTGGGAACTTCCATATGCCACAGGTGTGGCCCTAGAAAATAAATAAATAAGTAAATAAATAAATAAAATTAACCTGCCACCTGCCATTTTAGCTTAGTTCTTTTCTTTTTTTTCTTTTTCTTTGTTTTTCCTTTCCTTCCTTTTCTCTCTCCTCTTCTTTGAAATACTAGCAACTGACAGATACTAGACTAAGAAATTTTGATGATTCATAAAGAAAATTATAAAGGTTAGAGAAACTTTCAAAATTTTAGATTTTGAAAATTATTATTATTTTTTTTATGCATGGAGGATTTTTTCGTTTGTTTGTTTGTCTTTTTAGGGGCACACCAGCAGCATATGGAGGTTCCAAGGCTAGGGGTCAAATCTGAGCTGTAGCTGCCAGCATATACCACAGCCACAGTAACACGGATCTGAGTTGCATCTGAGACCTACACCACAGCTCATGGCAACGCTGGATCCTTAACCCACTGAACGAGGCCAGGGATCGAACCCACATCCTCATGGATACAAGTCAGGTTTGTTAACCACTGAGCCAAGATGGGAACCCCATGATATATGGAGTTTACGGTTTTAAGAAATTCATGAAAGCACAAAATCTATTTGCAAATAAATAACTGTAGAAAGATTCTTCATTTTCTGTTGAAAGATTATCTTTGAACAGAGCTCAGTGGTTAACTCTGTAATCATTAGATTAGAAGGTTAAAATACATGTATTATAAAAAAAATTGGTGGTTTTTGATTATCTTACAAATATTGCTTGAGAGCCCACTATGTGTCAGCTGCTGTGCTAGGAACTGCAGGATTTTAACAATGTACCAAAATACCTATAATTAAGGATTGACTAGTTATGGAATGGCCTGACCTTTTCAGGAGCATATATTTAATGAAATTTTCTGGTGCAATGTTCTCAACTTTAATTTCTCACTTCACGTGATCTGTTATTTACTATATACCACCTAAAGGCCTCTAGAGGTATATTTCTTTCTATAGGCCTTATTTCACAAGACAAATTATATACCAGGATCACTTAATTCAGAATGGACTTCAGCATTGATCTATTGACCTCAGGGGTATGGTATCAAAAACCAAGTCTAATTTTTCTGCATTTAAAATGTTACTCGATTATGCAGCTCATCTTGATCCTGAGAGACTTACTTTTACTAAAAGAGTGTTTTTGAAAAAAATGTATATATATCACACAGTTTTCTACTGGTATTCTCTCTAGAAACTATTTTTTGCCGGTGTAAGAGCCTTATCTTGTAAAAGGTTGAATAACTATCATTTGTTGGAACCTAATTTGATTGAGCATATTTGATATGGGCAGACATAATAGGAGAAATGTTTATTCTTCAAGGTCCACATCTAAATTAAACCATCAGCTTTAAATGGCACAGAGAATACTCAGCAAATAAATTTCTCCCAGTTACTGACACCTGAAATTAAGTTGTGAAAAATGAGAAATGGTGGTTGAGTTTTTTGCAGAAATATGGTGTGTGGGGGGCGGGGGGGGGAGGGGCGCGGGGCACGAAGAATTGCTTTTTTTCTCTCCCTGACCAAATAGTGCTCCTCAGTTGGGAAGAGCATCCTGATTTGCAGGACTTTTTGTGAGGAGTGCACACAAAAACGTGAGAGAGGGTTGGAGAACAGCAAGGGGACCCCTGCCTAGCCAGTAATGCCTTTTGAAACAGATCAAAGGACAGCTAGGTGGCACAGGTAAATCATATTCACATTGAAAACAGGTGCTCTTGTGTTTACTTGAAAGTCTGGCAGACACTTCTTAATTGTACCATGATGTTTTTAAGATATAAAGAAAATGGTATGATTTGGATTAAAAATTAAATAGAATAGAATTAAGTGTAATCAAGATGAGGAAAAAAAAAAAGAGAAAAGGAAGACCCTCGTGATATTACACCACAGGCAGAATTCTTTGAGGTATTATTTATTTAAAAAAATTTTTAGTGGCCACATCCACGCCAGGCAGAAGTTCCCAGGACAGGGATCAGACCTGTGCCGTAGCAGTCACCCCAGTCACTGTAGTGAGAATGCTGGATCCTTAACTCTGTGAGCCACAAGAGAAGTCCTTCGAGGTCTCATTTAAAGGAATTTAATCCTGGGAGAAGTTAGTCTATGCTGTGTGTTTTATCTATCACTTTCGAATATGACCATATCTTAATCGTAAACTTCAATTAGTGCCACATGCAAAAGCTTGTATTGTGATAACCAGTCATTTCTCTAGTGAGCACTTAATCTATGCCCTTATTTTTAAAACTGATATATCAACATATTTCAGCTCTTATAGATGATACCTGACAATCCACTCAAAGCTTTTCCTTCAAAAGCCTGCTTCTTTTCCTTAGAGTGGTTTTTGGTGATTCTTTACTAGAGCTGTTTTGCAGTTGTTTATAACTCCATTGAATCAGTTGAAGCTGAGTTTACCTTTGTCCTTAGAGCGTGTCTCTTTCCTTTCCAATTTAAAATCTTTGCTTGACTTCCTAGATTACAGCTCTTTGGGCTGAAACCCTGGCCCTATGATAATGAATGTCTTTCTCAGAATAGCGTGGCCTAGAACAACAGAGAGACCAGTGCAATGTGTAAACTAGCAAGTCCCCAAGGGAATACTCTTTAGGCCAAAAAGTTCAGTTGGAAAGACATAATGGTTTTTGCTCTTAGCTTTGTTGTTAGAGACACAGATGAGCAATTCATAGTAAGGTCTAGTTTCTGGTCTGCCTATGTAGCTTTAATTATATCACATTTATTTGTGTCCTACTTCATCTCAAAAATCTGTAGGCCACAGAGGAATGCAGTTGGTCTTTAAGATGCCCTTAAACAATTTAAAACATTTTGTCCCATGGATATATTTGTAGATATAATATAATTATAAAGTTTGGATAATATAATTCTGTTTTAAAATTAATTCAAAGTGAAAAATATAGCATTTTCAGATTTAATACCATCTAATATATTAGATTTTTATAGTAAGCATAATGACAATTTAAAACGTTTAAATAATCATATTTAGTACTTATAAGGAGTCTATCATACAGATACCAGAATGTAAGTAATTTTAGGCCTTCATAATGCATTTTAATGCTCTCTCTTCATGTTTCTTCATGCTTTTGGGATACTGTTAAGTTTAATTCTTGCTATCTCTGTGATTTGATCTGTAAAAGACATCACAGTGAAACTTTTCAAATATTAATAATAAAGTGATTTTTTTTTCAGTCACAAATTTAAAACTCTCCACAGCTTTACAGTTGCAACAAGGCAGTTCATTATAGACAGAAGAGCAAATAACACACATGCATAAAAACAGCAAACAAAACACAAGCAATGATGTTATTCTAATTATACATTCTTAGACACTGTCCTCTGAGTGGGCAATGCTATAACTCAGAAATCCCACTATATATTTTCTTCCCAACACTTATTCCTCCTAAATTACATTATTTCACACTCTTTTCAACTTTCTGCCTTCTCCCCACTTTTTAGTTTCCTCTGATGCCCTTTCCTCTGCACGTAGCAGAAGAGAACTTCCATATAAAAGTACCTCCTATCAACCATGTCTTTATTATCTGAAATATTCTGCTTCTCTTCCAGGTACCTTGAGAACACTGTCTATGCTCCTATTCCAAGCCAGTTTCTTTCCTTCGTCACAAGTTTCCTCCACACTTGGCTACTTGAAAACACTATTCCTTCTTTTATTGCATAAGATTTACTCTTTTCTTTATCTATCATTCATGTAAGTCACTCACATGCCATAATTTCTCCTAATATATTACCAAAAAAAAAAAAAAAAGGCCTCTTGGTATCAGTTACTCTTTTCTCCTTTTTCTCTTCACAGTAAAATTCATCACAAGAGTGCTCTCCTCTGTGCAAGTTCTCCCTTAAACCATTTTAGTCATGATTTCCCCCTTGCTTCTTCACTGACACCACTCCTGTCAAAATCAATAATCAGATTACTATGTCTAAAATCAATAATCAATTTTCATTTCGTACCTTACCTGAACTCTCATCAGCATTCATCACAGTCAGTCGATCAGTCTCTCCTCCTTAAAACATTTTCTTCACTTAACTTCAGGAATCCCCCTTCCTCTTAGTTCTACTTCTCCCTCACTAGCTTTATCTTCACAGCCTCCTGCATGTCCTTCCTTATATCCCTGAACTCCCAGCCTCAGAGTACTCAGGCTCACCCTTCATTCACTCTTCTCTGTTCATATATATCCCTTAGGTAGGCCCATCCAGTCCTGTGGCTTTAAGTGGAATTTACACACTAATTACTCTCAAATTGTATATTCTGCCTAATCTCTCCCTTGAACTTCAGAATCAGACATCTGGCTGTCTAAACAACATTTCCTCTTGGATATCTCATAACCTTAATAAACTGAATAAGTCCAAATTTAAACTCCTTAAATATGGTAGCTCAATTTTTCATTATGTTTAAGTCAAAATCCTTGATTCTTTTTTCTCATACTACATCCAATAAATCAGCAAATATGCTAGTTATAAGTTCAAAATATTAAGAATCCAACTGCTAACTACCACCAACACCTGCAATTCTCATTGAAGCCATCATTATCTTTTTGCCTACTTTTTAGTTATTATAACTTCTTAATTAATCTCCTAAACCCAACCTTTGTCTTGCTATTCTCATTATAATAGAGTGATTTTTTTTAACATAAGTAGATCACTTATGTTTAAGTTTTGCTTCTATGCTCAAACTTTTCCAATGACTTTCCATTTTAGCCAGAGTGAAAACCAAAGTTCTTCCAATGGCCACTTCATCTCTACATTATCTGGCTCTGATCACTCTTCCTTTCTGGGTTCATCACAGCTTAACACACATTCTTCTCTTCCACCTTAAATGTTTAGGAGACAAAAACAAATTGTGATTCTTGATTTGAAAAGAAAATGGTGATTGACCAAAACCAACTTATCCAGCAACTCTAGCATATCTTCTATCTTCCAAATATAATTGGCTTATTTTAGTCCCCCCCAAAATTAACATTATCAGACTAGAAATATAATTGAAGGAACTATATACACACACATGCACACACACACACTCTTTTATCATTTATTTTTACTTTGTCTTTATTTCTTTGTAATCAATATTTACAGTCAAATCTTATTAACACAAGTCATTCATACATATTAATGTGTCATATTGGAGTGAATAATTCAGCCTAAATTCTCACAAGGAACACATTCAACTGAATCAACATTTTCAAAATGTGACTGGAGACAGCTTCAAAACATTACTTTTAATTTTTGAGTAAATTATGAACTTCATTAAAGTGAATTAAAATGTCTTTCTTGGAAGTACAGGTCCCTTTGCCTTTAAAGAGTTCTAATCTAGCATAAAAAGAAGTTGGATTTGATCTTATTTTGTGCCAGGATTCATAAAATATGTAAAATTTACATAAAAGAAATGTAGAATATCGAAACCATTGAGTATAGACTTTGGACAATTCTATAGTGAATATTACTGCTAGTTTGTAACAGTAAATAATGTAATTTAGAATCAGAAAAGCTCACTGCCTATAGGTGATATAATTAATTGAAATTTATACCTTCACAAAACTTTTAATTTATTTATGGACTATATATACAAGAAAGGGTAGGAATTTCCAAATGTGTGCACAAGTTTGTCTTTTAGCCAGTATTTATAGCTCTTTTAGCTAGATGTAGCAATCTTCTTGCTTTTGTTTTCACTGTTCTTCTATAAACATTAAATTGATAGATTATTCTTCTTGATTAGCTAACTGCATAAGGATTGGGGAGATTTTCTAGACAAAGAATGGAACATGTATAGCAAATGAGTCACTACTAACCATTGCTGGGCTCATCGCCACAATTTCTAATCAAGTATTTTCTGCTGACCCAGAGTAAGGAGAGTTCAGGAGCCTTCTTAACACAGAGCTCTATCACCGGGAAGGGCTCTGCTCATTGATCTGACTTGGCACCTAATTTGTATCTTTGTCCTGAATTCTCTCTTAGGATATCCTGATTACAAGAATTTTAGCCCCTTTTCACTATCATATTATTGCAGATATTGCAGGGGTCCTCACATGTCCCTTTGCTGCTATCACTTTGGTGAACAGTGCGCCAATTTTCAACTGCCAGCACCTGCATTGCTTTGCCTGAGGGCTTTCTCTCATAGTTTCCAAACCCTTTCTGCCTTGTGGTATGCCAGATGTGGTAGGGAAGAAAGCCTAATGTCATGGTGCACATGGGTGGAAAAAGAATTTTCCAGGTTCAAAGAAATGTGAATAAAAAACAAGTTAATTGAGGCAAGAAACTATTAACACACCTGTCCAACTTCCTGATAATTAGGGAGAGTTAACTCCAGGGCACATTGTCATGCCTGTTTTTATAGCTCAGAGACAAAAGGAGGGAGAAGAGAGGTCCTACCACACACCTGTTTACCTGTTGGTTGGTTGGTTGGGGAAGGATGGGGGTCATCTGATACACTTTCTGGTTGGTTGAGGGCGTACATGGCTCCTCTAGGGGTGAGGTGAAGAGTGGGCCATGTACTTTTCCTATAGAGGGCAGGAAGGAGTAGGCCAGCTTGCTGGGGTGGGGAGATCCTCAGGAACACTGTAACAATTACAGTGAAACATGTGGGATAATAAGGGTCTGGTAGTTCTTATCTCGGCCAGAGGCTTTTTGAGTTTTATCTCCTTGGAGAGGCCTTGAAGTCCCACACCTAAGAGCTCTCCTCAACCATAATGGATGGGAAGTACTATATAAATATCCTAGTTCCCTTTTTCTTTGACTGAGAGAACTCTGAGGTGTGCTTCCCACCCCACCCCTTTTCCAAAGTTTTTCTTCAGTGAGAGAAAACACCAGTCGTCTACTATGGGATCTGGCTTCACAGCCTACACTTCAATGGCTGCCTCCTTTCCTTGTTTGCTTCGCCAATCTCCTATTGGTGTCTTCCTTTAATTCCCTACTCCTACCATCATCCTTGTGTCAGGGTTTGTTCCTGGGAAATCCAAAAGAATAACACATCTACCAGAATGCATTGAAAAGATGCCTACGCTGTGCACAACACAGAATGTTATAATACTTAGAGGAAAGGAAAGCCTATATATTTCCTGTCACATATAAGCTCATACTTTTATTTTCCAGACTTAGAGTCATTTACATGAAAACCTTTATTGTTACTTTCCTTCAAACACAATGCAAAAACAGCATATTAGGTTTTCATTGTTGAGTGTTTAATTATTCTCAGTGAACTAGGTTACAAAAGAATATATTAGCTACATATTGGGATTACACTAACTTGAGCCAGGTAGGAAAAGCCTGGAATTTGGTAGTAAAATGAAGGGGACTCACACAGAGAGAAAGATATTCAGAGGGATTCAAATAGCAGAAAACAATACTATGCATTGAGCCTGCAGAAATAACAGCCCACTGTGCCTGAAGGGTTGCTGTGAATATTGTTTCTGCTATTAGCCTTCCATTCAAACTGCAATGGATTTTAGATGATACAAAGAGGCAGAACATTTTAAGGACAGCCAGATGTTGAGGGGATATTGCCAGGTAGTCACTTAAAGTGCTGGAAGTCTTTCTGTTACTCCATTTTCTCTGAGACTGTCTATAAAAGTCATGGGAAGGCTTATAAGACTGATAAAGATATAACATGTATGACTTTGTGTGTAGTTTTATTTTTTTAAGGTTGAGACAAATCCCTTTTATCTTGTCTCAGAGGGCTGTGCATCAAGCTGGCGATAGCCCTTGGGTATTGTCTTCTAGCATAAGTTGCCAAGGCAAAGCACGACATGCCAAGCCATTCTGACATTGATTTTTAAAGGACCGATAAGCTTATTTATTTTTATTGGGAACAACACAGTGCTGTTTCTCTGACAGCACCTGAAATAAATGCAGAGACATGTCTTCTATTTACCTTGCCCTTCCCAGCAGCACCTATCACAGTGCCTCCAAAGAGTAGGGGCTCAGTCATGCTGCCAATAGACAAAGGCAGAATGACATTAGCCCCTCTCTGGTTGATGTCTGAAGTTCTACATTCTCAGTCATTCTCTGGCCTTTGCACATACCTCTAGCTCATCCTAAATCAACCTGGCAGACATCTACTCTCATTTGGGGTCATCAGTCAAGCTTCACACTCTATCCTAGATTCTCCCTGGCAGAGGTAGGCATTGCCTCCCCTTTAGAGCCCTGTTCATCTTGAGGACTAATTTGATTATTTTTGGTCTTTAGTTAATGCATAAGACACGTATTGGTTACTCTTGCGCTAGATTCCTATCCTTGACTGGTCACTTGTGATCAAGGATGGTGGTTGAGGAGGGTCAATGTGAGGCCACATAACATAAGTACGGTATGTCCATTTTGGCCCACCCCACCTAGAATGATCTCCTACTAGGCAAGCTCTTTGGTGGTAGTATCTTTTTAACTGTCTAGCTCTGGTTCATTGTACACTGTTCTTACCCTTTATAAACTATACGGCTATCTGGTGACTGAATGAACACCAAGCAGGTGAATATGCCTCAAGCTGTCTATAAATGTTTAGAAATTTTATACCACCCTCAAAATTCACATTACATAGAAGGTCACATTACATAGAAGGAATTTGACTCACTTTAGGAAGCCTAGCTTGAATGAAGAGATTTTTTTCCCTCTTTATATAAAAGTCTTGATGGAATGGCTAAGTTATCCCTTCTTAGTTTTACTTTTGTTGTCTGATAGGCTGATGAAGGAATGGAAACAAAGTGAGCACCAGAATGACCACAAGTCAGAAATAATGAACATCACTTTTTTCTCTGTATGTCCCTAGGTACCAACATAATGAGCAACACTAAATAAAGGCTAAGTAATATTTTTAAATCAAGTGGACTTCACTCTACTTGATTTAAAGGAACTGAAACTTTAGAGGGAATACACTTGTTATTTAGATTCTATATCACATTATATTTCACCAAAATTCAGGTTGATGAATTTCTGCTACCATGAGCCTATATTTACCATCAGTGGTATATAAATAGCTGCCTATTTTCTGCAAACACTAATCTCTTTAGACCACAGCAATAGCTACCCCTGAGTCTCTTCTCATTTCCACACATATTATGCATAATTGGCAGCAACAGACCCATTGGAGTGCAGAGCAATAAGCGGTCTTCTCTAGCTGGTACTTTTGACACCACCTTGTTATTGACTGAAGGAACTTCCATTGATTGGCCACTCCAGATATCTGTTCATGAAGGGGTGGATTGAATTGAAAGGGCTGGTTCACGTGGCCTACTTCTTATTTGCTTTCCTATTACTGCTTTTTTTAGTTCTTGAGACTATATGTATATGTAAAGTTTTATTTATTTATTTATTTATTTTTATTTTTTTGTCTTTTGTCTTTTTTTGTTGTTGTTGTTATTGTTGCTATTTCTTGGGCCGCTCCCGCGGCATATGGAGGTTCCCAGGCTAGGGGTTGAATCAGAGCTGTAGCCACCGGCCTACGCCAGAGCCACAGCAACGTGGGATCCGAGCCGCGTCTGCAACCTACACCACAGCTCACGGCAACGCCGGATCGTTAACCCACTGAGCAAGGGCAGGGATCGAACCCGCAACCTCATGTTTCCTAGTCGGATTCGTTAACCACTGCGCCACGACGGGAACTCCGTAAAGTTTTATTTAAATGTATGTTCCATTATATATAAATATGTGTTCGTATAATTATCTACTCATATAATAATTTATGTTACCTCTTCTTATAAAGATATAAGATTGGTTAGGGCTGCCTTAATAGCCTCCTTTTTAAGGAGGTCTCCTTTTAAAGAAAAGTCTTATTTTCTCTCTTTGTTTTTATTCTTTTTTCATGCTTTTCATGTCACCCCTACACATTTTTCCATAATTTTAATAACATTAAATTTTATTTAACATGTTTATTCTTTTCCTGGATTTTAGTGTCTTGTTTAACTGCTAGAATACAGATGCCTCAAAAATGACAGCCAAAGATATTATTACATGACTAACTATATAAATTCTCAAAGACCTCCAAAACCAAAAGTTTAAATAGGCTAAGGATTCTTAGAGACTAAAGCTGGAAATGGATTTTTTTATCAGAACATTTTTATTAGAATAGCCTTCCATCTTTCTCTCATTAACAACTGTAGATTCCCTGGTTCATGATCCCAAAATAAATAATTTGATTATTTTTGATCATTAGTTTACGCATAAGACATGTATTGGTTACTCTTGGGCTAGATTCCTATCCTTGACTGGTCACTTGTGATTAAGGGTGGTGGTTGAGGAGGGTTAATCTGAGGTCACATAACATAAGTACGGTATGTCCATTTTGGCCCACCCCACCTAGCAAGAATTACGGGAAGAGGATCGATCACCATGAATTGTGACTAGTAGAGCTTATTCAAATTCAACAACTTTGTATGTTTTGTTCAGAACTGTTTTCAGCCTTTGTCCTTACCATCAGAAATATAATCATTTTATTCTCTTTCTATGAAGAAAGCTCACCTGCCTCCCCAACATTACCCCTCTGTACCACTATTGACACATCTGATCATGGACTATGTTCAAGGCTTCATGGAGGTTTGTTAACAGCTTTCCAGAAGCACTGCAATTAGAACTAATCACAGAATTACACTTAAAATTCAATAGGATAAGAGTTATGTACATATTTTCCATTCTGTTTCTAACACTCCACTTGATTATGCCCTGTCTGTTTTGGGGTTAAGGTCTTCAGAGAATCCTCTGTTTTGATTGTAACTTCAACAAACCATTTAGCATAAAGACAGTAAGAGATCACCTATGTGGACCAACTGAATAAGTAATAAGAGCCGAGGCCAGCTTCCTATCCAAATAATTTTGAATACTTTCCCCTAAATGCATTACCTTAAGCTTGCTGATTTGAACCTCATATGACATTTTTCTGCCAAGCTTTAGCCTCTTGAGATTTTCATACAGTTTGTGCACATTGCCTTGACATTTCACTAGTCTTTTCGTAAAAGCTTAGTATGATTTGCTGTCTTAGAGATTGTCATGTGCTCTTCCTCTCCAGCTATTTATCCTAAATGTAAAATATGAATTCTCCTTAAACAGATATATAGAGATGTTTCTTTTTTTATGTTTCATCCAGAAAAGTTTCCAGGTATCTTTTTTTTTTTTTTCCTTTGTCATTACTAAATCAGATATTTATCCAGGTAAAAATGGTAAGAAGTTTTAAATAAAGAATTTCACAAAATTCCTTAAGAAAATCTTAACTATTACATCCAATGGTGGTCTTTTATTTGAAAAAAAAAAAACACACACACACACACACACTTGTACTTTCTCAAAGAGCTCTCAATATATTCAGTGTATAACTAGTTTTCTAGCATAAGCTGTGGATGATGGCAGACAGATGGCCTTCCTTCAACTTTGATGACCAGTACCTTGCCTTATGCCTACACATCCCTGGGGCTCAGTGTTCCAAGGAACTTGTACTGTTACTCTTAGCAGCATCTCATTTTTTTCTTCTGTAACCTAAAACATACAATTAATATTGTATTTGTTAGCTTATTTAGTAGGGAAGTGAGGCTCATGAAATACATCTACCCCCATCACCTGAAATCAGAGTCTTTTAGGCAAGTACTTCTTTCTCTGGCAAAGTGACATGTTTAACTTTAAGCTCACATAGGTAAAATTACCACTATTTCCTACCATTTTCCCTAAACCCTCAACTAAAAAGAAATAGCATCATGTGCGATAAGAAGTACGAAACAGTAGAAGGAGGAAAGCATGTTCAGGTTGAGTATATTCTGCATACTAAACACTACATATTATTTAATTCAGCAAAATGCATTCTTATTTGGGCATAATTTTTTAATTGTTCTTTTTTTTTGTTTGTTTTTAATTTTCTTTTCCCACTGTACAGCAAGGGGGTCAGGTTATCCTTACATGTATACATTACAATTACAGTTTTTCCCCCACCCTTTCTTCTGTTGCAACATGAGTATCTAGACAAAGTTCTCAATGCTATTCAGCAGGATCTCCTTGTAAATCTATTCTAAGTTGTGTCTGATAAGCCCAAGCTCCCTATCCCTCCCACTCCCTCCCCCTCCCATCAGGCAACCACAAGTCTCTTCTCCAAGTCCATGATTTTCTTTTCTGAAGAGATGTTCATTTGTGCTGGATATTAGATTCCAGTTATAAGTGATATCATATGGTATTTGTCTTTGTCTTTCTGGCTCATTTCACTCAGTATGAGATTCTCTAGTTCCATCCATGTTGTTCTTATGAAGATGGTGGACCTTAGACATTACATAACTTCCTAAGAATCAAATAGTTACTTGGAATCAGAGTTGAAATTAATTGGCCCTGGACAAATATCAGTTGTGTATTTGGGGGCAAAAATTCAGACTTAATGATATTAGGCAGGTACTTAAAAAACGAGAGTATTTATATCTAACTGACTTTAGGATTATTCCATAAAGATTATAGTTCTTGCTTTTTTAATAACCATTTTTTATTGAAGTATAGTATTTACAATGCTGTGTTAGTTTTAGGTGTGTGTGTGTGTGTGTGTGTGTGTGTGTGTGTGTGTGTGTATAAATATAGTCTTTTCCAAAGTTTTTCTTTATAAAATTATTATAAGATATTGAATATAGTTCCCTGTACTATACAGTAGGTGTAGGTCCTTGTTGTTTATCTATTTTGTATATGGTAGTGTGTATATGTTAATCCCAAACTCCTAATTTATCTCTCACCTCATCCCGTGCTACTTCCTTTGATAATTATACATTTATTTTCTATGTCTTTGAGTCTACTTATGTTTTGTAAATAGCCGTTGATTTTAAACTGCTTGTAATCTAATATTGGATTTCCAGTAATTTAGGTAGTAAACCTTATGATAAGTGAGATCATCTTTCATGAAAGAATTTGACAAATTCTTCATGAAATTTATTTACCTTAACTGAGTGCTCTTAACTTTAACCACTTAACTGTCATTTCAATGATTATACTCAAATGACCATTTATGTGCATACTGGTATAAGTTCTAGTGGAAATGGAGAAGTCTGTCTTTAAAAAGTTTATCGTAATTATTGATTTAAAAAGAGAGAAAGGAAGGGAAGACAGAAAATAAGCTTGGATTACAGACTTTTAGGGCATCATTATTCTCATGGTTATATAGCTTGCTCACATATAATAAAGATGGTGAGTCTGTTGTGCTCACATTCAGTTAGCAATTTTGACACACTTTACATATAAGTGCTATCATCTTTGTTTATACACATTGGAAAAGTGACAGATACTGCTCATGCATCAATTAACCTTTCACAGCCTCTCATCACATTGGAGTTCTACCTACAGTGATTTCAGTGGTCCAAACACTTCAATAGAAACTCAAAAGTACAGTGTTTTTATTGCTATCATTTATTTATTTATTTTTATAGTATAGAGACAACTGATTCCTTTTCCCAAAGATTTTACTTTTTATTTGGAAAATCAAGGTAGAAAATCTAAATACTGTTTTAGATATTTATAAATAACAGGCAAAATTCAATATAATTAGAACTATAAGAATTGTAGTTTTTTAAGCATATAACACTATAAGAGAACAGGGAAATTAAGGGAGAAAATCAAGCACAGCATATTTCCATAAATGAAGACGTGGAGTTTTAATCCAAACCCTGTAATTACTTACCTATGTGATCCTGGGCAAAGCACTTTTTCTCTCCAGGCCTTTATTATAATTTAACAATCCTACTTCCCAAAATGGGAAAAAGACTGTTTCCTGGGTGTAGTGCAGAGGTCAACATTAGCTCAGAGTTTATTTTCATTTGGCACAATTTATCACTGCATTTTGAATTTAATTTTTTTTATAGCAACACTTGAAGTAAATCCTTGTTTACCATTCCTCATTTCTGGTTAGCAGACCCAGGTTTTAAAATAGCAGTTCAAAAGTGACCTTAATACATTCACTGTGAGAAATTTAAGGTCCTATATGAGCAAAGAGAAAACACTTCTTTCTGTATGGTTGCTATATTTTCTCTCTTTCTCTCTCTCTCTCTCTCCCTCCCTCTCCCTCTCCTTTCCTTTCTCCCTCTTTCCCTTCCTCCTTCTTCCTTTTCTGTTCTAGCTATCTTTCTATTTTTCTATCTCTAATCTCTCCTGCTGGATTCTTTATTTTGCATTCATACATGCCTCAAGCTAAGGCATGCCCTGAATTTATTTGTTCATTCAAGCCAGATATCAGTACTAGTTTTCTGCACCATACTTTAAGATAACTAAGTCAACACCTGATTTATTCAGTGCAGTGGGTTTATATGATGCCCCATGGCTAGGTGACCACCACTGGTCTAATACAGGGAAAAGAGTCAGGAGTAGGGAATACTGTGATGTAAAGAAAGGTGGGCTACAGGAGGTAAACCTCATAGGGGAAGGAACCTCTTCCTTGAAGAGAATAAAGCAAAACAGATCATGAACTGAACAGATACTCCAAACTCAATTTATTAACCCTAGCATTCTGTATTTTACAAAGACTATCAATGTGTCAATGTCAGAGACTTGGTTCATGGGAGATAATACTATTTATTTAGAATATCCCTGGTTACCAGCCAATTGGGCATTAGGTCATGAAGCCTTAACTTAACCCATTAGATCACTACCTTTTCATTCAGCTGCACAATTTTCATATTTCTTTTATAAGCATTTAGAAACACTTTGGCCTAACAATTTAATTTCTAAAGAAGTAAAATCCTATTATAGTGACAATATAAAATTGTTATTTGGATGATTTATCTTGTGGAATATAGATCTTCCTGGTCTTACAACGGGGTTGTGTCAAAATAGACCCATCATAATTTGAAAAACCTGTAAGTCAAAAATGCCTTTCATGTACCCACCCTACCAAGTATCATAGTTTAGTCCCACCTACTTTTAAAATTCTCAGAACACTTACATTAGCCTACAGTTGGGCAAAATCATCTAACACAAAGCCTATTTTAAAATACGTATTGAATGTGTCCTGAAATGTATTGATTACTGTACTGAAAGTAAAATGCAAAACGGTTATATGGGCAGAGAATGGTTATAGGTGTATTGGTAGTTTGCCTCATGATTATGTGGCTGACTGGGAGCTGTGAGTCAGCTGCTACTGCCTAGCATCCCCAGAGAGTGAGTACCACAGAGAGCTAGCCCAGAAGAAAATATTAAAATTCAAAATACGAAGTACGGTATTTTCTCTTATCTGCAAGGATACATTCCAAGACCCCCAGCGAATACATAAAACTGGGGATAGTACTGAACCCTATATATACTTTGTTTTTTCCTATACTGATAGATGGGGAGTATATACAGCATGGATTTGCTGACCAAGGGATGATTCATATCCTGAGTGGGACAGAGCCAGACAGTGTGTGATTTCATTGCACCACTAAGAATGGCATGTCATTTAAAGCTTATGAATTGTTTCTGACATTTTCCATTTAATATTTCTGGACCATAGTTGACTGTGAGTAACTGAAGTCCAGAAAGTGAAACTATAGATGGGGAGTTACCATATGGCTTCCACTCAATTCATATCATTTTCACACTGTCATACTGTCAAAAACTATGTCAAATCATAATAGGTCATGGATATATATATGTGTGTGTGTGTGCATATATATGTGTATATATATATATATATAGAGAGAGAGAGAGAGAGTTTAGTTTTTTGGTATTTTAAAAAATGTTATTGAAGTATAATTGATTTATAATATATTAATTTCTGCTGTGTAGCAGTGATTCAGCTATACATATATATGCATACTCTTTTCCAGTATGATTTATCACAGGATATTGAATATTGTTCCCTATGCAATACAATGTGACTTTGTTTTTTATCCATCCTATATATAATAGTTTGCATTGCTAATCCCAAACTCCCAATCCTTCCTTCCTCCGCTTCCCTATCCCCCTTGGCAACTACAAATCTGTTCCCTGTATCTGTGAATCTCATTCTGTTTTACAGATAGGTTCATTTGTATCATATTTTGGATTTCACATATAAGTCATATCATATGGTATTTGTTTTTCTGACTTACTTCACTTAGTATGAGGATCTCTAGGTCCATCAATGTTGCTGCAAATGGCATTACTTCATTCTTTTATATCCCATTGTATATATACACCACATCTTCCTTATCCATTCATCTGTTGATGGACATTCGGTTCATTTCCCTGTCTTGGCTACTGTAAGTAGTTCTGCTGTGAACATAGGGGTGCATGTAACTTTTTGAATTGTGATTTTGTCTGCATATATGCCCAGGGATGGGCTGGATCTTACAGTGACTCTAGTTTTAGTTTTTTGAGGAACCTCCATATTGTTCTCTATAGTGGCTACTCCAATTTACATATCCACCAACAGTGTAAGAGGGTTCATTTTTCTCCAAACCCTCTCCAGCATTTATTATTTGTAGACGTTTTGATGATGGTCATTCTGACTGGTATAAGGTGGTGCCTCATTGGAGTTTTGATTTTCATTTCTGTAATAATTAGTAATGATGAACATCTTTTCATGTGCCTATTGACCAACCATCTGCAGGTCTTCTTTGGAGAAAATTCTATTTAGGCATTCTGTTCATTTTTTGATTGTGTTGTTTCTTTTTTTGTTTTTGTTTTTGAATTGTATAAGCTATTTGTATATTTTGGAAATTAAGCCCTTGTCAGTTGCATCATTTGCAAATATTTTCTCCTATTCTGTAGGTTATCTCTTCACTTTGTTTTCGGCTTTTTTTTTTGCTGTGCAAAAGCTTATAGGTTTGAGTAGGTCCTATTTGTTTATTTTTATTTTTATTTCTATAGCCTTGGGAGACTAACCTAAGAGAACACTGGTATGATTTATGTCAAAATGTTTTGCCTACATTCTCCTCTAAGAGTTTTTATGACATTGTATGTTATGTTTAAATCTTTAAGTCATTTTGAGGGTTTTTTGTGTATGGTGTAAGAGTGTGTTCTAATTTCATTGATTTACGTGCAGCTGCCTAAATTTTTCAATACCATTTTCTGAAGAGACTTTTGCCCATTTTATATTCTTGCCTCCTTTGTCAAAAATTAATTGACCATAGGTATGTGGGTTTGTATCTGGGTTTTCTATTCTGTTCCGTTGGTCTGTACGTCTGTTTCTGTGCCAGTACTATGCTGTTAGCTTACTATATATAGCTTTATGGAATTGTCTGAAATCTGGAAGAGTTATGCTTCCTGCTTTGTCCTTTTTCCTCAGGATTGCTTTGACAATCCTGAGCCTTTAATGGTTCCATGTAAATTTTTAGGATTATTTGTTGTAGTTCTGTGAAAAGTGTCATGGGTAATTTGATTTGGATTACATTAAATTTGTAGATTTCCTTGTGTAGTATGGCCATTTTAACAGTATTAATTCTTCTAATGCAAGAATAAATATCTTTCCCTTTTTTTGAAATCATCTTTAATTTCTTTCATTAATGTTTTATAGTTCTCATCATATAGGTCTTTTATCTTCTTGGTGAGGTTTATTCCCGAGGGTTTTTTTTTTTTGAATGCAATTTTAAAGGAGATTGTTTGTTTACATTCCATTTCTGATATTTCATTGTTAGTGTAACAAAATGCAGGTAATTTCTGTATATTAATCTTATATTTTGCTACCTGGCTATATTAATTTACAGTTCTAGTAGTTTTGTGTGGAATCTTTAAGGTTTTCTACATACAACATCATGTCATTTGCTATATATATATATATATATATATATATATATATATACACACACACACACACATATATATATTTAGAAATAATGCTGACTGGCAGATGGAGATTATATATATTTCTTATTGTTAATTGCTTTTATTCATAATGGGATATGAACTTTGTTATTTTACTTGTCCTGTTTCCTGTGGCAAAACAAAATAAGTTTGGAAGTATTTATTGAGGAAATTACAATACTATAATTTTGACTTTCGAATTGTCTGAGTACTGCTAAAAATTGATTACTCAAATAACTTTTTCTTTGACTTAAATAAAATTAATTTATAATTGTTAAATTTGCCTTTTAAAGTGCTGATTTTCCTAAGTAATAATTTCACAATACATTTGTTGTCAGTAGAACATCTGATTTCTTATCCTGTTATAGTGGTAATAGTTATTTCAGTTATCATTTGCCTTGACCATGAATATTTATCACATAAGAATTTTTCAATTATAAATGTTAGAAAGCCCCATTCAAATCAGCTTAAGCAAAAAAGGGGAAATATAAGGCACAGATTATTGAATAAAGCAAGCAGTGCTGACTTGGGCATGGCTGGATTTAGGGATCCAAAATATGTCCTCAGGACTACTCTTTTTACAATTCCATTTGCTGCAAAATTCTAATTCACTATTATGCTAATTACCAGTTAGCCAATGTGTTGATATCTACTTTAAATTCTTACTTGATGGAGGGGTAGTCTCCTAAGTAATTTCTAGGTACTATATCAGTCAGAGTTTCACCAGAAAAAAAAAAGTACCACTAGGATTTATAAATATGTATGGTTTTTTTTTTTTTGGTAAGGCATTGGCTTATGTGGTTGCGAAAGCTTGCTAGTTAGATGAAAATGTGCTTGGGGCAGGCAGTCAGGAAAGTAGGCTGAAAGTCTTCAACAAGAAAGAACTGATGCCACAGTCCATAGGGAATTTCTTCTTCAGGGAAAACTTGGTTCTCCTTTTCAACTTTTCAACTGATTCAATTAAGCCCACCCAGATTATTGGAGATAAGGTTAAAGTCAGCTGATTTTAGATGTTAATCATGTATACAAAACATCTTCACAGTAACACCCAGGTTAGTGTTTGATTGAATAACTGGAGACTGTAGCTCCTGAATTGATATATAAAGCTAAATATTATAGACACTGATTTAGAAGAAAAAAATCATAAAGATTGAGCAGCAAACATAACCTAAGACTTTTCTAGAAAATATCCTAATGCACAATTGACACAATATGTTCTTTTTGAAAAGCTAATGGGCCTCTTGGTAAGAAATTACTAAAATTGGGAAAAGATCACCATTATTGAATGGCCTACTGTTTTTAATTCTTTGACCATGACACTAACTAAAACTTGTTAGAAGACACTGCTTCTATCAGTTAACAATCTGCAGGGTGCAAGGCTATCGTACTCAATCATCTCTGAGTGTTCCCAGTTGTAAAGGACATTTCTGTTCAATAATCTTATTCCATTTGCCCTTTAGTTACGTTTGAGTTTCCTATTGTAGAAACTTGAGCTCAGTAGATGCTAAATTAATATTTATGGAAGAAATAATGAATATGGGGGGGAAGGGAAACTGGATAAAAAAATTTTAATATTTTTCTGTTATTAATAATGTTATAGTGAAGAACTTAGTACACAGTCTTTTATTTGTGAAGATGCATCTTCCAGATGAATTTCTAGAACAAACATGATTGGATAAAATATATTTTATTTTTTCTTTTTTTAAATTTTTGTGTTAAGTATATTTGATTTAAAATGTTGTATCAATTTCTACTGGACAGCGAAGTGACCCAATCATACATATATATACATTCTTTTGCTCATATTACCTTTCATCATGTTCTGTATCAAAAGATTGGATATAGTTCCCTGCACTGTGCAGTTGGACCTCATGCTTATCCATTCTAAATGTAATAGTGTGCATCTACTAACCTCAAACTCTCAGTCCATCCTATTCTCTCTCCCTTGTCCCTTGGCAACCACAAGTCTATTCTCCATGTCCGTGAGTGTTTCTGTTTTGTAGAAAAGTTAGTTGGTGCCATGTTTTAGATTTCACGTATAAGTGATTTCATATGTTTTTTGTCTTTCTCTTTCTCACTTACTTCATTTAGTATGAGAATCCCTAGTTGTATCTATATTGCTACAAATAACATTATTTTATTCTTTTTTATGGCTGAGTAGTATTCCATTGTGTGTATGTTTCACATCTTCTTAATCCATTCATCTGTCAAGGGACATTTAGGTTGTTTCCATGTCTAGGCTATTGTGAATAGTGCTGCTATGAACATAAGGGTGCATGTATCTCTCTTTTTTTTTCTTTTTTAGGGCCACATCCATAACATATATAAGTTCCTAGGCTAGGGGTTAAGTCAGAGCTACAGCTGCTGGCCTATACCACAGTGACAGCAGTGCCAGATGTGAGCTGTGTCTGCAACCTACACCATAGCTCACAGCAACACCAGATCCTTAACCCACTGAGTGGGGCCGGGGACTGAACCCATGTCCTCATGGACATTAGTCAGGATCATTATCACTTTGCCACAATGCAAATTCCCACACATGTATCTTTTTGAATTGTAATTTTGTCCAGATATATGCCCAGGAGTGGGATTGCTAGACTATATGGTAAATCTATGTTTGGTTTTCTGAGGAAACTCCATACAGTTTTCCACAGTGATTTTATCCATTTACATTCCCACCAATAGGGAAGGAGAGTTCCCTATTATACACACCTTCTCCAGCATTTATTATTTGTAGACTTATTAATGATAGCCGTTCTGACTGGTGTGAAGTGGTAGCTTATTGCGGTTTTGATTTGCATTTCTCTAATAATTAGTCATGTTGAACATTTTTTTTATTTGCATGATGATCATCCCTATGTCTTCTTTGGAGAAATAACTATTTAGGTCTTCTGCCAATTTTTTGATTGGGTTGTTTGGGTTTTTGTTGCTGAATTGTATGAATTTTTTGTATATTTTGGAAATTAGACCCTTGTCAATTACATCATTTGCAACTATTTTCTCTTATTTGATGGGTTATCTTTGTTTTTCTTATGGTTTCCTTTGCTGTGCAAATACTGGTAAGTTTGATTAGTTCTCATTTATTTTTGTTTTTTATTTCTACTGCCTTGGAAGACTGACCTAAGAAAATATTGGTATGGTTGATGTCAGAGAATGTTTTGCCTATGTTCTCTTCTAAAAATTTTATGGCATCATACCTTATTTTTAAACCATTTTGAGTTTATTTTTGTTCATGGTATCAGAGTATGTTTTAGTTTCATTGATTTACATGCAGCTGTCCAGTTTTCCCTGCACCACTTGCTAAAGAGACTTTTTCCCATTTTATATTCTTGCCTTTGTCAAAGATCAATTAGCCATAGGTGTCTGGGTTTATTTCTAGGTTCTCTATTATGTCTATTTTTGTAGCAATACCACACTGTATTGTAAGGCTACCATTACTATAGCCTTGCGATATTGTCTTAAGTCTGGGAGAGTTATGCCTCCTGCCTTTTTTCTCCCCTCAGGATTGCTTTGGCAATTCTGGGTCTTTTATGCTTCAATGTAAGTTTTTGGATTATTTGTTCTAGTTCTGTGAAGAATGTTATGATAACATTTGACTGGGATCTCATTAAATCTGTAGATTATTTTGGGTAGTATGACCATTTTAACAGTAATAATTCTTCCAATCCAGGAGCATGAGATATCTTTCCATTTCTTTGTATTTCCTTTAGTTCCCTTGATTAATGTCTTATTGTTCTCAAGATATAAGCCCTTCACCTCCTTGGTCCAGTTTATTTTTGGGTAATTTATATTTTGGTGTGATTTTAAAAGGTAATTTTTCATATATCATTTTTCTAATAATTTATTTTTAGTATACAGAAATGCATCCAATTTCTGAATGTTAATCTTTTATCCTTCTACTTTGTGGAATTCATTTATTAGTTCAAATAGTTTTTGTGTGGAGTCCTTAGGGTATGGTATATATAGTTTCTTATCATTTGCATATAGTGACAATTTTGCCATTTCTCTTCCAATATGGATACCTTTTATTTCTTTTGTTTGTCTAATTGCTATGGCTAGGACTTCCAATGCTATGTTGAATAAAAGTCATTAGAGTGGGGTGTCCTTGTCTTGTTCCAGATTTTAGGGGGAAGCTTTTCAGCTATTAAAGGGATTTTAAATGCATATTTAATTTTATTAGATACACTCCCAATTTCCATCACGGTGATTATAGAAATGGGAGATTTCAGCAAGCTGTCCATAGGATTATTGTATATATGCAATATATCAGATTGTACAATATACAATATACAATCCATAGGATTATTGTATAATACAGTTTAAGAATTGCTATTTTAGAACATGGATATTTACCTTTTGAGTATTAACTCTTTGCCAAGACACCTGTAGGCATATGTATTTGCTGGCTTACTTGCCTATTTGTAAAACCCTACACAACTTGTTGATGGAACCCATAAAGGTCATCTTGGTCAAGAAATTCTGGTCTAGAAGCATCTCACAATTATTAAAGTATCTTTTATCACCTGAGTAAAGATAATCATTTCCCTTTACCAGCTTCATTTAGACTGCAGTCCTAGCCACATGTAACCTTCGCTTGATCCTGCATTTCTGCTTAAAAATTAAACCGAGAAATTTGGATAATATCATTTACGAAGAGGTTATTGTTTTATAGGACTTTATCCTTGTTTTTCCAAGTACAGCTTCTCTTCATGGCTAGAGGAGTGAACATCAAAGAAATCTTTATTTTTATAGTGCATTTTTATCTATATAACCATATGATTTTAGCATCATTGGGAAATTATTGTACATTTTATTCCAATAGCAAACTGAGATGTGCACACAAGTATAAACAATAAATAAGATTATGAAAAACTATGCTATGAAGTTTCATTTTTCTCCATGCTGTTTTTTCCTCCACTTAGTACATAAGAATTTAAAATAGAAATTGACAGTTCAGCCAACTGGTAATTAGCATCGCAGTGAACCGGATTTGTTCCACAGTCCACAACTTCATGGATACTTACCTTTGCTGCTTCTGAGACAGCCATCTGTGTTATTTCAGCACAGAAAAATGCTTTTATAAACCTCTAGGACTTCCTTAAGTGTGGAAATTAGGTTATGTATCTGCATATTTCAAAGAGCAACTTTTTGACATCTAACATATTACTGTAAATATTCTACATGAATCAGGTATATTGAGCATGAGCTTTTGAGTATTGATGTCCTGCATACTGACGCCTGAAGGAGTCCTAAGATAGCATTGCCCTTGGTCATTAAAAGTAATATGTCCAAACTGTAAAATCCAGTCTTCATATTAAATAGAATGACACTTCAAGATCTCATAGGACAGGCAGACTATCTGAGAGAATTCTGAAAGCTCAATATATTCACAACTATATTTTATGAAAGTAATTATTCTATTACTAGAATGCTTCTGTCTAAACATCCTATTTTCACCCGATTAATTAACTACCAAATCCTGTTGACTCTGACCTCAAAATATTCCTCAAATCTCTCTCCTCTTTTCCATTTACTCCTGTGCTGATATTTATCTATTAAACTGTTATCTCCTTGTCTTGTCTTCCAATATTTTTAAGTCCATCTTCCTTACAAAATTAGTATCCTTATAATTCATATTTATTATATAAGTATCCTACTTTAATGTAAACAATGAAACAAAACATTTGCTACATTCTGGAAGTAACTCATTCAGACCTTTTAGGAATACATCCAAATACTGTTATAATCTAATATCCATAGTTAGGTAGAAATGAATACTGAGATGTCATTAAAAAGTGTCCAGACATAGGAATATCAAATCTTACTGTTAACTATTATCAATAGTCCCTGCAAGTTCTCCAAAAGGAATTATGTACAGAAATTAACAATGTAGTCGAAGTGAGGCAAAGCAATCATTTATTGATCACTAATGATTTGAGTTCAGAGAAGAATTCCAGTGAGTTATACTGAATAACATAGAAAACTAACCATATTCTAGAATGGCCTTACCCCAAATTTTTGCACCTTTAACCTAATTTTAACCTAATTTTAAGTCTAAGTTTTAGATTTTTTTTCCATTATGAGGAAGTCAGTCCAGAGCTTATAGAGATATATGTAGAAAGGTAGAGAGAAACTTAATATGGGCAGCTATATGACTAGGCTATAAGCATACAATGCTGCATAAAGTAAATATGGCCTTAGTAAACAGATTTTAACTGTTTCATTTTTGTATGTGTGTGCATCTGTTTTATGTAATTAAATAATGGTGTGATAAAAAATACAGAATGCCAAAAAAAATTACAGAGTGCCATAAGATTATAGAAGGTAGACCCAGTTGATATTGGAAAAGCAGGAAAGGTCTTTCATGAAAATTGACATTTAAGTTGAAAACTAAAACCAAGATTGGAATAGCATGGTAGCAGGCTGGGGGCAGGATATGTGAAATGGAGAGAGGAATAGAATGTGTGGATTGTTTAAGGAACAGAATGATGGCCAAGGTATTGGAATTTTATAGAAAGATACTCCTCTATGGCTAAGGTATTAGAAGTGGGGAAATATATCCCTCAATGAAGCTGTAGAGATTGACAGAGACTAGATCATGTGACCATTGTGGGCAATGTTAAAAATATGAGGCTTTATTCTGATTGTTATCAACAGCTCTGGAAGAGTTTTCTATTACATAATCCACTTTGCAGATGAGTGCTGTCAGTGATATGGCCTATTTGTGAGACTCTCAAAACCAGGAGATGTTACAGATAAGAAGACTGGAATATCCTGGAATTAGTTTTGGAGAAGCTACTGATTTTACAGTACTACTCTTGAGGTTCTTGGTAGAAGCCCACCTTTTCAATGAGTATGGCGAAGGATGCCCTCAAGAGATGCTAAGGTTCATGGAGTTTCAGTAAAGGCAAAGGCTATGGAACAAACATTCGAAGTGTGGTCTTAGGATACTAAGGATTTGTGATCATAGAGCAAGAGTTTCAGAGGGCAGATCAGAGGGTCTGGATAGGAAGAGAGAAATTTGGGTCTGTGGATAGGTGTTCTGCTGCCCTGCCCTTTGAGCAGAGACCTGCATAGATAAGGGTGAGCATATTGAAAAAAAATTGCCTTAGATAAAGATAGGTTTATAAGGTTTCAGTTACAGACTGAGAATTAATGGCTGCCTGGGAGTTGAAATATTAGGCCAACTATGTTAATTATCTTTCAGGTGGTTAGATTTGGCAGTTGCAATTTAAATGCAGCAGCCATGGGTGGTAGGAATAAACTAGTGAACCTAAACTGAGTGTCAAGCAATGCTAAACCAGGGGAAGAGAATGAGTTATTTTTCCCACTGTGTCCCAATCTATATTAAACATCTTGAAATACCTATGTGAGAGATAAAAAGAAATAAGAATAATAATGTGGAAATCTATTTCACCACTTTTTTATCACTCTCTTTTTACAACAGTAGGTTTATTACTTGCTGAATTAACCCTTGGCTCCCAGAATATGGACAATGAAAAACAAATGGAAAGAAAATCCTAAGAAACAAATTTGCTTAAAATAATAAAAAGATGAGTTAGAGGCAGTGTTGGGGTAAAATGGGGATTTATACAGGTTGTATTTGAACTTGTGAGACAGTTTATCCAGCTTGAATTGGGGAAGGACTTTTGGAAATCTATGTCTTGATATATATATATTTTTTTTAAATGAAGAAAGATAATTTTTAAAAACGTTGTCTCATTAATATCCTATGTTTTCATGGGATATGCAGAAAAGAGTTCAGATGCTTTTAATCTGTATTCTTATTATGCATGTATGCCAAAATGAGGCTATATAAGTGTTAATTGTGAATATTCTAAAATGACTGCTTTATTTAGAGTTAACATTTTGATATATAATGTTTCTAAAACAGTATGATTTTTGATTATTCAAAACCTTCAGCACAAGAATTATGTGAATCTTAGAATATTAAACAATGTAACGTTTTACTCATGACATGTTAAATTCTAAGTCCAAAAACCCTCTGAGTCCAGATCACCTGTATAGAGATTCTGGGGAGGATATGGAAACTCCATGTGCTTAGATAACTAAGGATTGGAAGTAGAGATGCACTCCTAGGACCTATAGAATTTCTTGCCCAGGGGTTTCATATCTTCTTCCACCCAATCTCTCTGTCTTATGACTCTGCTACTTCTATCTTATGCTCTGGTTCTGCTCCTCTCTCAACCAGCCCCTACCCCCATGTTAGCACAGCTGCCCACTAGGTGAGCACCACACTTTTTGTTTTGGGTTATTGAGAGAAAAGATCATAGTCATTCAGCTCAGCCTACCATTTGGTTTCTCTTGGATTACATACCCCCCTTGGCCTAATTCCCTATAAACAGGAAAAGGATAATATAGGCACCTGGGGCTGTCCCTCTCAGGAGAACTAACCAGGTGGGGCCAGGTTTAGGTAAAGAAGGATGGTGAATGAGTAGGCCACATTAACTGACATACCTAATACATTAACATGTCTAGTAGAATTATTAGTGGGAATATTTCCAGAATATAGAGTAGCCAGCTGAGAGCAGGAGTCTGAATGTCAAGTTTAATTTCCTTGTGTTTATGCATGAACTGAAACCAAGTTCAAGAGAGATTTTTCAAACAATGAAAGCAAAAACCCTAACCAAGTAAAAATCAATAAATAACTCTCTTGAACAGTCCTGGCTAGACAGAGAAATAGTGTTTATCATCCACATCCCCTAAGTAGCGGGAGCTAATAGAAATTGAATTTAAACCGCTTATTCCAAAGCCTCATTACTCTTTATTATTCACAATCGAATTTTAGAATTACAATGCTAAATATTTAATATTTTGACTTTAATTCTGAATATAGTTTAATTATTCTATATAATATAGAAAATCGCTTTCTCATTCCTTTTTTTGTGTTCACAATGGAAGAAAAAATAAAGTTGTATAGCTATTGATGCTATTCAATAACACAGTTATTTTTATTTTTAAAACAAGACTGAAAAATGAAGTTCCTATTGTAATCCTTCCTAATGAAAATACATATTATCTTTTGCATGAAATGTAAAGATATGAAGTTCTACATAGATAAATATGACTAGTAAACATGGAGGGTTTGCTAGGCCATAATCAGAACAATGATATATTTTAATCTAGCAATACATGACCTTCTAGTTGTATGTCTCACTCCCTTATCATCTAATTCTTAACCAAAATCTTGTTGTGTAATGTCATTTTCAAGCAGTTAAAATGGATGGTAAATAGTTTGACTGGGAGAACTCTGAAATATCTAAATTGTGTCATTAAACCGTAACCAAAATGTTAGGGGTAAGAATGGTGACACAAAACCAAAGTTGACTATTCAGTTAAGGGGTGCAAATGGGGCTCTGATATGTTTAAATTCCCCTTTGTCCTTTTGGACCAAGTGTGAAAGTATGGGAGCATCCCTGGAAATGGGTATCACTGAGAAAGCTGTCTTATTTTTATCTGCTAAAGAAAAAAGGATGCAGGTTTTAAGATGTCAGTCTGTTTAGCAATTGCTTTGCTTTAATGTGTGGGGATGACTGGGACCATAACTGTAAGCACAGTGTTCTACCACTGTCGGTGAGTGCTCCCCTTGTGATGTTTGAATTATTCAGGCACGTTTACCAACAATACTCAAAGTTTCTTCCTAGTCTCAGTGGTATAAAACTTATATATCTGTCGTAAAACAGGGCTACTCATGTAATCAACAAAGATTCAGATAAAATCAGTTCCTCATGTTAGATGAGCCAAAAGAACAGACTCCTTCCTATTTCCTATAGCTGCTGAATTACAGTTAGGAAGAATAATTAAGAGTTTGAAAGGAATGTTCCTGTCCTTTATGAACAAATAGTTAAACATATCTTAGAGGCAGCATTTGGAATATTGTTTAATTTTAAGTTTTGTGTTAGTGGAAAATGAATAGAATGGCATTCAAAAAAAAAAGTGAAAAATAAGAGAATGCAATCTCAGTTTAATTTCTTCTTTTTATTCTGGAGAATAATCGATACCACAGGAAAGACCAGGGAAAGAAGAAATGTCAATATTGCAATCCTGAGGGGATGGACATAGGACAAATTGGGGAATGGTTTCCATCATCCACTATGAGTTTGACACAGAGAGTGCTATATGAGGGCTGTGCTGCACTAGAAGCAGCAAAAAAGATGCTTGGTTCCTGGTGGGAGAAGATGCTGAAAGGGTGACAGAGAACCCTGGAAAGTAATAGAGTTAAGTATTCAGAAAACACTGAATAAGATCCCACTAAATGAGATGTCAAATCACCATCTGTGCTTCTTTTGGGGGGAATTTCTAGGGTAGAGTATAGGCTTGCCCATGGTTTCTAAGCCAGGGGCAGAAAACAATCAAGTACAAAGCTATTGTATTTCAGTTCAAAAAGTATAACAATCTAATTATGAGAGAAATCTGGCAAACTAAAAATAGGGATATTCTTCAAAACAACTCATCTTAACATTTTAGAAATGGTAACTTGATCAACAACAAAAGAAGGTTGAAGAACTATTCAAAATGTAAGGAGTCTAGAGAGAAAAAACAATTAAGTGTAATATATGATGCTGGATTGTATTCTAAATTAGAGGAAAAGAATTTTTACAATATAGAACATTATTGGTCAATAGGTAAAATTTGAGTAAAAACTTTATACTATTAAAAGTATTAAATTTCGATAGGTGTGCTATGGTTATACAAGAGAATGTCTTCATACTTAGGAGATGCAGGATGAAATTTTAGATGAATAGGGTCATCATGTCTGCAATTTATTGTCAAATGGTTCAGACAGTACTAGAAATAGCCAGGGGAATAAAAGGTAAATAACAGGTGAATCTAGGTGAAGGGTATAGACATGCATTCTACAATTCTTACTTTTCTATAAGTTTGGAATTATTTCAAAATAATGTGTTAGAAAAAGGCATGAGAAATATATGTACTATATCTCTGAAAAAGGCTAACCATGTGAACATCAAACCTGTTTCAACTGTAAAATAGAAGTTATCTGACCCCTTCTCACAGGTAATTATTTTCGTATAACAATTCTTTTATTTAAAAATATATTTACTACTATAATCAACTTAACCCTCTTATTTATTGCTAATAATTAAAACTATAGGATTTGGTTATTAGATGTAACTCTGAGGTAAACATTGGCATGTATTTCAACGATGTTTGACATATATTGATAAATCACTTTCTAAAAGAGTTGTTGGTATGCTTTTAAATTTATTTTTATTTTCTGTAGCTATGGTCATACTATATCTCCAATCTTATTACAGGCCTTCTTTTCTCTCATAGGTAATTATTAAGATTGGTGAGACAATGGGATTAACAGATCAAATTTTGCTTTTTTTCCTAAAATTTGGACAAATATTTGATAGTTAAGAAAAGAGTGATTTTTTTTAACCCAGCTACACCTATATCACAAATGAAATCTAATTAGGTTTTAGATAATTAAATCTTCACCTTTTATTTATAATTATAGTAGCAGCCTGTCTCAATTAAAGACTTCCCTGAGAATGATGCTTTTCTCTATAATAGTAAGAGACAATTTTAAACTAAAATTAAATAGTAGTAAAACAAGCAAAGAAATTTCTACATGATCATGTGACTATGAGTATTTATGCCTTGAAGACTTATGGATTTAGTGCCATTATCCTGGAGAACTCTTCCATTTCTTGCATTTTGATTGTGAGGGAACAGAGCTCATCATAGTCAACATTCTTAAATCTGAGAATGTTCAATTTTGTGTAAAGACCAAACTGTATCTCCACTGGGCACTAGTTATTCCACTCTGTGCTGGGGGTTCCAGTGGCAAATTGTTTGCTGTTTCTTCTAGCTCAATGCCATTTCATATACCCAAAGTTCTCCTGTTCTTTTAATTTGATACTTCTATTAAACAGTAAAATTTTGATGAATCATATATTTATCCTTTCATAATTTAGCTTAAGCTCATTCAGACATAGAGTTTACTCAATGAGGTTTATTATGACCTGAAATAAATATGATAATCACTTGAATAATTCTTGCAATATTAGGCCAATATCTCTGAAAATATTTTTGGGCAAATTATTTACATTTTCCTGACCTCCATTATCATCTGGTGCACTCTTCCTCCCTAACTAAACTTCTCAAACAGAAATACCAAAAATTATTTTAACCAATACCAAATTCAATGACATATTCTTGATCTGTGTTATTATTTTTTAAATGATTGACCCAGCCAGCCACTACATTACTTTTTATCTTGGAACTTTTCTCCCTTGGGTCTCAATAAGATAGCTCTTTGACCATAGCTCTGATCTTATTTGGTCTTCTTTCTCCAACAACAGGCTTCCAAAGTTGTTGTCTCGGCACCTTCCTCTTTTTTTTTTTTTTTTTTTCCTTTAGGATTATATCTAATTAAGTCATCTCAAGATGACTTGAGAGAAGTTCTCATTTCCATTCTCATCTTCCATCTTCAGATCATGTGGATAGTTGCAATTGACTGCTTAATATCACTACCTATACATGGTCCATTTGTAACACAATGTATAAACATAGTGTGCCAAAGTCTCCAACTTTCCATCCCAAAGCCAAGCTGCTTGCACTCACATATATTTAATTTTGTGAAATGGACCAGTCATAAAATGAAACTGTGAAAGGACATGTATTTTGGTATGAGGTAAGGAAGAGATGTCCTTATAATAGCAATAGTGTGCAGTGTTCTACAGTGAACAAGAGGGAAACTGGGTAATATTCCTAATAGCAACTTAACTTGAGATAACTATAAACAAATTGATTGACAGGTGAAGAAAGAGGAGATGAAACATGGAATCCGAAGATATGGTGATACAAATGAGATAGTGATAAAGATGAGACAGAGAGACAGAAAGAGAACTCATGAGCTAGTACAGGAGTAGAATTTTGTTTACCATAGTAACGACACATAGCCCCATAAGCCCTTTAATTTATTCTTCGCTAGACTCCAAAACTCTTCACCTGAATGGCATGTCACCTGAAAAATAATTTTTAACTTATGGTGATAAATGGATCTCTCAACAATACTGGAGGAATACATACTCATAATAAAATACGACTCACATTATCACAGACCAGTATGCATTAATGTTTAAAAATTAGTCAAAGCCTCCTAGAGCAGAAAGAGCTAAATTAAAGTTTAAATAATACTCTTGAGCCTGAAAGATACCTCATACTGTTAGATAATGCAGCGACGTTGGGAAAAGTAACTAAAAACTCATTCACCAAGTTGGTAAAATCAAATATTCTATTCTCTAGGTAATCTTAATATTGCTCAGTCACTGTAAATCAGATTATTCTTGAGATTGTATTTAAGTCAAGGCAAAATGGCCTTCTATTTACAAATGTAATTTACTCTCATGAGTAGGTAATCTTGTTAAAATATTGTCAAGTTAATTGAAATTGATTTGTGTTTACTAAACATAGTGAATACTAATCAAATATTAGACACTAAAGTGTTAGAGTTTAAACCTTTGACAGATGCTGTGGGTGCTTCATAGAAGGATTTCTTGTCTCAGAAGTCATCATTGCTTTTCAGCCTTTTCTTCAAAATATAAAAAGAGAAAAAAAAAAGAAATGACCTGCATTTCCTTTATGAAATTGTGTGAATTGGGAAGATTTGGAATTGGTTGGGGGGGATTATTTATGTTTCATTTCCAGTGTTACAAACATCACATTTGCTTTTCCATCTGCTTAATTCCATTCCAGTTTTTCTATTCTCTACCACTCATAGTGTCATTGAGCTCTACATAATAGCTTCTATAGGAGACTGACATTACCAGGCAATTTGAAAAGTAGGTTGAAGATAAAGTCGGATAGCTCACATTCTCTGGCCTTGTGACTTGGCTCCCTTCTGAAACTTATTTCGAATAGGCTGCACACACATCCTGTGGTATATGTAGACAGACCCTGCAAGGCTTAAGGAAACATTTCCCCTAATACAAAAATAAACCCACTAGCATCATCCGTTTGGGGGAAATTTTACAGTTGTTAGAAAACCTGCTCCCTTATGCCCTGCAATATTCATTAGCAGATTTCTCTGTTTATGAGTGATATTATATAGAAATGAATATGGGAAGGTAACAGATGTAACCACTGAAATAAATTAGAAGGAAAAGTTCGGTTTTTTTTCTTTTTTTCTTTTTACAGATGGTTCTGTTGAATATGCTTCCCCGCCTCCACTTAACAGTTGTTTTTCTTTCAACAGAAAACTTTTCTTTACGGACTACGGGAATGTGGCCAAAGTGGAGCGCTGTGACATGGATGGGATGAACAGAACAAGGATAATTGATTCTAAGACAGAGCAGCCAGCTGCACTGGCACTAGACCTAGTCAACAAATGGGTTTACTGGGTAGATCTTTACTTGGATTATGTGGAGGTAGTGGACTATCAAGGAAAAAATAGACATACTATCATTCAAGGCAGACAAGTAAGTACATTTGGTTAAAAAAGGCAGCTAAGGTCATGAAGTGAATATTGTCATTACTAAAGAGAAGACTGAAAATTGCAATGTTGAAAATTTCTTATTGAGTCAAACTGCAATGGTCCATAAAAACTATGATACATTTCATCTATGGAAGGATGTTTTTCTTTACAGTGTACTCCATAATCCTGGGGGTGCCTCTCTCTCCCTCCTTCCCCCTGATAAAAAAAGGCACCCAAAAATCCCAACACAAATAAATCAGAAACAATAAACACAACCGAAAATGCTACACTAGTAAGAAAGATAAATATTAGAATATGACTGATGTTATGACCTACTTACTAAAAACTAATTTAAATAGTTCATTTGTAAGAAACTGGAATATCCTCTGTCCATGCAGCATTGGAGATATTTTGCTAACAAAGCGAATGCCTGCTCACAAAATTATCATTATTGTTTTTAATAGGTTGAATTTAGTGTTGTCTCCTGATGTATTTGAAAACTTCCTAAAGTAGAATTTTGTGAGCCACCAAGGTCAAAACAAGTTTTTGCAAATAACATTCAATTAATACCTGAAGGAGATCTCTAAGTGTAAATGAGAGTTATTCACTAGCATATTTTAAAATTCCGTTTTACCTCACTTATCACACTAATTTCATGTGAGATTCTCATTCTATGGAACTGTGTGACTCACTTTACTTTCTTTTTGCAATGCAAGGCATGGATATTCTGTAATAATTTCGTAAAGTTACTTTTCCTTTATAATCACATTTTAACAATGAAGTATCTTCCCTTCTGTAGCAGATAAACAAATGCACTAATCTAGGTGGTTCAAAAAACCGGGTCCAATATTAGAGGTGAGGCCACTTATATCTCTCACCTTCAACTGCCCTCAGAACTTTGATTTCTTTGGCAATTTTTAGTTACAGCCTTAGAGTACCTAGTCTCTAAAATGATTATGACGGACCTCCTTGGTTTGTGTATGTCATTAATATTTTAAACCTTGAAATAAGGATAAGTAATCCAAATGATCTTCCTCATGACTATTTTTTAAAGTATTTAATGTCTGAAGTTTTAAATTATCCTTTTCTATTTCTATTGCCTGTGCTTTACTGGTTTCCCAAACATTTGCTTCATATACCACTAAGTAATCCAACATAGATACAATTTTTAAAGCATTTGTCCTGTACAAATGCTTTTGTTTAAAGCACAGAATTGGCAAGATTTCCTAAATAGAAAATTTTTTGATTTTGTTCTGTAATTTTTTTTATAGTCAAACTATATACACCTTCCTAAATTCTCTTAACTCCAGATCTGTACTAAAAGTGCCCTAAAAGTTCAATATAATGTCAAAGAATAGTGACAAGTCCTTTTTCATCAAAATCTCTACACTAGATCAATAAACAAATCTACCATACCCTGGTCCTGAACCATTTTTAATTAAGTATAATACAAGGAATGCCCAAAGGAGTGTGCCTAGCTGTGCTTTTGTATGATAAAGTCGGTATATTCACTCTTCCTCTACTCAAGGAAAGCTTTCCATGACTTCAGGGTGGCTATTCCTCTCCACCATCCCCAAGACCTCTGCCTAAGAGGGCAGTTAACTATTGACTGTAAAGTGTCATGGAGAGCAGATTCACCAATCCTATTTTCATTATGAATATACTTTGGAAAAATGCAATTTCTAGGTAAAAGGCTGATGTTTTATTTAAGATTATTCCAAATATATGATTTTTTTTTTTTTTTTTTTTTTTTTTTTTTTTTTTTTTTTTTTTTTGCTTTTTATGGTTGCCTGTGTGGCATATGAAAGTTCCCAGGCTAGGGGTCAAATCAGAGCTGCAGATGCCAGCCACAGCAACAGCCACAGCAATGCAAGATCTGAGCAGTGTCTGCAACCTACGCCATAGTTCATGGCAATGCCAGATCCTTAACCCATTGAATGAGGCCAGGGATCAGGCTTCATCCTCATGGATACTAATTGGGTTTATAACCTGCTGAGACACAACAGAAACTCCTCCAAATATGTGATTGTTATTTTTTATTATTGTGAATGCTGGGGCAAAAATTAGTCTAAACATATGCTGTGTTTTTTTTTTTTTTAATGGGGTTTTCAAATGCACTTTTTCAGCAATCCTTTCACAGGTAAAGTTGTTCTTTTATAGATGCTATATATCCAGGACTATATGAACAAGTAGCTCATAAAAAATATCTCAAATTTTATATAACAGTGCCATAAGCATATTATTGAATATGCCTAAGGTTTAGTTCTTGCCTTTGAAAAGTGCCTACTGAACATGCTTTATTCCTCTTTAAAAAAATTTTTTTTAAATGAAAATTTCATGAACAGGTTTACCAGATACCACCATAAATTTTGTAAGGTCCCCTTCCATCATAAGACACCAAATATTCTCTTAGGCCTCTTTAGTCCTAATAAAAATATATGTCCTTGAGTTAAAGTGCTATTTTTGTCATATACAGTAAAAGCAATATATTGGCAAGGGATATAGCTTCACTGTGTGCTAAGGGATAGGACAGCAGGCTTTTCCAAAATTACATATCATTTTAAATAAGCACAGAATACCAATATATGTTTTCCCTCCGCATGAGAGGATCCTTGACCTGCTATAGTCCTGTATGGTATGAGCTTTAAAAAGTGTTGGGTTGTATACCTGTTGAAATTAATACAACATTGAAAATCAACTATGTTTCAAGGAATTTTTTTTGAAAAAGAGTAAAAAAATTAAAAAATAAAGTCTTGTCCTCACAAAAAAGTGTTGAAAGTATGGGAGTATTTTTGTTTGTTTATCCTTTAAATGAAAAATATTTTATTAGCCTCTCTTTTTCAAATGAGAGAATGAAGACAGGGGTGCTAAACATATTTTCTTAATGAAACATGAATAAAATTCTCTCCCATACATTCAGAACTGCTTTATCCAGTACTGCATAATGTTTTATTCTCAGAGAAAAATGTTAAACTTAGTGAAAAGTTTAGAGAAAGTAAATAATATTCTTGTGACTTTCCTATGATGGAAATTTTCCACAATGGTATATAGCGATCATTTTTTCCTTTAATGTCCAAAGCAACATAATTAGAAATCATAGTTATTTTTGCCTCCTTTATAGGTCAAACATCTTTATGGTATAACTGTGTTTGAAGACTATTTGTATGCAACCAACTCTGATAACTTCAATATAATTAGGATAAACCGATTTAATGGCACTGATAATCATTCATTCATTAAAATGGAAAATGCTCGAGGAATTCGAATCTATCAAAAAAGAACTCAACCAACAGGTAAGACACAAGACTTCTTCATAGCCTTCAGAATGGAGAATTAAATGGGGATATGGTCCTTGTACCTTTGTTTGGCATTAAAGTGGGTGAGTCATAAATTCCATGTTTTGATAGCAAAAGTATATATGTCTGCATCATAAAATGGAATAGAGCTTCCTTCCCAAGTCTAAATGACAAATTGTGCAGTGCCTAATGAGTCATTTCTATAACCATAGAATTGAAATGATGCTAGATTTAAATTCAGAAAAGTACTTTCACTCTTGATGTATATGCATAAGGAAACCCAGATTCTATGATGCTAGAGAATATTTTTTTACATTGTTCTAGGAGACAAATTTCAAATCAGGACTTTCTTGCAGTACCTGTCCAGTTTTATTGCAGCCATTGGGTCTCTTGACAATATCCCAGTCATTCCTTAACACATGTTAATTAAAAATTAATTTTTTATTAGAAAGCTGCAACATTTCAAAATATTTCTCAAAAACTCACAAAAATGGTTTTGCATAGTAAGTGTTCACCAATACAGTTTAGGTTTAATCATATGTAGAATAATGTAACATACAAAAACTACTATTATCCTTTTGTACTTCAAATTAAAACTAATTTAGAATGATATAACTATTAACATAAATTCAGTTTAGGCAATGTATTGTCACATATGTATTTACCAGAAATTCTGTTTGGAATTCTGTAGATAATCTTATGAGAGTTTCATATTAGGATTTATTTATTCACCAATTATTCATTGACCATTTACTATGTACCAGGAACTATACTATGTACATTGGGAATACAGCGGTGAATAAAACAGACCAAAACATTATTGCCTTTATGAGATTTGCACTGTTGAAGAGAAGACACAATTTTAAAAAAATTACATTGTTGTATTAGAAGATAGTAAGTCTGATGGAGAAAAATAAAGCAGATGACTGTCAGGAGTGGTGGTAGTTTGCAATTTTATTTTGAATGGTCAGAGGAAGTCCCATTGAAAATATAAAGTTGAATGAAAACTTGAAGTAATTAAAGGAGAGAGGCAGGTAGAAAAATGAGCATGCACAAAAAACCATGAAGAGCATGCTTAGATTGTTTCAAGAAACCCATATATCTAGAGCAGAGAAGACAAGGAGAAGAGAAGTAAGCAATTAAGTTGGAGAAAAGGAGAAGGACCATAACAAATAGGTACCTGCAGACACTCATAAAAGCTTTTGCTTATACTTTTCATGAGACGGGGGAGTACTTAGGAAGCATTTAGCCGAGAAAGCAGTTTCATAATCTGACGGACCCTTTAAAGGAATTACTATGACTACCGTACTAACAATAGGCTGTGAGCGTGGAGGGTGGAACGTTAGGATGGTGGAGTGGACCAAGATGGCAGCAGTGAAGGTTGCAAAATCCATTAGACTCAGGATATATTTGAAGGTATAGCCAACAGGATTTCCTAATGGATTTAATGTGGGTTGTCAATTAAAAACAAAACAAAACAAAAGAAGAGGCAAGGATGATAACAATGTTTTGAGCTGAGCAATGGGAATAATTGAGTTATTTTTTGAGACTGGGAAAACTAAGATTTTGGGCAAAGAAATAAAGTATATTTTTTACATGCTATTTTGAATATCAGTCATAAATTCAGATGGGGCTATCAAGGAGATTTTTGAATATCCAAATCTGGAGTTGAGGTGGAAGTCTAAGCTGGACATAGCAATTTGAGAGTCATTGGCATGCAGATGACATTAAAGCCAAGAAAATGGATGTGATCACTGAGGAAATAATTATTGATGGGGAAAAGAAAAGTGACAAATAAGGGACACCAGGACACTCCAACAATAAGTCAAAGACAATAGGAGGAACCAAAAGAGGAGACTGAAAAGAAACTTAAGTCCAATTGGCCCATCCTCATAGGGATCTGACAAGAAGAGTTTTGTGGTGAAAAGAATGTCTGGTGAGAGTGATCTGAGAAAGATAGGAAGGAAAGAAATTGTAGAAAATGAGCAGTGCTAACTAAAAAGTGTTCTGGAGAAAAGACTTGTGGCTGCCTGATGGGAGGGGGAGGGAGTGGGAGGGATCGGGAGCTTGGACTTATCAGACACAACTTAGATTTACAAGGAGATCCTGCTGAATAGCATTGAGAACTTTGTCTAGATACTCATGTTGCAACAGAAGAAAGGGTGGGGGAGAAAAATGTCATTGTAATGTATACATGTAAGGATAACCTGATCCCCTTGCTGTACAGTGGGAAAATAAAAAAATTAAAAATAAATAAATAAATAAATAAAAAGTGTTCATGTTAGGTAGAACAGGAAATGGGAAGCTAATTAAAGGATTGTATAGGAATTCATGTTAAAAGTAAGATTTTTCCCCAAAATGCAGAAATAATGGCACATTTGTATGCTGATGGGCATGATCCAATGAAGAGAGCAAAAGTAATAATGAAAGTGGAAAAGTGGAGAGTTGCTAAGTTGGTGAGAGGAGATGTGATCTAGTATAGAAATGGAGTGAGATTAGAAAATAAAAGCAACACGTGTGAAAAAAATAGTTAAACTACATTTCGGTTTTCATTTAGACAGGAGGAATACAAAGAGAAGATGGCATATAGTTTTCAAAAGCATGTAAATTTTTAATACTAAAAGAAAATTGTCATATTATTCATCACGATTCCAAGTAATAGTGATTGAAAAGAAATATAATTACAATAATACATAATATTTCACTGATATTATTCCTATTACAGCAAAATAATGCTTTATTAATATAAAAGCATTTTATCTTCTCAGAATTTTTTTTAAATATAGCCTTCAGAGGACTTTAGCAAATCTCTGCTTTTCTTTTTCAATAGGGTTTAAACTCTTTTCCAGCTGATTATGATACTAAATAGGTGAATACATAGATTCTTGCTAGGATTCCCTCTTCTTGCACTGTAAAGGTTTTAGAATACTGATGTACATAATTATCTTGTCTTTGGAGAATTTCAAACATGCTGTTTTTTATTTGTTGTAGTCAGAAGCCATGCATGTGAAGTGGATCCATACGGAATGCCGGGGGGATGTTCACACATCTGTCTGCTCGGCAGCAGTTACAAAACACGGACCTGTCGCTGCAGGACTGGCTTCAACTTGGGAAGTGATGGCAGGTCATGCAAAAGTATGTTATTAAAAATCAAACATTTGCCAACAGCTACTGCTTCAAAAGATGGTTCTTAGTATTAATTAGGAGCATCAACATCAATAATAACATGAGACTTCATCAGGTCAAATTTGCCTATGTTTTTATACCAGCCATTTTTCTCAAAACCTGTATTTTGTTTTTGTTTTTTTTTTCCTTTTATATGTGTGTGACAATGTGAATGAGAAACCTGATTGTGCTATAGAGTCACTAAATTTATGGATCTTTGGGAAACATACTTTACAAAAGCTTTTTAGGAAAATCCTTTCCTTAATTCCCTAAAGAGTATTTTTGGTCTATGAGCTTGAGTTGTTGGTTGACTATATTTTCTCTTTTCTGAAGCAAGATGCTGCTTCTAGTAATAGGTGTGTTGTTTAGCCCAACAGGAATCCATATAAAGTAATACTTCACCTTATCCAGCATTGAGCAGTAAAATTCATTTCATCATTTCATTTTCCAGGTAACTGGAGCTATACTAATTAAATATCCATCTCTTTAAAGATTGTGTTGAAAACCTTTCTAGTAGTTAGATATATCTTTGTTTTATTTTTGATATATGCTAGAATAATTAAGCTTCTTTACTTAATAAGTAATAAATATTTTCCCTACATAGCTTTTATTACATTTAAACTTTTGCTCAAAAATTAGTTCAGTCCTTTACTTGGTGTCTTTGTAATCAGATATAGTACTATTAATGACCCTCATAGAAATGGTGTCCACGTGGAGAATGTTAGTTTTTAAATGTCCTGCAAATAACATAATTTTTATGGTTATGATGATTCTTTTATACAGTGTCTGTTTTGTCTCTCTTTCATCATAGTCTTTTATTTCTGTCTGCTTCCTTTCTGGAACTCTCCCACCATCTCTTAATTTCTTATATGCTTGCTGAGGACTATGAAATGAGACCACTAAATTTGTTTTAATTTTAAGGCTAAGTGGTTAGAATTTATAGTATAAATACTTTAAAATCGAGAACCTAAGAGGCTTAACTGTGATAAAATATATGCATTTTAGTTTTTTTTTAATTATTTCTAACTTTCTTTTAAATGCTATGAATATAAAGACTAACTCTCAAGTTCAAGAAATCCTCTGGATAACTGAAGGCATTGTGTGAGAAACCTCAAGATGGAAGTGTGTGTACATGTTTGTGTGGTATGTGTGTATTGTGTCATAAACCTCAAGATAGAAGTGTGTGTATAACCAGCCTTTAAACTGCTCTGGTTACCACTTGGAAAGTGATGGTATGCCATGCAAAAATGCAGTCATGGACACTAATGGATACATATGTGCATGCTTATATATAAATGCATATATATATGCCATAAGAAAAAGTGTAAGATCAGCATAAGCTTCAGTCACCCTTAATGTAGTGATCCGTCAGAATACATTTATGTTTACATTAACAGAAACAATTCTAGCTATTTTAAGCAGAAAGCATCAAACACAAATAGATAGGTACTTATAAAATCATTGAGAAGCCTGATGCAGCAGCTTCTAGACTAGGTCCTTATAATAGTTCTCAAAAATACCACAAACTAGACTAACTTAAAGCTGGAACTCCTGGCACAGTCCAAAGGTAGAGCATTGAAAAGCCACAAATGGCAATGGTAACTTCAAAAATGCATGATTTTAGCTGAGATATAGGGATTAGGAAATTTGCACCACAGCTATTATCTTCAGAAATAATAGGTCATACTAAACAAAGTGAAACAACAAAAAGACACCATTTCCTTGCCTCTTAATACACACAAAGGAAGAAGACTGATGAGGGAAAATTCAGTTTATCCATTAGATAAAAAGCAGCAGAAGCAGCAAAATATGATCTCATTTCCATATTCCAGATTCAAGCTAGTACAACTGCTTTTAGGGACTTAAATCAAAACCAAATCCATGGCTATATCAGTATCTGTGAAATCCAATTTTTAGTTTTCACTCGCATATAGTACGGGAAAACGTACTAGAAGAAACAGGTACAGAATAACTGAAAAAAGTGACTGAATTAAACAGTGGGGAAAATAGTTACCATTCTTATTTAAAATCTACTTGCGCACACACATACCTACACATATGTTAAACCAGTGAAGTACCAGGTTAGCAAATTACCAATTAAAGTTAAAACTACAAGAAAGAATTCCCATTGTGGCTGAGTGGTAATGAAACTGACTAGTATCCATGAGGATGCAGGTTTGGTCCCTGGCCTCACTCAAAGGGTTAAGACTCTGGCATTGCAGTGAGCTGTGGTATAGGTCACAGAAAAGGTTCAGATCTGGTGTTGCTGTGTCTGTGGCGTAGGCTGTCAGCTGCAGCTATAATTCAGTTCCTAGCCTGGGAACTTTTATTGCCACAGGTACAGCCCTAAAGAGCAAGAAACCAACAAACAAAACAAAACAAAAAAAAAAAAAACAAGCAAAAATTAATGTTAGCAAAAACAGGTATAGTAAAACAAGCCTTCTTGTAGATTGCTAATAAAACTGGAAATCAATACACTATTGGAAAGGTATTTGATAGTACATAACAAAAGGCATAAAATTGTTAACATCCTTTAACAAGTTATCCCACTTTTTCTTTTTATTTGTCTTTTTTCCATTTCCAGGGCCTCTCTCACGGCATATGGAGGTTCCCAGGCTAGGGGTCGAATCGGAGCTGTAGCAGTCAGCCTACGCCAGAGCCACAGCAACGCGGGATCCAAGCCGCGTCTGCAACCTCCACCACAGCTCACAGCAATGACAGATCCTTAATCCACTGAGCAAGGCCAGGGATCAAACCCGCAACCTCATGGTTCCTAGTCAGATTCGTTAACCACTGAGCCACGATGGGAACTCCAGTTATCCCACTTTTGATTGAAGAAATTCATTGTAAATGTATGTAAAACAATTAAAAACCCAGAAACAATCTAAATATCCTACAATCAGTAACTAGATGACTATATAATATTGCCTTCTAGCAGGCAACATGATGCTACCATTGAAAAGAATGTTTTGAAGACTTTTAATGACTCAACAAAATATCATTATATTTTTAAAATTAAGTACTAAAATGTATATATAAGATCCCAATTTTTAAAAATCAAAGTATCTATTCATATAAAGTTGATAGGAAATACTCAGGAATGCTAATTTTCAATTGATTTGCTCTACTTTTATATAATATGAAATAGAATTTTTAAAGAAAATAAAAAGTAAATAGACACTGAGAGATAGTGAGGTTAATGAGGAAGAGGGATGTTAATATTCTTTACCTAGTAATTCCATTTCTGGAAATGTATACTAAGAGAGCATCTAAGAAAACATGTAAAATGATAGGTTGGGAAAATGCTTATCTCGGTATTATTATAATAATGAAAAGATAAAACCAACGGGATCCTTCTTCGGTGGATTATCACATTATACTGATCATACTGAAGGAATATAAGACAAAAGTAATAGAATACAAAATTATAGCCACTTCTGTATGTGTGCATTAGAAAAATACCTAGATAAATTAAAATTGAATTAGTCATACAAAAGATTATAATATAGCAATAAAAATGAATGAACATTGACTACAACCACCATAAATGAATATCCAGTATGGAATAAGAATAAAATTAACTCATAGGAGAATTCACACATGCAATTAAATCACACAAAATTAAACAATCTAGTTACGGATATGGCACAGTGGGTTAAGAATCTGACTACGGAGGCTGAGGTCACAGTGAAGGTGTAGGTTTGATCCCCAGCCCAGTGTAGTGGGTTCATGGATCTGGTGTTGCTGCACCTGTGGCTCAGGTTGCAGCTGTGGCTCAGATTCAATCCTTGGCCCAGGAACTTCCACCTATAACAGGTGAGCCCATAAAATGGAAAAAAAAATAAATGTGTTGGGAAATACAAATAACATACATACCAAAACTTCTAAAAAAATACATGATAAACACCATAGCCAGAATCTTGGATGTCTCTGGGATGAAAGGGGGTGATTGGTTTGGGACATGAACATTCATTCTCCTCTTCTGGACATATTCTTAAGAACTGCACTAGGTAAATGAAGTTTGCTTTATTTTTATTCATTTTTTATATAATGATTTTTATTTTTTTCCATTATAGATGGTTTACAATTTTATTACTATGTATATATTTAATATTTATTAACACTAATTTTAAAAGAAAACAAGATAGACATTTATAAGATGATATAGTTTGTATTTAGCGTATTGAGTTTAAGGGGATCTCTTTTTTTTTTTCTTCGTATTGTTACAATGTAATTATTTTAAGTTACTAGGAATCCTATTTATGGTATGGTTATCCAAATATAATAGTCATGTGTATTCTCAGTTTATTAATAAAACCCATTATGTTTTCCTTTCCATATGTAGTATTTTCTTCAAAATTATGAATATTAAACTTAAGTATAATGTGTCTTGGCAGTAGGAGAGCCTTACACATATTTTCATATAAAAGTCTGAAGGACTTTCATTCATTCTGTAGAAAAGGATGCCTTGATTTTGGCATTTTAGCCCAGGACACAGTTTTTTTATTTGGGTTTTTTTTTGTTTTGTTTTGTTTAGTTTTTGATAAGGAATGTGTTGCACATCAGAGTTACTGACAGACAGCATCAACCTCTGACATTCTAATGAAGATGTGAAGACAAAAGTCATGCTTTAACTGGCATTTGATTTCACTTCTTAAGAAAATAAATCACATGTTTAGGAGTTCCCGTCGTGGCGCAGTGGTTAACGAATCCGACTAGGAACCATGAGGTTGCGGGTTCGGTCCCTGCCCTTGCTCAGTGGGTTAACGATCCGGCGTTGCCGTGAGCTGTGGTGTAGGTTGCAGACGCGGCTCGGATCCCGAGTTGCTGTGGCTGTGGCGTAGGCCGGTGGCTACAGCTCCGATTCGACCCCTAGCCTGGGAACCTCCATATGCCGTGGGAGCAGCCCAAGAAATAGCAACAACAACAACAAAAAGACAAAAGACAAAAAAAAAAAAAAGAAAATAAATCACATGTTTAGACAACCTGTAATATATTTAAATGAAAGTTATGTGATACTGTGTGATTCTTTTTGTTTGTCTCTGACAAAAAGTCTATAGATATAGACTCTGAGTAAGGGGATGTTTTAAATATTCTGAAGTTTTTAGCATTGCCAAATGTAATGAATGCTACAGTTAGGGTCTAAAAATGTGTTAGAATGTAATGAACTAGAAAATTAAATGTGCTGGATATTTTAAAAAATGTCTGTATCTACAGTTGCAAGTTATCCAATGATCTGTCATGATTTTGCTATACAGACAGTTGCAGACAAAATAATAATTAAATAAATATAACCTATTCACAGAAGTAATTTCTGTTTTAATTAAAGTAATGCAATTAGCTGGCCTTCTTGCATTGAGATACATTTGGCATATTTTAGAGTTTAATTTTTGGTATTGAATTTAAAAAACACTCATTGTGCCAGTTAATTAAACAGTGGCATTAGGCAGTGTAAAGAAGATTAGGCAGCACTGGTTGTTTATGTTTGTAATCTTTCTTCTGCAGGACCAAAGAATGAGCTATTCCTTTTTTATGGGAAAGGACGCCCAGGAATTGTTAGAGGAATGGACTTGAATACCAAGATAGCCGATGAATACATGATCCCCATAGAAAATCTGGTAAACCCTCGGGCTTTAGATTTTCATGCAGAAACCAATTATATCTACTTTGCTGACACTACCAGTTTCCTAATTGGCCGACAGAAGATAGATGGCACAGAGCGAGAAACCATCCTGAAAGATGGTAAGTGACAATATGAAACATTGCTCTCAAACTACCCAGAGACAAAGCCCTTTAAAAGGATAAACCCAATATATATCAGACTAACTTTATCCAGGACCCAAGTTACTGTTGATTTTAAAATATTTGTTAACTTCGTTTTCGTCAGTAACATTATTTCTACTTGTTTTCCACATACCAGCTTTTTAAAACCTTCATGGTAAAATTGAACTTGCAATTGTCTATTACTTTTTTTTTTTTTTTTGTCTTTTTTGCTATTTCTTGGGCTGCTCCCGCGGCATATGGAGGTTCCCAGGCTAGGGGTCTCATCAGAGCTGTAGCCACAGGGCTACGCCAGAGCCACAGCAAGGCGGGATCCGAGCTGCGTCTGCAACCCACACCACAGCTCACGGCAACGCTGGATCGTCAACCCACTGAGCAAGGGCAGGGACCGAACCCGCAACCTCATGGCTCCTAGTTAGATTCGTCAACCACTGTGCCACGACGGCAAGTCCAATTACATTTTAAATATTACAGAAGTTAAATTGAACTATTTATCCACCTTCATGGAAAAGGTAGATTTACAATGATATATTTACAATACTATGTGGTAGAACATAAGATTTAATAGGACATCAGAGGCTTTTGTAATATTTGGTCCTCATTAGACTATTCACCATGTCATTCACAGGTACATTAAAAATATCAATGTCCCCATTGTCATCACGATTCTTGCATATTGTTTTTTACTCTGTAAGATATTACAATTGAGTTATTCTGTAAACATATATGGATATGCTTTATTATACCAGTGAATTTCATAAATTAGTTGGCTTAGAGCGACCAATCAAGTAATGAAATAATATAACTTTGGTATAAGTAGAAAACATCTTTAATTATCAAGCAAGCTAAATCTTTGGCTGCTAGTCAGCTTTAGGCATGTTATTGATGATTCTAGACGTTAGTTTTCTCATCTGTACACTTTACTTCTCAAATACTTTTTAAAAATATTTGATTTAGGGACATTAGTTGTATGATTAGTATATGAAGGACACTGTGCTAGCTATCCTATCATAAAGGAAATGATGGGAAAAGGCTACTGCCTTCAAGGAGTTCATAATCTACCTTTGGAAAGAATACAAGTGCCCCCAATATATAAAGGCTTTGCAGCATAAGTTCAAAGTGGGCCCAAAGAAATATATGATTAATGGAGAATGTCTGTGTAATAAGAATACACAGGAAGGCAGTTAAGATTATCATATTAAGTGAAGTATGTCAGAAGGAGGAAGATATCAAATACTATATGATATCACTTATATGTGAAATCTAAAATAAGGCACAAACGAACCTATCTACAAAACAGAAACAGACTCAGACATAGGTAAAAGACTTGTAGTTGCCAAGGGGAGAGGGGAGTGGGATGGACTGACTGGGAGTTTGGGGTTAGTAGATGCAAACTATTACATTTAGAATGGATAAGCAATGAGGTCCTGTTGTGTACTACAGGGAACTGTGTCCAATCTCTTGGGATAGAACATGATGGAAGATACTATAAGAAAAGGAATGTATGTATATGTATGACTGGGTCACTTTGCTGTATAACAGAAATTGGAACCGTGTTGTAAATCAGCTATAATAAATAATGCAAAAATTTTCAAAATTAAGAAAAAAGAATACACAGGAAGGAAGAGATGCCATTTTGTGGCGATTCTCAGAGAACTTTTTTAAAGGAGGTGGTACTGGGGCTAGATCTTAAAGAAAGAACGTTAAAGGGGAGGGGAGGATACCTCAGCACAAGGAATTCCATGAGAAAAGCAAGACCCCAAACCCTCAAAAAGGCAATGCTCCAGAAAGAAGATGAAGTGGAACATTAAGTGGGTCACCACTGGAGGTTTAGTTTACAGGTGATCGTGACAGAGGGGCTGTAGATCTTGAAATGAGGTGAAATCAAAGGACTTAGATGTGAGGTAAAGGGCTTAGATTAAATCCTGGCGGGGTAAGAGGGAATGCTTTTGAGCAAAAGAATAAAGTGAAGTAAAGAGATCTTTTAGGAGAATCATTGTGGTGGTAGAGTACAGAGTAAATCAGAGAGAGGAAGAAAAGCAAAGCAAAGCAGAGAGATGGACTGAAATTATAGATAGCATGAGTGGTAATGAATGGTTGACCCCTTCTGTCTCTTAGAGGGATTGAGCACAGCATAAGAAAATTATTTATTCAATTCAGTTTCACTTTAAATCAACCTTTAATGATAAAAAGTACACCTTCCATGAGTGACAAATGAAGTGCTAAAATGAAAAATATCCCTGTTTTTGTCTTTCTGTAGTTCACTGATTAAGACGGTATACATCCACCATGACTTAATAACCAAAGGAGTATCTAATTAGAGTTAAGAATGTTACTTTAAATTGAATGTGGCAGAGGCTGTCTGACTACTTTTCTTTGTAATGTGAGATTAGATGATAAAAGCTTGACAATTTTAGAAGGACAGTGAACTTGCATACTCTCTCTAAGTAAATGCATTTGGATTGCTCTAATTTTGACCTAGACACTTTCAAGAGGTACTGAAATGTTAATATATAGGGTTCTTGATTTCTTTTCAAAATGTGTCAGTTCCTGTTTGGTGACCGAATGTTCCGGCTAATAATCCTAACTTTGATAACAATATCTTGTCAGTGACATTGGGGTTTTTGCATTCTACCACAGCAACAGAGATCAACTCTAAAAATCGCTTGACTGCCTGGCACATCTGTACAGTGTTGTTTTGATAGTGTGGAGGTTACGAAAACAGTCTGTAGATTTTCACACCTGAAATATATTTAACATTTGGATAATCCTATACAGGGACAGCTTACTGTCTTTTTATTAGTTATCTTTTTCTTACAAGTAAGGAGAATACTAATAGCCATTATGCTACAAGACTAACATGTCAAAACAGAACTTATATTTGGCAAATGACAACTTATGATTCTTGGGATTGGAAAAAAACAAGTTCTGTGTGTATATATTCATTTAACTAGAGTGTCTACCATCTCACCTGAAGACCAAGAGGTAATGCTTGTTTTGACAAATGATTTTGTAAGCTTAGTAGAAAGTCTAAGTCTTAAATAAATTTGTGCAGTGTGAAGGACAAGGCTTAAAGATTTTGCTGTTTTTACACAAACATAAGCATAAGTATCTGGGGCATACTCTGTGTAAGCTCAGATCCTTTCTACACAGAAAAAAAAAATAGCATTTCAAAGAAAGACTCATCTCTATTCATTTTTTGTTTTTTTGTCTTAAAGTTTTATTGAACGCTTCTTAAAGAGCTAAAACAAGTATATAGTTAAATAAATGAGAAAGGAAAATTATCTATTTGAAGTACTTAGGTATATCTCAATAATTACTTTCAAGTTCCTATGAAATGAAGACATCCGTGATTTAATAAAGATAGACTTCTGTAAGGACAAAACATTTGCCAGTCTTTATTTTTTAACTCTTTAGAATTTTTGCCAAAATTTTGGTAAAATTTATACTCTTGATTCCTTTTAGTTAATTAACTTGAATGCCTTCTCTGAGCAAGGTGGTGCTCTAGGGAGGAAAGCCACAGTCTACAGGATGAAGCCTCATATTTAGTTTATATCCAAATGGTGGAAGAGAGATAATAAACACATAAATAAACAAGATAAAGATAAGTCCTCTAAAAAAAAAAAGTAGGATACTGTGGTAGAAATAAAAGAAGGTAACAACAGGAAGCAAAATAGACCAACTGGACATATATTTTAAATTGATCATTCTATTACTGAATTAGGCCTTAGGGATCTCCCTTGGAGACCTAGCCCAGCCAAGATCCCTGCCTCAGAGGGGAAGGTTCTTTTCTCATTTGGGTTCATGAAACCAAAAAAAAAAAAAAAAAAAAAAGAAACCCAAGCCAAGATTGAAGTAGGACAAACTTTTTCAATGGCCAGAGAATAGAGAAGTAGGAACTTAGTTCACAAACTTCTTGCCCAGGGGATTATTAAGACAAGATTTTAAGGGTCAGGCTAATAAGGGGGAAACATACAGCAGTGGTTTTCTGGGAATAGGTGGGATCTTCCTGGAACTGGGTACCACCTTTTTTCTGCCCTGTTTCTATTTCTGCCTTTGGCATCTGTGTTGGAAGCAGGTTGAACCATCATGGGCAAACAGGCAGAGAGCTGACTATTACAATGAAATGGTAATAAAACACAGGGCAACTTTTGTCCCACATTTGAAGCTGAACCAGTTTGCATCAGTTTTTTCTTGTAATTAGACTCTTGGTTAGACTCTTGTTCTATGCTGTGAACACAGATAGAGGGTAGTATGGTTAGTTGTGGTTTTCTGCAAATTTACCTGGAGGGAATGGCAGGGGTATGGATCTGAGGGAACAGCTTTGGTAACAATTCTTGCCAGATACGATTGTTGCCCTAAGACAACAAGATAGAGGCTATTTTAAAGACTGTATTCATGTTTATCTTCTTAGATGTCTTGCCCAAGATTCATTTTTCATGATAGAATTAATTATAATTCCAAGCAGAAAGGAAAAATATAAAAATGATAACTTAGTATTCAATTTATTAAATGTGCGTATGTATTCTATTCATGTAGAAGTTGTTTTTAAGCTGTACAAATGAATTCTACTGGGATACGTATATTCAAGTAGAAGACATGTTAAAATCCTTCATATTGTTTCATATCTTTAAAATATTTAAAAAAACATCCAAGGCATTATTCCTGGATATGAAAGTTATTAATGCCTGCAGCTGAAAAAGAAAAAAAAAAACCCTGTAATTTCAATAGATCCCATAATTAAACTGTAGACTTGAGTTCACTCAATTTGTGGTAATTTGTTATACTAGCCACAGGAACTAATGCAAAGCCTTGCTTTTAACCACTTTGCTCAACTGACCTTATATACTTCTTAAGCTGTTCTCCTTTGCTAGACCTAGAGTAAGTACATTTCCACACTTGAGAGTCATCCCTTAACTAAAGATACTTACAGGATCCATGAAGTCAGAGAACAATCTATAACTTTGGGCAGCATGTAAGTTAGGCTCTCTCTTGTTTTGTGTGTGTGTCTATTTTTTAGGGCCACAGGTCATACTGAAGTTCCCAGGGGGTTAAATTGAAGCTATAGATACTGGCCTATACCACAGCCACAGCAATGCCAGATTCTTAACCCACTGAGCAGGGCCAAGGATAGTACCCGACTCCCCACGGATATAGTTAGGTTTGCTACCCCTGAGCCACAGCAGATACTCCAGGCTCATTTTTTTGTTTGTTTGTTTGATATGAAGAGAAGTATAGCCAGGAGGAAGGGGAGACAGTCTCTCTGTCAAACACATTCTCCAAATGACATGTTTAAAGATAATCTATTGACATACTTTCAAAATGCAAAGGGTAGTGCTATATGTGATTGCTTGTCCAGCATCTGAAGGGTCAAACCCTATTCTTTAGCTCAGTTCCATCCCTAGAATATCCAGACTGTCATCAAAGACTGTAGAATACAACAGTCCCTCCAATTTTATGTTATAGTGTATGGTATTATGACTGGGCCATGAATTATGATTTGATAATTCAACATTATAATACTTATCATCACCAGAATCATATACACAAACCCATACCACCCACCTAAGACCCACCTCAGAAATGCAGAAATAGTTCCAGGCATCTATTCTAACTAGGGCTAGGGTATCCACTCACAGCAGTTTATAGGATGTGGTGGTTTCCTAAATGCCATCTGCCTAAAGATTTTATCATTCTCACATCATTTTCTGCACCTAGAGATCACCATTTGTTCCTATATTTCAAGGAATCTCACCATTATATAATTCTGTAGGAATTTCTAGTATCTCATAAAGATGGTGAATTACAGTTGATGAAGCAAACATGTTGAGATATCATTAATGAATTATGTTAGAAAATTCCTATGAACCTTAAATAGTCATTATGCCTTGCAAAACACTTTTCAATTAAGACTAGGCCTGTCCTCTCTGCTATTAGATTGTAGGTGAATATCAATCTCATTTTTTTTTACTTCAATCCTGACTTTTTCATAAAGAAAAGCTCTAAAGACTCTGAGAGATATAGACTCTGACCAACCATTAAAGGAAATAATGAATACATTTGTCAGTCATGAGACATTTCCTAATTAAAACTGTTAAGAAGAGATTTGCAATCATTTGCAACTCTTGAGAACTTAATGGATATTGTTGTCCTGCTGAGTAGCAAGGTTATAGCCTGTTTGCACATTCTGACTCTTGTTGACTTATCCTAATGTTTTCCCAGAATTTGCTAAAGATTTGAGTCCTGAAAACTTTGGTTTAATTTCATGTGTAGTGTGTATATTTATCATAATTATTGATGTTTCTCATGAAGTATATGACATATTTGAAAAAAAACTTTAAGCCATTGTAAGTCTTTTTGTCCTAAAAATTGACATATGAAAAGTTTGAAATCTAGGTTCTAAAATATATTGTCATAATAAATGAACGTGGCCATGTGTCTAATGGGTTGTAGTAAACAATGAAGAAAGTACATCTTTCTCCTTATTTGTTTCCACCCAATATAGGCATATATACACTATATACACATGCATAAGCAAGGATAAACACAGTACACCTCACAAACACATACACACACATGTGCCACATGCATGTGCATGTACACACACGAGCTCAGAGCAGCCCCAGAAACTATGATAAAGGAGTCTATTATCTTGTAAATGTTTAATTGCTGGTAAGGTCAAAAGATAGTATGTCAAAATTCTAGGTAATCTTTAAAGAACCATTGGAGTATTATTACAAGTATAATTATTACATTAACAAATACTCTGATCAGTAGAATTTTTTGCTCACTTCCTACCTCATAGCAAAACTCTATCAAATATTAAGCATTTCTGCTAACAGCTAGGCAACAGGCAGACTTCTCAGTCCTGTTAAGTCAGAAGCACAGCCCTTATTTGGTAACTAAAATGTCCACTCCACTATATATGTGCATACATCACAATTCTACATTCAGTGTATCAGATCTTCCCTGCTTTCCACTTGTGTTATCTTATGGCTGGGAGCCTGGGTAAAGGAAAGCAGGGGGTATTTGTTTCATTCTCTTTCTCTGCCAAGCATTAATTTTCCTTGCCACCCTTCCCAGCTTGCTTGTCAGTTTCTTTCTTTCTTTTTTTATTTTTATTTTTTTTTAATTTACTTAGTAAATTAAATTACTCAAATGAATTTATCACATCTGTAGTTGTATAATGATCATCACAATCTGATTTCACAGGATTTCCATCCCACAGCCCAGGCACATCCCCCCACCCCCCAAACTGTCTCCTCCAGAGACCATAAGTTTTTCAATGTCTGTGAGTCAGCATCTGTTCTGCAAAGAAGTTCCGTCTGTTCTCTTTTCAGATTCCACATGTCAGTGAAAGCATTGGATGTTGGTGTCTCATTGTACAGCTGACTTCACTCAGCATGATAGTTTCTAGGTCCATCCATGTTGCTAAAAATGCTGGTATTTCATTCTTTTTGATGGCTGAGTAATATTCCATTGTGTATATGTACAACATCTTCTGGATCCACTCCTCTGTCAATGGACATTTAGGTTATTTCCATGTCTTGGCTATTGCAAATAGTGCTGCAGTGAACATTGGAGTACATGTGTCTTTGCGAGTCATGGTTTTCTCTGGATAGATGCCCAGGAGTGGGATTGCTGGACCAAATGGTAGTTCTATGTTTAGTTTTCTGAGGCATCTCCATACTGCTTTCCACAGTGGTTGCACCAATTTACAATCCCACCCACAGTGTACTAGGGTTCCTTTTTCTCCACACCCTCTCTAGCACTTATTGTTTATAGCCTTTTGGATGATGGCCATTCTGGCTGGTGTAAGTTGGTCCCTCAGAGTGGTTTTGATTGCATTTCTCCAATAATGAGTGATGTTGAACATCTTTTCATGTGTTTCTCGGCCATCTGTATGTCTTCTTTGGAGAATTGTCTTTTTAGATCTTCTGCCCATTTTTGGATGGGGTGGTTTGTTTTTTTGGTATGGAGCTGCAAATGTTGTTTATAAATTTTGGAGATTAATCCCTTGTCAGTTGAATCACTTGCAAAGATTTTCTCCCATTCTGTGGGTTGTCTTTTTGTGTTGTTTAGGGTTTCCTTTGCTGTGCAGAAAATTTTAAGTTTGAGAAGGTCCCATTTGTTTATTTTTCTTTTTATTGTCAATACTCTTAAGAGGTGGATCTGAGAAGATGTTGCTGCCGTTTATGTCAGAGAGTGTTTGGCCTATGTTTTCCTCTAGGAGTTTGATAGTGTCTGGTCTTATATCTAGGTCTTTAATCCATTTGGAGTTTATTTTTGTGTATGGTGTTAGGGAGTATTCTAATTTCATTCTTTTCCATGTGGCTGTCCAGTTTTCCCAGCACCACTTATTGAACAAGCTATCCTTTCTCCATTGTATATTCTTGCCTCCTTTGTCATAGATGAGTTGGCTGTAGGGTTTAATTCTGGGCTTTCTATCCTGTTCCACTGATCTATATTTCTGTCTTTGTGCCAGTACCATCCAATTTTGATGATTGTTGCTTTGTAGTGTAGTCTGAAGTCCATGAGCCTGATTCTTCCAGCTCCATTTTTCTTTTTCAGGCTGTCTTTCCCTATTCTGGGTCTTTTGTGCTTCCAAACAAATTTTAAAATATTTTGTTCGAGTTCTGTGAAAAATGTCAATGCTTGTCAGTTTCTAGTGCCTCCTCACCTCTCAGCATTGATAGGAAAAGGTTAGAGGAGTGAGATTGGTTAAGTGATAGCAGGAGTCCTTTGTGAACTGGGTGCATAATAAATTGACCTCTCTCTGAACCTGACAGATCTTAAAATGACTCTCTTGAGGGCTGTGTATATGTATGTGTCTGTGTGTGTGTGTGTGCAAGCTATTTGGAAGCTCTCTGCTAGATCCCTCTAATTCATTTCCCTTAGCCAAGGTTCATGAAACTCTATGCTTGTGACTTTGCTTCCCTGAGTAATCAAGACATGTCCATATTCTTATTGTTTGAGTCCCTGTAACCAGCTAGATTGCAAGCATCCCTCTACCAGCTTACTCTCCCCTGTGGTCCACATTTAGTCCACAAAATTATGTGTAAACTTTTTGCCCCAAAAACCTCTGGGAGTGCAAATACTACCAATAAGTATTCTACAGCCAGAGTTCACTTTAGCTTTTTCAAGTGTCAGATTTTCTCAGGTATGAGTCTTGTGCATTTGGGAAAACTGTAATTCAGAGAGCTCTTAGAGGTTGCATGGGAGTTGCATCACTAGAGTTGAGGTAAACAGTAAACTTATTTTCTCTCTTTTCTACCACTTTGGGAGATTGAAAATTAGGGATCAGAGACTAGCAGAAAAGTAGCCTCACTCTCCAAAGAAATCTCCTGAAACCCTCTCTCCTTTAAATCATTATTATTATTTTAATTTTTAAGGCCACACCCGGAGCATAGGGAAGTTCCCAGGCAAGGGGTTGAATCAGAGCCATGGCTTCTGGCCTGTGCCACAACCACAGCAATGCCAGATCTGAGTTGCGTTTGTGACTTACACCATAGCTCATGGCAATGTCAGATCCTTAACCCACTGATCGAGGCCAGGGATGGGATCTGCATCCTCATGAATACTTCTCTGGTTCATTACCACTAAGAAAAAATGAATGTAAACTCCCCTCCTTTACATGATATTCCCTTTATACCACTGATCTTATTGAGATGTCAAATAGATGTGGAAACAATTGTGATCTAGTTGATTGTAAAATATGAGTACTTTTATTTTCCTCACACTTTTTTTTTTCCATCATTTTGGTTTCTAATCAAAGCTTTAGTTTTAAATCCTATTGCAAATGTCACAGTGAGTTATATTGCTCCTGATTCTGAAAGAGTAATCAACCAAATTTCAGGATGTTCTAATAGTCAATAGACAGTGGTCCAAAAGACACCTAGAAAGGAGATATAAGGAAAACAATGTTAAGAATATTTTGAAAATTGGATTCTACACATAAAATGCAACATATAGTATTTTCACTGACCTTTATACTGCTATGTTATTATCTGATTTTAATATGACCTATATTTTTAATCTGTTTTGTACTTTAAAATACTGATTTTGCAAGGCTTAGAATTAAATCTTTATAAGTTAAGATGTGTAAACAACAACAACCTTAAAGCACACATAAAAAGCTCTCAAGAGGCTCATGACAGTGCCATCACTAGACATGAAGTGAAAGGGCATCTTTCATTCCTTTATCCTTTCTTCCAGTTGTAACAACTCAGATGTCATCATTACCTATCATTTATATTTGTAATCGTTAGGAAAACCAGACGTGGCATATTTTCTAAAATTTTGTGTTTCTAATCAGCAAATTGTATCATCAGACAATTTTATACAAATTCTTCAGGATCACAAAATATATAAAAGTTATATACAAAAATTAAAATTATTTCTGGGAGTTCCCAACGTGGCTCAGTGGTAATGAAACCGATTAACATGCATGAGGATTCAGGTTTGATCCCTGGCTTCGTGTAGCTGTTTAAGGATCCAGCATTGCCATGAGCTGTGGTATAGGTCACAGATGCAGGTTGGACCCCACGTTGCTGTGGTTGTGTTGTAGGCTAGCAACTGTGGCTCCGATTCAACCCCTAGTCTGGGAATTTCCATATGCCACAGGTAAGGCCCTAAAAAGACAATAAATAAATAATTTCCAGTCCCAGACTGGTACTAGCTCTCAAGATGGTGAAAAGATTACTTATTCTCTATGCATTGCAAATCATAAAACAGTTCCTATACTTCACTCTCCATTACTTATATTATTTTATCTTCTGCCCCAAAGAAAAGTGTGTTACTTTTAGATACCACAGTCATGATTCATGAATTAGATAAGTTGGGTGATGGGGAGCACAGCTCTAGCTGAGGGAACCCACAGCACCAAACCAGGAGCATATATATATTCCATACCTGCTCCATCAGACTTATGACAACCTTTGCCAGATATATTTAACTACATTGAAATACAAAAGTCTTAAATACCAATCAGATTTATTATCTGAGATCATGTAGACAGAAATCTTTAAGTAATTTATCTTTTTATTTCTTCTTTTTCCTTTATTTCTTGTAATTCCAAATGTCTGAATTAACTGATACTTCTTTGTTGTTCTAATTAAAAATGGCTGCAAATTTTACTCTAAATATCTACATTTTTTGTATGACAAGCTCTACCTGCATTTATAATTGTAGTTTTTTGGGGGGTGTTTTTTTGTCTTTATTTGTCTTTTTAGAGTCACACCTGTGGCATATGGAGGTTCCCAGGCTAGGGGTCTAATCAGAGCTATAGCCCAGCCTATGCCACAGCCACAGTCACGCCAGATCCGAGCCACGTCTGCAATCTACACCACAGCTCACAGCAATGCCGGATCCTTAACCCACTGAGCGGGAGGCCAGGGATCGAACCTGCAACCTCATAGTTCCTAGTCGGATTCATTTCCACTGTGCCACGATGGGAACTCCCTATAATTGTATTTTTAAAAATCAATGCATAATTCACAAATGGCCAAATTCACCTTTATTAAGTGAACAATTGAATGTATCTAGTCGAGTAACCACCACCATAGTCAAGTTGGAATATTCTGGTCACCCTAGAAAGTTCCCATTGTTCCTAACAACCACTGATCTGATTTCTGTTCTGATCTAATTTATGTTTCTATAGTTTTACTTTTTTTGGAAATGTCTGAAAAATTTAACCATATAATAGATAGCCTTTGAGTTTGGTTTGTTTTACTTAATGTTTTTTAGATTTTTCCTTATTGTTGAGTGTATCAGATCAGACATTTATTCTTTTTTTTCATGTTGGGTTGTGTTATACTGTATGGATGTACCACAGAACTTTTATTTTTTTTAACCAGTTGATATTCAGCTGAGTTGTTTCAAGTTTGGTCAATCTTGAGGAAATATGTTATAAATATTTATATATAGAAAATTATGTGGACGCGTGTTGTCATTTTCGAAAGTTGATTGCCTGCTAATATGGTAAATATATACATACATTTATAAGAAACTGTCAAACTCTTCAATCTGTTCAGAATGTTTTGCTTTTCCAACATCAAGGTATGAGAATTCTAGTTTTCTGCCTTTTCTCCAGCACATAATATTATCGGTCTTAATTCATTTAAGCCATTCTGCTAGGTGTATGTGGATAACTCATTGTTTGAATTTGAAGATCTCCACATCATGGTCATCTTAAGGTCTGATTCCATTTGCAATTTTACCTCTTTGGTTGACCAGTTTACTCAATGAGCTGTTTATCCTTTTTTGCTCTCTGTATACCTCAAAATTATTTACTGAATTACAAATGGTGTATGTTGGAAAACCTTGGATATTTAAATAAGTAAAATGTATACCAGAGACATAATACATGTCTTCTGTCAGTGTATTAGTGTGAAGAGTTTGGTTAATCTATTCATTAATTAAGCTGGGTTTGAAGTTTATTCTTACTATAGTTCCCTTTGGTGAAATAAACTTTTAACTTCTTCCAGTGATGAGCTGATACTCCCTTGTGCTTAGTGTGGATCTTGGAGTATGCCTTCTCATTCTTCAGTTTTCAATAATCCTTGCATGGCTGCCTCACTGAGAGGATTCGCTCAACAATCTCTCTTCCCTTAATGGCAGACTGTCGTGATCTGTTAATAAGTGAGAAGAAGCTCATGGTGGGTTGGAGAAGGATTCTCCACTCTTTATCTGGTCTTTGGTCCTAAATTCTGTGGTTCTGGAATTTAGAGATGGGTTTTGCATGCATCTTCTCCTTTGTCAGCCAGTATCTGCCATGTATCTATGGAAGGTCTTGGGCAGGAGGTAATGTTTTGCTCAATGCCCCAGAATAGCAAATACCTGTTTTTTTTTTTTATATCAATCCAGAATTCTGGGTTTACTAGCTTTATTGTAACCCCTCTAGAGCAAACAGCTTTGTTTCTACTCTTCCCTCAGTATCACTATACCTTTGTTTTGAACAATTAACAATAAAGCTTTTTGCATTTCTCCAAGCATTAGACTAGTGTAGCTTGTTGTGAATAGCAAACTTGTTGTGGGACCAGGGGTGGCTCTAATCCTTCTCTCAGGGTCAGATGGCTTTAACTTTTGCCCCTCCCTCAAAGACAGCTTATCTCTGCAGCTTACCTTACCTTTGGTGAAGGGAAAGTTTCCTGCCCTTTTTCTAGTGGCAGATGATGATGTTGCCAGTGGATTCATTGTCTTGCTTCTGGGAATAGTAAGGTGCCTTCCACTCCTTCAATGGTTTAAGGGATTTCCTTTCTATGAGAAAAAATTCTAGGGGGTAAGTTGGGTTTCATGTCCATGAGACACACAAGGGTCTCTCTCAGTTCTCTTGCTATGTCATCAAAATTTCTCTTGTGAAATCAGTGAAAAAAATCCTTTGTGTCAGAGTTTCTCCAGTATTCTAAGCTCTCACATTAAATTACATTTGGTTTTTAAAATTCTGTACCATTTTAGATTTTTTTAAAAGAAGCAGTTGCCTCTTCCTCCTATGCTCTGGCTAAAGGTACAAAAATTTATGTGTTATGTTTTTACTGGAAGAGGGCTGTTACTCTGGATTTTTTTCCATCTTGTTGTCTTGGGATCCTAGATTTTATCTGGACTCAACAAAAGTGGTGATATTGTAGATTATTAATATTTCTCTTATTTTTATGTGTTTTAATATTCTTTTGTGGTTTTTTTTTGCATCTAAAGTGAAGCCTAAATCTGCATGTCTATAATTCATTGATATAAATGGGAATTTGAAGAACAAGATTGAAATATTTTTAAAACTTTTCTTTCTTAACCTTAGCATTAGAATAAAATTTTAAAACTGAGTTCTACTTATGAACACATGTGAATTGCTTGTGATGCTTTTAAATATCCATTGTTTACAAATAAGGAAATTTCACTCAATCCAAAAAGATTTAAGTGTTTTATACTTTCAATAATCTCATTTCATATTACATTTTACCTAAAAAAATGAAATTAATAATGGGATTTTTCACTTTGCCAAAAGAAAAAGTGGTTAATGCATTGAAAATCAGAAAGAAATCTATTAAAGAGATGGTACAGGAGGATATGATTAAAGTTATATATAGATAGATAGATAGATATACACATATACATAGGTATGTGTGTTATATATGAACCTATGTACATCCTGGTACCACCTACCAAAAAACTGTAATAGATACACAAAAATAAAGAGAAGGAAATCAAAACATAACACTAAAGATGACTATCAAATTACAGGAAAAAGAGCAAGAGATAAAGAAAGGAACAAAGAAAAACCGCAAAACAACTAGAAAACAATTTTTAAAGTGACAATAACTACATACCTATCAATAATTACCTTAAATGTAAATTAACTAAATGCCCCAATCACAAGACATAGAATAGGTGAACAGATACAAAAACAAGATCCATAGATATGATTCCTACAGGAAACACTTCAGATATAGAAACATATAATAGACTGAAAGTGAGGGGCTGGAAGAAACTACACATGCAAATATATACAAATGAAAGCTGGAATATATATGTGTGTGTATATATATGTGTGTGTATATATACGTCAGAAAAATGACATTTAAACAGACTGTAATAAGGAACTAAAAAAGACATTACATAATGATAAAATGAACAATCAAACAAGAAGATATGACAATTACAAATATATATGCAAACAACATAGGATCACCTAAATACATAAAATGAATAATAAGTATAGAGGGAGATATTGACAGTAATATAATAATAGAGACTTTAAGACTTCACTTAGTGCAGTGAATTTATCATCCTTGCAGAAAATCAGTAAAGAAACACTGACCTTAATGACACATTAGACCAATAAAGTTAATTAATACAGAACATTCTATTCAGAAACAGCAGAATATACATTCCTTTCAAGTGCACATGGAACATTCTCCAAGATAGATCACATGATAGGTCATAAAACAAGTCTCAATGAATTGAAGAAGATTGAAATCATATCACACTTCTTTTACAACCACAAAGATAAGATATAAGGCTAGAAATCAACAGCAAGGGAAAAAAAAAAAACTACAAAAAAACCCAAACAAGTAGATTTTAAATAATGTTACTAAATAACCAATGGGTCATTGAAGAAATCAAAGAGGAGATAAAATACTACCTGAAGACAAATGAAAATGGAAACACAATGATTCAAATCCAGTGGAAGCAATTCTAAGAGGGAAGTTTATAGCAATACAGGTAGGTAGTTTCCTACCTCAGGAAACAAGAAAAATCTCATACGAAAAAATTTAATCTAACATCTAAATGTAGTGAAAAAAAAGCAAAAAAACAAAACAAACAAATGAAACCCAAAGTTAGTGGAAAGGAGAAATAATAAAGATCAGAATGGAAATCAAGAAAATAGTAGAAAAAAAATCAATGAAATTAAGAGCTGACTCTTTGAAAAAAGAAATAAAATTAATAAACATTTAGCCAGACTTGTCAAAAAAAAAGGACTCAAACAAATAAAATTGGAAATGAAAGAAGAGAAGTTACTGGCACCATATTAATACAAAGGATCATAAAGAATTTTATGAACAATTATACACCAATAAACTGAAAAACCTGAGAAAATGGATAAATTCTTAAAATATACAATCTTCTAAGTCTAAATACGGAAGAACCAGAAAATCTAAGCAGATTAATCACTAGTAATGAAATTGAATCAGTAATCAAAAACTCCCTGAGTTCCTGTTGTAGCTCAGTGAGTTAGCATCTAAACTAGTATCCATGAGGATATAGGTTTGATACCTGGCCTTGCTCAGTGGGTTAAGGATTCAACATTGCTGTGAGCTGCAGCATAGTTTGCAGATGTGGCTCAAATAGGTGTGGCTGTGGCTGTGGCTGTGGCTTGCAGCTTCAGCTCCTATTTGATCCCTAGCCTGGGAACTCCCATATGCCACAACTGCAGCAATGAGAAAACAAAAACAAAAACCTCCCAATAAAAATTCCAGGACCAGATTGTTTTATAGGTGAATGTTGCCAAACATTTAAAGAAGAGTTGACATTTGTGCTTCTCGAATTATTCTGAAAAATTAAAAAGGAACTTTTCCTAGCTCATTCTGTCTTTCTATGAGGCTAGCATCATCTTTATACCAAAACTGGGAAAAGAACCCACAAAACAGAAAATTATGGACTAGTATCACTGATGAATAAAGACTCAAAAATCTCAGACAAGTATTAGCAAACCAAGTAGAACAGTACATTTAAAGATCATAAACTCTGATCAAGTGAGATTTATCCCAGGGTTGTAAGGATGGTTCAATATCTGCAAATCAGTCAATGTGATGTACTCCATTAACACAGAATAAAGAATAAAAACCATGATCATATCATTAGATGCAATAAAAACTTGCAAAATTCAGTATCCTTTTATGATGAAAACTTTCAGTGAAGTGGATACAGAAGAAACACACCTCAACAAAAGGCCATATATGACAATAACACAGCTAACATCATACTAAGTGTTGAAAAACTTAAAACATTTCCTCCACGATCAAGAACAAATAAGGATTCCCACTCTTGTAAGTTTTATTCAACACAATACTGAAAGTTCTAGCCACAGCAATCAGACAAGAAAGAGAAATAAAAGGAATCTGAATCAGAAATAAAGAAGTAAAACTGTCACTGTTTGCAAATTACACAATACTATGTATAGAAAATCCAAAAGATGCCTCCTAAAAGTGATTGTATGAATTTAGTAAATTTGCAGGTTACAAAAATCAATGTACAAAAATTTGTTGCATTTCTATACACCAAAAACAATCAAGAAGAAAAATTAAGAAAATAATGCCATTTATAATTGCATCAAAAAGAATAAAATGCCTAAGAATACATAAAATTAAGGAAGTAAAGTATCTCTACTGTGAAACCTATGATATTGATGGAAGAAATTGGAAATAATGCAAACAAATCAAATTATATCCCTTGTTCATGGATTAGAAGACAATATTATTAAAATGTCCATATTACCCCATGCAATCTACATATTCAGTGCAATCCCTACCAAAATACCATTGATATTTTTCATAAGATTAGAGCAAATTATTCTAAAATTTGTATGGAACCACAAGAGCCCCCAGTTAGCCAAAGTAATTTTGAGAAAGAAGATCTAATTAAAAATATTTTGCAGAGCAAAGGAAATCATCAACAAAATGAAAAGGCATCCCAATGAGTGGGAGAATATATTTGCCAACAATATAATTGATAAGGTGTTTATATCCAAATTTTACAAGGAATTCATACAACTCAACATCAAAAAAAATACTGTTAAAAAATTGGGGGGTTCCTATTGTGGCTCAGCAATTTACAAACTCAACTAGTATTCATGAGAACGTGTGTTTGATCCCTGGCTTGCTCAGTGTGTTAAGGATCTGGTGTTGCATGAGCTGTTGTGTAGGTAGCAGATGTGGCTTGGATCTTATATTGCTGCGGCTATGTCGTAGGTCGGCAGTTGCATTTGATTTGACTCTTAGCCTGGCAACTTCCATATGTTGCAGGGCAGCCCTAAAATGAAAAAAAGAAAAAAAAAAAAAAAGAAAAAGAAAAAAGGAAGAAAGAAATTGGTAGAAGACCTCAATAGACATACTTCCAAAAGAGACAAATGGCTCACAGATGTATGAAAAGATGCTCACTAATCATCAGGTTTTTTAAAATCAAATCAAACCCACAAGATACCATTATACATATATCCGAATATCTGCTATCAAAAAGGCAGCAAATAAGTGTTCGCAAGGATGTGGAGAAAAGGGAATCTTCATACACTATAGAGTGAAATGTAAATTGTTGCAGTCAGTATGAAAAACAGTATGGGGCTTCCCCCAAAATATTAAAAATAGAACTATTTTTGATCCAACGATTCCACTTCTGAGTATTTGCCAGAAAAAAACTCTAATTCAAAAAGATATATGCACCACAATAATTGTTTGCAGTAGCTGAGATGTGGAAGCAACCTAATTATTCATCAACAGATTGATGAATGAAGAAGATAAGAGTATGTACACATACACAGTGAAATATTAGCCATAGGGAAAAATTAAATTTTGCCATTTGCAAGAACATGGATGGAACTTCAGCATGTTATGCTAAATGAAATAAGTCAGAGAGACCAAGATAGATACTATATGATCTCAATTTAGAAACAAATGCACAAAAATAAAATGGAAAAAAAAAAACTCATATATATGGAGAATAAATAGGTGGTTGCCAAAAGGGAGTGATTTGTGGAGTAGGTAAAAATATGTAAAGATGATTAAGAGGGACAAACTTTCAGTTATAAAATAAATACATCATGGGGATATAATATACATCATAAGAAATATGCTCAACAATACCTTAATAACTTTGTATGGGGATAAATGGTTACTAGATTTATCATGGTGGTCACTTTGTAATGTATGTAAATATAAAATGACTATGTTGTATACATGAAACTAATATAACATTGTGTGTAAACTATATTTCAATTAAAAATGTATATGATAAAGCTATATATCCTATGTGAACAAAACTCTGAGACAAACCGATAAACAAAGCGAGCAAAAAAATATTTCTTTACCGGCAGGATTATCCAATTTATATATATGTACATTTAATTTTGGGGGAAGATTAACAAACTATATTGTTTACCTCTACAAAGCATCTTGTGAATTATTACACTCACATTTAATTGTCCTTTTAAAATATGTACATGAAATAAGTTTATATCTTAAGTAAGAATTGAAGAGAAAACCGTTATTATGATGCAAAGTAATGCAATTATGGGTAACCATGTGAAAAAAGGAGTCAATGCAATTAGTGAATCTGATCACTTTTGTTCACATTAATATAAGCTGGTTTCTTCAAATATGGGTAGTTTCTTTAAAAAGAAGGATAGCTGTAAATTTTCATCTCACCTCTTAAATGGATATTATTTTAAACTTATTTTTTGCTTGTTAAGCCCTTTTCTTAAATCTTCATAGCATTGAATTTCTTCCTTTTATATTTCCATGAGGGCTTTTTTCCTAAATAAAGGTATTTCTTCTGATTGTAGGCTAGTTATGCTTCAATCTTTGCCTCTTATATTTTCACAGATATTTATCTATTCATAGTCATGACTTAATTAGCTATTAAAAAATATAGCTTCAGGAACAATTTTTTGTAACCTACGCATACTTAAGTATTTGGGCAAGTCCTATAGAGTTAGCACTCCACTTTGAGACTACTTCACATGATATAAATTAAAATAAAGCAAAGGGAGTTCCCAAGGTGGCGCAGTGGTTAACGAATCCGACTAGGAACCATGAGGTTGCAGGTTCGGTCCCTGCCCTTGCTCAGTGGGTTAACGATCCGGCGTTGCCGTGAGCTGTGGTGTAGGTTGCAGACGCGGCTCGGATCCCGCGTTGCTGTGGCTCTGGCGTAGGCCGGTGGGCTACAGCTCCGATTCGACCCCTAGCCTGGGAACCTCCATATGCCGCGGGAGCGGCCCAAAGAAATAGCAAAAAGACAAAAATAAATAAATAAATAAATAAAGCAAAGGAAAATATTAATTTGCCTCATAATTAACTTTAAAAAATTTTATATGTAAGTATTGAATGAAATATTTAAAATATTTAATACTTAAAATTATTAAAACTATCAATGTCAGATAACTAAGCAATGTTCTTCAATTCTGTAATTTGATGAAATTTTAAATATTTTTTATCCTTTCACAACATATATACATTTTGTATAAATATAATTTTTATATTTGCCAGTGTATATAGCCTTTTCAAGTTAATAATTATTATTTTGAACAAATTTCACGGATTCAATTCTGGCAATGATATTTTAAACCAATTTAATCTGATCTAATTGGCAAAATACTTTTTATGTAACAACAGAATTTACTAAGCTCATAATAAGTACCTGACATTTCATATAAAATATTCTGAATCTTCAAGCTAACTTTTAATGTAGGAAATATTGAGGGTTTTGTTGTTGCTATTGTTGTTTTTGTTGTTTGCACAAGTTCGGGACCGAGGTTTTATAGGATTTAAAGCATATTCTCTCATAACTCCTGGGTTACGTGCTGTGCTGGAGTTTAAACCTTTTTTGATTGAAGCATTCCCAAGTGCCATCTTCTTTCTAACAAGTGATTATATTTCCCCTAGTTAGGCTGTTCATAAATTAGCATAGGTTGGTGATAATTATAAAAGAGTTGGTTTTAGAAATTTAGAAGTGAAAATGTTCTTAAAGATTATGGTAACAATTCAGAGGTTAAATGGGCAGGTGCAGGACTCAGAGTGTCTAAATTGGAATTTTGCTCCATAACTTATTACTTATAACTTGGGCAGTTTATGTTAGCTTTCCGAAGCTCTGTCTACTATATATATAAAATGGAAATAATAATTGTTCTAAGTTGCTCTGAGGATTAGGAGCTATTATGTTTATAAGGCACTTAATACATGGTATATAGAAAAAATGGTTAGCCATACACACATGTGGTGTATTATTTTCTAACTTTACCAGGAAGTCAAATGGATTTAGAGAGGACATATCACTTGTCAAAAAGTTCTAATGGATAGTAAGCAACAGAATTTTAACTAAATATCCCCAATTTCCAATTTATATTTCTATAATCTTCCAGCTAAATTTAGCATATTCTAAATACAAAATCATTTTTTTAAATAAGTAAACTCTGCAATAATTATGTTATGAAAAAAATATGAAGTTCAGATTAATTTGATTGCTTAAATATATGGAGAAGAAACAACTTTACTAGTAGGTATCTTATCTTTCTGCCAGGAATCCTGGGGTATATAACCCAGATGAGATAAAATATGACTATTAAAATCTTGCACATTCTTTAGAAAAAATAATGATCTAGCAATATGTATTTATCTAATACCTATTTCCAAACTCAAAGCACTTTAATTATAGAAAGACAAATCTGGTCTTATTAAATAATTCTTGAGAATGTTCTTGGAATATTACATCATTTGTATCACAATTATATTGAATTTTCTATCTATCCCATCTCAGGGATGTTTTCCCCTTACTCTTTGCATTAAGAGGTGCTTCTCTGTAGCAGCAGAAAATGAATCACTCTTTACCAAATATAATTTACCTATCCTCGCACTACTGACATTCCAAATTCCTTAGCATATTCAAAAGTAAGATAACAACAAAGGAAATTATTTTATTTTTTATTTACATTTTCAACACATACTTTTTTAGTAGCAATATTATTGTCATCCAGCATATTTATTTTAAAAAACTCCCCAAATTTTGTTTTTGATGCTCCTGAGGATAGTGGTGGCATATGTCAAACAGTGGGGTGTGATATATCTTTAGCCTGATTAAGTGATAGGTCTCCATACGAAAATCTGTGCATGTTCCTATGTTTAATTTTCTCTCTGATTTGGTTGCTTGTAGGTGGTATCTGTAAAAACTGTTTTCTATAGTTCCAGATATTTGACTATTTTTAAGTATCTAGTAGTTAAACTAAGGATTTAATCTTTCTTATAGGTATTTATATAAGGATTTATATTTATTTAAGGATTTAATATTTCTTATAGGTACTCTGAAAATGTTGGAATGAAAATCATATTGAAACAGTAAAGGAATATTCTTCTTTGATATTCTGGAGAGAATAAGCCAACCACACATTCTCAATTCCCTGTTATTTCTTTCCTTTACCCAGATTTATAGTGCTTCTATTCATTCACTCATTCATTCATTCATTCTTTTTTATTTTACACATATTTACCAAGCCTTTAGTATTGATTTATATTATGGGTTTCAAGCATAAATTTTATTTGTATCCTTCCCTCCTGTTCCATAGTCAAATGGAAAAGTTGGCTTGTTCACACTTGAGTAAACTTAACAAGGCAGTAAGTGGGAAAATGGGATGCACATCTAGTACCAGGGGAATTTGGAGGACAGATGAATTTCACAGGGATAATAAGAGAAGAGTTGTGCAGCTGATAAAACATTCTTTTGGGTTGTAAGACGTTAAGGATTTAGAAAATGGGGAAAAAAATGCAAGAAAAGAGAGGGTATGAAAAGTAAAAATGTCACAGAGAAGGGAAAGTAAAATATGCATCTGGGAGTAGGGAAATGAGCTAATATTGTTAACATTTATTAAATCTTATCTTTTGTTAAGTGCCTTATATGTGATTTCATTTTACCTTCACAATGACCAAATAAGGGGAAATCTTATTATAAACATAAAGATGAAAATGAAAGGAAGCAGGAAAGTAAAGAGGCCCCTTCCTCTCTGACACAAAAGTCCTTGTTTTCTCCAGAACAGCACATCAATTTGCTAGAAGTAGTATCATCTAGCGCAGATGTTTGGATCACAGAGCTTGTAAGAGAGGATAGCAGCAAATAATTACAGAAGGTCTTATAGGTCATTTAGAGGAAATTTGGAATTATTCATGAGGGAATGAATGATGAGTCACCTGTTATTTGCTCATTCAGACAACTAAGAGTTATTGAGGTCATGTTATATATATAGATAATATTTTAAGCCCTGGAGATATACCAGTGAATAAAGTAGATAATATCTTGGAAAAATGTATTGGAAAATATCTTGAAAGCACATAGATGACTAAATGAGGGAGAAAATAATGCTATGCTCTTCAAGCTATGTTATTGTTAACAGAAGTTAAATTTACTTTTCAGATTTAAGGTAGCCAACTAGTATATGGTATCTCTGTCTGAAGTGGGGCTTATCCTAGACTCATATTAGGAAACTGCATTATGCATCCCTATACATTTGTACTCCTGTCCCAGGGATGGGGGAGTAAAAGAAATGATGACGAGACCTTCCTTAAAGAAAACATCAACCCTCTTTTCTCTGTGTCTATTCCCTTTTATTTTCTATTCACTATTCCTATGTAATTAGAAAGAAAGTTCTAATCAAAATATGCATTTTGGCTCTGGGTTTTTCAGATGTAAAACAACAAATTAGCTGTCATCCAGCATAATATGTAGTATTTAGATAATAAGAATGAATATACTGTAATTGTAATGATGCTAGTATACTTAAAGGGCAGTAGTGGTCTGATTACTATATGATGTGTTTTAATACATGCCAGTTTTCTTCTTTGGTGAGTATACATCTGCCCGCATGGGATAACAGTGCTTTTCTGATTCCAGAATTAGCACTTTTATCTCAATTACAGAAGGACATTCTCACAAACATTTATTGTACATCAAAGAACAATATGCACATTTTGAGTCCGAGTTACCTTGATATTTTAGCTAATAGGGTATTTGTAACTTGTCTCAAATAGGGAAATTTTAAGTTGCAAAATTTAGCTCACTATTATTTCAGTATAAAGCAAAAAGTACCCTTTTTGAGATTTAAAAGAAAAATCTATCTAGGGATATACATGAAAAAATATCATTCTGAGGTAAATATTTCCAAAATATTTTTGCGGTGTTTAACCATGAAATGTTTAGCAGTTATCCTTTTAAAGTATTTTGTGTATATAGAATTATAGTGAAATTTGATCCACTCTGAGACTGAATATTTTTCAAAAGTATAGTTGTTTGATTGCTACTCTACTAGCTACAGATCCTAATTTAATATTCTTCAGCAATTTTTCAAAAACAATTGCAAACAACTTTTCATTTGATGGCAAGAAAACTCATATTTAGAGAAATCAAAATATACTAAAAGAAATTTCAGAAATATCACATCATTCACTTTCAAGGTAGAACTCAAATGTCATAGAGCAAAGGTAATTTTGTTTGCCATCAAAAATTTGGTAACATCTGGAATCATTTTTAGTTTTCACAACTGGGGAGGGAGGCTCTACTTGGCATCTAGTAGGTAGAGACTGGGGCTGCTCAGCATCATGCCATGTGCAGACAGTTCCCCACAACAAAGTGCTATCAGGTCCAAAATGTCAATAGTGCCAATACTGAGAAACACTGTCATCAGGGATGACAGGAAGAAAACCTGCTGTCACTGCATAGGTGCCAAAAGTAGAAACTGAGCATTAAGATAGTTTGTTACTCACAGCACAGCCAGCAGCATGAATATCAGCCTAGTTGCTCTGGTTCCATGCCACCAGCTCTTACAGGGCGATGTCATGGGCCAGGAGGATGCTAAGTAAATGCTGAGGAACCCACAGCCTGAGGATCAGCACCTTTTGAGCAAACAGCCAACTATAAAGCACAGAAAGATTTTAAGCCCCCCTATCTTTTGGTATGAACAGTTATGTAGAAGCTACTCTGTGGTCACCTTGATCTAGGTGCCTATGTAACTTGCCCTAGTAATTATTCACTATCAGAAGACAGATAAACCTTATAGTTCTGAACACTCAGCAGGAAAGTTCAGGGATATTCCAGGCCCACTGGGTTCTGCCTCTCCCAACACCCCTGGATAAGATTCTAGAAATAAGCACATGTCATAATAGACTTGCTTATCTCTGTTGCTCATAAGGATTTTACATATAATCACCTCAAAACTGTTCCACGTAAGTGGAAATTAAATTCACGAGGGAAGGATACTGTTCATTTAGATCACATTCCTACCATTTAACCCATAATATCCCTGCGACTCATTTCCAGTATTCTCTTTGTCATCCCCTGAAAACCCACTCTGGGCATGCTTCCACCTCCAGGCACTTGAATGTGGAGCTCCTTATATCTGGAATGCTCTTTGCTCAAATGTCCCCTTGCCTCTCTCCTTTACCTCTTAGAGATCTTTGCTAACAGGCCACCTCCTCAGATAGTCCTTCTGGCCTCATCTAAAATCCTGCATCTGTACACATTCCCCACCCAAATCCTCACCCTCTTTCTCTGCCTACTATTTCTCTTTAGTACTTATCCTAGGTATATTTTGCTTGTTTGTTGTCTTGCTATAAGAATGGCAGCTTTGAGATATCAGAGAGTTTTCGTTTGTTTGTTTTCATTGATAGATCCTTAGGGTTTAGAACAGCACCTGGTATATAGTAGATATGCAATGCATATTCATTGATTGGATGAATGGGGCCTTTTATTTGGCTGTCAATGCTTTAAAAATAGTAAATGAACTGATTAAACAAAACCAGGAATGATTGAAGAATGATTCTTTTTTGGTTCTAAAGTAAGGAACAATACGTTCATTCATTGTTATTATTTTTGACTATCTTAAGTTTCTTTGGTATTTACTGAAATCTTTCTAGTGAGCTTCCCAGATTACTTTTCAGGACTTTTATAAAATTTTATATCTTCTCGTGATTCACTTGAACTTATGTAACATTTTTAATGGAAAAATATGACTTTTAGTTAGTACACTTGAGACACTACTGTCTTAAACTTTCCCAAGCTTTCTGAATTAACACCTCATTTTCTTGCAGAGTTTCTTGTCATATTTTTCTTGCATAGTTGCATAGTTTTCATGAATGGTTTTATATTATATACTTATTTAGATAAATTATTCTACGTTAAATTTCTTTAGGGATTTTCTATGGAATTGTAAGGATTCATTTAGCTTACTGCACTAAAATTGTTACAAAACATATCATTAATATCAATATTTTACTATCTCCCTTTTTCCTACAGATTATGCTACAGGTAACTCTTGACATCTTCTGTATATTAAAAATAATGCATTTTCCAAACCAGTAATTCATTTACTTTGTTAAATTTTTAAAAATTAATTTGGAAATAGTTTGGTAGAAAAAATGTAAAATAGGAGTTTCTCTTGTGCCTCACTGGATTAATACCCGACATTGTCCCTGTGAGGATTCAGGCCTTGATCAGTGGGTTAAAGATCCAGTGTTACCACATGTGACAAGCTGTGCTTATTTCCCAGTTGTGGCTCAGATCCAGTGTTGCTGTGGCTCTGGCAGCATAGGCTGCAGTTGCAGCTCTGATTCAGCCCCTAGCCTGGGATCTTTCATATGCTGCAGTAAGGCCATGAAAAAGAAAAAAGAAGGAAAAAACGGAAAAATTGCAAAATAGAACAGAGATTTTTTTATATTCCCCACAGAGTTTTTTCTTTTTTTTTTTTTTTTTTTTTTGTCTTTTTGTATTTTTGCTATTTCTTGGGCCGCTCCCGCGGCATATGGAGTTTCCCAGCCTAGGGGTCCAATCGGAGCTGTAGCTGCCAGCCTATGCCCACGGCAACGCCGGATCGTTAACCCACTGAGCAAGGGCAGGGCTCGAACCCGCAACCTCATGGTGCCTAGTCGGATTTGTTAACCACTGCGCCACGACGGGAACTCCCCCACAGAGTTTTTTCTTAATGGGAACATCTTATATTAAGGACTAATCAAATTTCACTGTTTTTCCATGATGATTTTAGTAGTTATATTTTCTCTTGTCTCATATGTCCTGTAACAGTGCTTTATTTTGTCCTTATTTTAGCATTTGACTTCCCTCATATTCACATTTGTTGAATCCCTACATTGTCAGCCGTCTAATGTATTTTGTTAAGACATTAATGCTATAGTTTATTGAGAAGAAGAATTTTTGATTGGAAAGTTGTTAAGGCACTCTTCATTTCAGTAACCTTACTCATCTCCACTCCCTTCCCCTTTTTCAGGTCCCATTTTTTCCTTTTAAAACTTTGACTCTTGCTTCTGTTTATAATGTTTCTTTATACAATGCTATAGATCAAACTTCACCATAAAGTATATAGGCACATTCGAACATGAATCATATTTCCAGACTTACTGTATTGACTACTAACTAAGCATGGATCCTTGTGAATCACTTTACTTCCCTGGGCTTTTTAAAATTATTTGTAAATGGTATATATTGGACTAAATGATTCTCTAGCTTCCTTTTATCTCTAAAATACCAACTTTTTAATTATGTTCCTACCTTGTTTTATCATTAAATTTTGTCCTGACTCACTGCTTCAGTTTTGTTAGGCTACCTGTGGACCAAGGAGAGTTGTGACTATGTGTGTTTTCTCATATAGTGATATGAAATTATTGTGAGATAAATTACCATTGACCTGACTTCCTTTATCACATTTACCTATCATCTACACTTGCATTTTGCCTATCTTTTTTTTTACCCTCTGGGTACTAATGTGGGTCTGAAACAAGTGCACTTTTTTTTTTTTTTTCTTTTTATGGCCACACCTGCAGCATATGGAAGTTCCCAGGCTAGGGATCAAATTAGAGCTGCAGCTGCTTGCCTAAACCATAGCCACAGCAACACCAGATCCAAACCACATCTGCAGCCTATATCATAGCTTGCAGATATACCAGATCCACAATCCACTGAGCAAAGGCCAGAGATTGAACCCACATCCTCATGGATCCTAATTGGTTTCTTAATCCACTGAAGCACAACAAAGAAACTCTAAAACAAGTATACTTCTGAAAATTTAAGTGTTAAGGTATGCTCCAGGGAGATGGTCATGTGAGATGACACATCTGTTCCTTGTCATGGGGATTATAAATATAATGAAGATTTATAACCTCTGGGTTTTAAACTCAACTTGGAATGTAATGGTTAGTATCTTTCACTACACATGATGCCTAAACAGTGTGTTTGCTCCCTATTTTCTTTTAAAAGATCAGCAAAAGTTATCAACTGAAGTGATGCAACTATTTGCATGTTTAAATGACCAAGTATAAAAATATGAAGTATATTAGAAAATATAGGTAATGAAAACATTACTTTCTATGAAATTAAATGATTTCTAATAGAGTTGCCTTTTTATCTAATATAAAGAGATTGAGTAATTTAGTATTAGTGCAACAAGTCCCAAAGTATTTTATTTTTTATAAATTATGACCTATTTCATAGGGCTGGAAGGAATATTCAAGAATATCTGATATTTTGTATTCAGAGGTTGAAGTGATTTTTCTCTGTTCTCTCTCTCATTAAGAAGTCAGAGTTAAATAGTAAAAGGGTGTTAACGGAAATTACATTCTCTGTTCACAGTGAGGACTCATATTCTGCATTCCTTCATGAGATGGTTAGTCAGGTGTGGCCACAACATGAAACAGTAAAAATGCTCAGAAAAGCAAAGTTAGTTGTAGTCACAGGTCCCTGAAATAAAAAGCATAGCCAGCCATCCAGGGTCACACAGGAGAGAGATGGGTGAGGTCAGGAGGCAGAATACAGGAATGAAGAAAAACCTTTAGGCCACAGGTTTTATTGGAGTTTCTGTGTGAAAGGCAAAGTAGGGTGGGAAAAACAGTCTAAGGACTATCTAGATTGAATAACTGCATTGGGCTTTAAGATAAACCTGGTCACTATTTGCATGGTACCTGGCCCTGGGATGATTAAGTCTGAGGAATAATGCCTCCTAGTGTGTTAGGACCAGATAGTGGAGGTATGGCTCTGGATTGATTAGTTTGCACATCAATAAGTTCTTGGCTGTGCCCTCCACTCTCTCTAGGAACTGCCTATCCCCAGGAGAGGTGATCTCCCTTCAGCTAGAAAGATTTCTTAAAGATGTCAAAATAGGAGTTCCCATTGTGGCTTAGTGGTCTAAGAACAGACTAGTATCCATGAGGCTGTGGGATCCATCCCTGCCTTGCTCAGCAGGATAAAGGTCTGGTGTTGCTGCAAGCTGTGGTGTAGGTCACAGATGTGGCTCGGATCTGGCATTGTTGTGATTATGGTGTAGGCTTTCAGTTGCAGCTCCAGTTGGACACCTAGCTGGGAACTTCCATATGCTGCAGGTGTGGCCCTAAAAAGAAAAAAAAAAAAAAGATGTCAAAACATCATAACATACAGAAAATAATAACATTAATAATATTTACAACTATGATATTATCCAAAAATTTGTAGTGGTCATTTAAATCATGAGCTATATATTCTTTTTTTTTTTTTTTTTTTTTTTTTGTCTTTTTGCCATTTCTTGGGCCGCTCCCGCGGCATATGGAAGTTCCCAGGCTAGGGGTTGTATCAGAGCTGGAGCCACCGGCCTATGCCAGAGCCACAGCAATGCAGGATCCGAGCCGCATCTGCAACCTTCACCACAACTCACAGCAACGCTGGATCCTTAACCCACTGAGCAAGGGCAGGGATCAAACCCGCAACCTCATGGTTCCTAGTCGGATTCGTTAACCACTGCACCACAACGGGAACTCCAGCTATATATTCTTTGCATAACTGTGGGGACTTTGTCAATTTGGATGCTACTCTGGCCTCTATAGTGTATATGTTGCAGTATTTTATCTGCAAACAGTGAATTGTGAAGTGTCCTTCTGCCCAGAGTATTGAGCAATATCCTTTCCGGATCACAGGAATGGCAATAGTGTATTAGTCAGGGTTCTCTGGAGAAATAGAAGCAATAGGATGTGAACATAAACAAAGAGACAGAGATATACTTTGAAATAATTATCACACACTATTGTGGAGGATGGCAAATCCAAAATCTAAAGAGTAAAGAGACGGGTTTTAGACCCAGAAAAAAGTTGATGATCTGTCAGCTTGAATCCAAAGGCAGTTTAAAAGCCAAATCCTCTCTTTCTCAGGGGACCTCAGTCTGTTTTCTCTTAAAGCCTTCAACTGACTGGATAAGACCAACCACATTGTGGAGAGTCATTTACTCTACTCAAATTGTACTGATTTCAATTTAATGTCATCTAATAATACCTTCACAGCGATAGCTGGACTGATGTTTAACCACCTATCTGTGTATCAAGGCCTAACCAAATTGACTCATATATTTAGTCATCACACATGACTAGCTGAACACTATGCTTTGAGGTGTGGTGATGTAAATCAATAGAAGATTCCCAGAAGACCAATAGCCTGCAACCCAGAAGTGGTTATTACTTGTGGTTATATTCACACACTTATTTTCTCTATCTGCACTTATTAAAGACATATAAATTTTGACTTTTCAGGACCTTTTCTTGGGAAACAATTCTCCACATGTCCTATATATTTCTATGTGTCTTAGAGTGAGGGATTTATTGCTTTTCATTCTAAGATATCCTTACAGGGATGTTTGAATAGGAAAGAGACTTAGAGTAAGAGAGAGAATTCCTCCAGTGCAAATAAGCAGGCCTGCTTATTGCCCACTAGAAGATATTTGGGATTTCCTAGTTTAGAATTGTTCTCCTATAATCCAACCCACTGCATGTGAAGGCATCCATATGGGCCCATCCCAGTTGCCCCCAGAGGACTTTGGACTAAAGGGACACCAATCTGAAGACGATACTGCTAGCTGTGCCATAAATAATTACCTCTCCTATATTTGACTTACAAGTTTTGTCATCAACCATCATCCCTGAAATAGTAACAGCTAATGTATTATCTTGAAAGAAGGGTAAAATCTCAATTCTTGAAGATGGTGGAAGAGTAGGGGGACATGTTCGCCCTCTCCCACAAACACAACCAAAAAAACCACATCTACAGGTTAAATGACTTGCAAGAACAGCAATCAATCGCTGGCAGAACCTAAACTCCAACAATGGCAAGAATCTTGTGACATACCTGGGTAAAACAAGAGAAAAGAGGAGAGTGAGAGAAGGAGAGTCCGAGCTGGATGGGCATTCCTGAAAGGGAACTGTGGAGGAGAAAGGGATCCCACACTCTGGAAAGTCACCTACTTGATGGAAAGATCAACTGAATTGGAAGGCTCTCCAGATGCAGAGAAGAGTGCAGCAGTAAGTCGGAGTTCTGAAAAGCAGAGTGAGAACCGAACAGATCATCTGAACTACTGGTACAGTCACCAAAAATTGAGACACTTGGGTGGGGCTGGGCACCGAGACCTCGGCTCTGGAGGTTAGTCCCCAGGAACAGGCTGGGGTGGGCAGTGTGGAGACTGCTTGGGGGGGGTCTAGGAACCCGTCTGTCAGGTTTGATGGGGCAGAGACTGCCTGGGAGACTAGAAAGCAGAGCGTTGCAGGGGAAGGGAGCAATATGCTAAGGGCTGGGAAGTGGAAAGCCACATCAGAGGGAATCTGGGAGAAGAGCTGGATCTGCAGGAGAGACAAGGTGCCAGTGTTGGGGATGGCAGAGAAGAAGGGGTGGGCCACCACAGAATACTCCCCATGCCACAGCAAGCTCACTGGCCCGCCAGCTATCAGAAAGCTTTGCTTCCCAGTGCATCCCCCCTCCCTTCCCCCTCACGCATGCACGGGACCTGGGGCTGCCTGCCATCCCAGAGAGAGGGCTGGCCTCAACATTTGCCAGAAGCCTACCACCACAGGAGCTTTCCCCTGCCCTGGCCTGCTTGCCCTCTGGAGGGGCTACACCCCCGCGGAGCAGCACCCAGCACCGCCAGCTCCCAGAAAAAGGCCTGCAGCCCAGAAAAGCTAGAACAAGCTCGGCCAGGCCATGAAAAATCTGCCTCTATTATCAGGCAGTCCTTCCAAGTCGGGCTGCCCTGGGGAAGAGCCTTTTGGGTTCTGAGCGGCCCAGCTAGCTGCTCCAGCCCCTGGGGGGTGCTGCAGTCCCATGGAACAGCTGCCCAGCACTGCCAGCACCCTGCAAGAGCCCCACAGTCCAAAAACACCAGAGCAAGCTCTGCCCGGGCAAGTGAAATCTGCTTCCATCACGGTGTAGATCTCCCAGTCCTGTCTGCCCTCAGGAAGACCTCCTTTGTTTCAGAGAGACCCTGTCAGCCCTGCCCACCCTCTGGAAAAGCCACGCTGCCTCAAAGAAGACTGACCAACAACACCAGCCCTCAGGAAACATTCTACAGCAGTGCCAAGGCAAACACTGCCCGTCCACAGAGAGTACAACTCCACCAGGAAAAAGAAAACAACAAGCAGGATGAAGAAGCTGAGAAACCACCCACAGTTAAACCTAAAGGAGAACTCACCTAAAGCCATCAAAAACGAAACACAACTCTGCACTCTGACAGACTTGGAGTTCAAAAGAGAAATAGTGAAAATACTGAAGGAACTAAGATATGAACAGTAATGCAGACACCCTCAGAAAGGAACTAGAACATATAAGGAAGAGCCAAGAAAAACTAGAAAATTCATTTGCAGAGATACAAACAGAACTAAGGGCAGTAAAAACCAGAATGAATAATGCAGAAGAACAAATCGGTGACATAGAAGATAGAATAATGGAAATCACCCAATCAGGTCAGCAGACAGAAAACCAAATGAGAAAACATGAAAGCAATATAAGAGACCTATGGGATAATATAAAGCAGGCCAATCTATGCATAATAGGAATTCCAGAAGGAGTAGAAAAAGATAAGGGGATGGAAAATATATTTGAGGAAATTATCACTGGAAACTTCCCAAATTTAAAGGATACTGAGTTCAAGATGCAAGAAGCACAGAGGGGCCAAAAGCAAGTTGAACCCAAAAATATCCACACCAAGACACATTATAATAAAAATGGCAAAAGTTAATGATAAAGAGAGGATCCTAAAGGCAGCAAGAGAAAAGCAGAATTTTACTTATAAGGGAACCCCATATGGTTATGAGCTGGTTTCTCTACAGAAACTCTACAGGCCAGGAGGGAATGGCAAGAGATATTTAAAGTGCTAAAAGGAAAAAATATGCAACCTAGAATACTCTATCCAGCAAGAATATCATTTAAAATAGAAGGGGAAATAAACATTTTTTCCAACAAACAAAAGCTAAAAGAGTACAGAAATACAAACCCAGGCTAAAAGAAATATTGAAAGGGCTTCTCTAAACGAAAACAAAAACAAAACAAAAAAAACAAAACAAAACAAAACAAAAAAAAACAGGAAGGAAAGAAAGGGAGAAAAAGAAAAAAAAAAAAAAGAGGAAGAACTAGGATTGAGGAAACCACAATCAGAGAGCAGTCACTCAAATAAGCCAGCATACAGATTTAATCATGAACATGTTTCAAACAAAATAAAATTAAAAAGAAAAAAATTCATCAAAATCATAAAATGTGGGCAAGGGAAGTAAGGAAATAAATAGACCCTTTTTTTGGTTTGTTTGTTTCTCTTCTTAATTTTAGTATAGTAATGAAATGTTTGAACCTACAGGACCATCATGCTAAAACACACAATTATAGGAAGGGGTTAACACACTTAAAAAACAGCAACCACAAGCCAAAACCAAACGCTGCATTCGCAAAAAATGAAAAAAAAAAAAAAAAAAAAACAAAAAACACTCAAGCAGATAATAACTGGAGACCATCCAACCAAAAAAAAGAAAGGAAGAATGGAGAACCATAGAATCAACTGGAACAAGAGGTTCAAAATGGCAATAAATAATCATCTATCAATTATCACCTTAAATGTCAATGGACTGAATGCTCCAATCAAAAGACACAGAGTGGCTGAGTGGATAAAAAAGCAAAAATCTTCAATATGCTGCCTACAAGAAACTCACCTTAGGACAAAGGATAGGTATAAATTGAAAGTGAAGGGGTGGGAAAAAATATTTCATGCCAATAGACATGACAGAAAAGCAGGAGTCGCAACACTCATATCAGACAAAATAGACTTTAAAACAAAAGACATAAAGAAAGACAAAGAAGGACACTATTTAATGATTAAGGCATCCGCCCAAGGAGAGGATGTTACTATCATCAACATATATGCCCCAAATACAGGAGCACCCAGATACATACAACAAATATTAACAGACATAAAAGGAGAAATCTATGGGAATGTAATCATAGTAGGAGACTTTAACACCCCACTCACATCAATGGACAGATCCTCTAGACAGAAAACCAATAAAGCAACAGAGATCCCAAACGAAACAATAGAAAATTAGACTTAATTGATATCTTCAGGACATTACATCCAAAAAAATCAGAATACATATTCTTCTCAAGTGCATATGGAACATTATTAAGAATTGACCGCATATTGGGACACAAAGCTAGCCTCAACAAATTTAGGAGCATAGAAATTATTTCAAGTATCTACTCTGACAACAATGCCATGAAACTAGAAATCAACCACAGGAAAAGGAAAGAGAAAAAACCTACTACATGGAGACTAAACAGCATGCTACTTAAAAACCAATGGGTCAATGAGGAAATCAAGAAGGAAACTAAAAAATACCTTGAAACAAATGATAATGAAGACACAACCTCTCAAAATCTATGGGATGCTGCGAAAGCAGTGTTCAGAGGGAAATTTATAGCAATACAGGCCTTTCTCAAAAAAGAAGAAAGATCCCAATTGACAACTTAACCTTCCACCTAAACGAATTAGAAAAAGAAGAAAAAAGACAGCAGAAGGAAGGAAATTATAAAGATCAAAGAGGAAATAAATAAAATAGAGATTCAGTGGGAGGGATCGGGAGCTTGGGCTTATCAGACACAACTTAGAATAGATTTACAAGGAGATCCTGCTGAGTAGCATTGAGAACTTTGTCTAGATACTCATGTTGCAACAGAACAAAGGGTGGGAAAAAAAATGTAATTGTAATGTATACATGTAAGGATAACTTGATCCCCTTGCTGTACAGTGGAATATAAAAAAAAAAATGTGAAAAAAAAAGAGATTCAAAAAACAATAGAGAAAACTAATAAAACTAAGAGCTGGTTCTTTGAAAAGATAAACAAAATTGACAAACCCCAGGCTAGACTCACCAAGAAGAGGAGAGAAAGAACTCAAATAAACAAAATTATAAATGAAGAAGGAGAAATCACAACGGATACTGCAGAAATACAAAAAACCATAAGAGACTACTATGAACAACTATATGCCAAAAAATTTGACAATCTGGAAGAAATGGACAATTTTCTAGAATCTTACGGCCTGTAAAAATGAATCAAGAAGAAAGAGACCAAGGACAGCTTGTTCAAAAAGTGGTGCTGGGAAAACTGGACAGCCACATGGAAAAGAATGAAATAAGAACACTCCCTAACACCATACACAAAAATAAACTCCAAATGGATTAAAGACCTAGACATAAGACCAGACACTATCAAACTCCTAGAGGAAAACATAGGCCAAACATTCTCTGACATAAACGACAGCAACATCTTCTCAGATCCACCTCTTAAGAATATTGACAATAAAAAGAAAAATAAACAAATGGGACCTTCTCAAACTTAAAATTTTCTGCACAGCAAAGGAAACCCTAAACAACACAAAAAGACAACCCACAGAATGGGAGAAAATCTTTGCAAGTGAATCGACTGACAAGGGATTAATCTCCAAAATTTATAAACAACATTTGCAGCTCCATACCAAAAAAACAAACCACCCCATCCAAAAATGGGCAGAAGATCTAAAAAGACAATTCTCCAAAGAAGACATACAGATGGCCGAGAAACACATGAAAAGATGTTCAACATCACTCATTATTGGAGAAATGCAAATCAAAACCACTCTGAGGGACCACCTTACACCAGCCAGAATGGTCATCATCCAAAAGTCTACAAACAATAAGTGCTAGAGAGGGTGTGGAGAAAAAGGAACACTAGTACACTGTTGGTGGGATTGTAAATTGGTGCAACCACTGTGGAAAGCAGTATGGGGATTCCTCAGAAAAGTAAACATAGAACTACCATTTGGTCCAGCAATCCCACTCCTGGGCATCTATCCAGAGAAAACCATGATTCGCAAAGACACATGTACTCCAATGTTCACTGCAGCACTATTTGCAATAGCCAAGACATGGAAATAACCTAAATGTCCATTGACAGAGGAGTGGATCCAGAAGATGTTGTACATATACACAATGGAATATTACTCAGCCATCAAAAAGAATGAAATACCAGCATTTGTAGCAACATGGATGGACCTAGAAACTATCATGCTAAGTGAAGTCAGCCATACAATGAGACACCAACATCAAATGCTTTCACTGACATGTGGAATCTGAAAAGAGGACAGACGGAACTTCTTTGCAGAACAGATGCTGACTCACAGACATTGAAAAACTTATGGTCTCTGGAGGAGACAGTTTGGGGGGTGGGGGGATGTGCCTGGGCTGTGGGATGGAAATCCTGTGAAATCAGATTGTTATGATCATTATACAACTACAGATGTGATAAATTCATTTGAGTAATTAAAAAAATGAAAAAAAAGAGACCAACAAAACAGACAGATCACTAGAAATGAAATTGAATGCATCATAAAAACACTCCCTACAAATAAAAGTCAAGGATCAGATGTCTTCAAAGGCAAATTCTATCAAACAAATAAAGAGGATCTGGTGCCCATCCTCCTTAAACTTTTTCAAAAGGTCAAAGAAAAAGGAATACTCCCAAAGACATTCTATCATGCCACCATCACCCTAATTCTAAAACCAGACAAAGATAACATGAAAAAAAAAAAAAAAACACTATCGGCCAATATCTTTGATGAATACAGACGTGAAAATTCTAAAAAAAACCTTAGCCAACTGAATCCAACAACACATCAAAAAAATCATACACCATGACCAGGTAGGGTTCATCCCAGGTTCACAAGGATGGTTCAACATACACAAATCAATCAACGTCACACACCACATTCACAAAAGAAAAGTCAAAAATCATATGATCATCTCAATAGATGCAGAAAAAGCATTTCACAAAGTCCAACATCCATTCATGATCAAGACTCTCACCAAAGTGGGTATAGAGGGAACATACCTTAACATAATCAAAGCCATTTATGAGACACCCACAGCAAATACAATACTCAATGGAGAAAAATTGAAAGCATTCCTACTAAAATCTTGAACAAGACAGCGATGCCCACTCTCACGACTGCTATTCAACATAGTTTTGGAAGTCCTAGCCACAGCAATTAGACAAACAAAAGAAATAAAAGGCATCCATATAGGAAGAGAAGAAGTAACAGTGTCACCATATGCAGATGACATGATACTATACATAGAAAACCCTAAGGATTCAACCCAAAAATGACTTGAACTGATCAACAAATTCAGCAAAGTAGCAGGATATAAGATCAACATTCAGAAATCAGTCACATTTCTGTATACCAGCAATGAAACGTTAGAAAAGGAATACCAAAACACAACACCTTTTAAAATTATACCCCAAAAATCAAATACCTGGGAATACACCTGACCAAGGAGGCAAAGGACTTATATGCTGAGAACTATAAAACATTAATCAAGGAAATTAAAGAAGATGTAAAGAAATGGAAAGATATTCCATGTTCCTGGGTTGGAAAAATCAATATTGTAACAATGGCCATACTACCCAAAGCAATCTACCGATTCAATGCAATCCCTATCAAATCAACCATGACAGTTTTCACAGAACTAGAACAAACAATCCAAAAATGTATATGGAACCACAGAAGACCCAGAATTGCCAAAGCAATCCTGAGAAACAAAAACCAAGCAGGAGGCATAACTCTCCCAGACTTCAGGCAATTATTACAAAGCCACAGTCACCAAGACAGTGTGGTCCTGATACCAAAACAGACAGACAGACCAATGGAACAGAATAGAGAACCCAGAAATAAACCCTGACATCTATGGTCAATTAATCTTTGACAAAGGAGGCAAGAGTATAAAATGGGAAAAAAGAAGGTCTATTCAGCAGGCGATGCTGGGAAACCTGGACAGCTGCATGCAAATCAATGAAACTAGAACACCCCCTCACACCATGCACCAAAATAAACTCAAAATGGCTGAAAGACTTAAATATAAGACAAGACACCATCAAACTCCTAGAAGAGAACATAGGCAAAACACTCTCTGACCTCAACCTCATGAATATTTTCTCAGGTCCGTCTCCCAAAGCAACAGAAATAAGAGCAAAAATAAACCAATGGGACTTAATCAAACTGACAAGTTTCTGCATGGCAAAAGAAACCCAAAAGAAAACAAAAAGACAACTTACAGGATGGGAGTAAATAGTTTCAAATGATGCAACGAACAAGGGCTTAATCTCTAAATTATAGAAACAATTACATACACCTCAACAGCAAAAAAAGCCAATCGCCCAATGGATAAATGGGCAAAAGACCTGAATAGACATTTCTCCAAGGAAGAAATACTGATGGCCAGCAAACACATGAAAAAATGCTCAACATTGCTGATTATAAGAGAAATGCAAATCAAAACTGCCATGAGATACCACCTCCCACCATTCAGAATGGCCATCATTAATAAGTTCACAAATAACAAGTGCTGGATGGGTTGTGGAGAAAAGGGAACCCTCCTGCACTGTTGGTGGGAATGTAAGCTGGTGCAACCACTATGGAGAACAGTTTGGAGGTACCTTAGGAATCTATACATAGAACTTCCATATGACCCAGCAATCTCACTCTTGGGCATATTTCCAGACAAACCTTTCCTTGAAAAAGACACATGCACCCACATGTTCATTGCAGCAGTATTCACAATAGCTAAGACATGGAAACAACCCAAATGTCCATTAACAGATGACCTGATTAGGAAGATGTGGTATGTGTACACAATAGAAACTACTCAGCCATAAAAAAGAATGAAATAATGCCATTTGCAGCAACTTGGATGGAACTAGAGAATCTCATACTGAGTGAAGTAAGTCAGAAAGAGAAAGACAAATATCATTTGTTATCACTCATATCTGGAATCTAATATGCTGCACAAATGAAACTTTCCACAGGAAAAAAAATTCATGGACTTGGAGAATAGACTTGTGGCTGCCTGAGGGGAGAGGGAGGGAGTTGGGAGGATGGGGAGCTTGGGGTTATCAGATACAACTTGGAATAAATTTAAAAGGAGATCCTGCTGAGTAGCATTGAGAACTATGTCTAGGTACTCATGTTGCAACAGAACAAAGGGTGGGGGAAAAAAATGTATACATGTAAGAGTAACTTGATCCCCATGGTGTACGGGGGGGGGGGGGGGGGGGGGGGGGGGAGGGGAGGGGAGGAGGGAAGAGAACTAAAAAGAAAGTTACCATATGATCCAGCAATCCCACTCCTGGGTATATGTTTGGAGAAAACTGTAATTCAAAGATATTCATGTACCCCAATGTTCATAGCAGCACTATTCACAGTAGCCAAGACAGGGAAGCAACCTGAGTGTCCATGGACAGAGAAATGAATAAAGAAGATGTGTTACATATATACAATGGAATACTACTCAGCCATAAAAAAGAATGAAATAAAGTCATTTGCAGCAACTTGGATGAATCTAGAAATTATCATACTAAGTAAAGTAAGATAGACAGAAAAAGACAAATATCATGATATCACTTATATGTGGAATCTAAAAAATGCTATAAATAAACTTATTTACAAAACAGGAATAGAAGAAAAAAACTCAATTCTTAAAAGTTCTTTCTCTCTTTTGGGGCATGTGGCACTGGGAGGAGAACCATCCAAAATTTTTCTCCAGACAAACAGCATAAGCAGTTAAAACTACAGGGGTTTCTCTTTAGATCATGCATTCAATAAGGCATTATTAGCTTAAGAAGTGATAAAGCTGGTGTGATTTCTCTAACAATACCCATTTCACAGTGTTCACAGCTACTGTTTCTGTGATCACTCATAATTCTAGAAGAAAAGGCACATCTTGGCCTATATATATATATATATATATATATATATATATATATATATTCTGTAATCCTAAAGTCAGTGCAATCACCAAGAGAGAAATTTTTTGTACAACAGTCACAATCTCTCTTCCACATAGAGGCGCAAAGACTTCTCCACCCAGAAATTGGATCATTCTTTCTCATTAAATCCTTAAAAGGAGCACTTAAAAATGTTTCATTTGAGTAATCAGCTTATATGACTTTATTAATTATGATGTATACTGTGGCACTTTCCTCTCACATATGCTCATATTCGCATCAAAGATGAAATATCTGAATGTCATAGAAAGACCATCTGTATCACATCTCCCAAAATGAAACTGAAAACATGCTTTTGATAATAGAAGGAGGCCACTATGTTTTAAATGTTCTGTTCATCTGGGAAACAGGACCTTTATATGCACTTTACATATCTCTGAATAAAAGAGCAAAGTGGTTTGTTCCCATTGAGAGCTGCTTGTTTATTCACCCTCCCTCACCTAATGAGTTAACTGAGGAAGGACCTCAAATGAAAATGAGGATGAGAATTTCAGCTTCAGCTAGCCAGTGGGGACAGGTAATGTAGAAAACTTTAGTCAAGTACTCCTGCAACCTTATGAGAAAGAAACTTCAGCAGGAAAACTTCGCTGCCACACTATTAATTAAATGAACCTCATTCACACATGGCAGATACATATGAGCTGTGATGCCTCAGGCCATGTTGAAATGCACAAAGAGAATTTGTATTAATTGAACTCCAGGAGTATGAAGCAGAAGAGTTGTCTAAGCGCTGACTCTGAGGCAAGATAAGGCCCCACTGGCCCTGGGCTTGTCTACATGCATAGGGCACTCCCAGTTATTTAAAACATATGACCATACTCTGCGCTTATGAAAATACTTTGGGAATACTTCATTCCAAATTAGAAAAATAATGCTCATACTAAGGATAGAAAAACTTGTATATCTTAGAAAAATGTAGGCACTGTATTTTTATTATGGCAATTATGGGGTATAATTTCCACTTAATTCCTTATAATGTTAATCAAATTCTGTTATAAAGCATCAAGATTTATGCATTAATCTAGAGATTTGGTTCATGCAATTTAACAAAATTAAGGCCATTGCTAACATATTTAGCAATGTGGTTTTTTTGTCTTGGACCCATTTTTAAAAGTAGAATATTTTAAATATATTAAGTGTTAATCCTCTTTTATTCCATAAATGTATAATATGTAAAAATCAAACCTATAATGGTGGTTTTGTTTTAGAAATATATTTTCCAACCTCTCTTTAAAATGCTTGTTTTATCTAATCATAGATATTAAATTAATTTAAATAGCTTTCTGTTTTTTATTTATCTTAAATCCATATAATTGTGCTTTTTAATTTACATAAATTTTATTATCTCTTGTTCATTCTCATTTTGTTAATGGTAGGTATTACTTATGGGAATAACAATGATATCATCAAGAAGTCAGTGAAAATCAAGCTTTTGACAATGTTTTTCTTTTTTTAAATTTATTATAGTTGATTTATGTTATATCAATTTCTGCTGTACAGCAGAGCGACACAGCTATACCTATATATATATATATACACACACAGTATTTTTATCTTATTATCTTAATGTTCCATCACAAGTGATTAGACATAGTTCCCTGTGCTATACAGTAGGACCTCATTATTTATCCAGTCCAAATGTAATAGTTTGTATCTGTTAACCCCAAACTCTCGGTCCACTCCACTCCCTCCCCGACCTTTAACAACTGCAAATCTGTTCTCCATGTCAATGACATTTTTTCTTTTCTGTAGATAGGTTCATTTCTACTATGTATTAATTCCAAATACAAGTGAAATCATATGTTATTTGTCTTTCTCCTTCTGACTTACTCAGTATGAGAATCCCTAGTTGTATCCATGTGCTGCAAATGGCATTATTTTGTTCTTTTTTTATGGCTGAGTAGTATTCTGTTGTGCATATGTGTGACATCTTCTTAACCCCTTCATCTGTCATTGGATATTTAAGTTGTTTCCATGTCTTGGCTATTGTGAATTGTGCTGCAACGAATATAGGTATGCATGCATCTTTTTGAATTAAAGTTTTGTCTGAATATATGCCCCAGAATGGGACTGCTGGATCATATGGTAGTCCTGAATTAGGTTTCTTAGGAACCTCCATACTGTTTTGCATAATGGTTGTATCTTTTACATTCCCACCAACAGCGTAGGAAGATTCCCTATTCTCCACACCCTCTCCAGCATTTGCTACTTGCAGATTTATTAATTATAGCCATTCTGACCTGTGTGAGGTGATACTTCATTGTAGTTTTGATTTGATAATTAGTGACTTTGAGCATTTTTTCATGTGCCTGTTGATCATTTGTATGTCTTCTTTGGAGAAATGTCTATTTAGGTCTTCTGCCCATTTTTTTAATCACGTGTTTTTTTTATTTTGTTTTTGTTTTTGTTTCTTTACTGTTGATTTGTATCAGTGTATGAGTTGTTTGTATATTTTGAAGATTAAGCCATTATCAGTTGCATTGTTTGAAACTATTTTCTCCCATCCCATAAGTTGTCCTTTTTTTTTTTATAGTTTCCTTTTCTGTGCAAAAACTTATAAGTTTGATGAGGTCTTATTGGTTTATTTATTTTTTTTATTTCTCTTGCCTTAGGAGACTGACCCTAAGAAAACATTCATACAGTTGATGTCAAAGAATGTTTTGCCTATGTTCTCTTCTAGGAGTTTAAAGGTGTCTTGTCTCATGTTTAAACTTAAGTCTTTTTAAGCCATTTTGAATTTATTTCTGCACATGGTGTGAGGGTGTGTTCCAGTTTCATTGATTTACATGTAACTGTCCAGTTTTCCCAGTAGTGCTTGCTAAAATCTTTTACCCATTTTATATTCTTGGCTCCTTTGTTGAAAATTAATTGACCATAGGTGTCTGGGTTTATTTCTGGAGTCTCTATTCAGTTCCATTAATCTGCATATCTGTTTTTATATCAGTACCACACTGTCTTGATTACTGTGGTTTTGTCATATTGCCTGAGGACTGGGAGAGTTATGCCTCCTGCTTGGATTTTGTTCCTCAGAATTGCTTTGGCAATTCTGGATCTTTTATATTTCCATATAATTTTTTTTTCTAGTTTTGTGGAAGATGTCATGGGTAATTTGATAGGGGTTGCATCAAATCTGTAGATTGTTTTGGGTAAAATGACTATTTTAATAATATTAATTCTTCTAATCCACAAACATGGAATATCTTTCCATTTCTTTGAATCCTCTTTGATTTCCTTGATTAATGTTTTATAGTTCTCAGCATATAAGTCTTTCACCTCCTTAATCAGGTTTATTCCTAGGTATTTCATTTGGGATGTTGTGATTTTAAAAGGTATTTTTATACTCCTTTTCTAATATTTCGTTGTTATTGTATAGAAATGCAACCAATTTCTGAATGTTAATCTTGTATCCTGCTACTTTGCTGAAGTCATTGATCAGTTCTTTCATTTTTTGTGTGGTGTCCTTAGCATTTTTTATATACAGTATCATGTCATCTGCATATTGTGACAATTTTACCTTTTCTCTCCCAATATATGTCTTTACTACATATTTAGTTTCATTTCTAGTGATTGGTCTGTTCAAATGGTCTGTATCCTCTTGATTTATGAGATGTTTTTCTGGCACACTATTTATATGTGTTATGTCCATTTATAAAATTTATTCATGATGCGCTGGTGAAAAGTTTGCAAAGATAAAATAATGGAAATCTAAATAATTTGAGTCAAAATAATATATTAACCTTAAGTATTTACGAAGTACATGAAAAAAAGTCTGTTTTTAATCTGAATTTTATGGATATCTCATTTCTTTGCTTTGAGAACATGGAGACATGGTTTAATCCAAAAAAATTACAAGGAATTTCCTTTTGTGACTCATTGGGTTATGAACCCAACTGGTATCCACGAGGATACAGGTTCTACCCTTGGTCTCACTCACTGGGTCACGTATCTGGCATTCTCATAAACTGTGGTTAAGGTCACAGATGTGGCTCAGATCTGGCATTACTGTGGCTATAGTGATTCAGCCCCAATCCTGGGAACTTCCATATACCACAGGTATGGCCCTAAAAAAAAAGAAATTACAAGAAGATATTATCTACTGGAATTTTTCTTTCTTTGAAAAAGTGCAAGCATGTTGAGTTCCTATTTACTGATAAATGAAATTGGGTATATTGTGAAACATAAGGGGATTTTGACAGATTTCAAAAAAATTCATACTCTGTTTCTATTAGTTATACAATGATGATGACAATGATGATGTAGAGAATGCTGATTTTGGAATGTAGAATACTTCAACTCTACCCAAAGACATCAAAGCAGTCTACTCTAGCAGGTTTCTCTTAATCACACTGCTTTCCTGCATTTGAACAGTCATGTGTTCCCTTGAGCTAGTGATTAGTATCTCCGTCTTTACCTATGTTGATTTGGAAGTTCAGTTGCATAAACTTCCATACATTATTGATCATCTAGCTAAAGAATTTTGGTCATAGAGTTCCTAATAGTCAATCTCAGGGAGACCCCAACCAAACCCTCTTGAATGAAAAATTAAATGTACATGAAACCAATGCTCTATATGCCTCAGTGTTCCATCTAAGGCATAAGTTAAAGGAAAGTACTGAATGATACAGAAGCAGAGTACTTTTCTTATCAATACATATTTGTTGAGAAAAGGATTCACTGGTTGTTCAGGCATTGTCCTACAAGTATAAGAGAGGGAATTTCTCTATGTTAAGTTAAAGATAACCTAAACATATTCCCAGGTTTCACATAGACTCTTTTTTGAGTTTTTAATTATTATTATTTTAAAATTTGCATTTAGCAGCATTCTTTCCAGGACATACATATATATGTATGTATGTATATATATTTATATACACACACATATATATATATATATAATATTTAAGCACATTCTAGGGTAATGGATTCAATGCTATCTCAATGGATATATAGCTAAAGAGATGATTATAGTAATAATGATACTATTAGTAATAATAGTCATAGCAATATTTATATTTATATTTATTAACTGCCAGACATTATTTGTAAGAGTTTTACATGTATTAATTCACTTAGTCCTTTGAACTGTCCTGTGACTTAAACACTGTCATTATGCCCATCTTAAAGATCAAGTGTAATTTGTTCAGATAGAAAGGTAAGTGACTGACAAAGCCACTCACAGGAAGGATGGTTCCAGAGCTTGTAATTCTAATCATTATTTTATGCTATTCAAGTATTTTATTTTTCAAAGACAAAACAAACCAATTAGAGACAGCATCCTTCCAAGCTCTGCATTTTGGAATTCTATTCCATCCCACACTTTTTATTCACTACTAACTCTGCATATCCTATTTCTTTTTTTTTTAATTTATCTTTTATTGTTATTTCCCCCAACACATTTTTTTTCCACTGTACAGCATGGGGACCCAGTTATACATCCATGTATACATAATTTTTCTCCCATTGTCATGCTACATTGTAAATATCTAGACATAGTTCTCAGTGCTACTCAGCAGGATATCATTGTTAATCCATTCCAAGAGCAATAGTTTACATTCATTAACTTCCAGCTCCCAATCCCTCCCCCTCCTCCCTGGGCAACCGCAAGTCTATTCTCCAAGTCCATGATTTTTTTTTCCTGTGGAAAGTTTCATTTGTGCAGCATATTAGATTCCAGATATGAGTGATAACAAATGATATTTGTCTTTCTCTTTCTGACTTACTTCACTCAGTATGAGATTCTCTAGTTCCATCCAAGTTGCTGCAAATGGCATTATTTCATTATTTTTTATGACTGAGTGGTTTCTATTGTGTACACATACCACATCTTCCTAATCAGGTTAATGGACATTTGGCTTGTTTCCATGTCCTGGCTACTGTGAATAGTGCTGCAATGAACATGCGGGTGCGTGTGTCTTTTTCGAGAAAGGTTGTCTGGAAATATGCCCAAGAATGAGATTGCTGGGTCATATGGAAGTTCTATGTATAGATTCCTAAGGTACCTCCAAACTGTTCTCCATAGTGGTTGCACCAGCTTACATTCCCACCAACAGTGCAGGAGGGTTCCCTGTTCTCCACAACCCATCCAGAACTTGTTATTTGTGGACTTATTAATGATGGCCATTCTGAATGGTGGGAGGTGGTATCTCATGGCAGTTTTGATTTGCATTTCTCTTATAATCAGCAATGTTGAGCATTTTTCCATGTGTTTGCTGGCCATCTGTATTTCTTCCTTGGAGAAATGTCTATGCAGGCCTTTTGCCCATTTTTCCATTGGGCAATTGGCTTTTTTTGCTGTTGAGGCGTATGTAATTGCTTCTATAATTTAGAGATTAAGCCCTTGTCTGTTGCATCATTTGAAACTATTTACTCCCATCCTGTAAGTTGTCTTTTTGTTTTCTTTTGGGTTTCCTTTGCCGTGCAGAAACTTGTCAGTTTGATTAAGTCCCATTGGTTTATTTTTGCTCTTATTTCTGTTGCTTTGGGAGACGGACCTGAGAAAATATTCATGAGGTTGAGGTCAGAGAGTGTTTTGCCTATGTTCTCTTCTAGGAGTTTGATGGTGTCTTGTCTTATATTTAAGTCTTTCAGCCATTTTGAGTTTATTTTGGTGCATGGTGTGAGGGGGTGTTCTAGTTTCATTGATTTGCATGCAGCTGTCCAGGTTTCCCAGCATCGCCTGCTGAATAGACCTTCTTTTTTCCCATTTTATACTCTTGCCTCCTTTGTCAAAGATTAATTGACCATAGATGTCAGGGTTTATTTCTGGGTTCTCTATTCTGTTCCATTGGTCTGTCTGTCTGTTTTGGTATCAGGACCACACTGTCTTGGTGACTGTGGCTTTGTAATAATTGCCTGAAGTCTGGGAGAGTTATGCCTCCTGCTTGGTTTTTGTTTCTCAGGATTGCTTTGGCAATTCTGGGTCTTCTGTGGTTCCATATACATTTTTGGATTGTTTGTTCTAGTTCTGTGAAAACTGTCATGGTTGATTTGATAGGGATTGCATTGAATCGGTAGATTGCTTTGGGTAGTATGGCCATTGTTACAATATTGATTTTTCCAACCCAGGAACATGGAATATCTTTCCATTTCTTTACATCTTCTTTAATTTCCTTGATTAATGTTTTATAGTTCTCAGCATATAAGTCCTTTGCCTCCTTGGTCAGGTGTATTCCCAGGTATTTGATTTTTGGGGTATAATTTTAAAAGGTGTTGTGTTTTGGTATTCCTTTTCTAACGTTTCATTGCTGGTATACAGAAATGTGACTGATTTCTGAATGTTGATCTTATATCCTGCTACTTTGCTGAATTTGTTGATCAGTTCAAGTCATTTTTGGGTTGAATCCTTAGGGTTTTCTATGTATAGTATCATGTCATCTGCATATGGTGACACTGTTACTTCTTCTCTTCCTATATGGATGCCTTTTATTTCTTTTGTTTGTCTAATTGCTGTGGCTAGGACTTCCAAAACTATGTTGAATAGCAGTCGTGAGAGTGGGCATCGCTGTCTTGTTCAAGATTTTAGTAGGAATGCTTTCAATTTTTCTCCATTGAGTATTGTATTTGCTGTGGGTGTCTCATAAATGGCTTTGATTATGTTAAGGTATGTTCCCTCTATACCCACTTTGGTGAGAGTCTTGATCATGAATGGATGTTGGACTTTGTGAAATGCTTTTTCTGCATCTATTGAGATGATCATATGATTTTTGACTTTTCTTTTGTGAATGTGGTGTGTAACGTTGATTGATTTGTGTATGTTGAACCATCCTTGTGAACCTGGGATGAACCCTACCTGGTCATGGTGTATTTTTTTGATATGTTATTGGATTCAGTTGGCTAAGTTTTTTTGAGAATTTCCACGTCTGTATTCATCAAAGATATTGTCCGATAGTGGTTTTTTTTTTTTTTTTTTCATGTTATCTTTGTCTGGTTTTGGAATCAGGGTGATGGTGGCATGATAGAATGTCTTTGGGAGTATTGCTTCTTCTTTGACCTTTGGAAAAAGTTTAAGATGGATGGGCACCAGTTCCTCTTTGTATGTTTGGTAGAATTCGCCTGTGAATCCAACTGGTCCTGGATTTTTATTTGTAAGGAGTGTTTTTATGACATATTCAATTTCATTTCTAGTGATCAGTATGTGCAGTTGGCCTATTTCTTCTTGATTCAGTTTTGCCAGGCAGTAAGACTATAGAAAGTTGTCCCTTTTTTCTAAGTTTTCAAATTTGTTGGCATATAATTGTTTATAGTATTCTTGCAATTTTTTTTTTTTTTGTATTTCTGCAGTATGCATTGTGGTTTCTCCTTTTTCATTTCTCCTTTTGTTTATTTCGGTTTTTTCTCTCGTCTTCTTTGTGAGTCTAGCCAGAGTTTTGTCAATTTTGTTTACCTTTTCAAATAACTAGCACTTCGTTTGATTGATTATGTTTATTGTTTTTTAAATCTCTATTTTATTGATTTCCTCTTTGATCTTATTTCCTTCCTTCTGCTGACTCTAGGTTATGTTTGTTCTTTTTCTAATTCATTTAGGTGGTGGGTTAAGTTGTCAATTTGAGATCTTTCTTCTTTTTCGGGGAAGGCCTGTATTGCTATTAATTTTCCTCTGAGCACTGCTTTTGCAGCGTCCCATAGATTTTGAGTGGTTGTGTCTTCACTATCATTTGTCTTGAGGTTTTTTTTAATTTCCTTCTTTTTTTTTTTTTTTTCTGTCCTTTTGCCTTTTCTTGAGCCGCTCCCATGGCATATGCAGGGTCCCAGGCTAGGGGTCCAATCAGAGCTGTTGCCACTGGCCTATGCCAGAGCCACAGCAACACAGGATCTGAGCCACATCTGCAAACCACACCACAGCTCACAGCAATGCCAGATCCTTTACCCCTGAGAAAGGCCAGGGATTGAACCCTCAACCTCATGGTTCCTAGATGGATTCATTAACCACTGCGCCATGATGGGAACTCCTTAATTTCCTTCTTGATTTCCTCATTGATCCATTGGTTTTTAAGTAGCATGCTGTTTAGTCTCCATGTAGTAGTTCTTTTCTCATTTCTTTTCCTGTGGTTGATTTCTAGTTTCATGCCATTGTTGTCAGAGAAGATCTTGAAATAATTTCAATACTCTTAAATTTGTTCAGGTTAGCTTTGTGCCCCAATATGTGATCAATTCTTGAGAATGTTCTATGTGCACTTGAGAAGAATGTGTTTTCTGCTTTTTTTTGGATGTAATGTCCTGAAAATGTCAATTATGTCTAAATTTTCTATTGTTTCCTTTAGGATCTCTGTTGCTTTATTGGTTTTCTGTCTAGAGGATCTGTCCATTGATGTGAGTGGGGTGTTAAAGTCTCCTACTATGATTATATTCCCATAGATTTCTCCTTTTATGTCTGTTAATATTTGTTGTATGTATCTGGGTGCTCCTATATTTGGGGCATATATGTTGGCGATAGTAACATCCTCTCCTTGGCTGGATCCCTTAATCATTAAATAGTGTCCTTCTTTGTCTTTCTTTATGTCTTTTGTTTTAAAGTCTATTTTGTCTGATATGAGTGTTGCAACTCCTGCTTTCTTGTCTTGTCCATTGGCATGAAATATCTTTTCCCATCCCCTCACTTTCAATATATATGTGTCCTTTGTCCTAAGGTGATTATCTTGTAGACAGCATATTGTATGTCTTTGCTTTTTTGTCCAATCAGCCACTCTGTGTCCTTTGATCAGACCATTCATTCCATTGACATTTAAGGTGATAATTGGTAGATGTTTGTTTATTGACATTTTAAACCTCATTTTCCAGTTGATTCTATGGTTCTCCATTCTTCCTTTCTTTTTTTGTTTGGATAGTCACCAATTATTTTCTGCTTGAGTACCTTTCTTTTCATTTTTTGTGAATGCAATGTTCAGTTTTGATTTGATTTTAACACACTGTTTTTTAAGTGTGTTAACCCCTTCCTATAATTGTGTGTTTTATCCTGATAGTCCTCTAGGTTGAAACACATCATTACCATAATAAAATTTTTAAAAAAAGAAAAAAAAGAATCTATTTCCTTACTTCCATTGCCCACATTTTGTGATTTTGATATATTTTTTATTTTATTTTATTTTAAACATTTTCATGATTAGATCTGTATGCTGACTTATTTAAATGACTGCTCTCTGATTGTGGTTTCCTCCATCATAATCGTAGTTCTTCCTCTACATTTTTTTTAATTTAAAGAAGTCCTTTCAGTATTTCTTTTAGCGTGGGTTTCGTATTGCTGTATCCTTTTAGCTTTTGTTTGTTGGAAAAATTTTTTATTTCTCCTTCTATTTTAAATGATATTCTTGTTGGATAGAGTATTCTAGGTTGCATTTTTTTTTTCCTTTCTGTGCTTTAAATATCTCCTGCCATTCCCTCCTGGTCTGTAGAGTTTGTGTAGAGAAATCAGCTGATAGCTTTATGGGGGTACCCATATAATGTCACTTTGCTTTTCTCTTGCTACCTTTAGAATCCTCTCTTTATCACTAACTTTTGCCATTTTTATTATGATGTGTCTTGGTGTGGGTATATTTGGTTTCAATTTTGGGGGGGGCCTCTGTGCTTCCTGTATCTTGAAATCAGTATCCTTTAGATTTGGAAGTTTCCAGTGATAATTTCTTCAAATATATTTTCAATCCCCTTTTCTTTTTCTTCTCCTTCTGGAATTCCTAGCATGTGTAGATTTTGCCCATTTTATATTATCCCATAGGTCTCTTCTATTGCTTTCGTGTTTTTTTCATTTGGTTTTCTCTCTGCTGTCCTGATTGGGTGATTTCCATTATTCTATCTTTGACATCACTAATTCCTTCTTCTGCATTATTCATTCTGGTTTTTACTGCCCTTAGTTCTGTTTGTATCTCTGCAAATTATTTTTCTAGTTTTTCTTGGCTCCTCCTTATATTTTCTAGTTCCTTTCTGAGGGAGTCTGTGTTACTGTTCATATCTTCTCTTACTTCCTTCAGTATTTTCACTACCTCCCTTTTTAATTCCAAATCTGTCATACTGCAGAGGTCTGTTTCATTGTTGACTGCTTTAGGTGAGTTCTCCTGTTGGTTTAACTGCAAATGGTTTCTAAGCTTCTTCATCTTTCTTGTGTTTTTCTTTTTTTGTGGAGTTGCACTCCCTGTGGCCAGGCAGGGTTTGCCCTGGTGCTGCTGCAGAGTGCTTCCTGAGGGCGGGATGTGTTGGCCAGCCTGCTTTGAGGCAGCAGGGCATTTCTAGAGGATGGGCACGGCTAGCCTGTCACTTCTTGGCAGAGAGTCTTTCCCGAGAGTGGTTGGGGATAGCCGGGTCACTCCAAGGCAAAAGAGCACTTCCTGAGTGCTGACCAGCTTGGTCTGTGGTAGTGGGGCAGTTCCTGAGGGCGGGTGGGGCTAGCAGGCTCACTCCAAGGCAAAGGAGAACTTCTTGAGGGCGGGCAGGACTGGCAGGTGTGCGCTGCAGTGGAGGTACCCTTCCTGTGGCCGGGCAGGGTTTGCCCTGGTGCTCCTGGTCTGCAAAGCTCTTCCCGAGGGTGGACGGTGCTGGCCAGCTTGCTCCGTGGGAGTGGAGTGCTTCCTGAGGGTGGGTGGGCTAGCCAGGTCGCTCAGAGGCAAAGGAGCACTTCCCGAGGATGGGAGAAGGTGGCCGGCTTGCTCTGCAGGAGTGGGGTGCTTCCCAAGGGCAGGCAGGGCTAGCTGGCTCACTCCCAGGCAAAAGAGGACTTTCCAAGGGCAAGCAGTGTGGTGCTAGTGGGCTTGCTCCGCTGGAGTGGGCCACTTCCTGTGTGTGGGCAGGCCTGGCCAGGAAACCTCCGGTGGTGTTTGGCTTCCCATGGGTGGTGGGGCCAGTCCACTGCGATGGCAGGCAGATTCTGGCCGGGCGAACATGGGATGGGGGAGGAGGGATGCACTGGGAAGCTCTTCTCTCTGCTAGCTGGCAGGCAAGCATGCACCTGGGGCGCAAGGGGTATTCTATGGCAGCCCACCCCTCCTACTTTCCTTTCCCCAACACTGGCGCCTTCTCTTTCCTGTGGATCCAGACCTTCTCCCGAGTTCCCTCCATTGTGGCTTTCCATTCCCCAGCCCTTAGCGTATTGCTCTCCCCACCTCAGACGCAATGCTTCCTAGTCCCTTAGGCTGTCTCCACACAGCCAACCCCAGCCCACTCCCAGGCAGTAAGCTCCAGAGTCTAGGTGTTGGTGCCCAGCCCCTTCGGGAGCATCTGACTTTGGTGTCTGGGAGAGTGGTTCAGATGATCTGTGCAGCTCTCACTCCGCTTTTCAGATCTCAGACCAGCTGCTGCGCTTTCCTTGGCATCTGGAGATCCCTCTGACTAGGTGATTCTCCAGGGTATGGGCTCCCTTTCTCCTTCACAGCTCCCTCTCAGGAGCGCCAGTTCTGTCCTGATTCCCCTTCTCTTTTTCATCTTTTCTCTTGTTTTACCCAGTTATGTCAAGAGATTCTTGCCGTTTTTTGGAGTTTTAAGTTCTGCCAGCATTCCGTTGCTATTCTATGCAAGTCGTTTTACGTGTAGATGTGTTTTTTTGTTGTGTTTGTGGGAGAGGGTGAGCATGTCCCCCTATTTTTCTGCCATCTTGCCTCCTTCTCCTAGTCTGCATATCCTATTTCTAATTAAAGTTGGCCACTATTCAAAATGCAAGGAAATAGTACTGAAAATTATTTTAAAAGAGGAAAAAAAAGATTTATCTCTATCAAAAGATCCAAAATATATATGCATTTTTCACTATGCTAAGTATTTTCCATGCAGTAATTAATTTACTGCTTATGATCATCCCACAGGATAGATGCTATTACTATTATCACTTTCAAAATAGAGAAATTTAGGATCAGAGTGGTTTACTTGCTTACCCAGGTGTAAGAAAGAAAATTTCAATCCGGATAATACTGCAACTTCTTCATATGAGGAAAAAAAAAAAGGCTTAAACCAGATGCCAGAAGGAGACATTTTGAAAATGCGAAAGATATTAAGGAAAGGAGATCCCAGAGTGGAGTAGATTTCAAATGTATACAATTTTTGAAAATCAACTTAAAATGACAAAAACAGCTGCAGACCGTCAGAAAAAAGAAAAGAGTTAAGAGCTGCTCAGTTTCCATTATGCCATAGCAGGAAAGTGCTCAGTAAAATTAAGTGTCAGTAAAGTAAAGACAAAATTAAACTTTTTTCCTAAACATAGGAACAATTAACCTGTGAAAATTACTCATATTGGTTGGTAATGAAGCAGATAGTTTCGTGAAATTGAGAACATATCTGATTCACTGTAATGAGATTTTCAGTTAGATAAAATTACACCTTGTATTAGTCATCCTGAGTTAGGGTACCTACTGATTAGTGGAAAGGGTCATGAAAGAAAATTGTATTTTTTCCAAGGCCAGAGGGTCAGGATTAAAGAATATGATAATAGTCAATATTTATGACATCTGCATGTGAGGGAATGTCATAGATTCCCAGTAATATATGAATGTTCATCTCTGTCTCTGCTGTACTACTGCCTGTTGTTTTGCTCAGTAAGTGTCAATTCTCTGCCTCACACTCGGGAAGAAAAGAGAGAAAGGCCTCCCTGGGTTTGAAATCAGAGGAGTTCACAGTAATTTTTCATGGGGGCATGGAACTATATTTACAACATTGTATAAAGACTGGAAGGTTTATAATATGGCAAAAAGTGAGGAAGATTCAGCATAGGATCAGTGCAGGTAAAAAAAATTCCTACATTGGGGATCATCTGAGTTGGATTTTATCCAAATTCTATCACTTCTTGTGTGATTATGGACCATAAACCTTCATTTTTAAGTGTTAGTTTACCCTTCTGCAAAGGTTTGAATTAGGTGAGCTCATAAGATTATATATTTATAGTATATTTTCCATTACTGCCTTTATATTAAAAGAGCCTGTAATGTGTTCTTTGAAAAAATAATTATAGAACCTACAGAAATATTAGTGTTTCTTTGAGATTCACTTTTCATGCAGTTTGACAATGAAAGCCTATTCTGGGCTTTCAAAGGTGTGTCTTTGCTGGACCTGCTCATCTCTTGGCAAAGGACCTTCATATTATTTTTGTTATTCATATTACATATACATGTTGAACATGCCTACTGTTTTATAATTACTCAATGAATTTTATTACATTTATAGTTGTACAATGATCATCACAACTCAATTTTATAGCATTTTCATCCCCAACCCCGAGCCTATCCCCCTACGTGCCAACCTCTCTCTTTTGGAAACCATAAGTTTTTCAAAGTCTGTGACTCAGTATCTGTTATGCAAAGAAGTTCATTGTGTCCTTTTGCCTCTTTTTAGATTCCACAGGTAAGTGATTTTTGATGTTGGTGTTTCAGTAACATCACTTAGCATGATGATTTCTAGGTCCATCCATGTTGCTGCAAATGCCATTATTTCTTTCCTTTTAATGGCTGAGTAATATTCCATTGTGTATATGTACCACATCTTCTTTATCTCTTCTTCTGTCTATGGATATTTAAGTTGTTTCCATGTCTTGGCTATTGTATTTAGTGCTGCAATGAATATCGGAGTACATGTATCTTTTGAGTCATGGTTTTCTCTGGATAGATGCTCAGGAGTGGGATTGCTGGATCAAATGGTAATTCTATTTTTAGTTTTCTGAGGCATCTCCATACTGTTTTCCACAGGGGTTGAGCCAATTTGCATTCCCACCAACAGTGTAATAGGGTTCCCTTTTCACCACACCCTCTCCAGCACTTATTGTTTGTAGACTTTTTGATGATGGCCATTCTGGTCAGTGTAATGTGGTCCCTCAGAGTGGTTTTGATTTGCATTTCTCCAATAATGGGTGATGTTGAACATCTCTTCATGTGTGTTTTGGCCATCTGTATGTCTTCCTTGGAGAACTCTCTGTTTGAACATGCCTAATTTTTGAACATATTGCTTGATCATGTTATTTGATTTTCTTTTAAAAAGTCTATGAAACTGTATTTTTGTTGTGAGAACTTATCTTTCATCCATTTTTTTTCTCTCATCAATTAAACTTTTCTGTTCTCTGCAGATCATCATTCCAATTAAAATATCTCAAGAGAGCAGAGTTCCTGCTGTGTCATATTAAGTTAAGAATCTGACAGCAGTAGGTCCCGTCACTTCAGAGATACGGGTTCAATCCCAAATACAGTGGGTTAGAGACCAGGGTTGCTACATCTGTGGAGTATGTTGCAGATACAGCTCAGATTCAGTCCCTAGCTTGGAAAATTCCGTATATCAAGGGTGTGGCCATAAGAAAATTAAAGAAAAAAAATCTCAGGAGGGCCTGTCATTCTCATAAAATGGCATTCTGTACAAAAGAGAAAATATTCTTTTGAATGATATTTGCAAAAATCGCACTATAAAAATACATGGAGAAGAATGTATTTCTTTTAAAATTAAATTTTTATTAAGTAGAACATAAGCAGTGGACATTAAAACATGTTTCTTTCTTATTTTTTTCATTTTACAGATCTGGATAATGTGGAGGGCATTGCTGTGGACTGGATTGGAAATAACCTTTACTGGACAAATGATGGCCATCGGAAGACTATTAATGTGGCCAGGCTGGAAAAAGCTTCGCAGAGTCGGAAGACTCTTTTAGAGGGAGAAATGTCCCATCCCAGAGGGATTGTAGTGGATCCTATTAATGGGTATGCAATATTTGATTAGCCTTATATAAAGAAAATGATGTCAAATCAATTTGATTTTTACACATTTAGTAGTGGTAAGTTTTATTTAAAACTGTATGCAAATATACATGAATGGTCTGATTGGGAAAAATTACTCATGTAATAATTTCCTCTCCTAGAGAATGTGTTAACTAAACATTGAACTGAAATAGATTATTTATATAAAGAATGGTTTTGGTTTTTTTTTTTTGTCTTTTTTGCCATTTCTTGGGCCGCTCCCGCGGCATATGGAGGTTCCCAGGCTAGGGATCTAATCGGAGCTGTAGCCGCCAGCCTACGCCAGAGCCACAGCAACGCGGGATCCGAGCCGCGTCTGTAACCTACACCACAGCTCAGGGCAACGCCAGATCATTAACCCACTGAGCAAGGGCAGGGATCGAATCCGAAACCTCCTGGTTCTTAGTCGGATTCGTTAACCCCTGAACCACGACGGGAACTCCTATTTTCTTGATTTATTCAGACAAGCACTATAATTCTCCATTTTAGACAGCATGACACTAAGATAAATAATCAGTTCAACCAGCAAGTCAATCAATTATTTTTTTAAATTAAAGGCTATTGAAATTTAATGCATTAAAAAAATAGAAAGTTTTTTGTTGTAAATTTAATATGAGCCAGGCACTTTATTGAATAGGTTACTATGCTCTATTCTTTGATCCCTGCAATAATCCTTTGAATTAGTTGTTATTCTCAATATTATTTTACAAAGAAATTGGTAATGAATCTGCAAAAAAAAAAATTGAATATAGAGATTGGATATTTAAACCTAAGCAACCTGCCTTTAAGACTTTACTCAGAGTCATTATACTCTGCTGCTTTTTATTAGTCTAGGTTGATATTCATATAATTTTAGACATGACCAAATTTTTCATATAGTGGTATCATTTTATATAGCCTGTAATACTTGTTTTAGGATGCATTATTTTGTACATTTCACAGGAAAGATGTAATTTCTAGAGACCAAGTGATAGAGTAAAACAAATAGGTTGACATGAAAGAGACTAACAGAAACCTATTTAAATATGTTTGCTGAAAGGCCTCTTTAAGGAGGCATCATTTAAGCTGAAACTTAATTGCAGAGAAGAAACTAGACATGAAAATTGAGGGAATTAGTTCATATCAAGAAAATGGTACAACTGAAATTCTTAAATTGATCTTAAGTTGATCAAAAGCTTGACTGTAAGAAGAACTGAAATGAAAGTAGTGGGGCTGGATCATAGGTGGCAAGTGGAAAAGTGACTGAAGATGCACCTGGAAAGAAAAACAGGGCCTTGCCCACCATCATGAGAGCTTTGAACTTTGTCTTCAGTGTATTTGTAAAATAGGGAATTGATATAATCAGATTTAGATTTTAAAAAAATCTAATTTTACTAATCCGCAGAGAATGAAATGTAAAACAGTAGAAGTAAAATTGTCCAAATAATTGTTTGACCCTAATATTTTTTTCCATAAAACAAGAAACTTTAGTTTGGAAAACTCCATTTAAAATAACACAACTATAAGTGAAACATTTTTAGGAAAAAAAAAAAAAACACTGATTTAGTTACTTTTTTTTTACTATCATAATACCTTTTTGCAGTTGTACATATGAAATCATCATATTTTCTCTGCCATAATAGCCTATTAACAAAAATGACTCTCCTCAGAGCTATGCTTTCATCAAAAGCTTCATAACCAATTACAGAATCAGTAAGGGATTTATTCATTATTTATTTATTAAAGTATATTATTGAATAACTACCATATACATTAATAGAAATTAGTAAGCCAGTAGTTGTCTTTAAGGAGTTTATAATGTGTGCTTGGTACACACACACACACACACACACACACACACACACACACAAATAGTGAAATATGTATTCTTCATTGAGGTTTTTATTTCAGAATAGCTTAGAGGATGAATAGGATTTCCAAATGAATAGGGCACCAGGGGCTTGGAGTGTGCAGTCATATGGTTAATCGCTTATGTACTCATGAGGGGCTGTATAAGTAATTGTTTAGAGGCAGGGAAGTTAGTGGCAGTTTTGAGGTGAGATGCATTCATTAAGGCTACAGAAGGAATGTACAAAGGAACATAGCAGGAGGTGAGACTAGAAATAGACCGAAATCTTCAATGTGGGAATTAAAAGTTTTGATTTCTTTTGCTGATAACAGAGTAATTCGAAGATTTTGAAAATAAAAATCACATTTTCAATTCATGTTTTAGAAAGACAAGTGAAAGTAATATGGCAGCTCTATGAGAAACAGCCCACTGGGAGTTCCCTTTGAAAAGGAGTGAAAGACATTCAGTAGCATTTGTAATAGGAACAGAAAAGAGGGAATTGAGAAGGAAATGGTAAAGAATAGGATTGGCAGGCCTCAAAGGTGGTTGAAATGGGGGTAAACCTGGAGGAGGAATCAGTTATGATTGTCCCTCAAGGTGATAGCTACAGATAAACCCCTCCTTTCTAGTAATTTCACACTTTACAATTTATGTCAATAACTTAGAAACCTGCATCTCCAGTTCTGATTTCTCAAAATATTATCTACAGGAAAAGATGGGTCAAAGCTGAACGCATATTTCCCTCCAAACAGGATTTTCTGTCTCCCTATCTCAAGAGCATCATATCCTCTAGGTAGATACGATGTCATCAAATAAGGCACATTTCGAAACAGAAAAATTTATTTTACTTCCATGGCAGAAGATCTTAAGGATTTAAAAATTTCTAGGATTGACCATCAGATAATACAATTTAAATTGGGGATATAATTAATATTAAGAAAGCCAAGCTTTGTGCCACAGATTACAAACATGAATAAGAAATAATATCTGCCCATAAATATTTTAATTTTTAAAAGGAATTATCAGAAATGCAACACCATTAAATTCAATATATGGTGTAAATGCAATAAATTGTATAAAATAATTAACAAATGTCATTATTTGTGACTAACAGAAGAAATAGAAGAAAGAGATAATTTTGGCAGAAAGGCTAGGGTTAGACTTCATCAAGAAATTGTACTTGGACAGGCTTTGAAAAATAGAGGTACGATTTTTCTTGTCACAGTGGAAGGTCAGTTTAACCTAATTTTATTTTATTTTTTGTCTTTTTTAGGACTGCACCAGTGACTGACGGAGGTTTCCAGGCTAGGGGTTAAATCAGAGCTATAGCTGATGGCCTATGCCACAGCCACAGCAGTGCAGGATCCAAGCCGGGTCTATGACATACACCATAGCTCATAGAAACACCAGATCCTTAACCCACTGAGCAGTGCCAGGGATCAAACCTGAGTCTTCATGGATGCTAGTCAGATTTGTTTCTGCTGAGCCATGATGGGAACTACAAGCTTAACGTAATTTTTATTTGATGAATACCCCAAATTCCACCTATAAAAATATCTATGTGGAGTTCCCACTGTGGCACAGTGGGACAGATGGCATCTCTGCAGCGCCAGGGTGCAGATTCGATCCCTGCCTGGCACAGTGGGTTAAAGGATCCAGCGTTGCTGCAGCTGAGGCGTAGGTCACAAATGCAGCTCAAATCCAATTCCTGGCCTGCAACTCCACATGCCATGCCCCAGGGCGGTCAAAAAGAAAAAAAAAGTTAGTTCTTGCTTATTTTATGTGTTCACATGTTCTACTTTGTGAATTCATGAATCATCATACTTGATAATGATTATAAAGCTTTCACAGTGTAAATGTTAATTAGACAGGTAGATGATGACTATATATCTAGTCTCTGTCAGATTGATATCACTTATTAATTTTTATTTATTTTTTTCTATTGTCTTTTTTCTCTACTGTACAGCATGGTGACCCAGTTATACATACATGTGTACATTCTTTTTTCTCACATTATCATGCTCCATAAGTGATTAGACATAGTTCCCAGTGCTACACAGCAGGATCTCATTGCTAATCCATTCAAGGCACTTGTCTGTATCTGTTAACCCCAAGCTCCCAATCCATCCCACTCCCTCCCGCTCCCCTTTGGCAACCACAAGCCTGCTCTCCAAGTCCATGATTTTCTTTTCTGTGGACAAGTTCATTTGTGCCATATAGTATATTAGATTCCAGATATAAGTGATATCAAGTGGGAATGTAAGCTGATACAACCGCAATGGAGGACGGTACGGAGGTACCTTAGAAAACTATACATGGAACTACCATATGACCCAGCAGTCCCACTCATAGGCATATATCTAGACAAAACTTTCCTTAAAAAAGACACATGCATCCACATGTTCATCGCAGCACTATTCACAATACCCAAGACATGGAAACAACCCAAATGTCTATTGAGAGATGATTGGATTAGGGAGATGTGGTATATGTACACAATGGAATACTAGTTAGCCATAAAAAAGAACAAAATTATGCCATTTGCAGCAACATGGATGGAACTAGACTCTCATCCTGAGTGAAGTACGTCAGAAAGAGAAAGACGTCACTTATTTTAAATGTGTCTTTCTTATGTTTTGTTCAACTGAAAATAACCTCAGGTAATGGGTCAGATCACAAAAACTCTTTCTTCAAATAGCAGTACAATATAAAATGTGTTTAGAATATCCAGAACTTTCTCATGTGTGTATATATGTTTCCATGCACATGTGTAATTGGGTTAGAGGGTCACAGAAAGTAAAAGAATGTTACTATTATCAAAAAGAAAAACTATAGGGAAAGGTAATTGCCATTTAACAAGTCATAAATTAGCAACAATAAAATTGCATTGATTCACTATGTTTAAGATTTCAGGAAAGTTATCGGTAGAGATGAAAAACTTGTGTATTTCTCTTAAATGGTTGATTTACATAGTTGAAGTCAAGTAGTTTTACCTAACTAGCACAGGATTAGAGCAAATGGAATGGATCTTCTGTTTACTCCTAATTCGTCCCAGTAATAAAACCACTTGAAGAACAGGCATGGTACAAAATATGCATATTGCCATGTTTATTTCTAGGATTATAATACATTTTAACATACTAAAATTCACCAATCTAAACATACCAAGTCTAAAAAAGGCAAATCAACATAATTGTAAACTGTTAAGAGAATTTAAAAAGAGCTTAATTGGCATAAAAGAATAGATGGTGTGTTACTTCCTCAGTTGTCCTAAATCTGCCTGTTTAAATCACAGTAGGATTTTTAGTCATGGATACAGATTTGTCCCACATTACTTCAGAAATTCTTTAGGGTCCATAGCATGTGGAGGCAGTGGATCTAATAAGGGCAGTTCCAGAGTTAACGGCTTAAAAAAGCTTTGAAGCTTTATAAAGTTGTATTTGAGGTGACTGAATTAAAGCCTACACTTTAATTAGTAACTCAGGAACTTTCACATGACCCCAAAACAACACATGTGGAGGGTTTTAACCTTATTCATGAGGGAATTGGAACATTAGCTCCAAGCCCCTTCTCCCACTGTTAAAGCTTACACAAAAGATTTGTTTTTTAAAGCTAGATGCTTTTGTTTGAGATAGAAGTTAAAGCTCAGAATCTCAAGGTCAGTCAACCTGCTGTTATTAAACTTATGTGCAGCTCAATCATCTTCTGTGGGTTTTGGGGTAATAATAAGCAGCAATAAAGCATAGATAATTTGCATCAGGAAGACAGATTAGACCTGACCAAACAAACCCAGTATGACTGTGCCCTTTAGAACAAAGACAATGCAATTGCCTGCCTAAAAAAATAATAAGTCATCTGAGATTAAATAAAGGCTGGAGTAGATCATTAACTGTGCCGTGATTCTCATGCCAGTCAATCTGCTTTTTAATTACATAATTGATTGTATGTTTTATAAAGTGGAAATTTAAAAATAGTAATGCCTTAAGAACCAACACCAAAGAAAATCAAGATTTGGCACTTGCTCTTATTTAATTAATGAATGAGGCCAGTAGGTATGGTGGTCGTGGGTTTTCTGATATGTGCCTAAATGGACTGGCTCCACTGAACAAATCTTTATTTCCCTAGTACTTCATAGCTATCTCCTTTCTTAGACGGATGAGTGTTTAGATAGGAGAACAAATCAGAGCATTAATTACATTTTATGGAGGTGCTAGATCTGAGGAAGCATCCCTCTGTACAGTAGCTGGTTGAAATAACACATACTCTTCTTTGTCATGTCCTAGATGGATGTATTGGACAGACTGGGAGGAAGATGAAATAGATGACAGCGTGGGAAGGATCGAGAAGGCCTGGATGGATGGCTTCAATCGGCAGATTTTTGTGACTTCAAAGATGCTGTGGCCAAACGGTTTAACTCTGGACTTTCACACCCGCACATTATACTGGTGTGATGCCTATTACGATCATATTGAAAAAGTGTTTTTGAATGGAACTCACAGGAAGGTAAAAGACAAATGCTGTTTTTTGTTTTTTGTTTTTTTTTTCTAACCCATAGGCTTCTTTCACAGAGCCTTGTTGTGTTGTGTTAAAAATACTTTCAAGTTTATTTTTACCCCTCTGAGATGGCTGCCAGTAGTCTCTGTGGGGTGGCCGAAGGAGGCTGAGCATTAAGCGGTGCAGCTGGCACTCGCTTCCGGGACACTGGGCCGGCTTGCTGTGGCATGTCAGGATTTGTGGGATTTTTAAAAGAAGCTTTCAGTATACCAGAGCTGTCTTAAAATGCAGTTTTTCTACATTATCAGTGAGTTGAGTCTGACAAAGCAACTCAATTCTATTCAAATATCTTTAATATTTGCAGCTGATATTTAACCTATGTAGTATGACAAAGTTATTACAATTAATTTATGTGAATAAAAACTTCATGACATTGGAATTGAACTGCAAGAATGAAGAGAACTTCAAGCTTATTGGCCTGCATATACATCAACACACCCTTGCCTCTTTTGGTAAAATCATTGGAGAACAATTTTGAAAGTCTTGGGTGAAATTGAGGATGCAGTGGACTGTGTGACAGAGATGGGGTTGGCAAAATATCACCTCTATATTCTGTCTTATAATCATCTAGGTACATATAAGATTGTGAACTAGCTTCAACTGTTTAGTTAAGTAATAGAAAAATGGAATATTAAAAATTACCAAAATACTTCCTTTGACAATACATTCCTTCTGTTTTAGAAAGGAGGTTTGAACAGCTGGCCAAGCCTATTTATCAAGGATTATTTTTAAGAAATAAATAGTCTACTAATAGTTAAGATTATTTCAATAATTGGTTATCTCTAATAGGGCTTTAAATGTCTTTCCTCAAATAAATTGATTTGCATTAACCTAATGTCACGTACCTAAGAGGTGTTAAATAAATATTTATGATTCCTTTCAAGATGTTGATATATACACAATATACATAGCATTTTATTAGCCAGCATATTTTAGCCTACATGGAGGTAAGAAAATAAGAATTAGGCTTAAGTATTCATCATATTAAAATTGGGTATGAAGAGGTCAGATAAAAGGAACAAAATGTTAATTTCTAAACCTACATTATTTGGATAAATTCCTCAATTCTCCAACATTAGATGACTTGAGTACAAAATGCCTTTTCATATTACATATGATTTCATATTATAAACTGTGAAAGATGAAAAAGTATTACTATTATGGAGGTATTATTCTTATTCTCTTCTACAATTCTACAAGCAAAAGATTACTATAAGATTGTTCCACTTAAACAACTACAAAATAAACTGGAATGTAAAGAATATTTACAGGATATTCAGAATATAGGCAGAATTGAAATTAACTAGGAGCCTTGTTTATCCGCATACTACTAATGAACGTTTCTGTATTCAAAATTAAAATTTTAGACCTTCCTCCCTGTCATCTCTGAGATATCTTCAATTTGCATTAACCCAATTGAATAGGAGAATCCCTCTCACTCCCATTGTTGTAAGACTGTGTTATATTGCTTGGCTTTGGATGGTCAATAATATTGCAATATCCATAATGACATTAATTATGCAGATGAGTTTCTGTCCCAGAATATGATACTGAATAGCACGAAGAAAAGAGACAGGAAAGAGTATCAGTCATCTTAACGTTTGCTTTTCTTGACCATATACATAATGCAATCTCTGAGATAATTTAAATGGATGAAATATAAATGGTCTCTGAAATAACATGCCCTAAAAACATAACAAAATATGCTCACATTGTGAAATGCATTTCTCAAATATACTGAAAGAAAACAGAAGTTATTAGTTAGATCACTATCTCTTCTACTTATTTGAAGATCATCTTCTGCAAACATTTAGTTATGTTTCTAAACGTCAATTCTGATTTTTCACAATGTGTTTATATTTTACAGATTGTTTACAGTGGGAAAGAGCTGAACCATCCTTTTGGACTGTCGCATCATGGGAATTATGTGTTCTGGACTGATTATATGAATGGTTCCATTTTTCAACTAGATTTGATAACGAATGAGGTGACATTACTGAGGCGTGAAAGACCACCCCTGTTTGGGCTTCAGATTTATGATCCACGAAAGCAACAAGGTATTAAAAAACAGATAAAATTGCTTCTGAGTTTCACATATAATAATACTTCACAAGAGTTGCATAAAGGCTTTGTTTTGACAGTGTGGCTGAAGTTTTATGATAAAAGGTGTCTAGGCATGCCAAAGTCAATCAAATCTTAGACATTTTACCATAAAATTCTTTATTTATTGTTCAAAATATCCTAAATGAGTGACTCTGGGAATTCCATTTGGGTGAAGTTCAAGATTTTCTTCAAATACTTCCTTTTTCATGTCATCTTCACTGAAAAAGGCTGTTATTTAAAGTAAACAATTCTCTTAATGTTATCAGAGTCAGTATCATGAGCAGTAGAAGAACTTTCAGTGTGGAAAAAAATTATAGGAAAATATCAAAAAATACTTTATACAAGGAAATGTTACTTCTTAGAGTAACTCAGTATTGTCTGATTAATTTCATGTACATTTAAGGAACATTTTATTTTTTTAGATGTTATGAAAGTGAAATAAGGTACCATGATATTCATGTCTTATTAAAGTCAGATAATATTCTCATATGATTTAGCTACATGAGTTATTAATATTTATTAGGCCATCTGAAAATAACATAACTCAGAATTTAGGTAATAAACAAAAAGCAGTTTAGTAAATTATGTGGCAGACTTTTTGTTATGAATCTCAATAGTCACTGTTCCTTTCTTGAAATGTAGATATTTTTGTGAATATGTAATGAACATTCATTTCAATAAATTCAGGCATAAAAAAATTTCCTGAGATTTTCAATGTGGGTATGTTGTCAATAGGAAGTTATCTAGCAATAGAAGTTTGTTGAAGATATTTTAGCTTTATCGGAGATTTTGAAAGCTAAATTTCTCATTCATGGGCTTCACTTTTTTCTAGTGTATTAAAATTGCTTCATTGGACTGTAAATGCAATTTTATAAAATAATTGAAGTACCATAAAGTGAGAACTTTCAATAGCTAACAAAAAGATAAAATTATCTTTAAAAATTAAAATGAAATTATTTGAGATGGTTTAAGCCATAGTCGTAGACAAGAAATGAAGAATAGAGACAATTGCCTGGGTAGATCACATGCTAATAATTTCTATTACATTCATATCAACTGTTCACCCTGTCCCAGTTGTAGTTCCTCTACACTGAACTGGAAGAGGAAGAACCCTCCTTACTTCCTTAAGTGTCTCATTTTCAATATTATTGTCCCCTCTAATTTTACAAACATTAGTCTTTTTGGATTTCACTACATCAACCAGTACAAAATCCTATTGCCCATTTCCATTTTCTTTAGAAACTGTTCATCTTGAATACTACTGCTGAACTCCCCCCTGCCAAATTCAATGACATTTTCACAATCTTCATTTTCTTTAAAATTCTAGTTGCTTTAGAGAATTGACCAATTAAATGCAACACACAAGTGGGAAATGCCATGACTTAACTGTAAAATAGATGTGCTTAGATACAAGTCCTGACACTTTCTCCTTCTAAAAATTGGCACACATCATGAAAGATTTGACAGAGATAAATGTTTTCTTTATAAAAATCCTATAAGGATTAGATAACTATTTGTTATAGTTATCTAAGAGTAAGACTTAGACTAATGCCTGGCTCACAAGTTACATTAAGTAATTTACCCTTACCATTTGTTAATCAGGATCCATGTATTTTTAAGTTTCGTTCTATATAAACATTTAAAATAAATATTTAAAGCAGTAATGTCTCACAATCATAACAACAAAGTACATGCCTCTGATAGGAATATGGAGAATGTATTCCAATATTCATGAGGAATGTATCTGGTATTTCAAACAGTGCCATTGACATAATTGTCCAGTGCTATTCCTTGGCTAGACAATGTTTTATAAAAACTGGCTTCTTAAAAATTTTAATTAAAGGGACATTAAAAAATGGAAACTTAACCCTGATTGCTAAACTTTTCGTTCAACTTTTATTGTGTAAACCACTGTGTTCTGTCTTATTGAAATAATATATTCAGCCAAATTGGTTGATTATTTTTTAACTTAGGTGAAATAATCAATTAGTTTGAGTTTCCTACCCAATCTTCACTTGGCTAAGCATTGACTGGTATTTAACTGGATCTTCTGAACTGACAGTGTAATATGGAAAGGATGCCTGGTCAATATCATTTTTAGTCAATAGACAATGAAATGGGATAATCTACTCAAGGTCTAAATTTTTAGTACCTGTACTACACTGATTAAAGTAGCTAGAGTATGAAGGAAAATGTCTCAGATGTTCCAATGCAGACATGTTATCTTATCACGTTCCAGTTTTCCCTCAGTGGTGTTTCTTTTTGAATCTTTTGAACATTAGATATTAATAAATATTTAGAAACATATAATCGGTGGCATCTAAATTTTGGTTATATACTGTCCTGTTAGACTTTTTCTGAGGATAAGATAGTTGTAATTGAATGGAAAACTGGAGCCCTATGAGTACTAATTCTTCATGGAATAGAGTAAGTTAGTCTTTTTTTTTTTTTTTTTGTCTTTTTCTAAGGCTTCACCCGCAGCATATGGAGGTTCTCATGGAGGTTTCCAGACTAGGGGTCTAATTGGAGCTGTAGCTGCCGGCCTATGCCGGAGCCACAGCAATGCTGGATCCCAGCTGTGTCTGCAACCTACACCAACCACAGCGCTCAACAACACCTGATTGTTAACCTGCTGAGCAGGGCCAGGGAGCGAACCCACAACCTCATAGTTCCTAGTCGGATTCATTAACCACTGAGCCACGACGGGAACCCCCAAGTAAATTAGTCTTATATAGCCTTGTATTTTCCTTCTCTCTCTCTCTCTCTCTCTCTCTCTCTCTCTCTCAGAGGCTATAGTATACAATTGTATTTGCATATATAAACAGTATCATTTATATATAGTATACGTATATATGTCGGTAAGTACATATACGTATGAATACGTAGATAATAGTTAATATCACAGATACACACACACAGAGACACACACACAGGAACATCATGAAAAATGTTTAGGAATGCTACTAATTTAACATTTAAACTCTTTTAGAATTAGTGTCAGAAATCAGTGAGCTAATTTGATTTCTCCAGATCAGGAAAGACTCTTAGCAAATTATTCAGTTATATGCCAACTAATTTCAGGAAGATATATATATATAACCATAGTAAACAGAAAACTGCCTTTAGGAATAAATTCCAAAGTAAATTAGGGTCAAATAGTTTTTGGTATGCTACTGTACTGTTGTTCCGATTTAACTGATAAACTTGCTTTCTTTTTTATTTACATTTGTTATCTGAAACAATTTTGTAACCCTCTCCTGAAATACCTCATAAATTTTATTTTGTATCCAATTAAACTTTTTTTAAATATAAAAAGCCTCTTGATTACCTTGATAGCACCCAAGATTCAGAGATATTAGGTTACAAGCACTAGTATAACAGATACACCTTTAAATAATACATCTTTAAATAATCTACCTTGAAATGCAAAGTGTGCAGTGTGTGTGTGTATATATGTGTGTATATATATATATATATTCTTATTCACATACAAACAAGAAATTCAAAGTGTACAGAGTGTATATATATATATATATATATACACACATATATATTTTCATATTCACATACAAACAAGAAAACCCCGTTTATCTTATTAAAACAGACATATCTATCCACATACACAAGTACTTTTTGCCTACACACACAGATGACTGTCATTCAACTTGCTAACCAGAAGTTTCATTCATTCATTCATCACTTCAACTAATGTTTATCAAACATATAGAAACTATAAGGGGCAGAATAATTCTACTTCTCCAATATACATAAAACAGGAGGGAAAAAGCTAATGCTTTTGGCCCAGACAAACCCTATCTTTAACTTAATTTTCTGACCTGGAGTTCCTACTGTGGCACAAAGGATCAGCGATGTCTCTGGAGCATTGGGACACAGCTTCAATCCCTGGCTCAGCACAGTGGATTAAGGATCCTGTGTTGCTGCAGCAGTGGCTTGGATCTAATCCCTGTCCCAGGAACTGTACATGCCATGGAGTGGCCAAAACAGAAAAAAAATGCCTCATTTGATTTCCTTGCATATTTCATTTTTTAAAAAATATCTACTTCCAAAGTAAATTAGAGTTTTATTTTGTTGTTTTCTGTGTGTTGTTTTCTGTCCCTTCTTGATCTAATTTTTATTTTGTCATATATATGTAAGTTCAAGAGCATAAATTTTAGATTAAGAAAAATTCATGTTTCTATTTATTTAGAAATGATATAAGTATTAGTACTCTGACCTAGAAATAAATAATAACTCTTCTTCTAAATCCTTATTTTTATAAGGATTATTTCTTATTTCTAAATATTAGAAAAGTCATTTAAATCCTCAGATCTTCAGTTGTTTGTTCTGCAAATGAGATAAAAACTACCTTTATATGTTTTTTATAAAAAGTGAATTAAGGGAGTTCCCCTCGTGGCTCAGTGGTTAGCGAATCCGACTAGGAACCATGAGGTTCCGGGTTTGGTCCCTGGCCTTGCTCAGTGGGTTGAGGATCCGGCGTTGCCATGAGCTGTGGTGTAGGTTGCAGATCTGGCTCAGATCTCGCATTGCTATGGTTGTGGTGTAGGCCAGTGGCTACACCTCTGATTAGACCCCTAGCCTGGGAACCTCCATATGGGGCGGGAGCGGCCCAAGAAAATGGCAAAAAAACAAAAAAACAGAGGAAAAAAAATGAATTAAAATGAATGTATATGCAAGGTAACCCTGGGCTTAATGCATTATGGACTGTTAATAATGAAAGCTATCAGTATGTTAATGAATTTTATTGATATTTACATGTAAATATTATAATGATGTTTGTAGTCAATCAGGTTTTCAAGAAAGCATTTTTACAGGAAAATTTTGCAAGCTAGACTCTAATAGAATTTTTAAAAAGACTATAATATAAGCTCTATCTGGATTATGTTTAAGTAATAAATTCAAAATATATATTGGGATACTACTAAAATAAAAATGATCTAAGCAATTCCAATAATAAATATGGAATTATTCAAATTAATTTATATTTCGAATTTCTCTCATGACAAGACAAATACAATTTCTCTCTTAATATACTCTATTCATAGAAAGGGAATATATTTAAAAGTTTGAGTAATAGTAATTTGTTTTTAAATACTTAGATTTTATATTCAGTGACAGTTGTAAGTATGAGTCATGCTATTAAAGAATATGATGTTTAGCATACAGTTTCAGCAGAAAAATACACTCATATATATTTTTTAGGACTTTCTTCTTTCTTATTCTTTTAAATTCTTTATATAATTCTCACTATATTTTGAATTAATCCTCATTTTCTAGAATCTACACTACTAAAATGTTGAATGTACAATTTAACCCTGTACGTAATGTGTATAACACAGTACACTTAAGCATCCTATGAAGTATTATATCTTTATTTCATTATCAGATAAATGTGACTACCTCTGGAAGTTGCTTAAAAATTTTCTGCATTCCCTGCTGGAAAAAGCCTGAACTAAACTTAATTATCTTCCAAGTTCAGAAATTGATGCCGTAGCTTGAATTATTAGCTTCCTTAGTGATCAAGTGTATTTTTAAAAATTTTCATAAACATAGCAGATTGAATTTACATCTCAGAATAATGAAAAAAATGATTATGTACTTTAGATCATTTCATCCGATCTGTGGGCTCATAATGATAATCTATGGGAATGAGTTAAATTATTTATTGCATATAGCAATATTTTGAGTTTTTTAACTCATTTATTAATAGTCTCTGCAAAACACATCCAACCCCTGAGGGTGAAATTATAATAACCTAGTCTTTCACTTTAGTCACATCTTTGGCACTTTGCAGCAACTGCCAGTGGTCTTAATGATTGTATTGTTTTACTGTTGTCTCCTAGTAATTAAAAGATCTTGATTTGTAATATTTCAGTTAAGATCTTCTGATACGATTAAAATGTTATCTATTGATCTTGGAAAGTGCAACATAATATAAAATGATCCTGACATTTTACTGCCAATGGAATGCTGGTGGGTGTAGCATTTTTCGTAAGGTTCTACACATAAACAGTTCAGAAAATGTACAGTTGCCTTTCCAACTGGTGTGAATAAAGGGCATCAAAGTGGTGACTACCTAAATTTTATTTACTTTTACCTACACCTTTGTAAAAATGGACTCTCTAGCCTCTTTATTTTATCCAAGACTGCAGGAGTGTCTCATATGTTCATGGATCATACCTTTATGGCTTTCCCTTCAGGCTTGCTTCACTAATAGTAATTGCATGCCTCATCATTGCTTCTGCTGTTTAGGTCCACAGGGACAACACTTTAACCCCTGTGTAATGTACATTTTCCAGCAAGGCAACTCATTTATAAGGCTTCACAGGTAGCCTGTGTTCCCTTTGTTCCTCATTGCACTGATGTGCCAGTGTACTCCTTGCAAATGAGAAAGGAAAACCCCACCCCTTTCTCCAGTGTCCATTCGCTTTATGTTTACTTGGGTTCCAAAGGCACATTCCAAGTGCTGGTAGTCTACTTTACAAACGTCTTAAACTTAAATATGCTGGGCCTATGTTATCCTGAACAGACACCATTCTGTCTCTTCTATCCTTCCTCTCTCCTGTTATCTATGTGCACACAGACTTCTTTCTTTTCCAGCCAACACATAAATTCCTATTAACTACCAGTACATCATGTCTTTTCAAACGTTTTTGAATTTCATTTAAGATTCACCAGGAATTCTTATTACATTAATAAATATGTACTAACATGGCATGTATGTGTGTACATGTTTATGCCTTCATGCATCTCCTAGAGAAAACATGAGCCTGCACTGGCTATCTTTGTACAAAATTAGTGTTGTCTGACACCTTTGTTTCCCTCCTCTTTCAGGTGACAACATGTGCCGAATAAATAACGGGGGCTGTAGTACACTGTGCTTGGCAATTCCAGGAGGCCGTGTATGTGCTTGTGCTGATAATCAACTTTTAGATGAAAATGGCACCACTTGCACATGTAAGTGTTTTTTCTTGTTATGCTCATTGTTTATATGTGTCTTTTTGAGGAATAGAAGCAGGTGAAACCAAAAGAATTAAAATTAAACTTAGAAAGAGAAATTCAGATAATGACTTTATCTTTAGGTATAATGCCTTTTAGACTACACATAATTAACAGAAAAAATTTCCAATACACAGATGGATAATGATAATAATGAAGTTTAGCCAATTATCCTGTCATTGCTGCATCTAGATTAGTAAAACATATATATAAGTATAGGTCACAGAAGAAACTATTTCTTGAAATCGTTAGGGAACCTGACATCAGTGGTTGTTACTAAAAATATATAGTTTTGGTTACACAGGTGATATGGTCATGAATTCCACAGTCCTTCAATTACTTTAAACAGCTTAGTAAGTTCAGTTATCTATGGTGATGAAGAGCAAGGAAGGAGGCAAAAAAGGGACTTTTGTGGAATTTCTACACTTGATCAAAACATGGAATTAACTGGATTGCTTGACATGTATTAGAAGCACTTGATTAATTTTTACTGACCTTCCTCAGTTTGCTGCACCTTGCTTTTCCAATGTGACCCTTTTGAAATTTGTCCATCTACACATATCATGTCCTATAAGCACAATAACACCAATGATATCGTTCATATATTGCATGCTATATAAATATTTCTGGGATGATTTAATCCTGAACTTGTGTGTTTCTCGTGATTCTCCAGAGAAGCAGAACCAATATGTGGAGAGAGAGATAGAGGAAATTTTTTTAGTAAGGACTTGGCTCTTGCCATTATGGAGGCTGACAAGTCCCAATGGAATGTCATGTGCCAATGGTGTAGTTCCAACCTGAATGCTGATAAGCTACAGAGCCAGGAAGAGTCAAAGTTTCAGTTCCAGGCCAAAGTCAAGAAAATGAAAACAAAATCATCATATTTCAAAGCAGACAGGCAGGAAGAATTCCTTTTACTTGTGGGAAGATAGGCCTATTTGTTCTTTCTATTCAGACCGTCACCTGATAAATAAGGACCACCCACATTAAGGAGGGCAATCTAGTGATTCAAATGTTAATCTCATCTAGAACATTCTCACAGACACAGATTAGTGTTTGACCAAAAATCTGGGCTATTGCCTTGTCAATAGAATTAAAATTAAACTTAGAAGAGAAATTCAGATAATGACTTTATCTGAATTAACAATCACAAATTGTTAAATAAATGATTCCTGTATTTTTTCCATTAGTTATAATGATTGTCAATTGTCTCTGGAGAGATAGAAGTAGAAATAAGTGTAATGTAGAAGACTTCAACTTATTTAAAGTGTCTGTTTCTTCTAGAGAAGAAAAGATGTGGATACAAAAATTAAAAATGTGGATTTCTAAGACTGACAATAAATAGTAACATTTGAGAAACGTTAAAAAAATTAATGAAAAATATATTTATAATGCCACTATTCAACAACAAGCTACTGGAGCATTTTAATGTGTGTCCCTGTAATTATATATCTTAGAGGTTATTATTTTTTTTACTGCTAATAATAATCATAGATAATATCCACTAAATTTTTATAGTAGATGTGACATTTTATAAAAAGTATTTGTGATTCTCCTTAGTCTTTATGATAATTGTATAAGATAATGTTACTATTACATTTTATGATTTAAAATTTAGACTCATAGGTTAATAACTTTTCAATGTTCCTGTAATTAATAAGTAGAACATTTGGAATTTAAACCCTAAATTATTTAATTTTGGAGATTGAACACTTAATTATGTTATGCCTTTATACATTTGGATAGTGCTGCAGTAATATTTATTTTGTCCCTTATTTTTACTTAATATGAGCATAAACATCTTACCATGTAGCATTTTGTATATATGATTTTTAATGACTGATTTTCAAGCTATTTGTCTTCTTTTCCTATTTGATGTTTGTTACTATTTCTAATAAGTTAGTATAGGCTATCTGTGTGTTACTGTACTGTTTGTGATTACTTCTATATTTTATCATATAGTCCATGGTTAGTTTGTTATATCTTTTTTCATCTTCTTTAAACATTTGGAATAATATTACCAGTTTTATGTTTTATTATTATTATTATTTCGAGTTTCAACTATTTGAGATGAGGACTTTGGCTTCCTTTATACTATTCTCTTCATCTTCCTCAATTTCAGTCCTTAATATAATGTAGGATTTCTGACAAGGAATATTATTTTGAAGTATCAAATATTAAGTTGTTTAAAAAATAGTTTAACATTTATAGTTTTTTGGTCAACTGTACATTTTCTTTTAGACTTAGATCAGTGCTTGACTAGTTATATTGCTTAGTACTCAAATTTTCAGTTTCCTGTTGTTTATTTATTAATTTTCAGTGATGTGTAGGATAGATGGAATAAGAGTGACTTCTTCAAGATGACTACAAAAAATGTATATTGTGCAGTTCTTCTGTATTCCAAATATGTCTCTTCCGCCTTTATATATGAGTAGCAATTTCTCTGCATATAAACTGTTGACCACATAAAATTTGTTTTCCACATCCTAGAAATATTCTTTAATTCAGTTTTGGGATAATATACTTCAGAACCTAAGTGTGAATTTTACCTCCCCGTGAAAGGTTCCCACCCTATTATTAGTGGGATTTTTTAATTGCCTATGAGATACTTCCTGTAAAAAAATAACTTCCTGGGAGTTCCTGTCATAGCGCAATGGTTAATGAATCCACCTAGGAACCATGAGGTTGCAGGTTCGATCCCTGGCCTTGCTCAGTGGATCAATGATCCAACCGACGTTGCCATGAGCTGTGGTGTAGGTCGTAGACACGGCTAGGATCCCACGTTGCTGTGGCTCTGGTGTAGACTGGTGGCTACAGCTCCAATTAGACCCCTAGCCTGGGAACTCCATATGCCATGGGAGTGGCCCTAGAAAAGGTAAAAAAAAAAAAAGACCAAAAAAATTAAAAAAAATAATAATTCCCTAACATATACTTTCTTTGATTCATCAGATGGTTTCCCTTCCTTTGTTTTGTGGAATTATTTAGTAATTCCCATTTTGTTATTGCATGTTTCTATCAGAAGAGAAGAGATCTACCAAGACCTTTAGTTTGTGAATCGAGGGATTGGGCATTGCTTTGAACAATGTTAAGTCTATCTGGTTATCTGCTAGGTTAAGTCTTATCTTAGTTATTGTAATAAAAGGTATGGTTTATGTATACATTTTGTAGTTTAATTTCTACCATAGAAATTATTTTTTCTGATACAAAATGAGATCCTTTGCTACTCCATCTGATGATTCTGACATTGAAACGATGAAATTTTCACATATACACGCACATACATGTGTAAATAGTAACCTCCGTGGCCTCCACCAAGCTCATCCCCCTTTGCTCTACCTCTAGAATTCTTCTCAAGGATAGGAGGTAGCACTGCAGGATCTCCTGTGTGTGGTCAGCATAGACCTTATAGTCAGTACAGAAGGAGTAAGGGGCCTTTCTTCTTACCTAAAGATAGAGAAACTTATTCAATCTCTAGTGGAATACTTTAGAGAAGCTTGTGACTGAATATTTAGTCTTATTAGTCTTGCAAAAATGTCAAAATTCCCTCATTTAGTGGGAATTTATTTATTTAGAGACTCATTTATTTGCAAAATTCCCTTAAAACAGCATCAATAGAATGATCGAGAGATTGAATTCTCAGGAATCTTTTGAGTTTCCATTTTTCAGCTTTCTTTTCATGGTAGGAATTTGAAGGGAGAGCATACACATCATGTGCTAATGTCTAGATGGCTTTTTCAACTTAAAAAATTCTAATTAGTTCTTTAATTTTAATTGTAGGAATTATGCTTATCTGAATTGTTTGCCCTCAAATTATATTTCTTATTTCCTTCATTCTTATACCTCATTAAAAATATATAGATTCTTTGGGAGATGGCATATCTACCTATATGGATATTGCTATATAAAATATTTATCACTGTATATATTTATGTAAATAAAAATTAGATGGCTTTTGGCTTGTAAGGAATTATGATACACAATATTGGTCATGTAGCTGCTCTTAGGAGATTTGGTATCATGATAGTACACATGTGATTGTATATCTGATGAAAGAGGAAACTTTTCTAAGACTATTGGTGTCTTTAATATCTCTAATTTATTGATGAGGTAACCATGATGCAATAAAAGAGGATAAGAAAGAGTATTATTTTACCTATATTTGTTAAACTAAACAATTTTAAGTCAAAAATAGAGATTTTATTTGAGAAATTTTATTGCATTCAGTTGTTAAAACTTTTTACTAGATTTAATATGGCATTCAACTTGCCTGGGTTCCTTTCAAATGTAACAGGAAAGATCAAGAGAGTTAATATAGTGACTCATTTATTTGCAAAGAACTCAAAGTATGCTTGTATAAACTATTCCAGTTTCTATTCATTAAACAGTAAAGGTTTTTATAAGGATACTTTAGCCTTAGGTAGCAGATGAGGAAATTAAAATGCAAAAGGACCACAAATAAATAGAGTTCACGGTGGCAGAGTACAGAACAAGGCAACTAACCTCTCATTAATGCTGATTCCTCTGGGCTTCTGACAGTTCAGGCTAGATTATAGTTTTGTGAATTGGTCTCAACTAGATTAACTCTTTAATCTGGATTAAATCTAAATCTGTAAGCAAAGCAAAAGTACTGTTACATCCATTGACATCTGATCATCCTGGTTTCAGGCATCCTCATTGAACTGGCATCAAATGAACAAAAACCCATTAGCAGATGGTCAGGTCAGAATTAAACACCAACAGTTGTTTCTCAATGAATTTGAAGCATAAGGCGATGCCAGAAGAGGCATTCACCCAGAAAAAAAAAAATATTGGCATGCTACATGATTGATTAAGGATGAATTCTAATGCCATGCCTGGAAGGAATCAAGAATGAGAGTAGGCTGGACTCTTTGTCCTTGTGAATCTTGTATGTCATGGTCAAATCCACTCACAGTTAGAAATAGGGCCTAATGTGATGTAGCAACCAAGAACTCACCGCCCAGGAGAAGCATATGTAGAGCCACTTGATCAGTTACCAAATGAGCTTTTTTAAAATTTACTTTGATACCTGTGTAGGCATTAAATATAGAAAATTAATAAATGAGGACATGATTAATTCCAAAACAGTAACTTAAGCACCAAAAAAAGGACAGGCACTATTTTATTTTTAAATATCAGGATAATTTTGTCTAGGGTAATGAGACAATAATAAAGTAATTCTTTAAATGCCTCTTTAGTAGCCTGAAAAAGAAAAGAAAATAAAAAGAACAGAACTTTCTAATATGCCTTACTCCTGAGAGAGCAACTTCAACATCACCCAAAATATTGGTCATCCAAGGGTAGCATTGAACAATTATATGTCAGTGGTACTCTGTGACCTTCTTCACCTTCTGGAACACCAGATATATTCCTCTGTCAAAAATAGTGCTCTACTACGGCTGAGCCATTTATCTGTTCAGCTGTGACAAGCCTTATGTTCTAGGATATATGCAATCTAATGTGTTGTAAAAAGTTTAAGACAGTAAAAAGTTTAGAAGCCCCATCCAGATGAATATTTATGGCCTTCTGTGCATAAAAACTCACAGAAGATTATGTACCACTTAGGTTGGCTGCTCCAAAGACCACTCTATCTAATGAAAGGTCATCTTGCTGTGATCCAAAGGAGAAAATTCAAAAACCATAGCAGCATTTTGCACAGTGCCTTCCTATATAGGCAAGCTTATACAGAGGCATCCAACAAACCACAACTTCAAGTTTTCTTTTAGATTTTTTTTCTTTTCCTGCCCCAATAAAAGGGTGGTTAAAAATTCTGTACTCTGCCAATGCAAGAACAGTTCATTCAGAAAACAAACAAACAAAAAACATCCTAATGTAAGCCATATGGAGTCAAAAAGGAAACTTTATTTTTATACTGGGACTAAAGCTTTTATGACCAAGTTGTCATAATTTCGTTACAATCAACATAAATTAAAAGAGAAGCCAAATTAGTTTAGAATAGATTACCACACTGTAGTTGAAAAGAAGAAAAGCAAAATTAGAAATAGACACTGTTCAAAGGCATCACAGCTCATTAAACCAGGGTCAGTAACATATGTATTAAATCCAGCCACTAGCTGAGATACAAATAGATGATTTAAAACTAAAGTAAAATAGGAGTTCCCACTGTGGCACAGCAGGTTAAGGACCTAGCATTGTCTTTGTGGTAGCACAGTTTCAATCCCTGGACCAGATCAGTGGGTTAAGGATCCAGTGTTGCTACAGATGTGGCATAGGTTGCAGCTGTGGCTCAAATTTGATCCTGGCCTGGGAACTTCCATATGCCACAGGTGCAGCCAAAAAAAAACAAAAAAACAAAAAAACAAAAAAAAAAAAAAAAAAACTAAAATATAAAGCTTACTAGTAAGATTTCTTCATTTACTTCATTTTAATCTGGACATTAACTCTAGCAATCACTCTGCCAGTTTTTACCAAATAAAACAATTCTAGAGTGCCTATTTCCCTTTGCAGCATATTTAAGAGTAATGCAGAGACCTTCTAATTCCATTGCTGGAGTCATAGGCTGTGTGAGAACTGGAGGCCCTTGCCAAGCATGCCATGATTCACGTCATTTTATTTCTGATGCTGGTTAAATTAAAGGATTGTTTATGACTTTGTCAGTTTTTGTACTGGCAAGGTAATGTTGCAATATTTTTACTGGACATGACCCTGACAGTAGAATTACAGGTTTTGCATCAGTTTTCACATTCCCAGTGTAAAGAATAACTCAGAAGCAAAGCTTGTAAGCATAGCATTTGTTAATATACTGAAAGCAATGTGTGACTGTGTCTAAACAACCAAGTGAAATAGGAGTTCTGTCACATTAAGCATTGGAACAAAGTGACGGACATGGAACTTTTCCTATATGTTTGCTTTGTTGATTGTAGGGGAACTTTATCACTCTTTCTTTCTAGCTGCATGTTGGTCTTTTTTCCCTTAAACTAACTTTACTTATGTTCTTGAGTGATAGGAGAACAGCACTAGCTGCTGAGGCAGTTGAAGTAATAGTGTTTTCCTCAAGTATTTATTCAGTCTCCAGAAATAGAAACTCTCACTATAAGAATGGCTCTAATGCAGAATTATTAATTAATCTGTTAATTCCACTGAGTCAGGTAACAACTAATTTTGAACATCTACCCTCTGCCTGGATCTGTTTAGGCACTGTTCTGTTTGGCATGTGACATTGTCCTTTCTACATTCAGAAATCTCAAGTCATTAGGTGTGAAAACCTTAGATGTGAAAGTTAATCATGAAATAATTCCATTATAGAAGTTTATGCAAGGTATATGGGATACCAGTGTTTTTATGGATGCTCTTTTAATTGATGCCAAATATACTTGTTTCATCAACTTGCTGATTCTTGGAAAAGTTGGTAGATTGCCTGGCCATCCACTGGGTTTATACGATAGATGATATTGTTACCCAATTTCACAGTTGGGTCAATGCTGAGAAAAAGACCATGCTTTGTTATGTCTAAACTGCCATCTAACCCAGATTATCACCTATCACATTAAATATTATCGTGATAATGGATATTAATGGCTAAAAAAAACCCCTATATTTTGTTCTTATGTATCCTAAACAAACCTAGTCAGCCTTGGTAACACGGTTTCTCTGTGATATAAGTACTGATTACATCTGGAAGACTTGAATTAGGGCTGGAGTAAATTAATGATGCCAGATTCCCTGGAAATATTGGTAAACAGAACCCTGTATATTAAAAAAAAAAGGAAAAAGAAAACATCTTTACTATTATGAAGGGGCTGAGATTTTACTCTAGTTGCAAGCTAACGTATTACCCCACTGGAGTTTCATAGATTTAGACAGGAGACATCCAATTCCTGGATTGGACCCAAAGGATTATATATTTATGGCAAAGCAGATTGTCTAAATTCCATGTTCAAGTCGGGTCTCCTTGCTCCACTCCATCCCCACATCACATGAGGACCAGGCCCAGACAGGTCCAGGTAGATGCTGTACACAGTTTGTATACCTGAAAACTCCTGAGCTTAAGAATCTGCTAGAAAATCTGCCTAACCTTTGCCCCAATGGGAGACATTATCACTACTATCCTGACCAATGAACAAAACTCTTCCCTACTCTAAAAGGAAGTACTACTTCTATCTTCCAAGGCTGTTAGTTATCTAAACACCCTTGAAAAAAAAAAGTCCAGAATAAGAGCTGACACAAGACATGGAGAAAAACCATGGAGAAATGCCTCTCCAAAATATGATAGGGCTTAGAAGTTTTAGAGCAACTTTGACAAATAAAAAATATTTATGTATGTTTTATTATATCTGTTATTATAGAAATAAGCAATGCCAAGCTGATGTTATAAGTGATAATGATATATGTTAATGAAATTGATTACAAAGAATTTTCGAAAACTAAACATAAAATGATGAGATTATCTCAGGAAGTCAGCTACACTAGTTTTCAAGCAATTATTCATATGAAAATAAGCTTTTAGATATCATCTGTTTATGAAAATTGCCACCTTTATATGAGCAAACATCATTTAAAAATAACTGACTACCCACATATATTTGAAACCATGTTGAAAACAAGTTTGGAAATTCTTCCTATTTGCATTCATTCCATAATGATCTAAATATCACTTGAAAAACATTTGAACTCTAAGTAGACTTAAAGACTTTATCTTTAAAGTAATTATGTTAATGAATATTTAGTTCAAATGCACCAATTTTCCAGGTTAGGTTGTGTTTCCCTGGACAAATGAATATTCTTTAATATAGATATAATTATTCAGAAGCAACTATATTTTCATTCTTGTGTGTGGATACTCCTGATCATTCCTTAAAACTGTAAGTTGAATTATTTGATAAGATGAGCATGTGAAAGCTAAGCCCTTTAAATCAGCAGAATTGTTATCAGGAGAGAACCAATGGTTTCTTGGGTTTTTCGATCCCCAAACTATGAAACAACAGACTGACTTTCTATTTCTTGGAAGTAAATTACAGAGAGAATACAGACAATGTTAAACTGAACTTAAGTGGGGAAGGAAGCTGACTACATCTCAAATCAGTTTGCTTGTCTCTAGGAGTTTTTGTTTGTTTACCTCTGAGAGATTGTTGACTATTAGGCTTAATAACTATAGAGTAGAAATTAATATAACTGTTAGTCATTAAGTTCCAGTTCTAAGTTGGGCTTATATACGTTTAAAAGGAGAAACTATACCACCGTCAAAGATATTAAGGTCTAAGTGAGCAATAAAACTCAAAGTAAGGGAAATTTGTATGTTATCAATCATGGAGTCTAGAGATTTTGAGAGAAAACTTGATTCTAGAAATGGTCAGACACATCACAGAGTCCACCTCCACTTTTGTCTTGATTCACAGCCTTGTTCCCTCATTCCTAGTTGCTGCCGCAAAAAAGGTACCCTGGGGTTGAATAGCAAACCCAATGATCTCCTATTTTTGTTTTTATTTCCTATTTGAGATTTGTTCTTTTTCTCTATATATATATATTAAATTGAATTTTTTTCTAATTTTTTTACTTTCAAGTGAACTTAGAGAATGACATCATCAGAGAAATTGCTGCTTCAGCATTTTGTTATTGATAAAGTGAGAGTTAAACAGAAAGGAAAATTACCCCTGTTTAACTGATATAAACCTGCTAAATAAGCAAGTTTATTAGCTTGTACAGCAAGTCCAGCTGTCTGTGATGGGACTGAAGACACATGGGATTATCTTTGATTTGACTGAATATTTCATTCTCCACACTAACTATTTTCCACCCTTGAGGCCTTAAATAAAAATCTGGATGGCAGGGGACGCTCTCCTTTTCCACACTCACACAGCCACATGCCTTGTGCCTTGCTCCATAATGCTCTGAAGCAGATTCCCTGCAATTGTTCATAGTCGCTTTCCCTCTTCCGTTCTTTGCAGTAGGGAAAATACAAAAATTAAGCGAGTGAAACACTGAGTGTTCTGGAAACTGTCTTCTCTATCTCCCTTGTTACTGGAGTGCATATAGGTTTTGTGACAGTTCATCAGTCCAAATAAAGCCATTAGAACTGGTATAGAAAAATCAGCTTCTGTTTCTTCTAGCGATAAACCAGCTTTTGAAAATTCAACCCCTTTTTCAGTTCATGAAACACAAATCACTTACTTTAGCTGTTGCCCCATACTCCCTTCTCTTTCTAGGTTCTACTGAACCCACTCAAAGAGAAGAGAAGCATAGTAACACTTTTAATTCATGACTAAATTTCAATTAGCAGAGTTCCTAACATTTGATTAGAGAACTGGAATATATGAAGAAAACACTCCATAGAATCTGGATATATAATGAGATTGTTTTGATTAACTTAATACCTCCTTAAATAGTTAACCAGAGCCAAGTTTGTTTTCAGCTTGCAGACCAGCAAAGTAAATATAACCATCAGTGCTGTGTGCTATTCACTTTTCATTTTAATTTTTAGCTTATTCATCTATGAGGTGGAAGTAGTAAAATTCTTTGCCATGCTTACTTCATAGGTTATCGTGATGATTAATTAAGATTATGAATGAAAGCTCTTTAAAAAGTCAAACTACAAACTCAATATAAATAGAAGATGATGGAGTTCCCATTGTGGGTCAGTGGGTTAAGGACACAACATTGTCTCTGTGAGGATGCGGGTTTGATCCCTGGCCTCACTTGGTGGTTTAAGGATCTTGTTTTGCCACAAGTTGCAGACTAGGTTGCCGATGAGGCTCAGATTCAGTGTTGCTGTGGCTGCGGTATAGGCCACAGCTGCAGGTCTGATTTGACCCCAAGCCCAGAAACTTCCACATGCTGCAGGTATGGCTGTGAAAAAAAAAAAAAAAAAAAAAGATGTTCTTCTATTATGTTGTTATTATTTATTTTGGAGACAGTTGCTTACAATGAATCTTTAGAATTTGTAATAGAATATTTATTGTCAGAAAAACAGTATTTTCTCATTTCCAGAAATGGTTGCCACTACAATGTTAAGATGTTTTCATATTTAATATAAAATGAAATGAAATCAGTATTTTATGAGTGTAACAAAATTTATACTTTAATGAACTGAATCTATCTAGTAATATTTGCGTATATTGGATTTGTTTAACCCTAGTTAATCCTGGAGAAGTATTACCTCACATATGTAAAGCTGGAGAATTCCGCTGCAAAAACAGACACTGTATCCAAGCTCAGTGGAAATGTGATGGCGACGACGACTGTCTAGATGGAAGTGATGAAGATCCAGTCAGTTGCTGTATGTTCTCCTTTAAGTTATGTTAATACTTACTGAGTCTTGAAAGGTGTGAACTACTGAAGCAGTTTGGAGAAAAATCTAAAAATATCTGTGATGCAAATTGAACTTAGCTTTTTTCTCAGCCATCATTTTGTAGGGAGATCAAATCTTCGATTACCTCTCTTGCATAGCTTTAAAAGACTATTTTTCTCATCCTTCCCTATCTTGGAATATGATCATTTTGGTTACTCCTGGAGTCTTCTTCTTCCATATTTTTTGCTGTCAGCACCACAATACCATTGTTAGAAGGTTGCAATAAGGGAACCCTTTGGATTCCTGAATTTGAAGATGTGGAAAAATCAATTTAAATTCCCTCCAGACAGAATTACTGGTACAGAAGGTCACGATCCACTCCATTGCTCCTTGGCAACAGAGCCTCGAAGATGATCCAAGGAAACAGACATGGGTTTGGAACATGTTATTACCTAATTTTACTGGCTCAGTACGTAATAGGAAATCCATATGAGGCACCCAGATTATTAAAAAAAATGAAAGGTTTGATTTTCTTCCCTTTGGCTTCTATTTTAGCTGTTTATCATTTGCTGCAGTAGGAATAGTTTTGTGTTTCTGGTAGAGATGAGAAAATGTCTCACAAATGTGGAAGGAAAACACTTTGAGAAGCAGGTTAAAGAAACTTTTGAAAATATATTTGATTAGAATCACCACCTTAATGTTTTGAGAGATATGAAATAATTGTATATGAAGAGAGGCCAGTGATGGACATAATTTATCTTTGATCTTTTGATTTGATTTTCATATATTATTTTAAAAAGAAAATGTTTTTTTAAGTTAATGACCTTTTTTAAAGTGGCTGAACTAATTGAGATAATCCTTCGTTTTCTTTTTTTTTTAAATCAAGTGTACAAAAATGAAGTTTTAAACATTCTTTCTTAAGAATGGACAAAAAAATTGATCTGGTTATTTAGATCATGCAATTTAGGTACAAAATTCTAAGAAAATGGAGTTTTAAAAATATTTTCAGGAGTTCCCGTCATGGTGCAGTGGAAACAAATCCTACTAGGAACCGTGTGGTTGCGGGTTCAATCCCTGGCATCGCTCAGTGGGTTAAAGATCCCGTGTTGCCATGAGCTGTGGTGTAGGTCACAGTCTTGGCTTGCATCTGGCATTGCTGTGGATGTGGCATAGGCTGACGGCAACAGCTCTGATTAGACCCCTAGCCTGGGAACTCCATATGCTGTGGGTGTGGCCCTGAAAAGACAAAAGACAAAAAAAATTTCAAATTGTGTACCAATATATAGTACATATATTATAATTTATATATAAATATAAGGTTATTTTCTCTTAATTTCCATACACGGACACTGATTACAGCATTATGTACTTCTTTTATTCAAGCCCCCTAATATCTATAATCAAATAAATAAGTACCATAAATAAAGTGTTAAATATGAAGTTGATACAATTAGTCAAAAGTTTTGGAGTGGGAGGAGCATTTCATCCAAGAGTAAAGGATTTTTTTCCCTACTTTTCAACAAAAATGATATATTATTTGTTGATTAGACTAATTGCCTCTTTTCTTGTGACTCACAGTGTTTATTCATGTTTACAGTGAATGCTCTTACATATCAGATCCCTACATAGTCACATAGTGCCTTGCAGAGCACAGATATTCATCACAGTGTTTATGAATTAGTCCTAGAGGTCCATGTTCTATGTGATTGTTCTTTTCACCAACTCCCAAAAAAACTCATTTCCTCTATGAGTATAGGGGCCCATTACATTTGTACTGGGAATTGTAGGATTAAAATTCCCAGTCGGCATTCTCTTGTTCATTATTTTCATCACTTTTCATTTCATCACCCATGGCTGCACTGTGAGCTTTTTCTGGAGTCTTCTATTTTACATAAAGTCCTTGTTCAATTGTATCAATAAATCTCATTTCTTTTACCTACTAAATAATTAATTTTGTATCTTTACCACCTCGAAATCTTCACTGGCTAAATTAGGCTCCTATCTTAGACTGACACAGTGTGTGCCCTGCTATTACTTCCACCACTGTTTTTCCCTTAATTGAAGCCCACTGTCCACACTGCTTTCAGAGTGGTATTTGTGTGGAATCTAATCTTGTTATTTCAGTGACTGCATAACCAACAAGTTAAATCCTAAAATCCACTAACTCACATGTACGGTGCTTCATGCTATGTCTCACATTTACATTTTTAACTTTAAATGTCTCTCATGCAACCACTTATCCTCTTTGTCCTTATCAAGTTAAACTATGTGTAAATTTCTAAAAATGTCATTCTCTCCTCTGTACCATTGAATTGTCTGTTCAAAGTCTATGAAATTTACTGTAGTTGACCTTAAAGTCCACAGGGAAGTCTTTTTTTGAACACTAAAATATCTCCTTCTCAATATAGTCCAGTTGAGTTAAACATCTCTTGGATATTTCTTTATTGTGGTAGTTGTCAAACCATATTTAAATTATACGCTTACTTATCTGATGCATCTAGTAGATGACTATCTTCATAAGGAGACATGTTATGTTGTAGCACTTTGTAGTCTCAGAGTCTAGGATAGCACCTAGCATGTGAAAGGCTGAGTAAGTGGTTTAGTGGAAAACTTTTGACATTCCTGGCCACCTTCCAGGCAGGGAATGCCATCTTTAAATATTGCAGTGATTCTGAGCAGGATTATATTCCTGGGGTCTCATGGTGAATATTTCAGCATGTAGTTCCTGTTGTGGCTCAGGGGATTAAGAACCCAACTAGTATCCATGAGGATGCAGATTCCATTCCTGGCCTCATTCAGTGGGTTAAGGATCTGGCTTGCACTGTTGGTCACAGATGGTGGCTCTGATTCCATGTTGCTATGGTTGTTGTGTAGGCAGGCAGCTACAGCTCTGATTTGACCCCTAGCCTGGGAATTTCCATGTGCTCCAGGTGTGGCCTTGAAAAGAAAAAAAAAAAAAATTTCAGCACTGCCTAATTCATTTCAGAGGATTATTCTAGATTGTAAGTATGAACAAGCTTCAACTTAAAATTCTTCTATCATTCTACTTTAACTTCTCAACTCCAAATCACAAAACAGTTCATTGTATTTTCTCCTCTTTAACCCGCAATTTCTAACATTGTGAAAAATCACAAAAGTCCTTGATCAGGTGTCACTGAAGTACTTATGCATAATGTTGGTACTTTAAAATCTTGACCCCTAATATATTAAATGACTTTTGTCCTCCTGAGCAGCTATTCTTGCCAAAGTCCCTGAAGTAACTAGAAAATGTTAATCATGCTCAAATGCCAGAAAACATAAGCTCTTTTCCTCCTATTTATTTGTATTTTTATTCTACATGAATAAAAACTTCTAAAAAGTGATAAAGCCACTTTACCACTAAGGCTACTTTCAATATAAATAGTGTTTTATAGAAACTCACTGGAAAGGAATGCATTTGCTATGCAACAGCATGATAAAATGGCTAGTTTTCACATGCTCAGTAAAACTAATACCAAATTTATTTTTATCATACAAAAGTGCAACTACTGGGCGCAAGGAAAATTACTTCAGAAAGAATATTAAAGGTTTGAAACAGATACTGAAGAGCATGCCAATTCATTTAGGAATTTAGCCTTCAGAATGCAGGATACATAACCACAGAAGGTAAACTTTAAGGTGGACTCCTGTTGTGCTTAGATATTGGAGGTTTAATCCTTAGCTGGGCACAGCTGCTCAAATGAAGTTTGGTCATGTCCTCAGTATGTTTTGAGGCTATATGTTTACTTTTTGTATTAGAGGAAAAGACTCATGATGATCAGTTTTGTTATTAAAATTAAGCAGGATCTCATATTTAACATCAATTCCAGGTGACAAGTGATTTTTTTTTTTTTTTCGCATTTTCCTTCAAGTCCCAAGAAACACTGAGCAAACCCTAACAAAACTAGGCTTATTTAATGTTTTAAGAAGGACTTGAGTGGAAGTGTGGTTTAAAAAACAAGTATTTTTGATACATGATTCAATTATTTAATACATATTTGTATCCCACATTAAAATTTGACATTAATTTTAAATATTTTTTGGTTAAAAATATCTGAAAAGAAATCACCTATTGTGATGAGGGATGGGAAAATAAATTTAGTGGATAAAATTGGTTTTACTGAAGACATGGAAAATGAATATATATTTTCTTTTACATGAACTTTAATTTCTCAATTTTTCTATGAAAGTATTACAGAGCCTAGAATGTTGTTATTTTGTATAAAATATGAGACAATGAATGACAGAAGATATAGATTTATTCTACTGTAATATTATAATTAATGTCACTTTTCTATGACTCTACTTTAAAGTAATTATAATTGTATCCAGTTTTAAATGGTTAAACTTGTGTCTTCTCTCCCTCCACCCTCCCGCCGCAGTCAATCACAGCTGTCCTGATGATCAGTTTAAATGCAAGAATAATCGTTGTATCCCCAAGAGATGGCTTTGTGATGGAGCTAATGATTGTGGGAGCAATGAAGATGAATCCAATCAAACCTGTGCAGGTAAATAAAGGCTTGCTTGGAGATATATGTATATATAGTTATCTTCTAAAGTTAGTCTCCATAAAAATGCATGTCAGGGCCTTGAACTACGCTGAACTTTGCTAGTGCTGATGATCTGACTCTTGCAATAGGAAGTGAATTCAGAGTTCAATGCTACAAAGGCTAGCATACAAATTACCTTTTACTTCATCTTTGGGTATGACTCCATTTTCAAAAGTAATTTGGCACTTTATCTATCCACATGGGTTGACTCTTGATACACTACGTGGACAAGACTTGTCCCTGCTAAATCTTACTTGACAATGAAGGGAGAGGTTTGTTAGTATACTATATTGTAGGCCGTCTCACAAGGAGAACTATTTTTTTTAACCTTGAAATAATAATTTATGTATTTTATTTAGGCTGCTAGAATTCCTCTGTAGTTTTCTGTTCCTAGCACATCATTTATGTGGAGTAGTTTTTTGGGTTTTTTTTTTTGTGTTGTTTTATTTTTTAAAATGAAGTCCCAAGACCCCTAAGCCTATTTATATTTCCATATAATTCATCCCATTGCAATAAATCTTTAAATCCCTGGCCAGATTCTCACTGAATAGGAATATGCAGCTTGTGGTACAGGTTATAACAGAGGAGCACAAAGGTCATGAATTGTCAGATAAGTGTTGAAAAATGATGCTGACTAGCAACCACCTGCCTAGTGCTTCTCTTTAAATGATGCTGAAATATTATGTATTTGCTGACTCTAATATGATCAGTAATTTTTAATCATAGTAGTATACCAGTGTTAAAAAATATCAACTACCTCATTTCCCTCTTTGCCAAAATAGGCCCTAATAAATAAAATTATTATAGGTGTCTCATTGTGGCTCAGAGGGTTAAGACTCTGATCAGTATCCATACGGATGCAAGTTCGATCCCTGACCTCGCTCAGTGTCTGTGGTGTAGGCCAACAGCTGCAGCTCACATTTGACCCCTAGCCTGGGAACTTCCTATAGCTGCTGGTGTAGTCCTAAAAAGAAAAAAAGAAAAAAACAAAAAAAAAAAACTATTAATGTATTAGTGAAAACTGAGAAGGCAGCATGTAGAGGAAAGAAGCCTCGTTTGTACTCTTGGTTTTGCCACTGGCTTTCGTGGAAAGACTTGTGCCTCCCTGTACCTCAGTTTATTCATGTATTTCTTTCAGCTCTGTAGGAGTATGAATTTACTGGGAGTTGTTTCCAGAAAGCTTTGTGCCATGTACTAAACAACAATGGCAAAAACCAAACAGTCACCATTCCATAGCCCTAAACTTCATTTTATATTGTTTTTGCATAGTGACATTATGTACTAAGGATCCATGGTCTAGTTATTCTCTTGTCCCTTGAACAAATCTTGGTCTGGTATTTCAGACTGATTATTTCTGAGATGTTTTATGTGTTTTATACGGTTGTTTTGCAGAAGTCTAACAGAAAGGGGCCGTTAGAGACCATTTCGTCCTGGGCTTCTGCCTTCAGATTCATTAATTTCACAGATGAGGTGGGAGAAGAGTCTTGCCTTAATTAATATCTTCAGTGAGAATTTAGGGGAAACTCTATACATTATAGCTGTAGCTGCGGGCCTACACCACAGCTCATGGCAATGCTGGATCTTTAATCCACTGAGCAAGGCCAGGGATCGAACTTGCATCCTCATGGGTGCTAGTCAGGTTCGTTTTCACTGAGCCATGATGGGAACTCTGCCATTTGTCCTTTTACTAAACTATTTTATTCTGAGGATTAGCTAGAATGTTAGATATGGTCAATCTAACCTTTCTCAAGTTGCTCTTAGAATATCATTACAGTTTACAATGAAGCATCTTTCTAAACTAGTGCAATTATTTTTATTTTAAGATCAAGATTCAACTTGAGTCTTTGCTTCATTATATCCTAAACAGATCTGCTTTCACCTTAAAAGAAAAGGCATCGCTGATTCAATTCATAATGCCATGTTGTCTCCATTTCTATTAGATTTTTTAAAAATCTGTTTGTTTCTACATGCTTTTTTAAAAAACTATTTGGGATTGACTAGCTACTTACAGTAATAAAAGTGAAAATGCTATGTGTGAGAGCAAATAAAACAATCAATCCTAATTAGTAAGATTCTGAAGACACTCCAGGCCTTCAGTCCACAAGAAAATAGAATGCGACTTGCTTACTCCTCAAGTGCCTCTTTAAGTGATGAGAATTGAAGTCTGCCACTCCTTACAAGATCCTCCTGTCGGTATATTTATGATAGCTGTTATGGTCACTGTAAACGTTTAGAAATTGAATGAAAAGAACAAAGGAAAAAATAAATATGCCTTTTAGCTTTGAAAACTGTGTTGTCATGTTGCAATGTATTTCTATTTTATTTTACCAAAATGAATAGGTCACATAGCTCATTATATTGGAAGAATATGGCAAGTTCATTTGATAATTTCTCTGGCTGGGGCATCTCTATACATTTCTAGATATAGATGTATACAGATATGTATCCTAGATAAAATATTTCCCATAAGAGGATTATTTTGTAATTGAATTCACTATCCTATAGCCTTTAGCATTACTAGTATTTAAAAAAAAAAATCTTTCCTATAGGAAGCCAATTTTCTATTATGTTCCTTTGGGATTTCTCCTTAATGGATCTACTAATTCAATAAATATTTATCACAGGAGATAAGATGAAAAAAATATACAATACCTTTCCTTAAGAAGCTGAGAACTAAGATGAGGAGAAAGACATGTAAACAGGTGATTCCCAGGCAGTATTCAAAATGCTAAGTTAACCCTTAAATGGGAACACATAAAGGAGCAACTAATTAATTTTTGGCAATCTGGGAAGACTTTCTGAAGGAGGGGATATCTAAGCTAAGTCTTACAAAAAAACTTAAGAGAAATGCCTAAATAACAATTCAATTCATTTAATTAGGAAGAATAAAGCATTTGATAAAACCAGTCTTAGCAAGATTATGGAAAAAAAGGAATTGCCATACATTCTTCATGTATATATAATTTTTCCACATTGTAAAGCAGATTGGTCCAATCCAATAAATGTGAAGATGTACATACCTTCAAGCCTATAATTCTATTTCTAGGTTTATACTCTAATACTTATGCACAGAGAGAGGCAAACAAGAGTTTCATTGCTCTAATACCAGTAATAGTGAGGAATTAAAGCAAGTCAAAAGCCCATCACAGAATAATGGAGAACACACACACACGTAGATTCACTGTTATATTCACATAATAGAATTCTGTTCATCATTAAAATGAAAAATTAGAAATCACATACCAACAGTAATTAATTTCAAAAACAATGTTAAATCAAAAAGTGGCAGAATATGAACAATTTAGTGTTTTTATGAAATATACAGTTTTTACATGTGCATGTTGGTTCACAAATGTATAAAACTAGGAATAAATTATGTATGGAAATAAAAAAAGGAAAAAAAAAAAGGATAGTAGTTACCTCTATAAATGAGAGAGAAATGTGATCAGAAAACTTTATACAGGGGACTTCAAATATAAATATAATACATTTTTTAATAAGACAAGCCATAGCAAATATAGAAAAAACATTAAGGTTTGATGGAGCTATGTGATGGCAAACAGGTGTGAATAGTATCATTCCCTATACTTTTCTAAGTGATAGAAATATTTTCCTGGGAGTTCCCGTCGTGGCGCAGTGGTTAACAAATCCGACTAAGAACCATGAGGTTGTGGGTTCGGTCCCTGCCCTTGCTCAGTGGGTTAACGATCCGGCGTTGCTGTGAGCTGTGGTGTAGGTTGCAGACGCGGCTCGGATCCCGTGTTGCTGTGGCTCTGGCGTAGGCCGGTGGCTGCAGCTCCGATTCAACCCCTGGCCTGGGAACCTCCATATGCCACGGGAGAGGCCCAAGAAATAGCAAAAAGACAAAAAAAAAAAAAAAAAAAAAAAAAAAAAGAAGGAAATATTTTACTGGAAAAAGAATGAGTGATTGATGAGCACAGATTGTTGAGGTGGGTGGAGTTAGCAGAGGCAGACAGGGGTGGAGAGCAAACCTGGAAGGAGTGCCAGCATATACAAAGGGGGTGGAAGAAAGTTTATAGGCAGGGCTTGAGAGTTGTTCTCCATCAAAAACAACAAAATACTTTTGTCTACTTATGAGAGAGACCCAGAGGCCAAAGGTTAGATGCAGTTAGATTTGAAATTCTTTTTCCCTCATGGTAACCATGACGATCCTTGGCTTTAGGCCTAGGCAATTTCCAACTAGCATTTTCCCACAGCATAGAACTCTGGTTCAATTATGTAATATTTGTTCTTCTCACACACCCCCACCAATTTTAACTAATTTCAAACTAGACCAATAAGCTTGCATTAAGAAAACCTGATGTATTCAAAAATCAGACTTTTCTACAAGAGAAATTGAAGAGTTCATTTTGATATGACATAGGTTTTGTTTAAATAGAACGCTTTGATTAAAATACAGCACAGGTAAAATTCAGGAACAATGTGTTACGCTCTGTTCTTCTCCCCTCTTTACTGTTCCTGTGCATTGTGGGATTTCTCACTGCTCTGTGACTGACTGCAGGAGAAGCATAATTAGTGATGAGTAGAAAAAATTCACATTATGACAGTGAATTTCTGACTCACTGCTAAATAAACAATTCCGCTGAGGAGGTGTAAATTTCCTCTTCGTTAGAGCAGCACTTGCTACAAAATTAGAGTCCTCTGGGGCTGTTGCTAATCTCACCTCCAAACTAACTTAGATCTGATGGAGACAAGAATTGAGGAAGTAAAAATTGTGATTTCTTGATACAAATCTAGTGATTAAAAGGCAATAATTTAAGTTCTCTAGTGACACAGAAGTTTAAGGACCTGGCATCATCGCAGCTATGGCATGGGCTCGATCCCTGACCTGGGAATTTATTCATGTCATGGGCACAGGCAAAAGAAAAAAAGAATGATAATTTAATCAATCTGTCAATCTGATTATATTACATAGACAGATAGTACTTGTAGACTTATGGAGTGAAGCATCTTTCTCATCTGAAATCAGTTAGGTGTGCCTAGTGGATTAAGCAGATCATTTTCTCCACAATTAGAAAAGACAATCAATTCATATATTTTCAAGGCCAACTACCCTTAATAATAAGCCAGTAAATACTCTTTGGGATAATGGGATAATGGGTCACTTATTCAAGTTTCTGAATTGATTAGCTGACATACGAATTCCCATCCCATCACCACATGGAATCAGCCATATATGATGTGAGATCAGTTTTAGGAGTTCTTTCTCATTCTCCTCTCTCCTCATCATAGCACTCCTGATGAAAAAAGGCAATCTGAGAAAACTCGATTGAAATTAAACTGAATAACCACAAGAATGACATAAGGACATCAAATAGAAAATTTCTGTATTGGAAATTGTAATATATTCTTATCATGGGTCAATTAGAATTTAATGGAGAAGAAAATATGTGATAATATCTTTTTCTTTAAAGCAAGAAAATAAGAAAGACTGAAGTAATAAACTAGGCAGGAAATGAGGGAGGAAAGGAGATATTTAGGAAAGAAATACAGAGAGACCAAAAGAAAAGAGGAAGGGAGGGAGAGAGGAAGAAAGGAGAAAAAGAAGAAGGAAGGAAGTGTAGCAGAAACAGCCTCTGTTCACTGGCACCAATTAAATGTGCCACCCAATAGAGAGTTTTGGGTGAAGCAGAAAGAAGAGCTTTATTTATTTGCCAGGCAAAAGAGGCCACAGCCGGCTAACACCTTCAAAGCTGTGTATCCTCTGAGAGGGGATAGCAAGGAGTTTTATAGGTTTAGCTCAAAAAATCAGGGATGTTGATAAGGATTAGGGTGCCTGCATTCTTCGCCCTCCATAGGTCATTTCCACGTCAAGACCATTGTCAAGTGGTCCAGTGATAGTTTCTGTCGGTCATCTTAACCTTCTCTCTGCAGTAAAGATTGCTTACAAAAGGAAGGGAATGTTAGAGAGTTGTTCAAGGGAATGAAAACACAAGGCATGAGATATAACTCTAACTGAAGGCAATCATTAGTAAAAGAAAGCAGTTAAGCAAGGAAGAGTTCATTTGTGAAAAGCCAGTTAAAGTAAGTTAGTGGGCCAAGGCAGGGCACAACATAATGGAGACAGTTTTAACTAGTTTTTAGCTATCGTAATAGCCCCTAATCATTAACTCTTGAGTCAGCCTTTTGAGACTTCAGGGGAGGCTTGGAAGGCTAAAGGAAAAGGCTTTCATTTCAAAATGCAAGGGCACAGGGGCCTGTGTAAGGTTTCAGAAGGAAGGAAGAGGGAGAGAGCAAAGAAAGGAGGAAGAATTGAAAAGCGAAGTATCTTGTCAAATTTCTCTTAAAACTCAAAAGGTGAAAAGTATTTACTGCAACCAGTGAAATTATACAGAGACATATAAGAAAAAAAATAATCATCAGCCTCATAGCTCTATGCTCTCCTCATCTCATCACATAAACTAATGCAAAAATCTTCATGCTTCTTTAGGCAGATACAAATATATTCTAGTTTTTTTCCAAGTAGATATGCTTCTGTTAAAATTACCTAGGAACTTTGTTGGTTTAATCTAAATGTTAGAATAATTTAACAAAAAATCCATAAGATTACTGAAATGAGACAATGTAGGAATACTAAATCCTGCTTGAAAATTTCAACATTGCAAACTTCAGAATCACGTATGGTTGTTGGGATATTTAAAGTCTGTTAGTCTAAAACAATTTATTTGTAAAAAGGGAAAATTATATATTACACAAAATATTTTAGATTCAGGACCCCAGTATCCACATAAACCAATCAAAATACACAGTGTAACATTTTCCCCTGTGTTTCTAATTATAGGCACTGGGAATAGCAACATTATATCCAATCTAATATAATAAATGAAGCCAGAGAGAAAATGTTTTCCTTTGTTTTTCTCAAGTAATCTTTTAAATATTCACCAGTAATGGATATACATCTTTACATAGCAAGTGCAGTTTTCTTAAGGGAAATAACTAGTATATAACTTTTAGGAAATTATTCAAATGATCTCCGAAACCCTCAATTATGGAAACCCAATCTAGTGTGTTTGAATGACTTTGAACCACGTTCTCTTTTTATACCAGCCACTAGTATTAAAGTTCACAGCATGTTTTGATGAAACAGGAACACATCCTTATAATTATCAATCCCAGGAAACATCTACATACTAAACAATATTCTCCAATCATAGCTGCTAAAACTCAGAGCCTAATTGTTCCTCATCTGTCCAATCCTCATCTAACTCAAATATTAATAGGTCTTCATGTCCCATTCCCAACATTTTCTATGCCTTTCTATGGTCCAATAAAAAGAAGTTGTGAGTGGCTGATACTTTTTTATATGAAAATGGATTTGTGACTCAGAGTGACAAAAGAAAAAGAAAAACTCAAACATTTAAAAATAACTAAGCATATGACAGGAGTTCCTATTGTGGCTCAGAGGGTTAAGGACCCAGCGTTACCTCTGTGAAGATGTGTGTTTCATCCCTGGCCTTGCTCAGTGGGTTAAAGATCTGGTGTTGCCACAAGCTGCAACATAGATTGCAGATGTGGCTAGGATACCATGTTGCCATGGCTGTGGCATAGGCCAGCAGTTTCAACTCCAATTTGAGCCCTGGCCTGGGAACTTCCATGTGCCAAAGGTGTGGCTGTAAAAAAAGAACAAAAATTAAAAATAGAAATGACTATGCTACAAACTAAGAAGAATTAGGGAAAAGAATTAGGGAAGCTATCTAGGCTCTCATGCTTTCATGCTTGAGAAAGTTGATCTGATAATAATAGAAAAATAAAATAACTCCTTGTAGAACAGAACCCCTTCACTGAATAATTTTAAACTACTGCCTTTGGCTAACATAGAAGGCAACTTTCCCGGTGTGTGTTCATTGAAACCTTTAAGAGGGCCTAAAACAAAGTTCATTAGTATACTTTTTTGATTAAAAAAGTTATATGTTTTTATAATTGTGCTAAAAAATGAGTCGAAAATCTTCTTTAAGACTAAGTGTATGTTTTCGAAAATATTTTATATATTCTTGCTCCATACTTGAGATCATTTGGAGATCAAGAAATAAATGCATTGAAAATGTTCGAGGAAAGAGACCATTCTAACCCTGTAAATAGAAACCAGATACCCTGATATCTTCAAATCCTTCCTTCCAAAACACAGCAAGTTTCTTGGTTTATTGGCCAAAGCTCTGCAAAGTTCTTTTTTGTTAATTAAACACTGAAGAAATTTAATTCAGCCATATATTCATAAGCATGTGTCAAGAAAAAATTTTAAAATAATGAATTCGTCACTTCATTTTTGTAAGTGTGTGAGGATTACTGAATATCTTGTCACTTAGCATACATTTTCATGGAAAGGCAAAGCACGTGAACTTTAGAAAAGGCAGGTAAACTGGCATTACCAAAAATTTCATAAAAAATGTATTTTAAAAAAAATTTCCTCTAAGAGTAATTAATGTCTTGGGGGTAAAAGAGTTACCGTGTGATTTATTGTATCCTTGAGGTTGCCCAAAAGGCCTCTAAATTGATTCTTTGTACGTTAATTGATCATCTTAGCCAGAACATGCCAGGCGGACCAGTTTTCTTGTGGAAATGGGCGCTGCATCCCCAGAGCATGGCTGTGTGACAGGGAGGACGACTGTGGTGACCAGACAGATGAAACAGCCTCTTGTGGTAAGTTGTGAGTGAAACATGCTGTTAGTGGAGACTGTGTCAAACAGATTTCATCACTATAATCTCTCTTAAAAGGCGATTTATTTCTTTATAAATACGAGTTGACAAGGCAGAAGATCTGTTCCTTTTTATTACTGCCTTTCGGGCCTGAGTATGTACTTTCATGGTAACTTCAAAACAGATCCCATTCCTGAGGCAATAACCATATCCTTGACTAAAATAAATGGATCTAAACCTTGCAGATTTTAGAAGATATTTTAAGATTAGCAGGACATTCTCAAATGGTCATTATTAATCTTATGTCTATAATGAATAAATTTTTCAAACAGAGTAGCTCATCCAGTGACACTGGGCGTGAATCGGGAGGACATGTTTTGTTGTTTGCATGCCTGTGTTACATTCCTGGAGCAATAAACAATTACAGGCTGAGAATACATAGTCGGTAAACCATTTGTTTCATTTCTTATTGAGTCATGTAATTCTGAAGGACACAATTTTTATTCATGTAAAATATTTTTGTTAATGGGCTGAATTCCTGGTCACTTTCCACTGATCCTCCTACTTTGAAAAAGATAAATATTTGCTGTTCATAAAGTTGCAAAGTTAATTACTCCTATTTGTACCCACATATCAGTAGGTTGTACTATCATTTGTCTCAATAATGTATAGTGAAATATAGTAAGGGAATGACCCGTGCTTTATTTCAGGAATGACTTTTTAAAACTACTATACCCACATATTAGACACACATCACATTTATTGAAAATATAACACGATTGGGCATATATTTTTAATAATTTAACCGCATGTTAAAACACTTCTAATAGTTGGGAAATAGACTCCCTTTAAATCCCTCAATTTAAATAACTCTTTTTAGGGGCTGCAATCTCTGTTTACCTAAAATTTTCATTTTAAATTCTTTTAAATACTAGCCTAAGTCCCTATAGACATTTGAGTTTATAATCTCTGAATAAAGTATAGATAAGGTAAGTATTACTAAATGGCAATTGACATTGTAGAGAAGACAGTAGCAGTATTGAAGAAGAAAGCAATAGAGAATCACACAATAACAGTTAGGTGCACATTTTACATGTAGAATTCCCAAAGCCCATCTGATAAAGGGAATTGAACAGTGTACCTTCCCTCTTTTCCAACGTCCAGACTAATCAGTGTGGCTGGATCTGCACATAGATGGCTCTATTTTTTAGGAAAACTTGATTGCTCTTCTGCTCTTAGCATCTCCATCCAGGGTATACCAGAAAGGTAGCAAGCAACCTGAAAACATTAAATATCAACTGATAAGAAATGTGATTAAAACGTTTAGACTAGGAAAATGATAAGCTTGTTAGAAAACTTTGAGTAGTACTTTGTGCTGGCTTATTTTTAGTAACAGATCTAGGGTAAGACTTTTTTTTTAACAATTTATGTGAATCAAAGGAGAAAAAAATTATCCTAACATTTCGATAATAATAAAAATAATCATATCAGCATATTTGCATGCTTTTTGTGAAGTGAGAGAAGAAAACTGCTGGAAGGAGTCCAGACACATATTTTCTTTCTTTCTTTTTTGTTTTTTTTCTTTTCTTTTTTTTTTTTGGCCTTCTTGCTTTTTCTAGGGCTGCTTCCCACGGCATATGGAGGTTCCCAGGCTAGGGGTAGAATCAAAGCTGTAGCCAGAGCTGCAACGCGGGATCCGAGCTGCGTCTGTGACCTACACCACAGCTCATGGCAACGTCGAATCCTCAACCCACTGAGCAAGGCCAGGGATCGAACCCGCAACCCCATGGTTCCTAGTCGGATTCGTTAACCACTGCGCCACGAAGGGAACTCCAGACACAAATTTTCTTACTGTATCTTTACATCAAATCTATTAGAAACATATTACTGTCTACATTTTACAGTTAAAGAAATCAAAACTTAGAGATATTAATAACATACTTGAGATCACAAAACTAATATACGGCAGGACCAGGCCATGAATCCAAGTATACTTGAAACTAAAACTAAGCCATTTTCAAGCTGACTTTGGAAGGTAAAGATAGCATGCAAATAGGAGGCAGATAATGCCATTATACATATCCACAAATATCTTATTTATATGCATGCACACCTATAATGAATGAGTTTTATTCATTGGTATGTTGGTAAATCTTTCAACATTTCCTAATGGAGAGGAGCCCTGATCTAGTGTTTGACTATTTCTTTGGTGTGAATCTTCCCACCATGGCCAACACCAGATTGTCAACATGATTTTCTGACTATAAAGTTGGAAAAAGATGTGCATACCAATCAATACACAGTATATCCACAATGGGGACAGAATACATGCAAATAATTTAAAAAGCAAAATCATTAGGAAATTATGAATTTTTTGGTAGTAATTACCCTTGTTTTCAACATTATTTAATTATAAATTTATGTAATTTGTAATTTTTAAAAAAATAATGGCTGTGTGCTTAACAACTGACTCGTAGAATCCTTGAAAATTTAAGATTTGGCTCTGAAAGCTGGTACAGTTTCCTCCAGTACACTACTGGATATACACACATTGTGAAATTTAGTTGTCAAAATAGTATGGTTCTGAAATATACAAATTTTAGAGAATGTCTTTAAACTACATGGGTTATTTTCAGTACCCTTTCCCCTTTATAACATAAGAAATACATTTTTCTCCAAACATGTTCCTCTCTTTAGTAATATACATTTACCAGGGATTGAACCTAAGCCACAGCAGTGACAACAGTGAATTCTTAATTGGTAAACTACCAGGGAACTCCTCAGATGGTCATTTTAACTCAAAATTATATCCAGAATTCCCATTGCGGCGCAGTGGTTAATGAATTCCGACTAGGAACCATGAGGTTGCCGGTTCGGTCCCTGCCCTTGCTCAGTGGGTTAACGATCCCGCGTTGCCGTGAGCCGTGGTGGTTGCAGACGCGGCTTGGATCCCACATTGCTGTGGCTCTGGCGTAGGCCAGTGGCTACAGCTCCGATTCGACCCCTAGCCTGGGAACCTCCATATGCCACGGGAGTGGCCCAAGAAATGGCAGAAAGACAAAAAAAAAAAAAAAAAAAAAAAAAAATCCATAGAGATGCTGATAGTGAAGCTCTGGTAGGCACAGTCTCACTTTCAAAGCTGTAAGGGAGAATGGCCAAAATTTCTTCCATAACAGAATTTATCTCCGCATTGACTACAAAATGACAAAAACCACTACACATTGTTTAATTTGCTGCATTAGAAGAAAAGTAGTCACTCTACTTGGCAATAAATGAAAAGTAAATACAGCTTCAACTAAATTCCATCTTTATTAAGTACCATTATAAAATTTGGATTGATCATATTTCACTCTTTCTGTTGGTGTTGGCCAAGTTCCCATAAATTTAATCCAACCAGAAGATGCTGCAATCACTTTGTTTTTTATGCTTCAGCTCCATGAACAGCTTCTGTTATGTTTAATAATTACTGTTTTACAGTGAAAATAATATTAAAATTTGGATTTAAAAACATAGAAAATCTATGATTAGAAATGCTTCTAGTAGTATTATAACAGAGGGTTAAATTTTCAGTGGAATTCACTATCACCTATTTATAAACCCAATTCATTTTACTTGCATTTGCCATTACAACAAGTTAATTGCACATTCTAGGTTGAGATTATATGTGGGCAAACACTTAAATAATTAGGAAGGCCCTTGAGGATTCTCTCTTAATCTTTAAACAACCTTTTAACTTTTTTAGTACGTTTCCTATGTAGAAAGGAGAATGTGTAATTCAATGCTACAAATAAGAGAGGAAATGTTAAAATTGTGATGCATGTGTTAGAAGTGGACTGTATGCCAAGAAACTAAAGGTCAATCTCATTTCAAGGGTAGAAGTTAGTATTGTTTCTCAACATTTGTTGTAAAATTAATGAATCACCTGATCAGCTTTAAAATTCCCTGCCCACCCCTCTCCCCAGATTATTTAAATAAGAGACTCTGGGGATAGGACCCAAGAACAGTATTTTTGGTGCTTTCCAAGTGGTATGAATGCACACTCTAGTCCCAGTACCATTAAGGTGGTGCTTCTCAACCTTGAACATGAATCAGAATCTCTCAAGAGCTCATTAAAAAACAGAAGGCTAGGGTCCATTCTAAAAGTCTCTGATCCAGTAGATCTTGGGTGGGGACTAAGAATTTACATTTCTAACAAATTCCCAGATGATGCTGATACTTCTGCTGCTAGTCCAGGAACCACACTTTAGGAACCACTGACTGACCACAACTGCCATTCATACTGACTTTATCTTACATAATTGTGTTTATATTTGCAACACTAATTTAAGATGGAAGCAGTTATCCAGAAAAATATTCCCGTCTCCACATTACAGCATTAAATAGAAGGGTATTTTATGATGAAATATATTTCTGACAAACTTTCATGTTGCCGCTTGGACAGTTTATAGTCAACAACAGTGTAGTTTATTTTAAACTTTAAAAATTTTTAGGTTGTTCTGTATTCCAAGTATCTTAACATAGTTTACATTCATTATTATATTTTTATAAATGTCTTAATGTGAATTGGAAACTGATGTGTTGAAAAGATTTAACTTGAGAAAATACCTAAAGTTTACTAACAGATTGAAAGATAATTCAATGGGGTGTAAATAATAATCCACAAAGATTGGCAAAGTTAATATTACTCCATTTTATGGATTTTTTAAATCTATGAAGATAGCAGAATTCTGCCTCATGTACTTGTAATCTTACTTTTAAGTGTACTTGTAATTTTATTCTATATAATTAAGGAGCAAATTGGCAAGTATCAGACACAAACAGAAGAGAAAGAAAGAGCTATTAATAAGAAATCATTTCACAGTTAAATCAGTGCAAATTATACTAAAGATATTTTCAACTTTATTAATTAGAAAAACAAGCTTCCTGATTTTTAGTATTATTTTTTAATTTTGAAAAAAATCTACATATGTGTGCAATGATTTTAATTAATTGTAATCATTAGCCTAGAGTATTGGCAAAATGTGATAATTATCAGGAACTACTTTGCCCTTCCTTAATAGCATCTTGGCAGACGCAGTGACTCCGGTAACTTTTCATTTCTATAACTTGATTCAACCCATTTTGAAACTTTAATATTAGATCTTAGTCAAAACTTTCTCCTCCCCCATTGCCAGCTAGACTTTAGGTTCTAGAATCCTGGATATGAGGGGAACGTGTTCTGCTGCTTCACTGTCTACTTCTTTTTTCCAGACTTAGCTCTTCAGGAAGAGGGGACAGATGGAGGAAATAGGTAGCATCTTTTTAAGGAGATCTAGTTATAACTTCCTCTCTGCTTCTCTGAATATCACTGTCCTCTGACACATGAAAATGCAGCTCTCTTGAGAGGTTCCTATGTGAGATCTTCTAAGAGGTCTGTCTTCTCTTCAGAGTTCTTTGAACCTCCTCTTTCTTCTCCATTTTCTCTTCTCCCTGCTTCAGAGCTCCCTCACATCTAGATCTTTTATCCCCACCACAGATGGCAGATCTCATAGCCTCAAGTTGCTAGAATCCCTTTTGCTTGGTGGGCATCCTCTTGGTTGCATTAGCAATATGACAAAAGACGTTTTGCTGTTTTTTCCTGGTCAATTTTTTTTTTCTCTCTCAACTGTGAGCAAGATGCTTTTCTAATGACCCATCTCTTAGACCTGCCACCACTCTCCATTTCTTTCTTCTTTAGACCAGGTAAAATGGTCAGTCTACCTCTTGAGTAAATCCAATCAGTTCTCTTTTCTCATACAACCCATAGTTTTCATGATTGATTCTCACGGAGTCTCCCCTTCACTTGAACTCACTGTTCTCTGCCTAAGGTTCACTTACTAAGGTTCATTGTGGAATATTCTGCTATTATGAGGAATGGTTTTAAATACTGAGCTCACTCTACAGAACACGGAGGTAGGTAGTGTTTCCTTGTTCTTAGTATTGGATCTAAGTGGGCCAGTACCATGGCAAAAGGAAGAATCCCACTGTTTTACCTGTTCATTTACTTAACTTATTAAATCATTCTCTTTCCTTCTCCCTCTCCCTTCCCCCCTTCCTATTTTAGGAGACACATGCCTACCAGTGCGTGCACACAAACAGACACATTATTTCAATGCATGAAATTTTACAAAGGATAAGGAAGAATATCTATTTCCGCCCTAATTTTAAATAAAGAAACTGAAACACTGAAAGATGTGTGGATGAAGTTGAAGAATGAGTTACTCTAATGGCAAGTGTTAGAACTCAGGCCCATTGACTCCGAGTTGTCTGCTTCTAAGAATCACAAACTTTGGTAGTTGTTGGTAAATGTTATCTAATTCGACCTCTCATCCAATATAAGAATTCTTCTAAAACAGATCTCAGAGATGCTTACCCAGTCCTTGTTTGAATATCTTCAGAAACAAATATCTGGGAATTTCACAGGGTAGTTAATTTCACTGCTGGGCAGGAATCAATTATCACAATATTCCTCCTTTCTGGAGCCAAAACTACAGGCCTTCCTGCAGATGCTACTCAGTGATACTTGTCTTCTGAAGCTACACAGTCTCAATCTATAACCTTGACCACAGGATCGCTCTTTAGATAACCAAAGATACTATCATGGCTACCTAAATGTTCTCTTTTATAGGTGAAACACATATATAAATTCCTTACATCAACATTTGTAAGCTTTTTCCCTAGCCATTGCCCTACTGTGCATATGCTTAGATTTTCAATGACCTTAGTAAACTCAATGCCCTAAATGGAAACTTGACGTTTCAGTTTTGCAATAAAAAATTCTAGGGATTTGTGGCACAACAATGTGAATATAGTTAATACTACCAAATTGTATACATAAAAATGGTTACAGTGGTAAATTTTGTGTGTTTTTCCTACAATTAAAAAATTTCCTGCCCTGGAGTTACACATAGCATCTCATATTTTTTTTGTAATAGATTATAGTAGACTTAATTACCTTCAGAATATAGATTCTAGGCTTTTGTTAAAACAGTCTTAGGTGGCAGTCCTATCATGTAACTCACATGTTAAGCTCCCAGTCAATTAAAATATCCAAACTTTTCTTATAGACTAGTCCATTCATTTTGAGAACTTTGGGCGTTTCCATTTAAACATTCTTTTAAGTTATGTTTAATAGTCTTCTGGTTCTTCCTTATCTACATATTTTTAAATATATACGTGGATGGTTTCTTTTACATTCATATTGTCACTCTTAGACCTCCATCCTCTGATAACCCTTGACCCTCCATTGATCCAGTTTTGCAATTTTGGATCCATAATGCTAGTGAATTATCAAGTTTTGTGTAATTCAAAGAATGGACAAGCATAACTATTAAGGCTGTAGCCAAACCATAGTAACAAAAAATTTCCTGTAACAAAGACATGAACCTTTTGGAAAACAATTGAAAACTGATCCATTAATTAAAACTCTATGAATAGCTTTATATCAAGTACTCTTACACTTAAATTTGCCATCATTTTGCATGCATGATACTTTTATTTATCATGAAAAGATTTCTAAAAAATATTTCTAAAACACAGGAACACTTTGTTTATGGAATTCTCATAATATATACTGATTAGTTGTATCAGCAAATAAATTAGTTTGGAATTAATTTATTTTACTCATGAACAAATAGTTTCCTTAAAAATACTGACGTTTTAACAAATTTCATCCTATTTTTTTTATATTTGTATAATGATTTTTATTTTTTCCATTATAGCTGGTATGCAGTGTTCTGTCAATTTTCTACTGTACAACATGGTGACCCAGTTACAGATACATGTATACATTCTTTTTTCTCAAATTATCAGGCTCCAACTAAGTGACTAGACATAGTTCCTAGTGCCGCACAGCAGGATGTCATTGTTAATCCATTCCAAAGACAATAGTCGGCATCTATTAACCCCAAACTTCCAGTCCATCACAATCCCTCTCCCTCCCCCTTGGCAACCACAAGGCTTTTATCCAAGTCTGTGATTTTTTTTTTTGTGGAAAGGTTCATTTGTGCTGTGTATTAGTTTCCAGATATAAGTGATATATATGATATTGTCCTTCTCTTTCTGACTTACTTCACTCAGTATGAGAGTCTCTAGTTCCATCCATGTTGCTGCAAATGGCATTATGTTGTTCTATTTTATGGCTGAGTAGTATTCCATTGAGTATATATACCACATCTTCCTAATCCAATCATCTGTTGATGGACATTTGGGTTGTTTCCATTGTCTTGGCTATTTTTAATAGTGCTGCAATGAACATGTGGGTACATGCGTCTTTTTCAAGGAAAATTTTGTCTGGATATATGCCCAAGAGTGGGATTGCTGGGTCATATGGTAGTTCTATGTATAGTTTTCTAAGGTACCAACCTAATGTTCTCCATAGTGGTTGTACTAGCTTACATTTTCACCAACAGTGTAGGAGGGTTTCCTTTTCTCTACATCCTTCCAGTATTTGTTATTTGTGGACTTATTAATGATAGCCATTCTGACTGGTGTGAGTTGCTATCTTGTGGTAGTTTTAATTTGCATTTCTGTAATAATCAGGGATGCTGAGCAATTTTTCCTGTGCTTGTTGGCCATCTGTATATCTTCCTTGGAGAAATGTCTGTTCAGGTCTTTTGCCCATTTTTCAATTGGGTTGTTGGCTTTTTTGCTGTTGAGGTGTATGTAACTTGTTTGTATAATTTAGAGATTAAGCCCTTGTCAGCTGCATCATTTGAAACTATTTTCTCCCATTCTGTAAGTAGTCTTTTTGTTTATTTTTGGGTTTTTTTTGTTGTTGTTGTTGTTGTTGTTTGTTTCCGTTGCTGTGCAAAAGCTTGTCAGTTAGATTAGGTCCAGTTGGTTTATTTTTGCTCTTATTTCTATTGCTTTGGGAGACTGACCAAGAAAACATTTGTAAGGTTGATGTCAAAGAATGTTTTGCCTATGTTCTCTTCCAGAAGCTTGATGGTGTTTTGTCTGATATTTAAGTCTTTCAGCCATTTTGAGTTTATTTTCATGCATGTTGTGAGGGTATGTTCTAGTTTCACTGATTTGCATGCAGCTGTCCAGGTTTCCCAGCAATACTTGCCGAAAAGACTGTCTTTTCCCATTTGGTGTTCTGGCCTCCTTTGTCAAAGATTGATTGACCATAGGTGTCAGGGTTTACTTCCGGGTTCTCTATTCTGTTCCATTGGTCTGTCTGTCTGTTTTGGTACTGGGACCACACTGTCTTGATGACGGTGGCTTTGTAATATTGCCTGAAGTCTGGGAGAGTTATGCCCCCTGCTTGGTTTTTGTTCCTCAGGATTGCTTTGGCAATTCTGGGTCTTCTGTGGTTCCATATACATTTTTGGATTGTTTGTTCTGGTTCTGTGAAAAATGTCCTGGGTAATTTGATAGGGATAGCATTGAATCGGTAGATTGCTTTGGGTAGTATGGCCATTTTTACAATACTGATTTTTCCAACCCAGGAGCATGGAATATCTTTCCATTTCTTTACATCTTCTTTAATTTCCTTGATTAATGTTTTATAGTTCTCAGCATATAAGTCCTTTGCCTCCTTGGTCAGGTGTATTCCCAGGTATTTGATTTTTGGGGTATAATTTTAAAAGGTGTTGTGTTTTGGTATTCCTTTTCTAACATTTCATTGCTGGTATACAGAAATGTGACTGATTTCTGAATGTTAATCTTATATCCTGCTACTTTGCTGAATTTATTGATCAGCTCAAGTAGTTTTTAGTTTGAGTCCTTAGTATCATGTCATCTGCCTACAGTGACAGTTTTACCTCTTCTCTTCCTATTTAGATGCCTTTTATTTCTCTTGTTTGTCTTATTGCTGTGGCTGGAACTTTCAGTTCTATGTTGAATAACAGTTGTGAGACTGGACATCCTTGTCTTGTTCCAGATTTTAGTGGGAAGGCTTTCAGCTTTTCTCCATGGAGTATTATATTTGCTGTGGGTTTGCCATAAATGGCTTTTATTATGTTAAGGTGTGTTCCCTCTATATTTAGGTAAGAGTCTTGATCATGAGTGAATGTTGGACTTTGTCAAATGCTTTTTTTCTGAATCTATTGAGATGATCATGTGGTTTTTGACTTTTCCTTTGTTAATGTGGTGTATGACATTGATTGATTTGCGTTGTTGAACCATCCTTGTGAACCTGGGGTGAATCCCACTTGGTCATGTTGTATGATCTTTTTTATATGTTTTTGGATTCGTTGGCTAAGATTTTTTTTTCAGAATTTTTGCGTCCATATTCATCAAAGATATTGGCCTCTGGTTTTCTTTTTTGTTGGTGTCTTTGTCTGGTTTTGGAATTAGCGTTTCCATCCTAAAATTATTGTCACAGATGTACATATAATTCACCTCTCTAGAGTTTCCAAATTTCCACTCAGTTTTGGAACTGGGACAATATTGTTTATCACTTTCCAGTTTTCACTTATCTTTCCTTTCTTCCACTTATTTCAAAATGACTGTCAATATGCTGAGATCAAAAATGTTTGATGCTTTATTACTTGTTTGATACTTGACTCAATATGAAGTTAAACCATTTTTGGAAATTAGGTGTTTTATTTGCTTTAGAGTGTTAATTTCCTCTCATTCTTATTGTGTTCTTTACTCTCCAATCTGGCAATAGTGACTTTTATTAAGATGATGGAAATCAAAAAATTAAAAATCTCTTTTCCTGCCTGTGTCCTGCAGATATATGCTTTGTAACCCAGATGGTCTTGATCTTTTTATTTGTTGTTGTTCCATACATTTATATTTAAATATTCTTCCTTTTTTTTTTTTTTTTTTTTTTAGAAATTGTATTCAAGCTTTCATTGCATTGTCTTGTTATTATTAGGTATGTGACATGCTTTTGGATTTATCTCTGATTATAATTCCCTCTTCTGCATGTGCTTGATTAACAAGGTTCTGTATGCAGCAAAGGATGAGGAGGTTAAGATTCAGTGTAGTATACTGAAAGCCACGGACAGAAATGATTAAAAACAGCTTTTAGTTTCTTGCCCTAACTCAGCATTCCCCCAAATTCTTGCTTGAGAATATGAATCACCTTGGTTACGTATTACCAATAAATATCCCCAGGCTTTTTATCTGCTTTCCCCAAAGATCTCCCACGTGGTAGGTCTCACATAGAATCTAAAAATCTACATTTTGGGAAAATGCACCTCATGTGATTCTTATCCTTAGACAAGTCCAGAGAGAGTATTTAAACTTTGTGATTTCAACATTCTCTACAAACAAGAACTTTTTAGTGCTACTGCGATGAATTACTGCAAACATGATGGCGTAAACAACAGACATTTATTTCCTCACATTTTGTGGGCCAGAAATCCAAAATCAAAGTGTTAGCAAGAGGCTCTTTTCAAGAGAATCCTTTCTTGGAATTCCCTGGTGGCTCAGTGAGTTAAGGATCTGACATTGTTACTGCCGTGGCATGGGTTTATTTCCAAATAAAGTCACAATCACAGGTACTAGTGTTTAGGATTGGAAATATCTTTTTGACCCACACAATTCAATCCACTCCAACTGGGGAACTTTATTATGTCCTATACCAACAACTGAATTATACTGGAGGTTCAAGGATAGGTAGTCTTAAAAGATGAATAGGTAATTCTAATATGCACCCAGATTTGTAAAATACCCTCCTAGTACCTATTAATTTAATCCTTGCCTCCTGGCTAATATCTAACCCATTCTCTCTATTATATTCTACCAACCCTCACGTTCTCTTGCTTTTCCTTTGTATCTACAGAACTGCACTAACAAAAATAATTTGCTGGGTCACTAGCCACTGGGCAGTAATAATTCTAACTGCCTCTATAGTGCTGACAGAAATGCAGCCCTTTAAATTTCTGTTAAAAATAAACATGAATTTTTCAGAAATTGCAGCAGCATTGATCTCCTCATTGGTTCCACACACACGCACGTGCACACACACACACACACACACACACATTCATGTATACACACACACACACACATACACATGCATATGCATATATATACAAACATCACATATATATAATGAGATTCAAATGAGATAATATATGTAAATATCTAGATAGTAATTAGTATCTGGTATCTAATAGTCATTCAATCTTCTTTTTCCTTCCTTCCAAATAATTTTCTATTCTCAAATGAGAATATATATACATATATTCTCAAATGGAAATATATATTTTCAACTGCAGGTGAAGTTGGTCCAGTTGAAATTAGTTCAGAAAATAGCAGTATTTCCAAATCTTTATTTTTAATATTAAATTTAATGTTTTAAAATATGTAAGATTGAGGTCCTATATTGATCTAGGAAACATTTCTGTCATGCTGAGTTGGCATCTTGCAAACAGAAAGCTATGTGCATATGCCAATATTTGAACCATGAGTTGCTGCCCATTGATATGATTAGATATTTTCTAGCATTTGAGCAGAACTTAGGTGACTGAAATTGGGACGCTACCCCAGAGTATAGTGCCAAAAGGCCATCAGGATATAAATTCTGCAAGTCCTCTTGAGCCAGCATCCTTTTCAGAGACTCAACTATAAATCAAATATTTATTAATCTGCCCTCCAAATATTGTGAAATCTCTTTTCCTGTCGTTTAGACTCCACCAAGTCTGATGTTTTTCATCTGTTAAGTTCTAGGTACCTGGTTCGTAAAAGAAGACAAAAGGCAAAGTTTCTGTTAGAGGTTAGGAGAGAGAGGGGAAAAGGAAAAAAACCTCAGTCAGTTAAAAACATAATATGATTTAAAAAAAAATTCTATGTCAAGAAATAAAGCAAATAAGCTAAATGACATTTCTACTGATGTATTTATATATGACTTTTCTAAATATTGCTGTATTCCATCAACAAGTAATATATACATACCCTCTGATTTGACATATACACAGTAGGATTTGGTACTGAAATTATATGTTCAATGTATGTCCATAATCTAGTCTATCACTATTATGTATTTAACTATACTTTATATATATTTTTCTATACTTCATATATTTTTTCTATGCATATATTATAGATCTATTATATGTTTGTGTATATACATATATATATATATTTGTGTGGGTATACAAATTTAGCTTTAAAAACTGAAGTACCATATAAATGCCAACAAGAAAAAACGAGTAAGTCACTCTGCCTCACTCACACCACCATTTCCAGTGACAATCATTTTTAACTCCCAGCCAAGTTTTCTGGTTATACTCATCTTTTGACTTCCTCTTAACTAGAACATTTTGTTAGTTTAAATTAAAGCTATACAAGTAAATTAAAGTTGTACAACTTTATAGAATATGGTGTTATGCTCTCATAGTAATATAAGAATTCATTATCTCAAGATGTAATTAAAAGCAATGATAAACTATATTGAAAAACTGGAAAGATGGAAAGTGTGGAATACTAAAAGAAAGTAAAATTCTAATTTTTAGTAAAGATATTTTGAATGGTATGTAACTAACAAAACTTGATTAATAAAATATTGCTCATTGGTCAGCTTCCATAAATATATGGAAAAATAAAAATCAATTATTTGTGATTTTCTTCAGTTTCAGTAAATGATTTTAATTTATTGTTGTATTAGAAAAAGTCTGGTGTAATTTCTTTCTTTGGAAGATATTGAGACTTTTTGGCCTGGGCAATTATTGTTTTTGTGGAAATCTATTGTGAACACAAGAAAAATAAGTGTATTTTTAATAGGTTGCTGTAGATTTCTTTTGACATATAGCTTGATAGACACATTGATAGATGGATAGATGATATTGCTCAAGTGTCTTTGTTTTTAATATCCTCTGTATTCTTTTTTATATTTTCCCCACTTAAGGATAACATAAAAAATAAAAGCTAATTTCTCTGAAATATATTTTCTTTTATATGTAAGATTACAATACAAACTCTCTCATTATAGTAGTTTTATTGTCATGAGAATTAAATAAGAATCACATGTAACACCAAATACAGTGTTTGGGTAGTTAAATGCACCACTCTTCCATCAGTTAGTAGTATTTCCCCTTTCCCTTAATTCCATTACTAGACTAACCTCGATTGTATACGATGGTTTAAAATGTGGGTTGATATATAGATGTATAATAAAATATGAATTTAAAATTATTTACAATTATGAACCTTGGGAAAAGTTTAAAATATATATTTGAATATTAGTAATAAGCAAAAGAAGTATATAATTTCATACATAAATAATCATATATATGGGTGCAATAAAACATTTGGACTCCTGACTAATACCTTCTTTTGATAGTGAGCTAAAAATAAGAACAAGGAGGCTAATTCACTAGCATATATGTGTAAGCCATGAAGCATGACTAGGTTTAGTAATGCTGTTTTACTCCTGGGTTTAACCCATGTAATTCCCAAAGGAATGGGAACTCTTCCCACTGAGTGCACTTTTTTATTTTTCTCTGTTATATTTAATGGTTGTTACATTTTCTCTCTCAGAAAACATTTTTTTAAAGTGCTAGTTTTAGATATGTTCTTTGCTGTATATACATAATGATACTGTGATTTCTTATTTGCAGTTAGGATGTATGAAGCTCAATGACAATTTAATTGCCTGGTGACTTTTATATTGTTTAATTGGTGGGGGAGCAGTCTTAACTAGAATGAGCAAGGGTTAGCTCTTAAAAACCATTGATAATCATCTTAAACCAGTATTGATATAGTAACAAATGTTGTCCAGTTTCGGAAATAACTACTTGTACATTAGGAATGTCCTTTTCTTCTCTTTCCCATGAGTGTTTTACTTTCTTTGTATGTAAAGGAAAAGGAAGTTGCCTGGGTAATCCAAGCATAACCAAGATTTCAGAATTGTTAATGGGCATTAACCAAATGACCATAGAGCTAGAAACAAGGAATCCCAATGTAAATTTTTTGCACCAAGAAGTCAACATGAATAAGCAATTTGATGAAAAATGCTCCTGTTAATAATGGGCTAATTTTTTAAAATGGTAAAAATAAAACAGAAAAAAAGTATCCCAAGCAATCTTACTACTATTTCATGGCACTGAAGAGTCTATTCTTGTGCCTACACAGTGCTAAAATTACCAATCTTAGATTGTGAATTAGAATGAAAAAATATGATAAAATACCATATAATAGCTTTTAAAATTTCTATAACAATATTTCCAAATAAAATTTATTTTATTCTTTTTCTCTTGGATGATGTAGTATTACATGTACAAAAAATGACTAAAATTGTCTGAAATATAGAATTAAAATACATAGCAAAATTTATTTAAGATACTTCTTAGATGTTTTGGGTTTTGATATAAACTATAAATCAATCAACTGTTTATTTCATTTGCCTCTTTTCACTGGGCATTTCTAATTCACTGAAGCTATAACTTTCTTTAATTATTCTTGGGTTGAAAAATCTAAAGTCATTGTTTAATTATTAATCTTGAAATTAAATCAAATGTTGACTTATTTTAGTACTAATTATTTTAACTGCCAGGGATGCCTATTACTGTTAGATAATGGATCTGTTCTTTAAAATTTTTCCTACTTCTCTAAAATGTGTAAAAACAGGAAATGTAACTTTTATCTCTCCTGCAGTTTTAGTCTCACTCACTGGTTTCTTCCATTAATATTAATGTATGCTCAACTTTCACCCTCTTAAAAAAGATTACCACCCACAAAACTACCTGACTTGCCTTTGATCTATATATCTCTCATCAGCTATCACATTAATTCTTACTTTCTTCATAGTCAAATGACTTGGGAAAGTTGAATAAAATTTATGTAACCATCTTCCACTCAGTCAATTATAAAATGGAGACATTTCTTTCCCAAATCATTCCAGAAAAATGGAATTGGCCAAGCTCAACAAGGAAAAACAAATTAATCTGAGTAGTATACTTCAGTTTGTATTTAATGCTATCTGAGCAGGCTTCTCTTTCTCTTTGAAACACTTCCTTTTCTTGTATTCCACAGGATATTTCTTGGTTTCCCCCCTATGTTTTTTCTGGTTCGTCTGTCTCTGCCTAACCTTCAAGTATTCTTCCATTATTTTCTTAGGGAGGGAAAGTAAATTGCTTTCTAAAAAGTTCTCATTTCTAATTTAGTTATTTATTTGGGAAGGAGAGTATAATTTTTACTCCTGGTTCAATATTATAAATCATTAACAGGTTAATTTAGACTCAACAAATTTCCTCATAGAATTCTAATATTTTACTACAGTGTTTCTATACATAAATTTACTTTTATTTATCTCAAGATAGATTATGATTCTTGAATCAAAATTTATATCTTTGATAAATTCTGAGAAATTCTAAAAAAGTATCCTTTTGAATACCACCTACCTCTGTTTTCTGTCTTCAGTATTTTTGGAACCCTTAGGTTAATGTTTGGTCATTTCAGTCCGTCCTCCATGATTTTAAATCCCTTATACATTATTTTTAATCTTTGAACTGCAAACATGGAGATCCATACAGTTCATAAATCCAAGGCTCTTGTTTTCATTTCTGATTATTCTATTTGGTTCCCTTTCAAGCCTACCTTATTTTATTTTTTTCATGTTGTCTTTTTACATGTTTTTTATTTTCATTTTTGTCTTTCTTTTTAAAATAAATTCTGGTTTCCCTCTTTTATAATACCTACCATATTTCAATCTAATCTCTGTCGGTTTGTGTTTTTTTAATAATGATTTTTATTTTTTCCATTACAGCCGTTTTTGTTTTTGTTTTGTTTTTTTTTTAATCTGAAAAGCTTGCATATCTAATTCTTCCATTTGTTGGGTTTGCTAATTTCACTCACCAGATATTTCATTCACCAGATTTTTTTTTTGCATTTGTATTTATTTATTTTTGTGATTTTGAATTCTGAGGTCATGTTGTATGTCTTTGGCCCAGTGGAAATCTTATGAGACTTTCTTGGGATTAGCTACACTGAATTAATTTTTACCCTGATTTGGTTTGCTTTTTTTTTTTTTTTTTTTTGCTTTTTAGGGCCACACCCATGGCATATGGAAGTTCCCAGGCCAATCGGAGCTTTTAACCACTGGCCTACACCACAGCCACAACAGTGCTGGATCTGAGCTGTGTCTGCAGTGTACACCACAGCTCACAGCAACACCATATCCTATCCCACAGAGTGAGGCCAAGGATTGAACATGCAACCTCATGGTTACTTGTCAGATTTGTTTCCACTGTGCCACAAAGAGAACTCCCTGACTCTTTTTTTTTTTTTTTTTACTTGAGGTTTTTCTGAACTATAGAAACTGGAGCTTAGGATACAGACTTATAATTATAGGTGCTCAGGAGAGACTATATGCTTTTTTCCACTTTCAGTCCAGACTGAGACACCTCCTTATACGGAAGGAATGTCATCTCATGCACCCTTCCCTGAGGGTTTAGTCCCAAGGATCCCGGGTATGTGCTAGAATTCATACCTTATATGGAACCTATTAATTACTACCTGTTAAATGTTGACATCAAAACCCATACATCTAAATTATAATTCCAGGTTCCTGTCATGGCTCAGTGGTTAACGAATCCGACTAGGAACCATGAGGTTGAGGGTTCAATTCCTGGCCTTGCTCAGTGGATTAAGGATCTGGTGTTGCTGTGAGCTGTGGTGTAGCTCCCAGAGGCGGCTCGGACCTCGAGTTGCTGTGGCTGTGGCATAGACCGGCAGCTACAGCTCTAATTAGACCCCTAGCCTGTGAATCTCCATGTGCGGCAGGAGTGGCCCTAGAAAAGGCAAAAAGACAAAAAATAAATAAATAAATTATAATTCCATCATTCTTCTACTGCTTTTGCAAGCAAAATCTCACACACACACTATTTGTTTAGTTTTCTACAAACATGTTTGCATGATTTTCATTTCTGGGCTCCAAAAATTTGCATTATTTTCTTACACATTCACTTATGTGTTAAAATGTTTGGTTGCTACTTTATCTAGTGTTTGCCATTTATCTGCCATATTGACATAACTGTTAGATTTTTTTTTCTAGCTCTTAGTCTCAGTCTTTATGTAGTCCCTGGGTGTTCTTTTGACTTCTAAGGCTTTGTTATATCTATAGGGATCGTTTCTGAATCTGTCTGTCAAGCCTATTTACAGCTCCTAAAATTTCACTACCTCTATCTTACACCCTATTGCAGCCATTCTGAAATTCTTACAGTTTCTCAAACGTTTTATGTACTCTGTCTTCTGGGCCTTCAGAAATGCCATATTTCTGAAAGATTCTTAAAGCACTCCTTTCCTGCTTTAACCTGAATCTATCATTTGTATCAGCTTGTACATCACTTCCTCTGGGACACAGTATCTAAGATTAGATGCTTCTGTTGTGTGTTACAACAACATCTTACATACCTTTATCAGGATTTATTAAAGTCATTTGTTTAGGGTGTTCCCATCATGGCTTAGCAATAACGAACCCGACTAATATCCATGAGGACTTGGGTTCAATCCCTGGCCTCACTCAGAGGGTTAAGTATCTGGCTTTGCCATGAGCTGTGGTATAGGTCGCTGACATGGCTTGGATCTGACTTGGCTGTGGCTGTTGTGTAGGCCAGCAGGTGCAACTCCAATTCGACCCCTAGCCTGGGATCTTCCATATGCCATGGGTACAGCCCTAAAAAGACCAAAAAAAGAAGAAGAAGAAGAAGTCACTTTTTAAATTATATTACAGATGTTTTTCCTACTAGATTGAAGCACTCTGAGAAAAGAAAATGCTGAAAATTGCATCGCAGTGTCAAGTACTATTCCATCCATTGGTTCATTCATTCTAAGGGATGTATTGCTAAGGCCTGAAATTCTATCTGGTATAAAGTTCTCAATACAAGTTATTGAAAGAATAAAATTGTTGCAGTAGTTTTCTACTCTGTTTCATAGAGTAGGAACTTAGAATCAGAGGTGTTAAGTAATTATTTAAGGTTACATATTAATTATTGATAAAACCATGATTTGAACTCAGGTTTACCTGTCTATAAAGTTTATGTTCTTTATACATGGCATCATATGTGCGATATGAGATGCGAGGTTTTTAATGTAACAACAATAAAAAAGCAGCAAAATGAAGACAATACGGTGTCCACCGTTCTCTTATTTTTTCTCTAAAGTATATTTACTCTATTGAATCCTTATTAAAGTCTGTCCTATGTAAGTAATATTACTCTGGAGCCATAATTAATGTCAGTATTCAGAAATGTTATATATTTTCTCAGGTGATATAGTCCTATAATCTCTATAATTTTAAAAGTACTATGTTTCCATAACTATATTTAGTTATAGGCATTAGAGTAAATAAAAATCAGGACTGGAATATAAATAGAAGAGAGAAAACACAGAAAGAAAAATTAAATTTTTGTGTGTTTTTCTCCAATTTCTCTACACTGTAATGTTTTAAGCATATTATCAGCATGCTATAGTGAAAAAAATAATATATTTTAGAATCAGACTCATATTCAGATTTTACTCTGACACTTGTCCTCAGACAAGTTATGCTGTTTTTTCCTGCACATTGGAGTTAGCAATAACCATCACAGGGCTGTTGTAAAGAGTCTAAGTAATGTATGTGTGGCTAGCCTAGTACCTCATACTCTATAAATAATAATATACATTATTGTCTCATTCGTATTTAGACAATACTTTACTAACCCCAAACTCCTATAATGTTCTCACCTTGTCATTTATTTTACCTTGAATCTTCTATACGTTTTCCACACACTTAATTATGATATGTCAAATGCATATATATATATATATATATTTATGATATGTAATACATGCTCTCAAACAAACCAATGATTACTGTATTTTGAAGCTTCAGTGTAAATTACTTTGAAATAATCCTATTGGGGCCAAGGAGGAGGAATAGTAGGAAAATTTCTAGGTCTGAGAAAGGAAAGAGACATAAATTGGATCTGAAACATACCTCACTGGGAAACATTCCTGTAAGCTTTGTATACTAGAAAAATATAAGTACCATACCAATCATGATTACCCTTGAGAAAAAGAAAAAATTGTTGCCATTTACATAATAGCATACATATAACCTGGCAATAAATTTTAGGTGAAAGATATAATAGATAAATTGAGCATACTTCTTGCAACAATAGAAGCTTTTTTAACAGTCCATTAATCCATATCATATATTCTATGAGGTCGAAGTAACTATAGGAATAAAATATAGTTTTCTTTTCATTGCTGTAATTTTAACATGATAAAATGTATGCCACTTTGGTTCATAACGTTTCTCTTTTTCAGAGCTAATCAGGTAATCTCTCCAAGTACCCTGCAATTTTTGTTTCAAGGAAAATCCAAAGTCAAAGACTATTTATGCGAAGTCAAGAAAAAAAAAATTATGTGTAACATTTAAGTCTTTGTCAAATATACGAATTCATAATGATATTTTAACAGACCAACTATCCAGAAACAAACTGAAATATGGATTATATTTTCAAGTTTAAAATTAACATTAATTATGGAAGGACAGGGAAAATGTTACAATGGCTTTAAGAAGTTTTTGTGTTACATTTTAGGCAATAAAACCTCATTATACCTCATTTCTCCATTACCATTAGATACTGTTTACAGGACACTAAGGAATTATGGACATAGTATTTTCCAACATTAGTGAAAAATAGGAGGAGACTCTACACTGTATGGAAAATTTTAGATGGAATTCCTTCAAAAATGTATTGTACATTTGACTGCATTATTAAGCAGAAAAAAGCCCAGGATAGTTTTAACATTCCCTTGTTTATTAGTTCTTCCACTTTTCTGAAATTCAGTTTTATTGGAATGCTGTAATAATCCTAGAAGTTGTCCAGGTAATGAACTCTTTTTTTGCCACATTAAATTCTTTTAGAATGTTGTGCATTTCCAGATGACATTTCTTCTGACTTCATGATCCTTAGGACTTTAAGGACTCAAGAGATGTTGACCAGAGAGACCGTGTGATTTACCAATAAGGAAACAGGAATGAATCATTAGTAACTTTACTCTGGTACATGTGTCCATTAAGTTAATATCCTCATTCATTCTAGTTATCAATTTTTCCTCTATATGTAATTTACCTATTGGTCATATGAACTGATTCAGTCAACAAAGTTGCCAAAAGAAATGATGTAACTTGGTATTACATTAAAAAAAATCAGAAATGAGATGTAGTCATTTAAGAATACACATTACATGCATATATAGATGAAAAACAAATAGAATGCCAGATATTTCTCCAGGAGAGTTAGGTTTATTTGGAATTGGTAGAGTATTGCAATTCAGGATATGCAACAATGGCAAGCCACATGCAAATCCCTATAAAGAAAGGGGAACACTTCTGTAGAAGGGAAAAGGAAGCTGGGAGGGCTATAGAAACAGAGTCCATGACTTTTCATAGAGGTTTTTCTTCTGGTTAGGCTCAGCTGTCATCCCAGGGTATGAGAGCTCCCCCTTCTGGTCTCCCAACTCTATTTAACTGAGATTTTTATTTATTAATTTTTACAAATGTTGTATTTACTGTGGATAGATGCCTTACTTTCATTTTCTTAGAGAGTGAAGCTACACTGGATTTCTCATTTTTTTATTTACTTTGGAAATTTTTTACCTCTTGTGGGCTAATTTCCAGCTGGTTTTTATACTTAGAATCTAAGCGGTAGATAGAATCTTAAAGGTTACATGGGAAATTTCCCAACTAAGATATATCTTATTTAATTGTGTTTCACATTCTTGCCCTTCACAGGTATTATAGTTTTTACAGATTGAAGGCTTATAGCAACCCTATGTTGTCAGATTATGGTTAGCATATTTTTAGCAATAGAGTATTTTATTAACTAAGGTATGTATTTTTTAATATATAATGCTATTGCACATTTAATAAAGTATACTGTAAACACGACTTTTATATGCATGGGTAAACCAAAAAATTCACATGAATCACTTTGTTGGAAATTTGCTTTATTTGAGGTGGTCTGACACCAAACCTGCAATACCTCTGTGGTGTGCCTGTATTGTAAAATTCAGAAGTTTCCAAATGCTTGGGATGATTTATTTTTTCCCTAATAAAACGTGATATCAATTAATATGTTCCAAAGTTTATAGGAAAGATATTTTAAAATAGGAATTAACCTATTATAGGTGCCAAAATATAGTGTATTTTTTAAGATTTTTTCTATTGTAGTTGATTTACAATGTTCTGTCAATTTCTGCTGTGTAGCAAAGTTACCCAGTCATATATATATATATGTATACACACACACACACACACACACACACACACACACACATTCTTTTTCTCATATTACCCTCCATCATGTTCCATCACAAGTGACTGTATATAGTTCCTTGTGCTATACAGCAGGATCTCATTGCTTATTCACTCCAAATGCAATAGTTAGTGTTATTTTCAAAAGTTAGATCCCATCATACCTTACAGTCTGCAATTAGTTGCTTATTCATTTTAACCATGACTTATGGTGCTTCGTACCATAAGTAAGCATTTTAAAGTCTCTACTCATGTCTATTGTACATCCTCTACACATTAAACACTTGTTTATTTAAGGAAGAAAATACATTTTGATAACATTTGTGTTAATTTTGGAAAGATAAATGTAAGTTTCATTATCTTATCCAGTAAAAAAAAAAAAAAACAAACAAAAAAAACATATTGACTGTGCCTTGGGAATTTTCATTTGTCTTTCAAGTATTCCTTTTATATGTCAAAATACTTGTTAGCTTGTTGCATGGATGGCTCTTGATGTAGCCTTTTACTCTACACATCAGTGATTGTCTTCTTCTTATTTCTATCTTTGAATCATCCTAAGACTCTGATCACATTTTTTGGCTTTTAAAAAGTTACATTTAGTCTAAAATTCATATCTAAAGACATGGCTTTTGTAATCATAAAATTTAACAAAGATTTGTTCAGTTTTAGAAGAATTTCCATTCAAATGACAATATCTCAGATGAATATACTCTAAGTTAAACTCACACAAGGAATTGCTTTTTAAGAAGTAAAAGAAGCAAGTAATCAAGAATGCCATGTCAACTAGACCTGATATGAAGGCACTACTTTCCCTACATGTTCATGAAATAATAGCAGTTTATGTCATTATGGGATAAGTTATCAATACTTAAAAGACTGTCACTTGTAGTCTTCACTGAATATCACTGCTGATCCTGGCTGACTCTCTTTTGCCAGCTCAGCTACGTCACAAGAAGCATTCTTACAGGCTCCCAAGCTGACTCATTGTTTCATCATTTTAAAAACAAGAGTGAATATTTTAGTCTCTGACTTTAATTTGAAATGTTATTTGGGGATGATATACAAAATAGGTCTTTCAAATGATCATGCAAAATTACTTTGTATGCATTTTACTTTTAATTCTAGTTACTGATGACTTGCCAAAAACTATGTATTAATATAGACCTTAAATTTTTTTATTTTATTTATTTATTTTTTTGGCTGCACCCACAGTTATTGGAAGTTTCTAGGCTAAGGATGAACCTGGCCCGCAGCCGCAACCTAATCCACAGCTGTAGCTATGCCAGATTCTTAATTCACTGTGCTGGGCTAGAAATAGAACCCATGCCACCACAGAGACAAATGCAAATATTAACCAACTACCTCATAGTGGGAATTCTTACAGAGTTTTATTTTTTAAATGTCAGCATTGGTAAGGGAAAAATGCAAAAATTCTATAGGCGTTATAGCAGTGTTACTTAAAATTCTTATATCCTGAAGATCACATCATCTTTGTTGGTTAAATTACTAGGAAAATGCTAAATAACATAATTTTCAAATGAAACCACTAGCCGGAATACTTTGTAAAGTCCTCTTAAAAAGAAATGATCTAGGTCTTTTGCCCATTTTTCAATTGGGTTGTTGGCTTTTTTGCTGTTGAGTTGTTTAAGTTGCTTGTTTAATTTAGAGATTAAGCCCCTGTCAGTTGTACCATTTGAAACTATTTTCTCCCATTCTGTAAATTGTCTTTTTGTTTTTTTGGTTTCCTTTGCTGTGCAAAAGGATGGATTGGGAGCTTGGGGTTAATAGATGCAAACTGTTGCTTTTGGAATGGATTAGCAATGAGATCCTGCTGTGTAGCATTGAAACTATGTCTAGTTACTTATGATGGAGAATAAAAATGGGAGAAAAAAGAATGTATACATGTATGTGTAACTGGGTCACCATGCTATAAAGTTGAAAATGTATTGGAGAAATAACAATTAAAAAAATTAAAAAAAGAAATGATCCAAAATAGACCTCGGATATCATCCTGAGAAGTGTGACTACCATAAAGACCCACATCCCATGAGGAGACCAAGGTTCCAATGGGAACTACCATTCAAACCTTCTCATAAATGGTGCAGGGTGGGGAACCAAAGGCACCAGGAGGATGGCATGATGGATGAGGACATAGGGCCTGATGACAGAGGGAAGGCTCAGGGAACAAACTGCCCTTGTATGTGTGAGGTCCATGATTCAGCCTTTAAGGCTCTATTGATTGGGTCCTTGAGTCAGAGCTGTGTTTAAAAATTTAGAAAAGAAAAGAAAATAGGCCTACAGAAGTGTAACAAAAATGATGAAGTAAATCTTGGAATGATCTACCCTACTAAAATAAATTAAATGTTGATAGTGGGGTATTCCCTTTGTGGCTCTGAAGGTTACAAACATGACTAGTTTAAATGGATACAAGTTTAATCCCTGGCCTCGCTCAGTGGATTAAGGATCTGGCATTGCCATAAGCTATGGTGTGGGTCACAGACATGGCTCAGATCCCACTATGCCGTGCCTATGGCATAAGCCAGCGGCTGCAGCTCCAATTCAACCCCTAGCCTGGGAACTTCCATGTGCCATAAGTATGGCCCTAGAAAGAAAAAAAAAAAAAAAGAGGTAGTATTATATCATTTAAAGATAATACCAATAGCTCAAAATGATTGACATTTCCAACATTATAAATTTAAGGAATAGTGACTGATACAGACAAAAACTTGCGAACCAATTGCTAATTAAAAGAAAGTATTTAGCGACTCATTTTAATAGACAAAAGGAAGTTCTACTTTATGTAATGAAACAATGTATGGGAAATATTTAACCTTTAAGCTTAAAATGTATGAAAAATATGGGGAGAGTAAAATAACAATTTAGGTATATTCATGGATGACAAATTAAAATAAGGTGGGAAATTTTTAGTAGAGTATTATAGAAAGAGTGATAGAGAAAGACGTTGATGATCTGAATCCTAAAGACTTTTTTTCCATTGAGGAAATACATATAACCTTAGGCAAACCTGTCATGCCCTCAGTTTCTTTAGGGCTAAAATGATTGGATATAATCAATGGTTTGCTTTAATTTTTTAAGCAAAGGAATATATTTTTATTATTTACATATTTTCTCCAAATAAAATAGTACTCAAAGCTCCAAAATTAAAACAGTGGATTGACAAATAATTGTGTAGATAGATGAGAAGTGAACAGGTTTGGCTGAAGGAGTTTGAGCAGCTTGACTTCAGCCTACTCAGCCACCTTAGTAGCTCTGAGACAACCTAAAGAATACAAATTGAAAATATTTGTGGTCTGCCTCCCATCAAATATCTGCTACAATTCTAAGTCACTTGTCTCAGAGAGAAAACCAAATATTTGCCACAAAATGACTTGGTCTTCAGCTGTCAGAGGAACAATATTAATTAGAATATGGGCCACAGATCTATCTCTGTATCTTTTTTTTTTTTTTCTGTCTTTATGTCAGTGAGTTGATGGAGATTCTTTTCTTCTTCCCTTTCTATTTTTAAATGTCTGTTAAATAAGTTACTGTGTATGTACAGATTTATGATTCTATGAATATTGTCTTGAGAGCTAAAAGGTCTGATATTGAGCAAATCATGTAAACTCTATATGAATTACTTTCACCATGAATGAAAACTCTGTCCTGACAAATAGTAGTAAGCTACACTGAATTCCTTGGATGAACTGTTTGGTAATTATATTTTTCTCTTGTTATTGCTACCTTTTTTCTTTCTTTTTAATTTTTTTCCTGCAATCAGTCTTAATTATCTGATCTTCTTATGACAGCATTGTCTGCTGAATTTACTAACCCTTTGAATTGGCTAGTGATCTCTTTTTAGAATCTTTGTTTTTGCTAATTCTGTGTTTTATTTTTAAATTTGTGTTGTTATAGTTATCTAGATGTTAGGAAAGAAGGTCTTTTGATTTAATTGGGTAAAATTTCATTTTGAAATCTAATTCTTTGCTATTATTGATTTTCAGGGAATTTTTGTGTTCTTTTAACTTAGAATTCATACTTTCAGAATCTTTAAAATTGTATAATACCAACTAAACTAAATTTATTGAAGTTTTTGTTGTTGTTTAGATGGTTGATTTTGTTTTATTTTCTTACATTGAACTCGTGGTGTTGATAACACTCAAGCAAAGTTGGATCTGACTTTCCTACCTTGGCTCTTTATGTTCAGAAAAAGCTTTTCTTTTTTAAAGCTTATGTATAACTTTGCAGCTGTTATTCACTAAGAGGAGATTGAGTCCCTTGGTGCAGGAAATTATCATCTCTTCATTTTTCTTACAGTATAATGAATCTAAACAGTCCTTCGTTAAGTGGGTCTCTTAGCTTTAAGTTGCTGGAATGTCCTCATTTAAAAGATATTAAGAGCATGGGATGTATGTCCTCAAGAAGTTACTGACACTTATGTGTTTACCTCACATTTCCTTTTGTGGAAGAGAGGGGTGGAGTTTTGATCACATTACCAAATGAAACCCAAGGTAAGTCAAACACATTCAATAACATCTTTCCTATTGGATATTTTTTATATCTTTCACAGAATTCCCAACTTGTGAGCCACTAACTCAATTTATATGCAAAAGTGGAAGATGCATTAGCAGCAAATGGCACTGTGACTCTGGCAAGTACCAAATGTTCACTAGACTGCACTGATTTGATTAGGGGCCTGGCTGTCTGTGCTACTTCTTCTCGTTCAGTGGTAGTTTGTAAGAGACGCTTGCAGAGTCAAGCGAAATGGCTAAGACAAGTGGTGAGAGGGCAGCTGGCATGTCAATGGAGATTAGTGTTAAGGATAGTGGAGCTCAGTATCTGTCCCCTGGGGCTATGATAGAGATTTGTTTTCAGATATTATGCTGGATATAGTCTAAGTCTACAAACATGAAGTGAAGGGAATAATTGAGGAAGTGACCTGGACAATTCAGGTTCCCTAAAGCGTTTATGTAAAATGCTCTGTAACCTCAGAAGGGAGTAGTTTAAATTATTATAAAATTATCCAGATGGTCTCAACTCTGTCACCTTGTTTTCTTAATGTACAGATGATATTTTTTCCTTAGTCATTTGTATCATTAGGTTAAATTATGCCAAATATGCATAAATGAATTATACATGAATTGATGTATTCTTAATCATTGATTTCAATTTAATCTATTTTTACTTGACATTCCTCTTGCCTCCCTCCTGCAACCATTGTTAATAAAGGATATAAATCATTGCTAATGATAGTGTATAATTTCCTGGTATAAATACACACTTAAGAACCAGTAGGGGAAGGGTCTCCAGTGAGCCTCTTGTTGAAGAATGGAGAAGGCACTAAATTAAACATACATTAAAAACTCTGGGGCAGAGAAATTGCAGGTCTAAATCATAATTTTCCAGCAATAATTATATCAAAAGCTGTATCATTCATGAAATTCTTCAACCACCATTGTCTTCCCACTTAATAATTATTTCAAGCTGTGTAGATTCATCCAGTCAGGGGTTCATCATTTCTGAGTAAAATGAAATTCAGCTCCATACTGCAAAGTCAAGGATTTTTCCCCCTTAGTTTAGTAGTTGGTATTCAATCAGAAACAAAGCAATATGAAAATGGAAATAATGTTCCCACTGCTCATAGGAAATGTGAATCATTGCTTTATCATTCCTTTTTTCAATAACCAAGGTCTCAATACCAAAAAGAAATGTTAAGTATTTTATAAGAAAAAGTTTCTCCATGGGTCATCACCCCCCGGGTGTTGATGCTTATTTCCAGATGACGACTGTGGGGACGGGAGTGATGAGGTTGGCTGTGTTCACTCCTGCTTTGAAAACCAGTTCAGATGTTCCAGCGGCAGATGTATCCCAGGCCATTGGGCCTGTGATGGTGACAATGACTGTGGAGACTTCAGTGATGAAATCAATTGTACCAGAGAAGGTTAGTATTTTTGTGAATCTGTGAAATCTCATTTTTTTAATCATTTATTTATATATTTTTTTCTACTGTATAGCATAGCGACCCAATTACACTTATATGTATACATTCTTTTTTCTCACATTACATGTTCCATTATAAGTGACTAGACAGAGTTCCCAATGCTACACAGCAAGATCCCATTGCTAATCCATCCTGAAGGCAACATTCTGCAACTATTTATCCCAAGCTCCCAGTCCCTCCCACTCCATCCCCTTCCCCCTTGGCAACCACCAGTCTATTCTCCAAGTCCATGATTTTCTTTTCTGTGCAAAGTTTCCATTGTGCCATATATTAGATTCCTGATGTAAGTGATATCATATGGTATTTGTCTTTATCTTTCTGACTTACTTCACTCAGGATGAGAGTCTCTAGTTCCATCCATATTGCTGCAAATGTCATTATTTTGTTCTTTTTCATGGCTGAGTAGTATTCCATTGTGTGTGTGTGTGTGTGTGTGTGTGTGTGTGTGTGTGTGTGTGTACTGAATCTTCCTAAGAAATCTCATTTTAAATTAATATACAGTATCTGGAATATTTTGGAGTGAATACCATATGAAAATTAAGTGCTCATCCTATAAAAAGATATGTACTTGAAACTGTACAAAATAATTTGCTCATCTCTTTACTTTTCCTTTTTTCTTTCTTTTCTCTGGTGTCTCACCTTAATTCTTCCTATACTTTGATAACTTCTCCTGTGGTCTTTCCTTCCTATTATATGCTTTACCTGCTGCTCATTTAAGCCCTTCCAATTTGTAAATTGCCAAACCCCAAACCCATCCTAAAAGGGAAAAAAAAAGAACAAGAAAGGCATAATTTTCCTTTTATTTTCATACCACGTTTGTTTCCTTAAGGCTGGAAATCATTCCCTATTAAATGGCCCTATATTCCAGTTGATTGACTTTCTGGATTGCAAGCTAAGAGAGGCAGGAGATCATGACCATGGCTTTCAGCATATCCATGGGCAGCCTTACCCTGTTATTTGCATGGATAACTCTGCAAAATTTGACCAGCTGTAGAGCATTTAATAAATTAGAAATCTTGTTGGAACTATTATAGAAAAAAATCATTAGCCTATTAAACAGTCATATAACAATAATATCTTTAACTGGATGTTTTTCTCTTTGCCCAAGAAATTGAAAAAAATTTGCTATTCATTCTTTCATTTATTCTGCAAGTATTTATTGTGACTTTTCATGTACCATGTACTTTCCTTGAACCAAAGATTAGGTGAAATAATGAAGAAAAAAAAAAAGGTCTCTATTTAGTTTTAAAAATCTATCATGCAAACAGACAAACAACAAAGTGATTCATTTAATGGGGATAGGAAAAGAGAGCCATATACTGTGTGATCATAAGAAATAAATCATTTTCAAAGTGTTTTCCAAGGAGATATATTTGTCTTCTGCAACTATTTGACAATCAGTAAAATAGAAAATTTCTGAAGTATTTTCTCCAACATGAATTTCTTTTGTCCTTCTTTTGTTTTCCTTCTCTTCTCCCTCCCTCCCTCTCTCTCTCCATTTCTCTCGACTGTAAATGCTGAAAATAGTGGCAATTACAGAGATTATCTACATAATATGTGGCTCTTAAAAGAATAAATCCACCTTTTGGTGAATTCCCTACATGATTTATTAAAAGAGATATTGTCTGATTTTGGTTTTAGTCATATGACCTGGGTTGGAAAATGCACGAGGCAATGAAATGCAGGTCCTCATGGTCAGTGGCCTTGACATGATTCTTGTCTTTCTTGACTGTGGACATAAGAGAAGCTATAAGGAAAGCAGAAAATGGCTAGGAAAAATGTTTGTGACAGTATCTTATAAAATTTAACATGAGCATATTTGAGTTTAACTTTGCTTCAAAATCGAGAGAGGAATGACATAAATAAATCTCTCCACCCCTCCCCCACTTTCTCTCTATTTATCATTCTTGTGTCTTTTTCTCTCTCAGTTTAGTTGGTTCACTAGAACGTTTTGCTCATCGCTAATCTGGCATGGATGAAGGAAAGGTGTGCAAAAAGATAGTGTTCTTTTTTTTTTTTTTTTTTTCCTTTGTAGATTTGAAACATTTGGGGTGTGGTTGACATTTCATTAATAAATTAGGCTTTGAATATATACTGTGTTTTCCCCCACCTCACAGATGTCTTTTTTAGGCTCCTCATGGGGTGTACATCTGTGGCCTGCTGGCACTGCCCATAATACGCTGTGAAAGATAAATTGCCCCAAGGTTAATTTGCTTTCCTCTCAGAAGCAAGATCCCATCCCTCTGTTCTTTGCGTATTTATCTCTGAGTTAAAAAGATAATTGCTCATTAAGAAGTTTTAGAGAAACTGCCTTAGCCTCATGAGTATGCAAAGTGAGTGACACATCCCCTTACAGGCTCTCTAGATAGTCATTTGGGTTTGGATTATAGAATCAGTGGCTGGTTAATGTTAATGGCCTTTAGCTTTAGAGCACCTCACTTTCACTAATATATCACTGTAAAGGATGTATTGTCAATGTGAATACCATGTGTTGCTTATATGATTATGGTAATACACTAAGGAAATGATCCAGATAATCTCCATGATTATTGGCCAGGTTTCAAGGAAGAAATTAGTTGAACTTCCTGAACTAATTTATATTTATCAGATTATAAATTGTACTAGTAGTCCCTAATCAAATATTCCAGTAGGTGAATACAAGTTTCAGGAAATGAGAACTGGTGGCATTCCAAAGTGACTTCAGTGCAAGAAAATCCAGGGTATTTCAAAGTGCATTTAAATATTCTTATCTGTCATTATTGTATGTATTCTGATATAGAAGTTGTGAAATAACCATGGCACAGAATCGTTAAAGCTGATCAGCAAAGTCATTTTGCACACATAGGATTTGTGAGGCCATTACCAAGGTAAAGTAGAAATTTGATGCAATTAGTCATAAAATTTAGTCGCAGAACCTGCTGCAGAAGAAAGACCAGGAGATTCTGGCTTTAGTTTCAGGACTGGCTGTCAAAGCTGATCAAATCCACCATATAATTGCTCAGCACTTTGCTTTACACTGCCTGGGTAAGCAGAGCATATGGTGCGGTTTCTCTCAACTCAGATTGCTTTTCAAAAGGGCAGAAAATACTCTTGAATTGACATTTAGTAGTTAAAGAAGCAGTAGATGCCAAGAGATAGAACATTCTGTATATAATCTCCATTTCAGAAAATTCCTGAATTTATTCAAGTTCAGTTCATATTTTTTTCTGATACCACTTTCAAGAAAAGAATTTCTATAATGATGATCATTTTTCCATCGTCAATGTGATTAATGTATGGGAAAAGTGTTAATGACTAGTCTCCTCCTAGGTTAATGTATACTTATCTCTTTCTTTCTTCCTGTTGTGCTATTTTTTTTTTTCTCTCACTTCCTAACTCCCTTACTAGGCAAGGAAGATACAGTATCTTTACAAATCACTGCACAAGCACAGACTCAGGCACACAGGCACATACACACAGTCTGTGAGCATAAGTAGAAGAGAAAGACAATCCACAGCACATAGATTCCTTCCTTTGTTTCAATACCTGTTTATCACTGATTTAGCTCTGGTTTCTTTTAGGTTTGAATCCTTCAGTGGGCACACATATCTGTGGTTACAAAGCTTCTGGGTGAATAGTTTTTCCCAAATGGAAAAAATCAGTGCAGCTGGACCTTCAAAGAGTTTAGTACCAGAGACCTTCCTCTAGAGCCTCATTCTTGGCTGTTATTAAGTATTGAAAGATTTTATAAAAATGAGTTTACCTATAAGAACATTAAAAATAAACTTAAAATGAAACTTTAGTCTTTCCTTTTAAGTCTTTATCTCTTTGTCTGTAATATTAAAAGATAGAAGAGTTCCCATGTGATACAGCTGGTGGAATCCAGCATTGTCACTGCAGTGGCTCAGGTTTGAGGCTGTGGCAGGAGTTTAATCCCTGTTCCAGAAACTTCCACATGTTTTGGGCACAGCCAAAGAGAGAGAGAGAGTGAGAGAGAGATACAATGGGCATTTGTCACATCCATAAAATACCAAATATGTAGAATTAATCTTACTTTTATTAATTTCATTGTTGACAGCTTAATTCTTTGGAGTTATGTAAATTTTCACTCTTACACTCTTTTGAGGAAGAGTCTCAAGCATATTTTGCCCAAGGAAAAAGGCATTCTAAAGTAAGCATAAAAAAATTGTTAGGTATCTTTAGACAACTCTTCTTCCCGATCAATTTCCACTGTTGTAAAAAAATTATATCAAATAATTTCAACATGAACTGATGGATAAGAGAACAGGTTTCCTCTAAAATATATTTTGCATAAATTTTGTAATTTCTTCTAAATGCAACTTAAATAACTCTCAATCTTTGGATTTGCTTTACTTGGAGAGAGCATATGACCCTGATTTATGGTCATTGCTCTTTCATGCCTTCTGTTTGGCTGTTTAAAGAGGGAGTATTTACTACCTGCTGCATTAAGAGAATGAACTGAGTGATGCTGGAACTTGTGATCTCTTATTTACATCACAAATATAAATTAAATGCAAGTTTAAGATTTAGTATGTATTGACCTTAAATTTTGATTTATTATGAATAATCTTTAACAGTTCTCAAATCCATTAGGCAGTCAAATGTATAACATTGTTAATATACATGCTCACATATGCTTGTATTCTTTTGCTTTAACTGTTTATTATTGTTTACTTCTTTATTTATGTCTTCTATGCCCAACAAAATAGTAAGTTTCAGAAAGATAAACATTTGCATCTTTTTTGTGTCTGTAATTTAACAGTCCGTGCCAATGAGATTTCATTAGTGATAATATAGGTGTGAGAAAGGAGAACTAGTTGGCAACCCACAAAGTACCAGGCACTTTACATTTGCTATTCCCATTTAATGTTCAGACTAAGGATAGCTCAGAAGGTTAAATACTTGCCTAGGATTACACAGCTGGAGTTTCAAAGGTTGTCTGCTCTTTATTCCTATGTCTAGTTATCTGCTCCAGTAGCTGCAGAATATAAACTCTTTTTTTTTCTCTCTATGAATTAACACTTGTATTATCCCTAAATAATTACTACTTTGTTCTTAACTACATATTCACTTTCTCTTTAAGATGAAAAAGAAAGACCTTTCTACTTAATATGTCATTATAATGAAATTTTCTAAAAGGTACTTGAAGGGACCTAGCCCATTACATTAAATCATCACAAAAGGTCCATCTGTCTTTCTCTTTTTAAAAAATTTCTATTTCCCCTTCCCTGCTCATATAATTAATTATCTTTGATAAGTGGATTCTAGAGTGTCAATGGCATGACTATGGATACTCCCACACAGTTTCTTTAGTCACCCAAAGAATATGTTTGTCCACCATAAAAGTTTTACCTCATAGGCTCAAAAAATTTAGGAAGCTAGAAGGGTATGGAAAGATTATTTAGTTCAATTCTTTTATTGTGCAGATAAAAAGGGATCAGCTTTCTCAAATTGTCCTTTTGTATATATAACAATAATAAAAACATGATGCTGCTTCCTAGAAGGAACTGGTAATGTTCTGTCTTAGAGATATTGAAACTGAATCCTTTGATCCATAAAGACATTTTCAGGAGATGGTTTGAATACAAATGACGATGCCAAGTGCTTTGTGGAAAATCTAGAAGGTCTGACAGTACTGTCAACCAAAAAGAGACAATATCCTATTTGGAAGATTGAATTCACTCAGAATACTACAGATTTTAAAACTTGGTTTTTAGCTAAACACTAAGGTTACACATTTAAGCATGGAGAGAGTAGAAATTAAACCAGCATCTTTTGACTTCCCACCTATATCATATACCTTCTCAGCTGCACCATCACGTTTCTAGCAGCATGGTTTAATCATAACCACATAGGAAATAAGATGCCAATAAATACTGTACACAATTGGATTCTGTCAGATGTTTTGTTTTTCTGTCGTAAAAATATTCTGAAGGCACTTTCAACTCGCTTATTCTAAAACTCGCAATTCAAAAACTTGCTATTATTTCTCAGTTACTGATATTTATTGAGAATTAAGTATTGTCTATGAATTTGGGGAAATGACCAAATTATGTTATGGACCAAGCAAATTTACCTAATCTTCTGTCCTAATTTTTTTTTTAACTACTCTCTTTTAATGAAAATATGGATTGTTTCCTAATAAAATACAATTAAAAGCAAATTTTAATTTCACCTAGTTTTAAAGAACTATAGCATCTGTTTTCAATGAGATACAAATTGTCTGGCTTAACTTTATTCTCTCTCAGATTGATTTATTTTGCTTAGGAATTGTTAACACTGAAATATCAGAACAATGTTAATTATTAATGGATTTTATCCATAGGAAACCACTCTTTGTTTTCTAGGACAAAATAGCTCTTTAAAGGTCATTTTACCCTTAATACTGCAAACAGTTTTTACATCAAAAGCAAAGAAAACTCAAGGCCTTTGAATCAATAATGAAGGCTATTTTGAGAATCTGTAATGTTCCTAACAATGTGATTATCAAGAAAATTAAAAGGAATCAGATAAATGTAATTTAAAAAATGAAATCTTTGAAAATGATTCATAAAAAGAGGAAGAAAGAAGCCAATTATCTTCATCTTTACTCTTTAAGATATTAGTAATAGCTCCACAATTATTCCTAGGTAAATTTAACTTTTGTATTAAGACAATAATTATGCACCTTCACACAAAACAAAGTAATATCTCTTGTTTTTAAAAAGATGTAATTAATAAAGTCAATAGGTAACAAAAAAACCTAATTTTAATGAAGAATTTTAGCCTGTTTCCTACTCTTTTAACAGAGCTGAACAATAAGGGCAAGAATGCATTAATTTCCTCAGTCTTTAAATTCTGCTTCCTTGTTCTTAAGTTGTGGTTAATGATGAGAGAAATGGTAAGACTTCAGGCGTTCAGCAGGGGAAAAAAAAAAAGTGCCAAGTAAACAACCAAATAGAACAGAAACAGGGGGCAATAATAATGTACAAAATAATTAATTCACCTCTCAATAACTGAGTAGTACCCATGTTTTTGTGAGATTAAAGAAATAAGCAATGGGATAAAACTTGCCTTTTTCCCATAAAAATAGTTGGTAATTAGCTTCTCTGAGAGCCTTTGTTACCTTATTTATGTGACACATCAATTCAGTTTGCACTTAAATATTATATTCCTGCAATGTAATGATCACATTCATTTACCCTTTGTTAGGAATTTACTTCAGTTCTGGGTTGGTATTTATGTACAGAGGAGCTTCCAAAGGAAAATTAGTTGTCGTTATCTACATCCCAAACTTTTCCACAATGACTTTGTTACATAAAAGCTTCTGCTTGAAACTCCCATGGCCTTCCTGGTATGAAATACTCACTGGTATCAGAATCTTTCAGCACAGTATACTGTTATGTTGATATGTGTACACTTGATGGGTTGTTCGGCAAATCATGAGCAGAATTTAGAACATTTTAAAACATAGGTTGGCAAATCTTTTCTGTATGTGGTCAGATAATAAACATTTTAGATTTTGCCTATTTCAAGTACCTAACTCCATTGTTTTAACACAAAAGGAAACATATGCTGTATGTCTACAAATGATTATGACTGTATTTCAATGAAACTACTTGCAAAAACAGATAGTGGACCAGAATTTGTCCGCAGGTCATAGCTTGATGACACTACTTTTAAAATATAAGTATGATAAATTTTAAAAATAATAACATAATAAAATACAAGTAAAAGAGATCTATAATCCTGAATTATATTTTATGCTCATGTTTCATAAAACATCAAACTTATTAAGACAAAAAATAATGGGGAGAAGAAAAGGCCAAAATAAACAGGAGATAATTTAAAAATGCTACTCTCTGTCTCTTCCTCAAACATATAGATCATATGTATAGGCTTATACATATTCTTTCTTTCTTTTTTTTTCTTTTTTCTTTCTTTTTTTTTTTTTGTCTTTTTGCCATTTTCTTGGGCTGCTCCCATGGCATATGGAGATTCCAAGGCTAGGGGTCCAATCAGAGCTGCAGCCGCCAGCCTACGCTGGGATCCGAGTCGTGTCTGCGAGCTACACCACAGCTCATGGCAACGCCAGATCCTTAACCCACTGAGCAAGGCCAGGGATCAAACCTGCAACCTCATGGATACTACTTTGATTCATTACTGCTGAAGACATGACAAGAACTCCATGTCATCATTTTTCCCAGTAAATATTTAAGGTCTACTGTAAGCTAGACATATTTCCTTTTTTTTTTTTTTTTTTGCTTTTTAGGGCTGCACCTGTGGCATATGGAGGTTCCCATGCTAGGGGTCTAATCAAAGCTACAGCTGCTGGCCTACACCACAGCCACAGCAACACCAGATCCAAGCTGCATCTGCAACCTATACCACAGCTCATGGCAATGCCAGATCCTTAACCCAGTGAGCAAAGCCAGGGATTGAACCTGCAACCTCATGGTTCCTAGTTGGATTCATTTCTACTGTACCATGATGGGAACTCCAAGCTAGGCATATTTGTAAGTCAAGAAGTAAATTCCAAGTATAAAATATCCACATTTTAACTTGTTTTACTTCATATTTTTTATCTAACATGTCTGTTAAGGTGAATGGTTAATTCGAACAGTGAATGGAAAAACAGATTTCTCATTATGTAGCCATTTCAACAACTTAATATGTTGTGTTCATTTAAATTTAGTTAATGTAGAAGTTCATCATCCCCATGATATGATAAATTCTAAATCATATATTTATGGCAGAGTTCCCAATGCCAAAATTTAAAATTTTCATGAACCCAAAACAATGCTTTATTTGTTTTACATAAACTTTACTTCAATACTTGAACTTTCTGGGGTATATTTAATGTCCTTAATTATTTCAATACATTTTTCATGTCTATATGTCCATGTGTTTTTAACATTAGAAACATTTTAGTGTCAAAATAATTGAATTCATGACTAGATAGCCACACCTTTTTTTTCCCTCTTTTCTAATTAACATACACAGAAAACAGTAAAGATTTGAAATCTGGTCTCTTTTTTTTAATATTAACTTTTTTGTTAAATGCTTTGTACTAGTAAGTGTTTTTGATAGTCCCATCCAACTTCTTACCAGGATAGTCTCTAGCAGGGACCACATATGAGGGTAAAAAGACTTTGTTGTAATAGAAGGTAAAACACAAAAGCCATGTCCTAAAAATGTGATGGGATTGGAAGGTGGGGGTGGTGGGCAGACTGATAACCATCTATAGGCTAGAAGACATCCAGGCATTCATCAAGGTCCAATGGGATGACAGCAAGTTGATATAAGAAGGAAGCCCCAGGTTTGGCTTCATTATTAGTTCACATTATAAATTATAGGACCTTTAGACACATAGTCATTTCTGGGTAATTCTTCCCACATCAGGTACTCCCATCAACCTCAATGCAGGTTCTGGCCAGGTAGCTTAAGAGCAAGTAGGTATGTTTAAACAAGCTCCCCTCTTCCACAGATTTCTAGACATCAAGAGCAGCCTAACCACTTTAGGGAGTTGTCAAAGGTCCCTTCATAGAAACATACCAAGCTTATGTCCACATCCAGTTATTAACATAAATGAAATGAAACTTCAGATATGCTGCCAAACTGTTTCTCAGAAATTTCAAGGCAGGTGAAGAATACCTAGGTATCTGCAGTCAATAGCTGCCATAGGTACAAGGAATTATTAACACATAGCAAGTCATTGAAAAGCTGGAGTTTCTGTCGTGGCACAGTGGTTAATGAATCCAACCAGGAACCATGAGGTTGAGAGTTCAATCCCTGTCCTTGCTCAGTGGGTTAAGGATCCGACGTGCCGTGAGCTGTGGTGTGGATCGCAGACACGGCTCGGATCCCACGTTGCTGTGGCTCTAGCGCAGGCCAGCATCTACAGCTCCGATTAGACCCCCTAGCCTGGGAGCTTCCATATGCCATGGGAAGCAGCCCTAAAAAAGGCCAAAAGACAAAAAAAAAAAAAAAAAAAAAAAAAAGAAAAGAAAAGAAAAGAAAAAAACTAAAAACTCCAAGCAAGAATGGGCATACATTGCTTATCAGAAATTCAGGAAGCTCTGTGCAGTGCAATGCAATGCTTGGTGTTTTGTTTGTTTTTACTTTTCAAAACATTTGACAACAAATGACAAGTTAAAGTGCAAAGTAAAACAATAAATAAGTTTTCTCCTCCCAGACTGGTCTCACAATTTATATAATTCATCAAAATTTGAAGCATCATTGTTAGCTCTTTTCTCAGGAGTGCTTTAACATTACTTATAAATTTTAAAAAATGTATTCTAAGAAGAACATAATATAAATATAATTTTTGCAATCTTGATTTTCATTTTTTTTAACTTTAGGAGTAAAAATAATTTCTTTCTGTCTCAGTACAGTTGCTTCTACTTGCATGTGTTTAGTCACAATGAATTCATTTAAATATTGGGATACATTCCACCATCAGTTGCCACATTTCCTCCAGGTTCTGCCTTTATTTATTTATTAGATTTCCCAAATTGTATGCTTAGTTTAAATAGCTCCAGGGCAAAAATACAATAAAATTGCATTAGTTAAAAATATAACTAGCATCAGCAACATGAAAACATAACAGTAAAACTGCATGAGCATATACATATAAACATAGTCATCATTTTAACACTCCGCTGAGACAAGCCATATTAAGAAGACAGATTGTGTGCCAAGCCCTGAAGCTTAGGCAGCTAGGGCTCTGGGGAACCAGGCAGGCCTGGAATTCATGTTAGAATGGTCATCACAGGCTCCTCAGAGGAATGCAGCTTTTCATCCAGGGGAAAATCAGCAACTGCTAACAGAAGCTGATTTTATTTGGCAAGAAGGTTAAGAGGAACTAAAACTCGACACCTTTTTGCTATGTTTTCTGGCAGAAGGGGATATTTTTTCTAAGCATCAGCATATACCCAAAGCTACCAGACATTGAGGAATAGGTATGGAGTATGTTTATTGTGAGGAGGTAGGATGAGAATCAGCAGGGGAAGACTGTGTGGCTAACAGTCTACTTGACTTTCATATAAATTGTGAGTGTTCAGGCAAATGACATATATACCTATAATCTATACATGTAGATATACTGTAAATTTATGGACTCTCAAAGTTTTCCCTTTCTAGTTACTGTTGAAATACTCTCAAAGAGATTGATATAAAACTATATCTAAGCATATCAGAGTCTAGCAGAAGGTCTTCCTGGGATCCCCAACTGCCTTCAGGGTGAAATTTAAACCATTTAGCATAGGATACAAGGCCATTCAAGGTCTAGCCTTTGCCCACCTCTCAATTTTCTTTCTCCCTTCTCCCAGTCATACACTGCACAGAATTTTATGAATGCCGTTGGATATCGAGAATGTCTTTCATCCCTTTCCATCATCCCTTTTGCTCAACTCTTAGCCATATCTTGGAACTCTCTTCTTATCCTTTGTCATGAGAAGTTCTCATTGAAACCCCCAAGTCTAGGTAGTTTTGCTCTGTGCATGTTCTCATGGTATTCTCTCCCACCACAGCACTTAGGGTATTGTTTTGTAACTACATGCATTGCCTACTATGCCAACTATTTTATGATCTTTTCAAAGGCATATGCCTTTCTTTTTTTACCTGGACTCCAGCAAAAACCATTTATTTGGTCTCCCTACTTCCACTCTTTTTTCTCTGCACAGCAGCCTATGAGAATTTTAATAATTTAGATTAAATGATATCATCATCTCTCCTCTATTTCAAAATCTCCAGTAGAAAGATATTTGTCGAACTTATTTCACCATGATGTTGATAAAGATCCAAGATCCAGCCCCTACTCACCTCTCAGATCTCATTTCACTGACCCACCCCACTTCACTTTCTTCTCTGTCTATAAATACAGTGTCTGTTTCCTGCTGTAGAGTCTTTGCATTTTTTTTTCCTTGGCCTTCATGCTTTTTACCCTAACCTGCTGGACTGGCTCTTCCACTTCATTTTTGTCTCATCTCAGATATCAACTTCTCAGAGAGACATCTCTGATCATCCTTGTCGAGATGTCCTCTATACTCAAGTTACTTAAGGTCCTCATCAAAGATGTTCACAGTGTATATCCATTCCTTCCTTTTTCTGGGCACATGGGAGGATAGTACCTCCTAGAAACTTTGTGGTTATGTGGGATCAATATGATGGCACTCCACCCAATGTGCCTAGCTCTGGACATCAAATTATTAATCAGAAGTGATGTATATTTGTTTTTGTTAATTTGTTTTTTTTTCCTGATACAGCACTGCTTACTGCTTTCTGTACTAATCCAGTTTATGTCCTTGCATAATTATTTATTAAATGCCTATATGCTTTCTTCTCCCTTCATGTAAGTGCTATGAGAACAGTCAATTAGCTCTCTTGTTCACTGCTCTATCCCAGTACCTGGAAAACTATCTAACACATTGCACTAAATATATGCTGAAAGGAAAAAATGAAGGAATCAGAGTTCCTGACTAGAATCCATGAGGACACAGTTTCCATTCCCGGCCTCGCTTAGTGGGTTATGGATCTGGTGTTGCTGTGAGCGGTGGTGTAGGTCACAGACGTGGCTCAGAATCTAGCATTGCTATGGCTGTGGTGTAGGCCAGTAGTTACAGCTCTGATTCGACCCCCCAGCCTGGGAACTTCCATTTTCCACGGGTGCAGCCCTAAAAGATGAATGAATGAATGAATAAATAAAACACAATACACAGACCTGTAAAGAAATGAAAAAAATAAGTGAAGGAATCACTGAAGCCAGTAATCTCATTTTGAAGATAATTAAACTGATTTGGTAGCTCTCTACCACTAAATAGATGTTCGATCATGAATAACGTGACTCAAATTATTTCATTCCTTTGTAACTCTCTTCTTTCCTGGTTGGCAACTAATTGAAGAAATAAGCCCAAGAAGGCTAGACTGCCTTATGTAACTTGCAATTGATCTTTTCATAAAAGACCAAATTTTACCATGACCTTACAACAAAATATATATTAATAATTTTGTTAGAAAAGAAATAGCCTATAATCTCTTGGGGTAGAACATAATGGAAGATAGTATGAGAAAAATGGTGTATGTATACACATTTGACTGGGTCACTATTCTGTATAGCAAAAATTGGAACAACTCTGTGAATCAACTATACTTTAATAAAAATTTTAAAAATAAATATGCTTAATAGCAATATTTTAAATATTTTAAAAAATGAATTATAGATGCTCTTTGATTATTATATGAGCTAGTTATTTTTTTTTTATTCTTGAGCCTCTACATGAGAAAACCTTAACAAGACTGTAATAATGGGATAGTAGTTAAGAAAGCAGCGTCTAAAATTTAATTATGTGGGCTCAGATATCATCTCTGCTGCTTCTCATCTGTCTAACCACAGGCATAGTTTCTGTTTCTGTGAAATGGGATGATCTCGATAAGCAGTTTTGTTTATTAATTTTTGATTAAAATGAAAAGGAGCAGATGGGTGATCCTTTTTTCACTGGGCTTTAATTTGAAATTCAAATATAATGCTATCTTATACAATTTGAAGTATAAGTAATTGAATGCCATATGAACTACCATTTACACGTAAGGTATATGGAATGGGAGATAAAGAAACAGGAAAGTATGAAACTGGTTACCATATTTCTCTTAAAGTCAAGGAAAGCTCTAAATCCCTTCCGCAGGGGTAAAAAGGCATGTCAACACAAAGCGTAATGTGTAATTTCTGAGCTTTTATGAATTCCTAAAGTTTACCATGAATCTCTTAACTATACAAACACCAAAATAAGAGACTTAATTCTATCTTTATATATATATATATATATATAAAGTGAGTGTTAAAACTACGAACATTCACAGATGAAATATAAATAGGAAGGAAATTGAGATTGGGGAGAATAATATAACCAAGACTAGAAAATATACGTTAGTGACATCTGTGAGAATTATTAAGAGGAGGCATGTTTCACCAAATAAACTTGAATGTTTATAATGGTATATTATATTTCCTTCTCCAGATTATGTCCTCATTTTAAAGTTACTATAATCTGGTTGCTTGTGGCACATCTTAATAGGTAGTGTACCAGTCTACAAAGGTTAAGACATGGGTAGTTTAAGGAAAAAAAAAAAATTAGGGAAATATCACATTTGTATTTAAATTTGTAAGATAAATGTTTGTTTAGATTAAGAAAACAAATGAGTATATTGACTTATGAAGCACAACTAGACAAACCAAATAATACCAAGCAAAAAAGAAACTGCAAATGGAATAAAAAAAATCTCAGACAAAGGTAGTATGCTCTCTCCCTTCATTGATTCTGCTTTGATCTATGTGATCATAACCTATTTCCAACTGTAAAAATATCATTCCACTAAAAGACTAGGATTCTGTATGTAAAGTTGCCATATTGTTGGGTCAGGAGCAGCAATCCCTTCTCCAAAGCAACAGCTTATCGCATGCAAGTCTCTTTTTGAAACAGGTTATTATGTTTAGATTTCTAAATTTACATGACTTCTTCTTGAACATTTCCCATGAGGTCATTGAGTTAATTGCAAAGGAACACAACTTTTTTCTTTTCTTTCTTTCTTTCTTTCTTTCTTTTTTTTCTTTTTTTTTTTTTAGGCCACACCTGTGGCATATAGAAGTTCTAGGGGTCAAACCAGAGCTGTAGCTATTGGCCCACACCACAGCCACAGCAAAGCAGAATTCTAGCCACATCTGCAACCAACACCACAGCTCATGGCAATGCTGGATCCCTAACCTACTGAGTGAGGCTAGGTGGTCAAACCCGTGTCCTCATAGACACTAGTCAGATTTGTTACAGCTGAGCCACAATCAGAACTCCAAGAAACACAACTCAAAAGAGCTCTGTCTTTGAATCCAAATCCAAAATACATTTAAATGAGGCAAAATATTGCTCTCACAATAATTACGAAACATGGAATTCCTCCCATTATTACTGACATTTTTGAGGCAACATTTTCCTTGAGGAAAAAATGATAGGGCGAGGAATGGAAATATGGGATAGAATTTGGTATGTACTATTTAATTTTATTTAAGCTAATAAAATGGTCAAATTAGCTTATTTTAAATGTAAAATGTGGTATTTCTTCTCAAATTGTCCTTGCAGATTACTGTTATGTTTCTTTATTTGTTTAGCTCTTCTGATCATTTCCAGAAATAATCTAAGTCATGACCTAGAAAGATTAAGGTTCATAAAAAGGAAGCACTCAAAAGCCAAATAAGGATTAGAAATGTGAATAAATCTGAGGGTGATATTGGGCTGAGATTGGTCAAAACAAATTTTTATCATGAAAAATGACCCATAAATTTGGCTCTAAATTCTATAAAGCTATTCAAAGAGAGTAGCAGGATGAGTTTCAGGATTATTCACAAATATCCATAAAATGAATCATAAAAAAGAAAAGCTATTTGCAGTAAAATTAATATTAATATTGAAACAAGAGTGAAATAAAATGTTTCCTACATTTTCTCAGAAGTAGATTCAAAAACCTAAGAAAATAGTTACCAGTTGCCCCATTGCTCACCTCCATCAAAGAAGAAAAAAAAAATCTATTAGGGGAAAAAAAAACAATATAAACCAATATCTTTGTCTCTTCATTCTTACAGGGAGTTGTTAATATAATTTAGTCCAGCTCTATATAAAATAGATAGTACTTGTTAACCTACAAGCATGCTAACCCAAACATATTACTTTTCGAGGAACTAGAACAAAAAATTTATAAGAAATCTTCAGATTTTTAAAAGGTCAGTAGTATGTTTACAAAATTAAATATACTGAGGGGCAGATTCAATATGTGAGCTGCCAGTCTTCAACTCTTATTTTAGATAATGTAGAAAAAAAATCAATACACTATATCTTCAATTCTTTATTAAGTGTTTGGAATCACTGAGTGATAACAACCTGAAATATAACTTTTATATGTTATTGTTTGAGCTTATATTAAAGGTTCTAAAATTCAGCTGAACCAAAGTTTGTTTAGTTTTGTTTTCATAGAAAATACTAGGAAAGTACTAGGAGAAAGAACCAAAAGCCATTCATGGGCACATGCAATTTGGCCTCTTCATCATAGAATTACTTAGTGAGCTGAAAAATTTGTGGATCTGTATTTGATTTGTCTTCTTTTTCCTTCTTGAAGACTAAAAATCACATACAATTTTCCAGTTCCTTTTGAAGATGTCACAGCATCATGTTTATGAAGCAAGTCTCAATGTTCTTCACTACTTTAGTAGTTAACTCATACTGCTAAATAGGGTACTCTGCAGATACTACATGTACTCTGTAGATACTTCTATCTATATGTTCTCTCCCAAGAGATTGGATATAGTTCCTTGTGCTGTGCAGTAGGACCTATGGTAGGAAATTGCTGTAGCACATTCCATGTGTATCATCTGAATGTTCATGAACTCTGCCATTTTTATTGATTATGTCTGTACATCAAGTATTTCATTTAATCATGAAGACTCTATTTATCCATAGTCAAGAAAATAGAAAAGAAACTCTGTTTTTGGAAGGGCCTTCAAAGCCAGCCTAAACTCAGAACCTTTGTAAATTGGGTGTGATGTTTATGTGTTCTTAGAGGTGGTTACTTTGGAAAATTAGTCCTATAGGTTTTCTGTGAATCAGAACTCCTATTTTCACTACTAGAACTTCTTTACTTTTGGTTTAGTAGGGATTCTTTCTATATTTGTTTGTTTGTTAATTATATCAGGATTATTACTTTAAGAGTATTTGGGAAAGAAAGGCAATTTCACTTTGTGAATCTTTTTTTTTTTTTTTTTTTTTTTTGGCTACACCTGTAGCACATGGAAGTTCTAGGCCAGGGATCAAACTCAAGCCACATCAGTGACAATGCTGAATCCTTAACTGCTAGGCCACCAGGGAACTCTTGTGCATCTTTAAAATATTGTATCACCTGACATATTATAGTTATTGAAAGTCTTTAAAGAAAAAAATCAAGAAGTAAACTGTTTATATCATAGAAGGTTGCAAGAAAAATTATAATTAAAATAATCATTTTTATTAAAGTGTAATTGATCCACAATGTTGTTCCAATTTATGCTGCATAGCATAGTGACCCAGTCATAAATACATTCTTTTTCTCATACTATCTTCTATCTACATGCTCTCTCCCAAGAGATTGGATATAGTTCCCTGTGCTGTGTAGTAGGACCTAATTGCTTATCTACTCTAAATGTAATAGTTTGCATCCACCAACCCCAGACTCCCTGTCGATCCCATTTCTTCCCATGCTCCCCTTGGCAACTTCAAGTCTCTTCTCTATTTTTGTAGATAGGTTCCTTTTTACCATATTTTAGATTCCACAGATAAGTGATATCATATGGTATTTGTCCTTCTCTTTCTGACTTACTTCATTTAGTATGATGATTTCTAGTTGCACCCATGTTGCTGTGAATGGCATTATTTAATTTTTTATGGCTGAGTAATATTCCATAGTATGAATGTACCACATGTTCTTAATCCATTCATCTGTTGATGGACATTTAGGTTCTTTTCATGTCCTGGCTATTATAAATAATGCTGCAATGAACATAAGAGTGCATATATTTTTTTTGAATTACAGTTTTGTCTATATATGTCCAGGAGTGGAATTGCTGGATCACATATATCCAATTTATTCCTCCCAATGACCCTGTATACTCTCTACTTTCCAGGTGAACAAATATAGGTTTCAAAAGATTAAGTAGCTGCCTTGGTGATATAAGTATTATTACTAGCTTTGATCTTAGCTGAGTGTAATGTTAACTCATAACTACATGATCCTGTTGACCTGAAACAAACTAACTTCTAGACATATCTCTAGTAAAGATGGGATTATTTGGGATCAGCAGAGAATTGCAATTCGGGATCTGCAACCATGTTGAGCCATGTGCAGGTTTCTTCACGGGAAGAAAAGGAGAACCCTTTTATTAAAAAGGAAAAGAAATTTGAGAAGGCCATAGTAAACAAGAGTCCAAGGATTTTCATTAGCTGAATTCTTTCCAGGAAAAAAGAACCTTTCTTCTTCCTATTGGGCTCTGCTCTCATTGCAGAGTGAAAAGGTCTCTCTTCTGGTCTTTCAATTTTATTTAATTGAGGCTTCTATTTGAGCATTTTTTTTTTTTTACATTTTCCACTTTTGATCAATATCTTTCTCTGAAAGCATCACTGGTCAAATGTTAGGTTTTCTAGTTTCAGCGGCTTTTGTCCCTCAATGTCAGGAAGGACCATTTCTGCATGTAATGTCCCAGACTGAAAACCTGTTGTGGTCACATTTAAGTAATAAGTAGGCGTAGGAGAGCTCTCAGGTGCTTTTTTTCAGGATAATAGATGTCAAAAAGTCCATGTGTTATCAAGATTATAGACATTGGAGATCATCTGCAGTTTTGTGTTATCTTTGATGGTTTGGTAACAAACCTCCAACAGGCTTGGTCCAGATATCTTGGAAAGCTGTGTCAGCTGCCTCAGTTCCAGGAAATCTTTACTTTCAGATCACCAGATGATGTGCAGGCCCAGTCAGGCTTGCCATTTTCTTTATGAGTATCACATAAATCCATGAGATTATTCCTTGGAGACTGGCAACACAATGGTTGGTCAGCAATATTTAATAGAATCTTTCCAGCTATGTTGAAGAGAAGTCTTCTCAAAGTGCCTTTTCTAATAGATAAATATCTCCAGGTTGCAAAGTCTTTCACTCCTGAGGGCACACTGTGAAAGACTGCTGTATCAAAGCATGATTATTTTTATTAGAAGCAATGGAGCCTTTGTAATACTGGAATATCTCTCCTTTTATCAGTTGTGGATCAATGGATGCAGGAGCCAAGTGCATTGGGTGTCCTGTGACTGTCTCAAAGGGTTAACATTTATGAATTCTGGAAAGGCTGGATCTGAAATTTAGAAGGACCAATGGAAATGCTTTTGGCCAAGATATTTGGAAGACGTCTATAAATTTTGCCAGTTTATAATAATAAATGCCACTAGTATATTCAACTAAATCTGAGAATTGAGGGTTGTAAGCACAGTGAAAGTGTAAAAACCAGCCCAAAGAGCATCGATTTATCAAAGCACCTGATCATTAAAATGGGATCCCAGAATCACTATGAATGAATTCCTCCATGTAGGAATAATCTTTCCCAAAAGGACTTTAGCCATAGAAAAGACAGTAGTCTATATGCAAGGGAAAGCTTCAGCCCTGTGTGACAATATATAGACTGTGACTGGAACATATTTATATCCAAGAGTTGGAGGAAGTGATATGAAATCCATCTACCAGACTTTGAATGGTCCATTATTAGGCAGTTTAAAATGTCCAGAAGCAGTACAAACAGGCTTCCCTGGGTTTTACTTTGGACAAGTGGGGCAATTGAGGTAGGAACTTCTTGCAGCCTTGTTAATGTTTCCCTGCCAATATTGATTCATGAATGGTTTCATTTTGTCAGTGGACCAATGGCTTAATGCCTGTACTGGGATGAGGAGTGGGGCTTTTTAGAATCTCTGGTAGAACTAAGCTGTTATTTGGTCCAAACCTCAGCTTTCTCTTTTTTCAAACCAACAATTATTGAATTTCCAACCTTGTTTTCCTTTTTTAGGTCCAATTGTTGGGATTCTATAGCTATTTCTTCTAAATTATCTTTTGAGAAAATACCCCTTTGGACAAGGACAGAGATTTGGCTACTATTAGTCCCTTTAAGGACAATATTACTTGCAGAAATATCAGAAAAGTCATCTCCCTTAGCTCCAACAGAGTCAAGTTTAGCATGTCCCATAGCTCAAATGGCAGGTAAAAGTATTGTGTTCAATAATTCCTGAATATAGGGACCATTTTTAACTTCATTTCCACTTGAAATAAGGAAGCCATGTTGCTTCCATAATATTCCAAAGTCTTGAGCTACTATGAAAGTATATTTCTGTTTGTATAAACACTTGCAGATTTGTTCTTAACTGAAATATAAGCTAGTATACAAGTGTGTGATTCAGCCTGTAGGGCTAAAGTAGCTGTAGATAAAGATGCTATCTCAACAACATCAAAAGGAATTGTAATAACATAAGCAGCACAATATTTGTCATTGTCACCTTCTAAATAAGAACTATCAATGAACCATGAGAAGACAACATTACCCATTGGAATTTCCTGTAGATCGTTACAAGGAGTCAGGTGGTAGTCTGTCAACATTAAGCAGTTGTGAAGGACTTTGTCAGTGACAGAGGGGGTAAGAGTAGCCAGGTTATAGTTATTTTACTGTAAAAGAATTATGTGAAGGACAGTTAACACAAGGACTTCGTGGAAATGAGGAGGCTGAGAAATGTTGAGTATAATGAGAAATCAGGAGGACTTTGATTCCTTCAAGTACAAAAATAGTTAAAGGAGATTCCACAATGATTTTGTCAGTGGCCTTAACCAAAACGGCAGTAGTTGCAATGATTCTAAGGCAAGGGGAGGTGTCCCTGTGCCACAGGGTCCAGTTTCTGGCTCTAATACCCTATGGATTGATGGTAGTCCCTGAATTTTTGAGTGAGTTCCCCAACGTCATTCCCTTTTCTTGTTGTACATGAAAGGGAAAAGGAAATCTTATAACTGGAATGCCCAAAGGTATGTGGGTTAATCAAATTCTCCTGTAGGGCTTTGAAGACTATGTAGCTCAGCCTTTTCCATAAAATTGAGTTGGACTGTTATTTTTAGGTAAAACACATAGAAATTTGACTTTAAAGAAATTTGGAACTCAAGTTTAGCAATAACCAACTAGCCCAAGAAAACCTCCTGGTAGCCCTGAGTTTCAGGTTCTGGGAAACTTAGGGCACTATGAAGTGTGTCAGGATCTAGTATAGCTCTTATTCTGATAATGGATTCCCTAAATGTTGAACTTGGAGTTGGGTACACTGCAATTTTTCTTTGCCAACCTTAAGATCCTTTCAGGCTAAACACTTTATTAAATGGATGGTATCTTCCTGTGAGGAGGCTTGAGGAGAACAAAGAAACAAACTATCTGTATATTACAACAAAGTAGAACTCCTACAGAATTTTATTATCATTCAGATCAGCCTTTAGGATTTGTAAAAATAAAAAAAAAAAAGGGGACCTCTCAATATAACCCTGAGGCATCACTGTCCAGGCGAATTGTTTTTCTTCCCAAGTGAAGGCAAAAGATATTGGCTAGCTTCACCAACTGGAACACTAAAGAATGCACTGTATAAATCACTTACAGTAATGAATTTATTTCCAGTAGGTATGGATGTTAGTAACATATGAGGGTTATGAACAACAGGGAGTTGAAGGACAACAGTGTTGTTTACAGCTCAGAGGGCCTGGAATAACTTCTCCCATTTTCCCTTTGGTTTTTGCAGTGATAAAATGAAATGTTACAGAACAAGGGATAATGAGGCCTTAAGCCTGTATTCTTTCTATTGTGGGCTTTATGCCTTCAAGAGCTTCTTATAAGGTATTGATTAATTCTGGGAAGAGGTTTGGAGGAGTCTGTTTGAATTTTAATGGGAAATGCACTGTGAGTTTTGCCAACATCAATTGGAGAGTTTGCCCATAAGGAAAGTGGTAGCTAATTTAATAGGGACAAATGGTCAGTATTCCCAGAATATCCTCTAGTACCATAAGAGACAGAACAAATAAAGATGTCAAAGCATGTTTTAATTCATCTGGGTGGTTCCTTTGATGATACTGTCAGTTTCTAGAATTCTTTTCCCCTTTTGGGAAAAAGAATTTCTGTCCTATTTCTCCAGGATGTTTCATCCAAATAAATGAGTGGGAATGGAGTAACTAGGAAGAGTGTTTGTATCTCTCAAAGTGACTAACCAAAAGGGAGAGGGTTCAGAGTCAGAACCCTCTTAGGTTCATTATAGATCCTCACTATTCAAACTTTTTAGTACAGCGAGGCAGGGGCTGTTTTATAATAGTTGAGTTTAACCTAAGTGGTGTCACTTAGGACTGAGAGAGAGCCATTCTCTATCTGGAGAAAGGTTTGTCTATGCTGATTAAAGGGTGGATTGATAAGAGTCCCTGTAGTTCCTCAGAGCCCTGTCACCAAGAATCAGGATGATGTTGAAAGGGGTGGTTAGAAGGCTAAGATGTCTAATGTGTTTAACTTTGTGCCAATTTCTCTTCTCTGGTTCTTTGCAGTAATAGCAGTAATAGCAAAAACTAGGAGGGTTTTGATTTGGTTTAGCAGCTTTCATTTGTTGTAATTGAAGATTAAGAATTTTGGAAGTCTTCTTTGAGGTGACTCACACAGAGTAGGAGAGAGCTGGTTTGCCAGATTAACTATATTTTGACATGGACATAGTTTCCCACTCAATCCTGGTCCTTGTTACTAGAAAGGAAAAGTCCCAGTTCAGCCTATTAAGTAACATAGAGTTAAAAGCCACTTGAGCTGAGTCAGCATCTGAAGGAAGATCAGAATTTTCTTTAAAAACAATCTGAAGTCAATTGTGATATTTATGAGCAGATTTTTGTGTCCAAACTTGAATTTTGTTCCAGTCAACAGGCTTTGGAAAAGCCCTAGGGATTGCTCAATACAGTTGACTAGCAATCAACTATATTAAATTCCTCAGCAAAACAGTGAGAATCTTTTGTTACTTTGGAAAAAAATCTTTGACTGTAGCTCACAGTTCAGCTTTAGTCCAGGGAATATAAGATATAAAATGTTTAACTATCTTCAGAAGGCCTAATTTTATTGTATTGTATTGTATTTATTATTTTTTTCTTTTTTTTATGGCCTCACTCATGGCATATGGAAGTTCCCAGGATAGGGGTCGATTCAGAGCTGTAGCTGTCAGCCTACATGACAGCCATAGCAACGCAGGTTCTGAGCTGTGTCTGTGACCCATACCACAGCTCACGGTAATGCCAGATACTTAACCCACTGAATGAGGCCAGGAATCAAACCTGCATTTTCATGGATACAAGTCGGGTTTGTTACCGCTGAGCCACAATAGGAACCTCCAAAAGGCCTCATTTTAAAGAAATGGGTTTTGTCAAGCTCAGAGGAAAAGGGAAAGGAAATAGTTTTAGAAGAAAGGGAAATTTGGACAGAGAATGAGTATGAAGAAATTGAGGTATAGCAGATGAATAAGCAGCCTAGAAGAGAAGGAGGGAGATGTTGCCAGAGGTGGGGCCTGAGACACCTCTGGAAGAGGAGTCTGAGGCATTGGGAGCCATTTTATCTTTCTTTAATCTTTTGTTTTCCTCAGTTAATCTCAAAATCTTATTTTGCAGAGAGGCAATTTTGTACTCCTTTAGTGTGGGAAAACCTCAAAATACCCATTGAAATAAGCATTCCACTCAGTTCTGGAAATTTCTGAACTATTGTAGCCCAATTTGGTTTTAAGGAAATTAAGTTTAGGGATTTCAAACATTTCCCATAATGACCATTGATAACCTAAATTGCCTTTGTTAAGTTGGTTCATTTAGATAGAAATGCCCATGAAGAAGGACAATGGCTTTTAAACATAAAATTGGCCCAAGATTTTGTAGGAGGAGAGAGTCCTGCAAAATTATTAGATAACTGGCATCTAATTTCCTAAAGGTTTTTCCTCTAGAGTAAAGAATAATTTTCAGCTTAAACAGCTTACATCATAATCAGTTCAATTCAGATAGCTTGCCAGCCCATCCCAGACAATTCAAAGGAAACAGCTTGGTTCTGAAGGAGGTAGGCCAAAGACTTTTTCAGCCAGTTTCTAAAGAATAGCCCTTTCAAAAGAATAGTCCAAAGACTGAAAAACCTGACTCCATTTCAAAGAACTCCTGTTTTCAAAGGAACAGGTTGAAGCTAGCCAGCTTCAGGAGAAACAACCCCTATTCTGAAGGGAATAGGCCAAACTATCCAGTTTCAGTGAAAGAGTTTGTTCTCAAAATTAGACCCAAGTGCAAACTAGCAGTTCATGTACAGAACGAGTCATAAACCAGAAAGACAAAACCTTTAAATAGATTCTCAGTAAATCCTGGAGAACTTTAGGTAGAAAGAGTATGTGAGTTTGAATCCAGTAGAAGACATGCCTTTAAACTCTAGGATCAACAAGAAATGCGGTGAGCATCAGTGGACTCAACTGTAGGTACTGCACAGTTTGGCTCACCAGCCCTGGAGCTATTAGGAGTCTTCTCTAGTTCCCATATGAGCCACTAACAAACAGATTGCCAGATATTTATTTAGCAAAGATGGGTTTATTTGGGATCAGCTGAGAACTGTAATTCAGGGTCTGTAATCATGGCAAGTGTATGCAAGTTTCCTTACAGCAAGGAAAAAAAGAATGATTTTATGAAGAGGGGAAGGAAGTTGGGAGGGCTATGGTGAACCGAGTCCTTGGCTTTTCATTGGCTGAGTCCTTATGAGGAAAGAAGAAGAGTCTTTATTCCCTGTCATGGGCTCTGCCATAGTTTCAGGGCATGGCAGCTCTCTCTTCTGGTCTCTCAAGTCTTCTTAACTGAGGTTCCTGTTTATTGATGTTTTCACAATTTTGACCAAATCAGCTCATTAAGTAATGTGTAACTCAACTTAACTCGTCTCACATCTATCATAATGATGTACAATAATTGCTGTGATAGATATAATGTAAAATTATTGCTGGTTGTAGCTACATGAGATACACAATAAATTTGTTACATTAAAACTTTAGTCTAGAAAAATATATACTAAGATCTTTATTTTACAACAGTATTTGAGATTCTGGTAAATATATCTCATAATAGATATTAGTAAAAATTTAACATAATGCTGATTACAGTCATATTTCTTAATTGCTATACTGTAAACACATGTGTATCATCAACAGTTATATTTCCTTATTCTTGTGTAGGCTTACCTACAAAATTTACCCTACATTTTTTGCTTTAGGTTTTGAGGAATAGTGTTATCTGGGCACAATATGAATTATTAATTGATAAACTGAATCTGAACCCATAATGTCTCATTACATTCTTATGTATAAGTTCTGATTCTAGAATTGAACTCTTATGTCCAGAATAATTTTTTAAATTATCTGAGGGTTTTATCTTTCAAAATTTTGAACATTATTCTTCAAAAATTTTGTTAGAGTGTACTTATTATTAGTTGGTTATTTACCTGTTATGAGTGTGAAAGAAATTATGTAAAGAAATGTCAAAAGAGTAAGCAAAGTCTAAACATTTAGAGTAGAATATAAAAATCTCTTTTATGTACTATAGAGAGAATCCCTTCAAAGATACCATTGTTAAGGTAGTAATTGAAATCATAGCAGAACAGTCACATATTATCTTATTGTTTTTTTCTCTTTTTCCTAATATACATGACTCTTTCAGGAATTTTGTGAGAGGCAAAATATATTTTCTCTAATTATTAACACTTCTAAAATGTATATGAATATGCTCAAGGGTATTGCAGCTCTTAAACAATCCAAGTAAACGCATAGCCTGTCTAGTATCACAATGCCTAAAGAAAGAAAAAATTGAAGGAAGTATTATGAAACAAAATCATAATTTCTCTCTTGTCTTACCCCCCTCTGCTTCTCTCCTTCATTTCAATTTAAGAGATTCGTTCTCCTGCTGGTTGTAATGAGCATGAATTTCAGTGTCACCCTGATGGAAATTGCATTCCTGATCTGTGGCGCTGTGATGGGGAAAAAGATTGTGAAGATGGTAGTGATGAAAAAGGCTGCAGTGGTACCTTACGATTGTGTGATCACAAAACCAAGTTTTCCTGTCGGAGTACAGGTAAGCAGAACATCAGGTTCAAGTTCTATCTCAGGCTTCCCTGCTGTAGGATACTTTTGGGCCATTCTCAGTCCATTTCTTACCTTTATAAAAAGAATCATGTGTTTCTAGTAGATTTGTTCACATTCCATATGTGGCAATCCTTAGACTTTGCACAGGTCTAAAAATATTCTCTGCATCAACTCAGTTCAACATCCAAATTCACAAGGAGAAGTGCAGAGAAGTTTTTAACTTGCTTCAAGTCAAAAAAAGTCAAAAGAAATTTTAATATGTTGACTCACAGAGCCGGCATGGGAGAATTGGGATTTGAAACCAGGCAATCTGGATTCAGAGTCTGGAATTTCACAGTCCAGAGAGAGACATGTGTGCTACACCCACATACAGCATTCCAATTTTCATAGATAAAGTCTCACCATAAAATTTAATAAAGATGGCTAAAGGGAAAATCAGAATTATGTATGTTTATTTTCAACAAATTTCCTAAGTTTTACTGTGCAATTGCTGGACCTCATTAGCATGAAAGTGATGACTGTCATTCAAACCTTTGATTTGTTGTGAAAGTCACTGAGGCTTTTATTTTTTAATGAAGTTTTTGTATTATTATGACTTTTTATTATTACTATTATTATGACTTTTCCATTTTGTTTTTCTACATACAGTGCTACCTTACATGATAAGCCAACATTTATCTCTTTTCTCTAGACTGGATCATGAGTTCAGAGAATTAAATACTATAGTGTAGTTTGTGAATGATTGGTATCATTATCCAAATAACCCATGGAAAGCATTTTCTGTAGATTTTAGGATATATTCTGGAATCAGCTCTGGGATTTCTTTTTTATGAGAAATTGCTTCTGAATTGCTTAATCATGAGTACTTAGTGATTCATTTTGCCCCTTATTAAGTATTTCAACCAAAAAGTATTGCAGCTATGGGTAAGCAAACACTATAGAAACCACATGGTCCATAGGTGTTTAAAGATATAAAAAGGAATTGCGTTTCTTTTCTTTTCTTTTTTTTTTTTTTTTTTTTGTCATTTCTTGGGCCTCTCCCATGGCATATGGAGGTTCCCAGGCTAGGGGTTAAATCGGAGCTGTAGCTGCCAGCCTACACCAGAGCCACAGCAACATGGGATCCAAGCTGCCGCGTCTGCAACCTACACCACAGCTCAAGCAACGCCGGATCATTAACCCACTGAGCAAGGGCAGGGATTGAACCCACAGCCTCATGGTTCCTAGTTGGATTCGTTAACCACTGCACCACGACGGGAACTCTGGAATTGTGTTTCTTAAACACACCTGTTGGTTACAATTAAGCATTCAAATAAGAGAATTAAGAAATAACTGTAAGCTAACATGGGCATAGATAAATAAGTACTCCGGAGTTCTACTCCTGGTGAGGGGGTTATATTTTCAAATGATTATCTTTCCAACAACATTTTTAACAGTCAGGTGACTCCTTTCAATTATTTCACAAAGATTCTTAGTTTGGGGGTTATTGGTTAGAAGAATATGACTTTGAGTTTAGAAATTATCTTTTTGGAACATTTTATATTAATTGAAAATTAATAATGACTTGTTAAATGAATGAATTATTAACTTAATAAGCAAGTTTTTATTTAGAAGGCTAAATTTGGTGCCAAAGAACCAATTATTTGACTTAGGCTAATGTTATCTTAAGTATATAAAATGCATATTTTTTCTCATGTTGCTTCTGGCATTTGCTTTATTGGGCTAATGATGTAATATATCAGATAACAGTCTTTAATAGGTATATGAATAAGAAACTGAAAGGCTATAGAAAAACAAAACATAAATTTACTTGAATACTCCTGAGCTAAAACTAACTTAATATGCTAACACGATTTAGCAAAATCTTGGAGGTGAAAAAACATAAAACCAGGCTGGAATTTCCATATAAACAAGTAATTATAAATTTCTTCATAATAATTTCTAAAAGCTATATGTTAGTAAAAACTGGTTTACACTGTGACCTAAAATATAGAAATAACAAATAACAGGGTTAATAGAAAATTTCAAGTGATTTGATTTATCTGATATGAGTTTATTGATATTTTACAATGAACTTTTATGAAACAGCTTTTTTTTTATTATGACACAAAAAATAAATCTGAATTATGAGGATGGCTGGTAGAGAGGGGGCAAAACCTTTTCCTCTACTCACAGAGAGGAAGCAAAGACAAGGGAAAAGGACCTGGAGCTTATAGGGATGGCAACTTGTGGAAAGGTGAACATAAGGGAAGACTAATGAGAGATAAAAGCCAATTAATAAAATTTGTGTAGATTCCTCTTTGTGCTGACTTTGTAACATTTTCATGGCCTTAAAACTTCCCTGGGAAAGAGTTTTATGTCAGTTCTTATTTCTCAAAAGTTTATACTTTTAGTCAGTAGAGAATGCTATATGAAGGCTTCTTTCGCATCTGTTGAATCTCAAATGCTTCAGCTCAAAATAATGCTTTTGCTAAAGTGGCAGTTTGGGGGATAGTGTATTTTGATCCCAAGCACTGAGTACCTTTGGAGAACTGGATTCAGAGAGACATTTTTACATATGGTGATTTGGGAATTGAGCTATCCACACAATAATGTTGTTAAAAAAACAGTCATCTCATAAATCAACATTTACTATTAAAAGCAGAACTGCAATTAAACTCATTGCATTGTAAAAGGGAAATGTGTTGACATGGTGACTGTAGTTAATAGTACTGTACTGTAGAACTGAAAGTTACTGAGTGTGGAACTTAAGTGTTCTCATAATAAATGAATAAATGAATAAACAAATAAGTAGGAGTTCCTGCTGTGGTACAGTGGGTTAAGAACCCGACTGCAATGGCTTGTGTTGCTGCAGAGGTACAGGTTTGATTCCTGGCCCAGTGCAGTGGGTTAAAGCATCTGGCATTGCTGCAGCTGCATGATTGGTTGCAGCTGTGGCTCTGATTCAGTCCCTGGCTGGGGAACTTCTGTACACTATGGATGCAGCCATAAAAAAATAATAGGTACATAAATAAAGGGGGAATGTGAAAGTAGGAATTTAACTATTGATCTGCTTCTAACTTAATCAGCGGCTTAACTATAGTAAACCAAAATGTATCAAACTGCTTGAGGAGTAATAATTCATAATTAATGTATGAATATTTATGAACATTGCAGATATTAAAACAAACCACAATATAAGCATTGGATTAAAAATATGTACGCATCTATAATCTTTTTAATATTTTTGTTTAATTAAATTCTCAGTTTTACAAGCCAAAAGACCTTAAAACCACTTAAGATATTAAATTCAGAGTTCATATTTATTTTTGAAAAAATTCTAAATGCTAGCTTGAACATTTAAAAATTTTTAAGGCAATCAATTTATATTTGGTAGTTACAATGGCTCTTCTTTTATATATAAATTATAATCTGTTAGTATAAAATTAAAATTTCTTTATTCCAGTAAAGAAGAGAATGAGAGCTAAATTAAAGTGTAATACAACCATTATTATTTCAGAGTTTTAATCTCAAAGGATCTATCTTTGACCAGGAACTACATTCTCCCACATTTAGGCTCTCAATCCCAGACAAACAAATTGCAGTTAGAATTGACCCTTGACGGAGTTCCCATCGTGGCACAGTGGTTGACAAATCCAACTAGGAACCATGAGGTTGCGGGTTCGATCCCTGACCTTGCTCAGTGGGTTGACAATCCGGCGTTGCCGTGAGCTGTGGTGTAGGTTGCAGACGCGGCTCGGATCCCGCGTTGCTGTGGCTCTGGTGTAGGCCAGTGGCTACAGCTCCGACTGGACCCCTAGCCTGGGAACCTCCATATGCCGCAGGAGCGGCCCAAGAAATGGCAAAAAGACAAAAAAAAAAAAAGAATTGACCCTTGAACAACCAGGGTTTGTCCTACATCCACTTATATTCATATTTTTTTAAAAATAAATATATTGGAAACTTTTTTGGAAATTTGCTGCAAAATTTGAGAAAACTCACAGAAGAACCACATAGCCTAGAAACATTGAAAAAATTAAGAAATAGGTATGTCATAAATGCACAACATATATTAGATACTAGTCTATTTCTTCAATTACTACTTTAAAATCTATACAAATCTATTACAGAAAGTTAAAATTTATCAAAACTTACACAAATATTTAATGTAATAGACATGGTATAATTTGCAGTCAACAGAAATATAAACAAATTTATTGATGCAGTATTAAACTGTAACTGTATAAAATTGACTGTAGTATTTACTGTAGTACTATAATAATTTTGCAATCACCTCCTGTTGCTATTGTGGTGAGCTCACATGTCGCAAGTATCTGCTGAAAATACCATGTGACACTAGTCAACTCTGAGTGAGCAGTTTGTCTCTCTGGTAAATGGCATATCACAATAAAAAGTGATCTCCTGTGGTTCTTGCATGTTTTTCATTGTGTTTAGTGCAATACCATAAACTCTGAATAACACCATAGAGCCCATGTGAAGTGCCACTAGTGATGCTGGAAGTATTTCCATGAAGCAGAGAAAAGTCATAGTATTACAAGAAAAAGATGAATTGCTTAATATCTACTATAGATTGAGGTCTGCAGCTGTGGTTACCCACTACTTCAAGATAATGAATCCAGCATAAGGACCACTGTAAAAAATCAAAAAGAAATTCATGTAGCTATGCCAGCAGGTGCAGGTGCAAAAACTTTGCATTTGTGAGATACCTTTTTATCCTGTACTGAAAATGCAGGTTTTATGTGACTGCAGCATTGCTATAAGAAAGGGATACCTAAAGACTCTAATATTATTTGAGAAAAAGTGAGGCCATACAACAATTTCAAGCAAAAGGAAACAGAAAGTTCTAAACTGGAGAATTTAATGCCAGCAAAGGATGGTTTGAAATTTTTATTTATTTACTTATTTTTAATTTTTGTTTTGTTTTGTTTGTTTGTTTTTTAGGGCTGCAGGTATGGCATATGGAAGTTCCCAGGATAGGAGTTGAATCAGACTGCAGCTGCCAGCCACAGCCATAGCCACAGCAATGCAGAATCCAAGCCACATCTGCAATCTACACCACATCTTGCCATAAAACTGGATACTTAACCCATTGAGTGAGGCCAGGGATCAAACCCGTGCCCTCATGTCAAGTTCTTTACCACTGATCCACAATGGGAACTCCGATGGTTTGATAATTTTAGAAAGTGATATGGTTTAAAAAATGTCAAGATAACACGAGAAGCAACTTTTGCCAACATAGAAGCAGCAGATGAATTCCAGATGGCATTAAGAAAATCACTGAGGAGAAAGGAAATCTGAATGAAAGGTTTTTAATGCAGACAAAAGTACCATATTCTGGGGAGAAAATTCCACAGAGGACTTTTATTAGGAAAGAAGAAAAGCAAGCGCCAGAATTTAAATCAGGAAGGGACAGGCTAACTTTACTGGTTTGTGCAAATGCAGTCAGACCTATGATCAGTAGCACCCTTATCTAGAAAGAGGCTAACCCCTGAGCCTTGAAGGGAAAAGATAATTGTTGGCTGCAAATCTTCTGGTTTTAGAACAAGGAGGCCTGGACAATGAGAACTCTTTTCCTGGATTGATTTCATCAATGTTTTTTCTCTGAACTCAGAAAGTACCTTGCGAGTAAGGGTCTGCCTTTTAAAGTTCTTTTGATATTGGACAATGTCCCCTGGCCATCCAGAACCCCATGAGTTCAGTAGTGAAGGTGTAAAAGTAGTTTACTTGCCCCCAAACAACATGTCTCTAATTCATCATCTAGATCGGGGGTCATAAGGACTACTAAGTTTCATTACACATGGTACGCTAGACAAAGGATTGTCACTGCTGTGAAGAAAGCCCCAATCAAGAGAATATCATGAAGGTCTAGATGGATTACTCCATTGAAGATGCCATTATTGTTAGAGAAAAAGCTGAGAAAGCCATCAAACCCAAAACAATAAACTGCTGGAGAAACTGTGTCCAGATGGCGTACATGACTTCACAGGATTTAAAACAGAGACAAACAAGGAAAGAGATTGTAGATACGGCAGAAAAAGTGGGGTGTAGGGGAATGAAGAGTTTAAAAATATGGATCTTGGAGAAATGCAAGAACTAATAGACACCACAGCAGAAGAATTAACAAAATAGAACTTAATGGAGATGAATGCTTCTGAACTAGTGCCAGAAGATTAAGAAGAAATTTTAGAAGAGGCAGTGCCAGAAAACAAATTAACATTAGACAATTTGGCAGAATGGTTACAATTATTCAAGTTGATTTTAACTTCTTTTATGACATGGGCCCTTCTGCGATGCAGACACTAAAACTAAATCAAATGGAGTAAGAAGAATTTGTTCTATACAGAAATATTTTTTAAGAACTGAAAGAGCAAAGAAGCCAGAAATTACAGTGTATTTCTATAAAGTTACACCAAGGTGTATCTGCCTCTCCTGCCTTCTTTACCACATCTGCCACCCCAAGGACAGCAAAACCAACCCCTCATTTTCCTCCTCTTCCTTAGCTACTCAACATGAGGATGACAAGTTTGAAGAACTTTATGATGGTCTGCTTCCACTTAATACAGAGTAAATGATCATCATGTCCTATTCTTAATAAATTATCTGCTGTGTATGTGCAAATGTCTCTATAAAAATCTAATAACTCTAAGGCAAGAATGGTATAAGATGTTTTGTTGTTGTCATTATCACCTAAATATTCATCATGTGGAACATCAATTACAAGACTGGTATGAAGTGGATAGCCTGTCCTAACATAGCCATGAGGTGAGTCATATTTAAAATATAAAATTAGTAATGTGTTAGTCTTCTTACTGTTTTGTAACTTCACTTTCAAAGAACTACCATACAGCATACCTCTGTCTCTCATAATTGTAGGAAATGTGTATCAGCCTATCATCACAGCTAACTGTTTCTTAAAAAAAGTAACAATGCTTTTAGTTTTGTAATCTGAATATAACTATAATACCAAATATCATAAAATATTTTGACAATTTGTCTATCAGCCTACTATCAAGCAATCATATCAATTATACTAGGCTATCATAAAGCAATCATATTCCTGCTTCTTCATTATCAATGCATGAATTGTCACCTGTAAATAAATATGAATCTTATTCACATTATTTTTTTAATTTTTGATGTCCATTATTAGTAACACATATAGTTTCTATGGTATTTTTATCATGTAAGACAATATTGGCGTAGGCTCTGACAGAGAGAAAATTCATCTTGTGAACAGAAAATGTAAACTTATGTATCGATAAAGCATAGTACCATAAATGTATTTTCTCTTCCTTATTATTTTCCTTAATAACATTTTCCCTTGCCCAGCTTAATGGTAAAAATACAGTATATAGTGCAAAATATATGCTAAGACTTTCAATCAACAATAGGCTTATTAGCAGTTAAGTTTTGAAGGAGTCAAATGTTGTACTTTCAACTGTGCCCATTACCACACATTGAAGATCAAGTGTATATTATCGTTAGGGAATAAGGGGAGGAAATTTCAAGTCTTTATTTCATGGAAAAAAACTCTTTTACATTCTTCAGAATTGAAAAATAAATTTTTTACATACATTGATGGCAAGATTATAGGGGAAATAAGCCCTCAAGCTGTTGGTAAAAATACAAATTTGACTCAGCCTTCCCACTTCTAGAAATTCATGTAAAGAATAGCAGGAGTGCATAAGAATATATACACAAATATTTTCAATGTAACATTTTGTTTTAATGGCAAAAAAACTAAACACATTCTCCATCAATAAGGGAACTATTTAATGATTACAGTGCATTCATACAATGAGTATTCTAATGCCATTAAGAAGGCGTATGAACAAATTTAGATGAAGGTGAAATTCTAAGTACACACTTTAAATCCTCTCTCTACTGCTAAAAGCACATAGAGGTGATAATAAAATGCAGCAGGATAAAATGAGAGAGATATAGCTCTATTAACAACCAATATATGTCTGATGAACTAAAATTAAAAAAAACTAAAATAAAATAACAGAATAACAAATGGTGATCTGAGAAGAAGCTGAATGTCTGATTGGGTTCAATTTGGAGATGCACAAGTATTCAAATCTTAGATTTAATGGGAAATAAAGCTGTCCCACATGAAGCTGATTAGAAACCAAAAAGTAGAATATGATTCCTTTATTTCTGAAAGGATAATAAAGCAAACAGAAGTTGCTTCTAGTTACTGTCTAGGATGGTTACTTGATGAAGTTGTTTGCCTAGAGCAAAGAGAGGACATAGGCATTAAACCCAGCCTCTGACTGGCTTAAAGACTGAATCTAGTAAAAACATCATATGTTGGGATAGAACCCCCCTCTCCCCCAAACCAAATATAAGACGTATTTCTTAACCAAGAGTGCTAGCAGTAGTGGGTTGGGCCGAAGTGGAAACAGCAGTGTATTTACATGTAATGAGTAAACCTATAAACTCAGAAAGGAAACTGCTATCCAAGATAAGACTGAAAACTAAAACTCTAAAATACATGAGTAAACTCTCTAATGAAACCAGCTATCAAAATCCAATCACTGTAAGATGAATTTAATCAAGTAAATGAAAATGAAAAACAAATCTTAAAAAAAGGTTAAAAAATATGTTTGAGACCCTCAAAGGAAAAAAATAGAAAATAATACCCCTAAAATGAAAAAGAACATATGTGGATTTATATATATTATAGATAGATATGATATATAAATACAGATATGATCAGAATAATTATAACAGGAAAAGGTGGAGAATGAAACATATTTAGATTTGAGAAGGAAATATATCCACACGGTATTTTAAATAAACTCTAGACTGGACACAGAGAAGGTGAATTGAAAAATAATAATATATGGTTTACTCAGAAAACCTCACAGAGAAAAAGCAAATAAAACAAGAAAAGGCAGTCAATATATATGGTTGAAAAGCTACCATGGATACTCTAAGAAATTCCATGAGAGAATATAGATACTAGTAGTAAACAAACACAAAATAAAAATATCCTAGGTTTCCCTGAACTGAAGAACTTGATTCCTCAAAAAGAAGTATATTCAGACTTCTGAGTAGAATTAATGGTGTTAACCCAAACCTATATGTCAAATTGTAAACATCAGATACTGAAACTCCCAGGGATAAAATCAGATTATCTAAGAAATGATTGAGAAATGCACAAGACAAAAAGGTATAGGAAGTGAAGGGGAAGACACTCAGGCTAACATTCTATACCTAGCTAAAATATTATTCCAGATACTATAGATATAAAAAGTGCAAGGCATTTTTCCACTAAAGCCTCACTAAGAAAATTAACAGAGCAATAAGAAAGTAGGATTTAGTGACAGAATGACAGAGATAAGTTTAGGGACCAGAATAAAACATTGATGAGACTTAGAAAGCATATTTAATGGTTAAAAAAAAGGCAATTTTCAATAAAGATTTTTTCAGTCTTGAATATCTTGTTTTAAATAACACACAGTAAAAATTACAGAAACCAAAATGTGAAAGCTGTACTAGAAGCAATAAATTTTATTCACTTCTTTTAGTCCATGAAAAGTTAAATGGAGGAAAAATAAGCCAGAATGTAGAAGATCTGAGGAATTAATATTTATCTTAAATTAGTGAAAATTCAATTCTGTTCCCAGAAAGCAAAAAAATAAACCTTCTTTTACAAGGCTCATGGAATATTTTTAAAATGAGCACTGTTGTCCTAAACAACTTCAATAAATTCCAAGAAGTAGAAATAATCTAATTCTCTTATCATCATATAATAAACCTAGAATTATGAAAACTACTTTTCTGCTTGGAAATTAAATAATAAAATAAAATGGTCTTTACCTTAACTTTAGAGGGAATCAAATTAAACTGATAGAACTTTTACAAAATAAAGATACATACTTGGAGTTCCAGTTGTGGCTCAGTGGTTAATGAATCCGACTAGGAACTATGAGGTTGTGGGTTCGATCCCTGGCCTTGCTCAGTGGGTTAAGGATCCAGCGTTGCCTGAGCTGTGGTGTAGGTCACAGACACAGCTTGGATCCTGCATTGCTGTGGCTGTGGCATAGGCCAGTGGCTACAGCTCTGATTCGACCCCTAGCCTGGGAACCTCCAAATGCCATGGGAGCAGCCCTGGAAAAGCCAAAAAAAAAAGCCAAAAAAAAAAAAAAAAAGATATGTACTTATCAGAAAATATGAAACATAAGTAAAACCCTGTCCAAAGGAGTAAATTGTTAACTTTTTAAGTTTATATGCAGAGTATCCCAAAACTCAATGTATTTTTAAGTTTTAACAATTTCAGAAGTATAAACGCTATAAAATTGCAAAAGACATTAGAACCTTCAGTTATTTTTAACATATATTTAGTTTTATGAATCCTGAATAATAAAATTTTAAGTTTGTTTCCAGTAGTTTAATTACAGTAGTTCTTTAATCAGAATATGAGCTGAAAATATATTTAAAATGTTATATTCAAAATATATAAAATTACGTATGGTTAAAACTCAAGTTGCTAAATTATAGGAAGTTTAAATAAACTTTCAAATGATTTTTATGCTTGTCATATTTATATTCCTAAAATTACTAAAGTTTAAACATATTCTAAGACTTTTGAGACACTTGTATTTACATTAAGAAATTTTTTACATATTCTTATTAAAGTCTAGTTGTTTTATCATGTTGTATCAATTTCTACAGGACAGCAAAGTGACCCAGTCATAGATAGATATATATGGTATACACACACACACATACACACACACACACACACACACACACACACACACACACACATTCCTTTTCTTATATTATCTTTCATCATGGTCCACCCTAAGAGACTGGTTATAGTTCACTGTGCTATATCTCATTGCTTATGTATTCAAAATGTGATAGTTTTGCATCTACCAACCACAGACTCCTGGTCCATACCACTCCCTCCCCATCCCTTGGAAACCACAAGTCTGTTTTCTATGTATGTGAGTTTGTTTCTGTTTCATAGATAGGTTATTTTGTGCCATATTTTAGATTCCACCTATAAATAATGTCATATAGCATTTGTCTTTTTCTTACTTCACTTAGTATATGTTCTGGTTGCAGTCATGTTGCTGTAAATGGCATTATGTCATTCTTTTTAAGGCTGAGTAGTATTCCTTTGTATATACGTAACACATATTCTTAATCCATTCCTCTGTCAATGGACATTTATGTTTTTTTCCATGTCTGACTATTGTGAATAGTGCTGCAATGAACATACAGGGGCATGTATCTTTTGAAATTGTAGTTTTGTCCAGATATTTTTCCAGGAGTAGGATTGATAGATCGTATATTCAGTTTTCTGAGGAACCTCCATACTGTTTTTCATAGTGGTTGTACCAATTTACATTCCCGCCAATAGTATAGAAGGGTTCCTTTTCTCTATATCCTCTCCAGCATTTGTTCTTTGTAGATTTATTGATAATGGCCATTCTGACTTGTGTGAGGTAGCACCTCATTGTAGTTTTGATTTGCATTTCTCTAAAAATTTGTATGTTGAGCATTTTTTCATGAGCCTACTGGCCATCTGTATGTATTTCTTTGGAGAAATGTCTGTTTGGATCTTCTGCCCTTTTTTCAATTGCATGGTTTGGGGTTTTTTTGTTGTTGTAGAGTTGTATGAGATGTTTGCATATTTTTTAGACCTAGCCTTTGTTGGTTGCATTGTTTGAAAATATTTTCTCCCATTCCATAGGTGGTCTTTTTTTTTTTTTATGGGTTCCTTTGCTGTGCAAAAGCTTGTAAGTTTGATTAGGTCCCATTGGTTTATTTTTGCTTTTATTTCTATTGTCTTGGGTGACTGACTTAAGAAAACATTTGTATGTTTGATGTCAAAAAATATGTTCTCTTCTAGGAGTTTTATGGTGTCATGTCTTATGTTTTAGTCTTTAAGCCATTTTGAGTTTATTTTTGTGTGTGGTGTGAGGATGTGTTCTAGTTTCATTGATTTACATGCAGCTGTCCAGTTTTCTCATTACTACTTGCTGAAAAGACTTTTTTTCCCAATTTTATATCCTTGCCTCCTTTGTTGAAGATTAATTGACCATAGCTGTCTTGAGTTTATTTCTGAAGACATTTTTAATAATTTTTTTGGCAAGACATATGAGAGAAAGTATTCACTAGTTTTCCTTATGACTTACTGTATTTCTCAACTCTCTTGCAGTTAGATGAAGGGTGAAACGACTAATTCTGGCTAACGGGCTACGAGCAGAAGGGATTATATCACTTCCAAGCTAAGGCAGTTAAGCTATAGGGAGAACTCTTTTTGTTTTGTTTTCTTTCCTGCCGACTGACCCTTTAAATTACAGATCCAGCGGGCACACATACAAGGAGGAAAGTTACTTTACTTTCACATGTATATATGGTCACAAGCAATTAACTTTTACTGAATTAGACCACTGGATTTTAGAGTTTGTTACTGCAGCCCAGCTTTTTCCGACTAATGCAACATTGAACTCAAGAACTTAGAAAATAACAGAACAAACCAAACCTTTAGAAAAGAAAAAAATAGGCAATATATTTTATAAAAATTTTAAAAAGTGACCAATATATATCTCTTGTCACTATTCCACCAAATGCTTCAAGTCAAGATGAAAAATGCTACCAGATATTTAAGGAACATTGTTACAATCCCCTTTCATCTCCTCTAGCACATTTGAAGGGAATAAAATATTTGCCATTCTTTTAAGTAATGTAATGTTCATTTTCCAACCCCCAAAATGAGTGCCTCCCGTTCACACAAAAATTACAGAATGTGTCTCTGATGACTATTACTACCATCATTCTAGATAAAACATGACCAAATCCAGTAATGCATTAAAGGACTAAGTCACTGTTAAAAAATATCTTACTCTCTTTAAAAGCAAGAATGGTACAAAACTGAAAGAGAGAGTTAACAGAATAAACTGGCAGAAATATTTGCAACATGGATTATGAATAATTAGCTCCTCGATTTCATTTTTTAAAAGACAATAACCCATATAAAAGTTGGCAAAATTCACAGAAAAAGAAGCAGTGAATGCTATTAAACATATAAAAAGACAATCAACCTCACTCATGAAAGAAAGTAAAATCTATGGTGGGAAATGCTTTTTTTTTTCAGTAGCAGATTGATGGTTATTAACAAAACCAATAATACCCCATGATACTGAGAATATATGAATCCAACCTTTTGAACTTCAATGGTAGTTCCTTTGGTAAAATGTATCACAGTTGAAGATATGAATCCACTTTCACCCATAATTCCACCTCAAAGAATTTTTCATACAAAAATATATATATGAGGAGTGATATTTACAAAGATAATTCATTTAAATAACTTTTTTTAGGATTTGAATAATGTGCTTAATAACCTTAAGCCAAGAGATTTATTGAAACCCTTACATGCATAGCAAACTCATATTTTTTCAAACATGACCATATGTTAGGTTCCAAAAAAGTCCTAAAATTGTCAAATAATAGACAATTCACATAAAGCATTCTCCATTCAAAGTAATCAAATTATAAATTAGCATCAAAAAGATTAGAAATCCATGCATTTGAAAATTAAAACTACAGTTGGAAATATGGATTGATAAATAAATCATAATACATATATTTAAATAATTATAATTGAATGAAATAGCATGTTCTACACAATAAAATTTCTGTGAAAGCTTTTTTTCTCAAGTGGATTTTGTTCTAAATTCAAAGAAAAAGTAAGTTTAAAAAAAAAAAAAACAGAGATATCCTGTATACGCCCTGCCACCCTATATACACAGCCTCCTTCACTATCAACATCCTACAACAGAGTGGAACATTTGCTACAATCAATGACCCTACATTCCTCCATGGACACCTCACTATCATCCAGAGTCCACAGTTCACATTGGGGTTCACTCTTGATGTATAAACTATGAATTTTGACAAAAGTGCTACCATAGCATCATACAGAATAGTTTCAATGCCCTAAAAACCTGTGCTCTACCTATTCATCCCTCACTCCTTTCAACCCCTGGGAACCACTGATCTTTTTTACTGTCTCCATAGATTTGTCTTTTCCACAATGTCAAATAGCTGGAATCATATAATATGTAGCCTTTTCAGATTAGCTTCTTTTACTTAGTAACATGCATTTAGGTTTCCTCCATGTTTTTTCATGGCTTGTTAGCTCATTTCTTCTTAGCGTTGAATAATATTTAATTGTCTAGTTGTACAACAGCTTATTCATTCAACCAACTGAAAGATGTCTTGGTTGCTTTAAGTTTTGGTAGTTATGAATAAGCTGCTCTAAACATCTGCGCATAGGTTTTTGTTTGGACATAAGTTTTCAGCCCTTATGGGTACATAACAAGGAATGTGATTGTTTGATCATATGGTAAAAGTATGTTTGGTTTTCTAAGAAATTGCCATACTGTCTTCCAAGTGGCTGTATAATTTTGCATTCCCACCAGAAATGAACGAGGAATTATTGTTTCTCAATATCCTTGTCAGTATTTGGGTATATCAGTGTTGTGGATTTTCTTCATTCTAACAGGTATATAGTAGTATCTCGTTGTTGTAGTTTGCATTTCCCTAAAGACATATGGTGTGGAGCATCTTTTCACATTCTGTTTGCAACTAAATTGTTTTTAATAGCTAAATGCTGCAAACAACCTAAATAGGCCAGAAAAGGGCAATAGGTAGAAACATGGCATACCCATATGGTAGAATACGTTGCAACAACTTTAATGAATAGGAATCACTATAATGCACTGACATGGGTGTTTCCTTCTGATTAAGTGTTGAGTAAAAAGGTAATGAACATAATAGTAGGCAAAGTATGTGATTTGTTTAAATAAAAAGAAAATAAATAAAAGTATATTATTTTCTATAATAAAAATATTTCTAGAAGGATTCACAAGAAACTGTTGTCAATATTTGTGTTTGAATGGGGAGAAGTGTGGCTAGGGAAAAATGCGAGAAGGTGTCATACTTATATAATCTCCCCTTATGATTGACTGTGTGACTGTGTTTCCAGGAGTGGTGGTAGATTGATGCTGACCCATAACTCTAGATTCCATTGGAAGAAGCAACATACCTGTTCAAGTCACATCCCAGCTCAGGGTAAAGTGTTAAGGATAAAGTGGTGCTTAGCAAAAGAATGTAACAAAACTAACTTACACACAATGGGATTTAACTCTGACAGTGGCTTCCTAAACCTCATCCTCTGTTCTGATCCCCTAATGTAATGAAAATCACTTTAGTGTTGTGTGAATGGCAATGTTATTCTTTTCCATGTTGAGGTGGTTGTTTTTTTTTCTCCTTTCCCTACTGTTGTATCAGTAAATAAAAAATGAAGTGGTAAATTTAATCACTGTTACAAATCGATCTGGATAATTAGAACCAAAAATATCCTACAATGGAATAGTGATTCTGTTGGAATTGTAAGATGGATAGTATATGAAGAATTTCTAAATGCAGCATTTTTTTTTTCCTTCCTGTAACCAACTCTATGGAATACTTTTATTTATTTCAGATGAAATAACATGATGAGCTCTTAATTGTTTCTGTGCTCTAAAACTAATAAAAATTATTTCCGTATTGCTTTTTAAAATCCTTGTATGTTACTCTTTTGATCCCTCTTGGTGGCAGTTTTAAATGCTTTACTGTATACTTACTCTTTTCCCCCTTCCTTCCTGTATCTAAAATAGGAACTACTCTCCATTTTTCCCAGAATGGCTTTTCTTTAGCTATTGATCCTGTGACCTCCTACATCTTGTGGGACCTTAGTTACTTATGTCTTCAGTTTCTTTCTTCACACTATTTTTTCTTCTCTTTATAAATATACCTAGCACAATAACCTGTGATTTTATTAGCTTTTCCTCTCTTCCTCCTTCTCTTCATTAAATCATCTCATGTAGTGAGTGTACCTGGATGTCTTTTCTCTCATTCATTCCTTCACCTTTTGCTAACAGCCTACCCCTATGTTTGTTATGAAAGTTGCTGTTGCCATGGTCACCAGGAATGACTTCTCAGTCCATCCTCTTCTTAGTCTTGAGTCTTGCTCTGCCATTCAATAACTGTATGAGTTCACCTCAATTACCAGACCTCTCAAAGGTTTAATTTTCTCATCCGTAAAATAGAGGATAATAATAATAATCAATAGAATGTACAAAAAGTACCCAGAACACAGTGTGAGCTTAATGAACAATACCTTCTGCAAGTAATACCACACAGTGTCTTTCTCTGTAATACTTGACCTTTCTCTCTAGCACATATCCTCTTCCTGAAACTTCTTCTTATGGAATCTCATATTCAATTTTCTGCTCTCAACATTTAAGTTTCTATTTTTATTTCACTTTCTCTTGTCCTTTTCCCTTTGTCTACACTTATATTTAATTTAAAAATATCTCAAACACATAATCCATCTCAGACATTGCATGAATTTTTCTCTTAATTACCTCTTTTGTTCCTTCTCATCTTTCTGCAAGATATCCATTGTGATCTCTTCTGTTCCCAGTTTCAACCATCACCTCCAGGTAAATGCCTCCCAAATTTCTATCACTGATATTTAACCTATGCTTTAAAACCAGTTTTTCCAAATGCTCTGCTCAACATTCTGCTTTCTATCCAAAGCCAGAAATTTTTCCTCATTTCTCAATTTCTGTTAGAAACATCTTCAATCTCCTGAGCATTTGGATTTAAAGCAGAACCTGCCTTTTGACATTTCTAGCTTGTAATAATTTTCCAGGTCTTACTAATGCTACCTCTATAATTTCTCTAATATCACCCATTCTTGATCTTTCCAATTACATATTATAGTTTAAATATAAGCCTGTATTATTTCTCACTCAGAACTTTGTGGGGTCTACTGTTTTTATCCCTTACAATTATTTTCAGTCTATTCTACACACATCTTTAGCTTCCTCTTTCTTCTTAATTTGGAGCCTGAACGCATAATTTCTCAGTCTTTCAATGGTTCTCCATTGTCTATAAGATTAAGAAATGTTCCTTGAATTAGCAATCAACATTCTTCATGAACTTTAGCCCCAAACTGCCTTATTCTTACTTCTGGAGCAAGACCCACCCTTTTTCTGCCTTTGCATTTACATAAGATTTGCTTTTTTTTTTTTTTTTTTTTTGCTTTGCTTTGTTTTTAGGGCCACTCTTGCAGCATATGGAGATTCCCAGGCTAAGGGTCAAATCTGAGCTGTATCTGCTGGACTACACCACAGCCATAGCAACACCAAATCCGAGCTGTTTCTGCGAACTATACCACAGCTCACAGCAATGCCAGATCCTTAACCCACTGAGTGAGACCAGGGATTGAACCTGTATCCTCATGGATCCTAGTCAGATTCGTTTCCACTGTTCCACAATGGGAACTCCTCAGGAGTTGCATCTTATATGTGCATTGTATTCAACAGGTAATGTTAAAACTGCATATGTTCAAACTTATCCCTGAAAATTATCCATGAAACTCAGAATACAAGGTTCTGTGTATACAGTTCTGATGAAAATTTGTACATACAACTATATCATTAAGAAAATAATATTTAGCATAAAACAAAGAATAAATAAAATATATTTTACAGTGGATTCAGAAATGGAAGAGAGACAAAATTAAGGAAGAGTCAATTTACTTTCACCATCTATGCCTGACATATCCTCATTGAGTAGCAAGAGTAATCACCATATTATTCAATTGTTCTCGCTCTCTTTTTCTTTTGCTTGCTTTTTCTCTATGGCAGAGTGTATATATTTGAATGTTAAGACTATACATAAGTCAGCTGTTTATATGAAATGCTTTCTTTCTTGTGCTAATATCTAATAGTCACTGCCACCCTTCAAAACTCTTTTCCAAATAACATCTTAGTAAAGCTTTTCCTCAGCCTTTCAATCATACGTATTTTCTAGCTCCTTGAAATTCCATAGCACTCTATGATGGTTATATGGCTTTTATCTTATCCTTTTTTATAGAATATTTGTCACTACAAGACTTATTGCTCCACAAGATCAGGAATTTGTCTTTCCTGTTTTTCTGCAGTGTTCAGTAGCTTGACAGGCACAAAGTGCTCAATAAATATTTGCTGGATTGAATTGAAGCCAAACATTGTTAGAGAAGTAAACACATACATGGTATTAAAGTTTAGGAGTGTAAAAATTAAAAGGAAGGTTGCATTTCAATAAACCAATATAAAAAAATCACATTATTGAGTAAATCATTTGGATTTTTTTAAAAATTCACTTATCTTCTTACCCATACTCTTTATATTTTTTGCCAGTCTTATCCCTGAACAGAAATTGTCCTGTTAATGATGTGTTATATTTCGTTAAGATAAAAGCAAGTCAAATAGTTTACTGATTAATAAATCAGTTTTTTAAGAAATAGCCAAAATAGTTTGACAAACAGAAGAGAAACTCTGGAAGCAAACATATAAATATATTTGAAGAAATCAGCACATTTTCTAAGAACTCCTAGAAACTCTTAGTTTTCCTATACCTGTTGACTTTGTACTGACATTTAAACTAAGCTGTGTGTATACGCGCACACACACACACACACACACACACATATACACACATATATATATATATACACACACATATATATACACACACACACATATATATATATATATACACATATATATATATATATTTTTTTTTTTTTGGCCATTTCTTGGGCCGCTCCTGCGGCATGTGGAGGTTCCCAGGCTAGGGGTCGAATCGGAGCTGTAGCCACCGGCCTGTGCCAGAGCCAAAGCAACGCGGGATCCAAGCCGTGTCTGCAACCTACACCACAGCTCAGGGCAACGCCAGATGCTTAACCCACTGAGCAAGGGCAGGGATCAAACCCGCAACTTCATGGTTCCTAGTCGGATTCGTTAACCACTGAGCCACGATGGGAACTCTGGCTAAGCTGTATATTTTAAGATTACACAAATCAAGACAGTCCTTACAATGTCCTGAGTGTGTGTATGAGAGAGGGCGTGTGTATGTGTGTGCATGCATGTGCATGTGTGTTTAAGTAATGATAGTAGCTGCCATGATACCAACATGCTGATTTTTGCTATTTCTATTTATTGTCACTGCTATTGTTACTTGGCCATTCCTATCCTCTTAGCTCAAAGGACATAACTACAATCCCACAGATTCCTGCACTTCACACATACAAGAGTTAAGTTGAAAACATCTTTATAAATAAATCAGAAAATATTATGAACTCAATGTGATAATAAACACCTAATACTACTTTTTAGCATGTGATGTCTCTTTAAAAAAGAATTCGTAGGGAGCTCCTGCCATGGCACAGTAAATTAAGGATGTGATGTTTTCTCTGTGGTGGCTTGAGTTCAACCCCCAGTCCGGTGCAGTGGGTTAAGGATTTGGCATTGCCATAGCTGTGGCATAGTTCACAGCTGAGCCTGGGATTCAATCCCTGGCCTAAGAACTTCCATATGCTGCAGGTGCTACCACAAAAAAGAGGAAAAAAAAGAATAAAGACAATTTCAGTTTGGTTTACCTGGTTATTGAACTTATTTGTGCACAATTTTTTCAATGTTATTTTAAAATATTTTGTTTTTGTAAATATTGGGTATTTATAGTTTCTATAACATAATTTGATATTATTAATCTTTATTTTGTTTTAATAATACTAATTGGACCTGAATCTCAACTTTCTTATATATATAAGGGAGGAAACTCAAATAAGGAAAGTTGTAATATTTGTTTTTTTTAATATGTTTTATCCAATGATTTGACTATGTAAGGATTTGTCTTGATACAAATCAAGTAAAAATCAACATTCTTTAAGCATATTTACTAAAGACATTTGCCTTTGAATTTTACCCAATTAATGGTCATTATGATTAAGTTTCTATGATTAATAGAAACTTAATCATACCAGGTGTACCCTCTTATCTATATTTTTATAAAAATTAAAACCAAACAAATAAGAAAAAGAGAAGCAATTAAGCTTCAAATATCCCCAGCAAAATCAATCACAGAAGAGATCTATTAGAACTTGTAGATTTTATCTAAGCTATTATGTTCGTATTTATTCATATCTCTGATAACATAATCCATCTTAAAGTTATTAGTCATTTGCATAAGATTTTTCTTTACCTTTTCCAGCCTTTGGATCAGGAATGGCAAATAGATTTTACTGCTATTCTGACTGTAAGAGATTTATAGTGATTTATGGATAGGTTTGTTGAAACAATTCTAAGGTCATTCTGGAGTCAATGGTTAAGAATGTCATGATGGATTGCAATGTCTGAGGGGAAAAAAAATGGAAGTTGCATCTTGATTTACCAAACTAAAAGTGGAAATTACTATATTATTCTTGAACTCTCCCTTCATTCTATTATACTTGCAGATGATCCCATACAATTTAATCCTTATGTACAGGATGCCATATTTTAGACTACAGTTATATGCTACACATTTATCTTGTCTTTTCAACTAGATTATAAACTCCTTGGTGACAGGTAATGGGTCTTATAACTTTCCTATAGGAAAGTATAGGCACAGAGTAACTTTTGTATCTGTAGAAACTATCAAACTTTGTGGCACAAGTGTATACATTTCATCTTTACTATTTTAAAAATGAGCTTTTTTTTGAAAAATTATACAGGAATATGGTGGAAGGAAAAATAACACAAAAAGAGTCAATGAAAAATCCATCTATCTCCTACTCTAGGTTTCCAGTCCATTGTCTTCCTCACCAAAGGCAATTATTTTTAACTATTTCCATTTTTTTATATTTATTTTTATTAAAGTATCATTGATTTTCAATGCTGTACTAATTTCTGCTTTATAGCAAAGGGGCCCAGTTATACATATATAAATATATATACATTATTTATTCTTATGTTATCTTCCATCATGATCTATCCTAAGGGACTGGATATAGTTCCCCATGCTATACAGGAAAACCTGATTGCTTATCCATTCTTTTTTTTTTTTTTTTTTTTTTAATTTTCCCACTGTACAGCAAGAGGATCAAGTTATCCTTACATGTATACATTACAATTACAGTTTTTCCCCCACCCTTTCTTCTGTTGCAACATGAGTATCTAGACATAGTTCTCAATGCTATTCAGCAGGATCTCCTTGTAAATCTATTCTAAGTTGTGTCTAATAAGCCCAAGCTCCCGGATCCCTCCCACTCCCTCCCCCTCCCATCAGGCAGCCACAAGTCTCTTCTCCAAGTCCATGATTTTCTTTTCTGAGGAGATGTTCTTTTGTGCTGGATATTAGATTCCAGTTATAAGTGATATCATATGGTATTTGCCTTTGTCTTTCTGGTTCATTTCACTCAGTATGAGAGTCTCTAGTTCCATCCATGTTGCTGCAAATGGCATTATGGCATTCTTTTTTATGGCTGAGTAGTATTCCATTGTGTATATATACCACTTCTTCCGAATCCAATCATCTGTCGATGGACATTTGGGTTGTTTCCATGTCCTGGCTATTGTGAATAGTGCTGCAATGAACATGCGGGTGCATGTGTCTCTCTTAAGTAGAGTTTTGTCTGGATATATGCCCAAGAGTGAGATTGTGGGGTCATATGGAAGTTCTATGTATAGATTTCTAAGGTATCTCCAAACTGTTCTCCATAGTGGCTGTACCAGTTTACATTCCCACCAACAGTGCAGGAGGGTTCTCTTTTTTCCACAGCCCCTCCAGCACTTGTTATTTGTGGATTTACTAATGATGGCCATTCTGACTGGTGTGAGGTGGTATCTCATGGTAGTTTTGATTTGCATTTCTCTTATAATCAGCGATGTTGAGCATGTTTTCATGTGTTTGTTGGCCATCTGTGTATCTTCTTTGGAGAAATGTCTCTTCAGGTCTTTTGCCCATTTTTCCATTGATTGATTGGCTTTTTTGCTGTTGGGTTGTATAAGTTGTTTATATATTCTAGAGATTAAGCCCTTGTCAGTTGCATCATTTGAAAGTATTTTCTCCCATTCTGTAAGTTGTCTTTTTGTTTTCATTTTGGTTTCCTTTGCTGTGCAAAAGCTTTTCACTTTGATTAGGTCCCATGGGTTTATTTTTGCTCTAATTTCTACTGCTTTGAGAGATTCCATTCTAAATGTAATAGTTTGCATCTACTAACCCCAAACACCCTGTCCATCCCACTCCCTCCCTTTTGACAACAGCAAGTCTGTTCTCTACGTCTGTGATTCTGTTTTGTAGATAGATTCATTTGTGCCATATTTTAGATTCCACATATGAGTAATATCATACAGTGTTTGTTCTCTTTCCAACCTACTTCACTCAGTATGAGAATCTCTAGTTGCATCCATGTTGCTGGAAATGGCATAATTTCATTTTTTATAGCTTAAAGGTATTCCATTGCATATGCATATCACATTCTCTTAATCCATTCATCTGTTTATGGACATTTAGGTTGCTTCCATGGCTTGACTATTGTGATAATGCTGCTAGAAACACAGGGGTATATGTATCAAAAATAATTATAGTGTTGTCTGAATATATGCCTAGAAGTAGACCATATGGTAGTTCTATACTCAGTTTTCTGAGGAAACTCCATACTGTTTTCCTTAGTACTTGCACCAATTTGCATTCCCACAAACAGTGTAGGAGGATTACTAGTTTTAACTATTTCTTGTGTAGCCCTCCAGGAAGAATTCATGTAGAAACAAGTCATTTCACGTTCTTGTATTGACATGTGTACTGAAATACAGCCACAGATATTGGTAAACAGATAATTATATAAGAAATCCTCAATTGTAGGCCTTTTTTCTTTTTCTTTTTTTTATATAATGATTTTTTTTTCCAATTATAGTTGGTTTACAGTGTTCCATCAATTTTCTATTGTACAGCATGGTGACCCAGTTACACATATATGTACCAGACATAGTTCCCAGTGCTATATAGCAGGATCTCATAGCTAATCCATTCCAAAGGCAATAGTCTGCATCTATTAACCCCAAGCGCCCAATCCATCCCAGCTTTTTTTATTAATATGTTCTGAATATTGTTTTATTTTAATTTAGGCAGAATTATCTCATTCTTTTTCATTCAGTTGTATAATTTTAATGTATCGATGCAAAAATGTAATTGATGTCACCAGTCTTGTGATGCTGATGTAAATTATTAACCAGACATTTTCAATATATTCAAAGTAGCAATACATATACTTGCATATGCATCCTTGTGCATTTGGGCAAATATACCAGTGGAAAAAAAATTCTAAAATTAAGATTACTGTGGTAAAGAGTTGATACATTTTTCATTTACTAGATTTCATAATATTGCCCTACAGATAAATTATCCCAAATTGAAGCCCCACTTTAACACTGACCTTATTTTTTAATACCATTATCAAATCTATCTTTGTGTTACACAACTTTTTAATCTTAATCAAAAAGAGAAAATAGGTATCAAATTGCTATTTTTGTTTACTTTTTTTAATTGAAAGTATTTTGAACATCATATATTTGTAAGCCATTTTTGATTCATTGTGGATCTTGAAACCAAATACAAGAGTCCCCTGGTGGTTCAGCAAGTTAAGTATCCAGTGTTGTCACCTCTGGGTCTCAGGTCACAGCTTTGACAAGAGATCAATCCCTGGCCTGGGAACTTTTGCTTGCCATGGGTGTGGCAAAAACAGCAAAAAAAAAGGCCTTAATTTCTGATGTTTCTATGCTAGTTAATTGACTTTTTGCTGTTCTGTTATGAAAAAAATTAACTATTCTTACTTTGAAACACTTCTAAATACTTGGCACATATAGTTCCTACTCATCAATCTTCCTCTAATTTTTTTTACAAGACTCCTAATGATATTTTCAGTTTTATTTCCCAAAGGTTAAGATAAGTTCATAGGATTGCAAAAATATTGTTACTGTTTTATTCAGATGGTATTAATTTGGAGAATATCTATTTATTAATATGTCTTCCTCTCCAAAACCAAATTACATCTTTATTCAAGTCTTCTTTTGGGTTTCTTGGTAAACTTTTAAATTTTTTTCTTATAAATTATACACAGTTCTTGTGCAGTTTAACCAAAAATAATTTGTTTTGTGGTAGGTTATTTTTATTTGCTTGACCTTGTCTTCTACTACATTAGCTTTGTATGTATTATCTTTATATATATCTCTATTGATTTTTGTATAATTTTTGACACTAGCTACATATTTCTTTAATCCTTAGTTTCTTATAATTCTTATTTAGTTTTTATAGATTTATAGTTATATGATTACATTAACTGCATGTAATGATATTCTTTTCTAATTTCATACCTCATTTCTTTCTATTGTCTAATGGCAGTACATAGCATTTCCAGACAATATAAAACAATAATTTTAGTTTCACTTATGATGTTAAGGCAAAATTTTATAATGTTCCTCCATTTATAATCAAATTCACTGATGAAATATTCATCCATTCTTATTTTAAGTTTATTTTGATCAACAAATAACGTTGGATATTATTAAATGTACTTATATTAACTACAGAACTGATCACTTGTTTTTCTTTTGTTTGACTTGTAATAACATGGAAAATTACTGATATATAAATAAAACATCTTTTCACCACTGTTCAAAGTATTTTAAAACTCAAAAACCTTAGGTTTGAAGAAGTCATTTAAATACATAATGATACTTAGATGTACATAATTTCATCGTTTTCCATTTCCCTTTTATTTACCCCCCCTTATTTTATGATATGTTGATATGCAGTCAACTGATAACTAATATTTACCTTTAGGTACATTTTTTTAATTCTCATTACACCTTAACATTGTATAATCCATAAAATATAATTAATTAGAAGAAAAATGCAAATGTTCTGGAAAGGAGGAATATTTTGCAATGAGAAAAAGGTTTACATAGGTAATAACTATTGTTTCTAGGAGTTTAACGTTGTTATTTTTAAAACATTCTGGCTAATCAATAATCTTTTTTTTCCCATTAAACATCAATAAAGAAAAACATATTTCTAAACATTTTGTCTGTATATCCCTTAGCTACTAAAATGTTTAGTAACATTTTATATTCTTCTATGAAAGAGCATGTACATAGGTCTGGATGTGAGGAATTGAGGTGTTTAGATTATAAATGTAAATAGACAGCTTCAATTTCTAAAATAAAGCATTTACCTAAATTTAGGGCTCTGAAAGAGACTTATGCTACTATACAAATAGTTCTTTACTACTCTACAAATATATCTTGAAAGTTTACTTAGAAGTATTATAATTAAACTTTCAATGAGTCAGATTTTTTTTTTAATACAGTAAGGCTATAACTTGACACTAGAGAAAAGATCAAGGCCGTCACACTAACACTTTAATAATCAGGACAAAAACTATTCAAATGCTATCATGAAAATAAACTGCCAAGCTATCAGCAAATAGATTTCTTGCTAATGGCAAGTAGTTCTGCCTTTGCCTGGAGATAGTAGATAATGACCCCTCATTATTACAGTGACTTCATTGCAAAAACCGAATGCCTGTTGTTTCTGTTTTCTTAAGGGAGATGCATCAACAAAGCATGGGTGTGTGATGGAGATATAGATTGTGAAGATCAGTCAGATGAAGATGACTGTGACAGTTTCTTGTGTGGGCCACCCAAGTACCCTTGTGCTAATGACACTTCAGTCTGCCTTCAGCCTGAGAAACTCTGCAATGGGAGAAAGGACTGTCCAGATGGGTCTGACGAAGGCGACCTCTGTGGTATTGCATGTTTCATTGCATTGCTTCTCTCTAGAGGCTAGAACCTTTTAGTTCACTTGCTGGACTTAATAGAACAGCATTTGTTCCTTCCAGTTATTCCCTTTAAATGTAACTTTTAGCATTGAGCTCTACCAATATTTTTCAGGAACTGTAATTTTAAAAATGAAATAGGATCAAAAATTTCTAAAAATGAAGCAGAAAATATTAGCCTGTATCCAACTAACTTAACAGTTGTATACATGTGTTAATCATTGAGGTCTTTGAATGGTCACAATTGAACTGGTAATTTTTTTTTTTTTTTTGGTCAGTGAGTCACTCAAAACAGGAGATTCCTGTTCTTACTAAACTATGGGATGAAGTTAACTACTACCCAGTGGATTTTGTCATGCATTCTGATCATTACAATGGAAACTTTTTTATAAGGAGAACAGGAAGAGACTGGATAATGAAACCAATAGAATATTACTCAGTTTTATATAATTTTCTCAGAAGTTTTTAGTCCTCATGCAATAGCTTTCTTTAGTGTTCCTTATCTAGTTAAAATGATGATTTCAATCTGATCGCTTTTGAGCTTTGAAATCGCTTTTGACTAGCCATCTCCTTGTGCCAAGAAGCCCATATAAAGCAATTACATTTCCTTCTCTGTGGGAAGATCAGAGATTTAGCAAGGAGATTTTCAAAATATGTTTTCTAGATAGTAGTGAAGGTGACATCAATAGAGTAGTGAAGAAGAGTTTATAGAATAAGAACAATAATGAGATGACTTGAGGCTGTGAGAAAATGACTTTAGGAAATGATGAAGCTGCCTGATTGGAAAGAGGAAAGACAACTACATTTAGGCCTAAAGTTATCATATTTTGATCTGAATTGAACGTTAATAGCATACTGAGTGCTATAAAAACAGACTGTTATTCTGTTTTACATTTGTATAATGAAACACCCTTTCTTCCAAAGAGTCTGTGATTCTATAAAATAACCTTGAAATAGCAAATGCAACAGTCTTCATTCAGCGATGCTAACATTTAAACATACAAACAAAAACCCTAACATTAAATTTAAAAATTATAAATAAAAGATGATAGACTCAGTTTATCTGTATTCATTTCTTTTTCTCCCAGCTTGTTCTTCTTGATGGAGTAATTTAGTAAATGGAAATATCTTTTACATTATAATAATATATGAGAATCACTTATGAAGTTTGTAAGAGCAATACTAAAAGAAGGAAACTATCAATAGTCTTAAAATCGAAAGTGTATAATTACGGAAAAAATTGAAATTTTTACAAGTTTAAATTCTATTCTTCGATTACTTCAATTAAGTCACTCAGGCAGGTGGCTTAATTTCTGGAATTGTCAGTTTCCTCATAACAAAAATAGAGATGATGCTACCTATCAGAAAATCATGGTAATATTACCTAATGCACTACAGGAATTGAAATAAATAAGCGTGTTTCCACATTTTCTTCACCCTTTGGGTTAAATGAAGTAAAAAAAAAGGCAAAGAAGAGAATACAAGTCATTAAGGAAAAGGTAGAGAATCATATGAAAATATAGCCTTATTTTTCCATGCTTTACTCCCTGAATTGGGAAAATAAAAGAGGAAAAAGGATTTTTTCTAAGTTTATTTCTTTGCCTATTTCAGGATTGAAAAATCACTTCTTGCTTATCAAGTTGCTATATTCATTGGCTTAGGAACCTTGCTCAAAGATTTTAGATGATTACAGTGAGTGGAAAAGGTTAAAGTAAAGCTGGGTGTGTAGATAGTAGAGAAGATAGAAAGACATTTTTCTTCTGATTGCAGCACTATGGCATATTGAATTCACATGCTCTGCCCTTTATGAAGTAAAGTTGAGGGAGAAATAGAACAATGAAAAAACAAAAACAAGCACTGGGCAAGGGATTGAATTGCAGAAGGCTCTTCTTTTCTCCTAAAAGTTGCTTTTATATGCACCTTTATGCTGTCAGTTTGGTATATGCTATCTTTTAAAAGCAATATTTTTTCCTATAGAGACACTACACTTACTTTCTAGTCCTCTTTCAATCAATGCTAGATTAGGCTCTGCCCAGCAAGGCAGGAGTGTTGGTTTGAGAGCTACAGCAATGGTCGTAATGAATTATTTACCCAGTAGACGTGAAAGATATACCAAGTGAATTCACTTTAAATAATTGGCTTGGGTTTTCTAGTAGCTAAGAAAGGTCTTTTAGAGCAAGATTCCCAAAGTTGAAAGGGTTTTTAAAACCATTTGCTGTAGATAATGAAAACACAGGGTTTGCCTTCTTCAAGTCAACTCCTAACAAATAACTGTGTCCAAAATAGCTGTATCTAAAATTTCCCCCCACTCTGCCTTTAGAAACAAAAAAGGGATTGATTCATATCTTTTTCCTCAATATGTGTAAAATTTATGAAAATGACATAACATGTAGACTTAGTACTTAGAAGATGGCTTGAGATATAAAACTTCCATCCTTTGGATAGTGAGGTTCTTGGTTTTCTTTAAATAAACTTGATCTACAAACTTTTTTAGAAGAGGAGAGCTCGAGAAGATAATTCAACCCTAGTGAAGAGATTATTTTTTTCAGGGGGAATTCTAAGTGATTTCAAAAGGAAAGCTAATGCACTTAAGAAACGAAATAAGATGAGACTTTAATCATTCAGGAAAGGCGTTAACTATTAATTTTTGTTATAAGGGTATGTCAAAGATAAACAAAACTGAACACTAGCTAAAGTAATACAGATAAATTTTAGTCATTAATAATTATTTGCAATAGGGAAGACTGTCTGACATGAATTGAAATCAACTTCACAAAACAAAAGGTGAGAAACTTTGTAAAGACTGGAGTGTGCTATGGGAGAGGCACTAAGGGCAAATTAAGGGAGGGTTGGCCTATGAGACTTGGCCATCAGTGTTTGTTAATTGGTGCTCACCCCAGAGAAGAAACAAAGTCTCATATCTTTATGACAGGAGGCAGGATTATAATTCAGAACCGGGTGCCCACGTGTTGAGAGTAAAGGCGATAGAGTTATCTCCTTGAATGTTTGCATTTCAAAATGATGCCTCTGGGATCTTTGAAAAAACAGTTCTGAGTGATAGAAGATTAACTCTTAAAAGTGCAGAGAAAGGAATTATATTGCAAGCATTCTCAAGTAACTCCTCTGAGATGGGGTTCTGGGGGCCTGTTTTTCAATCCTCAGTCTTTGGTTGGACCAAACAATAAATTCATGGAGTCATGGAGCTTTCTCAGGCAGGCACTTGAAGTCGGGCTAAAATCATTCTAGGGATGATGCTACAAGCTGTTAGAAACTGTGCTAGTGTTTATACAAATCTTTTACTGGCTTGAGAGGAAGTGGTTGGGGAGAGGGGTAGATGGTGATATTGTTTATGCTGAGTGTCTGAAGATTTTTAGGCCAAGATTGAGGTCTAGTTAAGGAGGCTCAGAGAAGCTGGACTAGTATTTGCTCAGTGAGAGAATCTTTGTCAAGGTAACAAAAAATTTAAAAAAGATGCTGCAGGATTCAAAGATAGATTTAGGGGTTAAAAAAGAATTGACAAGGGATTAGCATAAAAATTGTTGTTAAATTTATATATTAAAGTGTATATTTCAACATGACTTAATTTAACTAGTTGTCAGAAAGAGACACTTGAATACTTAGAGAACAGCCATACTGGAAATAAGCTAAAAGCATTGTAACAATTTTTTTCACCTGCTGTGTATGATGACATTTCTTTACAATAATTTTCTTGGAAAAGAATGTCAATTGAACTAAAATGGGGCAAATACTTTGAAACTACTGCTGTTTTGAAATGATTATGATTACAGGTGAACAGACATATTTGGAAGAACCAAGAAATGAATCTTTTTTTCTTCAAAGTAATACCAAAATTGAATTGAATTCTTAGAGAAAACAGTTAATGTAATCATTTTTCTTTTCTTATTACTGTTAATTCTTTTATGGTGACAAATAATAGGAAGAATAGTTGACCCATATAGAAGTTTAGAAAGTGTAGAGAATATTTTTAAAAGCCTTACATTTCAGCCCAGTTTTGGAACTGGATAAATTTCCATAGAGAGCAGGAAATATTTGAAGTATATAAGGAAACATCTTACAATTTGCCAGTCATTGAACAATATTCCTTTTCAGTATGTCTCAAAACACACCTAATTGAGCAGGCTCTGAAAACTACTCAAACATATTTTTAAAGCAAAGAAAGACAAAACTTATTTTGGGCTTATTACCATCCACCTAACAATCATAGTAATAGGTAATACTGTGATTGTGAAGACAGTTATCTGTATTTTTGTCAAGGGCATAAGTATGACTCCTTGAAATTTCCCAGTTGCACAGGTAGTAGCTCAATGGGGAGGGGAGAGCAATTGTGTGCTTTTGGATAATTTTGTTAAATTTTTTATGCAACAAATATTTGCAACTGCTATACCTATGCTAGTCACTATACGAGCTGTTGGTTATACACTGGTAAACAGAACAGATATTTCATATACCCACATAGATCCTACAACCTTGTGATGAAATAGGATGATAAATAATATATCTAATGTGTAGTTACAAAGTTTTCTTTCTTTAAAGAACAATCACATTACATAGGTAGTCAACAACCAGTTGCTCATTATTTCAGCCAAAATACCAGGTTAAGTTTTTATGTATGTGTATTAATGTTAACATGCCTTCATTGAATTAATCATAATTACCAATATACAAGGCACCATATACAATTTACAGAACTGAATAAATGTCTGTAGCCAGTAATGGACAAATGAATGCATTTTCAATTATAACTAATCCATTATAAATAAGACTGTAGATGTAGAAAAAGTATATGGATATAATACATACGTATATATGTATATGACTGTTTATTTATAAACACCGGGATAAATCAGGTTTTCAGACACCAGCATATGTATATCCCTTTTGGAAGACCTTAATAACTAATTTTGCATAACTACTAAAAGGCAGAGCATAATCTTTCCAGTAATAATAGAAACACTGAACTTACTTTACTTCTAGGAATAAAGCAAAGTCTACTTCAAAGACTTACAGAAATGAAAATCTTCCATTCCCAATTTCTGTCACATAGGATTATATTTGGTCATTGGATGAATTCTTTCATCATTTCACACAACCTCTGGGGGGAGGGGGAATCTAAAAAGAGCATTCTGCATTCATTTACCATGTCCTTGCTCTAATTACAGCCTTCGATAATTGAATTCAATGATTAGTATTTAATTGAGCAAAACAATTGATAATGCCCTATAATCTGTTCCTCTCCTTTTATAGACGAATGTTCTCTGAACAACGGAGGCTGTAGCAACCACTGTTCTGTTGTTCCTGGAAGAGGAATTGTCTGTTCCTGCCCTGAAGGGCTTCAACTCAGCAGAGACAATAAAACTTGTGAAATTGTAGATTATTGTAGCAGTCATCTGAAGTGCAGTCAAGTGTGTGAGCAGCACAAGCACACAGTCAAGTGCTCATGTTACGAGGGGTGGAAGCTGAATGTGGACGGTGAAACTTGCACAAGTGTCGGTAAGAAGATGTGTGTTTTGCCATATTTAAGAAAAGCAGATGGGCTGTGTGTATGTGTGTGTGTAGTGTCCATTGATATATTTAAGAGTGGATATTGAGAAAAAAAATCCAAAATCACCTCAGAAAATTAACAATGGATTCAACAAATTTAAGAAAAATCATTGAAGTGTAATATGCCGTATTAGACCTACTTCTTCAGGACAGAAAATATTACAAAAATATTTAGCATTATAATCCACCAGGTTATTTTTTCCTTAAATAACTGCTTTCATCATAATCCTCATTAGGGCTTATTTTGTATCCTCCAAAGTATTTATTTTTATTTATCTTTGAATGCTTTATATACTCCTCCAAAATCTGGTCCTGTCCCACACTTCCAGTTGGATTTCTACTACTTGTTGGATTTCTACAACCTCCTTGCTCTGCCTGTGCTTGTCTTCTAATTGCCCATTTAAGATGTTCTATAGAATCTCTAGGTAATATTCCAAAACAGGAAAAGCAAACCAAGGCTATGGAATCTGAGATTTGAACTCTAATCCTGTAGATGTCATTCATCATGTACACGGCCCCAGGCAGTGTTATCTAAAACTAGTTGAGCCTCAGTTTTCTCCTCTTCCAAATATCAATGCTCATTACAACATGTTGCCAGAATAACATGAAGCACTTTTTACTGTGCTCCCCCACCCCAAGCAATTGGTGCTTAATGACTGATGTCTTCCCATTGTCTTCTCCAGATTTTTAGACTGAGTCACAGGACACTTAGAGGTCCATGGATAGAATTGAAGGGGTCCATGAACCTTGTTAGGAAAATTTTACTTCTTTTCTTTTTTTAACCTCTCACTGAAAGTTAACGTTTCTTTCCAATGTAAATGTATACCATAAGCCAGTTATTAGCAGCAACTATGACTGTGTGTCCAGTGGAAGTAATAAAGATATTCATGTCATGTTAAAGTTGTTACTGTTTCAAAATATCGCATATGTGAAGGCTTTGAAAACCACTACAACCTCAATAATGGGAGTCATTAGACCTATTGCTCAATCTTGTTATTGAATGGATAATTTTTAAAAATATATATTACTTTTTTGTTGAATTTCAGTCATTGTATTTCAACATATTTGTTTCTTTTTTCAGTGTAAACTCCTATTCTTACTTCTTTCTTACTGTTTTTGTACCTTTCAAAACTTTCTGATTAGGAGTACATAAGCTTCGTCAGGCTCCTAAGAACATACAAACTATTTCATTTGGTTTCTTCTACTTAGACCATACTTTTTCTCTTTGTCTCTGAAAATCCAGGGTATTCTTTAAAACCTACTAGCTCAAATATTTCTTCTTTAATAGAGTTTTCTTCTAAAAATTCTTGCTCCACTTATTTCTCCTTTCTATGTCTAGAATTTATCCAAAAAATATGTAGTCACGTTTTTAATTGACTATTTTATATTTCTATTTTCTTTCTTTACTCCCTATCTCTCCAGGGAAATAATAAGCATCTTGACGTCAAAAACCATATTATACATTTTTCTCTTGTTTTTTATAATAGCCAATGAAATAATGTGCAATAAAAAAACAAGATTTTTTTTCAGAGGATATTAAATTATTATTTTATTTCAAATATTGTTTATGGTTATTTTCTTCTAGCTATTAAAATCTGAGTCCTAGAGGCATAAGTTTAGCAAACATTTATTTGAATCTGTCTCCTCCAAAACTCTTGCACAAAGTAATTGGCCTGAGAGGCTTAAAAAAAAAATTGTAGTCAGTTGTAATAAACATAGCCATTTCATTTATATACACGTTTGGAGTAGGGAATGAGAGATCCAACTTTGACCTCAGATATATTTATAATCACTTTCTAAATTTTGGCTCCATATCTGGTTTGGGGATACAGATGACAAAATGATTGACTTCATACAGTGCTTTGCTACTCTATGAAACAGTAACAACCCATGTTGAATAGTAGACTAATTCAGCATTTGAATATAAGTTACCAGGTGCAAAGATAATTATTCTAATGGAATTGACCCCCTTCTATTCTCAGTTCAGAAGGAAACTCTAATAGTACCATATCATTTCTCACTGTTAAGATTGCTATAATTCACACCTGGATTTATTTATAATTTAAGAGAGAAGCAAAAGTATATTTTACCTTTTAAAATTAATGTATAGCTTTTCTTACATGGACATTTTAACCTGCTTGTAATTTATTCCTTCCGTAATATACAATATACCAAATACCATTGTCAGTATTTATATTGTTACAGATAATATAGATAGTTTTTGTTGGATCTTGAAAATTATTTTTTATTTAAACCAATTTTAATATATTAAATTATTTTTTATTTAAACCAATTTTAATATATTAATGTGTTTCATTAATATCATTTATTTTTGAAAGTCCTGCAACAAATTCATAGCTCAATAAAAATTAGTTGACTATTGAATATTGGACTTTAAAAGTCAAATTTCTTTTTTCCTGCCTTTCTTTTGTTCCTTTTCTCCATCGTTTTTAAGCTGAGTCCTTCTTTTTAAAATGTGTTCTCACTGTTGAATACAATATCTGTGCTTATTCTTCCTGACATTTTAAAAATAGAGAATAATTGTACTCTTCATGCCTCGAATTAGAAGCATGACTCACCCATTGTTTTGAAGTTTCTGCTGTAGTTATCTCATATTGTCTCATTTCTCTCTAATCATTCCTTTCTAAATTCTTTATAATCTGTCTATAGCTGAATTGCAGAACTCATTATATTTTCTGTGTTCACTCTTAGCATACAATAATGATTTTTATAACACTATTTTTATGATCTTCATTTTTTATTTACTATGCCTGCAAATCTTACTTCTCTTCAGTACCTGGATACTTTATCAGTTCCTTACATATTCCTTCTTTAATATATAACTTATTAGTCACATTTCTCCTAAGTATTTTCTTTTTACTTATGAATCTCCAGAATACTATGACTGACTAAATTTCTTTTTTATCTCTGGTTTCTTTGCCCTTTCATGGGTAACTTACTTAGAAATTTGCAGCACATTTCTAAGTTACATTGAAAAGAACTTTGTAGCATCCATCTTTTACTTTCTCTTAGCCTGAATTAAGTTAAACTCACCCACAAATATAGTTCTTTTTTTCTTAATTGCTCATTTTTAAAGGATTTTTAAAATTATATTTATTTTAAAATTTATATCCTTTTTAGGAAAGAGGTCATTGATATAAAAACAAAAATTCATAAACATAATTTTCACCTATTAGTACACTGTGCCTGTCACCTAAACTTTATCGTGTAATTTTTTTAGTTTTGGATCTCCATTTACTTTTTTATATTTTTATTGAATTAGAGTTGATTTTTTGGAGATACATTTACTACATTTTTTATCTATTTAAACAAATTTTCATTGCACCCAAACTTTAATTCTGCAAAAAAAAAAAAAAAAAGAAGAGAAAAGAAAAGAAAAGAAAAGCGTCTGTACCACAGCACGAGCCAGGAGTTACACATATTGAAATGATGATGGCAGTCTTCCATCATCATTTTTTGGTCATCTTGTTTCTACAGTTGCAAGGAGTAAAATAGCAGAAGCTTGAAGGAATATAGTATTTTTATTGAAAAAGAAGAGGAAAATCCAAATCTGAAAGATGTAAATTGATGGAAGGGTCCCAGACAGATGGCAAAGAATAAAGTGATGATAAGCAAATAGACTACCTTGGGGAATGGTGGAAAATAAAGGTGAAGAGATCAGGGGAATGAAGCTGTAGGAGGTTTATAATCTGGCCTTCCATTCCTTTATTTATCTCAATAAAGTGAGGCTTATAAAAGTCTCCATTCATAATTTTCAAGTAGATATTTATTATTTACAGAAAGAACTTCAAATCCTTCAGCCCATCATTCAGGGATTTCTTCATTTTTGTTCATTTAATTTCTCTAATCTGATGTTTCATTATCCTCCACTCTGAGTTTCTGCTCCACACACATTATTACTTTGTTTCATCATTAGTAATAGTAGCAAATACATAATGGCCAAGAATGTATAAATTACTTTCACATATATCAGTTCACTTTACCATATCCTTCATGTACACACTTCACAGTGTCGTCTATGAGCTTTCAGTATGACAATATCTTCTATATTCTCTCTGGAAATTTGAATCTTGTACTGTATTCAAAAGTATCTCCTCTATTAATCATTTCTTGAAGTTAGTTATAATATTATTGATAACTGCCATTTTCAAGCATCTAAAATATGGTAATTTATTTATAGCTCACATGAAACCAATTATATATTAATACTTTGATTTTATACCTATGGAAACTGAGACACAAAAGTTATTTAATTTGCCTAGAGCTTTGTGGTAAAGTGTTAGAGAAAAGCTTTTGAACTTTATACCTCCTGATTCCTAAGCAAGAGTTTTTATAGCTATTTCAAATATCCAGGGCATCTCTAGGTGCTGTGTGCCCTCAGGTTTCCATGATGCCATTGAGTAGTCTGTATTATGAGTTTATTTTTGTCACCTGTACCTAAACTTTTTACAAGCTGAGATTGAATCAAATTTTTCTATATTTTGCTTGAACTATATAAATTTTTAGCGAATGCTTGCTGAATATAAAAGCTTCCTTTCTTACTTAAAATGCTAAGCTTTCCCTATGTTTTTACGATTTGTGCAACTGATATTGCTGCTTCTAAACACTGTGTAATATCACATAGCATGAATTCACCATTTTTTGTTTATCCATTCTACCAAGTACACTGAAGTTGCCTCAGTCTTTATACAAATACTGCTGCCATAAACATACGCTTAGCTGTATTCTTATACATCTATACAAAAAAATATTAGTACCAAAATAATTGACTCATGGGATGCGCTTATGCTTAATAAGAGTATGTAGAACCATTTATTCTCCAGAGTGATTCAACAGACTACATCTGACCAACTGTACATTCCAAAGTCCCCGCATACTTACCACTTTGCAAAATTGTCAACCTTTCTAGTTCATTCTCCTAATATGTAGGATTAAAGTGATATTTCATTGCTTTAGTTTATATTTTTCTTTTTATGAGTTTGGGCATCTCTGAATATTGTTAACCTTTTGCAGCCCTTCATTTACTTTGGCTATTTTCCTAAGATTATTTCCTTCTCTTATTGATTTGTAAGAGTTAGCTTTATGTTCTAAACTTTAGAAATTTCAAAAGTTTTCTCCATTCAGTCATCCATCTATTTAACTTCATTCATGTTGACATTTGTTAAACCATTCCTCTTTATGTGTCTACTTCCTCATTCACTCCTTTCTATGATCCCTTTTTTTTTTCTAACTTACTCCAGTAATCATTTTTATCTCCTCCATATTAGATGTCTTCTGGGCTATTTATTGATTCTTATGATTAATCATTCATTTACTTATGTAATCATAAATATTTATTAAATGCAATCTAGCAAAAGGTCCTGAGCTGTGTCCTAGCAATGCAAGGATTTTTTGCTCAATCCCTTTACTGAAACTTGCTCTCTCTCTCCTTTACTCACTCCTTTCTCTCTCTGTCTCTCTCTCACACATACACATACACACATACAGTCCACACATACATACCACAAATGCAGATTCCTACCACTTCAGCCGTGTAAGAAGAGAGAAACAAAAATAGCATCTTTCAATAAAATTGATGGACAGCTAGTGGCATAACCTTATAAATTCATAGGTGTGAGTAATAGTTAAAAGTCTCTCCTACCCTTAATTCTGTAGTTTCTATGTCTTTTGCCATCATGTATATCATACTTCAGTAATATTTGATAATCATTCATTCTCAATATAACTATAGCTAAGGAGTGGATAAAAAGAAGTAATAATATCTATTGAGCCAGAGAAATGATAAACAACTTATTATTTCATAGGTGTCTACTGTGTAAAAGAAAATCTGATCATGAGAACAGAGATATCCAAATAAATTCTTAAATATGAGAACAGAAAAGACAGTAAAAGTTGTAAAACAGCAGGAGAGAAAACATTGTAACTATAATATTACTTTTTGTTTGGCGATATTATATGTATGATAAAGAATCAGGAGCTATTCATATGGAATTGCTAGTTGTAGAGTTATAATCAAAATTTACACTGAGAGGACTATAGACGGATTCTTTTTTTAGAGTAGTCATCTGTGCTTTCCTAGTCTGTCTTATAAAAATCATTATGCAAACCTGTAGTGAGACTGAAAGAAAATAAAAAAAAAATAAAATTGTAGATAGTGTTTTTGAGAGTTTTGTAAAGAACTACTTGTAATGTGCTACATTTATAAACATGAAATTCATTACTATAAAAATGTAAATAATAACCTTCATTTTTGGTGTATATGTTGTATCATAATATGCTAAAGTAGAAAATTTCACCACTTCTATATTAAGAGACTGGTGTGCTGGTCTGATCTGTTAAAGTTAATCATTTATGAGGCAGGAGCTAGTATACTGGAAAAATTGTTAGAAGACTATAAAAACGATGACTAATTCATATTCTGTTGATATTTATTCCAAATTGAGGTTTTCTCAAAAGATGCTTGTATATATACATCAAATTGAAATATCAGAAAATTCTTCATTGCATTTTATCTCCAAATGTTTTATAGAGAGATTTCGTTTGTTTGTTCTTTGTTTTCATTAAAGAACATACCATTGTAAGACCTGGAATTTAAAAAACTGCTATCTATAATTTTCCAACAGTATATAATATAATGTATTGGATTTTTCATGTCACTTTTATTATTCTTTCAAAGAGGAAGTGATAACAATAAACTGAAAGAAATCTTAAAAGTGGAAGTACATGGAGAAGTTATCAAGATTCAGAGTTCAAACATGAAAGAGCCTGAATATTTACATTTTATTTTTGGTAAAGTGATTTAATACAGTCAAGAATAATCAAGTAAATACCTATCAAACAACTATATTATCCACACAAAATGACTACAGTGAATACAACAACTTGAAAAACCTTTGAGTGGTTTTGATAAAATAGTTCATGTATCAAGGAAATTAAAGAAAATGTGAAGAAATGGAAAGATATTCTATGTCCCTGGGTTGGAAAAATTAATATTGTAAAAATGGCCATACTACCCAAAGCAATCTACAGATTCAATGCTAACCCTATCAAATGAACCACGACATTTTTCATAGAACTAGAACAAAAAATCCAAAAATGTATGTGGAACCACAAAAGACCCAGAATTGCCAAAGCAATTCTGAGGAACAAAAACCAAGCAGGAGGCATCACTCTCCCAGACTTCAGGCAATATTACAAAGCCACAGTCACCAAGACAGTGTGGTCCTGGTAACCAAAAAAGACATACAGACCAAAGGAACAGAATAGAGAACCCAGAAGTCAACCCAGACACCTATGGTCAATCAATCCTTGACAAAGGAGGCAAAAACATCAAATGGGAAAAAGACAGTCTTTTCAGCAAGTGTTGCTGAGAAACCTGGACAGTTGCATGCAACTCAATGAAACTAGAACACGCCCTCACATCATGCATGAAAATAAACTCAAAATGGCTGAAAGACTTAAATATCGGACAAGACACCATCAAACTCCTGGAAGAGAACATAGGCAATGCATTCTCTGACATCAACATCACAAATGTTTTCTCAGGCCAGTCTCCCAAAGCAATAAAAATAAAAGCAAAAATAAACCAATGGGACCTAATCAAACTGACAATCATCTGCACAGCAAAGGAAACCGAAAAGAAAACAAAAAGACAACTTACAGAATGGGAGAAAATAGTTTCAAATGATGCAGCTGACAAGGGTTTAATCTCTAATATATACAAGCAGCTTATACAACTCAGCAGCAAAAAAGCCAACAACCCAATGGAAAAATGGGCAAAAGACCTGAATAGACATTTCTGCAAGGAAGATGTACAGATGGCCAACAAGCACATGAAAAAATGCTCAACATCACTTATTCTCTTATTTTTATTTATTTGTTTATAATTATTTTCTATTTTCATTTCTCTGCTATTCATTTGTACATATGTTATATATGTATATGTATATGTATACCTACATATATATATTGATTTTGTCATAGATTTATCTATATTTTATTAGTCTTTCAAATGAATTGATTTTTTATAATCTACATTACTCTCAAATTCTGTAGTTATATTTATTTTGTTCTTTCTAATTTGATCTGTTTTTTATATTTTCTTAGTTTTTGAGTTAATAATTTTATTGGATGAATTGTCTATTTTTTTCAACTAGCATAAATACACAGAAAAGAAAAAATTTAAATTGTAAGTCTGCTGTATTATCTTTTCTTACATAGATGCAAAAGTTTTCAGGGCTGAGTATAATTATTCAGATTAATCCAAATGAAGTGTAAGTTGTATATATATATTTTTTTTAATTTTATTTTCCCACTGTACAGCAAGGGGGTCAGGTTATCCTTACATGTATACATTTTTTAATTAACTGATTTAAAAATAGTATTTGTACAGTTTTTTACTCTTTATAAATTTCCACATATTTTACCATATTTCTTTTTTTATAACAGATAGATTGAGTTACAATTCAGTGGTTTATAGTATATTTACAGAGTGATAAAACCATTACCACTATATAATACTAGAATATTTTAATCATGGCATTAAAAATCACTCTCCATCAATCTTTATCCCAGACCCTGCTATTTTATTTTCTGTCTCTGTAGATTTGCCTATTCTGGAGATTTCATAAAAAATGGAATGATGGAGTATGTAGTCTTTTGTGACTGACTTCTTTTACTTGTCATAATGTTTTCAAAGTTCATCTATGTTTTAGCATACATCAGTACTTATTTTTGTATTGCTGAATTATATCTGTTGTATTTATATACAGCATTTCATTTATGTATTGATCAGTTGAGGGGCATTTAGATTGTTTCTATTTTTTGCTTATTATGAATATTTCTTCTGTGAATATTCATTTATAAATTTTTATGTGGAGAAACATTTCATTTCTCTTGGGTAAAAACTAAGTGTGGAATTGCTGGGTTTTGTGGTGACTCAGTATTTAACATTTTGAGGAATTGTCAAACTAATTTTCCAACGTGGCTACATCATTTTAAAATCCCACCAGGAATGTATGAAGACTTCAATTTCTAAACAATCTTGCCATCAGTTTTTATTGACCATAAAATGGTATCTTTTACAGTATCTTTTTTACTATAGTCATCCTAGTGGGTATGAAATGGTATCTCATTGTTTCATTTTGCTTATTGGTCATTTTGTAACTTCCTTAGCAAAATGCCTGTTCAACACATTTTTCTATTTTTAAAATTGGTTACTTAACGTTTTCATCTTTGAGTCATAATTGTTCTCCACATATTCTAGGTACAAGTCCCTAAATAGATATGTGTTGTGGAAATATTTTTCCCATTTTGTAGGTTCTTTTTTCACTTTCTTGACGTTGTCCTTTGAAGCATCAAGTTTTTATTTTTAATTAACTTCATTTTTTTCTTTTGTTGCCCGTGCTTTATTGTCATAGCTGAGAAAACATTACCTAACTAAGGTCATGTATTCTTCTAATAGCAGTATATTTTCAGCTCTTATATTTAGGTCTATGATACATTTCGAGTTAATTTTTATATGTGGTATAAAGTTGCATTTTCATGTTTTAGCATGTGTAAATCAAGCTCAAATTCTTGCAGATTCTTTTTCCCCATTGAACAGTTCCCTAGAGATTGGACTTTTGGAGGAGCCTCAAACCCAACTTCCCTCTGGTAATTTCTGTGCTGTTTATTTCCAGGTCTGCCACAAAACTGGGAAAAGAGAGAAGGAATTGGTGCATGTTAAAATGCCACAGAATTTTCTGTTCTTAATGATATTCAGCATTTTTTTCTTGAATAAAACACTCACTGGAATGTTGCTAGAATTTGGTTGATTCTATCTAAACTAATTTCTAGAGTTTAGAAAAAGATGATTTTGACCATTTTTCTGGTATTTTCATTATTTTTATAAGATGATTTTTGGAGGTCCTTACTCCACCATTTAGGAACTATTCTATGTCATTAATTTGTAATTTTTTGTGCCTTTTCATCTATACCTTTGATGCCATAATATCTCTCTGTTTCTGAATTCCCTATTTGAGTTCCTGTTAGTCAAGAAACTGTTTAGTAATTATTTTTAGTTTTAAAGCATATGAGGAGTTTAACAGTCTTTATTATTGATTTATAATTTAATTCCATTGTGCTCAGAGCATGTGTTTATAATTAGATTGATTTTTTGCTATCTCTTGAGACTTTGTGAACTATTACATTATCATTTCGTTAAGTGTTTCATGTGTGCTTGGACAGAATGTCTTCTATTTTGGTAGCACTGATTTCTATATATTTCCTATGGGTCATTTTGTGCTTATTTTATTGTTCTAATAATATATGTTATTATTGTATTTTTCTACCTGTTTGAGTAGGTTGTGGTTAAAAATCACAAAACATGACCATGGATATATCAATTTCTCCATTTAATTATGTCAAATTTTGCTTTATATACATAATTTAGTCTATATTATTAGGCTAACATTTTAAATTATATTTCATCTGTCAAATAGTTTATATTATCATATAATAGGGAGGCTTTTTATTTCCATGAAAGCTATTTGTTTGAAGTCCATTTGGCTAATTTTAATGTTACTTTATTAACAAGTCAATTAATAATTTATGGCTAATGATAAATAAAATATTAGAACAAATGTATCACCAAAATTACTTTTTTTAAAAGCCAGGGAGTTCCCTCTGCAGTACAGTGGGTTAAGGATCTGGTGTTGCCTCTGCAGCAGCACAATTCCATCCCCAGTCTGGTGCAATGGGTTAAGGATTCAGCCTCACCACAGTTGTGACATGGGTTGCAGCTGCGTCTGGGATTCGATCCCTGGCCTGGGATCATATGACATGTGTGCAGCGGGAAAAAAAAAAAAGAGAGAGAGAGCAAGACCTATGCAGTTTTAATGATGTCTTTTTATTTTTAGCAGAGGCAAGAGTAGAATCCAAGCCTTCTGCTGTAAAATTTCTTTCTACTCAGTTGTAACAGACAAGTCAGTAATTTTTGGTTCAAGAGAATATACTTTCTCAACCAGAGCATGAAAGTAAGAGCAGTAAATGATCTCTTAAACTTGAATTCTCCTGAAGGGAAAAACGTGTTTTACAGTATTCATCATACTGAATTTCATTGCTTAGCATATATGTCATGCCCAAACAATTCTTGTTTTACTTATGAATATTTCTTAGGACTGAATATGATAATTCCTTCCATTACTGGTTTAAATTTTTATTCATAAAACAAATTTATTTAAATAGGAAATATATGCAAATGCTAAAATTATTATAATATTACATTGTATGACTGTATCATAAATTATTTACTCGGTCATCTATTGATGAACATTTGTGTTGTTTAATCTTTTGCAAGGGGTATATATATATTTAAACTTTTGATGGAGATTTCCCAGTAACTTTCCATAGGGGTTATTCTTCTCTTATCAATATATCAAAGAGCCTTTTGACTACACCTTAACAGTGTTTTATCAAATATTTACATAGTTTTAAAAACCATTTAGTGTTTTATTGCTAAAAAAAAGAAATTGAATACTTTTTAAAATTCTAAAGTTGTTTATATCATCCCTCTATGAATTTTCTTTTTAATGCATTTTGCCTGTTATTCATGGTTTTTTTCTTGTCAATTTATAGGAGTTCATATATATTAAATAATTGTGTCCTTTGTTATATTGCAGATATTTTACCTAGTTGACTCTTTGTCTTTTGACTTTTTACATTATTTTCTCCTATAATTTATGTTATATACTTTAAACATCATTCTTTCTTTAGGTCTTCTATGATTTGTGTCAAAATCAGAAAGTCTTCTTCATTCTGCCATACTAAAAATAATTCTTCTATATTCACTTCTAAGATTTTTATAATTTCATTCATTACAACAAAAATTTTAAGCCATCTGGAAATTATTTTTTGTTTTAAGACAGGAAATTTTCCAATTTAATTTTTTTTCCTAGTGCTCCCAGAACTATCACATATCTCAGCCCTATAATCAGTTATAGATCAATACGAGAGTATCTTTATTGAAATATTATTTTAATATCTGATGGATTTAATCACTATTCTACATTTACCCTGAATTGTCTCAACAGGATACAGTTCCCTGTTGAGTCCCACTTTTTTTTTTCCTTTTTACAACATACCTGCGGCATATAGAAGTTCCTGGGCTGGGGGTCAAACTGGAGCTTCAGCTGCAGGTCTACAGCACAGCCACAGCCACAGCAACGCCATACATAAGCCACATCAGCAACCCACACTGTGCTTGAGGCAATCCAGATCCTTAAGTCATGGGGCAAACCAGGGAGCAAACCCACATCCTTATGGACATAATGTCAGGTTCTTAACATGCTGAGCCAAAACAGGAACTCTGAGTCCCAATTTTTTAGCTTAATCTTTAGAATTATCTTGTATCATTTTGAAGAATTGCATTTGTAATTTTGTTGCATCAGAGTAAATTTATAAATTAATTTATGCAGAAACAAAACATTTGGGACATTGTTTCTAATAACACTATACACCTTTCCTTTTTTTGCAGTTATTAAATTTCTTCATATACTCTTTGTATATTTCTTAATATTTTATTCCTAAATTCTTTATCTTTATTCACTGTTATGTTTCATTGCTGCTAATGTACATTTGTTATTTTCTCATTTTGTCTTCTCAGTGGCTGTTGTTTATAGGAAGGCTAGTGATTTTTTTGTCTAAAATCTTTGTACCTGTCCATATCACTGAATTTTCTTTCTCTTCTGCATAATTTTGCCAGTTTATTATCCTGGATTTTCCAAGTATACAATTTTTAATACATAAATAATAATTTTAGCTTCTTTCCATTTATACTTATTGTCTTCACTTGTCTACATCAATTAAAAATTTCAAAAAACGGAGTTCCCATCATGGCTCAGTGGTTATTGAACCCAACTAGCATCCATGAGGATGCGGGTTTGATCCTTGGCCTTGCTCAGTGGGTTAAGGATCTGGCATTGCCATGAGCTGTAGTGTAAATCATAGACATGACTTGGATCCTGCGTGGCTATGGCTGTGGCGTAAGCTGGTGGCTACAGCTCCAATTCAACCTCTGGCCCGGGAACCTCCATAAGCTGCAAATGTGGCCCGAAAAATAAGAAAAAAAATTTTTTTGAAAAAGATGAAAAATTAGTAGACATTCCTGATCTTTTACCTCACTTTAGTTCGGTTGCTTTCAGAGATTCTCATTTAAATATGATGTTAGATTCTAGATTATGATTAGACTATACACATATATTTACATATGTAAAAAATATATATACATTTGAAGAAGCATCCACTTATTCTAATTTCTAAAGATATTGTCCAGTGTGGGTTTTTAACTTTATTGTACTTCATTTTGGTAATTATAATGATAATTGATTTTCTTTTTGACCTACTAACCTGATAAATTCTATTAATAGATTTCCTAACATTGAACAGTTTTTGTATTTGCAAAATAAGCCCCTCTTTCTCATATTGTTTTAGTGCCTTTTTTTTTTCTTTTTAAGCTGTTAGATTCTAATTGCTAATATTTTAATGGAAAATTTTCATGGACAGTTAAGCATAAGTGATATTATTGCTTTTTAAAATTTTTTGTAGTTTTCTCCTAGGTTTTTATTTTCTTTTTTAAACAAGGTTTAAAATTAAAACTATATTTTAAAGGGTAAAGCTTAATCTTTTTAGTGTGCATTTCTGAAAGTTTTGACAATGCATAGACTCATGTAACCACCATCACAAACAAAATATAGAGCAGAACTACCATACTGAAATTTCCCCATTCTCCTCAATAGCCAAGCTCCCCCAACCCCTTGCCACTGGCGTCCACTGATCTCTTCTCTATCTCTATTGTTTTGCCTTTTGTAGAATGTCATCAAAATGGAATCATATAGTGTGTAGTCTTTAAACCTAATTTTTTTCACTTAACATATCGTATGCCTATTTGTTTCTTCATTCAGACCCTCCTCTTGGGTCTCTATGGAGCCAATAGTTCAGAGAAGATCCTGAGATCAGGCTATTACCCCTATTCTGCTTTTTCAAAAAGTGATTGTGGGTTTTGCCTCTTAGGATGTGCTACCGCCTTTGAGAATCGCACTCTGTCAACACTTGGAATTATCTGCATCTGCAGATATCCTCTAGCAGAAACTTTCTGCGCTTTTAATGTGTTCATCAGCCTTCCTCTAATACTGTGGTATTTTAGTAGTAGATGCCTTGCTTGTAGTGTTAGTGAAGTTGAATTTCTTTCTGTCTTTTTATATTCCTTTCTTCTTCTGGTTTGATTTCTTAGGAAAGAAGGAGCACATCATTACTCTATGATTTAAAAACTATATATTCTTATTCTTTTTTTTTTTTTTTGTCTTTTTGCCATTTCTTGGACCACTCCCATGGCATATGGAGGTTCCCAGGCTAGGGGTCTAATCGGAGCTGTAGCCACTGGCCTACACCACAGCCACAGCAACATGGGATCCGAGCCACGTCTGCAACCTGCACCACAGCTCACTGCAACGCCAGATCCTTAACCCACTGAGCAAGGCCAGGGATCGAACCCGCAACCTCATGGTTCCTAGTCGGATTCGTTAACCAATGAGCTATGACGGGAACTCCAAAAACTATATATTCTTTTAACACAATTCAATATGAACTTCTCTAGCTTGTAGTTGCTGTACCTATAATTTACTGCTTAACTAAGGGCAAAATATAAGCCAAAGGATAGGGCAGCTCTTCAGAGTTGTAATGTCTCTAGTTTAAGCACATGCTAAGAAATATCTGACTATTTTTTGATGTGTCATCATCCAGCCTTATGTCTTAAACAATATCACTTCTATTTATGCTTTGATCTCTGGATGAAATACTCATAAAAATGATTAAACATTTATTAAAATATTAAGTATCCAGACTTTTAATTGTCAATTATCCTGATAACCCAGTGTATGATACATTTTATAAATACAAGTTATTGAGAATCAAAGTGTCTAAGTAAATTTATCAAATTTACACAGCTGGCTGGTAGCAGAGCTCTGTTTTAAATCCCCAATTTCTGACTCCCAAGTCAATTACTTTTTGACTACATTATAGTTAACCTCTACATTTGTATTTACTGTGATGATTTTCAACTTATAAAACAGATTTATATACATCATTTAACTGGATGCTGATAGCAACATTTAAGTCTGTTTGAAAGTTGGTTATTCTAACCTCATTTTACAGGTAAGGATATTTAATTCCTGAAAAGATAAAGAATTTTTCTAAGCAAACATTTGTTTCATAGCCAAGGCAGGTAATCGAATAAGGATTGCTGATTCAAAATTAGGTATTCTTTCTTTTAAATAACTATGCATCCAATACAACCGTTCTTTCCTTTAAAGATGCTAAATTCTTGATTTTAAATTTTATGAGAATTTATTCTATTGGGAGAAATTCAGAAGTATTTCTTTTGTACATATTTGGTAACTTTTATAAGTTTGCTATTATCACAGGTATTATCACATTGTTCAGTAAACACCACAATTTTGTGCAATAAATTACTATAATACCTAAGTGATCACAAAAGTTTACATAATTTCTGCCCACATGTCCTCAGGACTTCTGGGCAGTTCTTATGGTTTTGTCTGGGCTTGCTTATATTCTGTGTTCAGTGCTGCAGATCAAGTATGTGACTCTGATGACTGTAGCAGGACTCCTTCACATGCTAGCTGTCAGATAGTCTCTTAAGATAGATTCAGTTCTTCTCCACATTTAATCACTCAGAAGACATTTATTTAATGTGCTGGGCAGAGCTCCCTAAAAATGGCGAGTGACTCCCCTACACCAAGTACAGCAGTGCCTTTCTAATCTAAGACCGGGTATGTCTTATGTCTTCATTCGTGCCAGATATTAGAGACATCATAATGAGCAAGACAGGGAAGATCTCTGTTTTAAAGGAGTTTATAATCCAGTGAGGAAGATCAAAGGCAAATGAGGAAATACTGATTTTAAAGTATACTTCAAAAAGAATAAATAGGCTGTTGTGATGTAGAATAATGGAGATGTGTTTTTATTAGATAACGGATCAAGAAAGACCTCTCTGAGGAAATGAGATTAATAAGCACAATAAACCTGGTCAAAATGGACAAAAGCCCAGTTCAGTGAAGCTAAATAGAAGGTTAAGTGCATTGGCTTACATATTACAGGTATGAGAAATGCATAGGGTATTTGAAGGAAGGAGCTGGTCTTAGAGATAATTAAAACTATGGACTTGAATGCCTTTGAGATATGGTCTCTCCCTGGGTCATCACTGCATCTGTTTCTAAGGGCTTTTTTTTCTCTTTTCCTATAGTACAACAAGTAGACTTAAATAAACTACAGGGACATGAACTGATGTGGACTAACAAGACTAGGCTAAGAAATCTGTGGTCTTAAAAGAAAAGTCTCTTTCCCCTCAGCTTGAAAACTTTTCCGGAAATTTACAAACCTATATTCCTGACTAAGATCTCACACCTACCTCTTGATTAACCACTGTGGTCAGGGATGTTTATAACAGCTCACATTCAGAAACATGTATAGACTTGGGATAGGAAAACCAATTTCCCTAAGTAAACGAACAAAAAGGTGGCACTAACATGAAAACAGGACACATTTTTGTGAGCTTGGATCCCTCCCTTAAAGTATATATTCATCAAACAGAATTCGTGTCTAGAGCACATTAGTGTGTCCAATAATAATTTGGCATAAGACTTTTTACATTTTTCAAAACAACATAATTTTAGTAACCTAGGGGTGTTAAAACATTATTTATTTTTTTTTAGGTACAACATATAAGACTTTAATATATGTCTTCAGAGCTTCTTCTCATTTTTTTCCACTCAGGTCTTGTCCAAGATTTAAAACTAGCAATAGTAGACATGATTTTCTTGGGCTGATGAGAAAGCTACCATCTTCCCTCTTACCAAGAGTTTCCACTAATTATAAGCCCAATAATTCTCTTGATAGAAATTCTCTTGTTGGATATTTCTCCTCTGTGGATCTATAGTCATGTGAGGTTTAAGAGTGGCCTAGGTAGTTTAATTCAACTCCTAGCAATTCCTATGGTGATGTTTATGTTGCTGAGGTTTGGATTGTCAGCTAAAACAGAAAATTTCACATATTGTCTTGCAATTGCAATAATTCTTCTGTTTAAAATTAGAATCGGGTATATAAAAAACCCAAGGAATAAAAGCACATTTATACTTTATTTCAATAAATACAGATGGGAGTTCCCGTGGTGGCTCAGTGGAAACGAATCGACTAATATCCATGATACGAATTTGATCCCTGGCCTTATTCAGTGGGTTAAGGATCCAAAGTGGCTGTGAGCTGTGGTATAGGTCACAGATGTGGCTCAGATCCCGAGTTGCTGTGGCTGTGGTGTAGCCCAGCAGCTACGGCTCCAATTCAACCTCTAGTCTGGCAACTTCCACATGCTGCAACTGCAGCCCTAAAAAGCAAAAAAAATAAAAACAAAATTAAATACATACATACATACAGGTAAACCTAAGATCGTCAAGTTTCTTTTAAATTTGGGGTTAAAAGAAATTGCTCCTCTAATGACAGAAAATTATGTAATGAATTATAATTTTAAATAAATGGGTTTTGACCCCAAGCACTTTATTCCACTTACCAGAGCACATAAATATTTTCATAAGCCTATTAAATTTATTTTCAGATCCTTTTGAAGCGTTCATCATCTTTTCTATTCGCCATGAAATCAGAAGGATTGATCTTCATAAAAGAGACTATAGTCTACTTGTTCCTGGATTGAGAAACACAATAGCACTTGATTTTCACTTCAATCAAAGTTTACTTTATTGGACAGATGTTGTGGAAGACAGAATATACCGGGGCAAGCTTTCTGAAAATGGAGGTACATCTATGACAATTTTGACTTATTTTTTTGGATTAATTTCTAACTGAAAAGGCCAGAAAAAAATATGCTATGATGGGAAGGGATTTTGATTAATCTTTGGTCTTTGGCTCTTTATCTTCTCCCTCATACGTGTAAAACCAGGGGTGTGAGATGTGTGCGTGTGAAGACAAGTGAGGGGAAGGAGTGGTGATGCCTGTACTGGTCACATCATCTTCAAGTTGTGAACTTTGTCATGCATATTTGGTGAAGGAATTTATTTACACAAAAAAATGTCTTCTATATACTAGTATTTATATTTTGGGGTGTTAACTTATTTTATATTTTGTGCTTGTCTTTCAGCCTAATTCATAGAAATAATGAATTACTACAAAAACTACTGTATACGAGCTAAACATATTTTTCCATAATTTGACATCCCTTTTGTCCATTCTAAGTCTTTCTTAAGAAGCAACACTTTGAAATAAATAATAGTTTTCTTGAAAATCTTAGATCTGTGTAGCATTCCAAAGGCCAAGTATTTCTATCAAAATTGAAATTCCTCTTTAAGTCACCTTTGAAAGTCTCAAAGATTGTAGTGTCTAAACACACAATATAATTATGATGTGTGATTTCATGTCCTATGGCATTACTGCAAGGTACTGATTTCAAATGATGGATTTGATCCACGATTTTAGATGGTTAGCTGTTAAAAAAAAAAAAAAAAAGTCTACTAAGATGTCCTAACAAAATCACTGGTAATGTCATAAATTATAAAGAGTTATACAATTAGGGAAAAAATATTTTAAAACTATATATACATATAGTTTTCTTTAATTTCAAAAAATTAAGGAGTAGATAAATAAGAGCACTACTGGAAATTACCAAATTGCTTATTTTAATTCAGACCACACTACTGCCTTCTTTTAATTTCCAATATGTTGTACCCTGCAAGTTTTATGGCTTGGGTGGAGATCGGGGCTGTGATCTGAGGTTTTATCTTTGTCAAGGTTAAATTCAGTAACAGCCATCTTACCAGCCATGTTTCAAAAATGAGTAGGTGCTAACTAGCAATAATGCATGCTTCCCCAGGTGGACTTTTTCATTTTATTCTACCCGTGAGGATCAGCCTTGGAATTAAATTGCACTGATTGTAACAACACCTCATTATTATTTCCAAAATCCCTAGTTCTGCCTAAAAGTCAGAAACATAAAATACTTCATTGCAACCTAAACATTGCCATAAGCTTCAGAGTTGTTTAAAAATTTCATGAAAAAAAAAAAAATGAAGTTCCAATTGCAGCTCAGCAGTACGAACCCAACTAATATCCATGAGGATGTGGGTTCGTTCCCTGGCCTTGCTCAGCAGGTTAAAGATCTGGCATTACCGTGAGCTGTGGCATAGGTCACAGATGTGGCTTGGATCCTATGTGGCTGTGGAGTGGCCCATTGGCTGCAGCTCTGATTCATCCCCTAGCCTGGGAACTTCCATTTACCTCACATGCACCCCTTGGGGGAAAAAAAAAATTGTGACGCTATCACTTAAAGGACTTAAGAGATTAAAAAAAAAAAAAAAATCTCTGCTAGGGAAAATCAGTGGTTGTAAATTGGGGCCTTCTTAGTTTCCTCTGTGCCAGGTAACACTTTTCCTCTATGCACTGTATCTCTTTGAGTTCATAGAAGATTAACTATTTCATATTGCTGATAAGTAGGCCTTTTCCTCTGTACTAAACAAGTTCCTTGAATGGGTCCAGGTGTTGATTTCCATTTTTTGTAGGTGTCAGTGCTATTGAAGTGGTTGTGGAGCATGGCCTGGCTACCCCAGAAGGACTGACAGTTGATTGGATAGCTGGCAACATATACTGGATAGACAGCAATCTGGACCAAATAGAAGTGGCCAAACTAGATGGTTCCTTAAGAACTACACTCATAGCAGGAGCCATGGAACACCCCAGGGCCATCGCTTTGGACCCAAGATATGGGTAAAGAAGTCTGCCTTTCACAGATTCACTTTGGCATAAAAAAATCTTTAAAATTAACACTGAATTCAATTACCTCATCAATTATCAAAGTGCTTATTTTGTGCATGTAAATATGTGTGTGTATATGTGTGTGTTTCTATATAGATACAATTAAATATCTATCTTTATACATCTATATCTATATCTACCAATTGCTTTTAGTTTATTACCATGAGTTTGGTTATAGGATTGCCTAAATTGTTACTTTTAGAAGACAGATTTCTTTTTCTAAATATGGACATTAGGCCCTTTGGAAGCTATTTTAACTCTATTTTGAAGCAGTAATGTAATGAATTTCTTTTTGAACTGCCAGAGATACTGTAATTGTTTCTAATGGTTGCAAACCACAGAACCAGTCTTTGGTCCAAATAGTCACGGATGTTAACCACTTCATCCTTTATTTGTATTTGTATGTACTTGGGGTTAGTTTAAAAGAAGATGAGAATAAGCTTGAAGGAGTCCAGTAGTGAGACACCAACTATTGGGACATTTGAAAGACAAAATGCACAGTTCTGAGAAACAAGATCAAATGTATAACTCAGATGATTGCCCCTACTTTTTCGCTTTGTGATAGAGCAGAGGAAAAACACTGAATTTGGAGCCAGAAAAAGAGGGTTCCCATTGTTCTCAATCACTTATTCTCTGAGAAACCTACTCAAGTATATTACCTTCCCTTGAATTTCAGTTTCCTCTTTTGTAAATTGGGGATAATAATATCTTGATAATTAGGTTGTTTTTTAGGAGATAGCAAAAAAGTGGAATATAATATATAACTCCTCTACATGGGAATGCTGTGTTATTACGGTTAATTATTTATTTCTTTGGCAATTATTTAATAAATCCAAAATCTTAGTCAAGTCTAAGGGATTGGTAGAGAGAAATTATTTTGCCCCTGTAGCTTTAAGTAATACTTTTAAGACCGTTACTTAAAAGTCCAGGGAGAAGAGCGGCAAGAGGGGAGTCTGCCAGAAGGAACTTTAATGAGATGCAGAAGAGAGAAAAAGGGCCCTTGTGTTTAAGTCAGCTTCCTGGCCCAGACTCTCTGGTTTGTGCTGTGTTTTGTGCAGGACTCAAAAATCAGTAGATTGGGAAGTTTGTTTTCCTTTTGCTCAATTCAGATACAGAAATTAAATGAAATTAAAACTGGCAACCCTTATTGATGTATTTGGTCTATCTTCCAGGGTGTCTGAAATTTATCTCAATTAGTTGCCAAAATTTAAAATATTGTGAGATTTTCATTCAACTCTGGATTTTTGGCTTCTTTTGAGAAAATAGGGAGCTCTCGCAACAATGAACAGAACAGTAGCTGTATCTTTTAGCCTGGAGGTGTGTTCTCCAGTTTGTACAGTTTATGCTTTGCCTGTTTCACTCATTACCTCCTGTAATAACAGTTTACCACGAAGAGATCAGCTGTTTAATGAGAAATCCCCTAGTTCAAACAGTCTGTTCCTCAGGTTACAAGTAAATTGCTGATCCTGACCCTTTACTTCCCACAGAGATCCATCATCAAAGGAGGTTTTACCCTCAATGTTAACAACTACTGATGTGAAATTTTCACTTCTTAGACATAAGTTGTACCAGCAGCTTATCTGCTTAAGAAACTTTCTATATAGGGGAAAGTGATATTTTGGAGAAAGTTTTAGCAAGTATACCCCATGGTAGAAGAACTGATAGGAGAATGGCAAATGTTTCTCAAATTACAAATGGCACACTGAGGGGGAAAAAAAGCAAATAAACAAAACAGGTATATGAAAATTTTGAAAACAGTCCAGTCAAACAAAGCAGTAGGTCTGGGAGTTGAAGCTTCATCTTCTATGGCTTTGAACTGACAATGCTTAGAATAAACTTATTTATCTCAGTTTCTTTGGGGAATATCTATCCTGAGAGGAGGGAAGAAAAAGAAATGCAAAAGACACACAAGCCCACAAATGCTACATAATGAATGTATCAGACACTATTTCAGTGATATAAGGGGATTTCCTGAACTAAAATATTCTCTAAGAGTTAAAAGTTAATATAGAAAGTCAGTCTCTGAGGAGGGAAAACCTGATAATGCTTCTGAGAAAGTTGATGCCCTCCATTACTAATTGCTACTATGAAATTGTGAGGCTAATTAAGATAATTACAGTGGTAATATTTTTATTTAATGGATGAAGAAATAATACTTATTAAATTGTTTCTAGCGTAAGCGACCAAAGTTCGTGACAGTACTAATTCACTTATCTCCCACTTTAATGCTGAGTAAATTAAAAGTTTGATAGATTTGGATATCAGTATATAGATAGATAGAGTTTTTACTGTTAAAAATTATTTTATAAAGAATTGCTATGATTAAGATATGAGGTTCATGTAAACAACATTTAAAGCCCAGTTGTAAATTTAAATTTAAAAAGTAGCAATTAAATTTTAAAATGTAATACAAATATTAAAATATTTTCAGGTTTATTGGATATTTTGGAAAAGTTCATAGAAATTTTTAAACATTGAAACTTTCATAAAGTAGGCTGCGAGCATGGTGAAAATAATTGTTCCCCTATCTCTCAAATTATTTATGAAATACATAAGGAAACTTTGAATCACAATTTTAGGAGCTCCAAAGACATTTAAGCTTCTTTTGAAAATTTTATTTTAGGATAAACCCACTGGATAACTTTTTGGGAAATATGATTTGTGTAAATACTATTACCTTTCCTACTAAATTGTGGGCTTTCTGATGGCAAAGTTGCTTCCAAGTCTATGAAATCCTTCACTGCCCTAGATATATATAATTGTGCTCAGTAAATGCTTGTTAAATTAATGCATATAAATACACATTTTGTTTACATGTAACCTACAAATACTCAAGTCTACACCTTAAAAAAAAGTGAAATATATAATAAAATACAGCTAATGGGTAATACTATAATCTTCTTTTACAGTAACGGATGAAAGAAACAATTTGCAACCAGTACTTTACTCTCACAGCAGAGCTGAGGAATAAAGCAAGCTTTTAATGTTAGCCCCATAAAACACATTTTCATCACATAAGTTTCCTAAAGCAGTCAAGGTCTTTGGTGACCTTTTTAACAAAGGCCAAAAAAGAAATGTTTTTAATTGACAGCTTTGCTTCCTCAACATAGAATCCACAGGCCTGTCTTTTACCTTACAAAACATATCTGCTTTCATGCACTATTCCTTCAGTTCTAGGTTTTGACCCACCCAGTGTCCCAAGTGACACATTATTCCAAGATGATAAATTGGGAATCTTAGGGAGGAGGCATTTTTCTTTCATTCCATTTTAAAGGAATACACTTATTGCTAAGGTGACCTGAAAGAACACATGCATCTCCTCTAAACATCAAGCTTATTATTAGAGAATAACAGGCATCAGGAAGTTCAGAATCTACAGGGCACTCACTTCAGTACTTGAACTTTCAGTGCCTTTGTGCTCAGACAACTGCGTGACATCCTCCTGCTCCATTGCTGGTATTTAATTTTTGTTTGTCATAATCACTGTACTCTGCTGTAACAACTGCAGTTGGTTAAAGCATCTTTAGTAATTGTGAAGATTAGCAAGACATATAAATAAAATTTTAATTTTACCTGGGAGCTTCTCTAAATGAAACTAATAAAAGCATTGTTGGTTTTAGAAGACCTAAAGATTATAGATAAGGGACCTTTTTTTTTTTTTTCCTTTTTTTCCCCCCAAGATCCATTATTTTCACCTTCTACAGCTTGACCTGATAGATGGTAATAGCCCTTTCATGCCCATAATGGTACAAGTTGTTCATGGTCCATTGACCCAATTTAATGCTGATACAGACTAACCCATAAATGCAAGAACTGTCGAATCAGTAGACTGTAGTCTCGTTTTAAAAAGCAATCATGGCTGAATATTTCTATACATCTTATAAGAAGGTATAGTCAGTCTTTGTATACTTGAAATAATGCAGTCACTGAAATGCTAACACATTTTAACCATAAAAAGAAAGTAATAAGGAAAAAATTGATTCTTTTCAAATACTACATTGCAAAATGTATAAAAGAATGCCTAGAATTTTATGAAACAATGATCCTTGAAATCAACTTTTAAAACTGATTGTAAATGGACTTACGGCAAGGTTAAGAACATTTTTAGGGGAACTAATTTTAGAATGTGTTATTTTATAAAAAGTGTTGGAAATTCTCCACCTAAATTTACAAAATATTAGGAGCCAACTGACCATTACAGAAAAAAAACAGCTTAATGCTGCTATCTTTAGTGAAGAAATGAAGGGACTACTTATTTTATAATTCCTCACATTGTCGAAAGCCATTTATTTTTGTCCACTGCAAACATGCATTTGACAGTCTATAGTGCCTATTTCTAGTAAACCTACATATAGAGAATATAGAACTGCAGGGTTACCAATATGCATGTTGAAATTGCTATAACCACATAGGTCAGAAAAGGGTAGAAAGTTAAAAGAGAGACACCAATTCTCCATTTGTTAACAGGAAAAAGACAATGCTTCAGAGGTTTTTGGGTCATCAATCCAGAGTGTGAACTACAGCGTTGTCTAGCAACTAGTGGCTAATCCACATATGTTCAGACTTTCTCTGACTCTCAAATTCACTGTGTTTGTTTTCAGGGATTGTTTTTCCTAATCTTTTTCAAACTTGCAAATCTCTCTACTTCATCTTGTTTGTCAAGATATTACCATAAATTTGATTGATGCTCTGTTGATCTTGTTTCTATTTTAAATCTTTTTTAACGTTAAGTTTAAAAGGACGCTGACAAATAACAACCTGGTGTCAGTGAAAAGATGTGTGCATCCACAATTAAATTTGAAGTGACACATAATTCATTTTATTTCATTGTTTTCAAGAAAGGCATTCAGCCACTTAACCAAGTAGTCTACCAACTTTATACTAATTAACCTTTGTTTTATTTTCTATTTAATTGGCAACAGATTATATGTGAAATAACTTATAATATGCATGTTAATGACATTTCAAGATAATTAGTGTTTTCTCATATAAAAGTCTTATCTTTGAACATTAATCTTTTTCAAAAAGACTCCCAACAAGATTTTATAAATGTTTTCTGGTGCACTTTTAAAAATTTTATCCTTTTTAAATGTTGAGTTAGCTACACTTTTAAACTTTATTATTATAGAAATTTTCAAACACGCAAAACAGAAAGAGGTGTTAAATAAACTCCCTCCTATTACCTAGCTTCAATAATTATCAATACGTTGTCCTCCGAAATATTAGTGTTCATTTTTATCCTTCCCAAACATTTAGTTAACTTACTCAGACATTTTGGTGGTTAAACAATGAAGAATTTAGATATTATTTTCGTGAATATGTTCCCACTTTCAGAGTCATGGAAACTCTGAAAGTTGCCCATGAAAAAAACACTAATTTTTTAATATAAACTCATTTTTGAGACACATTCTGTGAGATAAACTTATACCTATGATCTACTCCTCTGAATTTTTTCCTCATGGCTTTGATTCATACTGCTTTATAAAACTTATCTACTTTCACATAGGTGCTGTTGTAACATTTAAACATTGACCTTAGTATTAATTCTCAATCTCTCTTTGTCTGTCCCTCTCTCTTTCTCTGTATATGTGTTTTTTTAATCACTCAATGAATTTAATACATTTATAGTTATACAACAATCATCACAACCCAAATTTATAATATTTCTGTCCCAAACCCCTAGTGCATCCCCCCACCCCCCAACCTATCTCATTTGGAAATCATAAGTTTTTCAAAGTCTGTGAGTCAGTATCTGTTCTGCAAAGAAGTTCATTGTGTCCTTTTTTTAGGTTCCTCATGTAGGTGATAGCATATGATGTTGGTGTCTGACTGAATAACTTCGCTTAGCATGATAATTTCTAGGTCAAGCATTTGTTGCTGCAAATGCCATTATTTCTTTCCTTTAATGGCTGAGTAATATTCCATTGTGTATATTATGTACCACATTTCTTTATCCACTCTTCTGTAAGTGGGCATTTAGGTTGTTTCCATGTCTTGGCTATTGCATATAGTGCTGCAATGAACATTGGAGTACATATATCTTTTTGAGTCATGGTTTCTCTGGATAGATGCCCAGGAGTAGGATTGCTGGATCAAATGGTAGTTCTATTTTTCGTTTTCTGAGGAATCTCCATACTGTTTTCCACAGTGATTGCACCAATTTACATTCCTACCAACAGTATAATAGGGTTCCACCAACAGTGTAATAGGGTTCCTTTTTCTTTATACCCTTTCCAGCATTTGTATGTAGACTTTTTGATGATGGTCATCCTGGTTAGTGTAAGGTGTATATGTATGTTTTTGCATCTATTTTTCTCTCCATTTTTTAAATAGTTTTGGATAACGCTGAAATTGTGTTTTGAAAAAATATTCTCTATGAATATCTGAGTAATGCTTGTGCAGATACAAATGCTTTCTATGTGCTAACCATGTCGTGTCCTAAATTATTTACATCCATTACTTCATTTAATACTCATAACAAGTGGTATTATTATAGTTTTCATTTCCAAATGAGCAAATGGAGTCTTACATTAAATATGCTGGAGTTAATGACAGATCCCAAAGTCAATTCCAAGGTTATCTGAGACAAACACATATACATTGCTACTATTCAACATTGACACAATTATTTAATAACATTTTTTATGTTAAGTTGTATAAGAACATAAATTCTTTTTTTAATTATTATTATTCTTTTTTAAAAATTATTATTTCCCCATTAGAATTTTTTTCTACCATACTGCATGGTGACCCAGTTACACATACATGTACCCATTATATTTTCTCACATTATTATGTTCCATCATAACTGATAGACATAGTTCCCAGTGCCACAGAGCAGGATCTCATTGCTAAACTATTCCAAAAGCAATAGTTTGCTTCTATTAACCCTAAGCTACCAATCCATCCCAATTCCTTCCCCTCTCCCTTGGCAACCACAAGTCTATTCTCCAAGTCCATGATTTTCTTTTCTGTGGAAATGTTCATTTGTGCCATATATTAGATTCCATATGTAAGTGATATCATATGGTATTTGTCTCTCTCTGACTTACTTCACTGAAGATAAAAGTCTCTAGTCCCATCCACATTGCTGCAAATGGCATTATTTTGTTCTTTTTATGGCTGAGTAGTATTCCACTCTGTATATATATCACATCTTCCTAATCCAATCCTCTGCCAGTGAACATTTGGGTTGTTTCCATGTCTTGGCTATTGTTAACACTGCTGCAATGAACATGCGGGTGCATGTGCCCTTTTCAAGGAAAGTTTTGTCTGGATATATGCCAATAGTGGGATTGCTGGGTCAAATGGTAGTTCTATGTAAGGTACCGCCATACTGTTCTCCATAGTGGCTGCACCAGCTTACATTCCCACCAACAGTGCAGGAGGGTTCCCTTTTCTCCACACCCTCTCCAGTATTTGTTATTTGTAGACTTATTAATGATGGCCATTCTGAATGGTGGGAGGTGCTATCTCGTGGTAGATTTGATTTGCATGTCTCTAATAATCAGGGATGGTGAGCATTTTTTCATGTGCTTGTTGGCCATCTGTATATTTTCCGTGCAGAAATGTCTATTCAGGTCTTTTGCCCATTTTTCCATTGGGTTGTTGGCTTTTTTGCTGTTGAGATGTATAAGTTGCTTGCATAAATTAGAGATTAAACCCTTCTCAGTTGCATCATTAGAAACTATTTACTCCCATTCTGTAAGTTGTCTTTTGGTTTTCTTTTTGGTTTCCTTTGCTGTGCAGATGCTTGTCAGTGTGATTAGGTCCCACTGGTTTATTTTTGCTTTTATTTCTATTGCTTTTGGGAGACTGGCCTGAGAAAACATTTGTGAGGTTGATGTCAGAGAATGCATTGCCTATGTTCTCTTCTAGGAGTTTGATGGTGTCTTGTCTGATATTTAAGTCTTTCAGCCATTTTGAGTTTATTTTCATGCGTGGTGTGAGGGTGTGTTCTAGTTTCATTGAGTTGTAGAATTCACCTGTGAAGCCATCTGGTCCTGGACTTTTATTTGTAGGGAGTTCATTTATGACATATTCAATTTCATTTCAAGTGATCGGTCTGTTCAGTTGATCTATTTCTTCTTGATCCAGTTTTGGCAGGCTGTAAGTCTTTAGATAGTTGTCCATTTCTTCTAGGTTGTCTGAAAGAAAAAAAATTTGCAACCTAGAATACTCTACCCAACAAGAATATCATTTAAAATAGAAGGGGAAATAAAGAATTTCTCCAACAAACAAAAGCTAAAAGAGTACAGCAATACTAAACCCATTCTAAAAGAAATACTGAATGGGCTTCTCTAAATTAAAAAAAAAAGAGAGAAAGAGAAAGAGAAGAATTAGGATGGAGAAAGCCACAATTGGAAAGCAGTCATTTAAATAAGCCTGTATATGATCTAAACATGAAGATATTAAAAAAAAGGACGTCAAAATCATACAATATGAGGAAGGAAAATAAGAAAATATAGATTTTTTTTAAATTTTAATGATGTGTTTGAGCCTATATGACTATAAGGCAAAAGCAAGCAGATATAGGAAGGGCTTAACATGCTTAAAAAACAGGGAAACTCCAAATCAAAACTGAACATTACATTCACAAAAACTGAAAAGTACTCAAGCATAAAATAAATGGAAACCATCCAACCCAAAAAAGAAGAAAAGAGAATCATAGAATCGACTGGAAAACAAGGTTTAAAATGGCAATAAATATGTATCTATCAATAATCACCTTAAATGTCAATGAACTGAATGTGCCAATCAAAAGACACAGAGTGGCAGACTGGATGAAAAAGCAAAAACCTTCAATCTGCTGTCTACAAGAAACCCACCTTAGAGCAAAGGACACATATAGATGGAAAGTGAGGGGATGGGAAAAGATATTTCATGCCAATGCACAAGACAGGAAAGCAGGAGTTGCAATATTCATATCAGACAAAATAGACTTTAAAACGAAGGCCATAAAGAAAGACAAAGAAAGACACTATTTAATGGTTAAAGGATCCATTTGAGGACCTAAATTCTTAACAAGAAAGTCATTATCTTCCTTCCTTGCCCACCATATACTTTTAGCACATGTACTTACTAAATTTATTATATAATGTTTTATATTACATTCTGATAATTTCATATCTGAACTTCCTATATCCTATAAGAAACCATATACATCTCAAAAACTGAAGTCATAATGAATACTTAAATCTATATCACTCTACATTTCCTTAGATATATTTTTTTTTAGAAAAGAAAGAATGTTGAATTGCATTTTGAATTTTTTCTAGAGGATTATTTCATTTTTCCAAGACGATCTACCAAATTCATATACCTAAGGATCACTTAAGAAAAGAATTGCAAAATAGCAAAACTACATACAATTATAATGAAAACAGTTATTTTTAACAATAACTTTACCATTTTTCACCAAAATGTTGTCAGAACTGACAATAGCAATATTTATTGGACTGTCACTGTCTCTCCAGTTCTTTCCATCCTTTCTTCCCAAATCTCAATGCTACCCATTGGGCTGGTCCTACTACCAGGGTAGAGAAAGCAACTACCATTTAATGATTACCAGCCATGTTCCCATACCACATTTTTATCCTTTTTATTTCATTCAGTGACATGACATTAAAAAGTTGGATTTTGGAGTTCCTGTAGTGGAGCAGCGGAAACAAATCCGACTAGTAACCATGAGGGTGCTGGTTTGATCCCTGGCTTTGCCCAGTGAGTTAAGGATTCAGCGTTGCCGTGAGCTGTGGTGTAAGTCACAGATGCAGCTCAGATCTGGCATTGCTGTGGCTCTGACACAGGCCAGCAGCAACAGCTCCAATTAGACCCCTAGCCTGGAAACCTCCATATGCTATGCATGTGGCCTGCAAAAACAAAACAAACAAAAAAAAATTGGATGTTAAAAGCATGAGAACAGAAGTGAAGCTATTGGTTTCTCATATCCACCCGCCACTTACTAACCCTGTAACCTGGTCAAGTAATTTAACTTCTTGAAGATTGTTTTTTCATCTGTAAAACATGGATAATTTTAGTCATGGCCTCATGATAGATTGGATGAGATAATCTAAACAAGGCACTGAAAATAGCATTTAGCATATAGTAAGCACTCAAAAAATTAGCTAATTGCAATGGTTATGGAATTGTTGTCTAACAATATTGTATACACTATAGAAACATGCATTGGCAGTAGGTTATTGTCAATTAAACATAAACTAGCCATTACCTAATAGCCTAAAAAATCCAATGCACAGCATGAAATATTTGATGCCTATTTTGTGGTATTCTTGACATATCATGAATTTGAAGCTTTACAAGTACAATAACTATGGAATCTAGTAAAAAATGTATTATAACAATTACATGTGTGTATATGTCTTAAGTATATGATATTCTTCTGTTTTCCTCCTGCATCCTCTGTCATACGATCCGTTCTATTGATGTGACTCTAAATACCATCTCCATGCTGAATACTTTCAAATTCATGCTGCCAGATTTGCCACTTTCTCTGAATTTCACCCTGGCATACTGCATAGCTTCCTAGAAATCTCCTTTTTTATGTCTTAAAATCTCAAGGTCCAAAAAAATCAAACTCAGCTTTTGATTACTATCCACTCCCATCCAATCTCAATTCTCAGCTCTTCAAATCTGTTTCTCTTTCATTTGTCCCATTTCACTGATGGATTCCCTGTACACCATTCCTCTGAGTATGCCAAAACAAGAAAATTTTGAGCACTTATGATTCTATTCTCTGCCTCATTACCTACCTCCAGTCATCAGCCTGGCAGCTAGTTCTTCTTCCAAACCAGTCCTTGTACCCATTCATTTCTCTTCTACTATATTACAAACCACTACCATCTTTGCCTGGTTCATTAAAATAACCTCCTGATGTCCCCATACTCCTGCCTCACTGTAATCTATCTGTAGATGATAGCCTGATTCTCCCCTGGTTATGTGTTCATCTTATTCCCTTGGAATAGAATCCCAAATAATTGCTTTCTCCTACAAGATCCATAAGATCACCCTCTTCAAATTCATCTTCTTCCTCTTTCCTCCTCACTGTCACCCTTCTGATACATTGACCTTATTTCTGTTCCTTAAAGCACCCACTCTCCCCCACTAGGGCCTTTCCCCCACTAGGGTATTTGTCATTTATTTTCCATGCTCTTTATACTGTGCTCCTCATCTTTCAGATTCAGTGTAAATAATCACTCTTCAAAGTGCTTTTTTTCCCCCTGATCACCTTCTCTATGTAGATCACTCATAACAAAATTATTCTTGAACAAATTTCAGAAGCTGTAATTATATACTTATGTGTTTATTTAGTCTATCTCCTCCATTGAACTCTAAGTCCCACAAGGGTACATAATGCATCTGTTTTTCTTGCAATGGTTTACCTAGCCAGTGCCTAGCATATAGTAGGCACTCAGTAAATATTTGTGAAATGAATGACTAAAGCAATAGCATTATTTCTTTTTCTTCAGAATTCTTTTCTGGACAGATTGGGATGCCAATTTTCCTCGCATTGAATCTGCCTCCATGAGTGGTGCTGGGAGAAAAACCATCTACAAAGACATGAAAACTGGAGCTTGGCCTAACGGGCTCACCGTGGACCACTTTGAGAAAAGGATCGTTTGGACAGATGCCAGGTTTAAAAATGACCTTTTTTTTTCTGTATCTGTTACCTTCCTCTGATAATAGTCACAGAATCAAAGTATGTCCCAACATGCATGTATCCTATATTCACACATTGAAATTGATGCTGATTTTTGTTTGCCTTTGTTATGATGGCTTTTAAAAAATCTTTCTACAAAATGGATACAGGCACATAAAAATATTTTTATTCAACTTTTATCTGGGAGTTCCTGTTGTAGCTCAGGGGGTTTAGGAACTGACATTGTCTCTGTGAGGAGGATGGTTCCTTCCCTGGCCTCAGTGGGTTGAGGGTCCAGTATTGCCACAAGCTGTGATGTAAATCACAGATGTGGATCAGATCTGGCGTTGCTGTAGCTGTGGTGTAGGCCTGCATCTGCAGCTCTAATTCGACTCCTGTCCAGAAACGTATAGATACCTCAGGTGTGTTCATAAAAAGAAAACAAAAAATTTCCTGTTATTTATCTAAATAGTATTGTCACATCATCAGAACTATTTGAATAAGTTTTGATATACTACTGCTATATTTACTTTTCTGTAGGTCAGATGCCATTTATTCAGCCCTCTATGATGGAACAGACATGATAGAAATTATCCGAGGTCATGAGTATCTTTCCCATCCCTTTGCTGTGTCTCTGTATGGGAGTGATGTCTATTGGACAGACTGGAGGACCAACACATTGTCAAAAGCCAATAAGTGGACAGGGCAGAATGTCAGTGTGATTCAGAAAACCAGTGCACAGCCATTTGACCTTCAGATATATCATCCCAGTCGTCAGCCCCAGGGTAAGTGCTTATTATGAGTTAACTATCAAAAGTATTTTCACCTTAATCCTATAACATTAACATTCAAACTGTAAAATAACTTTATAAGTTTAACAGTTATTAATATTTTAGGTAGTATGTGATGGAAGTGGCTCCAGATTTTTTTTTTTTAATTAGCTCAGGATTTTTTTTCTTTTCCTTTTAATTTATTTTAGAAAGAAATAGAGAAATCTTAGAAGTAAAGGGTATTATTCTAGTCTCCAAAGTTTTAGTCACTGTGGTTGCCTCAATGAGAGATACTTGGAAAGCTGTGGAAGGTCTTCAGATTTGGAATCTATTACCTAAATATGATCAGTAAATTAGAGGAAGATACCAAGGACACATTCAGGCTGGCCCCAAATGGTCACTGCAGAATATCGGGAGGTGAGGGGATGGTGCATCATAAAAGATAAACCATCCGCGTTTAACTTTCCTATTTTAAGAAATGTTGGTTCACGTGGATATGTGTGCTACTCATCACCACATATTCCACATTTTGGTCAATAATAATCTCTACCTTGGTTTTGCGATTTCATTTCTCCCACTAAATCCTTGTCAGATGCTCTTAATTCTTTCTCTCCCGCTGCACATGGAGGTTCCCAGGCTAGGGGTTGAATCGGAGCTGCAGCCACCGGCCCACGCCAGAGCCACAGCCACGCGGGATCTGAGCCGCGTCTGCAACCCACACCACAGCTCACGGCAGCACCGGATCGTCAACCCACTGAGCAAGGGCAGGGACCGAACCTGCAACCTCATGGTTCCTAGTCGGATTCGCCAACCACTGCACCACGACGGGAACTCCAAATTTTCTTAATTCTAAGCCTCACATTTCTTTTTCTTCCTTTCTTCCTTTCTCCTTCCTTCCTTCCTTCCTTCCTTCCTTCCTTCCTCTTTCTTTCTTTCTTTCTTTCTTTCTTTCTTTCTTTCTTTCTTTCTTTCTTTCTTTCTTTCTTTCTTTCTTTCTTTCTTTCTTTCCTTCCTTCCTTCCTTCCTTCCTTCCTTCCTTCCTTCCGTGGGATACCATGGCTGTTCGGCATAACATCCCTCATCCTTTTATACCCCTTGCCTATCTCTTCCCCATCATGACACATGTCCTAACCTATGGAAGCCTCATTCCAGTACAAATAATGTTCCCATAATCATTAGCATATTTTTATTTGAGGCATAAAAAATTCACATGACACTTTCTATAAAGGATATATTTTCTCCTTTTCTTTCTTGTTCAATGTAGAATAAACAAATTTTCCACTTCCATGAAATTTCTGGTCTTATGAACCATACTTCAAACCTTTTTTTAAATTCATGTTTTATTGTCTTCCTTTAGACTTGACTAAAAATACTCACCTCTATGGTTGAAAAATGCTATGTTTATCTTTACTTTGCTTCAATACTTGTTCTTCATTTACCCTCAATACTATTGCTCCTACCAAAATGTTATCTGTAAAATCTTCCTGCCCTCTTTTTGACTTACTCTTTTTGAAGCTAGTTCTCTTCCCAAATCCGCTCATTTTCTCAGTTATACTTTTCATTTATAACTGATCCTTCTTTGTCACATGGGATTCTCTTTTTTCTTCTATACACACTAAATTATGTGAGCAATATTTTAATCCTTTCCTATTACCCTTAGCTCCTAGACTCCTTTCGTCCTATAAACCTGCAAAGCATGAGGACATTAAAGGGAGAAAAACACAGTTTAGTCATTTTTGTGCCTAATAGGTATTCAGTAAATATACTGGATTTAGCCAAATTGAAATAAGAAATCATGATTCTAACCATTATGTGCCATTAGTACAATAACAAAGATACTTTTCTGTAAAAATTTCCTCCAGTATAAAGGAATATCTGATTATAAACACTGCATATTAAACACTTATGGGATTGGTTTTAATTTTTATAAAGACAAAAAATGAGGGGAGAAACATGATACTTTCAATATTTCCTGACATTTTCATATGCATGGAAAGCAAGTGAGACATTCAGTGTAACTCATTTGGTTGAGGGGAGATTTTCTTGATATCTTTACTTAACTCAAAAGATGACTTATATGTGACTTCTCCATTTTGCATCCAGTAAGGAAGTTTTTACTAAATGGATCTAATGTAACATATTGTCTTAGAATTTAGGGCAGATATTCTAGCCTTTATATTCTTATAGAAAATGTCACCTATGATGAGAACTTGATATTTCCTAATTGAAATTCAGTCAGTTTTCAATTTTGAGAGTGATCAGAGAACATTCTACTTTTTGCCATTATAAGCATCACTGAGCATATAACACTCATCATCCGTCCTGTTTATCTGCTTCAGTGAATTAACGCTTTCAGTGCTAGGGAGGGAAAAAAAGATGCAGTAATGCATTGACTATTTTATTGCCAAGGATAGAATTGCAATGAAAATCATAAAAAGATTCAGCTTTAACACAAATACAATAATAATATGCTCCTAGTTTCTGCTGAATAATAATGTGAGGTTCATGAAAAATAATAAATTTTAAAAATACATGATACTTTTATGGCATTGAAATACGTGTTTCACAAATTTAAAACATAAAGGTTAGAAATATTCTTTGAAGTTATCTAATCCTCCAAACAGGAATTAATAAAAATTTTAACACTAGTACAAATAACTATGCATTGTATATGTAAATTGCCAGTTCAGTTATTGGACACTTAGGCAGAACTTTTAAAAAAGAAAATCTATTTCGGATTTTTTTGGCACCTAATGTTGTTGCTATATGGGATTAAGAAGAAACAAATCAAAGATTAAAGTTATATAATATATAAGGAGCAATAGTGGGTATTTTAGACCTAAATTTTGAATGTTTTTTTATAGTACAAGGATGCTGAACTTATAGGTAATACCATGGTCTTGGGAGCCCAACTGCCTGGGTTCAAATCCCATCCCTACAATTTATTAATTGTATGATGTTGGGCAGGTTATTTAACCTCTCATACCTCAGTATCCCCATCTGTAAATTAGATATAATAATAGCTACATCATAGAATTTAGTAAACATAAGTTTAATCATCGTTTAATATAAGCATAGCAAACATGAGTAATTATGTGAAAAGTTCATAGAACAGTGTCATACATAATAAATGTTGTGTGTTTATATATATATGTCATATGTTAAAAAGTACCAGTTGTTTCAATCATTCCTGTCAATATCAATTTTCCTTTTGTTGAAATTTAGGTGACATTACTGTTTTAAGACATTTTCCTATATGTAAATAATTCATAATGGCCTTAATATCATACTTTTCTAATCATACCAATTTTTTAATGAAAAATGCTGATAAAAAAATTTGAATCACAGAGTTCCCTGTGGTCTACTGGTTAGGACTTGGTGCTTTCATTGCTGTGGCCAGTGATCTGGGAATTAAGACCCCACATCAAGCTGTTTCATAATGTGCCAAAAATAAATAAATAAATAAAAATAAAAAAATAAAATAAAATAAAATTGAATCACAGCTCTGAAGAAGAGAAATGTGGTTGAGCTATCCAGATAATTCAGGTGTAATCAAATGAGTAGTTTATTAAATCTATTCTCTCCACACTCATCGTACTACTAGGCAGCACCACTCCTCTTGCACACAGTGCATGATATAAAAATTATGGTTATGTTAGTAAAAGTAAAGCTTAAAGATTTGTTTAATATTATAAAATTAATATTTGCTCATTACTGGTAAGTTACAGAAGGCAGAAAAACAGGAACAAAAAAACTGACACCTATTTTACCAGCTCCCAGAGCAACAGACATTTCCCTGTTGTTTCTTTTAGTTATTTCAACAGAAGTGTGGAATACCACAATAATAAAACATTCACTGTTGATGAAGTACTCTATGCCATTTAGTTTTTACATTTTTCCTAATCATCAGACCCATTAAATAAGATAGTTATTACTTTTATTACTTCTTTCTATGAGGAAACTGAAGCTCAGGGGTGTGAAGTAACCTGACTCAGAGTCCTAAGTATCATCATCAAAGGCAGAACCAAGGTTTCAGTGGGCATGCCTAACTCCATAGTCTGTGCTTTATTCTTTTCTAAGTTAAGAAAGCTTTGGTTCCTCTTCATTTTTATGTCATACTTTATTTTTAATTTGATATCTTTCTTTTTATTCTTAGCATTAGCAATTCCCTTGTTATCTTTGATTCCTCATAAAATCTCATTTTTAATAACTATGTATTTTCAAATCACATGCGATATCAAAAAAGTTCCAAATTATTCATCTATTATAAACATTTAGTTTGATATTTGTTCATTTCTATTTTGTCTTTAATGTTTTAACATATATATCTGTACATAAGTATTTTTTCCACATTTAATTTGGAGTTATATTGTTGTTGCTGTTAGCAAGTTATATGATTTTTTTTTAGTTTCCAGAAACAAATACATGAGCATAAGCCCTTCCAAGAAGCAAGAGCATAATTAAACCCAAATTAAAATTAGGTTATTGTCTTTCTTATATTATTTTTACATCTTTTTTCTATTTTATTAGCAATTTGAAAATATACAATATACTATTATGAACTATATCCACCATGCTGTACATTTCATGCCCATAACTTACTTATTTTATAACTGAAAGTTTATACATTTTGATTTTGTTCACCTATTTCAACCTCTCCCTCTCTAGCCAACATTAGTGATTGCCAGAGATGGGAGTGTTAGTCTATTCTTTTCTCTGTATCTATGAACTTGATGTTTTTGTTTTTTCAGATTCCACATATAAGTGATATCATATAGTATTTGCCTTTCTGTCTGACTTATTTCACTTAGCGTAATGCCTTCAAGGTTCATCCATGTTATCACAAATGGCAGGATTTCTATCTCTTTTATTGATTGAAGAAGTTCCTTCTTCAGTATCCATTCCTCCATCAATAGACCTTTAGGTTATACTCTTGGCTATTGTAAATAGTGCTGTAACGAACACAAGGGTGTATGTATACTTTTTCAAGTTAGTCTTTTTGTTTTCTTTAGGTAAATACCCAGAAGTGGATTTGTTGGATCATATGGTAGTTCTATTTTTAATTTTTTAAGGATCTTCCATACTGTTTTCCATAGTGACTGCACCAATTAACATGCCCACCGATGGTGCTTAAGTGTTCCCTTTTCTCCACGTCCCCACCAGCACTTGTTTCTTGTCTTTTGATAATATGCATTCTGACAGGTGTGAGATGATATCTCATTGCGGTTTTGATTTGCATTTCCCTGATGATTAGTGATGTTGAGCACCTTTTCATATGTCTGTTGGCCATTCTGTATGAGTTTTTTAGCAAAATGTCTATGCAGAGCTTCTGTGCATTTTTCAATCAGATTGTCTGTTTGATATTGAATTCTGTGGTTCTGTATATATTCTGGATGTTAACCCCTTATCAAATAAATCATTTGCAAATATCTTCTCCCATTTGGTAGGTTGCCTTTTTGTTTTGTTGATGGTTTCCTTTGCTGTGCAAAATCTCTTTAGGATATAGTCTCATTTGCTTATTTTTGCTTTTGTTGTCTTTGATTTTGGTGCCAAATCCAAATATATCTAATGATATAAATGACATTTAGGATTTATGTATTAGCCATATAGTTATGATATTAAAGTAAAGATGATATTGAGGAGGGAAGAGACTGGAGATGACACAGGTAGTTTGAACATATAGCATCTCCTGTACCAAAAAATGTAAATCAAGAAAGTCTGAAGTAAGAAGGACACAAAGGAATAGTTTTATTGTGACAGCAACTGTAGGGGCCAAGGACAAAAATTTGAATACAGCCTTTGAAGAAATTCAGAATTAGAATTTCACATACATTGTACTATAGTTTCACACTGGCTAGAATAATTACATTGTATTTATTGTATACAAAATATATTGGGAGATATTTATTCACCCTTTTCCATTAATTAGACTGATAACTGGCACTTTAAACTATTTTCTATACTTGGTATGCATTGGCAATTTATAGCATGTAGTTAGTACTTATGGCCACTTACTGAATAAATGCACAGGAGAATGTTGTTTCCTTAGCACAGAGAGGTTACATAAATAAACATATTTGTTAGTTTTATAATGAGTAAGAATATCATATCTGTTTCCCTTTAAGATAAAACTGAATAATTTACACTTATGAGGCCATCTAGCTTAAATTTTTATCAGTAAAATGCACTGATTAATTGAATAAATTTTGAGTATATTAAAAAACCAATAGCAGCAATATCATAAAGTGTTTATGACATACACTTCTTGAGCCGTATTTTTGTTTTTGTTTGGTTAATAGGATCTGGGCTTGCATGATTAAGCATTAGTAAAATTGGTTTCATCATCACGACTTTACAATAATAAGAAAGGTGTGTACTTATATCACTCTTTATTTAGTGCTTTATAGGTATTACTCTCAATCTGCATAAAGATTTGCAGGAAAACATCTTTTCTAGAAAGGCCTTATCACTTCAAAGCCACATACCAATTATAGATCTTTACATAATTCAGATTTTATCTTCTCCACATTCAAAGTTAACACCATAAAAACTATCTTAGCACTTAGAAGATGTATGGTTATTTAATATTTTCCTTATTCTGTTTTATTTACCTGCCTAGATTATAAAATATTTGAGTAAAGGAGTAATCATTTATTTATTTGTGTTAACTATAGAGTCTAGCTAAGCTCTTTATAAGAAAAATATTAATAATGATAATAATATCACCTAACACTAATTTTCATTATAATTCTATGAGGATGATTATTAGCAATGCAATTTTATAAGTAAGGAACCTAAGGCAGAGAAATGCTAAGTAATTTGCTCAAGGTCTAATAGCCAGAGGATGATTGGCCAGTTTTCTGACCTTAGGGAGAGTGACCTCAGAGCTCTTGCCTGAACCACGAGGCTCTTCAGGCAGAAAACCTTGAGTTCATGTTTATTGAGATTCTCATTGGAATTGTTATTTGAAGTCTCCAGATGGCAGTATAGAGTCAAGTTTTATTGACACATTCACAAGAATTCTTACCTTCTTGGAGTTTATAGTCTAGAAGGAAGAGAGACTAAATGAACAACTGGGATTAATAAAATAATAATTGTTATGGATGGATTTTGAATATAACATTATAGTAAATATATTTTACAAGGTAGCATCATACGGTCCCCAAAAGTCCTTGGGCTTAGTCTAATTCAATTCCTTCCTCTGTCATTCATTAGCCTTGTTACCTGAGGTAAATTAATTCACTTCTGGGTTCTTTATTTTCTCATTTGAAGGTTGGATCAGCTAGAATTAGGGAGCTAATAAATGAGAAACAAGATTGGGTTGCAATCAAACTATGGTGGGACTTAAAAGTTCCCCTTACAAAGAATTTCCAATTCTTATCCTCTAGATACATGGTTCTAGTGTTATCAAACATAAATGTGCATCGACATTACTGGAAGGATCATTAAATCACATACCTCTGGGTTCTACCCAAGATCTTCTGATCCAGCAAGTCTAGGGAATAACTTCCAATTTTGGATTTTTAAGAAGTTCCCATAGAATGCTGATGCTGCCTTAGGAACCATTGCCCTTAAGAAAAGGAGAAAAACATTAAAACTACTTAGTCAAGGGAGTGAAAAAAGAAGATGTGCATACTAAATATTTGACTTCATCTGGGCAAGGGATAGATTGGAGAAAGACAGGTAGAAGACTGGTAAGGATGTTCCTTCAGTAGATCAGGAGAGAGCTAATACCAGGACAGAGAGAATGGTAGAGTTGAGGTATGCTTGGAGGCAAAGTCAATAAACGATAGTGATAGACATTTGTGGAATAGGGGAATAGGGGAAAAGAGGAAGAATTCAGGATATCTTTAGGTTTCTGGTTTCTATAATTGGCCTCACCATCAAAATGTGTCAGAGACCATGGAAGTGGTTTAAGGGAGGGGTCAGCAAACATTTTCTGTAGAAAGCCAGATGGTAAGTGTTTGAGGCTTTATGAGCCAGGTAGTCTTTGTTGAACTACTCAGCTCAGTTTATGTAGTGTGATAGCAATTCTATGAAAAATGAATGAATAACACTGTGTTTCAAAAATATTTTATTTATGGACATTTGATTTCATATAGTTTTCACACATTATGAAATAGTATTATTTATTTTTTGGTGTTTTTTTTTTTTTTCCTACTACTTAAAAATGTAGTTCATTTGCCAGAATTAGCCTGCAGGCCAAAGTGTACTGATACCTGATTTAAAGGGTAAAATGAAAAATTAAACTTTGGGTATGTGGGATTTTAGATACCTCTGGGACATAGTTCAGGGTTATAAAGGCAAGAAGAATTTGGGCTGCAGTTAGAGCTTTTGTAGTCATGCGATTGTAGGTTCAAGACAAGAAGATAAATGAGAAATCCTAGGACTTACAGAAAATGAGAAAAGGACAAGGACAGAACTTTGGAGAAAACTTTAACATTAAAGAAGGCAAAGAAGAATGCTGAGAAGAACGTGGCCAAGAGATTTCAGAACCAAAAGAGCAGTCAAAAAAAAAGTAAAAGAAGTGTTTCAAGATTACAGTGGCCAACAGTGTTAACTTTTGCAGAGAAGTCAAGAAAGATAAAGACATGCAGGTATTCACTGGATTTGGCAGCATGGAGGAAGGTCAGCTGTAATTTTATTTAGATCAATTTCAGTGGAATTGTTTGCATATGTGCTAGTGATCCTAAGTATCTGAGGTTAGATATTAGCATACATATCCAAGTCTTTTTACTAAAAAATGTAGTTTATTCAACAGGACTCTATTATTAAATAATAAGATATAAATGCAAAAAAAAAAAAGGACAACTTTTATAGCAGTCAGCTTAAGAGATGTAGTAATCAAGAGGAAGATTCTAGAGATATGCTGGTTCATATTCTAGGTTTGTCATATGCTGACTGCATGACCATTATCTAGCTTAGATTTTTCAACTTATGCAATAGAATCCTTGCAAAGATAAATGCATTAGTATCTTAAAGCACAGAAGATACCTGGCAAATAGTAAGCTCTGTATAAATGTTGTTATGTAAATGATAGGAAGACAGATGGATAGAGAGAGAGAATTCTCTTACTCACTTTTACTGTCATCCCTCCCTCCACCCTATAAAGGAAGTTGTTTGTAAATGTTTCTTTGGTATCACACCTTCTCCCATTCAGTGAATTTACCATGCTTCTATGTGTCCTCTGAGACCAAAGATTTTTCTATTTTTTTGAAGTTTGGCTTATAATATTATGTTAGTTTTCTATGTACAACATAATGATTTGACATTTATAGAATACATTAAAGATTGGTAACTATGATAAGGTTAATAGCCATCTGTCACCAAAGTTATTTAAATATTTATGACTATATTCCCTGTGATGTATTTAACATCCCAATGACTTATTTATTTTATATCTGGAAGTTTGTACCTCTTAATCCTCATCACCTATTTTTCCCAAACCCCTATCCCTGGTCGTCTTACAACCATCACTTTGTTTCCTGTATTTTTAAATCTGTTTCTGTATTGTTTTGTTTGTCCTTATATTTTATTTTTTTAAATTCTACATAAAGTATTTTTTCCTTCTCTGTCTGACTTAGTTCCTTGTACAATAACTACCAGCCCCATATTTTTTCAAATGATAAAATTACATTACTTTTAATGGCTGAGTCATATTCCATTTTGTATTATACCATATCTTTTTTATCCATCTACTGCTAGAAACTTAGATTGCTTCCCTTTCCTGGCTACTGTAAATAATGCTGCCGTAAACTTAGTGATGCGTGTATCTTTCTCAATTAATGTTTTCATTTTTTTGGATAACTGCTTAGAAGTAAAATTGCTAGATCATTTAGTAGTTTTATTTTTAATTTTTTGAGGAGCCTCCATACTGGTTTTTTTCCCATTGTGGTTGCACCAATTAACATGCTATAAAATGGTTCATGAGGGTTACCCTTTGTTTACATCCTTGCCAAAACTTACTATTCCTTGGTTTTTTTTATAGTAGCCACTCTAACAGGTGTGAGGTGATGATATTGTGGTTTTGATTTGCATTTCCCTGATGATTAGTGATGTTGAGCACCTTTTCCTATGCCTGCTGGCCATTTTTATGTGTTACTTAACAAAACATCTCTTCAGATCCTCTGCTTTTCAACTGTTTTTTTTTTCAATTAGAGTTTTGATATTGAGTTCTTTAGATATTTTGAGTATTAACCCCTTATCAGGTATTTCATTTGCAGATATCTTCTCCCATTCAGTAGGTTGCCTTTTTGTTTTGTTAATCGTTTCCTTGGTTGTGCAAAAGCTTCTTAGTTTGACGCAGTCCCACTTATTAATTTTTGCTTTTGTTGCCATTGCCTGAGGAGACATGCAAAAGTAATATTGCTGAGACCAAAATAAAAGAGCACACCGCTTGTGTTTTCTCCTAAGAATTTTGTGATTTCAAGTCTTATATTTAATTTTTTAATACATTTTGTTTTTGTACATGGTATAAGAAAGTATTCAGTTTCATTCTTTTGCACTTGTCTGTTCAGTTTTTCCCAAACTACTTATAGAAGTAATTGTCTTTCCCCCACTGAATATTCTTGGTTTCTTTGCTGTAAATTAATTGACCATGTAAGTATGGGTTTGTTTCTGGGCTCTTTATTCCATTGACTAAGTGTCTGTTTTGTGCCAGTACAGTATAGTTTTGACTAGTATAGATTTGTAGTATAGTTTGAAATCAGGGAATGTGATAACTTAGGCTTTATTCTTCTTTTTTGAGATTGCTCTAGTTATTTGAGGTATTTTTTAGTTCCATACAAATTTTAGGATTATTTGTCTCATTTCTATGAAAAATGTCATTGGTGTTTTGATAGGGATCCCATTGAGTCTATAGGTTGCTAGGGATAGTATGGATATTTTACCAATATAACTTCTTCCAGTCTGTGAGCCTGGTATATCTTTCCATTTATCTGTGTTATCTTCAATTTACATTTAAATTGCATTTACATTACTTTCATTCACATTTAAAATATTTATTGATAGGTATTATTGACATTTGGTTAATTGGTTTTTTGGTTGTTTTTGTAGTTCTCCTGTTTCCGTTTTCTTTTGTTCTCTTGCCTTGTGATTTCATGACTGCTTTAATATTATTTTTATATTATTTTTCTTTATTTATTTGTATATCTGTTATGGGATTTTTATTTATGGTTACCTGTCGTTCATATATACCAACATGTGTATTTAGCAGTCTATTTAAGTTGATGGTAGCTTAGTTCAAGCACATTCTAAAGGCATTATATTTTTACTCCCCTGCTTCATATTTTATGTTTTTGATATCATATTTTACATCTTTTTATTTTCTGTATCTTTTAACTATTTTAGATATAGATGATTTTACTACTTTTATATTTTAACCATCATACTAGCAAAATAGGTTGTTTATTCATGGCCTTTACCATATGTTTGGCTTTACATGTGTTTTTCAGTTTTTTGTGTTTTGGTTTTTCATAACTTATTTCTATTTATGGCCTTTTCTTTTCCATTTAATGAAGTCTCTCTAACATATTTTGTGAGGCAACTTTATTGGTGATAAACTTCATCTTTTGCTTGTTTGGGGGCAACTCTCTCTTTCTCTGAATACCTTGCCAGGTATTCTTGGTTTTAACTTTTTTTCCCCAGCATTTTGAATATATGGTGCCAGTCCCTTCTGGCTTTAAAGTTTCTCCTGAAAAGTCAGCTGATGGTCTTATGGGGGTTTGCTTGTACATATACAGTTGTTTTTGTTTGTTTGTTTGTTTGTTTGTTTTTGTCTTTTTGCCATTTCTTGGGCCACTCCTGTGGCATATGGAGGTTCCCGGGCTAGGGGTGGAATCGGAGCTGTAGCTGCCAGCCTACACCAGAGCCACAGCAACGCAGGATCCGAGCCGCGTCTGCAACCTACACCACAGCTCACGGCAACGCTGGATCCTTAACCCACTGAGCAAGGGCAGGGATCGAACCCGCAACCTCATGGTTCCTAGTCAGATTTGCTAACCACTGCGCCACGACGGGAGCTCCTACAGTTGTTTTTAACTGATTTTAACATTCTTCTATATCTTTTAACATTCAGTGTTTTAATTATACCATGTCTTATATGTTTTTTTGGGTTGATTTTGTTGAGATTCTCTATGCATCCTGAAATTTGATTCTCTATGCATCCTGTTTTTTTTTAATATGTTAGGAAGTTTTCAGCCATTAATACTTTGTATTGGCTTTTTGTCCCCTTCTCTCTCTCTTCTTTTTACTGGACAACCTATAATGTGATTTTTTTGTATGCTTGATGTTATTCTACAGGTCCCTAACTATTCTCATATTTTTTAAATTCTTTTTCTTTTTACTGTTCTGTTTAGGTAATTTCCACCATCCCATATTACAGAACACTGATCTGTCCTTCAACATCTTCTAACTGGCTGTAAATTCCCTATAATGTATTTGTCATTTCAGTTTTTTTTCTTCTGTTTTTATTTGTTATTTATTATCTTTTCTAACCCTTTGTCAAAGTTCTCATTGAGTTCCTCCATTCTTCTCACAAGTTCAGTAAGCATCTTTATGAATATGACTTTGAACACTTTTTCTGATAAATCACTTATTTGTTTCATTTAGTTCTTTTGTCTGATGTTTTGTCTTTTCATTTTGCCTACCTGTACTTCTCTCTGGGACTTGAGCTAGTGAGATTGTGTATAAGCCCTTCAAGAACAGAGTCTCAGTTTCCTACAGCCATTTGGCTCTCCTGGAAGTCAACCCCATTGATTTTAAAGTTAGACACTCTGGAGCCTCATTTTCCTCGTGTGGATACTTTATGTGGGGATGCTGATTGGAGCTTGGGCCCCCAGCTCCTCAGTTGGAAACTACACAGTTGTGATAATCCTTCCACTTGTGGATCTCTGCACTTAGGGTGTAGCTTCTGACCAGACTGTGTCTTTATTCCTCTTACTTATCCTGATGTCATTTTTTTCTTTATATATTTAGTCATAAAAAAATCTGTTTCACTAACCTTAAGGTCTTTCTCAGAGATAGTTTTTCTCTCTGTACTTACAGTTTTGACGTATCCATGGGAGGAGGCAAGTTTGGGATTCCTTTTTTTTTTTTTTTTTTTTTTTTTTTGCTTTTTTTTTTTTTTGCTTTTTGCTTTTTAGGCCATACTTGCAGCATGTGGAGGTTCCAAGTCTAGGGGTCTAATTGGAGCTACAGCTGCTGGTCTTCACCACAGCCACAGCAATGCAAGATCACAGCCATGTCTGTGACCTACACCACAGCTCATGGCAATGCCATATCCTTAACCCACTGAGTGAGACCAGGGATTGAACCTGCAACCTCATGGTTCCTAGTCAGATTTGCTTCTGCTGTGACATGATGGGAACTCCGAGTTTGGGATCTTTCTATTCTGACATCTTGATTCTGACTCCCCAGAGGTGTTTTTTTAATCACAACCTAAGTTGTGATTTAATGCCCAATGGAACTGAATTTTTTCATGGATACAGAGATATTCCAAAAGTCTGGGGGATTTTGTTTTTCAATTTTCTTTCATATCTGTTTCATTAGTTTCTCTGACCGAAATCCTTTCCTGACATAGTTCATGAATAGGATTCTCACTTTAAATATAGAGTTTTGCAAATATTTATTAATTAGACTCAACAATTTAAAATGTTTTTATTTTATTAGAGAAGCTTTTCTTATTTCTGAATAGGAGTTAGTTCAATGGAGACTCAATATCTGTAGATAAAAATAGTACTATTTTGCAGGGAAAATTTTATTTTACACTCAAATACTATATACTGACTCAACTATTCCTTTTAATTTTGTTAACACCTATAAACTCAAAAATGTACAAAATCTTTTCTGTAACACCTTAATATGACAATATCCCTTACAAAAACAAATCAAATTCTAGAAACAGAATGAATGAAGTATTAGGACATCTTTACAGTTACAAAAATTAGATTAAATATATTTTTAAATGTTACATTCTAAAGCAGTATCCATTCAATATTGCTGATCTATAAGGCATCCATTAATTGTCAAATGAATGAATGAATGAATCTAAGTGAATTACTTCAGAGACCTAGTATATATAATGATTAGTAATTATATTATGGAATGTGAAACTATTTTCCTCTTAAATGTTGTCTGATTGTAGGGCTTTTTTAACTTTTTCAAAATTATGTTTACTCTTTTTAAAGTGCAAGTAATTTATCTGTATGAACAAAAATGGCAAGTAAGAGAAATAAAAGGAATAATGCACACAAAAAATTTAACACATTTTCTAGCATATTCTGGTAAAAATAAATTATTCCATTTTTGGAACATTTACTTTTTTGATCAGTTTTTAATCTCACATGGCCATTATGTTATGACATTATAAAGAGATTTTCAGGCTCTTTCTCAAAGAGTAGTTTTATTTATTTATTTATTTATTTTTAATTGTTATTTCCCCAGTAAAAATTTTTTTGCTACTGTACAGCATGGTAAGCCAGTTACACATACATGTATAGATTCCATTTTCTCACAATATCATGCTCAATCATAAGTAACAATACATAGTTCCCAGTGCTACACAGCAGAATCTCATTGCTAATCCATTCCAAAGGCAATAGTTTGCATCTGTTAACCCCAAGCTCCCAATCCATCCCAGTCTCTCCCCCTCCCTATTGGCAATGAAAAATCTGTTATCCAAGTCCATGATTTTCTTTTCTCTGGAAAGGTACATTTGTGCCATATATTAGATTCCAGATATAAGTGATATCATATGGTATTTGTCTCTCTCTTTCTGACTTCACTCACTATGAGAGTCTCTAGTTCCATCCATGTTGCTGCAAATGGCATTATTTTATTCATTTTTATGGCTGAGTAGTATTCCATTCTGTATGTATACATCACCCTAATCCAATCATCTGTCAATGGACATTTGGGTTGTTTCCATGTCTTGGCTATTGTGAATACTGCTGCAATGAATATGTGGGTGCATGTGTCCTTTTCAAGGAAAGTTTTGTCTGGATATATGCCAATAGTGAGATTGCTGAGTCAAATGGTAGTTCTATGTATAGATTCCTAAGGTACCACCATACTGTTCTCCATAGTGGCTGCACCAGCTTACATTCCCACCAACAGTGCAGGAGGGTTCCCTTTTCTCCACACCCTCTCCAGCATTTGTTATTTGGAGACTTATTAATGATGGCCATTCTGAATGGTGGGAGGTGCTATCTTGTGGTAGATATGATTTGCATGTCTCTAATAATCAGGGATGGTGAGCATTTTTCATGTGCTTGTTGGCCATCTGTATATTTTCCTTGCAGAAATGTCTATTCAGGTCTTTTGCCCATTTTTCCATTGGGTTGTTGGCTTTTTTGCTGTTGAGATGTATAAGTTGCTTGCATAAATTAGAGATTAAACCCTTCTCAGTTGCATCATTTGAAACTATTTTCTCCCATTCTGTAAGTTGTCTTTTGGTTTTCTTTTTGGTTTCCTTTGCTGTGCAGATGCTTGTCAGTTTGCTTAGGTCCCACTGGTTTATTTTTGCTTTTATTTCTATTGCTTTGGGAGACTGGCCTGAGAAAACATTTGTGAGGTTGATGTCAGAGAATGCATTGCCTATGTTCTCTTCCAGGAGTTTGATGGTGTCTTGTCTGATATTTAAGTCTTTCAGCCATTTTGAGTTTATTTTCATGCGTGGTGTGAGGGTGTGTTCTAGTTTCACTGATTTCCATGCAGCTATTCAGGTTTCCCAGCAATACTTGCTGAAAAGACTGTCTTTTTCCCATTTGATGGTTCTGGCCTCGTTCGTCAAAGACTGATTGACCATAGGTGTCTGGGTTGACTTCTGGGTTCTCTGTTCTGTTTCATTGGCCTGTATGTCTGTTTTGGTACCAGGACCACACTGTCTTGGTGATGGTGGCTTTGTAAAATTGCCTGAAGTCTGGGAGAGCGATGCCTCCTGCTTGGATTCTGTTCCTCAGAATTGCTTTGGCAATTCTGGGTCTTCTGTGGTTCCATATACATTTTTGGATTGTTTGTTCTGGTTCTGTGAAAAATGTCCTGGGTAATTTGATAGGGATTGCATTGAGTCTGTAGATTGCTTTGGGTAGTATGGCCATTTTTACAATATTAATTTTTCCAACCCAGGAACATGGGGTATCTTTCCATTTCTTTACATCCACTTTAATTTTGTTGATTAATGTTTTATAGTTCTCAACATATAAGTCTTTTACCTCCTTAGTCAGGTGTATTGCCAGGTATTTGATTTTGGGGGGTACAATTTTAAAAGGTATTGTATTTCTGTATCCTTTTCTAATATTTCATTGTTAGTATACAGAAATGTGACTGATTTCTGGATGTTAATCTTATATCCTGCTACTTTGCTGAATTTGTTGATCAGTTCAAGTCGTTTTGGGGTTGAGTCCTTAGGGTTTTCTAGATATAGTATCATGTCATCTGCCTACAGTGACAGTTGTACCTCTTCTCTTCCTATTTGGATGCCTTTTATTTCTTTTGTTTGTCTGATGGCTGTGGCTAGGACTTCCAATACTATGTTGAATAACAGTGGCAAGTGTGGGTACAAGAGTGCCCATTCTCGCCACTGTTGCAGATTATAAATCTTGTTCCAGATTTTAGTTGGAAGGCTTTCAGGTTTTCTCCATTGAGAATTATATTTGCTGTGGCTTTAATTATGTTATGTTCCCTCTATACCCACTTTGGTAAGAGTTTTGATTATGAATGGATGTTGGACTTTGTCAAATGCTTTCTACTGAGGTGATCATGTGGTTTTTGACTTTTCTTTTGTGCATGTAGTGTATGACATTGATTGATTTGTGTATGTTGAACCATCCTTGTGCACCTGGGATGATACCCACCTGGTCGTGGTCTACGATCTTTTATATGTGTTGTTGGATTCGGTTGGCTAAAATTTTATTGAGAATTTTTGCGTCTATATTCATCAAAGATATTTGCCTATAGTGTTCCTTTTTGGTGGTGTCTTTGTCTGGTTTTGGAATTAGGGTGGTGGTGGCATCATAGAATGTCTTTGGGAGTGTTCCTTCTTCAACCTTTTGAAAAAGTTTAAGGCAGATGGGTATATGTTCCTCTTTGTATATTTTGTAGAATTCACCTGTGAAGCCATCTGGTGTTGTACTTTTATTTGCATAGAGTGTTTTTATGAAATATTCAGTTTCATTTCTAGTGATTACTCTGTTAATTTGATCTATTTCTTCTTGATTCAGTTTTGGCAGGCTGTAAGTCTCTAAAAAGTTGTCCATTTCTTCTAGGTTGTTAAATTTGTTAGCATAGAATGGTTCATAGTATTCTCTCCTGGTTTTTTGTACTTCTATAATAGCCTTTGTGATTTCTCCTTTTTCTTTTCTTATTTTGTTTATTTGGGTTTTTTCTCTCCTCTTCTTGGTGAGTCTAGCCAGAGGTTTGTCAAATTTGTTTACCTTTTCAAAGAACCAGCTCTTGGTTTTATTGATTTTTTCAATTGTTTTTTGAATCTCTGTTTTATTCATTTCCTCTCTGATCTTTATTATTTGCTTCCTTCTGCTAACTTTAGATTTTGTTTGTTCTTCTTTTTTCTAATTCAATTAGGTGGTGGGTTAAGTTGTCTATTTGAGATTTTTCTTTTTTGATGAAAGCCTATATTGCTATGAATTTCCCTCTGAACACTGCTTTTGCAGCATCCAATAGATTTTGAGTGGTTGTGTCTTCTTTTTCATTTGTCTTGAGGTATTTTTTAATTTCCTTCTTGATTTCCTCATTGACCCATGGGCTTTTTTAGTGGCATGTTGTTTAATCTCTATGTAGTAAGTTTTGTCTCATTTCTTTTCCTGTGATTGATGTCCAGTTTCATGCCATTATGGTCAGAGAAGTTACCTGAAATAATTTCTACACTCTTAAATTTGTTGAGATTAGCTTTGTGCCCCAGTATGTGATCAATCGTTGAGAATGTTCCATGTGCACTTGAGAAGAATATATATGCTGATTTTTTTTGGATGAGTACTTTTCAGTTTTTGTGAATTTGATGTTCAGTTTTGATTTGTGGTTGCCCTGTTTTTTAAGTATATTAACTCCTTCCTATACTGCTTGCTTTAGCCTAATAGTCATATAGGCTTAAATTCTATCATTAAAATAAATAAAGGAATCTATATTTTCTTACCTTCCTTCCCCACATTGTATGATTTTGATGTCTTTTTTTTTTTTTTTTTAACATCTTCATGTTTAGATCTGTATGCTGGCTTATTTAAGTGGTTGCTTTCTACATTTGGTTTCCTCCATCCTAATTTGCCTTTTTTTTGGTTTGTTTCTCTCTCTCTCTCTTTTTTAATTTAAAGAAGCCCTTTCAATATTTCTTTTATAATGGGTTTAGTATTGCTGTAGTCTTTTAGTTTTTGTTTGTTGGAGAAACTCTTTATTTCTCCCTCTATTTTAAATGATATTCTTGCTGGGTAGAGTATTCTAGGTGGCAATTTTTTTCCTTTCATCACTTTAAATATATCTTGCCACTCCTTCTGGCCTGTAGTGTTTCTACAGAGAAATCTGCTGATAACCTTATGGTGGTTCCCTTATAATTAATGCTTTGCTTTTCTCTTGCTGCCTTTAGAGTCCTCTATATTTAACTTTTCCCATTTTTATTATAATATGTCTTTGTGTGGGCCTATTTGGATTCACCTTGTTCAGGGCCCTCTGTGCTTCCTATATATTGAAATCGGTATTCTTTCGATTTGGAAAGTTTTTAGCCATAATTTCTTCAAATATATTTTCAGTCCCCTTTTTCTTTTCCTTATGGACTTCCTATTATGCATAGATTGGCCCATTTTATATTATCCCATAGGTCTATTCTATTGCTTTCATATTTCTTCATTTGGTTTTCTGTCTGCTGTCCTGATTGGCTGATTTCCATTTTTTTTTCTTCCACATCACTCATTCATTCCTCTACTTTATTCATTCTATTCTTTACTGTCTTTAGCTCAGTTTATATCTCTGCAAATGAATTTTCCAGTTTTCTTGGCTCCTCCTTATATTTTCTAGTTCCTTTCTAAAGGAATTTGCATTACTATTCATATCCTCTCAATTCCTTCTGTATTTTTACTTTCTCCCTTTTGAACTCAATGTCTGTCAAACTGCAGAGATCTGTTTCATAATTGACTGCTTTGGGTAAATTTTTCTTTTCCTCTAACTGGGAATGTTTTCTAAGCTTCTCCACCTTGCTTGTGTTTTTCTTTTTCTGTAAGTTTGGGGAAGGCAAACTATAGTCTTGTAAGGCTACTTCTATGCTAGTACACCCCTTTGTATTTTTGAGGGTGTTACTATTTATTTTGGGTGTGGGAGTTTGAATCTTTGCTGTCTCTTTCTTTGGTGTGAGCAGTCTGTTATTCCCAGGATGCTCAGTGTGTTTTCTGGGAGAAGGAGGCAATGTGTAAAGTCAGCAGTCAGTGCATGGTTGTTGGGTTTTGAACAGCAGCAAGGACCTGCCGGAAGCTGGCACAAGATACTCCTAGTTGCAGGGCCTGGGAAGTGGTAATAAGCTCTAGGCAAATCTTCAAGGTGACCAGAGCATTTGGCTGTAGCAGCAGCAGGGTGCATGAGTTCCTGGGGGAGTGAGAGCAACAACAGCTTGTGTTTGATTGCAGTGCCCTCCTCTGAGGTGTTTGGAACCACAGGTGTTGCCTGTTCAGGGACCCATAGTGGGAGCAGGTCATGACCGTCTCTAGAGACAGTGATAACTCTGGCAGTTTTCCCCTGCCACCTTTAGACCTTGCATGAAGCAACCTGTCTCACTTAGCCCACATAGGATATGCTGTACAGGCTGCTTCTAGTTGCAAGATCCTGGGAAGTGACAGAGATCAAGAATGTGGGTACTGCCCAGAACATTTGGCAATGGTGGCAGCAGGGTGAGTGTGTTCCCATGGGTGTGAGAGCACCAACAGGTGGTGTTCAGTCACAGTGCCCTCCTCTGTGGTGCCCTTCAGGTGAATGTGGCTGCAAGTGGTGTCTGTTCACAGACTCCTAGTGGTGGCAATCCATTCCTACCTCTGGAGCCAGAAATAACTGCATTGATTTGCCCCTGCTTCCTGTAGACCATGCCAGAAGCACCTTGTCCTGCTTAGCCCCCACAGGAGGTGCTATACAAGCTGCTCCTAGTTGCAGGTTCCTAAGAAGAGACAGATCAAGCATCTGGACACTTCCAAGAGTGTTTGGCAGTGGCAGTAGCAGGGTGGGTGTGCTCCGAGGGGAGTGAGAGCAACTATAGGTAGTGTTCTGTGGCATGTCCTCTCTGTTGTGCCTTCTGATGTGGTTGGGGCTACAAGTGATTTTTGTTCAGGTGTCCCCAGTGGTGGTGGGCCATGTCCACCTCTGGAATCAGGGATAACTGTGGCGGTTTGCCCCACCACCTGCAGACCACACAAGAGGAACCCTGTCCCACCTAGCCCACGCAGGAGGTGCTGCACTAGCTGCTCCTAGTTGTAGGGTCTTGGGAAGGGACAGTGACCAAGTGTCTTGGCACTCCCCAGAGCATTTGGCAGTAGCAGCTGCAGGGCAGCTGTGTTTCCAGGGGAGTGAGAGTAACAGTGTATGGTGCTTGGTTGCAGTGCCCTCTTTTTTCTTTTTTGCCAGCCCCTGAGATGAATGGGGTCAGAGGTGGAATCCACTCATAGGCCCCCAGTGGTGGCAAGCCATGCCTCCCTTTGGCCTCTGAGAGGACTCTGCAGTCTGTCCCCACCACCTGTAGATCATGTAAGAGGCACCATGTCACATGTAGACCCCTGATGCCCTTAGCCCACACAAGAGGTTCCTGGCCACCTATAGCCTACACAAGAAGCACCCAATCACCCCTAAATGAGCAAAAAGTTATCTCTCCACCCACAGCCTGTGCCAGAGCCACCCCACCCTCTAAGCTCGCAGGCATGCACAAGCTCCTGTGCAGGGAGTTTCCTACGGCAGTCAGCCCCTCCTCCTCTCACCCTCCCCAACAATGGTGCCTTGCCTCTCCTGGGGGCCCCAACCTTCTCCTGGGTTCTCTCTGCTGTGGTGTTCCCCTCCTCAGCCCCTGGCATACTGTTCCCCCACCCATGGTGCAGTGCCCCTTAGCCCCTCAGGCTGTCCCCACACAGCCAGCCCCCATCTTCCCCCTGAGACTGACCTCCAGAGCCTGAATCTCAGTGCTCAGCCCCTGCCTGAGCATCAGGCTGTGGTATCCAGGCCAGTGGTTCAGATGATCTGTGGGGCTCTCACTCTGCTTTACTGTTCTCAGTTCAGCTGCTGTGCTTTTCTTGGCGACTTTGAGGTCTCTCCAACTCGGCTGATTTTTCCATCAGTTAGGTGACTTCCCAGGAGGAGGGTTCCTAGCTCCCTCTTGGGAATGCTAGTCCCCTCCTAATTCCTTTTCTTTCTCTCTCCTTTTTTCTTTTGTTCTACCCAGTTATGTCAAGTTTCTTGCCCTTTTTGGATGTTTAAGTTCTTTTGCCAGCATTCAGTTGATGTTCTATATGGGTCATTTTACACATAGATGTGTTTTTTTGATGTATTTGTGACAGAAGGTGAGCATGACCTCTTACTATTCTGCCGTCTTGCTCCACCTCCCAAGAGTAGTTTTAATGTTTAAATGACTTAAGTGTCTCCAGTTGCTTCAGGAAAACATTTCTGTAAAAAATAAAACTTTTCTTGACAGTATTTCTTAGAAAATTGTTGATCCTATTTTGCAAAAACCAAAAATGATTCTAGAGTCTAAGAATATTAGTAATATTATTCCTTTAGTAGGCAAATTATCACTTATGAAACTTGAGGAATGAGAGATTCCATTTGGAGACATTAATATATTCACTTATAAGCAACATTTTTCATATAATAAAGTGTTTAAAAAATGTAATACTCTTAACACTGCTTCAATATGGTGGAAGTGAATATCAAATATTTTCCGGAACTTAAATTTTTCACGTCTACATTTTATTATATCAAAATCTAACTACCAGTCATATAAAACAAATTTCCCTCTCTCTCTCTCTGTATGTCCATATGTATATACTAGTTATATAGACTGGCACCTAATTTAGTTTCTCAATCAATCATTCTGTATCATCACCAAACCATATTATGAATTAATACATTTTGTTGGTTCACCTGATAAATGTAATTACCATATTTAGCATTATCTATTCGATAAACTATAGTAGAATATTAAACAACTAAACTGTAAATGAATTTCTATGCAAGTAGTAAGTTTGCTGCATTATAAATTGCTACTTTTTAAATATAGTACATAAAAGTTTACCTTGGAGCAATGGAAAGATTAGTAAGAAAGGAATCATAGCATTCTTTCTTCCTTAGTACTGGTTGTTTGATGTACTTGCCTCAGTCATACAAACCTAAAAAATTTAGATCTCTTCATTCAAATCTATTAAGATGCAAATTCCTTTGTTCTACTCCAGGATCAGAACTTCTCAACTTCTGTACTTTTCACATTTGGGGCCATATCATTCTTGTTGTGGAGGACTTTCTTTTTATCACAGGAAGTTTATTAGCATCCTTGGCCCCTACCTACTAAGATGTCAATAGTACCCCAAGTTGTGTCATTCCAAAATGTCCCCAGATATACCAAAGTAACCCCTGGCAGAAAGATCCCCACTCACCACCACCACCACTGTTTGACAACCACTATTTTAGACAAAAAGTTTTTGTGGTTACTAATTCATTTTAAAGATAGAAACTTTTCTGACGCAAATGTTTGTTCTTTCAAATTATACAGCAAGAAAAATAAACAGACGTCAGAAAGACACATCACCTCTTAGAATATCTGAAAGCTCACTGGTATTTTAAGATACACTTCACCAATAAATATAACATGATATTATATGTTTGAGTTCACTGTTTTAGAGAGAACTATGCACCAATAAATGGAAAGACTATTTGTGGCTTTGGAAATGTTTCCCATTGAAATAGAGATATCTATGGAAGATTAGATAAGATTTTTAGATAGTTTTTCCTACTTCATAAAAATAGAGTATAGTATAAAATCAATCTATAAAATATAATTTGATGGAGTTCCTGTCATGGCTCAGTGTTAATGAACCCAACTAGTATCCTTGAGGACCGCGTTTGATCCCTGGCCTTGCTCGATGGGTTAAGGATCTGGCATTGCTGTGGCTGTGGGCAGGCTGGCAGCTGCAGCTCTGATTTGACTTGTAGCCCGGGAACTTCCATATGTCCTGGTATGTCCCTAAAAAGACAAAAAAAATATATAAAATAAAATATAATATAATTTGATTAAAGTCACTCCTGCATGTCTAGTATTGCTGGAATCTGGTGAAACTAAAGCAATAGGACATTTTTTACTTGTACCCATTTTGTTATATGTGTTGTGTGTTTTTAAATAAGGAAATCACTCTAGTTCTTTAACATCAGATGTTAAAATTGTAATATGAAGATCTTCATCAAAAAGAAAATAGGATCTGGGATTAGTTTTTAATTGTAGGATCCTTCTGAAAATCCCTTTTGAAATATTACATTTTTTTCTAAAAGGAAAATTATAATATAGATACAATGGTTTCTTACATTAATAATTATTTTTGTACCAGTTAAGTTTTAATAGAATAAATATAGTTCCTATCAAAAAATGACTACATAGGGCAGAGAAAACTCTTTCTTGTATATAACAAATTAGATCCTGACATTTTTCTGCTTGGAGCTTAGTTTTGTTAGGTTAATAAATGTCATACATATTTTATATTGCATCAACATTTACTTATATTTTATTTGAACTTGATAAAATAATTGGGTTTAAAAGTGTTTATTTTTTGCTGGTGAGAAATGGACTTCAATTAAACATAGTTTGCATGAAATATAAAATGAATGATATTATTTTCTTCACAGAGCACACATCAGTCTTCTATGATTACATAATTAGCATTTGGTTTTCCTATAAAGTATTGTAGTTATGCATTGTTTAGTCTCTTCACCTACAAGTATGATGTGCTTTAGAAGATTAATTTACTTTCAAATTTTTATATTGTTGGTTTTTTAGAGCATATACACATACATTGATGAGCAAGCATATGAATCCAAATGTCCTTAAGTCTAACACAGTAATAGATACCATGGAAATTTTAGGAAAAACAACATGTAAGTAGATAAATCATAGTTCCTGCCAGCATAACACATACACTCTAACTCAGAATTTGATAAAAAGGCCCTCAGGCTAACTTCAATCTTCTGCCTATTTTGCAACAAAGTTTGATTTGAACATAGCCACACTTATTAATTCATGTATTGTTTTATGTACATTTTAGAGATGCAATGGCAAGATCAAATAATTACAAGGATGGGCATAAGGGCTGCAAAGGTTAAAATATTTACCATCTGGTCTTTTACATAAAAAACTTTTCTACCTCTGACTTAGCTAGAGAGACCACAGTATACTGATATAAAAAAAATATGAATATATATCACAGATATTAGAAAATAAGATGGTAAACATAAATATCTAATGCCTTGTATACTAATAATTAAAACTAATATTTAGTGATAGGTGAAATCGTCTATTATTTTGAAAGCAAATTATAGTTACCAAAGAGAATAGACTGAGGAGGGGAGGGATGATGGGAATTTGGGATCGGTATATGAACACTGTGGTATATGGGATGTTTGGTCAATGATTGGTCAATAGTCCTGCTATATAGCACAAGGACCTCTACCCAATATTCTTTGATTGTCTATGTGGGAAAATAATCTGAAAGAGAATGAATGTGCGTACATGCATAACTGAATCACTTTTTTGTACAGCAGAAATTATTACAACATTGTTAAGTCAACTATACTTCAATAAAACTTTAAAAAATCAAAATGAAAAGAAAATATGCCTTGTCTACTATTATATCTAGCTTTTTAAAACTAGGTAGAACAATGAAGTTCTTCACAAATACTTATTCATAAATATGCGCAAATATAAGGAGGGGTATTAATATGTGTCAGAGGTTCTTTGGTCAATATGAGTTTAAATAATAAGAGCTATCAGTGAACCCAGTCTGCACACCAATATTTAATTTCATCTGTTAGGATTGCTTAAGCATTTGATTGATTGGTCAGCTTTTCCTATCTCCTGGATAAAATAAATGGATAGCCTTGGTCTTGCAGGAGTTTACAAACTCTGTACTGATATTGGATTTTGCAAAAGTATTTCTCATAAAACAGTTAATTGCTTTATAGCAGGTGTTACCAAACCTTTTTTGTAAAGAGCCAGAAAGTAAATATTTTAGGGCTTTGTGGACCAAGTGTTCTCTGCTGAAACTGCTCAATTGCTATTATAGTGTAAAAGCAGCTGCAGATAATATGTAAACTAATGAGCTTGGCTATATTCCAATAAAACTTTATTTACTAAAATGGGCAGTGAACCAGATTTGGTTTTGGGGTCAACATTTGCTAATCTCTGCTTTACATTAAAATGTAAGTATTGTGAACCAAATTCCTTAATTTGGTAATTAGAATAGCTATCTTTTTATATACATGGCTAGAAAGGAACTTTAAAAAGATTTAACACTATTATTTCAAAGTGAGAAGAGATAAAAATTGAAAGTAAGAAGTCTCTGTAGATCTTTCATGCCGTGAAGCACAAAATATTATGAATATTACATTACAGTGTTATTAATACAGATATTGGGCTATAAAGTCAACATATTTTTTATTTTAGTATGTATATATAAATTTAATGTTATCTTTGGTTTAAAAAATATATTTTTATTGCAGTTATAGGATGTTGAGAAGAGCTACTACAATTCTAGGTTAAAAATAGTGATATTCAACGTGAAATCCAAGTACCTATCGTTGAGGCGTCAATTGATTATGCTTTTAATTTCCTTGAGAGAAATAGTATTTCCTATGCCCATGTTTTTATACAAGTTTCTCCTCCTCCTTCTTTATTCTCCTCCCTTTACTCTTCTTTATTTTGTTTTTGTTTTTCTCCTTCTTCCTCATCCTCTTCTTTTTTCAAGTGTCGAAAACTTTGAGTTTTTTTGTTCGTTTTTTTATTTGTTTTCTGTGTACCACAGCTAGTTAACCCTACTCTAAATGTCTAACCATTTTCCATTGGTGCCTCTTCATTTCACCTCCTTTTATGTAACACATTCCCTCCTCAATAACCTTCTCATCCACTCTCTTGCTTCTTGAATCTGCAATTCCTTAGAGACTCCAATTATAATAGATAAGGTCAAAAGGGAAGAGAGCAGAATATGTGGCACTTAAACCATGTGACAGAGGGACATGAACTCCTAAGGAATCTTAACTTTAGTTTCTACCGTTTTCTAATAATTTTTGTTCTTAATTGATTTGCATCAGAAAATGTTTGTCTTCATTCTTTTATTTATTTTTTAAATCAGGTGCACAGACATGGATTGATTTTGTCATCTTGGAGGGGAGGGTGCTGAAGACTGCCGAAAGCCATGTTGAATATTTATCAAATTTAGCTAATTTCTCATATCCTCTACAACTTTATTGTAACCTATTGATTTTTATCCTTTGTGCTTTAAAACTCTACAAGACTACTATTACTATATTAAACAATAGATCCACTTGTTAAGAAGACATTATTACTTGAAAACTAAAATATTGGTGATAGAATCAGAAAGTATAACTCGTTCCTGCCTTCAGTTAGTTCACTAGTATGTTTCTAAAGTATTTATTCTACAAGATAGGCTCTATAAAAATAAGATTTAAGGGAACAGTTTGATCAGTTGAGATTAAAAGCTAATCCAAAAGCATGATGGCAGAGCAAGAAACATAAAAAAAAAAAATGAGAGAATGACATTGAAATGCAAAATTTAATATGCTATTCTAAATGTGAATATATCACAAATTATTTAGACAGTGGAATATAGTAAAACAAACTTTAGCCATAGAATAAGTTAATGCAGAAAAAAATTAAGAAATAAATGTTTTATAATGAAGACAAACATTTTTCTTTTCTTCACATACCCCTCTGATTTGAAAAATAAGAATGACCTGAAAGGATGTATAGTATATGCAACAGCAATTTCCTAGGAAAGAGTGGTGTGCTAAGGCAAGAGGGGAATCTAGATGCTGAAACCTTACACGTCAGATTGGGACTTAAACCCATGGGCCAAGACTCAAACTGTTCCCAAAGCCAGACTGGGGCTTGAAGCTATATATATATATATATTTTTTTTTTTAATTAAAATCACACACCTGGTCCCAGGGCTTACTGTCTCAGTGCAGAAGGAATTTAGCAAGAGGCAAAGTGATAGGTAAAAAGTAGATTTATTGAGAAATAGAGTGTGGACCATCTCAGAAAGCAAGAGTCAAGAAGTGAGAGGCTCTGAAATATGGGGTGATGAGTTTTTGATGGGCTGCTCAATTTCATAAGCTAATGAGTGGGAGGATTTTCCAACTTTTAGGGAAGGGGGCAGGGGTTTCCAGGAATTAGGCCACTGCCCACTTTTTGGCCTATTATAGTAGGCCTTAGAATTGTCATGGCTCCTGTGGGCCTGTCATTTAGCTGATGATGTACTACAATGAACATACAATGAAACTCAAGGTCTGTTGGGAGTCAAATCATCCATCTTGGACCTAGTTGATTTCAACCAGCTTTTGTCATATTCTCAAGGACTATGCCATCCTTTTAAGGGTTGTGCCCTGCCCCTTTCCCTCCTCTTTCAGTACTATGCTAGGAAAATGATATACGTTGGAACTCACAAAGCCTGCATTGTGGTCTACCCGAGTTTATTTTATGCCAAATTTAATAATTATTCCTGATTATTACTCAGACTAAATCCTTTTTAAAAAAACCTTTGCTTGTAAGGCAGTAGAATGCATACATTTCATCTTAGAGGAAACTGAGGAAATTAACTTCATTGTTATCTTTAAGGAGCAAAATGTTTTTATTAATGTAATTGCTGTGTATGATTGTCTTTTATTGTCACATTAATCACTCGAGTAATGGGTGCTGTATAGGAAACTTCACATTGAATCATTAAATGAATAACCCTTGCCAACCTCAGAGGCTCCCTAATATGTTCTTCCTTCTTCGCTGTTAATATTTCCCTATGTAATTACAGCTCCCAATCCGTGTGCAGCTAATGATGGCAGAGGCCCCTGCTCTCACATGTGTCTGATCAATCATAACAGGAGCGCTGCTTGTGCATGCCCCCACTTGATGAAGCTTTCATCAAACAAGAAGACCTGCTATGGTAAATATCTTACAGTTCTTATCTAAAATCCAAATGGAATTCTCTCAGCTTGTGTTAGCATTCAGGTTTTCCTCACAGTAAAGCCAAAGAGGTGTTTAATGTCCTTAAACACATTTGAGGTGGGGCTCTTTTCAGACTGTTGATGATTCATATATTTTTGGGGAGACTGACAAATTCTTTAAGCATGTGATATGCTGCACTTTGCTGTTTATTACTGTATTCTTTTTTTTTTTTTCTTACTACTTTCTTATTTGGTGTATTAGCAGAATTTATCTCTACAAAACAGGGAGATTTGTAAGTGAAAGCAGAAAATGATGATGTGGGTAGCCTGCATAACAAAGAGGTACTTAACAGCTTTAATCTCCTCCTGCTCTTCTAAAATTACTCATCATTTTATAGAGGATTGTCAACTTGAAGTAAAATATAGAACCTGGAAAGATTTGTCAAAAAAAAATTTTTTTAAACATATGTAAGGTAAAAAGTGGGGCTTTCTCTTGGAAAAAAAATTGTAAAAAAAAATATTTAAACACATTTAAGCTAAAAAATGGGGAGTTCTCTTTTGGCACTGTAGATTAAGGATCAAGCTTTATCACTGCAGTGGTCTGGGTCTCTACTGTGGCACAGATTCAGTCCCTGGCTGGGGAACTTCCATATGCCTGCAGGTGTAGCCAAAAAGAAAAAAAAGAAGATAGTAAAATTTTTTTGAATGAAAATCAGACTGTGGGTTTTCCAGCAGGTTTTGTTTATTTGCAAAGCCATTACTTTTAAGTGCAAAAAAGAATGTTTGCCTCAACTCAATTCTGGAATTTAGGCACATGTTGCTTTCATTAATTTTATACAATAATAACATATCTCAAATATCAAAAATAACCCCAAAGAGAAAAACAAAAAATAGAATATCTATGACTCCTATTTCTATTAAATCTATTGGTATTTCCCAAACTCAGTGCAAGAAATGTGCCTATGGAAGTAAAAATGATAGAATGCTTTCCAATGTTAGCTACTACAGATTCAGAGACATTTACAATACAGTATGCTCTAACACTATTTGAGCACTTTTTTTTGATGGAGAAAACATGATTTTTAAAAGCAACATTTACTCTCATTTTACTCAAAGATAGTATAGAAAAAATGTTCTTAGATTCCTTTAAAAACATTTAATGCATTGCGATATTGTTATAATTATATACAAAGAACAAATATAGCTGATTATTGTAGAATTCATATCTTTTAGTAACTTTGAAATTCTAAGAACAAATCAGTCACTGATAATTTTTTGGCATTTCTAACCAAAGAAAAATGATTTTAGTATTCTAACCTACATGTGTTACCTGTGTTATTATTAACCACTTTAATTTAAAAATAGATAAGTTATTTCTGCATTTAGTCATAAGTTTTTAGGCATTAAAATCTATTAAATCATAAACAAGTAATATCAATTGCTTCAAATTTGCCAAGCTTATAAAAAACACATTTCTATTTCTTTTCTAGAAATGAAGAAATTTCTTCTTTATGCAAGGCGTTCTGAAATCAGAGGAGTGGATATTGATAATCCATATTTTAACTTTATCACGGCCTTTACAGTCCCTGATATTGATGATGTTACTGTGATAGACTTTGATGCATCTGAAGAACGTTTATACTGGACAGACATTAAAACACAAACCATTAAACGGGCTTTTATTAATGGAACTGGATTAGAAACTGTTATTTCAAGAGGTAAAAAATTTGCACTTGACAACATAAAAAAATCATTGTTATTCAATCTGTAATACTCCCAAGTCTCTTTTGCATTATTTTTCTATTATCCAATTCTGTGTTGTTAATTAAAAGTTAGAATTGATTATTCAGAGATTTAATGATATGCTATATCCAAACAATTATAGAATGCTATAATTATGTTGCACATTGTAGTCTGATAACTATAAATTTAGTTTCATAAGAAGAAAAAATTTCAGAATGGATCTTAAAATTTATAGATTTCTAAGAAGGCATATTGGAAGACTCTGTTTTGCTGATGGGGGATAATTATATTTGCATAGATAAAATATAGGATATTGGTAAATACTGGTTTCCCTCTTTGATTCAAACTAATTATCAACCTTCTTTTGCATATATATATATATATTTTTTTTTTTTGTCTTTTTGTCTTTTGTTGTTGTTGTTGTTGCTATTTCTTGGGCCGCTCCCGCGGCATATGGAGGTTCCCAGGCTAGGGGTTGAATCGGAGCTGTAGCCACAGGCCTACGCCAGAGCCACAGCAACGCGGGATCCGACCCGCGTCTGCAACCTACACCACAGCTCACGGCAACGCCGGATCCTTAACCCACTGAGCAAGGGCAGGGATCGAACCTGCAACCTCATGGTTCCTAGTCGGATTCGTTAACCACTGCGCCACGACGGGAACTCCTGCATATATTTTTATAGAACTAGACTAAACAAATAAGAGAAGAAACCTGTTTCTATCTACCTCCTGACCCAGCGTGTTGAACTATAGGTTTTCAGTAAACGTTGCTGAATTAACAATTTGAAAAAAAAAAAAAAAAAAAAGAAGAACTTTTCTTAAAGGAGAAAATATAACTGAAGTGAGACATTGCAGTGGTTGAACTAGAAATATAAGCATTGAGTTATTCTAATTTTTGCTTATATTTTGGTATATTATAATTTCTGGGGAAATTGCTGTTTTATTTAATGAATCTTAAAAGAGCATGTGCTATTTGCCATGACTACAAAATAAAACAAGACAGTTCTTGGAGTTCCAGTTGTGGCTCAGTGGTAATGAACCTGACAAGTATCCATAAGGATGCAGGTTTGATCTCTGGCCTCACTCCGTGGGTTAAGGATCTGGTATTGCCATGAGCTGCAGTGTAGTTTGCAGATGCGGCTCAGATCTAGCGTAGCTGTGACTGTGATATAGGCCAGCAGCTGCAGCTCCATCTCCTAGCCTGGGAACTTCCATATGCCTCAGGTGTGGCCTTAAAAAAAACAAAAAAGCACCGTTCTTGCTCTTTAGTTTCATGCCTCCTAAGCATGATAGACTGATTAGAAGGAGGATGGAGAAAGGGGCAATCAGTGATCCACACAGGTATATGAAGCTCCTCTGCTTTAAGGCATACTAAAAATTTTAAATCAGACCTTATTTGAGCAATGTTAAAATGAAAGCAATAAGTGCAGGTTTTAAATTCACAATATTTTTCAAGAGTTTCGACATATACTACTAGAAAACTGGTTGAGTACCATTAGCATATCTGAGAATATGTAAGCATTTCAAGTACTCTTATATTCATACTGCTCTTTACTCACCTCAGGTTAGTACTGTTAATGTAACTTGAATGAATTGGTTATAGGCTTGTTCAAATATTTATTTCAAACTTTCCATAACAGAAAAAAAAAAGAACCTTTCTACAAAGGTAGTGCAAAAATTATTATTTTGTGCAGGATTTTTATACAGGAGTAAGGGGAAAAAAATAATCATTGCTAGACTAGATTTAAAATGAATGTCTGGTTAATGATCATGAAAAACCTTGAGAGAACAGTTAAAGGACATAAGGTGATTGCTAAGACTGACAGTCAGTTAGGTGGCTTTCTCCCAAGAAATTTATCAAAATCTAATAGAAAACTGTTCACATACTTTATCATGAATATGAAATACTTTCCAAAGGCTCTGTGAATTGTATAAGGTAAAAGATGTTCCACCTCAAAAAAATTGGAAGACAATTCTGTTTAATTATAAATTGGTAAATAGTAGTAATTTGGAGAGTTTATCTTTTAGAAAATCACAAAGACTTACTTCCATTTAGCAGACTCTATTTACATTTATTCACCAAAAAAATTGAGCAGTGGTATTTTTTTCACTTATAATAATACATGTGCTTATTAAGATCAATAATTATTACTTCAGTCATTTAGACCATTATTGGAATATTTTCGACATGATTAGAAATTGAAGGAGGGCCAGTAAAGACTGACCAGTATGAAGCATAGAATGAGAGGATGCTATACAAGCTGATGGAGCTAAAAAAATAGAACAAACCATGCTAGCCTTATAGGATATGTTATTGATTTCTATGCTAATACTGAAAATAATGGAAACCAAGGAAAAGTTTTAAGGAGACTCTAACAACATTGATTAGCTTTGCCTTTGGAAAAGCTCACTCTAGCTATTATGTTTAGTAGAGAATTGAAGAGGTCTGGGGTGGGGGTGGATAAGCAGTGGACTCTGGGAGACAAGACTGCTATAATGGTTTTAGTAACAGGTGATAGAAGCCTGGACTAGAGTGGAAACAAAAGAGAGAGTGAAATGTGGAAAGATTATTGAGATAACAAAGAGTGAAAATATGAAATAACTTAATTGGATATGAAGGTTGAGGAATGGGCATTGTCAAGGACAACTTCTTGGTTTCTAGCTACCCCACAAGTGATGTTGTTTATTCCTTTCTTCCAGAGCAAAAACTTGTTAGGAACTTTCCACTAATATCTTTAATTTTATTAATGTCTTCCCATTGTTTTTTTTTGGGGGGGTCTTCACCCATGGCAGGTAGAAGTTCCTGGGCCAGGGTTCAAACCTATGCCACAGCAGCAGCACAAGCCGATGCAATGATAATGCTGAATCCTTAAGCTGCTGTGGCACAGGGAACTCCTCATAACTTTTTATTTAATTCCATTAATGTATTACCATTTAAAGAAAAACTTGTAATGAACTTTTGGCAGTTTGGCTGCTAAACTTACCAAAATATCTCAAATCCTGCCAGTAGTTGTACTTTATTTTATCCTTTCATCATTTAAATTCTTTGTAAGTGACTCTGGCCCTTCTCTTCTTACACCATTGGTCTCTGTATTTTTTGTACTTTACAGTCCTCTATCTACTGGATCTTTTCTTGAGAGACTCTTCCTTTCTTTATCTTCCTTCGCCCAAGTCTAAGGTGAATCCAACCTCAAAAATAAGGCCCCAAATATACCCGTTGCCCCAACCAGTTCCCACGGTTTTCTTTCCACTTTCAGAGGAAAACACTGAGGCTTCTTGAAGGGGATTAGAAATGGTTTGTCTTCCTTGTCATTCTCCATATATTGAAATACTAAGCTGTTCTTAATGTGTTTTACCCACATGAGCTATCTCTTATAATGAGTGGTAGCAGGTACATTTCATTAAAGGATGAATATTAATGACTGGAGGCATATTCATTGTATACCTTAATAATTTATAATATAAATAAATATATATATATATATATATCTTTCACAGTAAGCAAAAGCTAATTTTATTCCAAGAAAAAATAAATGACTGTAACAATTCATGGCAAATGTTCTTGCTAGTAGCCTGTAGTCCTGCTCTCTGGTGGTAATTAATTCTTATAATTGAGTCATTATTTGGTCCAAGTAGTTTTCAGTTATTCCTGCTCTCAAATTTATTTTTAGGACATGTGGTATAGTACTAGCTGTCATTATTGTGACAAATACCATTATCTCATTTGATCTTTGAAAACCTATTAGGAATTATTTGTATTCTGCAAGTCAGAAAACTTAAGTTCACAGAGGCTAAAACGCTCCTTCAGAACCAAAGTGACGAAATGATAGAGACAAATTTGCACTTAGGCCTCTATGTTTAGAGCTCCTGGAATATTTATTACCTTACAGTAGAAGGACTTGGCCCTTCATCCCAAGAGGCTGGGTGTTGTTCTTTTAGCATAATCCCTCTCACAAGCGCAGTGGCCCCTCCTGAGTACTCATATACTGCCCAGAGTTCAACCTTATTGGACAAAAGAGCCCCCTCCCCACCAACCCTAAAGTATTGCTTATGATTAACAGAGTAAGGAAAAAAGACATCAATATACTTTAAAGCTCTTAATATAAGCCAGGAGAAATACAGTTGAGTTTTCACTCTTGTGTCTATCATTGTTTTAATCTATCATTTATTCCTCATACAATGCTTAGAGGTATCACATTCTGCTTTTAAATATGAGGAAATGTTTTCTTCTTGTTTGCCATGCTAGGAAATAGCAGAGATTTGTTATATCTAAGGCCTTTTGTCTCCAAAGCTATGCTCTTTTTCCCTAAGTGTCTCTTTCATTTATAAATAAGGAACCGCAGCAAGGTGACAAGCAGAAGCTTTACTAAAACCACATGGTTTGTGAGTAACATCCCTTCCCAGCCTCACTAAATATAAACTCACCTCACCCTACAGAATTCATCTAGCAGCACTTGGGTAAAGGACAGTGGTCATTTCACCCCCTCACCATAAATTTCATTGATTATTCTGAAATATAAGGAAAATCTTTTAGAGGTATGTTGGCAACTTTATGAAATCCCTGGCCTCCAGCAATAGAACCTCATTTTTTATTAGAAAAGACTTCTGTTTTTTTCTGATTATTTTAGGGCAAGATATAAATTGTTCATCTTTGGAAAATTAAGAACACAATTTAGGCAAATACAATTGCTTTTTAGTGCTAAAGTGATCTATTATCATGGAATAATAGATGCTGTGTGTTAAAGGATTTGGTGTTGCTGCATCTGTGGCAGAGCTGCAGCTTAGATTCAATCCCCTGACCAGGGAACTTCCATGTGCCTCAGGTGTGACCATTAAAAAAAAAAAAAAAAAAAAAAAATCTGCTTCCAGAGTGAACTAGACTGTTAGGTTGAGTTAAGCAAAAGATAAAGTGAATATAGCAAAGGTGAGTATGAACTAAAAGTTTATCTGTTCCTTTCTATAAAGAACACTTTCTTAACATGGTAGGAAATTATTATGAGTATACATACTTTTTTTAAACTACAAGAATATAAACCATTTTAAATGCAGAGCTTGCCACTATATAAAATTTAATTCTCAATGATACTTTGAATCTAATTGGACCTGTTTCAGAGTAGATTTCCATTATTATTTTAAATTGTTATCCATTCTGCCAACAATTATTTTGTAAGTACTAAAGATTCATTCATTCCCTCTATTTTGCGAGAACCATATTTAATTTTACCCACTAAGAAAAATGCTTAGAAAATAAAAACTGAAAATTGTCCAGAGAGAATGAAAGAACTAAAAACAGGTCAGTAATAACAGTGAGATCTAAATTTTGGAAATAGGCCTTGAATTAAAGTGAAAGTTTAGATAGGGAACATCTGTTGTTTTGCCTATTTCTGAATAGAACTTCCAGTGTTCATTTTCACCCAGGAAGCCTTTTGGTGGCAGAATGTCAACATCTGTGATTAAAAAAAAAAAAAAAAAAGATAAAAGTAAAGAAAGGCAAAAATGATACATATAAATGTCATTCCATTGAGAACTATGTATTTATATCAAAGGCTGCTAAATGAGCAATACTTCTGTATATATCATCTATCTTTTAGGTAGAAGGATAGAAATACTATTTTAGTTTATTCTATTTTTTTTTTCATGTCATATTCTGGATTCTATATTGGGGACATTGAGTGGGTAGGGAGATTGCAATTATTTAAGTATGATAGTCTGTAATTGCTAGAAGCTTCATAGCTGATGAAACAGTGAAATGTAAACACCTAACTCAAGTACAAGGCTCAATGAAATAGGAGTTTATAAGCTACTTCACAGAAAATTAGCATAAGGAGTACTGAGTTCTTGCATGGGATTACTAAGGTTCTCACTTAGGAGGGGGCAAATGAGGCTTTAAGGAGAAATGTTAGCAAGATTAATCTAGATTGAGCTCTCAGTAGGCACAAAGGCCTGGACACACATGTATAAAGGGGAACAAGTATTGAAGGGTAGATAGACCTTGAAGAAGAGTAAGATAAAAGGTTAAAGTGATGGCAGATCACAGAGGGGCTTATACCAGAGGAGCTGTTTTGTATTTTTTTTTTCCCCTCAAGACAATGGAAAACCACTGAAGACTTTTATAGATTGGTATAGATCATTCAGACTCTTTTAAAAGATAAATCAGGTGTAAATCTGAATGTTAGTTAGGAGAAGTGAGAAACTATATGAAAGGATACAATTAGAAAGTTAGAGGGAGTTCCCGTCGTGGCTCAGCAGAAATGAATTCAACTAGAATCCATGAGGTTGTGGGTTCAATCCCTGGCCTCGCTCAGTGGGTTAAGGATCTAGTATTGCTATGAGCTGTGATGTAGGTCGCAGACACGGCTCAGATCGGGCATTGCTGTGGCTATGGCGTAGGCCAGTAGCTGCAGCTCTGATTAGACCCCTAGCCTGGCAACCTCCATATGCCATGAGTGCAGCCCTAAAAAGCAAAACAAAACAAAACAAAACAAAAAAATTAGGGTGGAGTTCCTGTCGTGGCTCAGTGGTTAATGAATCCGACTAGGAACCATGAGGTTACAGGTTAGATCTCTGGCCTTGTTCAGTGGGTTAATGATCCGGCGTTGCCCTGAGCTGTGGTATAGGTTGCAGACGTGGCTCAGATCCCGCGTTGCTGTGGCTCTGGCGTAGGCCGGCGGCTACAGCTCCGATTTGACCCCTAGCCTGGGAACCTCCATATGCCCCGGGAGCGGCCCAAGAAATGGCAAAAAAGACCAAAAAATAAATAAATAAATAATAATTTAAAAAATAAATAAAAATTAATTATAATAAATGGGGGTATAAAAAGGTGACAGATACCGAGGTTAGATGTCAAAGCAATTGAACTTGATGAATGAAATGTGAAATTGAGCAAATAATTGTAAAGATATCAGAGACATTGATCCAGATGAAAATATATGAAGGAGGCTTTTTTCAGACTTTTCCCCAAATCAACAAAGTTGTTTCTCCAAGATAGAAATAATTATAGGTTTAGGACATTAAGTAATACAGAGATTAGTCAAAGAAGTTATAATTTTGCCCCTATATTCTCTAGAAAAAAAAATAGATTTGGGATACTCACATATGTGTTAAAGGTGATAAAAACTTTAAATTGTTCAGAGTTGGAGAGTCATAAAATTAGTGCGAGTGAGCACAGAAGTCTCCTTAAGTATTTGTAGTGTTGTATTCCTTAAACTGGATCATGGATTTATGGACATTTTATTACTTTGTATACCATGTGTTATATAGAGTAACGTATTCATGTATATATACACACACGTACATTATCAGAGTTTTTCATAAATGTAACAAATGGCATATTTAATATTTAGAATGTTCCCTTGCCAATTTTCTTTTTATAACTTTGCTTTTAAAAACAGTGACATAATTACCCAGAAACCCGCCTCAAATGACTGGATATAACCATATCTGCCCTTTGAGGTCATACCTGATTTTAGGCAGAAGTCTTTGTGTCTACCCCCAAGATGCTGGGATGAGTAGGTCCATGTCATAGGAGGAAAAAAAAGGATGAATCTCACAAGCAGAGGTTTGACAACCAGGTCCTTTTTCATTTAGATTACCAGGACGTTAACCAATTTATATGCTTACTTCCATCCCTCTGTCATCTAAGACCTTCTATCTGTAATAAATTTTCCTCTCTCTGAATGATAGCCTTTAATGTTCCTTCAGTTGAGTTAGAATCTGTTAGCGATAATCTGATATAATATCTGAAAATATATTTAGTCTTTTTTTGAAAAATATTTTTTAAAGTTTTAGTAACATACACCTAACATAAAATTCTATCATCTTGACCTTTCTTAAGTGTACAGTTCAGTAGCGTTAGGTACATTGTGTAATCAATCTCCAGAACTCTTTCCATCTTGCAGAGTAAAACTATACTCATTAAGCAACAACTCCCTATCCCCCTTCCCCTCATCTCCTGGAAGCCGCTATTCCATTTCTGTGTCTGAATTTAACTATTGAGGTTCCTGATATAAGAGGAATCATATAGTATTTATCTTTTTGTGAATGGCTTATTTCACTTAGCATGATGTCTTCAAGGTTCATCCATATTGTAGCATGTCAGAATTCCCTTTCTTTTTGGAGTTCCCTGGTGGCTTAGTGGGTTAAGGATCTGGCATTGTCATTACCATGACTCATGTTGCTGCTGTGGCATGGGTTTGATTCCTCACCCTGGAACTTCCACATGCCATGGGCTTGGCCAAAAAAAAAAAAGGAATTTTCCTTTCTTTCTTTTAAGGTTGAATAATAATACTTCATCATATGTATGTATTACAGTTTCTTTATATGTTTGTCAGTCAATGGACTTAAGTGTTATTTTACTTTTGGTCTCTTGTGAATAATGCTGCTATGAACATCGGCGTTCAAATATCTCTTTGAGACCCTGGTTTCAGAGGTGGAATGGCTGGATCATATGGTAATTCTATTTTTAATTTTTTGAGGAACTGTCATACTGTTTCCCACAAAGGCTGTACCATTTTACATTCCCGCCAACAATGCAGAAGTGTTCAAATTTCTCCATATTCTTGTTAATATTTGTAAGTTTCTATTTTTATTTATTTGCTTATTTTCTACAGTAGTCATTCTAACGGGTATGAGGTGGTATCTATTTGTGGTTATGAGCTGCACTAATGATTAGTTGCATTACCATGTCCTTGTTGGCCATTTCTATACTGCTTTGGAGACATGGCTATTGGGTCCCTTGCCCTTTTCAGATCCAATTTTTTGTTGTTGTTGAGATGTAGTTTAAAAGATAATGTTGCATACAAATTCCAAGCTTAGCGTTATTTCCTCTCAACCCCTTCCAAATATTATTTCATTGTCTTTTCACATATTTTATCACTATGGAGAATCTCCATTTTGTCTAATTGTCATTTTTCTTTGCAGGATGTGTCTTTTCTCTCTAAATGCTTTTAACGGCTTCTTTTTCCTCATGAAAATATTTTTATTTAACCACCTAGAGTGTGTTGCACCTCCTACTGGGTCATGTCTCATCAGCCTGGGGAATAAAAAACCCTCCACTATTATCTCTGGTCGTTTTTTTGAACCTAGTCTCCCTGTTCCTTCCTTTGGAAACTCTGACGTGACGTGCTAGATTAATCATTCTAACCTCTAACTCACCTAATCTTTTTATTTATCTGTGCTATCTCTGGCTAACTTGCTTCTATTTGTCTTATAGTTTTCCAGTACAACTGTGTCTAACATGCTGCTCAATTCACCTAGTGAAATCACTGTTTTATAATATTTTTAAGTTATTTTTGCTTCCCATTTATATAGTCCAGGAAGATTTTTAAGAATAAGTGATTGCACCATGTTTATTATTTCAAAGCATATTTTTCCTTTAAAATATTCCATTCATTGTTCTTTATCTTACACATAATAATTTAAAAACATGTAAGCTTTGGAGATTTAAACTGTTTATTTTTCTCTTTATTCTTGTTCTTATGTCATTTATTTGTGTGTGCTTTGATTTTTTTGTTCTGATCTATAATGAGAATGAACTCAATATATGGAAATGGATGAGGGCCTGGATTGAGAAAATTCTTTGCTTTCACAGAGGATTTGAACTTGCTTCTGCTGCAGGGAAGTGGCGTCACTATAAATCAGGAATTACTTTAGTTTGATTTCTCCCCTACTCAACCAATTAATACCTTGTTTATAAACTAGTAATCTCTTACCCATTTCTAGACATATGCTTCATTTTTTTTTCATACCCCGAAAAGGGACAAAAAATGTTTTGTATTTATTTTAAAAATTAATCTCCTTTTTAAGGAGGCAGATTTTTTTCCCCAGTCATCTGAGAAGGTAGACCTTTCTGATATTCTGAGATTGCGCCTATTTAGCTCTGCTACTTTTTGTGAATTTAAGGACTGGATCCTCTTGCACTGAGCCACTAATAATCCAGGAATCTCTAAATTTTCATTACAAGTTTTTGTTACTGTGGTTACGCCAACCTCTGTATTCCTATTTGTCTTCCATTATGCTTTTAAGATATAATCATGGGTTATCGCTTAGAGATTTTACTGTCTTATGATCTCAACAATAAATCTAAAAGTTATAATTTATCATGTATCAGAGAGTTTTGTAGCAAAGAAAGACTTTTCTGAATATCTAATCTGTCTTACTTCAAGAAATGAGCGTCCCTTGAACTTTCTGAGCAACTTGCTTGGAGCTCTCGGCCTGACTTTCTTGAAAACAAGAGTTAAGAGTCAGAATTCATTATTTCAGTATTTTTTTTAACAAAAAAAGAAAAAAAATCATTCAACATGTGATTTTTATTCTCTCCCCCACACCCCTTTATGGTGAATTTACCAGGACACTCAAAAATATTAGACTTTGCCATTAAAGGTGATCAAAATGATATAACTTTTTTTAGACCTTTAAAAAATAACTGATAACTCCAAACTAGTAGACAGTAAAAGGGTAAGGATAGAGAATGAGAATTGAGATTGCCTGAGTATATGTTTAGATATATACTCCTGAAAATACACTTGAGAATCTTACATCTGATAATTTTAGCTCATCTCACATATGTTTAAAATTGTAGATTGTACATACCATGCATTTATTCATCAGTACACCAAAAGTATTTATTTTGAAGGCCATGTTGTATACATCTGGGGAGAGTATCTATAAAGATAAACCATCAAGGAACCCATCTTCAAGAAGTATATGTGGAAGTAGCAATATGTTCTAAATAATTATCACATTAGATAGAAATAGATTCACCAAATACAGTCCTGTTGAGTTGGGCAGATAGAGAAAATATTTGTGGCTGGACCATTGATTGATTAGAGGAGAGTTGATTAGGTTTTTGTGGTTGAAGAGTGATGTTGCCTATCTGCTGCCCTGTGTTGAATGAGATTTAGGAAAGTGAAGATGTGATAAGGTACTAGATCCAGATAATTCCATAAAGATTTGAGAGCTCAGGACAAGTCTGGAAATCGGAAAACATACCCATATGACTGGAGTGTAAGATAATTGGCTAAAAAGAGTGAGAAATAAGTTTGGAAAGGTAGTTATATTCAGATTATATAGAAAGCCAGACTGAGGAATTTAAACATCACTTTCTGAGCAGATGGAAGCAACTGGATACCTTGGGACCATCAAAGGTCATGATCCAGAGCTCTCTAGTAAGAAAAATAATCTGGCAGCAAATAAATCAATTGCTTGAAAGAGAAAAAAAGACTATATGTTATGCAATATTAAAAATCTAAATAGATTTCAGAGAGCATGAACCATAGAACTGACAAGAACTAAACAGATACTAAGAGCTTACTTACATTTGACTGTGCTTTCCAATTTGAGTACAATGTATTCTCAAGGCCATATAATTAGAAATCAGTTGGAAATAAGTAAAAGGACTTTGAGCAGGAGAGACAGCTGAAAAACAAACTTTGGATAATATGTATTTTAGAGGAAATAAAAACATTTTATTTTTGCCAATAACAAGCAATTCAGGGTAAAATTGCACAAAGTGTTAAGTTCTTGGATTGACAAAATATCCCTCAACCCTGCATTAAGCTGCATAAACAAACACCATCTAATATTCAAAACAGTCCTATGAATTATCTATAATTAGATTCATTTTCCCAATGAAAAAAAAAGGCTGAAATTTAAGTGCCTTGATGAAAGACAAAAAATAGGCACCCAACCTAGAACATGAAGCTAAATCTTCTCATTACTGTTTCTCAGCCACCAATTAAGTCCAGAGGGTGAAGGAGGAGGAATAAATATCCTGGGTGAGGAAAATTAATATCAGACATGGCAGGTTTAGCTTTACAGAGGTGTTGTATTACTCTTTTTATCTCAAGAAAAGAGGGAACTGGATGAGAATAACTAAGAATAAAGAAAAATGTCAAGTGTTGGGTTGAGATTAAGTTCACATTCAAAATCTGCCAATTTACCAGAAATTAATGATGAAAGGTAACTTGCAGAGTGAGAAGGATGTTGCTTAGAGAAGAAATTGAAACATGGGAAATATCTTTTAAGGGCACTGTGATTAAACGCTATTTAGAAATAATAGAAAGGATATTGGACAGAAAAATTGGCTTTGTCAAAAGTTGAGGATATAAACTTGAGTTGAGCCTACTGTTCCAACACTGCACTTTACAGCTGACCTAGAACTGCCAGGCCTCCCTTACCTTGTTCTTCTGAACCAGCTGGCAAGTTTTAATAACCCAGAGTTTTCACCTTCTGAAAATCTAGCTGTGTGGCATCATTTTGAAAATGACAAAAAGGGAAGATGTAGCAATTTAGACAAGCTCAGTAGCAGCTGCTCTGGGTTTCTAGAAGCATTTGTATTGGAACCGTGGCTCAGGAGCTGTGGCTATAGCAAATTGGGAGCAAGTTAGAACTTGCAGTAACTCAGGGCCTTCTCCAGACTGACTGAATCAGAATCTCCATTTTAAGTCTCCAAGTATCTTGTAAATTTGAGTAATAGGGGTCCAGAGAACCCTAAAAGGTACAGCATCCTAGAAAATATTAAAACTGTATAAAATAAAGGCAAAACCAAGTTAGAGTTATCAAATGCCATGGATGGGGAACTAAACTGGCCTGCTTTATCTGTTCATATGTTAAAAAAAGATCTCCTAGTATCCATTAGTTTTAACACTTTCATTTTGTTTCTTTAATTAAAATGTGCAATTATATTTAAGCCTAAATCCATCATTTTTTTAAAAGATGCCTAATTGAATAATCAAGTAATAGCAACCCAAATATTCATATTGGCTGTAATGAATCGAAACATAATTGGATCTCAGTAATTTCTGTAGAATCCACGTTGGAGGAATGTTAAAAGCGTTTTAGTTTCTTTGCTCATATCTCAGTCAATTTCTGTTAATTATCCATTTTAAAGATGTTCAACTCTGGTAATTCTTTTAGGAAAGTTGAATTGTTTTATTTCATTTCAGTAACAAATTGGCACTTAAAACATAAAATGGCCCATTTGTTGAGGGCCCACAAGTACTTTCTCCTAACTAGAAAGATGTGCTACCAACTAGAGATGCTATTACTCTAATTTGAATTTTGGTCACCTTGGCCCGTAGGACTGCTGCCTGAGCCTGCTCCTAAGTGTTTATAATGAATCATTGACTGTTAGTGTAATTTCGATGCTAATTGTTACTTCAGGTTTTCAAATGGCTCATCAGTAAAGCATTAATGATTATTCATGCCTTAAGAAGGGCTGATAAGGGAATGAGATTACAATCTTGTACACTTTTAGCTAACAAAGTGTAAATTAAATTTTCCCTCAGACAGAAAATAACTTAGTTGGAAAGCCAAAAGAATGAGAAACTTCACTCGCTTATAATTTTCTCTCTCCTCTTTTACAGATATTCAAAGTATCAGAGGGTTAGCAGTGGACTGGGTCTCACGTAATTTATACTGGATCAGCTCAGAGTTTGATGAAACGCAAATTAACGTGGCACGGCTAGATGGCTCCTTGAAAACCTCAATTATCCATGGAATCGATAAGCCCCAGTGTCTTGCAGCTCACCCAGTCAGGGGGTAAAGTATGATTATCTTTTTAAGTTTTCCAAAGATTTTATACACTTCTGCTCTGATTTTATATAGACACTTCATTTTTTTGTTTGTTTTCTTTTATAGAGCAGCACTAGTGCATAGGCTAGTTCTCAGGCTAGGGGTTGAATCAGAGCTGGAGCTGCTGGCCTACACCATAGCCACAGCAGTGCTGGATCTTTAACCCACTGAGCAAGTCCCGGGATTGAACCCTCATCCTCATGGATACTAGTTGGGTTTGTTACCACTGAGCCACAATGGGAAACCCATATAAACACTTTAATTCAGAGGACACATGCATATATATAATCTATACAGCCAAAATAACAAATGTAAATATGGAAATTGTAAGAGGTCCCTGGTAAGAGATTTCTGTTTTCTACATAAAATCAGATTTTTATACATTATTGTAAGACCTTATTAATTATGTTTCTAAAGAGTGACAGTTCAAATTAAAAAAAAAAAAGAAAGATGCTTGGAACAATTGTTGATTTCACTTTAAATACCAGTTTCCTTTTAATATTTTTTGAAGTATGATTGATTTACAATATTGTGTTAATTTTTACTGTACAGAAAAGTGATTCAATTATTCAGATAGATATTCTTTTCTATATTTGTTTCCATTAGGGTTTATCAAGGGATATTGTATATAGTTCCCTGTGCTATACAGTAGGACCTTGTTGTTTATCCATCCCATACATACTAGTTTGCCTCTGCTAATCCCAAATTCCCAATCCTTCTCTCCCCACCTCTCCTCTCCTTGGCAACCACAAGTCTGTTCTCTGTATCTGTGAGTCTGTTTTTGTTTTATGGATTCGTATCATATCATAGATTCTACACAGAAGAACTGTCAAATACCAGTTACTAATAATAAATTTACTGTACATTAATAGTATGGTCACTGCTAAGTAGATCCAATTCTCCCATCTTTTGGCTACTCATCATGTGCCCATCATGTACTTGTTTGGGGCTAAAGGAAATTCTTTCTCCTGAGTTCTTTCATTGGGAATGATTGAAATGACTTTGTTACTTTTTATGGTACCTGACTTTCCCAAGCCAAGAGGCTTCAATCCTGACGAATGACTTTAAATGGAAATTATTTACTCTTATCATAGTTAAGTATTCAGTTGTGAATGTAGGGGGCAAAAAAGAAGTGATATAATTGTCCTTCAAAGACAGGAAAAAGCAAGTGTGACAGTTTCTTCCAAGTCAAGTGGCTCAACAGTTTGAGGGCCTTCCTAAAAAAATTTATCCTGAGCCCAGAATTTAACATTAACTTAGTTCTTCAATGCATGCTATTAGTCAACAAGTAGATCTATAGCTAATATCTGTAAACTCATCTCTTTTGAATTAAGGAAACTCTACTGGACAGATGGAAACACAATTAACATGGCAAACATGGATGGCAGCAACAGCAAGATTCTCTTTCAGAACCAAAAGGAACCAGTTGGTAAGTTTTTTTTTTTTTAATAGTTAATCACTATATGACATATCTGTGCTTGTACAATGAATCTTGGATTTAGAACCTGAGAGGAAATATTACAGATTCATAATATAAATTAAGTCAGGAATTTATCAATCTTATTGAATCCATTTGATCTATTGGGATAGGGATAAAACATTGTTTTTCTGGAAAAGGAGATATTTTGTGGTGTTGTTTTTTTCTATAAGATTATTTTTGCAGTATTTTTTGTACCAAAGTAGATTAAAACGTAATGTGATTAATAAATATCTTATTCTCACTGGTAACCATCTGATATACCCCTTGCTATAGGGGCAATATGACATACTGAGGCTTCCTCTGATTATCACTATTGTGGCATTATTAATAGTTTCATGAGTTGAGTTTAAGTATTTATTATTTAGTTTTCAGCAGTTTTCATTTACTCTGCAGGATCTTTATTTAGTTTGTTATTCTACCTTTGTTAATCATTGTAAATCATCAGATAAAATTCCATGGTGCTAAAAGAGAGCTTTTACTCATTCCCATAAAACATCTTTGAAAATCACAAAGATTCTTTTAGAAGATAATGTTACATATTTACACATAGATATCTGTACATTATAATATGCTCGTTAAACTGTAATCACTCTTTCCTTATATTTTCTTGTATTTCTTTGAGAGGCATGGATTATCATAATGCCTATCTGTCATTTCCAAGTATCTTTTAAAATATCCATAACAAACTTAAATTTTGAGGGAATGTACAAAGAAAATGATAATTTGGCTTTGAATTGAATACAGTACATTTTTAATTCTTGGAGTAAAGTCAATACACCATGAAGCTTTCCAACATTTTTTTCTTAGTTTTAGAAATGTGGAAGTATATGTACTTGAAGTATCTCACTTTTAATAATGATGATTCAATAAAAGTGTAGTATTCATAAGTTTGCAATTAATAAATATTTTTATGTAGTCTATAGGATAAAGCTCAGATGTAAAATGATCCTGTTAAAACTCTTTTCTTTGGACTCTCTAAGATTTGATACACAATTGCAATTCAAGGTAGTGTTAGAAATTAAAAGCAAATTGAAATGTTAATACTTCTGTGTAGATGATAGAACAAAAGAAACAAGGGACTCTACAAGATTAGAACCCATACAAAGGACTTAATTTGAACAAAAGCAATTCAGTTGGTGCTTATCTGGAGTTGTTCAGAATATTTAATGTGGAAAAGTGAGTATGATTGAAATAGTATGAACAAATAAAGTCCTTACATTATAATGTGGTAGCCATAGGTTACACCAAAATGTTAATTTATATGCTTGTTTTTATAATGGGAAAAACCTTATCTTCTTTAATACTAAATTTCCATTTTCCTACTCCAAATAAATTAAAGAAGGAAGCTAACAGCTTACATAAAGAAAGTTTCTGAGAAAAAGAATTCATGTTGCCATTTACTATTACTATTATAGTTGGCGCCTCAGATGTTGCACTCCAAATATTTTTAACTCTGTGTGGATCATGAGTCAGTGTTCAATAACAAAAATTAAATATCTACTTCACATTGCTTATTGTTATTTGAAAATTACTTTAAAATAAATTCAAAATGATATTGTTAAGTTTTAATTTGTGCAAGATATATTATTTCACTAGATATAACACAGAACCTGATTACAGACTATATCTTAAATCAGCATTAATGGTATGACTTGTGAGTCATACATTCATTTATTCAATAAACAGATTTTTGTTGAGTACCAGATTTTATATTCAGTCTGTTAATAAATATTTGACATTGTCTTCTTCCTTTAAGGGCACAAGAACCTAAACCATTTTAGACGTCACTAAGTGAATTTAGCTCAATGACCCTGAACAAATTATCTTTAGCTTGGTGGTACTTGTTTTCCTCATCTGCATAGTCAAGGCAAAATGTCTACTGTATAAAGTTCTCATGAGGATTAAATGAGTAAAACTTATGAAAAGAACATCTGGCCTTTAATAATAGAATCTGTCAGGAGTAGTAGTAGAAGGTGTATTCCAGTAGGCTGGAATTTGAATGATTTGATTATCTGGAATATTTGGTAGGTATAAGTGAGTTCAGAGAAGAATAAATATTGAAAAAAATCCATAGACATCTAGCAAAGGAAAATAGGTAACCAAGTGAGCCTCCGAAATGACCAAATATTTAATGCTGGTTTATCTCAATGCTGATGGTAGAGGCAAAGAAGTTTGAAGTACTGGGTTCTACTCTCAGGTCTTCCCCCAAGGTAAATAGACAACTGGTCCCTCCTCATCTTGCTCTAGTAGTTCTTGATGTGGTTCACGGATAGGTATTGCTTACAAGTTCTTCCCAGTAACTTTCTGTTTCTGGTTACTAGTCATGTTAACAAGGTGCTAAAACTGATGGTCTCTACAATACTGTGTTGCATCGCAGAGATGGTCTGTGTTCTCCACATGTAAATGTTTTCCTCTTGCTGTTTCTCTTCACTTTCCTGTCTAATCCTATGGCCATTTGGCTCTGTAGGGGAAGAAAAGTTTTTCCTATACCTTTCTAGGTTCTTTTGGTTGGTCTAATACAGACATACCTCAAAGATATTGCAGCTTCAGTTCCAGACCACTGAAATAAAGCAAATTACACAATAAAGATAGTCAAACAATTTTTTTGGTTTCCCAGCACATGTAAGTTATGTTTATGCCATACTGTGGTCTAGGAAATGTGTGACCACAATGTCTTAAAAAAAGTGTACATACCTTAATTTTAAAGGTATGATAAAATATACCAACCATCATCAAGCTTTCAATGAATCATAGTCATATTGGCAAAGACCACTGATCACAGATCACCATAGCAAATAATGAAGTGTTATCAAATTTGGTTAGAATTACCAAAATGTGACACAGAGACACACAGTGGGCAAATCTTTTGGAAAAAATAGTATTGATACATTTGTTTAATTCAGAGTTGCCACAAACCTTTAATTTGCAAAAAACACAGTATCTGCAAAGTGCAACAAGTCAAGGAATAGTAAAATGAGATATGTCTGTATTTAAATGGACAGAAGGCTGATTAATAGGAAAAAAAATTAACTCTGTACAAATAGGGGCCCATAAGAATGATACCCAAAGAATTGACCATAGCAGGTAGCTTTTATACCTTTCGGGCAAAGAAACAATTATTTGTGAAGATTTGACAAAACAAAGGGGTCTAGGCCTGCATTAGCAAACTAATGAAGTATCAAAGTTTATTTATACAGTTTTCTTGGCCTTGAATTTCCTGTCTCTGGGTCTAAAAATGCCCTCTATCCTCTTGGTACAGGGAAGATAACTTCCCAGGGGAGAATTGGCCCCTGCTTTCAGGAAAATAAAGATTTGTCACTTATTTTTCTTTTACCAGCTATTTCTTAAATAACTTTAATTCAAAATAATCAACATGTCAACATAGAATTTTGGGGGTCAGCCTGTTTTGAACCCCATCAGCTCTCATTAGTGCCTCAGATATTTCTCATAAAAAGGAAGAACAAGCGAAAATACGATTGGTCAATTTATTCTCCTACTGACCATTGTTTTTTAGCACAGAATATAAATATAAAACCAAATTCTATTGGACATAACCATTATTCATTCCAACCTTATCAAGTGCAAATTTTGATCTAGCCCAATAGGGTAGAAAGGCTCCTATTTGTAAGCTATGAAAAATATACTGGTGAGTAACTTTATAGTGGGAAAGTCCTATCTATATTACAGTCACTTTAAATTCTTTATGAGGAATAGGAACAGTTAATTTGATGTTGGTTTCAAGAGTATTATAGGTACTGATTAAAATAGATTAAAAACTGTAGGTGTATAGTAACTGTTTAATTTATAATATTTTCATTGTAGGTGCTTGAACCATTTTCTTAAAATATATTTGGAAACCTATGTTTAAATTAATTTATACAATTTACTGAAATAATTCAGAGTACCATGTTATCTCTCTCTCTCTTTTTTTTTTTTTTTTCCGTTATTGTCTTCCCCTCTTAATGGACAATTTAGAGCTGTGATGAAAATAAGTAGACAAAAAAAATGGTGTGTTTAGATATAAATTTAAACTGCTATTTAGTGTAGCATCAAGGTTAAGTCTCATAAGGAAACAGTTGATAATGGAAGAGTCTTTGAAATGCTATCAAAAATTCATGTCATTGTAATTCCACTTTACAAGATTCTTTTAGAACTATTCCCCTGAGATGATTTGTAAAAGGGAGGTTTTAGTACTATAAATGAACATATGAATGTGTGAAAAAATAAGTACAGACCTGTTTTTGTTAGTTAGGTCACTGTTATTCCTATGAAATACTTATATACATAGGAATATTTATGACTGTGTTATTTATTTATTGGATTTCACTGGTATTTGAAATTACTGTAGTTTCTTTTTCATGATGTGTCTGTCTGGGTAATATCTGACTTAAACCCCTGCATTGCCTAAACCATTTCCATGAAGAAAATTAGGTGATTAGGAAAGGAGGAGCTACTGTACAGTTGATTTTTCTCTTTATGCATATTGATTGTTAGATTATAAATTATTTTGGAAAAATATATAGAAAACTATTCAGAAAAAATGTACAGAATGTAAAGGGAAAACACAATATTCTATCTGGTGAGGCTGGGAAGTATCAATTCAAAACAGTCCTTTTCTGTCAGCCTTTATGAAACCTGTGTTCTCACTATGAAGTTACATCTTTGTGTGTGCATCTCATAGACTGGGATGGATGCTGATGATGTAGAATCATCACTTTGGCAACAAAAATTACATAATTATAGCAACTACTTGTTAAGGACTTAGAATATGTCAAGCTCTTATAAAATGTTTTTCATTAATCACCTCCTAGTAATCATTTCTGGAAGGCTTTCTTTTCTTATTCTTCCTTTATAAATTTAGAAACTGTGGCTTGTTGAAAGAAGTGAGTTGTTGCCAGTGATGACTGGTAGAGTTGGGATTTCAAACCAAGTTTATCTACTTCCAAAGCCATTTTAAATCTTAACCATTATGTTATGCCCCGAGAGGCTGATTTCATATAGTAATTATCTGACCTCAAGCAAAGATCAGGGAATAAAACCAGGACTCTTTCAAGCATGGAAAGTGGGAAAGAAAAATCTAGGGCTTATGTATGCCTGAGAAATGTGGAGCCAATTAGGACAGTGCAGTCAGCTTTTCTAAGCAGCCAGGGATATGCAAGAACCAATTTCATCTCTGTACCAATTGTGCCTCACAATTAATTATTTCTGAACCTTTAAATGCATGTTTTAAACGGTAACCTCACTGATACACTAGGCTTTCTGGTTTGTGGTATTGTTTTTATATTTTAATTCACTGGATTTCCTTTACTTGCTTGCTGTTAAATGCATATGTGTGACAAACTTGAAAGAGAAGTGCATTGTAATCTTATCAAAACACCAACCTGTCATTTTATGAGTGTGTATCACTGAAGACCAAGTAATTGCAGCCTTCAGGCAGTTTGGTCTGAATAACTTTGTTTCTGTTAAATGCAAATCAACATTCCCGTTATCCATTGTTGTACTAAATATTTTCAATTAAGATTTATTGCTCAGTCTTGAACACATTAAATGTTCAGAGCAGTTCACAAAACAGGGGATTTTAATTTACTACTTCAAGCCATTTCTGTGTTTAAAATGTTTATGAATTATGAATTTTATCCCTTAAGCCTCATATGAAGCATCCTGGCTTGTCAGTCAGCATTACCCTTATTGGCTTATTCTTAAGAATCTAGGGTAGTATATATTTTATTTTCTTGATATTTTCTCTTCATTTAGATGTAATCCTAACCAAAAGTCATTTGTTTACTCAATCTTCAAGTATACCTCCTTGAAACTTACCATTCTTTTTATTACTTATTATTCCAACCTCTATGGTGTATAATATGGATTTTTAAATCTATTTATGGATAACATTCATAAACACTTTTACCATATCAGAAGAACTCAAGGACTTTTAAAAAATAAGGTTAAAACAAATTTCTAGATATGTTTCCTTGCTTGATATAATGCAGTTATATTATTTCTATATACTTGTTACTCAGTACAATCACTTTTTTTTTTCTCTATTTTTGGCCACCCCATGGCACATGGAGTTCCTGGGTCAGGGGTCAGATTCGAGCCATAGCTGTGACCTAAGCTACAGCTGTGGCAACACTGGATTCTTAACCCACTTTGCCAGGCCAGGGATCAAACCTGTGTCCCATTGCTCCCAAGACACTGCCAATCCCGTGGTGCCAAAACAGGAACACCAGGACAATCACTTTTATTATATATGAAGCTCAACCAACATATAAGACTATGAACCCCAAGAGAAATAATAAGAATATATTACCAAAAAGGCAAGGGGAATTAACAAACTGATTTTAAAATTGCATATTTATAGGGCGTTCTTGTGGCTCAGTGGTTAACGAATCCGACTAGGAACCATGAGGATGCAGGTTCGAACCCTAGCCTTGCTCAGTGGGTTAAGGAGCCGGCGTTGCTGTGAGCTGAGGTGTAGGTTGCAGACGCGGATCGGATCCCGCGTTGCTGTGGTTCTGGCATAGGCCAGCGGCTACAGCTCCAATTAGACCCCTAGCCTAGGAACCTCCATATGCCGTGGGAGTGGCCCTGAAAAAGGCAAAAAAGACCAAAAAAATTTTTTTAATTAAATTACATATTTATACATACGCAAATAATTTAAATTTATTACTTTTTTTAGTCTGATCATTTACTCATTCTTTCATATGTTATGAAATATTTTTTTAAAAAGCTTATTTAAAAAAGGTTATGAAGTGTATACTGGATGTCAGACTCAAAAATAACACCTGGGACCCATTATTAAGAAGATCATAGTCCAGTGAAGGAAAAAGACAGAAATTATAAACCATTTGATGAGATCTTTAGTAGAATTAAGCAACAAAACCCAATAATTTTCATGAGTACTATTTCCAGACACCATAAAGATAATATAAGTGAACATTAAAAATAGAGGAAACGACTAATTCTTTCTGAGAAAGAAAAAGTAGGGAATTCCCATCGTCACGCAGCAGAAACAAAACTAACTAGGAACCATGAGGTTGCAGGTGAGATCCCTGGCCGTACTCAGTGAGTTAAGGATTTGGTGTTGCCATGAGCTATGGTGTAGGTTGCAAACATGGCTCAGATCTGGCATTGCTGTGGCTGTGGCCAGCAGCTGTAGCTCCGATTCCACCCCTAGCCTGGGAACCTACATATGCTGTGGGTGCGGCCCTAAAAAGACCAAAAAAAAAAAAAAAAAAAGGAATGAGTTTTCACCAAATTGGTGATATTTTGAAATTTCAACTGGTCCTTGAAGAAAACATTCTCTTGTTTTTAAGGAGAAGAGGCTTTCCTTACTGTTAGTAGAAAAGGGAAAAAAAAGGCATAAAAGGTGCAAAAACATTCTATGTCTAAAAAACTGAATCATTCTGAGTATCTAGAGAAAATAAAATCTAACATAAGGGAATATTTGGGGTTATGTTGACAGGAACTATAATTTTAAAATATTCAAATGACACAATTCAGTGCTTTTACATATATTTTGCTCTAGTTTACCTATCAAGCTATAAAATATAGTTTCAGCAAATTATACAGCTATAGGTATTAAAACTTTTAAAATGATCTTTTAGAACAAAACACTTCTTAAGAAATAACCTGCAACTAACTCTGGTTTTCCTCCATTTTTGCATGTATTGGCACATAATTTTTGACAGTTATCAAGAGCTCAGAACATAGAGTAAATTGTCCCAGGTAAGATGATTTATGTGAGGAAAGATGGAAGAGATGTTGAAACCTTAACTTGATAACAGTCAGCAACAAGGAACTCATTGAATTAGTTCTGTACCTCTGTATGTCATCCGTGACTTCTTAAAGCAGGGTGAATAGAGAGGATGATTTCAAGGAATAGTCAAAATGAATTCAAGATAAGGACAGTATAGATACTTGCCCTGGAAGGAATACAAAAACAAGCCAAAAAAAAAAAAAAAAACTCTTTCCTCTGCTTTCCTAGGTTCTCTGACTAGGGCCATGGAAATTAGACTAACAAAAGACAAATTAACAAGAGGAAAACAGAGTTTATTAACTCATTTAGCTCATATACATGTGAGAGAAACTCCCTGATGAGTAACTCAAAGAAGTGGTAGAACTTGTGCTTATGCAGCATCTAATCAAAGAACAATAAATTTTTAGAGGAATGAAAAGCTAAAGGAAAAAGATTTTAGACTTTTATTTTATTTTATTTTATATTTTTTTTTATTTTCCCACTGTACAGCAAGGGGGTCAGGTTATCCTTACATGTATACATTACAATTACATTTTTTTTCCCCACCCTTTGTTCTGTTGCAACATGAGTATCTAGACAAAGTTCTCAATGCTATTGGCAAACTTCAAGAAGGTAACGACCCGAGGAAAACTAAGGAAAGATATAGGGGATATTTTAGCAATTTTTTTTTAATGTAGCTTCTTCCTAGTACCATTTCTGAGCTAGTAAGAGTCTAGACATGTCTGTAGTAATTAAGAAACTAAGCCTGCTATTAGCAAAAAGGGAGGGGAGAGAGCTTTTATTTTTGATGTCTTTACTTTCTTAATCATCTCCAACTCAAAATAATCTCTGAACTAAAGTGGTATGTTTTGGTTTGCCATATTCTGATTCCCTGAATACTCATTTTTTGTTAATTTTATTAATTGAAAATTTTGAGATAATTTTAGGCTCACATGCGGTTTTAAAAAAGCAATACAGAGAGGTTCCATGTATATTTAATCTAATTTTCCCCAACTGGAATATTATGTAAAACTATAGCAAAATATCACAACCCAGATAATGACCTTATTACAATCCACCAGTCTTATTCACATTACATTTTACTAGTATTAATTTGCATGTGTTAATATACTTAGATCTATACAACTGTATCACAACTTTTAGGATGTTACATCCAATACCACAGACAAGATACTGAATAAGTGGAAAAAAAACATAAGGTACTGAATATTCCACTATCACAACATCACAACATTACAAAAATCCTTCCTGGTTTTTCTTTGTTTGTTTGTTTGGCTGCACCCTTGGCATATGAAAGCTTCTGGGCCAGGGATCGAACCCACACCACAGTAATGACTCAATGACCTGAAACACTGAAATGAGGTTGGCTTCTTAAGCTGCTGGCCCACAGGGGAACTCCTTTCTTGATGCCTTTTGATAACCATGCCTACTCCCTTCTGCCTATCACCTCCTTCCTCTCTCCTCACAATACTGTCTTCCATTTCTAAAATTTCATCATTTTATTTTTTAAATTTTTATTTATTCATTTATTTTTGGCCACACTCACAGCATGCAGAAGTTCCCAATCCAGGAATTGAAGCCATGCTGCAGCAGTGACATGCCAGATCCTTAACACAGAGAGCCACCAGGGGATTCCTGTCATTTTAAAATGTTATATAAATGGAATTGCACAGTAAGTAACCTTTTGGATTGACTTTTTTCACTCAGTCTGTATCCTTGGAAAGTCATCAAAATTTTTGCATGTATTAATTTTTTATCCTTTTTAAAGCCGAGTGGTATGTCATAGTGTGTATATACCATAGTTTACTTAACTACTCTCCTCTTGAAGGAAATGGGATGATTCCAGTTTTTGACTACCACAAATGAAACTGTTATAAACATTCCTGAACAAGTTTTTGTGTGAACATAAGTTTTCATTTTTCTGGGATAAATTCCCAGTAGTGCAATTGGTGGGACCTATAGTAGTAATATGCTCAGTTTTATAAGAAACTACCCAATTGTTTTTCAGAATGACTGTACCGTTTTATACTTCTACAAGCAGTGTGTCAATTACATAGTTTTTTCCTGCAATTCTTACCAGCATTTTTGTTGTCACTAGTTTTATTGTAGTCATTCTTTAAGTGTTTTGATATTGTCATTTTAATTTGCATTTTTCTATGGTTTTGAACATCTTTTTCATGTGCTTATTTGCCATGTTTATCTTCTGTGAGAATTCTGTTCATTTATTTTTCCATTATTGATTTTTTTAAACTCTTGAGTTTTGAGAATATTTTTCCTGATACTAGTCTTTTGATGGATATGTGGGTTGCAAACATTTTGTCCCAGGCTGAAGCATTTTTTTTTTTCTTTTTTGTCTTTATAGAGCCACTCGTGAGGCATATGGAGGTTCCCAGGCTAGGGGTTCAATTGGAGCTGTTGCTGCTGGCCTACAACAGAGCCACAGCAATGCCAGATCCAAGCCGCATCTGTGACCTATACCACAGCTCCTGGCAACGCTGGATTCTTAACCCACTGAGTGAGGCCATGGATTGAACCCACACCCTCATGGTTTCTAGTCAGATTTGTTTCCGCTACACCATAACGGGAACTCCTGAAACATATTTTTTATTGGCTTTCCTAGAAAAAAAGTTTCTTATTTTGATGTGCCTGTACAATTGATAAAATACTATATTACAAATAAAATTCACAATCTGAGAATTTATCATTATTAAATTACCTTAGAAGTATTTGTTGTAGGGATTATCTGAGAGATAACTGCAAATTTTAGAAATACTGTTTTATGAGTTCCCGTCATGGCTCAACAGAAACTAAGCTGACTAGCATCCATGAGGATGCAGGTTTGATCCCTGGCCTCGCTGAGTGGGTTAAGGATCCACCACTGCTGTGAACTGTGGCATAGGTCGCAGACATGACTTGGATCTGGCATTGCTGTGGCTGTGGTGTAGGCCAGTGGCTACAGCTCTGATTCAACCCCTAGCCTGGGAATATCCATATTCCTTGGGTACGCCCCCCCCAAAAAAAAATAAATAGGATTTTAACTTAAAAGGTATCTAAACATGTATACCGCTAATAAACAGCTTTCATTTATTGAGTGCTTTCTATGTGCTGGACACTATCATATGGGGTGATTATTCTTGTTATTACAACATCACAGTATGTTAAGTGAGGGCATAGCCAGTTAAAGGCTGACTAGCCTTCTGTCAAATGAACCCAGAGAGGCATAGATAGACAAGGCAATTGGAGAATGGCACCTTATATTTGAGTTTACTTCAGAGAAAAGGTAGGAAAAGAGCACAAAGTGTCCTGGGCTTCCCCAGGGTATTTATTCTTTCTCTTACACAACCTAAGCATTCTTAGGAGGAATAAAGCATTTCTTGGGATAGGCTAACAGTGAGTAGGCTATTAATCCTATTCTACTTCCCCATAGAATAACTATGTACCTTTGGAGTTATTAAGTTCAGTGTTTCAGAGAAAGTTCTGCCCCAAGAGTGATCATGCCTGTTCTGGTGAACTCAGAAAAGATCTTCATTTTGGAGCATCCAAAAGAGTATAATTATTCCACAGATATAGTAGGGGATGCAGCTTTATGATATTTCCTCATTTTTGATGTGTTTTCAATAGCCAATGTCTACAGCTTTCACAATTCCGGAAGCAGCAGTTGCGTTCTGTTGTCTGAAGATAACACTGCAACGATAATGTTTAGAAGATTTCCATGTTATTTATTATACATGTCTAGAGGCCCTAAAGTTAATCATCTACATTTATACTATCTTATCTTTTCCCCACCTACAACTTTAGTATTACTCTGTCGCCAAAGATCTCATCAAAATACCCATTTCCAGCAAAAGTTAAAAACCCTCATTAAACTTTTTAAATATTCAAATTTAAAAGATTACAATTTACAGCATTTAAAAGGAATTTCTTAAATTTTGTATTCTAAAATGCCCCAGAGAGATTTCTTAAAAATACCAATGCCTGGGACCAACATAAACCAAGTCAATTAGAATTTCTGGAAGTGAGGACTAAAGATCATTATTTTACTAGCTTTCCAGATAATCATAATGCACAGTCAAGGGATGAAAATTTTGAAATGAAATTTGACTAGTGACAGAATTACTGTCTCTAGAAAGACTTAATTTTTAAAATTCCCCTTTTTTATATATTCTCATTCTTGTTTTTATTCCACATCGTATGGTATATTTATTTTCTTTTGAGCCATATAAAAAATACAAGAAATCAGACACATAAAAATAACCTTTCCAGTCTTAATTGTCACAACACCAAAAACTTAATGGGCTAAATTTTTAAAGTAATATATAGAAAAATACAGTTATGTTTTTTAAATGTTATGTAGTTTTTCTTGGATCAGTGTGCAGCATGCTGCTATTATGAGAGCAATTACATAATTTTGGCAAGTTACGCTGTTCAAATTTTTTAAAATAAGCTAGTTTAAATCAAAATGTTCAAATTAAATAATAAATTAAGGGAAATCTTTGGCTTAAAATAATGAATATTAGAATGAAAACTCATGGATTAACTGCATTTTTACAATAATAAAAAGATAGGTTAAAAGGTATGTTTATCTATTCATTATGGGTTTTCAGTTTAAATGGTGACTTCTATTCCATTGATATTTTATTGAATCTAGGTTTCCTCTTTTGATAACTAGATCCAGGTGATTTTTAAAATAAATATGTTTTACAGAAATGACTCTATATTACAAATGGTATATTCCTCAGACAGATCTTACAGCCCTTTTGAGGATTTTTTAGCGTTAGTCACCCACTCTGAGGATCTAGTACAAACAGAATTATATTTCCTTGCATAGGTTCCAGGACACTTCAATAAACATGCTTACGTGTGATCTGTTTTCTCCTAGCTATGGACTTAGTATTCAAAAATCACGGAGTAGTTTCAATTGCATCAAAACCACTATTAGTTTATGGCTTTGTGACTTATCTTTTGAATAGCACAACAGAGATCTAATTTAGAAATCATTCCAATAAATGGACATCAATTGATTCTTCAATGTCATTAAGACTTAAGTATAATAATAACCAAATTAAAACATCTCATGATGTGAAAACATTTATATTAATAACCCTTATAAATATATACTTATAAACATACTCATATCTATGAATTTAAAATATATCACCAGTTTCTTGAATTCATAATAGGATTTTGAAAATACTTCAATTCTATTTTATTTTTCTTTTTTAGGGCTGCACCCATAGCATATGGAGATTCCCAAGCTAGTGGTCCAATCCAAGCTGCAGCTGCCACCCTTTGCCATAGCCACAGTAAAGCCAGATCTGAGCTGCATCTGCAACCTATGCCACAGCTCACAGCAATGCTTGATCATTAATCCACTGAGAGAGGCCAGGGATCGAACCCACAACCTCCAGTTTCCTAGTCAGATTTGCTTCCACTGCGCTACAGTGGGAACTCCCTCAATTCTATTTTAAATACCTGAGAATAAACATGGTCAAGAACCTTCAGGTGTTAAATGAATATGCTTGACAGGAGAGGAAATATATGTAGGTGCCGAGGTAACATATCACATGCACATATAAATTAAAATAGGAACTTTATTTTTTTTCCTGTGAACTTATAACTATTAATCCTAAACTATTCTAAATTATTACTGATGTAAAAAAATCTAGCCATACCAAGTAGCTTATTGAATCACTGCCTTCCCTCCCTATTGTTAAAATACATAGGTATAAGTAGGCTATTAAAAAATTCTGTTGTGGGAATAAATTCAACTTTATGAGGCAGATCTCCTTAAGGACAACTTATAATTTTCATAATGGAGTTAATTAAATAACCCATTCCTTCATTTAATATTTATAAATTTTATTCTCTGTTCCCACGATGCTCTTTGACACAGCTCCTTTCTTCTCAGCCCTTGCAGTTCAGGAACAAAGATGTTGAATAGTAAAAATGGAGGAAATCTGACCCAAGTGTGTAACTTCCCTGCTCCGTATAACTGCTTTTCACAGCCTATGTTTGAGTCTAGAAACTGTAGAGTTTTAAGTAGATAAGAAAGTTTGACATTATGGTTTAATTTGGGGTTGAGCATACTCAGTATGTACCCTTCCTTCCAAAAAAGGGTTTGAAGAAACCTAAACACATTCCCTAAGACAGGACAGACAAGAATACTGATTTTAAAAATCAGGATGAAGGAAAATAATAGATTAGTCTGTTGAAGCCAGGAGAATAGTTTGTGGTATAAATGCAATTCTTTTACAATTGCTGGAGATGGGTCGCAAATCTGACTCTTCAGTTTCTTTGCAGCCAAAGCAAAGAGAGAAATACGATCAGTTACAATTTCATATTTTCTACATAAAGCTTTTTCCGGCACCAAGCCTTGGAAGAAATGTCTCCCATGGGTCCTTATATAAAGAGGTCACAATGTGATGTATTATTTCAGCAGTGTATCCTGGGAAGTATAATAGTGGGTTTCCTATGGCTACTTCTTAATAGCATCTTTCATTTAAACCAAGGGCACAATGCCAGAGCTCAGTTCAGCAAGAGATTCAGAGAGAGACACAGCCTCAGCAATCTATAAATGCAAATACCTCTCTGATGGTTTGGCTTGATAGGTAAAATTTGAAATACCTAGGGGGATAGGTAACTTTTCTTAAAGGGAATTTTACATAAATGTATTTGTTATTTTGATTTTTGCTAAAAATTCAGCAACAGAAATTTTGGGGTTATATTTGGTATCGTATATCCGTAGTAAAGATATGATTCATTGTATTTAGGGTTTTTTTTGGGGGGGTTGTGGGTTTTTTTGTTGTTGTTGTTTTTCAGGGCCTCACCCATGGCATTCGAAAGTTCCCAGCCTAGGGGTCCGATCAGAGCTACAGCTGCTGGCCAATGCCACAGCCACAGTAACGCCATATCTGTGATGCAGCTCATCTTGCAACCCATCTTGTTCAGTGGGTTAAGGATCTGGTATTGAGCTGCTACAGCTCAAGGCAATACCAGATCCTTAACCCACTGAGCAAGGCCAGTGATTGAACCCACATCCTCATGGATACTAGGCGGGTTCTTAATCCACTGAGCCACAATGGGAACTCCAATGAGTCATTGTTGATTAAAGATAGAATTAAATGCTTTAGATTCTCAACTAAGTAGAAAGTAAAATAGACCACATCTGAAAAGTAAGTGATCTAAACCAGGATGTATTTATACTAGAAAAGATGTGTGGAAGTGGCTTAGAAAGTACCTGCAGAATAACCAAACTTTTTCTCATAAAAATATAGAATGATGAACAGATTTCATAATAAAATATAAATGGTGATAGTTTTTGATTATTTTTCATACTAATCAAAGGCAATAACCCACAGTGGTTATTAAAATAAATAAATAAAAATCTGAAAACTTTATCCCTGCAGCATCTAATTTTATGCATTGTAAGTTTTCTGGTGAACCTTCCAGACTTCTATTAGGAAAACAGTGACAAATAAGTCAGTAAATAGCTGGTATACTGTATAGACTTGTTTTATTATGACCACTTGATTAATAGTGGTCTGGTGAATCAATTCTAGTCTCTGGACTGAAACTAACTGTAGTTGAGAATATTTGGGGCTATGTAATCACTTTCTTAATGAACTTGAACTGATGTGATTCTCTCCAATTGTCTTCTTCCTATCTTTGTTCCTTCATTTTTCCTTTCTTCTTTCCTTCCTTTTATTCATCATATATATATATATATTTTTTTTTAATAAGGAAGGGAATTTTCTGTCGTTTGTTCACTTCATTCTTTGATGGAGGCCCCAGAAACAATTTATTTCTTGTATGCCTGAGTATATACTAACATGTGCATTTTCACAAGTCATTGTGGATTACAGAAAACCAACATAGAACCTCAGAGTTACTGTTATGGTGTGGATCTTGAGCCTATTGGGCATGTCCATAATTAAATAGATATTGTACTCTTGGCAATCAAAACATATATGTCCTGAGACACAAAGCCATGTACACGCTTACATTATATTAAATTATCCATAAACTGCAATAAGGATAACCCACAGAGACACACTATGCAGGGACAGTGGTCTTTAGCCTTTGACTTAGTTCACTTATAGGCTGAATGCTCTATTTCTTGATGGCAGCCCCTAAATGAGCCCAGTTCACTGATGTGCTTCAGTGAAATTACTAATTGTTGAAATTCTCCTAACTTGGGTTTATTTGAAAATTATCGAAACCATCAATTTATTTATTTATGTATTTATTTATTTATTTTTATATTTTTTACTGCCACACCTGCAACATATACAAGTTCCCAGGCTAGGGTCTGAATCGGAGTACAGCTGCAGGCCCACACCACAGCCATGGCAATGCTGGCTCCTTAACCACTGAGCAAGGCCAGGAATTGAACCCGCATCCTCATGGACAATATGTTGGGTTCTTAACCTGCTGAGCCACAATGGAAACTCCTAAAGCCACTATTTAAATCTATAACTTCCTAAAGTAAATTTTATGAAAAGTAGGAGAGAAATTATACATTTCATTAATAAAATTAATATCCCAAATGAGTATTTTCTCATTAAAACTTTCTGAGACATAGGAGTGTAATGAAGAGGGCACTCAGATTAGAAATTTTCTTAAATTTCTGAAATGTCCACTTAATAGCCATGGCCTCAAGTAGATTTCTTAACTATTCTGGATATTATCGTTCGTGTATATAAAGTGGAACAGTCATTCCTCTTAGTGTCAAAAAGATTGTTGTGATAGTCAACAGAGATACAGTTAAGTATTTATATAAAAGTATATTGTGTTACCAATAGTTAAAGAGTATGTGTATAGTTCCCTGCTAGCCAGGTCTTATTTTCGAAGACAAAAATCTCACCTTTTAACATATTTTTCCCCATCAAATGAGTGAATATTACAATTTAAGTGGCTGCCATTATGTTTAAGTTTTGTAATTTAATTACAGGTCTATCAATAGACTATGTGGAAAACAAGCTTTATTGGATCAGTTCAGGAAATGGAACCATAAATAGATGCAACCTGGATGGCAGTAATTTAGAAGTAATAGAGTCAATGAAAGAAGAATTAACAAAAGCTACAGCCCTCACCATCATGGGTAAGTGCAACGGTTCTATAGCTAGGATACTTGCATTGATTGGGGGTTGATTAATTATGACCTGTTAAAGCTTAGAAAAGTTACTGCTCCATTAACATCAAAAGCACATTCAAATTGAGCATCTCTATGAGAGTTTTGTTTTTCTTTTTCTTTTTTTAACCTTAGCATATAGACTTATAAGATTATCAAGTCAGGGGCTTAGTGCTGTTAGCAATACTAATTTACTGTTATTGATTCATGGCTTATTATTATTCTTGGTATTATTTTACAGTTATTTTCTGTGTTCTACTACAGTGTTCAAAAGAGTCCTGTGTATTTGTCACAATAAGGTAAAATGTTAACTCTGCTTATAAAGGATCACCTTATCTACACAGATAATTGAAGAAACAAAGCCACAGGTTTCGCTGACCAATGATTAAAATTAATCTCCCACAAAAATTCATTATTAAACACACACACACATAAACACAAAGATTGTATCTGACAAGTAGTTATTTTAGAGCAGGAACTTATTTGCAATTGTCTCATAAGGCAATAAGAAAATAATATTATTTTGTATTATCCACCTTTACCAAATAAACAGGAAAATTTTATTTTATGTGTATTTGTACACATTTGAAGTGACCTGAGTAAAAAAATAGCAGAGTTTAAACTCTGGCTTGGTAAACTGCAATAATCCCAAAAGCAACACCCACACTATGTTTTCAAAAATTGCATTCCAATATATTCTATGAAATCAACCCAAGCTAGTAAATAATATAGCCAAGGAACCCAGTAAATTAGAGGAAGCATGTTAAAAGTATGTCAAAACGTTTCAAGGAATATCATTTACTTTTAGTGAATATATATACAAACACGCACATACATGTATATACATGCTTTATATATAATAAAAATCATTGCCACAGAGAAAAATATAGGCTTTATAAAAACTTATTTTGCTAACATGATAGCTACCAACAGTGCTGTAAGAAATGAATACCAGACTTACAGAACACAATGCTATGAAAAAAATCTACAAAAACTGAGCAATAATCCATTTTAGCAAAAAAAAAAAAAAAAAGAATGTTTGGATGAAATCCAAAACCTATTAATTCCTCTATTCTTAATACATTAATTGGATACATCAAAATACATCTGCATTTTGAGGGTTTAAAATGTAAAGGACATCACCATAGAGAAGTAGGAGAGTGACTTCTTTAGCTTATCTCTGAATTTGCCCTTCCATTCAGATTCCCCCTTCTTCTTGTAGAACTTTTCTACTCATTCTCTTTGGGGATAGTATAAAGGGTGAGAACTTGCTTCCTGCTGAGGCTGAATAGTATAGTCATATTAAAAGGGCAGTAAAAAAGTAAAAAAAGAAGAACCTTACCACTATCCAGGGGATTATGAATCATTACCATTAGAAATTTTTAAGGAGAAATTTGCATATAGCAACACTGAAATTGCACATCCAGGGACAAGAAATAATTGTAATATGAAGTGACCTGTTATATACCAGAGAATACCAGCTCCTCAGACTACCTAGGTGATGAATGTTAAGTGATTGGATCTGTGTGTTTCACTAAATTAATAATCACTTGAGACATATTTCACCATTTTTTTTTCTTTGCTTTTTTTGCCCTCCTACAACACGTAGAAGTTCCTGGGTCAGAGATCGAATCTATGCCACAGCAGCAACCCAAGCTGCTGCAGTGGCAACACTGGTTCCTTAATGCCCTGCACCACAAGATAACTCTACATTTCACAATTTTTTAAAGTTCAAAGTATATAAATTGTAACTCTTTGAAGTTCCCAGTTTTACTTGGAATAGTGTATATAAAACAAATTGAAAAAGCTTTAAAAATTAAAATCAGGTAAAGCAGTAGGTATTTGGTAATACCCAGATTAAAATAAAGCAGTTATTTAATGCTTCAACCAAGTTGAAGATCCAAAGACTAAGATTGCTACATCTAAGTTTCACAAACACTTTGATACTTCTCTTAAAAGTTACCCTAACAGCAGTGGATACTCAACTCCATTCATCTTTTCAACAAATATTTTCTACCACCTACTATATGCCAAACACTGGTATATATGTTCATATTGTGGTTAGAATCCTGACTTTATCAAATTTGCAGAAAAGCAAGGAAGACAGACAATAAGGAAGATAGAATATACACAGAATTTATAGGTAATTGTTAAGGACCAAAATAAATAAATAAAGACAGAAAGAAAGAAAAAGAATATAGGACAAAGCAGGGAGAAGAGAATAAAAATATATATATATGGTGGAAGAATAAAATTTTAAGTTTTTGGTTAAAAGGCCGAGAAGAGTGAGAAATGCCATGTGAACCAACAAAAACTGCTTTAGTTGTTCATATACTTTTCAATCTTTATGTTATATTTTCAAATGCTTTGTTTGAAAAAAGTATACAAAAGTATTTTAATTACATCAAAATCAATCTTTACAAGTGCTTCTGATAATTACCAGGTCAGACATGGTTTGAGTTTACCATGGTTCGAATACAGTGTTGTCTGTGACTTACCTTTTCTCCAGTGAGTCACTTGGTCAGAAGTGCTTTACACGTTGTATACAACGGCTGTTTGATAAAGACTCTTTAACACCTTTGGCTCTGGGCTGAATATGTGTTTTCCCCCAAATTCATATTTTGAAGCCCTTAGTGTGATGGTATTAGGAGGTGGGGCCTTTACCTTGGGAGGTAATTAGGTAATGACATTAGAGGTCCCATGACTGATTTTTGTCCTTTAAAGAAAAGACCAGAGAGCATGCCCCTCTGCCTGCCTTGTGAGAACTCAGCGAGAAAATGCTGGTGTTCTGATCTTGGACTTGCAGCCTCCAAAACTGTGAAAAATACATTTCTGTTGTTTAAATCACCCAGTCTATGGTGTTTTTACTAGAGCAGCCCAAACTAACCAAGGTACTTTTCCAGTTACCAGATACAAGCTGACTAGACTATAACTTCGAACATTATATTCTTCCCCAGTTTAAAAAATGTCTTTCTCCAGCTGTTAGAGCGAACAAGCACAATACTTTCTGCTTTCAAAAACAAGAGCCAGTAGCTCTAAAATTGTACCTACTGCTTAGTTTTCTTAGGTAATTTTTCTTGATATTTAGCAGTCCTTTTTAAAGGAATTTTCTTTTATGAATATATTTCAGTTTCATGATATAATAAGGTTACTTTAAAACATCTTCCTACATGATTTTCAAATGGTTTATGTTATAAAATTGTGTATAGTCAGCTATGTTATATTCAGCTATTGATTACCTAGTTTTCAGATAACAGAATATTTTTTGTTCATTTCTATTCACCTTTTCCTCATAACTTTGGGCATTTTCCTGATCATTATTGTCTGCAGTAGACAGTGAGGTAATCACAAATTAATCAAGATGCCATTTATTGTTAAGTGCCTTTATTTGGGGAAGAAGGTTAAAACTATTGACTAAAAGTAGGGTTTGTGGGTTATTTATGGATTCCGTTTAACACACTTCCCTTTTACCTCTCGGCATATCAGTTTGAGAGCAGACTGCATATATTGTACTCACGTGTATCAATTTATGGAAAATACATAAATAAAACAAATGTACTGACAGAAATAGGCTTAATAATATTTGGAGAAAATTAAAGTGGAATTCAGGAAATGGCAGGATGGTAACTTACCTATATTCGGTACTTTTAACATGAGACAGGGAAGACCTTGGGCCAATGAATCACAGACTTAAAATAGAAGTGAAGATATAGGAATTACTCAAGCAAATGAAGAAATCTCTATGTCTGTATAGAAAATCGTTGGCATTCATGGATTTAATAGTTATCATCTTATTCAATCGTAGGCGATCTTCATACAGTCCATTAAAAAGTGTCATGTGGTAATTTGTCAAGTTTTGCTAGGGCAAGAGTTTGAGTCCTGGGCATTACAAGGGGTATGAGTAAACCCACACTCATACCCTCTCCCCATGCTCACTCCTTATGAGCTAAGCTCATATATTAATCCAGTGCTTATACAGTATTCTTATTGAGATTCAAATATCTATCTACTTTTTTTTGTTTTGTTTTGTGGTACTGCATGATCTTTGGAAATTATATTTACCATGGTATTTGTAGATAGGAATTCCAAAGTTTACATGGCATGTTCCTCTTGAATATCAAAGGATATTTATATATATATATATATATATATATATATATTCCTTCATTTTATATATATATATGCTTTCATTATATGGTTAAATTATAGACTTTTAGAAATTAAATATAACCTTAGAAATCATTAATATTATTTTATCAATTGAAGAAGTATACTTTAGATTCCTGTTCCTACTATTGTGGATATGGGACAACCACTAAATTCTAGTCCTTACTTTCCTATTCTGTGAAAATATGGGCTTTGACCATATGAGCTATAAAGTTTTAACAACTTGTGTGATTTTTATCACTAATGAGTTGTTCTAGAGTTCAGGACATAGTTTAAAATTAATCACTATCTAAGTTGAAATAATATAGGAGAAGCAATACAAATTGTGGCTAAAAATAAAATTTATGTTTGAAGTTATGTTAGAGTTCATATTAGTCTATTTTAGAAGTTGAGCAAAATTATAATTTTGACTTTTAGGTGAGAATTTGGTAGATGTTTGAAACACAGAATTGCTTAAATTACTTGTTTTAGAATTGATTTATACTTTTGTATAAATCTAACTACAACATCCATCTGATCTAGTATCACTTGCAAAAAATTGGCAAACTTCTCTTTAAAATAAAGGGACATTTGAATCACAGGTAAAGGCAAAAAAATAAATAAATAACTACACATTTTCTATGAATGCTTACTTAAGCCCCCTCAGTTGAATTTTTCTGTGTTCTCAATCACATTTTAAATATACTATTGATCTATTTCAAGTAGCAATTTGGCAGAATGGGCTTAATATGTAAATATCAGAAGGATATTGAATTTTGGCTACTGTGGGGATCAATCAAGGGGATAGAGAGGCATATTCTATATGCTTTTTCAGTCTTTTATCAGCCCTGTAATGAGTAAAAAGTTGACTTCTCTTGATTGGTTATGAATACATTTATTTTAAAGAAGTTGTTAATCAAAATAAATGGGTCATTTGCCCTCTCAGGAAGCCCTTGAAATGCTTTACCAAATATAGCCCATAAGGATATTTGTTCATACTGTGCATAGACAATTTGCCATAAGAAGCCAAGGCTCTCAGATTCAAATTGTTACAGGACCATCGAATATCAGAGAAGGTCATGTTTATTTGCTTGAGAATGAAATGCAGTGTTAATATTGTTGGGAATTAAATGCATTGAATGTTGCCGCAAGAGTTTCTACAACAAAGCACAATCATCTCGTCTCTCTGCTGACTGGGAAAAATAAAAAGCAACCTCCAATCTTAGTGGCAAAAAAATTAACCTTTATCTTTACTTATACTTAGGCTCTCTCAGCTAATTTCTCAATGATCTGTGTTTTTCATTTCTACCTATATTCTTTTCAGCAAATTATTGTTTGGTGTAATGACATGTTAGAATTTATTCAAAATAAAGCATAACTAGCACTCAATTTGCATAATCATAAATTTCCTCAGATATATAATATACTTTATAAATAATAATAGAAATTTGAAACGTGTATACAATAGACAATCCAGTAAAATTGGCATGCAGAATTCATCAAAAACTTTTTTTTTCCTACTTTACTTCCTAAGATAAATTATTATGGCAAGCTGTCATGGCATCTATGGAACATTATAAATGATAGCAAGTGACAGGCTGTAAGTCTGGTGCATTTAGTCTTATTAAGATCCTTAGTCTGAGTATTTGCAGATTCACACTGAAATCTAGTCGGAAAGTATTCTATATGTTATATTCTTATGACAAGGTGGCAAGTCTGATAACTTGAAAGTTCTTGACTTCAATAGCCTACCTTAAGAAGGTATTTCCTCTGTTTTGTACAACACAGATCCACTTTACATGCTGTCAAGTACAGAGTATTTTTTTTTAATAAAACTTACCAAATATTTCTCTCCTTGTAAATGTGAAAAGTGGCCGAAACTTAGTTTCAAAGGAGATCTTACATCTTACAAGACTCTCCCCCGTCTTCCCTGACTTTCCATCTTTGAATTCTCCCTCCCTTCCACTGTTCCTTGGATTGCCAGTTTTCTTTTTCTGTCCGATAGGTCTGCCCCTTTGTTTGTTTTGTTGTTTATTTGCTTTCCTTTAACAGTCTAGTTAGGTACTAACATTTTGTTTGGGCAGCTATTGCAGCTCCTTGACTTCTTTCTGCTCTTCACATCTCTTAATGGCTAGTCACCAAGCCATTAAGACCTGCAAGATTCAGACTTGCTGTGGTATTAGCTGTATTTTAGAGGCTGAAATAAGTGCTCAGAACTTACTCTGAAATGCTCTTTTTTTCCCTCTCCTTTACATTCACCAAAGTGGTTTGTCACAACATTATTAGTTTTACCTTATATATAAAGGAACTTCAGGTCAATAAATTTTGCTAAAACTCAAAGCATTATTAGCGAACAGGGTGCATAAGATTTGTGAAAACTCAGTCCTCTGAGGCTCAAGCCCAGAAATCCTGACTCAAGTTAAGTGCTGTTTCCACTACCAGGAAGAGCCTTCCCTGTCATAACTCTGCTTTCAATTTCATTCCCCTCTGCCCCACAGTTGTAGTACATCCAGGCATTGAATGACGCCCAGTTTATTTCTTTAACTGCCTTCCATACTTATCAGCTACCCGAATGAGTGAAATACCACCCTTCAAGGCCTATTTCAACTCTACCACAGTGACTTGAAATTTTTCCCTCCTCTGAACCTCTTTGTGTTTGTCAAGTATGGTCGAAAACTTTTTGTCTGTTCTAATGAGTGGACATGTCTCACTTCTACATAATTTGGGACCAACCATTTTTTATTCGTGTATGCATACACAGCAAGGTGCTTTGCATTGAGTACCTTTCAGTAAGTAACAATAGAATGTATGAATAAATAAAACAATGGCCATCTACTAACCAAACATTTGCCACAGCAATCAAAATATATATTTTCAATCAAAGCAGGCAAATGTTTAGACTGATCACAACCATCAATATACTATACAATTTAAATATATATTGGAATATATAGTAAAAGAAAATACTTTGAAATATAAGGATTTGAATTGAAGGGAAGAAAATGAATAACATGATAAGTCTGAAAAATGTGGTAAATAGTTCTTGACACATATTCTATATACACCTGTATATAGAAATGCAAGAAGAGAGGCACTATGTTGAATTATGTATGTTCTCTAAACTAAACAGCTTAATGGAAGAAGGAGGAGGACAAGGGAGGAGAGGAGTGGTAGAGGGAGACTATCCCCAAACACATAAGTGAAAGAGCTCCCAAGTTAAACAAAAACTTTGATGTTTGGAATGTTTTGGTCTCTTAAAGGTAGTCTCTCAGAGCTGGGCCTAGCAGCATTATTCTCCTTAGTAATAAAAATAATAATTATTTGCAAATAATTTTGCAGATTTTAGTTCATGTAATTCTTACAGCAGTCCCTGGAGAGAGATACCATGAACTCTGCTCATTTCAGGACTCCCAGTTGAGGTTCAGCTATCCTAAACCAGTTGTTCAGTGTTACCTGGTTAATAAACAGTGTCACAGGCTTTTTAGCACGTGACTCTAGTCTCTAAAGCTTGTGTTTCTTTCAAGAATTTGTCTTGTACATAGAGTTACATTATGCACACTGAGATATATGAAAGAAAATACTTTGAAGCGGTATACTCGTAATTAGATAAGTCTGGGGAAACAAAAACATACATGTGGATTTTAAAGGTGTAGCCAAAAAAATCACAAAATACTCATATATGATGAAATATTATACAGCTATTAAAAATAAGATAAATCTCTATTTATTTGAACTGTTCTCTAAAATATATTTTAATTAAAAATAGCTAGGTTCAAAAAGCCTATACAGAATGCTCCAATTTTTACTATATATCTTCATTTCTTTAAAAAATTATATATATATTTGTTTTCTAAAATCATATTCTTTTATCCATTATGCTGTATGGTTTATCTCAATGACAATTGTTTAGAGAGCATCTACTCTAAATTTACATGTTAATGCTAGTAGACACTATGCAAAGGAGATGTTGAGACTGCAGCATTACCTCTGAATGTGAGTGGTTCAAGGTCATAGCTGGGTCTCTAACATAATTCTGTCTACCACCAAAGTTAGATTTCTAACTGACTTTTGCCAGTGATTCTCAAACCCAAGGTGCTTCTCTCTACCATTAAGTATTTGTCAGTGCCTGAAGACATTTAGATCACAGATACTGGGAAAAAAGGGTTGCTACTTGCATTCTAGTGAGTGAAAAACAGGAAGCCTGGTAAACATCCTGCTAGGCACAGTAGAGTCCCCCTTAACAAGGGACTGTTTGGCCCCAAATATAAATAGTGCCAAGGCTGAGGAACTTGCTCATACCAAAAAGATTCTTCTGATCCTGAGACCCCATTGAAGCCTGATATTGTGACTGGAGGCTTCTCATCACAAGTTTTAGTTAAAATAGAACACCTTGGAGTTCCCTCTGTGGCACAGTAGGTTAATGATCCAGCATGTCTCTCTGGAGGTGCTGGTTTGATCCCTGGCCCAGTGCAGTGCATTAAGGATCTGGTGTTGCTACAATTGTGGCATAGGTCACAGCTCTGGCTCAGATTCCATCCCTGGCCCAGGAACTTCCAGGCGAAAAACAGAAAAGAAAAAAAAAAGAGGAAAAAAAGCCTCAAATATATATGTGTGAACACCTGGTGTTTATAAAAGCTGGTATGAAATCGTCTTTGAGAGAAAGATAGGGTGGGTGGCAGAGGAGGGAGGGATGATACACTTTTTTCATCTTTGTTTTCTTTCTCTTAAATGTAACTTCATGAAAAAGAGTCCAGATTCGATTCTCTTATGTTTCTATTTATACTTCTATATCATATCATAATACAGAGAGCATGCCGATCTATCCCAATTTTGATAGGGATACGTATCATTCACCCGTTCAACAATTTATCAAGTGACTATTTTGAACCAGGCACTATTTAGGGGTTTTGTAAGCAGCAAGGCACAAAGCAGGTAATAATTTCATCATGAAGCGTTAATATTATTAGAGTGGGAAAACAGCTTGCAATTAACCCTTAAATGCTAGGAATTTGCATTGTGTGGATCCACTCACATGGGGATTTTTTTCAATGGTAAATTCTACCATACTACAGGATCCACAGTTGGTTGAACCCTTGGATGCAAAGGCACAGATAAAGAGGAACCACATAGTCAGAGGGCTGACTACAAGTTATACTCAGATTTTCAACTTCCAGGAAGGGCAGTGTCCTTAATCCCTAAGTTGTCCAAGGGTCAGCTATAAAAGCAAATAAAAAGTAAAATAAAGTTTGTCAGGTGGTGAAAGACTAAAAGAGAAAATTCAACCAGGGCAAAAGAATAGGGAGTACAGCATTAAGCTGGAAGAAAGGAACAAGAAAAATCACTGTTTTAAGTAGAGAGGTCATGGCGTTTTCACAGGGAAATGACAGTTGAGCAAGAATCTGTGGGAAGTGGAGAGAGTCATTCAGCTATGGGGAAGGAACGTTTAAAGAAGAGAAAGAAAAAAGAATAGCAAATTTACTATTGGACTATATTTTCTTTTATTTTTTTTTCTTTGTGGAGCCACACTTGTGGCATATGGAGGTTCCCAGGCTAGGGGTCCAATCAGAGGTGTAGCTGCTGGCCTACGCCAGAGCCACAGCAACGCAGGATCCGAGCCACGTCTGTGACCTACACCACAGCTCACGGCAACTCCGGATCCTTAACCCACTGAGCAAGGCCAGGGATCGAACCTGCAACCTCATGTTTCCTAGTCAGATTCATTAACAACTGAGCCACGACGGGAACTCCATGGACTGTGTTTTCAAACACTTTTTGCTTTTAGAAGTGTTTTTTTTGTTTGTTTGTTTTTGTTTTTATTTTTTATTTTTAAATTCCCTAGGCATCCAATTTATTTTCCTCCTCCATGGGACTTTTGCTATGTTTAAAAAAATATCTGATGTGTCATATGATTTTACTGCTACCATTAAACTAATGTACTAAAATAGGATTTTAGTTAACTTATGCATATAATATGAGCTAAAAGTAGTTACATACAGTACTTCTCTAAAGGAAAGCTTTTAGTTTTCATGTGTATAAAATTCTTAATGATGATGGAATTAGTTCTGCCCCATGTGTTTTGCTTTATTTCCAATTTATTTTATACAAAGTTGCTATTAATGATTATGCATTTTAATAAGAAAGGAGAGAAATTTCTATTAAATATGATTATTTCAAGCTGTTATGGCTAATGTTTGTAGAAATAATAAACCATAAAATCAGTCATATGAAGAAAATAATTATAGTTATTTAGAACAAACTTAACTTTGAAGAACTTCTAGTTTGTTGCTTTAATTTCAAATGTTCTAAAATTAAAAGCTTGAATGATTTATATATTTATGAAATTGTATTATGCTGGTTAAAATTATCTAGACTTACAAGAGTTCCCATTGTGGTGCAGTGGAAACAAATCCAACTAGTATCCATGAGGATTTGAGTTTGATCCCTGGCCTCTCTCAGTGTGTCAGGGACCTGGCGTTGCTGTGAGCTATGGTGTAGGTTGCAGATGCAACACTGATCCCATTGCTGTGGCTGTGGAATAGGCCAGCAGCTGCAGCTCCAATTCAACCCCTAGCCTGGGAACTTCCATATGCTACTGGTAAGGCCCTTAAAACCAAAAAAAAAAAAAAAAAAAAAAAAAAAAATTCTAGATTTAGAAAAGTTATTAACATATTCTTTAAAATATGACTGACTTTTTTTTAGAGAATGATCTCTAGATATCAGATTATACCTTTACAAAATATTAGTAGAAAGCATTCATGAAATATGGAGTATAATGCTTGAAAATTGTTCTTTAAAAAGATTCAAATGATACCTTACTTAATAATCATGTTTACAACCACTTTTCAACAACAGATTCAATGATTCAATTTCTATACTTGCATTACAGGTCTCTACAGTTTGATATATACAAACCAGTTTATTTTAAATACACCATACTATGCTATATATTTTAAGTGATTCTGCTTTCAAATCATACTTTAAAAAAAGTATAAGTCACTTTTTAGTGTATACTGAGCAATGCCATTTAGGTCAAAGAACTTCAAATACAACTACCTAAATTTTCTAAGCCATCAGTCTTCTAATTGCCATAATACTATTCATTAAAGTAACAGTAATATATGAAATATATCCAGGCAATTTGCCCAGCACTAAGTATAGTACATAGTTGTCTTCTCTAAGTACTCGAACCACCATTAATGAAAACTAATAGCCCATCAAAATTTGCATTAAAAGTACTATGAGAAATCTCTGAAGGACTATATATGATTCTGTTCCAGCAATTTTTGTCACCTTAAATTGCTGTGTTCCAATATGTTACCCTTCTTAATGCTAATTACCTAACAGAATGGATAAATAGACAATTGCAAAGTACATCAAGTACTATTTTTTTAATCAGATTATAATTAGTAATCAGAGAATGGTCTCATTAACATAAATGGAATAATTATATCATCTAAGCTTTACCATACTTAAGAGCATTAAACAGTGATTGTTCCCCCTTTATAAACTACTAAAGGTTAATTTTTCTGAAGTCATTTTTCAGAAAAAAATTACATTGTTCATGTTTATGCCATTAAAAAAAGAATAAATTTGAAAATGTAAAATTTTTGAATGGAGATACAATAATTTTAATTGCCCTATGTCTCCTCTTACATTTATAAAGAAGAAATAGGAATTCCCTGGTGGCTCAGCAGGTTAAGGATTTAGGGTTGTCACTGCTGTGGCTTGGGTCACTGCTATGATGTCGACCCCTGGCCCAGGAAGTTTTGCATGCTGTGGGCACAGCCTCCCTCCCCCAAATGAAAAGAAGAAAAAGTAAAATATTTAGAGTAGGGAAAGATGTAGAATGTTTTAGTTACAACAGTATTTTAATTAGTATTTTAATTAGAGCTTGAAAATAAATCAAGAGAATTAAAAAGGTCATTCCAGAAGTCAGTCTATACATTTTAGGCATTATCTCAAGTTGGGATGTAAAAAAGTAACTCGGAATCATGTCATCATCTGGTGAGCATTATTCATTTAGACTGAAGTTAAACAATCAGACTTGAGTTCTCTTAACTATAGTACTTTTGCTCATCCTTGGGAGATACATTACAAGACTCTCAGTGGTTGCCTGAAACTGAGCATAGTACCAAATCATACATAGTATGTTTGTTCTTCTTGTACATACACACCTGTGATGAAATTTAATTTATAAATTAGGCGGAGAAGGAAATTAACAATAATGACTAATAATAAAATAGAACAATTATAAAAATATAAAGTGATGTGAATGTAGTCTTGCTCTCTTCACACTCTCTCAAAATATCTTACTGTAATCACCTTTCTTCTTGTGGTGGTGTGATATGATTACTACGTGATGAGATGAGGTGAGGAGAATGGCACAGGAATTGTGAGATAGCCTTTGGCTAGTATTGAGCTTCTGACTCTCCAGCAGAAGGAGGATCATCACCTTTGGGAGTCTAGGATCACTGAGCAGTGATGACAGAGATGGTTGGATATCAGGAAAAGAAAAAAAGGCAATGTTGATGGTTGGGTATCCCAGTCTGGTTGGAGCAGTGCTGCACAGATATTTTATCATGCTATTCAGACTAATGTGCAATTTAAAACTTACGGATTGTTGATCTCTTGAATTTTCCATTTCGTATCCTCAGAACTCTGTTGACCTTGAGTAACTGAAACCATGGAAAGTGAATCCTCAAATAAAGGGGATAACTGTGTTTGGCAGTTTTGTTCAACCCGAATGAAACTTGAAAGGATAGCATCTAATCATGGAGGATGGGCAGGGGTCATATAGACCTAGATTCAAATAAATTAAAAAGAAATGATTTGTGATCGAGCATCAATATCTAAATTTCTGTTTTCTCCTCTTTTCATAATCAGTGTCAGCACAGAGTGGAAATAAATATCTGCATCAATTTAATTCTAAATAATAATGTTCCATATTTAAACTATAACTATTCAAGGAATATCTTGAGTGGCTTGGGAAAAAGAAGTAAACATAAATCGGGTGCACCTTTAAAAATTCCTATGCTTTTAGGTTTTCAAATTTGTGTATAATTGTTCTATATATGTAGACATAGGTGTATCAAAGATGGACAGTATTCAAAAGGTCACTGGTTAGATTATTTTATGCTGAATTGACTCATAATGGGATTATGTGCGGGAGGAAAAAAGATTCTGTTACCTTGGAATAGCTTTGCCTTGGAATAGCTTAAGAGCTTTGCCTTAAAGATAAGATGAGATTTATAAGGACAGGTAGGTGACCCAGAAACCTTTGCAAGAGGACTCTAGTTACTGAAATAGTAAAACATGAGTAATACTTGTAACATTGTAAGCCTGCTAAGACCTCAACCTGGAAGAACATTTTTATGTTTTTAAGGCTGGATCTGCCTCATCATCCCTAATACTGTCCTTAAAGGAGGCAAAACTACCCAGATTTCTTAAGTTGGAATATTTCTTAATATTTCCACTGTTTGGACAGTAGAATACATAAAAGATGTATAGTTATAGACAACAACCATAACCTATAATATCAGTAAAATTTCAAAATGATTTAACCATATTTCATTATTTGAAAGTTTATCTGGAGAGTCCCCTTGAAACATGTTTTGCATTTTTTGATTTTTTTTTTTTTTTGGAAATAGCCAATATACCTCCAAATCATTTCCATGCAAATTAAATCTAGGCATTCATGTATTTTTTTTTTCTCTCATAATATTGCACCATCTGGGAGTTCCCATCGTGGCTCAGTGGTTAACAAATCCAACTAGGAACCGTGAGGTTGCGGGTTTGATCCCTGGCCTTGCTCAGTGGGTTAAGGATCCGGTGTTGTGGTGAGCTGTGTTGTAGGTCGCAGATGTGGCTCTGGCATAGGCTGGCTGCTACAGCTCCAATTAGACCCCTAGCCTGGGAACCTCCATATGCCACAGGTGCGGCCCCAGAAAAGACAAAAAGACAAAATAATAATAATAATAATAATAATAGTAAAAAGTCCAAAGCCAATTAAAAAATATATTGCACCATCTGTATTTTTCATAGGGAATTTTTCTTGTGAGAAATCTAGTCAAAGTTGGAAAATATTTGATGTAGAATGACCAAAATCACATCTACCGATCATCTTACCACTCTTTTTTCTAAAAACATTTTGTATCAATATTGTTACTGTTTTTGCTGTGGCACAGTAGGTTAAAAATCTGACTTCAGGTGGCTCCGCGAGATACTTTAAAGGATCTGGTGCTGCAGCAGTTGCTGCCTAGGTAACATCTGCAGCTCAGATTCACTACCTGGCTGGGAACTTCCATATGCCATGGCTATGGCCATAAAAAAGTAATAATAATAATAATAATAAGGTTACCATTTTGCTTGAAATCTAAAACATAATTAGAACTGTATGTGTTTACAAATGTCATAATTGCATTCCTTGTTCAGGAACATTGTATTCTGATTTATTTCTCATATCCCACGACCATGTCTTGTGGATTATTGGGTATGAAAATGAGGGCACTGTGAAGTGATCACACAGGGATGTTCACTCTGAGTTTCTTTATAAAAAGCACATGCATTTTTGTTTGTTTCATGATTCAAATTTAAAACATAACATGCATGGTTTAATAAACTATAAAATAAAGGATTATAGGACAATGCTCACTTTATGAACAATTTCATTTTTTTTAATTTTCCGATTCAAGAGTGTGTTCCAGCTGGCAGCAATCCCATCCAATTCAATTGAAAGTATTGAGCTGCAGTGACATAATATTTTGGTAGCATTACTTAAATAGGCAATGTTTCCTCCTGAAATGTGCTAAAATGTAGAGGTTTTACATGTTTTTATTTTCAAGTGAATAGATAGATCATATTAAATAATTTGGGAAAGACAGGAACATGGCAAATGGGAGCACCAAAGATCATTTATTTGTGACAGTATTTATTTTTTAACCTTTTCCCCAGTAATATATTTGTATTTACACCTACATATATATTCGTATTCAGTAAATTTTACAGTATTAATTATTTGGCAGTGTCAAGAGTTGGATAATAACAACATTCATATTTTAATAATAAGGACAGAGCAATAAATTATCCAGGATAGAACAGCCATTTGAAGCAGTTTTTAAAATATTGGAGCCTTTTACTGCATATTGTGCTCGAACCATAATAAAATGCTTGTTTGCTGATGCTCATACAATATTAAAAAAAATTGCTCTAGAAGCACACTGTAAAAATGATTTAAATTAATTGAATTAAAAAGTTAATATTAATATTGATCTGTAAGTGATTTTTAAAATAGGCAGAATAGTATCATTTAATATAAGTAATTTTTGTTGACAAACTCTGATTTAAAACTACTTAGAAGAGTTAAAATTTATGACATTATTAAAAAATTAGACATAATCTCCCTTTCAATTTTGTCACAAACTTTGATTTCTAGGTCAATAAAGATTTCCACAATATCATTTTAATGTTTATATACTTTATGCAATATTTATATACTGTATACTTATGTATTTTATTTAAACAATTAGCTATATATAAATATTTAAGTTAATTTTTTGAAATTATTCAAAAATTATTAGTTATGTGATAACTATCCATAAGTAATTATTTACAGGGCTTAAGGTACAGTTTTAGATGTAGCCTTTCTGACTCAAATAATTTACACATTTTTTAAGGCTTTACCATTAGTCTTCAATTGCAGTCATAGGCATTCTGTCCTATTTTTCCCAGCTTTCCCCTCCCATTTGAAATATCTGGTCAGATATCTAGTTTTCTTTCTTTCATTCTAAGTGACATGGTTTTCAGACCTTTCTACATCATGACTATCATCTTCTAAGCCTATTTCCCATTTTTCAGAGTCCTTCCAAAAACTAAAAACCAAGACCTGATCATAAGAATAACATATTTAGGACAATGTCTACTGAGATTTAATACCTCCTGAGAACTATTCCATATAGGGTTTGGTTACTAGGATTAGAGACTTCCATTCTGTTTATCTCAAGTGATAGAAAGAAACATCTGCTATAAAACTCTAAGTGACTACTATAAAAACAAAATAAAACAGGAGATTAAACAAAATCCTACATTAAACCATAGAATGCCTGTCCCATAGACAAACCTGGACATAAATCTAATACAAGGTAGTTGTAGGGACTTCAGCAGAAGAGTTAGTGGACAACTGGCTCTAACTGACTCACTATAGCCTCTTCTATCCCATTTTGAAATGGGTAAAAGTTATAAGGGGAAAAAAAATCACAAAAAGTATAGACAGAGACATAGGACTTGGTTGATTTAAAGGAAGTGCCTCAGGTACAGTTTTAGATGTAGTCTAGATATTAGTGAGAACCTAGATATTACTATTCAGTTGAGACAAAATAAAACCATATCCTTTAACTGTTCACATTGTGATTCCAAGTCCCAGCCTGCTCAGACTATCAGGAGGTCCAATCTTTTATAAAATTATTTACCTTAGGAGTTCCCTGGTGACATAACAGTTTAAGGATCCATCTTTTTCATTGTTGTTCCTTGAGTTGCTGCTGCAGCAAGGGTTTGATCCCTGGTCCAACATTTTCTGCACACCACGGGTACACCCCCCCCCCAAAAAAAAGTTACCTATCTTAAAAATTGCCCAACACGTTTTGATTTGCTTGTTTTGATTTTACAAATGTACGTATGTATGTTTGTATGGCATGTATTTTAAAATTTTGAATGTATGAGTTTAATTACCTGTCAGTCCATCCAGATGGAAATATTCAATGAAAGGATGGAAAACTAAGACCATAAACTTAAAAGAAATGCAAGAATTTTTAGACCAGTTTAGTTTTAGACACTCACTGATTGGATTATTTTTAACAGCTAACATAGTACTTATGTACCAAAATAAAGTGATGTATTAAAAATCACTTCTAAAATGGTGCAAATTATTTATAACCTTGATTTTCTTAATTTTTTTTAACAATCGGCGGTTTTGTTGACAAATGTATTCAAAGTACTAAATTTTCATTTTAGATCTTAGTTTATGTTTAGATACCAGAGTGCCCTCACTTGATCCAGATTCACCAGGATATCTTTTTCTAAGCCTTTAATGGTTTATTTCTTCCCTTTAAAATCAGATAAGTACCTTTTAATTAATTTGTCATTTACGAAGGTATTCTGGAGAAAAAAATATGACTTAAAACATAAATTCTGGTTCATTTCTGTTATAGTGTAGCAATTTCTTATGTAAACCATAGTGGTCTATCAACTGAGTGATATTTAGTTTCTTACACACAGCTGATTGCAATTCATAGAGAAATAGCTGTCTATAACTTTTCCAGTTCTTTGTTAAAAACTGTGACTGAGACTGGTCATTCTTTGTGCTATACTTTTTGACTAGTTTCAGCCTCTGAAGATCTTCCTTCTGAACCTGCTTCCCCAATTTTGACTTTTCTTCATTTAATCTTTGTTTGAGATGGTTTTCAATCACAAAGTCAGTTTAGAGATTATTGCATAACCCAGTATCAAGTGATTTGGATCTACATGCATTGCTATTCTTAAAGGTTTCTTTCAAATATGTACTTCATATTCACTCTCTCTATGTACAAAATTTTCTTGAAATTCCAAACTGTTTTCCCTGTATTGAAGATGCTGGATCCTCTGTAAAGTTCTGATCATTCTCATCATTATCTACTTCAAGATCTTTTACCACACACACACAAGATCTTGTTTTCCCTAACCATTTTCTCTAAGTGTTGCACTCAAGTTGCTTTCTTGAACTGGTTGTATGGAGTTATGGTGGATTAGCATATACCTGTGGAGTGCTAGGTAAAATCACAGCTACTAAAGTTTCCATCTTGAAAAAGAGATCTTAGTTTACCTTGAGCAAAGGGAATTCTACCCAACTCCACAACTATCCAAATTCCAACTTTCAGGTATCCACCTGCCTTCCTCAGTATACCACCTCCTTTAGCCATCCCTAGAGAGTGCTGAAAGTGCAAGTAGGTGCAGCCATCTGCTTACTTTCATTTTTTTTTTTTCTATGCTTTTAAAAAATTCTGAAGCTCCCACTGTGGCTCAGTGCTAATGAACCCAACTAGTATCCATGAAGACAAGGCTTGGATCCCACATTGCTGCGGCTGTGGCATCAGCCAGCAGCTACAGCTCTGATTCAACCCCTAGGCTGGGAATTTCCATATGCAGTGGGTGAGGCTCTAAGAAGCAAAAAGTAAATAAATAAATAAATAAATAAATATTTTATTAGAGTATAGTTGATTTACGATATTGTATTCATTTCATGTGTATAGCAAAGTGAATCAGTTATCTATATCTTTATGTATCTATATTCATTTCATATAGGTTATTACAGAATATACTGCTTACTCTGATATTAAATGGATCTTCCCATTTTCAATCTCTATGAGGAACTCAGGGCATCCTCCTGAAGATCTGAATATCTATCAATTCTTCATACCTGCTGGGCAGCATCTCCCCCATTTCCACCCAAGCCTCCTTGGCTTGCAGATGACCATCTTCTCACCATGGATCCATGTCCTCACATGGTCTCTCCTCTGTGCTCACATCCCTGGTCTCTTCTCATAATGACACCAGTCCAACTGGATTGGGGAACCAGCATTATGACTTCATGTAACTTGATCACTTTTCCAAAGACCCTACTCCAAATATAGTTACAGTGGGTGTTAGAGCTGCAGTATATGGATTTGGCAAGGGTGGGGGTGGCACAACTCAGTGCAAAAGAGTGAAGGTCATTATCTAGCTTAACCCTCCTTAGACCTTGCTTAAGCTGAGCTTCTTAACAAGGGGGAAAATGATCCTCTTAAATCTTTCTCCTAAATCATGTGTACCTAAAAGGCAAACAAAGAATTAAGTAGTTTTCTTTGAACACTGTTAATCTCCCTTTTTTACAACAGTTACAAATATAAATTGAAGTTCTAATATTTTCCCTATTGTAATAGGCCATTTCATATGAAACTTGGAGTGCTCACCACAGTCAAATAGCATTATTCTTTTCCACTGTGAGGAATTACACTACTCATCTCAACCAGCCTCTATGTGACTGAATCTAACTAACAGTGTAAGGGAGGAAAAATAATTTTCTCTCTACCATCCCAGATTCTTGGCTGATAGTGTCTTGTCATAAAAGACAAATTAACAGAAGAAAAAAAATATAAGTAGGTGCGGGAGCCCCACAAAGGTATGAGATTCAAAAGGTAACTAGACTATTGAGGTTTAGATCTGATTAATTATTTTCTATGCCACTTATTTTCTGAACTAAGAAAGGAGATATGGGTCTGCAGCTTCAAAGAGGGGAGGGCAATTCATGGAAAAGTGAGAATAGGAAATGGTTAGTAGACAAATGTTACCCTGCCTTGCAGATAAGCCTTTCAGATGAAAAAGTTACCTCTGGGAAATTCTCTTGTGGTGCAAGGGGTTAAGGCCATCTGCTATGGCCTGGGTCACTTCTATGGCACAGGTTTGATCCCTGGCCTAGGAAATTCCACATACCCTGGGAGGCCAGAGAAAAAAAGAAAAAGAAAAAAAAAGGTTACCTCTGATAATCTGTCTTCCTGGCATAAGCCCACATTCTAATGCAAATTTTCCTTACAAAAAGGTAATTTCTACTCTGTTTTCAGAGTGTCTCTTGTGTCTTCTTTTTCTTAAAAGAATTAGCTCCAAATAATCCTCATGCCAAAGAGGAATATTTGGGGGGAGCACATTCTGCTAGCTACAGAGAAATAGTGTAAAGTCATAGAAACACAGTAATTCATGTCTGAAAAAAAAGTTACACACACATTTCTATGAACAGTAGGTAGAAATATTTGGAGTTCCCGTCGTGGCACAGTGGTTAACAAATCCGACTAGGAACCATGAGGTTTGCGGTTCGGTCCCTGCCCTTGCTCAGTGGGTTAACGATCTGGGCATTGCCTGAGCTGTGGTGTAGGTTGCAGATGTGGCTCGGATCCTGTGTTGCTGTGGCTCTGGCGTAGGCCGGTGGCTACAGCTCCGATTGGACCCCTAGCCTGGGAACCTCCATATGCCGTGGGAGCGGCCCAAGAAATGGCAAAAAGACAAAAAAAAAAAAAAAGAAATGTTTTTCTTATTTTTTTATGTATTAGAATCAATACAGTCACATGTATGTTTTAGATTCTTTTTGACTCATGCTTTCTTTTATTCAATATAGCTACCAATTTTTTTTTTTCCTTACCATTCAAGCCACTTGGCTAACCACTTCAAATATTATACGAGTGTAGTAGAATTTTCTTGATTTTGCAGATGAAGAGACTAATACTAAGAGTCCAAATAAGTTGTTCAAGATCACCCAGAGAGTAAGTGTCACAGGTTGGTGTCAAAGCACCTTTGTGTGATGCCGAAGAACCCCCTCTTACTATAGTCTCACCGTAGCAACTCTTAACAAGCCTTAAAAAACATTCATATAACTGGCATTGGCATGTGCATGGGGGATAAGAATTAATAAGACTTAATTCTTCCCCCAAAGAATCTTACATATTAAACAAGGAGACAGATATGTTAAGGAAATAAAGTGCTACAGGATTATGAATGTTAGAATTGTACACAGATCACAGAACCACACAAAAGATCAAATGGACCACTTTCGGGGACAAAGTTCCCAAATAGCAGTACCATTCCAGCTGAGTCTGGAAATTTGTGTAAGTGTTCATTATTCAGATAATGAGAGTAGAGGTGGGTGTGCGGTGGAAGTAAGGATTCCAGATGGAGGAAGTGAATTGAGGGCAAATATAAAAGGGCACAAGAGTATTGGCAATATCATTTTGTTAAATTATCTCAACTCTGTATTATCCCATTAACCGGGGGAATGGAAACTGGGAGGTCACAGATAAAACATTGTTCAGACATAGCTAAACACAATTGTGATACAAGGTGGATTTTTAATTCAAGTGTGTTTTATTAAAATACTGAAATAGTTTACTCTGATCTGAGTAGGTCTTCCTCCCCTTCCTCTTTCTCCTCTTCCCTTTTTCTGATGAAAACAATATTTTTCATAGAATAAACTCTACTTTGTGTTTTCTACATATCCCAGCAAGCAGTTATTTGGAGCTGCCTTGTTTTTGTCAGCTAAGTCTTCCTTCTCACTGTCATTCTCGCCTTCATCATTGTACAAGTACTAGTTCCCTAGTGACACAACAAAACCATAGCTTGGAAATTAAATTACCTGCCATTCACAAGTTTTTCTCCTTACAACCCCAGACTGCCCCCTCAGCTGTCAGTGAGGTAAGTCCAATGAAACAATGAATTGAAAGAATTCAGGGCCATATCTGTCAACTCAAGGTCACCAAGTCTTCAAAGCAAAATTTTGAACTTTGTTCTGCAGTGCTCTCAATCCCTCCTTCCCCATCATTCTCCAAATTCTCTGTTTAAGAAAAATAAATAAAAGCAAGTCTTGGGAGAAGGCAGAGTAAAGTGACTTCTAGTTCCATCACTGCCATAGGAAATAGATTTTTGCCCAAAGCTTCAGGCAAACTACAGAAAGCTGTTCCCACACTGAAACTAACAGGCTGACAGACTGCTACAAGCAAGCATATCCACCTCTGACCGTCCAGGTGGAGGGGCGTTCCTGATTTGCAGTAGATACAATGTAAAAATGGAACGGTCCCTATATAATTATAAATAATGGACTCATCCCGATATACAGATATTTTTCTTATTCACAACAGTTTTAGTTCTTTCTATTTACAAATAAGCTGCCTTTTACTTAGTTTTCATCCTTTTTTTTCCCCCATAATGTGGTTAATCTATCCTTGGGAAATTTCAAATTGACTGTAATTCATTATTGCTGGAACAAGGTACACAGTGGGTAGTAATAGATCTGGTAATGGAAAGTTAAGTAGGCATCAAATCATGGCTGGCCTTTGTGCCGTGCAAAGTGGTTTGGCAGGGGAAAACCATTGGAGAGTTCTACCGAGTGACATGTTTAGATTTGCCTTTGCAGAGTGATGTGTTTAGATTTGCATTTTGGAAAGATCACTATAGTGTTCCCTTAACAATTATAGTTAGGAGAATGAGAAGGAATGAGGACCTGAGCTAAGCAGCTTCCTTGGGAATGGAGAGGAAATAAAAACATTCCTGAGATTATATAGGTGAGGAATTAATTGGGTTTTCTCAGATTAGATAAGCACCTGGAAGATGCTATGGCTGTGGGCAGAGAGAAATGATGGCTGGCTGGTTTCACCTCTATTGACTGAGTAGGACACCATTCCCTGTGAGAAGTTGTCTGAATTCAGGCTGCTATAACAAAAATACCATAGACTGGGTGGCTTAAACAGCACACATTTTCTTCTCAATGTACTGGAGGCTGGGAAGTCCAAGATCAAGGTGGGTGGCAGCAGATTCTGTGTCTGGTGAGAACGTGCTTCCTGGTTCACAGAGAGTCAGATTGTCTTAATTTCTCATAATAGAAAGGGTAAAGAGCAATAATTCCATTCTTGAGAGGTCCACCCTTGCAACCTAATCACCTCCCTAGGTGCTATACCTAGGAGTAAGTTTGTAACATCAATTTAGAGGGAGTAACAAACATTAAATTCATAACAGAAGTCTATTGGGAAAGAAGCATACATAGGAAGAATAAAATGGATTTTATTTCAGTCAAGTAAAGTTGGCAGAGACTTGATTATATTCAGGTAGAAATTCCTCATATGTAGTTGGATATCCGTACTGAAGATAGTTAGGAGAGAAGCTGGCAAGATGGTGGAAGAGTAAGAGGACAAACACATCAAAAAACACATCTATATGTAAAACGATTCACACAGAACACCAACTGAATGGTAGCAGAACTTAAACCTTCAAAAAGGGAAAGAACTCTTGACAGAACTGTGTAGAACAAAAGAAAAAATAGAGAGAGAAAAGGAATCTGGATGGGTCTAACACTTCCCTGAGGGAACTGTGAAGGAGAAAGAGAACCTACACCCTGGGAAGCCACCTAACCAACGGAAAGATCACCCGAGTTGGAGGGAACTCAAAGAAGCCGAGAAAAGCACAGTAGCAGGTCTGAGATCCAAAAAGCAGAGTGAGAGATGCAAAGACCATCTGAACCACTGGCACAGACATCACAGACTGAGACACTTGTGGGCTGGGTGCTGAGACTTAGGCTCTGGAGGTCACTCTCAGGGAACAGGCTGGGGTTGATGGTGTGGAGACAGCCTAAGGGACTAGGGAGCGATTTTCTGCTGGTGGGGGAGTGGTATGCTAAGGGCTGGGGAGTGAAAAGCCACGGCAGATGGAACCTGGGAGAAGGTCCAGACCCGCAGGAGATGCAAGGTGCCACTGTTGGGAAGGGGCAGGCTGCCATAGAAAACTCCTTGGGCCCCAGTGTGCACACTTGCCCACTGGTATGCAGAGATCTGAGCTCTCCTTCCTGGTGCCTGTGCCCTGCCAGCACGGATCTGGCCCTGCCAGCACCCTTCCCACTCCTGGTACCCACACTCAGCCCTCATAGATCCAGCCCTGCTGGAACCCTTGCAGGCTCCCAGTGCCCCTGCCTAGCCTGCATGGATCTGACCTACTGGAACCCTCAGGCACTCCTGGTGCCCATGCTCTGCCCTCACAGAACAAGTCCCACCAGACCACACTGGACTGTGAAAAACTACAGTTTGGCTTCCCAAATTCTCAGAAAAAGAAAAACAGAAGCATGATGAAGAAGCTCAGAAACCATTCGCAGTTAAAGCAACAGAAGAATTCACCTAAAGCAATCAACAATGAAACAGACCTCTGCAGTTTGACATACTTTGAGTTCAAAAGGGAGATAGTGAAAATACTGAAGGAATTAAGAGAGGATATGAACAGTAATGCAGATTCCCTCAGAAAGGAGCTATAAAAATATAAGGAGGAGCCAAGATAAACTTGAAAATTCATTTGCAGAGATACAAACCTAGATAAAGGCAATAAAGATCAGAATGAATAATACAGAGGAATGAATGAGTGATGTGGAAGAGAGAATAATGGAAATCAGCCAATCAGGACAGCAGACAGAAAACCAAATGAAAAAACATGAAAGCAATAGAAGAGACCTGTGGGATAATATAAAGTGGGCCAATCTATGCATAATATGAAGTCCAGAAAGAGAAGAAAAAGAAAAGAGGACTGAAAATATATTTGAAGAAATTATGGCTGAAAACTTTTCAAATCTAAAGGATACTGATATCAAGATAAACAGGAAGCACAGAGGGCCCTAAACAAGTTGAACCCAAATAGGCCCATACAAAGATATATTATAATAAAAATGGTAAAAGTTAGAGAGGATTCTAAAGGCAGCAAGAGAAAGGCAAAGTGTTAATTAAAAGGGAACCCCCATAAGGGTATCAGCTGATATCTCTACAGAAACACTACAGGCCAAAAGGGAGTGACAAGATATATTTCAAGCTCTGAGAGGAAAAAATATGCAACTTAGAATACTCTACCCAGCAAGAATATCATTTAAAATAGAAGGGGAAATAAAGAATTTATCCAACAAACAAAAGCTGAAAGAGTACAACAATATGAAACCCATTCTAAAAGAAATACTGAAAGGGCTTCTCTAAATTAAAAAAAAAAAAAAAAGTAGATCTAGGATAGAGGAAACCAGAATTGGAAAGAAGTGACTTAAATAAGCCAGCATATAGAACCAAACATGAAGATGTTAAAAAAAAAAAAAAAAAAAAAGACACCAAAATCATACAATATGGGGAAGGAAAGTAAGAAAATATAGATTCTTTTTTTTTTTTATCTTAATGGGGTGTTTGAGACTATATGATTATCAGGCTAAAGTAAGCAGATATAGGAAAGTGTTCACATACTTAAAAAACAGGCCAACCACAAATCAAAACCACAAAAGATTACATCACAAAAACTGAAAATAAAGATACTAAAGTATAAAATAAATGGAAACCATCCAAACAAAAGAAAAGAAGAAAAGAGAAACATAGAATCAACTGGAAAACAAGGTTTAAAATGGCAATAAATAAATATCTATCAATAAACACCTTAAATGCCAATGGACTGAATGCTCCAATCAAAAGACAAAGAGTGGCAGATTGGACAAAAAAGGAAAAACCTTCAATCTGCTCTCTACAAGAGACTCACCTTAGGGCAAAGGACACAGATAGATTGAAAGGGAGGGGATGGGAAAACATATTTCATGCCAATGGACAAGACAGGAAAGCAGGAGTTGCAATACTCATATCAGACAAAATAGACTTTAACACAAAGGCCATAAAGAAAGACAAAGAAGGACACTACTTAATGGTTAAAGGATCCATTCAAGAAGAGGATATTACAATCCTCAATACATATGTCCCTAATACGGGAGCACCCAGATACTTCCAACAAATACTAACAGACATAAAAGGAGAAATTGATGGGAATACAATCATAGTAGGGGAATTTAACACCCTACTCACATCGATGGACAGACCCTCTAGACAGAAAATCAGTAAGGCCACAGAGATGCTAAAGAACACAATAGAAAAGTTAGAATTAATCAACATTTTCAGGACATTTCATCCAAAAAATCAGCATATACATTCTTCTCAAGTGCACATGGAACATTCTCAAGGATTGATCATATATTGGGGCACACAACCAGCCTCAACAAATTTAAGAGTGTAGAAATTATTTCAAGTATCTTCTCTGACCACAATAGCATGAAACTAGAAATCAACCACAGGAAAAGAAATAAGACAAAACTGACTACATGGAGACTAAACAACATGCTACTAAAAAAACCAATGGGTCAATGAGGAAATCAAGAAGGAAATGAAAAAATACCTCGAGACAAATGAAAAAGAAGACACAAGCACTCAAAATCTATGGGATGCCACAAAAGCACTGCTCAGAGGGAAATTGATAGTGATGCAGGCCTTCCTCAAAAAAGAAAGATCTCAAATCAATGACTTAACCCACCACTAATGAATTAGAAAAAGACCAAAAAACCTAAAGTCAGAAGAAGGAAGGAAATCATAAAGATCAAAGAGGAAATCAATAAAATAGAGACTCAAAAAATAAAAATAAAAAAAAATCAGTAAAACCAAGAGCTGGTTCTTTGAAAAGGTAAACAAAATGACAAACCTCTGGCTAGACTCACCAAGAAGAGGAGAGAAAAAACCCAAATAAACAAAATAAGAAATGAAAAAGGAAAAATCACAACAGGTACTGCAGAAATACAAAAAAATCATATGAGAATACTATAAAGAATTATATGCCAACAAATTTGACAACCTAGAAAAATGGACAACTTTCTAGACTTACAGCCTGCCAAAACTGAATCAAGAAGAAATACATCAACTGAACAGAATGATCACTAGAAATGAAACTGAATATGTCATAAAAACACTCCCTACAAATAAAAGCCCAGGACCAGATGGCTTCACATGTGAGTTCTACCAAAAACACAGAGAGGAACTTATACCCACCACCTTAAACTTTTCCAAAAGGTTGAAGAAGAAGGAACACTCCCAAAGACCTTCTATGACGCCACCATCACCCTAATTCCAAAACCAGACAAAGATAACACCAAGAAAGGAAACTATCACCCAATATCTTTGATGAATATAGATGCAAAAATTCTCAACAAAATTTTAGCCAACCGAATCCAACAACATATCAAAAAGATCGTACACCACCACCAGGTGGGATTCATCCCAGGTGCACAAGGATGGTTCAACATATGCAAATCAATCAATGTCATACACCACATTAACAAAAGAAAAGTCAAAAACCACACAATCATCTCAAAAGATGCAGAAAAAGCATTTGACGAGGTCCAACATCCATTCATGATCAAAACTCTTACCAAAGTGGGTATAGAGGGAACATTCCTTAACATAATAAAAGCCATTTACAACAAACCCACAGAAAATATAATACTCAATGGAGAAAAGCTGAAAGCCTTCCCACTAATATCTGGACCAAGACAAGGATGACCATTCTCAACACTGTTATTCAACATAGTTTGGAAGTCCTGGCCACAGCAATCAGACAAACAAAAGAAATAAAAGGCATCCAAATAGGAAGAGAAGAATTAAAACTATCACTGTAGGCAAATGACATGATACTATACATAGAAAACCCTAAGGACTCAACCCAAAAACTACTTGAACTGATCAACAAATTCACCAAAATAGCAGGATATAAGATCAACATTCAGAAATCAGTCACATTTCTGTATATTAACAATGAAATATTAGAAAAGGAATACAAAAATACAACACTTTTTAAAATTGCACCCCCAAAAATCAAACACCTGGGAATACACTTGACCAAGGAGGCAAAGGACTTATATGCCAAGAACTATAAAACATTAATTAAGGAAATTAAAGAAGATGAAAAGAAATGGATAGATATTCCATGCTCCTGGGTTGGAAAAATTAATATTGTAAAAATGGCCATACTACCCAAAGCAATCTACCGATTCAATGCTATCCCTATCAAATTACCCAGGACATTTTTCACAGAACTAGAACAAACAATCCAAAAATGTATATGGAACCACAGAAGACCCAGAATTGCCAAAGCAATTCTGAGGAACAGAATCCAAGCAGGAGGCATAACTCTCCCAGGCAACATTACAAAGCCACCATATCATCAAGACAGTGTGGTCCAGGTACCAAAACAGACATACAGACCAAAGGAACAGAATAGAGAACCTAGAAATAAACCCAGATACCCATTATCAATTAATCTTTGACAAAGGAGGCCAGAACATCAAATGGGAAAAAGACAGTCTTTTCAGCAAGTATTGCTGGGAAACCTGAATAGCTGCATGGAAATCAGTGAAACTAGAACATGCCATCACACCATGCATGACAATAAACTCAAAATGGCTGAAAGACTTAAATATCAGACAAGACACCATCAAACTCCTAGAAGAGAACATAGGCAAAACACTCTCTGACATCAGCCTCACAAATGTTTTCTCAGGCCAGTCTCCCAAAGCAATAGAAATAAAAGCAAAAATAAACCAATGGGACCTAATCACACTGACAAGCTTTTGCACAGCAAAAGAAACCATAAAAATAATTAAAAGACAACTTACAGAATGGGAGAAAATAGTTTCAAATGATGCAACTGACAAGGGCTTAATCTCTAAATTATACAAATAATTTATACACCTCAACAGCAAAAAAGCCAACAACCCAATAGAAAAATGGACAAAAGACCTGAATAGACATTTCTCCAAGGAAGATATGCAGATGGCCAACAAGCACATGAAAAAATGCTCACCATCCCTGATTATTAGAGAAATGCAAATCAAAACTACTATGAGATACCACCTCACACCAGTCAGAATAGCCATCATTAATAAGTCCACAAACAACAAATGCTGGAGAGGGTGTGGAGAAAAGGGAACCCTCGGCACTGTTGGTAGGAATGTAAGCTGGTACAACCACTATGGAGAACAGTATGGAGGTACCTTAGAAATCCATGCATAGGTCTACCATATGACCCAGCAATCCCACTCTTGGGCCTATGTGCGGACAAAACATTCCTTAAAAAAGACACATGCACCCACATGTTCATTGCAGCTCTATTCGCAATAGCCAAGACATGGAAACAACCCAAATGTCCATCAACAGGTGATTGGATTAGGAAGATGTGGTATATATTCACAGTGGAATACTACTAAGCCATATAAAAGAATGAAATCATGCCATTTGCAGCAACGTGGATGGAACTAGAGACTCGCATCCTGAGTGAAGTAAGTCAGAAAGAGAAAGACAAACACCATATGATATCAGTTATAGCTGGAATCTAATATATGGCACAAATGAACCTTTCTACAGAAAAGAAAATCATGGATTTGCAGAATGGACTTGTGGTTGCCAAGGGGGAGGGGGAGGAATTGGGATGGATTGAGCATTTGGGATTTATGGATGCAAACTATTGTCTTTGGAATGGATTAGCAATGAGATCCTGCTGTGTAGCACTGTGAACTACGTCTAGTCACTTATGATAGAGCATGAAAATGTGAGGAAATAGAATGTTTACATGTTTGTTTAACTTGGTCAACATGCTGTACAGTAGAAAAAAAAATTCTATTGGGGAAATAATTTTAAAAAAATAAAATAAAGAATTTAGCTCATTAAGAAAAAAGAGGATAGTTAGGCATAAGTGTGAGTTTTTGGAGCTATTCGTATGAAATATATTTATTAACGTCACAAGTGAGAGTGCTCTCATCTCTTCCTCCCCAGACTTCCAGGCAGGAGACAAAATCTTTAATCTTTTGGCTTTTTCCCTTGATGTTTGTTGCAGTATTTATAGAATTAATTTTTAAGTTTGTAGAAAAAAAGTTGTAGATTTTCTTTATTGACAGGTTTTTAACACATCACATCTCCTTTATGATGACTAAAATGAGACATCAAAATATGAGATATCATATTTGCTTACATTCAGAGCCTAGTAAAAGCCTTGAAACATAGTAGATTTCAATAAATTTATTTCCCTTCTTTATTTTTTCTGTCTTTTTTATTTTTATTTATGTATGAATTTATTTATTTTTCTTTCTCTCCCTCTCTCTCTCTCTCTCTCTCTCTCTCTTTTTCTTTTTCTTTTTGTTTTTTTTATTAGAGAGGGGGATGGGAGTCCTGGGAAGGCATTTGGTGGTCAAGATTCCTTTGAGTTTTCCTATGGAGAAATCATTTCTAAAGCCTTTGTGTGCCTGAGCTGGTGCAGATCAGAGCAGCTATGTGTCAGCACAGGCAGCCCAAGAATGCGGCTGCTTCCTAAATGCCAGGCCCGGTTCCCACCCCATGCTCCCTTCTCCTGGTCACCAACTGCGGGGTGTGGCCACCCTCCTGGGAACAGTGGGAACTCTCCAGCAGGTATCAGATGTTAAATTGAGGCTATTTTCAACTAGATGGCCTGATATGGTTAAAATAAGAACATGACAGGGAACCTCGGAAAATAGTGTGTGATGCTGCTGCTGCAGGTCTAGAGTTTGTTGGAGGCTTCTGTGGAAATCAAACCTGGAAGCTGGAAGAAAGGGTCATGTTTAGAGCCTTTTAGACACCCGGATTGCTCAGTGCAGGCTAACTGCAGGCTGCAGGGCTGGGATATCTCAGCAGGCTCAGATCATCAGTCCTGCCCTGCCAGAGAAGTTCTACAACCCCTTTCCAACTTTGTTCACACCCCGTGCACCTGATGGGCCCCTTCTCTGCATCATGGAGGGTCCCTGTGTAAAGGACCAACCTGGCTCTGTAAGAGCTATGAAGGCAAAGACTCCCCTTCTAGGGATTTGGCTTAATTGTACAGTTAGAGGTGGGGATTCATCCTATGTCTGATAGAGCAGCTGCTACATAAACTCTTCCTGCTTTATCCCCAGGAGGCTTCTACCATCATGAGTCTCATGATGGCCTTGATAATCAGAGGGAAGAGGTGCCTTAAGTTACGTTTTATCATAAAGTCCTTGGTGGATTGTGCCCAAGACTGGCATGGCTTTGTTCCATCTCTATGTTGGAGCATTTGTCCAGGCCAGAGCAGAAAATAACCTCTGGAAGATTCACCTGGTCCAGCAGTGGGCAACTATGACATTAGTGAGAAATATATATTTGTTCTCGATCTGTTCAAAGAACCAGCTTTTCGTTTCATTGATCTTCTCCATGGTTTTCTTTGTTTCTATTTCATTGATTTCTGCTCTGATCTTTATGATTTCTTTCCTTCTACTAACTTTAGGTCTTGTCTGTTCTTCTCTCTCTAGCTGTTTTAGATGTAAAGTTAGCTTGCTTATTTGAGCCTTTTCTTGTTTCCTGAAGTGGGCTTGTATTGTTATAAATTTTCATCTTAGAACGGCTTTTGCTGCATCCCATAGGTTTTGGAGTGTTGTATCCTTATTGGCATTTGCTTCTAGGTATTTTTTAATTTCTTCTTTGATTTCTTCAGTGATCCATTGATTGTTTAGTAGCATGTTGTTGAGTCTCCACATTTTTGTGTTTTTTGCAGTTTTTTCTTGTTGTTGATTTCCAGTTGTATAGCGTTGTGGTCAGAAAAGATGCTTGATATGATTTCAATTTTCTTAAAGTTCCTGAGGTTGGATTTGTAGCCCAAGATTTGATTAATCATAGAGAATGTTCCATGTGCACTTGAGAAGAATGTGTATTCTGTTGCTTTTGGATGTAATGTCCTATACATATCTATGAAGTCCATCTGGTCTAATTCTTCATTCAGGGCCTGTGTTTCCTTATTGATTTTCTGTCTGGATGATTTGTCCATTGCTGTAAGTGGGGTATTAAAGTCTCCCACTATGATTGTGTTATTGCCGACTTATCCATTTTAAGGTTGTTAGAAGTTGCCTTATAAATTGTGGTGAACCTAGGTTGGGTCCATAGATATTTAAAATTGTTATATATTCTTCTTGGATTGATCCTTTGATCATTATGTAGTGACCTTCCTTGTCCCTTAAAGTATTCTTCATTTTAAAATCTATTTTGTCTGATATGAGTATTGCTACACCAGCTTTCTTTTGATTCCCGTGTGTGTGGAATATTTTCTTCCATCCTCTCGCTTTCAATTTGTATGTGTCCCTAGAATTGAGGTGGGTCTCTTGAAGATAGCATATATATGGATCTTGTTTTGGTATCCATTCAGCCAGTCTGTGTCTTTTGGTTGTGGCATTTAGTCCGTTAACCTTTAAGATAAATATTTATATGTATGTTCTTATTACCATTTTATTAATTGCTTTGGATTTGTTTTTGTTGCTCTTTGTTCTTCCCTTCTTCTCTTGTTCTCTCCTCTTGTGGCTTGATGACTATCTTTAGTGTTGTAGTTGAGTTGATTTTTCTTATTTGTTTGTGTATCAATTGTAGATTTTTGCTTTGCAGTTCTTCTGAAGTTTTGATATGAGTCTATATATGTACGAGATTGTTTCAAGTTGTTGATATCTTAATTTCAAGTGCATCTCCAGTTTCCTGCATTTGTACCCACCTCTTCTCATGATTTGTAATTTTGGTGGCATAATTGTGCATGGATGATTTCCTACCATTACTGTATATATACCCTTAGTGGTGAGCCTTGTCATTTGTGGTATTTTTGTTTCCTGTTGTGGATCAACAAAATTGATAAACCTTTAGCCAGACTTATCAAGAAAAAAAGAGAGAAAACTCAAATCAATAAACTTAGAAATGAAAAAGGAGAAGTAACAACAGACATCACAGAAATACAAAGGATCATAAGAGACTACTGCATGAAACTATACACTAATAAAACAGAAAACCCAGAAGAAATGGACATAGTCTTAAAAAGGTACAATCTTCCAAGACTAAACCAAGATGAAATAGAAAAGATGAACAGAGAAATCACAAGAACTGAAATTGAAACAGTGATTAAAAAACTTCCAACAAACAAAATCCAGGACCAGATGGCTTCATAGGTGAATTCTGTCAAACATTTAGAGAAAAGTTAACACCTCTCCTTCTGAAACTATTCTAAACAATTGCAGAGGAAGGGATACTCCCAAACTCATTCTATGAGGTCACCATCACCCTGATACCAAAACCAGACAAAGATACCACAAAAAAAGAAAACTCCAGGCCAATTTCACTGATGAACATCGATGCAAAAATCTTCAACAAAATATTAGCAAACCACATCCAACAGTACATTAAAAGGATTGTACATCATGATCAAGTGGGATTTCTCCCAGGGATGCAAGGGTTCTTCAACATCCACAAATCCATCAGTGTGATACACCACATTAACAAACTGAAGAATAAAAACCATATGATTCTCTCAATAGATGCAGAAAAAGCCTTTGACAAAATCCAGCACACATTTCTGATAAAAACCCTTCAGAAAGTTGGCATAGATGGAACTTATGTCAACATAATAAAGGCCGTATATGACAAACCCACAGCTAACATCATTCTCAATGGTGAAAAGCTGAAAGAATTCCTGCTAACAATAGGAACAAGACAAGGATGTCTGCTCTCACCACTGCTCTTCACCATAGTTTTGGAAATCCTAGCCACAGCAATCAGAGAAGTAAAAGAGATAAAAGGAATCCAAATTGGAAAAGAAGAAGTAAAACTATCACTATTTGCAGATGACATGATATTATACCCAAAGAGTCCTAAAGACTCTACCAGAAAACTGTTAGAGCTCATCCATGAATTTGGCAAAGTTGCAGGATACAAAACTAATACACAGAAATATACAGCATTTCTATATACTAACAATGAAAGATCAGAAAGAGAAATTAGGGAAGCAATCCCGTTTACCATCACATCCAAAAGAATAAAATACCTAGGAGTAAACCTATCTAAAGAGACAAAAGACCTGTACTCTGAAAACTACAAGACACTGATGAAAGAAATCAAAGATGGCACAAATAGGTGGAAAGACATACCATGCTCTTGGATTGGAAGAGACAATATTATCAAAATGACTATACTACCCAAGGTGATCAACAGATTCAATGCAATCCGTGTCAAGTTACCAAGGACATTTTTCACAGAACTCAAACAAAATATTTTAAAGTTTGTTTGGAAGCACGAAATACCCAGAATAGCCAAAGATATTCTGAAAAAAATGGAGCTAGAGGAATCAAGCTCCCGGACTTCAGACTATAGTTAAAGCAACATTCATCAAAACCATGTGGTACTGGCACAAAGACAGAAATATAGATCAATGGAACAGGATAGAAAGCCCAGAATTCAACCCATGCACCTACAGCCAACTAATCTATGACAAAGGAGGCAAGAATATACAATGGAGAAAAAACAACCTGTTCAATAAGTGGTGCTGGGAAAACTGAACAGCCACATGTAAAAGAACAAAATTAGAATACTCCCTAACACCATACACAAGAATAAACTTCAAGTGGATTAAAGACCTAGATATAAGACCAGATAGTATAAAACTCTTGAAGGAAAACATAGGCCAAACACTCTCTGACATGAACGACAGAAACATCTTCTGAGATCCACCTCTTACAGTAATGACAGTAAAAACAAAAATAAACAGATGGGACTTAATTAAACTTAAAAGTTTCTGCACAGCAAAGGAAACCCTAAACAAAATGAAAAGACAACCCACAGAATGGTAGAAAATCTTTGCAAATGAATCAACTGACAAGGGATTATTCTCCAAAATTTATAAACACCTTCTGCAGCTCAATACCAAAAAAACAAACAACCCTGTCAAAAAATGGGCAGAAGATCTAAACAGGCAGTTCTCCAAATAAGACATACGGGTGGCCAAAAAACACATGAAAAGATGTTCAACATCACTCATCATTAGAGAAATGCAAATCAAAACCCCTATGAAGCACCACCTTACACCAGCCAGAATGGCCATCATCAAAAAGTCTACAAACAATAAATACTGGAGAGGGTGTGGAGAAAAAGAACCCTAGTACACTGTTGGTGTGATTGCAAATTGGTGCAACCACTGTGGAAAACAGTATGGATATGCCTCAGAAAAGTAAAAATAGAACTACCATTTGATCCATCATTCCCACTCCTGGGCATCTTATCCAGAGAAAACCATGACTCTCAAAGACACATGTACTCCAATGTTCATTTCAGCACTCTTTTCAATAGCCAAGACATGGAAACAACCTAAATGTCCATCGACAGAGGAGTGGATAAAGAAGGTGTGGTACATATACACAATGGAATATTACTCAGCCATCAAAAAGAACGAAATACCAGCATTTTTAGCAACATGGATGGACCTAGAAATTATCATGCTAAGTGAAGTCAGTCAGACAATGAGAAACCAATAGCAAATGCTTTCACTGGCATGTGGAATTTGCAAAAAGGACAGAATGAACTTCTTTGCAGAACAGATACTGACTCAGACTTTGAAAAACTTATGGTTTCCAAAGGAGACAGTTTGGGGGGTGGGGGGATGCACTGGAGCTGTGGAATGGAAATCCTATAAAATTGGATTGTGATGATCATTGTACAACTATAAATGTAATAAACTCATTGAGTAATAAAAAATTAAAAAATTAAAAATTTAAATAAAATAAAAATAAATATATATATATATATATATATGTATATATATATATATATATATATATTTGCTCTCTTGTTCCTGACACACAGCTCCTAAAAATCCCTTGCTGTTTCTAAGTGATCAGGGTAATGGGAGTATCTTTGGTGATTCTATTTGATCTGAATCCCTGGTTTCTGATACAAGAGCTTCTAAGACCTTAGGAATCCCTGGAGTCACAAGTGTCTTTTTATGCTGCTGAGATAAGTGGGGACAGGAGTCCGTAGAGGGCTTCGGGAGGAAGGCTGATCAGACAGACCAAGAAGGGTTGGAACTTTCAGTCCACCTCACAACCTCTATTTTTATTTATTTATTTATTTATTTATTTGTTTTTGAGTGAAGAGTTTGGAGACTGCACATTATAATCTATTTTTATTTATGATATTTATGTTAATTTATTTTGTAGTTTATAAATTTCTTCTATATCCTTATTAATAAATATATTTGTTTGCTGTTTGCTAGAGCTGCCATAAAAAACTCCCACAGACTTGGTGGCTTAACAGAAATTTATTTTCTCATTGTTCTGGAGTCTTGAAGTCCAAAATCAAGGGGTCAACATGGTTGATTTCTTCTGAGGCCTCTCTCATGGCTTGTGGATGGTTGTCTTTTCCTCCCTTGGTTTTCCCTCTCTGTGTGTCTGTGTCCTAATTTCTCTTTTTTGAAGGACATCAATCATATTGGATTAAGACCCACCCTCATAATCTAGCTTTAATTACCTCTTTAAAGACCTTATGTTCAAATATAGTCCCAGTCTGAGGCATTGAGAATTAGAAATTTAATATATGAATTGTGAGGTGTGCAATTCAGGCTATGATAGTAAAATAAAGTCATGTGTAATTACCTACATACAACTTAAGCAAGTAGTTTCTGAATTTGGGTAATTACTTTCTTTTTTTAAAATTTTTTTGTCTTTTTAGGGCCACACCCTGGGCACATGGAATTTCCCAGGCTAGGGGTCAAATCAGAGCAGAAGCTGCTGTCCTACACCACAGCCACAACAATGCCAGATCCGAGCCACATCTGTGACCTACACCATAGCTCACGGCAATACCAGATCCTTAAACCACTGAGCAAGGCCAGAGATTGAACCTGCGTCCTCATGGATGTTAGTAAGATTCATTTGCGCTGAGCCATGATGGGAACTCCTGATTTTGGATAATTTCTGAAGATTTTGGTATGTTCATATGAATATGAACGTGAGGGGAAAAAGTGAGAGAAATAGGTATGATTCTAAATAATAATTATGCACTCAAACCCAAAGTTCTTTATGTTAGAGGGATCTTCAAAATGGGTTATAGTTAAAAAGAGAAGTTTTTAAAAGATAATATCAAGAGGAAATGGGAGAGATGGATTTATTTAAATGTTTTCTAAGTTATGAATTAGTATGGGAGATATTATTTCCCCAATCATTTCACAGATATTTAGGGAGTTTCTACATTAAGCTTGGTTCAAAAGAATGCAAAGCGCTGTGAAGAATACAAAGAAGCTCAAGATGGGATCGTTGTCTCAGGAGTTTTCATCTCTGGATACAGAGTCAAAATAAGTACAAGTGAAAAGAAAGGAAAAAGTAATGATTTAATACCAAACCATAGGATTCTGTCTATAGAGGATTTAGAATCAGTGAGAAGGAAGAGATAGTGTGGGAAAGGCAGTCTGAAGTATTTCACTGAGGGTGGGGTTAGGCTTGTGCAGTGAAGGGTGAGTAGAATGGAGTTATGTGCAGACAAAGGTAGGGAAAGCAGAAAATAAAAGATGAAACTGTTTATTTTCTTTATAGGACTAAATAATAACAGCCTTCAGTTTTTTCTTATGTTTTCATTTATTTATTTGTGGTAAGGACAGTTACCTTGAGATCCACCCTCTTAATTTTTTTCAGTACACAATACAGTATTGGTAACTGTAGGCACAAAGTTGTACAGCAGAGCTCTGGAGCTTATTCATTGTCTATAACTGAAACTTTATACCTACTGGATAGCAACTCACCCATTTCCAATCCCCTCCCCTCAGCCCTTGGCAACTACCATTCTACTCTCTCTTACTTTGAGTTTGACTAGTTTGGAAACCTGATGAACGTGGAATCACACAATATTAGTACTTTTGTGATCAGCTAATCTTACTTAATGTAAGTAAAGTCCTCAAGGTTCATCCATATGGAAACATTCCCCTCTTTTCTTTAAATACTTCATTTTATTAGAGAAGTTTTAGGTTCACAGCAAAATTGACAGGTAAATAGAGATTTACTACATCCCCTTATCCCTACATGTGTGTAGCCTTGCATATTATCAACATCCCCCACTAAAATATTTTCTCTTTTTTAAGGCTGAATAATATTCCATTGTATATATACACCAACTGTATTTATCTATTCATCTTTTGATGGATATTTGGTACCATACCTTTGTTTTTAAGAATGAACAGCACTGAATATTGAAGTGTTAATATCTCTACAAGATTTTGACTTTGTTTTTTTGTATGTATACCCAGGAATGGGATTGCTAGGTCATATGGTAGTCTACTTTTAATGTTTTGAGTAATCTCCATACTGTTTTAGTGGTGACCCTGCCATTTTAATTCCCAGCAACAATGAATAAGATTCAGTTTCTCCACATCCTTGCCAGCATTGTTTTTTTTTTTTTAAATGATAACCAGGTGTGAGGTGATATCTTATTGTGGTTTTGATATTGATTTGCATTTCCCTGATAATTAGTGATGTTGAATATCTCTTCATATGCCTATTGGCTGTTTGCATGTGTTCTTGGGAGAGATATTTATTCAAGTCCTTTGACCACTTTCAATCAGGTTATTTATTTCATTGCTGTTGATTTTTAAGAACTTTAGTTCTGCCTTTTCTGTTTATTTCTTGTCTGTCTCCCTCACTAGAACATAGCATCTATAAGGACAGAGATCTTACTCATCTTGTCTTCTGTCACTTTTCCACTATCAAAAGTAGTACTTTGGAGTTCCCTTGTGACTCAGTGAGTTAAGGATCTGCTGTCACTGCAGTGGCTCTGGTTACTGAAGTAGCAAGTATTCAATCCCTGGCCTGGGAAATTCTGCATGCAGTGAGTACAGTCAAAAATAATAGCAAAATAATACTTTTCAAATAATAGATGCCATATATTAGTTGAATACATGTCTGAATGAATATTAGGTGATAAGAGTGGACTAAATGCATGTACTAGAAAGAAGGTGGAAAGAAGTAGAATCAAGTCAGATTATGTAGTGATGTAGTTAGTGATTTTAAAACCTGAGAGGGAATTTTGAATTTGAGCCAGTATATAATTAGGAAACTTAAAGAAACTTGAACAAGAATTAGAAGCAAGGAAATCCATGTTTTCAGAGGACTGCCATAACCTCTATTGCTATATTGCTACCTTTATTTGTTTAGTTTTATAAGTAACCATAAAACTGTCTTGCAAACGGCTATACTATTTTGCATTCCCACCAGCAATGTGTGAGATTTCCTGCTACTCCATATCCTGACAGCATTTGATGTTGTCATTGTTCTGAATTGTGGCCATTTTAATAGATGTGCAGTGGTAGCTCATTGTTAATTTGCATTTCCCTATTGATATATGTTGTGGAGTATCTTTTCATATGCTTATTGTCATCTGTTTATTTTCTATGATGAAGTGTTTATTAAGGTCTTTGGTCCAGTTTTTAAATTAGTTGTTTGCTTTCTTATTATTGTGTTTTAAAAATTATTTGTGTGCTTTGGAAAATAATCCTTATGCAAATATTTTCTCCCTATATATGGCTTGTCTTCTGATTCTCCTGATAATGTCTTTGGCAGAGCTGAAATTTAATTTTAATGATGTCTATAATATCAGTTATTTCTTTCATGGATCAGGCTTTGGTCATTATCTAAAAAGACAACACCATACTCACTGTCATGTAGGTTTTTCTCCTATGCTATCTCTTAGTTCTATAGTTTTGTATTTTGCATTTAGATCTGTGATACATTATGAGTTAATTTTTGTGAAGGGTGTAAGATTTGTGTCTAGACTAATTTTTGTTTTGCATACGGATGTCCAGTTGTTCAGTACCATTTCTTGAAAAGACCATATTTACATCATTATTTGTATTTCTTCCTTGGTCAAAGATCAGTTGACTGTATTTATAGGAGTCTGTTGCTGGGCTCTCTGCTCTGGTCTGTTGATCTATTTATCTATTCTTTCAACAACACCACACTGTCTCAATTACCATAGCTTTATAATAAGTCTCAAAGTTGGGTATCGCCAATCTTCCAACTATGTTATTTACCATTTTTCTTTCTTGTTATTTTTGAGAAAATATCTGCCAAACACCAAAGTCTGACTAGCCATAGATTGTCAGATATTTTTTCAAGGATAAAATGATGTTCTGTGAAAAAAAGTAACCTATTCTTCCTGCAGCTCAAGTGGTCTCATAAGTACATTTGTTCCACACAATCATACTCAGCACCAGAAATATTTTCTGCAGAATTTCTATTTCATCACAAGAATGTTAAAAAGGGCTAGACTTAAAAAAATTGATAATTTTTACTGGTCAATTAAGGACAGTCTTAAGTAAAATGGGCATTTTTTTTTTTTTTTTTTCTGACTGCATGGACGTGGAGAAGCTGCTGATTCCAACTACAGTTTAGTGATACTGTCTATTGGACTTTTTAGACTGATACTTTACTTCTTTCCTTTCCAATCTTAATTTTTTTTTCTGCTTGTCTTCTTCCTCCATATCATGAAAGAGTCCCTCAACCACATTTTATAATCATTCCATTAAAAATATTTGGGGAATTCCCATCATGGCTCAGTGGTAATGAACCCAACTAGTTTCCATGTTCCATCCTGCAGGTTCCATCCCTGGCCTCACTCAGTAGGTTAAAGGATCTGGTATGCCATGAGCTGTGGTGTAGATCCCAGATGCTGCTCATATCTCACATAGCTGTGGCTCTAAAAGGAGCTGTAGACCAGCAGCTGCAGTTCCAATTTGGCCCCTAACCTGAGAACTTCTATATGCTGTGGATGAGGCCCTAAAAAAGCAATAAAATAAAATAAAATAAAATAAAAATATTTGTCTGTAGACGTAACTCTTTAAATTCTGAATCCTTTCTTATTCTCTAATTTTTCCCTTTTTAAGGATCTCTAACAGTTCTAGAATGAGATATGTACTTGAATATATTTGATGATTTAAAAAATAATTTCTGATTTTTAATTTTTGTGTCCCTCTGTTTACCTTAGTGTTTGCTTTTCACTTTGTTAGTTTTCCTCATTGAACTGAATATCCTTGCTTTCCCATGACATTTAAGATGGGACTGGGAGGTCCATCATAGTTTTCCTATTTATAAAAATAAATTCTTTTCCTGTGATATCTTCCTTGCGAGGGGAGCTCTTACCAGGAGCTCTGAATGGCATTGAAGGCACACTGCATTATGCTTAGAGATTCGATACATGAAGCTTTCTCCTGAAGGCACAGATAGATTTCTCCTGAAGGCACAGATAGATGCATGACATAAGGATATCTTATCAGGAGGGAGCTTTCAGGTTTTGCTTTAAGAGGTCAGGCTTTGGGTGCCACAAAGGTCAGAATGAAAGGAACCTTTTTGCAGAGCACCACCCTTAATATCCCAAACTATTACACTGAGTATCTTTAAAAGGAGCTCTGTTTATTTATTTATTTGAGACTTTCTATCAACCATCTATAAACACAAGGGAAAGGGTAAAAGAGATGGTAGGGGTAGGTAGCCTTACATATAAAAATATTTTCACTTAATCACCCTATTTTAGCCTTTTTTTTGCACTTCCACTCTACTATTCTCAGGCTAAAATCAAGATCATCCAGAGTTCGGTGGAGAGGGCTGGTTTCCACTCTTCTGGAGCCTTTTTAAAATCACGTTCTAGGTTGCACCTTTATCTGCCCGTTTAACCATTTTCCTATTTCCATCCACATACAATCATGTTCACATGCCCTTCATTCTCTTGTTTATTATATGTGTTCATTATGGTTCTATTCTGCTTTATGTTTCAACATTTCTATCACAGTGGGAGAGTAGAAGAAACAGCAGTAGAAACACAGGGAGTTCCTGTTGTGGTGCAGCAGAAATGAATCTGACTAGTATCTATGAGGATACAGGCTCGATCCCTGGCCTTGCTCAGTAGGTCAGAGATCTGATATTGCCGTGAGCTGTGGTGCAGGTTGCAGATGTAGCTCAGATCCCACGTTGCTGTGGCTGTGGCATAGGCTGGCAGCTACAGCTCTGATTTGACCCCTTGCCTGGGAACTTCCATATTCTGCAGATGCAGCCCTACAAAGAAAAAAAAAAGTAGAAACACATGTGCTCAATCCACTATACTGTGCCAAACACCTTTCAAAAACATCTAAGTTAGGAGTTCCTGTTGTGGCGCAGTGGAAACAAATCAGACTAGGAACCATGAGGTTGCGGGTTTGATCCCTGGCCTCGCTAAGTGGGTTAAGGATCTGGCATTGCTGTGGCTCTGGCATAGGCCAGCAGCAACAGCTCCAATTTGACCCCTAGCCTGGGAATCTCCATATGCTGAGGGTGCGGCCCTCAAAAGACAAAATAAAAAAATCTCTAAGTCAAAGTTTCTAACCTTTTTCTTCACAGGGAATATCTCTGTTCTTATATAAATGTTGGAGTGTAAATGAAAGGATAAATGAATTGGCTACTCAACTTCACTGTCATAATCTAAGTTCCATATTTATATGTCAAGAGAAAGAAGAGTAAACTCTATCCATCTATGGAAGGAGAGGCTATAGAAATGAAATTAATACCAGAAACTGAAATCAGGGTTGATTCATAACCTGGGTCCACTATTCGTTCTATTACCCAGGGAAAACTACTTCTCATTCCTTCAATATTCTTAACTGCAAAATGGTTTAATAATGGCGGTACTTACCTTATAGAACTCTTGTGAAGATTAAATGGATTAATCTGTCTACAATGTTTAGAATTGTGCACTGCACAAAATAAGATTTAGGAAGGGATGGTCATTGTTTGTATTATTCTTCTCGTAATGCATGAAACCAGGCTTTGGTTCAGTCAAAATATCCTGGCATTTGAATGAGAATAATTGTACCTTGAAGGTCAAGACTACATTGTTTTGTTCACTAAGTTCAGTAACCTTACTTTAACTTCTAGGTTGAAATCAATGTGGTCTCAATTGTCATTAATTAAATTCTCAATGATAGTTCAAAACTTTTAAAATTAACTTTATTTAACATTATTTCATTACCTTACATTTTTTAATGTACTCATCATGGAGTCTTAGAAAGAACACATGTTTTAGAGAGAGAAAGACCATCAAATGTGTAAATTTGACTGAGATGGTTAATCTCTGTGAATCTCAGAATCTTCATCTATGAAAAGAAAAGTTATAATAGCAGCCTTATAGTTTTTCTATGACAATTTGACATAATATAATAATAAATGTATAATTTTCACTAGAATTCTAGCTACCTGACTACTTTTTTATCTGTGCCACATTGCAGGGTCTCTGCTTCCAAAGGATTACTCAGTACAAGTTAATAATGTACATTATTAAAATTTTGGAGAAAGGAGTATAAACTGAACAGAAAATAAGTTACTATAACTGAAGAATCCAGGAATGGAGAGTACTGATTTAAGAGCTTATACACTTTAAACACAACTTAGAGAACAATCTTTTTTGTACTTTCAGTTTAGATATTTTGTTGGATTTTGCAGTTCATTTACAGACATAGTACAATATTACTATGATCATTATTAAGTGTATAGAAAATAAAATCTGTATTCCATATTAATTTGGAATATAATTTTATTTATGTCATTTAAGAAAAAGAAAAGTTAATGTTAAGACTCTCATTGACGAGAGAGAAGAAAAATATAAACACTGAAATGTACTGTAGTTTACATATTTAAAAGTCAAAGTGATTTTGCTTTTTCCCTTAGAAACAGTTTGAGAATTTAACAAAAGAAATCAGAAAGCATTATAGTTTAATAGCTTTTTATTATTAGTTAATAAGATGATTGTCTCTTTCATAAAAAAATCTTTTCATTTTTATAGATAAGAAACTGTGGTGGGCAGACCAAAACTTAGCTCAGCTTGGAACCTGCAGCAAAAGAGATGGAAGAAACCCCACAGTTCTAAGAAATAAGACTTCTGGGGTTGTTCATATGAAAGTGTATGATAAAGAAGCACAGCAAGGTAAGTCACACGGTAATGAATTTGTGCTGCCTTTTGAATATATAATGTTCTCTTTTTTCATATTATTTTCAATTCAACAATTGAAGTTTCCTATTTTTGCTCTTAATGAAAATGCTGCTTCATACTGTAGAAGAAATGCCTTTAGCATAAGGTATATAATGAGCTTTCAAAACATTAGCAAAGCTGCCCAAGGAATCTTAATTTGTCAGGTCTTCAAAGAGGTCTTATTCAGTTCTTGATTTAAAAATATAAGACTAAGGGAAAAAAAATGCCAGCAAAATATAGTCACTGTATAATTAAGCCCAGAAACTAAATAAATGAGTGGACTTCAAATAGACTATGTTGATGCAAGAATTTCATAACAAAAAGCACCACATTGTTTGGCTCTAAGCATTTGGCTTTTTTTGTTTTTGCTTGTCCAAATGGTGTGCAGTGAAATGGAGTGAGAGAACTAACAGATGGTTTACATAGGTGGACTTGTCACAGTGCCCAAATGGCAATTAGATTAGAGATGCCAGCCAGTACAGCCCCACACCTGCTAGACTTTTCTTAGTTTGGGGTTCATGATCCATGACATTAGCAGAACTCCCTTCCTAGAAAAAAATATTGTTTTGTATTCTGCTCTCCTTAATCTCTGCCGTGAAAATCCTTTGCTTCATATACTTTCCTCTTAGGAAAAATTTTCAAGAAAATTTAAAAGGATTTTTAGCTAAAGGATTTGGGCATGTAGACCAAAGCAGATTAAGAGAAGAAATAAGAAGAGTGAACCAAGGGGATCACTAATTCTGAACACAGGTGACAACAATCAAGCAGGCAGGACTGATTAGCAATATCAATTGAGAGTCATTCCTGCATATCTGGAGTCAAAATGAAGACCAGATTCAACATGGTTGCCTTTTCTGAAAAAAGCTTGGGTCAAATTTTGGTCTGGAATATACTTTCTTGTCTGGAGTAGCAGGAACTGTATTTCTTTATCATGAAAAAAAATATTTTTAAGATAATTGATTTATAAAACAATCTGAACTGATTCCTGGGATCCTTTCATGATTCAGAATAGATCGACACCCAAACTCTCATGCACAAAGCTGTATTTGTTTTCTGATACATATATTTTTTTTTGGTCTTTATCCATAACAATGAACAGCAGTGTTTTCACTGGGAATTATGTAAGAGAAACATTTTTTTATCAAAATAATAATTCTGGCATTCAAGCCATAGAAAATAGATATATAACTGGCAATAAAACACAGGTACTCAATAAATAAAATATGGCATTTTTGTGAATTTCAATGCAATATACTTGTGAAGTGTGAAAATTTATAGTACTATGATAAACCTTTGGTTCATCGTCTATACTGAATGAGATTGTATCTGAGAATCTACAACATTACACAACAGAGCAGAAAAGAGAGACCATAATTCCAAACCTCTTAAAAAATCTACATTCACTTCTTCAAAATGTGAACAAACACATACTTTATTTGCAAATGTAATTACTATATCGAACTTTTCCAGATACAATTCTAATAAAGTTTCTTTGAGGAAAAATTCAGTGTATCATGCTTGTCCCAGAATATTCATGTCAACAAGATCCCCCTCATCCTTTAAGAATTTGATCCTGTAGGTACAGTTTTGGCTTCTAGGCACTGTGAAAATATCACCAAACTGACAAAGACCTCTAGTACTTAGAAATTAATGGTGTAATGTGACTAAGCTTAAAATACAGAGAAAATACTGTTTTTACTAGAAGAATATGCTGATAAAAGCATCTGTATTAAAGACAATCCCATTAACAGAGTCACAGCAGGGAGCTTAAAAGCTTCATTAGTATGAAATATGAGCAATTTAGGACTATTTAAGGTGTTAACATTACTACCACTTTGGATTTCAAAGTACAATTACCTACTTCATTTATCTTCTTTGACATAGATCACTGGAGAGCTGAGACTTCTTGTTAGCCAAGTGGACCTTCTAGCTCCACTAGAGAACTGAAGAATGTAGTTTCGACATCAATCTCATTACAAAAATACTAAGCCAAGCCAGTATTTCTAACTTGCTAGATAGTCACTATCTAAATTATTGCTTTAAAAAATTTCTTTAATATTTTTCCTACATCAAAATCAAATCTATATTGAACAGGCAAAGATTCTTATTGAAATAATGATTCTTTTTTTAAAACTTTTTCTTTTTCATGATCATTTGCCTTTAGAGAATAAACAAATGGAACATGAAATATATGTTGTACAGAATGATTGTTGACATGGTTAATTTTATTATTTACAAAAAATGTAATACATTATATGTTTCTATTATTTCTATTGTGTTTAAAAATGCACAGTCCAGAAGCTCCCTTTTCTTCTTTTTTCATTTTTTTTTTTTTTTTTTGCTTTTTAAGGGATACATCTGTGGCATATGGAAGTTCCCAGGAGGCTAGGGGTTGAATCAGAGCTATAGCTGCCTGCCTACACCATAGCCACAGCAATACCAGATCCAAGCCACATCTGCAACATACACCACAGCTCATGGCTACCCCAGATCCTTAACCTACTGAGCAGGGCCAGGGATCAAACCTGTATCCTCCTGAGGATTCATTTCCACTGAGTCACAATGGGAACTCCTTTCACATGTTTTTGATATTATCAAGATTATATAATCCCTCATTTTCTCTTGTTTTTATAAATCATTATGTAATCCATTTTTCTTTACTTCTTCAATTCCTTTATTTTCCCTCTCTCCATTTGGTGTTTTTTTTTCAACCTTAGTTAACTATCACTTTTTAATCTCTTCCCAAAATTTGAATCTTTCGTGGTAGTTGAAATAAATCTATACTCAAATGCACATCTCTATAGACTGGCATTATATTATTATGCATTCACATGCTTTCTATAAAATGAAATGTGCATGTAGTCAGTATAGAATTATTATAGCTTTAGAAATATAATTGTCTTCTGTTGAAATATTCAGAGAACTAAACATTCATCTTAGTATGGTTAGTCAGCTTGGGAAAAAAGGGAATACATCAATTAATCTCCATTAGTTTATGTAAGAGATAAATGTAATCATTTCAAAAGTTCAAGTCAACTCAAATCCTAGTCTGTGGACCTACATAAGAACTACTGGCAGTTATTGGAAATAAGCAGAGAAAGTGGTAGACCTCCTGATGAGAAGTCTCCCCAGATGAGAATATTTCACGTCAAAAATGACAGAACTTGTGACAGGTTTGATTGAACAATTAAATCCCATCAGACTGTCTAGAATTTAAGAGATGAGAAATAATGAGCTTCATTGGTATTTTGAATTTTCCATAGAACACTATTAATATATGGCTTTCAACATGCTTTGTAAATCTCACTAGATTTACTGCACTTCATATAAGTTTGAACATCCACTAAATGGCATTTCATGTCCTAGAATAATAAAAATGTTGTAAAAATGGGATATTTAATTAACTTGTTGGATGAGATTGTAAATTACTTAACTTCATGCTACCAGCTATAATTAGCACATTGGGCCTAGTAAATTCAATGGAACATCTTAATTGAAGGCCTACCTATGATCACCTGACTAATATTTGTCATTGCTACTACACAGTAATAAGGAAAATTAATATGCCAATTAATTAGATAAGTCTTATGGGTGTCTTTTAAATATATTTCAGAAGAATTATGTTCCTTAGAATGGCAAAATTTAGTTCCTCACTTTAAAAAAAAATAGATTTACATATATGTATATATGTACCTCTTCTCTTTTAATGGTATGATTTTTCAGTTGAGTCAGTATTGTAATTTAATAATTATTTATTGGAGACATTTGGATAAAATGTTCTTGAAAGGAAGTAACTGTAGAGTTTAAGTGAAATTTAGAAGTCAAAAAAGTGATTTCTGGGACTTTCCATTGCAGTGCAGCAGAAACAAATCTGACCAGTGTCCATGAGGTGTGATTCCAATCCCTGGCCTTGGTCAGTGGGTTAAGGATCCGATATTGCCGTGAGCTGTGGTGTAGGTCACAGACACAACTTGAATCCCATGTTGCTGTGGCTGTGGTGTAGGCTGCCAGCTGTAACTGCCATTAGACACCTAGCCTGGAAATTTTTATATGCTGGAGGTACAGCCCTTAAAAAGAAAATAAAAAGTCAAAAAAGACATTTCTTGGTTTCTGTGATCTTGATATGTTACAAAGATCTATGACCATGTTGACGACGCATTGATTTCCTTTTGCTTTTTTAAAACTATGAATCTTCTCAAGTATCTTACTTTATTTAAAAAATTAATTATTTATTATAAATGTATTTCTATTGAGACATAATGGACAGATAATGTTTAAACATATAATGTGTTGATTTGCTGTGTTTATATATTGCAATGATTATAACCATAGGGCTATTACATCACATAATTATCATTTTTTTGTAACAAGAACAATTAAGATCTAATTTCTTAGCAATTTTGAATTGTATTCAAATTGTATTTGATGTTAAATTGAAACTTAAATTGTTTATACTATTGACTATAATCACTATGCCATGCCTTTTTTTTTAGATCAGACTTCAGCCAGAAACTGCTACTTCAAATTCTTTAAGGGAATAAAATATGATACTAACCAATGTGAACCAGCTGCATTTATAAATTGATAATAGCATAAACATTTGTTCAAATTTTTAATATTGAGTGATACTGTCTTTAGTTTTCTTGAATTTTACGTTTCTTTTGTTTGTTTTCCTTCTTTGTAGGCAGTAATTCCTGCCAACTCAATAATGGTGGATGTTCTCAGCTTTGTTTACCAACGTCTGAAACAACAAGGACTTGCATGTGTACAGTGGGATATTATCTCCAAAAGAACCGCATGTCATGTCAAGGTATAAGGTTTTGAAAAATCTTGGATTCAGATTCATTTACTTCATCTATACAGGTTTTAGGCAATTAACATCAGTCAAAAAATTAGGAAAAATAATGTTAGCTTGTTATTAGGACAATGGTACTCATATATATGGGATTTTTTAATGTGTCTAAAATTTTTTTTTGGCTACACCTGCAGCATATGGAAGTTCCCAGGCCAGAGATCAAATCCAAGCTGCAACTACAGCCTATACCACAGCTCTAGCAACTCTGGATCTTTAACCCACTGCTGGGCCAAGAATTGAACCCACACCTTGGCAGCAACCTGAGCCACTGCAATCAGATCCTTAACCAGCACAGAGGGAACTCCCTAAAATATTTTAAGTGATGCTGTTTTTGTAAAACATCCCAAATTTTTAGTTATTTTCAGGAACTACAGTTTATTATCAAGCCTTTAACCAAACACTGTAGAAACTAACTTCAACTTAAACAAGCAAAAGTTTGAGTGAAAAAACAGTGGTTGATTGTTTGCAGTTACTATCCAATTTGAATTTAGTTACATTTACTTTCAAGTATTTAGGAGAAGATACCAAAGAATATGTCGTTCCTCAGGTTTGCTTAACTGAAGGAGAAGAGCATTGCAGAAGATCTGAAATCTAAGAAATCTGCTTCCTATTTCTTGCTTTCAGAGTCTACTTCTAGAAGAGCTTTGGTTCTAGAATGATCTTTCCATCCAGTGATCATAGCTTAATTTTATTTTTTAAAAAGTTTTCAATCTCATATGAGAAATATGTATGTTAATATTATCATATATTTTATTTTAAATCAAATGTTTATATGACACATTTTGCAACAGACATTGTTCTGAGTACCTGGAATATATTAATTCACTTAATTCTCCTAATTAAGTGAAGTAGGTCTCTCGTTACCTCCATTTAGAGATAAAGAAACTGAGAAACAAAGACATTAACTAGCTTGCCAAAGTCACATATTGTTTTGATTTTCATTTCCATGATAATTAGTGATGTTGAGCATATTTTCATGTTCCTGTTAGTCATTGTCTCTTCTTTAGAAAAATGTCTATTCAGATACTTTGCCCATTTTTAAATGGGGTTGTCTGGGTATTTTTTCATATTGATTGTTTGAATTCTTTGTATATTTTAGATATTAACCCTTTATGAGATATCATATTTTCTCCATTCTGTAGATTGCCTTGTCATTTTGTTGACAGTTTCCTGAGGGGTGCAGAAGCTTTTTAGTTTGATGTAGTACCATTTGTTTACTTTTGTTTTGTTGTCTTTCTTTTTGGTGCCAAACTGAAAAAAAAAAATCTCAGAGACCAAAGTCAAGGAGCTGGCTACCTATGTTTTTCTTTTAGGAATTTTATAGTTTCAGGTCTTACATTTAAGTCTTTAATTCTTTTTGAGTTTACTTTTGTATATGGTGTGAGAAAGTAGTCCAGTTTGATTCTTTTGTATATCCAATTTTCTTAGCACCCTATATTGAAGAGGCTATTTTTTTCCACCATTGTATAATCTTGCCTCCTTTATCATAGATTAATTGACCATATAAATGTGGCTTTATTTCTGGGCTCTCTATTCTGTTCTGTTGAACTAAGTGTCTGATTTTGAGCCAGAGTCATAAAATTTTGATTACTGTAGCTTTGTAAAATATTTTACAATCAGGGAGTATGATGCCTTTAGCATTATTCTGCTTCCTCAAGATTATTAGGGTCCTTTGGCATTCCATACAAATATTAGGATTATTTGTTCAAGTGTGGTAAAAAATGCAATTAGTATTTTGATAGAGATTGTATTAAATATGTAGATCACTTTGGGTAGTATGAACACTTTAACAACATTAATTCTTCCAATCCAAAAGCGTGGTACATTATTCCATTGTTTTGGGTTGTCTTCAATTTCTTTCGTCAACATCTTAATCATTTTCAAAGTATAGTCTTTCACCTCTTTGGTTAGATTTATTACTAGGTACTTTATTCTTCTTGATGCAGTTGTAAGGGGAATTGTTTTCTTAATTTCTCTTTCTAATAGTTTTTTATTAGTATATAGAAATGCAACAGATTTCTAAATACTAAGTTGGTATCTTGCAACTTTACAAAATTCATTTATTAGTATTAATAATTTTATTTTTTTATTTCTGTGGTGTAGTCCTTTAGGTTTTCTATATATAATATCATGTCATCTTTGAACAGTGACACAGTTACTTCCTCCTTTCCAATTTGAATTACTTTTATTTCTTTTTTTCTGTGTATGGCCGTGGCTAGGACTTCCACTACTATGTTGAATAGAAGTGGTGATAGTGGGCATCCTTGTTTTATTCCTGGCCGTAGAGGAAATGCTTTTAACTTCTCACCATTGTATATGATGTTAGTTGTGGACTTGTCATATATGGCTTCTATTAATTTGAGGTGTATTCCCTCTATACCTACTTTGTTGAAGCTTTTTTTTTATCATAAATGGAAGTCGAATTTTGTCAAAAGCTTTATCCATGTCTGTTGTGGTTATCATATGATTTTTATCCTTAATTTTGTTAATGTGGCATGTCACATGGATTGATTTGTGGATATTTAACCATCTTTCCATACCTGGCATAAATAATATTTTATCATCCATTGTGTAGAATCCTTTCAACATATTGGTGAATTTGGTTTACTAGAATTTGTTGACTATTTTTGCGTCTTTGTTCCTCAGTGATATTGCTGTGTGATTTTCTCTCTTTTTTTGTGGTGTCTTTAGTTTTGGTATTAGGGTAATGCTCTTCTTACAGAATAGATTTGGAGATGTCCCATCCTCTTAAATTTGTTTGGAATAGTTTGAGAAGGATCCCAAGATCCCAAAAGTAGCTGCTGCTAGTGTCTCAGTCTTCAGGGGGTATCCCAATTGCCACTTGTCTCTCAGAGAGGCTCTTCAAGATCAGCAAGTGAATCTGACCCAGGCATCTTTCAAACAACTAATTCTGTGCTGGGACTTGGAATATATGAGATTTTGTGTGCTCTCCTTAAGAAAGGAGCCTCTGTTTTCTTTATTTCTCTGGCTCTCCCAAACATTAGTCCAGCTGATTTTCAAAGCCCCTCCTATACATCTTGTTGTGTATCCTTCTTTATATCTTTAGTTGTGGAGAATGATTTCTGCTTACCTTCATATTGTTCTTAAAGACAGTTACTTAGTATACAGTTGTAATTTTGGTGGGCCTGTGGGATAAGATGAGTTCAGGGTCTTTCTATTCTGCCATCTTGATACCCCTCCTGCTTATGAAATTATTTTAATGTTAAGCATTCATTTTGGACTTTTTTTTTAATATAGGTATAGAGTCATTTCTTATGTACTCGGTTCATGAAGGAATCAGGGGAATACCTCTGGAACCAACTGACAAAATGGATGCTTTGATGCCTATATCAGGAACTTCATTTGCTGTGGGAATAGATTTCCATGCAGGTAGTAGCTTTTTATTCATAATTTGTGTTTATTGCTTTCTCTCAATTTATTAAACATGACAGAAATGTAACCTTTCCATCTGTACTCTGATGTTCATGATGAGGAATAAGAAAACAAATTAGAAATGAAATTCTAAGGCTAACGCAATTGTTTTAAAAATGCTTTCTCTGGGAAAAAAAATCAAGTAAAATTTTCCTAAGATACAGCATTTGAATTGCAAATCCATTAAAATGTCATGATTGGAATTTAGTTGGTTCATTTTTACTTCTATATTTTAAAATTTTTTGAATGACACTTTTACTTTTATCAACTATAAATATAAAAATATATAAAACATGTTGGTTTATTATTTACTTAAACATAATCATTTAAGGTATTTTTAGGATGTGTTGATCAATTCTAATATAGGTAGTATCAAATTAAATTCAAATAATGGAAATAATTATAAATGCTAAGCCTTTTTATATTACTTTTCAATACAGTAGCTATCATTTCAGAGTCAAATTTTTACTTACCTTACCTTCTTATTTTAGCAAACAGTGAAAGAAAGAAGATTGGACACTGTCATTTTGTTATGTCTAACAAAAATGTGTGATTGGGAATTGATAGTAGAAACTATTAAATTTACTAAAGTAAATAAGTTTTTTATGCTAGTTGCTAGATTCAGATTTAGCATAAGTATTAATATTTAGATTTGTTTTTCTACACTTCTCTCATTAATATTCAGATTTATTTTTCTACACTTGAGGGATTAAATTTTGAAAAACAAGTCTCTCTGACTCTCATCCAACTAAATCACCTGCTTCCTGAGTTAATGTTTGAGTGTTAAAGGTACATATACAATGTTTCCAGTATTTTCTTTATATATTTGTAAATTAATTTTAACAAATGTTAAAAATTGTTCTTTGATATGTAATCTTAAAGAAAAAAAATCCTTAAATATCAGCACATGAGCTTCAGGTAGTAAGCCTCTTTTTATCCCTTAGCTCTAACACGTTTTGTTCAATCATGTGTTAATGAAATTTTTGACTACAAATTTATGAATTCGGGGGATTTTCACATACAGTTTAATGATGATTTTTTTTCTTAAGTAAATTATTTGCACCAAATATTTGGAATCAGAGGCAAATTTCTTATATTTCTTAAATGGATTTTCCAAGGGGAAATGTAGAAAATATAGCATGTTTTACTGAACAATATGTTACTTTTGCCTAAATTAGTGAGGTTTTTTTTTTTTTTTTGTCTTTTTAGGGCTACATCTGTGGCATATTGAGGTTCCCAGGCTAGGGGTAGAATCAGAGCTGTAGCTGCTTGCCTATGCCACAGCAACACAGGATCCAAGCATCCAAGCTGCATCTGCAAACTACACCACAACTCATGGCAACGCCAGATCCTTAACCCACTGAGTGAGGCCAGGGATCCAACTGGTGTCCTCACGGGCATTAATCCAATCTGAGCCATGACGGGAATTCCAAAATCAGTGCAATTTTTGATCAAACAAGACTATTGAATCCAACTTCATTATTTGTGGAAGCCTTACTACCCTACCATGAATAATCTACCCTGCCTCTTATTTACATGCATATTGTTCTTTAGAATTTTATTGTATAGGATTTAGTAGGTACAAAACTAAAAAAATTTTTAATTTCCTGAAAAGATTTTATAAATACATGCATATATATATTTTACTAAGTATCCATACTCCTTTGTTTTATCTAGTTTCATGCATTGATTCCTTTAAAGACTCTATATGATTTTTTAAAGTATTTGATAAGTTTCCAAATGCAAATATTAAATAAACTCTTTAGTCAAATGTCCTGATTAGATCATTAGTAAATCTCTTGTTCTTTAAGGGCAACCTGATTCTTTGTATATGTTGAATTCACTCTCTGAGGTTTTGTATTGGTTCTGAAATTGTTAAATTTCATATAATGTACATGTGAGAGGATTTTATTTGCAAAGAATGGTATTCTCTGTTTCTAAATTCTTATTAATTATTAATATTTTATATAAATATTTTATATCAAAGTAGTTTTTCAATAGAGTAATTATTAGTTATTAGTTAAAATTTTGTTTTCTTCATGTTGTGCCTGCCATGTTTTTAAATTACATTCCTGTAGAGAAATTATTTTTAAGAAAGTAATTTCTTTTAAATATCAAATGATATAAACATATGGAATGGTCATATGAAATTAGAATGGTCAGGGGAGTCTATTAAAATTTCCACTGTAAATCAGAAAGCATCAAGATATAACTTGTTTTGAAATCAAAGAGGGCCAGAGACCTCGAGTCCAGTGAAACACATGGTAGGAAGAAGCCAGACTTTTGCAACAGACAGCTTGGATTCTAATACCAGTTTAACTACTTACTAGTTTTATGACCTTGGGTATATTACTTAATTTTTCTGAGGCTCAGTCTCCTCACTTTTGAGTGTATGGGTATATTTATATCAATGTTTGCCAGCATTTGGCACAATGATTGGTCTACATGAATGCTCAGAAAATAGCAAAGATATCTATTAGTAGAAAGAAATAAATTGTAGAAATTAGAATAAGTGATATATATTTACAGATATGCTCTACAAGCTGTATTTAAACTTCCAGTTAGCAAATAATTTATTTTCTGTTCTTTTTGTACTATTTTTTCTGTTCAGCTATCTGCATAGATTAATAGTTGTTTCTTAACTTCTTGGGGACAGAAATAGTAGGTTAGTAAATGTCTCTATTTAAAATTAACTAACTACTGCAATAATGATAATGAGAAATCTGTAGAGCATATATGCAAAGATTAAATAAAATCAGCAGCTATACAGATGCAGAGCAAGTAAGAGAAGTAAGAGGTCACATTCTCCTTCTCCTACAAACATGTCAAGAAAGCACAGCTGCATGTAAAATGACTTGCACAAAACATCAACTGAAGCTGGCAGAAGAACTTAAACCTCCATAAAGGCAAGAAACTTGACATAACTAGGTAAAACAAAAGAAAAAAAGAGAGAGAGAAAAGGAATCAGGATGGGACTAGCATTCCTGAGAGGGTGCTATGAAGGAGAAAATGAACCTACATCCTGGGGAGCCACCTAAGTGATGGAAAGATCAGCCAAGTTGGAGGGACCTCAGAGTCACCAAGAAAAGCATAGCAGCTGGAGAGAGGGTGGCAAAGCAGAGTGAGAGCCACACAGATCATCTGAACCACAGGTCCAACACCACAGCCTGAGATGCTTGGGCAGGATGTTGAGACTCAGGCTCTGGAGATCCTTGATGCTGTTGAGAGCCCAGCAACCAGGCACTGACTGTTGGCCCTACCTATTGCCTCCTTCTCCCTGAAAACAAACTGAGCATCCTGAGGAAAACAACCTGTTCACACTGAAGAAAGAGACAGCAAATATTCAAACATCCACACCCAAAATAAATGGTAACCCCCCCAAAAAATACAAAGGGGTGCTCTTGCATAGAAGTAGCCTTACAAGGCTACAGTTTGGCTTCCCTAAACTCACAGAAAGAGAAAAGCATAAGGAAGATGAAGAAGCATAGAAACCACTCCCAGTTAAAGGAATAGGAGAACTCACCTAAAGCAGTCAAAAATGAAACAGAACTCTGCATTTTGACAGACATTGAGTTCAAAGGGGAGATAGTGAAAATAATAAAGGAATTAAGGCTGAATATCAATGAGTTAAGAAATGATATAATCAGTAATGCAGATTCCTTTAGAAAGGAACTAGAAAATATAGAGAGGAGCCAAGAAAATTTAGAAAACTCATTTACAGAGATACAAACTGAGTTAAATACAATAAAGAGCAGAATGAATAATACAGAGGAATGAATTAGTGATTTGGAAGATAGAATAATGAAAATCTCTCAATCAGGTCAGCAGACAGAAAACCAAATGATAAAACATGAAAGTAATATAAGAGATCTATGGTATAACATAAAGTGGGCCAATATACAAATAATAGGAATTCCAGAAGGACAAGAAAAAGAAAAGGGTACTGAAAATATATTTGAAGAAATTATGGTTAAAAATTTTCCAAATCTGAAGAAAACTGATACCAAAATATAGGAAGCACAGAGGGCCCCAAACCAGTTGAACCCAAATAGGCTCATACCAAGACATATTATAATAAAAATGGCAAAAGTTAAAGAGAGGATTCTAAAGGCAGCAAGAGAAAAACAAAGCATTAAGTATAAGGGAACTGCAATAAGGCTATCAGCTGATTTCTCTACAGAAACACTACAGGCCAGAAAGGAGTGGCAAGATATATTTAAAGTGCTAAAAGGAAAAAAATTGCAACCTAGAATACGCTACCCAGCAAGGATATCATTTAAAATAGAAGGGAAAGTAAAGATTTTCTCCAACAAATGAAAGCTAAAAGAGCACAGGAATACTAAACACATTCTAAAAGAAATACTGAAAGGGGTTCTCTAAATAAAAAAGAAGAAGAAGAAGTAAGGAGAAATAGGATGGAAGAAACCACAATTGGAAAGCAGTCACTTAAATAAGCCAGCATACAAATCTAAACATGAAGATGCTAAAAAAAAAAAAAAAAAGGCATCAAAATCATACAATGTAGAGAAGGAAAGTAAGAAAATATAGATTCTTTTTTTATTTTAATGATGAAATTTAAGCCTATATGACTATCAGGCTAAAGCAAGCAGATATAGGAAGGTGTTAATGTACATAAAAAACAGTGCAACCACAAATCAATACTGAACATCAAATTCACAAAAACTGAAAAGAAAAGTACTCAAGCATAAAATAAATGGAAACCATCCAAACAAAAGAAAATAAGAGAAACATAGAATCAACTGGAAAACAAGGTTTAAAATGGCAATAAATAAATATCTATCAATAAACACCTTAAATGCCAATGGACTGAATGCTCCAATCAAAAGACAAAGAGTGGCAGATTGGACAAAAAAGGAAAAACCTTCAATCTACTCTCTACAAGAGACTCACCTTAGGGCAAAGGACACAGATAGATTGAAAGGGAGGGGATAGGAAAACATATTTCATGCCAATGGACAAGACAGGAAAGCAGGAGTTGCAATACTCATATCAGACAAAATAGACTTTAACACAAAGGCCATAAAGAAAGACAAAGAAGGACACTACTTAATGGTTAAAGGATCCATTCAAGAAGAGGATATTACAATCCTCAATACATATGTCCCTAATACGGGAGCACCCAGATACTTCCAACAAATACTAACAGACATAAAAGGAGAAATTGATGGGAATACAATCATAGTAGGGGAATTTAACACCCTACTCACATCGATGGACAGACCCTCTAGACAGAAAATCAGTAAGGCCACAGAGATGCTAAAGAACACAATAGAAAAGTTAGAATTAATCAACATTTTCAGGACATTTCATCCAAAAAATCAGCATATACATTCTTCTCAAGTGCACATGGAACATTCTCAAGGATTGATCATATATTGGGGCACACAACCAGCCTCAACAAATTTAAGAGTGTAGAAATTATTTCAAGTATCTTCTCTGACCACAATAGCATGAAACTAGAAATCAACCACAGGAAAAGAAATAAGACAAAACTGACTACATGGAGACTAAACAACATGCTACTAAAAAAACCAATGGGTCAATGAGGAAATCAAGAAGGAAATGAAAAAATACCTCGAGACAAATGAAAAAGAAGACACAAGCACTCAAAATCTATGGGATGCCACAAAAGCACTGCTCAGAGGGAAATTGATAGTGATGCAGGCCTTCCTCAAAAAAGAAAGATCTCAAATCAATGACTTAACCCACCACTAATGAATTAGAAAAAGACCAAAAAACCTAAAGTCAGAAGAAGGAAGGAAATCATAAAGATCAAAGAGGAAATCAATAAAATAGAGACTCAAAAAATAAAAATAAAAAAAAAATCAGTAAAACCAAGAGCTGGTTCTTTGAAAAGGTAAACAAAATGACAAACCTCTGGCTAGACTCACCAAGAAGAGGAGAGAAAAAACCCAAATAAACAAAATAAGAAATGAAAAAGGAAAAATCACAACAGGTACTGCAGAAATACAAAAAAATCATATGAGAATACTATAAAGAATTATATGCCACAAAAGCAGTTCTCAGAAGGAAATTCATAGCAATATAGGCCTTCGTCAAAAAAGAAAAAAAATCTGGAGTTCCCGTCATGGCGCAGTGGTTAACGAATCCGACTAGGAACCATGAGGTTGTGGGTTCGATCCCTGCCCTTGCTCAGTGGGTTAAGGATCCGGCGTTGCCCTGAGCTGTGGTATAGGTTGCAGACACGGCTCGGATCCTGCGTTGCTGTGGCTACAGCTCCGATTGGACCCCTAGCCTGGGAATCTTCATATGCCGTGGGAGCGGCCCAGGAAATAGCAAAAAAAAGGCCAAAAAAAAAAAAAAAATCTCAAATTGACAGCTTAACCCACCCCCTAATGAATTAGAAAAAGAAAAACCAACATAACCTAAAGTCAGAAGAAGGAAGGAAATCATAAAGATCAAAGAGGAAATAAATAAAACAGAGATTCAAACAACAATTGAAAAAAATCAGTAAAACCAAGAGCTGGTTCTTTGAAAAGGTAAACAAAGATGACCAAGTTCTGGCTAGAATCACCAAGAAGATGAGAGAAGAAACCCAAATAAACAAAACAAGGAACAAAAAAGGAGAAGTCACAACAGATACTACAGAAGCACAAAAAACCATGAGAGAATACTATGAACATTCTATGCCAACAAATTTGACAACCTAGAAGAAATGGACAACTTTCTAGAGACTTACAGCCTGCCAAAACTGAATCAAGAAGTAATAGATCAACTGAAGAGACTGATCACTACAAATGAAATTGAATATATCATAAAAACACTCCCTACTAATAAAAGTCCAGGAATAGATGGCTTCACAGGTGAATTCTACCAAACACACAGAGAGGAACTTATGCCCATCTGCATTACACTTTTCCAAAATGTTGAAGAAGAAGGAACACTCCCAAAGACATTCTATGATGCCAGCATCACCCTAATAGTAAAATCAGACAAAGATACTATCAAAAAATGAAAATTATTGGCCAATATCTTTGATGAATATAAACACAAAAATTCTCAACAGGAGTTCCCGTCATGGCACAGTGGTTAACGAATCCGACTAGGAACCATGAGTTTGTGGGTTCGGTCCCTGCCCTTGCTCAGCGGGTTAACGATCAGGCATTGCCGTGAGCTATGGTGTAGGTTTCAGACGCGGCTCGGATCCCGCGTTGCTGTGGCTCTGGCGTAGGCTGGTGGCTACAGCTCCGATTAGACCCCTAGCCTGGGAACCTCCATATGCCGCGGGAGCGGCCCAAGAAATAGCAGAAATACAAAAAAAAAAAAAAAAAAAAAAAATATTCTCAACAAAATTTTAGCCAACTGAATGCAACAACATATCAAAAAAATTATACCCCAGATCAGGTAGGATTCATCCCAGGTGCACAAGGATGGTTCAACATACACAAATCAACCAATGCCATACACCACATTCACAAAAGAAAAGTCAAAAACCACATGATAATCTCAATAGATGAAGAGAAAGCATTTGACAAAGTCTAACATCCATTCATGATCAAAACTCTTACCCACAAATCCAAAGCAAATATAATTCTCAATGGAGAAAAGCTGAAAGCCTTCCCACTAAAATCAGAACAAGACACAAATGCCCGCTCTCACCACTGTTATTTAACATAGTATTGAAGTCCTGGTCACAGCAATCTGACAAAAAAAAGAAATAAAAAGCATCCAAATAGGAAAAGAAGAGGTAAAACTGTCACTGTGGGCAGATGACATGATAATATATACAGAAAACTGTAAGGACTTGACCCAAAAACGACTTGAACTGATTAACAAATTCAGCAAAATAGCAGGATATAAGATCACCATTCATAAATCAGTCACATTTCTGTACACTAACAAAGAAATATTAGAAAAGAATACAAAAATACAATACCTTTTATAATGCACCCGCAAAAAATCAAATACCTGGAGATACACCCAACCAAGGAGGTAAAAGACTATTATGCCAAGAACTTTAATGAAAACATTAATCAAGGAAATTAAAGATGAAAAGAAATGGAAGATATTCCAGGCTCCTGGGTTGGAAATATTAATATTGTAAAACTGGCCATACCACCCAAAGCAATCTAGAGATTCAATGAAATCCTTATCAATTTACTCCTGACATTTTTCACAGAACTAGAACAAACAATCCAAAAATTTATATGGAATCACAAAAGATCCAGAATTGCCAAAACAATTCTGAGGAACAAAAAGCAAGCAGGAGGCATAAACTCTTCCAGACTTCAGGCAATATTACAAAGCCACAAGTCATCAAGACAGTGTGGTCCTGGTACCAAAACAGACATACAGACTATTGGAACAGAATAGAGAACCCATAAATAAACTCAGACACCTATGGTCAAGAACATCAAATGGGAAAAAAACAGTCTTTTCAGCAAGAGATGCTGGGAAACCTGGACAGCTGCATGCAAATCAGTGAAACTAGAACACACCCTCACACCATGCACAAAAATAAACTCAAAATGTCTGAAAGACTTAAATAGAATACAAGACACCATCAAACTCCTGGAAGAGAACATAGGCAAAACATTCTCTGACATCAACCTTCAAATGTTTTCTCAGGTCAGTCTCCCAAAGCAACAGAAATAAAAAAAAAAATAAAAAAAAAAGGGAGTTCCCGTCGTGGCGCAGTGGTTAACGAATCCGACTAGGAACCGTGAGGTTGCGGGTTCGATCCCTGCCCTTGCTCAGTGGGTTAAGGGTCCGGCGTTGCCCTGAGCTGTGGTGTAGGTTGCAGACGCGGCTCGGATCCCGCGTTGCTGTGGCTCTGGTGTAGGCCAGTGGCTATAGCTCCAATTCAACCCCTAGCCTGGGAACCTCCATATGCCGCGGGAGTGGCCCAAAGAAATAGCAAAAAAAAAAAAAAAAAAAAAAAAAAAAAAAACCAAAGCAACAGAAATAAAAGCAAAAATAAACCAATGGGACCTAATCACACTGTCAAGTTTTGCACAGCAAAGGAAACCAAAAAGAAAACAAAAAGACAACTTTCAGAATGGGAGAAAATAGTTTCAAACGATACAACTGGCAAGGGATTAATCTCTAAAATATACAAACAACTTATACAACTCAACAGCAAAAAAGCCAATAACCCAATGGAAAAATGGGCAAAAGACCTGAATAGACATTTCTCCAAGGAAGATATACATATGGGCAACAAGTACATGAAAAAATGCTTAACATCCCTGATTGTTAGAGAAATGTAAGCCAAAGTACCATGAAATACCACCTCATAACTCTCAGAAAGGCCATCATTAAAAAGTCCACAAATAACAAATGCTGGAGAAGGTGTGGAGAAAAGGGAACCCTCCTGCACTGTTGGTGGGAATGTAAGCTGGCACAACCACTATGGAGAATAGTATGGAGGTACCTTAGAAATCTGTACATAGAACTATCATATGACCCAGCAATCCCGCTTTTGGGCATATATCCAGACAAAATTTTCCTTGAAAAGACACATGCACCTGCAAGTTCATTGCAGCTCTATTCACAATAGCCAAGACATGGAAACAACCCAAATGTCCATAGACAGACAATTAGATTAGGAAGAAATGGTATATATACACAAAGGAATACTACTTAGCCATAAAAAAGAGTGAAATAATGCCATTTGCAGCAACATGGATGGAACTAGAGACTCTTATTTTGAGTGGAGTAAGTCAGAAAGACAAAGACAAATACCATATGATATCAGTTATAGCTGGAATCTAATATATGGGACAAATGAAGGTTTCCACAGAAAAGAAAATCCTAGACTTGGAGAATAGACTTGTGGTTGCTGAGGGAAAGGAGGAGAGAGTGGGTGGGTTGAGAACTTGGGGTTAATAGATGCAGACTATTGCCTTTGGAATGGATAAGCAATGAGATCCCACTGTGTAGCACTAGGAACTGTATCTAGTCACTAATGATAGAGCATGATAATGTGAGAACAAAGAATCTATACATGTATGTGTAACTGGGTCACCATGCTGTGTAGTAGAAAATTGACCGAACACTGTAAACCAGCTATAGTGATAAAAATAAAAATCATTAGTAAAAAATTAGCATCTATTTAAGAATCATTAAATATAATCCTAGGAGCATAACAAACAGTGCTTAGACAGTAAACCTTGTAAAACACAAATAATTATGGTGGTGGTGTTGGTGGTATCAAGAGTTTTCACCATGTCTCCATGTACCTTTTGTGCTTCTTTCTAATACTATAAAGACTGATCCTTTACTGATTTTGTATTACTAAAATATATTAGTATCAGAGTGTAAGCAATTTGGTTTATAATATCATTATAGATAATAGAGAAGCTCTGTGACTAGATTGAGTGAAGCTACTTTAGGGAGGAAAGAACAAAAATAGCTGAATTGCTCCTGAGAGATACAGAGAAATAGAGAAAACAATTTTTGATAGGTTAACCTCAGTTTTTTTTTTTTTCCCCATCAAGACCTTTATAACCTGATTATAGGTTATTCCTCTATTAATCCCCTTTGCATACATTCTATTTCCTCTTCTTTCATTAATTGCATTGACTTCAGGGATATAATCTCTACTTTTAAGATCAATTGAAGCTAAAGATGACAAAATGTAAGGACATAGTTGCCCCATATTCTAAACACTATAATGGTGTGAAGTAAGATCATTTGTTAGGTATAATTATCATCATTTATGCACTATTATTTCATTACCACAGTTTTCGAGGATAGATATTTTATGTTCAAACCTATATATTTCATGGCAATGAACAGATCTGAATCTTGCTGGGTTTTGGTTGTAATGAATTTAAGTTTTCTGCAGTGAAAGTATTTCTTTCACCAGATGAAGCAATTCTGGATACTAACCATAAAAGAAAGAAGACCCTGTGGCTATTTTAAAATTTTCAAAGTATTCTTATCACTTCACTGGAAATGTCCCATTCCACTGGAAAAAAAAAAAAAAATAGGCAGCTTTGAAAATCCTGGCCTGCTGAGTGATATTCCTCCTGATGAGTGAATACTGCATTTGGTGTTTTAAAAGATATATTTTGGTTATGGAAAAAGCATTCAGAACACAGCTCACTGCTCCATTTAGTAATGTGATCCTCATTAAATAATGATCTATTCAGTTCTCCCACCTCTGTCTTGGAGGTATTTATGACTTTTTAATAATAATCACTTAAGAGAATATTACTTAAATAGAGAATATTCTACCCAGAGAATCATTATTTGAAATTTTCAAGCTTATGTTCTTTTTTTTCATCTTTTATCTCTTTTATTCAAATTTGAGTTATCCAACTCAATGTTAACAAATGTTGATGACTATCTGCTAGGAATAGAACATCACAGCTAAACTGCTGTAGGGAATATGGACAAACAAGGAACAGTTTCTAAGGTAATGCATGAATGGATAATTTTTAAATTTTATTTATTTGTTTTATATTATATTTGATTTATGCTGCTGTGTCAATTTCTGCTGTACAGTAAAGTAACACAGTCATTGTATATCTTTTTCTCATACTATCTTCTATCATGTCCTATCCCAAGAGGTTGGATATAGTTCCCTGTGCTATATAGTATGACCTCATTGTTTATCCATTCTAAATGTAATTGTTTGCATCTATCAACCCCAAAGTCCCTGTCTATCCCACAATCCCAAACTCCCAGTCCCCAACGCTCTTGGCAACCACAAGTGTTTTCTATGTCCATGATCTGCTTCTGTTCTGTAGATAGGTTCATTTGTGTCATGTTTTAGATTCCACATAGAAGTGATGTCATATAGTATTTGTCTTTCTCTTTCTGACTTGGTACCAAATAAGGACCATTATTTGGATGTAATTGCCTTACACTCACTATAGGGAATATTCTAATGCCTTTTCACATCATCACATAGTGATACAGCTATTAAGACAATAAAAAAATCAGAAGGAACATGGCATTATACATCTGTTAAAACCCATAGAATGTAAAACACTAAGAGTAAACCCTAATGTAAACTGTAGATCCTAATATAAACTGTGGACATGTTGATGTAAGTTTATTACTTAAACCACTCTTGCATGAGACATCAATAGTGAAGGAGGCTGAGTGTAGAAAAGGAAAGGGTTTGTGGGAACTCCTGCTCAATTTTTCTATGAGTCTAAAACTGCTCTAAAAAATAAACTGTAAAGCACACACATAGCAACACTGAAAGAGAATATGTGACAGAATATGGCTGCCATATTTACACAGCTGAATGTCGTCAATTTACATGAAAGACTCCCTACTTAATAGTCCCATTTGTCCCACGTTTATGTACACCTTTTTGTTTTGTTCTTTTTAGGGCCCCACCCGAACTATATAGAAGTTCCCAGAATAGGATCGGAGCTATAGCCACTGGCCTACGCCACAGCCATAGCAACACCAGATCTGAGCCACATCTGCGACCTACACCACAACTCATGGCAATACCGGATCCTTAACCCACTGAGTGAGGCCAGGGACCAAACCTGCATCCTCATGGATGCTAATCAGATTCATTTCCATTGAGCCATGATGTGAATGCCCATGTTTACATATATCTTTGAATGTTAGAATTAGAAGGAACATTTGAGACAATCTACTGATATTTCTTCATGTTACAGAGAAGGAACCTGAAACCCAAGAGATCAAGGGGCTGTGTAGTAATGACGTGCTCTACTTTTAATCCTTTATACTTTGCCATCTTGCATTTCTAACAATTTAAATCCAATTTTATTTAGGCCATTGTTGGCATTATTTGATGAAACTAATTCTGCAAATTTGTACTGGTAGAAGGTCATGTTTTATTTTGATTTATGTATTGAATCCTATGACTTTAAACCTATTTAATAATTGAAGCATGTGACACTCAAAAGAGGGTTTCTTTTCCCTATGCCTGGAAGCCTAGAAAATAGCTGTTTACAATTTTTTTCTCATAATAACCACTCTGTCACAAACCAAGGCCAAAGAAGAATTATAGAAAGAATTCTTTTTATGTCAGTAACAGCCATAGCTTAAGAAATATAATACTGTTGTTTTGAGATATTTTTTCAATTTTACTCCTTGGTTACAAAGTGAATTTTTAGGGCCAGTTCAATTTGGCTGCTTCAATTTCTTCTTGTTCTTGTGACAGTGAACCTGTACTACTTTGCGTTGTCATTTCAAACTTGTTTCAAGACTGTATTTTCAAATCATGTGAGCAGTTTGTGTGTATTTGTAGGTGGTCAAGTGCAATAAATCTTTCAAGTCACAGAGTACTAACTAGGACAAGAAAACAAAAAACTTTCCAACACTACTGAGAAACAAATAAAACCATACATAGAAAGTGTCACTATAGGTTAACTAAATTAATGGAAATATTCCACAAATCCTATTTGGATAATTTCTGAACTCAAAACATGAAAAACAATGCAAAATAAAACAAGCTTCTATTAGGTATCTGGATTCCTCGGAATGGATATCTGAACCCCAAAGCTCTAGAAGATACAGTATGATGATCTACTATGATTAAAGTTTGGCCAACTTTATTTGGAATATTATTATTCTGTTATTGAGAGAATCAAGAAATCTCTTGAAGCTTCTTTCTCAGGCATTTAGCACTCCTTGTGAAAGTGAAGGTCCCAACACCTGCTTTGCACTTACTCACATAAAGCACATCCAGTCTGTTTAAGCATCTTTCTTTTTCCCTCTCCTGAGTCACTCTGTGCTGCTGTATTTATTTCTAACTGTTCAGGATTCTTTTCCGCTCATGATTCTCGTGAGTCTCTTCAGTATTCTCTTATACATTTATATCTGATACTCTGATGTCTTTCTCTACTCTTTTCCTCATCCAAACTGAGTTACCTAGAACCCTATTCTCAAAAGGCCCAGTTACACCCATGCATAATAAATTATCAAGAGCTGCTAAGAGATTGGTAGCTCTCTTATTCATATGTTAGAGCAAAGCTCAGTGTCTTAACCCAACACCATAAAATCAACTAAAGCACCATGAAAATCATGTGTGGAAAATATTTTCATGGATAGGTAAATATTTTGGATGTTTTTCAAATTATTTCATTCTCTGACTCTTAGTCAAAATATTGGTCAAATGAAAATGCGGTGGTTCTCCCTTAGTTTAGGAATATCGATACCGTTAACATTGCTAAATGTGACTTTAAACTTGAAAAAGTGTATTTCCCCCATTTTAAGAAAACCAAGGACATATTAGTCCATTTTTCTTTTTGACACACTTCCTTTAAAAAATAAATTAAAAAGCTAAGATTCAGCTTTTGAGATTGTTGGCCATTAGCTTTTAAACAGATGGATAATTTTCTGGTTAAAAAAGGAAAAAAGAAATTACTTAATTGATGTTTGGTCTGGTACTTTAGCAATGGGTAGATCTTTAATTCTTTTTTATCATTTGGTTTTATTCTTAGCCAGAGACAGTAAGTAGCACTTGGATTCTTTGGGGGACTTTGAAAGGAAAAAAGAACTAATTATTTCTATATATTTCTTATTATTTTTCAGAACAGGGACTTGGTTAAAGTAGAAAGCCTATAAATGGAATGAGTCACCCATGGCTGGGTTAGGAAGAGGTGATTTGAGACAGGAAAAAAATAAAAAAATAAAATTAAAATATTTTATTATTAAGCACTACCTTCCAGGAATAAAATCTGGAAACTTCATGTATTTATGCAATTTAAATCATCAAAATAATCTGTTGAGGAAGACAGTTTTTTTTAATAATGAAGGAACTGGGTTTTGGGATGAATAGATATTCAGAGGAGAGTTAGTTGCTTTGGGATGCCCAAATTCTGCATTTAGGATTTACATTTGGATTTTCACCCTTGAAATTTACATAAGCCATGAATTGGATAACCAGTGGTGCAATAATCAACATCATATCCCTGATAATTTCATAATGAGAATTTTAATTCTGTTGTATTTATGATTGGGAAAGATAATTGGAGTCTGAACTCATATAAATATGAACTATATTTCACAAGAACTCATAAATAAACATATATTTATGTATTTATATGTATTTCCCCAAACATGAGTTTTATTTACACTACCATGCTAGGTAAGATGAGAGTGAGGAGAGATTCCAGAAGAATTCAAGAACAGATGAGAGTTTAGTAACAACAACAAATATGTTATATAAAGCAAAGTCTCAGAGATATCTGACCATTCAGTAGGTAGGGTTTGGAAGGCCACACTGGGGTTGAGGGATAGTTCGTGGTCCTAGTGCTTAGTATCTTAGAAGCTCCATGGCAGTGGTTCTTAACTGAGGATGACTGTCCATCCCAGATTACATGTTGGAATATCGGGAAACATTTTTTGTTGTCACAACTGAAAGGGTGCTACTGGTGAGTAAACGCCAAGGATACTGCTAAACAATACACAAGACAATCCTCCACAACAGAATTATTTAGTCCTAAATGCTAATAGTGCCAAGGTTGAAAAACCTAGCCTTGTATTTTGAAATGCGCCTCTGGTTTAGTGCCACTATCCTCAAAATGTGATTTTGAAATGCACCTCTGGTTTAGTGCCACTATCCTCAAAAGTAGCAAATTCGAAGTCTTTTTCATTAGGGAACTATTTATTATCTTGGTCATCTCATTTATTGTTATCTAGCTTTTTTTTCTTAACTGTTTTTTGGGTTTTTTTGGCCACACTTGTGGCATGTGAAAGTTCCCAGGCCAGGAATTGAATCCACGCGACAGCAGCAAAAATGCCAGATCCTTAAACTGCTATACCACTATAGAATTCCTTTTTAAATATGTTTTTGAGTAATACTATATTAGTAATCTTATGATTTAGTATGTTTATGCCATTTTTATGTACTTTATATAAATGCCTTTTTAGAGTTGCTTTAGAATGTTGTGCCAATTTCTGCTGTATAGCAAAGTAATTGTCATATATATATACACACACATATATTATATATATGACTGAGTTACTGTATATATACTATTATACACACACACACACACACACACACACACACACACGTACACATTCTTTTTAAAAAATATTATTTTCCATCATGGTTTACCCCCGGAGATAGGACATTGTTGCTAGCTTTTAATGTCATAAATTTGCCAAATTTGCTTTTAACCAGAATTGCAGAAAAATATTTCAAGAAAAGCCAGCAGCTCTCTCAAATCACCCTTTACAGTTTTTGCCCAGTTTCTAGAAAAGTCTCCGTATAATATTAACTTGCACTAAATCTTCTACTGACAACTCTCTGGCACCAAAGCTTTTTAAGAAAAGCTCTTCCAAGAAATTGCTTAAAGCTGTCTAGGATTGCCTGGGGGATACAAAGATATATAACACCAACAGAATTATGAATGGAGTGACTTTCTTCTTTGTCACCAAGGCAGGCTTTGTGATGACTGATGTTAATGATGCTAGAAATGAGTTGTAGTATGGCAACCATTGTTCCTGTCTAGAGTTTTGTGTCCAGGAAGGGAGAGCCAAAGTATTTGACAACAATTGCGGATTCCTTATACTCACCCAGCATGGCACACAGTAGCAACTATGCAAATCTTCCAAGGATAGCCTGTTAAATCCCATTGTTTTCTATGGGTCAAGCACTCTGTCAATAAATTTATCCAGGACTATGTTGAAAAACAAACAAAAAAGCGAACAACAAAAAACCCCACTGATTTCTTTAATCTAGAATTTAATGTATTCATGATTTAATTTTAATGAGAACTGAATGAGGAAAGCTAGATGTAAATTACATAGGTAAAAACTTAGGTGGATTGATAAATTAAACCTGATTGTCAGTGTACTAGATACCAGAATAGATCAGTGTATTAAATATCAGAAAAGATTACTTACAGGTTATGAATCTCTGGCTCTGGAGTATTTTAAAGAGTTAAACAAACCACTTCTTCTGAATAATGATTTCTCTGGGTCACTTCCAGCTTTTTGACTATTAATAGCTTCAACAGTTAACAACCTGTAGGCTATTTTTTTAAAACCATCTATTTTCTTAGTCAACAGTCATTAATACCTATGTGAACAGAATCGGAATTAGGTTTGCAGAGTATGAGCACATAAAGTAGACTATTGTGGAATCTGTTCCTTTTTTCAGGGGAAAAATAAATCTTTGTTGGGGAGATTCTATTTATGTTACTGCTTTCCTTACAAATTAAATACTAAAATACTAAAAAGAATCGATGATTCCATAGTAATTCAAGGTTGTAACTAAATATGAAATGCTATTTTCTAAATCTTGGAAAAGAGGATTCAAAATTTTTCTTTTGTTACTTATGAAACATGATTCCAATTAGTTGGAAAAAACTGTCATTTGTTGGTGACTCTTATTAATAATCTTATTTACAATGTGACCATAGCCTGATAGTTGTTTCCATTTAATGTCCTCCCTTAATACTATTTTAGTGATAACACCCCTGAGTTTGGCTCAGATTTGAATTTACAGATACAATAAAGGATTACAATGAACACATTTTCATACTATTTTCAATGTCTATGTGAAACTCTTTTAACTCAAAATAGTGATGACTAAATTAAAAATAGACATTTACCAGCTCAATCATCACTAAACATTATTTTTGTATTTTTTTATTTATAATGATTTTAATTTTTTTAATAAATTTGTTTTGTGAAGTAATAGTCATTAGTAATCATTTATTGATAGCAGATCTCAATTTCAAAAAATTATTTATTTATTTATTAAAAAATTATTTATTAAAGTTGTACATAATGGGGAATTTGAAAATTAGGAAGCATGAAACAAAGTTGAAATGAAAATTACCACTACTGCTACTACACAGCTAGCAACTGTTAATATTTGGAATATTAACATCCATGCTGTTTTTAAAATGCAAATAATCTTATGATTGATAAAATTTTATCCTAGTCCTTTTATTATTTCCTATGTTGTGATTAACAATCTGTAATTTAATCTGTAGATTATCATAATTTTTTTAATTTTCTAATTTTTTGGACATTTTGATTGTTTCCAAAGTTTAGCTACATATATTTTTCACTGTTTGTGATAATTCCTCATGATAGAATTTCCTTAAAAAAAAAAAAAAACTAACACTTTTTAAAAGATATAATTCACATTACCATGTAATTAATATATTTAAAAAGCTTAAGTCAGTGCTTATGGGTAATTTTCATGTTTCTCCTAACTTCCTAGCCCTAAATCAACCACTAATCTACTTTCTGCCACTATAAACTTGCCTGTTCCAGACCTTTCGTGTAGAATTAGCTGATATACAGTCCTTCATGATTGACTTCTTTCACTCAGTGTAAAGTTCATCCATGTTGTGGCCTTGTTACTTAGCATTTTCTTTTTCTCTTTTCCTTTTTTTGCCAAGTAATGTTAGATTTTATGAGTATATGAATTTAAATGGAAAAAAATAAAAGTCATCAGTTGATTGACATTTGAGTTGTTTCTGCTTTTTTTGACTCAGATAAAATTGCCAGAAACATTCATGTACACATTTTGGTGTGGATATTTGCTTTGTTTTTGTTTTGTTTTCCTCTAGGATATATACCTAGAAATGCACAGCACAGTTTATATGGTAACTCTATGTTTAAACTTTTGGGGAAGTATCAGACCATTTTCCAAACTGGTTGAAACATTTTGCATTCTAACAGCAGTATGTGAGGGTTCCAAGACCTCCACATTCTTGCCAAGAATTGTTATTATCTTTTTTTAAAACAGTCATTCCAGTGGGGAATGAAGTGACATCTTATTGTGTTTTCGATTTGCATTTCCCTGATGCCTAATAATTTTGAACATTTTTTCATGTTCATGCTTATTTGTATATATTGGAAAAAAAGTCTATTCAATAGATTCTTTGCCCATTAAAAAAAAAAAAACTTGTTGCTAATCTGCTAGGGTTCTTTTATTTATTCTAGATAAAAGTCTTTTATAAAATATGTGATTTGCAAAAGTTTTCTCCCATGCTCTGCTTATCTTTTCACTTTTTGACGTAGTTTGAAACACAAAATCCATTTTATTCATTTTTTAATTTTGTTCCTTATGCTTTTAGTGTCCTGTATAAGAAGTCATTAGCTATCCAAGGACTCTATGATTTAATGCTATGTTTTCATTTAAGTGCTTTGTTTTAACATCTACATTTAGGTCAAAGATTCATTTTGACTCAATTTTCATATACAGATACAAATATCTGTGTGGACTTGCATGTGGATGTTAAGTTATCCCAGCACTATTTTTTTGACAAGATTGTTTTTCCACTATTGAATTGTATTAACAAATTGTTGAACATCAATTGACTGTAAATGTGAGGGTTTATTTCTGGACTTTATTTATTTATTTATTCATTTATTTATTTTTGTCTTTTTTGCTATTTCTTGGGCCGCTCCCGCGGCATATGGAGGTTCCCAGGCTAGGGGTCTAATCAGAGCTGTAGCCAGCTACAGCTACTCCAGAGCCACAGCAACGCGGGATCCGAGCCGCGTCTGAAACCTACACCATAGCTCACGGCAACGCCGGATCGTTAACCCACTGAGCAAGGGCAGGGATCGAACCTGCAACCTCATGGTTCCTAATCGGATTCATTAACCACTGCGCCACTACGGGAACTCCATATTTTTGGACTTTAAATTCGATTCCATTGATCTATAAATCTATCTTTATGTGTACTGTTTGTCTTGACTACTGTAGCTTTGTGGGAGATTTTGAAATTTGAATTGTGAATCCTTCCAACTTTGTTCTTTTTCAAGCTCTTTTTGGCTATCCTTGGTCTCTTGCATTGCCATAAGATTTTTAGGCGTGGAACCTGGACCTGTTGGGGACATGTTTTAGGATCAGCTTGTCAACTTTGGCAAGTAAACCAACTGAGATTTCAATAGGGTTTGTGATGATATGATCTGTAGAAAAAAAAAATTGAAGAGTAATGTGATATTTCAGTACAATAATGTGTGATATCTTCCTATATACACAGGTCTTTAATTTCTTTCATGAATGATTTGCAGTTTTCAAGTGTAATTTACACTTCTTTTGTTAACTTTATTCCTATTTCTTTTCTTTTTTCTTTTTTTTTTTTTTGCTACTGAAATGAAATCTTTCTTTCTTTCTTTCTTTCTTCCTTTCTTTCTTTCTTCCTTTCTTCTTTCTTTCTTTCTTTCTTTCTTTCTTTCACATTTTTTGCTTTTTAGGGCTGCACCTGTGGCATATGGACGTTCCCAGGCTACGGGTTGAATCAGCAATGCCAGATCTTTAACCCACAAAGCGAGGCCAGGAATTGAAACCACATCTTAATGGATACTAGTCAGGCTGGTTACCAATAAGCCATGACAGGAACTTCCTGAAATGGAATTTTCTTAATTTATTTTTTGAAATATCCATTATAAGTACATAGAAGTATAATTGATTTTTGTATACTGATCATGTATTCTGCAGCCTTACTCAACTCTTTCATTAGTTTTAATAGGTTTTTTAGTGGATTCCTTAGAATTTTCTTTGTATAAGATCATGTCAACTGCAAATCGACTATATTTTTTTGACCTTTCTCCTCCCTCTCCTTTTGCTTTTCCTACTCTTATATTTCTTCTTCTGTGTCTGTTTCATCTAAATTATCTAATTTTTTGGCATATAGTTATTCATAGTATTCTTTTATAATCATTTAAAAATTTTTGTAAGGTCTTTCATTCCTGACTGTAGTAATTTGACTCTTTTCTCTTTTTATATTGAGCTGTCTAGCTAAAGAATTATCAATTTTGTTGATCTTTTCAGTGAACCAACTTTTAATTTGGTTGATTTTTTTTTTTTTTTCTTTGTAGGGCAACACCCACAGCATATGGAGGTTCCCAGGCTAGGGGTCAATTGGAGCTACAGCTGCTGGGGTACATCACAGCCACAGCAACACCAGAGCTGAGCTTTGTCTGTGACCTTACACCACAGCTCAGGGCAATGCTGGATCCTTTACCCACTGACTGAGGCCAGGGATCGAACCCACAACCTCATGGTTCCTAGTTGGATTCGTTTCCACTGTGCCATGACAGGAACCCCCTAATATTGTTGATTTTTGAGTAAACTCTATTTTGTTTCCTATTTTTAAAATTCCACTAAATCTTTATTATTCCCTTCCTTCCATTTACTTTGGGTTTAGCTTGCTGTGTTTTTGTTGTTGTTGTTTATTGTTTTTTGGTTTTTTTAATTTTGTTTTTGTTTTTGTTTTTCTCAGTTTTTAAAGTGCAAAGTTATTAATTTTGAGATAATTCTTTTTTAATCTATTCATATACAGCTATAAATTTCATTCTAAGAACTGCTTGAGATGCAACCCACAAGTTTTGGTATGTCAAGTCTCCATTTTTATTCATTTTGAAATATTTTCAAATTTTCCGTGTGATTTCTTCTCTACCTCATTGGTTATTTAGGAGCAGAATATATTATTTTCCCATAGTTTTTAATTTCCCAAACTTTTTTTGATATTGTTTATTTATAACTCAACTTCAGTGTGGTTAGAGGACATAAATTTACATGATTTTAATCCTTATTGACTTTGATTTTGCTATTTGCTATCAAGCTCACTTTTTAGTCTCCCCTAAATGCTGGCTGATTTCTCTTATGTTTTTGACAGTGCCTTCTGATATGAATTGCTCTTTTCTGATACAATTAAATTCTGGCCGGGGATAGTTTGTGAGACCAGTCTTTAAGCTTTCTCCTGATTCCAGAAGGGCTCTTTGTTGTCTATTTCCATGTTTCTGTATGGGTAACTAGTTGGCCTGTGGTTTAGCTTAGTTAAAGCCTCCCCTTAATTGTTTATAACAAAAATCTTGATTGTTATGGATAGGCCACTTAGAGTTGAACTTTTCCACATTCTGTTTCAAAGAAAGTCTGTTGCTTTGGGGAAGGTTTTGGAGTTCTCTATTCTTATGGATTGCTTCTCATTCTAGATAAAATCCGTGAGTCACTGATCCTGGCTCTAGACAGAGTGGTAGTCTCTGACTTGTCTGGCTCTCTTGGAACTTTTGTGCCAGCAGCCAGAAGAGCAATTAAGATCCGCGTGTTCACAGCCTTCCTTTTCTGAGGCAGGACTTTCCCTCTACTGTTGGGTGCTGGGTCAGGTAGGAAGCCTCTGAGCTTTCTGTTGTGCTCACCATAAGTTAAGTGCCTGCAACTTAGATTTGGAGGGTATAATGAAGGGGTTTCCTGCTTTTTGGGTGAGGCTCCTTACGAGAAGCCAAGGAGAAAGGGAACCCCATCTTACTACACACATTCTGCCCACAGTAGAAATTCCATCAAGCTGAATTGGAACATGAAGAGAGGGACTGTTCTCACCTAGATTTGGTAAATTTTTTTGAAGCTTTTTTTTTTTTTTTTCTTTATGTGCCACATATCCTTGGTCAATTCTGAGAAATCTTCATCTTTATTTTTCAAAATAATTTTTACTAGTTTTGCTTGTTTTAATAGAGGTCGTATTCTATATGATCCTCATGCTAGCATTCTGAAAATAGAATTCTTGGCATTTACTATTTAAATATGTATGTACCAGTGACATTGTCTGAACTCTACCTGACAAAATGTTCCCATATAATTTGTACAAGAAATATGAAAACAAATGGCTAAATCTTAAATAATTATATTTTTACAGACTGATGTCTATTGAAGTGAGACAAGATTTTAAGGTGTGATTTACTATTGTTATTAAATGAGTGCACAAGGATTATACAGTTGTTACAGCTATAGAAAAGAAATTATAGGTTTAACTGAAAGTTAAATATAAATATTTTGTTATACTTTAAAAGTTTTATCTAAAATGCAAAATGTTTCTATGACTGCATTATTCCAAAACCATAACTAAAAAATTGTTTGATATACACATTACATTTTGTAAAAGGTGAAACTATGGAGACAGTGAAAGTATCTGTGGCTGGGAGGAAGGAGGGCTGTGAGAGGGATGAGTAGGTAGAATGCAGAGAATTTTCAGGGTAGTAAAACTATTTTATATAATACTATAACAGTGGGTACCTGTCATAATACATTTGTCAAACCTGTAGAATATACAACACCAAGAGTGATCACTAATGTAAACTGTGAACTTTGGGTTATCATGATGTGTCAATGTAGTTTCCTTAATTGTAAAAGAGGTACCACTCTAGTGTGGAATTTTGATGATGGGAGAGACTGTGTGTGTGTGGAGACAGGTGATAGATGGGAAATATCTGAATCTTCCACTCAATTTTACTGCAAACCTAAAACTGCATTGTCTATTTAAAAAAAAGGATTTGATATGTTTTATAACATACATTTATTCTAGAAGAAATACTGAATGTATATGTAAAGAAACATCACATTTTATAGAACAAATACTAAAACATTAAAAAAATAAAAACATAATTTTTTATAATTAGATATAGTAGAGTTCTGTTCATTCAGCATCTTTTTAGTGTTCTTGATTCCAGAAAACTTGTCTGTTCAGATTAGTAGAGGCTATCTACAACAAAGCACTCCTTCTGCAACTGTTTCTACTGTGTATATCTTTTAGATGAGCATTAGTTTATCCTATGTATTTTGTAATGACTGTCCTGAGACCCTAGTAGTGGTGGCAGCTTTAATTATAGAAATATTCTAAAAAGGAAAATGAATCTCAGGGATAAGAGTAAAGGCAGCATAGTTTAAACATTTTCCTCCAAGTACAAAATCACTTTCATTGACAAATTTGGAAAATAAGAATTTGAATTTATTAAGGGAAATGCTGTCTCCTCAAAATAGGATTTAAATATCACTCAAAGAAGTCCCCCTGTGGCACAGCAGGTTAAGGATCTGGCATTGCCGGAGCTGAGGTGCAGGTCTCAACATTGGCATAGGATTGATCTCTGGCCTGGGAACTTCCACATGTCATGAGTGTGACCAAAAAACAAAATTAAAAATAAACTGAAATATCACTCAAATGTATGTGGCAGGTATTTCAGGGGAAACTGAAACCATGAGATCATGGCTCAATTTCTTGGCATGCATTGTACTTGAAGATTCTCTGAGAGAAAAATAGCTCTTAAAATATTATTTTTACATTTACTTAAATTCAGGCATTAAGGAATGGAATACAAATTTTGCACATAATTTAAAACTAAAATTAGATTTCAAAATGCACTAAAAATCATGGTGGAAAAATTGGGAACCATGGTCATCATCAAAAGGACTTTTGAACACTTTTTTCCTCAATGTTGAAAACCAGTTTTCATTCATGTTGGTATAGTCTACTTCTATATCTAGACATTTCATGGAGATTTCGCAGGCATGTAGTATATACCTAAAAAGTTATAATTATCTAGGCAAATACTAGTTTTTTGTTTTTGTTTTTATGTTTGGGTCACAGATGGGCATCTGAAATGGTTTCAGTTTACTAGAAAATACATCCCATCTGTAAGAGAGATTTCAGGATACCCAAGAACTGCTAATTTAAAGTCATTTATATATTAAAGGTCTTTGCACATTAACAGTCAGACTTTAGGAGTGATTGAGAAATCCATTCTGGAAATTCCTCTTGTGTTTGTGTCATTTTCCTTTTGTGTGAAATAGTAGAATCCTATAAAGTGCAGACTTCACAGGAAGACCTGTGTCACAATACCTATAAATTACAAGGTTGTGATTGATAAATGATATGACCTTGCAAGCTTTAGCCTTTTTGGAATTAAGTTTTCCAACTGGTAAAATGCAGATAAGACTATGACGAGAAATAAAGAACAGATGCTGTCTACACTTTAATAAACTTCCCCATAATAGAAAGTTGTCTACTTAGAGAAAACCTTTGTAAAGCATTTTGCATATATAAACCGTGGTTTGTGAATACAGAATAATAATATCAAAATAACTCATTATGCCTCAAAGAAAATATGAAACTTGAAATCAGAGTGGACTGGTTGGCTTTTTAATACATCTGCTTATAGTTGGATTCCTTCCATTTGCCTTTAGGGTAGTTTTCATGCTTTGTTTCATTGTATTCATGTAACTGATCTATGTAGTCTGCTAGATTTCCAGGCAGGTTACTGTTAAAGACAATATCCCACTGGTAACATTGATTCTTATCCTATTGTGAGTTAGTATCAGATGATTCATAGGGGCCAAGATAGACTGATAAGAACTACAAAATAGCATTGCATTTGGATTGATAATATACTGAACATAAATACACCTAAGACTTTTTTTTTTTCGATCTTTGCAATAGTAATATGTTGATGACTCTTGGTATCACATCAGGTGTTCAAAATTTGAATGAACCATGATAATAATTATGTGGTTAAACAGAAGGATTAAATGGCATGGAACAATCAACTTGCTCTATGTCATAGAAACTACATCCTATGAATATTGTCCTGCCTTTGCAATTACACATAATCATTGATACTGAAAAATGTGGTAATTTGCTGATTTAAATGCTTAACACACTTCCAGAGTTACTTCTTTTATGAAGTTCTCCTCTATACCAATGTGTTATTAACATGATGCCAGCTGTCTCAGATCACTTTCAAGTTATTTCTATTTCCATTTAATCACAGAGTCACAAGATTTTCTGAGGTGAGATACTTTAGAGATTATCTAATCCAACTTGATTATTTTTCATATATGATAAAGAAGTTGTTTTAAAACAGCCATCACGCTGACAGACTTCACAGAAACAGATGTACCTAAGGAAGTCTGTGCCAACTCTAGCTGTTTTGAGTTTTCCCCATACATGAATGAGAGCTCTCCTCTCACATGTCCCTAGCATTCAGCAACCCCACCACCCCACCCCCAGCTGATGTCAAGCAGAACAGAGACATCAGAGCAGAAAAAACTGCCCCTGCTGAGCTGGGCCCAAATTGCAAGTTCTTGAGCAACAGTGTTGCTTTCAGCATGAAATTTTGGGATGGCTTGTTACCCAGCCTTAGAAACTGGCACAGAAGCCCAGATTGTGGACAAGACTTATCCAAGAATGCATATCTGTGAGTAACAGAATTGGTGGTAGATAATGATGTTTTGGTTGTGTGTTTAATGTTTTTTCTACTTCACCATTTGTTTCCTTAGGGGGGAAAAAATTGTTAGGATGTGTTGTCAAATTTTGCTTAATTTTTCATAAGCCTATTTGAAAGCAAATAGCAGGTTTTTGATTTTTTTTCCTTCTTGCTACCGTAGATTCTTCTTTGTTGTTAATGAACATAGCTTTACCTTGAAAGTAAAGGCCAAAACACTTCCCTTTTATTCTATTGCATAAAATGGTTTCATTTTGCCTGCTGCTGGTAAAAATCTGACTAAAAGGCTCTAACAAATAATCAGCAATGCACAACCTGTCCTTATATGCATGTGGTGAGAAATTAAGTGCTTAAATTTAGGAAAAAAAACATGACTCTCCAGTGTACATTTGTGAATTCAGAATAATCAAAATAAAGGACAGAAATAATCATAAGTTAACCTTGTGAAGCTTAACTTGCTTTATTTCCAGGTTATTATCAGTGCTCTGAGCACTGGAATTTTTCAACTATGATTCAAGCTAAATTGGTTTTAATGATTCCACTCTAGGTGACTAGCAAAATAAAATAATTGGGAAAAAAGCCTACATATTCACCTGCTTAGCAAAACTACAATTTGATTCAGTATTAGATAGAATAAGTTATTTCTCAATGAATTTTTTGCATGTTTTGCTTAGATTTAAAAATTTCTTGTTTTAGTATTTTTTTTCTTTTCAGAAAGATAATCATCTTAATTTATTACTATTTTTGCCAGCTCTGTAAATACAAAGGGGAAAAATTGAGCTTCTAAGTGGGGGAATTGAATAACTACTTAAGGAGTTTCCCATTGTGGCTCAGTGGTAACCAACCCAACTAGTATCCATGAGGATGTGGGTTCGATCCCTAGCCTTGCTCATTGGGTTAAGGATCCAACATTGCTGCAAGCTGTGGCATATGCCACAGATGTGTCTCGGATCCATTGTGTACCTGGCTGTGTTGAAGGTCTACAACTGCAGCTCTGATTTGACCCCTAGCCTGGGAATTTCCACATGCTAAGGGTGAGGCCCTAAAAAGCCAAAAAAAAATTTAAAAATTAAAAAGAAAAGAAAAACTGCTTAAGATTGTTTCTTATTCTGAAAGTGCTTTCACTGTGTTAGAACAGAAACATACCACAATCTCTAGAAGTCCTTTTAAAGTGTTTATTAACTATATTATGAACCAAGGCTTAACAACTTTTCAGGGATATCATACAATCCTATGAGATAGCCTTTATTCTCACTTTAAGGATTTGTAACTCAGGCTTCAGAGAGGTTATATAACCTGTTCAACATCACACATCTGCTACCTTGCGGTGCTGGAATATATATCCAGTTCTCTTCTGCCTCTAAAGTTCAGTTTTCTTTCCACATTATCATATTCCCTCTGCTAAACCATAATAAGTTTATTTAATTCCTTCATTCTTTAACTCTGAAGAGACAAGTTTATAAGATGATCTAAAGTCATTGTAAAAATGTGGGGCACAGACAGATTTTTCATGTTGATAATAGCAAAATGGCTCTTGTATTGTGTGGGAAGTGATGGGAATTAGAACAGTGGGACATCAGGATTTAGAAGAAAACATTTCACTAAATGGAACAAATCTGATAAAGGCAAAAATGAGAGAGGAAGAAAAGGGAGAGTGAACTCTCAAACTGGAAAGTATTAAAAAATTTTCACTCATTTTCCAAATTGTTCCAGGATAATAATAGTTTTAAGGAAATAAATGAGTGCACTCACTATAAATTTGAAAGAAGGCTATTTTATTTTCGTGTCCACCCCTGCAGCCAAAACTATTTAAATGGATTCACACAATATGTATTCTTTTGTGTATTGTTTCTTTCACTTTTCAGGTGATATTTTTGAGATCCATCATATTGTTGCATATGTTAGTAGTGTTTTCCTTTTTATTATTACATAATATCCCATTGTGTGAACAAATCATAGCCTGTTTATCTGTTCTTCCAGTGATGAATGTCTGTGTTTATTTCTATTTGTGGCTCATATGGATAAAGCTTTGGACTCTTTTGTACACAGCTTTTTATGGACCTGGTTTTCATTATTTAACTTTATTATGTAATCACATTTCATACATTGGGTTAAAACAATAGCAACAAAGACATATACTGTAAGATTTATAGGATGACATTTTTCATACACATCTTAAATAAAGATTTCATCATGGAATGTATTCACATTCAATTTGAGGTCCAAGGAAAGATGGCAGGTCCACTTAGTCACTCACTAGATTTCCTGAAGCACTAGAGTTTCCTTTTGTAGACTCTTATCCAATTATCTACTAGTCTGTCACAGTTTTTCTTTTAAGATCTAAGAGGTTTGAAGCTCACAATAATATAGCAGGAGGAGAGGCTACACATACACACACACAACATACATATATAGAGAGAATTGTTGTATCTCTTTGATAATTGAAAACATTTCAAGTTAGCTACTTCAGAACAAGTCTTTATCCTTGATCTACCCTTCTTAAGATGTTCTATCACATACTTTCTGAAACTATTTCATTTGTATTCTCAACAAATAGAAATTTCTTAAGGAGTCTTATTTTTCTTTATCTCCCTAGGATGTGTTGCAATTTTAAAATATCCGAGCTTACCTTATTATTATTTTTTATTAAATTACATCTGTATTCCTTTCCTTGATAATGCAAACTGATATTAGGATCTTCTTTTTCCCCATTTCATCATAGTTTGTTTTATAATATAATATTTAACCTCTCATCAGCATGAGCATGGTTTAATTGAGGTGAAAAATCAGCCCTTTGCTGAGCTGCTTTAAGACTCTATTTTTAGTAAACTTCTTCCTAATTCAGCTGAAACCAAGAATATGACTATTTCTGATATGTCTCCTCCAAAGTCCAGCTGGTATGAATACTTTCTTTGCTTCAAGGTTTTGTGTGTTTTTTCTAAACATCTTCTCCATTTTAAAATGCAAATTTTGTGGTTAATACAGTATAGTTCAGGTAAAATTTTGCTGAATTGTTGGCATGTCTTAGTTTCCTGCATGGATAGAATACTGAGTGTCATCCAATTAAATTATATTAAATATTAGAGCTTTTTGATATATTTTATTGTAAAATCTTCTGTATTTATTTAAATAATTAAAATGAGGACTTCTTTTTGAGCTAGTGGATCACTTTTTAAACTTCTAGTTTGGAAACTTTTAAATACACATAAAATAAAAAATTAGAGAGCGTATAATAAACTCTCCCACTGCCCCATGCCCATCACCTGTATCAATTCATGATCAATTTGTTTCAGCTAATTCAGAGAATTTCAAGACTTCATATAACTTCATTATTGAGTTACACTAAACTATATGTGACAACTACTATATATTTTTGTGTATAGCTGTCAAACACTGTAATTTTATTTTTTTTGTTTATGATTTTTATTTTTTCCATTATAGCTGGTTTACAGTGTTCTGTCAATTTTCTACTGTACAGCAAGGTGACCTAATTACCCATACATGTATACATTCTTTTTTTCTCACATTATCATTCTCCATCATAAATGACTAGACATAGTTAAGATCAACAACTTAACCCACCACCTAAATGAATTAGAAAAAGAAGAACAAACAAAACTTAAAGTCAGCAGAAGAAAGAAAATCATAAAGATCACAGAGGAAATCAATAAAACATTCAAAAAAAATAGAAAAAAATCACTACAATAATTTCAAATATTCAAAATTTCAAAAAGTGCTGACATTTGAGCTTAAATTTTGTGAAATCACATTTAGCTCATTTCACTGAGTTGATATATAGTGAAATTTATTATAAAATGATACCTACTGTAATTACATCCTGCCACCTGAGTTTACTATTTTATAACAGGAGTGAATACATAGTTTCATGAATAGGACACAACACATATTTGTTCTTTGATTGAATAATCAGCTAAAGTATTACTATCTATCTTAGGAAATTATATCCTATCTTCTAGGCTAATTATGTTTTACCTTACCCTTCTTTGTTCTAGATAATACTGTTATTTTAACTTTTTTTTTTTTACCACTCACTTGATCCTATTTGTATTACTATTAATTGAATATTATAGGTATTCAATTACCATATAATTGGAAAGCTGGAGAGACACTGTGAATCCAAGATAAAAAAAAAAAAAAGTTTCAATCTACTGGAAAGGATGCTGAAAAAGTGAACTGTGCAATACTTTGAGCTAAGTACAACTATAGATATAAACATAAGTTATTATGAAAGCAACAAGGAGGAAAATTACCTTGGCTGGAATAATCAAGACGCCTTCCTGGAGGAGGAATACATGAGTCTAATGTCTGAATAATAGTTTCCTAGGTAAAGAAGTACATAAGAAATGACATGGAAAAAGACTTAAAGATGAGAAATGATATGATGGATGTGTATACAGAGAGTGAACGTTGTGCTACTAGAGTCAAGCTTGAGGTAGGCAGGTGTGCCAGACAAAACCAAAGAAGTACTCTAGGCTGAATCTTTTCCAAGCATGCCCTATAACTGATAATGTAGCCAAATATAGGGAAAAACATATTAAAACTCTATATTTTCTCATATGGTTTAGAGTATTATTTTGTGCATGTTTCATACATGTACATGTTTAATGGATTTATATATGTATAATTTATACATAATTATATATAATTTAATATATACATATAAAGAGAAAGAGAAAGAGAATACTAAAATTATCTTACTCATTAGAACAATTTGCTAAATGAAATGAAAAGACGACCCACAGAATAGGAGAAAATACTTGCAGAAGAAGCAACTGACAAGGGATCAATTCCAAAATTTATAAACACCTCCTGCAGATCAATACCAAAAAAAAAAAAAAAAACCCATCAAAAAATGGGCAGATCTAAACAGACAATTCAACCCCATTAAAAAATGGACAGAAGATCTAAACAGAAAATTCTCCAAAGAAGACATATAAATGGCCAAAAAACACATGAAAAGATGTTCAACATCACTAATTATTAGAGAAATGCAAATCAAAACTACTATGAGCTACTACCTTACACTGACAGGAATGGCCATCATCAAAAAGTCTAAAAACAAATGCTGGAGAGGGTGTGGAAAAAAGGGAATCCTATATGCTATTGGTGGGAATGTAAATTGGTGCAACCCCTAGGGGAAACAGTATGGAGATTCCTCAGAAAACTAAAAATAGAATTACCATTTGATCTAGCAATCCCACCCCCAGGCATCTATCCAGAAAAAACCATGACTCAAAAAGATACATGTATTCCACTGTCACTGCAGCACTACTTAGCCAAGACATGGAAACAACCTAAATGTCCATCAAAAGAAGAGTGGATAAAGAAGATGTGGTACATATGTACAATGGAATATTACTCAGCCATTAAAAGGAAAGAAATAATGGCATTTGCAGCAACATGGATGGACCTAGAAATTATCATGCTAAGTGAAGTTAGACAGCAAGACACCAGTGTCATATGCTGTCACTTACATGTGGAATCTAAAAAATGGACACAACGAACTTCTTTGAATCTGGCTCACAGATTTTGAAAAACATGTAGTTTCCAAAGGAGACAGATTAGGGGGTGGGGGATGGGCTGGGGGTTTGGAATAGAATTGCTATAAAATTGAGTTGTGATGATCACTGTACAACTATAAATGTAATAAAATTCATTGAGTAAAGAAAAATAAAAAGGAAAAATTTGGAAACCACTGTCCTTGATCATGTGGTCATAGATGGCCTTGTATGACTTACTATGGAATCTGAACTTTACATTAGGTCATAAGACACCTAGGACCATGATCAACTGTAAGTGAGAAAATCTGATTTGCATTTTAGCTAAGATACCCTGATAGTTGTGAGAACTGTTTTAAGAAGGATAAAACTGTAGGAAGGAAAACCATTTAAGAGGCTGTTGCAATCATTCAAAAGAGAGAAGGTAAGGACATGAATGAAACTGTAGGGGTATATGCAGATCAAAAAAAAATGTGCACTCAGGACTTGGTGATTGATTGGATGTTATGGTAAGGTAAATAGGTACAAAGGACTCAAGGGTAACTCTCAATCTTTAGGTGATGAGGATGTGTTCCTGGCATCAACTGAGAGGTAGCACAGGTAAAGGAACAGATTTAGGGCAACTCTGATAGGTTTATCTTCTGGCATGTTGAATTTGAACTTTTTCAATGCAAGAATGCATGCAGTCTTGCTAGATTATTCATTCATTGAGTTTTTGTATCTATATAGTTCAAAGTAATTCACTGGCTTCTAAGGAGCTAACTAGAAAGATAATATGGGGGCTTTCTTTTTTTTTTTTTTTTTTTTTTTTTTTTTTTTTTTTTTTTGTCTTTTTGCTATTTCTTGGGCCGCTCCCGCGGCATATGGAGGTTCCCAGGCTAGGGGTTGAATCGGAGCTGTAGCCACCGGCCTACGCCAGAGCCACAGCAACGCAGGATCCGAGCCGCGTCTGCAACCTACACCACAGCTCACGGCAACGCCGGATCGTTAACCCACTGAGCAAGGGCAGGGACCGAACCCGCAACCTCATGGTTCCTAGTCGGATTCGTTAACCACTGCGCCACCACGGGAACTCCGGGGGCTTTCTTTTGATGTACTCTCAATATAGGCTGAGAAACAGCTGTAACTTACTAGAAAGGGATAGGTAATGTATATGGCTACTAAGTACTTAAAGGAAGATGACTGATTCTCCAGGAAAATTGAAGGAACATTCTTGGTCATTTCAATATCCCCTAAAATACATGTAGACTTCAATAAAAAGTATTGATACCCATTTTTTAAAGCAGGAATTTGTTCACAAGTCATTGTGCTTTTTTCAGAAAGCTCAGAGCAAATTTATATACTGTGTTTTATTATCATGTTAACTATGATTCAAAACAGTAAAGTCAAACTAGAAAATCAATATAACATAAGATTCTTATATATCTCTCTGTCACCTATGAATTGTACGATATACATACACATTTAGGACAGCCATTTAAGATAGAAATTTTATTGATTTTTTTAACAGTGTTAATAATAACTTTTTCCTATTCTGAGAAAAGTTATTTTTGGCCTTACCTTTAAGTGCAATAAACATTGATAAATTCAGGTAATCGTTAGAGCAAATTTTCTGTAAAATTTTTAATAGTAAACTTAACTTTGCCTTTCTGAAAATATGAGATGTCACTATGCATCCAAATCAATGTTAACTTTTAATATAAATAATTCATAGATGGTGATTTTAGAAATATATAGCAGTGCTTGAGGGTTTATTTTCAGTAAATATTCTATCATTTTTGTTATTTCCTTGGATGATAATAATTTATATCCGATGTTTCTCCTTTTGCGGAGGAAATATCAAAATATTTTCTCTGGTTTTACATTCATAAAGATGAGAGTACATTAAACTAAAACCACATTAAAACTTCAAAAGCAGACACCATTGCCAAACTTTTTAGTTAGTATACTTTTCATTTCATTATCATATACTTTGTATTTTTAATTTTAATAGTTAATACCTTATTATATTTATTGTGTACTGGGCGTTAAGTGCTTTAACAAAGCATTTATTTATGAACCTTACAGCAACTCTATTATTCCCAATTTACACATTGGGAAATAAACAGAAAGATTAAGTAACTTGCCTGCACCATAGATTCTCTTAGTAGAACTGAGATCTATAACTCAGAAAGTCAGAACACAGTATGTGAGCTGTTAGTTATTGTGCTACATTCCTCTCTCCAGTTAACTTCTTAAGTAAGGATTCTCCCCCAACCTCCCAGCAGGGTTGATGAGAAAAAGAAAATCCAAACATATTTGCTGGGAAATCCTCTTGTTTTTAAGGTTTTTACTCCATCTTTGTCTGATTTACTAATTTGAGGTATAACATGGAAACCAAGCATTTGAGAAACAAGATTTCTGCCTTTTCCCTATTCAAAAATAAAAGTGAAACAGAATGGCAGTGTTTTCTGAAACGGATTGATGGTTTCCTGAAGAAATGTCTGAGTAGGTGTCCCCTGAAGATACATCTATTCAATGTGCTGTCTCAGTTTTATAGCTCAGTTTTTGGAAGTCTAAAACAGAATAAATTAAAGCAGTTTCTCCTTGGAGATGCTCTCGGTCTCTTCTAATCTGAAGATGATTAGAATATGACAGTGCATTTTGGTTCTCACATGCTACCTGAAAGTAAAAGTTAGGCACTCAAAGGCTGTGAAAACTAACTTAATGCATATGAAAACCAGCACAGTGCAATTGCTTTGAAGAGAAAAGAAAGTCAGTGCTTAAGAAAATGCGATTCTTTTTGTTACCCTGAGAGGAAACATTTCCGAACCTGAAAATGGAATTGCTCTTATAATAAGTATGTTTAATGCAAATTCTATTCAGGACACAAAAGCTAGGCTGACATATACTTCTTATTTGATAAGAGAGTAATTTAACAGAGAATGTACATTATCTAAGGTTTCATAACATTGTACCTTAAGGGGATTAAGATATCTAAAACCTTTGAAGTCTGCAGATTTTATTTTATTTACTCACAAGATGGAGTTCTTACTGATTTGTTGTGTGGGAAAATTGCCGTTAGCGTTTGTATTGATTTGCCTTTCTCAAAATAAAAGAAACAAATGTAATTCATTAACACTTTATTATTGAATTTCTTTTAATGTGGAGTATTGAGAACTGAGGTCATTGTTAACCTGCAAAATGTTTGAAGAAATGATTTCAAAGTTGGAAAAGAATATAAAGTATAATTTGATTCTTATCTGTTCCCAGGCATCTGATAATTCAGAACTGGCTGTCATCACAGATTTTGCTCAGACTATTCCTGAAATGATCTTGTTGTCCCTCCCACCTTTTACAAAGATGATTACATTTATGAAATTGGTTACTTCTCTTAACTAGGTTTCTAAGAACTATATTGTGGATTTCTCCTAATCCAAATGCTCCCCAGTTTTCAAGGATCTGCCAAAGCCTCACTTCTTCCACAAAATCTTTCCTGATGACCTTGACTGACCTTGCTTTCCTCTCAGTTTGTACAACATCATAGTCTTCTCCAGAGGTTTCAGCTGGTGCACCGTGGCACAGAGTGCTAAAAAAGAGGGAAAGTAGCAATTGAATTAGTAGTACTAAACCTTTCATTTATTAAACCAAGAGAAACAAAGATTATATTTTATTAATAAAGTATTTACATATAAAGAATATATATTATTAATGTTTTGCATATTATTGAATACATCATAAAATATGTACCCAAATAGAAACATTAAAAGGATTAGGGACAAAAAAGTGTAAACCACAATTTTAACGTTTTATTGCATTGTCTTGGATTTTCTTGGTTTTCCTAGTTGTTCCCTACAATGTGGATATTCAACTTAGTTGTCACTTATAACAAATAATATGTTTAAAATATATGTGAATTTTATCATATTCTAAAAATTTTTTTTCTGTAGCTTCCAAAAGTGCAAGAATTGCAATAAGATGAATAACTAAGATGGAAGAAATGAGTGCTAACAGAAAAATTAGGGGGAAAAATAACATGAAACTAGGAATAAAAAGCACATAAAATTCTGTATTTTTCTGACAGGTTGGCAGCAAATTTAATTTTTTCATAGTTCTTTTTTTTTGTCTTTTTGCCATTTCTTGGGCCACTCTCGGGGCATATGGAGGTTCCCAGGCTAGGGGTCGAATCGGAGCTGTAGCCGCCAGCCTATGCCAGAGCCACAGCAACGCAGGATCTGAGCCACGTCTGCAACCTACACCACAGCTCACGGCAACACCGGGTCCTTAACCCACTGAGAAAGGCCAGGGATCAAACCCACAACCTCATGGTTCCTAGTCGGATTCGTTAACCACTGAGCCACGAAGCGAAGTCCTAATTTTTGTAGTTCTAATAACCAATGCAGGGAGAGAAATATAGTCAATTTCAGGGCTCTCAGTATCTATATAATTTTTTAAAAATCAAGCAAAGAATACATACCTGTGGCATAGGACATAGACATAGTTTAATAAACCAGCTTGTTGGGAATGGAGAAGGGTCAAGGCAAAGTAATCTCCCTATGAGCCACCTTGTGATTTGGCCTGATTCAGGCATAGACTGAAGAACAATGATTTCTAAAAGATCTGGTGCCAGTGGCATATCAGAATCGACTAAATAATTTTAATTTTTTTTTCAAGTTAAAGCCTTCCCTGAACTAGAGAAAAAAATCCCCAAAGCTAATATTCTCAAGGCTGTGTCAAACTCTTTCTCATTTCCCTCCTTGAAAATTCCTTTAGCCATGTGCCATTAATAGCGATGATATTATAATGGGGGTTAGGGCGGGGTGTGGTGTATTGGGAGTAGCATTTTATAATAGAGATCTCCTTCTCAAGATCTTGGACCCTGTGAAAATCAAATATTTTTCTTCTTTTCTCTATCTTTGACAGGTTAACTAGTAATTCTGAACCTGCACTCTAGCCCAGACTAAGCAATTTAAAATCTTTGAGATGTGCCTGCATCTTCAGTTTTTGTTTTGTTTTGTTTTTTGGTTTGTTTGTTTTAAACTTCCCCAAGCAATTCTAATGGGCAGCCATTTAAGAACTGCTGAGTTTAAGTGATGTAAAGGCAAGCCTGTTGCTGAGAATGGGGCAATGGTTAGAGATGGTTTCTTTTTGAAGAGTAACTAATCAGAAAGGTGTGGGAATGATCAAATGAATTGGGAGGGGAGGGGAGGAGCTGAGGATAAGGTGTAAACTAGTATTGACTAAGCTGCCACTGAAAAAAAAGGCCTATAGCGGGCATGGCCATGGTGATAGTAAATCTTCATGTCTCATGCATGCATGAACTTTATTGCATTGTTTGTATTTCAAATTTCTGCATGCGAGTGTGGGTAGGAGTAGAAGTACATCAAGAAAAAAACAAAAACAAAAAACAAAACTAGGTCCTGTATCTGGACTGAAATGGCACAACAGAAACAAAATACTACATTGAGACACACAATGATTAGAAAATGCAGGAAAGATATGATAAAGTCTCTCCAACAATTAGAGAAGGTGAATTTTGAAAGAGTGAAAGATAGGGTTTGAACTGTCTTGTCATAGTTTTACAAGGAAAATCAGTTTGGAAACTATCACCTTAGCCAAACTAGAGAAATCAATGGATTGCACAGCCTTAAGACAGCCTTTGTAAATGTAGAAACGATTTATTTCTGGGGCCTGTTAAGGTCACTGCTGATACATAGCAAAAACAAACAAACAAACAAAAAACCAAAAAAACATGGAGAATGCTTATGTTTCTGACTTTAAAATGGGAAAGATGTCTACAACCAGCTCATATGAAAGTGGTAGCAAATAATTAAATTCCAAGTAAGAGTTGGTGCTTAGAGTGGTGGGTGGGGAAACGGATATTGAGCATTGGTAGTATGAGTTTGAATTGGCTCCATCCAGCCAAATCTTACTTGTATATAACAACAAAAGCTAAACGTACAAAACATCCTGACACCTTTCTCTATGCGGTAATAAAGAGTCTATCTGTAGATAATAGTTCAATTGCCATAGATAAAACATTCTCTAGAACTCAGTCCTGAGTTTGTCAAGAAACCAGATCACAGTTTATATAGAATTTTCTTAAAGATAACTATTGAAATTGAGCATAATTGTCTTTATTTAAGTATGGGGTAGAGTGTAATGGGTCCAACAGTATGGAAAAAAAAAATATTGGGTAGATAACTTGAGATGGTCAAATTCATATATTTCAGTACTTAAAATTTTAAACTATCTTTAAGTAATTCTTTTTTATAAATTAGTTACATATTTTAATTAATTCATTAATTTTTATTGAAGTGTAGTTGGTTTGCAATATTATATTAGATTCATAGTGACAATATTTCAATAAACCAAACTCCATTTAAAGTTATTATAAAAAAATGACTATAATCCCCTGTGCTATATAATATATCCTGTTACTTATCTATTTTAGACACAATAGTTTGTATCTCTAAATCCCATGGCCTATTCCGCCCTTCCTCCCTTCTCTCTCCCCACTGGTAACCACTGGTTTGATATCTATTTCTGTGAGTATATTTCTATTTTGTTATATATATTCATTTGATTTATTTTTTAGATTCCATAGATAAATGATACCATAGAGTATTTGTCTTTCTCTCTCTGACTTACTCCACTGAGTGTGCTACTCTAGTCATTTGTCCTTTATCTGACAAGATAAACACTATAAATCAGGTTGATAATCATGGTGACTAGTCACTGGAAATAAGAGCATATTTTAAATTTCCTGAATGTTCATCTGTACTAGGAAGTCTTCATGGTTGAATCAGCCAGATATGAAGGGGGTGGTAGCATTCAACAGTGGTTGTAGAAAGGCTATTGTGTAGATTCTTCTTTTGGAGAAAATTGTTTGAAATGTTAATTATTGTATTAAAATAAGCCCTACCTACTAAAGCTACCCTATTTCTCAGCAATTCTACCTCTTTTTATGAGCCCAAGAGAAATACACTTTTTCTGCTACAAGGACAAGAATGTTCATATCATTGTTCATAAAAGTCAGAAATTGAACACAATCTGACTATCCAAAATAGGTATTTTCACACCATGGAAAAGTGTTATACACAACAGAAAAGATGAGTGTAATAATTATAATACTGAATGAAAGAAGTCAAGCCAAAAGGTATATACTATATGATATCATTTATAGCAAATTTGGAAAGCAAATCTATGGTGATAAAAGTCAGAATAGTGAATTCCCACTAGGGAAAAGGAAGGCTTCTAATTTGCAAAGGATACAAATGGGGGCTCTGGGATGCTAATAGTGGTTCTGTATTTTGAACTGGGTGGTAGTTACATGGCTATGTTCCTTAGGAAAAAAATCATCAAGATGTACACTGATGATTTATACACTTAAATATGCATAAATTATACACGATAAATGTATAATAAAAAGCGAAACAAACAATTTGCCTCAGAGAGATCTAGTTCAACACATTTCTAATGATGGTTTGAATGAAGATATAGAAAAACTATTTATCAAATTCATGAATATCACAAAAAAAGCTTCATTAAATATCATTATTTTTTTAAAAAAAATATCAACAGGCAGAATCCCTAATGAAATTTACCAAGCTGGCATTTAATGGGATAAATGCAAAGTTCTGCCACTGGAAAAAAAAAAATGTGGCTAAACAGCCACTTGTAGCATGATCTGGGAAAAATCAGTGTGTTATCCTTTTAGCCTCAGACAACAGAGCTAGTCAAAATGAGCAAAAATTACAGGGAAAAATTAAGATATTTGTAACAGCTAAAATTGGGCTATACTTTGAGATACAGTGCTCCCTTTAAGTGCAAGTGAAAAATTAAATCTTAGAACAGTTTGAAAGAGAACCTAAAAGTTATCTAAACTCTGCTTTCTCTTAGTTGTATCTGTATCTCTCTCTTTCCCCCAGATATGCTTATGTATTCATATTCATGTATGAGAAAGTGAGGCCAGGAAAGACAAAGTTACCTTGTGAAAGTGTCCTGGTAAATAGTCGAACAATAAGAACAAGCACTAGACTCTTTTCATTCTAGTCTGCTATATTCCTAGTGTGCTGGTGATTAAAAGAGAGGAGCATAGTAACCTTATATATTGTGTTTCATGTGGTTGCTTTTCCATATTTGTATAGTGTCTTATAGAATAGCTTGAAATGCCTTTGAATTTTCTAGGATCCAACAACCCAAGATAACATGAAATCTAGTGTGTTCACATTGGGTGATCAACAAGTGTTTGTTAATTAATCATAAGAAAATAGACCACTAAGTAAAACTGCTATTACCTTAAGTTACAAATTTAATTTTCTAGTTTTATATAAAACACTACTTATTATCCTGTGTCTTAGGATAGTTTATTTTAAATTCAACCCTGGGAGTAAACTTCATGATTCCAAGGACTGGCTGTCATGTTTACCACCATACTCCTATGCCAGTATGGATGCTTAGCACACACCGAGAATTCTATAAGAATCTGTTAAATGGAGATAACTAAAGTAAAAAAAAAAAAAGTCGTATTTTGAAATAAATGTCAGAACAGTTATAATAGTCTTTCCTTTCTATCTATATATATATTTCCATTTTGTGTCTTTAAAGTTTGTTGTAAAATTTTTATCTTCTCTCAGCCTGCTTTTGTTACTAATTAAAACATTCTTGATATTACATTAATTTTACAGATATTCCCAGATATTCAAAGACATGTTCTATGTCTTAGTGAATTTATTTCATTTAGAGTATGTAAGTGTGAACATACGTGTGAAAATAGTGGTAAGGAAAGAGGATTTGGATATAGATGAGTGATTTAATTCTTCTATCCTCTTGGGCCTCCTTAAAGCATCACTACATGATTGATTTGCCTACTAATCTCCCAATATACCTAGTAAAAGTATACAAGAAAACATCTCAGTTCCTCAGTGCTGGGATCTAGGGGACTTGGCCATTTAGAGATAGCTTCAGCATTACAAATTAGTCTACTACTCACACGGTGGATATTCATGAAGTGTCTAATGCACATGTGACTGTATTGGTAAAGGTTGGGTCAATTGCAGTCCCTACCTATGATATATCTCACATCCAATTTCGAAGAAGAAATGCAAAGATGCAATTTTAGTTCAATATGATAATAAAGGTATAGTAGTATATGTGAGAAAGAATGTTTTCTGATTAAACTGGAGAAAATTTTGCAGGGTTGGCAAAGCTATTAGAGTATTGGAACAGTAAGGGTGACAGATATATTTATTTATTCCCTTTCCCTAATACTTGTGAAGATTGTTGTCAGTGTCTTCTTTGAACTCTTATAAAAACACGTCTTTATTATATGCTGCTCGTATTGCACTATCATGAACTGTCATTTTTATGTGCATATTTTCTGTTCTTTAGCTTATAAAGTTTCTCACAGTAAGAGTTGTGCCTTCCTGTATCCTCTCTCAACCAGTCTTTGTATAGCCCATGACATTCACTCATTTATTCACCAGATGTTTACTTTGAGCTTTTTATGTAATAGGCACTATTCTAGGTTCCAGGGAGATAAAGCAGCAAACAAAATGAAGTCCCAGCCCTCCAAGATATTATGTTTCTGTTGGACAAGATAAATAGTAAACAAACCAACCAGTCAATATATAATGTGTTTGACAGTAATCAGTGCTATGGAGAAAAATAAGTTTGCAAGAGAAATGGAGCATGGCAAGGAAATCATTTCTATAAGAGTGGTCAGGGAAAGTTTCCATATCAAAAGGAATATTTGAGCTAAGATGGAGCTGTGCAAGCAGCTGGGAGAAGAAGATTCCAAACAGAAGAAAAAGTAACGTAAAGAACTTTAGACTGAACAGTATTTGGTTTGTTTTAGGAAGAGAAAAGTCTCATTACTAGAGATGGGTAAATGAGAAGGAGAGTGGATGGATGCCATCTGAAGGGGCTTGAAGGATGTGGGTAGGTCATGAAGGTCCTGAGAAGGAAATTGACTTTTACCTTGGATAAGAGGGCAAATGATGAGAAAGTTTGAGTGGAAAGGAAAGAAATAGTAATTTACCTTTTAGTAGGGTGACCCTGGACCCTCAGTAGAGAAAAGGCTTATGAGGAAGGGGGAGTCCTAAGGCAAAAGTGGAAGCTGAGCCCAAGTTAGAGGCAGTTACAACTCTCAGGCAAGAGTTAATAATGGCTTGGATTACATGGTAAGTAGAGAGCATAAGAAGTGGTGGGATGAGGGACATGATTTGAAAGAAGAATAAAAAGAGGCAAAATATTTGGTAATAGATTGAAGATGAGAGTATTTGGTGATGGATTAGATTTAAAGTGTAAGGAAAAGAGATCAAGGGAAATATAAGGTTTTTAGCTCAAGAAACAAAGGATGGAAGTGCCCTCCATCATACCACCCTGGCATGGAGTTGGTGTCATATGGAAGACTGAAAGAGAAGCATGTTTCAGGTGGAAATCCAACATTTATCGTTCACATATCAAGGTTGCCATTTCTACAAAAAGTGGAAATACAAATTAGGTAGTTACGTAGATGGGTCTGTTTGCATAAGAAAATCAGATTCTATATGTTGTGTAATATTATTAAAAATAATGCTTATTTTTGATTGATTCACTCTTTCAATCATGAAAACATATCAGCTGATACTTTGATAAAGTCACAGAAATCGAACAAGTCCTTGCTTTTTAGATTTATACTTGAAAATGGTATCTCTGCTCTGATTTAAGCAATTGTGTATCTTACTTAACCATTGTTAGGATTAGACACTATTTGGAATTTTTCCCCAGATAGGTAAAAGAATTTAGACTATAGTTTATTTGAAAGCGTATCCCCAAATTTACTGATAAATGGCTTTATTATACTAACTGCCTTTTTTTTTTTAATTTCCTTAGTCTGTCACTGTGCCAGATGGAAATTATATTGGTATTAAAGGATTTGTTCTTCAAATGGCCATGTAGGTCACAACACAAAAACTTACTTAGTTGGTGGCAAATTTATTATTTAATGATTTGTCCCCAGTGTCTTTCTGGTGGCTGTATTTAACATCATTGATCTATAATTGCTACCCTTTATGCATATGCATGCACATATATTTCATTTATAGTCTCTAGACACATTTTTCACTCAAATATTCAAAAGGCACTGTTATTTAAAGACTCTGTGATAGTAAAGTCATTCTTCAAGTATTCCTAAACCCATCTGTACAATGAGAGCTTGAAAAAGAATGCACAGGGTCTGTAGCTGACATTTGGGAAACAAGTACCTCAAAAGGAATAATTGGATGATAAGGTATTTTTGAGGCTTTATACATCTTAAATATCCTTATGCTTAAAACAACCTTTATATATTTGACATGCGTTTGTTTCTTTCCATTCCCTATTTTTTTTTTTTTTTTTTTTGCCATTTCTTGGGCCGCTCCTGCGGCATTCCATTTTCTATGTTGAGACTTTCTTGATTATCTCTGGTAGTAGTCCCTTTATGCACAGAGAACTCAGACCCAAGAATAATGTTAAGAGAAAAACTGAGGCCCAGAATAATATGGTTTGATATCAAGATTGCAAATTCATAGGGGATAAGTATTTATTGACTTAAAATGAATAGGGAAATGAAGAAAAAAATTAAAAGGATAAGCTAGATTATATATGCATATATTTCAAAATTGCTTTTAGAAAACCATTTAACTAGGTTTTCTCATGTTGTTTTAATATCTTTCTGACCATTTTTATTAGCAGATTTTCCTGAGGAACACATAGTCCAGCAAACGCAGAAATACTGATACAGTGTGCTCCCAATACATATGTTGATACCTTTTATAGTGTGTTATTGTTTTGTTTTTTTCCTTTCTTCTATCCGTAGAAAATGATACCATCTACTGGACAGACATGGGCTTCAATAAAATTAGCCGAGTTAAAAGAGATCAGACTTGGAAAGAAGACATCATTACCAATGGCTTGGGAAGAGTGGAAGGGATAGCGGTTGACTGGATTGCTGGTATAATCCATGGCTTTCTCTGCTTTTGTTTCACACCTATATTGTTAGGGGCTCAATCAGCTTCATAAAAATTCTGTTTCTGACTCACATAATTTTTATAATTTTTTTGATACTTCTAGCCACAGGGGTAAATAGTCTCTTTTGCTTTTGGCTTCACTCTTTCTAATGCTTTTGAGCCTTTGGATAGTGTTTTTATGTAGAAGTAGATTATGTGGTGTTACCTTTGCCCAAATCTCCTGAAAGCTCCATGAGGCTGGTAAACAAAAGTGTTAGAAGTTCTGTTTTGCCTGAAGTCAGTAGAAAATGAAAATAGAGCTCTTCTTCCGGTGAGAGAAGTTTCATTTTCTTTTTAACATATAAATGTATCATTATATGGTTTAAACCACAGATGTGTGAGATTAGGAAGTATTTGCATTTTAGCTTATTTGTAGATTTCTGCTTAGGAAAAGAAAGTAAATTATTTCTTAATAGTTACATGAATGCTCAGAAAGTTAACTTTAGCTATTACTTATAAATAAGTTTTTTCTTGCAACTATATATAAACATTTCTGTATTCCTCCTAGGTAACATATATTGGACAGATCATGGTTTCAACTTAATTGAGGTTGCCAGACTCAATGGCTCCTTCCGTTATGTAATTATTTCCCAAGGCCTGGATCAACCAAGATCTATAGCTGTGCACCCAGAGAAAGGGTAAGTTTATCATTTACACATCTTTTGGGGGGTTTTAAGTGAGCTTTCCTATGTTTCATTAAAAGAAAAATCCAGACATTGATATTAATATTCATTTTTAGTCATAATGGCTGCAATGGATCTCAAAAACATCTTACCTAAGCAGAAGAACAAAGTTTATTTTCACTTTGTCATGTATATTTTAGCATGCATTTGATGGATTAACATTTATTGTACAGCTCTTTAATGTGTGTATAAATCCAAATGAGTACACCAGTGTTTTCCTAGATTCTCAGCTTAGTCTGCTCTAGAACTGTTTATATATTAGTACTCAATTTTTTTGCTGAATGAATGAAATAACCATTTGATAGCCAACTTAATTCTCCAATATGTCTAAAGCTTCAATTTATATTTATATATCTATAATTGCCATATCAACATGTTCACTGGTTTTTCTTTTCTTTTTTGGGATCCAGATAAGTATGTCAACCTGTCTTTTTTTTTTAAAATGTTTTGAAGGCTAAGTTACAATGTTCTGTCAATTTCTGCTGTACAGCAAAGTGGCCCAGTTATACATACACATACATTCTTTTTCTCACATTATCCTCCATCATGTTCCATCACAAGTGATTGGACATAGTTCCCTGAGCTATACTGCAGGATCTCATTGCTTATCCATTCCAAATACAATAGTATGCATCTACCAACCCCAAACTCCCTGTCCACCCATGGCAACCATAATTCTGTTCTCCAAGTCCATAAGTTTGTTTCTTTTCTGTGGAAAGGTTCATTTGTGTGCCCTATATTAGATTCCAGATATAAGTGATATCATATGGTGTTTGTCTTTCTCTTTCTGATTTACTTCATTTAATATGAGAGTCTCTAGTTCCATCCATGTTGCTGCACATGGCATTATTTTGTTCTTTTTTATGGCCGAGTAGTATTCCATTGTGTATATATACCACATCTTCTTAATCCATTCATCTGTCAATGGACATTAAAGTTGCTTCCATGTCTTAGCTATTGTGAATAGTGCCAGAAAGAACATATGGGTGCATGTATCTTTTCAATGAGGGTTTTGTCTGGATATATGCCCAGGAGTAGGATTGCTGGTTCATATGGTAGTTCTATATTTACTTTTCTGCGGTACCTTATACTGCTGTCCATAGTGGTTATACCAATTTATATTCCCACCACGGATGTAGGGGGGTTCCTTTTTCTTCACACTCTCTCCAGCATTTGTTATTTGTAGACTTATTAATGATAGCCATGCTGACCTGTGCGAGGTGGTACCTCATTGTAGTCTTGATTTGCATTTATCTAATAATTGATGTTGAGCATTTTTTCATATGCCTGTTGGCCATCCAAATGTCTCCTTTGGAAAAATATCTATTCAGGTCTTCTGCCCATTTTTCAATTGGTTTGTCTGTTTTTTTTGCTGTTGAGTTGTGTGAGTTATATGTATATTTTAGAGATTAAGCCCTTGTCAGTTGCATCATTTGCAGCTATTTTCTCCCATTCCTTATATTGTCTTTTATATATATATATAGTTTCCTTTGCTGTGCAAATCATATAAGTTTTGATTAGGTCCCACTAGTTTATTTTTGATTTTATATATATTTCCTTGGGTGACTGACCTAAGAAAACATTTGTATGGTTGATGTCAGAGGAGTTTTTTCCTATGTTCTCTTCTAGGAGTTTTATGTGTCTTGTCTTAATGTTTAAATCTTTAAGTGGTTTTGACCTTATTTTCGTGTATGATGTGAAGATGTGTTCTAGTTTCACTGATTTACATGCAGCTGTCCAGTTTTCCCAGCACCACTTGCTACAGAGATTTTTTTCCCCATTTTATATTTTTGCCTCCTTTGTCAAAAATTAATTGACCATAGTTGTCTCAGTTTATTTCTGGGTTCTTTATTCTGTTCCGTTGGTCTGTATGTCTATTTTTGTACCAGTACCCAATTACTGTAGCTGTTTAATATTGTCTGAAGTCTGGGAAAGTCATGTCTCCTGCTTTTTTTTTTCTCCTTTCAGGATTGTTTTGGCAATTCTGGGTCTTTTATGATTCCATATAAATTTTTGGATATTTTTTCTAGTTCTGTGAAAAATGTCCTGGGTAATTTGATAAGGATTGCAGTAAGTCTGTAAATAGCTTTGGTATATGGCCATTTAAACAATATTAATCCTTCCATTCCAAGGGCATGGGACATCTTTTCATTTCTTTTATCCTCTTTAATTTCCTTGATTAATGTTTTATAGTTCTCAGCATATAAATCCTTTATATCCTTGGTCAGGTTTATTCCTAAGTATTTATTTTGGGTGTGATTTTCAAAGGTATTATATTTTTATATTCCTTTTCTAATATTTCATTGTTAGTATACAGAAATTCAACCAATATCTGAATGTTAATCTTGTATCCTGCTACTCTGGTTAATTCATTGATCAGTTTGAGTAACTTAGGTGTGGAGTCTTTAGGGTTTTCTATATATAGTATCTTGTCATCTGCATAGAGTGCCATTTCTCTTACAGCTTGTACACCTTTTATTTCTTTCGTTTGTTTGATTGCTATGACTAGGACTTCCAACACTATGTTGAATAGAAATAGTGAGAGTAGGCATTCTTGTCTTGTTCCAGATTTTATTGGGAAGGCTTTCAGCTTTTCTCCATTGAGTACTATATTGCCTGTGAGTTTGTCATAAATGGTTTTATTATATTAAGGTATGTTCCCTCTATACCCACTTTGATAAGAGTTTTGATCCTAAATAGATGTTGGATTTTGTCAAATGCCTTTTCTGCATCTAATGAGATGATCACATGGTTTTTAACTTTTCTTTTGTTAATGTGGTGTATGATGTTGTTTGACTTTTGTGTGCTGAATTCTGTCTTCTTGACAATTCCATTTTTCCATTTAGACACCCAAACTGTACATATGTAAAACTGAAGTGAATTCAAGATTTCGGCAAATTCTGATTTTTTTTTCTTTAAAATAACTTTCACTATCCATCTTCATTGCCTTAACCCTATTTCAATCTGTTTTGTGTTACACAGACACCACTGTAATAACTTCCCAATTATCTCCTAACCTCACCGTAGTCCAGAATTCCTATTATGATTCTTAATTTTCAGCCTTAATCTTCTGTTGCCGCCTGTTTGATATCTTAATCTCTGCTGAACTTCTTAGATTTTTTAAAATATTTTCAAATATTTCCTATTCTCCTTTTAGCCTTTGAACAGCTTCTTCTCTCTACCTGCATTGTTCTTCCTACATTCACCCTGAAAAAATCTCTTTACCTGCATTATTCTTCTTACATTCACCTTGATAAATTTTATTTATTTTTCCTTTGGCTTTGAAATTGTATCATTCTGTTATATGACACCAAATTACCCAATACTGTCATTTGTATAATTCTGTGCCCTAATATTTACTTATTCATCTGCTTAGTAGCACTGTTTTTTCACTGGACTGGATAACGCCTCTATTCTTTACTGAAAAATCTATGAGAAGCGCCATGTATGTTGGGTCTATTTTTCTATCCCCAGGTTTTGGGACAATGACTGATAAAGAATAAGTTTTCAACTGATAATCACTTTTCTCTTAAACAACAATGTAAAGGCAATCTTATTATAAAATTTTATATTACTCCATTATTTTGTTTCTTGCATTGCTATTATTATTTGACTTTAGAGGTGTTTTTTTTTTTAAGTAGATATTTTTATGTTAATAAAACTCCTGTGCCTTTTAGAGTGGAAAAAAGTGAAGCAATGGTGGTCATACAAGGGTGTATTAGATAAAAAAGTATAAGAAACACGGATTCAGGATTAAGTTAATCTATGTGAAATATCAAATCAACTCTAAAAATATACCTTCTTTCCTGTTAGTAATATGCTGTATGTACTTTTTCCAATGTCATTACCTGCTTTACTTTCATAACAAATGCTAAAAAAATTAAGTCATAATATCAGTACAGTGAAGAAGGTAACAAATAAGGCACACATAGGAGAGAGAAATTATACCAACAAATTTGTGACACTTCAAGCTAAAACTAAGACTATAGTATACAAACTGAAATGGCTATATTGGTTGCGAATGCTCTTGAATAAAAATACCATAATTTAACCAGAATGTGCCAAATCTGTAGGAACTTCTCTTTCTACCTTTTCAACAACCACCTTTACTAGGTTATATTTTATTTTACACTTGATGTTACAGCCCCATTGTTAGAGAACACTTGATATATCCTCAGAGAGTATGTTTACACCTAAAGAAAGAGAAGGAGGTTTAGGATAGAAACTTTTTCTTGCTAGACTATATTGTTTCATTTAGGAAAATAAAGGTCCTAGTGTTAATCCCTTTGCTTTCCCTTAGCCAGAAATGGGTTACATGCCCATAGGTTGATCAGTCAATAGCCAAAGGGAAGAGACTTTCCTGACATATTTAGACAAGTTATGCTTCATCCCTCAGGCCAGAGTAAGGTCCCAGACCAAATACTATACACTGGACATCTGAAAACACTCAGTTTCTATTACTAGGGAAGATCTTGAGATGGATTTTGAAGAGACACTGTGAGGAAGAAGAAAACTGAACTCTCTGGTTATTGTTTTGGTCATCATCCCAACTCATTCTCCGTGTTTTAAGTTCTTTTTCTCTTTGACATCTTAATGTTGGGGTTCCCCAGGGCTCAGTCTTTGGTGTTGTTTTCTTCTTTATTTACATGGTGGTCTTATTCCATGTAAAAGTGAAAGACTCTAAAATATGTGTACCCAGACCAGACCACCCTCCTGAACTCTATATTTTTTTTCTTTTCTTTTTTTGACCACAGCATATGGAAGTTGCCAGGCCAGAGATCAAACCCTTGACACCACAGACACAACAATGGATCATTAATCCATGTGCCACTATGGTAATTCCCTGAACTCTATATTTTTATGTTCAGCTACTTGTTCAACATTTTTATTCACGGATCTGTGGCAGGTTTTATTTTCTGAGAGGATTATAACAATATTTGCCATCTCATGTACTCTTTTTACAATGTGACATTGACTCTTTTCCAAAAAGAAAACTATAGCACCTTTTCCATACACTGAAATTTGTGGAGGGGGTTGAGACTATTATGGAAATAAACACTATGTGATTTCTGAGGCTGTATCATACAAGAAGAGAAAACTTCTACCTGGTTCTGTTGGGATGCTCTTAGAAGCCAGCAACATTACTTTGAGAAAGCCAATAAGCCCTATGAAGAGGCCACATGTAGGTGTTCCAGCAAACAACCCTAGCTAAAGCCCCAGCTGAGAGCCAGACATGTTGCTGGACATGTTGAGTGATTGAACCTTCAAGTGATTCTAGTCCCCAGCTGTTATGTCACTCCCAGCCTTGATGTCACCATGGTTGACATGAAGAAGAGATGAGTTATTCCTGCCAAGCTTTTACCAAATTGCAAATCCATAAGCAAACAAAGGACAGTTGTTTTAAACCTCTAAATTTGGAGTGGTTTGTTAAGCAGCAGTAGATAATTGGACCAGAGCCATCAGATATCTTATCTTTCTTTAACAGATCCAAAACCAAACAAACTCTGTCTACAGTTATGACATCTCCATTAGTTGATGCCAATTCTATTATTTCACTTGCTTCACAACACTTGGTATCTTCTTTGATATCTCTCTCACATAGAGTACATTCAATACACCAGGGATTTTGTTACCTTTGGCTTCAATATAGCTTTATATACTGAAAATTAAAGTATGCTTTGCTTACTTCTCCCAATTTCCATTGCTACCACCCTAGTCTGAGTTATTATCACTCTTGCCAACATGTCTGGATTGCGGGTTATCACTTTCTACCCTTGTATTCCTGCAGTCTAGTCTTCATATTGTAGCCTAACAATCCTTTGCAATGTAAGTAACTGTCACTTCTTTGCTCAAAGTTCACCAGTGGGTCCCATTTCACTCTGTTCAAAAGCTCACAACAAACCTACAATGGGATAATTTCCTCCATTTAACAGATAAGGATACTAGGTCAGCAATTTCAGACATGTTACTTTTTGTATTAGTGTGATGTATGGGACAGTGAAGTTTTTCTGAACTTCAAAGATTAGGATACACTATGTGTGTATGTATGTGTGTGTTACACATTACATACATATTCACACACATTTATAGTCAAGAACTATGGAAATTAATAACCAAAAATATGAAGCACATAAAAAAATTTTAACAGTTTTAGCATAAGATTATAATAAAAACTTAAAGATTAGAACTATAAGGGAAAGAGAATAAACAGTAATTATATAATGTTGGAAAAATTAGAAGAAGTTTTTAAAAAAATTTTGAATTGGGTCTAACTTCACCGTGTACATCCTCCTCCCTACCACCACCTGCCCATAGATACTTGCTACTACCATAAAAATGTGGAGGCAGTGGGATGGACTGGGAGTTTAGGGTTAGTAGATGCAAAATATTATATTAGAATGGATAAGCAATGAAGTCCTGCTTAATAGCACAGGAAACTATATCCAACCACTTGTGATAGAACATGATAGACAATAATATGAAAAAAGAATGTGTATGTATATATATGTATAACTAGGTTACTTTGCTGCATGAATTGACAGATCATTGTAAATCAACTATAATAAATTTTTAAAAGTAAAATAAAAAAAGAATGTAGAGGGGAGAGAAGGTATAATTTTGCTTAATTCTAAGAACAAAGCACATGATTCAATTTAGTTTGTTCCTATCATGCCTGTTAAGTTGAATATAAAAACACAATTAAGAAAGTTTTAAACCTAGGATTCCTATTGTGACTCAGCAGATTAAAAAGCCAACCTAGTCTCTGTGAGGATACATGTTCCATTCCTGGCCTTGCTCAGTGGATTAAGGATTTAGCATTGCCACAAGCTGCAGCACAGTCACAGATGCAACTTGGATCCAGTGTTGCTGTGGCTGTGGTGTAGGCCTGTAGCTGCAGCTCCAATTTAACACCTAGCCTGGGAACTTTCATATGCTGCAGACGCACCCATAAAAAGAAAAAAAAAATGTCCTCTTCCAATGTGATGATATTTTTAAAATCTCTTTTTAAATTACAATTTATAATTAAGCAATAAATCATTATATCCCCATTGGAAAAAAACTGATCAATTGCTAGACTATGAATAATTACTCTTATGGTAGGAGCAAATAGAATTTCAGGGCCATAAAATATCATAGATTCATAGGAAGTGGGTTTGTTTCAAATAAAGAATTTCCTCCCATCATACTTGTAATAAGTCCAACATTTCATTTTATTGTAGAGAACCTCTTATGTCTATCCTATTACAGATTTATGCAGTTCAGTTTAATAGGCTTCTTGCTGCTAACTTGTCGATCTGTATTTTCTTTTGCATTTCCATTGAAACCTAGTATACGCCTTCAGGTTGTTATTCCAGAGCTTCTTTTCATAAGTGTCTTTTGTACAGCCATTTTAGCACAAACCTTTACCTACTTCTTAGGATGATTAAGGACATTAGGCAAAGAAATCCACATGTACTTCACTTTTTGTCAGTTTATTCAACGAATGTTCAAGTGCTACACATTGCAAAACAGGTCAAGTCAGAACGTCTCCATCTCCCCCTCAGCCTTTAATTCAGTACATCTTGACAAATAAGACTACTTACTGTATGAAAGACACTGGTGCACACTCTGAAGTATGATGGTTTAAGTAAGAAGTAACTTCCACTCACAATGAGTTTTCTGTTCAAACTTCCATTTTAAACAAGCACAAAAATCGAGTTTTTTTTTTTAAAAAAAAATAAAACCAGTGAAGTGGAATTCCTATTGTGGCTCAGCAGGTTATGAACTTGACTAGTATCTATAAGGATACAGGGTCAATCCCTGGCCTCACTCACTGGGTTAAGGATCTGGCATTGCTGCAAGCTGCAGTATATGTTACAGATGTGGCTCTGATCCCCTGTTGCTGTTGCTGTGGCTGTGGTCTAGGTTAGCAGCTGTGGCTGTGGTCTAGGTTAGTAGCTCCAACTCTGATTCAACTCCTAGCCTGGGAACTCCTGTGTGCCATATGCTGCAGGCATGGCCCTAAAAAAACAAAAACAAAAAAACAAAAAAACAAAAAAAACAGGAAAGTAAGACTAATTTGGAGGCACATAAAAAGACCAGATTGTTATGACTCGAGCTGAAGTCTCATATCTAAATTTCATTGTAAAATGATAATTTTTATAAGACTATTATAAAATGCATTAAATTTTAAGAAAAAAGAGCTAGCATAGGATTAGAGTTGGTAGTAAAAGTGAGGGTAGTAGCAGCAATGGTGGTGTTTAGTAGTGGCTTTATTGAGACTTGAAGAAGTCTCAATTGAGATGGAATGGGAATATATTATATGAAACAAAAGTAGAATAATTAACCCTAACCCTAACCAAAAAGGGTTAAATACATGAGGTACATTCAGGGAAGAGTAGGTAATATAGCTGGAAGATAAGTTGGGGCCATAAAATAGACAATAAGGTTCCCCACATTTTAAGGATATTACTATGATGACTCCATCCTCAGTTTACCAAGTGAAACATAAACTGGTCCTGGACTCTCTCTCCTAAACCTTCCCCTGGCTTCAAACAATCCACCTAAGCAGAGATCAGATATATAATGAGAATTTATTGAAGTTGTAGCATTCTTTAAGGAATTCTTAGAAATGATTACTTATCATCTCAGGAGAGTGTTATGAAAGAGGACATAGGGTTCTTTCTGTGCCCTCAAGCCAACTAACATAAGAGAGCCAGAGGCACATAGATAAGTGGGAGGCCAAGGTAAGTAGAAAAGAGCAATACATGGAAAAATTGTATGACTTTTTCACTGCAAGTCCTCAGACCAGAGAAAAAAATCCATTTCAAGTCCTCACAAAACTACTGTATCATAGAAACCAAGAGAAGAGAGTTTTAGGAAGAAGAGTGTGCCAGTAGTAAAGAGAATATAAGAGAGAAAAGCAGAAAACACAATATCCAACTGATGATCAGGATGACATTTTTAATTATTATGAATTTCAGGAGACTGGTGAGAACAGTAGCCAAATATAAAGAATTAATAAGTGAAAGATAATTAGAAAGTAGAGCCAGTACATTTAGACCACAGTGACAGAAACTTGGACAATGAAGGAAAGAGGAAAAAATAGGTCTGTTGAGAAGTTAGTAGGGTACAGAGAAAGTTTTTCTTAGTGGGGTCAGTGAGTATTGCAAATATTCATGGGCAGAGGGGATGAAAATTGGCAGAAAGGAAGTCGAAGAAAAAGCGTGTAAAGAGGAGACAGATCCCAGGGAGTGTAGGAGGAAACATGTCAAGGAAGAACCAATAGGGTGAAAGCAAGAACAGTGGACAGATAGCAGATAGACAAGATTTGCACCTCATATCAAGTATCCTAAAAACAGATCTTGGAATGAAAAATTAATCAGGAGAAGCAGGATAGGAAAGTGGAACAGACCAAGGAAAGATTCAATGAGCAAAGTCCAAGCCTCAGATAGATACCTTGGAAAGTTTTGGAGGGTAAACATCACTTAACAAGTGAGCTTGGCTTTGAACTTCCACCAAATTATTCATTGGACAAGGGCAACCCTGGGGAGACGTACACTTCAAAGATTTCTGGCTCTCAGCACTCCTCAGGAAAGAGATTCCAGTAGCTGTACTCTGAAGAAAGTTGCCTATGTGAGCTATTAAAAACAAGAGGACATAAGATCTGGGAACTAGAGTACTTAGAGTAAATGATCTGAGGATGTCTAAGTGAAGCACCAACAGTGTCCACCACAGTTTGGAACTCTAGCTTGGACATTTCCTACCTATGAGATCTTTTGAACTACCTTGATATCAAATGCCTATATCCTTTTTGGTGATTGGGAAGATTAAATAAGATAAATTTAAATGGGAGGATTAAGTTAGGGAAAGTTCTCTTCTTCCATTTTGGAGTGAAAGAAGAGATAGAATATGCCAATAGAATACATTTTAGAGGTTAAAATGAGTGAAATTAAAGAAACTCATAAGGGATAGTCAATAGGAGAGGGTTAGCAGCTTTAAACGAATAGGTAAGTTTTGCTGAAACTATTGCGGCAAATAGAATATTCATAAAACACAATGTGAATAAAAGGAGTCCAAGTAACATGAGTTCGCCTGGAATGGATTTCAATAATCTAATGGGATGTTTATATGGCCTTGAGCTTGAGTAATAGTTGCTGCTTGGCAACTTAGCAGTAACTAAAAAAATGAGGGAAAAATGGGTCAAATACAGAGCAATCAGTGACAGTTCCAAAGCTGGTAATAGTAAGGGAGTAACCATGAATCAAGAGACGAGGTCTAGAAACCAGTGATGAAAAGGAGGGAAACCAAGGACAGGAGGCCAGAGTAAGGGTAAAGAGTTAAGGTTCAGTAGACATGAATGACCCAGTCAACTTGATAAATTAAGAGCAGCTTATTTCAAAATTGGTGAAATTGGAAATAAAGCATTTTCTTTTCTTTTTTTTTTTTTTTTTTTTTTTTGTCTTTTGTCTTGTTGTTGTTGCTATTTCTTGGGCTGCTCCCGCGGCATATGGAGGTTCACAGGCTAGGGGATGAATTGGAGCTGTACCCACCGGCCTACGCCAGAGCCACAGCAACGCGGGATCCCAGCCGCGTCTGCAACCTACACCACAGCTCACGGCAACGCCGGATCGTTAACCCACTGAGCAAGGGCAGGGACCGAACCCGCAACCTCATGGTTCCTAGTCGGATTCGTTAACCACTGCGCCACGACAGGAACTCCGAAATAAAGCATTTTCATGTGATCCTTTAGAAAAGTTTGTGGCCTTGCTTATGTAAGGCAAAGGCAAAAGAGAGAAGTAGGTCCCTGGAACAGATAAAGATGAAGGACCATGAACTGAGATGTTCCCAGGTTCATCAACTTGAGCCATAACATCCCTAAGTATGTCAGCGGTGGAGGGAGAAAATGGCAAAATTGTCAGTGATTAGTAAATCAGTTAAATAGATTTGGTGGTTAATTGTGATGATGATGTTTGGCGATTAATAGAGTGACCATGTGATGGTAAGGGAAATTGGAATGTACAAATGCATAATGTGAATGTCTTAAAATAAGGGAATATGACCTCAGAGAACATTGTTTTGTTTTGTTTTGTTTTTTTTCTTACTTAAATCTACTTCACTTTTATTCTGGACACAATGCCATCTATTTCCTCAGGCATCTCACTGAAATAACTATTCTTTCTGGTCTATCATCTTTAACTTATTCCTTTCAATGAAGCCTTTCCCTTTGCTTTCAAATAGGTTCAGATCCTTCTTCTTTGAAAAAAAAATTACCAACATTTCATTTCTCTCTGCATATTTACTTTTCAACTTCTTAGAATAGAAACATATACCCATTGTCTCCTCATTGATCTTCTGAAATGGGTTTTCATTTTAGGAATTTAGTTCTTTCCAGGAATTTCTAAATTTATCCATAGCCAAATCCAGATTTTTTTTTTTTTTCAGGTTTCACACTACTTGCGTTCTCCTTGACACTTCTGCATTGACTATCCACTCAAGGGTTTATTTTCTGTGTTACCTTCTCTAAGTTTTCTTGTTCTCTTTGGCCGCTTCCATATATTTACTCTGATTATTTTTATATCTTCTGAGCATCTTTCTCCTCCTTTAAGGCTTTGTTTACCCTTTTCTCTCTTGTTTTATTTATCTTTTAAAATTATCATGTATTTGACTTTAATCACTGCAGTAATCTAATATTTCATCTTCATTCCTTTACTTACATTTATAGTTTCCTTTAGAAAATATTTACTTGAACATCCATGAAACATACCATGTTCTCCTACTTTTCATTCACTGACTTTCTTTCCTTAGCATCTTTCTTTTCCTTTCTTTCCATGGCATCTCTCTTTGTGTTATCATGGTTCCTTTGTCCTGAGAGGATGGAAACTTTCTTTAGACTTTTCATAGGTTTTCATCACCTAATCTCATCTGTCCGTAAATCCTGTCATTTCTTCTTTCCAGCCATCTCTTAGATTTTCAATTTCTTTCCATTGCAATTCTGAGCTCAGCACTGACTCAGCTGGAGGATCACAGTAAACCCTTTTGGTTTATTAATTTTGAGCCCCCTGAAAACAATATTTACATTTCAACCACAAAAGAAGAAATCTTTGACATGTATAGCAATATTTTAAATATTATTTCTCTTTCTAATCTTACCTCTTCCCCCCAAAATTTCTTAAATATTGTCACATGGATAGTTTTCAGGATTCATATTTAAGAATTGATATACCTTTCAAAATGTTCGGTATATTTTTAGGAAGTATTTATTATTGATTGGAAATATTAGTGATATGTATCTCCCAATATATTATCCACATGTTTGCAGACTTGAGTTATGGGAGGAGGATTATAAATGACCACTCTTATGTAAAATTTATTCAAACACTGATTTCCAGGTAATATTACTTGGTCACTTAAGTGTCAAAATTCATATCATGGGAATAAAGTAGAGCATTTTAATATTCTGCTTGAAGTTAAGATGTGGCAGGTGATATTTGCAAAGGAAAAGGTAAATCATTATGGAGTAAATTAGCTGAATCCAATATATAAATGTGCCTTGAAAAGTGGGCATGAAGCCTGTTTGTTAACAATGGGGACTTGAGGTCTTTTAAAATGTAGCCAAATGCAAAATAGAAAGCATATATGAATTTAGTTCAGATTAAAAAGTCAGTTTCTCCCTTCAATTGAGTTTTCTTTTTGATAAGGTATCACTCCCATAAAAAATTGAACTGTGACAATTCTCTTTATGCTAAAAAGTCATTTTCTACCTGCAACAAAAAAGTCAGTATAGAAAATCACAGTATGATAACAAAAAAGTTGGCTAACCTCCCCTGGTATGTGATCTCTTAAGTTAAGCACAAATAGACTGTGATTTTTTTCTTTTTAGGCACCGGGATCTATACTGCCTCTCTTATTTTAGCTTTATATTTCTGTGTCCATAAATAACTTTCTGAAAAGCATTTATTTCCATGGCAGAGATTCAGCTTTACATGGTATCTTGGTGGCCAACAAGTATATATTGTCAGATATTCTTTGATTGATGAAAAAAAAAAATATATATATACATATACATATGTACACTTTTGGAAAATGCCCAATAATATAGAGAAGGTCTTGAATGACAGTTTAACATCTTCTACACTAGAAAGAGTATAGCATAGTTTAACACCATCTCCTAAAGTATATTTTGCATTTGAGGATAAGGTGACACATATAAAAAAGAAAGAGAATTAAATTTGATTTGCAGTAGAAGTAATTACGGGATTGAAGTGCATATTTATTTATTTAGTGAGTTATTTTTATTTTTTTTTTCCACTGTACAGCATGGGGACCAAGTTACACAAACATGTATACATACTTTTTCCTCCTGTTGTTGTGTTGTGATGTAAGTACCTAGACATAATTCTCAATGCTACAGAGCAGGATCTCATTGTAAATTCATTCCAAGAGCAATAGTGTGCATCTGTTAACCCCAAGCTCCCGACCCCTCCCACTCGCTCCCTCTACCCCTGGGCAAACAGAATTCTATTCTCCAAGTCTATTATTTTCTTTTCTGTGGAAGGGTTCATTTGTGCTATATAGTAGATTACAGTTATAAGTGATATCATATGGTATTTGTCTCTCTCTTTCTGACTTACTTCTCTTAGTATGAGTCTCTAGTTCCATCCACGTTGCTGCAAATGGCATTATTTTGTTCTTTTTTATGGCAGAGTAGTATTCCATTCTGTATATATGCCACATCTTCCTAATCCAATCATCTGTCAATGGACATTTGGGTTGTTTCGATGTCTTGGCTATTGTGAATAGTGCTGCAAAGAACATGCAGGTGCATGTTTCTTTTTCAAGGAAAGTTTTGTCCAGATATAGGCCCAAGAGTGGGATTGCTGGGTCATATGGTAGTTCTATGTATAGATTTCTAAGGTACCCCCATACTGTTCTACATAGTGGCTGTACCAGCTTACATTCCCACCAACAGTGCAGGAGGGTTCCCTTTTCTCCACAACCTGTCCAGCACTTGTTATTTGTGGACTTATTAATGATGGTCATTCTGAATGGTGTGAGGTGGTATCTCATGGGAGTTTTAATATGCATTTCTCTAATAATCAGGGATGTTGAGCATTTTTTCATGTGCTTGTTGGCCATCTGTACATCTTCCTTGCAGAAATGTCTATTCAGGTCTTTTGCCCATTATTCCATTGGGTTGCTGGCTTTTTTGCTGTTGAGCTGTATATGTTGCTTGTATATCCTAGAGATTAAACCCTTGTCAGTTGCATCATTTGAAAGTATTTTCTCCCATTCTGTAAGTTGTCTTTTTGATTTCATTTTGGTTTCCTTTGCTGTGAAAAAGCTTGTCAGTGTGATTAGGTCCCATTGGTTTATTTTTGCTCTTATTTCTGTTGCTTTGGGAGAATGACCTGAGAAAATATTCATGAAGCTGATGTCAGAGAATGTTGTGCCTATGTTTTCTTCCAGGAGTTTGAAGGTGTCTTGTCTTCTATTTAATCTTACAGCCATTATTTTTGTGCATGGTGTGAGGGTGTGTTCTAGTTTCATTGATTTGCATGCTGCTGTCCAGGTTTCCCAGCATCTCCTGCTGAATAGACTTTCTTTTTCCCATTTTATGCTCTTGACTCCTTTGTTAAAGATTAATTGACAATAAGTGTCTTTCTGCATTCTCAATTCTGTTCCATTGGTCTGTCTGTCTGTTTTGGTACCAGTAATACACTGTTTTGATGACTGTGGCTTTATAATATTGCCTGAAGTCTGGGAGAGTTATGCCTCCTGCTTGGTTTTTGTTTCTCAGTATTGCTTTGGCAATTCTGGGTCTTCTGTGGTTCTGTATACATTTTTGGATTGCTTGTTCTAGTTCTGTGAAAACTGTCATGGTTAATTTGATAGGGAGTGCATTGAATCTCTAGATTGATTTAAGTAGTGTGGCCATTTTTACAATATTAATTTTTCCAACCCAGGAGCATGGAATAACTTTCCATTTCTTTGAATCCTCTTTAATTTCCTTAATTAATGTTTTATAGTTCTTGGCATATTTGTCCTTTGCCTCCTTGGTCAAGTGTATTCCCAGGTATTTGATTTTTGGGGGTGCAATTTTAAAAAGTGTTGTATTTTTGTATTCCTTTTCTAATATTTCATTGTTAATATACAGAAATGTGAATGATTTCTGAATGTTATTCTTATATCCTGCTATTTTGCTGAATTTGTTGGTCAGTTCAAGTAGTCCTTAGGGTTTTCTAAGTATAGTATCATGTCATCTGCCTACAGTGACAGTTGTACTTCTTCTGGATGCCTTTTATTTCTTTTGTTTGTCTGATGGCTGTGGCTAGGACTTCCAAACTATGTTGAATAGCAGTGATGAGAGTGGTCATCCCTGTCTTGTTCCAGATTTGAGTGGGAAGACTTTCAGCTTTTCTCCATTGAGAATTATATTTGCTGTGGGTTTGCCATAAATGGCTATGATTATGGTCAGGAATGTTCCCTCTAGACCCACTTTCGTGAGAGTTTTTATCATAATTGGATGTTGGACTTCGTCAAATGCTTCTGCATCTATTGAGATGATAGTGTGGTTTTTGACTTTTCTTTTGTTAATGTGGTGTATGACGTTGATTTATTTGCATATATTTTACCATCCTCATGCATCTGGGATGAACCCCACCTGGTGGTGGTGTATGAACTTTTTGACATGTTGTTGGATTCAGTTGGCTAAAATTTTGTTGAGAATTTTTGTGTTTATATTCATCAAAGATATTGGCTGATAGTATTCTTTTTTGGTGGTATCTTTGTCTGGTTTTGGAATTAGGGTGATGGTGACATCATAGAATGTCTTTGGGAGTATCCCTTCTTCTTCAACCTTTTGAAAAAGTTTAAGGAGGATGGGCACCAGATCCTCTTTGTATGTTTGGTAGAATTCACCTGTGAAGCCATCTGGTCCTGGAATTTTATTTGTGGGGAGTGTTTTTTTGACATATTCAATTTCATTTCTAGTGATGTGTCTGTTCAGTTGATCTATTTCTTCTTGACTCAGTTTCGGCACGCTGTAAGATTCTAGAAAGTTGTCTATTTCTTCCAGGTGTCAAATTTGTTGGAATATAGTTGTTTGTAGTATTCTCTCATGTTTTTTTTTTTTTTTTTTTTTTTTTTTTTTTGTATTTCTGCAGTATACGTTGTGATTTCTTTTTCATTTCTTATTTTGTTTATTTGGGTTCTTTCTCTCCTCTTCTTGGTGAGTCTAGCCAGGGGTTTGTCAATTTTGTTTACCTTTTCAAAGAACCAGCTCTTTGTTTTATTAACTTTCTCTATTGTTTTTTGAATCTCTATTTTCTCTGATATAAGTATTGCAACTCCTGCTTTCCTGTCATGTCCATTGGCATGAAATATCTTTTCCCACCCCCTCACTTTCAATCTATATGTGTCCTTTGTCCTAAGGTGAGTTTCTTGTAGGCAGCAGATTGAAGGTTTTTGCTTTTTTATCCAGTCTGCCACTCTGGGTCTTCAGATTGGAGCATTCAGTCCATTGACATTTAAGGTGATAATTGATAGATGACTATTTATTGCCATTTTGAACCTCGTTTTCCAGTTGATTCTATGATTTTCCATTCTTTCTTTCTTTTTTTGGTTGGATGGTCTCCAATTATTTTCTGCTTGAGTGTTTTTAATTTTTTGTGAATGTAATATTTGGTTTTGATTTGTGGTTGCCCTGTTTTTTAAGTATGTTTAACCCCTTCCTATAATTGTGTGTTTTAGCCTGATATTCCTGTAGGTTCGAACACTTCATTACCATACTAAAATTAAAAAAAAAAGAAAATTAAAAGAATTTATTTCCTTACTACCCTTGCCCACATTTTATGATTTTGATGTTTCTTTTTTTCTTTTTAATTTTATTTTGTTTTAAACATGTTAATGATTAGAGCTGTATGCTGGCTTATTTGAGTATTTGAGTGACTGCTCTCTGATGTGGTTTCTTCCATCCTAGCTCTTCTTCTTTTTTTTTTTTTTTCCTTTTGATTTAGAGAAGCCCTTTCAATATTTCTTTTAGCCTGAATTTTGTATTGCTGTATTCTTTTAGCTTTTGTTTGTTGGAAAAAATTTTTATTTCCCCTTCTATTTTAAATGATATTCTTGCTGGATAGAGTATTCTAGGTTGCATATTTTTTCCTTTCAGCACTTTAAATATCTCATCATTCCCTCCTGCCCTACAAAGTTTCTGTAGAGAAATCAGCTGATAGCCTTATGAAGGTTCCCTTATAAGTGACACTTTGCCTTTTCTTGCTGCCTTTAGGATCCTCTCTTTATCATTAACTTTTGCAATTTTTATTATAATGTGACTTGGTATGGGTCTATTTGGATTTAACTGGTTTGGGGCCCTCTGTGCTTCCTGTATCTCGAACTCAGTATCCTTTAGATTTGGGAGGTTTCCAACGATAGTTTCTTCAAATATATTTTCCACCCCCTTATTTTTTTCTATTCCTTCCAGAATTCCTATTATGCATAGATTGGCCTGCTTTATATTATTGAATAGGTCTCTTATATTCCTTTCATTGTTTTTCATTTGGTTTTCTGTCTGCTGTCCTGTTTGGGTGATTTCCATTATTCTATCTTCCAAATCACTAATTTGTTCTTCTGCATTATTCATTCTGGTTTTTACCGCCCTTAGCTCAGTTTGTATCTCTGCAAATGAATTTTCTACTTTTTCTTGGCTCCTCTTTATATTTTGTGGTTCCTTTCTGAGGGAGTCTGCATTACCTTTCACATCTCTTAATTTCTTCAGTATTTTCACTATCTCCCTTTTGAACTCCAAGTCTGTCAGACTGCAGAGTTATGTTTCATTGTTGACTGCTTTAGGTGAGTTCTCCTGTTGGTTTAACTGGGAATGGTTTCTAAGCTTCTTCATCTTGCTTGTTATCTTCTTTTTCTTGGTGGAGGTGTACTCCCCGTGGCCAGGCAGGGTTTGCCCTGTGAAGTGTTTCCCCAGGGCTGGCATTGTTGGCTGGTCTTCTTTGAGGCAACAGGGCATTTCCCGAGGGTGGGTGGGGCTAACAGGGTCACTCTGAAGCAAAGGAAAACTTCCCAAGGGCAGGTGGGACTGGCAGGTCCGCACCACAATGGAGGCAGACTTCCCGTGGATAGGCAGAACTTGCTCTGGCGTTTCTGGTCTTCAGAGCTCTTCCAGGGGGCTGGCGGTGCTGGGCCCTGCTCTGTGGGGGTGTCGCCCCTCCAGAGGGTGGGCAGGCCAGGGCGTGGAAAGCCCCTGAGGTGGTCAGCTTCCTGTAAGTGGTGAGGCCAGCCCTCTGGGATGGCAGTCAGCCTCAGGTCAGGCATGAGTGCAGGTGAGGGGGAGGGGGGATGCACTGGGAAGCACTGCTCTCTGCTAGCTGGCAGAGGAGCACACTCACTGGGGCACAAGGAGTATTCTACGGAGGCCGCCCCTCCTCCTCTCCCCTCCCCAGCACTGGCACCTTGCCTCTCCTGTGGGTCCAGACCTTCTCCCAGGTTCCCTCTGTTGTAGCTTTCCACTCCCCAACCCTTAGCGTATTGCTCCCTCCACCGGTGATGCCCAGCTTCCTAGTCCCCCAGGCTGTCTCTGCACTGCCAACCCCAGCCTGCTCTGGGGGACTAACCTCTGGAGCCGAGGTCTTGGTGCCCAGCCCCCACCTGAGCATCTCAGTTTTTGGTGACTATGCCAGTAGTTCAGATGATCTGTTTGGCTCTCACTCTGCTTTTCAGACCTTCTGCTGCACTCTTCATGGTGTCTGGAGATCCCTCCAACTCAGTTGATCTTTTCATCGATTAGGTGACTTTCCAGGGTAGTGTGGGTTGCCTTTCTCCTTTACAGTTCCCTTTTGAGAACACCCATCCCCTTCTTTCACTCTCCTCTTTTCTCTTGTTTTACCCAGTTATGTCACAAATTCTTGCCATTATTAGAGGTTTAAGTTCTTCTGCCAGGTTTAGTTGCTGTTCTGTGCGAATTTAACATGTAGATGTGTTTTTTTTGTTGTTGTTGTTGTGTTTGTGGGAGAGGGCGAGCACATCCCCCTGCTCTTCTGCCGTCTTGCCTTCTCCAAGAAATGCTGAAGTGCATATTTATAATATACATCTACTGGTGTTGCTGCAAAGCTGTGGTATAGGTTTTGGATGTGTCTTGGATCCTGTATTACTGTGGTTGTGGTGTAGACCAGCAGCTGTAGCTTTGATTTGACCCATAACCCAGGAACTTCCATATGCCACAGGTGTAGCCCCATAAAGAAAAAAAAAAATCTTGGATCTGACTGCCCTCTGCTACTGAAAAGAGAAATGAAAGGCTAGAAGTGATTAAGATGCCCTCAGCTATCATTGCAGCTGTGAACTGGTGGAGGAGAGAGAGAGGTCAGAAAGTCCTGCCACCTCCCATAGAGGGAGCATATGGCCCAGACCACCAAGGTATTTTGAATGGAGACCAGAGAGCCACACACCCTTATTTCGTAAGAGATCTGATCAAAATTTGAAATATTTCTTTCTCTAGTTACCTATAAAAATTTCTTCATTTTGATGTAGGATATTCAGGATAGGTTGCACATGACTGCTATATAAGAGAGTTGGAGGTCATGAAACACATTTTTCTGTGCAATATTTTATGAATTCTAAGTCAGCTCATGAGCACTAGGGATCTAGGCTCTAGGAGTCTTGGTGTTAAGTATTTCATAAGAAATTCATGGATTCTAGAGAAACATTAAATGTTATGTATTGAAGATATGAAAAGTGAATAAAAGATGGACCATTCACTCAGGAAAACCACTGTTAACCATGTAAATAGCAAACTAATGTCATATATGTACACATACCTGTATATGTATATATTTGTTAAGAGGATGGGCAATAAGGCAGGGTGTAAATATATAAATAAAATAAGGAGTTAAATATAATTTAGGATGATAAGCCTAACATGATATGGAATTACAGATGCAAAGAAAATTTTCTTTCTAAAGATTTTTTTCTCCAGTGTTGGCTGGGAACAGACATAATTATTTTATATAATTAATACTACAAAATAATGAATCAAGAAGGAATCTCATGGAAAATTTAACAGAAATCGAAACAAGACCTGAAGAACAAATGATAACTTAAAAATATTTTTAAGCTTAAATACAAAGAGAGAGCAACACAGATGACCTGTATCTTTATTATATTTCTTCAGAGGAAAAGGAAAAGTTCATTTCTGGGTTGTTGTTGTTGTTTTTTCGTGGGAGTTTTTCTGTTTGTTTTATTTTGTTTTTTTGGCTGCACCTATAGCATGTGGAATTATCAGGCCAAGGATCGAAACTGCACCATAGCAGTAAACACGCTGAATCCTTAACCCACTGAACCACTGGTGAACACCAAAAGTTCATTTCTGAAGTTGTTTATAGGAATAACTTCTTCCACCACAGCACTTCCATAATTTTAATGCTGAAGCCCCTACTTTCATGACTTACAGAGACTTACAACTAACAAGTTTTAAGCACTGCTGTTAGCATTTTTCTCAGGTAATTCTTTATTTACCCGTTTGCCTCTGCCATTAAACAGAGAGCTTCGTAAGGGTCACCAAGTGTCATTCAATTCACATCATCAGCTCCTAGGACTTAATAGATACCTAATTAATATTTGTTGAATGAGTGCATGACTGCAATGAAAAAACACATTTGAGAACCATCCCACAAAACTACTGCCAAAAAAAAAAAAAAAAACTAGAAATAGTGTTCAAGTTTATACTGTCTCTAGACTCTCTTCCTTTTAGCAGCATGTTCTATTTGTAGTTGAGTTATTTTTATATTATAGAGCCTCTAAGCAAAAGTAACACATTCAGGACTTAAAAAGTGATTTGGGATTGGCATGCAATACTTTCTCAAAACAAAAAACTGCACAGAAATGAAGGGAAAGGAACTGTGGTGAAGCCTTCACAGGAACAGAGAATATTCTGCATTACACTGTATTTCTCATAGGAGATGAAGGATTTCAATTCATGTATTCATGAAATGTATTCAGACTGACAATCTTATTTTGCTTGTGGAGATGGGGACATTGACATGTTGGTCTACAAAGTATTCAATCAGTATTAATCACTAAGTGATTCCAGTGAAACCGTTAAGCTACTACTGCTAATCTATAGGGCTTTGGTTTTATTTTTTGTATTTTTCTTACATTTTAAGTAACACTGTTGACCCCTACTCTAGCAGAGGACAAAGGGACAATTTTGATTCTCAGCCAAGACAACTGACTACATAAGAGAGTTATGTGATGTTCATTTTTTTTTGTGCCAGCATGGAATTTTTTGGTAATTTCAGATTTTATGTTGCATATCTAATAAATTAGCTACATCATTCTTAGAGAAGGGATAGAAATATGAATAGTAAGTTTATTGTAAAAACTGTGACCCAGATCTATGCTCCAGGAAAATAGTTTAACAGTCAAAGAAAAGAACCTTAAACTCAAAGAAAATGATTGATTTAGTGGCTTTTCATTATTATTCAGATATTTAAAATACATGAGTCACATTTAATAATATTTTTATTTTTTAATTGTGAAATACAGTTAATTTATGTTAGTTTCTGCTGTACAGCAAAATGATTAAGTTATACATATATAGTTTCTTTTTTATATCCTTTTCCATTATGGTTTACTACAAGACATTAAACCTGATTCCTTATGCTATACAATAGCATCTTGTTTTTTATCCATTCTATATATAATAGTTTGCATTTGCTATTCCCAAACTCCCAACCCAAACCTTCTCTGGCCCCCTGGCAACTACAAGTCCGTTGTCTATGTGTGTGAGTCTGTTTCTGTTTCATAGATAAGTTCATTTTTGTCATATTTTAGATTCTACAGATAAGTGATATCATGTGGTATTTGTCTTCCTCCTAACTCAGTATGAGAATCTCTAGGTCCATCCATGTAGCTGCAAATGACATTTCATTCTTTTTATGACTGAGTAATATTCCATTGTCCTATCTACATATCTATATCTATATCAATCTCACATCTTTATCCATTCATCTGTCGTCTCCATGTCTTGGCTAATGCTATTTCTTTAAAAATTGAGACGCATTTGTTCTTCCCTTTCTGCCACATACACTTTACACCTTTACTCTTTCCCCATCATATTACTTATTTCTCAAAATATATTTATTTGAAATTATTCAAAGATATTTATAGTACCTTGAAAATATACTTGTTCAGCTTGAATCTAGTTGCGACATTAAAAGATTTATTTTCCTTTTTAAGCATAACCTGTGTGTAAATTAATTCTGACATCAGTATAATTGCCTTATGATATATTAAAACACTTTTGGGGGTCAGTAAGTATATGCTAGTTTTTAGGACCTTCAGTGCTACCAAATTGAGTATTTTACCTATTATTCAAATGTCAATAATTAATTGGAAGTTAACTCATGATATGTGTTCTTTGCACGTATTCCTACCAAAAACTTGTGTCTAATTAAGAGAGAGATTTGTGTTATGATGATGACAATATTTGTATAATCCTTCAAATGACTTTTGAGTATCTTGCTTTAATTTTTAAATTCTGTAACTCTAAGCTTCTGTAAATAAAGGGATTTTCATTTTAGGACACATTATTATCCAGAGAAATTTCAATTGTATAGTATAACACTTGATTTTGACAATATTGAAAATTTCTGGATCTAGAGTAACCTTGAAAATATTTCCAGGGTTAGATTAACCAAGCTAATACTCTAAAGGCAACTTTCCTGGCTATGCAATACAATCTAACAAACAATTCGCTGCAGCAAAATTTGAACTCAAATGGGGACAACATCAATTTGAAATGCCATCACTGAATCTTAATTTCCATGAAGTCTCAAAAACCAGTGAAAAACATTTCATTTCTTCCCATTGCTAAAGATCACATTTAAATACCAAAAAACTCTGTTTATTAAAGACATCTCAAGCACATCTTTGTAAATTACTCTCAAATTATTCATAAGTTTCTCTCTGCCGTTTTATAAGTTAGAGAGTGTTCTTTCTCTACATTTGGTTTATAATCCCCAGAGACTCTCAAGGTGCTAATTCTATTCAATTCTTTACTTTCAATTTTCGTGTAAGGAGCAAATAAATTATTTTTTGCCTGACATTCATAAAATGTTGCTTAATTTTGGTAGAAGGAGGATCTTTTAATCTTATTTAGTTGATAAATATTTTAGCCATAAAAGTGATTTCTGCAGTCACTTTGGCTTCATAGACAGTTTGTTAAATTACCACTGAAAATTTGACTAAAATTCTCTATTCAAGTTAGTTTTGTTTTGAATATTTTTTTAATTCCTAATTTTGTTGCCATTCGTCCAAGCCTCCTGCATGGAAATATTGCACATTTAAAATGAATAGAAACTACTTGGGGGGGAAAAGAGACTTTTCTCAATGCTAAGACATTTTTCATGTTCCATTTTGTGTTTTTAAGTATGGAGATCTTTGTTATACTCTTTATACCTAGGGTAAAATAACATTTGATATAAGAACATTATACTGTGGCATTATATTTCTATTTGGTGAGACAACATAGAGATGATACAGGTCTGGGTCAGGAAAGCTGGAGTGCATCCCCCTTTTCAGCCATGTGAGTATGGATCATTAATTTCCTGAACTGTAGCATCCAAAGTTGTGAGAACTAAATGTATTAAATGACTCATTTGACCTACACACCCAATATGTTTATTACTCATTTAGTACATTTGAAAGCAGATTACTATTAAATAAAATGTATATTATACACATTTTCCTTTCAGATCTGAACTGTGGATTATGTTAAAAGTAGATTACAAGAATCAGGTTGAAAAAATAAGCACATGTCTATTTTGGCTCCCCAAATGCCTCATTCACAGTATTACATCCCCTGACTAGTCATATTAAGAACATTAGTGAGGTTTCCTGGTGACCTAGAGGTTAAGGACCCATCATTGTCACTGTTGTGGCTCGGGTCACTGCTGTGGTGGTGGTTTAATCCCTGACCCAGTAACTTCTGCATGCTGCAGACTCTGCAAAAGAAACAAACAAAAAACAAACATTAGTAATGCTAAAACTTCTCCCTAAAATGTTCAATGAAGCAACTGATTTTACCTTTCAGCTAAAATATTTTTAATAATTTTAAAAAATTTTTGGCTGTACCTGTGGCAAATGGGAAGTTCCTAGGCCAGGGATCGAATCTGATTTGTAGCTATGGAATAGGCAATGCCAGATCCTTAAACCACTGTACCAGCCAGGGGATAGAACCTATGCCTCAGCAGTGACCCAAGCTGCTGCAGAGATGTTGGATCCTTAACTCACCGTGCCACAGTGGGAACTCCTTATTTCTAAAAACTTTTAAATATAACTTAAAGATTTAAAAATCATAATTTTAATGCAAGTATAGATATTCCATGCCTCCTTTAACCTAGATCTTACTAATAAATTATTAGTTGGATTTCTTGCTATAAAGTTTCCCTTTCTGATTTATAGAGCTTGTAAATATGAATGCAAGTTTCTTCAGGATTAATATATTTGGGATTCTAGCCACACCTCATGTTTGTCTGGTTGTAAAAGTTTAACACATTTATTTTATACAGCATTTTCAGGAAGAAAAAAATCAACTTTTAAAATAAAACAATATGCATAAAGGAAATATATATATTTTTTAGGTAGTTTAATATCATTTTTCATGGATAAATAATACAAAATATGAATGTAGGTCTTCTTTGGTTTTCCTATACAAATATCACTTTCTCTTATACACAATAGTTTTTATATATTTACTCAAATATGCACAGGATACACACCCATTTTTGCCTAAATGAATCATTTCCATATTTTTCTAAACTTTAGTCATTGCTATTATCAGACTGAATAAAAACTTCAGTGGGCATAGCTTCAAAAGAATAGATCTAATTCATCTGAAAGCGTGAATTTGTAATATAATTATAATATTTGTTGACTTAATTAGTGAATAAAAGCATGGATTATGTACCTTTTGTTTTTTAACTTTTTTTTTTACATCTTATTTTACTTCAGCATATTTTGGATTTTCTTTCCATATTTTATTTCTTCCACAGTCCTTCTATATTACATTGTATTATAAGATTATTAAAATAAGAACATCTGCTTTGTATGAATTCAGGTTTTAAGATGGAGTCACAAAATAATTTATAAAATTCAAATTAGAATAGTTACATTTATCAATTTAAGTGGACAAAATCAAAACTTATGACACATTCATTATTTAAATAAATTTAAATTTATATACAATTTGATTTTAAATATTTTTATTTTTATAATTTTCTAATTACCTACTGCTTATTGTAATAGTAAACAAGAAAAAAGATTACTCCCTCATTTATTCTAAAGCCTAGTGGCAGCAAAAAATATTAATAAATAGTAACATTGTAGACAAATACAAATAGAAATTTGCCCCTCTAATTCATGCTATGAAGAAAAGTACAAGGTGCAATAATCAGCGGGAACACAGAAGGCTTCTTGAAGGAAATGATGTGTGAGATACAATACACAGGAACAAATTAAGAAAGCAAGTTGATAAAAAGCATTTCAGACAGCGAGTGGCCTGTACCAAAGTTATTTTGGAAATTCTTCCTCATGATTTCTATGAATGGTTAAATATTTTTGTATAATAAAAATTTATTACATACACACATGTATATTAATGTTTATAAGATTATTTTCATTGTTAGTATGTTATTGCTGTAATTATTATTTTTATGCACTTTTGTGTTTATCTGCATATTAATAGAAGCCAACAATTTAATTTCAGCTACTTGTTCTGGACTGAATGGGGACAGATGCCCTGCATTGGAAAGGCTCGCTTAGATGGCTCAGAAAAGGTTGTCCTCGTAAGCATGGGAATAGCATGGCCCAATGGCATCTCCATTGACCAAGAGGTCTGTTCGATTTCTTTCAAGTATTTAATGTGTGTTAACTGCCAACTTATGTTAGTCCACTTGTAGCGTTGTCTTATTTTCTTTATAAAACACAAAACAGCTTGTAATATTACTTTTTAATTGATCTTAGGAAAATAAATTGTACTGGTGTGATGCTCGTACAGACAAGATAGAAAGAATTGACCTTGAGACTGGTGGGAATCGTGAGATGGTGCTGTCAGGGAGCAATGTGGATATGTTTTCAGTTGCAGTCTTTGGGGCTTACATCTACTGGTCTGACAGGTAATTTATTTTTTCATAAGTATTTGAGTCTCAAAATGTTATTTTAGCCCTAGATGATTTACCCTTATAGGATTAGCCATTCCTTAGCAAGGTCACAAAAAGGATCTCACAAAACCATGTTATTTCCTCAGAAAAAGGCAGTTTTTCTTCCTATTCCAGGATCAACCTTTTCAATGTCACAGACTAATGTTGGTTTCTTTCCCTTCTGCTGGGACATCTGTTATCTTCACCTTAAATAACTAGCTTGACTTGAATTAAAGATTGTTGATCGTGTATGTTCAACTTCTTGGCAGAGCACATGCCAATGGGTCCATCAGAAGGGGCCACAAGAATGATGCCACGGAAACCATAACCATGAGAACGGGTCTTGGAGTCAATCTGAAGGAGGTTAAAATCTTTAACCGAGTGAGAGAGAAAGGTCAGCACTCTAATATGATAAATGACTTTTATGGTTTTTTTTTATATTTATTTATTAAACTTGTTATGGATTAATTCTTGTGAGTCCAAATCTCAAGACCCTATTTTTACATCTAAATTTCCTAAAAAGATCATATAGTAGCCTAATTAAATGAATCCATAATAGTTCATACATGTATATTTTTGCCCAGGACAGTGCATATGTTTAAGCTAACTAATATAGAAACACTTTATAAATATACATATTTAATGAAGACTGCAAAGCATAATTAGGATAATAGAATACAAAGCAGCTGGAATGTTGTTTTGGAATTACATTTTAATATATAAAGTGAGTATGGCTCCAGAAGTTTGCTATTAGTGTGAAGTATGTTGAGTCATCATTTCTTCAAATTATGTGTTTTGAAACTAATATGACAGTGACTAGGATATTTTTTAAAATATCACTTCCATTATTATAATGTTTATTTTAAATGTTCATTAAATTTTAATTAATTTTCTTGACATCAAACAAAGGAAGGTATGATATTTTTGGAGATGATGGCTTCATAGAAGAGAATTAGTCTGATATAGAAATCTTAATACCATATTATACATTAATTCAAAACTAGGATTAAAAATATATGCCCAATATACTTAGGATGTTAGGCACATTGGAACCATACATTTCTTTGATACCTTATATACTTCATAGACACAGACTTTAAAGTAGTGCATGTAATTGTTTTGGTGAATTCAGTTCATGTTTTGAGTGAGTCAGTTACTTGTACTAAAGATTACAGTATATAAAACTTATTGTAATCTCAGTATCAAGTTTCAAAATAGAGTTATGCACTTAACTGGCTGATTAAAGGAAATTCTTAATGCTTCTATTTGAAAGTTGGGGAAGAAGAAGAATGTTATATCTGAAATAAGAAATCCAAGGTTTTAAACTGGAGTGATCTTTTAAAAATCAGTAGTTTATAGTGGTTAAATTTTTACAGACCAGTCTAAAAATTAAGGATAAAAAACTAGAATTTTCAACATTATTTAAAAAATATTTTAGAAGAAAAAACTACCTGAAAAACAAAAGAAAAAACACAAATGTGTGTGTATCTTTATTATTATTCTTAGGGACAAATGTTTGTGCCAAGGACAATGGGGGATGTCAGCAACTCTGTCTCTATCGAGGAAATTCCTGGAGAACTTGTGCTTGTGCCCATGGATATTTGGCAGAGGATGGAGTTACTTGCTTAAGGCATGAAGGCTACTTGCTGTATTCAGGGAGAACCATATTAAAAAGTATACATCTTTCTGATGAAACCAATTTAAATTCACCAATAAGGCCATATGAAAATCCACGTTATTTTAAGAATGTGATAGCCTTGGCTTTTGACTATAATCAAAGAAGAAAAGGTACCAACCGAATCTTTTACAGTGATGCGCATTTTGGAAATATACAACTTATTAAAGATAACTGGGAAGACAGACAAGTCATTGTTGAAAGTAAGTACAAAAATTTATAATTAAATAGTTTTGTGGAAAAGAGTATTATTTGGATTAGTAGAGAAATTAGAATGGGAATTGCATGTAGCAATTATATTTTCCTAGAGTTTATATTCAAGAATGAGTGCAACTATATCATCCAAAGCCCCAAAAGTAAAAGAAGCAATTGTCTGTGAGCATGTACAGCATCTATATTATGACCATTAGCTTCTAATCATGGAACTTTCAATATATTTCTTTATAATGTTTCTTATAAATAAGTATTAAAATTCATGGAAAATAATTTTTCAGTATAAAATTTACTAATCTTATTTTCTTCCAGTGGCTGAAATTATATTTTTAAGAATATCAACTTAATTATATTTGGTGAATTTTGTTTTCTCAAATATCAGAGGTTATTTTGTGTGTGTATGGATAACATACACGTGTTATATATATTAAAATGATCTAATATTTTTTATATTTTACAGAACATAGTATTGTGTGAATTATCTATATAATTTAGACAAATATCTTTCCTGTCATCCAACTTTTACAGAGATTAGCTTCATATGCCTCATTCAACATCTCTCTCCCCTTTATATGATTTCCATATATTCCTCTCTTTTCCAATTTCACTATACTGGGGTCAGTCTTTTTCATTACTTTTTAAATTTCAAAATAGTACATGCATTTATTGTAAACTGTTCAAGTAATATGGATTTTAAAATGAAGCTTCTGCCTCATCACTGCAACATCAATTCCATTTGCTTACTTATAAGTGACCACTGTTATGCCTCCACAGTTTTATGTTTGTGTATCATTTGTAATTACAAAAATGGAATGACTGTATATGCAATATTCACTTTTTTTCACTTATTCTATATCTTAAAAAGCTTTTTTTACAATACATAAGGCTCTATGTTTTGAAAGTCTGTTTAGATCCTCTACTAAGGATTTGAAAGTCTGTATACATCCTCTACTAAGGATATACTATTTAACCAGTTTCTTCTTGATAATTATTTAGGTTGTGTTTGGTGTTTTAACATTACCTACCATGTCGCAATGAACATTTCTGCATATAAATGTTTTTTTACACATATAAGTAGTTCTTTAGCATAGCATCCTAGAAATAGAATTACAAAATCAATCTGTTAAGTTTTTATAACTGGTCAAATTTCTTTCCAAGACAACCACATAAATTTACATTTTCATCAATTGTTTATTAAAAGGCCTATTTTCCCACAATTTTGTCTTCAATAATTTTATAATTTAGTTTATGACTAGTATGTAAAAAAAGTCAATTTACATTAATATATATTTATCAGATACTCAGTGAGATCCACTATCTACTCATATAAGGAAAATAGATACTTTACATCGAGCTTCATATTATCATTGCAGTCCTATGTGAGGCCTGCCACTGTTTATTTTGTTCTCTCAGTATTTAATATCCTTCACAATCCTTTTTCCATAATCAAATCCGACTCAGTCTTTCCAGGTCAGTTCAAGTGTATGTAAATACATATTCCTGTTTCCTTACTCTGTAGATTATCATACTTGTTGATAATTTCATACCAATTTGTATATCCCAGCACATGCCCCTTTGGTGTGTGTATGAAAATACCACTATAACTGTACTGATCATAGAGCTCAGACATATTGATGATTTGTTGGTTCTTTGGGTATATCTCTATGACATTTACATTGCAATGCTCTTTGGTCCTCTGATTTTCTAGACTGCTATAATTCAGAGTTGGAAGTGCTCACATTGCAGCCATAACCTATTAACTTATTAATTCATTTTCTGTGCTCCAGATTCTTTGTCAGGCACCCTAGGTATAAAGATGACTATGAGTCCATAGACCTTTAGAAGCCACAGTTTAAGAAGAATTTAAGGAAATTTAAAGGGTCAACAGGTGTCTAATGAGTGAAGTGGAGAAGGAGAAGAGGAAGAATTCTATACCTGTGATCCCCAAGTCTGGTTCCTGAGCATCCTGATACGTGTTCAAGGAGTCTAGAGATCAAAACTATTTTAGCAATAGTGCTAGATACTTGCCTTTTTTGCTGTGTTGACATTTGCATCAATTGTGCAAAAGCCATAGTGGCTAAATTGCTGGTACCTTAGCACTATTGAGACAGTGCCACCAAGCAGTGCCAGTAGTTGTTGTATTTTATATTACCACTTAATAGCAGGAAAAATGAGAGAGAGAGAGATCCTGTTTCACTTGAGAATGTCCTTGAAGAATGAGTAAAAAAAAATTATTAAATCTTGATCCTTCAGTACACATCTCCTTAATATTCTGTGTGATTAAATACATATAAAGCAGTTCTGTTGCATTCTGAAGTACAGTGGTTGCCAGAAGGAAACCACAGATTTCTGTCATTATTTGAGTTCATGCTTATTTTAAGGAACATCATTTTTTACTTGAAAGAATGAGGACAAGGCAAACTATGGTTATTCAAACCTGGGTGTGTGGTCTGCTATTATAAAGAAAATGATCTACAATATTTGTTGCAAGTAATTTTTAAAAAATTAAGCTTTCTAGTAAAAATTAAATTTTTAGAAGAGTTGTATTCACCACAGTAAGCTTAAAATTTTCCCAGTACTTAAAGGCTTTTCTGATGAAATGGGTAGTGATGTTACAGTAGTGTGATTTGGGGGGTGTTGCACACAGAAACTGTCAACATTTGGAAGATATGTATGACTCAGGGAACCAACATTTCCAATTGATGTGACAAAAATCATGCTTGGTAAATGATCCATCCAGAGTCTAAGCTAGATCAATGAATTTTAATAGAGTATGAAAAGTTCATCACTATTGTTTCTGATTCCACAATGAAGCTAACCTTTAAGTAACTACCACTTGTCATGTTGCTGTAGCATAAAAGCATATTCAGAATTATCTGAAAAGGCTATTAAAAACATTCCTCCCTTTTCCAACTCCATAGCCAAGTACAGCTAGATATTCTTCACAAATTTCAACTAAAACAACACAGCATATATGATGAAGCAGATGTGAGAATCTAGCTGTGTTCTTACAGTCCAGACATGAAACGAACTTATAAAATGATAAAAACAGTGCTGTCTTCTCATTGAAAAAATTTATATTTTTATAAATGTTATTTATATAAATGTGCAATCATTTTTGTTTTCTAAAGGATATTAATACATATTTAAAATAAATACTTCAGTTTAAATTTCTAATATAGTGATAGCTGTGGACATAACTCACATATACAAACATTTTGTTGGAGTCTTCAATACTTTTTAAGAGTGTAATAGTCCTTGGGTCAAAGAGATTGCAAACTACTCTTCTAGACCAAAGGCTCAAAAAATTTTAGGTATAAAGACATGAAAAACACACCGTAAACAAAGAGTAACACATCATTTGGTATAATTAGAACATGGGTTGTATGGCATGAATTGATGTGAGATGAGGCCAAAGTCCTAGAGAGGAGTTCAATATTAAAGGTTTTGTTTGCTAAGATAAGAAGTGTCACAAAAAATAGTTTAAGATGTAATTTATATACTATACAATTCAATTGTATGGTTCGATAGTTTTTGGTATGTTTTTAAACTTAGTTAAAACATACATGAAATATACATATAAAACATTTTAGTAGTATGATTCAGTGACATCAATTACATTCACAATATTGGGCAACCATCACTACTCACTACTATTTCCAAACATTTTTATCTCCTTAAACAAAAACCCTGTTTAAGCAATTTCTTCCCATTTCCCCTACCTTTATTCTCTGGCAACCATTCATCTATTTTCTTTCTCTATGAATTTGGATATTGTATCTATTTCATATAAGTGGACTCATACCATATTTTGTTGTGTATAGCATATTTCACTTAGCATAATGTTTTGAAGGTTTATCCATATTATAGGGTGTATCAGAAGTTCATTCCACTTTTTACAGCTGGATAGTATTCTGTCATATGTATATATACCACATTTTACTCATCCATTCATCTCTTTATGGACACGCAAGTTATTTCTACCTTTTGGTTAGTGTGAAAATGGTACAGTGAACACTGGTGTACTAATATTCAAGATAAGGGGTTTTGATTTTATTTAGTAGACAAAAGGAAAACAGTGTTGTAAGGTACACGCTGTGTATCTTTGTGTTTAAAATCACGTCTTCATTTATCTATCTGTGGACACTTAGGGTACTTCATTTTCTTGGCTATTATGAATAATGTTCCAATGAACATGGAAGTACATATATCTTTTATATCGTTTTGTTTTGTCTTCTTGGGATAACTACCTAAGAGTGGAACTGCTAGATCATATGGTAGTTCTACCTTTAATTTTTCAAGGAATCTCCATATTCCTCTTTACCATAGTGGCTATACCAATCCCCCTGCCCCCCGCCAACAGTGTGCAAGTTTTCCTTTGTACCACATTCTTGGCAACACTTATTTTTGTCTTTATGATAACAGTCATTCTGACAGTTATGAGGTGATATCTCACTGGGGTTTTGACTTGCATTTCCCTGAGGATTAGTGATATTGAGCACCTTTTCATGTGTTTGTTGGCTATCTGGATGTCTTTGGAAAATGTTTATTCAGGTTCTCTGTTCTTTTATTTATGGAAGTATAATTAATTTACAATATTGTGTTAGTTTCAGGTGTACAGCATAGTTATTTAGTTATATATATGCATATATATATAATTATATATACATATATAATTTTTCTGATTATTTTCCATTGTAGGCTGTTGCAAGATAATGAATAGTTTCCCCTGTGCTGTACAGTATCCTTGTTGTTTATCTATTTTATATATAGTAGGGTGTAACTGTTAATACCATACTCCTAATTTATCTCGCCTCCACCCATTTTCCCTTTGGTGATATTTAGTTTTATTTCCATGTCTCTGAGTATGTTCCTGTTTATGGTAAATAGATTCATTTATATTGTTTTTAGATTGCACATATAAGTGAAATCATGTATTTGTCTTTCTTTGGCTTATTTCACTCAAGTGTGAGAATATTTAGGTACATCCATGTTGCTACAAATGGCATTATTTTAATTATTTCATTTTTTATGGCTAAATACTATTACATTGTGTGTACATACATATATGTGTTTATAAAGATATATACCACATCTGTGTCATCTGTCAATGGACCAGTGGACATTTAGGTTGCTTTCGTGTCTTGACTATTGTAAACAGTGTTTCTGTGAGCACTGGTGTACATGTATCTTTACAAATTAGAAGGTTTTGTTGTTGCTTATTTCCCCAAGATGTATGTCCATGAGTGGGAATGCTGGGTCATGTGTTAACTCTGCAGTTTTTAAGGAACCTCCACACTGTTTTCCATAGTGACATTCCCACTAACAGTGTAGGAGGAATCCCTTTTATTCATACCCTTTCAAGCATTTAATATTTGTAGACATTTGATGAGGGCCACTCTGACTTGAGTGGCCTAATATGTGATCTATCCTGGAGATTATTCCACATACACTTGAAAATGTTTATTCTGCTGTTTGGGGATGAAATGTTCTCTAGTCATGTATTAGGTCCATCTGGTCTACTGTATCATTTAAATCAATGTTTCTTTATTGATTTTCTATTTGGATGATCTATCAATTGTATACAAGTGGTTGTGCTAAAGTTACCTATTACTGCTATGTTACTGTCTTTTCTTATATCTTATTCTTTGCTTTATACATTTTGTTGCTATGTTGGATGCATAGATAGTTACAAATATTACATCCCCTTGTTTAATTAATTAGACTTCTTAGCCCCTAGAATATGGACCCTTAGAGGAACAGGAGCAGGTTTAAATCTTGAATAAACCAGGAGCAGGGGTGAGGCCACCCCAAAGAAAATAAAGCTGTGCCATCTCCAACATGGGTTGATTTCATGTGTGAAATTTTTACCCTATGGCCAATAATCCTGTGGCCAACATTCACATTAGTCTTTTTCAGGTTGATGGCTCTCTAAGTTCTCATATGCCCTATGGAGCAAAACCCCAAATGAAATATGAAAGACTTGGCTATGTATTATGGCCCAGAAGCCAAGTGAAGGCAACTGACCCACCCAACTAAAAGGAACAAGTGCTAGAAAAGGGGTTAAAAATAAGTAATTTACTTAAGGAGAGCCTGCAAATTCAAATTCCACAACAGATGGATTTTTAAAAAGCTAAACAAAACCCATAATTCAGCAGATGAATAAAAACAAAAACAATTAGAAGGAGATTTGTGTAATTTTTTGAGGACTTCAGAGAGGAAAACAAATACATGGCTATAAAAAGTACAAGAAATAATGCAGTTAGAGATCTTAATTATGTGTCAAAATAATTAAAATAAAAAAATTAAAAAAATCTTAGAAATGAAAAAGTCAATCAAATTAAAAGAAATCCCAATTTACAAAGTTTATATTGGACTAATCAAAGTGCAAATGAACAAATGGGATGCTAATTAATTCATTTATATGTAAATTAGAGAAAAATAACCCAAAACAGAGAGCCCTTGCGAAACTTGGAAGGTAAGTTGGTAGATTCAAAATGATTATAGCTAGTAGAAGTTAACAAATGGCAGAGAAGAGAGGGAAGGACCAGAAAGTTGACATTCAAAGTGACAATGATGTTTACTAGAAATGAAAGAAATAGATCCTTAGATTGAAAATGCATTCTGAGTGCTAAACAGAATAACTAAATTAAGTCAGCCATCAAAGTAAAACTTCAGAGAATCATAAAAAAGGGAAGAACCTTAAAATGCTACTAGAAGGAATAGTCAGTTCATGTAGAGGAAGAATAACTGAATTTAAGCAGACTTCTCACTGGCAACATTAGAAATACTTCCAAAATGCTAAGGAAATATATAATTCTGTAACTGACTAAAATGTTATTCAAAATGAAATAAAGCTTATTTAGACATACAAGATCAGTAAGAGTACATCTACATATTTTCACAGAAAAACAAATCTTAAAATAATGTCTTCAAACTTAATTGTAACCCACATTAAGGAGCCTTGTATTTTTACATTATAACTTGGTATATATGTTTCAGTTTTACAGAACAATATCCTTAATATATAGGATACATGCTGATGTTTTGTTTTAGGCAAACAAAACAGGGTTTTTTTGGTGGAAAAATAACATCATCAAAAATAAGGTAAAATAGTTTCTCTAAATTCTATAATGACTTAAGACATATGCTTAAGTAATACTTTGTTAAGCTAGCAATAAATGATGATAAAAGTATCAATTCAGGAAGAGGATATTATACTTATCAACATATATGCACAAAAAATAGAAGCATCCAAAATAAGAAATTAAAAAGGAGGAATCTCAACTGATACCACAGCAATACAAAAACACAACAAACAAAAAAAAAACATAAGAGAATACTATGAACAATTATATGCCAACAAATCTGGAAACTTAAAGAAATAGACAACTTCCCAGAAACATATAGCACACCAAAACTGAATCAATAATAGATAACTTGAACAAACTTATCTTTAGAAGTGAAATAGAATGTTAAAAACAAAAACTAACAAAAAACCTCCCTACAAACAAAATTCCAGTACTGGGTAGCTTTACAGGTGAATTCTACCAAATGTACAAGAGAACATATACCACTCCTACTCAAACTCTTCCAAAAGTTTGAAGAAGAGGTAACATTCCCAAAGTCATTCTATAAAGCCACCATCATCCTATTAACAAAACCAGACAAAGATACTACCAAAAGAGAAAATCACAAACCAATAAATTTAAATGCAAAAATCCTCAACAAAGCATTAGCGAACTTAATTCAATAATACATTAAAAAGATCATACACATGAGCTTTGAATCATCCAAAGTTCACAAAGATGGTTCAACATATGCAAATTAGTCAACGTGGCACACCATATTGGCAAGGAAAGGACAAAAACCACATGATCATCTCAGTTAAAGAAAAAGCATTTGGTAAAATTCAACATCCACTCAGGGTAAAAACTCTTACCAAAGTGATTATAGAGGGAACATATCTCAACATAATAAAAGCCATTTATGACAAACCCACTGACAACTTAATACTCAACAGAGAAAAGCTGAAAGCCTTCTCACTAAGATCTGGAACAGGAAAAGAATGCCCCCTCTCACCACTATTATTCAAGATAGTATTGGTTTATTCCTTTGGTATTTGATTTTTTGGTGCCATTTTTCAATTTTTTTTTTGATATTGAGTTATATGAGCTGTTTTTATATTTTTGGAAATGAAGCCCAATATTACAAAACTACAGTAATCAAGACAGTGTGGTACTGGTAGAAAACAGATTTACAGATCAATGGAACAGAATAGAGAGTCCAGAAGTAAACCCAGACACCTATGTTAAATTAATGTTCAATAAAGGAGAAAAGAATATAAAATGGAAAAAAGACTGTCTCTTCAGCAAGAGCTGCTGGGGAAACTAAAGTGGACAGCTGCATGTAAATCAGTGAAATTAGAACACAACCTCACACTATGCACACCTATTAACTCAAAAAGGCTTAAAGATGTAAACATAAGACATGACACCATAAAACTCTTAGAAGAGAATATAGGCAAAATATTCTCTGACATAAATCATATCAGAGTTTTCTAAGGTCTGTCCCATTTCCACCTAATTGAGACCTAATCAAACTTACAAGATTTTACATAGCAAAGGAAACCATAAAGACAACCTACAGAATGGAGAAAATAGTTGCAAATGATACAACCAACTAGGGATTCATCTCCAAAATATACAAACAACACATACCACTCAACAACTACAAAAACAAACAACCCAATTAAAAAAATGGGCAAAGATCTAAATAGACATTCTCCAAAGAAGACATATAGATGGTCAACAGCCACATGAAAAGTTGCTCAACATTTCTAATTATAGAGAAATACAAATCAAAACTAAAATGACAATGGCCATCATTAATAAGTCTACAGATAATAAATGCCAAAGAGGGTGTAGAATAAAAAGAACTCTCCGACCCTGTTGGTGAGAATGTAATTTGGTAAAATCACTATGGAAAATAGTATCAAGGTTCCTCAGAAAACTATAAGTAGAATTACCACATGATTCAGCAATCCTACTCCTGGGCATATATGCAGACAAAACTATAATTCATAAAGATACATGCACCCCTATGTTCATAGAAGCACTATTCACACTGACAGATGAATTGATTAGATGTGGTACATATTTACAATGGGACACTACTCAACCATAAAAGAACAAAATAATGCCATTTACAGCAACATGCATGCAACTAGAGATTATCATACTAAATGAAGTCAGAAAAAGAAAGATAAATATCATATGATATCACTTATATCTGGAATCTAAAATATGGCAGAAATGAACCTATCTCCAAAAAACAGAAACAGACTCACAGACATGGAGAACAGAATTGTGGTTGACGAGAGGTAGGGGGAAGGGTGGGATGGAATGGGAGTTTGTGGTGAGTAGATGCAAATTATTACATTTAGAATGGATTAATATAAAAAAGGTCCTACTATATAGCACAGGGAACTATATCTAATCTCCTGGGATAGACCATGATAGAAAATAATATAAAAATGAATGTAGATATACTTATAACTGATTCACTTTGCTGTAAAGCAGAAATTGGCACATTATAAATCAACTATAATTTTTAAAAAGTATGCATAAGATCCTAATGGAAAATATTACAAAATATTAATGACCATAAATGACCATATTAATGACCATAAATTTGAAAAATTTTATTTCCATATCTATGGAAATTTGTCCCAAATTTTCTATAAGATTAATGTAATTCAAAATGTCAAAAGAGGGGGTTCTCTGATGGCCTAGTAGGTTGAGCCTCCTGCATTCGCACCACTGTGGCCTGGTTGCTGCTGTGTGGTGTAGGTTCAATCCCTGGCCCAGGAATTCCCACATACTGCCTATGTGGCAAAAAAGAAAACATACACACACACACAAACCCAAGAGAGAACCTGAAATAAACATTGCAACTTCCATTTAAAAAAAAGTCAAAAGACATTTTTTTCATGCAGTTTCACATGCTGATCCTAAAATGTACATGGAAGAGCAAAACTTCAATAATGGATAGGGAAATTTTGAAGAAATACAAACCTATTGTCTCTCTTTGTCAAGAATTTCACTTATTAAAATCATAATAATTAAAACAATGTAATATTAGCAAAGGAATACTTAAAAAAGAACAGAGGGCTTAAAGCACATTAGTACATATATATCTTGTAGATAAATTTTTATAGGTTACCATGATGGTGTTACAAAGCAGTTGAAAAATAATGAGCTGTATTTAATAAATTTTGCTAGTATAATTTGCATAGAAAAATAAAACTAAATTCTATCTCCAGGTCATACTGTATTCAAAAATAAGTTTAAATTACAGAAAAGATGGTGGGCTAAAAGGACCTTGAGCTCATTTCTTCTTACAAGCACAGCAAAATCATAATTGTTGAACTATCACCAATAAAAAAGACTACAATATCTACAAAAAAAGAGATATTCCACATCCAAAAACATAATGAAGAAACCACTAGATGGTATGAGGGGCTCACCTGCCACCTAATCAAATCCCATATCACCTGGGTGTATGAACCACAAACTGGAGAATAATTATATTGCAGATGTTCTCCCATAGGAATGAGAGCTCTGAGCCCATGCCAGGCTTTCCAGTATAGGAGTTTAATATTGTGAGAAGGAGCCCCCAGAGCATTAAGCTTTAAAGGCCAGTGAGTCTTGATTGCTAGAGATTCACAGAACTAGGAGAAACAGAGACTCCACTATTGGAAGATACACACAACATGCCATGTGCATCAGGACCCAGGACAAAAGCAGTGACTCCATAGGACCCTGAACAAGACCTACTTTCTAGTCCTGGAGTGGGAGACAGCATAGGGGGCAGTTGTGCCTCTCCCTGGGCTCATAAAATCTGGTGGCAGAGACAGGAAGGAATTACATGAACTCTGGCTGTAGGCAGCAGTTTTAGCTCCTTAGCACCAGGACCTTGCCCCACTCAACAGTCTGTAAGTTCAAGTGCTGGGATTCCTCAGGCCAAACAACCAAGATGGAAGGAACAAAGCCCCACTCATCATCAGACAGGCTTCCTAAAGACTTCCTCAGCTGACAGCCACCCCTAGACACACCCCTTGATACTGCCCTCTAGATCTGCCCTCTAGAGGGCCAAAACCCAGTTCTACCCATCATTGGCCCCTCCTGCCAGAAAGCCTGAACAAGACTCCAGACCAGCCTCACCCACCAGGTAACAGACACCAGAAGCAAGAAAACTATGATTTAGAACCTTACAGTACTACACTAGTATCGGCTGGTACCTGGCCCTTAGGTGATGATCAAGATCAAGAAATGTAACTATGGTACTACACATATAAAAATATAAATACAAATTTTTAATAAAAATGGTATGGCAAAGGAATATGTTCCAGATGAATAAACAAGATAAAACCCCTTATAACAACTAAGTGAAGTGGAGATAGGCAATCTACTTGAGAATGAGTTCCTAGTAATGATTATAAAGAGGATCTAAGAACTCAAGAAAAGAATGAATGTACAGAACAAGAAGTTACAAGGAGTTTTTAGCAAAGAGAAAATATAAAGTACAACCAAACACAATTGAAGAATGTAATAACTGAGATAAAAATACACTGGAAGCAATCAATAACAGAAACAAATAAGGCAGAAGAATGAACCAGAGATTGGAAGACAGAGTAGTGGAAATCAGTCTCGCAGAACAGAATAAAGAAAAATGACGAAAAGAAATAAGAACAGTTTAAGAAACTTCTCAGATAAGGTCAAATGCACTAACATTCTCATGATAGAGATTCCAGAGAATTATAGAAAGGGCCTGAGAAAATATTAAAAGAGATAATAGCCAAAATTTTCCCTAATTTGGGAAAGGAAACAGTCACCCAAGTCCAAGATATGCAGAGTCCCATACAGTATTGAGCCAGGAAGGAACCTACTGAGACACATAGTAATCAAACTTACAAAAATTAAAGAAAATAAACAAATATAAAGCAACAAGGAAAGGTAGAGGGTATTGGGGGTTTGAGGCTGGCATATGCACACTGTTGTGCATGGAACAGACACTGTTGTGTACGGTCAATGAAGATCTGCAATATAGCACAGGAAACTCTATTCAATATTCTGCGATAATCTATATGGGAAAAGAATCTGAAAAAGAATGAGTATGTGTACATATATAATTGTATCAATTTGTTTTATAGCAGACATTAACACAGTATTGTAAATCATCTCTATTTCAATAAAATTTTTTAAATTAAAAAAACATAGAAGCAACAAAAGGAAAGCAACAAACAACATATAAAGCAATCACCATGAGATTATAGGAAGATTTTTTAGCAGAAATTCTGCAGGTTGGAAGGAAGTGACATGATATATTTAAGGTGACGAAAATAAAAAATCTACAGCTAAGAATACCCAGAAAGGCTCTCATTCAGATTTGATGGAGAGCTCAAAAGCTTTACATATAAGCAAAAGTTAAAAGTATTCAGCACCAACTTTACAACAAATGCTAAAGGAACTTCTCTATGCAGAAAAGAAAAGGCCACAACTAGAAAAAAGAAATTTAAGAAATGGGAAAGCTCACCAGTAAAGGAAAAACATACAGTAAGGGTAGGAAATCATCCACACTCAAATGATACCAAGACAAGTAAATATGAGAGGAAGAGAATACAAATTTGGAGTATTTACAATCCATTTGAAATTAAGAGTTCAGCAACTTAAAACATCTGTGATACTTATAGAATACAATATCAAAACTTCATGGTAAACACAAACATATGACCCAGCAATCCCATTCTTGGGCATGTATCCAGACAAAACTTTCCTAGAAAAAGACACATGCACTTGCATGCTCATTGCAGCACTATTTACAATAGCCAAGACACGGAAACAACCCAAATGTCCATCAACAGATGAATTGATTAAGAAGATGTGGTGTATATATACACAATGGAATACTACTCAGCCATAAAAAAGAACAAAATAATGCTATGTGCAGCAACATGGATGGAACTAGAGACTCTCATATTAAATGAAGTAAATCAGAAAGAGAAGACAAATACCATATGATATTGCCTATATCTGGAATCTAATATATGGCACAAATGAAACCTTCCACAGAAAAGAAAATCATTAACATGGAGAACAGACTTGTGGTTGCCAAGGGGGAGGGGGAAAGAGTGGGACAGACTGGGAATTTGGCATTAATAGATGTAAACTATTGCCTTTGGAAAGGATAAGCAATGAGATCCTACTGTATAGAACTGGGAACTACATCTAGTCACTCTGATGGAGCATGATGGAGCATAATGTGAGAAAAAGAATGTACATATGTATGTGTGACTGGTTCACTTTGCTGTACAGTAGAAAACTGACAGAACACTGTAAACCAGCTATAATGGAAAAAATAAAAGTCATTAAAAAAATCCTCATGTTAACCACAAAGAAAAGAAATCTATAATAGGTATACACACCAAAATAAAAAGGAATCCAAATGCAATACTAAAGATAGTCATCAAATCACAAAAGAAGAGAACAAGAGGAAAGGAAGAAAAAAAGACCAACCAAAACAAATTCAAAACAATTAACAAAGTGACAATAAGAACATACATATCAATAATTATCTTAAATGTAAACAGATTACATACTTCCATCAAAAGACATAAACTGGCTGAGTAGAAATAAAAACAAGACCCTTATATATGTTGTCTACAAAAGACACACTTCAGATCTAGAGATACATACAAACTGAAAGTGTGGGAATGGAAGAAGACACTCCATGCAAATGGCAATCAAAAGAAAGCTCTTGTGTAGCAATATTCCTATCAGACAAAGTAGACTTTAAAATAAGACTGTTACAAGAGACAAAGGAAGACAGTACATGATGATGAAGGGACAATCGAAGATGTCACAATTGTAAATATATATGGATCCATAATATAAGCACCTCAATATATGAGGGAAATGCTAACAGCCATAAAAGGAGAAACTGACAGTAACATAATAATAGGGGGGTAACTTAACACCCAATTTACATCAATGGACAGATCATCTAGATGGAAATTGATAAGGAAACAGACCTTATGGGCTTCATTGCTATTTATAGAGAATTTCATCTGAAAGCAGAAGATAACACATTTTTTTCATGTGCACATGGAAGATTCCCTAGGATATATCACACTGGGCCACAAAGCAAGTCTCATTAAACTTAAGAAAACTGAAATCATATTGAGCATCTTTTTTGACAAAAATGCTATGACTTTAGAAATCAACTACAAGAAAAGAACTGCAAAAAACACAAACACATGGAGGATAAACAATATGCTATTAAAAATATCAATGAATCACTGAAGAAATCAAAGAGCAAATAAAAAAAAAAAAATACTTAGAGACAAATGACAAAGAAAACACCATCATCCAAACCTGAGGATGCAGTTCTAAGAGGGAGGTTTAGAGCAACACAGTCTTACCTCAGGAAGCAAGAAAAATCTCAAATAAGAAACCTAACCTTACACTTAAAGCAACCAGAGAAAGACAAAACCCTAAGTTAGTAGAAGGAAAAAAATCATAAAGATCATAGCAGAAATAAATGAGATAAAGACTAAGAAAACAATAGAAAAGATCGATGAAAGTAAAAGCAGGTTCTTTGAAAAGATACACAAAATTTATAAACCCTTAGCCACACTCATCAAGAAAAAAAACTGCAAAAAGACAGAGAGGGCCCAAATCAACTAAATTATAAATGAAAAAGAAATTACAACTAACACTACAGAAATACAAAGGACCATAAGAGACTACTACAGGCAACTACATGCCAATAAAATAACAACCTAGAAAAATGGACACATTCTTAGAAAGTTACAATCTCCCAACACTGAACTAGAAAGGAATAGAAAATATGAACAAACTAATTACAAAATTGTTACTAAAATTGAATCTGTGTTTGCAAAACTCCCAACAAACAAAAGTTCAAGATAGGATGGCTTCACAGGTGAATTCTATCAAATATTTAGAGAAGAGTTAACATCTATCTTTCTGAAACTACTCTAAAAACTTGCAGAGTTGATGAAGTTGCCATCACCCAGAAACAGATACCACAGAAAAAAATTACAGGACAGTATTAATGATGGACAAAGACACAAAAAAATTCAAAAAAATACTAGTGGGGAGATGTGCTTGGGTTATGGGATGGAAACCCTGTGAAACTGGATTGTTATGATCATTATATAACTACAGATGTGATAAATTCATTTGAGTAATTAAATAAAGGTGGAAAAAAAAGAAAAAAACTCTCCAGAAAGTAGGCATAGATCGAACTTACCTCCACATAGTAAAGGCTATATATTACAAACCCACAGCTAACATCATACTCAATGGTGAAAACCTGAAAGTATTTCAGAAAAATACGTTAAGAAAAAGACATCAGAGTTCTCACTGTGGCTCAATGGTAAAGAACCTGAGTAGTATCCATGAGGACATGGGTTTGATCCCTGGCTCTGTTCAGTGAGTTAAGGATCCAGCATTGCTGTGAGCCACAGTGTAGGTCACAGATGAAGTTCAGATCCTGTCTTGCTGTGGCTGTGTTATTCTACCCCTAGCCTGGAAACCCATATGTGGTGGGTGTGGCCCTAAAGAGACAAAAAAAAAAAAAAAAAAAATGTCTACTCACACCGCTTTTATTCAACATATTTTTGGAAGTCCTAGCCATGGTAGTCAGAGAAGAAAAATAAATAAAAGGAATCCAAATTAGAAAACATGAAGTAGACCTGCCACTGTTTGCAGATTATATGATACTATACATAGATAATCCTAAGGATGCTATCAGAAAACTACTATAGATCATCCATGAATTCTGTCAAGTTGGAGGATACAAAATTAATACACAGAAATCTCTTGTATTTCTATACACTAACAATGAAAGATTAGACAGAGAAATTAAGGAAATAAGCCCATTTATCATAACATCAAATAGAATAAAATACCTAGGAAAAAACCTACCTAAGGAGGCAAAATACCTGGACTTTAAAAACTGTAACATGTTGATGAAAGAAATCAAAGATGACCAAAAAAGATGGAAAGACATACCATGTTTTTAAATTGGAAAAATCAATATTGTCAAAATTACTATACTACCCAAGGCAATCTGAGTCAATGTGATCCCTATCAAATTACCAATTGCAATTTTTACAGAACTAGAACAAAAAAAAATCAAAATTTTTATGGAAACACAAAATATCCTGAATAGCCAAAGCAATCCTGAGAAAGAAAAATGGAGCTGGAAGAATCAGGCCCCCTGACTTCAGATAGTACTGCAAAGTTATAGTCATCAAAACAGTTTGGTAGTAGAACAAAAAGAGAAACATGTATCAATGGAACAGGATTTAAAGTCCAGCAATAAACCCACATACCCATGGTCAATTAATTTACAATAAAGGAGGCAAGAGGAGTTCCCATCGTGGCGCAGTGGTTGACGAATCCGACTAGGAACCATGAGGTTGCGGGTTTGATCCCTGCCCTTGCTCAGTGGGTTAACGATCTGGCATTGCCGTGAGCTGTGGTGTAGGTCACAGATGCGGCTCGGATCCTGTGTTGCTGTGGCTCTGGCGTAGGCCTGTGGCTGCAGCTCCGATTCAACCCCTAGCCTGGGAACCTCCATATGCCGCAGGAGCGGCCCAAGAAATGGCAAAAAGACAAAAAAAAAAAAAAAAAAAAAAAAAAAGGAGGCAAGAATATATAATGGAGAAAAGCCAGTCTCAGTAAGCACTTGTGGGAAAACTGAATAGCCACATGTAAAATAATGAAAATGAAATGTTTTTAACACCACACACAAAAGTAAATTCAAAATGGATTAAAGACCTAAACATAAGACTGGATACTATAAAATTCCTAATGGAAAACATAGGCAGGACACAATTTGACATAAATCACACCATTATCTTTTTTAGATTCATCTCCTAAAGTAATTAAAAATAAAAGTAAACAAATGGGACCTAATTAAACACACAAGCTTTTGCATCACAAAGGAAACCATAAACAAAATGAAGACAATCTACAGAATATATTGAGAAATGATGCCAATGACAAGGGACTAATCTCCAAAATATACAAATAGTTTATGCAGCTCAATATCAATAAAACAAATAATACAATCCCCAAGTGGACAGATTTAAATAGACATTTCTCCAAAGAAGCTACATGAAAATTTGTTCAAAATTGCTATTTATTGGATTAATGCAAGTCAAAATTACAATGAGGTATCATCTCGAACCAGTCATAAGGGTCAAAATCATCAAAAGTCTACAAATAATAGAGAGTTCCTATTGTGGCTCACCCTGTTATGAACCCGAATAGTATCCATGAGGATGTGGGTTTGATCCCTGGCCTCTCAGTCAGTTAAGGATCCATCACTGCCATGAGCTGTGGTGTAGGTCACAGATGTGGCTCAGATCCCACATTGCTGTGGCTGTGGCATAGGCTGGCAGCTGCAGCTCCAATTTGATCCCTAGCCTCCTGGAAACTTCCATATGTCTGAGGTGCAGCCCTAAAAACAAAAAACAAAAAAATGTCTACAAATAATAAATGCTGGAGAGGGTATGGAGAAAAGGAAACCCTCCTACACTGTTGGTGGGAATGTAAATTGGTGCAGTCACTATGGAGAACAGGATGGAGGTTCCTTGCAAAAACAAAAATGAGAGCTATCATGTAATCCAGCAATCCCACTCCTGGACATACATCCAGACAAAACTATAATATGAAAAGACACATGCACCTCAATGTTCACTGCAGCACTACTTACAATAGTCAAGACATGGGAGCAACCTAAGTATTCAACAAATGAATGGCTAAAGAAGATATGCTATGGAATATCAGCCATAAAAAAGAATGAAATAATGCCATTTGCGGCAACATGGATGGACCTTGCGATTATGATGTTAAGTAAACCAGAGAGAGATAAATATTATATCACTTATTTGTATAATCTTTAAAAATTATACAAATTAACTTATTTATAAGACAAAAATAGACTCACATAGAAAACAAAATTTTGGTTACCAAAGAGGAGAGGTGGGGGAGGGGCAGGATAAATTGGCAGATTGGGATTAATATATAAGCACCACTACATACAGAATAGATAAACAACAAGGCCCTACTCTATGGCACAGAGAACTATACTCAATAATTTATAATAATCTATAAGGGAAAAAAATCTGAATAAGAAAATTTGAATAGTTTCAAGTGCTGTACACTTGAAACTAACATGATACTGTAAATCAACTGTATTTCAATAAAAATGTTTTAAAAGAAAATATTACCAATAAAAAATAAGTTCCAAGTACATTAAAGATGTAAATGTGATATTTTTTAACTTCAAAGAAATATAGAAGAATATATTTACGAACTCTGATGGGAACATAATTCAAAAATTAGACACAGAAAGTGTAAATTTAGTATATTTTACCTCATTGAAGTTAAAATCTCTTTGCAGTAGAAAACATAATTTTTTTGGCAGGGTTTTAGGGTTGTACCTGGGGCATATGGAAATTCCCAGGCTAGGGGTCAAAACAGAGCTATAGCTGCTGACCTATGCCACAGCCACAGCAACACCAGATCTGAGCCGCCTCTGCAAACTACACCATAGTTCATGGCAATGCCAGATCCTTAACCCACTGAGCAAAGCCAGGAATCGAACCTTCATCCTCATGGATACTAGTTGGCTTCGTTTCCTCTGCACCACGAAGGGAACTCATATAAAGAAATTTAAAATTCAAAACAAACCAAACACTAGCTTTAAATATTTGCATTTACTAAGAGTAACAAAGAATTGCAACTGGAGTTTGTAATGTACCACTACAAAGTGTACTAGAAATTTGGGAAAGTTATGATAGGAGGCAGTGCTCAGAAAAGGAAACAAAATTATATTAAAGTATATCAACCTCACCAATCATCACAGAAATTCCTCATCAAACAATGAGATGATATTTTCTACCCACAAATTTGGGTACTTTTTTTTGAAGGTTGATAATGTGGAGGAACCATGACTCTCAGAATACTACTGAGAATGACAATTTTGTACACTTTAGCCATTTTGCAATATTTTGAAATATTGAAAGAGTACACATTCGTCCATGTAGCAATTCCCACTTTTAGAGTAAACTTGGGCAACTGTATTTTTAGAGAAAATAATGGCATACTGTACAACAATAAAATGACAAAAAAAAATTTGATTAAAATATACAAAAATGTTGCCAAATGATACTAGTTTAAGGAATGTAATGTTGAAAAATATGCTAAATAATGAGATATATAATTTTTGGAATGGAAGATACATAGTAGTATTTTTTTTTTGTCTTTTGACTTTTTAGGGCCACACTTGTGGCATATAGAGGTTCCCAGGCTAGGGGTCTAACTGGAGCTGTGGCCGTCGGCCTATGTCACAGCCACAGCAATGTGAGATCCAAGTCACATCTGCAACCTTTGCTGCAGCTTGGAGCAATGCCATATCCTTAACCTACTGATAAGACCAGGGATCAAGACTGTATCCTCACAGAGACTGTCAGGTTCTTACTCCCCTGAGCCACAGTAGGAACTCTGGTTCTAACACAACTTTAATGTGTTTCTTTTTAAAACTTTGAAGCATTTATAACAAAATAGTAAGATGTATTATTCATTATATTACCACCTCTATACTCAAGGCTATTGGTGGAAATATGCCTTCTCTTAAAATGTATTTCACTGAAAATATTTTTTTCTTTAAATAGGCTAGCTCTATATTCTTTTATGAGTGTCTAAAATACATTGTTACTTTTTTCTTTTTGCAATTTCAAAGGTAAAATGTCAGCTTTTAAAAAAATGTGTTAATTTTTTTTTATTTGTTTGGTATTATCATAGAGATATTCAGCCTCAAAGTGTAAGAATTTTAGCTATTAAAATTGTCAGATTTCATAAAATAAAGAAATAACTTTTAGTCATGTTATACTTATTAGATAAATCAATTTTCAGATTACCTATTTAGATAATTGCAGCTACTGTAAAAGTATAATGAAGTCCTGTTTTATTAGATACTGAAATTACCAAGATAAGAAAAAGTTAAAAATCAAAGGATGAGAGTTGTGCCTAGGGAGTCAGCAACTGGTGAGGCATGGAATAATTTTTATGGTCCAAAGGAAGAAAGAGGGTAACAGTTATTAATTATGGAGAACAAAATCAAAAGTGAGTTATGATTAGTGGTAAGGAAAAGAGAACGTGGGCTCTCTTCCTCATTATGTTGCAGGCTATAAATTAGTTTCACTATAACATTCATGAATTCAAATTTTCTCGATATTGGTGTTTTTCACAGAAGATGGCCTATGGCAGGTGTTAGAAAGGAAATAATTTTTTCTGGACCCTGTTATGGTCAGTGAAACACAAATTAAACTGAATTTAAAAACAGCTTAACAAGAAAAAAGGCATACAACTGTTTTATATTAATTTTAATATGTACATGTAGACCTTTATGGAAGAGAATGAAGACCTAAAGAAGTAGTTAAATCCAGGAGCTTACACACAATTTTTCCAAAGGGTGATAAATTGTAGAGAAATGGTTAAACAAAGTAAAGAGTTTTGGGCTTCTAGAGGCAGTTGTTTGTAGGGAGGTAAATATATGGGAGAAACTAATAGAAAATAAGGGTTATTTAATAAGATGTTTTTGCAGACACATTTCAGTGGTACCTTCATATCCAGTGATAATGATCATTCCTGGTAAAAGAGAAGGGACCTTCACAGAGGGAAATTTATGTCCAGTTTTTAGGTAAATGGGATGAGAGTAGACCCTCTCCTGCATCTACTGTTTCCCAGTCTTCTTCAGCTCAAAATAATCCTCTTGATAAAGTGGCATGTTTTGGGGTGGCATACTATGACCTCTCCTTAGGCAGGATAATTCTAAAGTCTCTTACCCTACAACAGCAATCAAGACCAGAGCCAGAAGGCAATGACATACCTGAACAAGAAACACTGGAACCTTGGGTAGAAAAATTCATGAGGGGTATCATGCTAGAGAAGGAAACTATAATTTTGAGTCATTTGTAGAACCTTCTACTGAAGTTCCACAAGGTCAATATGAGGCTGGTTCAGGTCTTAGAGGCAGAGAACTGACAAGGAGAACTCAAGAATCTTCAGTCACCGGTGTTAAGATCATTCAGACTAAATGTTGCACAGTTCTTCATAGATGTGTCAGAATAGCTGACAACAATAGAAGGAATGGTAGGTAATGTGGGCTAATAATCAGGATTGCCATGGTGAGAAACACGAACCTACCAAAAAAGTAGCTGAAAAATTTTCTGTAAAGATGTTCAGGCTCAGAAGACCACCCTTGTATATTATGTTAGATGGTCCGACAAGCTTTCTGTTTGCATAATCAGAAACTTCTGGATCATATCCATGTGAAAGAGAGTTAGAGTCAATGTTTATCCACAAACTAGAAACCTATGGTGAGCTCTAAAAAGTGTTTTAGTTAATGAGTCAGATTAGGAACTGAGAAATGGATGCATAGGAGACTGGAAAACTGATGCAGCTCTAAGAGAATCAATCAATTGTAGAGATGTTAGGTGAATTTTAGGAGCAGAAAGTGATTTAGATATGAATAAATGTCTCCGTATTGGCTCATTGCCAAGTGAAGTGTCAGTAGGTGAGGGAGATTGGGGATAGTGAATCTACTAATCCCTGATCAGAGTAATTTCTGCATTAAATGACGGTTTAAGCATAATTATATATATTTCTTTTTTGATCCCTAGGAATTGAGAGAGAATTTTATATGAAACAGCTTTGATTGTATAACAAACCATTCCAGAATTCAGTTTCTTAAATAAACAACTGCTTATTTATCCCATTATTCTATGGGTTGGCTGAGTGGTTCCTCTTGTCTGTGTCAGCTGTTCAGATCTTTGGACAACTGGCACATCAGATGGTAGCTAGATAATCAAGAATGGCCTTCTTTATATGCTGGAAAGTTGGAAGGCTGTGTTCTGGGTTACTGGGTCACAAATATCTCACTACATAACAGACTATCTTGGGATGGCCTCAGAGTTCCAGGAAAGAGCTGGGCTCCAAATGCAAACATTTTAAAAGCCATATTCACTGATCTCTCACTGGTCAATGCAAGCCACATGGCCAAGTCCAGATTCAGAGGATGGAAAAATAAAACTCTTATGGGAGGAGACACATACATGGAGGAGAAGAATTTCCAACATCTGCAATCAACACAATTGTATAAGTGACTATTAGCCTATCTCCAGAACTCCTAAATAATACATTAAAATTTAGCCAGGCTTTTTGAAACTCTTTTTTATTAATTATATAATGTTTCTTGACAGTCAATAGTTAGCAATGCCAATAATATCTGGCTTTGTACATGAGCTATAATTTAATCTGTATTGGATAGCAAAGAAATAAAATGAGAGAGGAAAGGATTATCTAGTAGGGAAAAGTTATAACAAAACTATGAAAGGTTAACAGATTCAAAGCACTGAATTGATTCTGTCAGACTTCAAGAATATAAACTTTTTCAGATTTAGTTCAAATAATGCTGAATTTTCCTCACAAATCCTTTGTGATTAGTTGCTATTAAGCCACTCTAATTGCCCCTCATTTTTATGTAAGCAATGTGACTGAAAAGCTTTTTCTTTTTTTTTTTGTAGTTTTGACTTGAGTGAGGAAGTTGTAAATGGCAACTAAGGGGAAAAATCTGTGATATAGTGTTAGCAGAGGCATTTTTCACAGAAAGTAATAAAAGAAAGTATACATATTAGAACTTTTCTTTCCTTTTGAGAGATGTATGTCATGAATTCAGCAGATGAAATCAATGTACTGTGAATTACAAATAGGTCTTTGAGGGGCTGGATGATGAATTCAAAATTCTTAAGAAAACAGTAGAGCACCTGTAGAAATAGGCAAGGACAAGTGAATCTAAAGCTCCTCTTGAAAGATAATTATTATTTGTAGAAGTAAAGCTGTCTGTTATTATTTGAAGGGGCAAGAGATTTCAATTTAATATACCCACTAAAATATGTTTAGTTTTTTAGGTTTATAATACAAGAAGGAACAAGTTTATCAGAAATCAAGATATCTGCATATTCAACTTGCTGTTATTCTAAGCTTTTCAGTATAATATATCTGGTTAAAAGTGCTGAGAGACCTGCTGTATAGCACAGGGAACTCTACCCAATATTCTATTATAATCCATTTAAAGAAAGAATCTGAAAAAGACTGGATGTTTGTACATGTATAACTGAATCACTTGGTTGTAAAGCAGAAATTATCACAACACTGTAAATCAACTATACTTGAATAAAATTTAAAAAAATGAAAAAGAAAGCACTGACAGAGATAATGTTCAAATAATTTTTACTAAAGCAAACCATTATGTGAATATAAGTTTCCTAAGGCAGAAATCAATGTACAGATTTTTCCTTAGGTTTTAATTATATTGCTTTTAAAATAGTGTAAGTAAAGATAAATTTATTTCAGAATTTTTCAGTCAGTCTTATTTGTAACATCTACTCTAACACAGTATGTGGCTTAGATTGCAAGACCACTCTTGCAGAAAAGCAGTCTCAATAATACTTCAAGCCATATTCAAATGAATGTTTTCAGCTCTAGCAAACCTTGGTAACTTTAAAAAATTACTATACTGTTTAATTTTCAATAAGTAGTTCTATTTTACTGACATAAAGCTTTATTGATAAAGCTAACTGTTAACCACTACTTTCCTCCAACTACAGTATTTGCAGGAGACATTTCCATTTCTTAAACAATTTAAACCAGTGGTCTTCCTCCTTTTCCTTCCTTTTCATTCAGTCTTTCCTGTAAGAAAGCACTGTTACTAATGCCTTAGTGCACTTATCAATCTCCTCACAATTTTAAATACTACTTTTTGAATCTTGTTCTGTTTTCACTTTCATCTCATTTTGTTTTTTTACTTTATTTTACTTATTTTTTAATTATTTCCCCAATACAATTTTTTTTTCTACTGTAAAGCATGGTGACCCAATTACACATACTTGTACACATTCTATTTTCTCACATTATCATGCTCCATCATAAGCGACTAGACACAGTTCCCAGTGCTACTTTCTTCTATAACGTAACAACTGCCTGGATCTGATCACTTCTTAGCACTTCTTTACCTAAAAGTCCTTGAACTTAGTGTTCCTTCCCTCAGAACACATTCTGATTACATTGCATCCAGCCTATATTATATATATTAGCATGTTTTTTATCTGAATTATAATTATCATACACTTCTTCATTATCCAATTAATTTTTTGTTGACCACACTCATTTTTTTTCCCAAATCTGAACCGAGATATTTAATGTTTTCCTATCATGTCCCTATACTACCAAATGCTCCTCCCTATATTTTCTATTTTCTACTGTACAAGCGCAGTTCCTACAGAAACTTCCTCCCTCCCTATTTCCCTTTTAGACAGTTCAATCATTCTGGGATCTTTATTTAGTTATTATTACCTCAGGTGCAAATTTGCCAATTTATCTCTTCACTAATGGACCTGTGAAATCTCTAGACATTTACTGAAAATGTCCAATTATTTTCTTAATGTCAACTTATAATCAACATACCAAAGTCAATTTTCCACCTAAAAATCAGAAACCTTCCTATTTTCATTGTTAGTAAAATCATTACTTTTCTTCCCAGTCAGGATATAGCCCTACAATTATTTTTTTTTGACTTCCTCTTCTCCTTTATCTCCTGAGCCATTTATCCACCAAGTGCTTTTCTTATCCATTATCACTATTAAAGAACATGTTTTCATTCCTTCATTGATGAATAACTACTAATCTACTTATTTCCCCTTTCCTGCCTTAAGATTTTAAAAGTTTCTAACATGGAGAACAGTTCATTGAATCTTCTCCTGAAACACTGATTAAGTCAGTACTTTCTACATCTCAAATTTTAATTCATTTACATCCTCTCCAGGTGTTGTGTGATCCACATTTAGTTGATCTAGCTCACCCAAAATCTACTGTGTAAAATTGACCTTTTCCTCCATTCCTATTAACACCCTTTTGTCTCAAGAACATACACATTCTTTTTAAACCTCCATGTATTTACTCATGTTGTCAAACCAGAAGAGAAAAGATTTTTATGACTGTTCAACTGGTCTCTACTTTGGGGGATCATTATAATTCAATTCACATCCCTCCATGGCATTAAAAGATGTGGATTTTTCCCATAGTGATTTCCCTTTTAAAAAACATTCAAGATTTTTCATGTGTACTTTACATCCTTATTCCTTTAATTACTATATGCTCTTCTTTTATTTCTATTTGATCTCCCCAAAGAAATGGTAAGCTCTTTTAGGCAGGGTCCACTGCATATACTCTTTCCTCACCCTTTATAACCTAAAACAGAACTCATCATTCAGTGGATAATTTAAAATACCTATTATGAAACTACTATATACCAGCCATATAATTAGGTTGCTAGAGGTCTTGTCTTAAAGCTTCATTTGCAAAGTAAAAACAATTATTTGATTTATATTGCTTGCCTGGTTGGACTGTTATAATTATCAAGGGGAGGAAATATAGAGAAAATATGAGGGGTAATGTAGAATACTGGTCAGAGCAGGGATTTTAGAACCAGGTAGTTATCTACCTATATTCAACCCATCTCCTCCTTTGGCATTCACTTACAAGCTATCTCCTTGGGCAAATTATTCATCTCTCCTTACCTCAGTTTTCTCTTCTAGAGACAAGAATGTTATTCACAATCTCAGAAGGTTGATGAGATGCAAATAGCTAACTTACGTTGCTTAGAACAGTACCTAGAATTTAGTAAGCACTCGATGAGCATAAACTATTATGAATTGTTGCCTTCATTTTCCTTAGTTGGCTCATTTCTTAGAGCTACATCATTATAATTTAGAATAATCTAGCCAGATTTAAAATGATCACTGTAGTATTCAAAGATTTTGAAGAACTGATGTAATTTCTCCCTCTGACCTTTCAAATACTGTGAATGAAGAAAGTAGACTGTCCCGAAGGAGAGGGACCTCTGTGAGTGAACAGCACTTGGGCTCCATAGCTCTCAATTACTTCTCAGTGTTTCCAGAGCTTGTACACTCAATTCATACATCTTCTGGACATTAGTTTTTCCTTAGAATTGCATGACAGAAGATATTCATTTGATAATAACAGAATATGCTAATTTCAGTAGCAGAAGTAAATGGGGCTGGAGATGAAAAAACAATAGAAAGTAATATATTCAAGATGATAAAATGAATTCCTATCATTAGAAGCATTTGATTTTCCAAAGATCCTAATACTTCTCTGTCTTCCATCCTTTACAACTAGAAGACTGCTGAAAATTTATGTTTAATTGAGTACCAAGATAGAAACAACACTAGATAAAATCTGAAAAAGAAACCTAAATGGGAATGTTGGTAAATATAAGTATGCATTACATATACAAATATAAGTATACAATATAATGCATACAAATATAAGTATGCATTACATGCCTGCATCATGTAATAAGGCACATTCTCATAAGTATCTTTTCCCTTTTGAACCTGAAGGATAATGTTATTTAGAAACCTGTATGTTAGAATTATTCATTTATTCATAAAAGTCTGAAATGGCAAATCCTTTGTAGGTGTAAACTTCTGTGTTTTTGCTATATTCGCAAAACCCTGGGATTTGAATGGACCGAACATGATGAAATGAAATGGCAAGGGAGGTCACCTAATAGCAACCTGCATGCTTAGGATGACAGGGGTGTTTAAGTCTGGAACAGCTAATGCCTGTGAAATTGCCTGTTAGTTTTAACTATTAATTTGGTGGATAATAAGGGGAAATGAGATTAATTTAGTCACCATCACTCAAAAGACATCTCCAATAACCTCTCTACTCTACTAATATTAAGCAGAGAATAGGGTTCAGCAAAAAGATAAACATTTGTTCCAAAATAAAAATAGAAGCGTAATTTCTGAAGCAATTTTATCAGAAATGACATGAGGCATATATTTTTACTTAGAATCCAAATTCAACAATTGATTAAATACCTCTTACATAGTATTAGACATTTATTTATAACTTATTTTGTAAACTTCCTAACATTTCCTTCAGTCTGATTTATCTCTATTGATATTACTATAAAATATATTCACAAAGCAAGATAGAAGATTGAAAAAGCAAAATTTCAGACTGATACTTGTACTTAACACACTACATATCACAGTCATTCCAAAGAGGTATTAATGACAAGTGGGTTATTTAAGCTATACAGAGTGAAAATCAATTCATAAGTGTTCTACATGCTCAAATGCAGAGGATTCTTTCTGTATAATTTGTATATACGAACTGTAAAGATTCAGAGATTAGGGAGGCTAAGTCTCTATTTTCTGAATGTAAACCCAAATTAAATGATTCTATTCATATTTATTAAATGTCTACTCTACTAAACAACTGCAACGTATTGAGTAAGACATTTTCTCTTTTGCCTCTAGATAGATGTTGAATGTGCTGTTTCCTTACCTGTATTTCTCTTGTGTTCACACTTTGGATTTTAGTATACCTCCTTCTTGATACACATGTGGTACATACACACACACATACACATATACACACACACCCCTGAAGTCAGAGATAAGCTCATCTTCCTCAGTTTGCACAATTTGCAAATAGCTTTATTATCATATCATTTTCTTTTTATTGAAATAGCTTCTTTTCCTTGCACATTAGTACATTTCCAGCACAGCCCACTGTAGGCCCTCAGGGCACTGTGTTGACTATTGTGCAAATGCCTTTGGGAAAGGATAACCCTTCTGCAGACTTGTTGGAACTTAAACAATCAGTAGGTATTCACCAAAGGAAGGAATGCTATGTTCTCCGAAAACCAAGATCCTTGCCCTTTTGGAATTTACAAGGAGGTAGAGACAATTTTATTGGCAGACATAACTGTAAGTTAGTATGACACAAGGGTGGTAGGGGTATATACAGAATTTTATGGTCACTCAGAGTAAAATGAAATCTCTGCAGTCACTATAATGGAAGGGGCTTTGTAGAGTAGATGGTCTGAACTGCCAGTTTTGTCACATTATAGTGAACTCTGACCAATGACCATAAGGATAAACTGATGACTTCTGCTTATGAATCAGGTTATTAATATGTTCTGAGAATATTAAGACAACAAACATTTATCTTACTTTAAAATCATCTGGTAATAGATGGCTTCTTAAAATAGAAGCAACTTCATAATATGGTTTGTGGTTATATCCACATATGCCATTCTTGTTTTTCCTATGCACAAACTTTCTTAGACACAGAATATGAATCACATCTATATAATGGTTTACCTTACTTAGTGAGTACACACCAAGTGCTCCTTTTTCATTACTTAGTTCCTTACAAAAGTAATTGGATTAGTAGTAAAGCAGAAATGAATTTTAGTGTCTGGATTTGAATAATCTTAAAAAGATGAGCTTTACCCAAATTTAATATTTTCTTATCTTTGACTGAGGAGACAGAATCACAGTGAGTTGTCAAGTAGTATAATACTTTTGCACAAGACAATATTGCACTCCTAAATTATCACCTCCCTACAGACCTCTGTTAAATTATCATTTTTATTATTGCCTTATTTAATTCAATCTGTCAAATATTCTTTTAGTACCTACCAAGAACAGAATCTGCTTACTCTCATTTAAAAGGACTTTACATCAGGTTTAATCCATATAAATCTTATTTATTTATTCTTCATAAAAAGTATATGGAGTGTTTTATTTCACTGATATGAAAATATCCTTTATTAACTTGAGCTATTACTCTTTCAGCTTTAGGTGTGAATGGTTTAATAAATAATGCTCACGTATTGGTTCTTTTGCTTTTACTTTATTTCATTTGTTTCAAAAATATTTACTGTGGGAGTCCCCATTGTGGTGCAGTAGAAATGAATCTGACTAGTATCCAAGAAGATGCATGTTCAATCCCTGGCCTCACTCAGTGGGTTAAAGGATCCACCATTGCCTTGCCCTGTGGTGTAGGTCGCAGATGCAGCTTGAATCTGGTGTTGCTGAGGCTGTGGCATAGGCCAGCAGCTGTAGCTCCTTTTTGACCCCTAGCCAGGGAACTTACATATGCCCTAAAAAGCAAAAAAAAGAAAAAAAAATTACTGTGCCTTTAATACATTATGCTATATATTATGAGAAACGTGATTCCATGTTTATTCAGCACTCTTCATTTGAAAAGCCAGAAATGTAATTTATATATAATAACATTGTAAAAATTGTTAGCATTGAAAACATGAGCCATAGCCAAATAAATTTTCTCTTTGGTAACCATCATGAATGAGGTAATATTTTTGTTCAATAATGCTAATAAAGCTACTTTTATGGAGTCATATATTCTCATAACTTATGCCCATGTAGCTTAACTTCACACACACATTTAATGCAGTAAACCATTTCATGCAGTGCTGCCATTTAAGATCCGCAAAAATCAATAGTGTTATTTGCATGATTGTAGGACTACTCATATTTTCTTAAAGAGTACAAATCATATTTAAAATTGCAAATATGATAGCTAAATCTTTTCTTACTCATAGCCATCACAAAATTATGTTTTTAGATATTTATCTTATTCACTTTTGTAATATCAAAATCTAGGTCACATTATTCAGTCCTCATCATCATTATGTTTATTGATTCCTAGAGATATTTGGTTAGTACTCTGTTGAGATTAAAAGCATGGATTTAGGAGTAAGTGAGACTTGAATTCAAGTTTAGGTTCTGTTTAAGCCTTAACTGAATGTTAGGGAAAGTATAAGCATCAACTAACAGTTTGTATGAAGATTAATGAAAACGGTGACAGTGGAGTGCTCACCGTAGTACCTGGCCCAAACTATTCTGGTCAGGTAACAGCTGTTTTTGATTGTAAAGGTAAAATGAATTTTAATTCAGTCTGAAGGAGCCACTAGAGAAAGTTTGTTGCTGTTTTGACAAAGTCACAATGCAGAAGGGATGCTGACTTACTTTTTTCTTGATTCACAAAACACTAAATATGCTAATTATTTTTTACTTAATTCTTTACTTGTTAGCAAAGAAAAATAATTATCAGTGTATCAAAGCTCATCATTATGAATTCATTTTTATTCCAGAGTAATAAGGATGCTGAGGAAAAGGATAGCTCAAACCTGCTGTGGAAGTAATCCTACTCTTGTTCTGACCAGATAGATGAACAAACATTTAAGATTTTTAATGTTCTTTGCCATGGATCAAATGGTGTCCCCTCCCCCAAACCCTAAATTTATGCGTCAAAATCCCGACCCCCAGTACCTCATATTGTGACTGTATTTGGAGATAAGGCCTTCCTTCAAAGTGGTTAAAATAAGGTCATATGGGTGGGCCCTAACTCAGTATGACTGGTGCCCTTATAAGAGGTAGAGATGAGGACACAGCAAGAAGGTGACCATCTGCAAGCCAAGGAGAGAGGCCTGAGAAGAAACCAAACCTGCTGACAACCTTGATCTCAGACTTCCAGTCTTTAAAACTATAAGAAAATTAATTTCTGTTGTTTAAGCCACCTTGTCTGTGTTAGCAAACTAATATGATATTCAAAGGCTGGGACCAGCGGATTATTTTTAGGAGAAAACATATATGTAGATTTGTAACTAATTATAACACTTCCTTTTGTTTTTTTAAGGGAAAATAAAAATTGAATGTCTTATCCAGCTTTAAATGATAATATGTTCTGAGGTTTTAGAAGCATTAAGATCTATGCTAATTTTGAAAGTCTCATAGGCAAGAATTGAACACTGCAGTATAAATAGGAATTTTAGTAATATTGATCTTTCTGATGAATATCTACTAAATTCCTCAAAAAATTTTGTTTGTATCTCATTCCAAAGGAAAGGCATTTTATGGGAGAAACACACGAAATACACATATGATTCTGCAGTTTTCTTTGCTATTATCTTAAAACTCCATACTTGCCCTCACCATTCTCAGAAATTTTCTCCTTATCTTACAGGCAAAAAGTAGAGGGGTTAAGAAAATATCTTCAGATTCACTAATTTTCATTTACAAATTAATCAGTTTTATTGAGATATAGTAGATAAGAATCGAGACTCTAAAATGACTCCTTTGCTCAAATCATGGCTCTGCTCTTTAGTAATTGTGTGATTTCTGTAAATTATTAACACCTCAGAGTTTTCTCATCTGTAAAATAAGGATAATAATAGTAACAACCACATCAAACACAGTTACACATGTGTATGTGTGTATATATATACATTTCAAATATTGTCAGCTATTACCTTTACCATTATTTACCATTATTATCATGTTATTATTTGCTCATTTTTTTATTTTTTATTTATTTACTTTTTTGTCTTTCTGGGCTACACCTGCAGCATATGGAAGTTCCCAGGCTAGGGGTAGAATCGGATCTGTAGCTGCTGGCTTACCATAGCTGCAGCAATGCAGGATCTGAGCTGCATCTGCAACCTACACCATAACTCACAGCAATGATGGATCTTCAACCCACTGAGTGAGGCCAGGGATTGAACCTGAGTCACATTCACTTTCACTGAGCCATGATGGGAACTCCTTTACTCATTTATATATATATATATATATATATATAAATGATTTTTAATTTTTTCCCCATTATACCTTGTTTACAGTGTTCTGTCAATTTTCTACTCTACAGCATGATGACCCAGTTACACATACATGCATACATTTTTTTTTCTCACATTATCATTCTACATCATAAGTGATTAGACGTAGTTCCCAGTGCTATACAGCAGGATCTCACTGGTAATCCTACGCCCATACCATCCTGAATGTGCCCAATCTCATCTGCTCTCCTTTACTCATTTTAATCTTCTTCCACTTTTTTATCTCAGAAGGTGGCCTTTCATACTAAACTTTACAGTTAAACCATTTTTCTTCTGGTCCAAGGATTTCCCCCTCTTTCTTTTTCTACAAATTTAGCTTCTCCCTGTTCAGTAGCTGTCCTCCTAAATATAAAATCACATTCAGTTATCCTTCACATTAAAAATAAAACTATGAACAAATCTCTCTCAGCTTTCCACTGTCCTCTTCACTTTTCCTTTCATAACCACATTTTTAAAATGAGTGATCTCCACATACTGACTCATTCTACTCACTCATCAACCATTGCTACCTTTCATATGCTTCCTTGTTTCTGATAACAGACATGAATGATTTTTTGCTTGGCAAAGCCAGTGACCTCATTTCACTTGAAATTGTTGACCCCTCTCTGACAACCCATTTCTCCCTTGAGTCCCATGACACTATTTCATCCATGACAGTTGGTTTTCCATATTCTCAGGCTATGGCTTTTTAATCATCTTTGCTAGATCTTTACAAAGTTGCTTTTCTTCCCTAGGAAATAGCAGTATCCTATGTATTACTGCATGATATTCACCAAAAATGAACAGCAATGATGGTCCACTTATTTTTTGTACATTGATATTTTGATTTGAAAATCGTGTTTTGGAAAAACTAAGGAGTTAAAATGTTGCTTACTGTATCCCTAAAGTACAGCATAGTGTTTGGTACATAATAGGTGCACAATTAAATACTTGATATGTGAAAGAGTTTAATATTTTTCTATGCTCTTTCACATCTCACAATGTATGTGAGCAAGGAGAAATATACTATAGGGGAATGAATAATTAACTGATGGCTATTTGGGACAATAATTTAGGTAAATAGAAACCTAGCCACCCTTTTAAAATTGTGTTAACTAAAATTATTTTTAACAATCCAAATCTCATATGCATTTTTTAACTTTTCCTAATGTGAAATTATAAGACAACACTGAATTTCAAAAAGTCAAAATTGTAATGAAAAGAGAAAATTTATCTTGTGAGGAGAAAGGATCAAAATGGCCACTTTTCAGAGTTCCCATTATGTCTCAGCAGGTTAACGATCCGATATAGTCTCTATGAGGGTGTGGGTTTGATCCCTGGCTTTGCTCAGTGGGTTGAGGATCCAGTGTTGCCGTAAGTTGTAGCACAGGTTTAGATGTGACTCGGATCTGGTGTTGTCATCTAGTGAGGTGCAGGCCTGTGGCTGAAGCTCTGATTCAACCCCAAGCTTGGGAACTTCCATATGCAATGGGTGCTGCTGTAAAAAGAAAAAAAAAAATGTCCATGTTTATGTGATTGCATGTCTTGCAAACTTTTTAATATATTTTATTTTTGTGTATGGTGTGAGAGAGTAATCCACTTTGATTCTTTTGCTTGTAGCTGTCCAATTGTCCCAAATCAATTATTGAAGACATTATCTTTTCCCCCAGTGTATATTCTTGCCTCCTTAGTTGTAGATTAATAGCCCTTATAAGTATAAACATACATTTCTGAGCTTTCTATTCTGTTCCTTTGATCAATTTTTATGCCAGTACTGTTGGATTTTGATGACTAGTTTTGTAATATAGTTTGAAATCAGGAAGCATGGTACCTTCAATTTGTTCCTCTTTCTCAATATTGTTTTAATTATTTGTGGTCTTTCCATTACAAATTTTAGAATTATTTTTTCTAGTTCTATGAAAAAAATGCTATTGGTATTTTGACAGGGACTGCACTGAATCTGTTGATTGCCTTGAGAAGTATGGTCATTTTAACAATATTATTTTTTCTAATCCATGAACATTATCTGTGGGCTTGTAATATATGGCCTTTATTATATTGAGATGTATTTCCTCTATACCCATTTTCTAAGAGTTTTTATCATATGTATATATTGAACTTTATCAAAAGCTTTTCCTTTTCTATCAAAATGATATTATTTTTTTCTTCAGTTTATTAATATATCACATTGGTTGATTTGCAGATATTGAACCATCTTTGCAACCCTGGGATAAATGATCCTTTTAGTGTATTATTGCATTTGATTTTCTAATGTTTTATAGAGGATTTCTTTTTCATACATTGCATTCTTTTTTACCTGAAACTTAAATATGATTACCTGCTATGGGAGTTAAATTACACACCTACTTCTTTACCTGACATAAATCACCTGTACCAGATTAATATTCTTATTTGTAAACTTTGGGATAATTCTCATATAGAAATATTCCTCCAACAGAACACTGGCTATTATGTGTATGAAAACATGGCCTTATTTTTAAGCTTAATAGAGTTTTCATATCAAAGGCTATTTACACTTATTGTATTCATTCTACATTTCCTAGTTCTATTTCTCATAACTTAAAAAGGAGATCAAGTTCTGTTCTTTTACTATTCAAAACAGACATTGAGATGATAATCTAATCAGAGCTGACTACTGACCTCATATTTACCTACTTTTAAAATAATTTTTCAGGCAATAAATTTATATTTCATTAAAACATGTCATAATTGAAGATTATTTGGTGACTTTAAACATACTAAGAATAGCATAAAATAAGCATGCTTCTATTTGGTGTGATATAATAATCAAATATTCTTGAAAGGGGCAGTGTTTATTTTTAGTCATACATTTCCTTCCATGTTGAATTTTTATCTATTTTTAGCATACATTAACTTATCAAAAATGTATGATGAGTTTAGAAAATTGTTAAAATTTTGTTTAAGATCACTCTAGTATTACCATTAACACTATTCTTTTTAAGTTTATAAAGTTTATAAAACTCATGGTCACTTTCATGTGTTACCTTGTCTTGGCTATAGCCCCTAGTTATTTTATCAAAAAGTAATCCAGATATCACCCTGAGGGTATTTTGTAGGAGCAATTAAATCTACAATCAGGTGACTAAATAAGGGAGACTGTTCTAGATTATCTGGGTAGACCCGATAACATCTAAAGAGTCCTTATAAGGAGATAAGAGAGTAAGAAGGCATAGAGTGAAGGTGATACAGTAATAGAAGCCAAGAATAATGTGGCTACAAACCAAGGAGTACCATCAGCTTATAGAACTGTGAACATACAAAGAACAGCTTCTCCCCTCTAACTTCTAGAAGGAATCAGATCTGCTGACACCGTCACTGTGAGACTGATTTTAGACTTCTGACCTCTAGAAATGTGGAATGATCAATTTTTTATTGTTTAAAAATCACTAAATTTGTGGTAACTTGTTATAGAAGCAACTGGAAATAGATACATATTTTGTTGCCTGGAAGTTGGATGCTGCTATAATAAGTAACTAAAAATGTGGTTTTGAAATTGGGTAACCGATAAAAGCTTAAATAATTTTGGAGACAACAGAAAAATCTGCATTGTCTTGAAAAGACCGTTGCTAGATATACGGATTTTATGTGACTCCACAGAAGGAAGTGAGTAGTATGGTAAAGAAAACCTATACTGTCTTAGAGAATATTTAAATCACCATAAACAAATTCTTGGTAGAAATATAGACACTAAAAGCACAATTAAAGAAGGCTCAGAAGGAAATGAAGAATATGTTACTAGAAACTGGAAGAAAATCCTTGTAATACAGTGTTAGAAAACAGCTCAGTTGTTTTATACAGTTATATAGAAAACAGAAGTTGTAAGCAGTGAACTTGAGTATTTAATTGAAGATATTTCCAAGCAAATTACTGAAGAGTGTATTGTTTTATTCTCTCTGATTACATAGTAAAATGTAAAAGGAAAGAGATAAATTGAGGAAAAAACTATTATGAAACAAGGAACCGGGACTTGACAGTGTAAGTTTTCAGCTTATCCAATTTGTAAATGACCCTAAAATTAGGAGATTCACTATCAGAAAGTGTGTTCTGAAGCCAGTGGTAGCTAGACAATCATTTTTTAGTGCCTTAAAATGAACAAAATGTAATAGCATTTCATCCCATATAGGACTCTTTAAAGAGATCCATCATGTGACTCATGTATTCCCTCTGTCATCTCAGTGGAAGTCAACAGATATGATGGAATTACTTTGGAAAGAACTATGGAAGAGCATATTATCCAATAGTGCAAATTCCGTAACATGCAGAAAAATTACAAGGTTTTTAAGACTATTATACCAGCAGAAATACTTCTAGCGTGGACTGAAAGTTACAGGGAAAGGAAGAAATAAGACTAAGACTACCAAAATTCTATAGGCAGGAAATAGGTTCATATTTCTATTATTTTATAAACACATGGAATAGAGTTATGTCCCAAAGGGCAGAGCTAAAGCTATAAAAAGGAGACCCTTAAGCCACAGATGATTTTTTCCAAGACTTGAAAACTAATGGAGCTTACTTTGCCGTATTTCAAAATTGCTTGGGACAGATGACTCATTTTATTTTTTCATTACCTCTCTTTTTGAAAGAGAGCATCTATGACATTCCATGCATGTAATTGGCATGCAGTGTCCTATCATTGTGTTTTGGAATTTCTATCTATCTAAGCTTATATTCACCAGCCCACAAATGGAAAGGAATTTTGTACAAAGACGGATCATACTCAGAGTTACACACATAGCTGAGTAAGATGATAAAAGTTAAAATTTTAAAGTGGATAAGATCTTGGACTTAACTTGGTTCTATAAACAGGTTAAGACTTTCAGTGATTTTAGATGAGATAAATTTACTTTACATTTGATGTAGATGTGAATCTTTGAGGGCCAGAGACAGTTGTGTTAAGCTGAATAGTGGTTCCCAATGGTGTCATGTCCTAAAACCTGGAACCTATATATTCATTATCTCGATGGTAAAAGAGACTTTGATGATGTGATTAAGTTAAATATTTTGGGATGAAGAGATTGTTTTGGATTATTTTGCGGGTGCAATGTAATTACAAGGGTTTTCATAAAACAGAGGCAGAAGGATTACTTAGAGAAGATGTAGAGATCGAAGAAGAGTTTGGAGGGATGCACTTGAAAGATGCCAAGGAATAGGTGGTTCCTAGAAGTTGTTAAAGGCAAGAAAATGATTCTTAGAGCTGCCAGGAGAAATGCAGTCCTGCTTATGCCTTAATTTTAATCTAATGGTACATATTTTGAACTGTGACCTCTAGTAATGTAAAAATAAATTTGTGTTTCTTTAAGTCACCAAATTTATAGTAATTTGTTTCAACTGCAAAAGGAAGCTAATTACCAATTAATAATCCTTGGAAGAGTCATATAATTCTAGAGGATTTGTTATTAGAAACATAACTGCAGCAGGCCTACCCTACATTGCTTCACCACAAGTAACTGACCAAGGAAGTTTAAGATTTAACTGGCAAGAATAATAAAACCTTAATAAAGGAAATTGAAGATGGTTAAAAGAAATAGAAAGATATCCCTTGTTCTTGCATTGGGAGAATTAATATTGTTAAAGCAATCTACAGATTTAATGTTATCCCTATCAAATTACTGTTGACATGTTCACATAACAAAAAAAAATTCAAAAATTTATATGGAACCCTAAAAGACAAAGCAGGAGATAACCCTCTCAGTCATCAGACAATATTACAAAGCTACAGTAATCAAAACAGCATGGAATTGGGATAGAAACAGACATATGGATCAATGGAACAGAATACAGAGCCCAGAAATAAACCCAGACACTTATGGTCAATTAATCTTCAACAAAGGGACAAGAGTATACAATGGGGAAAAGTCTCTTCAGCAAGGAGTGTTGGGAAAGTTGGAAAATATCATGTTAATCAATGAAGCTAGAACACATCCCCATGCCACACACACACAAAAACTCAAAATGGTCTAAAGACTTACATAAAATGTGATATCATGAAACTCCTAGATGAGAACATAGGAAAAACATTCTCTGACATAAATCATATGATTTTTTTTTAGATCACTCTCCTAAGGCAAAAGAAATAAAAGGAAAAATAAACAAATGGGGACTTCCCATCATAGCTCAGCAGAAACAAATCTGACTAGCATCCATGAGGACCCAGGTTCAATCCTTGGCAATTCTCAGTGGATTAAGGATCCAGCATTGCCATGAGCTGTGGTTTAGGTCGCAGATGAGGTTTGGGTCTGAAGTTGATGTGGCTATGGCTTAGACCAATGGGTACAGCTCTGATTTGACCCCTAGTCTGAGAACCTCCATATGCTGTGGGTGTGGCCCTAAAAAAAAGATTAAAAAAATAAAAAATAAACAAATGGAACCTAACCAAATCACAAACTTTTGCACAGCAAAGGAACCATAAACAAAATGAAAAGATAACCTATGGAACAGGAGAAAGTATTTGCAAATGATGTTAGCAATAAGGGCTTCATTTCCAAAAATATACAAACAGTTCAATACCAAAAAAACCCACAAAAAACCAAGAAAAACCTATTGAAAAATGGGCAAAAGAACTAAATAGGTATTTTTTCAAAGAAGACATACAGATGGCCAAGAGCCACATGAAAATATGCTCAACATGACTAATTGTTAGAGAAATGCAAATAAAAACTACAATGAGGTACTACATTGATCAGAATGGCCATCATTTTAAAGTCTATAGGTAATAAATGTTGGAGTGGTTTTGTAGAAGAGGGAATGCTCCTATACTGTAGTTGGAAATGTAAATTGGAGCAGTCACAATGGAAAACAGTATGGAGGTTCCTCAAAAAACTAGAGTTGCCATATAATACAGCAATCTCAATCTTGGGCATATCTCTGGACAAAACTATAATTCAAACTGATGCACGCACCACTATATTTGCAGTAGCGTTACTCACAAAAGCCAAGACATGGAAACAACCTAAATGTCCAACAACAGATGAATGGATAAAGATAATGTGGTACATATATACAGTGAATACTACTCACCCATAAAAAGAATGAAATAATGCCATTTGCAACACCATGGATGGAACTAGAAATTATCACACCAAGTGAAGTCAGTCAGAAATAGAAGGACAAATACCATATGATATCACTTATATGTGGAATCTAAAATATGACAAACTTATCTCCAAAACAGAAACAGTCATAGACATAGAGAACAGATTTGTGGTGGCCAAGGGGGAGAGGAGTAAGGGAGAGTTGGATTGGGAGTTGGGGACTAGTTGATTCCAACTACTATATACAGAATGGATAAATAACAAGGCCCTACTGTATAGCACATGGAGCTATATTCAATATCATGTGATAAACCATAATGGAAAAGAAAACGTGTGTAAATATACATATAGCTGAATCACTTTGCCATGCAGCACAAATTAACAAAACATTATAAATCAACTATTATTCAAATTTAAAAAAAAAGACCCATAGAGACACTATGACCAAAAGTCTTCAACAAAAGGCAACTTTTTACCTGGCATTTGAAGCTCTTAGCAGCAGTCTACCATTTTATTTCCATTTCTTGTTCCTTCCATTATCCCTTGGTTTCACATCAGTATCTTCGAAATAAGGTTTAACTCCCAGATTTTTACTTTTTTCTTATGAGAGAACGTATCTGAAAATTTCATCTTTTTTTTTTGTTTCATTATATATGCATCAGTCCATTCCACAGACCCCTATGTGGCATTCTAAATGTTCCTTCTTTTTAAGAAAATATTTTGGCTTTGTTTCTAAAACCAATGGTGGCCAGATAAGTATACCAAATATAGGATAGGGACAGACTAAAAATTCTGAGACAGGTTATAAACAAATTGGATGAATATATACAGTTATGTTGACTTTAATTTGTAGAATACATTTTAAATTAAACTGTCTTATAAGAATAGCAGCTTCATAATATCAAATACTTCACAGATCAGAAATTTTGAAATATTGAAATGGATTGTGACTTTCTAAGGATGATATTAATTTTAGTCAGTGTGAGTCATATTAACAAAATAAAAAAAAATACATCACCATTATTGAATCTATTCTGATTTTGTTGCGTTAAAACTCAGGTACAGCTTCAAAAATATTTCAAATAATATAAATATATACATTTATTTGAAGTGAAATATTATAACATGCCAGGCAATAAAAAGCCTTTTATTCTTCAGCTTTCATGTGCATTGTTTTAGGACATTAAAAACTTGTGTGTTCTATTTGAAAAACACTGTATTTCATGATAAAAGTGATCAAGAAATGAACACAATAGAGTTTCTACTTTTAAGACCTTTTTGTTTTATATAGCAGAAGAAAGTAAGACAAATTTGTAAATGACTATAAAAAAGGCAAAATGTAATTAATGTCCTAAGGGAGCTACAAAGCATGTGCTCTGAGAGGATGGAGAAATCACTTTCAGTTCTGAGAGCTGAATAAAGACATATAGATGGAGCTGAATTATGTGTATTAAAGATAATGAAAACATCTGTGGAACTGGAAAAAGATTTATGTGCTACAGAGAAAGGGGGACATATAGATTCTTAAAGGTATTGAAACATAGGTCACAGAGTTTTCAAATGTTTCCAGTAGACTAAACAGAGTCTACAGAGCAATTACATGCAGAAAAGCAACTGAATTTTAAAGTATCTGATAATACAAGGTATATGAGAGGAGAGTAAACATTATTAGCAGTCACCCTAGCTTGAAACCTTAGCAAACCAAGACTTATGTGCATGTATCAGTTGTTCTTTAGGTAAACATTTGTTTTCTTCAGTGTAAATGAAACCTAAATTGTCTAATACCATTACCTAATGTCTCAGGATGCATGGTATCTCAAGGGTATATCTGAAGGGTAGTTTTGAGGCCAAGGTGGTCATAGATACAAACCTAAAAATACATACTTTTTTCTAGTTTTCAACTAAGTTAATTCTCTACACTGAATTTTTTTCATGCATTGGTTCAATTAACATTTATTGCCTGCCTGTTCTGTCCCAGGAATGGTGATAACAGTGAGAAAAATAAACATTGTTTCTTCCCTTGTCAATTAGGAAGCAAATGTTATCTACAATCACACCACGTCAAGGCACCTTATTTTCTGGAAACTTGTTCTTGTCTAAATTCTTCATTATAAACACACCAGCAGTCTCAGCACCCAGATTATTCTGAATATGTAATAATAAGTAAGTTCTGTTTTGTGCACTTGAGCAAGGGACTTTTAAGAAATATTTTGTGTTCATGCAAGGGAAGGAGCTGGAGATTTGGTCCATTAGGAAGAGTTTGTGCTAGCTTTATCTGAGGTGCCACTGTTGACACAGGGTAATTCTCTAATGGCAAAACATCGTTTCTTTTTTCTTTGCTTTTTCTCTTTTGCATCTCAAAGCCAACTTCCTTATTAAGATACTTATAATTTTGTAGATTGACAGGAAAATTTGACTCTTTAGGAAAACTTCTTTAAATAGTCCTGTCTTTAAAGCCAAGAATTCGAAATAAAATGTATTGAGTTGTTTCCTAAAAGGAATCCTTGGAAATGGTTTTTTGATGATATCAGAATGCTTGACTAAATTTAACAATTTCTGAGCATGAGCATAGAATAAATACCATCCTTGTCATCTTTTTACTCAAGTAACAACAAAAATCCTAATATACCAAATGACATTCTCCAGCCTTCAGGTATTTGTACGAATATCATACTTTTTGGTTTGTAGCTAGATAAGACAAAGGAACTTTAGAACTGGTCAAGACTTAACACATTAAGTCTTTCTTCACAGATATCAAAAGTTGAGAACCCTTCCCAACACTCTACTCCACATTTTAAGAGGCAACTATTTATTTCGTGTGTGTGTGTGTGTGTGTGTGTAATAAATGGATCATGCTAAAAGATTTAGTCCACTGAAGTGGTCCTTTGGAATGAATGAAGTTGACAGCTAGACTATAAAGTGAGATTCTTCAAGACAATGAAAATTCCTTGTTTATAAGATAAATAGATTGCCAGCAGGCAGGACTGTGGAAGACTCATACTTTCTAGTCGATTACCTAGGGAGAAAAAAATTTTAGTCTTAAGATAATTCCTCCAGTGAATTCTTGTGACTATCTGACATTTTAGCATCTTGCTGTCTACATGGTGTTAAGAGTTACCTTGCTTAACAGGGAATTTTCCTTCAAGGGTACACAACCTACACATCAGGTTATTTTCTCATGGAGGGCAGTACATGGTCTTGAAATTAAAATATGTTTTTGTTTAGTTCCCATGAGACTCTGTAAGAGAGGACATGTTTCAAATATTCCGATTAAAGAAAATGTGCATAAGTGGCCACTGGAGTAGTCCATGAGAAAAGGGAAAAGTAATTAAGACTTGCATTTATGAAAGCATTTAATTATTTATCAGAAGTTTGACTTGGAGCAATAGGAATTCCGTCACGGTTATAAATATTATGGTTGGTTGCCTATTTCCTTTTTCTAAATTGGAAAAAAATGCTGGACCGGTATAAATTTGAATCCGTTTGGTAATATGAATTCTAAAAGTATTTTTCTTTGAAACAGTTTCTTCTGAAATGATTAAATATGAATGAATCTTCAGTTACTGCATTTTCCTGCTATTTTAAGTGTCAAGGGAGAAGGAAATATTTGACAACTTAGTTCAACTTTCTATGAATAACAATAATGTCCAATTGAAGCATTTGCATTTCAACATCGTCAGATTATGTCACAGCATGACCTTCTCTTAGAATAATATATGTAAACAAATTTCCTCTCTATTTTCTTGTAATACAATAGTGGTTGAAATGATTAATCAATCCCTGATTCCAAAGCTCTTTAATCTCTGTAGCAAAGATGCAAAGTATTGATTCTTATCAAAGAGTCAGACTTGATTTTGTTGTTTAAATATGAAAGTGATTATTTTTGAAGTTTGAATTTGCTGTGTGGAAATTACAGTGAATAAAACAACGTTTCATTTTATTGTATCAGATTAATCTTTTCAAAGAAAGACATTCCAGATAACAGTATTTGAATTATTTTTTAATGTATTTCTGTCTGTTGAAAGCCATTACACAGTGATTTTACATTGGATTATCACAGAAATATATTAAAAAACATCTAACAATTTTGAATGTAAGGATTTCTTTAATGTTTTTCCAGCTTGAACACAGAGACGAACAGCATTTACTAGACAAACTATGGATTCACTTGTCTATTTCACGATAGTGCCTGCTTATATTATGATGCTAATCTGTTTTATTTAAATAAAGGTCTAAAATGAGAAATATTTTTAGCATTTGACATTATTACTTATCATTAGGATGATGCTGTAAAATATGCAACAGATGTTTTGCTATTTTTTCAAAAAGAGGCATTCTTTCATCTGCATTTTTTTTCCTTGTGGGTTTTTGCTTGTTTCTTGTTCTGTTTTCCATTGTTGTTGTTTTTTGTTTTTTAGTTATTTTTCTTCTTTTCCAATTTTTTTAATTTGGAGAGAATAATTGAAGAGGAAAATACCTGAAGGAATATTTATCTTCAATTTATAACTATTTTCTTCTTCTAGGTAGAGTTAATTCTTGAGGAATTTTGGAATACTAATTTACTTATTTTGGATGGTTAACAAACCAGCAAATCTTACTTGCCAAAACAGTAAAAGTTATTCAGTGTCTTTTAAACACTAAAAATTATTTTAACTTCAAGAAAAATTTGTACAGCCCCTTTATTTAAGTGGCATATTGTGTGACAGTGCTGGTTATATTCAGTATGTTTGGTTCTGGGCATAAGCTCCTAGAACACTGTATAACTTTCCTAAATGCCCCTGCTGTGAATACTCAGTGATAATGATTACCAATGTATTTTCGGCATGGGCTGTGTACAATAGCCTGTAATTTACCCTCAATTTTTATTTCTTAGTGCCTTAGTAGGATCTTTTTTGGAGTATCAGCCAATTTCAGAAAGTCAAATACCAAAAACCAAATTAACACTTGGCTGATAACTTACATTTTTGTACAAAGCATGTCATTTAATATATCACTAAATTAATCATATACTCCTAGATTCTGAAGACTAAACATGATGTTTTGCTTAAAATTACTTTCATAAAGTTAATGTACTTTCTTAACTACTACCCTTTGTCCAGTTACAAATCAGACACTCAGTGGGTCATTATTAAAACCTCTAACTTTTCTGTTATCAGTACTTTTGCAATCTAAAGTATTTACAGATAACATACTGAAATGGTTAGCATTTAGCAATTTTCCCTCTATACATGTAAAATTTTACCCAGAAGAAATGGAGTTACCACTGAGAATTGATATTTTAGACCTAAGGCTATATTTCTCAAATTTTATTTAAAAGCAGATATTCACTGGCAAGATAAAAATAGTTTGCTACGTTGAATATTGTGAAATTTTCAGAATCTTTCTTATTTGATTCTATCTGTATCCATTCCAGTGAAAATAATATTCTTTCTCAATTGAAATTCTATTGTTATTAATGTCTAGAGAATTAGATAAATTCTAAGACTTTTCATAATACCTCGCATTAACTCTTGTTCTCATTTATAAAAATTTATCTTAATCTAATTCTACCTGGTGTTGGTATAATTACTTTTTTTTTCATTTTTGATTCCTTTACATTATCATTCTCTTCCATCTTAAGGGAGTTCATATTAATATCAGATATGTATTCTTAAGTATCTGTATATGTATTCCTTAACTTATATAACTTTAAAATGTTATATAAATACCTATGTCTATATACTTACACAAATAAAAGCTGAACTGTTTCTCCTCTATTTTGTAATCTCTAATTTTCTCCCTTAAGAAATATTCACATCTTCAAATGAACTGGTATTTATTCTGTTTACTAGCTAAGTGATACTACATATTGTGAAAGTACCATATTTTATTCTCTTGTTGATTACAAATAATCTTGCTTCTAGTATTTTTTTTTCTATTCTAAATTATAGTAAAATAAACATTTGCATAGTTCTGCTTTTCTTTATCATGGAGTTACACAAATTTTTAACAATCTTCAGGGATAAAAGATAAATGACAGAATTAAGATAATTACTCAGGTTATATATATATATAAACACCTAGTTGAAACAGTCTATATATTTTTTTAAAGCATAGTTTATTTACAATGTTTCTTCAATTTATGCTGTATGGCAAAGTGACCCAGCCGTGCATACATTCTTTTTTTCTTTTTCATATTATCTTTCATCATGTTGTAACCCAAGAGACTGGACACAGTTCCCTGTGCTATACAGTAGGACACCATTACATATCTGTTTTAAATGTAATACTTTGAATTTACCAAGCCCAAACTCCCCATCCATCTCCTTCTCTCCCTAACTGCCCCTGGCAAACACAAGTTTGATTTCCATGTCCGTGATCTGTTCTGTTTTGTAGATAGGTCATCTCTGCTGTTTTAGACTCTACATATAATATCATATGGTATTTGTTTTTTCTTTCTTACTTACCTCACTTAGTATGAGAATCTCTAGTTCCATCCATATTGCTGCAAATGGCATTATTTTGTCCTTTTTATGGCTTAATAGTATTCCATCATATATATATATACCACATCTTTTTTTGTCTTTAATTTTATGACTGCACCCGTAGCATATGGAGTTTCCCCATCTAGGGGTCCAATTGGAGCCACAGTTACAGGCCTACACCACAGCTCATAGCAATGCCAAATCCTTAATCCACTTAGAAAGGCCAGGGATTGAACTCACTTCCTCACAGATACTAGTTGGGTTCGTTACCACTGAGCCACAAAGGCTCTCCTTACTATATCTTCTTAATCCATTCATCTGTTGATAGACATTCGGGTTGTTTCCATGTCTTGGCTATTGTGAATAGTGCTCTATTGCTCTAATGAACACAGGGGTGCATGTATCTTTTTTTTTTTTTTCTTTTTGGGCTTTATTCATGGCATATGGAGGTTCACAGGCTAGGGGTCAAATCAGAACTGCAGCTGCCAGCTTATGCCACAGACACAGCAATGCAGGATCTGAGCCACATCTTTGACCTACACCACAGCTCATGGCAATGCCAGATCCTTAACCCACTGAGCGAGGCCAGGGATTGAACTCACAACCTCATGGTTCCCAGTCGGATTTGTTTCTGCTATGCTACAACAGGAACTCCAGGGGTGTATGTATCTTTATGAGTGAAAGTTTTATCTGGGTATTGCCCACGAGTGGGATTGCTGGATCATATGGTAATTCTCAGGAACCTCCATGCTGTTTTCCATAGTGGTTGTACCAATTTACATTTCCAACAACAGTGAAGGAGGGTTCCCCTTTCTCCACATCCTCTCCAGCATTTGTTCCTTGTTGACTTGTTAATGAGCAATTCTAACTCGTGTGAAGTCATACCTCATTTTGGTTTTGATATAATTTCTCTAATAATTAATGATGTTGAGCATTTTTTCATGTGCTTGCTTGCCATTTGTATGTCTTCTTTGAAGAAATGTCCATTTAGGTATTCTGCCCATTTTTCAATTGGGTTGTCTTTTGCTGTTGAGTTATATGAGTTGTTTGTAGATTTTGCAGATTAAGCCATTGTTGGTTGTATGATTTGCAAAGATTTTTCCCCCTTTCTGTGGGTTGTCTCTTCACCCTAAACTCTAGTCCTTCTAAACTCTAGTCCCTTCAGACTTTTTCCATGCAGTCAACCTGTTTTTTTCTTTTCCCCCACATAGCCAGTCACAGCTCTTTTAGTTTGATCTCAGGCCAGAGTTTTAGTTCCTTGATGCCTGCTGGCACCCACATACATTTGCAGCAGCACTGACCATTTGTAGAAGACTGTTTCTGTTTTAACTGCATTACACTGACTGTCTACAGTTCCTCCTCTATCCTGGCTGATCTCCTTGCTGTTGGGGGAACTTCCCAGGGTGAAGGAGCTTCTCCTCTTTCCAGGTCCCTCCTAGGGGTATAGGTCCCATCACATTTCCTTTCACATCTTTTTCTTCTTTCTTCTTTTTTTTTTCCCTATCTGATTTCCTGAAGTTTTTCTTGCTCTGTCATAATCCTGAGATCTTCTGGCAGTTTTTAGCAAATTTTCTGTGTGAATAGTTCTACATGTAAATTCTTTCTCAGTGTATTTGTGGGAGTAGGTTAAGTTTCATGTCCTACTACTCTGCCATCTTCATCAATCACAACTAGGTATATATTCTGAAATTTATTTCTCATATATATTTTAATGTGATATAACTTGAAGTAATATTTTTTGTAAATGTTTATCATGACTTGGGACAGTTTAAATATAAGAAATACCTTTGGAGTATATCATAAGAGATATTATACACATAGGAAATATATGAAATAAGATGTTAAACCTATAACCAACCTAGACTTTAATAGATAGTGAATGATTTTCACAGAAAAATAAGTTCAGAACTATCTAGCTTGCTCACTCATAGGATTTAATCCAGGGGACAATTTTTAAACTAACTTTTTTCTGTATACTCATAGTTTTAAAACACTGGCAATGTTAACTTCGTTCTTTATAGGCTTCCAGTGATCTAATTACAATTTCCCCATAACAAAAGTGGAAATATTTACTCTATTTTCTTTCTTTTTTTTTTTTTTTTTTTTGTCTTTTTAGGGCCACACCCTCAGCACATGGAAGTTCCCAGGCTAGGGGTAGAAGTGGAGCTGTAGCTGCTGGCCTACACAATAGGCACAGCAATGCCAGATCTGAGCCATGTCTGCAACCTACACCACAGGTCATAGCAATGCCAGATCCTTAACCACTTAGCGAGGCCAGGGATCAAACCCTGGATACTAGTCCTCATGGATACTAGTCAAGTTCGTTACCACTGATCCACGATGGGAACTCCCTACTCTAATTTCATGTTTTCTAGCACTTTTGTTAGTATCATTAATACCGAGACACTGTACAGTTGTTAAGGGGAGATACATTAGAGGGAAATTTGAGAAGGTAACTAAATTGTTAGTATTTATTTACCATTTTAAATTACTTAATAATGATTGCTACATGATTTCACTATTGTCTGTAGAAGACCATGTGTATGAGTTCATTAAATTATCTTTTATCTCTGATAATTGGAAGGGACAAGAAGTAATGGGTTTCAGAGGTACAAAGGTAGTAGGTAACAAACACAAAAGATGAGAAAACATGAGTAGTGACATTATTAACAAAACTGAATAAACAACAGTATACACCTATCTACTTGTCCTTTCTAAATGCAACTGAAATGTGAGTAAAAACAACAACAAATAAAGTGAAAATACAAAAGCAAACATACAAGGAGAAACAGTGATGAGAAATATAAACATATTTAGAAGAGAGCAGGTAAAAGTTTCATGAAAGGCTTAACAAAATAGAGGAAATTTAAGTTAAAAGTCACTACAGGGACGGATAGTGAGTTCATTCACCCTGAATATCCTATGAGAATCTGTGGACTTGGGGACCCTGATTTTCCAGCAGTCAGGCAACAGGCTGAAGACAAAAATATTTGAGGCCTCCAAGTTTATTTTGCCTCATTTGTCAACACCTGATGTTAATTACAGGCTCAGAGAGACTACAGGAGAATTTTTCTCCAGAGAAAGTGATAGGTCTAAGTGTTCAGATCTCAAGGTCTTGCTGTTTTGAGATTCCCTATAGAAAAATTCTCAACATCTAGTGTGAGATATATACTTGACACAGAGCTTTTGATCAGCTTTTTAATAACTCATGCTGGATATACAGCCCAAATTACCAATATTTGAGAAATACCCCAAATATGAAAAAAAGAAACCAAAAATCAACTGACCAGCAAAAAATCAGCTATAGAAAATGGATAAGCAGGGAATCACGGAAACTTTTTAAAATATAATGAAGACATTCTAAGAAGCTATGCATCAATAAAATCAACAGGTTGCTCTTAGAAAAGAATAATCTGTGAATAAGAAGAAGCTTTTGGAAATCAAATATATAATTAAAAAAATTCAGTTGAAGGTTTGGGAAATAAAGTTGTGAAAATACTTATAAAACTGAAGAAAAGACAAGTAGATTTGGGTCAGGAGAAAAAGATAATATACTTGAAGTTTTAATGCATAAAATATATGACAAAGAAGTGATAACATATAACAAAGTTTTCAGGTCTAAGGGACATGATTCTTCATACTATAAAATTTCATCGAGTGTTTAGGTTAAGAAACAAAATAAAATAACCAAACCTGCATATGAAGTAAAAACTCAAGAGCTTCTTTTCTTTCTACAAAGAGAAAAAACGATTACATTCTAAGGAACAAGCTGCAGAAGGAAATTTAATTTTTTTTTTTTTCTTTCCTGCTGTACAGCATGGGGACCAAGTTACACATACATGTATACATACTTTTTCCTCCCATTGATGTGTTGCTTTTTAACATCAATGGAGTTCTGCTTTCAAAGTTTGGAGATAACTAAATTTCAAGTTAGAATTATATCAAATTATCTTGATGCAAAGATATTTTCAGACATGCATAGTCACCCAATATTTAATTCTGATTTACTTTTCTTAGAAAGCTAAAGAAGAATGTGCATCTTTCAAAGGAAGATAATAAAACAAAAGAGAGAGGTGTGGTCTGACAGATGCAAGAGAATATCACATAACCCAAACAAAATGTCCCAACATAAAAATGGTTTACCAGGCATAGACAATGCCAGCTCAAAATCAAAGCAAGAGCACCCTGAATATGATTCCATGTTTAACCGGTGTATCATTTATAAAGAATTAAAGACAGGGATACAGAAAATGAAGCAAGTTCAAAAGACTGTTTTTAGGTACAAGAAAAACAAAAATCCAAGGAAGGAAATGTAGGCTAGTAATAATACTGGGCTTTGCAGTGAACAACACAATTGAAATTAAAAAAAAAAAAAAGTATTTAAAATATACAAGAAGTTTAGGTATCCATACTGAGATTGCCTAGGAATAATAAAAACCAATGAAATATAAGCACATTATTTATTAATATCAAGATGAACCTTAGAAGAAATGGCTTTAAAAGTTGAGAAAATAATTGTCTTTACAGAATAGGAGTTTGTTTAATTTCAGGGAAGAGGATGGGACATCAGTGATAATTTTCAAGAGACTTCTAATAATACATACTTCCTGAAAAACTTTAGAAACATTTACCACATTGAGAAATTTAGCATTAGTTTAAATAAAAACTAGAAATAGCATTTATATTTATTTTCTCCAATATTCCTGAAGCCTGAAATAATGATTATTGATAACACACTTGCATATTTAAAAATTTGATAAGATGGTGAAGTCTATTACCAAAAGTATATTCTTGACTCATAAATTTATTTTTTATCCACCTCACATCCAGTTACTCTCACCAGCCTCACTAGTCTCTTAGCCCTAATGAAGCTCTTTGGTTTTGTTTTGATCATGTATTTTGACACTTTTTTACATTCTATTTGTTATATGTTTGTGCTGTCTTCCTACTGAGAGTTCAAGTGTCTTCTTTTGCATCTTAGCTCATGCTAAATGCAGTGTTCACTCTGCTTCATTGAATGTCCCCATTTCTTACATGGCACATATCTATGTTTGATATAAATCCACTGAAGTTAGAATCCATAGCTTCTATATTTTATAAATATTTCCTGAGTAGCAGGGGAACTTTGTTAACAATTAACAAATCTTGATATATTTCAAAAACTAGTTGGGCTCCACACCACTGCAAATAGATCTTTAGTAGCTATCCACTCCATTACCCATAATCTAGTAGAACCATTATTCAGGAGACAACAACATGTTGAAAACAGATTAAAGTTAAGATGCTTATGTAAACAGGGTAGCATCATTCCATATATCTAAATGGCTGAACATAGATCTACCACTCATAAAGAATCTATTAGGTGACATGTTTCAAGTAAAGTGGAATCTTCTAGTCAAAACGAACACATTATTCCAGCACATTTCACGCTCATTGAAAACAGATTTATAACATATAGAGAGTCCTTTATTAAATAGGTTTTCAGTTCACTAAAACAGATTTACAATTCAGGAACAACCCCTTGCCTTACATGTTTCAGCTCACTGAAACAGATTTACTACTAAAAAACAACCTATTATCTAACATGTTTCCAGTTCACTGAAAACAGATTTACAACTCATACATAGCCCATTATCCAACATAGTTCCAGCTCACTGAATATTGATTTAGAATTCATAAACAGCCCATTATCTGACAAATTTTCAGCTCACTGAACAGATTTGCAAATCATAAACAACCTATTATCTACCACATTTCCAGCTCACTGAAAGTAGATTTACAATGTATAAACAATCCATTATCTCACATGTTCCAGTTCACTGACGTTTGATACCAGAACTCACAAAGAACCCCCAAGAACCAAGATTCCACCTTGGGCAGGGAATCAATTAAATAAATAAACAAAATAAGTATTCCCTATTACGTTTAAAAAAAAACCTTATTTGATCTTAATGTACAATTTTATATCAGTGGATTCATAGATTTAACCTTTACTATTTTTAAACTTCAAATTGTATATGAAAGGAATCAGGTGATTTAAAGATATGATAACCCTGTATTTTTGTGGATTTTGAAAAGCATTTCTGTATTACTTTATGAAAATTCAGAACACAAAAGTAACACTATTAAAAATAACTTTTATGGTTATGTCATATCTTATATAACTTTAACCTATTTATAAAGATTAATTCTTACTCTAGTGCATTTGTAGAAGCATTAGAGCATATTAACATTTTTTGAATTGTTTAATATACTGAATTCTATTAGAAGTTTTGAAAACAAATTCTAAAAAGAGATGAATTTCCTTTTGGATATACTAAACTTAACATCAACTGTGTTCGCTGGGAAGTTAAATTTTTTAGTGTTATCAATATGAAAAGATAACATTTTACTCCATAGCATCCTGAGGCTAAAACTTTATTTTAAGCCTTTCATTCAAATTTTAGTCAGTGTAACCAACACAAACTTGTAAAACCACAACGAAAAATGTTTCATTTAAAATACTGTGAGCATAAATATACAATACTAAATGTCATATGATTTTAAACACTTATTAACTCATTAATTTACAATGTTAGTTTTTAAACTTTCTATTGTGAAAATTTTTATATAAGCACAAATTTAGTAATGAGAGGAATCCAATTAACCCTATAGACCTGTCAGTTTGTCAATTAGCATCAACATGACCAATTTCGCTTTCTACTCAACCTCTACAACTCATACTATACCACTGAATTATCTTCAAACATATTCCCAATAGCATACCACTTCACCATTAAATATTTCATTCAATAACTCGATATTCAATTATCAATAAGATATAATAGTCCATTAGTGTCTATCACTTTATATCAGGTTTACTGATTATCCAGTATCATTTTTTATGTATAGGCATACCTCCTTTATTGACCTTTGGTTTACTGTACTTAACAGATACTATGGTGTTTTGTTTGTTTTTTAAAAAATTGAAGGTTTGTGTCAACCCTGAATTGAGCAAGTCTATTGGCACCATTTTTCCAATGACATTTGCTTACTTCATATCTCTGTGTTGTATTTTGATAATTTTTGCAACATTTCAAATTTTTTATTATTATTATACTTATTATGGTGCTCTGTGGTTAGTGATCTTTGATGTTACTACTGTAACTATTTGCAGTTCCACCACCCTCACCCATATTAGACAATTAACTTAATCCATAAATGTGTGTGTCCTGACTGTCCCACCAACCAGCTTCTCCCATGTCTCTCTCCCTTTTCTTGGGCCTCTCTATTTACTAAGACACAACAATGCTGAAATGAGGCCAGATTACAACCCTACAATGTTCTCTAAGTGTTCAAGGAAAAGGAAGAATTACAGATCTCTCACACTGAAGCAAAAGCTAGAAATAATTAAGCTTCGTGAGAAAGTCATGTGGAAAGCCAAAAGAGATGGAAAGCTCGGCCTCTTTTGTCAAATAGCTAAGTTGTGAATGCAAAAGAAAGTTCTTGAAGTAAATGTAAAGGGTTATTTTAGTGAACACATAAATGTAAAGACAGCAAAATATCCTTATTTTGTGACATGGAGAAAGTTTTTGTGTCTAGATCAGAGATCAAACCAGGCACACCAATCCCTTAAGCCAAATCTAACTCCAGAGCAAGGCCCCAGTCTCTTCAATTCTATGAAGACAGAAAGAAGTGAGGAAGCTGCAGAAGAAATTTTGAAGCTAGCATAGTCTGGTTTATGAAGTTAAAGGAAAAAAGTTCTTTTTTAATATAAAGGTATAAGATAACATAAGAAGTGCTAACCTAACATAAGTGCAGAAGTTGTAGCAGTTTATCCAGATTTAAAATAATTCATGAAGGTAGACACAAAACAACAGCTTTTCAATGTAGATGAAACAGCCTTCAGCTGGAAGAAGATGTCATCTGGGGAGTTCCCGTTGTGGCTCAGTGGTTAACGAATCCGACTAGGAACCATGAGGTTGAGGGTTTGATCCCTGCCCTTGCTCAGTGGGTTAAGGAATTGGCGTTGCCTGAGCTGTGGTGTAGGTTGCAGACGTGGCTCGGATCCCACGTTGCTGTGGCTCTGGTGTAGGCCGGTGGCTACAGCTCCGATTCGACCCCTAGCCTGGGAACCTCCATATGCCGCAGGAGCGGCCCTAGAGAAAGGCAAAAAGACCAAAAAAAAAAAAAAAAAAAAAGATGTCATCTGGGACTTTCATAGCTAGAGAGGAGAAGCCATAACTAGAAAGGAGAAGTCAATGTCTGGCTTCAAAACTTTAAAGATAGGCTGACTATCTTCTTTAGAGGCTAATGCAGCTGGCGATTTATGTTAAATCCTATTCTCATTTTCCATTCTGAAAACCCTAAGGCCCTTAAGCATTATGCTAAAATCTACCCTGCCTTTGCTCTATAAATCGAACAAAAAATCCTGGATAACAGCACATCTGTTTAAAACATGGTTTACTGGATATTTTTAACTCACTATTGACAGGAATAGTGAGCAGTGAATTAACTCACTACTGTTCAGGAATTTTTTTTTTTTTCAAAATGTTATTGATCATAGCATCTGTTTGCCCCAAGTTTTCATGGCTACTAACTCAACATTCATTGTGGATTCACTCTAGATCAAGGAATAATTTAAATTTTCAAGTCTTATTTAAGAAATGCATTTTATAAGGCTATCGCTGCCATATGTTAGATAGTGATTCCTGTGAGGGATCTGGAAGAAGTACACTGAAAGCCTTCTGGAACGGATTCACCATCCTATATGCCATTAAGAATATTCATGATTGACAGGGAGAGGTCAAAATATCAACCTTAACAGAAATTTGGAAGCAGTTAATTCCAACCCTTATTGATGACTTCAAGAAATCTAAGACTTCAGAGTAGGAATTAACTACAGATGTGGTGGAAACAGCAAGAGATCTAGAATTAGAAGTAGAGCCTGAAGATGTGACTGGATTGTTGTAATGTCATGGTGAATTGATGGGGAGTTGCTTCTTATAGATGAGCAAAGAAAATGGTTTCTTTAGATGGAGGCTACTCATGGTGAAGATGCTGTCAATATTGTAGAAATTACGAGGAATTTAAAATATTACATAAATTTAATTGATAAAACAGCATCAGGGTTTGAGAGAAACAACAATTTTGAAAGAAGTTATACTGTGGGTAAAATGAGATCAAACAGCCTTGCATACTACAGAGAAATTATTCATGAAAGGAAGAGTCTGCCCGATGTAGCAAATGTCAGTTATCTTATTTTATGAAATTGTCACAACCACCACTACCCTGATTAGTCAGCAGCCTTAAACATAGAGGCAAGACCCTCCCTCCATCAAAAAAACGATTAAGACTTGCTGCAGGCTCAGATGATGGTCAGTATTTTTAGCAACAAATTTTTGTTTATTTAAGGTATATCCATTTTTTGACATAATGCTATTGTGCACGTAATCAACTACAGTATCATGTAAACATAACTTATATACACAGGGAAACCAAAAATAGCTTGTGTGACTCATTTTATTGCAATGTTCACTTTATTGTGGTAGTCTAGAATTGAACCCACAATGTCGCTGAGGTATGCCTATATATAATTTCCAGTGATATACTATACTTTACCCATATTTGTTGGGAGAATTATTCAGTGTTTTATCTAAATATTACATGAAATTATAATATGGTCATGATATTTTAGGACACATGTGTTTACTTGTTTTGTCTTCATAGATTAATGCCCTTGTTTTCATGACTCCCATTCTCACTGAACTAAGGAACACAGTTTCATTGTACGTCCTTCATAAGATACAACAATTAGTACGGAGTAGTCTTCAATAAATATTTGTTAATAATGGACAAAATTAGCCAAGTAGCAGGAAAATTTTTTAAAATTTGCTTTGGCCCTCTGATGTAAAATGATGAGGAAATCAATGAGTTTCTAGGCTTATCCAACCCCTTCTTCATTAATGGGGCAATTATTAAGTTTCTCTGTATATGAATAATTGTGTTTCCTACCAAGCTACCACTTGCCATTCCCATCACTTCTCTTGGTCTGAAGTTAAATATTCTGAATGCTTATATTTTTCAAGATTCATAATGTTTATTAAAGATATATGTGTGTTTCTGTGAAAATATGTTTGTAAATATCACACTGGCATGGGTGCCTATCAGTCTGCCTATCAGCCCTACCACATTTCACAAGATAAAAAAACCTGCCATGTATGGAAACTCTATAGAAATTTTGAACTTAGACTGTAAGAACAGAGAAAGAAAATTTGCCTAATTTAAATTTACCATTTTTTGATATATTACCTATATTTATATTCTTGTTTCTGATTACACTATTGTCAATTTTTGTTTCTAATTGATTCTAATTTAGCTGTCATAGGGGATTCAGTTTGCCATTTTTCTCAAAAGTACATGCTTTGTGGTTTTGTTGCTAATATTTTTTCTTAAATTTTGATTTTTCCCAGCTTTATTGAGACATATCTGACATATAACATTTTGTAACATCTTGATTTGAAACATATACACTACAAAATAATTACCAACACAGCATTAGTTAACAACTCCAAACTATTACATAATTACCATTTCATTTTTGTGATGAGAATATTTAAGAACTATTCTCTTAGCAACTTTCAAGTATGTAATATAGTACGATTAACTCTAATCACCATGCTGTATATTAGATTTCCAGAATTTATTCCTCTTTTAACTAGAAATTTGTACCTTTTGAACAATATTATTTTTTCCTTAATGTTTTCCTGACAAAAATCTATCTTATTATCAAGAAAAGACATTGTGATTTTCTCATTTTCTGCAAATTGTACAGGCAGTGTCCTGAAATGGTGTCAAAATAGTGTGCAATCACAATTTTGTTAGAATTAGTACATCTCTTTAAAATAAAACAAAAAATGTGAAGATTCTACATCTCAAGTTATCACGTTTTGTCAAAAAATCTTAGAGAAAACATTAGAGAATCTGTTGGCAGATTTCCATTTGTAACATTGTCTAGGTTTTCTGTGACAGTAACAAGAACAATCCTAAAATCACTAAGGACTGGGCAACAAAAATGCATGGTTAACCCCTGTCTGTGTTCTGATATAGATGACTTATCTCCCCAGAACCATTATGACATTTATTGAATCCCCTATATGCCAAGGGAGATATAAAACCAGTTAATCTTGGCCCTTTGGGAATTAAACTAATAAAGAGAAATTTGTCTTGCCTATCCTTTTAAGATATATTAAGTGCTTTTTAGAAGTTGGGTATTTATCTGGTCTCTGATACAATACATACAAATACAATACAGTCCTGCCCTCAGGAGCTTATTTTCCTCCCACTAAGAATGACTGGCCAAGAAGAGAATCACTCAAACAAATTCATGAGTAAATGAAACAAAAGAGTTAAGTCCAAAAGGCAGAGTAATTTATGTAGCCTGAAAGACCGGAGTGGAAATGACTGAGATGCGACGTGGCTTGGGAATGTGAACAGGAATCACCATTTATAAGACTGAAAATATAGGTTGGAGTAACTATAAGGCATGAAGGCTTGAAAAGCCTCTTTGTGCCATATATGGTCTGAAAAAAACAGGGTCACTGTCAGAGGTCACAGTCAGACTATGACACACTCTCTTTTCCCCTCCCTCCTCTTTTAACTAATGAAGCTAAGTGGATAATGTGGTTTTAGAGTTCTTGCTCTATTAAGCACAATATTTTAATATTTATTAATAAATTTATGAGAAATAAATAATATCTCTTAGAAGTAGAAACTGAAATTTTACTAATGAAATAACATCTTGAATTTGCTTGAAAATAATCCAGCAGTGTATTGAGAGTGGGAGAATGGGATTCTTACAAATGAAACAGAATTAGCCATATGCTGATACTAATTGACATTGATAGATGGCTCCTTGGTGGTTCAGACTACTCTTTATGTGTGTGCCTACTTGGAAATTTCCATAGGAAAAAATTATTCAGAAACTAATGTCCATTTGAGAAAGGTACAGTCTTCAGTATTTTTAATATTACTGCCTCCAGGTTAGGTCTATGAATTCCCCAAGTGTAAGGAAGGGCTTTATTTTTTTTAGCATTTATCACAGAGAATTAAACTAAAAACTTCATAAATATTAAATTGAACCAAATTGATTAGATTATGTTTTTGAATTACCAATAAAGTTGAGAAAAAAGGGAATAAGCCTTTTTTTTTTTAACCTCTACCTAGAGAAGTTTAGAAATCTAAGAGGGCCTTCACAACTGATGGTATAAATCCCCCTTCCCCATTGCTAATGCTAGAAAAGCGTCTTTTTCTCCCATATTTATCCACATAGTATAGAAAGTAAACATAGTACCAGGAATGGAAATATCCCATTAAAAGAGCCAGCAGTTACAGGAGGACCAAATGGATGAGCTGAACATGTTTGAAGTGCATATGACATTAATGGATTAATGTTTATTTGAATGAAAGACATTTACCATGAACATTTAAAAATTCTGGCTTGGGTTATTGAGGTATTTTGAGATTTTGTTTCCCTGACTATTTTAAGAACTTAGAAAATTATTAGATCTAGATAATTCAAAGTTTCTTTACTGGAAATGAATAAAACACAATAACCATCAAGGTTAATGAATATAGAATTTGTAAATCACTAATGTATTTCTTAGAAGATAGGGAAAACTTAAATGAACCTTATTTTACTGATGAATCAAGAGAACTTCTTATTTCCTCAAATATAAGATCAATTATTTTTTGAGCATCTGCATTTTAAACATAATTCAAGGGGGGTTAGAATTAGAGATGAAATTATGTATGTAATCAAACTGAATTTAAGAACTCATAAAATTTCCTCTTATTTAATTGCAGGACTACTCTGCTGGTTTTGGACATGTTGGGTAGAATTTATTTAATGGTATCATTTGACAGTATTGATTGTATTTACTGGTGTGTGGCATAAAGCAATGCTGTGGCAGTAGTATTTCACATGGCAATCTAGTAACAAGTTGTGTGAACAACACAGAGAACAGATGTTTCTTTATGATAGGAAGAGACCTTTTGTAATATGTTTCAGATGTCAAACAAACCCATTTTTGCTTAGCATCCTTTTTTGGCTCTTATGAGTAAGCATAATTTCTCTTAAACATATGGCCCTAAATGAAGTAAGTCTGGGAAATCCCATTTATAACTTCAGACAATGTTATTGGGGGGAAAAAAAATCTTCTAAATTTGTAATAAAAACCATCTGTTCTCACTTAGAAGTAAATGCTTCACACTGATGAAGTGAGACTAATATTCAGCATTTTTCAGAAAAGTGTAACAAATAATTATAATGGAATAGTTTCTTTTTTAACAAGATGTCAAATCCATTTATTTAGGCTGTCTAATTGATCTTCAAAGAATAAGTGTTAATAATCTTTAAATTACCTGATAAAGTACGAGGCCGTTTCCTTAACAGGCATGGTAATTCTCTTATGTAAAATATATTTCCAGAAATTTCTCATCTTTTTAAATGTGATAATTTGCCCCAACAGTAAGCTATATTTAATCACAATTGTTGAGTTTTCTCATTTTTTTCTGTCTTTTAAATCTGTTTATAATAGTAATCCAGGGTTATTAAAGTTTCATAATTTAGAGAAGTAATAGGAAGAAAATTAAAAACACTCATAGTCTGACTATCTAGATACATCTGTTAAACATTTTAGTTGGTTTCTTTTTAGCATCATTTTGAAAATTCATTTTTTTAAATCAAAGTTTTATATATTTAATACTTTAAAAGATCAAACAGTGCTTTTCACAATCCCCATTACAATTTCTCAGATGCAGCCACACTTTAGACATTTCTTTTCAGATTTATCTTCATCTATATAAATACCAGGTACTACTTTTTTCACAATTTATTTTCATATATTATTTGCACTTCCAAACATGAAAAAAAAAATATTTGGCCTTCTTACATAGCTTGAAGACTTCCTAGTACATATCTTCTATCACATACTTACAATATGGTTATATTACAATTATACTTAACTTCAGAGTCAAATCACTTTTTACATTATTACGTAAACTTTAATGATGGTTAAACTATATAGTGTATTATTATATTTCCTTCCTTATACAACTTTCTAGTCTCCATGGATTTAATATTTTTCCTTTTTCTCTCCTTTGTGTACAGTACCTATCATGTGTCATGTTTTCTTTTTTTTTTTTTTTTTTTTTTTGTCTTTTTGCTATTTCTTTGGGCCGCTCCCGTGGCATATGGAGGTTCCCAGGCTAGGGGTCGAATTGGAGCTGTAGCCACCGGCCTATGCCAGAGCCACAGCAACGCGGGATCCGAGCCACGTCTGCAACCTACACCACAGCTCGCGGCAACGCTGGATCGTTAACCCACTGAGCAAGAGCAGGGACCAAACCCGAAACTTCATGGTTTCTAGTCAGATTCGTTAACCCTTGCGCCACGACGGGAACTCCATGTGTCATGTTTTCTTAACAGATACGTATCTTTCAGTAGCTGTCCCATAAATATTCAAGGGAGTAAACTTTTGCAATGTATTATTTTTTAAAATTTTACTTTCTATCTCTTTGTTTTATTTTTACATATTCAGGGAGATTTCCTCAAATTTACCTTATAATATTCCCACCGATTTTTAAAGTTTTGCCACATTTCAATTTACTAAAGCTATTTTTAAAATATTCTTATATTAGTTTGTTTTATAACTTTATAGTGTATTCCTGTATTTGCTCTTTTTTTTTTTTTTTTTTTTTCATTTTTCAATATGTTATTCCTGTTGTCTGGGCCTTTCATGTAGGAGCTGTTCCTCAAATGGATGGTGGTACTTGGCTATACATTGATAGGCAGAGTGGGTTATCTCTGCTCAGCATGATTTTCTTTTTTTTTTCCCTTAATTCCTCTCTTCTTCTGGTGTTTTCCCCCTCAAGAGTTTTCCAAATCCAGATTTCCTCTGGATCAACTTCTCCAAACTAAACCTCTCATCTTCTGTTAGCATATATTGTTTCTCAGTTTCAGACAATCCTTTTGTTTTTTTTTTTTTAAACATCCATATCCTACCATCAGTGATAACCCACTACCTCTTAATTCCTGGACTTTTCCAAGGTTCTATAGAGGAAAACATATATATAAATCCTTAGCATTCATCAAGTCTGATAAGTTATTTACTACTACTGTATCAAAATTCTAACTTTAAGTTTTTATTGACATTTCCACTACAATTTCATTTTTAAAATTCATTTGTATGTATGTATGCCTGTATATGTCTTAGTGTCTTTACTGCCATTTATGTGAAATTGTGGATGTGGTTGACAAATGTTATATTTGACCTTTCATGTTTAAATGGAAATCTTTTCAGTTTTCTCCCTGCATATGTATACGTAACTAATATTCATGACAAGCTCTGTATTTATAATTTTCTCCCAGCATGATATGCACATATATAGCTAGTTATATTTATGCTTAAAATATATATTCTGTATTTTAAAAAAATCACATTTCTTTTGTTAAATATTGACTCCCAAGTTTATTTTAAAAATCACTACCTGGTTTGTGCTTATATAAACATTTACCTCAAAAATGATAAAATGTTGAATGCTGTTACTGCAGAACAAAGTCCAGGTATTGCTTATTTTTTCAATTTTTTATAGATTATGTAATGAATTTTATTACATTTATAGGTGTACAACAATCATCACAACCAAATTTGAAAGCATGTCCATCTCAAACCCTCAGTACATCCCCCACCCCTCAACCTGTCTCATTTGGAAACCATAAGTTTTTCAAAGTTTGTGAGTCAGTATCTGTTCTGCAAAGAAGTTCATTTTGTCCTTTTTGCAAATTCCACATGTAAGTGATAGCATTTGATGTTGCGGTCTCATTGTCTGACTGACTTCACTTAGCATGATAATTTCTAGGTCCATCCATGTTGCTAAAAATGCTGGTATTTTTTTCCTTTTAATGGTTGAGTAATATTCCATTGTGTATACACCTTGATCCACGCCTCTGTTGATGGACATCAGGTTGTTTCCATGTCTTGGCTATTGTATAGAGTGCTGAAATGAACAATGGAGTACATGTATCTTTGCGAGTCGTGGTTTTCTCTGGATAGATGCCCAGGAGTGGGATTGCTGGATCAAATGGTACTTCTATGTTTAGTTTTCTGAGGAATCTCCATACTGCTTTCCACAGTGGTTGCACCAATTTACATTCTCACCAACAGGGTAATAGGGTTCCTTTTTCTCTACACCCTCTCCAGCAGTTATTGTTTGTAGACTTTTTGATGATGGCCATTCTGGCTGGGGTATGGTGGTACCTCATGGTGGTTTTGATTTGCATTTCTCTAATGATGCGTAATGTTGAACATCTTTTCATGTGTTTTTTGGCCATCTGCATGTCTTCTTTGGAGAACTGTCTGTTTAGATCTTCTGCCCTTTTTTTAGATGGGGTTTGTTTTTTTGGTATTGAGTGGTAGGAAGTGTTTATAAATTTTGGAGATTAATCCCTTGGTATTGCTTACTTTTAATTCTTACTTTTCTTAGTATAATGGAAAGATATCTATCCATTATATACTGTATGTAACTGTAATAGCACATCATTAAAATTCAAAACAATAGCAGAGGTTTCCATTAATTAAATGGTTAGTGTATCTATTATTTATAATGAAAGTTAATGACACCTGAAGTACTTCCCTACAAGCAAATTTTTAGAATCAATTATTTTGAATGGCACTTTATATGTATGATCTATACATCTATAAATATGTACAGATGTAGAGTGTTTAATCAAACCTAGTCTCAAATTGGATAGACATCTTTGTATCCTATTATTTTCTACCATCCATTTTCAAATAGTCATTAACTGTCCTTTAAATTATTATTTGTATATCTATAAAACACTATCAAATGAGCATACCATAATCTCCTTAGCTATCCCTTAATAACTGGAAACTATCGTGAATGTCCAATTTTAACAAAACTGGATGAAGTGGAGCAATTACTAGACTGAGGGATGCTAACAAATAACAGGAATAGTCCAACATTTTTTTTCCCAACTTTATCCAGTAACCTCAAAGACTTTAGACTTTGTTAATATCATTTGATATTTAAAATGAGAGTTTTGGTATTCATCTTTAAAATATTTTCAAGAGTAGTTTTTTTGACAGTTGTAATCAAGCTGTCAATTTTTTAAATGACTTGTTGAACTAGTTTGTCGTCTCACAAAAGCTTCTATCTATTGACTTCCACTATCTAGTTACACAGATGGATTATTTTTTTAGATGGACTGACATGTATGTTCAACTAAATATTTCTAAATGGTGCTTGAGTGGTTTATTTCTGTTCCTCAGTATGAGGTAATACTGCTGTTTGTTTTATCCATGAAAGGAAATCTGCCTGATTCTCGATTTTTATGTTTCTAATCTTTTTCTCCCAAAACTCTGTTTATAACACTCTATTTTATTCTAAACTTTGGTGTTGTAGAGGTATGTGAAATCGATGTGGATTTTGTTCCTTTGTTCAAAGTGGTTTTTCTTTTTTTTTTTTTTTTCTTTTCAAACTCCACCAAGCAACTCTCCAATTTTCAATGGACACTGAGTGTCCTACAAATTTAATGCAATTCTAGCACTATCTACCTGGAGCTGGCTTCAGATCCCACAAATTAAGGCCTTAGTCTCAACAAGACTGTCATCACTTCAGATACCAATCATAACTCCTGGTTGCTATTTGTACTTCTGACAGACCAACTATAAATCAGGTTCCCCCGACTCCCTCCTCTGGTTTAATTTGTTGGAGCAGCTCACAGAACTTAGAGAAACATTTACTCACAGTCACCTGTTTATTTTAGAGGATATTACATAGAATACAAATTGACAGCCAGATGAAGAGATCCAAAAGGGTCCTGAGGTTGAGGTCCAACATGGACAGGAGCTTCTATCCCCAGGTAAATGGATTGTGCCATCCTCTCGGCATGTGAATGCAGTTACTATCCCAGAAACTCATCAGAACTCCTTGTTCAAGAGTTTTTACAGAATTTAAATTGCAGTTCACCCTTTCCCTTTCCCAGAGGTCAGTGTGTCAGTCTAAATGTTCCAACCTTCTGATCATTTGGAATAGCCCATCCAAAGGCTAATCAGAGGCCCCATCTTAAACCACCTCATTAGCATAAACTAAAAAGTACTCAAAAGATATTCATGATGAGTAACAACAACAACAAAAATACTCCTATCACTAAGGAAATTCCAAGGATTTGGGGAGTTGGGTGCAAAGAACTGGGGACAAAGACCAATTTTTTTCTTGCGGTATATTTCAGTTGCCAGGCTAGGGGGGTTGAATTGGTGCTGCATCTGCCAGCCTATGCCACAGCAACAGCAATGTGGGATCCAAGGCATGTCTGCAACTACACCACGGCTCATAGCAATAATGGATCCTTAACCCATTAAGTGAGGCTGGGGATCAAACCTTCATCCTCATGGATACTAGTTGGGTTGGTAGCCTGCTGAGCCACAACAGAAAGTCCCTATACTTCTTATTATACCACATTTTATATAATTTGATTTTCCTGTCTTGAAGCTCATATAAATATAGCCATTGAGTAGAAAAATTTGCTCAGGATAAGTCTAAGAATGGTTCTTTCTTACTAATTTTTTCCTATGATATGTTCCTATGCAATGTTTCCACTAGTTATGCGAAGTTAAAAATTTTATTTTTGGGAATTCCCATTGTGGCTCAGCAGGTTGAGAACCTGACACAGTGTCCTTGAGGATGTGGGTTCAATCCCTGGCCTTGCTCAGTGTGTTATGGATCTGGCAGTGCCACAGGCTATGGCATAGGTCACAGATACAGCTCAGATCCAGCATTGCCATGGCTATGGTTTAGGCCAGCAGCTACAGCTCTGATCTTCTCCATAGCCGGGAAACTTCCACATCCCACAGCTGTAGCCATAAAAAAACGGGGGGGGGGGATGTATTTTTGACTACTGCCTTTGTTTCAGGTTTTTAGTTATCATTTAATAGCATCTAAGTCTTCCTCATTAACTTCAGTATTTTCTTCAAATATGTTCAATATTTTCACTCATTTTTATCTCTACAAATTTATCTGGAAGAGTACTTCAATTTTTTTGTCATCAAAGAATTTGTCATCAGTAATTCAATGTTTGAAAATGGTAACTGTGATCTGGGAAAGACAGGACGGTAGAGTAGAAGGACCTTGAGCTCACCTCCATTCACAAGCGCACCAAAATCACAACAAACTGCTGAACAACCATTGATAAAAAGGACTGAAACTACATTGTCAGTGGGAAACTCACCCAACATAGGTTTGTAAAATTACATCAGTGATAATAAAGAAGTTAGAAAAAGTAATTGGTGAGGTTGCTAGTCAATTAGACTCAAGTGAAAGCAGTTCATCCTAAAGGCCCTATACCATATATCGCTTCTTTACAATGTGCATGAAAATCACCTGGGGCTTTTGTTACAATGTAGATTCTAACTCAGTACATCTGAGAGGGGGCCTGAGGCTTTGCATTTCTAACGAGATCCACTAACATGTTGAACGCCACTGGTCCTCTGACTATACTTTACAAAGCAGGCCCATAGACTTCCTTGACACAGGTTAAAAAGGAAAAAATATTATTTGACTTACTTGGACCTAAGTCATGCATGTAGGTGGCATTAAAACCTTCCAACCAAGGTGCATGATCTTACCCAAGAAGTAATCCTTCACAGAGGGGAAAAAAAAATAACAACCCAGTACTGAGTCTCAGAGTGTGAGGGAGATGGAGCCTGGGGTTGAGGGGTCTGGAAACACAGAAATCAAGGGAGGAAAAGAATAGGCAGCACTCATAAAAACAGTAACAATATTGTTCAACTGAATAAATAAATCATATTTGAAAAGCAGAGAAGAAGGTAGTCTGGAGTATTTGAAGTCAGGCCCAGGATATTAGGCTCACTGGCCTCAGAAAAGGCAAACTTCAAAATCTTAATACCAAGCAACGGAGAGAAATCAGCACAGGCAAACCAACAATGCCCAGGTAAGCATAGGGTCACAAATGTTCAGAAACCAACCAGGCGGATTCCCAGATGCGGGAAGTGAACATACCTGCTCATCTTCAGCTTCTAGAAGTAACTGAGCGAAGGAAAACAATGTGTCCTATTCCCAGTACATCCAGCAAGGAATACAGAAAGAAATGAAGTGAGGGAGCATAAAAACCTCATCAAAGCCTCACCTCTGCCACCCGCATCCAATCATCAGCCCTAAAGTAAGCAGAGTTACGTCATGGTACTGAACCAATGAAAGAAAAGTTTGTATTCCTCCTACCTGTGTGGGGCTGAATCAAGTGTGGGTTAAGCAGCTTAAACTGTGAATATTGACAAACAGAATGAGGAAGGAGGCACACTGGTAGAGCCCAGAGTCTCAAAGTGAGGTCTCAGATAAGCAGTATCAGCATCACTTGGAAACCTGTTAGGAAATTCACATGATCAGCCCTGCTCCAAACCTACCTATCAGAAACTGTGGAGGTGGTGCCTTGCAGCCTGTGGTCTTACAATCCCTCCAGCTGATTCTGATCCACACTCACTGCAGTAGTCTGTTAAAAGCATAGTCGAGAGACAAGGCCAGGTGTGCCAAAGGACAGCCATAAGTGGGCTTGATTAGGGCACTTTTAAAGAGCTAGTGAGGACTAAAGCATGCGCACGATAGGAGAAGGAAACCCAGAAGAGAGAATGTAAAATAACAAGCAATAAAACGTGCTCAGCAATCAACATAGTTAGGCAATGATATTACATGGTAGAGTTTATCAGTGTTGAGGAATCATTTAGCCATGTGTAAAACAATAACAACAGACATCATGAGTACCAAGAGGGATCAACTCAAAATATGAGTTTGAAAACTCTCACGATATATTTTTAAGAGAGGTGCTATTTGGTGTCCATGCTTGTGAGGAGATCTTCTCAGAGGGCAAAAACAAATGAGAAAACAAACATGGTGTTCTGATGGGATCTTTTTTTGACAAAAACATCAAGAAAGAATTTTGTTTGAAATCCAGACACAAGTGTATGACATAAAACCACCCCAAAACACCTAGGGGCTTTAATTGCAGGCATACCTTGATTTATTGTGCTTTGCTTTATGGTGCTTCACAGACACTGCTGTTTTTACAAACTGAATGTTTGTGGTAACCCTGCCTCAAGCAAGTCTATTGGCGCCATTTTCCAAGAGCATTTGCAAACTTCATGTCTCTGTGTCACATTTTGGTAATTCTCACAATTATTTCAAGCCTTTTCACTATGACTATCCTTGTTCTGGTGATCTGTTCTTTGATGTTACTGTTGCAAAAATATTGCAACTCACTGAAGTCTCCAAGGTTGGAAGTATTTTTCAGCAATAAAGCATTTTTTTTTCTCATCTTTTTTTTTTTTTTTTGCTATTTCTTTGGGCCGCTCCCGCAGCATATGGAGGTTCCCAGGTTAGGGGTCGAATCGGAGCTGTAGCCACTGTCCTTACTGTCCTACGCCAGAGTCACAGCAACGCGGGATCCGAGCCGCGTCTGCAACCTACACCACAGCTCACGGCAATGCCTTATCCTTAACCCACTGAGCAAGGGCAGGGACCGAACCTGCAACCTCATGGTTCCTAGTCGGATTCGTTAACCACTGCACCACGACGGGAACTCCAATAAAGCATTTTTTTAATGAAAAAAAAAAAAAGGAGACAATCTAAAGAGGCTGCATAGTATATGATTCCAACTATGAAGTTCTTGGAAAAGAACAGTGGTTGCCAAGGATTATGGGGAAGGAAGGGTTAAGTCAGCAGAGCATATGGGATTTTTAAGGCAGTGAAAATATTCTGTACAATACTTTAATGAGGGATATATGTCATCAAATATTATTAAATATTTGTCCAAACCTACATAATGCACAATACCAAGAGTGAACCCTAATGTAAACTGAGAACTTTGGATGATTATGATGTGTCTGTATAGGTTCATCAATTGAGCAAATGTACCATTCCGGGAGATGTTGATAATGAGAATGTATGTATGCATGTGTGGAGGCAGGGGCTATATAGAAAGTCTTCATATATTCCTCTCCATTTGATATAAAACTAGTCTAAAATTGGGCTTTAAAACAATTAATTTGATGCCACCCAGAGAAAGGCTGTATTTCAGTCCATAGAAGGAATATATCCCTTGGTCTAGATTAAATTTTAAACTTATAAACTTATATAACACTACTCATTAACACAAGTTTGCAAACAATCTTATAATTAATTTGGATTTAAAACTACCAGTTCCAATTGGAGGAATGCAACGGACTGTTAAGAGGAAAAAGACGTATCTATTTGAACTGTGTTTTTACCTGGCAAGGGACAGGAGAGTTTCTCAAAGAGACAAACAAACAACAACAACAAAAATACACACTGATGGCAGACGACATCCCAGGGAAAGACTGGGCTAACCAAGAGTTATAGCACATTCAAAGTCACTGTCCACTAGAGAGAAAAATCCAGAGCATGTCAGATTATACTTTCCTATCAACGATTGACAGTACAGAGGTATTAAAATGACTGTATATCTTTATTAGATGTGTAAATGTAATTTAAATATTATTCTGAGTGGATTTTTTAAGTGAGAAGAAAATGAGGTTTGTAGACGTATATAAAAAAATCTGTAATATGTGGAATTGTGAGTCATATAAACTCAGTATGAATATTTATTTCATAAGCATGCTTGACTACAAAATATGTGGCTTAAGCAAATTCAACATGAAAAATATTGCAGTTAAAACTAAAAGCATTTAGGGAGTTCCATTGCGGTCTAGTGGTTAGGACTTGGCGCTTTCAATGCTACAGCCCAGGTTCAATTTCTGCTCTGAGAACTGAGATTTCACATCAAATTGCTGCATGCTATGGCAAAAGCAAACCAATCAACAAACAAAAACAAAACAAAACAAAAAAACTAAAAGCATTTAAGAAGACAAAAAGAAAAATATAATTGTGTTCTTCACTGTGTCAATTGTAACTTTTAATTTTGCACTTGCATTACTGGATTTCCTATCATCTTTCCTACCTCAAACATCTACCCTTTTATCTCAGTCTCTTACATTTATTACCATTTTCTTTTCTCTACACATTTTGTTACTCTTTCATAATCCCTTTTGTTACTCTCTCATAATCCCTTTTGTATTTGTTTTTTGCATCCTATGAACTTTAGATATCAGGCAATTTTCCAACATGTTCTTTTTGATTACCCATATTCAGAAGCATTTTATTCTCCTCACACTGTAGGATAAAATTTATGTTCCCTTTTCTTAAAGGTACAATATTTTAGAACCATGTTATCTATTTTCCAATTATTTGTCCATCTCAGAAGGTAAATTTATTGTGTGATGATAATCACAATATATTTTTCTGCCTTTGATTCTACTCAGATGACTTCTTCAAACTTTTCGCTGAAGGGCAGGGTGATGCGTATCCCCTCATCCCATTCTCAGTATCTCTAACTCCTTCATCTCCATATTTTAGACTATGTGCTCTTTTCTTCTAATCAAAATACTTGCTTCCATTATATGTTGGGTTTTGATCTGGGGAACTACATATGCCAAGGTAAAATTAACTTCTGCCAGTTTTCATCTCGAACTTACTGACAGGTTTTTCATTTGTTTCATGGAATAGCTCAAGAAAAATAATTAAAAAAAATATGATACAGGATTAACTATAGTCACCATGCTATATATTATATCCCCATAATTTATTTACTTTATAACAGCAAGTTCTGTACTTTTGGACCACCGTCATCTATGTTACTCACCTTCCACATCCCATTAAAAAAAAGAAAAAAAGAAATATTAAAGTCCCTTGTTTGGGAAAAAGGTTAAGGCACTTTTTAAGGAGTAATGCTCATACAGAAATGGTTGACTACTGGGTTTGCTATTCATGTGGAATTACCTCTTCTGAACTAAGGAATAGACAAGGGGCTGAAAAAACAATGCATGTTACTATCTTAACACATTTATTCTATTTCCTCTGGCTAAACATTCCTGTTATTGGTTGTGTTTCTTACTCTAGCCTATTGGCCTTGTAATCTCAGGAAATCTCTCCTAATATTGGGAGCAAGTTTTCAGCAACCCTAGAATTTAGTAGTGGTGTGAATTTTTGCCTTGTGTTTTCTCTAAGTTTTTTCCAAGTTATTTTAATAGGAGACACTGCATCAGGGACTTTCATCAGGCATCTTTAAATCATAAAAATCCCTAGGGTTTTATGTACTTTAGTCAAACAGTACACTCTCTTTCCCTAGTTCCTTAGTCCTAGTGTGACCTAAGGAATATATATTTTTAATGAAGTGCTCTAGTTTTATTGCTTGTAAATTTTAATACTACCAGGCCAGTCTTTAAAATGATTTACCTAAACTTTTCCTCTCTTAGTGCCAGTTGAATTGCCTTCATCCCAACTTCTGAAGTTGCTGATTAATCTCTGCCTTTTACATTAGAAAACATAGAGTATACAAAGAGATATCCAAGAGATTAAAACCAAAAAGGCCTTTGATTGCCAAAAGAACATTATTTTGAGAAAACCTTGTATTTGCTCCAAGGAAAATAGTCTCTACTATAAAGTTTATTATTTATTATTTTGGTGTAATATATATTCTTTATGAGAGCAGAGGGGAATCTAAAAGCACATATTTCTCAAAGGACAGAAACATTAAAGCAGTAGTTTATTTACAAATGCAAATCAAAAATGTGCTTTACTTATATAAATTTCATGAAAGTCTATGTAATAAATTGAATTATTTGTCCTGAAGTTTCTCTATTTCCCTACTACAAAATATGCCATAAACACATTAGCACAAATATACTTCCCCTTTTATCATCAAACTTGTAATTATACTGATGTATATTTTACTCATTTAAGGGAATATAAAAAATGTAAAGCTGATTGCCAGATAAACACATAGAGCTTCTGTCATTTTCCTTTTCGTTGAGCCAGAATTATTATGGTTTAGTAGATTTAGAGGGTCTGGAGAGCAAAAACTAATGTGATTTTGATACTAGGATAAGAAGCACTCAAACTACCTGTTTCTAAGCTAAGTATTATGGCATTAATATGTAATACAACAAAAAGAAAAATCAAAGAAGCAAACTTGACTAGCAGTGGACTCTTGTTTTTTAGAAAAGATCAAAAGCAATGTCCTGAGCTTCTGAGAGAAAGGAAATTGTATTTTCCATCTTTGAACTATAGAATTAGTCCCAACTGTTACATTCAGTAGCATGGAGACAGGAGAAAAGTAAGAATATGTGATTGAAGAAACACTTCAGTATTTCTTTCCTTGAAAATGCCTCTGGTGGAATATAATTGCCATGCCCTAGAACAAGAATAGTAGTGCTAAGGGTGAAGGACAGGGAGAAGGCTGCATTCAGAGTCTGAGAGAATGAGATTGACAGGAATCCATGGTCATTTGAATGTGGTAACTGGAGCGAGGGAGGAAGGGGATATTTTTATGTAACTCTGGCTTCTTCCTTGAATTAAATGGGGATATCACTATTGAGATAGGAAATACCAGGGGAAGGGAAAAAGGTTTTGAGAACATTATCTTGAGTGTAGTGTTGGATTTTTTGAGTTTGATGGACATAGGAAATGGCTATGCTAAAGATTTTAAGAACTGCTGTAAATATTGGGCCGGGAGTTTAGAGTGTGTTGGAGGTCAAAGTTCTAGAGATATAATCTGTTCATTTCTCTCTCCAAAATAAATCTTGAATCAGTCTATTTCTCCCCATCTCATTGCCAATATCCTTGTATGGCTCATCATTATAACCGCTAGTTTGAAATACAACTACAGACATTCTCCACCTCTTACCCCTAACTTTATAAATTGTGTTCCATATAGCCACCAAGCAATGTGCCTTAAGAATAGGATTATTCTATTTCTCTCCTTAAAGGCTCTACATTGCAATCAAATACAAACTCATACCTTGTGCTACATCTTAAAGACTTTGCATAGGCTGATTCCTAGGATCTCAAACTATTCCTGTGTGATTCTCGAGACTTAGGCCAACTGGGCTTTTTTCAAGTCTCCCTCTGACTTCAGCATGTATGATTTTCACTGACTGGAAAGACTGTTTCCAGCTGGTTACTCCTGAATCCTACCCCACTCTCTGTTCTCCCCTGCCTGTCATTTTCTTTTTTTTTTTTTTTTTTTTTGTCTTTTTGCTATTTCTTTGGGCCGCCTCCGCGGCATATGGAGTTTCCGAGGCTAGGGGTTGAATTGGAGCTGTAGCCGCCGGCCTACACCAGAGCCACAGCAAGGCGGGATCCGAGCCGAGTCTGCAACCTACACCACAGCTCACGGCAACGCCGGATCCTTAACCCACTGAGCAAGGGCAGGGACCGAACCTGCAACCTCATGGTTCCTAGACGGATTCGTTAACCACTGCGCCACAACGGCAACTCCCTGCCTGTCATTTTCTTATCCTTCAGATATCTGTTTAAACATTACCTCCAGAGAACAATCTGATCACCCCCACTCTCTTCACACTCTCTACTCCCATTTCACAACTCAGTACTATATTTCCTTGATATTTGGCACAATGTGTACTTTTTTTTAATTTTTTTTTTGATTTGGGTCTGATTGTCCACTAGACTGTGGTTCTCAAGATCAGAAACCATGTCTGATTTGAGCCCAGCATATGATCAAACTGAATTCCCTTACTCTCCAGTTGCCCAGGACAGTTCTGTTTTGTGCCTATGTGTCAGAATTGTTCATAACACCTTCAACGCTCACAAGTGTCTTGGTTCGGATAATAAATTTCATGTCAGCTCATGTATAGGAGACAATAAATATTTGTTGAAAAAATGAATAAATGAAAGGCTCTAATATATAGATATTAGAAAAATATATATAGAAAAAAAAGAGGAGAATCTGAAGAGCAGTCCTTTGACTCACTGACAGCATAAAATATAAAGAGTATAAAAAGCTATTTCATGACTCCTGAAAGATGTGAAAGTTTGTGTGTATATGTAGGTGTTCATGAGTGTGTAACAATGTTAACTCTCTAAGAATTCACTATACTTTTAGGTAGAATAGTTGATAAAGATTTTATAGGTGAGCAAAATTTTCCACCCCAAAATGTCTCTGGCATGTAGATTATTTCAAACTGAAAACAACCAAGGGTCAAAAGACTCAAGAAGAAATTTTGACTTTCCTCCTAACTGCCTGGAAAAATTTATATAGACAACTTATTCCCATAATAGAGCTATCACCAGAGACAGTAAATAGATAAGAGTAGATAGTAAATAGATAATAAATCAATATTTGATTCAAATCCACAATTAAAATAGTGTGTATCTTAATTAACAGTCCCATTTTTAAATTACCAAACTATCATAAAATTAATATTAGAAAAATACTGAAAAATTAATGAATGCAATTAAAAGTTTTAGTTCAGAATTATTTCTTTTAAATATAAGTTCTTAAAGGTCCAAAAATTCACCTAGAATAGATATATAATATGTAACGAGAAAACAGCTAGAATTTCTTTTAGATTTTTGTCTTAAATATATATCCTTTGCCATATTTTGACATTAAATGTTATTACTTTATACATTTAAAAATATTATTCAGCATTCACTCAGAAAAATATTGTGCCTACTGGTCATATGTTTATATGAATAACCTTGAGAAATACATTAATTTTTCTAAAATGTTTATGATATTTAGACATTTAGATTTTAGATACATTTTTAAGAGAGCATTTAAAGGCATATATTTAAAAATAACTTTGCAGGCTGTTAATGAACAGGACATGTTTTGATTTATAGTCTCAGAATATTCACTTCATTTAAATGCAAAGAAAATTTAGAAAATTATTTTACTTAATTGTAACACATTTTCTCATTAGCGTTTAAAATACCAGATTTCATTTCTTCAAAGTGGAAGTTTGATTTAACCACTCTATTTATCTAGAAAATATCAAGAAATACCAAGAAATTTTCAATGCATATGTATTTGTTTTGTATATACAGAAATATACATATGTACATATGTACATATGTAGAGATATACGTATATACCTCAAAACCACACATATATACACACATCTTCCACATACATCTATACATGCATATGTTGTATATGTATATGTGTGCCCATGCACAAACATTTATATTTATACAAACATCTATCCAGGAATGATGCTGAAACTTTGTCTTCAAAAAATAATCATAAAAATCATCAAGTCATAGAAAAGAAATAATTGCTTTTTGTTTCAACATTAAAAATAAGAGTTTATGTTTGTTAACATTAAAAAGATACTAATGCTATGTGTGGATGGTATTTACAGAGGAAAAGTACCTAGAACAGAGGAGACAGTTGGGTATAAAAAAATGTGCATGGACTTTGTCATGAGACAGATCTGACTTTGAATCTGGCCACTCGTATGATCTCAGAGAAGTTAATTAACTCTGACTTTCAGTTTCTCCATTCACTAAATTATTATTACAAATAACAAGATTCTCTGCCAAAGAAGCCCATTGCTAAACAATAGCAGGAAGACAAAATATAACTCTGTACTCTGCTCAAACCTGTAGTGGTCAGATCTACCTATTACATTTTTAAAGGATTCACAGACCCAAGTACATCTAGAGAATTTTCAGAATACCTGAAAATCATCTTCTGTAAGAAATGGCATTACATTTCCTGGGAAAGAAAACATTTAACTAATGCATGAGAACTAGCTTCAGAATCCAAAGATTTAGGAATATTTAGCAATGGTCGTTTTCTCTGTTGGTATTTTTGGGAGGATGGAATTATGGAACTTGATCTTTGAAAACCATATAAAAAATTGAGCATTAGTAAGAGCAGACTCATAGTGACAGATTGTGAATCTATTCAAACTCTAAAAATTATATAACAACATATAATAAGGTTCTCTATTCCTACATATTCCAGGAGCTATAATTTAATTAGGAAAACTAATAGCAAATTTATTTGGTTTTAGGAATTGGGACAAATTATGGAACAATGTACTAAAAAAAGGTAAAGAAGTTTGAAATAAAAAATACAGGAAAAGGGTTAATGTGGAAAAAAAGAGAAATTTCTTACTCAGAGAAGGTGGAAGAGAGGGAGACTGAATATATTAAAAAGTTAAAAGTAGAATGACAAGACATTAATAAATGTCATGTCTAAAGTTTGCAGTCTATTTAGCCAAGTAGAAGTTCATTATAAACCAAAAATTACACTGTATACTTATATCCAGTATGTCATTTAATATCCATAACTACAATATGAGATAAATAATATACTATTGCTATAGCGCAGGTGAGAAAACCAAGGGTTGGAAAGGCTAAGTGATTCCTTAAGGTCACATGTTTGGTAGAGCAAAGACTTAGGATTATTTGACATCAGAATTGAGCTTTTAAATAATATTTCTTATAATTTTTATAGAGAATGACATTTTTTTTTTCAAGCTGCTATTTTGACACTGACATTTTAACTTCTCAGATATTTTGGGTCTATATTTGAGTACCAACAATTTAACCAACAATTTGACAGATGTAAATTTTTAAAGAAAATTGCCGAATCAATTTTTTTATCGAGTCGTCTGAAAATGTTTAGTTATTTTTCATGTTCTAAAATTTTTAATGAATTTTTATTGGGATCTATTAATTATCATGTAAATTACATAGCAAAAATTTCAGGAAGTTCTTGTTTGGCATAGCAGGTTAAGGATCCAGCATTAGCATAGTCCACAGCTGTGGTATGGAAACTGTGGCTCAGGTTCGATCCCTGGCCCGGGAACTTCCACATGCTGTTGGTGTGTTCGAAAAAAATTTCATTCCTTTAATTGTTTTTTTTTTTAGATTCTGTCTGTTTATACAGATTACAGATTGTGACAATACATATTTTCAAGGATAGCCATTAATTCTAACAAGATCAATTTTCAAGGTTGCAAATTGCTGGTCTTAATTTCATTAGAAACTGTTAGATTTTTTTGTCAAATTTAAATTTTACCATATACAGTTTTCATTAAGGCTAATTTTATTTTGTTCTGATTGTATCTCTGACATCTAATTTTTGAGTCAATATTTAATGTTATTTATAAGATTTAATTTAAGTAATTTTTAAATTTATTGTAAGGTTTATTTATTATGGTTTTAACTGCTATCACTTTTATTTTGTGCTTATTTTAAACATGTGTTTTTTTTTCCTGATGATTCAATCATCATTTTTTTCTGATGATTCTTGTTACATAAGAATGGCTAATCTAAGCCTCCTGCTCATGTATTTTGTTTGTTATAAAATAAAACACTGGGGTTATATTAGAAAACTTGAGGCAAGTATAGAAGAAACAGCTACTACAACAGACGTGAGAAGGATTCAGCTGGAGACTATTTCCTGATTATTGCTAAGGGGACAATAATACCTTTTAAAATGAGAATACATTACCAAATACGTTCATATACACATAATCCTTTTTTCATATTAAACATATTAAAGAGTATAATAGTATTTTCTTGCTCTTCCATATCATCAATCTTGCAGTTACCTTCCTATAATGTACCTCCTCTCTCCCCAAAAATACATCCCCTTCCCCCATGTATATATTTTTCTGGAAAAAAAAAAATCACTACTCACAAACAAATAGTATCAGCTACCACCCTGTGTCTACCTATCATTTTAATGCTTTGGTCCTCTTGATTATCAAACACCTTCTTTGATATCTACTATAGGACTACTGCTACTTGTGCCCATTTTTAAAAATAACAGCTTTATTGACATATAATTCACATACCGTAAAATTCATCCTTTAAAGCCTATAGCTCAGTGTTTTTTAGTATATAGAGCTGAGCAACCATCATCACAATCCATTTTAGAACATCTCATCACCTCAGAAAATACCCCTTGTCTAGAAGCAGTCACTCCATATCCCCCCAACCTATCCAGACATGAACAACCACTAATCTACTTTTTCTGTATATAGATTAGACCATTATCAATATTTCATAGACATGGCATCATACAATACATGGTCTTTTGCAACTGGTTTTACTTCCATATTTTTTTTCATATTTCCTCTATGTTGTAGCATGCATGAGTACTCCATTTCTTTTTATTGCTGAACAAGTATGCATGTGTGTATATACACACACACACACATTTTTTTTTATTAATTGATGGATACTTGGGTTGTTTCCACTTTTCGACTATTATGAATAATGCAGTTGTGGACATTTGTGTGCAAGCTTTTCTGTGGATATGTGATTTCAACTGATTAAGAGACTAAACGTTTAAGAAATTGATATTAGTTTTCAATAGTACTCAATTCAAAACATGTGTTTCCTAGACCGAACCTAAGAGAAATGAATTTATGCCTCCATCACAAATGTCATTTCAATTAAAGTTTTCACAGGTTTTCTAGAAGACAGATATTATTTCCAATTTTTCAGGTTAGTAACTAAGATCTGAATCAAACCGTAGATCTCATGATCCAGTTATAAAGCTAGAATGGGAAAGCAAATCTTCAGCTTACAATTTTTAAACCCAATAATGGGTTTGTAGGGGGCCGATGCATAGGAGTATGTGATTTTCCCCAGAAGTATTATTCACTCCTATTGGATCAATAGCCCGGTTCTATGAATAAACAAATGAATAGATAATAGAAGTATGGACAATTAAAGATGTCTAGGATATTAACAAAAGCATATTGGGAATAGTTCACTCTTGTTTCTGTCTGGTTAGAAATGAAATCAAGATTTGACTCATAGGGAAATTAGAAAGGGAATCAATGCAGAGGGTCACAATATTAAATAACATTTCTGGAATAAAGACATGTGAAGAAAAAGTAGAAATTCACGAGGCAATCATGCGGAAGATTTTGTTGTTAACACCTTAGACTGGAAATAGTTCACAAACATTTCAAAATGTTTTTCTTCTAACCAAATAATTAATGTACTTAGATTAGAAAAATAAAAAAGATTCTAAGTAAAGAATACTTACAATGAGTGGCTGATTTAGAACTGCTATAAACACTCAATCATTTCATCGTGGCAAAAAGCACGATGGGTCATATATCAGATCATGTGCACAGTTTGCACAGTGCAACCCTATGTTTGATCAAAATGAAATGATGATGCTATTGTGTGTCCTTCGAAAATTAAAAAAAAATAAGCACAATAGTGGCTTTTAAAAAACTATTTTATAGTAATAACTATATCTTCCCAATATAAGAGGAGATAAGTCAAAATTATGGGGTTTTTAAAATACATTCATATATAATCAATATTTTCTTATGGGAATATATTATTGGCTGCTTATATAACTAAGTGTGCATGCTTGTGCCCTGGCAGTTTGTTCTGTGACTACTGCTGTCTTTTTAAGCTGAGATGCTTTTGAAGTAAGTATAGCAAAAGATTAAACAGCTGGGGAAACAGCATGCAGGGTGGAAAAGAGCAAAACTGCAAAATGAACACACAAATACTACTAGAACTGAAAGTTGCTCAGAAGTCCAAGATCCAGTGTGTTTTACCGAATATAAGCTACTTGAAAAACGTTTACAAGTGGCTCAACATTATTTTTACATAACTTTCCCACTTTTACCTCCCACCTCTTACTTTCCCCCCTCTTTTCTCTGGCATCTACGATAAAACCATTGAGTGAATATGATTCATACCCTCTGAGTTTACTAGGTTAGAAAAATGGAATGCACAATATGTTATATCCTAATAAGCTCAATATCTATGAAAATTGCACATTGAAATGGTGATCATGTATATTCAGGTTTAATAAGTAGGTAACAAAATTGTTTAATTTTGATGAAATTTCTTGGTGAGAATACAGAACCCTGAGATTACTGCATTTTATGCAAAATAGAAGCAAATTATTTTGTTCTTCATGTTAACCAAGCAGGAGGATTTCTAAGGCCTCATTGGGTTACCTTTGTTCACATTAGCTTGCCATTATATTTTTTAGATTCATATTTTAATGATAGTCATGTAATTAATGCAGTAACTGCCAAAAATCAGATCACAGTTTTGTTCTGTCATTTAAGCATTATATAGTACAAAAATTAAAACTTTTTTTGTTATTGGATTTTTTTTTAAATATTATAGTTGATTTACAATGTTCTGTCAATTTCAGCTGCACAGCAAAGTGACCCAGCCATACATACACATACATTCTTTTTCTCACAATATCCTCCATCATGTTCCATCACAAGTGATCAGATATAGTTTCCTGTACTATACAGCAGAATCTCATTGCTTATCCATTCCAAATGCAATAGTTTGCATCTATTAACCCCAAACTCCCAGTCCCTTCCACTCCTTCCCCGTCCCTCTTGGAAAGGACAAATCTGTTCTCCACATCCATGACTTTGTTTCTTTTCTGTAGATAGGTTCATTTGTGCCATGTATGAGATTCCAGATATAAGTGATATCATATGGTAATTGCCTTTCTCTTCTGACTTACTTCGCTTAATATGAGAGTCTCTAGTTCCATCCATGTAGATGCAAATGGCATTATTTTGTTCTCCTTTACAGCTAAGTGGTATTCCATTGTGTGTATGTACCATATCTTCTTAATCCATTCATCTGTCATTGGACATTAAGGTTGTTTCCATGTCATGGCTATTGTGAATAGTGCTGTAATAAAGACTGGGATGAATGTATCTTTTTCATGGAAAGTTTTGTCTGGATATATGACTAGAAGTGGGATTGCTGGATCATATGGTAGTTCTACATTTAGTTTTCTGAGGTACCTCCATACTGTTTTCCATTTACGTTCCCACCAACAGTGTAAGAGGGTTCCCTTTTTCCAAACCCTCTCTAGCATTTATTTGTAGACTTACTGATTATGGCCATTCTGATGGGTGTGAGGTGATACCTTAATGTAGTTTTGATTTGCATTTCTATAGTAATTAGTGATATTAAGCATTTTTTTCATGTGCTTGTTGACCATCTTGTTTGGAGAAATGTCTATTTAGGTCTTCTGCCCATTTTTTAATTGGGTTGGTTGTTTGTTGCTGTTGAGTTGTGTGAGTTTGTATATTTTGGAGAGTAAGCCCATTTTGGTTGCATCATCTGCAACTATTTTCTCCCACTCCATAAGTTGTCTTTTTTTTAATGGTTTCCTTTGCTGTACAAAAGCTGGAAGTCTAGGTCCCGTTGATTTATTTTGTTTTTTATTTCTATTGCTTTAGGAGACTGACCTAGGAAAACATCTGTACAGTTGATGTGAAAGAATGTTTTACTTATGTTCTCTTCTAGGAGTTTTATGGCATCTTTAAGTCTTTAAGCAATTTTGAGTTTATTTTTGTGCACGGTGTGAAGGTGTGTTCTAGTTTCATTGATTTGGATGCAGCTGTCCAGTTTTCCCAGCACCACTTGTTGAAAAGACTGTCTTTCCCCCATTTTATATTCTTGCTTACTTTATTGAAGATTAAGTGACCATAGGTGTCTGGGTTTATTTCTGGGTTCTCTACTCTGTTCCATTGTTCTGTAGGTCTGTTTTGGTAATAGTACCACACTATCTTGATTACTGTAGCTTTGTAATATTGTCTGAAGTCTGGGAGAGTTATGCTTCCTGCTTGGTTTTTGTTTCTCAGGATTGCTTTGGCAATTCTGGTCTTTCATGATTCCATATGAATTTTTGTATCGTTTGTTCTAGTTCTGTGAAAAATGTCATGGGTAATTTGATAGGGATCACATTGAATCTGTAAATTGCTTCAGGTAGTATTTCCATTGTAATGATATTAATTCTTCCAACCCAGGAGCATGGACTATATTTCCATTTCTTTGAATCCTCTTTAATTTCCTTAGTTAATGTTTTACAGTTTTCAGCATATATATCTTTCACCTCCTTGGTCAGGTTATTCCTAGGTATTTAATTCTTGGGTGTGTGATTTTAAAAGGTTTTGTATTTTTATATTCCTTTTCCAATATTTAATTGTTAGCATACAGAAATGCAACTGATTTCTGACTATTAATCTTGTATCCTGATCCTTGAATTCTTTGTTCAATTTGAGTAGATTTGTGTGGAGTCCTTAGGGTTTTCTATATATAGATAGCATCATGTCATAGGCATAGAGTGGCAATTTTACCTCTTCTCTTCTAATTTGGATAACTTTTATTTCTTTTATTTCTGACTGCTGTGGCAAGGACTTTCAGAATAAAAAGTTTTACACAGCATATTTAGTCTGTCCTTCTAAACAGGATTTCTTCAAATTCCCTTCTAGTAGCTTATGAAAAGAAGGTGGTCAATATATCCTTTTTGTTGGTGATATGAACAATGAAGTACAGCCAGAGAGCAAATTGTGTGATATAGCCACCTTCATAATAGCACCAACTATATTAAGAAAAATGTTCAGAAAGGAAAAAGTTTGTGATATTACCTAATTTTACCTAGTTATGCTAGTGCTAAGGAAAAGTAGGTCATCTTGGATTATATACATTTTTCCCATTTGCGGAGAAATTGTAGCTTTACTTATTTTATTTATTTATTTATTTTTGTCTTTTACAGCCATACCCACAGCATATGGAGGTTTCCAGGCTAGGGGATCCAATTGGAGCTGTAGTCGCTGGCCTATGCGAGGGCCACAGCAATGCAGCATCTGAGTGGTGTCTGTGACCTACACCCCACCTCAGGGCAACACCGGTTCCTTAACCCACTGAGCAAGGCCAGGGATCAAACCCAAGTCCTCATGGATGCTAGCTGGGTTCCTTAACTGCTGAGCCACGATGGGAACTCCTAGCTCCACTTATATTCAGAATTGTTCAATCTAGCTGTGTTATAAAGTAAAAAAATATATATTATTTCAGATAGATTGATCTGGAAGAATATTTACGTATGAATGTGAGTTAAATGTCACAGGAAGAAGATATACTTTGAATATTCAGAAAACACTTTTAGTCCCTTCACTATCTGAGGTATTCCTGGGGTAGATTTTATCATTTTTCTGGTCTCCCTAGGCACCGATGATTCAAGTGTCTTTTCCATGTTTTCATAATCCAGTGGATCATTTAAGACCCTCTATTTTTTACTTTGAGACTTGAAAGTATCTTGAAACAATGAAGTTAGATACCCAGGTAGGCAGTTCAGATGGGGCATTAGCCTCCACTTCTTCTGGGAGAGCCACGGACACTGATCAGCAAGATGAGCTGAGCAGATGAAACAGCTCCTCAGTACTGAATGTGGGATATACACTTGAATGGCAAGGGAATACCTGCAGGTTTTGTCCCCACTTCAAAATAGCCCCCAGTGACCAAAAAATGGGGAAGGAGGTGAGTGGGGGCTATTCTCAATGTTTACACCCTGATCCATCCAGATAATGAATCTCATCTCCAGCCTCAGAAACCTCTGTGAAGGTCTGGGTCACTCATCCCCTCTACCAAAATCAACAACACTTATCAGATCATCTAGGGAGTTTCACTCATCTATTTCATCTTTAATTCTCTTCCAAATCCATTGTTCTGACATCAGTTTAATTTGCTATGTTGTTTGTTCTGGGTCTGGAATACTTCTTCTTTTTTCAAATAAACCTAGTTTATCAATTTTGTTAGCTTTGGCTTTTAGAAATATTTCTAATGTAAACTTCAAAGCCTATTTTTTCGGTAAAAACTGAACTGCTTTTCTCGTTGTATTTTAATAAAAACTTTATTTCTTTTTTAGCCTTATGCAAGTCTCTGACAAACTAAGAGAAATGTTACTTATCAGGAAGTAAACACACAGCAGTGTATTATGCATAACCTTACTACTCAGGTGTACTGAAGAGTCAGTGCGGAGGAGGACACTGAAAGACCTTGACCTCACAAAACTTACAGTCTAGTAAAATGGAAGACCTGGCATAGGATTTTAAGAACTATTTTTTTTTTTCAAGATCCCTAAAATATTCTGAGAGAGATAAAGATCACCATAAAGCCATCAGGTCCAGCTGTGATATTTATCTTCAAAGTTAATTGAACTTAATGACTATTTTGGAAAATTTCAAAAAGCTTTATTCCAGTAAGCTCATGCCTTGGCATCCACATGCTGAAAGAGTTTTATTCTATTATAAAGGGAATCACAGAAAAACACTTAAAAGTAAAACTTTTTATGCTAAAAATCTGTCCATTTAGACTTTTGCCACAATAAATACTCTTATTCATTGCCATTGCTTATTAAAGAATAAAGCTTTTGATGAACTTGTGAAATCTTGGGAAGGCTAATTTCCCTCTATCCTATCAATCATTGTTCCAAAATTTAAATTTCATAAAATGAACAGCCGTCTGCAAAAGTCCTTGCTACTTAGATTGCACAGTTTTAATATCCATTTGAGCACTGCAATTTTGTGGATAGTACATAAGATGAATTATAATTTTGTCTTTTCTATGGAGTTTTACAGTGAAGACTTTTGAATGGTTCAAATTTGACATTAAAATGGCCTTGGTAAGTGAGGATACATGACCATATATTACTTTAACAAAAGTAACAGCATTGAACACAAGTTCTATCCATAACATGTGGCTGATAATTCATGATCATCAGAAAGAAAATATGGCATTTTACAAAATGTGCAGAAGAAGCATTTTTAAGATCAATTCATTATTTTATTTACCCATTTAACAAATATTCTTTCTCTCTCTCTCTCTCTAATGTGAACTGGTGATACAGCAGTGGCTATCTCCCAGTTTTTTTGGAGCTCACATTATATATTATGGGACTGAGACGATAAACTGACTTAAATGTATTGATCAAAGAGTTATACATTTTTTGATGCAAAAGAAAACAGGAAAAAGGAATAGTCTATGATAGAAGCAAAAGATGCTAACAGGGTGGTCAGTTAGGTGTTTTTTAAAAACATTGCATTTGAGCAGTAAACTTTAGGGTATGGAAAGCTAAGGAATAAATGTCCCAGGAAGAGGGACAGTAAGCTCAAAGACCCTGAGCTGGAAGCATGCTTCATGAATCAGGAAAAAGCAAGAACTCCAGTGTGGTTGGAAAGAGTCAGCAAGGGTAAAATGGGAACTGATTAGGTCAGAATGGTGACCAGGACCAGACCATCTTGGGTCGTTCCCCCAGAGTAAGGGCTTTGTGATTACTCTAGGTAAAACTGGAAACTGCTATGAGTTGGGCACAGAAGTGTGAAATAATCTGACCTTGTTTTAGAAGGATTAAATCTGCTTTTCTCCTGAGGAAGATACTGAAGGAAAGTAAAGTGGAAAAGGAAAATTTTAAAATTCCCATAGCTCAGAGTGTCACCCTACATAAATCTAAAAATGCAGTAAGCACTGTTCAGATACTGAAACAAGAGGACGTCTTATTTCAACTGGCCAATCAGAATGAACCTCATGAGCTGTCAGTGCCATTTAAATAAATAAGCACAGCTATTCATAGACAGCCTAGGATTTGTATTATAGCATAAGGTCTGGGACAAGATGCCTTAGGATCCTGCAGTGTTTCAAGAGTGTTCCACAGTAGCAGAAAAAAAAAATTTAATTAGAAAAAAAATAACAAAAAACAGAATTAGGAATGATTAGAATTTGGGGTTTTATTTATTTTTTTCCTTGTTCTGATGCATACCACAGCATATGGAAGTTCCCAGGCCTGGGATCAAATCTGGGCCACAGCTTTAATCTATACATCAGCTGCTGCAATGCTGGATTCCTAACCTATTGCCCAGGGCCAGTATCAAACCAGCAACACTACAGGGACAAGCCAGATAATTAACCCACTGCACCACAGCAAGGTCTCCAGGAATGATTACTTTCTAAATGAATCATCATCATTAAAGCTGCAATCCATGTTTTCCCCAAAGACTTTTTGGACAATAAACAGAAAAGGTCAAGAGATATCCCATGTCACTTTTTTTTCTTAATGGGGAAAATATTTAGGCTCTGATCATTTACACATGCCATATGGAGTAGCTGGGTCATTTCTCAAGACTAATGGCAAATTAAAACTGATACAATATCCATCACTAAGTCACACTATAGCCAGTGTGGTAAACAATTCATTACATCTATACATTCATTTTATCAAATATATTTTTATTCAGGAAAAATTATCAGACATCTGCTACTGCGAAATATGGTGCTTAGTGCTAGGAATGTAACATTTCCCATCCTCAGAGTTTTTAATCTTGTCATACTTCACCAGGTGCCATTCTCCATTGAAGATATCACACACTCAGTCATCATTCATATGGTTTAAGCCCTAGCCTCAACATAGAACTGCCTAACCTGTCTATGTGTTCCCTGTCCTTAAACTGGATAAGAATTTCATACAAAAGACCCAGAATTGGAGTTCCTGTCATGGCTCAGTGGTTAACAAATCCAACTAGGAACCATGAGGTTGTGGGTTCAATTCCTGGCCTCACTCAGTGGGTTAAGGATCCGGGGTTGCTGTGAGCTGTGATGCAGGTCGCAGACATGGCTCAGATCCCACATTGCTGTGGCTGTGGTGTAGGCCAGTGGCTACAGGTCTGATTAAACCCCTAGCCTTTAAACCCCCATGTGCCAAGGGAGTGGCCCTAGAAAAGGCAAAAAGACAAAAACAAAAAAAGACCCAGAATTGCCAGAGCAAACCAGAGGAACAAAAACCAAGCAGGAGGCATAACTCCCAGAACTCAGGCAATGTTACAAAGTCACAGTAATCAAAACAGTGTGGTACTGGTATCAAAACAGACATACAGACCAATGGAACAGAACAGAGAACCCAGAAATAAACCCAGACACCTACAGTCAATTAATCTTTGACAAAGGAAGCAAGAATAAAAAATGGGGAAAAGATAGTTTTTGAGCAAGTGGTGGTGGGGAAACTGGACAGCAGCATGTAAAGCAATGAAACTGGAACACACCCTCACACCATGCACCAAAAAAAACCTCAAAATTGTTGAAAGACTTAAATGTAAGTTAAGACATCATCAAACACCTCGAAGAGAACATAGGCAAAACATTCTCTGACATTGTCCTTACAAATGTTTTCTCAGGTCAGTTACCCAAAGCAATAGAAATAAAAGCAAAAATAAACCAATGAGACCTAATCAAATTGACAAGCTTTTGCACAGCAAAGTAAACCATAAAAAAAAGAAAAAAAAAAAAAAACTGGGTCACAACACTGTACAGTTAAAAAAAAAATGTATTGGGGAAATAATTTAAAAAATAATAATAAACATGTAATAATGAAAAAGACAACTTACAGAATGGGAGAATATAGTTTCAAATAATTCAACTGACAAGGGTTTAATCTCTAAAATATACAAACAACTTATATCACTCAACAGCAAAAAAGCCAACAACCCAATGGAAAAATGGGCAAAAGACCTGAATAGACATTTCTCCAAGGAAGATATACAGATGGCCAACAAGCACATGAAAAAATGCTCAACATCCCTGATTATTACAGAAATGCAAATCAAAACTATGAGGTACTACCTCACACCAGTCAGAATGGCCATCATTAGTAAGTCCACAAATAACAAATGCTGGAGAGGGTGTGGAGAAAAGAGAACCTTCTTGTACTGTAGTTGAGAATGTAAATTGGTACAACCACTATGGAAAACAGTATGGATGTACCTTAGAAAACTATACATAGAACTACCATATGACCCAGCAACTCTACTCTTGGGCATATATCTGGACAAAACTTTCCTTAAAAAGACACATGTTCATTGCAGCACTACTCACAATAGCCAGAGGTGGAATCAACCCAAATGTCCACTGACAGATGATTAGATTAGGAAGATGTGGTATATATATACAATGGAATACTACTCGGCCATAAAAAAGAACAAAATAACGCCATGTGCAGCAACATGGATGGAACTAGAGACTCTCACCCTGAGTGAAGTAAGTCAGAAAGAGAAAGACAATACCATATGATATCACATATCTGGAATCTAATATATGGCATAAAATAAACTTTCCACAGAATAGAAAATCATGAACATGGAGAACAGACTTGTGGTTTCCAAGAGGGAAGGGGAGAGAGTGGGACAGACTGGGAATTTGGCATTAATAGATGCAAACTATTGCCTTTGGAATGGATAAGCAATGATATCCTGCTTATTATATAGCACTGGGAACTATACAGTTCCAGGATCCATAACTAGGATCCTATTATTGCATAGCACTGGGAACTATATCTAGTCACTTATGATGGAGCATGATAATGTGAGAACAAAGAATGTATACATGTATGTGTGACCAAGTCACCTTGCTATACAGTAGAAAATTGACAGAACACTTTAAACCAGCTATAATGGAAAAAATAAAGATCATTTTTAAAAAAATGAAAAAAAAAAGAATTTCACCTACTCATAAAGTAGTTGTGACAATACAGTGAGCTATAACTTGCCCCTACAGAAATGCTACCCTATGCTTATAACCACTAGGCATATCAGTGCATTTTAGAGAATTAAAATTATTCTTAACACATATCATGCCTAAGTTTACACCAGAGTTTCATTGTATCTATGTTAGAGTATGATACACAATAAAATTACTAACAAAATGATAGGAAAAAACCCATATCTTACTGTCATTGAGAGTCAAGAAGATCCACTACAAGTTCTGAGATATTACCATTACTTTGTGTGACAAACTTCTTTGACAAACTTCAGTGATGCTCTAACGTCATCACTGTATGTCATGCAGCTGTCTTTGGTTGCATTTATGACTTATCTAGAAGTGTAATGCCAAATGCTAATGTTTTGATCACGTACAAGTGAGAATTTCAGAAATTTAGTGTTTGAAGACTTTCATAACACACATTTTCAGTATAGTCAAATTTTACAGGATCTCAGATTAATCTGTTTAGTTGTATTTTTAGAGGGTCTCAGTGTAAAAGTATTGTTGAAATCTAAGATTTTAGCAGAATATCTTCTGGGCTGTGTAACAGTAGCTCAAGTGTGAAGGAGAGGCATCAGAGCCAGTCCTGTCTTCTCTAAGTGGCTGAAGCAGGTGCTGATGCCCACGAAGGTCTACAGAAGTGGCATCTATTGCTTGTGCCAGAGACTAATTTCCCATTGATGTGCAAAACTAAAACAATAGACAATAAATAAGGAAAGAATGTGAACTTGTTAACTCTAAAATAGCCTTTATGCAGAAGCAGAAATGCTTTGGGGCCAAAGATATAGTTTAAAAGCTGTTTGGATTGTTTTACAGCAAATATCATCTTCTAATGCATGGAAATACTTATCAGATAGGTTGGAAGAAAAAAATCTCTAAGCACATTAAAGAACAGAATCAGAAGTTATATACTACCCAAGGCTTCCTCTTGATATGGGCCATTGAAAGGAGACTTGGAGTTATTGAAATTACTATTTATGACGACAGAAGCATGAACAATGGATGATAAACCAGGAGTTAAAGATTTCATCTCAGGGTAGGACTACTATCCAGTGTCTAGTTAATAGTTTGTTCTGTATTTTCTTTCCAGAGCATCATTCCTTTCTATCTGTTGCTGGGACCTTAGTGCCATTTGCTCCCAAAATTAATTTCCTAAAATTCTGCCCCTGGGATGTTCTCTGGTCTCTCTTATATCCTCTTATATCTCTAAATTGGGTAGGAATTCTGTAACTTTGTAGTTATTTCTGAGAAACATAACATAGCATTTTCCAAAGCTGAAACCAGCAGAACAGGTCTCAGGATTAGTAAAGTGTAAATTTTTCTGCTTTGGAATTCAGCAAGAGGCAGAATGACAGGTAAGGAAAGAGTTTTTATTAGTATAAGATACTTGTGAGAAATACAAGTGGATGGGCAAGAGGATGCTGCACCCTGGGAGCTTAGTGGGTTACAGTTTTATCATCAAAGGAAGAATGGCAAGGGGGAGAATATTACCTTCTTCTTCATTCTTGAATAGACATCAAACTTCCATCATCAGCTCCTCCTTCAAATCATGCAGGAATTTTCTCTTGTCCCTTCAGGGTCGAACTAAGACTGTCATGGTGCAATGGAAATGAGCAAAAAGGTGGTAACACATACTAAAATATGGTAAATCATCTGAGGTTTCAGTGTATTGTCACCTTTCCCTATGTTTTTGTTTTTAGCATGTGTAGAGAAACATGTCCTCAGAATCATGAACTTATTAACCTCACAGGGCAGGATGTGGGTCTCATTCCACCATTGTTTTATTGTTTGGGGGTATGTCTCATGCTTCTGTTGCATGGTTTTGTTGTCAAGATAGCCTGCTTTCTTGAGTAATCATTAACTTACAGGGGTCTTCCAAACTTCTTTCTACTAACAATCCCCTAGTGGAATTAACTGTTTAATCACCTACTTTGTCCCTTTACTCTGTCCCTATAAAAGCCACTAGTAAAATATGCTGTTTGTGAAACAGATCTGAAGTTGAGTTATTTTTCCACAAGATTTTTGGTACTGTTCTCTCCTTGGACCATCTTCTCCATCAAGTGGCTTTAGACTTCAGCAAGCAATATCAGTGCCATTTGTATATTTTCCATCAAATTAATAAAATGCTTTTCCTCCAGGATATTGAAGAGAAGCAGGCTGTGTCTGTGGCTAATGCATTTATTGCCCAGAATTCATGGAATTTTAGCTTCTTAAATCTTATTAGAAAAATAATATATAATATTATTTAATTTTGCATAGCAATTATTTCTAATTGAATATGTATGGTATGGTATTTCCAGTTCCCTTTACTTTCCTTAGAGAATTCTATGTATAAGAACATTACTGTAAGTGATGGAAAAGGATGTAGTATATTTTAAAAATTAGTAATCACAATATAGTGACATATGTAAATATAAAATGAGAAATACAGATACAGAGAGATATATGGATATATAGATATAAATCTTGTAGCTCCTAAGGAACAAGCAATGAATTTATATCATGACTTTATTACTTACAAAATGAGTTGATGATAGAAAATACTAACACATCTATAACGAGTAATTAAATGTGTGAATACATTTTTTATCTGTAAAGGAATGATATAAGAGAAATCATATTTTTATTTCCAACAGTGATCTTCAAATTATTTAGGAAATGCTTTATGCAGCACATTTAAGAACTGTTTTCATGAAAGCCTTGGTTGATGAATTCTTATGACCTGGCATTAATGCTTATTATTGAATTAACTGTATAATGCATTCCATGCTATATACATAATCTGCCAAAGGCATTGATTCTTCAATGCTAAGGATTCAGGAAACTTCCTACAAAAATCAATATTGATTTCTTCAGGTGCAATCTAGAGGAAATTTCTTGATTGTGAAAGCCTATTTTTCAGGGCAGCTCACAAAGCTCCTAGTTTCACCTAATATATTGGATGCAATAATTTCAGCTTAGTACTAGTTATTTGCAGAACACTGGCTGCCAGATTGTTGCTTCTAATAGTGGGTCTGCATTTATCTCAGATTTGTTTAAAATACCTATGAACTGGAAATTTATTTATGCTTTAACCACCCCTAAAACAGCCAGGCTGGACAGATAGTGTAGATTACTGGGAGTGACCTAAAGTAGATTCATAAAGAAAAAGATTGACAAAGATTTGCCAGATTTATGGTATTCAATGTATCATTTTCTGATCAAATACAGGAGTGAATCCTCTTAAATTACTAATTGGGTGCCTTAACCGTCTTCTCTTAGATATACGCATGTAAATTGCAGACAACAAAATGTATGAAACTCATTTTTCTTTACCTATTTGCACCGTATTTTTCATCATGAAGGCCCAATGAAGGCTTCATCTATTATAATAAGGTCATGGAATAGAATATATAATACAGGATGGAAGACTCAGACTTCTGATAGGCAAGTGTGCCATTCTAGGCAAAGAAAAGATTTCCTTCTGAGAGTGTCTTTATAATGAAGTTCAATGACCTCAGCTCTAACGTTATTACAACCAAAATCCAAAGAAAATAACTGTAATTCTTATTTAAATTAAACCAAAATAAAAGAGAATGAATATGAATAGTAATAAATGATAATAATGCAATAAAGAATTTTTAAAATTCTGAGCCCAATACAACTGCAACTGCCCTTATAGCAAGCTCATCGAAAATTCTCTCTTTCTTGATAGAAAAACCTAGACAACTCATATTCTCCTCCTTGATGACTCATACTCAGGAACGGTTGTTGAACTTAGTCAAAGGCTTTTTCTTGGAGTTCCCATCGTGGCGCAGTGGTTAACAAATCCGACTAGGAACCATGAGGTTGCGGGTTCGGTCCCTGCCCTTGCTCAGTGGGTTAACGATCTGGCGTTGCCATGAGCTGTGGTGTAGGTTGCAGACGCGGCTCAGATCCCGCGTTGCTGTGGCTCTGGCATAGGCTGGTGGCTACAGCTCTGATTGGACCCCTAGCCTGGGAACCTCCATATTGCCGCGGGAGCCGCCCAAGAAATGCCAAAAAGACCAAAAAAAAAAATGCTTTTTCTATATCAATGGATATGATAAGATTTATTTCTTATTAGTCAGTTGATGTGTGAATTACAGTAATTGATTTTGAAATGATGAACCAGCCTTGCACATTTGAATAAATTCCATTTGGCCGTAGTGTATAATTCTTTTTAAACATTTTTGGATTTGATTAGCTTATATGTTGTTGGGGATTTTTGCAGTTACGTTTATGAGAAATATGGGTGTGCAGTTTTCATTTTTTAGTGTTTTTTAATCCAATTTTGTATTAGAATAATGCTGGCAGTTTTCTCCTTGCTTCTATTTTATGGAAGAGATTGTAGAGAAATGCTATCATTTTGTTTTTCAGTGTTTGGTAGCATTCACCAGTGAAAATATCTGAGTCTGGTGCTTTCTTTTTTGGAAGATTATTATTTTGTCTTTTGTCTTTTTAGGGCTACATCTGTGGCATATGGAGGTTCCCAGGCTAGGGTTTGAGTCAGAGCTGTAGCTGCTGCCATGCCACAACCACAGCAACTTGGGATGCAAGCCACATCTGCAGCCTACACCACAGCTCATAGCAATGCCGGACCCTTAACCCACTGAGTGGGGCCAGGAATCAAACCCTTCTCCTCATGGATACTATTTGGATTCATTAACCACTGAGCCATGGTGGGAACTCTGGAAGATTACAATTGATTCAATTTCTTTAATAAATTATTGATTTTTCCTTGAGTTTTTATAGTTTGTCTTTCAAGAAATGTTTCCATTTCATCTATGTTATCAAATTTGAGGGTATAAACATTCAATTGTTCATAGTATTCATTGACTACACTTTCAATATCCATGGCAAAAGTAGTTAGTAATGGCTCCTCTCTCATTTTTTGATATTAGTAATTTGTATTAGCTCATTGTTTTTCACTAAATCTGCTAAAGGTTTATCAATTGTATTTATACTTTCAGAGATTTTGTTGATTTCCTCTATTGATTTCCTGTTTTCAGTTTCATTGATTTCTGCTCTAATTGGTATGATTTATTTTATTCTGTTTTCTTTGGGCTTCAGTTGTTCTTTCTCTTGATTCCTAAGGTGAAAACTTATACTATTAATTTTAGATCTTATTTTCTAATATATGCATTTAATACAATAAATTTCTCTCTAAGCACACCTTTTATTGCATCCTATTTTGAAAAGTTGTATTTTTAATTAGTTCAACTACTTCGTAAATTTCTTTTGCATCTCCTTTGATCCATGAGTTATTTAGTAATATGTTCTGCAATTTCCAAATACTTGGGGATTTCCAGCTATCTTTTGTTACTGATTTCTAGTTTAATTCCATTTTGGTCTGACATCATGCTTTGCACGATTTCTATCTTTTAAATTTCTTAGGGTGTTTTTTTTTTGTTTGTTTTTTTTGTGTCTTTTTTGCTATTTCTTGGGCCGCTCCCATGGCATATGGAGGTTCCCAGGCTAGGGGTCGAATCGGAGCTGTAGCCACTGGCCTACGCCAGAGCCTCAGCAATGCGGGATCCGGGCCGCGTCTGCGACCTACACCACAGCTCACAGCAACGCCGGATCATTAACCCACTGAGCAAGGGCAGGGACCGAACCCGCAACCTCATGGTTCCTAGTCGGATTCATTAACCACTGTGCCATGACAGGAACTCCAAATTTCTTAGGGTGTTTTATATTCTAGAATGTGGTTTATCTTAGTAAATGTTCCATATGAACTTGAGAAGTATGTGTATTCTGCTGCTGTTGAGTGAAGTATCCTTTGATCAATTAAAGCAAATTGATTGATGGTTCTGTTCAGGTCAACTACATCCTTATCGATTTTCTGCCTACTTGATCTATCCATCACTAAAAGAGGGTACTGAAATCTTTATAACAATGGATTTGTGTATTTCTCCTTGCAGTTCTCTCAGTGTTTGCTTCATGTACTTTGATCCACTTTTGTTATATTGCATATACATTAAATATTGTTATGTCTTCTTGGGAACTGATCCATTATCATCATGAAATGCCCCCTCTTTATCCTTGATAATGTTTATTTGTTCTAAAGTCTGCATTGTCTGAAATTAATATAGCTACTTCAGCTTCCTTTTGATTAATGCTAGCATGGTGTATCAATCTCCCTCCCTTTACCGTTAACCTGTGATTTCACATTTAAAGTGTATTTCTTAAAGAAAATATATAGTTGGGTCTCTTTTTAAAATCCATTCTGATGATCTCGGTCTTTTAATTGGTATATTTAGATGATTAACATTTAAAGTGATAACCGATATAGTTTAATATTTATGTTTCTAACTATCCTCTATTTGTTATACTTGTTTATTTTCCTTCTTCGGTTTTAGTGGCGCATTTCATATGGTTTCATTTTTTACCTCTCAGAATATTAATTATATTTCTTTAATATTAGTAGTGATTTTCTTATAAGTTGCAATATATATTTAACACCAATTAAGCCCATTCTAAAATAACACTATATTGCTTCCTGGTAGTGCAAGTTCCTTATAAGAGAGTTTTCCCAATTTTTCCCTCCTACTCTAAAAGCCATTCACTTGGTTAGCCACTAAAACAACCCAATACATTTTTATTATTTTGAAAAATGTTATCTAATATATAACTGATTAAACAATTATTAAACGTTATCTAATAGATAACTGATTAACTGAAAAATTTGATTTTACTTTCATTTATTCCTTTTCTGACTCTCTTCCTTGTATAGATCTGTGTTCCTAACATACATAATTTTTATTCCCCCTGAAAAAGATCTTTTAACATTACTTTTCCAGAACAAGTCTAATCAATAAATTCTCATTTTTTGTCTCTTTGAAAATGTCATTATTTTTCCTTTAAAGAATAATTTTACCAGATACAGAATTTTAGGATTTTTTTCCTTTTAACATATTAAATATTTCACATCACTTTTTTTTGCATGATTTCTAATGCTAAAGTTTCTTATAATTTTTTTAATCTTTATTCCTTATGTTTCCTCTTACTGCTCTCAAGATTTTCTCTGTGTTTGATTTTCTACAGCATGAATGTGTTTTGCTAGGTATAGATTTTTTTTTTTAGTATTTTTTCTGTTTAGTGTTCTCTGAGCTTCCTGGATCTGTGATTTTGTACCTGTGATCAATTTTGGAAAATTCACATCCATTTTTATTTCAAGTATTTCTTTCATTATCTCTTTTTTCTCATGTCTTCTCTAATAATGTATATATTAACACCACTAGGAGTTGTCCCACAGGTTTTGAATATTCTATTTAGTTTGTTATTTTTATTTTTTTATTCCTGCATTTAACCTGGGAAGTTTCTACTGACATGTCTTCAAGCTCACTTATTTTTTCCTGAAACGTATCTATTCTACTACTGATCCCATCAAAGGCAGTTTTTATTTTTGTGACAGTGATTTTGATTTCTAGCATTTATTGTTAATTTTTTCTTACAGTTTCTCTATTTCTGGTTACATTCCTATATGTTCTTGAATGTTGTCTTTGTTTTTTTCACTAGAGCTCTTAACTTAATCATTATTACTGTAAATTCCCCATTGGATAATACCAAAATCTATCATATCTTACTGATAGTCTGAAAATATTAAAAATTCATCAGAACATGTTTTTCTTTGCCTTTTAGCATGGCTTGAAAATTTTTATTAAAAACTGGACATGATAATAATAGCATGGTAATAGTAACTGAGGTGAATAGTCTTATAGTGTGAGGTTTTCTATTAATCCTGCAAGGAGTCAGGCTGTGTTTAATGTTTGTTGTAACTTTAGATATCTCGAGCTTCTGTCTCTTCTAGCATCCTTGTTTCCATCCCTTTATTTTCTTTGGTTTTCCCTCAGAACTTCTTAAATAGAATATAAGCTTTGTAGCTTTCACATATAATCCCAAGTTAGATGAGACAAGAAAAGAAGGGATGGAGTTGGATAATTTTCCTTTCCCTATATTGAATAAGGCTCTAGTAAAATCTTTTCTCTTGCTGAGTGGGTCTCTGTAGTTGAGAATTCTCTGAACATATTTTTAAGTGGTTATTTTTCCTCTCTTCCTGCCAGAAGTATGAGTTTTTCCCTTGGTTCTTAACTGTGAGAATGTGGTGAAGTTTCCAGAAATAAAACCCACACAAGTGTAGATGTCCCCTAAAACTGTGAAATGTAGGAGTTTCTCATTCTTACTCTAATCTGTACTCCAACTCCAAAAATTCTTTAAAATTACTGTTTAAGTGCTCCTACAAGTTGATAGCTCCAGTGGCTTGTGTTCCAGCTGACCTCAACTGTATTTGCCTTTCCAGATTTCAGGTTCTCTTGCCGTGTGATTTCTATTTTCTGATTGGTGCAAGAGAAATTGTTGATTTTCAGTTTGTTCATCTCTGATTCTAAGTAAGGGAATGGTATCTTTCAAGCCCTTTATATCTTGGGGCTGAAATAGGAATCTTACTTTTACTCTTAATCAATATTCTCTCCCATAGCTTAAAGTTTTATTTTGTACCAGAATCTCTTGGAAGACTTGTTAAAACTGAGAATGCTGAGCACCACTCCCAAGGTTTCTAACGAAGTAGGTCTAGTGTAGAGCTTGAGAATTTGCACATTTCTTACAAATTTCCAGTTAATGATGCTACTGGTCCCTAGACCCACACTTTGAGAACCACTCTTTGCTATTTTAGTAGCTGACCTTAACTGAGTTATTATGAATCACATAATCAAGAAAGTGATTGGCCCAACCAACTTGCTTCTTTAGTTTGACTATGTTCTTATTGCTGTGTTGAAATCATTCCTATTTCTCTGCAATCCTTGTCACAGTTCTCATTATTATGGTTTTTGCTGAACTAGAGAAAATTTTAGCACTACCAATACTTCTTTCTATATATTACTTTGCTGAGTTCTTGTTATATAAAAGCACTAATTGTAAAAACAAAAATCATAATCTCTAGGAAGGATTTGTGGTAAGTCCCTGTCCCATTTCAAAGAAGTAATATGGTATGTAACTTTTCTGTACAATTCAAATGTGTGTGTGTATATATATACATACACATATACATATATATACACATATATACATGTATACTTATACATACATACACACACACACACGTGTGTGTGTACAGTCCTAAAACTTGCTATTTTACAACTTAAGATATGATGAAGTTTTATTTTATATCAATATCTCTGGACTACGTCATTATTCAGACAATTACGTATTACTCCATTTTGTGAATTTGCCATAATTTAGTTAACCTATTTTTTGTATGGATCTTAGGTCATTTAGAATGGTTTTATTACAAAAATTAAAGCACTTGATATTTGTATACACAAATCTTTCAGTTCCTGTATTAGCATCATTGTAGCATACATTCTTAGCAATAGAATTTTTTTTTTTTTTTTTTTTTGTCTTTTTGGCATTTCTTGGGCCGCTCCCACGGCATATGGAGGTTCCCAGGCTAGGGGTCTAATAGGAGCTGTAGCCACTGGCCTACACCAGAGCCACAGCAATGTGGGATCCGAGCCTCGTCTGCGCCCTACACCACAGCTCACACCAATGCCGGATCCTTAACCCACTGAGCAAGGCCCGGGATCGAACCCGAAACCTCATGGTTCCTATTGGATTCGTTAACCACTGAGCCACAACGGTAACTCCAGCAGTAGAATTTTTGAGTCAGAGGTCATGTATGCTTATCTTTGCTATATAACAATATAAATGACAGTATGAGAATACCACCTGTTCTCCATTGTCAATCCAGAATATTTTAAAGTTTATTTGAATTTTGCAAATCTGAAGATTATAAATACTTGGATAGACAGTTTTTAAGCCTGAAGACTTATTATTTACTGTCTCCTGTGTTCTACCTCTCTCTCACATTTGTTAAATTTCAGGACTCAGGCAGAAAACCCTACTTGATCAAACGTGTTATTCCTTCACCCTCTTTGCCATCTAGCTCCAATCTGATTTCATATTCATCTTATAGAACTTTGTTGAAAATGGCAAAGATCTTATTCACAGCAGCTTCAAGAAAATTTTCTTCTTAATCTAGAGTAAATTTAGCAGGTAGTTTGCCTTCCTTGTATCTATATTTAAATTGGTAAATGTGAGCCTCTAATATTTGAGTTCTTGTCACCCATAGCCTGAATGCCTTCACTAAGCCAATGTCACATGTTAAGTTTTATTATTGAAGCAGCTGTGGTCCAAAAAAAGTAGCTACAACTCCAGTTTTCACATCCATACTCAAAGTTGGCAGCCGGAATTCCTTTTTCATGGAATTCTGGGATCCACTGAGCCCCTGCAGAGGCTGTATGATCATCTAGTTACACTTTCTGGTGGACCAGTATATTTGTCTGTTCTTCAGATAGCAGCTTAAAAGTTGACTGGGCCAAGAATAATATTCATACTTATGCCCATTTTATAGTTTCCTTATTGATTTGGGGAAAACATTTTATATATTTTAGATATTAATCTTTTATCAAATGTTTATATATACTTTTTCTTTGATGTTTTATCTTTATTTTTTTCCAATAACATAAGTTTTTGAATATTTGTGTACTAAAATTTGCTAAACTTTTCTTATGGATTTCTAGTTTTGCAATAGTCTTAGACATTCTCATATTTGTAACTAACTTTCGAATATCTTCTACTACTTTAAAAAATGTCACTTGTTTTCAATAGAATTTAATTTTATAGAGTTTGCTTTGAGTTTACCACAAAATTAAACAAAAAGCACAGAGAATTTCCATGTATCCCCTCTCCCTCTCCTTATATATAGAATCACCTCCACTATCAATATCCCACACCAGAATAATACATTTGTTACAATCAATGAACCTATTTTGACACATCATTATCACCCAAAGTCTGTAGTTTACATTAGGGTTCACTCTTGGCATTACTGATTCTAAGAGTTTCAACAATTATATCATGACATTTACCTCCCACTGTAGTATCACAGAATAGTTTCACTCCCCTAAAAAATCTTCTCTGTTCTCTATTTATCCCTTCCTCCACTGTAACCTGTCAGCAACTGATCTTGTTACCATCTTCGTAAGTTTTTCTTTCCCAGAATATCATATAGTTGGAATCATATGGTATGTAGCTTTTCAGATTGGGTTCTTTCACTTGGAGTGTGTAATTAAGATTCCTCTGGTTTTATTCATAATTTATAAGATCAATTCTTTTCAGCATTAAATAATATTCCATTGTTGGAATGTGTCACAGTTCATCTATCCATTCACCTACTAAAGAATATCTCAGTTACTTCTAAGCTTTGGCAATTATGACTAAAGCTTCTATAGACATCCACATGCAGGATTTTGTGTGGATATATGTTTTGACCTCCTTTGAATAAGTACAAAATAGTGCAATTACTGGATCATATAGAAAGTATGTATAATTTTCTAAGACCCTGCTAAACTGCCTTTCAAAATGGCTATACAATTTTGTATTGCCACTAGCAGTGAGAATTGTTTTTGTTGTTGTTTTCACAGCACTTGTGACATATGAGAGTTTCCAGTCCAGGGATTGAACCCACATCACCACAGCAGTGACCAGAGTCACAGAAGTGACAATGCTAGATCCTAAACTGCTGGGCCACCAGGAACTCCTGAGTGAGAGTTCTTGTTGCCCCACATTGCCACCAGTATTTGGTGTTTTCACTGTTTTGGATCATAGCTTATTCTAATGGGTGTTCATTGTTTTCATTTGAAATTTCCTTATGACATATGACGTTGAACATCTTTTCATATGCTATTTGCCATAAGTACACCTTCTTTGGTGAGGTGTTTGTTCAAGTATTTTGCATATATTTTAAAGTAGGATGTTCATTTCCTTATCATTTTAAGAGTTTTTGTATATTTTGGATAACAACCCTAAATCAGATATGTCTTTTACAAATATTTCCTCCTGGTTTCTGTCTTGTCGTCTTCTTTAGATATTGTCTTTTGAAGAGCAATTTTAAAATTTAAATGAAATTTTACAAATTTTAAAGTTTTTAATTTCAGTGAAATTTAGTTGTGTCAATTATTTCTTTCATGGGTAATGCCTTTGTTCTATTACTAAAAATTATTTTTTGTTTTATTGTTTCTATTGTATTTAGCTTTGAAATATATCCAACATCTGATCTTTTCTTACAAACTCCATTTGATTACAAATTAGTTTAAGTATTATCATCTGACTTGAATTATTACAGAGTAGATTTCCAACCAACATGTTTTCACCCTATCCCAAAGCAGTCAAGTTGTTAAAACCATAAACATCACAATTGCTAACACTTTAGTTCAAAACCCTCCAAAGTTTTCTCACCTTGCACTTACAAGGCCCTGCATTGTCCCACCCTCCCCCACCCCCAGTCTCACATTCTACTTTTTCTCATGCATTCTCTTTTCTGGCAGTTGGCCTCCTTATTCTGTGAATACCTCCAAATGACTCTAATTTTAGGGCTTTGGCATTTCAGAGCTGTTTCTTCTTTCTAGAATGTTCTTCCCTAAGAACTCACAATTTATCCCACCTGCCTTTTAGATCACCTCTAAAACTTGCCTTTTCTGATGATCCTATCTAAAAAAAGTACCATTTAAAACCAGTACTTGATAGAAATTTTCATCACTGACACACGACATATTTTATCGTTTTATAAAATATAAACTCCATGGAAACTTCTCTTGTTAACTGCTATATTCCCACTCTCTTTTAGGGCTAAGTGTATAACTGGCAGGTGGGAACAATCCTCTGAGATAAGAATCTCATAACTATCCCAAAGGATATTAATCTTGGGGGTGGGATGGGGATGGGAGTGTGATGAGACAGGTTTACTAGATAGATCACAGTTGAGGAGAGGTACCATATTTAATGCTAAAAAGATAATTGCTGAATGTCATATCCCAATGGTATGATGAATTGGTAAATGACACTGCAGGTCCAAGTCAAGGTTAACTGATAAATATTTGATTTGTAATGTACAGGGCACTAGGGTGCATGAACAAACTTCAGAATTCAGAGGTAAAGTCTTGATGACTTGATGGCCTCATGCAACCTATTTGCCTTGTGCTGGATCTAAAGACTTAACCCTTGCAGACAACGATCTCTCTGGGAATTTGGCATAAATTTTTCTGGGACAGAGAAAACTAAGTTGTACCTGAGGTTTACTCTTCTTAAATAATCAGAAAATACGTTTGTAATGGGTTCATTAATAGCTAAGTTCAGTTCTCTGATAATTGCACCATTTTATTTCCAACTTAGTTTTCAGTTATACTGCTTCACCAAGCAGCTTGGATGTTTGCTAGTTACTGAAACCTTTTCAAATATATTTCTGAACATTAGAGCTTTTAATAGAAGAAACTTGTTTTTTAGCTGGAATTAAAATGTAAAGTTCTTCATATTAGCATAATATATTAAAATTATATGTAAATTTGGACTTTTTAGATGACTATTGGACCTTTGCTAGGCAGTATGCCTTTCATAGCATTTGTCTTGATAAATACTTGCTTAGTTTCCATCTATTTTACTAGACAAAGAAGAAAATTAGCCCTTATTTATCTTTTTAAATCACAATGTTTTTCTTAAATATTTTAGTTTTGATTTTTATTCAAATATTCTTTTTATTCAGTTTTATTCAAATGAGTTATTATAAATGTAGCTATATTAAATTGATAGAAGCAAACTGTAAGAACTAAAACTAAAACTTAAAATTATAAAAGATTTATTGATATGTAGAACTGACTAGCCATGTAATGAATATTCTAAAGATGTGCTATTTGAAAACCAGAAACTGGAGATGCCAAAGTCAAAATTAACCTGAGCTTAAACATTAGTTTGGTTCCATCTTTTATGCAACTTGTGCTAAGGTCATATTCTAAAAATCTATAGATTTTCCTAGAGTGAAAGCTTTTTCATGTCTCATTTTCCCACTTCTGATTTTTGAGGATTTGATGACTGATGCCTTAAAATCAGAAGGAAAGCATTTCTGAAATACTTTCAAAGATATAGTTGGTAATTAAGGATAGTCAGTTTAAACGTTGACAGTGGTTAACATGTTCTCAGAATTAAGGTGCTCTTTAAAAAATGATCCCCTTTTAGGGGCATTATCAAATACAAAACTGATTAAGCAATCAAACTCTGCTCTAGTTTCAGAGCAAAATGTTAGCCATTCTGCCACTCATCCTTTTATTATACCTCATTATTGTCTCTCTAGATTCTTTCTTTCTGTTCCGAATGATTTCCTGCCTTATGGCCATCTAAGGAACATAGTGGAAGGGTAAAGAATTAATTAAAGTTCTAATGGCACAATTAGTAGTAAGTGTGAACTGTTAAAGCATTTCCTCAGATGTTTTATAGCTTGTGAGACATCATCTTCACCTCAGCTGACGAATACTGACCACCTGTTATCTATTACCGTAACATTATACAAGCAGACTGACAGAAAGCAATCTGGTCTCCAGTGATTGGACTACTGAAGCAATTGACAGGCAGTTTCCACAAAGGTAAACTGTGAAAGCTAAATGAGATGGTAAATAGAAACTCAGGCAGGTGTTTAATGGAGAAACACTATTAAAACAACCAAGAAGTTGTAAAATGAATGTATTGTTTATGCATATTTTTATGATATTCAGTTTGTTTCAGTGTTTGAAGACAATAACTTCAAAACCAATATTCTATATCATACATTTGTAATTACCTGAATGAGCTTGTAACTTGAGTCCAGAAGCATACTGAACTTAGAAAGTTTGTTGCAAATGAAGTTTCTTGGCCCTAAACCAGATTTGGTTTAAAATGTAAAAGTGGGTGGTGATGCTTTACACCAAATAGATGCTTTCTCTTAAACTAGATGAAGTAAATAAGCTTATATAGAAAATAAGTTAACTTAGAAGGGAAAGCATGAATTAGCAAATTTCATTAAATTAAAGACAATTTGTTGTAAAAATGTCCTACAAGATTTCTGGGTGCTGAATAACACTGAATTTCTAATATGATTTCTTCAATTATTGATTTGCTGCTTGTCTGTTCTCTAGGAAAGTCAGATGAAGATCAGCATGACAGTATTTATAGGCTGCATCTCATCTGTGGGATGTAATCTGTCTTCGTTAAGTTCAGTAAAAGTGATAGATGGCATTTGGCAGTGTAATGATGTGATCACTCTACCAGTGCCTCTTTAAATCATAAGCTGTTGCTTTCTGTTGTATAGATATTTAATCAGTTATACACCCCATTACTGATTTAATTCAGAATGTCAGTAGCAGGTGAATAATGTGCATATTTGTATATTAATATCATATTGTATTAATGCTCCCTTCATTTAAGTGTGCTATTCATTTGAAAATCATAAACTGTTGCTTCATGGGCAGAATAAATTTAATCGAGATGTTAGGCATCCAACAACTTCAGTGCTTTAATTCAGTGTGTCAGTAAATAAGTGTGTTCCTTTTATCTCTGTTCATGCTTTTTTGACTCAATGGATCCTTTGATGATATTAGTGCTTTCTATGTGTAGTAAAATATCATTAATTTATGTCCAATGTAAATGCACTTTAATTTTTAGATTACAATAAAGGAGTAGAACTTTGAGAAAATAATGCAAAAGCAAAAAGTTTTAATATAGAAAGAAACTCAGCAACTGCTCACTGGAGATACACTATTTTTTAAAAACCCAGCAATTCAACATTCCTATTTTTCTCATTAAATTTTACATTAATATTAGGCTTGCATATATAAGAAATCTGGTTCACATTAGCCTAAATTATTTTAGGGGATGAATAACTTGAGTAACTGCTATTCACATTTCACATTTTTGCTCTCAATTATTCATACCTTACAACAGAATATTTTTAATTTAAAAATTTTTTTTGGGAAAACTTGGTGGCATCACTATCTTTTGAAGACCTTTATACTAAAACTATAGAAGAATCTCATGTTGATTCTAACACTTAGAGACAGAATAAACATTCATAGAAAAACTTGAACACATTTTCCAATGAAGATTAATGATTCCACATAATTAAGTGAAGAAAATTTTTTTTTAAATTCACAAGCAGACTAATGCATACTTTCTGTCAACATTACTTTCTTCTATGCTGCAGCCATCGCAGGTCAACAGGAAACCCTGGAAGAGGGATGGCGCAGCGTAACAGATCACAGAAGACTCAGAAAAGTGGGGACCAGGAGGCACTCAGTTCCGCAGAACAAAGGCCCCTAGGTTTCAGCCCATATGCCTTTTATTAGAGGAAGTTACATACATTGATGAGCAAAATCAGGTGCAGTTAATGATAAGGCTATCTCTTAGTGGTTGTGCTTTTGCACGTGAGCTAAATTTGTTTACTGCATCGTTCAGCAGTTTCAATGGTCTCCAACACTTCTAGATATTTAAGCAACATTTTCTAAAGAGATCTTCAAGCCTTCTGGGAGCACCCTCTGAGAATTTATATAGTACAATTAAACAGTTGTGCATCAGTGACACTGATAGACTAAACAAATTCCAACTTAATCCCACTGAACTTCACAGCCTTCATTCTTCTGTCCTTTTCTCTTTACCAACTTGACAGCTGTCATTTTTGATATTACCACATTGAGACTGGTTTGGAGTGGACAAACAGCCTTGCTCTAACATGACAGGCCATCTTCTTAACTTTATCAAGATTCATTATCTTCTCAGAAAACTACACCAATATTTTAAATAAAATGTTGACTCTTAAGCCTTAGAGTAAATATGATATACTGTGATGACTACAGATTTTAAAAATCAAAGTGGAAGGGCAAAAATATGAAGAAGGAAAGGAAGAGGAAAGAAAACATGCAAACTTATGACTAGAGCAGCCTGATAGATTTTAAATATATAGGAGAAATTTATGATGTTAAAAATGTCTACTTTGAAGTAATGCAGTAGTTATTTAACCAATCCATCAATCTATCATGTTTATTTATTTGGAACTTTTTTCATCATAAGCAGCATTCTCATTTTCATTTATTTCACAGATTTGAATATCTTCTTCATTTTCTCTGTTAAGCTTCTGTCATCTTTAAAATGATAGAACGATGGAGTGTTATTTTGTTTTACTTGTAATGTATTGAAAGCCTCTGCATTATCATAATAATGCCAACATTTATTTCTGTACTACTTCTTTCTAACAAACTGTAAACTTTACAGAGAAATAATCTCACTTATCTTCATAACATACCTAGTGAGGTTAAGGAACTGCCAGTTATTAACTCCATTTTATAAATGAGAAACAATGTGATACTGGAACTCCCTCCTGGACAGTCTGTCCGTCAGTAACACCCAGTGAAGTAGAAATTAGTTTTCAGTCTTTGCTCAGGATTTCAATTCAGTGCTACAGAATTTCAGCTGTTCTATTCCTTTTTAAACCATTTTTGCCATTTCTTTTCTCTCTCTCTCTCTCTTTTTTTTTTTTTTTTTTTTTTTTTTTTTTGCTTATTAGGGCACATGAAAGTTCCCAGGCTCGGGGTCAAAACAGCCACAGCTGCTGGCCATAGCCACAGCAATGCCACGGCTCATTACAGAGCTCATGGCATTGCCTGAGCCTTAACCCACTGAGTGAAACCAGGGATCAAACCCACATCCTCATGGATTACTAGTTGGGGCCACTGAGCCACAATGGGAACTCCCCATCTTTGCCATTCCTGTGTTTATACCTTCAAAAACAAAACAAAACAAAACAAAATACCTATATAGGCTTGTATATATGTCTATACGTTACCAGTTCTCTCGAACTTCTCCTGCTGTCTGGTGTCCCTCTGCATCAGTAGAAGGAGACTGAGTTTGGTTTAAAAGCAAAGGAAGGAGTTCAGTTGTGGCTCAGTAGTGATGAAACCAACTAGTGTCCATGAAGACACTGGTTGGATCCCTGGGCTATTTCATCGGGTTAAGTGCCTGGCGTTGCTGTGAGCTCTGGCCTAGGCGAATGGCTGCAGCTCTGATTCAACCCCTAGCCTGAACTTCCATATGCTGCGGGTACAACCCTAAAAAGACAATAAATAAGAAAAAGCAAACATTTACTCACAGATCAAAGGATGGAGAGGTGGGAGCCCCCACACTAGAGTCCAGATTCTTCCCAGAAGGCTGTGAGTGGAGCTGCTTCTTACCGGTCTCATCAGTGTAGAGGAGGTGGAGCTGCGCAACTCTGGGTGGAGCTCATGTTGATCCGGTACAGCTGTGGGGGTCACAGCCCCAGATCGCAGGGCCCAGCAGCATCTTTGTAACATGCTAACCACCGCCATCTTGAACTGTGCTATCCTGACGGGTCCCGAGGGACGCTTCAGTTCGCAGCCCTTGCACCAAAGGAACTTTGGTCTGAAGGGTCAGGTGTGAGACTTCTGCCTGTCACCCCTATAAGCAAGTGACAAAGAACAAAGGGAAAAAAAAAGGTTAGACTTTATTACCTTGCCTCTATTTTTACTTCCCAGGAAATGTTAGTGGTCTTTGCTGGTGGGCATGACTATGTATATGCACACACATACATAAAATATGCTAACTTGTTATTAATAAATGCTTGTCAAATTACATTAACAATCCATGCTTGATTATATGAAAATATTTATTTTAGATCCTTGAGGTGAGAAATGGTTTATGGGATATATGGGAATCAGAGGTCGCATATCTGCAAATTACATCTGGTCTTATGTGTCCATGTCTGTCAGAATAAATATGTGTATGTCTTTGGATATTCTTTTTACAGGCAGAAAATCATTATGTCCATATCTAGATGGCTGTAACATTTTAAGTTTTCATTTTGTTACCATCATTCTTTAAACTCCACCCACCCCCCAGTTCTACCTCAAAATTACGTGACTGTCATGTAGCCTGTTGGAGAGGACAGTTGTCCCTCCACCTTCCCACTTCCCTCCATTTTCCTCAGCACTCCTGACCACAAGCCTGGGAACAAAGAAACATACTTTTACACATTTGTTTTGAAAATCATCTGCTTTGGCAGTGGGAGCTTTTCTTTTGTTATATCCCCTAAGTTATTCTGTCCTGAGTATTAGCAAGATTTCTGTTATTATCCTTTCTCTTTTGTTTTTCTAACTCATTCTGGGATGAGACAAATGATTTTGTTGTTGTTGTTTTGTCTTTTAGGGACACACCCACGGTATATGGAAGTTCCCAGGCTACAAGTCGAATCCGAGCTACAGCTGCCAGCCTATGCTACAGCCACAGCTATGTGGCCTCCGAGTCACGACTGCGAACTACACCACTGATCACAGCTCCGCCAAACATTGAACCCTGTGAGTGAGGACTCAAACTTGTGTCCTCATGGGTACTAGTCAGATTAGTAAACCGCTAAGCCATGACGGGAATTCCAAACAAATGATTTTTTTCTTTGTTTTCTACAAGGTGTATCTTTATTTCTTATTTTTTCAACTCTTACTGTCTAATGGGAAGGTAAAGGATTATTGATTTTTTTCAGTTGTATCTTTTCTCTGTCACATTGCAGTTTTTATTCTCTAAGAGATTTGAAGTTTTCCATGTACACTGCATCTTCCATGTATGCAAAGAAAACAAAAAGCAGTAAGGAAGTACTCATTTTTACATTATGCCATCTCCTTTCTCTGAGAGATTTGATATTTTGCCTCTTAGTACTCTTTCTATGGGACCCTCACTGTTATGAAACTCAAAAAATGCCTCATTTTCCTTGTTTTGTTTACTTACCTTCAAAATCTTTCTTAAACCCCTTTTCTGCAGTAATATATGAATACATAAAATAAACTTTTGAACATAAACATTTTTAATCTCTTTTCCCACTTACTATTGAATAGTAATGATTGTGTTAATAAATTAATGTTAAAACTAGCGTATATTTTCAGAATGAAAACTCAGATAAATAAGAAAAAATTAACACCGAGAATATTTTAAAAAGGTTAAAAAGCAACAACTAGATTTTTAACTCGCAAGATTTCCTAAGCTTGTAGTGTACTTTTATTCTATTCTGCATATCTGTGTATGGTTAGTTAAAGGAAACAATAAATAAAAACTGAGGAATGCTGGATTTTTCAAGGGGAGAACATTTAAAATTTTTATGAATAAATAATCACAATTATTGTCTTGACAATAAAAACTCTTTACTTCTTTTTAAAATATGTTTGGTACGGCAGTGTACTGCTGATTATCTGAATCTAATAGACTTATCTGAAATTTTACTTTTCCCTGATCCCTTAAAGTGCAAAGAAAAATATGTCATGAAAGAGAAAAGATCAGAAAAAAGAATACCTAGCATCAAAGTCACATCTTACATCCTGTGTTGTCTTGACATGTCTGGATTACATAGTCACACTGGTTTTTGTTTCCATAATAGATCTATTTATAACTGGATTGGTTGTTACATACCTTATTTCTAATTTAGTAAAACTCTCCCCTAAGTTTCTATTTTGTTTAATCATTTTTTTCTTTTTTTTAACTAAAATATAGTTGATTTACAATGATGCACAAATTTCTGCTGTACAGCAGTATCTCAGTCATATGTATGCATATATACACATGTGTATGTGTGTGTGTATATAGATATATACACTTTTTTTTAATATTCTCTTCCATCATGTTCTATCCCAAGATTGGATTAGTTCCCTATGCTATACAGTAGGACCTTATTGCCTATTCATTCTAAATGTGATAGTTTTCATGTACAAACCCCAAACAGTCCATTCTACCCCTGCTCCCCTCCCTCTTGGCAACCACAAGTCTGTTCTCTTTGTGAGTCTGTTTCTTTTTTGTAGATAGGTTCATTTGTGCCATATTTTATTTTTTATTTTTTATTTTTTTTTTTGTCTTTTGTCTTTTGTTGTTGTTGTTGTTGCTGTTGTTGTTGTTGTTGTTGTTGTTGCTATTTCTTGGGCCGCTCCCGCGGCATATGGAGGTTCCCAGGCTAGGGGTCGAATCGGAGCTGTAGCCACTGGCCTACACCAGAGCCACAGCAACGCGGGATCCGAGCCGCGTCTGCAACCTACACCACAGCTCACGGCAACGCCGGATTGTTAACCCACTGAGCAAGGGCAGGGACGGAACCCGCAACCTCATGGTTCCTAGTCGGATTCGTTAACCACTGTGCCACGACAGGAACTCCCATTTGTGCCGTATTTTAGATTCCACATATAAGTGATATCATATGTCCTTCTCTTTCTGACTTACTTCATTTGATATGATAATCTCTAGCTGTATCAGTGTTGCTACAAATGCTATTATTTCATCCTTTTGCATGACTGAGTCGTATTCTATTGTATATATACACCACATCTTAATCTCTTCTTTTTCAATGGACATTTAGGTTGTTTTCATATCTTGGCTGTCATGAGTAATGCTGCTATGAACATAGGGGTGCATGTATTATTTTGAATTATAGTTTAGCTTACACATGTGCCGAGGAGTGAGATTGCTGGATCACATGGCAATTCTATATTCAATTTTCTGAAAAACCTCCATACTGTTCTCCATAGTAGTTTTATCAATTTACATTCCCACCAACAGTATAGGAGGGTTCCCTTTCCTCCACACCCTCTCTAGCATTTGTTATCTGTAGACTTTTTAATGATGGCCATTCTGACTAGTCTGTTTAATCACCTTTTACTTGAAATGCAGATATCTACGTGGTATTTTTCAAAGTAATGTACAATCTAAGATGCTTGTATTTTGCCTTTTTGTTTTGGGAGTTTGAAATAAGAATGAGAAAATACTCGAGCAATCAGAACAAAAGTAGAGTGGTCACCAAACGCTTGGTCCTTAGATTAAATAATTTAAACTCTTAAAATTGTGGCAAGCATATAGTAAGTATTCAGTAAGTGCTAGCTATAAATTAGATATTTTATTAGCTTTGTGATTTCTGAGACCCAAAATTGTTAACCTGTGGATAGGTTAACACACACACATTTGAAGGTTTGCTATGTTTAGCTATTAGAAAATAGGTTAGTGTTTGTTTAATTTTTTAATGGAGGGGTGTGGATGAACTCATTTGTGGTAAAAGTCTGTCATTTCTATAAGACAAGGTTGAGGGTTGGTCCAGAAGAGGAACATGGTTAGGAGAGAATCTTTGTCAGGGGTCATCATGCAGGTGTTTATAGTTGGAGTCATAGCCTATATTTGCTAAGAGCCTTGGGGAAAGCTCATAATGGGGGATAGGAGGAAGGAGTAGTAATAGATTTACGAAGAGAGAGAAGAAAGTCAAGGAAGACATGAAAGTCAAGCAAGGAGAGAATTACGGGAAGAAATAAAAAAGAATGAGACACTGTGAAGAGTGGCATTTAAATCACTAAGGCATTACTGAAATGTGTCAGGAAGAGCAAAACACCAAGCTAAAGCTGTACTAAATGAAGGTGGCCCATGATTCTTTCCCTTCCTCCAACAATATTCCACTTCTAAAAGAGAAGTATAGCACTGGAGGAATTATGATAAGAAATCTAGAAAGGCATAAAAGTTGAGGCCAGTAAAGTGATGGACCATGTTGTCCAGTTTTTGGTAAGTCATCTGTCATAGTACAGTATTAAGTGCATTATGAAAGACAGATTTTGTGCTCAGACTTCAAGGTGCAAACAGTTATTAACTTCAGTTTTAATAAAAATAGTGACAAATAAGAGGATAACTGTTGGAAGAGGATAAGAACCAAACTGAAACCAGAGCTGGTATTGCTGTGAGACTCTTGAGCAGAGACAGTCATAACAGTTAAAAAATGTCAAAGATACATAAACAGAAGTTCTGATAAATAATTTAAGGTCACTAAAAATGATAAAAATGAAGATGAAGGGAGGAAATAGAGAGGTTTTAAAACTTTGTTCAGAGATGAATGTAGAAACTAATGCAGTTGAGAAATAGAAATTTTAAAAATAGTCTGCATAGTTTTGAATGATTAGCATTATAGAGTAGGTGGAAGTTGAACATATTTTAGTGTGAATGCCTGTGTAACAGAAATAAATGTGATGATGTAAGCTTATTTGAAAAAGTACATGTACCTCTCTGAATTTTTATACTTAAAAATCTATGCCATGTAGTTTGGCACTTAATTAATATCATATTAGTGAATAAAATGTATTTTCTTCCAGTATCTTTTTCTTGTGTCTTCTTCCTTACAAGGCTGAGCACACAGTAAGCACTCAATAAATAATTCCCCTTATTACAATTGCTTACGATTGGGGGTTTTGCAGGAATTTAATACCTTTTATTTTTCTTTAAATATTAATTTAACATCTTTATACTTATGGACCTTCCACTCCATTTAAACATTTTTAAAGCCAATTTAATTTTTTTTCTTTTTTTTTGGTCTTTTGTCTTTTTAGGGCCGCACTCACGGCACAAGGAGGTTCACAGGCTAGGGGTCAAATTGGAGCTACAGCTGCCAGTCTACAACACAGCCATAGCAACGCAGGATCCTAGCCAAGTTCTTCAACCTACACCACAGCTTACAGCAATGCCGGATCCTTAACCCACTGAGCAAGGCCAGGGATCGAACTCACGTCTTTATGGGTACTAGTTGGGTTCGTTAACTGCTGAGCCACAGCGGGAACTCCTAAATTATTTAAACCACATTTCAGTGGGGATTAATTTATAAGGTGAGCTTTTATTTTTCCTATTGATAGTTTTAGTTGACAGGTCAAATGGTTTTTTCTTATATTATGGTATTTTAATATTGTGTGCACACATAATATATAGCATTTATGTAATAAATTTATATGTGTGAAACAAAATTGTAAATATATCATGTTTTTTGAAAGATCAGAGAATAATCTTCATTTATTTAATTTCCTAATACCTTTCCATACTGAGTTGGATGTCAAAGCACTCTATTATCTCCTAGAGATAAAATGATTCTATCCATCTCTTAAGGTTTTTGCCAGTGCCTATACTAATTTCCATTCTATTTCATTGTACAACTTGTCCATAAAGAATCAGGCATTTTTTTTTTTTCTTTCTATTAACCTAATCATCTGGAATAGCCTTTCTTTATTTTCCTGCTTCATTAACTGCCCATATGAAAAAAACAAACAAATAAAAAACACTTCTATTTATATCTTTACTTCCTTCCCCATATATCTTTGTCCTTGTCTATTTCACATTATCAAAATTTAATGTTTTCTAAGATGTAAATTTTTCAATAATCCTACCACATTTCCACCTATAAGACTCTCAAATATTTATATTATCCTACCAGTAATAGTAAGACTCAAAATACAATAAGTGGCTTGGATAGCTGATCTTATTCCAAGGGATGAGGAATTAATAAACTGGAGCCAAATTTTAGTAAAGAGAGACTTATATATACAAATATAGAAGGTAGCCTCTTAGAGTTCAAAAGCCACTCCTATAATAGCTAATATTTCTAGCATTATACTTATGGAAAAATGGAGATGATAATTTATTCAACAGAGCACCAGCATTGTTAAGCATAATTGGCTGTAGCCTTGTGTAAAAAAACGCAATAATAATAGTATTGCTGGCATATATTAAGCCCTTTATGCTAGACACTCTTTTAAACACTTTACCTATGGTAACTCATATGATCAGCCCAAATGTCTTATGAATTTAATACTGTTATTATTCAGTTATTACAGAGAAGGAAATGAAAGTATAGAAAAGATAAATGAATTGTCCATGGTCAGGTCATACAGCCTGTAAAGTGATAGTTCAGGGATTCAAAGCCATTATCTGAATCCAGAGTTTGTACTATTAATTATTATCCTATATTCTTCTCCAATATTCTGGTTATAATAAGTAAATAAATAGTCATATAAAAATTAAAATATAAATACACAGATACTGCCTCTAGTTTATTAATGTAGTAGGAATTCATGTTGGTTTATTCCACAAATAATTTCAGTTGCTGGTTCTATGCCTGAAACTTTGCTTAATGTTGGGTATATAACTCAGAACAAGCTAGTCGTGTTCCCTACCCTCATTCTAGTGGGGTGACAGACCAAAAGAACAGAAATAGCAGACAGCATTCTAGTAGATCATGAAAGAAACAAAAGACAAAGAAAAAGAAATCTATAAGCACGTGGATGGTATTTAATTCTATGAGAATAGAGGAAAAAGTAGAAAAGAAAGAGGACCTTAGATAAGGTGCTTTAGACCTTTATTAGTTGGTTGGAGGGGTTGCTGGCAAAAGATAATAATAAGAAGATACCAGTGATATAGGAGAAAAACAGGAAAGACTATGTCAAAAAACACAAAAAAAAAACAGCTCCCAAAAGTGTTTCAACTGGAAGACAGTGAAAAGCTGACAGGTAACTTGGTAAAATAAGGAAAATGTGCATTGGACTTAAAAATAGAGAACCTGCTGGTTATCTTTAAAAAGGCTATTTTCAATGTAGTTACAATAGAAGTCAGATTTTACAGTAAAACAGAGGCCTTTATGTTGTAGGAAAAAGCAGAGAAAACAAAATGACCAATATCATTGAGAAAGAGAGAGAGGACAACATAACCAGACTACAAGTAGTGGATTTCCTCTTTGTAGGGAGACAGACACTGCTCTTAATAGGAGGGGGTTAAAATACAATGGAGATAGATTTATAGGTTTGGTTGGGAAGCTAAGGGATATGGTTCTGATGAATGTTAATAAAAACCCTTCTGGAAATATTGTTAATAATTTAATTGATTCCACAGTTTTATTTTTTCCATCTAATTTTGTGTTTTTGTCAAATAATAAATAGTGTATTTAAAATATTAACAATGGAGTGTCTAAGTAAAAAAAGAATTATAAAACAAGAAGATTATTATGATATTCATCCCTTAAATTTATCCACTTGATAATATAAATTATACTCTTAAATAGTCAATGTTTTCATGCAATCTATGATTATAACACAAACTTTTTGGAAGATTAATTTCTTAATCTGTTAATCTTATTACTTTTTTTTTTTTGGATTCCTGATAACAAAAGCTCTAAATTCTAAAGGGAAATTACTATTCAAATTCATATAATTCTATGAAGAATTTCATCCTCTAAATAATATTGAAAAGATAGTCCCTCAAAAAGACATGTTGCTTTATATCTTTGCTTAGTTGTTTCATGTGCTAAAAAATGACTACTTCAGCTTTTCTGAAGGGGGAAGATGTTATATATGAAATACTTGTAAAAGGAAAAGGGACACGGAATCTAAAAAATCCAGATAATTTACTGTTATCTTTGATTTTCTAACACCATTTAAAAAAAAAACTAGTTTGTTACTTAAGCTTATGTGTTCTAAGTACTATAGTGATTTCCAAAAAATTACTCAATTTTAATTATTTGTAAATAGCTCAAATACATTGATATTGCATATAAGTTATTTATATATGATTATAAAGGAACAAATTCGAATCAGAATAGGAAATGTTAGCTTATGCTGAGTCTTATCCATTTAAGACCACTCAGCTCATACAGTAGCTTCAAAATACCAAGAATTGGCAGAACAAGAAAAGTGTGCCCAGAATAACATTTTCTTTACTCCATTCCAATTCACAGAAATCCATCAGTAAGAGGGAGAGAAGAAGCTAAAACAGATTATCATGCTGTGAATCAGAATGGCATAGAAAGGGTGACACTGATTCAAGTCAGAGTGATATCAAAGTCTGAAATCATGAACTGAAGAGTTATTAGAAAATGTTTATGCAGAAGGCAGAATCAGACAAAAGATAATGATTGTAGAACATGGAATACTGAAGGAACAAGTGAGACTCTGAATCAGAACCCAACTGTGGGATGTAAGGGAAAAAAATGTCAGTAATGCTAAACCAGATAGCTGAAGAAGGAAGGGCGAAGTTGAAAGAAGGAAAGAAAAAGAGGAGGGGGGGGGGGTTGGGGAGAGAAGAAGAAGAGAAGAAAGAGGAAATGTATATATTAAAAGCTGGATATATTTCTAGAGCAAGATGTCAACAATATTATAACTGCTCTTGACTGAAATAAATTTAGAGGGGCCTTATTCATTTTGGAATGGGAATCATAAGATCATTAAAAGCAACCTATATGTGGGTATTGTACCCAATTAATTATATGTACCACATTTATTATTTAAATAAACACACAATTAACAAGTGTACAGCAAATATTTTTCCTGAAATTATCACCAAAGAATAGCTCATAAACTGGGTATACTACTGCATTTCTGTTGAGAACCCATGTATACTCAATGATTTCTATTGAGGTGACCTTCAAACAACATGAGGGTTGTGGTATCAACCTTCTGAGCAGTCAAAAATCTGAGTATAACTTTACATTCTGCCCTTTGTATAGGCAGTTTTAGATTCACAGATTCAACCCACCACGAATCATGAATTGCTGTAACATGTAATTAGTGAAAAAAATCTGGGTATAAATGGACTTGGCACAGTTCAAACCTATTTTGTTCAAAGGTCAACTGTACTTGACCTATTTCTAGATTCCCAAAGGCCTCATTTCTGTGCCTCTTTATAGACTGTGTTTTTGAAGTTGTTTATCACCTTTTCTCCTATATTAAAAAATGCCTACACTTTATGGGCCACTAAAAATAATAACATATTGTAAAGCATTAAACATTAATAACTTAAGGAAGTTATCCTGAGAAGAATATTATTTATGAAAACTATTTAAACAAAGAACACCTGGAAAAGGCCTTAAACCAAGGGAGCACATATTTAATGATGACTACACCTGGGTCTTAGTTTAGATAAGAAGGTCTTCCTAATCCTTCTCATGTCGTATGAAGAAATTATCATCTATGCTGAATGTTTTTAAGTGAACTGCTATTGAGATTGTTTTGCAGTTTATAAAATGACTGAGGAAAATGATGGATCTTCATAGGTTACCTGAGAATGGGCAGAGACCTTTTTCTCAAGAGTATTAGAGTTTATGATTTAGGACTGATGGCTTACCTCACTTTTTCACAAAGGAAGTGAGAATGGGTTCCAAGTCACTTTGTGTTTCTGTTCCTCAAAGAAAGGCTGTACATATCAGATCTCTAACCTTACCCTAGAGGATGAAGTACAACGTATGTTTTAGACATCTTAAAGTTCATGCCCTTCCATGGGAACCCTGGATATATCAGTGTTAGCTTAATTCAGGTTGAGTCAGTTCTTATCTCTGATTACTTCTGAAGAATTTGTACTGAATCTGTCTCCTGGATCTGTGCCAGGGTCTTACCTGGGCTGAGACTCCTTTTCTTGGCCCCAGGGAGGTTCTTTTGGAGGTTCTTTTTCTGCTCATATTCACACATCCAACAAGAAACCAATGGTGAGACTGGGACAGCAAAAGTTTTATACAATGGCCGAGGATGGAGAAGTGGGAACTTAGTTCACAAATCAATTTCTCAGCCCTACTTGGGCTGAGACACCATGTATGTAGGAGGATCAATGTAAAGGGATGAAACTGGAAAGAGAGAAATATTCATGACTTATCTGAGAACAGGGGTGTGGTTTGGACCCGGAACTGAGGCAGCACTCCTTTTCAGTCATTTTATGGGCTTTTTGGGTTGTTGTCATAGCAGTTGTTACCCATGTGGTGCTGGTGAGTGTGTCATTTAGCATGCTAATATGTTACAGTGAACAAATAATGAGGTCCAAGGTCTGGGAAGTCAAATCTTTCACCATCTTGGACCTAGCTTGCTCTAACCACTTTTATGTTTTTCTTTTTGCAACTTCCTCCTGAAACTTACAAAGAGCAATTGGTTTCCATTAGAGGAAGGAGCAGGGGTATAATCTTGAAGCAACAGTCTTGATAACAGAATCACACAATTATAATTACTCATATGATCAATTTTTTCATACTTATATTTCTTGGTTTACGTTAGTTGTATCACAAGATGGAGGCATTTCTTGAGCCCTGTGTTCATGTAATTTTCAGCTGAGTCAGGAATTCAGGCTGAAATGTGGATCTGTTATTTTTAAAACTGGGGAAAAAATAAAAACACAAGTAAGATTAAGAAAAAAAATTCAGTATTACTCAAAAGCTTCAAGCTGTTTCAATTTGCTTGCATACTCCCTTGGGCAAATTGTTCCTTTGTTCTGGGAACACCAAGTAAATAGGCTTGTTTGTTATGCAGTGTAAAACTAAGACTCTTAACATGGAAATATTTGAGATACTCTGGCTTTAGGGAATTAACCTTTGTAATGATAGCAAAATCCTGTTTTTGTTAAAAGATAGATTGAAAACAAGTTCGATCTTAAGGAAAAAAAAAAAAGCTGTTTTTAGTAAGTAGGCTTCAAGGAGACTGAACTCAAAGTCCTGGGCCAAGAGAAGAATTACCAGACCCTTTTATTTATTGCCCCACCCATCTCATCCTAGTGCCCTCTCCCCTACCTCCAGCAACCTGGTGCACTCCTTCCTACCCCCTCCTAGGAAAGGTATGTGGTGCATTCCTCAGCCCTCTGTTATAGGAGCAGTATAAATCAACCAGCAAGGGTATCAGGAGATCCCATGTTTCCACAACCTATCAGCATGTTGGCAGGTATAGGTAAGACCTCCCCTCTCCCAGGGCTGTAAAAGCAGACAGGACCACAGATCAGCTAGGATCTGCTCTCCCTACTATCAGCAGCATCCCTTATCTCAAACTCTTCTTCCTCTTTACCTCCCCATGCTGGAAAATTCTTTTTTCTGACTCTTGTACCCAGACCACTGCAAGAAAGACTATTAAAGAGTTTTTCCCCATTCAAACCCTTGGTATGTATCGAGTCTCCTCTTGTTAGAGTGTTGAGGGCCTTAAATTAATGGGTCCACAATGAGGAAAGTTTGCTTTATTGCATTACTTTGGGCACAAGAAGACTCAAATTCACATAGTGAAGGGTAGTACTGTTTCATTGATATATTCATTCACTGGTTCTCATGTCATTAGTGGCTACTTGGATTGGCATTTTTCTTTTCATTATATATCTAACTACTTATTTGATACATAATAGAACTATTGATTTTGGTTTATTTATTGCCCGCTATCTTACTGAATTCTTTTTTTTTTTTTTTTTCGTCTTTTTAGGGCTGCACCCACAGCACACGGAGGTTCCCATGCTAGGGGTTGAATCAGAGCTACAGCTGCCAGCCTACTCCAGAGCCACAGCAACTTGGGATCTGAGCCACATCTGTGACCTACACCACAGCTCACTGCAACACCAGATCCTTAATCCACTGAGCGAGGCCAGGGATAGAACCTGCAACCTCATGGTTCCTAGTCAGATTTGTTTTCCCCATGCCATGACGGGAACTTTTACCTTACTGAATTCTTAATAATTCTCAGTAGATTCTGTTTTTTGGGGTGTTTAGTAACAAAAAAATAATTCTTTTTCAGTAGAATTGTTCCCTGTTCAAATTTTTAGACTGTAATACAAATTTTTTAATTTGGTTACTTTTTAATAAACTAGACTGGCAGAAAAAATACTGAGCTTTGTAACAGTTAAAGGATTTAAAATTTAGGTCAAAATCTACAGGTAAAAAGCTATTTCTGTGATTTAGGGGTGATCGGATTGAATCTCCACTTACTTGGCAACCTGTACTGGGCCAACCTGAATAGATATCAGTTTATACCTTGGCCAGAACCCTTTGCTGATGCATGTCAGTCCTGGTGTGTGATTTTTTAATGGCTTTAAATAGCATGAGGAGATAAGATTAAAGTCTATATCTGAAAGATATTTTTCATAATCATTTTATTGTCTTAATAATTAATAAAATTTAATTAATACAAATTAATGTTCAAAATGATTCTAAATTTCCAAACAGAGGAGTGACAGTCTAATTTATAGTCAACAATCTGCATAGACATCTATTGCAATTCATTCACCAATTCAGTAGTTAGAACCAGTTAACCATTTGTAAAGCATTTTAGTAAGGTAGACGCAAAGTAAATTAGCAGGTATTTTAATTTCTTACAAAATCTCAACTGGTTGACACACTATATCCAAATGCCTTAAAATAACTTGGTATAGTATCATCCTTTTTTTTTTTTTTTTTTTTGCTTTTTAGGGCCACATCCGCGGCATATTGAGGTTCCCAGGCTGGGGATCCAATCAGAGCTACAGCTGCCTGCCACAGCAATGCAGGATCCAAGCCTCATCTGCAACCTACACCACAGCTCATGGCAACTCCGAATCCTTAACCCACTGAACGAGGTCAGGGATCGAACTAGCAACCTCATGGTTCCAAGTCGGATACTTTTCTGCTATGCCACAATGGGAACTCTGTTATTGTCCATTTTAATATATGAGACAGACAGGGAGTTTTGCCTATTCTGAACATTTCATATAAAAGGAATTATAGAGTAAGTAGTCTTATGTGGTTGGTTTCTCTTACTTAGTATAGTATTTTCAGGGTTCATCCATGTTTTAGCCTATATTAGTTTTTCATTCCTTTTTTTTACTGAGTGATATTCCATTGTGTATATATATGTGCCATATTTTATCTACCATTGATTGACATTTGGGCTCTTCCTATTTTTGGCTTTTATGAGCAAAGCTGCAATGAACATTCCTGTGCATGTGGATGTATATATTTTCATTTCTCTTGGATAGATCTAGTAGTGGAATTTCTAGGTCATGTGATAACTATATGTTTAACATTTTGAAAACTGCCAGACTGTTTTCCAAAGAATCTGTACCATATTATATTCCTACCAGCAGTATATAAGAGTTCCAATTTCTCCATATCTTTGTTAAAATTTGTTACCTTTTTTAACAGTCATCATAGAGAGTCTGAAATATGATTTTGATTTGTTGAACATATTTCACGTCCCCATTAGTCAATTGTATACCTTCATTGGAGAAATATCAATGCAAGTTATTTGCCCTTTTTTTTTAATATTGAGTTGTTACTTTATTGTTTAATTGTGAGAATTCTTCACATATTCTGGATACAAGTCCATTATCACATAAATAATTTACAAATATTTTCTCCCATTTTTGGATTTGGCTTTTTACTTTCTTGATGGTGTCTTTTGAAGTACACATTTTTAATTTTTATGGAATCCATCAATCTGTATTTTATTTGTCATTTGTGTCTAAGGCTTTGCCTGACCCACATTTATAAAATGTAGCCTTTATTTCATTTTAATAGTTTTGTA